>NC_089819.1:16436900-19299400 GCF_029633855.1 Hoplias malabaricus | reverse complement strand
GCACACACAGCTTGTATAGTGTCCTCGAAACGTGCTACCAGGAGATAGGACACTGAGGAGTAACCACACGAGTCAAATGTCACAATGGATAAGCAAAGCCTCAGGTAGAGATCCCTGTGAATCTCTGTTTCACTAAAAAAACGTTCCCTGGATTTGTACAATGTGTACTAAAAAGAATTTGCAAGTGTAACATGTGGACGGCACGGTGGCACAGCAGGTAGTGTCGCAGGTCCAGGGACCTGTGAGGAGTTGGTGTGTTCTCCCTGTGTCCGTGTGGGTTTCCTCCGGGTGCTCCGGTTTCCTCCCACAGTCCCAAAACACACGTTGGTAGGTGGATTGGCGACTCAAAAAGTGTGTGAGTGAATGTGTGTGTGTCTGTGTTGCCCTGGACTGGCGCCCCCTCCAGGGTGTATTCCCGCCTTGCGCCCAATGATTCCAGGTAGGCTCTGGACCCACCGCGACCCTGAATTGGTTAAGGGTTACAGATAATGAGTGAATGAATTAATGAATGAAGTGTAAAATGTTTACTAAATGCATTTGTGATGTTTACACACACTTCTGGCAAACTCCGTATGAAAAATCAATAAATTTAACTGTCAACCTAATTTGAAGTCATCAAAGCTTAGTAATGGCAGTGTTTTGTGTTGTGTAACACTATTTCTAACACCAAACCCCAAACCTAACACCAACCTAACCCTAACCCAATCTAATTCTAATCCAAACCTAACTATACGCTCCAAATAAATCTATTTACTGTTGACCTCATGCTGAACTACTGTCTCATTTGCAAATGGTAGACTATAGACCCAACTTATATTCCTACATTACAAAAGTTAACTTCCTCCAATATATTTTTACGATTTTGCTTTTCTCTATCCTTCTTTGTTTTACAGAGGAAGTGGTAGAATTGTGTGCCTGCCATTAACTGTGCTCATGAGATATGAAGCCTATCCAACAATTTATTACAATGGGAATTACTGTAGAGTAAGAAACAGGCAATCACAGGATAAATGTTTGAGACTTTGTCAAACAAGATTTCAAATGTACACTTAAGTGATACCATGAAGAGGTTGAAGTCTTTAAGGGATTTCATTGGTTTACATAGTCGTGGCTGAATTATATGCCCCTGCTAATGTATCTCTAAATAAAATATCAACCCTCAGTTTAGGGATAAGTGCATAAAGGCTTCCCCAGTAACATTTAACATCACACTTGTCAAACTGGCTTACTGTTTCCAATTAAGCTCCAGCACTGGTTACTTAAGAATTAACATCAACTGTTTTTTTTTCTTCTCCCTTCTTCCCAGCCCTGCACCACAGAGACAGATAAACACCTTCCACCCACTCTTACTGTTCCCACTTTGCAGCAATTATTAGGAGCTAATAGATTTGCAATGTTGCAATATACTGATCCAATTACAGGATCTACATTAGCAATTAACTTCCAGCTAAAAATAACAATAATGCCAATTACATGCATACATAATCATATAATCAGCATATTCTGTCACTACACAATTATTGTGATTACCCCTCGGTATACGGAATGCTTCGCCAGAGGGATATGTACACAAAGCCATTCTCATTTTCCTTCTCTCTTATAAATTACCAATTTCATTTCCCGCAAAGAGCACAGCAAATGAAAAAAAGCAGCTGGCAGAAATACCCTCTAAAATGGACATTTGTTAGCGTTAAAGTGGTGGCTAATGGAATAGGACTTTATAGCGTCTAAAAAGTCATTAGCGAGGCCAGCGTCAGCTTAGCCAATCACACAAACCTCAACAAGTGACAAGGACAAAGATTACCTCAACCTAAGCCTCTATGTATTCCAGACAGTGAAGGAGAGGAGGCTGTGTGTGTACATACACACGTACATAAACACCCATCAATAGTTTGGGTGCACCATAGCTTCTTAGGGAAATTAAATTTCCTCACTGTCACTTTTCATTTCAATATTTTAATTAACCAGTCGTTAAGAAATATTTAACGATTTTTTTGGGGTGTTATGCTTTATTGGAGGAATATCACACACTTTTTCCTCAAGTCAAACCAGTTTTGGAGTTTTAATGAAATATCTGTGATGTGCTTTGGCCAAAACATTTTCAGCATCAAACAATACAGTAGCTCTGTTCAGAAGGAATCATTTCAGCACCTGTTCCTTTAAATGAGAATGAGCCACATCTCAGTTCAGTGCGATAGCTTTTTCTTTTCTTTTTGGCTATCTAACCTCACCTTTGCACTGTGGGTCTATCTTTGTGATTGGACAGACACAATAAGATGCAGGATGCAACAAAACATACAAATGACCCCTTTAAACCCATGTTTCTGGCACAAATCACCAAAAAAAAAAACTGACTGGGTGGTCTTACTTCACAGTTTGTGGGTTGGTAGGTGCTTGAGATCCCCAAATGTATCTGCTAATGCACTGAACAAATGATTTATGTCATAATATGTCCCATTTAACAATAAGTGTCATGTATAGCAAAATCAGTGTAATTCCCTTTGACTTTAAAATATTAAAGACACCGGGAATACTTTGGACAGGATTGTGAATATGTGCCCTACATTTCTGGAACTATGCAAAGATCATGTGAAAGAGAAGCTGAAAAACCGCAAACTTATTGCCATTTGGAGTATGAACAGGTTTTTTTTTTTTTTTTTTTTTTTTTTTTTTAATGTGCTCCTCAGGAGAGCAGTGTGACATTTCAGTCAGGGTCCAGCTTGTTGGGAGGTTTTTGGAGCTGAGGACTGGCACAGTGGCCCTAGCCTTTCTTCCACTGGCAAGGCCCAGAGAGTGGCCTTTGTTGGTGGTCTGGGGGCAGGGGGTAGAGGGATGGAAGGACGGAGGGAATGAGTATTCCGTATGCTGGACTTGGGTAGAACGAGGACAGCCTCATAGCTGCACGGACACTCAGCAGTTTCATGGACTTTCTGATTTATTTATTGTGGCTGCTTTGTTATGTCTGAGACACATCTGACCTAAGCATACACCCTGTGCAGTTAAGACTGTGTTTGGTAAATGGAGGATGGCGATGAGGTGAGGTTTCCGTTAAACTTCTGTAACTAACTGTAAAGTAGATCGGAAACAGCAGCGCGTAGCTCAAACACATCGATTCCAGAGGTTTGTTTATATATTTGCCAGGTCCATTAACTATCCCTCATACCTTAAGTATAATCTGTGCCTAGAAAGCCATTAACCTTGTAAAGTCATAGCTTCTAGGAATATTTTTGTCAGGAAAACCCAAGCAAGGTCAAAGATGATTCGTATGCACAAGAAAGTCTGGGACATTTCTCAAGAGTCTAAAAAAGAAACTTTTGGAACTTTTCAGTAGTCTCCTTTGTGTAGAGATGGATAAAATCATTGGACCTACTCATACTGAACTATTACGCCCCATTATCCGGTAAAATGCGAATCCAAATTCCTCAGTATTAGTGAATAATAGCATAATAGAAACAATTGCTACTAGGCCAGTTTTCTGCCAAACCTTGGGCAATACAAGGGAAAAAATGTGGTCTGTAAGTAATTGGACAGTTATACTACTGTTGCTGATTTAGCTCTGCACTTGAATCGTGCACTGGATTATAGAAATAAAACAAGGACTGCTCCCAAGTGAAGTTGGAGGCCCGGAGACAGCAGACGTCGAGTGTTGCTTGGTATAGATTGTTGCATTAGTCAAAGCAAGTATAAACAATAACAGCATTTGTTCCCTGATGTAACAGGATTGACAGCGCTCTCCTCTAAGTGTGTTGATCTGGCCAACGAAAGCTGTATGTGACCAAGCTGCTGAAAAATAATTTCATTTGTCACGGACCAAACTAAAGGCCAAAAGCTCCAGAAATGTCTGTATTACAGACCTGGCAGTGGATCAACAGGGAAGTTATCCAGCATCTTGTGACACAGACTTCAAGCAAATGTCAAAGGCAAAGGATTTACAGCCAACTACTACACATGCCACACTACTACGCATTTATTTTAAAACGGTGTTAATGTGTCCTATGGTCTAATGACATCAGAGACTGGGATATTCAAATCCGTTGTTTCACATCTTCAAAGCTGTAACAGAAAACCCTTTAGTGATGGTGTACAGAACTGAAGGTAAAACGTAAATATAAAGTGTTCTGCTTCATACGGAATGCATGAATGGCACAGAATTGCCAAAAAATAAATACCATACACTGCTAAAACCCATTTGGGTCAACAGAAGAAATTAGCATTTTGGTAAAACTCATTCCTATTTCCTTTTTATACTTATCTTCTGAACTACAGAGCTAGCAATAATAACAGGAAGAGCCCTAAAAATGAAGGCTTATACAACCCAGATATTCATAACATTTTTACCATCATAGGTTATGATTCATAGTGGCCCTGCTTGGATATTTTTTTCTAAATACAAATAGACGTTTTAACCGAGCTGGTCACAGGTCAAATATACCTCCCTCTGTCTGTGTAAGAGGCAAAGCAACTAGTGAAGCATTTCAAAGTATATTGTCCCGAATGTATTTTTTGAATCTTAATGTCTTATTTTTCACTTTTCTTAAACCCCCCACCCCCCCCACCCGCCATCACCACCCCCTACACTTTTTTATTTAACATCAATATACTTGACCCAAAAAACCTTAGGAACAAATACTGTCTTATGAAAGAAGTCTTATGAAGCAAAAAACAGACAGAAGTAGCCACTGCCAGCCCAGAAAACACAGCCTAAAATACCTAGCTAACAACAGGCTTACAGAACTCATATTCCTCGGCCCAGTTCACACTAATTCCCCTTTGAACGGGGGCCTTGTGTGGTGCTTGGACGGACTGGAGGACTTGTCAGAGTCCTATAAATAATTAATAACACAAAATATATTATACTGATCCTGGTATTCTTTTATTTTTGAGGTTTTTATGTTGGAACAGTGACACGGCTTTACCAATGATAGCTTTAAAACTGTTATAAAATGTATTCATTTAAAGGTCCATGCTAAATACTTTCAAAAAATATCCCCTACATAACGACTGTTTTGACAGGACATGAAATAAATATAAAATGGGTGGTCTTTGACTTTTGCATAGGGCTGAGGAAAAAAGTGATTGGTTTATGTAAGTGATATATCCTTTCCCTGCAGACACGAGACCTGTCTTGTACCCTCCAGCCAGACAGTGTCCATGGTCGAGTCCAGTAGTGTCCTATTGAATGAAAGTAGGGCAGTGGTCTGAAGCATTGGACAGTGTCCAGGCTGAGCTTCTGGGAATACTTAACATAAAATGACCAGAGCTTGGATGGCCAGCCTCTGTAAAGAGTATTAAAGCTAAAGAAGTGGCCTCTATTGGCCAAGTCAGCTCCCCCTCTTCACCGACATGTGCCGTCTGCTCAGAACACTCTGTCATTCAAAAGGGAGGAGGTTATAAATAGGCATCGAGCAAACAGTCGAGGCCTAAAAGTTTCCTATGGCTGCGAGCCGGGCTCCGATTACATAATGGGATAATAACATGCATAGATTATAACGAATCCTCTTTATTTATCCATAATAATATTAGCCGGGCTAAAGTCAAATAAGTCCCCGCCGTCAGTCAAAGTGAGTGGCAACAAGGGGAGTGATGGTAAAAGCGTGCCACTTGTGCATATGGTCCCAGTTGCTTCTGTTTGAGCTGATTTTTGTTGGTCACTTGCACCAGATAGAGTTTCACACTTAAATGAAGTTGGAGAACTTGTGTCAATATATAAGCTTACACTTCGAGACAGTTATACAATACAGACTTTATGCCTACAGGGGTAAAAAAGGGGTCTCATTTGAGTCTGGTGGGGTTCAAAGAATGAGCGAAAACAATAAAGAATTTCTTCAAAAGCCTCAGACAGTGTTGGAGCATTTGTTGTGGCCATTAGACAGAAATCACCTTATCCTCTGCACAGCCAATTACAAAGCAGCAGTCGTGCTCGGCCGCCACTGCTGCTTTTTATAAAAGCTTAACCGTTTCCACAAGAATTAAAGGAATTTACCATCCGCACAAAAGTCGCGGATTTGTTGCAGTTCATATAATTTTGGTTTTGGCATTGCAGTAATTTGCGAGCGCGCACTTCAAATGAAACGGTTTCGTGCAAAGGAGCTGCATGTTGTGTGCGGTGGATGCTTGTCTGGAGTAATTGAGGTCATTTGATATGCACCATTTGAGGGTCCAGCCCTTTCACATAATGTAGTGTTCTGACATGTGCAGGAACCCACGCTATGCCTCCTACTCTGCCCTTAAATATACTTCAGGCTGTGAGCAATGGCTCTGGAGGTGAATAACGTGGTGAAGTTTTCACTAAGTAATTGCTCTATCATATAACTCTGCTTTTATTTGACTGAACATGATTTTCTGGCCATCAGTAACAGCAGTGGTCATGCATTTTGGTCAGTCTTCTTGGTCTGCTGAACACGCTATCAGTTTCCCTGACTCATTGCTGTAGGGTGACCAGACATTCTGTGGTACAGTGTGAGACACAATGGTCAGGAAGAAGGTAGAGGTCAAATAAATATAATTAAATCCAGTAGAATATATTTTTTTCTTTCTTCCAGGAGCAAGAGAACCTACGTTTTTTTAGGCATGGTCCTGAATGGAGTGCGACAGTATGCTGCTGCTATATCAACAAAAAGGCAAAGCCCAGAACAATGCCTTGCAGATGTGGCAACCTAATGTTGGCAGGACTGGAGACATCTTATCCTCAAAAATGTAAACTCCTTCTGAAGGTTCTCATTAAATGAACATAAACGCCCTTCAGACATTGGGCAATATCTTCATCGACAATGCTAATTTAGCAAGCTTAGCCGCCTGGACTACAGTAGCCAATTTTACCCACTCATGGTCCTCTAAGGACATATGATTGCGTAGATTTTCTAGTTTGCCAATGACCTCCAGTGTCTTGTATTTGTAAAAGTTCTGATTGAGGCTCTAATAGAGCCTCATTGACCCTATTTATCCATGTTTGATACTTGCTGGGCGACCAAGAAGGTAAAACTGGCCTTGCTGTCAGGGCCCTGTCTTCTCCACATCACAAAGCATGATGCTACACCTCAGACATCTGTTATAAGAATCAAAGGTTTGCATTCTCCTCCAAAGGCACTCCACTCTATGGTGTTGTTGTATCAGCGATTCCAAAAGATACAGAGATTGCCTGCACAAACATGTCCAAAACCGTATGTTCAACAGTATGCCAAATGTAATGAGCCTGGTTTGACTTGGACTACAGCATGTGTTGTGTGGGCCAGACCTAGGCCAGATTTGGTCCATAACACACCTGACATCTGGTCCATATAAGGTGGGTTTGTAGCTGAGTCGAGGCAGCCAGACTAACCCTGAGTCAATGCTGAGATTCAATTTGCACCAAGTGTGTCTGAGTAGGGGTTAATGCTGCAGGTATCTTCCATGGGATTGTGGCTCTGTGCCTTGGAGTGATTTAATTGAAGAGGAATAGTATAAGGAAAAAAAAGATCCTGGGTGGGAGTCACCAGACGTCTGCCTTTGAACCCCTCCCTTTCCAGCTTGTTTACCTGCAATAAATGGTGGTACCATTTGAGGAGATGTTTGATGGCATTTCCAGCAGAATCCTTACCTGTGGGTGGAGATGAGCAAAGAGCTCCTCCAACTGACTGCTGCACGAATGTAACAGCGCCCTGTAAAGACAACTGAACTGCCTTTGTTTTGTTTCGTTTGTTTGGTTTCATTTGGGTCGTTTTTCTTGTTCTGGGAGGAGTAACACTGTCTGTTTTTCGACCGTCGCAGGGATCTGTGTATTCTGCTGCCAGCTGGAGAATTAGTACAAGTTTGTGTGTTTGAGGAGACCCGGTTGGTCTCTCTTGGTTCTTTCTGGTAGTCTTCTCATGTTGTGATCCTCCAGTATTGGTTCAATTGTGGAGCAGCGGTAGTACATTTTTTGTGTGTGTGTGTGTGTGTCTTTTAACTGTGCTGTGACCAGGCTGGGTGTTTTTGGCCTGTTATGGGGTTTGGGGTTTTGGTTTTGTTTTGCAGGTGATGGGATCCAGGTAGAAAAGGGAAGTCCTGGAGTTGGGTGTCCTGATTTGTATTGGCTTTGGAGGGAATTTTTAAACTGTTATTTGAAACTGTACATAGGTGTTTTTGTTTCTTATTTTTGATCAGGTGCTCTGCTGTGCCCTATAGGCCCTAGCCTTATTTTAATTTATTTTGAACCCAGTTATCAAGTCTGAGTCACATGTATGTATTCTTTTCTCTGGTTAGCTAGCCACTAAGTTAAAAAAAAGATTAACCTCTGTCTTAAGATTTTATATAAATTGGATTTGTAAGCTATTTTTGTATCTTTTGTTTGGATTTTACGTTTAATAAACTTCTTTGAGGAAATTATAATCTCATTTCTCTTTAAGTACTCACAAACCCATGTATCTCTAAGTTTTAATTCTCTGGTTGCAATTCCCATGGCGTAGTCAGTTAACTTTAGTTTTAGTATATTTTATTAGTACTATATGATTTTGTTCTCTTTTCTTTTATTTATTCTCACCCCACAAGCATTCATTGATATCTGTGCTGTGACTTGTGGAGACTTAACTAGTACGACACAAATAGTTGTGGAGGTAACCTTACTGAAGAACAAGGACTGAAGTGTATTCCACACTCATCACATTCATCCCGATAAATAATACTTCAGACATAGAAACCTATGGTTACCATTCACACAATGGCTAAGCAACATCTATTGGCCCTGTCTGTGTATCATGACGACAAAAAGAACATTCTCAAAAACAAGCCTGCACCCACCCAACAGACAAGCCTCAAACCTCCAGGGCTTCATTCCCAGACCAAAAGCCCAGCTCCAGAGGCCCAGAGGAGATGCACTGCCCCCCAGGCATGGGTCCATCCCAGTGGCTGGAGGCCTCCTGAAGTTCCTGGCTTGTCCTTTTTGGAGGTGGTGGCAGAAGGCCAATCTCTGGCTGTAGTCCCAGAATCGGAGCATAGTGGACGTGCCCTGGCAGGAGGTTGCATCGGACACAGAATGTTCTTCGGGCTATTTACTCTTCAGTCTGTCGAGTCTTAACCCTATACACTATTATGCTCAGGCTTCAGAGGATGACGGATGTCAAAAGAGTAAAACCAGCACCAAAAAATAAAAGCAAGCCTAGGGCTCATCAGTGAATAATGGACCGATACGCATATTTAACATAAACACATAAAGCTCCACATTCTTCGACCAACTCAATAGCTAAATTAACACCATCTGATCTCCTCCTCCTCCTCAAAACATATAATTCATCAAAGCAATTTAACATCAGAGGCACTTACTCAGTCTGATTCTATCTTTGGAAGTCAAATGACAAAGTAAGTCCTTAGCCCCTAGCACAGAGAGGTAAAGCACACAATTTGGCATGAGTTAGTGTTGTGGTAAGGGCAAGGATCTTGGCTGAAAGTCATTTTGGTGCAAAAGCCACAAGTTCTTCCTGTTTTGCTAGGTTAGGCAACATCCCTGGATTTTGGCTGAATGAATCACAGAGTGTTCACCAAAAGCAATTTGCTTCAATTTTTTGGTACAGTAAATGAATTGAAATCAAAACATATTTCAGTCTATATGTATGGTGTCAGGTTTACAGGATGGGGTGTGTAATCAGTTCTGTAAAACTGTGTAAAAAGAAAACAAGGCAGGCAAATATAAGTTAAACATGACTAAGCAAATTTAAATCAATTATATTGTGAGAGATGCTCTCTTTTTAAATGTTGAAATCTAAGCCCGTTACAATGAATGTCTCATCTAGGACAGCAACTAACAATTATTTTTAGAAGCTGTTAATGTCTCAATTAGTTTTTGATAAATTGATTAATTGGTTTATTTGAAAATATAAAGACACAATAAATGTGTTTGGAAAAAAATCTGAAAATTATATCAGCTTTCAGAAACATGTTATGAATAATGCCCTTTTCTACACATTAAACAAAAACACTATACATATAAAATACAAAAAAATAGTGTTAATCCCAAAATCCCACAATTAAGTGTGAAGAGTACTTTCACTTCCTAACATGATGCTTTATTTTCAATAAAATATATTTTAATATATAAAAAAAGATTTGATATGTGAAACTGTTAAATGATTAATTGTGAATAAATGAAAACAAAATATGTACATTTAAAGTTTTGTATTCATTTGGAATTGTTTGACAATTAAATTGACCAATATTTGAAAAACTGCACTATCAACTATTGTTTGTGCTGGACCCACACTTTTTTCTCTTTCTACAGGAAATTTCATTACATGGCAAAAATGATACTTGTCCAATGTACAGGGCTGAAGCACACTCTCATTTAAGCTTAGACACACCCCAAGTCAAAGGATCTGTAATAGAGACTCTATTTCTAATTAGAAATCAACTCCCCTTGGAATTTAATTTGGGAGACAACTGAAGCCAGTACACAGCGTAAATCAGCAAAATATCTAGCAAACAATACTGTGCATGCTCAGGTGCAAACCTCTGTCCACACAGCTCTGAACCTTGCCTGATTTCTCTTCTTGCTGGTCCTCCTGGACTCATTTCCATGCCAGGAGACACCCTACATCCGCAATATATGACATTTTCTTGATGTATACAAGACATTTACTTTATATTTACATGGCATTTACTTGAGCAGCGTCAGTATGTATTGAAACGGTCAGTAAAATATTACCCAGAGCGGCGGTAGTCACAGTATTCGGTTTAGAATGCGGAATGAAAGTGAAAGTGTTATAGCAGTTGCAGTTTCAATAACATCAACACAGTAGGGTAGCAGTGCTTATTAATATAGCTGTACAGTGTAACAGTTCAGACAGCAGGGCATCATGTGCAGAGGATAATGTGCAGCTTGAGAATCCATCGTTCTACCACTACCTCCAGAGAGTCCAGCTTGACTCCTACATCAGAGCCAACCTTCCTGATCAGTTTGTTCAGAAAACATTTGTTGGCACTCATGCTCCAGCGCAATAGAGCATTAGCATCAACAGACTGGCAGAACGTCCAAATGAGTTTCCGTACACTCCAAATGACCTCAGTCTCCTCAGACTGTAAACTTGACTGAGGCAGCCGGACCAATCATCGCCGGAAGTACAGCAATAAATCATGACATTACTACCACCTCCTTGTTTCTACACTTAATGTCCATTGTCTCAGCTCCACCTCCACTAACCAATCAGGAGCACTTTGTAGTTCTATTATGTAGTTTATCTGATGCTCTTCATACTTTCTTTGTCCCTTTCACCCTATTTTTCAATGGTCAGGACCCCCATAAGACCACCACAGAGCAAATATTATTTAAGTGATGGGGCATTCTCAATGCTTCATTGACTGTTGTAGTGGTGTTGTGTTGTGCTGGTACAAGTGGATCCGACACAGCAGTGCTGCTGGAGTATTTAAACCCCTCAGCATCGCTGCTGGTCTGAAGATAAGTCCATCAACCAACAGCGTCCTGTGTTTACTGTTGAAGGACTAGGAGACAACCAACACAAATAGCGCAGCAATAGATGAGCTGCTGTCTCTGACTTTACATCTGCAAGATGGACCAACAATGTAGGCTTTTCTAGAATGGAAAATGAGTGGACACTGCTGTGTCTGATCCCCTCATACCAGGACAGCACACATTAACCACCACGTCAGTGTCAGTGCAGCACTGAGTATAATCATACCTGCCCTGTTGTGGTCCTGATCGTTGAAGAACAGAGTGATAGGGGCAAATAATGTATGCAGAGCAACAGATGGAATACAATCCATAATTGTAGAACTAGAAAATGCTTCTGTATGGTCAGTGATGCTGAGAGAATGGGCAGTGTGTGTCAAAACAAGGAGGTGGTCAATGTATTATGTTGATCTTTTGTATAATGAAGCAGCATTTCAAATAAGTCTGTGTTGGTCTTAAAACTGTAAGGAATCCAAACTTTCTGTGAGCTCCTGTGCTTTATATAAGACCATACAGAAATAATATGAATGTTTATTCATGATTGTTCTAATCAGCTGATTAATCTAATGTCCCAAACCAGCAGTGAAGTTAACGTCAGGCAATTTCCTTTCCATTTAATTTTCCTTTCATTCACATTTCCTGTTTGTTTACATGGTTTTCCTACAATATATTTTCGCTTTAAGCATTCCTTTGTATTGAAGCTATCCCCGGGAACCACCAACCAAATAAACTTAGGACTAAGGAATGCCCACAATAATGGAATACTTGTTGCTGTGTAAAGTCTGAGCAGTTTATTGTAGACAGAAGCGACGCTGCAGACACTGCAAGCTGAAGCTTGGGGAATTAGTGCCTGCAACAGGGCTGCTGATGTCTGGCCACAATTATGCCCTGCTCTAGACGTCTCTCTAATGTGGCCACTGCCACAACCGCCGGCATTCCAGAGTGTCCAAACATGTTGACCAGTTGAGCTCTGCCAGGCCCCACTGCCGACGCCCACTACCGTAATCTTAATGATTTCACTTGCTGCCACTTCAGCCACCTGTGCATTGACCAGCATATGTTTCCTATTAAGCCTCTGTCAGTGCACAGGATCAACATGTTTTCCATTTTTCCAGCCCTACGCACCGTTGCCATTTGTTGTTGGGTAGCAACTTAGTATAAACACAGAGATCAAAGCAGAATGGAGTAGCTCTGCACGCTTCTTCCATGTTTGACTGAGTCGTCATAATACACCGAGCCAGAGTATGTTGTGATGCTCTGCGTTTTTTACCTCTGAGAGTATTTTTATACTCTTTCTCCTCTGTCTTTAATTTGATAGATAATCAATGACGGCTACAGGCGGACCCTGCTGAGTGCAGAAGAAAGATCCTAATTGAATCTGACAATAATTTTCACATCCTTCTCATGCCCTGTCTCCAGTGCCATTAGTGACATTCTTGTGCTAATGGTTGCCATGACAGCATGAGCAATGCTCATTAATGACCCTCAGTGGTAGTAACGTTGAAAACCATCTCTTCTTTCATTTCCTCCCTCTCTCCAATCCTATTTTGCAGACTTAATTCAAGATCTACTGAGCACTGAGAGTGAGTCTTGGGACTGGGGCAACGCCTGCCCAGATTGACTGCGAGGACAAGAAAAGTCATCAATCTCAGTGGCCTGTACTATGCACAAAACCACTTGTAACTGCCTCCAGACGACTTAATAGGACCTTCTCTTTAAAGCACTCCCAGATTATCTCCCAGTGCTTGGCCACTTCTATGTTGCTTCTCTTGGTTACTTGCTTTCTGGCTGAGAATGTTTACATGATCTTTGGCTTTCACTTCTCCATTCTACTGAGCATGTAGGTGGTGCTGGTACTAGGCCTAGCCAGAGTGACCAAGCAAATAGAAAAGGTTTCTTCAAATAGTTGCTTGGGATAGTTTTGTCACTGTTGCCTTCACTGGCTCCAAGTTGCTGGCATCAGATTTAAAACATAGCCCAGATGCTCACCTACAAGCCAAGTGGACCAGCCCATCCACTGTTGATGTCAGTGATTGAAACCTGATCTGTGCCATGAGTGCATCAAGATTCAAGTTGGCTTGAATCACCTTTCTTGAATTTCCATTGGGGAAAGAACAAAATTCTTGTCTGTCCTAGATCCCAGATTGTGGAAGGTAAAGGCTAAAGCCTGATCTCTTTGGCAGTGTTTAAATGCCTCTAATCCTGCCCTTAGTGAAATGGCTTGAGTCTTGAAATGAGTCAGATTCTGCAGTTTCACAGGTATCCACCATAATCACTGTTTTTAGGTGTCAGCATTAACTCCTACTTGAAAGGTATTGCAGTCTAATCTTATCTTTACTGGTGAGGATGTGCTCTCTGAACAATGGCGACAAAGCATTTAGGTAAGTTTCTCTGGACAAGCACATTGCAATCAAACATCTGCATAAGAGCTTTCCACAAGAAAACTGCAGAACGATGGGACATGGCCCATCCATTGCCATTTTACAATTTGATTGCCATTTTTGCTGTCTTGATTGCTTTTTTACTGACTATAACTGTAATTTTTATAGTTTTCCCTTCTCTGTTTCTAGCTTTTTTGGCCTTCACTTCTAATTTTGAGATCGGGCAAGCTTTTAGAGGAAACATTCAAACATTAGATAGCAGCAACAGGCCTCAAATTACCCAAGAAAAAAGCTAAGTCATCAGTCATTGTTGATTGCGCTATGCAAAAAATGTCCTACAATTGTGTTGAGACAACAAAATAAGTGCTTGCCAAAATAGATCTCTCTCCATTTGGCTCGGGTCCTGTCTTTCTCCTCCCTTCTCTCTCAGTGCTTCACCCCCTTTGGTTTGCCTTTTTGCAGGTCTTGATTCGGCTGTGCTATTTCTCGACCTTAAGTTCTAAATTTGCGATCATGTAGAGGGAAGTTTCAAGGATGGCAGTACCAGGCGTAGCCAGGTTGACCAGGGAAAAAAGTAATCAATCATAGTTGCCTGTGCATACCCAACATGGTCTATAGTTACATCCAGACAACTAAATGAGAGCTTGCTAAAATGGATCATTCTCTTGCAGCTCTAGTCTAGCTCCAGATTCATCTCCTGTTTGCTTTCTAAGTGTTTGATCTCCTTAAGGCTGCTTCTGGTTTCCTTAATTGTGTTCTACCGTTTTCTCGTTGCGTATGCTTACATCCATCTTTATGAATTCATCATCTAGTAGACAAGTAGAAAGAGACTCTTCAAGGGTCGGATGCCAGATCTAGACAGGGTGACCCAAGAACAAAATATTTCATAAGTCATGTTTGCTTGTGTTATGCAAAAATGGCCTAGAGTTGCATTGGGACAACAAAATAAGTCCCTGCCAAAACAGATCCCTCTCCATTTGGCTCAAGTCCTGTCTTTCTCCTCCCTGCTCTCCCAGTGCTTGGCCCCCTTTAGGTTGCCTCCTCCTCGTTCTTGATTGCGTTCTTTCTTGTCGTGTCTGACTATCGTTCTTAACCACCTCACCACCCTCTCCACAGCAAAAGCTCTTATATGGACACAGTGGCTCTTATGAGAAGTCTATTCTTACCCGATCAGCATAGCTGTGTATAAACAGACAGCACAAACAAGCATCTGTTGTGGACGGGGCAGTGTTTTCATTGTGGTCAGGCTTTGTTTAACAAGTAGCGTCGCTCGCATCCCATGGGGCTCTTTTGGGGGGGGGAAGAGCACTGCTTTCCTCTTCTTGGGATGGAGCACTGGTGGAAGTGTGGCAGACCCTTTTTCAATGGCCTGTAAACAACAAGGACTGTCTGGCTCAGAAGTTGCATCTCCCTTGCCAAGGACTTCCGGCCTGGGTGGCCAAGAGAATGGCCCGGGTTTGGTGGCTTCTGGTCAGAGAAGCAGCTGTACCAGGGCATAAATTTTTCACACACCCCCACAAACACAATCCCATCTCTCTGCAGCCAATAGCCAAACACATTCTACCCCTCCCAGTCAGCCTGGAAGCCTTAGAGAAGTGTGTAGGCTACAGACTGAGACAGGCGAGGGAGAAGAAGTTGATGACAGATGCAGTTTTCTCACTGGAGTTGATGTGGATTAGCTGCATTGTGTTTGATAAGCTGGTTATGCACAGCTACATAATCAACCACTCCTTTCCTCAAATCACGTAACCACTGAAACATACAAAATATAGCCTTCTCATTGTTTCACACTCATCAGAGAGACTACTATGTTATTACAGCAGTGGTGGAGCACTGATTTGCTGCATTTCACAGCTGTGGTTCTCAGATGAAGATCCAGCTGAATAAACTTGGCTCTTGTGAGGACTTCAGTATGGATTTGTTAAAATATATTAATGTACTAACCAGCCCGTATGCATAGTTCTTTTTTGGGGAAATCTTTGACAGTATATTGTCTCTACTTTGTGTATTTATAGCTTATATAGATTGTTGCTTTATACCAAAACATTAAAATGAAATTTTCTGTTTTTTTGTCACAACATAACCCACTGCCCTCTTGTTTATTTTCATCCAAACCTCCACATCGTTTAAGGTGGAATGTTTGTTTGAGTAAGACACAGACTGTACCTTGTTCATTGTTTAGTTTCAACTTGTTTAGTTGTAATTTTGGTATGTGTTTACTTTCATGCAGTTCTCAGTTGCAGTTCCACCTTAAGTTTTACATCTGAAACTGTAAATATAAATCAGTTACCCACCTATGGAGCAAAAGTAGAGCAACATCCACATTTCTTTTCATGCTGTTTAATGTTCTGAGGTCTCTCCACCATCCAAACACCTCCAGACTCAGTTCCTCAGCCATAGCTCAACCACCAATGCAGTAAGAGAATGTCTGAGACATTTTCGATCAAGACCCGTAGTTTGTTACCCATTTACTGGGTTGAGTACAAACACTGGGACTTTTTCCAGCGCACAATCAGACTGGGGAGCTAGTAAATGGTGAGGAAATATTCTCTCGATTTTATAAAATATAAGTTGGATTATAATCATGAACATCACCTTTAAAGAAGATTGGCCAACTGCATGCTTCATTACACGGTCTTAAAAATGAAGGTGCTACGAAATGTTTGAACGGTGCCACGAAATGTTTGAACAGTGCCATAAAAGAGCCACTTTTGGTTCCATCAAGAATTGTTTTTGTTTAAGAAATGCATGAGTGTGAAGAACCTTACAAAAGTTTAAAAAGCCATAACTCTGTCTTAAGGTCGTTTACCAATATAAACATATTAGGAAATATGGTTCTTTATTTAACCAAAAGTGGTTCTTCTATGGCATCACTCAAAGAATCTTTTTGTAGCACTTTTGTTTTTAACAGTGCTAAGAGGACACAGATAGCCTTTTGCAAATGGATTTAGTGCAGATGCGTTAAAATCAGTGGATTTGTTGAGGTTTCTTTTTCATTTTAAACAGATCAGCCTTTGCAGTGATTAGCTTCTAGCTCCTTCCACTTCCCCTTGACTTTTCAAACAAGATTGTCTTCGCATCCACCTAATATGCTAATGTAGCATAATTAAACCAAGCCAATATCATCCCTTAAAACACCAAATCCCTCATCTAAGAGCAGATTTAAGATTCGAATGATTAAAATGTGATGATTATTTTAGTTTTATTATTCATGCTGTCAGCATTATACCAGTGTTTTCAGGTTTGTTTCTAATGTTGAAAAAATATAGGCAGTGTATCAAAGCTCAAATGAGAGTGCACCCTGGAACAATGACATCTAGACAAAGAGCAGTTCAAGCTAAGAGATGAGGCATGAGCAGCTGCAGTGTGAAGCTGAATATAATATAATCTCTTCTTTCAAAGTCGTGCTTTTCATCATTTTCTCTGGTCCCTTTGTAACACAAACCTGTTTTACATCTCCGGGAAAATAATGAAGAAAAATAAGTTTTATGAGCTACAGGAGTGAGGCTGATATATTTGGACATGCTTTCATATCACGGGATATGGATTTAATTACTGTTAGATTTCACTTTTTCATTTTGTTAATAAGCACGCTGCTGACTGACAGTTGGTTTATTGCTGGATTTGGTGAAACGTCTCTTTATTTCCGAGTGACTTTATTGAGGTTGGAGGAGCAGCCGAGTGCGCGGGGTTGGTTAGCTGCCAGTAATGGACAGATGCAGATGCCAAATTGGGGAAGTGAAAGTCCTGCTCTCCCTCTCTCTCTCTCTCTCTCTCTCTCTCTCTCTCTCTCTCTCTCTCTCTCTCTCTCTCTCTCTCCTCCCCCTTCTATCTCTCGCCTGCTCTCTCCATCATGACAGCCAGTAGAATCAGCAGACCACATAAACACACACACATACTCACACATACACAAACATGCTCATGCTCCCACACGCAAACACACCACCCCACCTTAACGAATCCCTGACTCGAACCCAATGGACGTAATCAACTGTCAGAGGTTTGTGGCTATATCTAAGCCTCAAGGGACTGTTTTTGGGAAGGACTGAAGACACAATAAGGCTGTGGGCTGAGGCATATTGTCATGCTGTTTAGCAGACTACTGAGTGTGTGTAGACAAATAACACATGATTAAGTATGAGTTTATAATTCTAATATATTTTCATCAAGAAAAAAGGATGCTCCATTTGATGAAGCTAATTTAATGAATGAATGTAACCTACAAGTGCATAATCTATAATGTTTATAGTCAAAGTCTGAATTCATATTGTCTGACAAATGCTTATGAGTGTGTGAGTGAATGTGTGGGGTGTGTGTGTTTCTGCCTTGCGCCCAGTGATTCCAGTTTGGCTCTGGACCCACCACAATCCTGAACTGGAAAAGCTTTAACACAATGAATGGATGAATGCATTGCATTATATTGTCAGTCGTGATGTAAAGTTTAGGGAAGTGGGCTTGGGCCTGAAAGGACAGGCAAGAAAACACAGGGGCAAGGGTTCAGAAGGAACATCATTGATGGCGTATTGTTTGTGTCATTGTCTGTTAAATGTTGTCTCTCTCTTTATTTTGAAAATGTCCTTCTCTTTCTCTTTAAGTGTTTTATCCTATATTTAAGGTGTTCTGTAATGTGCTCTTTACCCATTGTAGATACACACTCGAGAGAAATACAAAAGGCGGCTGAGTTGTGTACGGGTGGGTACTAACTTTTGTTTGGAGTTGTAAACAGCTGTGATGTAGTTTGTGAAATGGAGGATTTAAAGTGACAATAGATTGCACAGAAAGATAAATGAGGCACAAACTGATCCGAGATTTTTGAGATATGTGATAAACCTCTATACCTAAATACAAACAGGGGAGTGTGTAAATACAACCATTACTCTACACAGATAACCATGCTCTCTAATGAATTCTGTTGTAATGCAATGACAATAAAAGCACCTCTCATGTATTTTAAATTTCATTAACTGCGATTATCCACTTTTTATTCATAATAATCTTACAGACGATTTGCTTTCTAAAACTGTGTGTTTTGTTTTGTTTTTGTTCATGATGCTTCATTACATTGTATTTATCATTTTCAGGAAGTCAATAAGATTATTTTGCTTGTATTATTTATAATATATTTTTATATACCTAAAAATAACAATCATGTGAGTTCCACACAGTGAATGCAGTCACCAGTGTTCAGTGAAAACAGCTGTAGCTGCACATGCCAAACAATCATTGTGTTTACAAGGTGCACACAGATATAATTAAGAACTGATATTGGTATAATTCAAGCTAGATTAGATAGCTGTCTTTCTTGTCTTGAAGGATGGAGGAGGAGTATTTCATCAGTTACATTTTGGATATATTCCCAAATATTGTCAGTGTGTTTCCACTATGAAGAATGACACCCACAGTGTGAACAGACAAAAGAAAAAAAATCTGTTTCTACAAACAGGTGTCATATTTGAATGTACACCCACTCCATGTGTGAAAAAAGCCCCACCCATAGCCTTTATGTATATCTCACTTGGTATTCATAATGATATTACAGAGCAGTGGGACCTTGACACCGACACAGTACGTGACTCAGTTGACCCTCGTACACACTCATAATAAATGAAAAAGTCAAAGGATTTCAGAACAGGTCTGAAATCAGCCTTTTATTCCCCTCTCCCAGGCAACAACCCAGTAATGTCTCCACATGATGTAACAGGGTTGAAGTTCAACCCGTTTAATTCGGCTTTTCACTGCAATTCCGCTTTAAGTGCCTCTTCATCAGAAGTAGGATGACTATGTAAGCTCTCGCTGCTTGAGTGGATGCACATTTGAACCCATCTGCAGGAGACAGGGGGAAGGGGAAGGAAAAAAAAAGAAAAGTCCTTGACGTTTTGAAATTAGTTGACAGATTCCATCAGTCCCGGGGCCCTGACATGCTACATCCTGGCAAATTAAGGTTAAGAGAAGGTAGACCGGCTCTACTCTGCCTCACTGAGCCTTGTCTAATAGAACAAATAGCCAGAGGGCACTGTGAGGCCCGGAATCTGATTTGTAATTACAGGCACATACACACACACACACACACACACACACACACACACACATTCACACATACGCTAGCAATGTGGTCACATGTGCATACGCTTACAAACAAACATAAGAAAACACACAGGGGCATTCATATACACACACTCACACTCTCACACACACACACACACACACTAGCAGTGTGGCCACATCTGCACACTCTAACATATGCAAAAACACACACACATGCATGCACACACACATACACAAATATATATGCATGAGACCTTAAGCACAGGCCACCACATGCACCCCACCACACACACATACACACACACAAACAAAAACTTGTACATGCATGACCTTATGTACTCACATATGTACCCACACTTTTATTTTTGCAGCTTTCTTAACTCTTAGAAGTTGGTCCCCCAGTGGGCACTCAGTCTAATTGCTGGGTAGATCATGACTTCAGCTGAGTTCAGTAGACCTCTGTCTTTCTGGGTGGGTAGGATGGCCCCCCTTTCTCCCATCACACAGCAACATGTTAGCCAATACAGGCTTCTCTGAGCTAACAAAGCAGAATTAAACCCTTAGTGCTCTCCTGCAAGCGTGTTGAGGTGTGAATCAATGTTGCAATGAGGACACTTCTCACACCTTGGATACTAGACTTTACCTCAGTTGGGGGGAGTCCAAGCTAGTTGGTGAAACTGGCCATGACTAACATTTAAACGCATGGCAGAAAGTACTGCTCTGGCTCTGTCCAATAAGGCATGTCCCCAGAGAGGAAATGAGACAACAAATGTCCCCGGCAGCTCTTCAGAGTGACTGGCCCGTCTCTTGTCCTTCCTGCGGCGCTGAGGGTTCCGCAAATGCCTTCAAGAGAGAAAGAGTAAGAGGCGGCAAAAAAAAAAAAATTCCCATGCATCATCGCAGTGTGGTCAGTGGACGTGTAAAACTGAGATGTATTCCACCACATCTGCTCTGCCACGATGTATTTAAGGAAACATATTACACAACAGGCGTTTAGTCAACACGTCTGTAAATATTGTGTGAAAAATATGATTAGCCAGATTGAATGTTGGTTTTTTCAGATCTGATCCTGGAGTGGAAGACCGACTTACGTATGTACCATTTTTCAAAGAAGAATGAATTAACCCTCTAGGATCTACAAAAGGATCCAAACATCAAATTAGATGTTTTTTTTTGTTTGTTTGTTTGTTTGTTTGTTGTGTTCTCCCTGTGTCCACGTGGGTTTCCTCCCACAGTCCAAAAACACACGCTGGTAGGTGGATTGGCGACTCAAAACTGTCCGTAGGTGTGAGTGTGTGAGTGAATGTGTGTGTGTGTTGCCCTGTGAAGGACTGGCGCCCCCTCCAGGGTGTATTCCTGCCATGCGCCAATAATTCCAGGTAGGCTCTGGACCCACCGTGACCCTGAACAGGATAAGGGTTACAGATAATGAATGAATGAATGTTTGTTTGTTTGTTTGTTTGTTTTGGTATTATTATTGATTTGTTATTTTTCAATTATTATATCTGTGCTAATACAGGACAGAAACTCAGTTCATATATTTCACAAATCTGTAAAATCTGCCCTTTCCATTTAATTTCATCATGAGATCATACACCACACATCAAGAGTAATGAGGTTATAAAGAGGGGTTGGCATATACAAAACATATATTTTGTGGAACTGTCGAATGGACATGCAAGAGTGAGCTATTGGCTTTAGGGCTGAATGGCTTCTATTCACAGTGTTCTACCTCAAATCAGAGTTTGGTTGCAGAGAGAGCATGTAAATGATGGTTTTGGTTGTTTGTCATCTCTTGCACAGCTGCAGGAGTCCTGCATTTTTCTGTTAATTGTTTCTGTTAGATTTTTTTTTATATTCATTAAATTTTCACTTGTTTTCCATTAGTTTCCCCTTATCTTATGCAAGTGGTTTATCTTATATTTCAAGTATTCAGAAATCCACCGTAGATGCACAAGAGAGAGAAATGCAAATGGCAGCTGAGGTGTGTGTGGGAAGTAAATGATCTTTAGTATCGGCTTTTGTTGGGAGTTGAAAACAGCTGTAATATACCTGCTTTTAACTTCAGTGGAGTGGAAGATTTAAAGCGGCAGTAGGGTGCACAGAAAGACAGCAGACAAAATTAATTTTCTGATTTTCAGTGCTGGATGTTTTTTTTTTTTTTTTTGTCTAATTCACTGCTAAATGTTGTTTCTTTGCTTGTTCTGACACTGAAAATGGCAACCTCAATGTAATGTCTTGACTCGTTCCTCATTTTTGCAGAGCACTGTATGTAGAAATTGACCTAGTCAAGAACTAAGACTTAAAAATCAGGTCTAATCAGCTCATGAAGTCATATTTGATGGAAGGAATGAGGTATGAACTGATGCTACATCAGCATTTTTTTAAATCTAAGAAATGTGATAAATATGAACCCCTGTATGTACATACACACAGGGGCACGTGCAAATACCACTGCTACTCTACGCAGATAAACACGCTCCCTAGTGAAATGGTCAGGGCAATTTAGCACTTAGATCAATGAATTAGGTCTGAAATCATATTAGATGATTGTGTTACTCTCCAGCAGTAACCCATTTACTGTCAGATCCTTTCTCCTTATGAGAAAACACAGGGTATGAACCGTACCTGACAGAATGGGGCCATGGAGCCACCCTGGGAATTAAGGTGTTGCTCAAATGCAATTTTATAATTATACACTTCCTTTGTTGTCTGCATATTAGATGAAATCTAGCAGCAATCACTGTAACCATAGCTCTGTATTCAGTAAAGGAACCCTTACATACAGCTCACTTTCCTTTCTGTTCTTTTACATTTACTCACTGTCCTTTCTGTTCTTGCACAATTACATACGTGCGAGCACTTTGCTAAACATCTCTGGGACAGAAGCCAGCATTTAAAGATTGCATCGTGTCACTAAAGTAGCGCAGACATACCAAAAGTTTGAGCCAAATATCTGCCAGATATTCGGTTTCTCAACACATCTACAGTGTACACATCTGAGCCACAGGATTGGACAGCAACTCAAATCCAGATTGACTGGGGCCCTAGTGAGTGTATAGAATGTATGGAGTAACTTTATAACATTTGTTGCTGCCTATAGTCAAAGGCAGAAAAACCATAGATGTTATCTTCAAGCAGCTTTTCCTGAACCACTTTAAAATGTCACTTTTGAGAACAAGAGTTCAAAGCCTGGAAGAGGTAAAGGCACATTTCTCAAGCGGATGCTACTGATATTTTAAAAGGCTTGTGAATTTTTTTGTCAAATGCTTCTGTAGTATTTTACTGATGCTGACCAAACAAAGACCAATATTGAGACAATGGGTCTGTCCCAAAACCTAGCGAGTTTCCTACGTAGCCAGCTGTTTAATTAAGCAGCATTCTAACAAACATCTGTCCTCATAAGGCAGATTCCACAGTCCTAAAACACACATTGGCTACTCAAAGGTGTGAGTGTGTGAGTAAATGTGTGAGTGTGTGTCACCCTGTGAAGGACGGGCGCCCCCTCCTGGGTGTGTTCCCACCTTGTGCCCAGTGATTCCTAGTAAGCTCTGGACCTACTGCTACTCTAAACTGGATGAATGAATAAATGAATGAATGAATGAATGAATGCATGAATGAATGAACCAATACAAATGCTCCACAATAAAATCCAGGTCAAATCAAGGTTTTCTTTTTATTTTGGGATATACATGTTGTTAACTATACAGCAATGATATTTAAGGTATCTAATAATTGGGGAGCATGCACACCATGATGACATAAAATGCTCTCTAAGTAGATAGCTCACTAGGTTTTGGGACAGACCAAATATTAGTATTTGATGATCCCTTCACACAATCCATGTAACCATAGCATTGTCCTACACAGAGCTCTTTTCAGACCACAAGTGACTGTGCCAGTAAATAATGAGTAATAATAATCACTAATTAATTATCTAATAAACACTGCAATGCATGTCTTCAGTAAAACAGAATCCAAACACATCTGAACATGCAGCAGAGTTGTGTTATTTGTATTTGTACCCTATGGTATAGAGCGACAGAGCTCCATGCATTGCCTTTGGGATGAGTTTGAGTTATATTTATGATCCAAAAAAAGAGAAAATGATCTAATCATCAGTGCCTCACTTCACTAATGTCCTCCTGGCTGAATGCAATCAGATCCTTGTGGAAATGTTCTACCATTCAGTGTAAGCAGAGGAGAAATTTGATTTTGAATATGACTGCTAGATGAGCAAGTGTCCACCGACCTTTTGCCGTATAGTGAACGCAATCACAGACAAAAACAGATGAGAATGTCAAGAGGAACATTAAGCAATCAGGCTTTTTTTTTTTTAACAGACGAAAATGAGGACACTAGACCTGTATGTTTCTTAGCTGTTAATTAAAGGCTGTGTTTACCAGCCAAAATATTGTGGCAATCGAATTCAGCTTTATTCCCATATGATGATTTGTTGTGTTTTGCTTTCACAAAATGAGCAAGGGTTCACTCCAGCATTTGGATTTTAAGGAAGTATGAAGACATGTAAGCAGTCCTCCTGCAGTAACGGCATGGACTCGGTGGCAATTTTTCATCGCAAATGGAAGGACGTGAGTAGGTGTCTTACAGTACAAAGAGAACATGAGCAAGACATATGGATCCTGCAGCATTGCTGTTGGCTGAGACATTCTTTGGACGTGTGATATTTCACACTTGTACAAGTGCACAGATTTTATCCTCTTAGGCCAGACATTGACTGAATACCTCTAATGTTTGACAATGAGAGATTTGGGAGGCATGAAAAACATACTTTTTTTTAAACACCGGCATGTGTGTTTGTGTGTGTGTGCATGCACATGTCATTTATCTATGTAAGAGGGCTTAACACACACGTCAAAAATCAAGGAAACAATGGCAGGTTTAATACAAATCTCAGCATCCCCTTCTGCGTGTGCTGTGTATCTGATAACAATAACATACATAAGACATGACTTTATGGCCATGATGCCACAGTGGTGCTACAGGTAGTGTGCCTACTACACAGTTTCATGGTTCTGGGTTTAATTAACACCTCGGGTCATTATCTGTGAGGTGTTGGATGTGTTCTCCCTGTATCTGCGTGGGTTTCTGCCATGTGCTAGAATCCTCCTACAATCCAGAAACACAGAAATGCAACTACTGGCTCTGCATGCTCTCCATGAATATGTGTGTGTGTGTGTGTGTGTGTGTGTGTGTGTGCCTAGTACATAGCATTTAGACTAGATGTTGGAACATAGCTGTGAGGATTTGATCAATTTATCACAGGATCCTTTCACATAATATTTTGTTTAGGTAAAAAGAAGCATTTCTATTGTTCCATTCCTCAATAAATATTCACAAACTGTGAAGGGGGAGTTTTAAACTGTTGCAGTTGCAGCGCTGTGCCTGATCCACTCATAACTAACAGCACAGGAAAGATCCACAACCCAAATCATACCCGATCTGTGGTGAGGTGTCTTATCGGTGTCCTGAGTAGGGTGAAATGGGCTAATAAAGTATGCAGAGCAACACATGGACTACAAAATGCACCCATACGCTAAGTGGAGATAAAATGGACATCAAGTATAGAACCAAGGATGTCATTTTAATGTTTTGGCTGATTGGAACATGTAGCCTTTATCTTCCTTGTGTTCTCAGAGTCTATGATGTGTCTATGGTTCTTGGCCAATAAAGATTCTGACTTTCCAAATAAACCCTGTTCACCCACCTGTACAACTAAGAGTCCTCCAGGACTGTCAGCAACCAGACGAGGCAGGAGCTCACTGCGCACGGCGTGCAGGTCGGATTATTTCTGTTTCATTAAAGTCAGCAAATTAAATATCAGGGCCAGGACAGGAGCCGCGTACTCTCTTAATTATGTCTAATAAATCTGGCTCCTAATTGCCCCCGGGGAGAGGAGGGACTGCTGGGTAATGGAGGGACTGGAGTAGCACTTTAGGATTTGTTATTCTGCCTTCATAGATGAAGCAGGCAGACTAAATGTGGGCGATTGTCGAGGCGTTCGGCGTGTTTGTTTATGTCCTTGTTGCTGGAGGGGACTGGCGTTCTAATGGAGAGCAGGAGAACGCATGCTAATTGGACATGTTTGCTCAGTGCGGAAGCGTGGTGCCGCCATCCTCGTCTACCTTGCTTCGCCAGGAGTCCGTGGGTATTTTTGACTGCGGACAGCCGAGAAGTTGAGACGTAGCTTCGTTAGAAGACCTCAGACCGGTTCTGTGGATGATAATAGCGGCAGGGGACGGAAACATTCACACAGGTTAATTAGGCCAGCCTAAAGACGCTGCAGCTCCGTCTGCATCGGAGCATGTCACAGCCGTGGAGTCAGTGGATATTAATAAATGTTTAATGCCCATGCTACTCTACTCTCCTCTACTCTTCGGCTTAGACAAGCTCGTTAGGTTAAATGACCAACTACACCGCTATTTCCATCTTAAATGGCAAACTATTCTCCATGAGAAGTTTGCTTATCCCTGGCTTTCTCCTCAGGCATAGTATACTTAAGTTTCTGAGTATTCAAAATTCACTCAAAGTCACCTGTAATAAGATCTACACCCTTCATCAAAAACACTGACCACCTATTTGTTTCTATCCTCACTGTCCATTCTCTCAGCTCCACTGACCACACGGGCACACCTTTTTCAACCCGGTATCACGCTCTAAGTGTGTAATGCAGGACCCCCACAGCACCACCACAGAGCAGGTATGATTTGTGTGGTGGAAGATTCTCAGAACTGCGGTGACACTGACATAGTGCTGGTATGAGTGGATCAGACACAGCAGGGCTACTGGAGTTTTAAACCCCTCAGTGTCACTGCTGCAGTAAGAATAGCCCACCAACTGAAAATGCTCAGCTGCATTGTCCTGTGTCCACTGATGAAGGACTTGAGAAAGATAGACACAAACATCCCAGAGACAAATGAGCTACTGCCTCTGACTTTACATCTACAAGGCACAAGCTACAATGGGTGTTTAAAATCTCCAGCAGCCCTGCTGTGTCTGATCCACTTATGTCACTGCAGTGCTGACAGTGATGTCTTGAGGGGTAGTGAATATTGAAGAACAGGGTGAAAAGAGGCTAAGAAAGTATGCAGAGCAAGAGAAAGGCTGCAGAAACACTCTTTAATTGTAGAACTATAGATCACACATTTATGGTCTGTGGAGCTGGTAAGAGACAGTGAATGTAGAAACAAGGACGTCATGTTATTGTTAATTATTTGTATATAGCATCACCCAAAAGCTGGGATTCAGTTGATTCACTTCATTTTTTAAATCTTAATCACTAATAGTACATAATTGAGATGTTGATGGTGCACTGAAGAAAACTTTTTTTTTTCTTTTTTAAAGTTTAAAACATCTTTAGAGGCACTGATGTTTATGTAGGAATTTCAACACTCCCCACACACTGCGCTCAGCAGATTAGCTGAACAGATGAAATGAGTCCTGTTACCACAAACAAACCCCAGCTATTCCTTTTTTCGGTTAAATTTTCCATTGACAGGTTTGTAGATACTTACTACTGTTCCGCTAAAACAATCTCTCTTCCTGTGACCAGCTGTGAGTCAACGGTTTAGTTCCTCATCTCACCCACCATCTGAGAGGAGTGGGTCTCCGGGCTGGATTTTGACTCATCAGACCATGGGTTTTCTCTGTGCCTTCATCTACACACACATCTACATGCCAGGGGCCTGCTCTGTGAAGCTGCAATGATTAAACGGGAGGTATTAGTAGTAGTTAGTCATATGTGTCTGCCAAATGAATCACAATGGCTGCAGACAGAAGTGGGGGTGTGGGTGTCATGGGCAGGATGCAGTTTTGCAGTTGACCAAAAGCTGATCTTCAGAGATTGCTCAGGTCACATGCAAATGACAATTGAATGTGCAGATGCTCTTATTGAGAGTGAAATATGTTCCAATCATCATACAGACGAAGGCTAATGCAGTGTACTATTTGCCACTATACTATTGTCAAGCACAGTGTGCTTATGAAACCCTGGTTTTCTGTATACAAGGCAGTTAGGAGACAGCTTTCATATTTGCAGAGAATTTACCCCAAATTTACAGTGCAACATGTCACATTTTACAGTGTACTTTCACTGTTCTTACAGTGTAACTTCTCCATACAAATCAGTACATAATATGGCATATGGGCAGCACGGTGGTGCAGCAGGTAGTGTCGCAGTCGAACAGCTCCAGGGTCCTGTAGGTTGTGGATTCGATTCCCGCTCCGGGTGACTGTCAGTGAGGAGTTGGTGTGCTCCGGTTTCCTCCCACAGTCCAAAAACACACGTTGGTAGGTGGATTGGTGACTCAAAAGTGTCCGTAGGTGTGAGTGTGTGTGTGTCTGTGTTGCCCTGTGAAAGACTGGCGCCCCCTCCAGGGTGTATTCCTGCCTTGCGCCCAATGATTCCAGGTAGGCTCTGGACCCACCGCAACCCTTAACTGGATAAGGGTTACAGATAATGAATGAATGAATGAATATGGCATATTTCCTCTATATGGTACTTATTCTGCTCGACTCTACATGGCTATTTCCACTAGAAATTTGCCCACTCCAGTCCCCCACCCAGAAATGTAACCAGTGGCATCACAAAACACCTTCTGCAATGGGAACCACAGGCTTTAGAAACCACAGCAACATTAACATTATTCATTGTTTACTCATAGTTTATTTGTGTGTTTCTGTTGTTTGGGACTGTGCCCCAGTTCAGACAGATCAGTTGTGTGTGTTTTTTTTTTTTTTTTGTTTGTTTTTTGTTCCTTGTTGCTCTTGCTGGAGTCTCTAGTCATTCAGCAATTGAAGGAGAATGTGTACCTCTTAGAATAAAAAAACAGCATAATTGTATGACTTGGGATAAAACAAATGTAATCTGTACTGTAGCTTGGACATTTTACAGATGGCTAGTTTGCGCTGGATGTAGACAAGTTCACTTTGGCCAATCAGTGCTCTGCAAGGTTTACACATCACACTTTATACTCAGAAGCAGGAGTGAGCAGAGCACCAACTGAAGACTTAGGGTCTACCATTAGATTTCCTAGAAAGTCATATGTGTGTATGTGTATATATATATATATATATATATATATATATATATATATATATAAAACAGAAGTTAGATTATAAGTTCTGCAAAATCAAGTTGTAGATGGTTCAGTTGTTACTTTCATGTTGCTAAATCTTAGAACATGTAATATTTTTATAGGGAAGATACAATACTGAGAAAGTACACTCTATTCACTCTATGTCTAAAACACAATATGTTAAACACTACTTGCAGAAATAATACACAGTAAGTACAATCTAACACAAAAGCTGTGTTACCCACTTTGTGATGCTAAGCTAAAATGCTGAAGCCTTACTCTCTGAAAGGAATGCTTCCCATCTATAGAACATGTGCTATTAATTGCTTGGAAAAAAAAGGAAATGTTCAAAGTAAATGTTCCACCCCAAATTCACAGAAGTGATAGTGTTGATTAGAGACTTCCTAATTCTGAAGAAGATGAGAATCAGGACTCAGTAGAGCACTAGTACAGCCCAGTAGAGTTTCTTTTGTGCCATTAACTAAACTTTTTCATTTCCTTCAAAAAATCATGGGTCTGTTGGGCCTATTTACCCATTCTGTGGAGTCCACTGAATGAAAAGACTTTTTTTTATGAGTTCAACTGGCTACATCAGACCTAACTGCTCCTCATCCGAGGCTATGAAACAGCAGGATGGGAAGGAAGAAAGATTTTTTTTTGGTAAATCCACAGAGTCAACTTTCAAAAGCCAATTGGCAGTTGGACTATCCCATAAAATCTGGCTTTCATTTTGCAGTAGCCCAAGGACCACTTGAGAAACTCCTTTTTAATATTTTTGTCCATTGTTTTCATCACAAAATTGCTGAGTATGTCTTAATTCAAGAGTTTCAAACTATACTGGTACTCAACTGATATTTCAAACAAAGCAAGCCATGTAAGGATTGTTTAGGATAAAAGAAGCTTAATGATTGTTAAGGTTTTAATGATCTATTATATTCTAATTAATATGTTTCCAAAAAATCATATTGAATAATTAATGTCACCTTTAAAAGGCAAAAAGAATGAGATGCGTATTTTACAACTGAGAAATGAGGAGCTCCATTATGTACAGCACATCCTTCATATAATCTAAAGACAAGAGCCACTTCATTCCCACTGATGTGGTAATTAGTCTCAAGTATTACTGTAATGGCTTAGAACGAACTGTTCTCCCAGTCTGCTAAGTAAACCACCTTCCTCTTAAGCCACTCTTATTGCTTTTTGACTTTGGTGTTAGAGCGAGTTACTGCATGAAAATCATGTGAATATAACGTGTCACATGTGCCTGTCTCGAAATGACTCTCCGGCCTTTAAAAAACGTACATACACTTAGCATTAAAAACAAAAACTCTTTAACACAGTTGTGCATGTTTTTGACTGTATTTGCTGTCCTTCTTCAGCACATAACCATCAGCGCACTGTAAAATATCCTTATTTATGGAAGTCCCACTCCTTATGATGTAATTAAATCACTGCAGCACCTACCAAAAGTAAAAAGTAATATATGTTTATGCATTTCTGAAATTCAGGGAACCTAATTTTGGCCAGGTTTTGTTTTTCAGTGGGATGCCTATCACACGCTGGGTAGACTTGGGCCACACTTAGGCCCCCCGCTCACCTGTACCTGAGAATATAAACAAACCCCAGAGTCCTCAAGCCCTCTCAACATCCTGAAAACTGTTAACACTCCAAACATTCACAGTCATCTACCATGGCCTCAGCCATGCATTTAAACACTTGTTAAACTTGCACTTTTCCCCCTGCAATGTCAACAGCTCCCAATCACCCTACAGGGATCAGCCTGAGGCTCTGACTCAGAGGACTGGATAAAAAAAAACTGAACAGAAGTGGGGCGAGAACGAAGGACCCTAAGAATGGAAGCCTTTCTCCAGTCCAAGCCCCCTCCACACTCGCTGTCATGAAGGGTCTGATTGAGAAACGGATGAGTGAGAGAGCCATGCCGTCGCAGCAACCTCTGTTCTGCTGACCCTAGAGGCGATAATCCCCCAAATTAGGCTTCAGAGACCAGGGATCAGTGCTACTCCTGCATTACCTGTGATATCTTGGCAGCACTGCCCAAGTCAAATGGAAACGTTATACGACAAAATGAGCCAAACCTGTCTGCACTCTCTCCCCACAGACAGATGGTGAAAGGCAACCCAAGACGAGCCACGGCTGCCCCAGTGGCGACGGACCTTCTCTGGAAAGTGTAGTCTGTTGGGTTTTCCATTGTTGGAAAACTGCAGAATGCCAGAAGGAAAGAGTAGACCACCGTCAAAGGTGTCTGCACGTATTATCGCAAGGACTCAGGGTGTCGCCCCGTCCAAGTGCCCTGAAAAGCTGAGATGTTGCAGGCTCTTAGGCATGGAATAACTCAAGCTCTTACTTGAAGAGCACGAGAGCAGAGCCAAGGTGCTGCCGCCGCCGCTGGACTTCCTGGAGGGCCGTGTGTTGCCGTTCCATTGCATCACTGTTTGCCCCCTTCCTGCCCGCCTTCTATTGTGTTTTCTTTTGGCCATCACCTCAGACCAGCTACCTAATTGGCCGTATGTTCCCTGATCGACCTACGACTTTGTATATATTTATTTATTTATTTATTTTTAAGTGGCAACAAATTCACAGCCGCCGATTGACTGTTCAATAAATTAACTAATCATTAAAATAATAAAACTGGAAACAAAGCAAGTGAAAAATGACTGATGAATTAATAAATACAAAAATAAAAACAAAAATAAAAGGAAGTCACAAAACCTAAGCCTTGCATAACAGGCACATGTTACCGCACAAAGCATAGACCGTTCATCTTGATGGGATCCGGACAAAGAAAGAAAGTGAGAGAGAGAGAGCGAGAGAGAGAGAGAGAGAGAGAGAGAGAGAGAGAGAGAGAGAGAGAGAGAGAGAGACCAGGGCCTCCACTTACATAAACAACCAGCAAATTGACTTTGCCTCTGTTTTTCCAGCTTTAATGATGTTTTTTCGCCTTCCCCAACATTACCAGAGAGGAGAGTAATTCATTCCAGGATCTGCAATAATAAGGCGCTTCCAGCCTCCCCCACTCCCACTCTCTCTCTCCACACACAACTCCGCAGCCCCGGAAACAAGCGAAATCATTCTAGAAGGACAGGAGAGGTGAACTTAATGGAGGAAATCATTTAGACATTACAGTCATTTTAATGTACTTATGTCTGCTTAAAATCACCCTCGGAGCAGCTCGCAGTTAGGAGTCAGCCGGTATTAAAGCGGTCAGGCAGAGGCTTTGAGAAGCTGTTATGGCACAGGTGACGGTGAAGGATGGAGTTGTCACTTTCTCTCTGTGCGCTGAACGCTGGGGAACGCTCCTAGCTCTTGCTCAGTGGCGGCTTATTCTTACATCTGCGGCTTTTACAAAATTTCAGAACTGTGGAGTCATCCGAAGTGATCTGAATTATAGCAGTTCTTCACTTTCCTGACTCACAGAGGGAGCTTTTATGTACTTTTAAATTACCATTCTTTATTCCCCTCTGTAGCTTCATTGAACTACTGTACAGCTATTGTGTTGCGTTCTAGCACTGCGAATTCTTTACGCAACAGCGTCACAAACCTGGCAGCAGTGACAAATGGCGGGGCAGTTTGCAGCCAGTTCCTTGAGTCATCGCGAAACCTATTTTTCCCTGGCCCAAGCACACCACGCTAGTCATCCTCGCCTCTCATCTCTCTCCCTGATGCTTATTCAGCAGCATATATTCATTTTATTTGTCAATTATGGGTTCAGGGACGGTGAAATAAAGCACTTAGACAGCTATATTAGCTTACTCACTGCCCAATTTGGGCATTGTTTCAGCACAACCTTTGCCAATAATAAAGTGGAAGCCAATCAAAGCAAATAGCCCAGTGGATCCTTACCGTATAATTGGGATACATGTAATCATTAACCTTGGCGCAGAGCAGGGAAGTTAATGAATCAAATCAATACTTCTCTCCTCTGATCCGTAATTATTTGAAAAGAGATGAAAAATTAAACAGGCCCGGCCTATGAGGTTATCATGCCATGCAATTAGCTCGCCGGAGGGAGATTATGTTACCTAGATACCATCGGGGAAGTGTAATTTCTCTTTCAGACTAGAGTTTTTTAATGAAGAGCGCAATTACCTAAATAGGTCAGCAGAAGACATGCAGGCAGTTTTCATCCTTACCTGTGAGCAAGAGATTTACAGAGAAAAAAGGGGGGAAAAAAAGATGTTAGAGACCGAATAAAAAAGGTTTCCTTGCTATAGCCTAGGTGTTGTTACATGCACACCTTACCTCCGCCCTTCGGATATTGTGCATATGTGAGATTCTCATTAGCTTTTGAAGATGGTGAGCATGCAAGACATCAAGAAAATATAATATTCATTATGCAGCACGGATGTGTGAAATAAACAGGAGTTTTATATTTATTGTGTTTGCCGGCTACATAGAACTAATAAGCAGAGACAGTAGCAGGGAGAAATCCATCTATTTACCTTTTTCTTTGCTTTATTTTATTTTATTTTTTTGGACATTTTCTGACACTATTTTTGACATTTCATATTTCTTAGTGAACAAAGACTGGTTATACAGGTCACACTGCAGTGTACAGCCACTTCCTATGGGTCTATGAGTCCAGTCTCTACACTTGACTATGGGTGAGTGTGTTGGCTGTACAGCTGTGGAAAAAGCCTTTAAGCTTTACAGAGCTGCACAATCTTTCATTTGTTAACTGATATCACACCAGCGATTGCTTATATAAACTCATACTACAGAAAGCCTCAATGCAAATCTCAGACCTCTAATCAATCATAATTTTTTAACTATTCACCAATCAGGAGTCAGGGTAATTCTACAAGAAATATGCAGGAATTCTGAGCTGTTAGTATCTGACATTTCACAGGAACAGACTATTCATCAAATCCAAGACATGAACATTTATAAGGAAATAGAACACAGTAAAACTACAAAACATAAATATTAAAGCATCTCTAAAATTAAAAGAATCACAACTGCAGAAAATTGGAAAAATACCCCAGTATTGCACAAAAATTCTGGTCTTTCGATGTATAAAGTGCTTCACCAAATATTTATTTGAAACACCAGACCAAGTTGTTGTTATCGTTCAGTCATTTGCTGATTTCAATATGACCTCTGATATCAATTTATAATCAATAATGGATTGCTTTGGTCAAAATAATGCTGACAAATACAAAAGTACTGCATTTCATTCATTATTTTATTCATTTTCTGTAAGCGCTTACCCAGTTCAGGGTCACGGTGGGTCTGGAGCCTACCCTGAATCACCTCTTCATATGGATTCGGCACCTCTGGGTGTTTTTATAGTTAAACATTGTTGCTGATAACCCCCATGTGCTGTGACCGGAAAGACTGGGGGATGGTAGAAGGTCCAGATCCCCACATGCTAATGTGTCAGTGTCCTCATTCATTCATTCATTCATTCATTGTCTGTAACCCTTATCCAGTTCAGGGTCGCAGTGGGTCCAGAGCCTACCTGGAATCATTGGGCGCAAGGCGGGAATACACCCTGGAGGGGGCGCCAGTCCTTCACAGGGCAACACACACACACACATTCACTCACACACTCACACCTACGGACACTTTTGAGTCGCCAATCCACCTACCAACGTGTGTTTTTGGACTGTGGGAGGAAACAGGAGCACCCAGAGGAAACCCACGCAGACACAGGGAGAACACATCAACTCCTCACAGACAGTCACCTGGAGCGGGAATCGAACACACAACCTCCAGGTCCCTGGAGATGTGACTGCGACACTACCTGCTGCACCACCATGCCTCCCAGTGTCCTCAATAATTGTATTTTTTTATATAATATATCTCCATTAAATCTAGAGTATCATAACAACATCCACTCATTCACTGTTTCTGTAACTCACTTATGCTGCTCTTGTGTCTAGTCCACATCATGCAGCACTGGTAGCACAATATTTGCTGTATGTGGAGGTTCTCAAAATTGTAGATTGTAGATTTATCAGAACTTTCACATCAGAATGTTATTCACACTTTTAAATGTCATTTACCTCCATTCTGGGGAACTAGGTGTTTCTTTTATGACCTTGCTCCAAACAACCCATCATGCCAACAGCGAATATTTCATGGACATTGTGAAGATGTATGGTGTTTTTTGGGCCTGTGCTGTACAGAATCTCTCAGTGGCTCCATTTGTCTCCCACCCTGAGTGTAACTTTGGCTCATCCTCTCTGTTTCCTCTGCTTTGGAGCTGTAGGAGGACACGGGGTGAAGGATTTTCTCCTCTAAACCCTGACCCTGCTGTGAGGGCCTGTATTTGTGCTACAGATAAGATGTGGATGACTGGCACTGGGTCGGAACATGCAAAAAGAAAAAGCATAGTTGGTTAGCAGCTGGCTAACGTTGATGACACACACATACACACATACACACACACCCAGTGGTCTAAAGTAGGTCAGACAAGGGTCCGTTCTGGCAAGCTATGGGCTCTCACCCAGACTGGCAGCTTCATCAAGTGCAAAGCCTTTCCCTCACGCACTGTCATTATGTTCCCCAAACATTGTCAAAGCCAATAGATCCACAGCAGCAGCAGCATGGTGCAGACCAGGGCCTGACACTCAGCGGCTTCTGCTCTCATCACACTCAAATCCCAGCCAGTGGAAATCGGAGATGAGCACTCTCAAAGTATAAAAGGGTTTTATGGCTGATTAGACCCCTCCCCATAATAAAGGGGATGTCTCAATTGTTTCTCTACCCAGATATCAGTAAAGCAAAGAAGACTTTGCTCAGCTATATTTCCCCTGAGATAAAGAGATCAGGAATCTCAAATCTGCCTTGTACTAGAGGTCTCAGTAAAGTCACATGTTATGGTCAGATCATACTAATCCAGGGCGACAGTGGGGCACTTCCAAACAGTTCCAGGATCTCAGAGTGCTGGGTTCCATCCTGAGTTGTGTAGTGTAGTTCTTTGTGAGTGGTTTGTGTTCTACCTGTGTCTGTATCCTTTAAGTTCTCCAGTGTCCTCCCACAGCCCCAAAACACATGTTGTCGGCTGTGTGAAATTATCTACACATGTGAGTGTGTGAGTGACTGGGTGAGTGTGTGATGCCCGGTGATCCCAGGGTAGGCTCCAGGAAACACCATGACCTGATCAGAGATGAAAATCAGATGAATGAATGAATGAATGAATGAATCCCTTATCTCTTTTTTTGTGTCTCATTGACGTTAGCGTATTGTAAAACAGGGCCAAATTCAATATAATAATGTGGTCTTACCTGAAGGCTCATATTTATAAAGCATTGTGCGCTTAACTGAGTGGGGATTTTTCTCTGTGTCTCAACACTGCTTTAAATAAAACAAACATTTAGCTTCTGAACATAAGGTTAAGAACCACAAACTGTAATAAATAGCTGTTCCAGAGAGTTCCATTTTGGCTTGTGGTGCAGGAGGCTGCTGCTATGGTATAGTGGCTTTATGAAGATGGAAGTTGCACTGCGCATGGTTTCTAATGCAATCTCAGTCCAAATGTGGGTTTGCCCGATCATCGTTCATCAACGTTTATATTACTTTTGTATTTTTAATAAAAACATGCTAATTATATTAGTACTTATTAGAGTTAATTGAGTAATTAAACTTCAGGCATCAGTCACATATGGCATCTATTAGTCTACAGCATATGGAGGAACCTTATAAATATAAGATATAGTTAATAGTGATTAATCACATTTCTTAAAGTTGACCCCAAAGAAAGTGGATCTCCCGTTTAAAACACTGTGTTTTGTTTGAGTGAAATGAGTAAAGAAAGTAAACAAATGAAATACAATTATTCAATAACGCAGGGTTAATGTGAACTGGAAAATAAGAGTTGTGTGAAAATGAATGATAATGATAATAATAATAATACATTATATTTATATAGCGCTTTTCAAGAACTCGAAGACGCTTACAATAGTTAAAACATAGAACACATTCAAAGACACAAAACAGCGCAAATACAGAATACAAAACATTAACAAACAGAACAAACATGAAAAGATTAAGTTTGAGGAGTATAATAAACAAGGGAGAAAAAATATGAGAGTTGTAAATTAGTGTTTATTAATATACAGCAGTCAGCCATAACTTTAAAATGGCTCCCCTCATTGTCCATTTTATCATCTTCACTGACCATACAGGTCTCTAATTCTACAGACTGTAGTCCATTTATTGTTATGCATACTTTATTGATTTTCAAATGCCAGGACACTTACATGGCCACCAAGGAGCAGATATGATAAGGATGGTAGATCTTTCTTAGTGCTGCAGTGACACTGATTGGTGGTGGTGTGTTAGTGTGTCCTGCTGGTACTAGTGGATCAGACACAGCAGATCTGATAGAGTTTTTAAACACTCAGTTTCACTGCTTGACTGAGAATAGTCCACCAACCACAAGAGACCAGTGACCACTGACGAAGGACTAGAGGATGACCAACACAAACTGTGCAACAACAGATCAGCTACTGTCCCTGACTTTACAACTGAACCAACAAGTAACGTGTGTCTAATGGAGTGGGCATTTCTAAAGTTTGCGGACCCTCATCCTACTCTACTTTAAATAATACAGGAGTGTCTACAAACTGTACTTACTTTTGTTAGTTTGCTGCTCATTGATTTCTCCATAGGTCTCCCACAGTCACTGTCTGCTGTAATATGAGGAAAGTCTGCTCAGAGACTTCTTGTCCCTAAATGGTTAAAAGCAGTGGAAGTTAGACGGTGCACGTGTGCATTCCAAGATTTCGTTGAGACAGTCGCTGTGTCTAAATTCCACGGTTCGCCTCAGAGAATTGCACCCTACACAATGCGTTCGTAAAATCGATGCTATACTTGAGGTTTCTTAAAAAGCAGTTGTGGAACTGCCTTCATATGTTCTAAACTGGCAGTAATTAAGGGCTCTGCGCACACCCCAGTCCTTCAGTCTGAACTGCAGCTGGTGGAGGCCCTCCGCTGCTTCCCATATGCAATAAGACAGGAAGGCAAACACAGTCTTTTTCTGAAGCAATCTAGACCCGAGATGAAAAGATTAGCACTTCATTAGAAGCAGAACATTTACATTAAATGATGTTCTATGCGAGGACTGTACTGCACTGGAAAACTCTGCGTGAACCCTTTCCTTTAGGCACCAGTTCCTCTCCGTAGGGAAGTCTTTGTTCAGCCTCGCTGTCTTTAAGAGAGCTTTTAAGAACAATTTTCACTGCATAACGTATAAAGATCTGTGCAAAAGTTAGAGGCCACTACATTCTTTAAACTTCCAGTCAGAATAATTCATAACACAGGATGTAGTTCTGAACTGGACTTCAATTAGATATGAAGAAAAAATGGGACTCACTAACAACTGTGTGAGACCTGGTACATCATCAAAACTCCATCAACTTGACAACTCAGTGTTATGAAAGGACATGGAGAAGAGAAAGAAAATAGACAGAAAAGAAGCTCATTTTCAATTCAAACAATGAAGCTGTTCTCAGAAGAATGGGTTGGTCATCACCAGACGCTTGGCTCAACTTGACTTGATTTCCTATGGTGCTTTTCCATTACATGGTGCCTGTGCGACTGTACATTTTTTTTCCAGTAGGCGAATTTGACACATGGAACTGGGTATTTTTATCATGACGTGTAAACCGTGCAGAGTACTGGTTGGCCAGAGAGACTTGTCAATCACAACAAAACCCAGACTAGGTGTTTGCAAATCCTCCGAGCTGCAGTAGAGGTCACATTTGCAACTTATAAAATTATGCCATGGTCTTTTGAAGCGGTTCAAACACCCCTTAGATTGGTAACAGTTGAAAAATCCAGTGAGAGTTGGACAGCGCAACAAGGAATGAAATAATCTACCGATTTGTCTGAACTGCTGCGTTGCTAAAACATGTTCAGTCCTCTAAAAAACAAAAGCAGCACATGAATACATGATGAGTCAACAACATTTAACATTACCGCTGTAATTTGTATGGTTTTATAGCCTGCTGTTACCATTATAAACAGTGAATTGTGACATCATCAGCTACATTTCAAGGAGAACCCATGGTAGTGGAAAATGAGCCAGGTACTGAAGACCAAAAAGGACAGTGGAACTGAGTAGGGGAAAGCACAGTTAGAAACAATAAAGCAACCAGTTTTGAAGACTGTACTTTATATATAGGATATAGACTATTCTGTAGATTGAACATTCCAATGAAATACTGAAATTGAAATACTGAGATTAAATATTTTTACATAAACTAAATACAGAAACATCTTATATTCATTTGTAGTTGGGGATATTTCAGTGCAAACCTCACTTCATTTTTTAATTTTATTATTTTTTCCCTGAATGGCCGATATGACTGGACATAAATGATGGGTGGTCTCTGTCTTCTGCACAGTGCTGTAAACCCAGTCACTGGAGCTGCGACATGGGAAGTTTATGTTAAAGAAATCAGCGGAGAGACCATTCTCTCACGTTTAAACATCACACCGGCTTCCTCTGAGCCTGAGGTGGAAGCTTTGATGCAGAAATAGCCTAATAATTGCAATTTACTTCATGATTATTTTCTACAGGGCCAATTAGGTAACACACCTCATGGAGGCTAAACTCGGCAGGTGGCTAATAGTTCAAGAGTCGATAACAAGGAGCAGGTTTTAATGATGTAAAGATTAGGGTTTCTTTTTTACTGAGCAGTTTTCTTTTTTTTTCATTCACCTAAAGTTCTTTCACCTTGTATTTGCCATGGATTCATATTCATTTGCCAAAAGAATCAGGGAACACCAACTTAACTTCTGTTCTTCTTCGTCTAAACTTACGGGCCAAGATGGAATGAAATGTGATTGGAGTTTATGTCTTTCGAGGAAGACTGCGTTAATGTGTTTCCAGGAACACGCCTCCCGGTTCTATCTCCGAATAAAGATGTTGAGGGCTGAATGTCAACCTGTGCGCACGGCTTCTCTCTGATTTTCTACTTTTTTATTTATTTTTTTCCTTCAATGGCATGATTGCTTGGCACGCTTTCCCCTCACATACAGTACACATTCCATATGAACCGCCCGACCCACCAAATGTTCTCGGTTTCAGGTTTTTTTGCAGTATAGCAGGTGCTTCAGACTTTCAGACGCCGTGCCAGCGAGTGTTGTTTTCCCCCTTCCTGAAACTTGGCAGCGGAGGCACGACAGACTCCCGAGTTGTGACTTCAATAACAAGAACGCAAAGAAAGTAGTGGGGAAGGGAGGCTTTGAGGGACGGAGGAATTAGCGAGGCCGAGCGGTCCGTCTGTGCTCTGAGTCGCTGTCACTGAGCCTGAGATGCTCTGGAAGACCCCCGAGCAGAAGCAGGACCACGATCAGCCTGACAGACAATCCTCTCCTTGAGCAGATGCGCCAACCGCCCACACATACGCTGAAAGGCTGAAAGACTGAAAGACAAGGACTGAGTTTTTTTTTTTTTTTCCACTCAAACCAATAACGGGAGACAGTCACTTTGGACAGTGGTGAAGTCTACTCTTTTACTCTGAAGGAGTGAGTAGCTCCAGCTGTCTGCCAAAGCCTTAACCTACAAACCCTGTTTAGGGATACTGTCTTATGTATAAAATGTAGAAAAAAATAGACCTGGGATTTGTTAATTCTGTTAAATCCTTATGCAATTAAAAAAGTTACAAAATTAAAAAATTGTATTTTAAGCATATGTTTTTATACACATTTACAATGTCATGCCTGCATCACACTCCTAAAACAATTGGTAAAATTAGAAGAAATAAAACAAATTCTTTGGGGAAACTGGGGTCAGTTGTGGCTCACAATTTTGTGCCAAACCTTATAATAGAATTACCCAACGGTTCAAAAAGAACATTTCTCAATGCAAGATTGCAAAAAAATTAGCGCTTTCACCACCTACTCTACATAAAAATATAAAAAAAAATCAGGAAATCCATAAAGATTTGTGTACCGCAAAGCCAGAAACCACTGCTGAGTAATATCCTTGACCTTCTAGTCCTGGGGCAACTCTGCATGAGAAACCACCAAGCAACTGTAATAAATAACAGCCAAAATGGCTCGGAATCACTTCAGAAATCTGCCATCATTTAACACAGCTTCACAGCTGAATCAAAAAATTTAACCTGAAACTCTAAAATGCAAGGAGGGATCCATCAAATTTATGCAAATTTGCCACCAAATTCTTTGTGTCAGAGTTCCATACACTGACATTAATCCAATGTCTTTTCTTGGGAAGTCCATGGTTATTTCAGCAAGATTATTCTAGGCCTCATTCTGCACATTCTGCTACAACAGCAAGTGACAAACATTGTGTCTGTTTAGGCATCTTTCTCCTATGAAGAATCATGAAGAGAAGAATCCGATGAAAGTCACCACAGACTGTTCATCAATAACACAGTTGTAAACTGTTACAATTTTTGTAATGTGTTGCTGGCACAAATTCTACATTTATATAATCATTTTCAGAAAAATACTTTGATACTCGTCAGTAGGTTTACGACATTTCTGACATCCTTTACCTACTTATTTTGACTTCTGCGTCACCTACATATAATTAATTTGTACTTTGTTTACCTCTGCTTACGAGGTGGAAGCATTGCTTGCAGTAATTTGACGTCTGCAGGATTCACATTTATAGAACACCTTCAGGTAGTGGTTTTCAGTTGTGGTTCTGGAGGGCCACATTTCAACACAACAGGGTGATTTCCCTACAATTTAAAAATACAACAACATTCATTTTTTTTAGTAAAACAAGTGATGTCACCTTAAAAGTGGCTTGCATTCATCTGTATCATCAGTGTCAAGTTCAAAGCATTGTTTTCTTACTTTTACATTTGAACTAATCAGGTTTTGTATTTTAACAAATGTACCATGATGTACAGCACATATTCCTCCAGAGACCCACATTTGCAGTTTTCTGAGCCCACCTCCTCAACTAAAACTAACTTTTCAATGTATAAACTTCCATACAGAATGTGTAAAAAAATAACAGCTCCAATCATCTCATTTGTCCAGGTTTTTGAACATGTGTAATGAACAGACTAACAGAATAAATGAAAAAGAAAACACCCACACGGTTAAAAGAGCTTCTCCTCTTTTCTAAATATAATAACAGAGAATGCTCTTCTGCTCTGGGAGCTTTCTCTCCTCATTCAGGAATGCATATGCAGTCTAAACTACATGATGTTATAATTCTCAACTGATGCTGATTTTATCTCTTTATTATTAAAAATGAAAAGACTTTGGATGAATACAAAAAACTTGTTCCAGTATGAAAATAATTTAAAAAATTGTAATTAAAATCTAGTCGCTCTGTGAAGGACTGGCGCCCCCTCCAGGGTATGTTCCTGCCTTGCGCCCAGTGATTCCGGGTAGGCTCCGGACCCACCGCGAACCTGAACTTGGATAAGCGGTTACAGATAATGAATGAATTAATGCGTGCCATATTTTTTAAAAGCCTCTCCTTTACAGTGCGTTCAAATACACCTGCAAAACCCAGAAAACAATGCCTGTAATCAAGTGTGTCTGAGCAGGAGCATCACCTGGTATGATGGTCAGCAGAGCAATCAGATAAACACACTTGTCTGATTACTGTAGGGTTTTAAACAATCAACAAGACTGGGCACCACGTATGAGAAGGCGCTCCTGTAGAAAATACTTCTGTGGTTCATTTGAGAGTGTATAATGCTCTCCACTCTGGTCAGTGGGCAGTGTGTCACTTGTTCCCTGTTCCCTTTTTTGGCCTCCCTTCTGCATCCTGCACTTTTCTTGGCTTGTGGAGCCTTTCCCATGGAGACGTTTAAAGGAAAGACTGCCCCCTACAGAGTATCCAGGGCACTACCCCCTGTCAGGGCCTTCCTCCCTCCCTCTCTTTCTCCATCTTGTCCCCGTGTGTCCTCCCTCTCCCTCAGCTGCTGACCCACCCTTCACCAGGGAGCCAATGAGACATGACCTGGTCTCCTCTCTCAGGCAGCACAGCCGCGGGCTGCCTTTCCTTGGAAGTCTTATTATCTTCAAAAAAAAAAAAAAAGTAGGCAACTACTCAAGGAACTGACCGAGGCCTTTCACAAGCCCAAACACAAAAGTAGCAGCACATATGTACAGATAGAGAGGGAGAAAGAGAGAGAGCATGTAAGAGAAGCAAGTTTTGCACCTTGCTTCGATTGCACGGCTGGAGCGAGATCACATGGCTCTTGCCAAAGCGAAACTGCCTTTTGCTGCCTATTGACAGGGGAATCCTTAGGAACATTTTCCCTTTGCAGAGAAAGAAAACCTTGACAAAACATTCCCCAGATTGATTTTATGTCTGGCTTCCCCTGCCGCTGCGGAGCTGGGGCGGCTTTGTTTTCTGCAGCTGAACCCCACCATGCCGGGCCGCCTTCCCTCCGGGCCATTCTAGCTACGTTTCAGGGCGGCAGGGTTTGATGAACTCTGAGGCTAATCTTTCTGGTGTGAAAGAATCGCACGGCTTGCAAAAAAAAGGGGGAAGCGTAATGAAGCGAAAGGTGGAGCGAGAGCGAGCTTCTCTCCGTTTTTGTTATTTTTTTATATATTTTTTTCAAACACCCTCAGCCATCAAAGACCATGCGCTGTTGCACGCTGCAGAAAAGTTTCTTTTTGCGCATTGACTCCATCTCCAAGGCGATTCTTATTTTCCCCTGTTTGTTCCTCATCTCTCTCTGTCTCTCTCTGTCTCTCTCTCTCTTTCTCTCCCTCTCTCTCTCTCTCTCTCTCTCTCTCTCTCTCTCTCTCTTCCCCTTCAGTCTGTGTAGGAGTTGGGCTCTGAAGATGGCGAGGTGGCTCGTCTTGTTTTGAAGTTTCGTCAGGCAGCCTACTCCTTTGGCACCCAGACGCATTGCTCTCACTTCCCTTCTTCGCAAACATTTGCCGTGGGTGGGTTTGCTTGTTTTTTTCCCCTCTCTCTCTCTCTCTCTCTCTCTCTCTCTCTCTCTCTCTCTCTCTCTCTCTCTCTCTCTCTCTCTTTTTGCGCCTGCAATGATCTATCATTATAAGGTGTGTGAGCTGAGGTGGCGAGGGTAAACTCCGAGGCCTGTTAGCTCAGCGATTTCAGAGTGGTCAGCTCGTCTTGCCACAATCGCACGTTGGCGCCACAAACGCGCGGCCCAACTGCAACCCTTTTGACTGGGTAATGAATACGTACCCAAAATACTCTCTCTTCGCCTCGCTCTCCTCCTCCTCCCCCACCCCACCCGCTGCTGCTGCTCGTCTGGTGACCAGAGAACTGGACCGTTCTGGACGGCCGGACCGCAGGCCTGGTCACCTGGACTCGGGGGCTGGAGCGTGTGGTCCTCGGGCTAACACTGCCACCACTGACAGAGGGGGTAGACCGACAGCTGACCCTGGGGGCGAGGCTCGGGGCGTGTTCTCGGGGCCGAAGAATGAGGGTGAGTGTTGACAGCCAGTGTCTGAGTGTGTACACACGTGCAACACGCCTTGCCCACAAGTCATAAATACATTTGGTTTAGAAACCTGCTGACCACTGCTCCGATTGGGACGCAGCAGGTATCAGGAGGCCAGTAATTTTCCATCACGTCCACCCTTCTCTGGACAGGTGCCTTCTGTTCATTTGCAATGCAGAGCTACAAAAAAAAAAGGCTTTACAGGTCGTTATTTTTATTAAATGCTCTCGAAGGACAGTTTTTGACTGAGGACTCACAGCCTTTGTGTTTAGTTATTAATTGATGTCAGTTAAAGGAGGCTAATTTCTCTACAGTGTAACGTCCAGCGGGGGGTTTTCATGTTACAGCTATTAGGAGACGTTCATAGCTACTTAATAATACACATATATTGCTCATTTTATCTTGGTTTTTCTTTAACACTTTAACTCGAATATAGCAAAGCTGTTGGTGTCACCCTCACACAGCTGGGGTGCGGGGTTGTGGGATCAGACCCCACCTGGGGTCACTGTCTTTGAGGAGTGGTGTGTTCTCCCTGTGTCTGTGTGAGTGTCTTCCGCGTGCTCCTGTTTCCTCCAACATAAACACAGACTGGTATGTGGACTGGCGTCAGAGGTGTTCATAGGTGTGAATGTGTGGTGCCCAGTGACTCCAGGAACCCTCTTAGCCCAGCTCCGGGTGACTGTCTTTGAGGAGTTGGTGTGTTCTCCCTGTGTCTGTGTGGGTTTCCTCCGGGTGCTCCGGTTTCCTCCCACAGTCCAAAGAAACACGCTAGTAGGTGGAATGATGACTCTAAAGTTCCATAGGTTTGAGCGTGTGAGTGAATGTGTGAGTGTGTGTCGCCCTGTGAAGGACTAGCGCCCCCTCCAGGGTGTGTTCCGGCGTTTGTCAAAAAGAGTGGCTCATTACTTCTCTCAAACGTTAATAGAAACATAAATGAACTTTTTGATAACTCTCTCTAACCCACATTAACTGTGTTCAAAGTCATCAGACAAACCATACAGTCATTTATTGAGGAATTTATAGCAGTTCTAAGTCAAATACATTAACTCCACACACACACAGACACACACACACCCACACACACACACACACACCCCTATTGACTACACAGATCATCTGCGTGATGTATATTCAAGACCAAATGTGTAGAAAGTAAATTAAATAATGAGGAAAGCCAGAGGTTACTTAGTCACAGCGGGTCCAAGTGTCACTGGGTGTGAGGCAGGAACACGCCTTGGACAGAGTGCCAGTCCATCACAGGGCATCAATGACTCACCCAGTCACTCACACACTCCCACCTAAACACACTGCCAATCCACCTACCAGCATGTGATTTGAGTTGTGGAGGAAACCCATACACACACCGAGAGAACACCCCAAACTGTAGTCACAGTGCTGCAAAACAGTATCCACCCACAGATTAAATGCTTCCCACATCTGGTACCTGCTATTTGACCTGTTCTATATCCACAATACACACCTTCATCTCTTATTTGAGATGCTTTGTGCGTCAAATATACCCAGGATTACTTCTGTTAGCTCACGGGTGCTGACGATAAAGAGGAGGATTTTGGGGAGGCTTTAATCTGAGAATCACACTAATTGTGATAAATGATCTCTCTGATTCCATCCCGAGTTGACATTGGCTCTTTCCCAGGTTTCTCAGTGTGTAACGGATATAATTGAACACCTCTGCTCCGTCTCCAGTGGCTGGGTCTGCACACTGCTCCAGCTGCGATGAGCTGCGCAGGAAATGCAGCTCGCATCTGCACAAAGAAACAAGACACATACATGAACAGTCATTTGGATTTTTAGGGGAAGTGAAAGGGGAGTAAAGTGTGTGTGTGTGTGTGTGTGTGTGTGTATGTGTGTGGGGAGGGACTCTGACTTGCAAAAAGAAGTTGACCAAATAAACACACCAACATCCAGATCGGCCCGCTGGGGATATTTATAGCCGGCTTTTGGCTGCACTTGAAGGCAGCCTGGAGATTTTAATTGAATGTTGCTATTGTAGGAACAGCAGTCATTGCATTCAGACAGTCTCTCTCTCTCTCTCTCTCTCTCTCTCTCTCTCTCTCTCTCTCTCTCTCTCTCTCTCTCTCTCTTTCTCCTGGATTTGCAAAATGTGCTTTTTTATGTTTCGGACCACACTGAAAAAAAAAGAAAGAAAAAAAAAACAAAAAACAAGGCCTTGTCAGTTTTCCAAGTACTGATGGCGATGCCTGTTAAATGTGTATAATAGAATCAGGGCCCAGCAGCTGGTTTCCTTTGCCCTCGCAATTAGTTGAAACGCGTGACGAGAGGTAAAGCCGGGGTCGATAAGCAGGTGAAGAACTCGCTGGCAAAAATCAAGATGGCGTCTTTTCAAAACGAGGCGGGAACGTATATCGACATCAAAGCGAGGAGTCCTCGGCCTAAGAAGCCATTCCTGACATGATTAGATGCACTGCTGGGCTTGGGGTGATACACGGTGATGATTTATAGCGGGTTATTTTTGACTTATTTTAATCTTCAGCCAAATATCAGAGTCAGAATGCACCTGTTGGCTGTCTTATTCATTAGCGTGAAAGCCCATCAGCCTAAAGAGGTCAATGGACAATTTTCTCACTTTTTTGCCCCATGAGCGATGCTAATGCCTGGCTTTCACAGAAGCGTAGCAGTGCTGTGTAAATTATTTTGAGTTTGACGTGGCTTTTTAACCTTTTAGTCAAGAGTTTTATTCTAAATATGTTGCTTATACTATGTAATAACATGTTAGTTACTGATCAAGTCGCTAAGAATATGTAATTACATTCCATACCAGAGATTTAATTCCATTCTTCTATAGTTTGTGTTCACTTTGCACGTCACTCCTCTACAGGGTGTACACTTCAGGATATATTGTGTTATTGAGGATATATTGTGTTATTGATGATATATTGTGTTATTGAGGATAAATTGTGTTATTGATGATATATTGTGTTATTGAGGATATATTGTGTTATTGATGATATATTGTGTTATTGAGGATATATTGTGTTATTGAGGATACATTGTGTTATTGAGGATATATTGTGTTATTGATGATATATTGTGTTATTGAGGATATATTGTGTTATTGAGGATACATTGTGTTATTGAGGATACATTGTGTTATTGATGATATATTGTGTTATTGAGGATATATTGTGTTATTCAGGATATATTGTGTTATTCAGGACATATTGTGTTATTGAAGATATATTGTGTTATTGAGGATATATTGTGTTATTTATAAAGAGGATTGTGGACCTGACTAAAAAATTAAGCTCTATACATTCTACAGATGTGTTTTTCTGACAATCCTCATTTAATTACTAAAATAATTGAGCACAGATAAATTTTACACTTCACAGAATCATTTAAAAATCTGGGATTTTACTCACTTCAAATCAAGAATGGGAATCATTTAAGAACTTTACATTCATTTAACTTACAAATTAATTTTCATATGCGTTTCTAACTAATGCAGACAATCAGAATCAGAATCTGTTTTATCGACCAGGTACGTTGACTCACACAAGGAATTTGAGTACTTAGAAGATACAGAACACCTCATGCTAGTTACTAAATAATTTATAATGGTTACTGAACAATGTCTGTTAGTTAATAAATAAATAACATTTAAAATTGTTACTAAAACATATGCAGTGATTTTCATTTTCTTAAAGATTCACACAAGTTACTTAATATTAAGTGTTAAAAGATTAAAAAAACACTACAAATTCATATTAATATACAAATAAAGACATAATAATAATAATAATAATATACAATAAAGCTTGTGGCTCAAGGTTATGAATGTGTTTCTGTTTCTCGGTGGCACTGTTCTTTATGGATCTGCAGTGGGTGGGAATATGGGAATATTGTAAGAAGTTTCATTTAACCATGAGTTAAATACGTGTTCAACAATAATTCAGTGATTGTGTCTCTAGAACTAGTTGTGTGATGTTAGAGTAATTACCCCAAGCCCAGGGCAATTGTTCTGCTAGAAGTGGTCCCAGCATTAGTGTAAAGTCACTTGATTTAGCTTTGATTCTGACCAGGTCTGTCTATAAAAGGTCAGGTACAGTGTGATGTACAGCATCTCACATCGGCTGATATCATCACTCCTTACAGATCTGTGCTTTGGCTGAACAGGGGATCAAACCCTTGTCGTTAGATCGTACTGATGTGTGCTTTAACCAAGCGGGGAACTGAACCCTCTTCAGACCAGGATATAAACACTAGTTCTCTGGGTTAAAAAAAGGCAGTATTTTACAGCTCTAATACAGTGTAGTTCCATTGTAATACAGGTAGCAGGTAAAAAACAAAGCATAAACATAAATGTTCATGATTTATAGTTGTGATATAGCATCACAAAAAGCTTTATTTTTAGTAGTCGTATTATCCTCATATTATGACCATGTGTTTAGTAGAAATCCAAAACTCACGTTCATGTATTGGAAATACAAGGTTATTACTATATTATTACCATTTTATTACATGCTTATAAACAGTTTGTAAAACATTCGTAGCTCTCTGCTTTCAACACTTCTCTAAAAGAGATAGCTTGCCCTCTGTCATGTTCAGTTGCTGTATGCGGATGTATGGTGTTAAAGAACAGGAGTGTAGATGAGTGAGATGGAGACCCAGGGAGTTGGGATGTCTGTCAACTATTGTAAAGCAGGTTGCATTCAGCTGAACAGCTGTGTGTCCCGGAGAGAACACAGGGCTTCAGATGAGCGGAAGACTAGAGGAGTGTGTGAGGAGGAATGGAGGGGAGTGAGGGGAGTGAAGGGTGTCACACTGAGAGAGGTTTTTCTTGAGTTCGTGTCTCATTAATAGGCTTAAGCCTGTAGTGGAAATGCTTCTCTTTTTTTTTTTTCTTCTGCACAAAGACTGGGGTGGGGGGACAGTTTTCACTCTCAGTCTGCATCTCTCCTTCCTTCTCTCCTTCTCTGGTTCTCTCTCTGAACTGTGCTTGCCTTCTCGCCAGGGGACTCGTCAATTATTTTCCCCAGACGAGGCGAGTCCTCGGGGGAGCGGCCTTCTTGTTTGCATGGGAACCAGAAGCCGACGTCTCACACTCGTTCCAGCGACGATACGTTCACGCTCTAATTCTGCCGCAGATACAGTGCTAGGCTCTCTTATCCATAGCCTTCTTATGGAGCTCCGGAACACAGCCGTTTGTGTGTGTGTGTATGTGTGTGTGTGTGTGTGTGTGTGTGTGTGTGTGTGGGTGCCTATATGTGTTTGCATGTTTGGAATGAAGGTGTGTGGTTTGGGTTTGATCTCTTTCTACTCCCAAAAGGGGGAAGTTTCTTTACACTCTCTCTCTCTCTCTCTCTCTCTCTCTCTCTCTCTCTCTCTCTCTCTCTCTCTCTCTCTCTCTCTCTCTCTCTGTATCTTAATCTGTGGGAAAAAAAATAATCACATAAAACAGGGATATGAGAAAAAACACATATGAAAACCAAACAGAGCGGAGGAGAGGAGCTTTCTCCTGTCTGTAGTTAATTACACATTGATTAAAGTTCGCCGCTTTTGAACACTCTGCGCCTGGTTACTTTAATGTGTGTGCATTACTGCCACACTCCCGCTATCCTTAATTACAATTACCTCAACAGAATTAGCCTTTAGTCTTCAGTCTAGCAGAGGACAGCCAGGAGGAACACAGGGAAAATAAAGACAATGTCAGAAACATTTAATGGCTGTAGTCATCATAGTTCTGTCCTAAAAAATCATGTTTATTAACACTGATACACAACAGTGAAACTAATGGCTATTGGGAAACATATGTACAGTATACATGCATTTGACACAACATGTGTGTGTGTGTGTGTGTGTAAGAGGGCTAGTATATTATAGGTATATTTAAGGTATATTTATAACCAGTTTACAGAGTTTCTGATCAAAATTTTGAAAAAGATGACGATCTACACATTGTAATGAAATTAATTTGGTCCAAAAAATCAGAATCATGTTTTTTCTTTGTTTTCTGTGTCATCTAAGAAAGTATTACTTGGCAAAGCATATTTATGTGCTCATAATGATTGTCTTGAATGCTTGTTTTAGGGCGTATTGAGGTAATAAAAGCATTGACTGCATTTAGACGTGGTGTAGCAGTATTGCTGGGATTGGGCCAGTATACGCAAAAATGTTGGGCCAGATATCAGCAGAAAATAATAATAATAATAAAATAAAATTATATATATATATATATATATATATATATATATATATATTAAAATATGTAAACACACACTGAAAATGTAAAAGAAATAAATAAATAATTCCTTTGAATGTGTAGAAAATGTACAGTAAGATGGAGTACATTTAGCCGAAACAAAAGCTCCTTTCACAACACAACAAAAGTACTGATTGCACTCAGAAGCGTCTGTGCTCTGTGTACAAAATGTAAATGACGTGAATAATGGTGCAGTGTGTGACACCTCGGTGGCTGGCGGTAATGAACGGCAGCCTCACAGGTCGCCTCTCCAGCCTCAGCACTGACTCACTCAGCCCACTAATAAAGATGACACTTGACAGCTAACAACGCTTGTCGAAAATCCCCGCCATTCCTACAGAAGACATGGAGCTGAGCGGCTGCCTGCTCCTTCCCTCAACACATCTGTCCGCTAGGCCTGCTTCTCTCTCTCTCTCTCTCTCTCTCTGACTCTCTCTATCATTCCTCTATCTCTTCCCCTTGTCTCAGAAAAAAAACACACACAAGGGGCTTGTTTTCGACTTCCTTTTGGCCTTTGACCAGCCCCTGCTCTCAGAGTGTTGTCTGAAGTCCTGTTTGCTGCTTTTCTTCTTTTCCTCCTTGTCTCTGTGAGTGACAGCTGTCACACTTGTTTGGACGCTGGGAGCACTTGTAGGATCAGTGATGGTGGGGGAGGAGAGAAATGGAGGGAAAGAGAGGGAAAACGGAGGCCTGTTACATATCTGCCAAGAAGCAACCTGTCCACAGGCATGTCACTGTACACAGCTCCCCACGCTGGCAAACAATAAACACTGAATAATAAACAAAACAACCCCAAGAGGCGGTCTTCCTTCACTCTTTCTTTCTTCCTTTTTTTTTCAACCCACTGCCACCCACCCACGCCCCCGCTACAGCACCAGCCCCCAGAAATCCCCACTGTGGTCTGCCGCAGGGCCCTACCCAGACTCGCCCGCCCTCAAACCACATGAGGGTGTGGATCCGGGCCGGGACAGGGAGGCCATTTATTTTTGGGTGCATCTCTGCTGAGTGACTCATGTGTTGACTGGAAAATTGGCCTCGCGCTTCCACAGAGCACCACTCGCCAGCCTTCAATGGCATATCAGCCCACGACCTGCAGTGCCCCACACACCTCTCCCTCATTGGACAATCAGAAAGAGCCGCCCACTGCAGACCTAATTCAGGCTGCTGTTTTATTTCATTTTGAAACTTAAATGATAGTTCAGCTAAAATCCTGCTTTCACATCGGTCAAGTAAAGCTCTGAGAGTATACTAGAACTTTCCAGACCTATGACTTAAGACAATTAAGAAGCTCACACAGCCCCTCTTCTCAACTTGGACAGAAATGACCCAATAAAATGTAGCATTTTAGATAGTGGCTTCCACTGGTTTTAGCTGAGAACCCACTTTAGTGTACTTTTTTTTAATAGAAAAAGGATCTCACACTTTTGAAAATCACACAAGGACATTCTATTGGAGATTACTGAACAGCTTCATGTCACTAGATGAAAACACATGAAGATTCACACCTGCGTTTGGCACAAATTGGAAGAGTTTACACTCTTAAAGAAGGTTCTTCAAGGGTTCTTTATTACATGTAATAGTTCTGAATCCAATTTACAGAACCCTTTTGTGGTGAAATGAATGATGCACATTGTGTTGTATATGGTCCAATGGAGTGCCTTTTGGAAAATGATTCTTACACAAAAACAGGGTTAATATTTTTTTACAGTGTTCATCTTGTTACAATCAATCAATTATTTTGGTACGATTTAGAATCATTTTCCAAAAGTTGCTAACGCATTCGCTGTCAGTCTGAATACACTTTCTACTACAGATGCATAAATACCATTTTTTTCCCAACCGAGTACGAACAAAAGCATGTGTATTTTTGTACTTTCTGTAATAGTATAGTTATTAATTAAACAAAAATGTCATTTTATTTAGCATTTTCCCACATTACACCACCAATAATCAGAATTTCCCTCTGGGATCAATAAAGTATCTATCTATAAATTAGTAACATAAGATGCAACAAGCTCTGGATATGAATTTACACAGTGTTGTGTACCTTTGGTGAGATGTTTTTTAGTGTTTATTTAAGAGCAGCAGCCTGATCTGTGGCGTTGGATCTAATTCAAAATTCGCAAGTGGAGAAAATAATTTTGTTTGAGGAAAATACACTTTGAGTGAAGAAAACACAACCTTGTTCGAGGACGGTCAAAACAGTGCGGCATACTCACTGCGGCTCCCAGTGCTCCCAGTGCGGCATATGGGTTCTACCTGCAGTCCGGTTTGCTTGGGTTGTCTTCACTGATTGTGAAATAATTCCAGATCGGTGACATTTTGAGTTGTGTACTCATTAGCACAGCAACGTGCACTAGCCACGAGGTATTGAATGTTGGTATGGGAGCCTCGTTTGTGATTACGAGTAAATGAACACAGTATTAAGTATCGGTGTTCATGCATCTCTACTTTCTACCATACAAATTGTTCAACGCAGAACTCACTGTAAAATATAGAACCATATAAGTGTATAAACATACTTTATTTTCTAGTTATTTTACCCTATTGGCTCCAGAAAATAAATAAACCAAAAACAAACTTTGAAAAAAATGAAACCAAACAGCATTTTTTTTCTGATTGACGTGACTTAGTTCCAGTAGAAATATTTCATAAATGTAATACTCTTGCAAAACTATTTATCAAACCAAATGATGAGCTTGAAAAGTAATATCCATACAACTGAGAGTTATTACAGTATTATTACATTATTATTATTACAGCCTACACATGCCGTGCACTCCCAGCATGCTCATGATGTGTAAGCAAAAGTAAAAAGACGGATTGCATTGGATTGAACTACGCAACACTGTGCATGTCCTCAGGGGAAGGAGAAAGTAAAGAAGAGAGGGAGGTAGAGCGGAGGGCGAGGAGAAATGTGTAAGAGCGGTGTGAGTGTGAGTAAGTGCTGTGGGTATCATCAGATGCTGTAGCAGATGCTGAAGGCTGTGTGCTATCTCACAGCTCTGACAGGCCTGCTGCTCCGACCATGAAAGCGCATTCCTCAAATAAAGCCAAACCAACACAAAACCAATGGAACGCCGCTCTTTTGGTGGCAGAGTAGGATTTTTTAAATTTGTTTTCTCTATTTTTTTGGACTTAGCTAATGAATCAAAGGCTGTGGAAGAGAAGAGAAGAAGTGGGCCATGTCGCGGATGATGCATCAGCACAGATGACAAGATATCAAATTGTCTTTAGCATGCGTTATTTCAGCCACAATGACAGCGTTTATTGCATTTTCGGCACAGACAAATAATAGACACGCCCACGTACAGTAGCCTTAAGGAGAAGAATCCATGTCAGCAGATTAGCCCCGAGCCATGTGGGATGTCGGGGCTTTGTTTCCCTCTCTTGTCTCGGTGCGCAAGAACGTTTGTTCTGCCTTCGCCTCCATGCTATGCCTGAACGTTTGTTCAACGTTGTTTTTCTGCGCATCATGGGCACCAGTCTGGAGAGCATTAGCTCTTGAGAGGCTCTGACAAAAGGCCTTAAATGAGACATAAAGCTTCACAGCTGGAACGTTCCAGATGGCAGGAGCAGTCAATAAAGAGTGGGGCGAGAGGCCCATAAAAAACACTTCAAACATAAAACTCACCACCATAAAAATAGAGCAAAAACTCTAACAAGGCAGTTATTTATCTGCCTGGTGAGCCTCCGCACAGCTCTGTGTTCAAAACCATCCGCCTCAAATTTATTCTTCCTCAATATAATGTTATTAGAGGATGGAGACCCTTTTTTTTCTTTTTCTACTTTTTTTTTGCCTAGCTACACTTCCAAAATTTCAGGCAGCGACTCTAATGTTACAGTGACCTTGGCAATAAAGTCATATTATTAAAAAAGGTTCTCAAGAACAGAAGAAGGAAAATTACACAATGTGTCAATGAAGTGGTGCATAAATAGACTCCAAATGAGATCCTGTAATTCAGGTCAAATTAAAGTTGAAGAACGGGTGTTTGCTGTGATGCTTTGATGTGAGCGGCAGAAGCAGACTGCTCTCGAGATGAATTTGGACATATTCTACTAAAAGACCATTCCCAGGATACATACAATGTGTAGCAAATATAATTGATGCTCATAAAATGTGTACTATATATATTCATGGATGTTAATGTGAAATACTGGCTTTCCCCGTGTGAAAAATAAGCTTTCGTATATCCCCCAAACTTTATTCAGTGTGGCTGTCTCTTCTCGCTGGAACTCTATACCGTCTTCCATTCACTCCTGCACTTCTCTTTCTTCCCTCAAAGCTGAGCTGAAAACTTCTTTACAGAATATATTCAGTCACTCACAATCACCACTCTTGATTATTCTTTTCCCTATTTTGTAAAGCAAACGTGAGTATGTGAAACGCACAAAGTCTTATTATTATTGTCTGTAACTGCTTATCCAGTGCAGGGTCGTTGTGGGTCCGGAGCCCACAGGGAGACACACACTCGCACATTCACACCCATGGACACCCCTGAGTAGCCAATCCACCGACTAACGTATGTATTTTTGGACCGTGAGCCCGGAGCAGGACTTGAACCCACAACCTCCAGGTCCCTGGAGTAAATCCATTTATTCTCCATTTATTCAGAATGATTTCAGAGCACCGAGACAAAAAAAAAAAACGTGTTGGACGTGGTATGAAGGGTCTTTTGCATTAAAAAAACTCATCCTTTTTTTAGGTGTGAAAAAATCGTACTTTGGTGTGAAAAGGCCTTATCTCTAAAGTTAATGCTAACCATAATCCTAAGTATGACTATATCTACATTCTTTCAGTTGTAACACTATTTACATGTTAATTTTATGGCAAAACAATGTTTCTTTGTTTTATTTAATGTAAATACTATGGGGTTTTTACAGAGTATATCTGTTTTTTAACAGAAAATTCTGTAAACAAAACAGTTCTTGAATGTAAAATTTATGACTGTCAAAAATAATACTGTAATGTCATATACATTTTGAACAGATATTTTCCTGTGAAACTTCCTGTGGTAACTACAGCTGCCACTTTTTTACCGTAAATGTTACAGATTTTTTTTACAGTGTAGGAGTTCATCAATAAATAAGCTATCAGCTAAGTGAGAGAATTATTAGCAGCGCTAGTTATTACTGTGTAAAAGAAACAAAAAGCAAGCTGTTCACTTGTGTAATGCCCGTAAAATTTAAACAAAAAGAGTACAAATGTAACTAAAAAGTGCCTTCAAGATATTTTGCATTCACAGAAAGAGCTCCCATCCACTGGTGGTGCTGTTTCATTTAATATGCTCAAACTCTCTGAAATGTAAATGAAGAAATGCTTCAGAAACAGTGCTGTAATCTGTATGAGAACATTACACAAACACAAAATGCTATTATTTTTAATCTTTTGAAGCTTAGAGAAAGGTTTACAGTTTAGTGTTATGGTTAGGTTCAAGATTAGGATTAGGTTTAGCATTAGGATCAGAATTAAGATTAGGTTTAGAGTTGACATTTGGATAAGGTTTGGTTTAGGGCTAGGGCTCAGGATTAGATATAGCCATACTGCATCCTATATTCACCCCTTAAAAGGAGGTATTGTCGAAAGGATCAAAGAAATGTGCAGTATTTGGGTGCCACACTCCAGCACTCGAACCCTGGCTGATGCTGAACTTTCTTGACCAACACACATCTTGTCATAACATGCACAGCAACACAAAAACACAAGATAATCACCCCAGTGCAACCCAAAATCAAAAGGTCTCAAAGACAGAACAACAAAGAAAACTCTGAAAATCACAGAAAATATGGAGCAGCAAGGCATGCTGGGAGCTCCCTGATGAGTCTCAGCTCCTCCTAGTCTTTGGACACTTGTACCGCCCCTAAAGTTTTGTGTATTTAACAGTAAAATAATGTATTTTTTTATAGTAAAGGGATGTAAAAAATAATGTTTTGGCTGATAAAAGTATTTTACAGTATTTCACTGCTACAGAAAGAGTATTTAATGTTTACAGTCATTTTCTGTCATGGTTTTACAGTTTTTCACCGTAAAATTACAGACATTTCTTTTACAGGTTTAAATACTGATGTGATGCAAAATCCTCTCTCTCTCTTCAGTTTTCTCTCACTGTTGCCAGTGCCAGACTTCCAGAGTCAGATAATGTGGGCCGTTGTTCTTAAACTGTGGAAAAATGGCGGCTAGAATTTCAGATGAAGAAATGCATTTACCACATTCGATTTATTTGACAGGTATAAGCATTATAAAGCCTTTTAGAAAACCTGAACAATAAAAATGACTGCTGGCATGTTTTCTTTCTTGTTCTATTTTCATAATTGACATTGTCAACTTTGTCGACTAAGTGTGGCAGCCGCTCCAGCACAGAACAGCCTCTCCTGCTCTTGTGGTAAAAAGGCGACAGAGGCAGCTCTAGATGAATTAGCATTCCATGGTCTCATCAGTGGTGGGATGATCTCGCATCTCTTTTGACTGGGGGGGGCCTGAGGCTGAGGCTAAGGCTGAGGCTGTGCTGTGCCGTTCTAGACAGGCTCTCGCTGGAACAAAAGGCAGACGCTCGGCGCTTCCTGTCCCCACGGCTGGGACATGTGGCACGCTGACATTCCAGGCACCCGCACTGGCAGGGGAACGCGCCAATTAGCGGCCATCTAAGAGTGAGGGGGTGCTGGCTGTATGGTTGCCATGGTGCATGTGTGGGGGGAGCTGGGGCGAAGTGGGGATGGATGGGTGTATGGAGGTAGAGAGGGGTGGAGTGGTGGTGCTAGCTCCAGACCTCAGGAATGCTTAATGCTGGGGCGAAGGGTGTAATTACCCGGCCGTCCTTGGGTGTTCGGGCCACATCAACGGAAGCCTCAGCCCACGGCGTAGGTGGATGAGGTCATGACCTGCAGTGGCTCCACCCGGCACAGCTGAGGCATGGCAAAGGCATTGGTGTGTTCCAGAGCTGCCCAGGCTGCAGGGACTAGTTTCACCAAATCAGAAGACACCTTACTGCTGTCTGATTCTCATACTTGTGTATGGTGGAAAGCAACAAGATTTGTTTAGCATAGAGGTCTTCGAATCTGGACCCTGGACTAGCTGCATTTGCTAATATACCTGACTGACCAGATATTGTCATATCGGCTTTGTCACTACAGATGCTGACTGAATAAAACTGACGGATACAAGCGCTTGTCCTAGGTGTGCATTAGCCAGTTTCACACAAAATGAAGTTGAAACTAAAAATCCACCAATTACACCTTTTAATCACGTATAGGACTTTTTCATAGACTCATAACTCAAGGTATGATTCATATGCAAACTCATGATGAATGGAAATGAAACAGTAGATTCTACAGATTCAGGATATTTGAACAGCAGTCATGCACGGTATGTTTGAAAAGGTATTAATAAATGTATAAACATCAAATTACAATGCTTGTAGAACCCAAAGGCCTACCCAAGTCATTTCAGTGCAATTGGGATTTAATAATAATATTAATTATAACATCATTCAAACTGGGTATATATTCTTAAACTATTACAACAGGCAGAACAATGACACATCAGGTGGGGATGCTGTCACACAGGTCCAGGTTCCTGTGGTTGCGTGTCCAAACCCCACCTCGGGTCAATGTCTCTGATCAGTTTAATGTGTTTTCCCTGTGTCGGTGTGGGTTTCTTCCAGGTGCTTCCAGTTTCCTTCCACCGTCCTGTTAAGTAGATTGGCTTAAGTGTCCATAGATGTCTATATATATGTGAGTGTGAGTCCACAGCTGTGAGTGTGTAGTGCCCTGCGATGGACTGGTTCCTGGCTTGGACCCAGTGATTCTAGGTAAACTCAGGACCCACCACAGCCTTGAACAGGATAAAGTGGTTAAAGAAAATAAATAAATGAATGGGAAATATTACAGTGTGATATTACAGTGTTTGAAATAAAAATATATATTTATACTATATATTAGTGCAAAAGTGTTGTTGGTTAAATATAAAGAATCTTTGTTTTCAGCAGAATTACTTGTTTCTCTGGTCTAGAAATGAGAAATTACACAACAGAAGGAAAATAAATGCGGTATACATCATTAAGTGGACATTATTTGGATAAATGTGCTGAAGAAAAACCGTATGTGAAACAGAGCAAATTGTATAAGCATGTGAGGTTACAATAGGGTATTGAAATGACTAGATAAACTATGCAAATGATATACAGCAGCATAGCATAGAGAAAGTTATAGTTAGCCCATTAGAGATAGTAGCATAATAATATATTAGAGCAGTAATGCATTGAACAGTGCTTGAGTGGTTCATATGGACAGTCCAGAGAAAGCCTGTCATCTACTAAAGTGGCTAATGCAAGGGGGGATGTCTACACGATCTTTCAGTGTCAGCCGCCCAACACCCACTCATACAATCCCTCATTCGTGCTAACACAGGCCACAAATGCATGGACTGCCACCACACTCCATCCCCACACTACCCTACAACCCCCCACCCCTCCTCCCCCTTCCACCAACACCCTCCATTCCCTCCGTCCCTCGACAGCTGGTAGACGATCCTCTAGGAGAAGAGCAACCAGGGTGGGGGTGGGGGGAGGGGGGCTTGGGCAAGCAAAGGCTGAATGCTTAGGGTCTTGGGCCAAATACAGAGAGAATCATAATGATGTCCCCTATTGCGGGAGAAGCAGACGACGTGGGTGAGATGGGTACCGCATGTGGGCGGGACAGGGATCCCCTCCAATTACTCACAACACAGCCACTCTTCCACAATCTCCAAACTCGTAACCTATAACTGTCATGTAGATGCTGTAAAAAGGAGGTGAAGAAAGGGAAAGCACAAGCAGAACATGCACTTTTTTGTGCAAATAATCTTGAACTCCACTCCACTGAACTGTGTAGTCCTAAAAATGTTTTCTCACATTTACTTCTCATTAAAAAAGAAAAAAAGATCGTAAGCCTCAAGTGTCAAATGGCAATGTTAAATAAACTTGAGCCCGTCTCAGCTTTATCTGCAGTGAGTTCCCATTTGACCAAGGGCACTGTGAACATAGATCATTCAGCCCTAAATCTGAACATTTAAAATGTCTAGGAACGTCTAAGACAGTTCTCTCTGGTTTGTTTACATTCAGAAGCTCAGTGTCTTTTAAGGTGGAACAGTATGTCTGAGTGGGAAAAAACGACTGTTGTTTGTACATGGCTGAAGATTAAATTGGTCTGGAAGCTTTTATTCACTGTTTGAATTACCACAGAAGCTCATTTATAAATCGAGTTGTTTAGTCTTGTTGCACTTTCGGCCCGTGTTTACGTTGGTGCAGCTAGCCGTCTCCCAAATTTGGAGATGTATCCACCTTAAGTCATTTGAAACAACAAAAACAAGTCAATATTCCATAGGCATGACGCAGGAATAAAACGGTGTGTGCGTTGTAACGTTTGGAGGTCTTTTAGCCATCTAAACAACTCCAAATGCATCTTCTCTATTATGAGCAGAGAGAGAGAGAGAGAGAGAGAGAGACACACAGAGAGAGAGAGAGAGAGAGAGAGAGAGAGAGAGAGAGAGAGAGAGAGAGCACACCGGACCAATACCTGTTTATTAATAGCGGGGCTTCGTAAACACATTAGACCAGGTTCAAGTGCACAAACAGATCAGAGAGCGGCAAATGGTGAGGAAACATCCTTGGGATTTTATAAAAAAGTGTTGGGGTTTTTTTTTTATTAATTAAAACTGCGAACAACACATTTAAAGTCTGATTTTAGAAATTCTTCGTGTTTTGTGAAAACAAACTGTCCACAAGTGTCCATTGGTCAGTTTCACCTAAAGTGTAGATGGACATACGGATTCCCCTGTTACACACAATAAGAGGCTGATGATGTGTATCGTACGTATTGTAACCCTTCTTCATAGCCTCATAACCCCAGATGTAAGTCGTGTACAACCTTGTGTTATGATGGAATGGAAAGGGAAGACGAGTTAGAGTTGGGAAATGTTTGTACCATATTTCTGTGCTGTATGATCACAAAGATATGAATATAAAATTGAGAGTCACTGAGGGTCATAAAGGGTCTTAAAGCAGACCCAGGGCCTTTCCACAAAAACATTAGGGGTGCTGCCCTGATGTATAACCATGTAATAGCACAATATCTGTGTGTATTTGTGCATTTCTCACCACATTGGCTCTCTGAACACAGTTTCAAAGTTTCCACTGAAGGCCACTCGAAGTCCCCAGTCCCCTGCTGGCCTGCTCTGAACTGCCTGTGCAGCATCCAGTCATCAGTGACCTAATTGAGCAGCTGCTGGCTCGGCGGTCACTAAGGACAAGGGCCGACTGGGACAGACAGATGTGAGCTGTGAGTCCTGCGCTCAGTGCCCAGAACTCCACCAGCTCCACACCTGCCCCTAAAACGTCAAGCACTAAAGGCAAGGCCAAGAACCGTGCCAATGAGCTGGTACCTAAGGGCCAATCTTTGATGGTCCATGGTGGATGGCTGACTTGGCGTAAACCCCACTGCACAGAAGAGTGGTGTGGTGAATGACATAAGGGTGTGTTCTGAAACGTTAGTTTGCAGGGAGTCATAGTACACAGTCGGTGAACTGGGTACTGGGAATGATGTGGGACAGTGATCCAGTGCCCTTGGACAAGGAACACATTCTGCTACCTTTTCTCCAGAGGGTTCTGGTTAATTATCAGAGCTAGTCTCATCAGAAGGGGTGGAGATTCATTTACAGAAGCTGTGCAGAGCAAGAATGAATTCATCATTGACTTATTCACTGAATCCTATACAGCAATAAAGTTTTTCATTTTCATGTTTATTTATAATTGTTTTATAATAATTGTAATCATATTTAACCATGCCTCATCTTTCATTGAACTACTTTAATTGCTTACTTATTAATACATTTTATTTGCAGTTTACACTTTTTATATTTTATTATATTATCATTTTCATTTTTAAACTTTTCTGTAAAGCACTTTGAGCTGCATGAAAGTTGCTATACAAATAAAGATTATGATTATTATTCATTCTCTCATTCATTCATTCATTCATTCATTCATTCATTAATTCATTATCTGTAACCTCTTATCCAGTTCAGGATCACGGTGGGTCCGGAGCCTACCGGGAATCATTGGGTACAAGGCAGGAACACACCCTGAAGGGGGCGCTAGTCCTTCACAGGGCGAGACACACTCACGTATTCAGTCACACACTCAGACTTACGAACACTTTTGAGTCACCGAGTCACCTACCAACATGTGTTTTTGTACTGTGAGAGGAAACCAGAGCATCAGGAGGAAACCCAAGCGGACACAGGAATAACACACCAAACTCCTCACAAATAACCACCTGGAATGGGACTTGAACCCGCAGCTTCCACGTCCCTGGAGTGTGAGTGTGACACCATGTCGACTCTATTATTATTATTATTATTATTATTATTATTATTATTATTATTATTAGTGATCTTACATTTAAAGCAATAGTATTTTTACCTTAAAATTATAGCTTAAAATAAAAAATTGTCACCTGTAATAAGGAGAATAGAGCCTCTGACATTGCTACCTCAGGCTCAACACTGCAGAAACTGCACTACACTCTTAAAAATAAAGGTGCTTAAAAGGTTCTTTGAATGATGCCATAGAAAAACTGCTTTTGGTTCCATAAAGAAACATAAGTGATGGATTTTTAAAAGCTTCTTAACACTCATGCTTCTCTATGGAACCAAATGTGGCTCTTCTATGGCATCATTTAAAGAACATTTTGTAGCTCCTTTATTTTTAAGAGTGTATGGAGGCGGGCAGGAACCATTGCTGCACAGGATGAAAGAAGGCAAACAAAGTATGCAGTGCAACAGATGGACTTCTGTCTGTAAATGTAGAACTACAAATTGCTCTTGATTGATGATTTTTTTAAATTATTATTTACTCATGAAATCCTTTAAAAACTGCATCCAAACCAAGGTTATCTTCAAGTCATGGCAATGTAATTGCAGTATCAACCTTAGGAAGTCTTCCACCAGTGTCTAAATTCCAGTTTAACCCCTGCCTATCTCCCTCAGCTTGGTTTGAGCTTACAAAGCTTACAAACTGTATCCTATGATCTCTAAGCTGTGGTGAAGTGGGGTTGCAGAAAATAGCTTGGAGCGAGAGAAGACGGTGGCTGTTGACCACCATCCCTCTCATTAGATTCTATTAAGCTATTTACCCTTCACCAGTCGCTGACACAAAGCTCCTTAGCCCTCGCTCAGCTCCGAAGTCGAAGTGACACAGGGACTGCAGGCTACGTTAGGAGGCCATGAGGTCATCCTGATGATCATAGTGTTGGCTAAGGGTTTGCAAAGGGGCTGGGCAGTGCCTCTGGGGCCTGAGAGGAGAAGAAGGGGAGAGGAGAGATGAGCAAGCCAAAGGGAGTGAGAGATTCATTAGCAGAGTCAAGCTGACACACACACACACACACACACACACACATACACCCTTCCAGCTTCTTCTAAGGAGCCTGATCTAGACCTGTTATCGTCTGGTAGCAATGTTGTCTCTGTGTGTATATAGAAAGGTAGACATGTATTACGAGGTACATGTGCACACAGTTGCCTAAGTATAGAGTTAGTCTAAGGAACTGGACAGAACCAATACATTTCCAAGAGCGGCACACTATGTCCAAACATTAGTGAGCTCAGCAACTTTATGGTGCACACATAAAACCCAGAAGGCTCTACACCAGCTATATAAGCCTAAGGTCATCGTGCTCAATGCCAAACATGGATTATAGAGTAGCAGTGGAACTATGTTTGTTAGAGGAGTGTTAGAGGACCAACACCACTTAGAACTAAGTTACATTTGCATTAGTAAGTTTCCTTAGTAATGACCTACACAGGCTGAATGCAATCAAAGCTTCACATGAACTTGTTTGGTCCAGACCTTGTCACTCAAGGTCAATATTCAATATGCTCTGAACCAAGTTAGTAGGTCCCAAAAAGTGCCTTGGACCATGGTCCCACCCAGTTCAGGCAGACTATCATCACCCAGTAAACAACAATATTATCATGCTATTTTCTTCAACAATTTGCTGGGTAAGCAGATTAATGTTATTTTACTACTATAATATTTATGACTGATTCTTACACGATGAGAAATCTCAGAATAAATGAAAGAGATGGACATGACCCTGTGATTTACTCGCTGCCAAAAAGCAGTAGAAAACATGTAAAAACTTTTCCTTTAAGTGTAAATTTAAATTATAATAACCATACCATGCTGCCTTCAGTGAAAAAAAAATGCATCATCCGTGAACAGTCAACACCATTTGCTATAACAGTCTTTTGTGGGCAATACACAAGCTCACAAGGTCTAAACTATAGTTCCACATTATCAGAAGGCTATTCAGTATATAAGAAGGTTAGGGACAAAGCATCAATGAGCCAGAGCAATGAGATCAGTCATTGCAGGCGGAACGGAAAATACGAATAAGAAGCTGAATAAGATATAAGAATAATGCAAATAAGTAAGCACTGTGTCTGTAAGCAAGGTTTGTCTTTCTTGTCTTTCTAAGGGCAATTATATAAATCTTTTTAAAACTGACCACACACTGGGGTCAGATACATGCCCCTTTAAAAAAAATCCATCAATGTCAAATACGGAGAGATGCAGCTGACATAGTTGATGATGACAGGATGCAGGTATAATCATGTGAAGTTCTTGAGTGTGTGCCCTAAAATGCAGTGTGAAACCAAAACTTGCTGAAACACGTCTGTACAGTGTAACAAAATGCAACCATGTGTGAAGATGCCCTTAGAATAGTTGGCTAATGCTGAAATGTTGGTGTGTGTGGACACAGACTTATAGATGTACATTCATTTTCTGTCTAGAAAAGACTATGACTGCATCATGCAATATGCCAAAGTACAGACTTTTGTACGGCAGGCCAGAGTGAAAGCACAAGAGCTTGACAGAAGCACAAAGTAATGACAAATGCATCGGTGCATGTCCCTTTGTGCTGCAGCCAGGCGCTATATTGTTATGAAACCACAGCTCTTTTTATTAAGACCTTTATGCAATGAGAGAGGCTACAAAGTCAATTGTAGTCTGATTATCCTCTAGCAGTCTGCCTGACCACTTGTTAACACATCTTAATGAGAACTGAAGATCCGCTAGCAGTAGAAACCCTGGGTTACGCTCTTATGGTGGCATTTCCGTATCATCTTACAGAGCAAAACAGGTTAAGATACTTTGATATTTTGAGTCAATTAACAATGTGGCAGGATTTTTGCTGTGACTGTTGTTAGGATTTATTCAGTGTTCTCTGACAACCGTCTTATTGTCTGATCCTTGAATGAATGGTACAATGTCAAGGAGGTCATCGTTCAAATAATTTGTAATTATCAGATTTACCTTGGCTTGAGGAAACTGATGCACAGCAAATTCTCTATTAACTGTTGTGGTGTTCACATTCTGAGAATGTTAAAAAGAAGTTTATTGTATTATGCAATAATCTGTGATTATATTTTTTATCACAAAAATACTTGGCAGACCTTGTGCAAATGCATCCTATAATCATTGGGAATCCTAATTTCGATTACTAGCCTTGTAGCACTATAGCGCTATTTTAAATGGAATTGGAAACACAATAGAGACTGTTTTTAAAATGGTGGACTACTCACAAATCCATACATTACTTATTATGTAGTACACTGGTATAAGGAATCAAATACAGGAGGGATTTGAGACTAGCTCATGTGTTTTTCTTTACTAAACAATGCTTACTGTTACTTAATACTTCTTATTGCAGTATATTGTGGGATTGTTTGAGTGCATTTAAAATTGTTCACTGTGTTCTCAGACACACTACACAAAATAGTGCACTTTATAGTGCATTTTTAAGCTTGCCATCCTCCTTATCGGATGAGTCATTTCTAAAGTTTGTGTAATTAATTCTATCCATATTATGACTATTTAGACAGTTAAGACTTGGAGTGTACCACTGGACTGACCACTTGCACCACCAGCCACTCAACTCCTGAACAACTAATGAGGGAAAACTCCAGCCTAAAGCTACAAGGTGGCCTTGCCCTTAAACGAGGGACTGTCTCGCACTCTGTGGAACCAAAACACGTAATCCCAAAAGACAAATCATGTTTACTCAGCTCACAGAGCATTGGTTTCCAATCTTGAGCAAAGATATGGTTCATATACCACCTTTGGCAAGGTTGCCCTGTTCTTTCAAGTTGGAGTTTCCAGTGACCAGTGGTTTACACTTAATAATGAGTTTCAGGGGTTCCTTAGAGTCCAAGCAGACCCATGTTAGCTCCATACAGTTGCAATGAGATCTCAGTAAGATGCCAGTATGATTTTACATTAAAGAAAGCTGTCTGTGTGTCCTGTATGACAATAATAACAACAAGAACAACTAAATCCAGAGCACATATAGTTTCTCAAAAGTTCCTTCTACCTTCAAAGTACATCATCAGAAGGGAGTATGTTTTTAAATAAGAAAATCCTCTCTAGCAACTACTGAGGCACAGCTGAAATGTGCAAGTTAAGATGTTTACAGCAGACATCTTGGACTAGGTATAATTTATTTTATATATGTGTGTGTGTGTGTGTGTGTGTGTGTGTGTGTGTGTGTGTGTGTGTGTGTGTGTGTGTTATTTAATTCATTATATGTCATCGGAAGAACTTCCAAAATAACAGGCAATGGACATGCTTCCAAAACAGGAAACGGAGCCACATTAGCTGGCTATGCTAATACCACGCAGCTGAACAAAAACTAATTAGATTGTTTCAGCATCTTCATCATTCAGCCTGGTTGATGTACAGCTGACCTCAGGCATGTTTGGTGTGTGTTTTTTCTTCCTTCCACCTGAATGCTTAATTACCTAAATGAACTCATTATGTGCTTCATTGGACTAATTTAACTCTTTTGTCCAAGGTCAGGTCTGACAAAGATTTAATATGACCCTGGGAGCCTGGGAGACAAAGGCATGTACGGCCACGTGAATAACACCTGACCATGAAGGACTAACCTGACGAGGCTAGGAGGCCAAGAACAGGACTTTCTCAGACTGGAAATATACACTGTTGCTATGGCCAACTGCAAAAAAGAAGCCTGGTTTATTATGCATTATAGTCATTATCAAGTTTCCGAAGTTTAAGAGTCAGAGTTTATTTAAGGCCATAGAGCTGAACACAGAAATGCCGTTACTTTAACCAAATCACATTTCAGGAGCATGAATATTCTCTTTTTATATATTGATTTTCTTTAGTGACCCAGGTGAGGAGACTTTTCAGCCTGGCCTTAGTGTAAATTCATACATATTTGACTGAAAGATTACAGATTATAGTTCACCCTGCATTGTTCAGCGCATGAATGGCTGACATCTATTCAGCAATCTATTCATCTGTTTTATTCAATTTCAATGCTAACAAAAAATCTTAGACTGCAATTCTATGAACTACATTGAAAAATGTTATACACTAAAATTATTCTATTTTTAAAGAATGAATATATGAACCGATTTAAATTATCTTTAAAATATTAACTATATTTTTAATAAACCCAAACCACAATCACAGCCCAAACCCTAAATCTATTTCTATATTCTAAACATTTAGAATCAGAAGGATCTTTTGTTGCCACCCTCTTACAACAGTTTACAGCACTGTTTCTGTCGCTCTGTTTGCTTGGATGAAATAGTGCCACCAGTGGATGGGAGCTCACCTAGAGAAAATAAAAATCATATAAATATCTTTATAACTATCCGGGAACTTCTTTATCTATGCTGTATACTTTTGGAAAAATTGTTGGAAAGGCAAGAGAGCTGTACATCAAAATGCAAGGGTTTAAGTCATTTTTACTATAAGAAATAATTAGTTACTTTGTAGCATAGAATATTAATTTTGTGTATGAAGGGTTGGGAGATTGGGGACATGGGGAGTGTTGATGAGTAATGGTGTTGCCCCCCCCCCCCCCACCCCTCGAAACCCCCACCACAACCCAACACCCCCACCACCACACATAACAGATTCTTATTTTAGTTAGTAGCAGAGTTGAATGCATTATTCAGTTTAATGTATTCTTGATTAGATTTTTCAAATGCACACCAGGTCATGACTGATAACATTACATGCATAGTGCACTGAAGCTTCTGATTGTTGTCCTGCAGCAGCTTGTGAGCTTTCCTGTCCTGAATGTTCCTAAAAAGTGAGTGACTGTTCAAAGGCCTTAAGGTAATATCTGCATACACTGCATAAAATCACGTGTATTAATATCTATTTATTCAGTTTGAATGCTAACAAAAAATCTTAGAGCCAATTCTATTAACACTACATTGAAAAATGTTATACACTAAGTTTTTTTTTCTATTTGTAAAGAATTACTATATGAATAGATTTAAATTTAAAATATGAACTATATTTTTAATAAATATAGTTTCCTTATATTAACCTGTTATTAATGTATTTCAAGCAAATAATTAATACATTGACAAACAGGTATTGAGCTGAAAAACAAAGCTGTGTTAATGTGATGTATTTTATTTATGTGGAAGTGAATATTAAACCAAGTAAGATTCACTAAGTGACTTTCTTTTTTTTTTTTTTTTTCACACAGTCACTGTGCACTGTAACGCTCCTCCTGCGGCTCCGTCTCTTCCGAATGTAGGGCGCTCCATGTTTTCTGCCCAGCCCTGGTACCTCTCTCCTCTCCCTTCTCTCCTCTCGGCTCTTATCTGCTGCTGTTCTGCTGTTCTCGGGGACCATGGGGAAGGACAAGTCCTGGCTGTCCTGGCTCTTGACAGAGGAAATAAATCACGGTGCACACCGGAGGATACCCTTCCAGGCTGCAAGCTGGGAACTTCATTATCCCGCCCCTGCCACAATATTACTATGCATATCGCCTCTGATTGGGCCCAGGCCCCGCCGTAGCGTAGCCTACTTCTGTCAGCCGCCGAGGAGCAAGAGATCAGTCTTCCCACCGCAGACTGATAGAGAGGAGGGAGAGGGAGAGGCTGGGTTTTGGAAAAAGAATGACTTTGAATAGGCCAGGAAATCCTCTAGAAGACGTTGAACATGCAGGGATGGGGTATACGATGATGAGAGAGAGAGAGAGAGAGAGAGAGAGAGAGAGAGAGAGAGAGAGAGAGAGAGAGAGAGAGAGAGAGAGAGAGAGAGAGAGAGAGGGCTGAAAGCTGAAAAGAAAAGTCCTTAGTAAGCCTGTGCTGACTTTGGTTCTTATTTGTTGCGAGTCTCCGCGGTTGACCTCCCAGGCTCATGGCAAACATGGAGGAATGTAATCACCTAAAAACAACACTTGCCTTGACTTGGCTAAATTTGATCCTGGTCTTATGAATGAAATTCACATGCAATTGTGATGTGTATATTATTCTTTACAGCCCTCCCACTCCCTCCACACATAGCCACCCACCTTGTATAATGTTCTGACATATGTTGAGTTATTTCAGGAGAGAGAGAGAGAGAGAGAGAGAGAGAGAGAGAGAGAGAGAGAGAGAGAGAGAGAGAGAGAGAAAGAGAAAGAGAGAGAGAGAGAGAGAGAGAGAGAGAGAGAGAGATTGAATAGGTGGAGCAGTACCATTAAAACCTTAATGCAACAGTAATTCCGGGCAGTGGTACTGAATGGATCGACCTTTGCTGCTCAACAGCAATTATTGATTCTGTGTGTGTGTGTGTGTGTGTGTGTGTGTGTGTGTGTGTGTGTGCTGAAACTTGAGGTGACCAACAGGGAAGAAAAGTTGTGTATAAATTTCCAAAACAACATACAGTTAATGAAGACACCTAGATTATTATAATTGTATTAAGAAGAATACAATGACCCAGAACCATGGTGAAATCTATCAGAGTGTCAGTGTTTTTTTTTTTTTAATTGCCACCGAAGAGTTAAATATACACATTGTACTTCCATTTATTTATTTATTTATTACACTTTTGCATAGTTCAAAAACTCCCCTTAGCTTTTGCATTGAGCACTTGGAAAAAACACCTCATTGTGTGTGTGTTTGGGTGGGTGGTGGGGGTTTGGGGAGGGGCTTAAAAATGTGCAGTGTTTCTATATGTGAAGTCCCACACAAACTTACACAACACTGGGTTACATACCTGTTGGACTCTCCACAGTATTTATATTTGGTAAAAATATGTGCATACCTGAAATAACTGCATTTTAAACTCACAACAGCATCTCTAAAGACCACACAAATATGACGCCAGCTTATGAACACATTACATGAAGAAGATAGCAACAGGAAATGACTCATTCCTCCCACAATATGGAAATAGATCAGAACACATGATCAAAAAGTTGACTTAGGTGTCCACAGCCGTCCTGAAGGTATCACTTGCACATGGGTCATAATTAAACATCAGAGAGACCATACACAGTTAAGAAAACTCAGAGATCACTCTGAGACGATCTGATGATTCTCTGCACTTTATTAACCAATAAAACAGAAGATGTTATCAGGATTTAAAGATGCAAAGTTGTGTTCAGTCTTGTTTTTTGAAATAAATACAGGTGTTAACAGTTTTGCTGCTGATAGAAGCACAGACCTACAACCCCAATACCAATAAAGTGATGTTGGATAAAACATAAATAAATATCTGAATACGATGATTTGCAAGTCCTTTTCAACCTATATTCAATTGAATACACCACAAAGACAAGAAATTTAATGTTCAAATGGATAAACTTTATTATTTTTTTGCAAATATTCACTCATTTTTCAGTTTGAGGCCTGCAAAACATTCCAAAAAGTTGGGACAGTGGCAACAAAAAACTGGGAAAGTTGAGGAATGCTCAAAAAACACCTGTTTGGAACATTCCACCGGTGAACAGGTGAATTGGAAACAGGTGAGTGTTATGATTGGGTATAAACGGAGCATCCACGAAAGGATCAATTGTTCACAAGCAAGAATGGGGCGAGGTTTACCACTTTGTTAACAACTGTGTGAGCAAATTGTCCAACAGTTTAAGAACTATGTTTTTCAACGTACAATTACATAAGTCCAATAGTCCAAGTCTATAATATCATCAAAAGATTCAGAGAATCTGGATAAATCTCTGCAAGTAAGCGACAAGGTCCATAACCAACATTGAATTCCCATGACCTTCGATCCCTCAGGCGGCATCGCATTAAAAACCAACATCATTCTGTAACAGATATTACCACATGGGCTCAGGAACACTTTAGAAAACCATTGTCAGTGAACACATTTCATCGCTCCATCTACAACTGCAAGTTAAAACTCTACCATGCAAAGCGAAAGCCATATATCAACAACACCCAGAAATGCAGCCTGCTTCTCTGGGCCCGAGCTCATCTGAGATGGACTGATACAAAGAGCAAAAGTGTCCTGTGGTCTGACGAGTCCACATTTCAAATAGTTTTTGGAAATCATGAACGTCCTGTCCTCCAGCCAAAGAGGAAAAGGACTGTCTGTATTCTTATTGGCGCAACATTCAAAAGCCAGCATCTCTGATGGTATGTGAGTGTGTTAGTACCCATGGCATGGGTAACTTGCACATCTGTGAAGGGACCATTAACGCTGAAAGGTATATACAAGTTTTGGAGCACCCTATGCTGCCATCCATGCAACGTCTTTTTCAGGGACTTCCTGCTTATTTTAGACAATGCCAAGACACATTCTGCATGTGTTACAACAGAGAGGCTTCGTAGTAAGACAGTGCAGGTACTAGACTGGCCTGCCTGCAGTCCAGACCTGTCTCCCATTGAAAATGTGTGGTGCATTATGTAGCACAAAATATAACAGCTGTGAGTTGTACATCAAGCAAGAATGGGAAAGAATTCCACCTACAAAGCTTCAACAATTAGTGTCCTCAGTTCCCAAACACTTACTGAGTGTTGTTAAAAGGAAAGGTGATGTAACAGTGGTAATGTAACATGTAACATGCCCCTGTCCCAACTTTTTTGGTACGAGTCGCAAGCTTCAAATGAGTGAATATTTGCAAAATAACATTTAAACATTAAATATCTTATCTTTGTAGTGTATTCAACTGAATATAGGTTGGAAAGTATTTGCAAATCATAGTATTCATTTTGATTTATGTTTTACCTAACATCCAAACTTCACTGGAATTGGGGTTGTACAACCTCTTAATACGGAAAGAACAGAACTGAGCCAAAGTCGAGGACATTTGTTTTACTTTTAAATATAAAGATCTTTAAGAGCTGTTTATTTGATGGAGACTGTTTCTGCGCTCTACTTGTCTTGGTTGTCTTTGGATATAATTTTTTTTTACTTTCATTTCTTTAATGAGTGTATTATCAAATATCAGTTTCTGTCTTTCTCTAACATGTCAATTTCAAGAAATTTCCACTGGATTTTTACAGTATGCCTTTATGAGATGTGCTGGACTTGAAACTTTGAAAACATTAACTTACAAAACTAGAATGACACTGGAAAAATAAACTTTCAAAATACCTTTTGCAAGACACATAAATTGTGTACGAATTAGATGTGAATAAGCAGCCTTACAAATTTCCCTAAACCTAACTGTAAACCTTATCCTAACCAAATCTAACCCTAAACTTATTCTGAAAACCTAACAGCAAAGTCCAGGAGATTGGAAAAGCTATTGCTAACAGAAAAACCCTACATATAACAGAGACTTGGTGAACATACAGTGACTATGAATTATAATGAAACAAAGTGCCCTCAACGTACAGATTTGAATAGGTATGGTCTTATATTTACATTTTAGATGTGATACCAGGTTGTACTGAACACAGTGTACACTGTGGTTCTCTTCCTGTTTCAGTTGTATTGAGTACAGGAGTATGTTGAACATGCTCTTGCTTTTCTTTGTGGTGCCTCATGGACTTCTGCTTTTTTCTGTGGCTCTTATTCGACCTTTTTCTATGGTGCCTTCTAAGCTTCTTTCTGTGATCTTTCTTTTCACCCATTTTCATAGCATCAATGCCTCAATCGCTCGCCCTGAGGCCACAGGAAGAGATCAATCCAACCGCGGGAGAGCAGTAACCCAATCACATCGACCCTTTTTACTCTCTTCACCTCTCTCTCTTATTGGCTCCCGAACTCAGCTGCCCACCCGGGACTCTGCGGGAGCTAACGTGGAGAACGCATCTCAGAGGAAGCTTTCGGGTCAATAGTGTTATCAGTAGGAGGATGTTTTTTGTGCTGGCCAAGACACTGGGAGATCGTAATGGCCTTCTGTGCATTAACCCTAATTCTAGGCTTATTATTCAGTTATCAATTTTAAGACGTGCTCAAACATTTATAGACATTATTTCAACTTCATCTTCTCAAGGCCCCATCCAAACACATACAGCTATTTTTAAAAACAGTTATTTTCTTCATTTTGGTCTCCTGCGAACATGAAAATTGCATTTTACCTCACTGAATGTTTAGCTTTTCAAAGGTGCTCTTCAAAGTGGAGATTTTTTGAAAAATGTGATGTCATGTTTCTGGGCAAAACTGAGCTTTTTGAAAGAAACACTGATCACACTATAACCATGGATTGCATAAGTCATGAAACCAAAAAGTATACATGCAGATAGCACTAGATTAATAGATAGAGCACTAGACAGTAAAAGATAGAGTCCCACATATGGGTAAATTTAAAAGATGTTGAATTAGATGTAGGGCGGCACGGTGGTGCAGCAGGTAGTGTCTCAGTCACACAGCTGAGGGTTCAAGTCCTGCTCCAGGTGGGTTCAAGTCCTGCTCCAGGTGACTGTCTGTGAGGAGTGTGGTGTGTTCTCCCTGTGTCCGAGTGGGTTTCCTCCGGGTGCTCCGGTTTCCTCCCACGGTCCAAAAACACACGTTGGTAGGTGATTGGGGACTCAAAAGTGTCCGGAGGTGTGAGTGTGTGTGTGAATGTGTGATTGTGTGTCACCCTGTAAAGGACTGGCGCCCCCTCCAGGGTGTATTCCTGCCTTGCACCCAATGATTCCAAGTAGGCTCTGGACCCACTGTGACCCTGAAGAGGTTATAGACCACGAATTAATGAATGAATGAATAACTCAATATTAAGATCTAGATTCAGTAATAGTATGACTTTCTTATGCACTACATAGAGAGTATGGAGCAATTTGGGATTAAACCATGTTTTCATGTCTCATTTTGAGGTACTATAGCCTCTTTTCATGTTCATCTAGACAGGGATAACATGTGGACAAGGCCTGAGGTGAACCCTGATGCATAAGCCACACATGAGCCTCCAATCACCATGCCCAGTTCCAAGTGTATGCTCTAGACATATAACCCCTCCTGGCATTGTGCAGCCTCCGTTGAGATGAAAATTTCTTTACCTGGAGCTGAGTAGGAGCGGGTATTCAGAGCGAAACGTCACCCACCTCAGTACACAGTGAAGTCACATGACCTAAGTTTCAGGAACAGCGAGTCAGCTGGGAGACCAGAAGAGTGTGTTTGGGTTGGGGGTTGGTGGAGGTTGTTTGGTGGGGGGTGGGTGAAGGAAGGGGAAACATCAAATCTCCCCCTCCCTGGGCAGAGCAGAGCCCGGTGTGGGGAATCCTTTGGGCTTGGATGGGCTAATTAGGGTGAGTGGTTGGGAGAGAAGCACAGGTGTTAGCCAGAGCTGTGCGGCGCATAGAGTAATGGCTGCTCTGTTACCCCGCACACCCTCAGTAATTTGTCGCCACGCTGTGTAACCATGCATCTCGCTGCTCCACTTCCGCGCACGTTTCATTAATTCTTTTTATGTGCCTATTCATTCTTGTTATTTATTGCCCACACAATGTTAACACCATTAGCGGGGAGACACAACAATGACTTTGTCTCTGTAGTCCTTACCTGAGCCGTGGGGAGCCCGCAGGATGTGGTTTATTGGGTCAAGGTGCTGTGTGAGGCAAAGACTTGGGACAAAAGTGTGTGTGTATGAGCACAGCTAAACTGTACTTATGCAGCAGAAACAGCGCTGGTCAGTGACTGGTTAGTCAACTGATCGAGCAATGATTCATTTACAGAGACATCCTTTCATAGCAACTGTTGCCAAGGAGGAAAGGACTACAATACAAAAGGGAAACTATTCAGTCAAAATTGTATCAGTTTGTTTTCAGAGTGGTGTGTAATGTTGTTTTTCCAGTTTAAATGCTGTGTTAAATGTTGGAAATGAGTAATAAAAGTAATGGTATGGTAATCCTGTTCTGTCAATATATTAATAAGTAGTTGCATAGATTTTTACATGCATTTTTATCATGTAATTACATAGTTTAATTATATATATATATATATATATATATATATTACATAACCTTTGGTTGAATAAGGTTTCTATATGGTGCAGTAATGTTATGTTCATATTTCTATAGATACATCAAAAGAAGTTATGTATTTGTTGCACACTTTGTTAATATACAGTACCAGTCAAAAGTTTGGACACATTTTCTCATTCAATAGTTTTTCTTTGTTCTTTATTGTTTTCTACATTGTAAATGAATATGTTAGACATTAAAATTATGAAGGAATCCATATGAAATTATGTAGCAAACAAAGAAAAAGTGTTAAAAAAACAGAATATGTTTGATACATTAGATTCTACACAGTAGCCTTCTTGCACACTCATGCTGTTCTCTCAATCAGCTTCATGAGGTCGTCACCTGGAATGGTTTTCAGTGAACAGCCGTGGCCTCGTCAGGAGTTAATTTGTAGAACTGCTCACCTTCTTAATGTGTCTGAGACCATAACTTGGGTTGTGCAGAGGTAGGGGCTGGTACACAGTTGTATACAGTGAATAGCCCTATTCCATTAATGACTAATGTGTCCAAATATTGGGAATGGAAAAATACAGTTATTAGAGTCATAAAAATGCAAGTTAATCTATACATGTCGACAAAAACAAAGGGCAATTTATGGTGTATAAGTTTAAAATTTAAAGTTTAAGTTTTACACTTACTGTTAGTGTATAAAAACGCATTTATTACAGCAGTATCTCTGGATTTAACTATTTAACTTCAGATAGTTAACACTTACTGTTAATGTATAAATACACAGTTATTAAAACTGTATAAAATGAGACATCATCTTATTGTACACATTGTTAATGTATAATTCCACAGTATAAAATAGGACTTAATCTTTTCATATTTAGTGTAAAAACGTGTATAAATGTGGTTTGTGGCAACATTTACTAAAGCTTGTCCAACCTAGCAACAGTTGCTATAAATTAATGCATTTGTAGGTGGAGCACTTGTAGGTGCAATATGTTTGAAACAAGAAGAATCAATATGCACGGTGGTGTCATGGTAACCTTCGGTATCCACGACAATGGCGGCTTAAGGGGTGAGCTTAATGCAGGATACCAAGCTCTTTTCAACAGTGGCTTTGAAAAGATAGTCCCCTTGCTCCATGCTTTTGCCAGTTCAATAATGAATAGCGGCTCTCATGTGATATTTATGCGCACAAATCGACAGAGAGTTGAGAAAGAGGAGGATGGAGAAAGAGAGGCAGAAAGAGGCCTGTGCAGACTCATTCGAGAGGAAGGATGGAAGAATAATAAGAGAGAGAGAGAGAGAGAGAGAGAGAGAGAGAGAGAGAGAGAGAGAGAGAGAGAGGTGGGGGGCGGGCAGCAAAAGGAGCGAGACAGGGCGAGTGAGAGAGATAAGAAGAGTGAGTGAGAGAGGAGAATAAATGGTGAACGGTGCCATTAGGGGCCTAAGTGCCAGTGTGCAGGCAAAGGGATGGAACAGAACACTCTCCAAACACTCACCCAGTGCTCATCCAAACATAAGCTCCACTGAAGAGCTGAAGTCCTGCTTGAGTCAGCACTGTGTAAATGTATATTTGACTCTAAATACATTACATTTGCAAATGGTTGTGAGTGAATTCATATAAGGCACACCCACCATAGACCTATACATTTAGCTGTGCTAGCATCTCCATAGAAAATAAAATGAGCCTAATATTACCTTGTAAAGTGTGTCCCAGTGTTGAGCTGTAGGATGGTGGCATGGCTTTCATCCAGTGGTTAACAAGAACGGAATGGTGCTTTTTCATTTGGAGCTTAATGGTAGGTTCATAGTTCATTAGGGTTATTATTAGAGGGTTAGGCTTAGGGTTAGGTTTATTGTTTTGGGTTAGGTGTTAGCAATAGCATTGGCTAAAGTGGAACTTAGATCTGCATTTTAGTTTAAAGTTAGGGTTAAGTTATGGGTTTGAAGAAGTTCCAAAGCTGATGTCTCACACTGGGATGCCAGAAATTCATGTGATCAGCCACAAACATATTGTCACTTTTTTTCTACTGATTTTTTTTTTAATTCCCCTTTTTCTGTTTTGTGTTTTTTTTTTCTCTTAACTCTTAACTTCTTTTTCTTAACTTCTTAATTCTCAGTGGTATCTGGAGCATTTCTATTGGTCCATCCATCATGAAAGTTTCACATAGTGTGAAGAGCAGCTGCTGTGTTCAAATAACATAACTAAAGAATGAAAATACATGTTTTTTCCTTGGACTGTGATCATGTACAGTACCCATCAAATGTTTGGACACACCTTCTCATTAGTCATTAATGGAATAGGGCTATTCACTGTATACAACTGTGTACCAGCCCCTACCTCTGCACAACCCAAGTTATGGTCTCAAACACATTAAGAATGCGAGCAGTTCTACAAATTAACTCCTGACGAGGCCACGGCTGTTCACTGAAAACCATTCCACGCGACGACCTCATGAAGCTGATTGAGAGAACACAGAGAGTGTGTAAAGCCGTCATCAAAGCAAAAGGGGGCTACTTTGGAGAATCTAAAGTATAACACATATTCTGGTTTGTTTAACACTTTTTCCCCTCATAATTTTAATGTGTTCCATTTTCATTTACAACATAGAAAATAACAATAGAAAAAAAAACAATAAAAGAAAAACATTGAATGAGAATATGTTCAAACTTTTGACTGTTACTGTACATTCAGGAAAATGGTTCAAAACAAGGGAAACCCTCCCTGAGTGGGCGTGTCCAAACTTATGATGGGAACTGTATATTACACATTTAATGAATTCTAGTTACAACAAACTGAGCATTGTATGAACACTGAAATGATCTTTAAGTAAAATACATATGAATACCTAGAGACCAGGCTAATTTGGCCATATAAAGGATAAATCAGTTCACATCATTGCTGTAATACGGAAACGCAGATTATAAAACTGAACACTGTAGTCTGAAGTCACTGCACGCTCTCATCAAGTCGAGCAAACAACAACAAGCCATCATCCGAGCCAATCAATCCTAATCATTAGAGCCGTGTGCCATTACTGGATCCATTTCCATAATAAACTTTCCATTCTTTGATTGTTGGCTTTGTTTTGGGCTGGGGCACTTTGCGAAGCTGAGGGAAGAGAAGCGTCTGCAGAAAGAAAAACACGCCAGGAGCTCTCCGGCTGCACCTTGACTACAGTAACACGTTTAATTGACATGCAGTAATGGTGTCAAAAGCGCTGGCAGGCTCAGCACTTACACAACAACAGGGTTGAGCCTTCCTCCAGTCGCATGAGCTGCGACATCTTGACATCGTGATGCACTGCTGATCTGTAGATATTTCATATATCCCCAGTGAGCTCTGTTCATTTGCACCCCACAAGCCTGCAGTGGGCCGGGGAGGGGAAGAGCAAGCTGCTACCAACTTTACTTTTGTTAGTGACTTTGTTGGAATGAGTTGGAATGCTGTTTTCTTCTTCTTCTTCTTCTTTTTCTTCTCTTTTTCCCTTCGCTTATAGCACCATCTGTGGCTTGCGTGGATTGTACAGCAGCATCTCGAAAGTCAGACCAGGACAGTCCAGTCTATTGTAAATACTAATTATGGGTTAACCCTTTCAACCGCAGGCTTATTATTCTGTTTGTGTACGTTGATGTATGTCACAGGGTGACACACACTCACACTTCTGAGTCGCCAATCCACCTTGCAACGTGTGTTTTTGGACTGTGGGAGGAAACCGGAGCACCCAGAGGAAACCCACACAGACACAGGGAGAACACACGCAACAGACAGTCAGCAGGACTTGAACCCACAACCCCAGGACTCTGGAGCTGTGTAACAGTGACACTACCTGCTGTGCCACTGGGATATAACTATACCAATTTTAATTTTAGACTTTGAAGTTGGGGCGGCACGGTGGTGCAGCAGGGAGTGTCGCAGTCACACAGCTCCAGGGAGGTTGTGGGTTCGATTCCCGCTCTGGGTGACTGTCTGTGAGGAGTTGGTGTGTTCTCCCCCTGTCCGCGTGGGTTTCCTCCGGGTGCTCCGGTTTCCTCCCACAGTCCAAAAACACACGTTGGTAGGTGGATTGGCGACTCAAAATTGTCTGTAGGTGTGAGTGAATGTGTGTGTCTGTGTTGCCCTGTGAAGGACTGGCGCCCCCTCCAGGGTGTATTCCCGCCTTGCAACCAGTGATTCCAGGTAGGCTCTGGACCCACCGTGACCCTGAACTGGATAAGGCTTACAGATAATGAATGAATGAATGACTTTGAAGTTTAATGGTTTTCATAATTCTCATTTCTAAAATTCATTATATTATGAAAACTGGTCTTTAAAACCCCAGCTGAAGGGACATTTACACTCTGTACACTGTACACTCTAAAAAGAGAACAGTGGATCCAACTTAATTGAATTGCTTCAATTGGTAAAAAGTAATTCAATTAAGTGTATCCAACTTAATTTTTTAAGTTTAACCTTACAAAACTTAAAAAATTAAGTTGGATAAACTTAATTGAATTACTTGTTACCAATTGAAGCAATTCAATTAAGTTGGTTATTTTTAGAGTGTACAACAAAATGTACCTGTACTTCTTTCTGATTGTTTTCTGAAAGTTTACAGGCAGTGAATTCTAAAAGCTAACTGTTTATTTGCGCTTTGGCACTTTTCAGTCCACCTTAAGCTCTATCCGTACTATCTCCCGTTAGAAGGTTCCTTTTCAATTAGCCCCTCATCTTACGCTCAACCCTCATTGTTTGAAAGCTGCGGAACCTGTGATAATGAAGTGTCATGAGCCTTCGCTCTTACATCACTGTCGTCAGCCAGGACATTTGGCGAACTGTAGTCGTGGAGGTGGCAAACTGTCACCTTCCCATGCCACCGCGGCAGGGGCTCTGGAGCTTTGTAGGTGAGAGGAGTGATGGTAATCAAAGCCCAGGTGCCACCTTTTATTATCCCTGCACATGGCTCATTCGGCAAGAGAGGTGTCTAACCTGATAATGAAGGCCTCAAGGTGCATCCAGGGAACGACGCACGTGAGACTAAGAACAATGAGGAGAATCTTTTCATTGTACAAGAGCTCGGCTCTCTCCAGCAACTTTCAGCATCAGCGCTCTCAGCATGGGGTTAGTCGTTGGTGTTAACCATTGTTTAATTCTGTTATGCGTTCAGTCAAAGGAAAGCTGGAAAGATGAGATGCATATTTTCAATGTCATAAGAGCTTCTTACTGTATTTTCCCCAAAATTTGAGTTCCTTCTAGAATTCTTCTGAAATTAAGGGAAATAATAGAAGCGTCTTTGCAGCAGTTACTGGCTTAGGTGTTGGAACATTTCTGTGAGAATTTGATGGCATTCAGCCACAAAATGAGTGAGGTCTGGTACTGAGGTTCTGCACATTTATTATACACTGAGCATTTATGTGCTGCACTGGTCCACCGAATATTAACTGAATTATTAACTGTGCATGCACTTTGATGATGAGATGGCAGCCAATCCAAGCCAATACACACTCCACAGACCATCTATTATATACATTCACAGTCTGTCGTGGGGCCTTTGGTGGTACGTCATAGTACCTTTCATTCAGGAATATAAGAGCAGATTTTGCATTAATTTCATGGATCTTATTCTTATAAAGCCATCACTCTCTGAAATAATGTCCCAGATTATGTTTCAGACACAATCACAATCTTTAAACCTAGGCTCAAACACACATGGTTTTAACCTGTTTTAATTCGTCTTACTATGGGTTTTCACTCCAGAATTGCTACTACTCCCTATACTCCACACAGCTAAAACAAAGCTAACATTTTTACTCTCTTCTGAGTAACTGACTCTCCACCTGTCCAGCCTGTCATTGATGGAAGTGCTGGGGCTATAAAAGGATATGTTCTTATGTCCATCCTCACCCTTTAAAACGATGAAAATGCTAAACTCAAAATCTTCAAAATAATACCTTTAAGAGAAGGACAAAAAAAACTTTCGTAACTTTCAGTGGAGGTAAAAATGATGTATTCCAAGTAATTTTGGAGCTTTTCTATTGCTGCATTCATCATGAAAGTGTCCCACGTTGTTACAGCTGCTGATGTAGTACAGTTAATGATTACGTAGTAAACTCGAAATCAGCAAAAATACATTGACAATCTGCACACCATAAAGCCAAAACAAAACAAACCAGCTGGACATCTTTTCCATTTTCTGAGAAACCGTCTGTACAGCTGTCCTTCAAGACACTGAAGGAAGACTGACAACCAAGGTCTCCTGCTATTCCCCACAGCCCTGTTACTCACCTATTTACAATGTGTGTAACTTAGGTTAACAGTAATCTACAGGTACAGCTTCTTTTTTTTTCTGACAGTGTAGAAAGGAGAAGAGAGGAGAGAGAATGACTATTGACCCATTATTTAAATAAAGGGATAATATAGAGGCTATAAATGGTGTCTGTGTAGTTTTGGACACATGTAATACATCTCTGCACTGCTGATGATTGGCCCATGCCACATTACACTTGCCCAAATATCAGTGTAGTTTAATGTAACAAAACATTCAAAGCATTTCTACTGGAGTATTCCTTGTGAGATATCTACTCAATAATACGAAAAAAAAAAGGGGGGGGGGGGGTTCAGACTGTGTAAAATAAAGGAATACATGTTGAAAATGACTGTGGCAGTATGGTCTTGTTAAGGACATGAACTCTTATATATAACCTGATCCAAAGCAAAATGACTTAAAATGAATCTGAAATCTATACGGCTCTAAATGAAGTAAACCCCATCCGTCAGTGCCTGCTGTGGTCATGCAGCTATTTTTCATTAAAATGAGGAGCTGCCTGCTTTGGTGTAGCGTGGCAGAAATATATATTTCAGAGGTCTGTCTAGAAACCCACTAATGCCACTCAGACCATAAACCCATCCATTTGGTGTCAGTCATGTATTGAACTTAGCATCTGGCACATTTTAGAAATGGCAGCCGCCATATTGTCCCATTTGGCCAAGAGTTTGATGTCCCCCCTATGACGGGTCAGGGGAAAATAGAGCCACTTCAACAGGCCTTCCAGCCACTTCATGATAAAGGTACCTCATCTCACTCTGTGAGTACAGCATTATCACACACTCAGTCCAGACCGTGACTTGTTAAAAGCAAATGGTACTAAGCAGAGACAAACTAAAAGCATTATTTTGGCCAGGAATCCAAATGAATAAATGAATAAATTCATTCATTCATTCATTCATTGTCTGTAACCACTTATCCAGTTCAGGGTCGCAGTGGGTCCTGAGCCTACACGGAATCACTGGGCACAAGTTGGGAACACACCCTGGAGGGGGCACCAGTCCTTCACAGGGCGACACACACTCACACTTATGAACACTTTTGTGTCACCAATCCACCTACCAATATGTATATTTGGACAGTGGGAGGAAACCGGACACAGGGAGAACACACCAAACTCCTCACAGGCAGTCACCCAGAGTCACCTACGAAGGACTGGCGCCCCCTCCAGTGTGTGTCCCCGGCTTGAGCTCCAGACCCACCATGACCCTGAACCTGAACCTGATAAGCGGTTACAGATAATTAATTAATTAATTACTTATTGATTCCAGTAGGACATTGCTGGGTATGATATCCAGAAACACCCCTCCTTCATGCTTCTTCAGTAACTACTTCATCGTGATCAGGGCCAGGTGGGAGGGTGAGAAGAAGCACATGCTTCCAATGACATGTGCAAGCAGGCATGGCCTTTTTTCAAACTGCTGCTAATGCAATGTGGATGGACAGCTGAACACACTTTTGTATATGCACATACAAAAAATGACCTGGGAATTTTTAATTCTATTAACACAAACCAAAAGAGGCATTTTATACACCTTTTCCATGTGTGAGCACGGTTCTGGGGTGTTAATGAGACTTCTGTGACATGCTTTTGTCAAATGTCACAAGGATCAAATACAACAGCAGCATTCTCCCTCTGTCTAAACAGCTCTGTTAAGAACAGCCAGCCTCAGTGCCTGTTCCTTTAAATGAGAATGAGCCACAGCTCAATTCAGGGCAAGAGACAATGGGTGAGGAGCAAAGAGCCGAAACTCTGGATTTTAACCGTTTAACTCTGTTCTCTTTCTCAGTTCCAGTTTTCTCCATATTTGGTGTTTGTTTTTGTTTTGATTAAATTTGTGCTTTCACATAAGCTCAGTTCTAGCTCTGTGATTGGAGAAGCTCAGACAAGGGGGCGGGACAATCCGAAAGCGTCTGTACTTCACGTAAAATGTAAGATGGAGCACAAAATCAGAACATATTATGAATTCTAGGCAGACTGCAAAAACACTGTCATTTTATTTTATAGTGTGTGAGTTGGTAGGAGCTCCAGTTCCAAAATTAATGTGCACATGCTCTGAAAAGTTTTTTTTTTTTCCTTAATGTGCCCCTTTTAAAACTTAACAACCTTTTCCTTCTTGTTCTGAACAGTTACCCTTCTAGAGTATCACCGTCTCCTTTTCACAGCGATGATATACAGCGGACACCTATATGTACATTACATCAGCAAAGGACCGTTTACATTTTTACCTTATTATATTTACTTTCTCGAGGCTCATTAAATTCAGTAAATGTTTGTCTTGTCAGAACGGATTCTGTCAGTTCTTCCATGCGCCTCTGCTGTGGAACTATCAAACGGCCTTCGTTTCAACATCTGAACATAAATCAAAGCAGCCCGGGTAAAACCTCTAAAAGAACGTCCACAAAATGTCCATTTAGAGGCGCATGGGCCGTGTTTGTCTGGTTAAGACACATGCCCAGAGGCGAGCTGCCTTCCTTAACAGTGGAGTTGTCTCGGACGGCAAAGAAGAACCCTCTGTACCCACAATTCATTTCCCTCTGAGTCATGCCCACCCCGGCGGCCTGGCAGGTTTGGCACTGACTTGAGCAGCAGTCGCCCTGGGCATTCGCTCAGCGTGAATGGACATCTATTTTAGCTCCTCAGTGGACCTGCCAATTCACCTGGACCCTGGATCTCCTTTTTCCACAGTGCTGTCTTCAAAAAGCCTGGACTCCATCCCTTAAACACACCAGCTTCTGTCATTTCACCCACAGAATACTTCACCAAGGAGACAGTTATATATGTTGCTTGACGTCCACAGATGTTTCTGACACCCGAGCAGATGTTTTGATGGGCTTTCTCCAGTCAGTTTGATCCTCAGCCACCATGTAAGGATTCGTAACTCAACTTTCAGCCTGTATATACAGTATGCCAGTTTAAATAAAAACTCCTCATCATCTAGAACCACTTGTTCTTTTTTATTCTAGCCACACACTGAGCACAGCTAGAATCAAGGCATTTCGCATTAACATCGTAGCTGGGGTTCCGTTTCAACTGCAATCGTTCACAATAAGATTTTAGGTATTACGCACATTTCACAGTCATAATTATAATAATAATACGATAAAGTGTAAGATGTTTACACATGTTTCCTATAAAATTCTCTTAAAAATTCTAGTCAGGCGGCTCTTCAACAGCAATGACAAAGAAACTGTGTCCGTTTACAGTTTGCTAACAGCCTGGTCTCAACATAAACTACATATTTAACAAAAAGACCAATCTCAGGGCTTGTTCCATGTGAACAAACTATGGGTTTCCCTTCCTGAGTGAACATGGAAATCTCTTACCGAGCGAGAAAGATCAGCTTTAACCCTAACCCTAAACCTAATCTGAACCCTAACCCTAAACTTAAACCTTACTCTATGCTCCACAAGATTACAAGCAGCAGACTTTTATGTTGCCCTTCTACTGTGTAACATTCCACAACAACAGTTTACAAAGCTGTTTCTGTAACTGTTTTTCAGGCACATAATGGACAGTTTGTGGTTAGATAGTCTAAACAGTGCCACCAGTGGCCTGGAGAATATTAAAAGATAATATATTTTGTAGTTAAGATAAGATCCAAGATAAGGTCCAGAGCCTACCTGGAATCACTGGCCGCAATACAGGAACACACACAATCCTTTGCATGGCGACACTCACTCACACAGTCACTCACACACTCAAACCTACGGACACATTTGAGTCACCAATCCACCTACCAATGTGTGTTTTTGGATCATGGGAGGAAACCAGAGCGCATGGAGGAAACCCACACGGACACGAGGAGAACACAACAAACTCCTCACAGACAGTCACCCGGAGCGAGACTCCCCAGGATAAAAGAAGCGAAGCACTTGGAAATGGGAAATACACTTTAGGTCTTACTCTGAAATGCTGATATTGGATTGGATTGGATTGGATAATTGGCCTAAGCATGTGGTCTTTATTTCTGTCTTTCTTGCACTTATATTAAGCCCTGGTGCTAATTTCCCAAATGATATTCACCTAGTCCTGTTCTTTGGTGGTAAATTAATTTACACTTTGGTCTATTCCACACAGAGGACCTCATGATTTTTAGAGCGTAACTTCACAAATAGAGAAAGTGTGATATGTGTAATTCTATAAACAGCATGGGACATTATCCCTCATAGGACACTATCATTGTCCATTGGCATCAAAACAATTGGAGCTTTTCCTCTTTGGTCTTTAGTTCTACCTACATTGCATTGTGTTAAAATGTAGATATCTGCATCGCAGAACAAATAAGTAATTTATTCACTGGGACAATTGTTGTTTTCAAGGTCACTGTGTTTCTCCTAATGTGGTTGGCTCTGTGTTTATCTTGCATTAACCGCATTATTGAGAAGCATCATTTCAGGTTCTATTCCCACCAGCTCTACAAGAGCTCTAAGACCTAATTTTATGTGACTAGCGAAGAAAAAAAAACTTGTAGGGGTACACAAGGTCATGGAGTCCAATAATGCCAAAGAAACACAAGAACTACAAGTGGTCTTCTGTAGGCAACTGTAATTATTTTTTAGAGTCAGGTTGCGGCACTCAGGAGAATAGGAATTTTGACTTGACCTGAAATTACTGGCTTAATTTAGGCTGACTTCGGGTCTCTTCCAGTTTGGGGGATTTCCAAGCTCTTGGCCTGCTCCAAAGGCTAGCAGGAGCTGAGGAAAAATGGTGGGCAGAAGGTTAATAAGTGGATGACCATTCGTGTTTACCATACTCATATCCTCAGGGAGCTTCTGAGAAGGAACTATTCCTCAGTCCCACAAAAATCTCGCTGAGCTGCACTCCTACACAGCGTAATGACTTCCCCACAGAGTGAGATTTAAAGCCATGGACATTATGTTTTACTCCCTTGGTCTTACAAAAAAAAAAACTGTATCGAAGATTGAAGCCCAGATAAACATTGAAGCAGGTTCAGTTCTATTTTCAAAATCTATTTAAGTCTTAATATAAAAAACACTTACTAATTTTGATTTAGCTAAATATTTACCTTTGAGTAAGAACAAACAGATTTAGCTTGCAGAGCTTTTTAAGCGCATTTGAATTCTATGTGTGAGGCCATGCCGAGGATCCTGTTCCGTTGCCATTTGACTGAGTAATGCAGAAAGATTCTATGGTGATGAAGTGTGATTTCTTTAAATATGAAGTCCTAAATTGGTGCATAAAACCAAATTTGCACTTGCACTAACAATTAATGCCCATAAGTCTCCTAGGAAAATCGACAGCCTTTGAAATGTTATTCCCATCATTAACAAGTCTTAAAACACTTGCATAGACTGTTGAAGGTAATACATTTAACAGCAGACTAAACTTAACATGTTCTTGTCTGTGCTTTTCCTTATATGGTCCTGATAAAATCATACACTATGAGTGTGTGGAGGCTGTGAACATCTCAAATCTGGCACATCACAGACACACTCACACTTGTTTTTACTATATTGTCTGGACATTTCATCTAATTTATGTGAGGATATGTATAGATGTTATAAATATGTAACAATAATAGTGTAATAACAGTGTATTTATTACATTATTATCCTGTAATAGTGTGATTAAAAACATATCCCATATATGAAGCTTTAGGTGTTGTTTACTTACAAACTTGAGGCAGTTTGTCCATAAATGTCTAAAAAACAAGCACAAACAAACTCAAATACACACAGTGTCCAGTTCCCATTCTAATCAGCTTCTGCTTAGTGTTCTCCTGGCATCCCTCAAAATCCAGCACACACTCTTTGATAAATAGTTGGCAATTTTTCACAATGTGGCGCAGGGCTGATATGCAGAAAGTCCCTGCCGTGGCCTCCCACTGTGCCCCTCTGCAGCACTCAGGGTTCATGGGAATGACCAATGGGAAGCAGTCCTCCACCACTTCCCACAGCCAAGAGACAGCTGTAATCCTTAACCCCCCCAGACACACATACACATACACAAACACACACACACACGTATATTCACACACTAACACTAAATTTGTGATGGCCATTCACTGGTACATGCTTTCACAGACAAACATTCATTTAATAACAGTCAGAGTAACTTTAAAACTTTCTCATGGTCCGTTACAATGTGTTCACGAAATGTAAAGTGATAACTAGCTTTCAAATATTATAAAGAAATAAGAAACAAATACAAGGAGGGACCAGACTTGCTTATGATAGTAATGGCTGTACACATTAGCTATGTCTAGCATTCACACACATGTTCATATTACTATGTTTCTGAGCACCCCCATGAATCATTGTTGTCCTACTATTGCAAAATATTGGCAAGGTCTACATGTGCTCTGAAGGCAAACAGCAGTCACTAGACTCTTTCAGAAATGTCAAAGGAATCTGCATTTCTGATAAAAGAGTTAGTCCAGTTACGACCAGCTACGTACCTGTCCATATAAGTGTGAACGTGTCCTGTTTTCTGATCACCTGGTCCTCACAAAGGGCTAAAAACAAAGGCCCTAATGCAATACCACGCAAGCTGTGATAGGGTTGCAAAATTTATGGTGCTTCTGTTGCAGTGTCCTAGATTGGCTGGACGCATTCATCACCTGAGCGTTCCAAGGGAAGCGCTGAGGCCACTCCAGTCATGTTCCCACTGCACCACCCCACCATGGCACTGATAAAACAAACACTACTGGACTGGCAATGCTGGCTCAGGGGCTCTCTCTCTCTATCTCTCGCTCTCTCTCTTTCTTTCTCTCAGAGGGGGTGTAATCCAGAGAATTGGGTTGCTGGTATTAAAGAAAAGAGGGTCGAGGGTTGTGTGAGTGCTCGTGCCTCAGAGGACTGAAGCCCAAGCCAAGAGTGTTGAGAGGATGTGGCTCCAACATTAATCTCATTAACTTCAGCACCGTCATTGCTTTGAGTCGCTGACTGTCGGCTCCAGCTCGTAGCGCTTCACACAAATAGCATGGAGTGCAGGAAGTTTAAGCTGATGAAATTTTTTATTACTGGTAAAACTCAGCATCTATCAACTGATTTATTTTCTCCATTGTGTTGTTTGGTTTCGGAGAGTTCAGGAAAACAGGAATTTCCATTTTTGTGGATTCATAATTTACTTCATCATTTGAACACAGCAGCTGTTCTTAATATTAATGAGAAGTGGACCAATGCAAATGCTCGGAAATGACTTGGATCAAAATCTTTTTACATTGACTTCCATTGAAAGTTGTGGAGCTGTTTTTTTTTTTTCCTGTAACGTTACTGGTTTTGGAGATACGTGCTTTTCACTGAGGGGTGGCACGGTGGCGCAGCAGGTAGTGTCGCAGTCACACAGCTCCAGGGACCTGGAGGTTGTGGGTTCGATTCCCGCTCCAGGTGACCCTCTGTGAGGGGTGGGTGTGTTCTCCCTGTGTCCGCATGGGTTTCCTCCGGGTGCTCTGGTTTCCTCCCACAGTCCAAAAAACACTGTGGATTGGCGACTCAAAAGTGTCTGTGTGTGTGTGTGGCTGTGTCTGTGTCGCCCTGTGAAGGACTGGCGCCCCCTCCAGGGTGTATTCCCACCTTGCGCCCAATGATTACAGGTAGGCTCTGGACCCACCGTGACCCTGAATTGGATAAGTGCTTACAGATAATGAATGAATTATCACTTAACATTAACAACTATCAACAAGATTTATACAAATACTAGTAAATGTAGTAAAAGCTGTCTAATAACCACAAGGGTGCTGGTCATTCAGAATGTTTATTTATTTTTTTTATTTTCATTGCACTGATGTTGTCCGCATTGGTAAAGATAAGCGTGAAAACATTCTACTCCATCTCTACACAAAAAAAGAAGAAAACCCATCTCCTCAGATCCGTCTCAGCTCCGGCTCTCATACGTCTCAGTCTCCGAGAAGAAGAAGGAAGCCACACTTGTGTGAGAGGCTCTGTTTAAGGTGGAGAGGAGTGTGAGAAGTCTTGATGCGACCCAGCGTGAGTCAGTCACGCCTCAGAGAGCCGGAGCCGGGTCCTCCCTGCTGAGACACAGCCGTGTGTAATGAGAGGTGAATGGAGTGGGCTACGGATCCAGCCCCGTCTGCCTTCAGCTCGGCGAGGCCTAGGCTAATTGAGCCGACTACATCAGAGACAGAGAGGGACATTACAGCAGCGGACCCTGGGAGGTGGAGATCAAATGTCAGCAGGGAGTCATTTGGCGGTTGTAGTTATAAGATGGGGGAAGGTGGGAAGGCCACAGTGTGACTGCGATGAGCTTGTTATTTTATGATGTGTGATGACTCGCTGTTTCCGAGGACGGTGTGTGACTGGGTGATGTATGCAGTGCATGAGATTTACCTACTTGTCACATTTGTCTGATTTCCTCAAACATGTAAAGAATGTACAGTGTACAGTATCATCGCTGCTCTTCAGTAATGCTGCATCATGAGCTCTTATTGCTACTGTTAAAAGAGCATGCTATAATTTGGTACAGCTGATTTCTCACTGACAGCTTGTAGAAACCAACAAATCTGATTCAAAAGATTAAAACAGCTATGCAAGACCTGGTAAGCCACCAAAATGTGATCATAAATATAGCTTTCATCACAGAGAGACAGGAGAACATCTAGCATTTAACACAGGGACATTATACAGGGAGGGCCATTTATATGGATACACCTTAATAAAATGGGAATGGTTGGTGATAGTAACTTCCTGTTTGTGGCACATTAGTATATGGGAGGGGGGACAACTTTTCAAGATGGGTGGTGACCATGGCGGCCATTTTGAAGTCAGACATTTTGGATCCAACTTTTGTTTTTTCAATGGGAAGAGGGTCATGTGACACATCAAACTGATTGCGAATTTCACAAGAAAAACAATGGTGGTTTTAACGTAACTTTATTCTTTCATGAGTTATTTACAAGTTTCTGACCACTTATAAAATGTGTTCAAAGTGCTGCCCATTGTGATGGATTGTCAATGCAGCCCTCTTCTCCCACTCTTCACACACTGATAGCAACACCGCAGGAGAAATGCTAGCACAGTCTTCCAGTATCCGTATCAGTACAGGTATGAAGTAAAACACATATGATATTTCTTATATTTTTATCTTTCTATGTAATCTCTCTTAGATCCTGTACATACGATATAGAAATAACATTTTCAATTCTCTGAAAAAAATATGTAGTATTTCCTTTAAATAAAATAATAATTTAAAAAATAAATTTGAATTATCTTTTAAATTAAAAAAAATAATCATTTTCATCAGAAAATCGCTTCTTTCTTCAAAATTGGGAGAAGGGACAAAATTACTCAGGGCTCTAGTTGTAAGGTGGAGGACTTATGTCCTGAAATCCAGATTCACCCATGGAGTGATGCTCAGTTTTATTCAGTGAACTGGGTGTAACTCAGAATGGTTTAGTTTTCATAGCAATTGTAACAAAACTAATGATGGAAATGAAATATTCTCTTATAATCCCCTCAGAACGCATCACTGCCTAGAACCATTATTGAACGAAGGATTAGTAGATTATATCGATACCAAGAACATACTAAACACTGATATTTAGCTGATGAGACTTGTGTAGAATTTTGCCTTAAAGGATAATTTTGCTTAAAATCAATGGGCTTCATTCATGAAACAGGAGCAGAATGAAGTGTAAGATACGCTTTAAAAAATATCACGATTCATTAAAGTGTTTGTAGTCTTAAAATATTCATAGATTAAATTTAAATTATTTAATTTAAATTGTGCACAATATGCATAAGTTGATATGACTGCACTTCAATTAAAATTATTTAAAAATGTATTAAAATATTGTTGTTGTCCAATTAAAAATATGCATCTCCCAAAGTAGTAACTTTAACTTTTTTCAACTTTCTTAACTTTCAATGGAAGTGAATGTACATCGATTATATTATATTATATTATAAGGGCGGCACGTTGGTGCAGCAGGTAGGTGTCGCAGTCACACAGCTCCTGGAGGTTGTGGGTTCGATTCCCGCTCCGGGTGACTGTCTGTGAGGAGTGTGGTGTGTTCTCCCCGTGTCCGTGTGGGTTTCCTCCGGGTGCTCCGGTTTCCTCCCACAGTCCAAAACCACACGTTGCAGGTGGATTGGCGACTCAAAAGTGTCCATAGGTGTGTGTGTGTGTGTGTGTTGCCCTGTGAAGGACTGGCGCCCCCTCCAGGGTGTATTCCCGCCTTGATTCCAGGTAGGCTCCGGACCCACCGCGACCCTGAATTGGATAAGGGTTACAGATAATGAATGAATATATTATATTATATTAAGAAGCTCACTATTTTAATTTCCTCTACATGAACAAAAAATACATATAGAATAAAAATAAAAGATGCAGATCTGAACATATGTTCAAATGCTTCCATATATGGTGGTCATTTGAAGTTCATAAGTGTGCTTATGATTATGCTAATTACACAGAACTGTGCACACCCAATGTGCGAACCACACACACATTATATTAATAATTCTGCTTGTGACTTTATGAAGTTTTCATGAATGAGGCCCAATAAAAGGTGGTCTCTGACTTTCGAAAAATAATGTGTTTAAGTATTTTATTGAAGTCATTTAAAATCATATCTGATGGTCTATGACTGGAGGGCCATTCCCAGGATTCATACAATGTGTATAAAATACTGTATAGTGGATATAAGTATTCATTTTTGATGCCAACCCAATGTAAATAAATCAGTCTTAGGCCTGTCCCTAATCCTTAGTGTAACTGTAAGCACCATATTTTCAAGCAGTGGGATTTTTTTTCCTTGTTGTCATCCTCTTGTGTAATGTTCTCCACAACAGATTACAGTGCTGTGTCTGATAACACTTCTTCAGGTAAATAAAGGAGTTTTAATTGGCTTAGTGAAACTGTGCCATCAGTGGATGGGAGCCACTTTAAAATAATAATAATAATAAATTGTAATACAATTATAATATAATACATTTTATAAATGCTGGGGCTGTTCATTTTCACAAGCACAATATTACAAACCTAATGGGAAGATTACCAAAAAAATGGGTATTTTAATTTTCATTACAAGAGGCAAGGTCTGTGCCAATAACAACACAGAAATACCACAATGTGCAGTCAGGAGGGTCAAACCACTTTTGCATTTGAGTTGAGGAGCCTGGTATCATTTATTTTTATGTTAACAGACTACAACAGTAGAAAATTAGAAATCAAAATAAGTGTATTTCTGTGGCTTCTAGAGGCGTCACAGAGGCAGGTCCACGACTACCCACTGTCCCACAACCCACTTGTGTGGTGACAACAACCCACCAGGAACATTGTTTCTTTCTCTGTCATCTGTCTCTAATTGTCTAACCTTTTAAAGAAATAATAAAAGGGGAGGGACATAGCTCAGCTGAAACAGATCAAATGACGTCACTGTTCATTACATTAAAACATTGAGTTATAACATATGATCTTACAATTGTTAAAGTTCTGTGGGTGGAAGCAGGAATATGAAAATTTAGATTCAAAATTCAATGGGAAAAGAGCTTTTCCAATCATAACTCCCTTTGAGAAACACATTGGCAGAGCTATGAGGAAGATATAACATCCTATCGCTAGAAGTTTCCAAACAAAAACTAAATGTTTCAGTAAAGCGGTGCTTTGTTTGCTGTAAGGTCAGTTGAAATCCCTCCATCCTCAACACTCTCTTTCTCTCTCTCTCTCTCTCTCTCTCTCTCTCTCTCTCTCTCTCTCTCTCTCTCTCTTTCATGACCTCAATCTTGTTCACTCTTTTGGAGGTGTTTGGTCGCTAATAGCATTTACCTTGCTGGGGAGGAGGCGATGAAGCAAACATTCCATAGAGCAGAAGACTCCAGTAATCTGGTCTTTTTGGGTTTTCTAACACCCAAGGAGGAGTACAAGTTCTGGTCCTTTTCCTGCCATATTGTTCAATTGAAAGGAGCTAGAAGGTTGCACCACCTACACAATCACAGAGCACATGCACACAAACGCAGGGAGACTACACACACACACATACACACACTTGAATGTCTTCTCCAGCAGTGATGTGGCATCAGACGTGGAAAAGCTGTGAAGCTGTGAAGCTAGGTGAGTCAGACTCTGTGGTGGGTGGCAGGAGGCTCTGGTGGGCGGATGAATGCTCTGCCATCCCTGAGAAACATTGTGTCAGGCCATAAGCTCCATAAGCAGATCAGAACACCTCAGCCCTGATCGCTAGCGTCTTTGCAACAGGTTCTTTTCTAAATTAAAGCTATTAGCTGCCTCTGTATTAGTCTTAATTATAGCAAATGAGGAGGCATCATCTGTGTACGACTGTGGGAGCAGGTCTTTCTGGAAAAAATGTGCTCAAAATCCCCAGTGCATCCTCGCAACTCGAGCAGCATTGAGGAAAAACACAACTTAGCGCCATGTGCTTTTAACCCTTCGTTCTCATTAAGCACACAGAACTATAGTTTCCCACCAAGGGTGGAGTATTCAAACAGACGTTTGTGGAGAACTCCAGCCTTTCCTCTGAAATGACGGATATTAATAGGCTGTCTGTCATCTGTTACTGCAGCAAAATCTTCAAATCTTCAGGGAAGGCAATGCAACATGTTGGGAGATTTCAGTTAGGATTTGATGGCATTCAGTCACAGTTGAGGCAAAGTTAAGCACCAGTGCTGAATGGTTAGTTGTGGATCAGAAAAGCCACTCTAGCTCTTCATTCAGTCCAGGCGTTAGTCCATCACAGGGCATGAGACATTCACCAGCTTGGTTTTATATTCAAATATTACATAATTACATAATTACAGGTAAATAGCTCAGTACACCAATAAATGTATGTCACTGAGCCTTGGGCAGCATTGACCCTGTCGTCTGTTCACTTCCTGTCCTCCTTTAGACCAGTTCTGTTAGATATTAACCAATGCATATGGGGACAACAACACTCAAGACTCACTATTGTGGATGTGTTCTGAACAAAACGTCATGGCCACATTCATTTCTCAAAATGGCTGTGATCCTTATGCTCAACCAACACCTATTCAACAACTAACAATTCAGCTGCTGCCTTTTCTATACCACCCCTCAATAGGTGCCATTGTAAGATCATCATTATTGTTCATTATTATTCACTTCAACTCAGGGGTGTAGCCAGACATTGACAATTAGAAAAGCTTTGGCAAAAGCTGGTGGACACATATATCAAGGGGAGGTCATAGGGGGTTTGAGGGGATTATTCAGTTCACAAAAAATCAGCACAAGTGTCTCATGAGTCTTCCTTCATTTACATTTACATTTATGCATTTGGCAGACGCTTTTATCCAAAGCGACTTTACCCACCCACGGCTATACCTCTGCTTCAACTGGCAGTGGTTTTAATTTTGTGGCTGATGTTTGTAATGACTGTGGCCTTAAATTAAGGAATGCCCTTTCATGAAAGGGTGTGTTTACTGGCAGCGATGATGGGTGGGCTTGACTTCACCAAACCCCCCACCCCCCCAACACACACACACACACACAGAGTTCTGCATCTGTGAATTGTGGGGACATAGACTTACTTTTAAGTCCCCACAATGTGGGGTTAAAAAAAGGTTTTAGTTCTCACAGTGTGATATACTTCTGGCACACACACATACACACACACACACACACACACACACACACACACACACACACACACACACAAGCCCTGGATAAACATATTAAGCTGGAGTAAATAAAAGGCCTGTACACGTGTTTAGATGTAAGCAGCACAGAACAGGAGGACTGCACTTAAAAAAATGAGAGTACAAACCCCATTTTAAATCTGTTAGAATCAGAGGGATGACAGCAAGAGTCACAATTAAATCAACTTGACATTGCATTTTTAACCTTTAGAGGTAAGTAGGCCCCATTTCCAGCAGTGAAATGATGATGGATGGCCAGGCCTTGTTGTAAGTGAAGAGGCTCGGAAATGTGCCCATAGTGATGGATTAACGGGGGTTCGATTGTTAGGAACAGAAATTTGCTCTGACAGGCTACAGTGACTAAGTAACATCGCGTGTGCAGAGCAGGGGAACAAGCATCAGGGCTAATCTTTGAACACGATTAGTGCATAATTTGACTGTCCTGAATAAAGAGAAAGAGTGATTCACCATCTTCAGGGAGAATGTCCTGAGGCAGTATGATTTTCATTCTTTTTCCTTCTTCTTTTTCTTCTCATCCTGAACTCAGACGCTAGGGACTTTGTGAAAGTGGCCTCTTGACATTTCAGAGAGGAAAAGATAAAGGTCAGAGATGGTGTGCGTTTAATGATATCTTGTTTAAAAAAAAAAAAAAGAAAGAAAGAAAAAAAGCATATTAATTTCATTTTATCACACATATATTCTATGTGAGATTATATGGGGCACCGTTTTGCACTTTATGATTTCCAGATACGGCAAAAGAAGGAGTTAGGAGAAGGAAAATATCTAATTTTCTCTAATTCTACTTCCTTTTTTTACTCTTGGAAACAAACACACACATGCACACACACACACACACACACACACACACACACACACACACATGCACACACACACACACACACACACACCAGCTGTGTGTGAACATCAGCAATATGTGACAAGTGGTCTCATGCAGCCATCAGAATTTTTGAAAGAGTTATCCTTCACTGAGGCTTAACAACTGTTTTGGTGTAACAGGTACGTCACGGCCACACAGCTCCAGAGTCTTGGGTCCTGTGTTTGAGCCTCACTGCTCGTCACTGTCTTTGAGGAATTTGGTGTGTTCTCGTCATGTTGGCATGGGTTTCCTCCAGGTGCTCCCGTTTCTCCCACAAAACACACACTAGTAGTTTCCACAGACAAAAGTGTGATGGGGTGAGTGTGTGGAATTGTGTACAGGTGTGAGTGTGTGAGTGACTGGGTGAGTGTTTGAGTGACTGGGTGAGTGTGTGAAATTGTGCACAGGTGTGAATGTGTGAGTGACTGGGTGAGTGTCTGAGTGACTGGGTGAGTGTGTGAAAGACTGGGTGAGTGTTTGAGTGACTGGGTGAGTGTGTGAAATTGTGCACAGGTGTGAATGTGTGAGTGACTGGGTGAGTGTGTGAAAATGTCCACAGGTGTGAGTGTGTGAGTGACTGGGTGAGTGTGTAAAATTGTGCACATGTGTGAGTGTGAGTGACAGGGTGAGTGTGTGAAACTGTCCACAGGTGTGAGTAACTGGGTGAGTGTGTGAAATTGTGTACAGGTGTGAGTGTGTGAGTGACTGGGTGATTTTGTGAAATTGTGCACAGGTGTGGGTGTGTGAGTGACTGTGTGATTGTGTGAAATTGTCCACAGATGTGAGTGTGTGAGTGACTGGGTGAGTGTGTGAATGACTGGGTGAGTGTGTGAAAGACTGGGTGAGTGTTTGAGTGACTGGGTGAGTGTGTGAAATTGTGCACAGGTGTGAATGTGTGAGTGACTGGGTGAGTGTCTGAGTGACTGGGTGAGTGTTTGAAAATGTCCACAGGTGTGAGTGTGTGAGTGACTGGGTGAGTGTGTAAAATTGTGCACATGTGTGAGTGTGAGTGACAGGGTGAGTGTGTGAAACTGTCCACAGGTGTGAGTGACTGGGTGAGTGTGTGAAATTGTGTACAGGTGTGAGTGACTGGGTGATTTTGTGAAATTGTGCACAGGTGTGGGTGTGTGAGTGACTGTGTGATTGTGTGAAATTGTCCACAGATGTGAGTGTGTGAGTGACTGGGTGAGTGTGTGAATGACTGGGTGAGTGTGTGAAAGACTGGGTGAGTGTTTGAGTGACTGGGTGAGTGTGTGAAATTGTGCACAGGTGTGAATATGTGAGTGACTGGGTGAGTGTCTGAGTGACTGGGTGAGTGTGTGAAAATGTCCACAGGTGTGAGTGTGTGAGTGACTGGGTGAGTGTGTAAAATTGTGCACATGTGTGAGTGTGAGTGACAGGGTGAGTGTGTGAAACTGTCCACAGGTGTGAGTGACTGGGTGAGTGTGTGAAATTGTGTACAGGTGTGAGTGTGTGAGTGACTGGGTGATTTTGTGAAATTGTGCACAGGTGTGGGTGTGTGAGTGACTGTGTGATTGTGTGAAATTGTCCACAGATGTGAGTGTGTGAGTGACTGGGTGAGTGTGTGAATGACTGGGTGAGTGTGTGAATGACTGGGTGAGTGTGTGAAATTTTGCACAGGTGTGAATGTGTGAGTGACTGGGTGAGTGACTGGGTGAATGTGTGAAATTGTGCACAATTGTGAGTGTGAGTGACAGGGTGAGTGTGTGAAACTGTCCACAGGTGTGAGTGACTGGGTGAGTGTGTAAAAGTGTGCACAGGTGTGAGTGTCTTAGTGACTGTGTGATTGTGTGAAATTGTCCACAGATGTGATTGTGTGAGTGACTGGGTGAATGTGTGAGTGACTGGGTTTTTGTGTGAAATTGTCCACAGATGTGAGTGTGTGAGTGAATGGGTGAGTGACTGGGTGAGTGTCTGAGTGACTGGGTGAGTGTGTGAAAATGTCCACAGGTGTGAGTGTGTGAGTGACTGGGTGAGTGTGTAAAATTGTGCACATGTGTGAGTGTGAGTGACAGGGTGAGTGTGTGAAACTGTCCACAGGTGTGAGTGACTGGGTGAGTGTGTGAAATTGTGTACATGTGTGAGTGTGTGAGTGACTGGGTGATTTTGTGAAATTGTGCACAGGTGTGGGTGTGTGAGTGACTGTGTGATTGTGTGAAATTGTCCACAGATGTGAGTGTGTGAGTGACTGGGTGAGTGTGTGAAAGACTGGGTGAGTGTTTGAGTGACTGGGTGAGTGTGTGAAATTGTGCACAGGTGTGAATGTGTGAGTGACTGGGTGAGTGTCTGAGTGACTGGGTGAGTGTGTGAAAATGTCCACAGGTGTGAGTGTGTGAGTGACTGGGTGAGTGTGTAAAATTGTGCACATGTGTGAGTGTGAGTGACAGGGTGAGTGTGTGAAACTGTCCACAGGTGTGAGTGACTGGGTGAGTGTGTGAAATTGTGTACAGGTGTGAGTGTGTGAGTGACTGGGTGATTTTGTGAAATTGTGCACAGGTGTGGGTGTGTGAGTGACTGGGTGAGTGTGTGAATGACTGGGTGAGTGTGTGAAATTTTGCACAGGTGTGAATGTGTGAGTGACTGGGTGAGTGTGTGAGTGACTGGGTGAATGTGTGAAATTGTGCACATTTGTGAGTGTGAGTGACAGGGTGAGTGTCTGAAACTGTCCACAGTTGTGAGTGACTGGGTGAGTGTGTAAAATTGTGCACAGGTGTGAGTGTCTTAGTGACTGTGTGATTGTGTGAAATTGTCCACAGATGTGATTGTGTGAGTGACTGGGTGAATGTGTGAGTGACTGGGTTTTTGTGTGAAATTGTCCACAGATGTGAGTGTGTGCGTGAATGGGTGAGTGACTGCGTGAGTGTGTGAAACTTTCCACAGATGTGAGTGTGTGAGTGACTGGATGAGCATGTGATATTGTCCAAAGATATGAGTGTGTAAGTGACTGGGTGAGTGTGTGAAACTGTCCACAGGTGTGAGTGTGTGAGTGACTGGATGAGCGTGTGATATTGTCCAAAGATATGAGTGTGTGAGTGACTGGGTGAGTGTGTGAAATTGTCAACAGGTATGAGTGTGTGAGTGACTGGGTGAGTGTGTGGGTGACTGGGTGAGTTTGTGAGTGATTGGGTGAGTGTGTGAAATTGTCAACAGATATGAGTGACTGGGTGAGTGTGTAAAAGTGTGCACAGGTGTGAGTGTCTTAGTGACTGTGTGATTGTGTGAAATTGTCCACAGATGTGATTGTGTGAGTGACTGGGTGAATGTGTGAGTGACTGGGTTTTTGTGTGAAATTGTCCACAGATATGAGTATGTAAGTGACTGGGTGAGTGTGTGAAACTGTGCACAGGTGTGAGTGTGTGAGTGACTGGATGAGCGTGTGATATTGTCCAAAGATATGAGTGTGTAAGTGACTGGGTGAGTGTGTGAAATTGTCCACAGATATGAGTATGTAAGTGACTGGGTGAGTGTGTGAAACTGTCCACAGGTGTGAGTGTGTGAGTGACTGGATGAGCGTGTGATATTGTCCAAAGATATGAGTGTGTGAGTGACTGGGTGAGTGTGTGAAATTGTCAACAGGTATGAGTGTGTGAGTGACTGGGTGAGTGTGTGGGTGACTGGGTGAGTTTGTGAGTGATTGGGTGAGTGTGTGAAATTGTCAACAGATATGAGTGTGTGAGTGACTGGATGAGTGTGTGAAATTGTCAATAGGTGTGAATGACTGGGTGAGTGTGTGGGTGACTGGGTGAGTGTGTGGGTGACTGGGTGAGTTTGTGAGTGATTGGGTGAGTGTGTGAAATTGTCCACAGATGTGATTGTGTGAGTGACAGGGTGAGTGTGTGAAATTGTCAACAGATATGAGTGTGTGAGTGACTAGATGAGTGTGTGGGTGACTGGGTGAGTTTGTGAGTGATTGGGTGAATGTGTGAAACTGTCCACAGATATGAGTGTGTGAGTGACTGGATGAGTGTGTGAGTGACTTGGTGTGTGAAACTGTGTGAGTGACTGCATGAGTGTGTGGGTGACTGGGTGAGTTTGTGAGTGATTGGGTGAGTGTGTGAAATTGTCCACAGATGTGAGTGTGTGAGTGATTGGGTGAATGTGTGAAACTGTCCACAGATATGAGTGTGTGAGTGACTGGATGAGTGTGTGGGTGACTGGGTGAGTTTGTGAGTGATTGGGTGAGTGTGTGAAATTGTCCACAGATGTGAGTGTGTGAGTGATTGGGTGAATGTGTGAAACTGTCCACAGATATGAGTGTGTGAGTGACTGGATGAGTGTGTGAGTGACTTGGTGAGTGTGTGAGTGACTGGATGAGTGTGTGAGTGACTTGGTGAGTGTGTGAAACTGTCCACAGGTGTGAGTGTGTGAGTGACTGCATGAGTGTGTGAAACTGTCCACAGATATGAGTGTGTGAGTGACTGCATGAGTGTGTGAAATTGTCCACAGATATGAGTGAATGAGTGACTGGGTGAGTGTGTGAAACTGTCCACAGGTGTAAGTGTGTGAGTGATTGGGTGAATGCATGATCCCCTGTGATGGACTGGTGTCCTGTCAAGGATGTGTTTCAGCTTAACACCCTCTGGTTCTGGGTGGGCAATGGATCCACCAGGATTAAGCAGCTACAGATGAATGAATGAATAAATGGATGGATTGATCCAGCAGAGATGGATGAATGGATGGATGGATGGATGGATGGATAGACGGATGGACGGACGAATGAATGAAGTGTTCTGGTTTCACTCTGATGTTTGTCAATACATCTAACAATTAAAAATTGCATTCCAGAATACATCCAAAGGCACAGTGATTATAGAAAATAGAAAATATCTAGTGCTAGCGCTTGTTAAATGTACACTCCAGTGAACTGAGAGCCCCTTGTTACTATGCAACAGACAGGCATTTCTAGCCAGTGTTAAAAGAAGCCTCTGAGGGAAGCCTTTAGTCTAAATGTTGGACCATTTCTGTTTGAACTGGATGGCACTCAGCCCTTGAGACCAGGTACTCCACTCCTACTCATCCCAAAGGGATATATAGACCATTCAGCCAATATTACAGCTCTATTGACCACACAGGGGCACTTTGTACCTCTGTAATTACAGACTGCAATCAATCTGTTGCTCTGCATACTGTGTTAGCCAATCTTCACCCTGTTCTTCAATGGTCTGGACCCCCACAGGACCACCACTGAGCAGGTATTATTTTGGTGAGGGGTCACTTATGACACTGGTGGTCCTGTGGGAGACACACACACACACACACACACACACGCACACACATACTGTATGTAAAGAACTGTACAGAGATGTGTTTCTTAAAACATGATGCTGGTGGATGTGTCAGAGTTTCTTTTACTGCATCGATTTCACTATTTGTTTTGAAGACTCTGACGTTCCTTCTTTTGATCCTTTCTCCATAAACTGCTTAGATGGCATTTCTTCAGCACTGTCTGTAAAGCTCTGCTGTGACCTTTTCAACTTTGGAGCACTTACATGGGAAAATGCCATTCCTCTGAGCACACGATGAAAGCATTACCTCGGAGAATGACCCTCTGCCCCTCACTGCTGCAGGGAAAAAAAAGGAAGAAAAGGAAAACATTTTAGGTCGCAGGGAAAATGGCCACTCCGCTGTGAGAATATGTGCAAAAGTAAACAGTGGAATGTTTTGGCCCGGCTCTGCTGGGGCTTCACTGAGCAGGTCCGTGTTCGCAAAGTGACCTGACAAATCACTGGACCTCTCTGTGGTACAGTGTGTATGGATCTGTGTTCTGTTTACGGATTTGTGAGGCAAACTTGGAACGATTAACCCTTTAACTCAAAGGGTTTTTTTTACAGACAATATTTGATATGAGCCATCCACATTCGGGTATCAGCTACTGATGTCCAGCTGTGTTGTCTGTAAACATCAGTCCCAAAACAGGCTTGACAGTATGTTTAAGCAATAGTAGGTCACTGTGTCCTGCACCACACATTTGAGCTGCATTCCATGATGAAATATTTAGTGTAAAGGTATTATTATATATATTCTGAGTACCTGCAATCACAGTTGGGCTTCGGTGTCTGTTTGATGCTTTATACAAAGTATTCTTGTGAATGTGAGTGAATCAAGTAGGATGTTATCAACCGTTCCCTGGGTTCGGCCTGGTCCCAATGTGGATTCATGCCGTTCTCAGGAATTGTACGACATGTCCAAAACGTAGCATGGGTGCATGAGGGGATTGAGCTGCAGAGTATCTAATGGCGCTTTTCCACTGCATGGAACCTACATGACTCTACTTGACTCGGCATGGCTCTTTTGCTTTTCCACTGGCCAAATCTGGTACCTGGTCCCTGGAACCGGCTAAGTTTTCAGTCTCAGCTCCCTTGGGGTTCCAACCATGCCGAGTAGGTACTCAATGGTGACGTATAAACCCTGCAGAGCGCTGACTGGCCTGAGAGACATGTCAATCACCACAAGTCCAGCACAAACCATCACTTGTAAAATCTCTTAAGTTATAGCAGCTTTCACATTTATTTTTCATCAGATTCACAATGGCAGCTCATAACTTTACCTCTATTGTGTTTTGAAGAGGTTTATAAGCTCCTTGGGCCGATGGCTGACAAAAATTTCCAGTGAAAGCCGAACGTGCAACAAGGAAAACTGATCTGTGAAAACTGAGGCATGGAGCCATGTTCAGTCACAAATACACATTTGATGAGTAAACAGGGCCTAAATTTACCACCATCATTGTTGTGGTTTTCAAAGCCAGAGATTCCTGTTAGAGACAGGGTTTCTGAGGGGGGGCCCTGTCAGTGGACAAGCTTTAAGCGAGCCGGGCCGTGCCGAGTCAAGTCATGTAGAGCTGGACCCATGCGGTGGAAAAGCACCATAAGAATCTGACATGACTGAACAGCGAGAGTCTAAACCCTGACACTCTAGCCTTACCGTCTACACTCCGAAAGGTAAGCAGTGACTGTTGTTGTTTTTTTCCCCACAACTGTTCTTTGGGTACGTAACGCATTATTCATGTGGATTTGGTGATACAGTGCCTCCAGTGGATGGGAGCTTGAATAGTGATGATATAATAATAATGTATCATAAAAAAGAAATGTTTCTACACTGTAAAAAAAAATCTGTTAAATTTACGGTGAAATACTGGCAGCTGTGGTTGCCAGAACTTCACCGTAAAAAAAATGTTGACAATGTAAATAACATTACGGTATCTTTTCTGGCAACCCTAATTTTCAACAGTTTAAAACTGTTGTTTAATTACGGAAAATTACTGTAAATTTTAAAAATTATATTGAACCTGTTTACAGTACTATGCTGTAAAATTAACAGCTATTTTTATGAACCTGTTTACGGTGAACAATTAAAAAACAACAGTTTTACTGTAAAATATTACATCCCATTTCCATGATAAACACATTACAACCATGATTATTTTACAGTATTTTATTGTAAATTTCAACTTTACAGTGAATTACCGGGAGCTGTGGTTGCCAGAATATCCTTGCAAAAAATACGGCATTACACATTACACTTTACACTTTTTGGCATGGGTTTTACTATTAATAATTAAAGTTACAAAGGCAAAACAAGTTAGATATAAACCAAGGTACAGACTATTATTGAGGCATTTGCATTAGTACATTCTCAGTGTAAAACAGATCCTACAGTGTAGAACAGATCCAATAACTTGCCCAGTATACTTACAAAGCAGTGGTGAGATCATGTGTGTCCAAACATATGCACTAATCCATGGTGGAATGAAGAAACATTATGAAAAGTGTCCACTTGCATTAGTTCATCAAAAGTAATGTCACTGAGTCCAAATGTGGCATTTAACATGGGACAGAGTCTTACACAGACATGTTCAAGACGTGTTGAAGAAACTGGAAATAAAAGCGTGTATTGCCACCAGTTCTGCTTGAAGACTCACATCTCAGGCCTTTGCTGCAGACTGACATGATCCTCTCTACAGCCCAAAAGAAAAACAAAACAAACAAAAACAACATTAATAATATTAGAATTAATAATAATAAACATAATAACAATAACAACTTTTTATATTGCACTTACACAGTTGCAGAGTGCTTCTCAAAACAAAAATAAAAATACAAAACATTAAATAAATGAAACAAGACAACATTAAATTGTTAACAAACAGTATGTTAAAATGAATTGTAAATAATAAATAAACAAACAAGAGAGCAAGCCACGTTACAATAAAGATTTCATGAGCCACCTAAAACAATGAATAGACTGAGAAAATGAAGGAGACTGAAGGAGCTCAGTCTGTGCTGTCTCCAGCCCATAAACAAACTCCATTGCATCTCCTGAACCAGATTATCGGACCAATAGAACATACATAAATCAAGCACAGCTGCACAAGTTTGTCACTATGACAAACATCACCTGACCTGTCTCCAGTCTGCTGTGACGGCAATCACTCTCCATAAGGAATAAAATACCTAAATCCTAATAGTTAATAAAATCACTAATAATAAAAGATTTATTAAACAGTTATCAAAACATTTGAAGAAAGGGACTAGAATGGGTGAAATTGAAATCACATTAGGTTATATAATTGTGACCGTGTTTAGCATCAGCAATTGCATACACTGTTTGAACATGAAATGGCTACACAGTCTACAAAAAGAGATTAACCCAACGCCTTCTGTCATTAAATTAATGTACACTGAACTGCACAACCAACTACCACTTTTTATGGATGTGATGTCCATGTCAAGAAAAATCTTAATACCTGAAACAAAAGTAATAAAAGACAAGGAGATGCATTGTTCTAAGAAAAAAAAAACATACCACATATTGTTACTGTAGCGGGCAAGGTTCAGTTCTGGCATGGGCCCTTTGCATATCATCCCCTCTCTTCACTGTGTTTGTCTCTCTACCACAGCTGTCAAAAAAAAAGGAAAAATGGCAAACAAATCATCTTCTAAAGTATCAAACAACAAAAGCTTGATTTTAAATGAATTAGAATATCACCATTTTCCTGGGTGTCACAAAGGCCAGCACATTGTTCCTTCCACAACCACTCATAGGAGCAATGCCTGAAAGGTGGCAGGAATGAAAAGTTTAAACTGCAACAATCGTTATAAAACCGAACTGTGTACAGATAACTATGACAACGCAATCATGCCACGATAAAACATTTGTTATATACATGTAGTTTTCTTACCTTGAAGATGCCTATCTTAGCAATGCTAGCAGCCTTCAATCTAACTCTGAAGATTCATTAAAGCAATCAAATAAAGGATCAAATGTTCTCCAAAAAAATTTTATTAACTCAAATGCATGAACAACCAACAAGCTCTACAGTCTCCCTGCTAGGAACACGCATATATATTGCAAACCAGGATCCAAAAATTTGAATACCTTTATTAAGTGATGTAAGACGTTAAAGAAGCACGTTGCTGTTTGCCATTTCCAGAATTGTGCAATCGAAACGGGTCTTCCCTTCAAATTGTAAGACGTAACTGAAAAAACAGCCAAACAACAATAAAAAATAAATAAATAATTTTGCCTTGACCTTACTGAAGAAAAAAAGAGTCAAAGGCAGGATGTGGTGTTCTAAGATGTGAACATAATCGCGCGTCGAGAGAACAGAGTCCGTTAAAAACAAAAAAACGAGCCGAGGCCAAAGCCTCTCCTAACGTCTTTGCAATAGACCTACTTTGGGCAGCGGAGGAATTCCTGCCGCTGTTTTGACTCATTTATTCACTTTACCGCCTCTCGTTTTTTTTCAAGTGGGGAAAAATATCACCACGTAAACACACAGAACCACAAAAAATGAATTAAGCCCAGCGGGGTACACTGCTCTGATGACTGACTCAAAAATAAAAGTCATACGTGCATCATACGTGACTTTTTTACTTACTTTGGTTTGATTGTCAGTTTATAGTGGGAACATAAACCAATCCAGGGCTAAACTTTAACAATCTATGTAGCTGCCCGAAACAAGTTTGAACACATCCTTAATGTTAGTCAATAAGTAGTGCTACCTATCCTGACCTAGTTAGCGAAAAAAACTTAAAGTAACGTCAATACACACACAAACGAGCCTTAAACAAAGTTTTATTCTCACATTGTGACAATTTACGTGAAAAACTTACCTCAAGAAGATTTTTTTGTCACCAGCAGTCAGGAAAAATTCCCTCAGCATCGGAGTTAGACTAAACCCCACAGATGCGTAAAGGTTTTTGGCGCGCAGAAATGGAGTTATTTGGTTTACATGGGGTCAAAAGTTCAGTGTCCGTTAGTATTGAACAGTCTGTCGGCTCGCTCGTCCTTTAAATTAGAACATTATCTTGAACTCGGAAGTTATTTTAAAGTAAGCATAATAGCAATTGGTGATGCATGTTTCTATTTATTTATTTATTTTTAATAAAATTTTATTTTGTTTATTATTATATTTAAATGTATTCTTTTACACTTTCCCAGGCTGTAGGGTTAACATATATAAACTCATGCTCATGCCCAGAAATTTTTTATATTGTATACAATTTATTAATGTAATGAGAGCATTCTTTGTATTTCTATTTTAGCAAACACCTGGTAAATAAAAGCAACCAACAAGAACATCCTGTGGCAACCACATTATACACCTAGTAACTACTTATAAGCACTATTGCAATCACCTATGGATCCCTGTACATCCTAACAATCTAGAAATGCTGACAACCACCAAGTACATCATAACAACTATTTGGTACACTGTAGCAAACTTTGCAACAATCCAACATTCACTTGTGGCCACCCAGAACACCTTAGCAACTCATAAACACCCCGGTCAGTTTTTACATCTTAGCTTATATTATGAAACTAGCAACCCATATATGGTTACACCCTAGTAACCACCTAATCTGACAGCCACAAAAATGGTTAGCATTGCTGCCCAGCAATTACTTTACAACAAAATTTGTGTCTTTCTATTTATGTTTAAAATATTCTATTGCAAATAGAAAATTAAGTGGTATATATAACCAATATTTGCAAAGACAATTCCTAAAATGACATTCTAGTATACTTAAAGATATATAGCTACTTCACCTTACAACACATGCCGTATTTTTTAACATTTTCTTTCTGTAGAAATCAAGGTATTATTTTGTTGAATAATGAACGGTTTAATATTGTAAATTTAAATGTGCAAATCAGCAAAATCTTTAATTTAGACTGAATATTTCTGTTATTTTTAGGGTTATACTTTGCTTATGATATTATGGTATTTTCCAATATATTTTACATAAAGTAATAAAATTAACAGTAAAAATGTGTATATTATAAATATTATGTCAGTAAAAATGAATGTAATATTCTATTTATTTATTTAAGGAAAACTTCTTTATATGTTACGGTGATATACTATTTTCAAAGTTATGATCTTTTACCGTTGCTATTTTGTAGTTTATTACCGTAAATTCTACAAACATTTTTTACAGTGTAGAGCTCCCATTTTCATTGTATATACTCATTTCTCAGATCCTATTGCTACATTGATCACTCTTGTGCACATTTGCCATCCTTACCTATCAGTCACCTTGGTCATCTTTGAGCAGTGAGGCTTGTAGAAAGCAGTAGACGTGTAATATTTGTATTATGTTTCCATAATCTTACTGTACCAGCCATGTACAAATTGCACTGCGTCTTGTTGGCTCTATCCAGCTTCAGCGAACGACTGTGTGTTATTAGCAAAGAGTAAATTGAGATGTAGGTATTATCTGCTGTGCATCTGTCCCTGGGGGACCTGGGTTCTCAAAGAGGTGCATGTCAAACCCCACAGGCAAACAATAAAGAGCCTGTCCCAAACCTGCAGGGGACAGGGAGCGGGAGAATCACCCGTGTCACTTCAGTGTCCGCCCCAGAGGGGCTCCATCAAGCCCCACCTGACAGCAGCGGCAGGGGAGGAGATGCGGAACAGCGAGCCCTCGCGCCCACCAGCACAAGGGACTGGTATCCCAAGGAGCTCTGGAACCATAATCATCATCATCATCCCGCACAAGATGTGTAATCAGTGACTCACAATGACAAACGGAGCTCCTTCTCATGGTTTATTTGGTTCGGTGGTGGTACAGTGAGAAGAAAGTAAGTACAAAGAAAAGCTGTGGAAATGTCCTTTAGGTCAGCACTGTGATGTCTCTGCCCTTTCTTTATGCGAATATGATCAGGTTTAATAGGCAGCCTATGAAAATGATCACTTGTTTAGTGAAGGTGCACATTCATTGGAGACCTGGAGCTCCTATCGATCCTCCAACAACCCCAGTTAGTAGTCTGTGGCCTGCCTAAGTCAGTAAACATGGGGTAAAACAAGCTTTGTGCTGCATCTTACATAGAGTTCAGGCACTTCAGGATTGCCCCGCACCCATATCTGAGTTTCTCCAATCAGAGTGCTGGACCCATGTTTATGTGAGAGTGCAAAGACGAGGTTAACACTGCAAAAAAAGCACAGGGAGTGTGGAGAAATGAAAGTACTGAATACATTTGGAGAAAACTGAAAATGTTCACTCCTGGACTCCTTCACTTAACTGTGGCTCATTCAAAGAAACCAATTGTTCCGAACAGGTCTGTTAAAACAGGGGGAGAATGCTGCTGTGGAATCTGGTCCTTGTGGTATTTTGACCAAAGCATGTCACAGACCTAGAACTGTGTTCACTTGTGGAAAAAGATGGAGAATCCTGAATATATCAGTCTGGATCCCAATATATCCTAACAACATTCTGCTGTGGGTTGAGTCTGAATAGACCCAGGTTAATAAGAGCATAGTAATGGACAGCAAAAATATTGGGCAAAAGATTATGAAATAGACAGCATATAAACATCCATCCATCCATTATCTGTAACCGCTTATCCAATTTAGGGTCGCGGGGGGTCCAGAGCCTACCTGGAATCATCGGGCGCAAGGCGGGAATACACCCTGGAGGGGACGCCAGTCCTTCACAGGGCAACACAGACACACACACATTCACTCACACCTACGGACACTTTCGAGTCGCCAATCCACCTGCAACGTGTGTTTTTGGACTGTGGGAGGAAACCGGAGCACCCGGAGGAAACCCACACGGACACGGGGAGAACACACTAACTCCTCACAGACAGTCACCCGGAGCGGGAATCGAACCCACAACCTCCAGGCCCCTGGAGCTGTGTGACTGCGACACTACCTGCTGCGCCACCGTGCCGCCCTGCATATAAACATGCACTAGACTATTTTTAAGTCATGTGTAATTAAGTAGTAATGAGCAGCCAATTCATTAATACAGATTTAATCGTGTTCCAATAGGTGAATGTAGTTTTAGAGTTTTTTACAATGAATTTTACTGGTACAGGCCAAATCTGGGTAAAGAGTGCAGTGTTATTCACTACGCTACACCAACTGCATTAATCCCCTATACCACCTAGGCCCAAGTGTCATAAAGTATAAATAGCTTGTTATAAACATCCATCAAACAAAATCAACAACATGTATTTTCATATCATTTCAACAATATTCATTGTCAGTTTTAGTTTTCGCACACCTTCAGTGACTCGGTCTCATTGCTGCTCTTGATTAATGCTGTTATGGTTTGACCTCATCCTTGTTTTGGTTTCCAGGTGGTCTGTGTTTGATTACATCATACCCTCATGTTTCCTTCATTACCGCCCTGTCACGTGCCCTTGATTACTGTCCAGGTGTTTTGTATTTTCTAGGCTTTTTAAGCTTTCGTTCTCTTGTGTTAGTTCATCAGTTATTGTGTTTGCTCTCTCTTGTGTCAGGTTTCTCTGGGTCTTCAGTTGCTCAGTATTTGATTTATTTCCAGTATTTCAGTGTTTGTTAGTCATTAAACAATTTCTTTTTTTGTATCCATCCTCCGTGTGCCATGGTATCACCACCCTTACAAGTGCCAACACACTGGGTTAGCACCAGCTGCAGGGAGAATTGGGGAAAAAACAGTTGTGAATCTGCCCCTTGTTCTGTAGCAAACTGTTGACGATAAACAATTCACTGTCCAAGAATATCACTTGAATGAACAATATAATCCCCTCATATTAATTCATCAAAAATTGCTAACTGATCTGGAGGGGGCGGCACGGTGGCACAGCAGGTAGTGTTGCAGTCACACAGCTCCAGGGTCCTGGAGGTTGTTGGTTCAAATCCCATTCCGGGTGACTGTCTGTGAAGAGTGTGGTGTGTTCTCCCTGTGTCCGTGTGGGTTTCCTCCGGGTGCTCCGGTTTCCACTCACAGTCCAAAAACACACGTTGGTAGGTGGATTGGCGACTCAAAAAGTGTCCGTAGGTGTGAGTGAATGTGTGTGTGTGTGTTGCCCTGTGAAGGACTGGCACCCCCTCCAGGGTGTATTCCCACCTTGCGCCCAGTGATTCCAGGTAGGCTCTGGACCCCCCGCGACCCTGAACTGGATAAGCGCTTACAGATAATGAATGAATGAATGAATGAATGAATGATCTGGAGGGAATCTGGACCTTGACTGAAGTCCACCATTTGGTGATGCCAAACCAATACTGACATTTTATTAAAAATAAACAAAAATAATCATAATATAACATCCTGAAATCATAAATTCCATGCTAAACATGAATTCACTAATCACCGTCTTTCAACAAACTTCATCAAATACTTGATGTTCAAGCTCGACCAACCCCAACCAAAACAGAGCCCAGACAGGTTCCAACAACTATTTCAGGTGCTATAAACCTGTTTCCAGAATTCATGGACCTTGCATGAAGGTCTAACTCACTGGATGATGTTAGATGTTCTTCCATCTGCATATAACTATCTTAAAAACAATGCCATGCATCACTGTGACAGCAGCGTTTAAATCTCACACATTCCCATTCATTTCACTATCATCAGCTCTGCACCACCCTCCTGGGCCAGCACCGCTGGGATTTCAACATGCAAACAGATGAGCCTCTTGTACAGGTATTATGTACATGCGAGAGACTCTCATCCCTGGGGAGTCTAATGTTCCCAGCTCTGGCTCTAACGGTCCGGTAAGGCTTCCGAATTAACGAGGAAGGATCTGTTTGTACCTTCTTGTTGAAGGGAGAACAGCACTGTAATGTATTCATGGAGCACTGAAATATGTATTACAGATTTCTGGCTTTGGTATAATGGGTGCAATTAGTCACTAATTACTCAAAAGAATAAGACTATGGGGGAAGAGAAACAAATAATCAGATATGTGTGGGATCTATAACCAATCAGATGTGATATGAATTGACTACATTTCTCACAATCCTGAAATAATGTTTGAGTTATAAAAAAAAAAAAACAATCAGTAGCTGCCATATTGAAGACTGCATTTTATCTGTTGTTTTGTCCAGTCTTGACAGCACTTCACAGCGATGGACTTGAATGCATATCCCCTCCTCTGCTGGCTGTATTTGGGCAGAATAAAGGCATTCCCTGATTCCTCCAAAGTGTAACTTAACCATGCACTCTTAAAAATAAAGGAGCTATAAAGGGTTCTGTGGCATTGCTCAAAGCACATTTTGTAGGTGCGCCTTTATTTTTAAGATTGTGGACCTAAGCAACCTCCTGTGTAGAGATCCTCCACTAAAAGTTACAAGACAGATATATTTCTGTCATTTCTTTAGGTAAATAAGTCTCTTGGGATGTATTTAGCAAAACAGCGCACCCAGTGGAGGAAGCTGGCAAGTGATCTTCAGCTAGTGTTGAATCATTCTGAATCATAATGTCTAAATACTACCAATAATAATAATAATAATACAGTTTATTTGTAATGCACTTTACATTTCAAAGAAATCTCAAAGTGCTACAGAAAATTCAGAGTCAAACATTAAGAAAACAATAAGAAACAATTGAATAAAGACAAGAGCAAATGTCATTAAGTGCTATATGTCGTCTGGTACGTACTAATTGTTGAGATTTTGTTGCTCTTATAGGGAATCATTTTTCAGCTTAATTAAGTAAAGCAGTGGTTCCCAAACTTTTGCACTGCCTCTCTTTTGTGGATAAGAATATTTCAAGACCCCCCCCCCCCCCACACACACACACACACACACACTAAACACACATATAATTAGCTTCCAGACTTCACAGGAATTTATAGTAAGTAATACACAACTGCAGGTTCTTATTAAACAAATCAAAATAAAATGACAAATCATATATACAGTGGAATTATTCAAATGATACGCATAATGTATGTATTAATTTGCCTTGCAGCCCCCTCCTCGCCCCCACAATTGGTATGTGCCCCACCCACCAGGGTGTATGCCCCCACTTTGGGAACCACATTTTTAAATAAAAATTGAATTGCAGAAACACAGCTTGTATATTTCCACAGAAAAACAATGTGCATAGAATGAGACTGGAACACACTCTGAGCCTATGCTCAATGCCAACTGTGTGGTAGACAGGTATAAACTGCCATTTTAGCATTTAATTCAATGCTGTTTGGAGCTATCTACGATAATCTACGATATAGTATTCAGCCCTGATGTATAGCAGGACGCCTTATAGCAGCTGCAGACTTTCTCTTTCAGCAAGGAGGCTCCAGCACTGGCGAAGGTAACAGATTTCTCCTTCAATCAGGCAGCTATTGCAGCTTTGCTTTTTTAGCATTTGCCAAGGAACACATGGAGAAGCGGAGAGATCTGGCTTCAAGATGGGCTCTCTGACCTTCCGGTGGCATGCCGCCCACAGCCCAATGCTCGCTCTCAACATGACGGGTAGATCTTGGCTGAAACCATGGCAGAGATAATTGCGCCTCGTGTCCATGTGAGAGAAAGATGTTTTTAAGGACCTTTTCTCTCCACATTTCCATGACGCTGACAGAACAGGGGTAATCATCTCCAAGATGCCGGCGGATTCCGAAGGCTCCTCTCTTTTGGTCAGGAACATAACGAGACATTGTTAAATCAATTTCCACATGTTCACATAAGATGACAAAGACTGCGCTCTATGTCTTATGCCTCTTCTGAGGAGACGCACATTGGTCGTCCTTGTTAAAAATCCACAGCAGTGAGGGACTTTGGGTTGTTCACAATAGCGTATGATTAGGGAACACTGAGGAATATAGAAAACTATAAATATGAGATATTGTTTCCCCTGTTAGTTAATCATAATCAAATGGCACAGTCAACTTCATTATTAGTATCAGAAGTTGTTAAGCCTACTAGTGGATATAGTGATAGCGGGTTTTTCAGTCTGAACACACACACACACTCGGCAACAAACACAAACATGCATCCCGCTGAAATAATTTCTTTTGCCATTTGCATTGCATTCACTTCGGACTGTCTACGTGTTCTCATTCCTCATACTGGCAAAAAGCCAAAGATTTATATACAGTACTGTACAATTTCACGGCACATGCAAAAAAGGTAGAGTAGGATGACTTTAGAAATAATGCAATTAGTTCTGAAAGAAAAAGACAAAAATGTGCAGTAAACATTAATAAATGAAAGAAAATCAGTGTTATATGTGACGACCATTTGCTTTTATTTCTTAAATATTAGTCCTAGGTACAGTTTGTACAGTTTTATAAAGAAATCAGATGTTAGTTTTACTGAGCGTCTTGGAGAATCTGCCACAGTTCTTTTAAGAAGTTGGATTGTCACACTTCTTTTTTCTTGCAAAATCTCAGGAGCCTTCATTATGTTTTTTTGTTTGTTTGTTGTTGTTTTTTTTTTTAATTGAACATAATCTCATTTTGCGGCACGGTGCTGCAGCAGGTAGTGTCGCAGTCACACAGCTCCAGGGACCTGGAGGTTGTGGGTTCGATTCCCGCTTCGGGTGACTGTCTGTGAGGAGTTGGTGTGTTCTCCCCGTGTCCGCGTGGGTTTCCTCCAGGTGCTCCGGTTTCCTCCCACGGTCCAAAAACACACGTTGGTAGGTGGATTGGCGACTCCAAAGTGTCCGTAGGTGTGAGTGTGTGAGTGAATGTGTGTGTGTGTGTGTGTGTTGCCCTGTGAAGGACTGGCGTCCCCTCCAGGGTGTATTCCCGCCTTGCGCCCAATGATTCCAGGTAGGCTCTGGACCTACCGCAACCCTGAACTGGATAAGGGTTACAGATAATGAATGAATGAATGAATGAATAACCTCATTTTAATAAGTTGCTTTCTTTACATTTACAAAGTTAGTTTTTGTAACATTATTATTATTATTGGTAAAGTAAGTCTAAAATGTTTTTGTACTGACTCAACAATGCATAATTCATAAAATAAACATCTATAACAGAATTTGTACTCAAAAAAATAGGGTGCCTAAAACTTTTGCACAGTACTGTATATACTGTGTAATCATGTATTACAAGTTATTTGACACCTGTGCTGCAGTATTATGAACACGTTCTGGTTTCAGCTTACACATATGATCAGCTTTTTCCAACATTGCTTTTGTCATTGCAGTGGAAATCGCATTATGTTGCAATGCACTCTGGGCAAGTTCTTCTTTTGAAGTGCACATCAATGTTGACTTACTCCCTTGACCCTCCAAAGGCTCATTTAACACACTTCAGTTCCTGTAGACATGGAATAACCCTACATCTGGGGTATCCATGGGGGGAAATGGTGAGGTGAGGTAAAGTGTGTGAGGGCAAGTTAAAATCAGACTTACAAATGCAGGGATTGGCTCCTTGGAAATGTCTTTTAGTCACATACTTAAAGATTCACATTGAGACTAGATTAACGTAGCCAAGTTGTTATATAATGGTGTATCTTAATTGGTTAAAAGCCTTCATACACTAGGCCTGATTCACGTGTAAATAATTTCCTCAAATTTTTTAGCCAACTTTAGGCAACTTTTTTTTAGCCAAGGATCCTTTAAAGTAAACTTGTTTGGAATGACTTTGGGACAGCCTCCTCAGGTTTCTCTGCTCGTGTTGATGCCACTTTGAGCACTCTGTGGTGCCCTGGAAAACCCTGCAGCCTCTTTACCCAGGACGACCATGGCATGAACGAAGCGAGCAGAGGTCAGGGTGAACCCTGTCATTGTAGAGTGCGGCGCAAATGAGAGGACGCCATTAGGCTCACCCCTGGGTGCCCTCTCTCCCAGCGAGGGTTCAGTCCACAGCCCTGCCCTTGGATCCACGTTCGCACCCATGTCCATCATGACAAACACATTACAATTAAGCTGCAATTATCTCACACAAGAGGATGAGACCTCGGCTGGCCCTTGCCGGACAGTCTGGCCCTTGTAGACGTGCCGTAATTGTAAAACCGTTGCATCTCGACCTGCCGTACGTTATTCTGTGCAGTGCTTTCAAGTGTTCCGAGGGAATCTCACATGGCGTACACATGTGTACGTGCGCTGGGTAGCTACTTTGTTCAGTGCTGTCACTCAATATCAATAACAGATTAGTGCTGACCTCAAGCAAAGCTGTGCCCTGAAGGCAGGGAATAAAATGAGTTTATTGTTGCTCTGAACAGTTACTTAAAGCATGTAGAATTGTTCATCTCCATAAAACGTGCACGCACCCGCCACATCCACCTACTCGCGAGCAGCTGGTAAATCCTCGCAGGCAACTAGATAGAAAGAGAGAGAGAGGGAGAGCATCAAAACCTCTTTCTCTCTCCTGAGCTGGAGATAGAGCTTTATTGTGACTGACATGACAGTGTTCTCATATGAGGGTCTCCTTGGTAACTGCATGCTTCTCCTCAAAGCCTAGTCTCAAATATTTAATCACTTCAATCACCCAAATTAGCATGACAGTTAAATCAACAACACAAACATGTATGCAAGGAATTTGGAATTTGCTCTCGTACTTTACAAGGCTGATTGTAAAGCTTACAGAAATGAGGGGTGGGGTGGGGCTAGAGGGGAGCTTGCTTGGAAAGTAGAAAACAACAGTGGCCATCTGCCAGCACGCGAGGGCTTTACAGACTCGAGAATGCTCCCTTCAGCCATATGTCTCCATGCGTGTATAAACTGATCTAGATTCAGAATGCTCTGATTTAACGCCTAGCCAAGACTTTTAAAGACTCCGGAAGGGTTTTTGGGCTTGGATATAGATGTAGTTCTACAGTTGAAGGTTCTTCAAACACGCCTGGAATCTATTCTAACTGAGCTGAAAGTGGCCCTACAGGAGTTTGCTGCGATTGTGTAAGTGACCTTGATGGACAGTAACTTTCAGTAAATGGGTAAGAATCCTGACACATCCCCCGCTTAATCTAGGCAGCACATTTTATGGCTAGGACAATTCACAAGCTTGCTCTAGGGGTCGGTTTTTCACATTGACTAGATAATGTGTGTTTTTGGACTGTAGTTTGATCTACAGTAACTGGAGGAAACCTACACAGACACAGGGAGAACACACCTAACCCCTCAGAAAGAGTGACGTGGGGTGAGGATTAAACCCAAGACTCCAGGATCCTGGAGCTGGGCAGCAGCCATTGAAAAGTTTATTAGCATACAAACAGGCCTTAAATGCACTGAAAAAGCTTTTGACACCTTGAATTTTAAGAGTGTTAAAATCTTCAATAAAACCATATAGATATTCCCATGATGTTCGAACATTTACAGCAAGGGGTATTTTAAAAGAAATCACTCATTAAAGATGATGTTCATGATATTAATCCAGTAGCATCTGTATAACATTATGAGAATGTTCCCTCGCCATTTCAGACAGCTCTCCCATCTGTATGTGTGCTGGAAAAAGGACTTTTTTTATGCAGGCCTGGCTCTGTAAATGGGAAACAAACTAAGAGACTTCAGGAAATGGTTTGGTTTTCTCACGGTGTCTCTGTTATCTAGAGGTGTTTAGATGATGATAAGATTTTTGCTGCAAAACTAAACATCTTGAGTTATAAACAACTTTCTGTGGCAATTAAAACAGTGGATAAAACTTACAGACAAGTTAGTTATTGTTACACTTATATAGCGCCTTTCTAGATACCCAAGGACGCTTTACAATCTACACTGCTCAGAACGCTCAATTCACACACACACACTGGTGAGAAGCAGCAGCCAAACACGCACAGCGTACTCTCAACCAGAAACGACCGTCCACCTGGAGGACAGCATCGGGCACTAGGACTTCACCCAGGACAGAGCGCCAATCCATATCTGGGCACACACACATTCACTCACACATACACACTCATTCACTCACACACCAGGACAGTTATTAGACAGAAGCCAATTCACCTACCCTCCATGTTTTTGGACTGTGGGAGGAAACCGGAGACCCCGGAGGAAACCACGCAGACACGGGGAGAACATGGAAACTCCACCAAGATGGGACTTGAACCCAAGATCCCAGTGCTGGGAGGCGAACTCAAACACAAAATAAAAAAAATGCAGAGTTTCTGAATTTACACAAACAGTAGAGTGAATTTGTTTTGAGGTGAAAGGAGTAGTTCTTCAGAAATGGTGCCTTTTAAAGGTTTATTAGGAGAATAAAAGTTGTTTTCATGTGAACTTGTATTCTTTAGTGTATTTGTCACACTAAAACCTGTCTACTCTTGAATCCGCAGCAAAACTTTGCTCATTTGATGACACATGGAAACTCCTGCTAAGCTGATCTGCTGTGATTGCTTGGGCCTAGTTAGGCACTCATAGCCTGCTTTCCGCTGTATATCGCTATGGTACATAGTCATAAATTCTGCAAATGTCAAGGGTCTCCAAAGCCATCCCATTCAATCACCACATGACTAGTCATTTTCTTGCTCTTCTTGCTCCCCTGTGGCGAAAAAGGCCTTTGTTATCAAAAATCCTGCACTTGACCACCATATAAATAACCAGCACATCGACTAATGTCCGCCATAGTGTGGTGGAGAGCGCAATCAGGCCCTAATGGCATTTTTTTCTGCCTAACAGCAGCTGAACTATAGGCAGCACAGCCCACATCAGCCCTAATGTCTACCTTAGCCAGTCTGAGAGTGCTGTTAGTTTGGCCAGTGCTGCCTGATGGCGGCTGGAAATCAAGACAATAATGGAGGTTGTTTATACGGAGAGGGAAGTCGAGGTGTTCTATGCTAGGGGCAACAAGGCCAATTTGACAGATTTGACATGGAACATTGTCCAAGTGTGAGGAACATCATAAGCTTCATTGTACTACGTAATCTAATATTATGCATTTGTTTTCTTCTTTTTCATGATATTTATATGTTTTATGATTGAAATCAAGTGCCTAAATGGTCCTTTATTACCAGTAAATACACTTTTTTTTTTCATTCATTATCTGTAACCGCTTATCCAGTTTTTAGGGTCATGGTGGGTCCAGAGCCTACTTGGAATCATTGGGCGCAAGGCGGGAATACACCCTGTAGGGGGCGCCAGTCCTTCACAGGGCAACACACACTCGCACATTCACTCACACACTTGCACCTACGGACACTTTGGAGTCACCAATCCACCTACAACGTGTGTTTTTGGACTGTGGGAGGAAACTGTAGCACCTGGAGGAAACACACGCGGACACAGGGAGAACACACCAACTCCTCACAGACAGTCACCCAGAGCGGGAATCGAACCCACAACCTCCAGGTCCCTGGAGCTGTGTGTGTAAATACACTGTTGTTGCAATTATTCATTATAAATTATTATTGTATAATTACACAGTTATTACTGACACCATATAAACTGAGACCAAGGGTTCTATAGCATTTCATTGCCTCCTTTGTGCATCTTTATTTTTTAGAGTGTCATCCACAAATAAAGTGATACCCAAAGAAATGTCATTTTGCCTGTTCCTATGATGCATAAAACTGCAAAACAAGACAACACCACAGTCAAAGTGATGAAACGCTAGTCTTCCAGCTTGGTTTACAGAATGCGAGTGAGTGCAGGATGCTGGCTGCTGTTCTGGCACACTGTGGAAAGCCAATGTCAAGAGTGTGTCAGTACAACTCAGCCTGGAACATGTAAAGATCCTAATTAAATATTCCCTCAGGTCAAATTTCAAAAGATCACCTCCTTTGTGACAGCAGTCAGAAACACATTCACTTGTGTGCCCTGTTTCACATGAATATAGAGTGGGATAGAAGGCATGCTGTTTCCACAAATTGACATTATTCTGGTTCTCTGGAAGCATGCAAGCACTTATCCTTAAATGTGTTTGTCTAACATCTGAGTGCTAGATGTTATAAAAGAGAAATACAGAGAGCAAGGGGGATAGCAATTAGGAAATCCTGCTGTACTTTGAAATAAAGTAACTCAATGATCTGTGTTAAATCTGTGATTAAATTAACACGGCGGCTCTAGAGTTATACATTTTCTAACCTCTCTATCCCTCAGTATTTAACAGATTATTTTTGGAATTGGACAGTTACACCTTTGCATCATTGGCACTCCCTTCTCAAATGTTTCTTCCTCTATTAGGCGAAAGAAAAAAACCCAACATACCTCCTCAGAACAAACCTAAAGTTAGAACACGGCAGGAAGTAAATGAGAATAATTTGTTAAGGAGCGTATGAGGTGGAAGGGTTCGTTTTTTCTTTCATTCCTGATGTTGAAAAAGCTCTGGTTATGGCTCAACCAATTTAGAAATGCAAGGTTTTTGTTGTTTCAGCAATGATATGCTGTCCAATATGGATTACATATGTATATGTGTATAAGCACATACTAATTTTATAAAGCACCCAATCACAGAATCTGAAAAAACTCTCCAGCCCAGCCCTTGCATTAAATTACTCAGACCAGTCAGTGGTCAGAAACATGGAGTAGAAATTGATGAAGTGGTGAAAGAGGGCTGATGTAAATTGTGGACCTGGGCTTTCTTACAAATGAGCTGTGAATGAAGAGTAAAATTGTTGTGGCCGTGCCACAAAGTTAAAAGTCTCCATTCCTAGACACACGAGGTCAGTTTTATCCCCAAACTTTCTCTTCCCAAAATATTGAACCCTCTCATACAGTCCACCAGCAGGGGCTGAAAGTGGGCGATTCCTCCTGGGTCTGCTGCCCAGAGGTTCTCAGCTGGATGCTGAGTGATGCAGGGAGCAAATGGCCTGAACCAGGCCAACCAAACCTCACACTCTGATCAGGACCTGTGGGCACTGGATTCTGACCTATTTTCTGTCAAACTGACTGATCTGATTCCTCACAGCTGCTGATATGAGAGAAGATTAAAGCCTCCATCAGTTTATCACTTTTAAACTACAGGACATAGCTGTGTTAAGTTGACTCATGGTGCAGAGTGGAATGATATACTGATAGCTCATTGACAGGAGAGTAGCAATACTTAAAAATGTGTGGATTCTACACTATACCTGTATTTTTATATAAGAGAAAAATACTTTGAATCATAACCAAAAACTATAAACTAATAAAAAACTTTCTCTGTTGGCCATTTATTGATTTCATGGGTTTTTAATGGGACCAGACTTGCCAACTTAAGTCTGTTAAACAACAAAACATTAGTTTAAATATAATTCACTCTATGGGCGGCACGGTGGTGCAGCAGGTAGTGTCGCAGTCACACAGCTCCAGGGGCCTGGAGGTTGTGGGTCCGATTCCCGCTCCATGTGACTGTCTGTGAGGAGTTGGTGTGTTCTCCTTGTGTCCACGTGGGTTTCCTCCCACAGTCCAAAAACACACGTTGGTAGGTGGATTGGCGACTCAAAAGTGTCCGTAGGTGTGAGTGTGTGAGTGAATGTGTGAGTGTGTGTGTTGCCCTGTGAAGGACTGGCACCCCCTCCAGGGTGTGTTCCCGCCTTGCGCCTAATGATTCCAAGTAGGCTCTGGACCTACCGCGACCCTGAACTGGATAAGCGTTTACAGATAATGAATGAATTAATAATTAGTTCTATAAATATGTAATTAGCTATATTATTATATAATAATAACAATTATGTAAAGAAATTCTACTGCACATTATTTTAAGTTTTAATTATATGTCGTGGACTAAGTGCATGCCTGAAGTGTATCATATGATGCATAGATTCCCAGCATTTACTTATCTCATTACTTTATGCGTGCAAACATTTAAATAAAGTCTTATGAGTTAATTTATTGCATTTAAATGACTTGGTATCACATATAATGGTATTAGACATTGGACTAAGAACCTTGAACATTTTACAGTCTTTAGGTGATGTAGCTGCATTTATTAAGTCTTATATAACAATTATTTCCCACAGTTTTGATCTTAAAATAATCAAGAAAGTCAAAAATATCAAAAAGTAGTAAAATATATTATTATAAAATTATTTTAGTACAGTTATACATCTTATATTTAACCAGTGACACTCTATTATTCAATTATATATAAGGTCTTCATTGATCAAAAAAACATTCCAAAACTGTATAGTTATATTCTATGCACAGAAATGTTTAAGCTACACTTCCCACCTCAGAGGACCCAAGTGTCTGACACTCTGTGCCAGTCTCAGCCCAGCATACCTTACCTGGACTATGAAGTTGCAAGCATCATCCTTCTCCAAAACATGCATGGCCAGTTAAAGCATTACATCACAGCCCAACTCCACAGAGATCACCTGGTCATGTGCTTGTCCTCCAAGCCACAAGAAACCAATGAGTCACTGCTTTGGATGCAAGCCAGGGCAGATCCATTCCTCTGCAAGTGATACGGCAGGAAGAGGCTTTTGACAAATGCCTGTGTCAGAATTCAGTTACATCCCAAAGGGCCACTGTCCTAGTCATGGAGGCCAGTGTATGTAGAGGCAAAGTCTTCATGTCTGAGGCTCCTGCACCGAGGCTCCTGCAATTACACAGCACAGAGTAGGGAGATACAAGTAGGCCACCTCATAAGGTGAGTGCAAAGGAAGTGTGTACATGCAAAACACAGTGGAGTCTCCAGGATACAAACATCAACTGACCATAAAAGGCACAAAATGGTGAATTTCCACCAATAGAATGTATGAGGCATGCACGCACTCATATTTTATTAAACAAAATATATGTGCCAGAAGGGGCTCTTTGGAATTATGACATAGAAGAACCTCTCGTACAGCCTGAAAGTATCAGTAGATGGTTTTATAAAGGGGCAGTTTTGTAATGAGATCCACTGAAGAATCTCTTTAGGCTGAAGAATGCTGGTGATCTTTCAGAAACCGCCCCATAATCTAATTCCAATGAGGTATTTGTGTAAAATGCTTGACTTTTACTGTTTAAGGCTAACATTCATAAGGCTACATGACACTTACATGAGCCTTTCAAAATAACTGACATTAATCTACATACAGGTCTATAAAGGCGCATTCCAAGCAGCCTCAGATATCATTAAGCTTTCTGAGGTTAAAAAATGTAGGCTTTGTAACAAACAATGATTTTATGGTTCATGTCAGCTGTCATGAAAGACTTCAAATATTAATTAGACTTCTGAAAATGATTAAATGTTGTATTATGTAGTGTACAATTACCGTTTTAGGCATAATTGTAAATCTTTTGTCATTTTATAGTAACTGCTCTGTATTAAAAATGACAGTTGGCATTTTATTCAACAACAATGCAATAATCTAAACTTTTAGGGTTTGAAAATGGTAAGGAGAGGTTTGAAAAAAGTATGGGTCCATGCTTCACAAGTTCCAGTTTGGAAAAAGCACTGCAAAAGCATGTACGTTGATTTGTTTTGTTCTTGGTAATAATATTGAAGACAGTTTAAAGTCAATTTAAAGATGGTGATTTTGATGTAGTTTGTGTTGTGAAGTGATTGTGTAGTAATACTTAATTATTAGTTTTTTTTTTATTTTATACAACACAAAATTGCCATTAAATGACAAAAGAGCAGATGAATTTGTAATGACAATTAAACATTACGAAAACAAATAGATATAAAACTTCTTTGTACACCTAATTGTAACACTATTGAAGGAAGAGGCAGATGCATGTACGATCATGGAGTATTTTTACTCAGTAACTTGGAAAAATGGTTAACACTACAAAACAAAACAAAAGCTCCAACAAACATGAGCATTATATTCAAACATAGATCTAATAAACAAATTGCTGACAAGGCTTGAGACACAGGGCTTTAAACCGACAGACAACAGCAAACACCTATGAGCTTAAGTCACATGACCTGGAAAAGCTCACAGGTATCGTGCATGACTAGAGAAACACAAGGTACAGGGTAAGCATAAGCATGTTGACAAAGCCAAACAGAACACATAGTAGGACACACAACATGACACTAAAACATATTCAACTAAAAGGAAAAAAAAAACAGATATTAGCAACATTTTCATGTGAAAACCAGTTATGATTCAGTTTTTTCACAATAAAGTGAGCTCCCATCCATTAGTGGCGCTATTGTGCAAAATGCCCACAACATGTCCGTGAGAAAATTGCAGAAAGAGTGCTGTAGACTGATGTAGAAAGTTATTTTGGCTCTGCTCTGAGCTTTAGAGCTTAAAGTAAGTATTAGACCTATAGAGTTAAGAATGATTTTTCATGCTGAGCCCACGTGAAAAGACTAAGGTATATCCACAAAGGGTAAACTATGTTTGGTACACACTGTTTAAATCAAACATGTTTCTACAAATTTACCAGGTTCAGAACTGTTCACCCAAACTAAGAACCTTTTCAGAGTCTTCCTTTGCAAAGCGTTAATCAACACCACCATTCTGAATGGATGCTGTGCTGTATTTGATGGCACTTTAAACAAGAATAACTCCTGCTGTGAGTACAGGGCAGAGTGGGTTAACAAAAGCAGCAATGGTGCATCATCACACTTCAATTTCCCTCCCAATGAAAACTACCCCTACTCCGCAAATTCCCACCATCCTCTGAAAAGCTCACAAGGGTTTGATAAAGACATCTGTGATTCGCGGGTCATGTGAGCCCGAGGAGCCACGTGCGAGCGAGCGAGTGAGAGTGAAAAGTGTGGGAAGGAAATCAAAAGAGGCTCTTCAAGAGGCCCGTCGGCCAGCGGCAAGTGCTCCAGCCTTCTGAATTATGAATAAGCCGCTGATATCCTGTGACTGGGGGTGGGAGCAAGCACTTCCTTTCGGGCCAGAGTGGAGCTTGAATACCCGTGCATTATTCATGGCCCAAGTGCTCCTGTTAAAATGACTCGATATTGGGAGTCAAGTGCAAGATTATCTTTCCTCTGTATGAAAATATTGCAGCCTTTTGTAACATTAGAGTTGAGAGATTGGCAACACAAAGGGCCATGTGCAGGAGGAAGCATGCGACAGATGTATTTGCTTAACTTTTGTTCTTCATCGATTCAGCCGAGGCGTAGTGCGCCGCACTCAACGGGAGAAATCCCGACTTGAACAAAGTTCTGCAGGACTCTGGGGAAGGAGCTGGATCCTGTCACTCTCAAAACAAGACCCACAGCACCAACTGGTGTTCATGTCAGTCATAGTTCCTTAGCAGTTTGGTCGTGGATGGCCCCCCATTGTCAAATCTGTAGTGCTCAAATATCATGTCTGTTTTCTTAATAAAAGGGCCTCCCTTTTCCATAAACGTGGAAAACTAATCCCAGCACCTGCCTGTTGAAGCCAAATAAATTCTCCCGGACTGGGCTATTATATATTTACTTATCTTTATACAGTTGTCAATTTGCACATGGATAGGTGGGCTTTGGGCCTCCCACTAGAGCGACTCCAGTCCGAGGCCAAGTCGGCCCCAAGAAACACACGAAACCACATCTCCCTACTGCCCCGGCTCCCTAGCTAACCGCTAATCCATGTGTTTGATACATTAGAAGCTTCCCCCTCACTTTGTACTGAAGGGGGACATACTGCTCCTTCCCCTGCCAAGTCTGTTTTCTTTTTTCTCTTTCCCCTTCTTCTGCAATCCAGAAGCTTATATGGGAGTCCAGGGGATTTGTCTAATTGGGTTTAATTAGGCTTGTGTCAGAGCTAGCGAGACTTGAGAACTTGACTTAGCCATGATAGAGCTAAAGAGATAGCAAAAGCCCCTCCAGATGTAGCCGGGCTGCTGTTGCCAGATGCCCGTGACGCTGGCAGGCCAATTTGGAGCGCCCGAGCGAGGAGCAGGGCTCTCTTCAGTCGTCCCTCGGAGGTAAAATCGATTACCGCAAGCTAGCTAGGACCTCTGCACTGCTTCTCCACATGCATATCTATTACACGCAGAGCTAGCAGCAGGGAGACATAACTCACAGTGCCCTTGGTTAGGCTTAAGCTGATTGTGGGTCAGAAAGTCTCTCCTTCGGCTAGATGCATCCCAGCAGACATCAATTTACCCACTGAAGAGAATTAGCATCAAGGCTGCGTAGCCTTACGCTAGGCTTAGAATAGGATTAAGTAAGGCACACGGGCCGTGGGGTTTGTGGGGCTGCTAAGAGATGATCAGTTTCATATGGTGCACACGGAGGATCGCGGTAGTTTGGGATTGTGGGTTAAATTTGAGGATTAAACCAGGGTAATGTAAATACAAAAGGCTTACAGTAGGACATTAAGAGAGCTCGAATGCGAGCACAGAAAGCGAGGATCATTCACAGACCACATCACTAGCCATATGTGGTGTGTAAATTGATTGTAGAAGCCCATTCTCTGCATCTTGAATGTCGGGAAAGGGCCTGAAGTCACCAAAGCTCTACTTACTGTACAATTATGATTGCTCATACTATACAATTACAAAAGAAAGAAACAATAAGCCACTGTTCAACAGTAGCATAGCATCACATAGGACGTCATTTACGGGTTCCTCGCATGAAAATCAAAAATGGGGTTATGCAAATGTTTATACTCCTAGACATGGTATCAGGTTCTACATATAATACCCCTATTAGGCCGAAGCCCCCAGTGTTATAATAAAGAGGTCATTCTGAATGAGGTTGGACTTTGATTCACAAGGGTGTAATGAATATGATACATTGTTGTGAATTAGCAAATATGCAGTGGATTTTAGTGAAGTTCAAACATCTCCACACTGTGACTTCTTTAAGCTCAGTCTCCACACTGTGATTTCTCCAAACCCCAACTCCACACTGTACTTTCCACTTTCTCCCACACTATGCAGTCTATAACTCACAAGTCCAAGTATATGTATGTAATGCTAGTAATAACAAAATAGGAAATAATAAATCCTGTTCTTATGTCTATATATATATATATATTTGGTGGTATTTTATTCCTTGAGACTTGCATACAGAAATTTCCAGCTTAGATTGATGATATTATGGGCTGCAGAAAGGGAGATATCAAAATTCCTTGCAACCAATCATTGCAGTGTTGAATTAAATGATGGCCCATATCTGGCTAAGTGGTGAGCCTCAGAAAAAGCATTAGGCCTTTCCTGGATGCTACTTATAAGACCCGCTACCTCAACTTTTTGAACTGCATAATCAGTGTTCATTTACTAAAAACAACACAATTGTTACATGAAATTACACTGAAAACAACAAAGTGTCATCCCAAAAATCATAATCATCCACTCACTGATATTTTGGTGGAATGATAAGAGGTTACTCTGACAAATACAATGAGACTACAGTTGCTGTCTAAACCCTGCAATGCACTGCTTACTATAGCACTTCAAGTAGAGGTAGTGGATCTGACTTTGCTTCAGTATACAATTATTCAAATCCGAGATGAACTCAGTCATGGAATGCTGTAATTATAGGCCAATGGCTGGAAATGCCACACGATGAGCAGTTAAATAATAGCCTTGGATCCACAGTAACCTTTTGAAAGGAGATTATCTATGTAATATCCAATACCACAACACAGAGGAAGTCATCACTGGAGGAGCGTTGAGGACCCGGGCCTCTCAAAAATGAGACCAGAAAGGGAGAGATATTCTCTGACCATTATTGTCCTGACTGAGGATTAATGAGGGGGCTGCCTTTAATACATTGTGGTTTACTGTCAGCCGAGTGAACCACAAAACCAGTCTCTTCGTGATGGCACTTAAGCGTAGAACCAATTTGTGCTAAACGTCAGCTTTGTCCTGGTATCTACAGAACAGGCATACCAGTGCCTGCTTTATGTTTCTAAAGCATTTACAGTGTTAAGATTTACTGCTTCTGAGTTAAGATTCTTCTGAAGGAAACTAAGCTCCAGCATCTTTTTAGGGACTGCTTTTACCTGCGGTTCTTGGTGTGAGGAACCTTCAATAGAACTTGTACAGAACAATTACAGTATGAGTTTCTTAAGAGTTTCACATCTTTTCAAATCCATAGCATAGTCTTGTCTTCTCAGTGTGGACAGAAATGTAGAGGCTTTAATGCCCTTCTAGTTTGTGACCAACACTGGGCATGGTGACCCTAGACTCATCCAGCAGCTTGAAAGCATCCAATTTAATTTTTATGATTTTCTATGTTATGTAATACAAAATTAGAAAAGCATACAGGCTTTTTCCTTCTCTTGCTATCAACAATATTCTTCTAGAGTAAGTTTCTGAATCAAATGAAGCACCTTTATCAGCGAGAGTGCTTTTACTAAGAGTTCATAGGTCAGACAGCCCAGAGGTTAGGTTGAGTTTGTTCTGACCAAATACATGCTTTAAAGAAACTTTCTATTATTCATAATCAAGCTGAAAGCCTCTTTCTCTCTGGAACACCATTTGTCCATTTGCATCCATAGCCCAACTGACTGTCTATTCATCCCTCACTTTGTGTTTGGAGCGTCACTGAATATTCCAAATCAGGGCTCCTCACTTTCAGGCTTTACGCAATGATTGTTTAATGATTTACGTGATGATGGTGCACCATTATATAAGTGACTTTTTGGAGGAAGAATGATGGAGCTAAAGAGATGATAATATTTTGGTAAAAAAACACATCATAGTATGTCCAGTACATAAAATTACATAAACCTTTAACGGAACATAGCTAAATCACTGTCTTTGTATGTTGTGAACACATTTCTTTATCATAATTCCGTTGGGGAGCCTCCATGCACTGGGGGCGCTGTTTCACTGCATACTCCCAGAGTCTCTGTTATGTCACCAAAGAATTAGAAATAGAGGAGAGTTTTCTGTTAGCAATAGCATTACACAAACACAACACACTGCTTTTCTAACTTTCTGGGATGGTTTCTCTATGGTTGTTTTCAGGTCAACTCCCAGGTAGTTGCTAGAGTGTTGCTAAGTGGTTGCTGTACTATACCATGTGGTTGGTTGAGTGTTACCAGTGTATGTTTATCATTGTAATGAGTAAAGTGCACCCATTCCTAAGAGAAAAATATGCTTAAGGGCCTTCATCATACTCTCAGACAGAACAATGTCACATATGAATTGTGCCCATATATTAAAAACTATGGGACATGTTAATATCATTCATTCATTCATTCATTCATTATCTGTAAGCACTTATCCAGTTCAGGGTCGCAGTGGGTCCAGGGCCTACCTGGAATCATTGGGCGCAAGGCAGGAATACACCCTGGAGGGGGCACCAGTCCTTCACAGGGCAACACACACACACACACACACACATTCACTCACACACTCACACCTACGGACACTTTTGAGTCGCCAATCCACCTACCAACGTGTGTTTTTGGACTGTAGGAGGAAACCGGAGCACCCGGAGGAAACCCACGCGGACACGGGGAGAACACACCAACTCCTCGCAGACAGTCACCCGGAGCGGGAATCTAACCCACAATCTCCAGGTCCCTGGGGCTGTGGGACATGTTAATATCTGACAGAAAAATAATAAAAAGAATAAAACAAAAAAATGAAGAAATGGAAGAAGGGGGAGAATTCAATTGTTTTGCAAAGTGAAAAGAGCTAAAGGTTGTACATTGTACACTGATGAAGAATGAGTCAAAATGTATATATTTTTATCATTTAGTATTTTTAGATAGTGTTATAGAAAACATATTGGGTAAGTGATTTGAATAAAAGTCCCAACTGAAAAGTCAAGGACATTTATAAATCCAGCAAATAAAATGATCTACAGATTAAACACAAATAGTCCTACGTTGCCACAGAGGAATGAAGTTTCATGTTGTACACTGCGTTCTGGTGTAGAATGAGTCTAAATCAACATAATTAGGTACTGTATGTGGAGCAGTCGCTGTAGTTGGATTAAAGGGTGTCATGTATTTTGCTGATTTGTAAATGCATTTAAAGTTGCGTCCGTTATGTCCACATGGTGGTCTGGGTGGAGTGACCGTCATCTTTTAAACGTTATCAGATTTTCACATCAGAAATGTAATTACGTATATGATTTATAGTGGCGTGGGTTGGAGCACCTACAATTAGATTTGCTAAACTGCATTTTTTTAGAGTTGAGGTAATTACTCAGAGGATGTGTTTGAAATTAAGTTCAAAAGGGAATTCAGAGAAAGTGTATAGACTTTCACAAATGGAACTTTGAATTTTTCTAGAGGAAATTAATCATAACCCATTTTAAGGCCTTGAAAATGAAACTAAGTGTACTTTTCATCCTTGTTCCCAATTTGTATAACTATATAATTATTAACAGTTTACTTGCATTCTGCATTACTGCAAACTTAGTTGTATTTAATATTATATGTCCAGGAGCTGTTTTCATGTCTGTTTGGAGTTTAGGGGGTGCAGGGGTGGCAACAAATCATAGTCATGAGTGCTGTGAACTGAAGAGGTTTTTAGACCAAGGAACACATTACACTGTGGTCAAATAAATTGTAGTTGTACCCAATGTTATGACTGGTTGCTTGGTCACAACATGCCATGGGTGTGAGTCCTTGAGAAAGAGGACAGTATCTACATATGTCTGACCTAGAATGTACTGTCCTCTTTCAGATCATTACCTGATCTGTAATTATATATAAAAGAGGTCTCTGGTTCTTTGCAAAATTCAAAGAGCACACTTTATTTACTTCTATTCTTATTCCAATGGCAACGAAGTACAAGCTTTTATATTTTCAGAGTCAGGGGAATATATATATATATATATATATTTGCCACACCTTCATAATTCAGTCATAGAGTGTGTTTGCAATTTCTTCTTCTCACATTCTAAGTCCTCAAACACATTCAGCTGAGACTGTGCTCTGGTCCAGTCCATTGTTTTAAAAACATCAGCTTTGTCAATTTTCTCGTAAAGCGTAAATACAGAATTGTAAATAAATCTGGTGTTAAATAACAAAGTGTGGTCCCTGAATTTTTCACACTGTTCTATACTACGCTATTTAAAAGTCATCAGAATATGGGCTATGTCATAGGTATACCAGCTTCTGACTCTCAGAGGAATATTGAAAAAGATGCTATGTTATTTTATAATGTGAAATATAGAAAAAAAAACTATTTATAGCTGTGGAAAAAACTATTTAAAGCTTAAATAAGCAGTAAAAAGCATAAAGGTCCTTTGCCAGTCAAAGCCATATATTTCAGCCCAGAACCATTTAGCAACTTTTAAGTGTAAAAGATGAAGGGACGACTAAACAGAAGTGACAGAAATGGCTCTGATTTGGAGATGTGTATTATGCTAAAGGCTTTGGCTCTGAAGGCACTGTACTCCGGCCATGTTTGCTCATTACATTTACTTCTCAAACATGGAGGAGACGAGCTGGTGTCGCCAGAGGCTGGGCAGCATGTGATCTCTGACCAGGCAACCTTCAGGAGATCCAAAGAGGAAGTACTGAAGATGTTTTTCTAGCTATTCTAAGAATTATGTTGCTACTCCTTTCATCTGGAGATGACTATTTGGCAAGATGTTTTACCAAATACTAAAACCTTGCGTATGGACTAATGCTGAAGGGAGCATTAAACATATTTATTTAAAATGAGATTTTAAACAGATATTAAAATCATATATTTTTACATACTTCCATTTCTCCTTCATATTTATTTTACCTGTTATAAATATTAGACTAAAAAAGACCATTCCCAGGTTTTTCTGCAATGTAAACAACATTTCTGATACATAATCAGTGAAAAATATTAGCTTTAAACTTGACTCTATTATAACACTATACGTAAATATAACCATAATCTTAACCCTAATCCCAGAGCATTTTACAGTGCTGTTTCTGTAACAATTCCTCAAGCGTATAACAGATAGTTTGCATGAATTTAGTGAAACATTGCCACCAGTGTTACACAGCTAGGTTATTCATTCATTCATTTATTGTCTGTAAGCGCATATCCAGTTCAGGGTCATGGTGGGTCCGGAGCCAACCCGCAAGGCAGGAACACACCCTGGAGGGGGCGCCAGTCCTTCACAGGGCGACACACACACACACACATTCACTCACACCTACGGACACTTTTGAGTCGCCAATCCACCTACCAACGTATGTTTTTGGACCGTAGGAGGAAACCGGAGCACCCGGAGGAAACCCACGCAGACACAGGGAGAACACGCCAAACTCGAACCCTCAACTTACAGGTCCCTGGAGCTGTGTGACTGCAACACCTACCTGCTGAGTCACCATGCCGCCCCACAGCTAGGTTAGTAGATCTATATATCAATACATCATAATCTTTCAACGAGTAATTGCAATTCTGAACCGGAAGCTCTCAGTGTAATTGTATATATACTAATATTTTTATACATTTGGTTGGTTACAGACACAGAAACCTGCTGATACCAACTTTTATTAATTAATATTTTTTACAATAAGCTTTAAAATGTGCTCTTTTTAATGGATCTAACTCTAATTTAAGATTGCCATTAAAGTACCATGTACAAATTTCTGCTACACTACAGGGGACAAAATACTCCTTATATAGTCTACATGTGTGCAAAACAGACTTACACTGATTACCATCAATTCATGTAATGATTTCATGAGTAACAGTTAGGAATTGTAGTTTGAATGTTAGATCCTCTTTTTGTAAGTCGCTTTGGATAAAAGCGTCTGCCAAATGCATAAATGTAAATGTAAATGTAAGTGGAATAAAAAGGTATTGAAAACTTATGTGCATATATATATATATATATAATAATTTATTATATAAATATATTTATTTATTTATTTTATTTTAATGCAATGGTAGGTAGCTTTTTTACCCTAAAACTGCAGCTTCAGAGTCATTGTGATGTTTCACTGTTCTGTAATAAGGAGAATCTGTCATTGCTAATTGGCACTGCAGAAGCTGCACTATGTAACTCGACCAATGGGTGAACAAACACTGTGTACTTATAATTTGCCACATAGTGTATGATGCTCTCTAGCATTTCTCCTCATGTACCAGCAGTGATATTTATACCCACTCATGATGTCCCACAGTTGTAAGGAATGCTATCTCCTCATTAAACACTCTGATGTCCAGTTTTAATATGAGAATGAGATGGAAGCCTGGCTGGAGCTCTAGCTTTGGAGCACATTTTTTAACGTTTATCCCACAATCAAGCTGACTTTCCCTGGAGATTCCATATTAATATGAGCTCCTGATCTCCCTTATTAAAGCAGACTATCTCTTCAGCTGAGCAATATCTGTGGGTCTGGCGTGCACAGTGGCGCCATTGAGCCCCACAGTGACCTGCGCACTGTAAAGGAAACAGTGCGGCTAATTTCTGCGAGGCGAATGCTCCTCGACCTGCACAATGTCCTCACAGGCGGCTTTTAATGGCTACAACAGGGCCCCAATTTTGTTGTCATCTACAGGAAGGCAGAGGAAAAAACAACACAGACTCCTTGACAGGCGTGAGGACACCTAGACCACTATTATTAATAGTAGCGTCGGCCATGACAGCCAACAGTGAACAGACCAGGCCCTTGTATGGGCGCCTTTTATTCCCCAACTGAACCCACCCCCCCAAACCCCCTGGCTTATGAAATATGCACAACGCAAACAGAGGTGGGGCTGATGCATGGACCCGCTTGCACCACTACTAACCACTACATGTCCAGGGCTATTACTTATTTATAAGACACGCTGGGTGCGTGCCAAACTATGCCTTCGTTTCTATTCCTTCACGTGCAATAAGGGCACTTTTGTAATGCTATGTTTATATTACGGCTCTGCTAAAGTGATAACACACACACACAAGCAAGAGAGAGGGAGATGGGCTGAAATTAGTTACAGCGTTCAGAGCAAGGGCGCGACGATTACCATAAATATTTGGATGTGTCATGGGCCGAGGCATATATTGCGGCGGTGCTGTAGAGTGTCTGTGGTAACTGTGGCTGACTAGTTGTTTCACGGAATTACTTTTTAAAGCCTTGCTCCAATTTCACATGAAAGGAACTTGTACATGGTAAAGCTGCTCTATGGTGTGGTATGAAGGGGCCCAAAGCAAGCACTCCAGTCCTTAGAGCTGCTTCACCATCGGCGAGACCTGGAAATGGAGAATAAGATAAACCAATGTTAGGCCATTTAAAGAGCAGGTTATACTTTTAAAGGTTACACTGTCTTTTTAAAAGTTTGGAAGAATACACGGTTACGCGGCTCAGGACCGAGGAGGATAGGTGTTAGGATACGATAAGTGCTTACAGTATGTTATTTACGTACAGTATGTACATATGTTCAGACTTACACCGAAAATTGGTTTACGACGCAACGTAGGATCATCGTCATAAGTCAAGGACCCCCTGTATATACTGAGCTCATTAGTAATATGCTATTTTGGACACCCTTAATACAATTTAAATATATATTTATATGGTTAGTAGTATAAGTCATACATCATATACTCCAAATGTACATGCATTGTAATTTGTAATATTATATATTGTCATTTTCAACATGGTCTGTTCATTGTCTGTTCAAGTGAAATTAATTTTTATTTGTATACAGTAAATTAATAACATATGACAACTGTACTGTGTGAAAGGATGAATACTATACTGACTACTAGTGTATTTTAAGTGTAATTTATTATAATTTGAATGTCATATTAGTAGTGATTATTACAAATTTGTGGTTCCAGAATAACATATGTTAAGTACACTTCCGCTTGTTAATGTGTGTGGAACTGATAAGATTTGATCAGACACAGCAGTGCTTCAAGGGTTTCTAAACCCCTCAGTGTCACTGCAGGACTCTTGTGAACACAAATACCCACTACATTTGTACCTGACTTTATCCTGCTAGCCCTAGATTCCCCTAGATTCTGGGTGAAGTCAGAGTGAGCGCAGGTGAGAACCAGACCACTAATGTACCGGAGTATCTCCACAGGCACTGCCATACATCTTCCACTGTGCACTACAAGTGTGAAAGGATCCCTCTGAAACATCTCTGGACTGAATACTTCATATATCTCTGGAGTTCATCTGTGAAATGAGCTTAATAGGGTGTGCTGTGGCAGGACACAGCATTAAAATACTCGAGCAGCACTGCTGTGTCTGATCCACTCATACATACACAAACACACAGAGTTATTGCAGTGCTGAGAATGACCCACCAGTCAAATTATCCCTGTTCTTTGGTGGTCCTGTGGGGGTCCTGACCACTGATTGCCTGACACAGACACACACACACACACACACACACACACACACATTTATTTCACTGTGTATGTAGCATGTCTGGGTGGTTTCCAGCTCATTGATGTTTTTAGTGACTCTCTACACACTCTCTCAGCAGAAATTCTGAAAAGCTGCTCTAACGTAACATGTGATGATAACAAACACTGTTACCATGTCAACAAAACACTCTCTTTAGGCTTTGTCCAGAAACAAAGACGTCAAACACAGATTTCCATCAAGAGAACTGAAGTCATCCCAGGTCAGGGGCATTGTCCTCACTTTGATCCTCGTGGACAAGCATTCTTCTTGGCAGAGAAAGGGAGTGGAGCTTTGTGGCTGTTCCCTCTGTTCTATGATGACAGGGCTTGGTTCGGCTTGGTTCTTCTCGGTTCTTCCGTTTGTTAGAGTGCATCCTAACAGTAGGAGCATGTTAATGCAAGCCTCACACAGACTCAGAGTAATGAGAGTGAAGCTGCTTCTCTGCCGCTGCGCTGAAGACGAGACTGCAGCCGTGCAGGGCATGCGACCTCCTGACCCCCGTCTGTTAATGCTCGTATCCATGTGCTCTGTTCCTCTGAGTGTGTGCTGCGTCTGTGTTCTGCGTGGGAGTGTAATTATGGATCATGAGCCAAATAGAGCCTGCTCTATTCATACATGGCCCGTCATAAGTTTGGGGACGCTTTGTTCATCCAAACCATTTTAGTTTGCGTTCTTTGTCCATTTGTCCATTTGTTATTAAAGATGACAATGATTTACACAGTGCTGCTCAGAGCTGGTTTTTCATGTGTTTAAAGGGACAGTAGGTAAGATATGGTATTTTTGCTCCTGGTCTCCTCCTACTGTTGGAGAGTGTAAACCACTTTTACAGCACCCTCCTGAAATCAAGCAGAATTAAATGAAGGCTTGGGATTGTTCCCTACCCTCCTCCAAATGATACATAGTGCACTTTCTGCAGTGCTGAGCCTGCAGTAGCTACAACAGAAGCTCCATTTTGTCTTGTATGTGTCAGTGAAGCATCTCAGTCATTTTGAAGCTGTAATGTTAAGGTAGAATTACTACCTAGTGTTCCTTTTATCATCCAGGAGAAACAGACATTAAGTAAATTAAGCTCCACCTTTGCTTCAAAAAAAAATCCAAAGTTGTTTCAGTCCACTCTCAAAAAGATTAAATACTATGGGTCTGAAAGTATGCAGAGCCATTACAACAATATACTACTGAGAAAACAAGACAAGGCCAGCCTGGATTTGCGAGACTACCATAGGCTGCATAGAGGTTGTCTTCTGGCTTATTAGCAGTGGGACTGTAGCCTCCAAATGATACCCTCTGTTATGAAAGGTCTTTGAGAATGATACAGTGATATTGTAGTACAGGGAAATGTACACCAGAGCTAATAAATGTATAAATGAAAAAAAGATTCACAGCGTTGTAGTTATAAAAGTTTTGTATGATTGTAATAATGTTATGTGTGTGTGTGTGTGTCGCCCTGTGAAAGTCTGGTGCCCCCTCCAGGGTGTGTTCCCACCTTGCGCCCAGTGATTCCGGGTAGGCTCCGGACCCACCGCGACCCTGAACTGGATAAGGGTTACAGACAATGAATGAATTGATTAATGTTTTAATGTTTGGAAAATGGTAAGGAAAATCATGATAATGTATTCATAATAAGCTTTTATAAAATGTGTTGACCTAAGCTGTATTACAATGATGTGTGTGTGTGTGTGTGTGTCGTGTGGAAGGAAGACAGGTCTTGATTGTCTCGGCTGCTGAATGTTTGAGGAAGATTGCTGTTGGGAAATGGGTCAGAGGACCAATTGTTCCCCTCAAAACATCCGTTTATCAAAGAAGCTGGTAAATATGCTTCAATTGGGTCTAAGTAAGAGCGAGTGTGAGAATACAGCTCGCTCGAGAGTCCTTGGAAAACAGCAAAGCGACCATCCTTCATATCACACTGCCTCTAATTGCTTAAGAGCCTCTGTCTTCACTGAGCCATGTATTTCACTTTAATGTAGGTCACAGTGTAGTCTTTCCTCAGCACTCTGCTCCAGTCACTGTAACCTTCCTGTTTTCTCTTCTGTTTTCTTTCATTATTTCTCAAGAATACTGGCTTCTGATCTGTGTGCCTTTGAAAGCTTCAGTAATTTCACTATCTAATTTCACGTCTTAGACACTGCTTGTAATTAGTGATTTACACTGATTTTGATCTACACAAATATTCTGCAGCATGGAGAGTGGTGCAGTTTCCATCAAAAAAGCATTGTTAATACAATAGGACTCTCAGGAGCAATAGGACTGCACATGAGCTGAACTGTCAAGTGTGGGCCAGAGAGATTTACGCTGAACAAACACTGGATTAGAAACACCTACCTTGTATCTACCCTCACTGTCCATTTTATCAACTGATTTGTGTGTGTGTGTGTGTGTGTGTGTGTGTGTGTGTGTGTGTGTGTGTGTGTGTGTGCAGGGGAGACCCCACTACTCCTGCAGCTGGCAGTGTCTCAGTGTTTGTGTTTGGTGAAGACTGAGGATCTGGCGAGAGTTTGGCAGGACAAGGCCTCCCTCTGAGCCTCCTGCTCCTGTTAAATGAAGCAGATCAGTCACAGAAGAGGAGGAGGAGGAGGAGGAGGAAGAGGGGGAGGATGAGGAGGGCATTACAGTGATTTAGGGGCCACTCCTCAGCTCCTGAGGCGTGGGGAGAGTCCTGTGACTCCTCTGGCAGACACTCATCCTGGAAACAGATGGAGGAGGAGGAGAGAAATCTCTGTCTGTCTTTCTGTCTGTCTGTCTCTTTCTGTCTTCAGTACCACTGGCTAGAAACTGGCAGCGGAGTTCAGGGAGTGTGGGGCAGTGGCTGCCCATTTGAGAGTGTCCTGGCGGGGCATCTGTGAGGGCAGGCCTCCTTCTTAAAGCTGGATTTTGTCAGTGGTCAGTGGCCATTAAACTCAGGTTTAATATCTGAAGTTATGAAGTTATTGCTGTCGTATGCAGATGATGTTTTGTATGCGCTCCAGTAGGTTACAAATCACTTTCAGCTAAATGCAAAAGTTTGGCTTTCATTCTCTGCAGGGGGCTGATTCCAGGGCCCACCATGGATACTAAAAATCTGTTTACTTCCCCTCATGCTTAGGCTCTTTGTTTGTGCTCTCCGTGTGTTTTTCTGTCAGGTTCTCGTGTTTCTTTTCCCATGCCTTTATCGTGTGCTCCTCTAATTATGCTCCAGGTGTTTCCAGATGTTCTTAAGCATGCCTTCCCATTGTCTCATTGTCAGTTATTGTGCATTGTTCTTGATCTTAAGAACATATCCGTATCTCCGATTATATTTAAATCATTCATTCATTATCCGTAACCACTTATCCAGTTCCCTACCCGTAATCATTGGGTGCAAGGCAGGAACACACCCAGGAGGGGGTGCCAGTCCTTCACAGGGTGACACACACACTCGCACATTCACTCACACACACACACCTACGGACACTTTTGAGTCGCCAATCCACCTACCAACGTGTGTTTTTGGACTGTGGGAGGAAACCGGAACACCCGAAGGAAACCCACGCAGACACAGAGAGAACACACCAAACTCCTCAAAGACAGTCGCCAGGAGCGTGACCCAAACCCACGACCCCCAGGTCCCTGGAGCTGTGTGACTGTGACACTACCTACTGTGCCACCGTGCCACCCCTATTTAAATCCTTTGTAGCTCATTTTTAACACCTAATACAATTATATCTGCCGTAGTTGTTATAGACTATTGTTTCGAGCAGTGGCTCTCAAACTTTTTAGAGCAAGTACCACCCATTATCATTAAAGTATAACCCACATGTCTTCTCACAGAAATACACACACACATATTTTTTGCTGTAGGCATACACCTAATACCACTTACCATTTTCGTGAAAAAAGCTGAGCAGTAGAAGGGGTTAGATCAGTAAGCATTAAACCCAGATCTGGCTCAGCATACATTGTGATATGGTACTTGGTGTTTCTCTTTGAAAGTGGTAAACAAAGTTCTTCACCAGTTTTGTGTGGGTTGCCTGCTTTGGCAATCTAAAAGCTAGCACTGTAAGATGGTTCTTGGGATTTGGAAACTGGCATGGCGTGGCAATTCTTTATTGTGGATGTGCACTGCTAATGTAAACGCAAATTAATTTTAAAGGGAACATATTATACCTCTTTTTAAACAAGTTAGAATAGGTCTATGGGCTATACAAACATGTTCATTAAGTCCTTTTCACAAAATCGCTCTCACATAAAGAGATCTCACCAGCTTTATTCTTGCCAATTTCAGTCCCTTTCAGAATGAGCCGTTTAAGGGCTCTGTCACTTTTATGCAAATAAGCTATTGCTGGCCACACCCCACCCACTTGTAAAACCAGCAGACCAAAATGACAGATGTTCAACTAATCTAGTGGGTGGGGCTCTGGTGGGGGTTGGCAGATGAGGGGTGGTGCCAGGGTGGTTTTATGCAAATCTCCTTATTGTGACATCACAATAAGTGAGCAATAAGCATTTGATTCCTGTCTTTCAACTGAAAACAGATGGATGTTTTTTTTTTTTTGTTTTGTTTTTTTTCTTTTTGTGCTTGGAGTGTTTATAGGAGCAGTAAAGACCAAAGTGGGAATACAAAAGCTTGCAAAAAGTGAGTTTTGCATAATATGTAAAACTCTTACTTACAGACTCTGTAAGTTACACATGGAAATATTAGAGTCTTTAATAGAGAGCAGGAGAGCTTGAAAAATGCTTATGTTGTTCATGTAAATATGAGTCATCATTCAAGCACTTACTAAGCACTTTTACAAATACTTAAAAGAAAATCTAATTATTTTAATGTGTAGTAAATATTCTCTTATTAAATCATGTAGAAAAAGCATGAGGTTTTTCAGTAAAGTGTCTGAAGTCTAAATATCTGGACGTGCGGTGGAAAAAGTCTCTGGATTCTTTCTGCGACTCAGTGGAAGAAAGTACGTTATGCAGCACAAGCCCCTGAGTAAAACTCATACTTCAGCGCATACCCAGTCATTTCAGCGTTTATCCCTCTTTTATCTCTCTGATTGCTTTTTCTGTGTCTGTGAGTCATCTAAGAGAGGGGATTGCGTTGGTGGGGGACCGTCCAAACGAAAACGACTTCCCCGAGATGAAGAGGTCACGGCCACAGGCGTCCAACCAGTTGCTATTTGGGTTGTGTGTGTTACATCACTTTGAAATGGAGCCGGGCTCGCGGGGCTATGACTTCTCAATGCTCTCCTTCTTTAACAAGCTCGTTGTTAGTCTTTGGGATTTACCCTCCGCTACACTTTAAGGCTTTCCGTCCAAGAGCAAGACACAAACCACATCACATCCAGAGTTTCTGGTCCTGGACGGGCCAAGGAGAAATCAGTCTCACTCTCAGGCCTCCTATATGAGCTGCATGCGGTGGGTAGCACATGATTTATGGTTGAGATCTAAACTTTTTTTTTTGGTAAATCACGCTGTTGAAAATGAACTCCAACCAAATGAGAGCTCTTCCACTGAAGGAAATGCAGCACTGGTCATGATGATAGCCAATAAATCTTTATGAGTTTCTCCAAAGGCACAATCAGGCAAAACACTGTATGCTATTAATATTTACTTTGTCTTGAAAGTAATGTTTAATGAGAGAGCTTGAGAAAGAGCTCTGAATGGAGTGGTACCAGATTACCAAGTGTCTGACTGAGTGTCATTAAATTTGCCTCCTCATATTTTCAATCACTTTCCATTGTATCGACTCCACTTACCAGAGCTGTACTTTGCAATTCTACCGTTACATACTGTAGTCCATCTGTTGCTCTGCATACTTTGCCAGCCCCCTGGATCATTCTCTGAATGAGGCTGATTCTTATTTATCCAGAGAGACCAGGGCCTGTGTTTCTTCAGAATGTGTGCACTGTATAAAACACTACTGCACTGATCAGCATTGGATGTGTTTACAGACTGAAAAGTTTATATATTCCCTCTACTCACCAATCTGATTAAAATGCATACTACAAGTAGTCCGATCCAAAATGACGCACATGTACAGAGTACCACTTAGTTTACACGTTACCATGACAATGAGCCTGTGCATGAGTGCGGTCAGGGTTAGCAGAGCAGCAGTGTGTTACTGAAAGGTGTTTACATGGCTATTATTCTTTTATTTAAGAGCTAACATAAATGATTACCACATCATTCAATCAGATAAAAAATGTAATCAGAGTTGTCTCCATCGGATTACACTATTCCGATTGAGGTTTATTCCGACTGAACTATTACTCTAATTATTAAGCTGAATTTAAACACAGCTACTGATTGAGGTCTGTTATATATCAAAAAGCCACCTGAGCGCTAATGGCGCCCCCTTCTGAAAAATCTGCAGACTGCTGAAGATGCAGAGTGAGGGAGTGAAATAGCGAGCCCAGCGCAGTAGGTACTTCATCCATATTTCAAGCATGTCTTTAGACATCTCTTAAAGCATGAGCTCTTTAGGTCCTTCACAGAACATGGCTTTTCCACGTGTCTATTTTGGAAAACATCCGGGATGAAGACAAAGAAAGAAGTGGAGAGCTAGTCCCAGCGTCTCTCCGGCGAATGTTTACATTCCCCTTAATGCTTTCTTTAGCAGAAACAATTACAGGAGTGTGCCTTCTCTCTCGCCGCGGCTCGCTGAGGGGCTTAGTCATTTAGTCAGACACATAATGTGGCTCAGTCTCGCTCTGAGAACGACTGCAGAGGGAGAGGAACGAGAGAGAGAGCAGAAGTTGTGGAAGTTGAGGCATGGCCGCCACGCTTACACGTCGTCTCTCACTGACAGAATACCCACAAGCCCCCAAAGACTGAAACAGCACCATAATCCCCCTCCAAATTACATTAGCAACAGCCTTCATCTCTATCCCCCTCCCTTTGAGTAGGTGGCAGGAATTTGAGCCAAATAGCTCCAGACACTGTAGGGTGCAGAGAAGAGTGTGATAAAGACACAAAGTTCTGGGTGTAATTCGATTACATTTTTTGAGAAGTGTAAATGTGGACTCACTCGTAAACTGTCTATGGAGGCAACTTAGAAATAAAGTGATTTTTCTTCCCTGTGACACGTTCACTTTCCAGAGGGCCAAACGTGAGATTTCAAAACTTTTGCCAAGATATTGTCAATTCAAACTTTAACAGTCAACAAGAATCAGAAATTTCAACACAATTCTTATATAAAAACATTGAAACAGGACAGTTGGATGGGAAGTAAGAGGGGCAGGACATGATTATGTCCTTGGAGATCCGATTGGATGGTGGAAATTTGCCGTATCAAAAACGTTTGACGAATTTTATGAATCACACATCTGCTCCGACAGATTCGGTTTCATTTTGTTATGTTTGAGGAAGTGCTTTAACTCACTCTCATAAGGCATTAGTTTAAGCGAAAAATTCCCCCTTTTCCCTTTAGTGCAGATGAGCCACCAAGAGTGTACTCTCAAATATAGTGTCTGAGTAAGTCTCATTTCACGTTCAATGATATTCTCGAATAAAATCCTCTGGGAAATGCCTCAGACATAACCTTGCGTTGTCCGCTATCCTACTCACTTTAAAATGTAAAAAGAAGAGCTCCTGGGCTCATAGTTGGGGTATTTTAGGGGGAGAGGTGTATGATTATTGGTTGATGTATTGACCACACACTAGTCCATTGCTTTTGTGATTGGTTAGGATGCTGGTTGGGGCAGGTACCAAAGATGTGATATTATTGGCTAATTGAAATCGTCCTCGTCTGCAGGCATTGATGTACATTATCATATATTTCATGAACATATCACATAGTAGGTGTTCTATAAAAAGAGAACCTTTCTACAGTTTTTATTGAGGTTTTTAAGAAACAAGAACTATTTATTTTATATGATGTGACACAAGTAACTCTATTTAATATAAAGTAGGACATGAATGTGGATAAACAACTGCATTTTGGTTACAATTAACAGTGTAATTACATTTTAATTACATAATAAATAATGAAGTGGAAAGCATTTGTATGTTTTATATTCTGTAATCACAGATTTTGATTAAAATGGCATACAAAGTTCATAATACATCTGCACAAAATAATATCTACATAAAAATAATAACTAGTACATTGTGACTTTGTAGATGGACAGACTCCACTGTGTTGGACCTCATTCAAAAAAAAAACAATGCTGAGGGAACACTTCTCATAGCGATTTTATTTTTGTGACATCACAAAAACAAGCAACGCAATTCAGGTTATTTGCAGCTACATTTCCATACATTGCCCACAAAGACTTAAGAACTAGACGCCTGTTCTAACAGGTTAACCATGTTTTTTTTTTTTTTTATTGGTCCATTACACTCTACAAAGGAAAGTTAGATTTTCCATATGATGTGACCTTTAAATATGAACAGTTCAAACTGCTACACTTCACCTTAGACAATGCACAATAACTGATGTTCTCAGTGTGCCCAGAGGATGTTTCACTTCAGTGACATTTGCCAAGTAAAACAATACAGGAATACAGCAGAATCAAGGCCAAATGTGGACTAATGAGATTCAATCATCCTTTCTCTATCCCTCCATCATTGTGCCATTACACTGAGTCTCTATTAGCTCTGTCAAGCACTTCACTAATGAAGGGGTATAAAACAGATTTCTGGAGCTGTACAATAATCAGCAAAAGCTACACTATATATGTGTACTCTCTCTCTCTCTCTCTCTCTCTCTCTCTCTCTCTCTCTCTCCCTCTCTTCCAGACGATTAAAATAAAGTGAGGATTGAAGCAGGGGGCTCAGCAGGGGGTGTGTTTAGTGCTGCGGAGAGCATGAGGAGCCAGCCAAACGGCTGCAGGTTGGGAGTGTTAACGAGATCCAATGGGCCCACGGCGGGCCTGCCCCGTATTAATACCATCCAATAAATAATTAAAGCCAAGCGGGGCCCACGTCATCCAGCCTCGGCTCCAACCTTCACGGAAAATCAAACTTTTCCGTCTTGAAAAAAAAAGTGTTGATGTTTACACAAAGTCTATTCTCCGTCATTGCTCTAGCACATTTATTTCATGCTGTAGAATGTGGACACAGCCTCATAAACAATTATAAACTGGGTGATAGGAACCAAGGCTATCATTAGCAAGTACCAGAGTGTGGCATTTGCTGTGCCAATTATCATAGAGGAGTGACAACATGAGTCAGATCCTCATTAAAACTGATCTAGGATCAGTACTTAAAGTATAGTTTAAGGTGTGCCCACTGTGGACACAGATGTTCAGTTCTCCACAGACAGCTTGTATAATCTTAATAGAAAAGCATGAAATGAAAGGAAGAGATGGACCACTCTATCTGTGCCATAGGCTAAGTTTACTATGCCCAATGCCAAGTGTGGGCTGGAGGGGTATTAATCCCTCCATTATTGGGCTGTAGAGCAGAGTGATTGTGCTCTATTCAATAGATTTTAAATGACCTGAAGTTACAAGGTTACAAGGTTGTGTCCAGACAGTGGAAATAGACCGGACATGGTTTGAGTTTTTAGAGGTAAGACACAGGTCTGGTCTGTAATTAATGGTCATTTTTATTTGGTGAAGAATGTGACTGACAGCTCTTGAATCCAGTTTGAATCTGAGAAAGCTCTGCTGCAGGGGGCAGTTGCCAGCGGGGCTCTTTAATAATGCGCTGTTTAAGCCGTTTGACTCCCGCTCCAAGCAAAGTTCAAGCAGCGTCACGTGGGCACATCCTTTTTCTTTCTCTCGGCAGCACACGCGGCTGGAAATTACAGAGAGAAGAGCAGCAGGAGAGTGCTCACGTCTGCGTCGCTAAATGGAGGAACCGCACCGGCTTTGCTTTAGTGCTCGACTCAGCCACGCAAAAAACACACCGTCAAGATGGAGCACGGCCTTTAAGTGCAGCTTTTTGCTTTTACCAGAGAGAGAGAGAGAGAGAGAGAGAGAGAGAGAGAGAGAAGACCAGAGAGAACATTCAGAGTGATGTGTGGTTATATATGATGCAAGGCCCAGAGACTTCATTCCAAACATCCCCTTACCTTGCTTTACCTCCCACTTTATTTCCCCCTCACTGGGCCCTAGTCAGTTACACTGACTTTCGTTCAGTGAAATACTTCCTCACGTCATTCCTCTTTCCTTCACTGTATTCACACACCCTCGAGGGTATATATTGGTGCATATTGATATATTGATTATTTTGTGGTTTTATAAATATCCATCTCTCCTTCTGCAGACCAGAATGCAATGTACTTCTATGGAACACAACTGGACTTTAAAACCACTGTTGCACCGTCAAAGGCACAATCTGTAATATTGACACCAAGTGTTTAAAATATTAACTACGGTAATACAGTTATAAAACATGGGGAGGTTGCCAGTTTGAGGAAAACTGAACGAACAAGAGATGAGTTTTAAGAACTTTGGACCGTAATAGCTAAGAAGAATGTGCCATAATCAATAAACACAGAAAACACTAAAATCTAGCTACCTACGCAAGAGAAAGGCAAAAAAGTGAACGAGTGGCCACCATTTCTCTGCATTTACAAGCCTTTACTGTCCTTAAATCCACCTTAAATATTTCAACTAGACAAGGCTGGTGTTACTTATCGATAAATGCTGTCTTTTCAGGCAGAACTTTGCTCCTTTTTCAAAATTTTCGTAGTCAAAATTTTTTGTTCTACCTTACATGTCCTTTTGTGAGTCTTACTGGCCAGCTTCTGGAATTCTCTGTTCCACCTTAACAGTTTTAAAACTTTTTAAAGCAACTGTTATTCCACTTTATCTGTTTAAATCACACAAACCATTGTATGTGATGTCACTAAACATTTACCTCCATCCATCCATCCATTCATTATCTGTAACCGCTTATCCAGAGCCTAGGCGGGAATACACCCTGGAGGGGGCGCCAGTCCTTCACAGGGCAACACACACACATTCACTCACATACTCACTTTTGAGTCGCCAATCCACCTACCAACGTGCGTGTTTTTTTTGTTTTTTGTTTTTTGTATTGTGAGAGGAAACCAGAGCACCCGGAGGAAACCCACGCGGACACAGGGAAAACACACCAAACTCCTCACAGACAGTCACAATGGAGTGGGAACCAAACCCACAACCTCCAAGTCCCTGGAGCGGTGCCGCCCCTTAAACATTTACCTACTTAAGTGAAAGGCAAAAATGGAAAGCGCTGCCGCTGTTTTCCCTGCATTTACAAGAATGTAAACCACGTTAAAATTTTAGACTCGACAGGGCTGGTGTTATTTTCTCTTCATCCATAAATGTCATTTTAGGAGGTAGATCCTTGCTTCTTATTCACCATTTTCACATTCAACCATTTAGTTCCACTTTTTTTCAAACTCAGTTCCTACTCTTTAATTTGCTTAAAACACACACACCATGGAGAAACACACATGAATCATATGAACACAATATTGTACCTGTACAGGACCTCTCCAGACGTTTTACAGTTCCCTTTTCTTTCAAGAGACTTGCCTTCAGTCTTCAGTTTTCTGAGATTTTTTACACACCTCCACCGTTCAGTCTTCAGACGTAATCCTCATTAAACATCAGCAGCATCCTGTTTTGGTTTGCACTTTCTTTTTCTCAGTTATGTTTTTGACAACTGCACATCCTTTCACACCCATAGTGTCTCACAGTGGAAAGCAAGAGTAGAACTTTTATTTTATTGCTGGAGTAAAACATTTTTTTCAAGTAGTTCTGAAACACATGTAATCTTTCATTACTAGCTATATTATTATTATTATTATTATTATTATTAATTATTATTATTATTTTGATCTCTAGTTCAGAAGTAAATAAACAGACTTCTTTAGCAACAACACTTACTCAGAGCAAACGAAAAGTGCAGATATGTTACTAAGGGTAACGCAGTGTTTGGAGTCTTGCCCAGGGACTCTTACTGTTATATTGTTGCTCCTCTGCATAGAAGAGTACACTACTCCCACCAACAAATATTGCTTTACCCTTTTATTCCTTGTCTCATCACTGTATCAGCAGTATGCATGTGGTGTTAAGTACAGGAGTTCTCAGTTGTAAATAAAAAGCACAAAAATCGCTATTGACTAGTTACCTCCAGTTGGAAGTCTGTGGAAGATTGTTCATCCTCTCTACATAAGGACAGAGAGATAGTGTGTGTGCGTGTGTGTATGTGTATGTGTGTGTGTGTGTGTGTGTGCATGTGCGTGTGTGTGTGTGGTCCCTAAACCCACTTCCCCACGTAGAGATAATAAGCCGCCTTATCAGTACAGGACACGGGCAGCCCCCCTGCGGAGTGACAGGTCAGAGAGTCCAGGCTACCGAGGATTGTGGGGATGATAAGACGAGAGAATAAACGAGAGAGAGGAGGAGGAGAGTGAGAAAGGGCTTGGGCCCCCGGAAGGTGGAGGCAGCTGCTCCGGCCTATCAGGTCCACCAGGAGCCCTCAGAGCTCATTAGCATAAATTCAAATGACAAATGTGGCCGGTGCTGGCGGAGACTAATTAATTCACAAAGGGAGGAAAAAAATCACCGGCATTAGACTCCAAATCCTCCACCGCCAGAGGACTGAACAAGTGTTAAAGTGCTTCGGCCTGTGCCTGTCTCTCTCTCTCTCTCTCTCTCACACACACACACACACACACACACACACACACACACACACACACACACACACACTCTATTCCATTCCTTTGTTCCCTCCCTTTCTTTTTCCCAAGGTGGTCCTCACCGTCTGTGAGTGGCATCTGAGACACACAGAGAGAGAGAGAGTAAGGAAGAAAGTGCTCTATAGGTCTATGTGAGAATTAGTGGCATATGTTAAAAGGTTGTGAGTGCTGGCGCTCCATCACGGCCTCAGCGAGAGTTGTGGTGTATCGAGGGAAGCTGAACTTCTCGTTCTGCTCTTCTCAGGTTGATTGCACAGAGGTCTAACGCTCGTCTGGTGGAGGAGGCCGGTGCAGGGGAAGGATAAGGGCACCCCCTTGTGTTCCAAACAGGGCTGTGAGGCAGCGTACACATAAAAATGTGCCTGTGCCAACATTACTGGCAGCCTGTGCAAGCTGAAACAAACACTTGTCTCCTTATCTCTGCGGAGAAGTTCGAAAGATAACACTCAGCCCAGTATCATAAATAATCCAGCGTTAATACAGTTACAGAAGGTTAAATCATTGGGGGTGGTCTGAAAGGGTCATGCACTGTTGAGGAATAAGAAATAGTTTGATGATCAATCTCATTTACACACACTTACATATGAAATTAGATATAAGATGTATCCAAAGTGTACAGAGCTGTGAGGCCGAAAAAAAAATCTAATTCATGTAATCCCCCATTAATCCCCACTCTTACCCCAATCAGCCACGTGCTGCGTGTAGTGTGAAGTTCTTCGCACGTTTTGCGCTGGGGCTTAAGTAACGTAAGCTTATTTACCAATTAGCCTCCATCATTCTGCGAGCTTAAATACCGACAATGTACACATTTATAAATAATTTTAAATAGATGTATCATTAAATATCCCTTTAAAGAGGTCACCTGCATTTCTCTACACCACTGTACGTATGAAAATGAAAAATAAGTGCATTTTCCTCGGGTTCTAAAAAAAAACATATTATCACTGTCCACAACAACATAGTAACTGCACAGAAGAGAAAAACACCTTAACTTTCAAAGGAAGTCAATGTAAAAATGCCAGTTTATGGCCATTTTAATGCACACTTTCTGTAGAATTGTTAATTTGATCAGTAATCTGTGCTTTTGTTGCACAGTTGCAAGTTAATTTTATAACGAATAGAAAAAGGAAGAATATTATTTACATATGCATCAGGAATAGACGTTTTATTTATTTATTTTGCAAAGTTGCCCTTTACCGTGTGTGAATATATGATCAGTAAAGCTGCAGATAGCAGGTTCTGTTCAAGCAGCAGTGACATGTGCAATACTGTAATTACTGACTGCGGCTGAATCGACTGCAACAATCTGTTTTTGCTAAATACAGGCAGTGTGGATAAAAAGGGAAGAGAAGAATGTTTCAGAGGCCATTTTTAGTGATGTATGGCCTTTTTTTTTATCAAGGGAATTTAAGAGAGCAGCCGGCACTCGCGGACTTCCCCCTTGGGGGCTTCTGTAATAAATTTCCAAGTGAATATTAATACATATCATTCGTAGTATGTTAAATTAGGCTGGGGGAAATCTGTCTTTTCCTCTTGTAGCACTGGATTTGCAGAGCTCTAAATGCTGGATGCTACTGATTACAGACGCAGTTTCTCTGGTTTACGTTTTAATGAGTGAATTTCTCCATTGTGTTGGTTCTAGTGTTAACAGTGTGATTAACTTCCTGCCACATCTGGATCACATCGGAGCCAGGTTTTAGGAATATTACCGGCATCAGAGTAAAACATTTTGTGCTTTCTTTCTCCTTCTCTCCTTTGTTCAGTGTGTGTGTGTGTGTGTGTGTGTGTGTGTGTGTGTGTGTGTGTGTGTGTCTGTGTGTGTGTGTGTGTGTGGGAGAGAGAGAGAGAGAGAGAGAAAGAGAGAGAGAGAGAGATTCAGGCAGGTGCAGTCATTCTTCTTAATCCCTCATAAATTTCTTCCTAATTTCCAAAATGCTTCAAAGAGCTGTGAACTTACTCCATGAAAAATTTTGACACATAGTTTCATTTTCATCTGCACTGCTCTACTCTAGACTCGTCCTGATTTAGAGGTAAACGCTGTTCCACTTTAGAAGTATTTTTAAAAGTAGATCATCAGATGGTGATCTGAGGTGCCTGGTGCTGGACGCACCTCTGTTTCGTCCCCTACGCCCAGCAACACCTGCTAAAGAGATTGTCTTGAGCCAAGGTTTAAAATACAGTAGGAAGGGCCTATGGGTGGACACTTAGACCACTCTCAAAGCAGTTCTATAAATGTTTTGAAAGTTCCAAAGCAATCATCCAAAGCAAGCCGGCCTTCAACTATTATGCGGCTACCACTCATTTTAATATAGAAGTATTATAGTTTCCACATGTATATTTTACAGTCAGAGGGCCAATGCTTTGTAATGTTCCAGTCTCTAATGGCCATTTCTTTAGGATTTGTAATGTATTTGCCTTAAACCGTTTCCATGGTAATGATGTCTTCTGTTCTTAGGTTAGCTAGCGTGTTCTAAAAGTGCTAATGTGAACGAAGGATATTCACTATGATATCAACCCTTGGATCCAACCAACACACTCTGTGTTTGTGACACTCTGGTTCCCCATCTGGACCTCCCTCCCCCTCCCCCTCCCCCACCCCCCAAAAACATTTGTTTCCATTTGTCAGAATTGTGTAGCAGCTAATTAGCTAACTGAGGCTAAGGCTAACTTAGACAAAAATGTGTTTACTTATTGAAAAAGCAAATATTTTTTTGTCCCTTTCATGCAGTTGGTGACGTTTTGGTTTCCTTAAATATATCACATTAAATTATGATGTATAATAAAAACACCTGAGGGTATATATAAAGAATATAATCTAAAATTAAAGATGGATTTTCATTGCTCGGTGCTAGAAAAACTTACAGCAGAAACTGAAGAAGTAGTTGTAAAAACCTCAGAATTAATTTTCTTCCCAAGTGTATTCAGTTGAAACAGCCAACGTGGCGATATGGGCCCAGACCTCGCTAAACTAAAGTGAATGGTTTTACACTACTTTTATAAAATAATAAACAACAGAAACTATGGAGAAATATTTTTGTGTCATTTCACAAACAAAAAAAAAAGTGCCCCTTTTAGTCTGCATTTAGCTAGTTTTGCCAGTTTAAACATTTTCATAGCGCTGAAGCAGTTGTCCAATGGGCGCCGCTTGAGTATTTTTGGCTTATCCATGAGAGGTAGATTGCTACAGGGGCAGGACTGCGTCAAAAAAACAGGCCAAGCCCAGGGCAAACAAACAGGCGATGCCAGCGGGGGAACTTTGTGGAGTCTGAAGGAATGAGCCCGTCGCTAGAGCTGCTTTTTGTCGTCCTCTGAGCTGTGACAGCTTTCTGTCACTCTGCCTGTCCACAAAGAACAGCAATCCATCCAGAACAGTGAGGAGAAAGCCCAGTACTCTTCCAGTTATACCCTCCAACCAGATAGCGAGTAATCGAGACGCAAACCAGGGCAGCCTTATTACAGGTGAAGGGGAAACTGAGCCGAAAAACAGGGGGCAAAATGGACCTAATGAGGGTTGCACAGATTCAGCCATGGGTTACAGTAGCAAATTACAAAAACTAGTGTGTGGGGGAGGTTCCTGGTTTTTTTTAAGAGTCACAGGGCTGTGTTAGTGACTGCTGTGTCTGTTGTCATGAGGCTGAAGTCGGTCACAGCGTAATGTAGATTTTCTGATGCAAGACTCTTGTAAAAATGTCCTTGTGAAAATGTAGAAGTCATAACCTCAGCAAATGGCTTCATTAAAGAGTATGATGTAAAAACCAATACATCCCCAGGTGTTTGCTTTTCCACTCGTACAAATGGAGGGAAATTATATTTAAAATTACAGTCTTAATCAGCCCATTACTTTTGTCAACGCTGCTGAAATAGTGTCCTGTTCTCTTAAAGGCAATGTTCTTGAGCTGGACACACAGTTGCAGGGGAAAATGGGGGTTGAACGTTCATACGGTGTGGCTTAAACACTCCAGGATCAATGCAAGTCAATTAACAATGTGATTTCTGTCAAAGAAAAATGCTTATCTATAAAATAATAACTGTAAAGGAGAAGGAAATATCATTATTAACTATCAATGGAAGTCAATTATAATAGATTTAATTTCTATTAAATTCATTTTGGAGCATTTCTATTGGTCCATTCATGTTGAAATTTTCACACAGTGTAAAAGACGGCTGCTGGGTTCTAATTATGTCGTAAACTTAATGCCAACAGAAATGGAGATACATGTTTTTCTTGGGAAAATGCTGACATGTGGAGAATGTGATGAAACAAATAAAGAAAAAATGTGTGGATTTTTTTTATTCAGTTTGTGTAACAATATAAAATACTGAACAAGAAATCATAGATTAAGATTTGTCAAACATGTAGAGGGTTTCCAGATTTGTGTGCTCGTATCAAGCATTGGATTTGCTGGTGCATCCAACAATAAAGACACCCTCATTAATATTTCATACTGTAATTAAAAAGCTTAGAGAATCTTGCTCTTAAAGGGATCTCAAGTTCTTCTAAGGCACCTTTATTTACAGAAAAAATAAGTAAAAAGATGCTACCTGTAAGAATCTGTGTGCCTCCTTTTCTTATCCCCTTTGGAGTATTTCTCTGAGCGTGAGACTGGAAGTGTTGGGGGGGTCTTGCTGTTTATGTCAGAGATAAGCCTGAAGTCACTCGGGCGTCGGGCTGGTGTGAGGGAGCGAGAGGAAATGGTTTCATGGCCGAGCTGACGGCTTGAATTAGCGTGTCTGAAATGTGCATCATCTGCTAACACTTGGACATGGTGTTGCTATGGCTCCTGGTGGGGCCGGGGCCTCTGCCTGCTCGCCAGGGCCCTATGATCCTCCAGCCTCCAGCACAGGGGCCTGTCACTTTGATGGACGTCTGCCCGGCCCTCGCAGGCCTCAGTCGCCCAGTGATGGGACACGATGTGACAGAACTCAGCGTGTCATGCTCTCGTCTGGTGGAGATATGAAGAAAAACAAAGGCTACTGTAGCGGCTGCTTGTGATTAGGGTCTGTTCTCTGTGCCACTGTTTTACTTTCAAGAATATTGCTTCTCTGTGATTTGTAAACCTTAAATTAATGGCACTCTAATCTGAGGGTCAGTGCTCCAATGTTAGCATGGGGTTAATCTGGCTGTGGATTGGATTTTAATGTCATGGAAACTGTAGCCATAATTTATGAAAGCCTTGGGTCAACACATTAAATAATTTAAACGGATTTCCTTATGTGGTTTCTGACAGTTAATGACATACTTCTATATCATACGATAATGTCTGGCAGCCCCTACCTATGGTGTATTAACCTTAAAAGTGTGAGTTTGGCGTACTAGTACAGAAAATATTAGCATAAAACACAGTTTCTTACTGACAGGACAAGATGAACTGTTGCTATGACAACGCAGGTCATAGCTGAAGCTGCAACTGTCCACACATTTTTTTATTTCAAAGGCTGAAATTCACATATCTCCTTCCACACTATATAGTGCACAGTGTAGGTCATAAGAAAAACTTTCTTTCGACACTAAAACTGTGCATTGTATGTCAGATAATTAAACCACTTATATTCAGTATAATTTTCACACCCTCCACCTCTAATATTTAGTTTTATTATCTGTTAAATGCACTATGCAGGAAGCAGAGGGTGGTGTATCATTTTCAGCGCTGCTGCGACACTGATGTGGTGGTGGTGTGTTGGTGTGTGCTGGGCTGATATTAGTGGATCAGACACAGCAGTGCTGCTGGAGTTTATAATCACTGTATCCACTCACTGTCCACTCTGTTAGACCTCCCTCGCTGGTCCATCTTGTAGATGTAAAGTCAGAGACAGAGGCTCATCTGTTGGTCGTGCTCTAGTCCTTCATCATTTGACACATGATGCTGTCGGCTGCATGTTTTCTGTTGGTGGACTATTCCCAGTCCAGAGCTTTAAAGACTCCAGCAGCACTGCTGTGTCTGATCCACTCATACCAGCACAACACACATTAACACCACTGCAGCGCTGAGGACGATCCACCACCCAAATCATACCTGCTCTGTGGTGGCCCTGACCATTGAGGAACAGGGTGAAAGAAGGTAAATAAAGTATACAGAGCAACAAATGGACTTTAGTCTGTAATTTTAGAACTACAAAGTGCTCTTTTATGGTCAGTGGAACTCTGAGGTTGGTCATAATGTCAGGGCTGATCTGTGTATACTGTACACTCAAACATTAAGAATTGGGACACAGCTTTACTCACTTTCACAGCATTGTCCTGAAACCAAGAGTAAGAGGGAGGGAGTGGGGTTGAGGTCCTACCCTCCTTCTATAGTTACATAGTGCAGTTTCTGCAGTGCTGTTCCCAGACTTGCAATGACAGAGGCCCTGTTCTCCCTATTACAGGTCAGTGGAGCATCATAATTATTTTGAAGCTATAATCAGAAAGGAAAATACTACCTAGTGTTGCTTTAAATGCAGTTTTTCAGCAGGCTACACTGTGACTACATTGTGCACACTGTGATAGCCATGACAGTCTCTCTGTCTCCTTCCTTTTCAGCCTGCAGTAGTCCAGATTGTGGACATGCTGCTGTCTCCAGAGGCCTGAGCTAAAGCTCCGGTACGCCAGCACCACCAGCTCCTCTTTATTGTTCCTTCCACTGTAGTAATGGAAAGTGTGGCTGGGAGAAGGAGGAAGTGGGTCTGGGCTTGGATTCCCAATGCTTGCCATCCACTGCTGTTTAATGCAGAGACGAGTGCTCTCACAAAAAGAGGCAGTGAAAGCACAGCGGCCTACAGCCATGAAAAAAAAGGAAGGAAATCCTGGACATGTCAAGCACATTAGAGAAATACTTGAGGTTTTTGTCAAATTGGGATCACCCCAGCCGTAAGTAATGCAATGCTATTTATTAAAGAGGACTGGGGCCATATGGAAGCCATCACGGAGCTGGTGCGCAGGAGCTCGCCCAGAGAACAACGCACCGCTCTAATGAGGGTCGTCCTGACGGTTTTATGTTCGCATCCCTGCTGTGCTTGTTTGGTTAAACCCTAAATCCGGCTCGTATTATAGCTGCCCCGGTACAATGGGCCGCTTAGCGCACTGTGTGAATTACTAAATTGCTACTATTACAGTTAAAGGAATAGTTCAGAATTTTCCTTTTTAAAAATTTCAGCGTCTTAAAACGATACACGGGCTTTCTCTGGGAAACTCAGGCTCCTAAAGAAAGAAAAAGCACAGAAAAATGTCTGTATGAGGCACTGAATGAAGCAACAAAACTGCTCTTAGCTCCAGCAGGGATACGGTATTCCCCAGAAGTTGAACTGTTATTCCAGGATTATTGTAATTCCTCATTAAGAACGGAATGTATGTAAATCTTATAACTCACCTGGGACTTTTGTACTTGTTTGAATGTGTAAAGTGATGTGTGTTTATACACCACACACACACACAAGCAACAGAGACTGTACCTGAGAGGGAAGGGAAAATGAAATAAAATAGGACTCCTAACAACCGTGAAAGAACTGGTGAGCCAACATCATTGTCATCATCAGCCGAACGGCGCTAGGAGCTTTCATCTTTGAGAGGGAGAGTATATCAAGGTCTGTGTCAGACCTAAAAAAGACGTCCTCAGCAGGAAATGTTTGGGATTAAGCTGATTGTCAGAAACAAAAAAGTAATGATTATTTATAAGTGTGGAAACCCCTTAAACTTTTTTAAAAAACTGAAAGCAAAGGTTGGACCCACTCTGAATGAATGAACACAGAGTGATACTGTAGTTAGTTAAATAAGAAGGTTTAACTTAAATATAGAAAGTGGTCCTATTTAGAACCATGAGTTCTATATCTATAAATTCCTTTAAGATTCCTTGTGTGAGTCTTTGAATATGGTTCTACATGCAGAACCCTTCTGATAATGGAACTACAGCACCATATATATACACACTTATATATAGAACCATATACAATACATCCTCCATCACGCGTAAGAACTGTTACACCATGTATAGAATCATTTAAAAACGTGGTTGTAAATAGAACAAATAGCTGTAAATAATGGAAGAACTGAAGAATTCTTTTTAAGGTTTTGTTTTCAGATTTTCATCCTGAGGCTGAAATATATATATAACAAGGAACTTATAATATGAAATGATCAGTGTTCCTTTGGCAAATGCTTTTGATTTAGCTGTAGCTTAGTATTTTTAAATGTTTTTTTTATTACTTACATTATTTAAATGTTATGTTTATTTATTACTTAGTTTCATAAACAATAGCTTTAAAATTATATTATGTTTAAAAAATGTTAAGTATCTAAAATTATAGAAGGAATATGGCCATAGTTTCCACAAATACATTTTGCATTTATTTAACATTAACATTTCAAATTGCACTGCGGAAGGCACTTGACAACAGTAAACACCAGGAGCATTTTCCTGTTTTTAATTTCTTGTAAGTTTCTCAAGTTTTCAAATCAAAACCAGGCTTCTATCAGTAACTTATTTATCTACTTTTAATATTTTGCCTAAAAGTTCAAAATGTTTCCTTCATATAACACATCTTCAAATGTAATATTTTAACATTAAGATTTCATAGTTTTCATTGTGGAAATATTGAAAGATCATCAAAGACTATTTTCCATCATAACGTAATTAACACTGGAAATTACTAATGGATGGTGCTTTGTAAAATCACTAATATTATTTAACATCATTAGTAGAAAAGATGCAGTAAAATTAGACTTTGTTCATGGGGTCGTCAAAGGGGTCCCGATGTTCAGAAGACGCTTTGATATCGGAAGAACATTTACTAGACATTGCACTGGAGACTAATCTGGAAATGATCTCTTCATCCAGACTGGGTATCTCCTCCTCACATGTGCCATGTGTTTGTTAAGTAGACTTTAAACAAGTTTCAGAAACTGTTGGTGATTTGTTTTTTTAGGGTTTTTTTCTATCAGAAGTGATGTAACGATGTTATACAACCTGTAATCCCGATGGCCTCTTCTTTAGCCCTGTCAAAAATCACCTAAAATACCTGCGTCCATGCTGTTAGCTGGAGATATGCTCAGAGTCAACCCCCCCTCCTCCCATCCCCCTCCATCATATCCGCCATAGCCAGCCACAGTGAAGCGCCATGGCATCATTATTTATTGGCATGGCGTGCCTTTGCGCTCTACGCATCTTACGGAAAGTGGATTTGAGGGGCATCATCTGTGGTTTATCTGCCTTTACACCACCGCTATCGGTCATGTTCAGCAATCCGCCTCCATGGCGAAGCTGGCACCCTCGTTCTTGCCTTCCCTCGGTGCCCGTGTAATCGTGCTATTAATCATTAGCTCTTTGCCCCCTATCAGCCAGCTGCACGAGAGTGGGTGACATTTTGAATTACACCACAGACACGGTTTGTTTGTGCCTGCCTCTGTTGGTAAGTGTATGTGACAGAGGTTGAGACAGAGCCATTTGCTTTCTTAAGATGGCAAGAATGTTATTTTTCTTTTCTTTTTTTTGAGAACATGAAAACAAAAATTAGCTGGAGCACTGGGTACAAAACCGTCTGTGGACCTACGAGGGCTCTTACTACTGATTGCTCCAGATTGTGAGCTCAGAAATCAGGTACCGGCCTCCTCAATCAGCGATAACATGCTGTAGCGGCTCAGTAGACAAACAACAAGAGAGGGAGCAAGAGAGGAAGAAGAAATAGAAAGGGATTACACTTGCTTGTAGAGCCATTTTCCATAAACAAGCTCGCCCCAATGGCGCATTAGCATGTGTGGCTTCCTTGGCCGGGTTTTCTGCCATGGCCTGGGCTCTCTCTATCACTCTTTCCGTGAGGTCCCCTGAGGAAATGCCTGAAAAGCACCTCTTCATTATTTCCACTTGTGAAATTTGTCTCTGCATTGGAAGGCCGAGCGGCTGGCAGCAAGGTGCTGTGAAAGCTTGGGCCCCTGACATCTGACGTCCACTCAGCGCTGGCGAGAGTGTCAGCTCCACAGAAACAGAGTTGCCTTCGTTTCTCTAACCACCAATACGTTTTACAGGAGGGACCATTGAATATTGTTAAGATGGAAGATAGACACAATTCCACAACGTTCACCCTCGGAGAAAGACTCTAGCGCTTGTATAACTGCTAGAAATGTAATGAGGTGTCCAGGGCTGTTCCAGGGCTCATATTCCTCACATAATGTGGTAACCATACTCTGGTGGAGGCACTACAATGCCCTTATTATGCTTCAATAATACAGTCACTGCTAGTTGACTAGTTGTTATTACTTTATTAAGCAGTAATAAGATGATTAAATTTCTTATGAAATCTAGGATAAACAAGCATTTGTAAAGTGCTTATTAAGGCTTAAGTATCCAGTAGCAAATACCTAAGGGGCTGCTTATTACTAATTTATAACTACATAATTATTACAAATAATGAACACATTTCTTGATTCAACAGCTTTATTTAATTTGAGATACTGGGGATATTCTGGAAGATTTTCAGTGTTTAATAAACTAGAAATGAACAGCCAGGTAATGAGCAGGTATTTGGCTGATGATTAGGCTTAAGGAAGGCTCTAGAAAATGCTTATTCAGCTTTGTCACTACTTAATAAAGCATTAATAAGCAAACAAAAATGTACTTGAATTTTCCATATTTAATAGAATGATAAACCATTTATGGTAATGACAGTGTTTGTTGTAAATGCATAGATTACTAAACCTTTATTTTTAAGAGTGAAGTGGTAGAAACCTGTATTCCATCTCGCAGCACTTTATACTGGAGTCTAGACTTCAGGTGGAAGACAAAGGAAGTTCAAAGCAAACAGTATATACAAGGTTAATGAACATTATAGCTTTACAGTCAGTTCTCGGATTTCTCAGAAGACCCCCCCCACCCACCCACCACCACCACAACTACCACAACTACCACCTCTCTCTCTCTCTCTCTCTCATATAATTTCCATGGAAACCTGAAAAGTTCATTTCAGCGAGCTGTCTAATTTACTCAGTGGAAATGTATAAAAAGCTGGTAAAAATAAAGAATCCAATAAAATGAAATCAAAAAGCCCAGCGACTACTTAAACCACAAAAGAAACTAATGAAGAGCAAAACCACTTATGGTTTAGAGGAAAAGAAAAAAAAAACAAAGCATGCATCCAAAATTGTTAGGAGGACAAATTTTCCAGCTTTATCATTTTGGAGATGAAGTGAGATGTGCGTGCTTGTTGCCATACTAACATATTAGTTTTCTTCTCTCATTCTGGTGGGGTACAATGGCGGGCACTGTTCTCATTTAGCTGCACGCATTAATGAACACTGTTCAGCACTGGTCTGTGAGGGCCACCCCTTATAAGGTCAAAGCCCATTTAATCAGTCACCTAGAAACCAAAAGGAAAGAAAAAAATCCAGCGATTTGGCAAGAAAATATCAGGAAACTGGGTGACGTGATGTCTGACGATGAGAAAAGAGAAATGGTATCATGAAAGTAAAATCCCCCCTTTATGGAAATCATGACATCCACAAGATGAAACTGTGGGCAGCTTCAGCAAACCAGTGGAAGTGATTTTTTGGGGGGTTTTTCGCCCATTATTTTCTCTGAGACAGAATGGCCGTCTAATCCTCTCGTCTCATTGTTCGGCCGTGCCTGGTCCAGTCGAGGGAAATTACTTTTTGATGGCGATGGCGCAGAAAGTGCGATTTGCCAGTTCAGAACCTCTCGCGTCTGATTTATGTGCTCACAATAAGTCTCTCTTCCTTTGCCAGTACATTGCTCTCACTTATATAAGATTGGGCCTTCTTGCAGGGACTGTAATGTTAATGTAGTTAGACAACAATGATAAGTCGTTTTTGGAAAGGAAAGGCTAATCAAGGCGTCGGCATGATGTAATTCTGCATTTTGTTAAGCCGCCAATAACTGGCAGGAACTCACGGTCTGTCAGCTCAATTCATCGGGCGGGTACAATAAGACTGGCATTGCTCAGTGACGTTAAAACCCCATTCTTCTCTTTCAGCGGAAATTGCTAGTGCCTGGCCAGAATCACCTCCTCTGCTAATATCAACACTCCAGCTGAGCCCAAAAAAAGGATGTTTACTATTATGAACAATACAAAGGCTTATTCAGGATAATACCCTGGTAGCAGCCGGGAATGGGCCTAAAGCTGCAGAAAGCCACCCCGCAGCCCCAGGTGAATCACTCTTCGGGGAGAACCCTTGGGTTCTATTTTTGGCCGAAAGTGTAGTCAGGATGGTGAGCATCTCTGCCAATGCGGAAAACCTCTCGGGCGCTCCAGACTGACTCCGCTTCCCCTGCAGAGTTCGGATCGGCCCGACGTTTACTGGCACGCCCAGACCGGCCGTCTGCATTCCTCAGACTTCAGGGATTTCATCCTCACACCCTGCTGACTCCTCTCTCCGCCGCTTAATTAATCCTCAGCGCTCGTCTCTGAGAGGGGAAGACCAAAGAGGCCGCTTTGTAAATTCGTCGAAGGCCATCGTTGGGCGTCGTAGGCCGATTCCGTGCACGTCGCCATTATTTGGAACGTGTGCGAGGTTCACGCATCTGTATCTTATCCGTAGCGCTGCTCAGTGACCCAATGCTAAAAGTCCGGCCGGGTCACATTACCGCTCGGCCCCTAGCCCCTCGCCGTGATTGACGCTTCCCTCCTCCGCCCTCAGCTCGGCCCCGTCCCACACTCACCGGCGGCCAGAGAGCGGCCTGTCAATTAGCGGCTAATGCAGGGTGCAGCTGAATGTCAAACCACGGCTTTCCCCCGCGGCCGAGCGCGCGTCAAACGTCCGTCTGTCTGTCTGTCCGCCTGCAGGACACGGACGGCTTGTTACTGAAGAGGAGGAGGGGGAGAGACACCCAGCAGGAGAGAAGGACAGCTGAGGGGAGGCTGGCACATTAGTCACCAGCTCTCTATCGCTTCAGCTAACACAAAGAGACATCACAGTTCAATTGTTTTCAGGGCTAGGTTATATGAAAGTGATGGCCAGCCAGCTCCGTGCCACCACAGCCTTCCTGGGCATGACCTCAGTAGGTCTGAATTTTAAAAATACACTGCATTGCTGTAGTTGTGTGTTTGTTTGTTTGTTTTTTCCTGTTGCAAACATTCTTCTGAAGTGCCCTCCCCTATAAAACTAGGGCCTGTTTACACCCGGTGTTTGGTGATCACACCGCATTCAGATTTCGCTCGTTTACATGAAAACCAGGTGTAAACACCCCCAGACACTTGTTGTGACTGGAATTTGATTGGTTTTCTGTGTCAGGATAAAGTCAAGCACAGGTAAAGACAGCGCAGGTGGGTTGTTTTTCTGGAGATCAGTGGATTCACTTGAAAGACAAGTGTGCACAAAACTGGACACGATCCCATCCCACCAGCTTCTGTCGTGTCCAAAAACTCCTCCGGACGGACCACTGCAGAAACTGCACAGTGGCTGCAAGACACAGCCTTTTCCCCGGCAGCTGCAGATGATTTTACACTGGGAGCAGCAGGTGAGAAACGTCAGCATCAGGAGGCACCTGTGGCCTAATGGTTAGAGAAGAGGGCTTAGGACTTGAAAGCTGTTGGTTTCTCACAATCAGCGGGAAGCAGCACTGTCCTCTTCTCAATCCATTGCCCTTAAGCAATGCACCTAAACTCCAACTGCTCCTTGTGCTCCAGGGGGTGGCAGCCTGCCACTCTGGGTGTTTGTTCGCTGCCTCTAGTGTACTACAAATAATTGTGGCATACACAGTGGTGTGCTTCTTATGTGGGAGAGTCACATTGGCAGATCCAGACGGGCTGGGGATTCATGTCATTCATTCATTAAGTTCTCGACCTCCCAAACGTTCATCTTGAGCTTCTCTCTGGATCCTTTGTCTGCCGTATGTTTACAACTGATAATATAATATAATTTGAGTGTGAGTTGCATCAGAAATCAACAGGAACAGCTAAAAGTAAGTGAAATCTTTCTGCTCTATAAAAAAGCACCAGCATTTTCTAGAACCTACAGCTTCCTCAATATCTAAATCTGCTACAAAACCTTTCCTAGAACTGTAACCTCAAAGTGTGAATGCTTTACACCAGTTTTTCCAAGACACAGCGCCTCCTCAGAAGGTTAAGGGTCTATACCTGTTTTTCCTAACATCTAAGTGCAGGGTTTGCTTTACGAGGGTGAATCAGGGAAAAATCCCCTCATAAACATCAAGCAGTGTCTCCATCAGCTTTAACAGGGAACGAACATGGGGTCATCGGTCCAGATATTTATCCGACGCTGATGTGAATCCGCTGCAGGAACACGCTCCCTTGTCTGTTCAACTTTTCCTTCAGCTCCGTCACACAAGCTGACCAGAATCTCACTTGAGTCCCCTCTTCCCTCGGCAGCCTCCCGCTCCGTTTCCCCCGGTAACCCAATCATCATTTCATAAGAGCCCTATCACCTTTTAAAAATAACAGTAATTACCTCTCCCAAGGCAAGTCAGACAAAGAGTCCCCTGGATATAATTAGTCATCTGTCAACAGCCATCAGTCTCCTCTGACTGAGAGCCGTGTCAAACATTACCTCCGTCTCAAAGCCTGAGCCGCCTGCCAAACGTATGGATTTCAATGACACTGCCAGAGCCCCGCTTTGCCAAAAAATATTTAAGGACTTTTCTAAGGAAATTAATGTCACACCCAATCAATCATGATTAGCCGGAGGGAATCGTGCTCGCGGTTATTGACATGTAAGAAAATTTCAGCTTTTAAAAATGAGGAGCATGCCAACTTATAAATGTCTGGAATTATAAGAAGAGGGGTAGGCAGCCAGAACACACTGTCTTTTGTCTGATAGTGTACTATTTTAATGGTCGCTCGCGCACTCCGGAAGGTTTTTCTGAATTAATCAAATTCAAGCCTGTGTCCTCCTCTAGTGGTGGAAGTGGAACAGTGCATCAAAGCAGTGGAGAGACCAGTGCTTTTCCTCAAACGCTACACGGTTTTCCTGTTTAATGGCATTTAAGGGGCTGTTATGCGCTGCAAAAGGCTTTCTATTATTGTTTATATTTGTCCTGGGAGGCAGTTATAGGTGTCAGTAATGGAAAAGTCATGAAGGAGCTAGGAACGCTTCAAACACAACTTCCTGCCTCCCCTGGAATTATGTTCACTGGTTTCCAAACTATATGAAACTATTATTTTAATAAGTAAATTCGGTGCAACTTCACAGCTTTGGAATATTCCGTGGGAAACTCTAAGCTAAGCCATGTATTATTTAGCATACATTAATATGAAATGGGGGCGGCACGGTGGCGCAGCAGGGAGTGTCACAGTCACACATCTCCAGGGACCTGGAGGTTGTGGGGTCCCTGTGTCTGCGTGGGTTTCCTCCGGGTGACTGTCTGTGAGGAGTGTGGTGTGTTCTCCCTGTGTCTGCGTGGGTTTCCTCCGGGTGACTGTCTGTGAGGAGTGTGGTGTGTTCTCCCTGTGTCTGCGTGGGTTTCCTCCGGGTGACTGTCTGTGAGGAGTGTGGTGTGTTCTCCCTGTGTCTGCGTGGGTTTCCTCCGGGTGACTGTCTGTGAGGAGTGTGGTGTGTTCTCCCTGTGTCTGCGTGGGTTTCCTCCGGGTGACTGTCTGTGAGGAGTGTGGTGTGTTCTCCCAGTGTCTGCGTGGGTTTCCTCCGGGTGACTGTCTGTGAGGAGTGTGGTGTGTTCTCCCTGTGTCTGCGTGGGTTTCCTCCGGGTGACTGTCTGTGAGGAGTGTGGTGTGTTCTCCGTGTCTGTGTGGGTTTCCTCCGGGTGACTGTCTGTGAGGAGTGTGGTGTGTTCTCCTTGTGTCTGCGTGGGTTTCCTCCGGGTGACTGTCTGTGAGGAGTGTGGTGTGTTCTCCGTGTCTGTGTGGGTTTCCTCCGGGTGACTGTCTGTGAGGAGTGTGGTGTGTTCTCTCTGTGTCCATGAGGGTTTCCTCCGGGTGACTGTCTGTGAGGAGCGTGGTGTGTTCTCCGTGTCTGTGTGGGTTTCCTCCGGGTGACTGTCTGTGAGGAGTGTGGTGTGTTCTCTCTGTGTCTGCGTGGGTTTCCTCCGGGTGACTGTCTGTGAGGAGTGTGGTGTGTTCTCCCTGTGTCTGCGGGGGTTTCCTCCGGGTGACTGTCTGTGAGGAGCGTGGTGTGTTCTCCCTGCGTATGTGTGGGTTTCCTCCGGGTGACTGTCTGTGAGGAGTGTGGTGTGTTCTCTCTGTGTCCGTGAGGGTTTCCTCCGGGTGACTGTCTGTGAGGAGTGTGGTGTGTTCTCCCTGTGTCTGTGTGGGTTTCCTCCGGGTGACTGTCTGTGAGGAGTGTGGTGTGTTCTCCCTGTGTCTGTGTGGGTTTCCTCCGGGTGACTGTCTGTGAGGAGCGTGGTGTGTTCTCCCAGTGTCTGTGTGGGTTTCCTCCGGGTGACTGTCTGTGAGGAGCGTGGTGTGTTCTCCCAGTGTTTGCGTGGGTTTCCTTCGGGTGACTGTCTGTGAGGAGTGTGGTGTGTTCTCCCTGTGTCTGTGTGGGTTTCCTCCGGGTGACTGTCTGTGAGGAGTGTGGTGTGTTCTCCCTGTGTCTGTGTGGGTTTCCTCCAGGTGACTGTCTGTGAGGAGTGTGGTGTGTTCTCCCAGTGTTTGCGTGAGTTTCCTCCGGGTGACTGTCTGTGAGGAGTGTGGTGTGTTCTCCCTGTGTCTGTGTGGGTTTCCTCCGGGTGCTCCGGTTTCCTTCCACGGTCCAAAAAACAAACGTTGGTAGGTGGATTGGTGACTCAAATGTGTCCTGAAGTGTGAGTGAATGTGTGAGTGTGTGGAGCCCCCTCCAGGGTGTATTCCCGTCTTGGGCCTAGTGATTCCGGGTAGGCTCCGGACCCACCGCGACCCTGAGTTGGATAAGCGGTTACAGACGTTGAATATGAAATGAATAGAAGCTGTAATAGACACTTAAATGCACTTAAAACCATAAAATGTGATTTGTTTTTATATTTCCAACTATAAAATCAACAAAAACTTCATCTGACCAAGGGAACCCACGCTTTTTCCACATGGCAGTGCGTGTGTGTCTCCTGTCAGGTTTTAGACTTTGTCAGAATCATGAAAAGGACGTTTACACTCTACTTTAGAGTAAACTATATGTGAAGGATGATCAATGTTATTATGAATGTATAGGAAAAAAGAACGAGCAACACCTTTGAGAACTGAAATCCAATATATTGTGAAAGAAGGTGCCAGCAGCTGCAGTTAAAGGACTGTGAGGTATCAGAAGGTATTAGTTGGTAACACTCAGAGGCACTGTATACGGTGTTGGTACAATATGGCTCTGCTCAAAGCGCCTGAATTCACAGAGGATTCCTGAGCAGAAACAAAGTCCAAATACACAAGCTTCAGCTGGAAAGACAATTCCATTTGCATTTACACTTTTTTACCCACAAACACAAACACATTTCACTACTGCATTCAGTGCAGCTCTTTGTGTGCGGTGCCTCACAAACATCGTGTATTAGAATTACATAGGACAGAGTAATACAATGCAGCATGAAGGAGTTAGGCAATGTAAATGCATATGTTTGGAGCGCAGTAAAGTACGGAATATTTCCATTCACATTAGGGCTGAACGATCCCAGGGAAAATCAAACTGAAATTAGATTATTTCTTTATTTTGCCAAGAACACCATCACTTTCATGCTAGCTGTATTAACTTATTAAGCACCTTGTATCTACACTCGCTATAAGAGCACTTTGTAGTTCTACAATTACATACTGTAGTCCATCTTTTGCTCTACATAGTGTTTACCCACTTTCACTCTGGTCTGAACACCCACAGGAGCACCAGAGCAGGTATAATCTGAGTGGTGGATCATTCTCAGTGACAGTAACGTGATGGTGGTGTGGTAGTGAATGTAGAACTAGCACGAGGGGATCAGACACAACAGAACTGTTTGAGTTTTTAAATATCATGCCCACTCACTGTCCTACCTCATAGGTCTGTGTTGTGGATGTAAAATCAGAGACAGTAGCTTATCTGTTGCTGCAGTTTTTGTTGATGTTCCTCTAGTCCAGCATTTCTCAACCTGTTTTCGATCACGGTACCCTTTAAAAGCAGCCAAAACAACCATGGCACTGGCCGCTGTAATCAGCCTTCATTTTTTAAAACATCCTTTGTTGAAAATAAAATTGTGATGACAGCAGATCATTTGGATTTTTACTGAATTAGCTTCAGAATCAAATGTGTTTTTTGCTGCATCTGCTCACAACGCAAACCCACTGCCACTCCACCGACACTGCGCAGAAAACTAAAAAATACTGACTAAATCTCTCATAGAGAATTTTTAGATGTTGAGATAAGGTCAGAAAATTCTGATAATTTGTCTTTAAATATTCTCACATTATTCTCAAAATATTTGTACTTAATAAAATATTCAGACTTTATTCTAGAAATATTCAGACTTTATTCTCGGACGATTCTGACTTCCAAGCAGACGGGGCGTGTGGTGTGGTGTGGTGTTGGAACACGAATGACGTGATGTGGGCGCAAGACAACTACGTTGTAGCTACATATTTATGTCGTTTATATTTTACGTCAATAATGTCCGAATATATTTGACTGTATCGTGGTTGAGAAAGGCTACTCTAGTCCTTCATCATTGGACACAGGAATCTGCCCACAGGACACTGTAGTCTGGATATTACTGGTCGGTGGACTACTCTCTGTCTAGCGGTGACACTGAGGGGTTTTATGACTCCAGCAGCACTGCTGTGTCTGATCCACTCATACCAGCACAACACACACTAACACATCAGAGTCACTGCAGCACTGAGAATCTTCCACCACCAAAATCATACCTGCTCTGTGGGGGTCAGTGGAGCTGATAAAATGGACAAGCTGATCTGTGTATTTACAGAAGAATGAGAACACAAGAAACCATGGAAACAAAACAGTGTAAACAGAGGAAAAACACACTACAAAGAAAGGCAGTTCGAGGCATTGCACACACATACACACATTTAGTTTTACAACAGTGCTGTTCCAGCTCTCCACGATTACGAGGTCTTTGTTATTGGGTTCCGTTTTATCAACTGAAACCTGTTAAGACAACTTTGAAGAGTATAAACTGTAATTAAAACCGCAATTTCATTATAAAAATGATTGATCGTTCAGCCCCAATTCCATGTGTCTACAAACAGTTCAGCAATACAATATCCCAAACATCACATTTCCTTCTACTTACACTCGCCAAAGTGTACTACCCATGTAATCACAACCATCTACACAGCATTCACTCTCACCTTACAATATAATGGCATGGAAAATGCTGCTAATTACTGGCAGTAAAACTACAGAGGCTCATAGGTTTGTGCTTATGTGTTCAGAAAGGCAAAGAAAAAAAACTCATTGTGCAGCTTATGTGCACTAGTAGAACTGACCCGCTGTGCAGTACATGTCCAAAATAATCCAAACACCTTGTGCAGTTTATAAACTTTAGGTACACCTAGGGTATCCAGATCTGAGATGAAATAGAGGACACGTCCCAGGGGGGTGGGGGGGGTATGTCCTTTACACCTTTATTTGCTACACATGGGAAAACATGGGATTTTCTTTTTTAATCCATCCGAGAACTTACATTTATGTTTCGGCATAGCTGCTCGAGATGAGGGTAGGTACATGAGCTTTGCCTGACGTAAACAAGGACTACTGACGTGCAGACTGACCAATTAAATGTTTACAGAGAAGGTTATCGACCAATAACGGTAGCTCTACAGTCAGACCGTCCAATCAGAAGATTCTAGGCTATTTCACCACGCCCTGTTTTCACTCAAGCGAACCAATCGGAGTAGGGGAGGGCGGGACTAGTTTGTGAACGAAACGCTTCTTGAAATTCTATGTAAGCTCTAGAAAAACAAACTCCCGGACATTTGTGAAATTCCGTCCGGACATTTTTTACGTCTAAAAAAGAGGACATGTCCGAGTAAAAGAGGACGTCTGGTCACCCTAGGTACACCAATGTTGGTCTAATTGCACACACACATGGTACAGTCTCCACAGGAAAGCAATGAACAAGGAACCATGACTATGTTCAGTGCCAAGCATCGACTACAAGCTTTTAGATGGTGATAGATGGATCAAATCCTCACAGCAATCTTCCAGCATCAGTTTAAGCAAAGATGGACAAAGCCTTGTTGCCACAACAAATGCTGGACGATCAGGTGTCTACAAACACTCGGACATGACGTGACAGCCATCTTACGAAACCTAGAAAATAGCAGCTTAAGTGTCAAAATCAAAATCAATGTAATCAACAAACCCTGGAATACAAGCAAGACTGCTGTGGAAGTTCTAACTGCCTCTAAAAGCTGTGTCTATTCAAGCTTTTCACTGTCAACCCCAAATTAAATGGTTATCATTTACTCTTAGTGACTGTGCTTCATAATTAATGCATGCTACGTTAGCTTTGGCACAGAAAATGAGCAGAAGCACTGCAGTTCAGTTCTTGATCCTGTTAAGAAGTTCGCCTAACCTCTCAGTTCAGAAAGCATTTCCCATTCTGGAGAATCTGAGATCCTGTCTATTTGTGGTTTCAGAGAGGGACGAGTGAGTGTAAATATAACTCAAAGATTGTCATTCAGTAGCTGGGCCAAGTTCTTATGACCCTGTTAGTCTAGGAATGAAAGTAGATACATGCAACTCTCACTAACCATGAATAAAAGCAGGTAGTCACCAGTTATTCCATCACTCATTCATTCATCTTCTACAACCGCCTCATCCTCATCAGGGTCACCTACATGGAATCACTGGGTGCACGTCAGGAACACACCATTGGTAGGGTACCAGTCCATCTCAGGGCATCACACACTCACACCTTTGGAGGATTTCATGCAGCAACCCACTTACCAACATTCATTCATTCATTATCTGTAAGCGCTTATCCAATTCAGGGTCGTGGTGGGTCCAGAGCCTACCTGGAATCATTGGGCGCAAGGCGGGAATACACCCTGGAGGGGGCGCCAGTCCTTCACAGGGCAACACACACACACACACACATTCACACACACCTACGGTCACTTTTGAGTCACCAATCCACCTACCAACATGTGTTTTTGGACTGTGGGAGGAAACCGGAGCACCCGGAGGAAACCCACGCAGACACGGGGAGAACACACCAACTCCTCACAGACAGTCACCCGGAGCGGGAATCGAACCCACAACCTCCAGGTTCCTGGATCTGTGTGACTTATAAGTGACACCACTTATTTATTGATTTTGGGAAGAAAAGTCACCCATTATTATGGTGTAATTGTCATAATGCCGATGTGTAGCACTATTGTAATCATTGTTAGCAACATTAGCGCTAGGCTATGGCCTGAATTATTCATTTCACTGACTATAAAACCATTATTCCTTTCATCACGTATAAACCTATTATTCCTCAGCAAGCCTAGAGAAATGTCTCTCTCTCTTAAATACCCCTCACTAATCTCCCCTTTGTAAACACAAACAGAAATACATTCATTTTGTTACGTGTCTTAATGTTTAGTATTACTACTACTTTACAGCTCTCACTGGACATTTGAACTCACACTTAAACTTCCAAACCAGTCCACATCCATAAACATCTGCACAATACTGGAGCATTTTAGAAGACATAATAATAATAATCATCATAATATTAATCATAATGAAGGCAATACTGGAGTCTCAAGAGTGTAACTGTGCATCTGGCCAATGTTGAGCATCTCCTCAACAGATTTTTTTTAAACATACGTGTACACCATATACGCATACAGCCATAACATTGTGACCACCTCGTTTCCACACTCCCTCTGCATTCTCTCACTTCTACTGACCAAACAGGAGCGTATTTCTACAATTCCACTGTCTAGTCCATCTGTTGCTCAGCATATTTTATTTGCCCTTTCACTTCATTCATTCATTATCTGTAACCCTTATCCAGTTTAGGATTGCGGTGGGTCCAGAGCCTACCTGGAATCACTGGGTGCAAGGCGGGAATACACCCTGGAGGGGGCGCCAGTCCTTCACAGGGCTACACACACACTCACACCTACGGACACTTTTGAGTGGTCAAATCCACCTACCAACGTGTGTTTTTGGACTGTGGGAGGAAACCGGAGCACCCGGAGGAAATCCACGTGGACATGGGAAGAACACACACAACTCCTCACAGACAGTCTCCCGGAGCGGGAATCAAACCCACAACCTCCAGACCCCGCTCAGGACCCCGCAATGTTCTCACTCTCAGCGCTGCAGTGACATTTACATGGTCATTGTGTTTTAGTTTGTGTTGTTCTGGCAAAAGTGGATCAGACACAGCAGTGCTGCTGGAGTTTGTAAAGATATTAGTGTTACTGCATGTTAAAAATTGTCCACCAACGGAAAATATCCAGGCAACTGTGTCCTGCGTCCACTGATGGAAGAACAGAGAATGCTCTACCTCATACTGACTTTACATCCAACAAGGTAAGTGTGTCTAATAACAAAGTGGACCGTGAATGGACTCCAGCAGCACTGATGTGTCTGATCCATTCGTACCAGCACACACTAACACGCCACCACCACGCCAGTGTCAGTGCCAAATCATACCTGCTCTGTGGTGGTCCTTTAGGGGGTCTGAGCCCTGAACAACAGGGTGAAAGGGGCACACAGAGCATGCACAGCGCTCCTGTATAGTCAGTGAAACTGATAAAATGGACAGTGAGTGTAGAATCACAACGTGATTGGTGTATATCTAAAGCTACTCCTGTCTTACATCAATAATATATATATAAAAAAAAAGTTATCGGGCACGCCCGGGCCAAGGGAGTATTTCCAACATGTTTCATAGATGAGGTAGGACATCAAAAGCTTGATTTTATGTATTCAAAGGCCTCGTTTATTTGCTGCATGCCTGGCATTTATATGCCACTAAATGCTACTGTTTGCACACACTTCCCTTCATTTGTCCCAGTTCTCAGCTACGATGTGAGAGACAGCTATTAGGCTGCATTCATGAGCTCTCTTTAAATTCATCTCTTCATTCTGGTTCCAAACTATTTGACTACACAGCATCTCCACACTCAGAAAGGCTCATTTCTAGCTGTAATGCTAGACGAGGTGTTCTGCATTTAGCACAGAGTTTTCAAAATAAAAGTGCACAAAAACTAATAAAAATAAATAAATAAAAGGAACCTAAAAAGAAACTACAACAGCTACTAACAGACACAGCAGGAGTTGGAGAAACGCAGTGCCATGCTGGCTACTGATTTCACTGCACAGGTGGAGGCCTTATGGAAGGTTCCTGCACTGGAGATGTAGCTGGAGGCCAATCGGTGGAGCCTCTTGGCTCCAAAGGTGTTGTAGTGGCCGGGCATGACCAGCTCCACCTCCTCTTTGTCCACCATCTCCACCAGCCTCTCGCAGCTGCGCACGTAGTCGCCGATGACACTGTAGGGCAGCCAGTCGATCATGGAGCCGTCATAGACCACGTCGCCGCTGAAGAGCATCTTGTTGTCCTTGTCATGGAGGCAGATGCTTCCTCTGGAGTGGCCGGGCATGTGGAGCACCGTCAGCTGCCGGTCTCCGAGGTTGATGATGTCACCTGAGAAAGTGGTAAAAACAGAAGGGCAGTGTAGCAACTGGATATTGCAGCTGCATTGCAGCACTGACACAGCACAAGCTGCACCAGCCACTGCACACATGATTAGGGAATGGGAGATTTTGGTGAATCGATTTGTCCTGGAGAGAAGGGACACACAGTGCTGTGTTGTGACCACACAGAATTAAAAAGATACAGTGATGACAAGGGAAGGGTTGTGCATATATAAGTAGTTATAAGTAAGGTGATGTTTAGACTGTGCTGGTATTTTAAACCAATATTCCATGTATTTATGGGAATCAGAAGGTTAAAATTGGGCCTCATTAAATGGTCCAGGTCCAGGTCCAGATCGAGTGATAGTTCTATCCAGATCCATGACCGGCTGTAATAAATTCTTCAGAATAATAAACTTCCATTATTTTCTGTAACTGCTCGTCTGGAACCTACCTGGAATCACAGGGTGCCCGTCAATCACAAGGCATCAAACACACACACAAGGACACTTATGCACAGTGGAAGGAAACCCAAGCACCCGGAGTAAACTGGGGTAAACACACCAAACAGTGAGGCAGGGCTCGAACCCCCAACCCCAGGTCTATGGAGCTGTGTGACAGCGACATCACCTGCTGCCCTAAATAATGGTCCTAAAACTGATTCATCTCAGACAGCCATGTTCCTGCAGTCATATCTAAATCTGTATGTCTTATGTTACGCTGCGCTGTGTATGTGTGTGTTTTCTCTCTCTCACTATCTCTGTAAATGTATAGGTTCTGCAATCTGTTCCATTCCATGTTCCAGTTCGTGTATTTGTTCACCGTCCAGAGTCCGGTCCACCATCCAGTCCACCATCCAGTCCATGTGTTGTCTGTCATCACTTCGTCTACGTCATCTCGGCGGGAGTCATAAATACGTGTCTGTGTACGATGTTAGAGAGCTTTGTTTTGTGCTGTGATTTGTATTGTGTATATTGAATTCTGTTTGCCTGGTTTTGACTTTGATCCATTCCAATTTCGACTACGAGTTTGTTTTTGCCCTTTTGAACACTGATGCTAGATCTATCTTTTGTAAATTTTGTGTATATATTTCACCAGAGTAGGGTTGGCTGCCGTTTGTTTTGGGAGTGGGTTTTGTGTGTGTTTTTGTGGATAGACAGGGAGGAAGGTAAGGTGTTGTCTTTTGTTTCCTTTTGTTTACACTTAGGTAAGTTAGAGCTGTTTGTGGGTCAGTTAGGAGGGGTGTTTGTTTGTTGTTTTTGTCGGCTAAAGGCCAGCCTGAAGTTCACTGGTGTTTGGTTTCATTGTACATATCACATTTACAATATATATTCTATTCATTATTCATTCTGTGTTTCCGTTTGTGTCCTTTTTGTTTCACCATTTACATCTGCTACAGTTATTCCCTTCATATATATTAATTTCAACACATTCCTCATTCTGTTACGGCTCAACCCTAGACTGGGTCGTAACAGAATTTGGGGGCTCGTCCTATCTTCATTTTCTGGTTGTTCTTTGTTGTTTTTTCTGGCTGGTGGTTTTCTTTTTTGTGGGGGGGTGAGGATGGCTAGTTTTGATTTGTCCGCGTTTGCTCTTTGCCCCACTTTGGAGGTGTTTGATACGTGTCGTGTTGTCGATCTGCTTTTGATAGCGGATTTGTTTTCCGTAAGTGTCCCTCGCTTTGCTCCAAAACGGGAGATTAAGGAGGCCTTGGAGGCCCAGTTAGTTAGCAGGGGAATTTTGCCTGAGAGGAGGGGTTCTCCGGGTGTTGCTTTAAGTCCAGCTCGGAGTACGGACGCGGCGGAGGCCGTGGACGACTCTGAGTTTCTGCCGCGCATAGATCCCGGTGTTTCCCTCTCTCCTGTGTTAGATCCGCGCTTGGCCATTCGACTTAAAGAGCTAGAGCTGGAAATAAAGATTCAGGAGCGTGAGGCAGAGTTACTCCGGTTTAAGGCAGTGCAAGTTGAAGCTGAGAAGGAGCTTGCGTTAAAAAGAATGAGTCTGGCGGATTATAAGCCTGTCCCTCTCCCTCGCAGTGCGGCCTCTCCCACGGCGCACTCTCCTGCTCCTGATAGCGTTCAGGCACCGGCCACGCCACCGGTTCCCAAGCCCCGCTCTCCAGCTCGCTCATCGGTCGTAAGTACAGCGCGGGATTTTGATGTGAGTCGGCAGATCGGTCTGGTTCCTGCTTTCAGGGAAAATGAGGTGGACGCCTATTTTCCGATTTTTGAGCGGATCGCTACCACTCTTAGTTGGCCTAAAGGCCTGTGGTCTCTGCTGCTTCAGTGTAAGTTAGTGGGCAAGGCTCAGGAGGTTTGTTCCTCTCTGTCGCTGGAGCAGAGCTTGGATTATGACGTCGTGAAAAGTACTATTCTTCGGGCGTATGAGTTAGTTCCAGAAGCCTACAGGCAGAATTTTAGACGTCTTACAAAAACCCCCAGCCAGACGTATGTGGAATTTGCCAGAGAAAAGTTTCTGTTGTTTGATCGATGGTGTGCGGCTAGTAATGTCACGACATTCGAGCAGCTTAAGGAGTTGGTGCTCCTGGAGGATTTTAAAAACAATCTTCCTGATAAAATAGTGGTATACATCAATGAACAAAAAGTCACTAATCTGTCTGTTGCAGCTACTTTATCTGATGAATTCGTTCTGACACATAAAACAAACTTCGCCCCGAGTTCTCAGCGTGACATGTCTCGCCGCACCCCCACTTCACAACCTGCTGTTAGTTCCTCTCAGTCTAATGTTTCTGAAAATAGAGAATGTTTCTATTGCCGTGCTGTTGGTCATTTAATTGCTGCTTGTCCCGTTTTAAAACGTAAAGAAGCCCGCACTTTAGCCCCAAAGAAAGTTAACGCTGTTAGTTCGTTACATAAGACCCCTGATACTGACTGCTCGTCTGATCAGCCCTCGGTAGAAGCACTGTTTAAACCGTTTACATTTTCTGGGTTTGTTTCTCTTGGTGATACGGGAGATAAACAGTCTATTCGGATTTTAAGAGACACTGGTGCTGCACAGTCTCTTATTTTAGACAGCGTTTTACCTTTTTCTGACTCTAGTTATTGTGGTAGTGACGTTTTAATTCAAGGGATTGAGTTAGGAGTTGTCCGTGTGCCGCTCCATAGAGTTTATTTGGTAACGCCTGAGTTTTCAGGTGTCGTTAAAGTTGCAGTTCGTTCACAACTTCCAGTAAATGGAGTATCGTTTATTTTAGGTAATGACCTGGCTGGTAATAAATTGTTTACACTACCTGAGGTGGTTTCTGAACCCCTCTCTGCTGTGGAGAACTCATCTATTTTTCCATCTTGTGTTCTCACTCGGGCTCAAAAGAGAAAGTTTGAGGATGTAGTGGGGTTATCAGACTCATTTTTAAGTAAAGATGACCCATATTGTGATGCTTCTGTTCCAACTAGTGGTGATAAAGGGACAGATATTTGTAACATTAATTACACCGATGCGCGAATTACTCGTACAGAGCTTGCTGCTGCTCAGAAGTCAGATCCCACAATTAAACGCTGTTTTGATTCTGCACTTGATGTTTGTCCTGATAAACCCTTTAGTCCCTATATTGTTGACAATGATGTCGTAATGAGAAAATGGTCTCCCCCTTCTTCGTTGGATGGTTGTGCTGATGTGTGTCAAATAGTTGTTCCCCAGCCCTTTAGATCTCAAGTTTTGTCCCTAGCTCATGACCATCCCTGTTCTGGACATCTCTGCATTCGTAAAACTTATCAGCGTGTTCTTAAGTAATGTTGTTGCAGATCCTCTGTCTAGGTGTTAATGTTTTGTTCCTACTAGGGTTTGTATTTGTGGGAGGGGGTGTTACGCTGCGCTGTGTATGTGTGTGTTTTCTCTCTCTCACTATCTCTGTAAATGTATAGGTTCTGCAATCTGTTCCATTCCATGTTCCAGTTCGTGTATTTGTTCACCGTCCAGAGTCCGGTCCACCATCCAGTCCACCATCCAGTCCATGTGTTGTCTGTCATCACTTCGTCTACGTCATCTCGGCGGGAGTCATAAATACGTGTCTGTGTACGATGTTAGAGAGCTTTGTTTTGTGCTGTGATTTGTATTGTGTATATTGAATTCTGTTTGCCTGGTTTTGACTTTGATCCATTCCAATTTCGACTACGAGTTTGTTTTTGCCCTTTTGAACACTGATGCTAGATCTATCTTTTGTAAATTTTGTGTATATATTTCACCAGAGTAGGGTTGGCTGCCGTTTGTTTTGGGAGTGGGTTTTGTGTGTGTTTTTGTGGATAGACAGGGAGGAAGGTAAGGTGTTGTCTTTTGTTTCCTTTTGTTTACACTTAGGTAAGTTAGAGCTGTTTGTGGGTCAGTTAGGAGGGGTGTTTGTTTGTTGTTTTTGTCGGCTAAAGGCCAGCCTGAAGTTCACTGGTGTTTGGTTTCATTGTACATATCACATTTACAATATATATTCTATTCATTATTCATTCTGTGTTTCCGTTTGTGTCCTTTTTGTTTCACCATTTACATCTGCTACAGTTATTCCCTTCATATATATTAATTTCAACACATTCCTCATTCTGTTACGGCTCAACCCTAGACTGGGTCGTAACACTTATATGTTACAACAATGTGGCATTAGCCGCAGTGTGAAGCGCCGCTGTAAGATGAAGCATGGATCTTGAGGTTCCGTCCTACACTTACCTACTGGACCTCAGTGACCTCTCATTGTAATAGAACTGCATACATTCATTTGCTGCCCTTCCTGTGGTTTGAATGTGTAGCTATCATCTGAAGACAATTCAGACCTACAAGAAAATCACATTAGGCGGAGGGCTTGGTTCTCAAACCACAGACATGCTCCTTTTAAGACCAGCGTAATCTGATTGAGTTCGATTCTTTTCTCGGGATCATACAAGGCGGGTCGGAATGAAGTCATGTTGCATGCCGCGTGGTCCACAGCGATACGGCTGATGTTGAAAAAGGACTGCACTTCACATTTAGTGTTTTCCCAGCATTAACACTCCCATTTAACCCTATTAAGGGATTAATAACAAGCTCGAGATGTTGGGAGATTAGAGAGCAGGGAGAATGCTGCAATGCCCACTGCAGAGTTGCACTAGGGTCAGGATTACGAAATGGAGATGGATCCCAGTGGCTTTCTAAATGCTAGATGGGTACTGGATGAAACAGAGACAAGGATCAGCCTAGAGGCTTGTAGAAGTCTGCAGTATGATAATGTTTGGTTATAATTGTGGTTGCAGGACTCGGATGGGCCCTATGTGAAACTCCAGTGGATTTGCAGGATATTTTACATATTTTATTTTGTGTATAAATACAATATGATCAGATTTTTATCAAAATGCAAAAGCAGTATTACTCTGTGGTCAAATGTAAATCAATGTATTGCATTTTTTTATGTTTTATTTGTTTTTTTTATGGTTGTTTATTTGTTTTTCATTTTGACAGGTCTTATGCAGGGAACTATGTAAACATTTGAGCACTGCATTCCAAGGAGGAACACAGTGGATGTACCACATGGTGGACAGCAATGTTGATGTGGCACCCACCACTACAGTGGCCACCCTCATTGCCTAGAAGCTAGTCACACACCCACCTTCCTGCAGTATGTGAGTGGGCTGCACAGCCCTCACTCTGTACTGTCTGGCGGTCCAGTCGGGGCTGGGTTTCTCCACGATCTCGCGGTCACTCAGCCAAGTGACCGTCTCGAAGTTGTCTCCGTTAGCCAGGGCATCGACCTCTGCCTTGTGCACGCCCACCTGTTGAAACTGGTGCAGCCCACCCGAGTGGTCGAAGTGCACGTGCGTGCCGATGGCCAGCAGCGGGTTTTTCCGTTTGGTGTCCTCCCCCAGCAGACATTTGGAGCTGATGTAGTCCGGCAGGCTCCGTAAACCCAGGCCCGCGTCTATCAGCACGTCCTGGTGAGAGCCGTGGATTAACCACATATTCGCCCGGTTACCGGACTCGTAAAAGCGCTCCTGGATCCAGAACACGCCGTTATCCAGCGTTTTGTGCGCGTACCAGTCCATCACCGGCATCCTCTAAACACAAACGGTAACGACACCGCGAAAAAAACAGATTAATAACGAAAAGACAAAGATTTGCCAACACAAACCCAACCCTCGAGCGCTGCAGACATTTGCAAGAGTGATGTGTCGACCAGGAACGTGTCGATTCCGTCAACCGATTTTTAGATGAACATTAGGAGCCGACTCGCATTGTAGAGTCGAATTTGATGTTTTGAACATTAAATGTGTTATAAATATCATATTTAGCGATGGATGTTCCGCTCCTTCGTCATGCTGACTTTGAGGACATGCTAATGTTGTTCCTTAAATATGTATCTTTTCAAAGTCATTTCTTGATAACTATAGTATATTGTCATTTGACCTGGGTCAATGCCTTCAGTTACAAAAATTAAGGAATCAGGTCTTAGAATCGATTCTGATGATTTAGAGATTCAAGAATCCAGCAGAAAGTATAACGCCCCTTTCCAAGGACAGCGTGGATTGGATAATGTCTTCGTGACGCCAGCATAAACTGCAATACAATTGGTTAAACATGAAACAAGCACCGCCTACACCAACTGATTTTCTATAAAACCTCACCAAAGAGCGCGTTTGACTGATTTAAATTAACGACAAAATATTTGTGTTATTGTCTGTATATTGAGAGCAAAATGGCAGGAAAAGGCAGAGGTATAGCGGCGTTTACCTTCAATATAGAGGCGCTGGGTATTAACAGAGGGTCAATGCCTGAAACTCAGAGAGGGCCTCGGCCAATGTTTCCAGTGAGTGCTTTAGAAACCGTCTCTACTTATATTTGGCTCATTTACATTCTGAAGAGTAAAGCTAGATGTTAATATTGGACTCTGTATCAGGGGTATTTAACTCCAGCTCTACACAGTTGGTTCACATCTTCATTAAATCTGTTAAATCCATAAATATTTTGAAACAGGTGTGTTAGAGCAGGGAATTTTATAAAAGGGCACTGATGCCATTGTCAGCAGCTATAACACCTGAAAATGCAGATCCACTGAAGCTAAGCTGGTTCGGACCTGACAGGTAGCACTTAGCAATGCTTGGGCAGTTGCTGAAGGTGGTGTTTATGGGGCCCACAGGAGGTACTGTCCATTTAGTCTGTGTGGATACCTGTGCAAGGTCAGGGCACTGTTATTTGGATGAGACATAAAACAAAATTCCTGAAAGTCATAAAAAAATCCCTGGGAATATCTCCAGAGTAGGGACGTTTCCCAGATTTCCTGACTATAACTACTCTTTAGGCCATGTCTGGCCTCATAGTCTCCATCTTGGCTCGGTCGTCCCCTCTTATCTCTCTACCAGCTGAGTGGTGAGCGTACTGGTGTGAATTACACCTAAGTAATTTATAAATATTTATCTCCATTTTTAGTTTTAGAAATATTATTTTCATAATGTTCATCCTTTTGTCCAGCTGTGAACGTTGAGGAAATCTGTTCACAGAATTAAATTACTTCATTATGTCAAACTTCAACGGTCTTTTAAACTTTATTCCTTGAATTAGTAAGAAATAACATGTTTTCTGACTATCAATAAACACAAGTTAGGAACTCAAATTCCACTGTATTTATTTTGACACTTTTGACACTTTCATAGAGCTGGTGCTTAGCCTTTAACCATAAGTTAGTTTTAAAATCTATACAGATTACTGATAATATTTAAAGTAATTGTCATATTTCCCCATATCCCTTAAAATAACTGAAATAACTGGTTGGTAACTGGCTGAATCCTTGCTCACTATCGTCTTTTGTTGCCTCACACACAAATCATGCCATACCTTTTTGTATGTTGTACAGCAATCTGAGTTTAAACCAGTGCCTCTAAAGGCTGGCGAGGCAGAAGACTACATGTTAGCATTGAAACAAGAGATGAGAGGGAAAATGAAGGACTTGCCTTTCAATATAAAGTCGTCCTCAGGCAAGAACGGTGAGCACTTACAAATTCAATCACTGTAAGTTGTATTAATGTACAGTGGCTTTCAGCTGCAGCACTTAATTTTACTCCACTTAACCACACATCAGTGGGCCATGAGGTGTGGAATGTCTTCTGGGAGTGATCTTTCTCATAATGAAGGAGAAATCCACTGATTCTTTTTTTCTCCCTCCCCCTCCCCCCTCCCCCCTCCACATGATTAAAAGAGAAAACCGATCAGGATGTCCAGTTCACTGTTTTTGTATCTTGTTCCCAGATGTCGAACGCTATAAAGAAAAATACATAAGGGATTGCTGTAAAATCGAGGACGCAGAATGGACGCCAGGTAATATCACTCCACCTTAAGCAAAGTGTATTATGCATTTGTAAGTACACATTGAGCCTAAACCTGTTTTACAGACTGGAACCGTCTTCCAAAGGAACTAATGCCCCAGAAGAGAAGAATAAGAAAGAAAATTGGTAATTAAATTTCGACAAATTTACAGTGCATTTCTGCATTTTTGTATCATTTCCCAATAAGATGAACTTCTACAGATTCAAAGAAATCCACAAAGGTCTCAAACAAAGAAAAGGAGGCTGTACTTTCTAAACTTGATGTAAGTTTGTGGCTTTTATTCCCCCCCTCCTCCTTGCTAAGCCATATCATATATAACTTGGAGTATATTTATTAATTTATTTTATATCACAGAAAACCTTTAACACCAAACTAGAACAGATTTCAGAGTCATTTGGTCTGTTTTTGTCAGGAACTTCAGAAAATGGGTGACGATAAATCAGATGATGAGACGGAGAAAGAAAAAAAGAAAGGAGGTGAAGAAGAAGAGGAAGTTGAAGGAGAGGAGTATGATGAAGAAGAGCTTGAGGAGGTAAATGCTTGATTGTGACCAAAGCCACATAATTAAAAACATAACCTCCGTACATGACACTAAAACATGGGCTAGAACTATTTGGCTCCAATAAAGTCATTGTGGAGTTTGGAATCCAACCCAATATAAATCAGAAGAGCATTTCTGTTAGTCTTTAAACTGGAATGTCTTGCTCTTAATGGGGCACTGCTGTAGTTGAGGAGTTGAGGTGGCAGATTGACAGAATCTATTTCAGGGATCTTTCATGCATGAAACCTGTACAAGATCTAATTTATTTAGCAAATTAATGCATTTTAGAAAATGCTGGTCATTTTTAAAGATTCTACTCTGCCATTTAAGGTAAATGTAGATTCTCTGATATTCCTTTACAGGAAAATGACTACGTAACAAACTACTTTGAAGATGGTGATGATTATGGAGCTGGCAGTGATGACAATATGGACGAAGCCACCTACTAATTTGAAAAGAGATGGGGATCACTCCAACCCAGTTCATAACTTTCTATGTTGGTACACAGATGATCAAAGTTATTAAATAATAATAATGTAAAAAAGAGATTTGGAGATTCAAGTACTAAAATATAGTTCATTTATTTTCAGACTGTAACTACGGTCTACAGGCCGAAGGCACATACTGCTCCAATTCATTCTTTAACAAAACTGTCATGGTCACAAAATATTACAACGTGAATTTTCACTGGTAAGAGTTAAATAAAAATGTACACATTTTGTAGGCAGACAAGCATGAAAAGAATATTAGCAACAATTAAGATCAATACTGATATTTCTGCAACTATGCCCATCTTGAATAAATTAGTGTGTATGCTTGGTGTGTATCCCTGACAAGAAAAGAGACATCAACTGTCTCCAAGCTATATTTTGAATAGATTGTGTACTGTCAAAGTGAAACAGTTCTGTAGCTAATACATTAGCTCACGTGGAAGGGAAACTGTGCAAAATGCAACAAAGACAGCTGTCAGTGGGAGTTGAGCAAGAGAGATCTAGTACCTCATGCCAGACTTATCAAATACATGGAACTATCTGCTTATTGGAAACCAGCTTTCACCTTTCAGGTTGAAAGTAGTGTCACAGAGTCTATATGCATCCCTCATATTAAAGGAGGAGTTCAATAATTTGGAACCAAACACTTAAGGGAGACTGAATTACAGTAGGAATGTCTCAACCTTAAAACGCTGTACAGAGGCTGGTAATTATTTCCATATCCACACTCAAATACTGACAACAGCATAGATCAAATTCAACTCCACCACTGAAATGGAACATTTAAATAAGAATTCCACCTCTTCATTCCTTGAAAATTAAATCATTAAGATGTCAAGTGGTTTGACGTGAGCATTCATGGAAAACCTTAGTCACGTTATAATTATAATAACCTGCTGTCTGGAGTTCAATGCCTCCCAATTCTAACTCATTAAAATATTACCACGATGCTGCCTAATAAATCACTAACAGTTTAGAGAGGAATTTGGTCTAAAACATTAATTCAAAAACACAAATGGTGAGTAGGTACATGCAGGGAGATGTAAGGCAAACTGGTTCTTTACATTTATCACTATTTTACCACTGCCACCATTACAGAAAAAAAGGCATGAGCCTGTTCAATGGTCATTTCAGATAGTAAATTCAATGGCATTTTTGTGTTGTGACCCTTGGTCCCATCATATCATTATTAGCGTAAAGAAATGAGTGTTAACATTTCTTTATAATGTGCCAATAACCACCAAATCTCAAAATGGCCTTGTTTATATTTTAGTGGCTGAACTCTGGAATTGTTACTAAAGTTGTGTATTTTATATATCCCACCACAATTAAACGCACCACATCAAATCATAACCTCAAAACTTGAGGTTTAGTGCCTATACTAATACAGTCCTAGTGTTTTGTGACCCCATATTTTACTGGATTATACATATTTAACTCCTCAGGTTATGTTAAAAAGTCTTTACAGTCTTTAGGACATCTTTAAATTTGCATTGCTCCTAAAAAATGCCCATATGGTTCAAAAACATTGCTCCAGTTTTAGATATCTAATAACATTGAGATATTAAGAAACTGCTTACCAAACCTGTACTGCTACTACAGAGATTTGGTTAAAAATATTGAACTCATCCTTATCAATTACAATATCATCTCCTAGTAAAAGTGGTTTTCATTACACGTCCCAAACATTATTCAATGCCTCATAGTGCTGGTCCATGTCAGCTTGCCTCTAAAGAGTCATGTTTTCTGTTTCTGCCTCAGATTTGGTCCCTCTGGTTCAATGACTTGATGCATATGTGGCTCTCCATGAGCAACAGCCTTAGCCTTTGGAATAATAGCAGGACGAGGAAAGGCAGAATGTGTAGGCTCAGGTCTGATGGAATCCATTGTAGCATGGTGGCTTACATCCGATTTCATTAGCACTTCATAGTATAACAGGTAGAACACAGGTGTGACAATGCCCACGACAAGCATAATGACTACTGCAGTCCACCACCTCATTCCCCAGTCCGCTCCATAATAGGGGTCCTTCCTCTGGGCTGGTCTCCGCTCCAGATCTCCCAGCAGCGGCTGCTGAGGGCTGAGGGAGGAAACCACTTCGCTTAGGCTGCTCCTGGAGGGGCTAGACGATTTCACAAGAAGTTCAATGTCTTTGTCTTTCTCCTGCAGAAAACACTCTACACTGTCCGTGGAGGAAGATGATGATGGGGAGGAGTCTGTGGAAGCTCCAGTGGGCAGGATCTCTGCAACTCTGTGAATTCTGTTCGGTGAGTTGCTTTTATGCGGAGCTGTGTTGTGAGTTTCAGTGAAAGAGCTGAACCTTCTCACCGGGATCTTTATGGACCTCAAGGCAAAGAAGTCCTGCTCTGTCAGGAGATTGTTGGCACGCTTTATGTCAGCAACCTAAGATTCGGCACACAAAAAGCATGTTAATTATAGGCTGCACTACATAGTGTACATACACAGGTTATTATAGGCTTTACTGTAAATTTAGTAAATTTAAAGCACACAAGCTCAAGTGAAGAGTCAGAAAACAGGCACCGTATTGTAAGACTTACAGAGCAGAAATACTGGAGAGAAATGCTAATCAAAGTGTCTCCTTCTTTAATGTCTCTCATTACGTAGACAATATCATCCATGCGCTCTCTGGAAGCACTCCGTCGAATTTTGTCCCTGCCCCTGGCACGAAGTTCATAGCTCTCGCCATCTTCCTCAGAGCACTCGGTCTCCGAATTGTTCCCAAATACATAAGAAAAACCTCCTGCTGCAGGCTGCACCATTGTAGAGGACTGGAAGCCATTGTACTGGTTCCTTCCAGTCATTTTCTGCCTATTTGCAAAGTCAATAAGTCAATAAAACACACACCAACAGATAAGCGAAACAGATAATGACAGTTTCAAAAAAGGAAAGAACTGCCCACACTAACTTGCATAAGGTGAAGTTGGTGTAACTGAATTTAACTGTAAAAAGAGGAAGGGTTGATGGACAATACAAAGGTTGGGAACCTGTTCACAGATACTTTTACAACAAATACCCAGCCTGGCCTTAAAGTCCGCATTATATTCATTAATAATAATAAAAACACGCTCGACTGACCACAACTCGGTTTACAACATAACGTAGCCAACGTTAGGTAATACCGTTAGCTGGTTAATTAGTATTACATGCTAAGCTAAAACTGGCTTCTACGTTAATTTACCGGCTTCACGTTGGAATGTTTCCGTTCCACCTTAAATATATCGGCAGTAAATGTACCAGCCGCACTGTTTAAGGTGGAAAGAAAAAGTCGAGTAACCGTTACGAGGGGCTTTTCAGCCTCAGGCTCATAAGCGTTTGTTTAAAAGATTTTACCCTCGTAAAAATGTTTAAAATGCGAATGTTATTTCACTAGTCATCCGTTTAAAACACGGTAAACAGAAGTTGCTGATGTCAACAAACTCCACTTATCTAACCTGCTATCGCTAGTTAGCCTGAGGCTACTCAAAACAACACGGCGAATTGTAGCGTAACTAGAAAGTCAAGTGACATTTAACTATTAATATGGTCAAATAAGGCTGGTATGTTCATATTTATAACCCCACATGCAGTAATATACTTTTAGTTACATGTAAGCACGTGTATTGTGTGGTTAACGGCGCTATGCAGCTAACTGAGCTGAGCTAGCAGAGTTAACGTAGAGGTTTAGTTAAAGCCTGAGGAGCAGCTGAACGTTAGGGTTTATATTAAACCACAGTTAAGCTATAAACACTAAGCAGCGAGGGATCTCTTTACCTGATTAAACGCGCTGAATTCACCAGCCTTTCCCAGCTAAGCCATTCTCATTCTCATTCTCATTCCCTTTCTCTCTCTCTTTCTCTTTCTCTCTTGCTCTCTCTCTCTCCCCCACTCTCTACGCCACGTCAACATAGTCTTTACGTAATGACGTAGGGGTTAGTTGAGGGGCTTTAGGGGTAGAAAGTATCCTCTGCTTAGTATTCAGCTTAAGTGTTAATTTTTTTTAATGTTTTGTTAATTTTATTACAGCAGATGTGTTTTTTTTTTTTAAATATGAATCTACACGACCTCTTTCCAACCCCTCTTTAACCATAGAATTACAGGTTGTTGCACTATGGTTTACCAGTGAACAGTTCTAGATGGAACTGCTTATAACGTTTGCATGGGTTTGAAGAAATGTGCTGTATATCTTAAATTTGCTGGATATCGTGACTTCAACAAAAGCAATGGATTCAGAACGGATTGCTTTTAATATCATGCAATTTACAATGTGTAAACACACACACACACACACACACACACACACACACACACACATATATATATATATATATATATATACACACACACACACAATAGACATTTTTGAATAAATATATCATTAATTAATTTAATATTTCTTCAAGATACGTTCCATTAAATTGCATAATAGGAGCAGATAATTCAGTGAAAGCCTTATATAACACTTGTTCAACAGGATCTGGATATTGTGCTTTAGTTTACGTTTGGCTGCAATTGCTGGAGCTTCCCAGTAGAGGGCGCATCTGACACAGTCCATGTGCTGCCCATAGTCTCTCTCTCTCTCTCTACTCTATGTCCAAATGTTTGTGCACACTCCTTCTAATGACAAAGGTGAACTGACTTACATTAAAGGAATGCTATGTGGTATTTCTGCTTAAAATAGGGCCTCTGTTCTTACTTTAGGCTCAGCACTGCAGATTCTGCAGTATGTAACTTTTGGACCCAGTAAACAAGGAACGTTCCTGGACGTTCAAAATAGGTCTAAAAGTAGTCTGTCCGTCAAGGACATATTTTAAACGTCAATGGACGTCCAAAATCCATCTTAATAAGTTAGTTATCAAGTGGTGACCAATCGATAACGTCAGTAGACGTCCAAAATGCGTTTTATACAAGTAATTTGTTTCGGGACCAATTAATAACGTCAATGGACGTCTAATAGTCGTCTTTTCAATGTCTGTGTTTGGACGTCTTTTCAACTTTCATTTTCAACCTTAAGAGAACGTTGATTAGACGGCAGTCATTACGTTATTTCAACGTTGAATCAACGGCTAAATGTTTACTGGGGAGGAAGGTAGGACGTCCCCTCTCTTCCCCTCACCCTTGATTTCTGGACAGTGCTGTAATAATTATTTTTTTCTAACACATCTGTCCAGTTGTTCGACTTATGGATAGTCTACATAAGTTAGAACGAAATGCTTTGGAGCACGTGAACACAGTGAAACTGTCTGGGTCTTTGACTGGTAGGTGATCATCCTATCCACAACTAATCATCCAACATCATTCTCTCTGCCGCTGTTGTGGCTGAATGCAATCAAATGCTCACAGAGATGTTCCAACGTGATTAATTATTCTAATACTGCACAATCAGCCCTAGGAACAGCTCTTCTGGGAAGGCCTTTCCCACACTTTTGGAACATTGCTGTGATGATTTGATTGAGTTAAACCGTGTTAGCATTAATGGGGTCAGGTATTGATGTCGGGTGTTTAGCTCTGGATTACAAACGCTAAATCAAGGCACCCGAATAGTGGTGGATGGTGCTCTTTCACCCCAGAGAACACAGTTCCACAACCTGATGCTTTATGTCTCTGTGGCCCGGGAGTGTGGATTTGGTGCTGAGTGTGTGGCTGATTGGGATCAACATGTCGCTGGGTGGAGCTGTGCTGAGTGTGTGTGTGAGAGAGAGGGAGAGAGAGAGAGATCTGTTGGGGGTTGTAATGAGATTAGCACGTCTCTGTGTGTGTGTCAGGAGAAGAGAAGAGCTAACGGCTACACCTCGCCATGGCGCGCGCCCCCAGTCCATCTGTACCGCGGAACACGGCGGAGTAGGAGGTTCTCGTGAACGCGCGCGGACCCGCTCTCCCGTGTCCGGACGCTGAAAGTTGGCCGCTACTCGGCGCGGAGAGAGCATGCAGTGACCGCTCCGCAGGGACCAAGGAACGTAGGAACGGAGTGGCCGCAGCCGCTGATGCTCGCCTGAGTCCCGCCGCATCTGTGCGCTTTAGTCCGGGTGGTGAGAGCTCCGTGTTCAGGTGAGAGCGGTTTTCGCGCGTTTATCTCTCTCTCTCTCTCTCTCTCTCTCTCTCTCGCTCTCAGAGAGAATGTATCTGTGTGTGGGAGAGAGAGAGAGGAGAAAGAGCTGGGAGCTGAACAGGTGGCTCGAGAAGAGTAGACTACGCGAGAGGCTCCTCTTCAACTTCTCTGTACAAGAAGGGAATGAGGTGTTGTCCCTTTCTCTGACTCATTGTCCGTCTTTATTCTGAGGGGACTGGTCTTGTCTGAAAGGACCACATCTTCTGACTCTACTGACCTTATTGTCCAGTTGTTCTGAGTGACTGGATCCCTGAAGGGCATTAACCTTGATGTCAAGTCGTTCTGAGGGGACCCATGTTGTTGTCTGGTTGTTCCTAGGGGACCGATGTCACCTGGGAGTTCGGAGTGGAGTGATGTTGTTGTCCAGTTGTTCTGAGGGCACTGCTGTTGTCCGGTTATAGGCCTGTCACAATTACATTACCGACTTATCAAACAATACATGGACAGTTCCTCAATGCTTGTTGTTGCTGACTTCATATGTGTTTGTTTACATAAGAATGAACATCACTAATATTTTAACCACTCCCTCTGTTCTGTTCCCTGGTTTGCTCTGGCCTCTCAATTCTGGGGGCATTATGTTAATTTATTTAAAACAGTGTTTATTTTTTATTTTGGATATATAAACATTTTATATTCTACTTCTAATATCGTTTTTTTCTAAAAGTAATCACTCTTTAAAGGAGTGTAGTTACATTATTTTTCTACTACATTTTTTTATCATGTCAGTGGCACAAATTGGTCTACATTTTATCGCAATTGTTCCTGGGACAGTATATAGATCACATAAAATGGCTGTTGTAACAGGGCCATTCCGTTGTTCTGAGGGTTGTTCTGATGTCAGATTGTGGGTCTGAATGGATTAATATCAGGTTGTTTTGTCTGGATTGGTCTTGGATTGGACAGTTATTCAGACTCGACTGGACTTGCTGACTGACCACATGTTTCTCTAGTGTAGCAAACAATGAATATTTATTATACTGTGTTGTTGTAATATTATAAATGAAGGGTGGACACAGGGTGGACTTTTCTTTTTTTCATTAATTGCTTCATTCATCATTTATTTTTTTATTTTTTTTTATTCATCAATTACTCTTCCTTCTGTTTATTTTTCTTTCTGTCTGCTTTCATTATACACTATTTTATTTTTTACACTATGTTGTTTTTTCACTTTGTTTTTTTTAAGTTTCTTACTTTCTTTCTTTTATTCATCAATTCACTCTTCAATAATTCATCTTCGATCTTTTTCTTGAACACTAACCTACAGCAAATAAACTCAGACCTTATTGTCCAGCTGATGCTTGATGTGTATAATAATATTCACATAGTTTGTGTTATATTCACCGTGTTTGTGTTGAAGGGAGTGAGGAGAAGCTGTCTTCCCTCACACCAGAAAAGTCTAGGGTGACTCTCTGCTCTACAAGTTTCAAGTCTTGTTTCTGCACCACCTTAACTGTGTTCCTGGACAGTGAGCCCACCCCCTGTGGTGCAGACAAAGCACCTTCCCTGAGGATGTGTTGAGGCTTTGCCCCTGATTGATGTTGTGGGGATAAATGGGCCACACATTGTGATGGAAGAGCAGCAGGTGTACGCAGACAAAGGACGAGCCGAGCAGCAGCTCGGGCCAAGATAGAGGCTCCTCTGCACTGGTCAGACAGGGTGTGTAGTCTTTAGCGTGTGGTAGTGAAACGTATCAAGGTCAGCAGAGATTTGCTTATTAGACTTTGCTTCGTCTCAAAGCCCCACAGGCCCTGCCCTGCTGCCCCCCTCCCCACCTCTATCACCCCTTTGTACATCAGCTGGATGTATGCGGACATATGGCTCGCTGCCTTATCTGTGTAAGGAGCCTTGATTGAGGGATTGAGAGAGCGGCTAATTCACTGGAGGTTAGACTGGTCTTTTTTTTTGTTACTGAGACTTATACTGTTATGTGTTTTCTATATGGTCAGCTGTAATTATTGTTGTTGTTATTATTATTATTATTATATTATAATAATTATTATTTATATATTTGAAAAAAGAGTTCATTTTACAAATAAATCAAATTAACATGGTGTTCTTCAGACTCTTCTGGTTTGTCCAGGCGTCTATATTTGATGTCTATATATATTTTTATAACGAGAAACACAAGTGTGTGTGGCGCACAAAAAATAACAGAAACTGAACACACTTTCAAGTTTACATTTGTTCCGGTCTAGTTCAAATTTCCACACCTTGTGAGTCGCCATAGCAGGGTTCCAATCTGGATCCCCCTTTCCCACCAGACTGGGGCCTTGGCTGAAACAAAGTGCCCACGCATGGAGCTGGGTCTCGCAGAGGGAGTGAATTCAGCCGCTCAACGCGCTCCACAAAGACTCCACACCCAGAGCAGAAAGGGGACGCGGTGGGAACGTCCCACTGGGCTTTACTGTGCGGACCGTTATTGAATACTCTGAGCCAAATGAAAGCCCTATATGATAAATGTTTAGTGCTTGACTCCTGAAGATTTGTCACTGTCATTTTTACTTTAACAAAACACACAGCATGCTGTGCAGTGCCACTTACAGCGAACCAAACGTCTGATAATGCTGCTTTCTATTTCTTTCATTACATCTTCTTTTATGAATTTGTCAGTTCATAAATGTCGGCTTAAATTTATCATTGAGATTAAAATAAATGAAAAAGCGTTTGAGTGGTTTGACGTGAGAGGGTTCAGTGTTGTGAAACTTACCGATGTGGAGGTCTTTATAATAGTGGAGAACGAGGGCTCTCAGTATGCTCTACAAGTGTAAACTGTTTTTCTTCCTCAGAATCAAAGCCACGGTTTTGGCGGAAGTGAAATATTCTTTGTCCTGTTCTGGGATCAAATTAAATACACCATCGGCACATGCTTAAATATTTGCGGAGTAATTCCAGTTACTTTAATGGTAGGAAGTGAAGTTGTTCATTTAGAGCACTCAGTGCCCAGTAATTGATTGCCTGACTCTCAGATTTCTGTTGTGGTTTGTGGGGAAATGAGAGACCCTTGGTGGGATATGTCACTGTGGGAGTTCAGATCCCCAGTCTGCCTTTTATTCTGGTCTGTCTTCTGTTTTCATGATCATATTTTTTCAAATTCAAGGTCGCCAAAACTACTTTGCGCTTAAATAGGGCTGTCACTTCTAAAATAACTGACTGAAAACATCAGCAATTAACTGGCTTTGTGATTTTGATTCATGTTTAAAGTTTGTTTTGTTTTAGGAATCTTTGAAACTATGCATGGGGTGGATTAGATCGCACATCTTTATCACGATATTACAATACCTAATCAGGAAGGACAAGACGTGTCATTACATGTTGATACACAAAAACAGTGCACTAGTAAAACTACATTTAAAAACTGTGTAGAATGATTTTTATTCACAGTTTAACACATTCGGCACTAAACAACGTAACTATGCTGCCTTTGGATCAACAAAACAGACTCATCATGCAAAATGTATAAATCTTATGTGGTCGTCTCCATCTCTTTGAATGGTTTGTTGTATTCAGGTATGTGCATATTTGTTAATAATGGACTGGAATTTAAAGCCAATTGTGGGAAAAGTTCAAATTTCTCCTGTGCAGTAGTGCTTCATAATGCAATAACAAATGCAGTCACAAATTATATTGCATTTGTAATGAACCTGTTTTGTCTCGTAACTGAATTCCGTGTTGTTGTTTTTTTTTATATAATTTTTATAGTTAAAATGGAAAATATTGCTGGCTGAAATTTCAGTACATTAATAAGTAACATGTCTTGGCTTTTTTCTCTTTTGACTCCAAAGCTAAAACAATGTTTGCCTTTTCAGATGATGTTTTTTCAGGTCAAGTTTTCAGGGCATTGATCATTCTTATTGATTACGCTTGTTACTCTATAATTCATTCATTATTACTACTACAATGGCTGTGACTGTCCTGGTTTTCTATTATAGGCTAAGGTCACCGAGTCTTTTTATCCTCGTCACTGTGTAGTCTGGTGGAGAGGTTTGTGAGCCCTCTCAGGACTTTGCTGACGCACTGTGCGCAGTATCGAGTTTTAGGAGCTGTTTGTTCTGGATTTGAAAGTGGGACTATTGCAGTGTATTGTGAAGCCTTGCTCACGTCCAGCAGCAATCCTGAGGTCTCTTTATTTGTCATATGGTCTGCCACAACTGGGCCAGAGAGTTCACAAAAGATGTTTATTGCCGGTCAGCATGCCACTCACTCATCTTTGACTTTCCTGGAACTTTTAAGTGCAAACACACATCTGTCTCTTTTCATTTTTCCCTGTCTTATTGCTCCCTCTTACTGTCTCACTTAATCTCAATCACGCACAGCTGCGTTTCGTTTCTTCTTTAGGGATGCAAGTAGTGATTATTTAGATCCTGTCTTAGACTTCTGTTAAAGTGAGTGCATTAATGAAACGTTTCCCTTGAAGAGAAAGGACACCATTTTTTTTTTTTATTTAAATGTGTGCATTATTAAACTGATAAGATGTAAGCAAAAGCGTTCATATTCAGATGGGAAATGCTTTGTTCTTGAGAAAGCTACGGTGACAGGATGGTTTATAGAAGTGTTGGTACGAACCAGGCTTCTGAAGAGTTGTTCATGAAAAGTAATTCCTTGAAATTCATATGAAATTACGATGCAGAAGTAGAGAAGTTTGGTTCAGGAATGAAACAGCAATCAGCTTATATCTAATATGTAATTTTCAGACCTCAGGAGCTGCAGTGTTTATTAAAGCCTACGATATCAGAAACAATGTCTTAAGAGATTAACAACGTTAGACCAATCAGAGGCAATCAAACACTATGGTGTGTTATGCTGTGTACATAACAACCACAACTATACGACTAAAATAATAGTCTTATTGAACCTCTTGTTTATTAAATTAGTTGTGGACCTTCATTTATATATAAAAAAAAAATTGTAATTTAAATCACAATCACAGCATTGCTCAGTTACATCACAATTCATTTCCCCAAATCATTCTGCCATAGTATTTTTAATTATTATTAATATCGACTGGTAGCTTTGAATAGTAAATAAATTGGTACTTGTTCCTACCAGCACCAGAGTAAATAAATCCATATTATGAATTCTCTATATTTAACATGTAAACCCAGTCTGTATCGCTGTTTATATCGGAGTGATTGAATGCATTTGCAAACTTGATAATATTCTGTTAACCTAAGGCTAGATGTGTTAGGATATGATGTCTGTTGTTTGCCCCATTAGATTTGCACTAGAGCTACAAGACTATTGTATCTAACTGTAGAAAATATTGTTAAATAGTCTTATTTAGGCTAGATTTAAATAGACTCTGTCTAAGTCTATGATGCTTTATGTTGTACTGTTACAATCACTTATACTGGATTGTTTCTGTCGGTCTGTTCTACTTTAAATAGTGACACAATAAAAAAAAAAAAACAGAGAAACAAAGTTTTGTTCTGCCAGTGACAATTGATTTGCCATTGGTTACATTTAGAGTAAGGGGGTAACTGTTTAAATCAGACAGTTGCTTTTTGCATTTATGCACTGTACATAAGTCTACAAGCTGTATTTTCCAAACTACAAAGGTAATTTTAAACCTCATTTGCTTTCTAGGCCTCGTTTTTTTTAGTAAACTAACTTGTTTCCAAATAAACAGGCTTTATCTTATTTCCCTGGAGTGTTGAACTTGAACCATGACCTCTTCTTTCTTAACCTAAAGCCTGAGGCTGAAATCAGTTGGGGGGTGAAATCCAGCCGTGCCCTCGGACGTTTCAGCCGCCTGCAGGTCCGTCTTTTTCTAATATTCAGCATTTGCTTATTCACATCGGACACGGCGGGCATGAGTCCATACCACAGACATTCTGAAGATCTCTCTTAGACAAATGTTTTTACATTCTTTGGTATGAATGTCTAAAATGTGCAGTAATGTAAATGTAAACACAGTATAAACTCAAGTTTAATATGAGTGGACTTTGGTGGTTGGGAGTTTGAAAAACAAGTTAAAAATGCAAGCTTTTAAGATGTATATGAAATGTGAGCTACACATTTTTAAAGATTTTCAGAAGGATAAAGCTCTAAAGAACAACATAGTATTGTTTTGCTCATCTTCTCCCTCATTCTGCTGCTTTTACTTCCAAGGATAATTTGCCTGAGGCTCTCATACCCACTGTGGCCGAGGCAGTGAGGTGGTCTGTTCTGGGAATTAATTCCTTTAAGTAAAACTGTTTTGTCTTCTCATACCCACCCAGGGTGGGGCGGGGGGGAGTTGCAAATCCAGAATTTATACCTGACCCTGCTAAAGAGATACTACCTTCCATTCTGGTGCATTGTGTTTATTTTGCTTATCTTTTCCCTGGTTGTTATGGGATTATTAATAAAAATAATTTGTTTTAGAGACTTCCGTTTATCGTGACCAAGGCAGTTAGGTGGTCTCTTTGTGGGAGTTTGTTCTTTAGAACAAAACCCTTGGGGGGGGGTTGGGGGGGGGGAGTGTAAATCTGTGGAGCCTAACCTGTTTCCTCTCCTAATTCCTGTCCACAGGCCATGGGGTTATTTCTCTGAAACCTTGAAGCTTGGTTATGTGCAGTTAAATGCAGTCATCCATCTTTGAGCCTGTAGTGAAATCTCCAGTGTTCTAGAGCAAGTTTTACCAATTTTGCTAAAAAGTTTGGAAGTTTTAGATTGTTTATATTTAGATTGCTTTACTTAGTCCAGGTTCAGTTCAAAATATCCTTTCTGCTGTAACACCAGCCCATAAACCATGCATTAATTGCACTGTCCAGATTGTTTTCGACTCTTATTATGTTACTGAGGTGCTGTAGTGCTTAGAGTCTTAACTAAAATTGAATACATATATGGATCTTACCAAACTGGAGCTATGAATGCCACTGAACTGGAGTTATTAAAGCAGTGTTGGTTTTGGCAGCTGATTTTGTTTTAGTTTTGACTACAATGTGCGTTGGTTTTGGTCCCATTTTTATTAGTTTTAATCCAGTTTTAGTTGACGAAAACTAAAAACGATTTAGTCTATTAAGTTTTAAACGTTTAGTAAGTATTTTTAAAGTTTTTTTTTCCTATTTCAGATGTATTATTTATTACTTTTTCCATAAGCTTTTGCTTAAAATTTTTGCATTTAAAAACACATTACTCTTCAAAATTATAGAATATGGCTATTTTATTTGTTCAAATGCATTTTGCAATTACTTAATATTAACTTTTTAAGCTTAAAGTGCACAGCAGAAGGCACTTGCAAACCAAGACAACTCCAAGAGTTTCAACTCTGTGAAGGTAAGGCCCTCCCAGATGCTGGAAGAATTGTTTGTTTGGAAGTCGACTCCTCTTTGTTGATTTCTTTTGCCTTGACAACTACAAACATGCAGATCATTTACCTGTTGGTATTTCCTTGTGAATTAGACAATCTTATGGTGTTTTTTTTAGTTGGAAGTAAAATCACTGCACATTTTATGTTTATATTTTTAGCATAACAGCTAAAACAAGCTTACAGCTGCCTACGGGTGTTGCAGGTGTTGACTAACTTCTCAGCTCAGGTAAAAGCTAATTTGTGTGATGCCCATGCTAAAGCCATGTGTTCCAGTGTGCTACAGGTTGCCCACACTACTTCCTTTGATTATCTCTGGCTGTGTCCCCTTTCAACTGTTTCATATGCCGTCTGTTTTTTGCTCTCCATCCTTTCTTTAGAGCTCTTTCTTCATCCTACCACCAGCAAGGTTCCTTGACATTGTGTTTCGTCATGGTGAAAGAATTTCTGAAGAGGTGGGAATTGAACTGAATCTGGGATCATGCAAAGACCTCCACTGACCGATGAATGCTGAATCTAGTGGCGCTGCTTCTTCTAACAAAAGCTAACAATGCCGAGATAGCGGACGTCTATATCTATTGAAAGGGAAAGCCAGCGACAGCGCTTAGTCAAACTGAACTACAAAACGGGTCAGGGCTTTTCAAAAAGAAGCAGTGAAGGAGAGTTCTCCTTAATTCCTCGTTTATGGAGGGGTTATCCATGCCTGATTCTTGAGTCAGTTGAGTGAGCTCAGGGATTTTTTTTTTTCCCTCCCCAGTCCTCAATCCAGCCATCTGTCCCAGGCCTGCCAAACTCGGCAGATTGAAGAGGCCAGGACAGGAATTTCCCACATCTCTCCTCTGCTAAAAGGGTCTTGGAGGGGGACGGAGTGAGAGAAAGAGACCTATCTGTCTGAATGGGGGGTTTGATTTGGGCTGCTAGGAGGCTGGAGTTCTTGCGTTAGAAAAAAAGAAGAAAGAAGGAGTCGGGGGTGGGTTAGAGAAAAGCGAGAAAAAACAATGTTGCGAGAAAAGAAAGAGCACAACAGCGAGCCTTGGGAAGAAGAAGAAAAAAAAGTCCATGCATGTGTTTTGTGCATTGGTCAGTGAATCGAGGGTCTGCTTTTACGCCTCTCTCGCTCTCTCTTGCTCTCTCTCGCTCTCTCTCGCTTCTGCAAAGAAAGGCAGCTGCAAAGAAAGGCAATTAGCATTTCAGCCAGGCTCTACTGGCTATATCTGATGAAGTAATAAGCTTTATAATATGCGTTTTTTTTCCCCCCTTTTTTTTTCTGTGCTCCAGGCCGCCATTTGAGAGGCCTTGTTTAATCCTATGAAAGTACGTTTTCTTCTGCTTTTCTGACATTGTTCACCACAATAGCTAATCAGTCATGGAGCTCCATGGCCCCCAGGAGCATTTGCGATGTGAAATTCAATGGGAGCCACCCCCCCCCCCTGCTCTCCCTCCACAAATTGAGAGCAAAGTAAAGTCATTGTGTTTTTTTGGGAACAAGGATGTGAGATGCCACTGGCACAGGCCGAATTGGGCAGAGAGCAAGGCAGGGACAGTAGCTTCAAAATATTTTCTTCCTCTGGTCCCTTTGCTCTTTAGCCAAGCCAGACTTGATTGGCACTCAGTTCTTACAGAGGAGGTGAGCACTGGGTCGAAAACTACCACAAAACAATACAAGACTCAGTTGTTCGTGCATTTCTGGGAGAGGACTCCTCCTTTTTCTTCTTGTTTCTTGTTTATTTTCTCCCTCCTTTCTGCCCCTCAAATGGAATGGCATCTGCTCCCACTCCAACTTCTCCGCATCCTTCTTTTTTAAAAACACACAGACGCACACACACTCACAAACACTTTTTTATTTCACCCATGCTCTAATTCTAGGTTCACTATGTCTTCCAAAAATAAGGATGTTTTGGGCAGTGCTTGCCAAATTAGTGTCTAACTGAGGTTACACAAAAATCTCCTCCAGTTTAATGATGTATCCTTTCGCCATAGTCACTTATTAAATATCTTAATTTCTCCAACCGCGAGATGTCCAGGACAGAGGCTTGCCTAAAAATACTTTAGAAGCAACATGAGTGGTAATTATTGGCTTCTGAGTCCTCCATATATGGCGACTGTGAAGGTTCCCAGAGTCGCCCCCTGAAAGAGGCTGGTTACTGAGGCAACAGAGCATGTCATGAGAGGAAATGAAAGCGTCTCACTCATATTCAGTGTACAATGGTTAGACAGCAAGTGTGTTTGAATAGCTTTTTTTTTATTGGAAAATATCATCTTTGTGTCTCAGAGATGGTATGGCATGCTACATAGGGATTCACAAGCTGTATTCCACCCTTAATCTGAGCAGTATAATGCACACAGATATTTCTTAATGATGATTTGTATTTCTGTATCAGTCTCCTGTGTTAGTTCCCAAGGTCTTTCTGTTGTTCCACGTCCTGAATCTCAGAAGGGAAGGTTCAGCAAAGCCCCAGGAAGCCAGTGACCTCAGTAGCCCTGTCTTTGTCATGCTTACCACCCTTGGTTATGTGAGTCTGTTTATCTCTCATCAATTGCTAATCAATGTGATGCAAGAGCCAGGATGTGTTCACATGGTGTCCAGCCACATTGGGATCGGTGGAAGAGTGTTCGGTGGATGAGTCATGAAGGATCAGCGTTATCCAGCATGACCTTGAAAGACCATTTGTAAGAGGTTTTCTCTTAAGCCAAACACTAACACTAACATATGGTTTCACTATGGATATTTAAGCATTGCTAAGTTATCCATTGCTTTTTACGTATTATTTTTGAAAAGAGTAACTGTGAAAGATTCTGCCTATTTATTAACTCAGGAGAGTAGCCATTCACTAAGGATACCTAAGCATCATTAATATCAATCTGTTTTCTCTCTAATGAGCACCTAATCAAAATATCAAGACTCAGCGTAGTGTGGGCACAATGCTAGGTAGCAGATCTGGACAGTTTGCATTCTGAAGCATATGTTCATATCCAAGGCCAGGGCCCCTATATGATTGGAGGAGAGATACTGAGATGGTGGGATCAACTAAATGATAAAAAAAGATGGCCCTTAAAGGTGATGTTTTAATCCAATACACTTTTTTATAAATTTCATAGAATGTTTCCTCAATATTTGCTAGTCAGTTCTGTTTGCACTCTGGAAAAAGTCAGCTGTTTATATGCAGCACTGGCTCAGTATACAGGGGAAAATATAAATGGCTCTGTCCAAAATTGCCCATACAATTAATACGACACTGAACAAAAAGAAGCCAAATGTAAATGCTGAAAAAATACTGTTTCAGTGACCAAATGACAATCACCTACCAAATGTTGGAGAGACCTCGGGACATTGAAAAGCATGAAACGAGTTCTAGCTGCTGTTTCTGCTCCATTGGTGGGTAATATTCACTTATTTTTGCTGTTTCAGATGCACTACTTAACATTAGGTGGAACTAATTCCAACAGCTAACGTTCCATGGAAGTAAACACATACCTTATGTGCTATTAAACTAAACAACTAGAGTTACTAATGGGTCTCTCTGGTAATTTAAACAGTGAATAAAAAAAGTTAATCTTCAGCTATGAAGGTATGGTTTTGGCTTGATTTATAAACATACCATTTCACCTTAAAAGATGCAGTTTCTATATGAACACAAATTGTTGCTTTTCAAGCTTTGAAAGTTGAATACGGAATGACATTTGTGGACTTAGAGCAGCACTAGGTAGTATTACTTCCAACTTAAATTCATTGAGATTCTCTGATAAGATGTAGTACGGAGAATAGAGCCTCTGCTGTAAAAGTGAAATAGACTCTGCAACTGTAGGGGGCACACATGAGCAGAAATGCCACATCTTATGTTTTTTGTTTGTTTGTTTTCTTTTTTAAGTGAATATCTGTTGTAATATTAAGTGGGTCGTTTAATTTCTCTTTTTTTTTGTAAAATATTCTTACTCATAAGGAATCATTGGATTCCCATTATTCTCAAGCAATGCATTTATCCCCGTATGGATATCTAAGCATTATGCATTTTCACTCTGCGGCTTGGTTTGTCAGCTTGACCATTATAGGCTGTTTTTCTCTTGTATAGTGGACCAACTACATGTAGACCAACCAAACAGTCTGTAAAGTTTGGCGTGGTTTTCTCGATGTGAGAGAAAAATAGTGGACACTGGTCACCACAGTTGGGCAAGTCTCTCAACAGTTTATAGGTTTTTACAAAGTTCACTTCCACAGGCACTTTACGTGCTGTGATCTGCGTCAACGCCTGCTGCCAAACCTTACCACAGCCTCATCAGACAGATCTTTACAGAAGTAGGGATTAGGACAAGCCTGTAATTTGCATTTTGTGAGACACTATCATTAAATCACATTCACAGCATGGTGTGACTAAAATACTGTTATTCTTTATGGCATTAGTTCATGTAAACGGTAGGATAATTGCTGCTTGAGAAAGTTTAAAATCCTTCCACTTGCGATATCCTGTTGCTTTGGTCGTTTGTTCAGTGGGATGTCAGAATGCTTCTTCTTACATCACTGTAAACACGTACATTCAGAATTCAGGGAGTGTAAACTTGCTTCTCTCCCTTACAAACACACACACACACAAACTCTTCTTGAAGTCAGGAGCGTTGTCTTGCAACATACACACTCATGGTGGCTCAGCACTGGCTGTGAAGTCTTTCTAATTGAATAATTGATGCCAAGACTACGGATCTTCCAGCTCCAGCAGGGGTAACCTAAGAGGCTACATAGCAAATTCGTAACCATACACTCCGACACATCTCTGGCCGGCCGATCCAGTGTAATTGCTCAAGTCTCGGTTACGCTACGGCCATTTGAACCTGCTGCCAAGTCACCCAAGAGGGTCGTGAGGTCAAGGCCTTAGCAGACTCCTTTCCTCTGAGTATCAGGGTGGCCACGTTTTTATAGCTAGTAAATTCAGCCCCTCTAAAGCTGCCCAGAGTACTGTGTTTCCTCCCTCAAACTTTGATCTGCTAATCCTTTGAATTAAGCAGCTTAATCACCATCAACAATAAAGTGCTGCAGCCATTGTAATCAAGTTTCCTGGCATGGGCATACAGGCGTTTTTATTAGGGGCGGTAATTCCAGAGCGCCGCTACTGAACAAAAACGAAGATATAAATCTTCAGAGGCATTCAGCCGTGGAAAGTGTAGGACGCAGAGTGAGCACAATCCGAGTGGCTGCACATGTGTGGTGGCAGTCAAGAGAAAGTGAAAGACACGGCATACAATGATGGGTAGATCACTTTTGAGCCTTTATTTTGGCTTAGTAGTTTGGCAAAAAAAAAAAAAAGGACAGTTTATTGCTTGAGGTCTTCATACACCAATAACAATTAATTTGTGCACTATTTTCATGTAAATATCTTAATCCTGTATCCAGTTAAACAATGACACTATGATATAGTAATAATAATAATAATATGTTGTTGTTGTGGGGTTTTTTTGTTTGCTTTTTTTTCCCTTTTTATTTATTATATTTTATTTTATTTCTTCATTTATTTTATCCTGGATGACAAAATAGTAGTCCCTCTTTTTAGCACGGTATTGTACTTTTGTCCATTTTTATAGATAATAGTATCACCACAAAAAAGCACAAGTACAACAGCATTTACATTTTGTAAAATTGTGCAAATGAACCATGGCCTCATTTTCTTATCCGTTTCTCGAAATGTTCAGTGACGATTGGAATTTTCACAGTTTGAGACCCACCAATTAGAGTACAGTAAACAGCTCACACCACCTGCCCTCTTCTTTTGAGGAACAGACACTATTTTGACCTCACTTGTTGGCAAAACCAACTCGGTTCATTTGGTCGTTGACACAAAGACATCTCCTCAATAGACCGCAGTGGCTCAGTCTAAGAGCCAGGCCGCAGGTTCTTGGCTGCTCCGTGGCCGCCTGGTCACTGATAAAGCGCTTGATGTTACGCTGGTCAGTGTGTCCTGCGGTGGTCTGGCAGAAGCTAAGGAGATCCTTGCAGGGTCTTTCTTTATCAGTGTCATGAGGCTTTGCAGAAGCTGTCACAGTGACCTCTCTGATGAATGATGGCCCACATAGCCTCTGTACGATCTCAGAACTTCAAGGGTCGCCACTGGAGGAACGATCAGGAAAGGCACCAGACTGATTTCACATGATGTGAATATGAGACATGAGACTTGATGACTGCTTACCACTGAGAACCGTTGTTTTCTGTTCCCTTTGTTGTTGTTTTTTTTTTAATCTCACTGAGCAGACTGTTCAATAGACACCGCCGTTTGCATGCCTAAATTCAGATGTAGGTGTAGGCGTCTACACTCCTCATGGTTGACTGGCTTGACTGTGCCTCATTATAGAAAACAGGACTGAAACACTTTTTAAAAGTACACAAGGTAAAGTTTGGTATTTTTGCTCTTGAGCTCCCCCAAGAGTTGCAGAGTGTAATTCACTTTTATAGCACTGCCCTGAAATCGGGAGGGAGGGGGAGGGGGGTGATAGTTTCCTGCCTGCCCACAGAAGTTACGTAGTGCAGGTTCTGCATTGCTGCATTGTTGAGTTTACAAGTCAGTGAAGTATCACAATGATTAAGAAGCTGTGATTGTAAAATGCTGTAGGTTGTATCAGCAGACATATGTAAATATAGTGATTCGTTTCTGTGACCTCACAAATAGAGTTCATTTTAAACGGCTACTTTTGCAGTATGCTTTCATACGTGGAAACATTCACATTAGACGCATAAGTGATCCTATTTAGATCATTAATCATAAGCAGGGATCCTAGCTTTCACACTACTCAGAATTACTGAGCACAGTGTAGAACATAGCGCCTCTAAAACCTTTGTCTTGTCGTTATTAGAGCTTTAATACAGACATGAGATTAGGTTTCCACTGGACTGAGTAATGGTTATTCTGTTACTGAGATGGCAGGATTATTAGACGGGGGTGTACAGTGAGGCTGTTGAAAAGTAATCTAGAACAAAGTGATGGTGCTGTATAGGAGTTTTCCATCTGTGTAATGTGTATTAGGGTGAGGAAGTTCCCAGCTCTAGGGGAGATTCACGGCTGAATAGCAGGCTTTTTCCCTCCACTGTCTGAGCTTTGTCCCCTCTCCGCATGGTCCGGCCAGCCGGCGGTCACTAATCCTGTTTTGATAGCTTTCACAACACCCCCTCAGTCCTGATCTGCCCTGCCTGCATCTCGTCATCAAAACACATACGCATATACACACATTGGGGCTGGGGCTTCACAACATAAACAGTGGGAAGTTGGGGGTATGTATGTATGTATGTATGTGTGTGTGTGTGTGTGTGTGTGTGTGTGTGTATGTACATCCACATCATACTGTGATAAAATATCACTAAATCCTCTCCATGCTTACATTTGCAATTCTTCTTTCCCTTTTACAATAAATATCTTCCACTAGTCCTGAGCTCAGCCTAACTCTGCAGAAAGGAACTCTACACTAATCTGGCCTGGCACCTTGATTGATGAAATCCCCTCTGCTCCAAACACCCTCACTGCCCAAAATAACCCCAAATGATCTACCAGCAATGGAACATATGAAGAAGTGGATCTTTCCAAGCTCAAACTTTCCTAAGCAATCTCCCTTCTGCCGAAAAAAAAAAATAATTAAGAAAGAAAACAAAATGATTTCATTCCATGTATTTCTCAACCCTGTAATTTGGCGCAAATATCCACAAAAAATAGCACAAAAAAACGGCTGCATGTGGTCATTCGTACCATGCTGCACATGACCAAGGGGATGTCCGCAGATCAGCAACAGCTCTCTCACATGTTGTTTGTTTTGTTAGCCATGACAACTGCTCTCGGGCCACTTCATGTCCGACAGCGAGACAGCGAGAACGAGAGAGTGTGACAGAGAGAGAGAGAAAAGGAGAGGGAGGTTAAACAAACAATAAACACACTCACAGGCTCATCAGTGAGCTTTCAGCATCCTTTTCTCATAAGGGACATATGCAGTAAACATGCTGACTTTTGTATACACACAGCAAATGACCCTCAAACACTTGGTCAAACTCTGTGACATCGTGCCATTTTACATTAACCCTCGAGATGAGGGTAGGTACGTGAGCTTTGCCTGACGTAAACAAGGAATACTGACGTGCAGACTGACCAATTAAATGTTTACAGAGAAGGTTATCGACCAATAACGGTAGCTCTACAGTCAGACCGTTCAATCAGAAGATTTTAGGCTACTTTACCACGCCCCCTTCTCACTCAAGTGAACCAATCGGAGTAGGGGAAAGCGGGACTAGTTTGTGAACGAAACGCTTCTCGAAGTTCTATGTAAGCTCTAGAAAAACAAAATCCCGGACTTTTGTGAAATTCCACCTGGACATCCCGGACATTGTTTTTTTTAAATAATTCCATTAACTGTCCTCCTTAAAGCTGTTGATTATCGATGTGCTTTTGGCATGATTAAATTTATTCTTTTTTGGGTTAAACAAATACTTGATGACTGAACATTTGCATCCAGAATTTATAAAAAGACACTTTTTGTTCTTGAAAGAACTGTGTTTGGAAAATATATTTGCAGCTGGTTAAAAATAAAAATCATTTTATATAATGTAAAGGATCTTTACCAAATTAAAGTATATCTCTTTACATTATGAAGAGGTTCTCATTTACAACGTTCTTTAGAAAGAACTGTCCACTCTGACGGTCTGTAAGAATTGATTCATGGCAGTTTTTTTTTTACCAATTTACCAATTTCTGATAAATTAATGAGAAATAATAATGATCTTTATAGAGTGTTCCCTTTTTTCAGGCTTCCAGCAATAGAAAGCATGCCCAGCTAGTTCAGTTAATACAGTACAGCTTCACTCATTTAAGCCAAATTTCAGTTTATCCTGCATGTCCAGCTCACTACTGAGAGCAGAGTTTGACAGTGTTTATATAACTCTGTGGATAATGAAAATGATCCATAAAATATCATTAACAATGACTGTGACTTAGCTCGGTTGTCCATTTGACCTTACTCACTATTGTTTCTCTGTGTATTTTTGTGTTTGTCTCCAGGAATGCCAGGGCTCCTGGCTCTAGCTGGCCTGCTCCTGGTGCTCCTGATCTCCAGTGCCAGACCTGAGTCTGCGGAGCTGAGGTTTCAGGGGCAGACGGAGTTTGTGGTGAACGAAAGCAGCAGAGCTATAGTGCGGCTGGTGGTGGAGAGAGTGGGGGACCCCATTAATGTCACTGCACTAGTGCTGGTAAGTTTTACAGAAGACGACCTTCAGATGTTCAGGAGAAGTTGTGTAGCAACTTGAGCTGAACATAGACAAAGTTCAAGTGAATCATTGATGTACTCATCAAGTGCCCATTTCTGTTTGAAAGAAATTCAGTCAGTAATGACTTCGGTTCCATAAATTTAACTGGTATAAATAACATTTATTTGTTACAATTAGAAATCTCTAGACCAAAAGCTTTAAAAATATAGTAAATTAAAATAATTAAATGTTGTCTCATAGTTAGGTTTTGGAAACTGTGGGAAAAGGTGTGGGTTTTTTTTTTTTTTTTTTTTTTTTTGGGGCTTTCCCGCCAAAGTATCTAGCTGCTGCCGAGTAAACTCTCCCATTGGTTAGGACCTCTCCAGAGCAGAGCAATAAGTGATTACTACCACAATTATAAAATGATAGTCTAATAATAGATCTAATAAAACACAGGACATGCTGTTTACTGCATTCTCAGAAAAACAATCACCGTGGTGGTAACTTTTGCTGTCACTGTGGTGGTATGTTGTGCTGATTTCAGATGCCCCATTTCATCTCCAGGACTTAGGTTTTTATATTTAACACAGTGCTTTAATGACATCTTACAAATATTCACTCCTTCAGAAGAAGAGAATGTAATGTACCTTTAGGGACCACAACTGGACATTTAAACCACTGTTGTACCTTTTTAAAGGTACATTTACATTTACTTTAGTGACAATATAGTGACGTACATTTTTCCTGAGAGTGTGGTGTATGTCTTGTGTTTAACCTAGATCCCAAAGTTCCAGCAGTGGACTAATAGATGGGTTTAGAAATATTTATCGTTGTAAAAGTGGATTGTTTTAGTATGTTTGATATTTTAGTCACTGCATTGCAATATCTACTGGTTAAAGATGCAGTACATGGTTTCATACTGATGGGGGAAGGTAACATACGTATCTTAACTAATTCTGCTGGAACTTCAAGATTCATTTTAAGACATTTATTAAACGTATGCTCTGTACTTCACTTGCACTTTGCAAATAATGTATATGTTATGCATTATTATTATATATTATATAATATTATATAATACATAATTATTGTAGAAATTAGGTAAATGTGGTGGGTATTGATATGATTAGGGTGACCAGATCTGAGATGGTGAAAAAGAGGAGGGGGGGGGGGGTTGCTACACAAAACATGGGAATTTCTTTTTTAATTCATCCAAGAACTTACATTTACATTTCAGCATTGCTTCTCGAGATGAGGGTACATGAGATTTGCCTGAAGTAAACAAGGACTACTGACGTGCAGACTGACCAATTAAATGTTTACAGAGAAGGTTATTGACCAATAACAGTAGCTCTACAGTCAGATTTTAGATACGCCCCCTTCTCACTCAAGTGAACCAATCGGAGTAAGGGAGGGCGGGACTAGTTTGTGAACGAAACGCTTCTCAAAATTTTATATAAGCTCTAGAAAAACAAAATCCCGGACTTTTGTGAAATTCCACTTGGACATTTTTTTAAGTCTAAAAAAGAACATGTCCGGGTAAAAGAGGACGTCTGGTCACCCTAGATATGATACTATTCTGTTTCAGTACCAGTACCAGAATTGGAACCAGTGATAGTGCCATCTGTACTGTTGCACTCACAAAAGCCAAAGATAAACCTTCTGAAATCTGTTTACAGATGGATCTATGAACTCTGACTGTTCAGCAGTTCTCTAGAACAACAGTAGCCTGATGTGATTTAATGCTCACAATTAGCCTCCTATTTGATGTGACATATCACACAGTATTACTGAACTGTGTTAGCCAGATGTGCAGTAACAGCAGGGTGGATCTTCACACTAGAACATCTGCTTGTTCCTTCTCCTTGCCATGCACATCTGTGCACGATTAGCAAAGCCACCCAGAGCTGGGTACGGCTAAGCAGAGAGTGCTAAGTGTCACGCTAATGTCCCAGTGTTGCTCTTTACACAAATGGCCCCCATGGAAGTGCAAAGAGAAGATCTACGACCTTTTATTTGGTGTGGCTTTTAGTGGGGGGCATCAGTGCAGTTGGTAATGATGGGCAATTGTTATCCAAAGGGGTCTGAAGAAGCGTTTAAGAAGCTTTTGAGAAATGGGGGAGGGGATGTAATGTAACAATTTCCCAAATGTAAGACTGTGTTGTTTAGAACAGAGGTGTAGATTGATTTTAAATTAATTATTGTAGAAATGTTCTGATCTAATTAGTGGGTCGTTCTTAAATATCAGCAAACATGAACAGTTCTAGAACTTTGACAGTTGTACTATCACCAAATTATAGAATCGCCTATTTATTAATGGGCCTTTCTTATTTTCATTATATTCCTCATCATAGAACTGTTGTAAAAACATCAAACATAGGATTATCAAACAATTGAAATATCTCAGTAAATAACAATATCTTATTTTTAGCCTTAAGTAAAGATCAGTTGCTCAAACAGCTTCAGGTGGAGCATGAATATTTTTACATTTACATTTATATATTAAGCTGGTAATCTTATTCAGAGTGACCTACAGTTTAATCGTGTAGTAGAAATAAGGTGAATGTAGCGTTCAGTGTCTACATTCACTACATTCAGTGTCTATTCATGTAGCATGCTGTGCTTGCCCAGATGGGGATTCAAGCCCAGTGGAGGGCAGTTATTTGTAAAACAAAACTGCTACTATATGTATTTTTAATGTTAATTAATAAATGGGTTTCTTTCCCATTTATTCCCATTTATTAACATATAAACAATGTTCAAGTGTTAATCAGAAACGTTCAGATTAACATATGTAAACGTATATGTTCAAACTGGCTTGTAGATGCTTTGTGAAATGATGAATGGATCTTTTATAAAATGGGATGCGATAGTATTTAAACTGGGGGTTTTTTTCTTGTTGTTGTTGTTTTTGTGATGCAGCTGCAGGGTGAAGACACTAAAGACTTTGTGGCCACCACTGCAGCTGCTTTCCTGCTGTCTACTGAGTCCAGCAAAACCATCTTCATCGCCGTGAAGGATGATGACCTGCCTGAAGCCGACGAGACCTTTATATTCTACCTTTGTCTCCAGGTATAACAAAATCAATGAGAAGAATTCCACTGTAACAAACACTAAACTCTCACTTTGTTATAAATGATAGTGAGCATTGCATATTTTAAATCTTTGCCTGTAGAAGACAGATTAATTTATGTAGAATTAGATTATCAAGAAGAGCCCTAAATAAATAGTCCAGGGGAGCCCACTTTTTTGGCAGCAAATATAAAGAATAAAGCTCCATGAAATAGTCTATTTAGAAAGAAGATATTAAAGGGGACATATTATACCTCCTTTTTCCACAAGTGAACACAGTTCTGAGGTCTCAAGGTTTGTTCAGAACGGCCTGTTTTAGTGCATGTTTCTTTAAATGAGTATGAGCCTCCAGTTATTCCAAACACTAGAGCTCAGCTGTGAGGCCTGGGGAGCTTTGTTCTCTTTCCCTTTATTTGCCATATTACTCAATACTCTTATTTCTACATGCTTATTTGTTTTTGTCGTGCCCTGTTTAACCTTGTCTTTATGCTCGCACATAAACTTGGTCCAGTGCTGTGATTGGAAAGACTCAGACGAGGAGGTGTGAAAATCCCTAGGTGCTTGTCATTTATGTAAACCACAGCACAAAAGCAGAAGGACTCCTTGTAGCCCTTATTTTAAGACTACATTTAAAAAATTGTATCCAGAACCAGTGATTTTTCTCATATGTCCCCTTTTAATTTTCAACTAATATTTGTCTTGATTTCAATTTGAAATATATTACTGCTGTTCAGTCTCGACTACACCAAGGCATTCTATGTACCCCTGCCATTTCCTGTTTTTAAAGCCAATGGAAATTCAGATAGCTGTGCAGACTTAAATCTGTCTATATACAAGATGATAGTAATTCATTATTTAATTGCTATGGAGATACATATACATTTTATAAACAACAGTAATCGGCCTCAACCTCTGAATGTTAAGCAGTAACATATTAAAGCACTGTTAATGCTGTTAGCTGTGGTTGTCATTGCCCTCCATGGGAGGGCTGTCTTATGAATAATTCTTTAGGTTTTCACATGTGTTGGTGTTTTTGCCCCCTCTTCTTTATTTCAGACCACCCCCCTCATACCCAGAGTTAGGGCACCACAGAGCGTTCTTATGCTCTTTTCCTCTACAGAAGAATTCTGAAACACTTGCTCGAGTGTGATCTTGAGGTTTTTTTTTTCAGCTCCGGCCAAAGGCCTCATAAGCCCTGCCATGGCCTTTGATGTCTTCTGTAGACCTTTTCTCAGGCTTAGGCAACAGCAAGAGGGCATTAAGAGTCACCTTTGTTGGTAAAAAGCCATTGTGACAAGCACAAACTCTCCTGCCCTTTAGATTAAAGAGAAATTCTGCACAGCGAGTCACTATAAGAGATGCTCTGTAGTGGAACTAAGCTGTAGAAGGTAAAAAAAAAAAATCTAATGTGCCATTGACCGATCACTGGTGGCTACCTCTACCAAGTAGTTTCTTTAATGCTGTATATGTTGAATAATTGGTGAAATCCAATGCTTGTATGTACACCCATTGTTCAAACAGATGTTTAATTGGAATATTCTCAGTAGAGAAGCATGGAATAGCTGTAAATGAGTTTACGGTTACCGTGGTCAGTGCCATGAGGGCTATAAATCCTTCCAGCATTGGACATATGGAGCTTTTTAACTACTTCCTCTGGCAGGATGGAGCTCCATCCAATACCTGTGGGGTGTGTTGGAGTGGCACTTTGTGAATGAATCATTCAAAATCAGTACCTGACAGTACCTTGGCTGAACACCTTCAGATCCACACAGCAATGTTCCTGGTTTTATTGTAAAGTATCCTCAGTAAAGTAGGAACTGTTACTGCAGGAAAAGTGGACAAACAACCAGAGAAATGCTTGATGAGCCAGTGTCCACCATCTTTTGACTTTGTAGAGTACATAAGGCATTAGTAACAGGCAACTTGAGGCCTAATTTTTGCAGTACAGTTTCTTATATATTTAGCTTAAATATAAGGCGTAAACCTGTGGCATCAAACACGACCAGTTTAATTAGCTATACGTGGTATCACGGACCAATTTGCTCATTTGAATTTTAGCCAAACTATGCCATTAAAGAAGCAAAGCACATTTTGGTTCCCCGTGGTTCCTTATGGCTCTTTGTTATGAAATGTAGTTTGCGATGTAAAGAAAAGTATTCCACTGTTTACTCAAAGAGCCACATGAGTCTTGGAGGAGGCCCATGGTCGCCATGGTGCCATCAGCTGCTGTCAGGGTGTGATTAATGGTGTTAGGTCTCAGATTCTTGGTCAGCTTCTCGGCTGTTGACAAATGAGCCTCGAACTGGCACAGAGAGGACAGAGGAGAGGCACTTAAACGGGCAAAGGTCCACTGGCACCATGAGCTCCTGCTGATGCTCCAGACATGGTGCTCAGATGTACTGTTCAGAGGTGATGTGGCCCAGAACGTTATCTGACAGCTCCGTACTGGCTTCCATCAATCATTTCATTCATTAATTTAACAAAAATCCTGAACCTTTAGTGCAGGCTTCCAGCTGATTCTTTAAATGAATTAGACTGCTCATTGATTGCAATGACAAGCATTATTTTAATAGCGAGTTGCCTACTCTTTTTGTTATATATTATTTATTTCAGTGCACCTTGTAAAAACCAACAATAAAGACAAACAAATAAATAAATACAATTTTGAGAAGTTCTTATTCCGATGCTTAAAAGCTTACACTTTCACGTCTGCAGCCAAATCCATTTAGTGACAATATTTTAGATGCCTAAAACATGTTTCAGTTCCATTGCTCAGATGGGTTGACTGCTGGATCTTCAAAAAGGGATTCACTCTTTTGATTTCAGAGCTCCTCGAATGGTGTGATTGTTGGGACTCCAAACACAGCTACTATCACCATCCTTTCCAATGACAATGCCTTTGGAATCATTTCCTTCAACTCAGTAAGTTAAAGATTAGTATCCTTTAAGTACATTTGTAGCAATTAATTCTAATAATGAGCACATAATTCTATTAAAGAGCACTCTCAGCATTTGTAAAAACATGACATCTCAACTAGTGCAACTGCCAGGGTATCCTTTTTGTAATGGTCACATTCACTTTTGAGCCTAAATCACCTTCATCGCCAACAGATTTTCAGTGTGTTATTCAGTGTATGCTGTAAAAACTATCAAAACCTTTTGTAGGAACAGTAAAATCCAACATTAATTGGCATATTTAAATAATGGAGACAAATTGTCCTGAAACTTTTGACTGGCAGTATATGTACACTGTGTAGGGCTGAAGGCAAATTAAACACTACAGCTGTGGAAGAAACTACAGGCTCAGGGACACAGCTGAGTTACCACAGTGACGGCTGACCAGAGTTATTTTGGCATGTTTATTGAAGAACAATTAAACTAAAAAGGGAGGGGCCGGTGAGGGAGGAAATGAGGCTGGTGGGATGGTAGAGGGGGTGGAATGCCTCTGCCGAGGGGTCACTCAGGTGGGAATCAAGTGTTGCCAGGGTGAGTAAAAATACACACATGAGCACTTTACTGAATGGATTAACTTGTCAATGGAAGTTTGGATGTTGTCATGGGAACAAGCCACCCCACCTAAGGTTCATGAGCCCCCCTAAACATTTAATCAAGGTCTAGCTACAATTTATCAATTTACTGACAAGGAAATGTTTACATACTGTCTCAAAGCACACTGTAAATGATTATGGTCACATTTTTATACGGTGTAGCTTAAAATCTCTGGAGAAACACTTGATCGTCAGCAGTGACAGGGTTAAGTGTTAGAGTTAGTGTTCAGTTTTTAGAATTAGAATCAAAGATAGGGTTATGGTTGGGATTTGGATTTTAGATTAAGGTTAGTGTCACAGTGAAAGTTAAATAAATAGATAAATACATTTTTAAAACATTTTAATTATAGTATTATATTGTGCTCATTTTTCATGGTCCAGTTTTTTATTGCTGTACATCTGTCTAATGGTCACCTGAAATGTAGATGAAACCATTATCAATATTGACTAAAATCACTGTACCTACAATATACCTACTATACTATATACTATATCTACTGGGGAGTGTACCACCTACAGTGACTCATGATAAGTTTAGAGTAGTGACTGCTGCAATTTGTGTTTCCTCAGACCAGCCTGATCACTGTGGAGGAGCTGAAGGACAGGAGCCAGTATGTGCCTCTAACTCTCATCAGAGAGAAAGGAACTTATGGAAGTGTAACTGTGAATTTTGAGGTGAGCACCACAGATTTAATCTCACGCTTTAGTTTTCAAAATGTGTAAAATATTTGCAGGTTTATAATGTGGATTTGGTCCTTGAGGGCCTAGTGGTGTTTGAATAGGTCAAATTATTTATTTCTGTTCTCATACATTCCAGTAATAAGGGGAATATTTTGAACTAACAGATATTTGGAGAGCCAAACCCAGCAAGTGAAGATTTGAGTCCGGACAGAGGAAACATCACTATTCCACCTGGCCGAGCAGTGGTGGTCTTCAGTATACTCATACAGGATGATAAGGTACATATAAACTCTAAATGACATGATTAATATAAAACATGTTGGAGTACGAACACAGGTTTGAAAACTGATTTTACACCATTTCTAACGCTGCAGAACAACTACACTTTTACAGCTTCATGTAAGAATTGTGACGGACATAAGTCTGGAAAATGAAACAGTGGCAACAGAAGAACGTTTTTCATTCGGATGCAGTTTATCAGCAACTAACTCACCTTTAATACACTTCAGCATTTTTAGTGTTAGAGAATGTACCAAATTCACCTTTGTTTACTGACATTTAACAAATGCTGGAAGTGATGCATATATTATTGTATCTTGCAATGGAATATCTTTTGCAAGCCAATAATATCTGCATTTATTTTTGAATAAATGTGTTTTGGGTGGCATGATGGTGTAGCAGGTAGTGTTACAGTCACACAGCTCCAGGGACTTGGAGGTTGTGGGTTCAAGTCCAACTCCGGGTGACTGTCTGTGAGGAGTTTGATGTGTTCTCTCCGTGTCCACATGGACACCCCCTCTGGGTGCTCCGCTTTCCTCCCATGGTCCAAAAACACATGTTGGTAGGTGGATTGGCTACTCAAATGTGGCAATAGGTGTGAGTATGTGAGTGAATGTGAGTGTGTGTCACTCTGCGAAAGCCAAGATCTTTGTCATTGGTTGCTTATTAGAAGTTCATTTAACAATTCAAAGAGTAAATATTTTCTAATTAAATCATAAGACATAACAGCTTTACAATGATAGTTATGAAAATGTTTCTTCTTCCCAGGTTCCAGAAGATGATGAGATCTTCACTGTGCAATTGACAGGAGTGGTTGGAGGAGCGTTACTGGACCCCAACAGGACCAGTGTGCAGATTAAAATCTCTCGTAACGATGCCCCTGTGCACTTCACTCAGCCCTCGTTAGTTGTGCTCGAAAGTGCTGGGGTCATAAATCTGACTGTTACTCGAGGCAGAACTGATGATGGACTCCTCATTGGCTCCGATGACAAAGAAGTGTCTGTCAATTATGCCGTGCTCACTGGGACTGGATCGGCCAGTGCCACCCTGTCAGAGGACTTTGTGGACCCCCAGGCTAGAAGGCTGGTGGTTTTTCCTCCGGGGGTTCACGAAACAGTGCTACGCTTTAACATCATTGATGATACTGTTCCGGAAATTGCAGAATCCTTTCAAGTGGTTCTTCTTGAAGATACTCTATTGGGTGATGCAGTTCTAGTGTCTCCTAGCCTTGTGCAGGTGACCATCGAGCCTAATGACAAACCCTATGGGGTGCTGTCAATCAGCACTGTATCTCAGATGCAGCCAGTTGTAATTAATGAAGACACACACACAAGGTGAGTGGAATTTGGATTGTAACAGGAGTCATAGGCTGTTATATATCTGTACTGCTGTTTATCTAACACCGATGCCCCCTTTATTACGAATGTCTGTTAGCCAAGATATGTTGATGTGTTGGTCTCTTGGCTGTAAAGGATTACATCTAATACATAATGGTAATTCATACAGCGATTGACACAGGGACACAACAGGTATTGCCACTGTCACACAACTCTATGGTCCTGGGTTTGTTGGTTCGAGTCCAGCCTCAGGCAACAGTCTGTGAGGACTGTTTGGCTTGTTTCCCCTATGTCTGTGTTGGTTTCTTCCAGGTGCTCCTGTTTACACCCACAGTCCAAAACACACATTGGTAGGTGAACTGGTTACTCAAAACTGTCCATAGCTGTGGGCCAATGTGTGTGTGTGTTTGTGTGGTGCCCTGTGATGGGCCGCTTATCCAGTTCAAGGAATCACTGATATCCAGTTCTACTTGGAATCACTGAGCGCAAGGTGGTAACACACCTTGGAGGGGGCTGCCAGTCCTTTTTATTGTCCATTGCAATGTTCATGTCTTCTAAGCCAAGAGTAATGATTTATGCACATTGTCTGCACAACACTATTGGTGGGATATGGCGTCTGATACACTGTAGCTGTATTAGCCTTGTAGCACCAGTTCAAAACGAAAGAACAAAGATTTGGATGGAAAATTGTGCTGCAATATGTATTTGTGTAAATGAGGATTGTTTTGCAGAAGGATAATTTTGATAGGCAATAATAATGATAAAAATAAGTGGTGGTGCAGAGTACAGCACATGTTCAGTAAATTGGTGCCAAACCTCACACCAGTTAACTGTGAAGTAGCCTTGGCTATAAGATAGCCATGACCTAAAAGTTAGAGAAATAACTGGAAATGATGGAAGTGACAGAACAGTCCCCCCCACATTTTTTCCCCACATTTTATTTATGTAAAAGAAGCCTTCTTTTTCTTTTCTAGGTTTGAGGGCATCACTGTTGTGAGAAATGGAGGAACTCATGGTGTTGTCTCAGTGAACTGGACTATAACACGGAACTCCACAGATCGGACCCCTGTGACCAGTGACCTGCTCCCAGCTTCTGGAACTCTGAGGTTCGCCGAGGGGCAGATGACTGCCACCCTGCCTTTAAATATCACTCAGGATAATCTTCCTGAAGAGGCAGAGGCTTTCCTACTTAGACTCATGCCTGCCTCTGTCCTGGGAGGAGCTGAAGTGGGCGAACCCATGGAGGTCAGTGACACTATTCATGAGATCTAGGATCAGGTTGAAATTTCAATGGTCTAGGCTGAACTGAAACTGCTTGTGATGGATGAGCTTTAATTGTTTGTTCACTGCATTCTTTTTTGGATGTAAATAGACTAAGGTGGCAAGACTTACTTGCAAGACTGGACCAGCTTTACAGACTAGTGCCAAAATGTGACAAAACCGACTCGGTCTACAACTTTGGTTGGACCAAGTGTGGCCCTCAGTATATCTGCCTATGAAGCCTATTCACCTTATTCTGCCATGCCCCTGTTTAACAGTTTCTTCCAAGATTTTCTGGTAATTTGGTGAAGTACAGAGGCATATGTGTGGACTTAAGGTGTATTGTGTGTTTTTAAATAAAGAAGGTGAGTAAATAACGTCATGATTAATGATGTAATTTCCTGTTTCGAAGATAACATTAGCCTTGACTTGTGACATATTTAACACTAGACGTGGCTGGGTGTTTATTTGGCCATTGGGATTTAATTGACTAGCCTTACCCTGAGCGGTGTATTGGTTTTGGGATAGTAATCAGCGTGGCGCTTGGAGTGAAACCAAACCAAGATGGCTCCTTGCTTGCTGTCATGGATAATAAGGTTAATAGAAGTTCAGCCACAGTTCAGATGCCTTCTGAATGAGACACAATACATGGCAGGCAAAAACGAGAAAAAAAAGGCATTTGCATATATGAGTCCTTGCAGACGCATTTCTAAGATTGACATTATGAGGTTGGAAAATTGGACATGTTTATGTACATAAAACCAGACCAGTTTTAAAATGGACATCAGGGGGAAAATATTAGAAAATAATAGGATTTTCTTTTGTATTTTGTCAGTGATAAATTCGAACGTGAAGAGCCTTAAAGTGTAAAACCCTCAGTATTTCCCTGTTTCACTTCATCATACAGCACTCATCCCAGGCTATATTTCTGCTTAATTTTGGGTGGGAACAGGAAGTCATGTCTGACAGTTCATCCCTGGATCACTCGGAGAAGTCTGTGTGGAATGTCTGGACATTCCCAGCAGACCCTGGATCAGTTTCTCTTTGGTTCCTTCGTAACAGAACGGTGGAAAACTGTTTTCTGTTCAGAATTCATCCCTGCAGGCCATCTGGATCCCAGGCTCTGTCAGCAGGAGGATGTGGTCTGAACAGAACCTTTTGGCTCAGCGACGTCTGCGCACTGCTGGTCGCATTATGTGTCACCTGGGTGTTCCCTTCATGTGGTCCTAGTGGAAAATCAAGCTACCAGAATAGTGCGAACGTGTGTGTTCCTGTGCTTTATAACTTGCCTGTCGTAGGTTTGCGTCTTGATTATGTGTGAAAGGAGTGGGTAGATCCAGCCCTTGTTTACGTTTAAGCCCTTAAATTGCACCAGTGCATAAATGCGGTAGCTCGCTCCCACTGATCTTACATGAGCATGTGGCCCACAGGACTTGACTCAGCACCATGTGAGGGACCGGCGCAGAGGCTGGAATTACAGCTTGTACATGTCAAACGTCCATAAATTTACCGTGAAAAATCATCCCCTGCAAATCGCAAAGCAAAATATTGACAGAAGGCTTTCGCATGCCCCAGATAACGGCGGGAAAAGTGGAGAGAGGAATAATAAAGTGGCTTGTGAATGCTTTTTTTTTTTTTTTTTTTTTTTTTTTTTGCCTGTGAGGTCTAATGAAAGAGAAAGGCTTACTAAGATTAGCATGCTGCATGGTTTTATGTAGTTGGCCTTGTGTTAAATCTGTTTAGAGAATAAGAGCTGTTACAGCTGGGAAAATCATGACAAAAGTTCAGGGATAGAAGACTGATTTACTAATGATATGGTTACCAGCTTGTACATGGCTAGATGACCACAATTACAATGTACCTTATCACCACAAGAGCACATTTAATAGTATTTTAAAGATGGACCTCTACTGTATGATTAAAGTGAAGGTTTGGTGAAAATGAAGCTTACACCATTTCCCACATACAGCGCCCTCCATAATTATTGGCACCCCTGGTTAAAATGTGTTAAAAGCCTTAAAATATATATATTTTTTTTTTTTTTTGCAGAAGCATAATCTCACTCTGAAACAAATTTAGAAAAAAAATTGAGTTCCTTCAACTCAAGTGAAGAAAAAAAAAAAGTAACTAACTAAGAAATAATTATTTCCCATAAAATGACACAATTATTGGCACCTTTAACAATTTCTTGAAATAAATGTATTTGAACCATTTATGTCATTTCTACTGTAGTGTATAAAGTGGATCAAAGTATCTAGGAACCTTTAATTAGTAATTCATTACTTCCTGTTTCCCCTGGGGTATAAATATGGCGTTACACAGAGGCCTATTTTATTTACTCACTCTTAACCGTGGGAAATACAAGAGAACACACTATTCAAGTAAGGCAGTTGTGTGTCGACCTTCATAAATCAGGCATTAGCTTCATGAAAATAGCCACTTACCTCATGATGCCTTTATCTACAATCAGAACAATCATCAAAAAGTTCAAAATATCTGGAACTGTGACAGACAAGCCTAGAAGAGGACACAAGTGTGTCTTGCCACCACGCACAGTGAGAAGGGTGTTAAAAGAAGTAAAAAGTTCTTCAAAGCTCACTGTAAGAGGACTGAATCAAATGGTAGCAGCATGGTGTTACATGGTCTCCCAAACAACCATCAGGTGCTATCTACATGCCAACAAGCTGTTTGGGAGGCATGCTCGGAGAAAGCCTTTTCTGAGTTACACTCATAAGCGTAAATGGGTGGAGTTTGCCAAGCGCTTTTGGGATATTAACTGGGACTGTGTGCTTTAGTCAGATGAGACCAAGATAGAGCTTTTTGGCAACAAAAGCTCTAAGTGGGTCTGGCGTAACACCAAGGATGAGTACGCAGAAAAACACCTCATGCTCACTGTTAAGTATGAGGAAGGATCATTGATGCTGTGGGCCTGTTTCTCCTCCAAAGGACCTGGGAAACTTGTAAGGATACATGGGATCATGAACTCTTTGAAATATCAGGACATTTTGAATCCGAATCTGGTGGCCTCTGCCCGAAAGCCGAAGATTGGTTGTCACTGGGACTTTCAGCAAGATAATGACCCTAAACATCTGGCCAAATCTACTCAAAAATGGTTCACAAGTTACAAAATCAAGCTCCTCTCATGGCCATCTCAGTGCCCAGACCTCAACCCAATAGAAAACCTGTGGGGTGAGCTGAAGAGGAGAGTGCATAGGAGAAGACCCAGGACTCTGGACAATTCAGAGAGGTTGTGCAAAGAGGAATGGTCAAAGATCCCTCTTTCTGTATTTTCTCATCTTGTGAAGAGGGTTTTTTTTTCCCTTGTTTAAATAAAATGTAGTAGCCCTTGGTCTCCAATGTCTCTGAGTCCAAATACAGCTTTGGTCTCCTCCTCTTGTTGAATAATTAATGAAGGCAGTATGGTTGTGTTTAATTTTCCACCACACTGGCTGTAAACTATTGAACTGAATGAGCAGCAGTAATCACATTTACGTACACTAGCCATGTAGCTTCATTGCTAAACTAAACATGCTCCAGACATCAAACATTTGCTGAGACTACATGAACAATGGAGGAAAGTCATGTGTTCACCAAGGTATCAGTTTAATCCTACATTAGAAGTCTGTCTCTGTTACTTGTTAGCTACATTAGCCTTGGAGCTCCCACACTAAATATAGTAGCAGACTTTGGTTCTTGGTTTCTTGTCTACCAAACTAATATATGAGGGGACTTATTTTTATTCACCAAAATATCTTCTTAAAAAAAGGCATTCTCCAGCTTTAATTCTACATTCTTCTCCATCCACAGGTGGTGTTCTACATTCAGGACAGCGATGATGTCTATGGACGATTTGGCTTCCATCCCAACGACACTCAGAGCATCCAGAGCCGTCCTGATGTGCGTTTCCTCTCCCTCAGTTTTCTGCGGGAGGGGGGCACACTGGGAGAGGTGCGTCTGGCGCTCACTGCCCTCTATATACCTGCTGGGCCACTGGACCCGGACCGGGCAAGAGAAGGTGTGCTAAATGGTACCAGTGCCAACAGCCTGCTGTTCAGCTCTGGTCAGTCAAGGGTCCAGCTCATCCTGCCCATCCGCAATGATGCCTTTCTGCAGAACGGAGCCCACTTTCTCATACAGGTACTGTGCCTCCATAGACAATTAAGAGTTAAAATTCAGAGATGTTGGGCTGTGGATATGTAAGTGGGTCTGAAGAGATGGACATTGTGTATGTCCGTTGATTAACGTTATTTTTTATGGCTCTTGTTTGCCTGTCCAGTCCTCTCTGAATCTCGCTTTAGACCTGGAAGTACAACCTTGAGTGTCCTAACATTTTATCCCCTTTGACTACAAGAGTCTCTCCATCAGCTTGCTCAGCAATTAACAATCTTGAGTCTTGGTGATGTGTGGGGTTTGGGTTGTTGCCATAGGGTTTGTGTTGCTTCCCAAACAAATAACCCCCTTCAAGCAATGCCGAGAAATAAACACAAGACAAAAAACCTGGCACTTAGAAATGCTTGAGAGCTGCTTCAAGAAAGAGACAAGATACAGAATAAACACCCACACTAACATATGCACCCACAGTGCATACTGAGTGACAGTGAGAAGTGCTCATCTGAGCGCTCAATTCATGGTCTTACTATTCCTGTAACAATGAACATGTCCCTACCAACATGCTCAACTTTAATTTGCAAAACCAACAACCATTTGGTTAACAATACACTTCTAATTCTACACTGAATCTAAGGATCTGAGCTTTCTGACAGTTGGCATGGTTTTATAATGTCATGCTTCACTGTGAAGTCGTAGGCCCATTTTATTCTACACTTACGAAATCAGTGTGTAGGTTTTTTTCTTAAACATAGACAAACAGGACACTGGTTGCATTACAGTGGTCCTTTTTAAGAATTAGTTTTAATGTGTCGAGTTCAGCAAAAATGTTTCAAAATAACGGGGAAAAGTTAATTTAACGTTTTCCCCCATTTTTGTTCAGTTAATATGTACACAACTAAGTTTTAAGTTTCAATATTTGTTCTTGCCTTTTCAACACAATATTACCCATCCGAGGCAGGGAGTCCAAGAGAGCACAGTTGGGCTTGCTCTATGGGTGGGTAAGATGGCCCCTTTCTCCCCAATCACTGCTCACAGGGATAGCCAGCATGGGTGTCTGTCAACTAATGTGATCTGGGATGTTTGGTGCAACAGTTTGAAAAGAAACAGTGGCTGGTTTCATAAATCTCTGAGGAAACATGTACTAGCTCTCACCCTACCAGACTTAGCAGCTGGGGTCTGCTGGTGTGTGGAGATTAGCTGTTAGGTGGAATATGTGATGAATAATACCTGGGGAGGTCAAATAGTTCTTTGGTTCTTTAGTTCTTTGGTGATTCTTGTTGCATCAACTTCTTATTTGTCATTCATTAAATTCATTCCTCCTCAGCTGGAGAGCGTGCAGTTGGTGAGCATTACTCCCCCGATTCCCTCAATGAGCCCACGCTTTGGAGGAGCCATCAACATCTCCCTGCTCATCATACCAGACATTGCTAACGGGGAGATCGGGTTCACCAGCAACCGGACAGTGGAGGCAGTAGAACCAGAGGACACAAACAGCAGCATGGTACATCACACATTACATCACAAGTCAACTGCTCTGTCCATTGCAATCGAACATTCACTGGGAGTTTCCACTAAATCGAAGAGAATTTAATAGGTAGTGTGCCCCTTTCTGCTGCTGGAGATAGCCTCCAGGTTTGCGCTGTAGAGCAGTGGAACTGTGCTTTTCTAGTCTGATGCAGCAGCATCTAATACCATTGGAATGAGTTGGAGTGGTGTTGGTGATCCAGAACTAATCATCAAGCATCAGTATCTGTCCTAACTTTACCAGCACCTCCTGTAAAGCCTTCTCAGGAAAGTAGATGCTGTTCCTGCAGCAAAGGGGGGCAAAATACCTATTAATACCCTTAGTGGCAGTTGTATGGTAATGGTATACTTTTCTGAATATGACTCCTGTGCTGTTCTTGAGCATATTCTCACTCATTCTAGATTGTTCTTCCACTGAGGCGGGACGGTACAGATGGTCAAGCTGTAGTCTTCTGGAGTGTTCGACCTATCGGCGAGAACCGAGTTGATGTGACTAGAGATGACCTTACGCCTTTCTCCGGTTCAGTCACTTTCCTCTCGGGACAAAGTGAAGCCAACATCAGCATCATAATCATGGCTGACAATGTCCCAGAAATCAACGAGACTGTGCTCCTCACTTTAGACAGGTGCTGTCAGCTTCTTGCTTCTTCATATGTTCGGGCTGGTTAGCCACTAATACTGATGTTTGGACTGGGTTTTGTCTGTTTAGCTGATATGACTGTGGATATGTTTGGGTTTGTAGTTCAAATGTCACATTTAGTTCTTCAGTACTCAGGACCACCACAGTGTGGGTATTATTTGGGTAGTGAAATGTTTAGTTCAGAAGTGACATTCAGATATATAAACTCCAGCAACACTGCTGTGTCTGATCCACGTGTACCGACACAACACACAATAATGCACCACCGTTTCAGTGTCACTCCAGTGCTGAGAATGATCCACCACTCAATCTATACCTGCTCTGTGAGGGCCCTGACTATTGAAAAACAGGATGAAATGGGTCAAACAGAGTATGCAGAACAATTAAGAGCTGTATGGGCAATGGAGCTGAGGGAATGGACAGAAACAAGGAGAAAGTCATAATGTTGTGGCTGAACAGTGTGTAGCTCCAGTCAAAGGTTTGGACACTTCTGAGTTAACATTCTTCATTTTGAGGCCTAACGTACAGAACAGAATGTTTTTCTGATGGAAAAAAAAGATTCAGATGTTAAAAGAGCTTCATTCACAAAAATGTTTCATTTATGAAAAAATATTTTTGAAAGTGTACTTATTGGTTATTTTTGAAAAAAAAATCCTTCTGAAGAACTGCTACCTTTATCTTTTTAAGAATAAAACTCTTTTTAATGTTTTGCTGTGACATAGTAAAACGACTTTTGGTTCCTTAAAAAGGTTTCAAAGGACGGTTCAAGAGTACATATCATTGTATTTATGTTTTTTTTTTTCAGGATGCTACAGGGTGGGCCATTTATATGGATACACCTTAATAAAATGGGAATGGTTGGTGATATTTACTTCCTGTTGGTGGCACATTAGTATATGGGAGGGGGGAAACTTTTCAAGATGGGTGGTGACCATGGCAGCCATTTTAAAGTCAGCCATTTTGGATCCAACTTTTGTTTTTTCAATGGGAAGAGGGTCATGTGACACATAAAACTGATTGGGAATTTCACAAGAAAAACAATGGTGTGCTTGGTTTTAACATAACTTTATTCTTTCATGAGTTATTTACAGGTTTCTGACCACTTATAAAATGTGTTCAAAGTGCTGCCCATTGTGTTAGATTGTCAATGCAACCCTCTTCTCCCACTCTTCATACACTGATATTTCTGACCGCAGGAGAAATGCTAGCACAGGATCCAGTATCCGTAGTTTCAGGTGCTTATAACTTTCAAGAATGAAGTTACGTTAAAACCAAGCACACCATTGTTTTTCTTGTGAAATTCCCAATCAGTTTGATGTGTCACATGACCCTCTTCCCATTGAAAAAAACAAAAGTTGGATCCAAAATGGCCGACTTCAAAATGGCCACCATGGTCACCACCCATCTTGAAAAGTTTCCCCCCTCCCATATACTAATGTGCCACAAACAGGAAGTTAATATCACCAACCATTCCCATTTTATTAAGGTGTATCCATATAAATGGCCCACCTTGTATAACAGAAAAATGGGGTAAAACTGTGGAAGGGCACTGTATGAAAAGATGTTCCCACAAAAAGTTAATGCGAACCAGAAAGAAAATTCTAACAATAGCAGTAAGAGCTGTACGCGGTGACTTAAGTGCTGTGTTATTGGTTATCCCTCAGTAAAGACCCCTCTGATATTCATGAGTTCTTACGGGAACACTCCTTCTGCTTGCCTCCCACTCCCGCTTTTCCACAGGGTAGAGACTGCACACTTTGTAGTGTACTTCGGGTGAGTGTACACTGAAGGGACTCTGCCCTTTTGTGTGCTGTGAATCAACACTTTGTTACGATGGACCACTTTGGGCCTTGCTTTAACGTTTCAAATTGGGGAGGTCTCTTTCATCTGGGTGTGTGAAATGAAGAGAAAGGGTGTGTGTATGTGTTAGTCTGCGTGCGTGCATGCAAATAGCCTATGCGTGTGTGAAGTGAATGAGTCAGTCCGGCCTAGTGCTCTCTTTTCTCATTTAGCACCTAATTTACCCACTTCCTTTATGACCTGCTGTAAAGGCATCAGTGTTTGTATGCATGCGGCACATCTTCTGAATGCATTTGTTTGGAATGCTGCTGCCTGTCTGCCCTTTGTCTGCTATTTTAGTAATTATCTGGAGCTTCTAGAGTTGGCTCAGCCCAAGCCGAGCTCAGTTAAAACACAGGAACCCCTGCTGGGGTGGGGGTAGGCTAGAGGGCCGTCCTGAAACATGGCTCACCCGAGCAGCCCCGCAGACAGGCCAGCCACAAACAGGAGCTACTCTAGTACCAGTTTTCACACTTTGAAATGTGTGTTTTTGTATTACCCCTGATTTAATATGTCAGACCTCAGTCTGATAGTATTAAAAGTTGCAATGAAAAATAATGCACTGAGTTAATGCTGCTCCTGGTCCAGCACTACAGAAACTGCACTATGTAACTTCTGGAGAGGGGAAGGAGACCACCCCCCTTCCCCACCCCTCCCTCTTGAGTTCAGGATAGTACTATAAAAGTGAATTATTCTCTGCAACTGTAGGGGGACCCCAGGAGCAAAAATGTAACAAAAAAAACCTAATGTTACTTTTAAAATTCTAAACTATTTCATTAATGTCGAAATAACATACATTCCACTGAAGTAAATTCAATGCTTTACTCCTTTTTTTTAGTTCACACACAGTTATCCAACTTGTGTCTGCTGAGTCTGGGAACACTCTATTTACTGCTGTTGCTTTTTTTATTGGCACAGGACAAATGTTGAGAACCAGATTCTGAAGCCTGGCTTCACCAGCCGGGAGATTGTCATCATGGAGAACGACGACCCGGGCGGAGTTTTTGAGTTTTCACCTGTGTCCAAAGGCCCCTGGGTCATTAATGTGAGAACGCTGGACGTGCACAAGTCAGAGAACAATTTATTTAATTTCCACTCAGAAAGGCGGCCGTAACACGGGACTAAATAATCTTCCTCTGTGCAGGAGGGCCAGACAGTGGAGCTCAGAGTGATCAGACAGCATGGACAGCTCCTGAATCAGCTGATCAAATACACAGTAACACCCTCTGAAAGCAAGGACTTTTACGCAGAGACGGGAATCCTTGAGTTTCAGCCCGGAGAGAGAGAGTTGGTGGTGGCTATCGTGGCTATTCCGGATGGGCTGCCAGAGGTGAGCTGTCTCACACTGTCAGATCAGCCACTCATGTCCCTCCATATCAAGCAAAGACACTGGTAATGTTAGTGTGTTTGGACATGTTGTGGCCTGGCTTTGTAAGTTAAATCAATTAAGGTGTAAATTATTTATTTACTCATATTTTTTAAATTTAGAAACCAGTTTTGTTTCAGTGGTTAATCCTTTTTTTCGGAGTCTATGTTCACCTTTCCCAATTGCAAACATTGACTAGCGGGATATAGACCACCCCCGCCGCCCCAAACACTGGGCTTTGAAGAAGTGCAACTGTGTTCATTGGAGTGATGAAATCAGTTAGAGGGAGCTAACTCTGATTTTCCAACATCAGAGTGTGACCGCTAGTGTCTAGCCTTCCCAGATGAGTAGAAGCTGTTACTGAAACAAAGCATGGCAAACTCCTTATTAATACTCTTCATTTCAGAAAACATATCAGATGAGTATTCGTAAACAGTCGGTCATATGATAATAAAGAATTTGAATAACAGCCACAGACTGATCACTGACTCTCTTTTGTTGTTCTTAGCTGGATGAAGCGTTTGCAGTGGTCCTCAGCAGCCACAGCACTCCGGCCAGTCGCCTGGGCCCCCGCATACAGGTCAATATCACTGTGAGGAGAAGTGATGACCCTTTCGGGGTCATTGAGTTCATTCAACAAGGCCTTAGATTCTCCATCAATGAGAGCAAAGCTATGGACATATATTCAGGTATATTGGGTTTTTCGTCTCTACTAGCATATTGTCAAATGTCTCATCCTTTTTGGGCATGAATTATTTATTGTCTTTTATGGTACATCGCCTGATTTGACTGGTCTGCTTTTTTTGAACATTAAATATTTATTGATTTAAATGGGCTTCTGACATATGTTGACATATGGTGGGCTGTCATTTTAAAGTAGGTTAAAGTAGGCCATCTTTTTCTGTTGGTTCCTGGATTGAAAATATTTTTATTTATTTATTATTTTTCCGTCTTAGCTTCTTACCCTGTTGTTAGAGGAAGGGGCCATTTTGGGAATGTGTCAGTCCGCTGGGTCCTGGAGCCCACATTCTCAGGAGATGTAACCCCAGTCCAGGGAGAAGTGGCCTTTGCTGAAGGAGAGTATCTGAAAAACCTCACCGTTTTCTCTAAGCCGGATGAGGTAAACACCATCAATAAAATCATCATCAGTTATTCACATACTCATGATCTGTGAAATGGCTATGAGTTTAGAAAATTACACCTCTCTCACTTTCTGTCAGATTCCAGAAGACAATGAACAGTTCATCATCACTCTCATCAATGCAACTGGGGGAGCTCAACTGGGAACTGTTCTGAATGCAAGTTTAGAGATTAGAAAGAATGATGACCCTGTTTATTTTGCAGGTAAATTTACGTTCTTCAAATCCCTGTTCTGTTTGAGATCATTTTCACACATTTTTATAAAAAAGGATCAGTTTCAGTGGTTGATTCTTTAAGGAGTCAAATAAAGTGAAATTGTAAAAGCTGTAGCATGTTAGCTAAGAATAGCTGTGCAAATGAGTGCATAATAATATCATAAAATTGACATGCAGCAGTGTGGTGTAGTTCAGCACAGTTCAGACAGCAGGAGATCAGTAGGTTCCCTGCAGTAAGTAGAATTGTTGTAGAGACTTATTGCAGTGGGAAGAAAAATCCCACATGTAGCTCCTTAACACAGCTCAGCTGAATCTGTCTTCTGCTGAATGTGCTCTGTTTTTCCGCTGTAGTGTGCAGGAGATATGATGCATTTTCCATAATGGCCAGCAGCTTATTGAGAGTCCGTTTTTCTGACACAACCTTCAGTGTGTCCTGATTGACTCCTACAACCCTTTTCATTGCACTTTTATTGATGCTGACGCTGACGTGAATGTGAAGAACAGTTATTGGGTTTTCCTAGAAATGTATGTTCAAGCCTAGAACATATATACTATTATTTTAAATATTGTCCAAGACAGTAACGTTACATTGAGGTTCTTCACCCATTGTTCTACCAAATGTTCTACTATATCACGGCTTTGGAAGAGAGTCTATTCAACAATATTATAATCTACAAACTGCTTTGTAGGCAGCTTTAGAAAATTGTACAATTTTAGAGATATCTCTGTGGCATTCTCCAGAGAATGAGTGGAGGGGGCTAACTGCAGCCGTGACCGGCTGTGCTCAGAGCCAAGCCGCGAGCTGTGTGGACTGTGGCAGGGCTGCAGCAAGCAATGAGCCTCATCTATTCACTCTCTGAAAGCTCTGCCACTGTCTTGAAAAATGAACAATCCTGCAGATTAATCTACAATGATTTATATAACAGTGAGAACAAAGTTATACTCAAACAAACATCCCAAATTGAGTATGTATTCAATTATATTGTGGTCTCAGTACAATGCTGTGTTTTGATTTACAGAACCAGTAATACAGAGGGTCAGAGAAGGTGGTGTGGCTAATTTCACCATTCTCCGAGCTGGACTGGCTAATTTTGTAGCCACGGTCATGTACAGGTTTGAGTACGGCGACTCGTCCCCTGGAGATTTCACTCCGCTTAGCAATGACTCTCTGCTGGTGTTTAACTACGGAGAATGGATGAAGAATATCTCAGTCGCTGTGATTGATGATGACATCCCGGAAACAGATGAAGCATTTTACATCGTCCTCTCCAACACCACAGGTGTGTTCTGTTGTCAGCACCATAGGTCACAGACCACATGTTACTCCATTTCTGATTAAAAAAAATAAAACATTTAATACAAGCCATTTATTTTTTTTTTATTTTTTTTTTACAAATTTAACAGAAAATTGCACCACAAAATTGTGTTGACTGAATGCTTTTGTGCATTACTTTAACTGTTTACTTATTCTTAGGCCAACATATGTCCACTATCTCCTAGGGGTGGGCGATATGGCCCTAAAATATTTTCGGTATTTTGGCAATAACAATATTCTTGGTGGGTGGCACGGTGGTGCAGCAGGTAGTGTCGCAGTCACACAGCTCCAGGGGCCTAGAGGTTGTGGGTTCGATTCCCGCTCCAGGTGACTGTCTGTGAGGAGTTGGTGTGTTCTCCGTGTCTGCGTGGGTTTCCTCCGGGTGCTCCGGTTTCCTCCCACAGTCCAAAAACACACGTTGGTATGTGGATTGGCAACTCAAAAAAAAGTGTCAGTAGGTATGAGTGAGTGTGTCTGTGTAGCCCTGTGAAGGACTGGCGCCCCCTACAGGGTGTATTCCTGCCTTGTGCCCAATGATTCCAGGTAGGCTCTGGACCCACCGCGACCCTGAACTGAATAAGGGTTACAGATAATGAATGAATGAATATTCTTGGTGATATGAAACACTGAAAATACTTATATTAATTTTCAGAACACACTATTGCCATAAAATAAATGTTATTTTAATATTAATTATACTTCTTAATATTATAATAATTATTAATTAATTATAATTCTTATTAAAATTATTATATATAACATTTTTTCCCCATACAAATCTAACAATTTCAATCATTCAGAAGGAACAACAAATAAATGTGTAAGCATTTGCTTATTTTGTAAACAACTAATTTATTAAGGTTCTGATATTGTATTTTTATATATAAATAGTCTCTCGTCTTCTTCGGCGAAATTCGAAATTCTCTCTACACGGTTTCCTCCGTACCTGTCTCTCTGCCTAAACGACTTGCGTAATGAATGCATGCCATGTTACGTGTAACTGCATGACGTTATTACGTAAGGATATCATGACATTGATTTTTTTTTTTTTTTTTTTCGTTTGCTATATTATTGCGCACGATACGGTATGGTACAGCCCTCCGCACGACAACACCAAAACTGGGTACTTACAAAAGAGAAAATGCAACTAGATGAAACTAATAATTTTCTTCATGCCTCAAAATATCAAAGATTTCTTTGTAAAAGTCTTCCAGACAGAATTAAATAAAGAATAAAACAAAGTAGGGCCACACTTAATACTGATTTAATGCGATGTTTTAGTGTTTGAAGACTTACTGTGTAACTGCCTTTGAATTGATTGCCCATTTTGTTGAAATATTAAATAAACAGTGGCCTGCCATTTGCACAATACTCCATGTAATGTGTGATATTCATAGAGTATTTTTATTTAACACGCATGGAAACTTGGCTTTACTCATACCAAGCATTTAATTTAAAGCCCGTTTGCCAAATATGTGACTTTGATTAATTATCCTGGATATTAATTTCCTTAGGCTTTGTGTGATGAAAAGTGTAGTTTTCAAATGTATTTTATTTAGCTTTGGGCTTGTCATGCCTCATTTAGCAATGGAAATAAACCTGCATTCACAGAACATGTTTCCATGAACTCTGTCTTCATAGAGCATTATATATGTCTCTGTTGGTCAATTGGACAGTTTAAAAACCCATTCAAACGGCCAAATAATGCAATGCATTTCCAAGTCCTGTACTGCCAATGAATCCACCTTCCTTGACAGTTGTTGCAGTACACAGAAGTCTCTGTTGATTAGGCTCTATTTGCCTGACCCTGAAAAGCCCTTTCTAATCCCTGTATTATGCAACACAATCACACACACACACGAAAAGGGGGTGGAACAGTGTAGGAAGTTAATTACAGACACCGAACTCTCTCTTTCTCCCACTCTATACATCACACCAATCATCCGAGAAGCCTTTACTTTTTGTGGTTTTCCACAAAAAGTGATTCCTAGGCTTTCTCTCTGTGAATATGTTGAGACGATGAATTGCTTCTATCTGCAGCCGGCCCTTTGTTTACGCCGCCTCCGTTATTGTGTTCATTGCTAATTAGAACAGTGTCTTGCTGTTTTGATGTGATAATAACAAAGCATGCATACACACCATATGTGTGTCCCTTCCAATTTACAAACTCAAAGGTCTTGTTTATGAAAGATTTGAAAAGCATTTGTGATGCTGAGTATGAATTAGTCTTAATGGGAGTCTGCTATAAACAGCAAGGCTAGGCTTGTAATGCAAAGCAGTTACTGCCTCTTATTTTAATGCAATTTCATATCAGTTCTGGTTATCACAAAAGTACATGTACTTTACCTGTACTGAAGTTTAAATTCAGTGCTCCTTCAGAAGTCCATTTCGCTCAGGAGTCGGTGATATTATAGTTAAGTAATTTCGCACTAATTCCTAACCTCAGATGCTAGGTTAAAGTTCAACATAAGGGGCATTCATTCATTCAGGGTAGCGGTGGGTCCAGAGCCTACCCAGAATCACTGGGCACACCCTGGAGGGGGCACCTGTCCTTCACAGGGCAGCACACATTCACACATTCACTCACACCTATGGACACTTCCAAGTCGCCAATCCACCTTCCGTGTGTTTTTGGACCGTGGGAGGAAACCGGAGGAAACCTATACGGGCACGGGGAGAACACACCAAACCCCTCACAGACAGTCACCCGGAGTGGGACTTCAACCCACAACCTCCAGGTCCCTGGAGCTGTGTGCCTTTGACACTGCCTGCTGTGCCACAGTGCCGCCCATAAGGGACATTTTAATTGTTTTAAATTTGTTTTAATTGTTTATTTGATAAGAATTAATTATGGCATTATTAGGCAATAACTAAAGCCAATTGAGCTTTGTACTATAGAGCTTTTGTTTATTTTAGATCATCGGGTTTTGTTCTTAGTGCCATGTAATAGCCATTACTTGGTTTCATATATAGACAACGTAGGGAGAAACTTTTCCACATTGGTGATGTTTTGTGGTGTGCGTTTGTAGGTGATGCAGTGGTGTATGGACAGCACACAGCTACAGTGGTGATCGAGGCCAACGATGACGCCAATGGTATTTTCTCCCTGGATGCCACTGAGAAGCCTGTGGAGGAGGGAAGATCCAACAACTTTTAGTGAGGAACATTAGGATTTTTCCATAAACTCATACACACATGAGTCATTGAAGTTCAGGCAATATTGTATTTTTTTTTTTTTTTTGGACTTGATTTGTCTGTTGCCTTTCTACTGCATGGTCGTTATTTTCCACACAATAATACTGACACATTCCTCTTCATGTAGGGAGAGATTTTACTTAGCTTAGTGATACTACTGCCCTCTATGTATCATACTGAGGTTCAGATCCCCACTCACACAAGTACATCAAGCTATACCTTGGACAAGATGAAAATTGTGAATTACAGATGAGAGCACCTACCAAATGGCGTGAAAATCAGCTCCTGCCAAACATTCACATGAAGTATGTGTATAAGTGAAGTCAATTGGCAGGTGCTGAAATGCCTTTGCCTTTTTCCTCTATTATGAATATTGTTGGAGTCAATGGCAGGGCTTTAATCATGCTTATTTCGTTTTCATGCTGTTTTTTATATATATTTATTTGTTTGTTTTTGTCTTCATCCAGTGTTCTTAGGAATAGAGGACATTTTGGCAACGTCACTGTGTTCTGGCAGCTGTTTGCCAATGACACGCCTCTTGAGCCTCATCAGGAGTTCATCAACACATCTGGATTCATTGTCTTTACCACCAGTGAAAAAAACAAGCCCATTGTTCTGGAGGCCATCTCTGATAAAATCCCTGAGTTTAATGAGTTTTATGAACTTCGACTGATGAATGTTTCAGGTTAGTTTCTCTTTAAATAACACATTATTAATTAAGTTAATTAAATAAATTCTAAAGTGTTGTGTTGTGTTTTTTGTGTTTTAAGTTTTTGTAAAATTGTCATTTAAAATTCAAACCTTCTCCTGCTCTTTTTTGGTGACTGATGCATAGTATTGAAAATGACAGTTGTCATTTTAATCACCAAAAAACAAAAAAAATGAGGACTAATTACTTGTTACTGCATTCGTTATGGGTTATAACAGTAAAAATAGATTTGTTCTGTTCTTGGGATAATTGTGTCCAAATATATGGGAGGTTTTGCTTTAGATTATTTAAAATGGTTATTTTGATGTTAAAAATTGTGAATTTGGAGCATTAACACTTGTTCGTATTGTGAATTGCAAATATGCCTTACACAGAAAAGCTATAAAGTATGTTTGTGCATGTAATAATGTGTATTGTTGAGAATGAACAACGTGAATTATAGGAGACACCATTGATATTTTATCATGAAAATGACTAAAGTCATTTGACAATGTATTACAATGATAAATATGATGGGTTATAGAATAATATGGCTAGAAAATGCCTTAATATAAAGGTGATGTTCAGTTGTATTGATTTTGGAGTATTAGTGTTGATCAATTGCAATGATTACAGTGATAAACAGTGTTTTATCTTCATGTCTGTAGGTGGTTATCCTGGTGAAGGTGGTAAACTGGCCACCAAAGACCTCAACGCATCCGTTATGATCCCTTTCAACGATGACCCCTTTGGAGTGTTTGCCATTGACAAAGACAACTTGGATCAAGAGGTAGCAGAAGATGTCCTGTCTGTGGATGACATGTCTTCAGTCACATCCTTCACCATCCTCCGCCAGCAGGGCACCTTCGGAGATGTTCGCGTGGCATGGGAGATACTGTCTGAAGATTTTCCTCAAGGCTTACCACCAATGGAGGACTTGATATTGATGGCCACGTTCCCTTCAGATGTGAAGCTGCAACCCCATGCCAGGAGACACCATTCTGGAACAGATGCCTTCTCCTTCTCTGGTCTTCCTGGAGCTTATGGATTAATTAGTCAAGGAGCACAACCAGGGGAGATTACCCACAGCCTGGCAAACTTCACTTTCTCAGCCTGGCTAATGCCCAAACCCAACACAGATGGGTTTATTATTTCAAAGGGCAACAGCAATGGACCCATGTATTATGGAGTGAAAGTCCAGACCAACGAGTCCCATGTTAGTGTGATGCTTCATTACATGACCATAGGATCCAACAGCACACAGGTGGCAAGAGCTACAGCAACAAAGTTTGCGGAAGATAATGTATGGGTTCATATCATTGTTGCCGTGGAAGATGGAATTATCGAGTTTTATTTGGATGGAAGCCCGATGCCTGGAGGAATTAAGAGCTTGAAAGGAGAGGCCATTATGAACGGTGTGTAAACTGGGTCTGTTTTAAGGTTAGGATCTAGGCCTAAGCAGTGTTTATGCTTCTATGCCATGCTGATTAGGACTGTAAATGTTGCATTGCTTCATTCCTTTTGGAGCTAGCTTGCAGAGTGCAAACCTCCTCTAAATTGTCATCTCTCAGCGCATGAGTAGCTTTTATCCAGGGTACGGTGCCTTTCCACATACTGTATTTGCTCTGGCCATTTTCCTTTTCACCACATTGCACTTTGTTGTGGCTTTTAATGAAAAGGTTTTTCAACCACATTTCTGCCCGTGCCTGGGGTCCACATCTGGAGAGGGCATGTTGCTAAAAGCCCTGTGCCATTGTTTGAAATTTCACAGAGTCGATATGCTTGAGTGAGCACAGTGCTGCCGCTGGACATTGTTAGCGACACATAAAAGTGGCCGGCAATCTTCCTCGCGAGTAACTGAAAACAATACGGCTTTTGTAGTAAAAGTGAAGTCCCCCCGAGGAGGGTTCCTTGACGTCCCTTTTGCTACGTTCAGTCAAGTGGATGGATGTACAAACAGCTAGCATATTTGACATTGTGTCAGGTTGTTAGCTTAAATGCCAGAATGTGTAATTCATGCTTTGTTCAGGGGTTTTGTCAGCGTTCACTCAAGCATATTTCCTCAATTTGTACAGTTGTATGGCTCTGAATGTCTTTCTGGTGGCAGCATCTGTTACATAAAACAAAGCCAGACCTGGCCTGAGTTTTAGCTTTGTTTTAGATGATATATATCTTCATTTCTTCATAATTGTATTCATTCATTATAAATATAATACCATGTTATCTTTATCATTATATAAATGTGTGGATTTTTCTGTTAGCATTTTTTTCTAGTGATGCAACATAACCCTCCAAAATCAAATTTTTATCTGTTCTTCCTTCTTATTTAGGATTGTAGTGGGCATACAACATTATTGCAGTTAACAAGGAACAGAAGCTTGTAGCCCATTAATTAGCACTGTACTAATTGTAACCACAAGATGTCTGAGCTTATTTAAAAACAAAAACGAAGTTTGAGGCATGTGTGTGATTAGGCCTTTGGCTTGTTGCTAATCAATACTATTTAGTGGTATATAAAAGCCTCCTTTGTTTATCTACATTAGTCTCATAGCCAAATCTAACAAGCTAAATTCAGATCAGACATACTGTTTAAAGCTACAAATGAACAACACTCAGTGTCCTGTTTTTCTGCAGATGTAGCTCCTATGCTAATTGGCTCAGACCCTAACGGTCAGCAGCTCTTCACTGGCCTGCTGCAGGACGTACGTCTCTATTCCAGCCGCCTGAAGCAAAAAGAAATTCGCGAACTCCACGGACAACCTGCCAAGATGGACCTACGGAATGTGTCAGGATACCTGGCATATCGCCAAGAGGAGAAGCGCAAGTCATTTGTGATAGAGACACGTGATGACCAAGAACAGGAGGGAGAGGAGGTGTTCTACCTGCAGCTGGTGGCCATTCACGGCGGAGCTCGACTGCCTACTCCTCGGCCCACTGCCAGACTCAGAGTTACTAAAAGCGACAATGCCAATGGCCTGTTTGGGTTCACTGGAGCATGCATCCCAGATGTAAGGACAGTCGTTACATCATTTCTTAACCCTTTACATGTAGATGGAATTTTAATGAAAAAGGAAAAATGTTCCTTTTTGTACATAATTTGAAAAATCTTGTTGCACGTTGCATTTTATTACAAGTATACGATGAAGAGACCAACAGAACCGAAAATGACTTGAAAACAAGTTGTTACGTTACCTTACATACAAATATAAAAAGTCGGTTTCCAATATAATTGTGGAGATATGAGGTTTAATATCAGTGCAAATATTTAATTTATCTTCAGCCTCATAAGTCCATTGCCAATTTGCTATACAACTTAAATGTAATTTAGCACAATAAGCATTCATTCATTCATTCATTTTTCTGTAACCACTTTATGAAATTTGAGGCCGCATTGGGTTCAGTGAATCATTGGGAACAATGCAGGAACGCACCCTGTACCACACACTCACACACTGACACCTGTGGACACTTTTAAACAGACAGTCTACCTACAAGTACATGTTTTTGATTGTGGGATTGGAGCGCCTAGAGGAAACCCATGCAGTCACAGGGAGAATACACTAAACTCCTCATAGACAGTGACTTGAGGTGGGGTATGAACCAACAACCCCAGGAACACCAAAACAAACCTGAGTGTCAATCTAAATTAAATGTTACTACTAGTCAAGCTAGATCTACATTATTAATTACATAGAAATTTCATTAATTTCATATATATTCATGATTTTGCTATCACTGCTGCTATCAAATCTAATGGTTACAGCAACAATAGATTTTTCATATCCATGCTAGTTTATATTTGGCGCAGAACAAAGAGTTAACTTTCTCTAAATGAGAATCTCACTAACATATTCTCACTTTCCCGGCTTAGCAACCCCGCTAAAGTTTCTTATTCATGTGATCCTTACTCAGCATTGGGAAGAATTAGTTGATTAAATAGACAAGTATGTCCTGGTAGAGTTGTGCTTGGCTTGGCTCTGTAAAAGCATGTAACGTGAACCCCTGCTTGTGAACTCATGTCCTTGTGTATATTTAATCTGTCTTCACGCCTGGTTGGAAGGAGTTGACGGTGGACTCTTCAGGGAGATTGGACTCGTGGCATCTCCGATGGCTGAGTCGATTAACAGAACAGATGGCAGACCTGGCCAAAGAATTCCTTTAGAAGGACTACCTCTCACTTACAGACAAGAGAGACGCTATGGCATTTGTCCCTGCGATTCTTTCAGCCAATCAGTCTATGACCAGACAGGAAAAGTGAAAGTTACCATACTACAAACCCATGCAGAAAGACATCAGTGTCTCTGTAGGATAACAGCACCGTCTCAGCCTTGTACAGTATCTGATTAGACGCTGCGCAGAATAGAATTACAGAAAGTAAAAGATTAAAATGGCAGATGGAAAGAAAGAGGTGCTGTGACACATGTAGCTTATTCCATGCTTTAACTTTTTTATTATTTTTTAAAATCTTGATTCAGTTAAGTTACCATAGCTGGACTCTTAGAATTACAGTTAGTACTAACAGTATTTAAAAACATGATATAATTCAAAAGGGGCAGCACAGTCAGGTAGTTTTTACCACACAGCTCCAGGGTTTCCTTGTCTTGAGTCACTGTCTGTGAGGAGTTTCGTGTTTTTCCCTGTGTTTGTATAGGTTTCCTCCCACAGTTCAAATCCACACGCTGGTAAGTGGATTGGCTATTCAAAAAAGTATCCTTGTGTGTGAGTGTGTGAGTGATAGGTGCCCTGTCCGATTTTGTTTATGCCCTGCAGCTAGTGATTCTGGGTAATCTTCAGACCCACCACCATCCTGATCAGGATGAAATTGTTGCAGAAAATGAATGAATAAATGTATTGCAATTTTTATTTTACATGACTGAACCTGTTGAAATTTAAAGTAAATAAATGTTGTCATATAATCAACTGTAAATATACAATATAATTTACTAATTGCATGTTATAGTATAGTAGCACAGTAATAGCTCTAGATTTCTGAGGCTTTTCTGGTGATAAAACACAGATGGATACAGCGGAGTAGGCCTAATTATTTCTAATAGTATTACATCTGAGTAGCTTGAGCTTGGGCATGTGGTCATCAATCCTGTGTCCACTCTTATCACCAGATATCTGAGGAGGGCTCCAACGTGTCCTGTTTAGTGGAGCGCACACGTGGAGTTCTGGACTCTGTGTATGTAAACTACACTGTCACACAGCTTGGTTCCCCAGCTACGGTGTCCAACAGCTCAGACTTCACTAATGCCACAGGCTCCATCCTCTTCCTGCCGGAGCAGCGCTACATGGTAATACAGCTCTCTTGTCAGTCATCCATCATTAATGACCAGGGGACCTCCCGAAGAGGAAACTCTCAGCCGAGAGTGCTCTGTGTCCGGCCAATAGGTCATCAAGGGCTTTTTAAGAACAGGTCATGCTGTCGATGCCATGACTTATGATTTAATGTTTTTAAACCTAGTAATTGTTGTTGTGTCACAGCTCTAGCTTCTTAACATTTAGCTCCACCTAGTGGGTAATTTTGATGAACTTATTAAGTTTTATGATTTATTGTTATTAGTTTATGGCACCTTTTAATGGTAGATATGGGTGTGATATGGGAGAGGTACTAGGATTACAATTATACAGCTAAATATTATCATTGTGATGTACACTGCAGCATAATAGTAGTGAAACAATAATGTGACATGATTAAAGGCTGCATAGTGACCTCAACACCTCAAAACGCTCATTGGTCAAGTTTGCAGAACACAGAAAAAAACACTGAGATTAAGGTTTTTAGGCTCATTTACATATTACAGCCTTTCAGAACATCTGTATTGCAAAAGCAGTATCACAGTAACAGCAATATATTACGCATCCCTCACAGTCAGTGTTGTATAAATAAAGTAATCAACTGCTTCTGGATGACTCTGTACCCTCAGAGACTGTGTACAGACCTGTAGGTCTCACCTTATTCTCCTGCTTCCCTCAGGTTTTGAATCTGTTGGTGCTGGATGATGACATCCCTGAGTTTGATGAGTTCTTCCAAGTGCGGCTGGTGTCAGCTCTCTCTGCAGATGGGAAACGAGGCTCAACACCAACCAGCGGAGCCAGCATCGATCCAGATAACGCTGCCAACAATGTGACCATCAAGGCCAGTGACCACCCTTATGGTAAATGTGGCCAAGCCTTAAATTTCAGTTATTTAATGGAATTAGAATACAGTATTTATACCTATTTATACGCTCTCCAGAATATCTCCTAGTTTGGTGTACAGTCAGAGACCACTAACCATACTGTAGATCATCGTAAGTGTTTAGTGTGGCGAATCACGCCCAGAAATGTCATGAATATGCTCCAGTAACATCATAGCTTTGTCATACTTATTTCAAATTGGTATTTTTAGAACAATGCAGATGTTCCAGGCCAGTGATAGTGAGTGTGTACTGTCGTGACATTGCTGCATACAATCTCAGCTCGTTTCTCTGAACTGCTTTGTTCTTGTTTCAGGTCTGTTGCAGTTCCAGACTGCTCCGGTTGATCAGGCTATGATCCGGCCTGCTGGGGAAGAGGCTCGAGTCACTGTTCAAGAGGAGGCCGGTGTGCTCAGACTGCCTGTGGCTAGAGCACAGGGGCTGCTGGGAAGGGTGCTGGTGGCCTATCGCACTGTCCCATTAACAGCCATCAGCCCAAAGGATTACCAGGTAATTACCACAGTCTCCTAACTGTGTACATAGTGTAGAGGAAAATGAAAAGTATTTACAATCTCTCTCTCTCTCTCTCTCTCTGACAGGACACTGATGGGTTACTGGATTTTCTTCCAGGCGAGAGACTCAAATATATCAATGTGTCTATTATAGACAACTCAGTGCCAGAGCTGGAAAAAGTGTTCAGAGTAGAACTCTACAACCCTGAAGGGGGAGGTGAGACACCTCTGGCTTCATTTTCTTATCTTTTGTTGTGTTCACTCTAAAAAATTCTAGGTAATTCATAGATATAACCTGACTATACCAGCCTAATTATGATGACTGTATTGACTGGCTGGTATATGTTTTTTTCTACTGTTAGATATCTGTAGCTTACCTTAACGTTTCAATGAACTTATCTTACACTTTTCTATTCCTTATGTGTTCCCCTTGTCACTTTTGCATGCCCTGTAACTGTATTCCATTCATATGATCTGGGCATGATCATGGAAAACTGGACCTTTGTACTATTTCCTTGAATCCTTGTGTGGATCCTGTGTGCCCCTGTCCTGTGTGGTTTCTGTGTGGTGCAGTGGATCTGTTCTTTGGGGGAGAAGGCAGTGGAAGTGGAGAGAGTGACAATGACTTCCTCCTTCCACCCTTTCACTATCACCACGGTAAGCTCACTGACCAACTTCTTAACTTCCTCTAAAACCCAAACTGATCCATTTCAAAAACATGCAGCTGTAAGAACAGTTAAAAGGTAGAAATTATAGTTCTAACTGAATTAAATGGCTTTTTCACACTATTTGTCCCACAATTTAGTCCTGGGCAAGTCCTCAAACCAGTCTCATATCCAACCTGAGTGGTCCTGGTCAGCACATTGAGATACATTACTGACTGTTCTTTGCTTATATTGGCAATACATTTTCCCTGTAAAATCATCAAATATAATTACATGCAACTAATATTTTGATGTTAGCTGCAGAGGTAAAAGAATCTGGCACAACTTTGTGCTTGGTAAAAAGCAAAGACCTGCAACATTTTTGACTTGAGACTGTAGATTTTATAAAATACCAATATGTTTCGTCAACTAAGCCTTCAACAGGGTTAAAAGACAAAGATAAAACAGTTTAAATACATGTAACAAAATAAAGCAGCCAAATTAAACACTAATTAAAAACCATTAAGAGGCTGGCCCATGTTGAATACGTTATGTTCCACTAGGGATCTTAGACACAAATGGAGTGGCTCACCTACACATTAAAATACAAGTCCCTCTCAAAACACACAGACAAAAAATGCCAGCAACTTTTTGCAAGACACATGAAGAAAGTAAATGTATAGAAAAAATAATTTCTTAAATATAACCTGAAAGTCCAAGAATCACCGTGGTTTATTTTGTGGAAAACAGTCCCAAATAAATGTTTGTACCGATCTTTGTAATTTGTATTACCTTGGGAACACTGCCTGACCCTATACACAATTGTAATGTTTTCACTCTAACCACATGTGGCCCAAAGCATTGTCAACATGTGTTCTTAATAATAGTTTGGTTGGGGAAACACACACACAATGCTTTTGTTAGCCATGCTCTTTCTAAGCATGTTGTTTTACTTATTTGAAAACAGTGTTTGAAATTTCAACTTTATACTATAATGCCAAATATATGTGCCCTTTAATTTTTAATGGATGTTTGATGGTCATTCAGTGTTAAAGGTGGGAAGTGAACCCGATTGTTTACTGAGTGATTAGACGTGACCATGGTCTTGTGTAATGAGTTCATGAACACTTGTTTGTTTGATGGAGTCAAATATGTGAGCACATATATAGCCACTCTTTTCCCAAGCGTCTGCCATTCATGCTTCTAAGCCACCACTGGCAGCAAGTGAGACAAACTCAATAGCTGTTGACTGGTGTGTTTTGCCTACAGTTTGTCTTAAAGTTGGTGCTAATTCACTGCTAAGTGCATGCACCCTTGTTTTCTTTTGGTTGCTTCTTGTCTAGCCAGTGTAGACTTTCTCCTAAATCAAAGCTCCTTGTTGGTAAGTTCCAGATTAAGAGCTGTAAATGTCCACCTCAGCGCCCAAGTAAAACATCCTTATTTAGTGGCGTCTTGCAACTTGAAGACTAGTGTCTACTGTGCTATTTACACTGCACTGGAGCCAATGAACACTCAGAGGGGAAATGTGGGAAAAGTAAATAATCATTATGTTGAGAGGATAGCAGCAGTGGTAAGGTACGTATTGAGAATGTCAAGAGGTTCACTTTTCTCACTGGACCTCTTTTAAAACACATACAACATGCTCTGTTCAAGTTTGTGTTAAGGCTGACATCTTAGCTTTGCTGATTCTTAATATGTGTAAATCCAGCATCTTTACCACAGTGGGGTATTATATGTTCTGCAGTAGCACAGCTCAGACTTTTAGCATTACATTGATTGTACACGTACACTGACTCATTTACAGTTCCTTATTTGTGTTTAATTTTACTCTTTCACTTTTGAGTTTGTCTTAGCCTAACTGAATTGCTGGTTTTTGGACATTTTATAAATAATGAAATTAACTATTTTAAGGTGCGGCCATTTTGGATTCAAGCATGCAATTGTGTTAGTAAAATATTACAATAAAAAGGCATGAAACACAATTAGAAAGTCATAAGCATAATGTAATCAAGGACAATGCTAAATATGGGCTAAGTGGCAGGGTATAAATCCCCCCCGAACTGTTCTGTGTAGCAGTGGAACACAGTTCTCTTGGTTGATATTGTTCCATCCAATAGTTAAAGTGGATTCATCATCCAAAACTAAGTAGCTATCATGCATGAGGCCTTGTGTTGGAGGTTCTTGGTTGGTCAATTTGTGTCGCCTTCCACCTTAAGAAATCCACCTTCTTTTTTCTAAGTCTGCATCATCTGAATGAAATTAATTTTCTGATTTTGTTTTTCTCTGTTGAAGCAAATTTGGGAATTGCGTCTCACATCATTGTAACCATCTCTGCATCTGATGAGGCTCATGGGGTCTTCCAGTTTAGTCCTAACTCTCTGGCTGTGAATGGGACAGAGCCTGAGGATGGGCAGAGTACTGTGGTCTTACAGGTCAGGCCCATCTTCAATAACTATGGAACAAGATATAGCAACATAAACTTTTTTAAAATTTTATTTTAAGTGTACAGAACTGTGTTGAAATTATTGTCTGTAGGGAACATTCACATGGTAATTTAATTGCAGATAGACATTAGACTGATAAAACACTGGGGTATTCCTTAAATCTCCACAGAGCAGTGATACAGACGATGACACTCGCTTTACTGTCCCTCGCAGGTTCTTCGGATGTTTGGAGCTCTGTCTAATGTGACTGTACACTGGGAGGCAGATTCAGATTCTGAAGGAGAGCTTATCTACAGATCTGGCAACTTGACTTTCGGTGTGGGACAGACCAATGGGAGCATTTACCTTCTAATCTCCCAGGACGATGTCCCTGAACTAGACAAGAGTTTCAGAGTCCGTTTATCGAACGTTTCCCACGGACGACTCGGGAACCAGACGGTTGCCACAGTGAATGTTCTGGCCAGCGATGACCCCTATGGCCAGTTTGTGTTTGCAGATAGCAGCAGACCAGTACATGTGGCAGAATCAAACACTGCTGTCACCTTGATGATACAAAGGAGGAGAGGGTTAATGGGAAGAGTACGAGTGTCTTACCGAACATTGAGGGATACAGACCCCGAGCCCTACAGCACTCAAGGTGTTGGCAGAGCAAGTGCTGGAAATGACTTTATACCTGTTTCAGACTCTGTGACATTCTTGGCCAATCAGAGTGAAGCAAATATCACAGTCAGGATTCTGGATGACAAAGATCCAGAGAGGGCAGAGTCTGTGTTTGTGGAGCTCAGCGGCGTCACACTGGTGGAGGGTGTTCAAGCAAGACCAGGTGAGAAAAACTAAACTGAATCCAACTATTATGGAATGCACTATTGAAGATATAATTAGAAAGGACTCTGCACATGTGTTTCTTACTTAACACTGGTAGAAGCCCACTGTGTGAAGTGGACTGCTTACGTTAAGAGTGGAGGATCTCTTTGCAGGCAGTAGGACCAGTCACAATCATAGGGATGTCTCAAAATAAACAAAGCATTAGGACCAGTCAGTGGAAGATATTAGAAAACCTGTTTTTTTTTTTTCAAGGATTTTTTTGCTTTTAAATATTTTGTTTGCAATGTGCTGCTTGCTGAAGGGAGAGTTGGTAAAATGAAAATTGCAAGTACAAAATGACTACTTTAAAACGTATTACATGGATTTACACGTTTACAATTACAATTGCCAGCTGTCATAAGTTTTAAAACATATATGACATGTTGTTTCCTGTAGTTGCTCTGTCCCCTCGACTCGGCCTAAGGAATATGTCCGTGGCTCAGGTCATTATAGAAGCCAGTGATGATGCCTTTGGGGTGCTACAGCTCTCTTCTCCTGCAGTGAGCGTGCCTGAATATTATGTCGGGCCAATTATCAACGTAACGCGCACTGGAGGAATTTTTGCTGACGTGTCTGTGAAGTTCCGTGCAGTACCCTTGACTGCACGAGTTGGTAAGTAGAAATAAAACAATAATTGGATGCTTCTTGTAGTAAAATAAAAACTATGTTGGTTTATTAATTGGAGCAGGGTTTAATTATCATGCAAAATGTATATAATTTAGTCTTATAATATATTTCAAACTTTATACACCATTCTGCCAATCCATTTGGACAGGCCTGGAATTTTGACTTGAGTCTACGATTGGGGGCAGCCATGGCCTTATGTTTGGGGCAATGGGCTTGGGTCAGGAAGGTAACCAGTTCCAATTCCCACAACTAGGGCTGGACAGTAGTTCAATATCAATATAGTGTAATATAGAATGTTTCAATAACGATATGATTTTTAAACAAATTTTCAATATTCATTATTTACAGAATCTGTCACTGACTGACGTTCATTACAGTGCGGTACTCAGTTCACTGCGCTCTATTTTAAAGTTGCTTTAAAAATATGAATATTGACAAAAAGATCATTGTACTTACATTAACATTTATTGAGGCATACAAAGCATACAGGGACAACCGGATTAGCCTCATGGCTAGACTTTGGACACTCAAATGTCTTGACTGATAATTTATGTTTGGTGTAAGGTGGAAATCATGTAAATTAGGTTTTTTTTCATTTGGTGGTCTTTACTTCCTTTGCTGATATATTATGGAGGGCTATTTTGACACAGTAATCCTTATCCATGCAAGTATCTTCAGTATTGTGTTGGTGTTTGTAGGTGAGGACTATAGTGTGGCCTCCTCTGACGTGGTTCTGCTGGAGGGAGAGAGCAGTAAACCTGTTCCCATACTTATCATCAACGACGTGGTGCCTGAACTGGAGGAGACCTTCCGCATTGAACTTCTCAACCAGACGACAGGAGGAGCGTTCCTGGGAGATCTCACGCAGGCCATCATCACAATTCTTCCTTCTGATGATCCGTATGGATCTTTCGGTCAGTTGAAGCACCATCATTCCATGATTACATTCATTACGAGTCTGAAGTCTGATGCCTGTGTCTTGTTTGTTGCTCAGTCTTTCAGCCGGATCCCATCACTGTAGAGGAGCCAGGGGTGAATGCATTTGAAGTCTCTTTGCCCATTGTGAGGAATGCTGGTACAATAGGTTTTGTGACTGTCCAGTGGCAAGCTACTGTCAATGGAAGACCTGCAACTGGTGACCTTCGACCCCTGTCTGGCGAGGTCGGCTTTGCTCCAGGTGAAACCATGAAAACACTGAAAGTGGAGGTTTTGGCTGATGATGTTCCAGAAATTGAAGAGGTGAGCATAATATTATTCTGTTGACTTGCACTGTGCTTTTATATTGTCTGTCAATAGCTTGGGGATGTTGACTCAATTTGTGATGGCATATTAAATGGAAATTTATTTAAATCTACTAAGTCTTTGCAGAAAGATTAAAACTTTAACAAAGGATTGAACAAAGGAATAAAGCAGTTTACGTTTTATCCTCTTGTGATGTCAGAACTCAACAGCGAACAAAACTTTCAGCAAATGGAATAAAATATTTTCAATATGGGTTTTAGTTTGGAAAACAAAGCTGATAAACAAAGTACACATAAAAATGCATGTGTCCTTTGTAAAGGGAGCAATGATCAAGAGGATTTAAAGATCCAGAGCTGTTGTGAAACTGCAGGGGTCATCATTTATTTTACATACACAGTGATGAGGATGTTTCGAGAGACAAAAACCTCTCCAAGAATTATAGTTGCAGGTGTACAGCTGATTGTAGAATTCCTTTCCCCGTGTTCCCCAGTCTAATCAAGCACTAATGCAGACACACAATAAATGTTTCGTTTAAATGGTTTTGTTAAAAATACAAAAAAATGTTTTTTGTAATTTTACCGCACTTAAGAATAAAGCTAATTTTCTCAAATTTTTTTATCCATGTTTAACAATAATTACAATAATTATCTGTTGCTTTTTTATGTTAATTAACCATTTGCTGGTAATTGTGTATTCTTGGTAATCTGTATATTGTAGATCATCAAGGTGGAGCTTACAGGTGCCACAAACGGTGGAAGCATTGGTGCCGAAAGAGTGGTGAACATCATCATTCCTGCAAATGACAATCCATATGGAACAGTGTTCTTTCAGCAGGCAGTTTACCGAGTACAGGAGCCTTTGGAAGGACCGTACACAGCCAACATTACTGTTCGGAGAAGGTCTGCAAACATATCTGTTTATTGATGACTAGTGTAAAGGCTGGTGCAAGTGTATTTCATTACTGTAAAAGAATTACAGTAAAATTAATGTCTATTTAACTTTCTTATGCTTTCAAGTGGAGGTAATTTTGGTCTCCTGGAGATTCTGTACAGCACCTTTGAGTTGGACGTGGTGGGTAATGCCCAGAGAAACGGCCACAACTTTCTGATCTACTACAATTCGCCCTTGCCTGGAGCATCCACTAGTGCCACCCGAAGGCCCATCAACATCACATCAACTGGGGACCACCTGAATTTCTGTGCTGCCTTCTGTCTTCGAGAAAGAGCCTGCCAAGCATTTTCTTTTACTGACACCTCCACTCCAACATGCTTCTGGGTAACTTCTGGAGCTAATCAGCTTTCTGCTAGTACCCAAACACTCACCTACATCAAAAACACCACCGCTGCTGCTTATCTCTTCAGCTCGCAGGCTGTGGCCGGGAGTGATTATGTTACCATGACGGCACAGACGGCAACCATGCTGGACGGGTCAAGTGTTGCCAACCTCACCGTGTCAATCCTTACAGATTCCTTACCAGAGGTGGATGAGAGTTTCATGATACAAATCTTGAAGGTTAGCCTGGTTAATACGACTGTGGCTGAAAAGCACTTGCCCACAATTGGGCAGCCTGGCACAGCCCGGGTGACCATAGGGATGAATGGGGATGCGTTCGGAGTGTTTATAATCTATAGCATTAGCTCTAATGCTACTGAGAAAGGCTTGTATCTGGAGGTGAGAGAGGAGCCACACACCAGAGTGCCGCTGGTCATTGAAAGGACTGGAGGAAGTCTAGGACAGGTCACAGTGGAGTGGATGTATGTTGGAGGGAGTGCAAAGCCCAACGCTGACTTTAATGGCACAGGAGAGACACTCATCTTTGCTGAAGGTAGTCCTTAGAACAAATATTTACATTCTCATATTCATAAGAGGATTTAAATTGAAAGAACTACACCAACGTACATTTTAGAATTGTATAGTTTTGTGAGCTGTTAAAATAATTACAAGCTAATTCACATCAAGCACTGAAAATGATAAATCTAAAGAGATTGTAGAACATGGCTAGAACAATTTAAATAATAATAAAAATACACTGCAATAAATTAAATATTTTGAAAATGTTTTAGAAGTCTTATTGAACTACGTTATTGTCAAAAAACATTATTTAATTCCATATTTGTGGTGTATTCTGAATTCCCCAGTTTGCTACACTGATACAGACTTTTATTTTGAATATTTTAAACAGATTCGTATTATGAAATGATGGTAGAATTTGAATTTGTATCACAGCTTCTGGTCCTGTGTTTCTTTCACTCAAAGGTGACATGAGGAAAACCATTGATTTCTTCATCACAGACGACACTGAGCCAGAGGATAATGAAACATTCCGGATTGGTCTAGTGAGGACTGAGGGTGGCAGCCGTATTCTGCCCAGCTCAGACACTGTCACCATCCTCATCCTCGCCAATGACAATGCAGCTGGCCTCGTGGGCTTCAACCCAGCCTCAAGATCTGTTATTGTTAGAGAAGGTTAGTGTGCAAATACTGTTCCTGTCAGTCATCAGTACCAGACATATTTGATGAAAAATACATGCAATATACAATATGATGTCTTACCACAAATACATTATGAAAATGAATTTTTGTTAAAAATAATATATAGTGAATCAGGTATACAGACTTAGCCAAAATGGAGAGTGTAGGCTACATTTACCTTTACTATGTGGACTGTGGGAGTAAACCCTTGCGGACACGGGGCGAACACACCCAACTCCTCAACTCCACACCCAACCCCAGGACCCTGGATATAATATGCAGGCAACACCATGGCTGTTCAAAAGTCCAAATCTTAAAAACACAGAGGGTAAATTACAGACAAAGGCAGGCATAGATATACAGTATTGTGCAGAAGTCTTAGGCACCTAAGATAATTATATAAATTTAAATAATGACTTGTCAGTACGCGTGGTGTTTGTATAAAGTTATATATAATCACTGTAAATACAAAAAATAATAATATAAAACAAATAAGAAATATAATTTTTTTCTATAAAGTAGTAGGTGAGAGTGTGTTTGAAGAACAATGTTTTGTTCAGATTCTCCTTGATTTGCATGGATTTGTTAAATCAACAGTAAACATTATTTAAAATCATTATTTATTAAGCGTTAAAATTAGGTATTGGATGATAACCAGACTCAATGAGGAGAGATTTGGAAAACGTTAAACCAACACATTCACACACACAATATCACACTGGAATAGTGTTGTTTGATTTTTATTGTAATGTTGGATGTTGTTTGTTTGTTTTTTAGCAAATAAACACTTACTGCTCAGATAAATAGCTTTTTAAATCTCATAATATATATATAAGGTGACGCAGCAAATAGTGTCGCAGTCACACAGCTCCAGGGACCTGGAGGTTGTGGGTTCGATTCCCGCTCCGGGTGACTGTCTGTGAGGAGTTAGTGTGTTCTCCCTGTGTCCGCGTGGGTTTCCTCTGGGTGACTGTCTGTAAAGAGTTTGATGTGTTCTCCCTGTGTCCGCGTGGGTTTCCTCCGGGTGACTGTCTGTGAGGAGTTTGGGGTGTTCTCCCTGAGTCCGCGTGGGTTTCCTCCGGGTGCAAAAACACATGTTGGTAGGTGGATCGTAGGTGTGAGTGTGTGTTACACTTTGAAGGACTGGCTCATCCTCCAGGGTGTATTCCCGTCGTGCGCCCAATGATTCCAGGTAGGCTCTGGACCCACCGTGACCCTGAACTGGATAATAAATGAAATTTAATTTGATTAGAAGAGACTGTGGGGGCTTCATTGATGTCCACAGTGTGATTTTAATGTATTTGGCAACCTAAGTTAATGCTTATACTAACTTAAAATAACAACACGTTCCTATATACAGTTGATTCTACTATCTCAAACATTTTTGAAATGTGCATTGTCCATCTCTATTGTCTATTCAATTATCTATCAGCTTAATTTTGTGACATTATTTATGAAAATATTAAATGACCAAAAAAAAGCAGGAGAATTACATCAGTGCTTCTCCTGCTTCTTCAGTTTTTGATCTTCCTCTGCTGCAGGTGCACACATCACTCCCTTGTTCTTGAGTGACATATATTGTTGATTTGGAGCATTAATTATGAATGTTGCCTGTCCTGTAGGTATGTGTGTAAAGGCATTTGAAACCTGCCATGTAATTGAAAGATCACGTTTCAATTCAGCGCTCTGTAGTAACCAGTGATGCACTGTTATGGTGAGACAAGATGAAAGAGTCTAGCGGTGTTACTGGAACAGCTGGTACACTGGAAGGCAGGAGTCATTACACATGGATGACAGGGCAGTTGGATCCTTTTCTTTTGAATCCCATTACTTTTATTCTATATAGAAATGTTGCCAGTGAAAACATACTTTCATTAAAATTTTTTTAATTACATTTTTTTTTTATGTAAAACAGTATCATACACACAAACCAAATACATCATCCACTCTAATATTTGAGAACACGTGCTCGTCCAGCAGCTACTTCTCTCATGGAAAGCCTTTAAAGTAGATGCTAAAAGCTTCAGTAATGATTTGATTGTTTTTAGACACAAGACCATTAGTGTGTTAAGGTACGGGTATTGAAAGTTTGGTTTTGAATCTCGGACACCACCTAAACTCATATTGGACTGAGCTCCATCACTCCAGAGAATGCCGTTTTACTGCATTACAGTCCAATGCTTGTGGCTTTACACCCCACTTGTCCACGTTTGGCATTGGGAATGGTGACTCTAATCAGAAGTAAGATGAATCTGTCAGACTTTGGCATGAGCTAGTTTGTATACTGCAGGTCAAAGGGTGCGATTGCTGGTGGAAAGAACACCTCCCGCGATAGGAAACGTCACAGTGCAGTGGCGAATCGAGGGCCCGCAACCTTCTCTGACATTCATGGATATCTCCGGCATTCTCTTCTTCAGTGAAGTAAGAAAAAAACCCTCATTCCATTATAAACCAGTCAAACAGACTTTTATTATTTAAATAAAAATGTAATTATTTCTTTCAACAATAACATTTTAAACTCTAGATCACAAATGAATACTTTATTACCTTTCTGTTTTTTTTCACATATACTCTTGCATATACATGTTCTGTTGTGCTTGATAATAGGGGATGCTGAATGACACTATAGTGCTGCAGCTACTGGATGATGGCACCCCTGAGGAGAGAGAAGAGTACAGAGTTGTCCTCTCTAATATTCAAACTAAGGGTGAGCATTGTGTTGCTGTTTATTACTATGTTATAGTTTATATAGTTGAGCTTGAGCTTGGAGCTTTCAGTGCTTCAGTGCACTGAAAGCTTTCAGCATTCAGTGATGCTCCAGCTCCCTACTGTTTTACAATACCTTTACTGTTAATACTTTCACTCCCATGCATTTACATTGAAGGGTCTTTGCACCAGCACAACTGATTCACTCTGTCTGTGTCCCACAGGTGTGACAGTCACAGGGGCAGCTGCTCTAGACATTCAAGGCCACGAGGCAGTGGTCAGCGTGGAGGCCAGTGATGAGCCGTTTGGAATGCTCAGCATCGCCCCATCATCCCGCAGTGTATCCACGGAAGAGAAAAACACTACAGTTAGAATCTACATTAACAGAGAGTTTGGAGCCTCAGGTTTGTTCTTGTGTGGAAAAGTAATGCTCTTATTTGAAGAGTTAAATGTTCGTTTGTTGTTCTTAAATTGCATAACAGTAGCAAAAAAAGTCATCGGGGCATAATTATATTGTAATGGCATTAGAGACACAGCCATTGTGCTTAAGGGAGCTCTAAATTACACTTGAACAATGGTATAGAGCAGGGTTTGGCTGGGTGTGCAGCAAGAGCGAGAACTGAAGAGATGAGAAGGTGAAGGTATTTGCAGAGAGATGAGATTATTTTATTTAGGACAAAAAGAAAACAATGGGGTAACACTCAGAGGAATACTCAGGGCTCACAGGTGCATGTCTATGGAAGAGAGAGTGAAAAGACACATAGAAGAGAAAACAGAACTGAACATGTGATCAAAACCTGATGAGAGATAAGAACACAGGAGAACAGGCACAGATTATGGCACCCACATAGACCATCCCATGCATGACTCTCACCACACACAAGCCACCCATTCATGCTCATAAAACCACAGCATTTAACACCACAAACTAATTAGCAAACAAGCATGAATTGTGCAGGGGAGCTGCAAGGCAAGCGTTAATACTACTAAAGTGTAGTATGCGTTTTTCTACATTCACTTAATACATTGCTGTGAGCCCCCAGACTTTTGGAATACAATCTGTAACAACTACATCAAGTCTTTTTAAAGAATTTATTTTGGCAAAGACAGTGCATGTCTTACTGAACGTTGCTGGAATCCATTTGAATTTATTACACAATTCCAAGTTCATGAGACTGATGCATTATCATGCGTTTATTATTTTTACACTTCTGAGAAGCAGATCTTAGGAATGTTGCTGTTGCTCAGTGCTGTGATTCTGCCCACAGGAGCCGTGAATATCAGCTATGAGACAGTGAAGGGCTCTCTACAGGACCTGAGGCAGGTTGAGGGGGCTTTAGCCGAACCCAGTCAGGACTTTCTGTACGACTCAGGTTCTGTGGTCATGCAGGACGGTCAAACGTCTGTGTCCATCCCAATTACAATTATAGATGTAAGTAACTAATCAGAAGTTAAACTAATCGTGTTTAGCCAGTTCTTCAAACTGATCTGAGAAATATAGAATTTAGAATTACCTTCACTGTCAAACTATCTTTATCATTGCATAACAATATTGTTGCATGCTTAAACAGAACAGCAGATATTTTTTTTGGAGTTCTTATTGCGCTGACATGTTGATGTTTGCCTTTAAACAGGACAGTATTCCTGAGCTGCAGGAATTTTTCCTGGTCAACATTACATCAGCTGTTTTGATAAGTACAGCCCCAACTGCCACTAAGCTAGGTACAGCCTAATGAACATTTTTGTTGCACCTAATTTCCTACAACACATTCTTTGGCATGTCCTCTTTTCCTGTTCTTTCTTTTGTATAGCACTGATTTCCTTCATCTTTTTTCTCTTTGTTCCTTCATTCATTTCACTCTAGAGGTGCGCTATACTCTAAAAGGTAACAATACAGGTGTGCTTTGTGTTTTTGCATACGATCAGAAGATGTACATAGAATGCCTGCCTTCCAGTCTGCTTTGTAGAGCACATTTGTTGATGGATGCAGTCTCAAAAATGTTAGCAGGTTTAAATTAGCACAACCTTGTTTGAATAGCATTTAGTAAAACTCTTTTTTTAATTTCCAGTAAAACAGCCATAAATTACAAGTTTTAATTTTCAGTGTTCAGAATAAAAACAAAAAAACATACATTTAACACAAAATAACACAGATTTCCAAGGTTGGTCCTAGAATACATTCTGGATCTCACATAAATCTTTGCAAAACAGAAAAATTAAAGCTCGTCTTTTGGATTTCTTGTAAATTAGGTTTATCTGAAGACATTTTTGTTCTTGCAGTCTTTAGCAGTCCCTTTGTCTCTTTTATTATCTTTTAGTATGTTTGAATGAGTTATCTTTTTACTGATATAATGAATAACTTGAACTTAATGCTGGTTTGACTGGGAATGAGGTAAATGAAGGGTAATGAAACTTTTCTTTAGTGCTGTAATTGACTATAAATCAAAAGTATGGATCAGTGTTAGTTTCCTTTAGATACTAGCTGTATTAGTTTATTAGTGCTGTAGCTTGGGCACCAAACTGTAATGATATACTGAAATGCCGCTGTGTGAATTGTGAGGAAGTATAATTGTTTGCTGCTGTGGATTTAATGTGTCAACAGATACTCTAGGTTTGGTAGCAGAGGTTAGAATCAATGCTAATGACGGGGTCCGAGGAATCATCAGCTGGCAGAACATAGAGTAAGTGCATCTACAGAGTAATTCATGAGTAATTCATGAAACAAACTACTGTCAAAATTTATGTTCATAGATGCCACAGAGCTGGCCTACAAGTTAACAGTTATGTGGCATTATTGTTTCTCTGTAGTTATGAAGTGAATGAGACGATTGGAGTTGTAACCTTGGTGGCGTATCGTCATGCTGGAACCTATGGAAATGTCTCCCTCTTCTTCTATGCACAAAATCTAGAGGCTCAGTTGGGCCTGGATTACAATGCTACTGCTTCAGTGAGTCATGTATATTGACATTCATGGCATTTGATAATACTTCTACATGTGTACAGCAGACACATTGTACGCACTTTATGACACTATTATGATTATTTATTAATATTATCCATTAGGTATTTAATTATTTAACAGGTTATGAATTTAACTTCTGTTAAGTAAATAGCTAGCTACACAATTACTGATACATACATTTACTTTGCTATCTGTTCCTTACAAACACACCTGGTATCAACTGGACGTTTACAATTCACACCAAAAACAGATATAATCTTCTCTAATTTCTGTGTTTTTAAAATGGTATTATGCCACAGAACCCAGTGGTCATGATATCTACAACAATACAGATGCAAAAATATATATACAGACAATTGTATTACCCATTAACCCTGTGATAATTCATTTGCAGATGCTCCACTTTGTCAATGGAGAGAGGTATAAGTTTGTAGAGGTGCTGATCTTGGATGACCCCATTCCAGAAGGTGATGAGAAGTTTCAGCTCATTCTAACAAATCCCTCATCAGGTCTTGAGCTTGGCGAGAACACTACAGGTTAGTAATACAAATCCTACAGAAGGTTAATTTAGTTTACATGTGAGAAGATAATAGATGCCCAGCAATAACATCAACGCATGAGCTAAGTTAGACCATCCCTGTGCTCATGTCCCATAGCAACTGTAAGCATCATGGCCAATGATGATGGCCACGGCATCATTTCCTTCAACAACAGTGAGCACTTCCTGCTGAGGGAGCCCACCTCAGTGTCTGGTCTGGGTCAGAGTGTGGCCACTCTCTACATTGTTCGGAATCCACCTCAGGGAATATTCGGCACAGTCACTGTCCAGTTTTCCATTACTGATGCCAATGGCACACTCTACCCTGATGACCTCACACCATCTGGGGGCTTTGTAGTTCTGGAGGATGGGGTCAGATATAAGGTCAGCAAAAACTTGTCTGAACACCTAATCTCCTATGTTTTTGACTGACGGGAGCTTACTTAAAAGAACCCGTTCTCCTCCCTGTCATTTTAATGATATTCTATGATGTAGACTGTAGAGATCTGGGCAGTTTTGGATGCAGAGCCAGAAATGAATGAGACCTTCACGGTGACTCTGTACAACCCCACCGGTGGAGCACGACTGGGAGAGCCCACGCAGACCTTCATCACTGTGCTGCAGAACCAGGCTCCACTTGGACTCTTCAGAATAGCCCCATCCAGCAACAGGTACACACACCTATACACAGTACTCTGTACAGGGCTTAGACATCTGAGAACATGAGATCTGGGCACTAAGGTTTGAATAAAAACCATGAATATTAGAGAAAATACAAATAAACTAAATGTGGGTTAGCTTTAGCACTTACAAAAAGCCCCAAAAAACAAATGTCCATTATTTATATTTATCATCCACTACCTGCCTCAGCTAATCGGAGTGAAATATATGTCCAGACCTGATAGGACATTGAGTTCAGTGGTTTTAGACAGAATATTCTTGTCTGTGTTTTAAAACATGAAAACATGGTATGATCCACGTTAAAGAGAACTTTGCTGTTATTGGGTCAGGATGTCGGGAACAAAGCCAACTGAACCAATCCATTCTAATCCATATTAGAATTCTTTACTGTATTTCTTTATTTACAGTGTTAAACTGTTTTCTTTTGCACAGTAGTAAAAACACAAAAATAAACGTCAATTTGCAGTACAGTCAGCTGATTGGTCTCATTGTATGTGCTTGTGTTCAGAACTTTGAGCTCTCTGACCGTAGAGGAGACTGCAGGTACGGTGTATTTGACAGTGTCTCGCAGTAATGGACTGGACTCTGCAGTCAGTGTGGAGTTTGAGACACAGTCGGACACAGCCTTTGGGATGAGTAAGAAAATTACACTAATACACAATGATAATGTCAACAATATTGTATTTTATTATAATTGATAAAGCTTGCAGTGCACCATGTTTTATTTATTTAATTTAACCCTTAACTGAACTAAAGGGAAATGGAAAAAAAAAAAATATATATATATATATATATATATATATATATATATATATATATATATATATATAAACACACAAAATATATAGCATAATGCAATATAGCAATATGTGTGTTTAGAAATTCCTTACAATGCAAAATGTATGGTGTGTATTAAAATATACTTTATATTGTTTTATTAGAGGGAGACAATCCAATCCTGGCTGTTTCTCAGCGCTTCAGAGACGCTCTGCCTGTGGGCTGGTGCTCTGTGCCCAGTGGAGATTCTGCTCTGGTTCTGAGGCTTGGAAGCTTGAACAGCAGCTCAGTCCAGGACCAGATCATTCTCTACAGCTGGCAGGGAGTGTTTGTACCTGTTGAGGTAAGAAATTAATCAGAATCATTCCATATTAACTATAATTCTTGCGAGACAAACAAAAGCTACTATTTCATTTATGTAACAATGATTTATTTTATTCCATACACAGACATTTGAGCTCGGAATTAAAGTATGAATATGGAGGGAAATTAAATGTATTCGTTATACTTTTTAAATAGCATTGACTTGGCATTTCCATACATTTTACCTCAAAGATCCAGTTAAGATGGCAGGGTCAGTATCAGGTTAAAAACCTTTAAAAAAAAATTTTTTTTTTTGATTATTTCAACGCTTGCAGCTCTTTTGGGGAAACTAGCTCCAGATGTCTTCCTTACTTTCTCCTTATTACTTAATCAATAATTCACAGAAATGAAAATGGAGATGTTGGTATGAAGAGCCAGTATAAATGTTGGTTTAAAGAAACATGAGAAAAGTCCATGTGTCTCTTGTCTCTTGCCGTTGTAGTTTGTGAGTGTCCAGAGGCCCTCCTCTTGTGTGGGTTTTACCGTAAATGGCACCTCCTATGTGGCAGTGTCCCACGGAGACACCGCCGAGTCGCCTGCTGCCAACATCAGCCTGTTTCGCCTCCAGCCTGACCTCAATCTTACTCTAGTGAGTCCATCAGTGTCACTATATCTATGCCCTCTTTCTCTCTCTGCCATGCACAAGCTATAACTCCCTCTCTGTTTTTACTCAGAAAACTCTGTGAAAATATTACTAGCTTTAAAAAAAGACCCGTGGCTTGCTCTGTTAATGCGTGGATGTCATAGTGTTTTGTAGTCTTTTCATTATTCTGTTTCTTTTCCAGGAGCAAACTTTGACTGTGGGAAGTTATGACATTAAGCCTTTCACAGTCGGATCTCAGCTATATTTCATTGCTTTAAACGAGGTAGAGTAAATTTACCTTCGGTATTAAATCTGTTGTTAGCTTTCATTTTAGAGAGTGCATGTTTACACTACATGAACATTAGAGGTGGGCGATATGGCCTTGAAATAATATCACAATATTTCAGTGTGTTTTGGCGATAATGATATTCTTGATGATATTACAACACACTGAAAAATATTTTTATTAATTTCAGAACAGACTATCGCAACAAAATAAATGTTACATTAATAATAATTATATTAAATTAAATAAATTTAATATATATTAATGGTAATTATAGCATTTTTCATAATAATAATAATAATAATAATAATCAAATGGTCTATTGTACATATAATATGAGTCACTTTCCACCATACTTCACTGTGGCTAAATGACTCATTTATAGAACGTATGCCGTATTATGGGTAACTGCATGATGTTATGTAAACAAGTGAGAATATCACGATATTGACTTTTTATCATTTTAAAAATGATGATATTATTGCGAACGATACAATATGGCACAGCTCTAATGAACATTATACTACATTACACCACATACGTTTATAGACACCACTTCACGTGTGACGCAGATGTTCAGTTACTCAAACGTATAAACTCTCTAAAGTAATGCATGTACTATGAAGCACTATGGAGCAAGTGCATATCAACTTAAAATCGTCATGCTCAATGGCAAACATGGGCTAGATGGATATGAAGCCCTCCAGCACTGACTGTGCAGCTGTAAGACTGCTTTTTCTGGAGTGATGAAATGCCATTCAAGACATCTGAAATACTCTGGTGGCTTTGTCTTAAAGCTGTCCCACAGTAGGGTGTGGTTTTGCAATGGACATAAATAACCTACTGATACTAGTGATTGTTGTCTATAGACCTTTGGCCATACTGTGTACATTTCTGGTGTGCAAAAGTAAAAATGATTAATTGTTTTCTCTATATGTCTTTTGCATTCTTTAGTTTCTGCTTTCATGTATGAACTGCTGTTGTAGATATTAAGCAATGTTCTCTCTGTGCAGGTGTTTGGGTGGATTAGGAATTCACTCACCTTCCTTCATACTCTGGAGCTGCAGAACATTACCACTCTCTCACCCTTCACCCGAGCAAGTGCAAATGAACAGTACCTTGCGGCCTGCAGGAACAGAGCTTCATCCGCCTGTTTGATCTATCAGTGGAGCAACGGGAGCTTCCAGAATCCTCAGCCACTGCCAGTCAATGCTAAAGTCAAACAAGTACAATCCATTTATTTGGGAGGAGATACATTCCTGCTAGTAGTCACTGAAGGTAATCTTGTTTTTCACTTTACATTATGTGTTCTCAGAAATACATGCATAGACTTATAACATTTAACTCACTGTAGTTCTCCCTCAGAGTAGTTGGGGACAATGTCAATACCAGGGAGAAAAAAAACCTATAACTATGTAAAAGAGGCATAACGCTGTTTTTAATCTTGAATATGACCGTTCTTGGGCGGCACGGTGGAGCAGCAGGTAGTGTCGCAGTCACACAGCTCCAGGGACCTGGAGGTTGTGGGTTCGATTCCTGCTCCGGGTGACTGTCTGTGAGGAGTTGGTGTGTTCTCCATGTGTCCGCGTGGGTTTCCTCCGGGTGCTCCGGTTTCCTCCCACAGTCCAAAAACACACTTTGGTAGGTGGATTGGCGACTCGAGTGTCCGTATGTGTGAGTGTGTGTGTTGCCCTGTGAAGGACTGGCGCCCCCACCAGGGTGTGTTCCCGCCTTGCGCCCAATGATTCCTGGTAGGCTCTGGACCCACCGTGACCTTGGACTGGATAAGGGTTACAGATGAATGAATGACAGTTCTTGACATTTGTATGTCATGTTGTTTACACACCAAAATAAATGCAATGATAACATTGTGAACGCATGTTATGAAATGTGAAGTATAGATAAACAGGCAGAAAGTGCTGCAACTTTGCCTCTTTGTTAAAGGGTTAAATCGCAAATTTAGTTCATTCTCTGGGGCTTTACTGTGGTACCAGAAGCTACCGGAAATGTCCCTACCCCACAGCTCCAGGATCCTGGGGTCCTGGGTTCTACACTTGCCTTAGGTCACTGACGGAAATTGTGTTCTCCTTGTTTCTGCTTGGGTTTCTTTCAGATGCCCCAGTTTCCTCCCACAATTCAAACACACTTTCCTGTAGATTGATTTGCTATTCAAAATTGTCCACAGGTGTGAATGTTTAAGAGACTGAGTGTGTTTAGCACTAAGGTGAACTGACACGCTGTCCATGATGTGTTCCTGCATAGCACCCAGTGATGCTGGTTAGCCTTTGAACACACCACGATCCTGATTAGGAAGAAGCGGTTACAAAAGATGAATGGGAAAAAAAGTACCTCCTCTGTAATTTAATGGCAAATTAAACCCAGAACTAACAAGGCCTGTTTAATGGTAGGCTGTTCTTTGTGGACCAGCTGAACTTTCTATGTTTGTAGTCTGCATGGTGTGCTCACGATGGTGTACAAACACACTGTGCACACAACAAGCACTGTGTTCTCACACAACAGCAGACATAACGGCTCCGATGCATTTTTAGGCTTCAGTGAATTGTAGAGAGGCACCAAAGCCAACACATGCGTCTGTGGATCGTAAGCGTGGTAAATGGCTGCTTCTCTGCCAGGCCTGGGTCTGCTGCCACAGCCAATCTAGAGCTTTATAATTTTATCTTGGGACTTTTCCTAGTAGGAGTGTCAGCATAGTGCTGCTCTGAACCACAGCATCACTTCATACAGTGTGTGTGTAGGTGTTGGCATGCGATTGTGCACTCCTACACTGTCCAGCCATGTTAAATCTCTGTGCTTTCATTGTTTGCTAAAGGTCCAAGTCCTGTGTGTGAGGTGTTTTTATGGGGTTCCCAGCAAACCTTCTTCAGACAAGCTCAGACCATTCCATTCGCTGGTTTGACTTCAGTCCACGCTTTCACTCCTACCTCGGGCATACGTATGTAAACATGGTTTATTTTCTCAGCTTTCTCACAGTAGAAATGCTGATCATTTTATCACATCTTTTATCAGGTTTATTACACTGTGTACACACCTATGTGTGAAATTACACTACAATCAGTAAAAATGACTAGAATTATATAACAATTATAATACAGTGTACAATTTACTTTTAGATACTGCTGTCCATGAAATTCACTTGTTTTTGGTTCAGTGTTTTGGGTTGATAGAGTATTAAACTCATAATTCAGTCATATTCATGTTTTTGTAATGATTATGCCACCAATTGCTTTGATATCATCGAAACATGCGTTATTACAGTTTGTATAGGACAATTGTGTTTGTATTTTGAAAGGCTAATGTCACTGCGTAAGTCTGTAGCCGTCAGGGAATGCGCGATAATTGCTTAGGAATCTTGCTCACTCTTTGTTGTTTAGCGCACCTGATTCTGGCTGGGACGAATGGATCTGCTCTGTATTCATGGAAGTCTGATCTGAGCCAGTTTAAGAAGGTCCTGAGCACCTCTCCGGCTCAGCAGTTCCTCTACCTGTCTGTCCAATCACTTAATGCAACAAAGAGTCTGATTATAGCCACAGGAGGATCCAACTCCATCGTATATGAACTGACCTCTATGTCCAACCAGTCAGACTTCATCCCTCGGTAGAGTACCTCAAGCAAATTTTCAGTTTTCTGTTCATCAAGATTTAATAGTTGTATTTAGATATTTCAGTGTTCCTCTAATTTAATATTTACATTAAGTGATTAATTGATGTGCATGAGATATTGTTACAGCACTTATAGTAATTAAACCCTTAACTTGGTCAACTGTGCTCACATTTATCAGTCCTTATACACCAGCCATTTCATGCTTTGTTAGTTAACACCTCTACGTCTTATTTTTGTGCCTTATCTGTGCTTGTTTGATGCTTTTAACATACTATTTAAAAAATATATTTGGTGGTATGTACTCCCTACAGCATGATTACTTCATGCATTCTCTACAACAAACATAAAAAAAAATCTGTTTTGACCAGAAGTGCCCAATTTTATTTGCCTGTTTAGATCTGGTGAGCTGTTCTTCCAGCCAGGAGTCAGTGAGTTAGAAGTTGCTGTGAATATCATCAATGATGAGGTGCCAGAAGAGGATGAACGTTTCCGTCTGGGTCTGAAGAATCCTAAAGGGGGGGCAGAGATTGGTGGTCGTGGTCAAGTGACTGTGGTCATCCTGGCAAATGACGATGCCTATGGCATTATTGGCTTTGCACAGGTTTCTCACAGTTGTTTTACAATGAAAATGTCTTGAAAACATATTGTTATTGTAGATAATCTCTTTAAACAATGCGCTGTTGAGGTTGTAATATAAATTCATTCATTCATTGTCTGTAACCACTTATCCAGTTCAGGGTCACAGTGGGTCAGGAACACACCCAGGAGGTGGCGCCAGTCCCTCACAGGGCCACACATACACACACGCATTCACTCACACACTCACACCTCCAGACACTCCATTCCACCTAGCAACATGTGTTTTTGGACTGTGGGAAGAAACTGGAGCACCCGGAGGAACCCCACGCAGACACAGGGACAACACACCAAACTCCTCACAGACAGTCACCCGGAGGAAACCCACGCGGACACAGGGAGAACACACCACACTCCTCACAGACAGTCACCCGGAGGAAACCCACACAGGCATAGGGAGAACACACCACACTCCTTACAGACAGTCACCCGGAGGAAACCCACGCAGACACAGGGAGAACACACCACACTCCTCACAGACCGTCACCCGGAGGAAACCCACGCAGACACAGGGAGAACACACCAACTCCTCACAGACAGTCACCCGGAGCAGGACTTGTCCCTGGAGCTGTGTGACTGCTGCACCACCGTGTCGCACCTTTGTAATATACAGCACGGCCCAATTTACCATTGGCTAATTTGACAGCAGAAAGTTTCAGGTTTCAGTATTACGTTTTTCATTCCAGATCATGCATAATATAAGCTTAACAGAACTCAAAAACTCCTCTAAATTTGCAGTAAATTTCTAAAAAAATGTTCAGATAAATCTCACTTTAAATACCTTTTGAATGTTTTAAATTACTACTTAACCTATCTGTGTTTCTGCCCAGAGCTCTTTATCTAGGGAGGTGGATGAGCTGGAGAGGGATAATCCTGTCACTCTCAGTGTGGAGAGGAGGAGGGGCACCTTCGGCAGGCTGACTGTACGCTGGGCAGCTAATGGCAGTCTGGAGGATATTTTCCCCACATCCGGAGTGGTGAGGGTTCATGGCTGAAAACACACATAATAGCATTGTAATAATGTTCTCCTTTATTTCAGTAGTAATCAGTTTATAATGCTTCTCCTGGATGACACTGACAGTCATATTTTGAGCTCTATCTATTTACGTCTGTTTGGGCGCTAACAAAAACAGTGATTACAATGCACCATGGTGTTAATGATGATAACATATTACCCATCCCTTACATTTCATAAAACAGCAAACAAAATACAAAATGTTTAAACACCAGTGGTCAATAAATTATTAAATTTTTTTGTGTAAAACAATTTGGATGTCAAGCAACATAAAGATGAAAACTGTGGCATTGTTTTTTAAAACTTGTGTATTAATAAATGTTAGCTCATAGAGTTAAATGTTGGAAATAAAATATCTTTTTTATATCTCTTTTCATCCTCTAGGTGACTTTTTCAGAGAGTCAGGCTGTGGCCACCATCTCATTGAATGTGTTAGCTGACAGCATTCCAGAAATGGCAGAGAAAGTGACCATCACCCTGACAGATGTCACCACAGTGGGGGTCATGGATCCTCCTCGGAGAGCTCAGATTGACCCACAGCGAGACAGAGCCGAGCTCACCATTAAAGCAAATGGATCTCCATATGGAGTAATTGGATGGCACCTGGACTCACAGTACTTCATCACAGCCGAACCTCCAAGTAATTCATCTATTTGCAGAGTCTGAGCATTTCGGCCAAACCTGAACAATGAAAGGGGTCTGAATGCCATATAATCAGTCGTCATAACTGCAGTCCACCTCTAAAATTACAGGCTTTCATTTTTCTGCAATTTTAATGAATCGATTGCAGAGAATTATGTTAAAGACTTGCTCGGATGCTTTCTTATTGTCTTTGTTTGTTGTAAAGTGATTAATTTCACACTTTTGAAACTTAAAAATATAGATTTGAATTTTTTCCTGTTTTTAGGAAACCCAAGCAATATCACACTGAGCATTGTGAGAGATCAGGGGGCATCGGGGGATGTGGTGGTCTACTACACAACTAGACCAGCTCTGTCATTGCCAACAGTCAATCAAGCCACTGAGGGTCAGGACTATGTGGCTAAACAAGCTACAGTTATTATGATGGAGAAAGCTTCTGTTGCCCTAGTAACCATCACTATATTACCAGTGAGTATTCATATTGCAGAACAAGTCTAGACATGCATACACAAACTAGTCGATTCCCTCACTTTAATTCAAACCCTGTTTCCAAAGGGAATGCTATATGAAATTTAAATTAAAACAGAATGTATATATAAATTAAATAAGCATAGTTTGAACTTGATGCCAGAAATATGTTGGGATGGGGAATAAAAGAGTGGTAAATTGTGTAATGCTACAAAATAAACAAATTAGGTAAATTGGAAACAGGTCGACCACATGTATTTCATTTGTATTTTTCATTCATTTCATTTTTTTGTATTGTATCCACTTTCTGCACTGATTGCAACAGTATTGTCCCAAAGTAAAAAGAGAGACATTTAATTAGTTCAGACCCATTGAAACTGAAAAATAACTCTAATGGAGACCTGAGCTTTTGAATACCTAAAATATTATATCAAGCAAGAAATAGGATCACTTCTCAAAGTATTTTTTTAAAAGAAGAGATGGTGGAACACAGTATTATAACATTTTCCTGGCATCAATTTCAAATATTTCTCAAAAAACATGTTTTAACATGTTGTCTTTGTTCTACTTTCACAACTTTTCTGGAAATTGTGTTTAAAATGTAGCGTTATAATATCACACCCAGTCCTCTACTGACAGTTGCAAGGCAGATGGTTAATGTTTAATAATGAATGTGCAGCCTGACCCCACTGACAATCACAAGTATCTAGCCTCAGTTTTAACATTATGGACATCACTAGGAATTAGGGCATATAGCATTCATTTTAATGTGAAATTACACTTTTATTTTAGCAGGTGGACGGAAAGAGGCATAACAGCAATAGGTACTTTGACTGAGGCAAATACTTTTAAGTCATTTAAAAAGGTTAAAAAAGAATTCAAAATAGAAAATAAAGACTTGTTTCGATATTTGCAGCTGAGACACTTTTATGACAAATCACAAATGTTAGACTGCTGTAACGGGCTAGTGGAAATGATGCTGAACTCAAATAAAGAGATGCCCTCCAAGACTGTTTCAAAACTTTATACATGCTTTCTAAAATGCAATGTGAATAATTCATACTATGCAAAAATTTAATGGGAAAAAGTAATGCCACTGGATATATCAGAGGGTGATTGGCATTTGATCTCAGCTCCACACCAGCTCCAGAAGCTGGAGAGAATTTGGATGGAATCATTTAAGATATTTCATTACACCATTTATTAAAAGCAAACAAATCAAAGTAAATCAACCATGCTGGAGAGAATGTGATCACATGAATCCCAATCACATACATATTTTTTGGTCATGTGAGAAATTACAACCATTTTGGTCGGAGGTGGTGAGGATAATAGAGTCTTCAGTTATAAGGTTCCAAGAGACCCAAGGGTTTTATACCTTGGAATGATCCGAGAGGATGTGATTCGAAAAGAGGATGTCTACATCTTTAAAATAATGACTGTGGCTGTGAAGAAAGTTATTACAAAGAACTTGATGAAAAAAGAGCCACCAAAAGTAAAACACTGGTTGGAAATAATGGAAGAGATCTATAAAATGGAGAAACTGACATTCCTGCTGCGGCTCAAAATTAACACCGTTGAACGTAACTGGCGGAAATGGACACTATATAACAACCCCAATACAACGGGCTTATAAATTTGAGAACTGTCACCCAATGTTCATATTCATGTTTTTGTGTGTTTGCTGTTTTTGACTACGTTCTACTCATGTTTCTTTTTCATTGAAAAATAATGGAAAGCACTAAATAAAAGAAATTACACTTTTATTTTAAAGTGATAACCAATAAATCAGTATTAAATAGTAGCAGTGTAATATTAGATATGCTATTATGCTGTTGGGGTGTTCCTGTCTAAAAGAAATGCCCCTCACTGCATTTCAGTTCTACTCATTTCTATGGCATTTCATTGCACAGACGTGGAAAAGACATTTGTTATGTTATCGTTTTTATAAACCACAGATATAGGCAGCATTTCCCTGCATCAGATTATACAATATTATCACCATCATGTTGAATTAGTGCACAAAGTATATTTAAAATGCTCACAAAACCCACAAATGCATATAAGCTGATACATTCCTTTTAGTACCTTTCAGTTTGTTGTGGCTGGATGCAAACTGAAACTACTCTAATTCCTTGTAAGTCAAAGAGTACATGTCGTAGACCTCCATTGCTCCATCCTGTGTCACAGTTCAACTCAGGCCGTCTAAGCTAAGCAGAGGGAGTAACCAAAGCTCTGTTAGAGTCCTTAAGCAGACAAGCTGGCTTTTTGCCCGCAGGCTGCCTGCAGTGCAGGCCAACAACACATGGCTATCACCACGACCGCTGAAACCCTGCTTTCTATCCTCTGTTTCCTCCTCAAATAGCTCTTGCTTCTGTAAATTGCAGCGGCCCGGGTATTTTTACCTTCTCTAGCCTCATGCTGAGTTTTGTTTGGGCTGAGAGTGCTTGGTGATGTCTCAAACTGCTGGCAAACATCAACTAATTATTCAGTTGCATAACACATAATTTAGCTATGGTTTAACGCTAAGCAATTACTCACAATGATGAAAAAGAGTTTGGAGTAAATATCAATTAAACATGGATTTTATCCAATGACACCATGACATCCTGAATGAAGTCTGTGTGAATATGAGCAAATATAGACTTGTATTAAATGTATTTAACGTTGTTAACGTGTCTTCACAGGATGACATTCCAGAATTAGCAGAGACTTTTCTAGTGAATATTACTCGTGTGGAGCTGCTAGGAGGTCAGACTGGAGCAGGACAGCCGAGCATCAGAAGGCCTGGGATGGAGATTGCAGAGGTCATCATTCAAGAAAATGATGAGCCCAGAGGGGTCTTTCAGTTCAACGTTACCAAGGTAAGGCCTTCTTAGTGGCATTTACATTTATTCTTTCTTGTGGATCATGAAGGATAAGTGATATACGTACTTTCAGGATGTTTCTGGAGTAGTCTTTGGCCATGAGGTTCCTCCACCTGGTAACGTGCTTTATCTGCCAGTGGTGAGGCTTGCTGGGAAGAATGACAGGATCGTGTTGTTCTGGGAAGCTCAGTCTGTCATCGCCAGCACTGAAGACTTCACTCCATCTTCAGGCAACCTGACCTTTCAAGATGGACAGGTAAAAAAAAAAAAAATCATATTGATTACTTGTGTATTATTTAGTCATACTGATATTCCTTACAAAGCTAAGTCCTTTAAAAAAGAGCATTTTATTGTATGTACATTGAGCAATCGCTGGATTAGAAACACACTCGTTGTCCATTTTATCATGGTGAGAAGCAGGTGGACTACAGTCTGTAATTTCTCTGCATACTTTCTCACCCCCATTTCAACCTGTTCTTCAATGGTCAGGACCCCACAGGAAGTGGATCATTCTTGGCGCTGCAGTGACACTGACGTTGTGGTGGTGGTGTGTTCATGCCTGTTGTGCTGGTACAGGTGGTTCATGTCCACTCACTGTTGGTCCACCTTGTAGATGTAAAGTCAGAGAGATGTGAAGTAGTTAATCTGTTGCTGCACAGTTTGAGTTTGTCGTCCTCTAGCCTTTTATTAGTGGACGCGACTGGACGTGGTGGGTGAACTATTTTCAAACTGAGGGCTGCTATGTCCGATTCACTCCTACCAGCACAACACAATAACTGTCACCACCATAACAGTGTCACTGCAGTGCAGAGAATGACCACCGAAATCATATTCAAAGAAACAGGTGGCCTGCAATCTGTACTGGTAGATCTATGAAGTGCTCCTGTATGGATATACAGATATTTAGAACTGTTGTAGAAAACATATTTGAAATCTTTGTCCATAATCAAAGCTTGAAAATATCTGTTTTAGCCAGCCTTGATATTTACACCTCTGTAGCTTTATATGTGCAGGAAACTTTTGTACATGTATTTTAATATAGCAGAATTATCCCACGTACTGTTGGACTAGCTCGACTGGTATAATGATCAAGCAATTTTCATATAATCAGTAAAGGCTTTGCTTTTTAAACTACATACAGGGGTTAGACAATGAAACTGAAACACCTGTCATTGTAGTGTGGGGGGGTTTCATGGCTAAATTGGAGCAGCCTGGAGGCCAATCTTCATTAATTGCACATTGCACCAGTAAGACCATGTGCATCCAATGGTTCAAACATTGTATCCTGAAGGCGGGTGGTGCCGTGTATCAGGACGACAATGCACCAATACACACAGCAAGACTTGTGAAAGATTGGTTTGATGAACATGAAAGTGAAGTTGAACATCTCCCATGGCCTGCACAGTCACCAGATCTAAATATTATTGAGCCACTTTGGGGTGTTTTGGAGGAGCGAGTCAGGAAACGTTTTCCTCCACCAGCATCACGTAGAGACCTGGCCACTATCCTGCAAGAAGAATGGCTTCAAATCCCTCTGACCACTGTGCAGGACTTGTATATGTCATTCCAAGACTAATTGACGCTGTATTGGCCGCAAACGGAGGCCCTACACCATACTAATAAATTACTGTGGTCTAAAACCAGGTGTTTCAGTTTCATTGTCCAACCCCTGTGTATTTATATGATAGAAACCAATTACTGGTGTACACACTAACTGGGTATTTCTAAAATGTATTAAATAGTAATAGCATTAGTAACCCTTCTGCTCTTGCAGACAAGTGCCATGATTGAGATCACCATTATTGACGACACCATTGTTGAGCCCATGGAATCCTTTCTTGTGAAGCTCACTCGTGTGATTGGAGGAGCCCGACTTGGAGCTGACACTTCTGTTGTGATCAATATTCCTGCCAATGATTCACCGTTGGGTCGCTTTGGATTCCAAGAGCTAATGGTATATTTATATATGTATATAGAGACTATCTCACCCTGTCGGGATTCATTCAAACCTTTTAAATGATGTTCCTGTTCTCCAGTTTACTGTCTCAGAGCCACAGTTTACAGATGATCCTGCTTCTATGGCTAATCTAACAGTAGTGAGGAGTTCAGGGGGTGTTGGCACAGTCTATCTGATTTGGCTTCTTGAGCAAAAAGGAAGAGACGACTTACAGCCTTATAATGGAACTCTTGTCTTTAACGGGGTAAGTGAAAGTCCCAGCAGTACGGACTGCTGCTTATATCTTATGTTGCATTTAAATGTTGGTGGTAAATGATTAGCGGCAAACTGGATATTTCCAAAGGCATCTTTTTGTTAAGTAAAAAATGCTAGCATGACACTATTTGACAGTGCATTCAAATGGTGTATTTTATAATGTATCTGCCTGAATCAGTTGAAGTGAAATGAAATTATTAAAGCCGTAAATCTAATACAGACTTCTGTGGTATTTCCAGACGGAGTCTAGGAAGACTTTGATGATCCAGGCTTTGGCTGATGCTGTGCTAGAGGGTGAAGAGAGATTCACTGTCCAGCTTCTGTCTGCAGAAAATGAGGCTGTCATTGATCCAACAAGAAGTCAGTCACTTTTTTAACAACTATACCAAGGTTTTCAACTCTGTTAGCTTTTGTTTAGTGTGTATTGCCAACGTTTGAGCTGTCTTTTGAAGAATCATTATCAAATCATGAGTAGCTTTTCAATTTTGTTAGTTTTTGTTTATTTAAAAATTTCTAAGTGACATATAAAGAATGTGTCTCAACTTTATTGAAATATTTTTTTCATTTTGTAACATTTAACTGTACTTTCTGAAGCTTTGAAATGTGTGTATTTGTTAGTTATTAAAGAGTAATCAAGCAGGGACTATTAAAGCATTTATTTTTTTTTATCACATTAAGAAATACATAAAAAATTGTTTATTGAAAATACCTCAATTTTGATCTTTCATTGCTTCTCTACATTAGACATTGCCACAGTGGTGATTAGAGCTGATCGTGGAGCTCTAGGAATTGTGGGTATAGCTGACTCGTCCAGGAATGTCCTTATTGGAGAACCTCAAGGCACTTACAATGGCACAGTTTTGATCAGGTTTAACATTCATTTCTAGTTTTTCTTTGTTGTGGTTTTATTGGTGTTGTTGGTTCATTAATTGGGCGAATATCCAGTAATTATTGTGCGGTCTGTGTGTGTTATATGTTACAGTCTTGTGAGGGGCCCAGGCATTTTTGGTGAAATTGAGATATACTGGAACATTACTCCAGTGGTAGCTGATGAGTTTTTGGAGACCTCAGGCAGGGTTCTCATGAGAGATCGCCAGTCTGCAGCCACCATTCAGCTTAAGGTAAGTTGAGTCTGTCAGAACAAGAAATCAGCCTTTATGCATGTTTGATATAATTCTGTAAAGTTTAACTTTATGGGCCAGTTTTCCAGACTCAGATTAAACTTAAACGTAGACTAAATAGGTTTAAAATTAAATACAATTTAAATTACACCACTGGCATTACAATTTGGTACAAGGTTTGGTTTGGGAACCTTGGTATATTTGTCAATTGGCCTTATTAACCCCTAGTAATTAGTTAATTCAGTTACTTTAAAGTGCCTTCACTTAGAGACATGGAAAGAAACTGACCGGTCTGGAGCAACTTTACAGAAAGAGAATCAACCTTGATGTTGTCTTCAGCCAAGTGGTTTCATTAGTGTATCACTAGAGCAACATGCTAAGACTGCTAACAAACACTAGACATCAATCTTCACCCAAGTCTTTTCTATAAATACACAAAACCCACTAGAGCTGACCTTAATCAAATGAGCAGGATGTGGTTTGAATGCAGAACGAAAGAAGCAAACCTCAGACTCCAAAATAGATTTGGGGGTAAATTATGTAAATGAGATTTTGTGCCAAGATGTATCTTTTCCATATAAAGTCATAAATATCTTTCCTGTCCTAGGCACTGGATGATGAAATCCCGGAGGAGCGGAGGGTGTACGAGTTGAGTCTCGTGTCCCTGACGCCTGGTTCAGAGATCAGCCCCGGCAGACACCGTGCCACCATCACCATGGCAGCGAGTGACTTGCCTTATGGCCTCTTCTCCTTCTCCCAGTCGACTCTCAGTGCCACAGAGGAGGACAGATCAGTAAGGGACGCCTTTTTAATCCATAACACTGCATCTACCGCACATGGGGCCAATCTTGCTTGCGACTCACATGGGGTGGACTGGAAAAATCATTTGAAACCTTTTGAAAGCAGTGGTTTTGTCTGCTGCCATTGAATCCCTGTTAGTATCCGCTATCCAGGTCTGGACTTTGTCTTGGTTTATGTTTTTTGATTTACAGCCAAAGACTGTGTAGCCCTGTGTTATGGTGATTGTTTCACATGATGGGATTATAGTAAAACTTTGAAAAATATTGGCAGTGCACAGAGCCATTTCAGTGTCAAAGAAAAGACTAATGTAGTGCGGTTACTATGGTAGGAAATTGCTAACAAATATTTTTACTGAATTACTTTTTAATAAAAAAGAAAAAATGGTAGGTTCATATCTTTAGTAAACACACATTATGCATTCTACATCCCTTTATGTACATTGTCTTTAAATGTTAGGGCTAAAGCTTTAACATTGGCATGTACTTATGCATAGGTATGTGGAGAGATGGTTTAAAAACATTAGAATGCAATTTCACATATAAATACACTACCAAACTCCATCCATCCATTATCTGTAACCGCTTATCCAATTCAGGGTCGCGGTGGGTTCAGAGCCTCCCTGGAATCATTGGGCGCAAGGCAGGAATACACCCTGGAGGGGCCGCCAGTCCTTCACAGGGCAACTCACACTTTCACTCACACAAACGGACACTGTTGAGTCGCCAATCCACCTACCAACGTGTGTTTTTGGACTGTTGGAGGAAACCGGAGCACCCGGAGGAAACCCACACGGACACGGGGAGAACACACCAACTCCTCACAGACAGTCACCCGGAGCGGGAATCAAACCCACAACCTCCAGGTCCCTGGAGATGTGTGACTGCGACACTACCTGCTGCACCACCGTGCCGCCCTACCAAACTCTATTATTGATAATGATATGATAATTAATGATAAAAAAAACCTTGTATGCCAAGAGTGTTGTTAAAAGTAACGTATGGACAGAAACAACATGAGAAGTACAGATAAACCTCTAAACAGCTGATCCAGCTAATGTCTTGTGTTGTGTACCCCAGGTGAACGTTACAGTGGTGCGAAGCATGGGGCTGCTCGGCAGTGTGTGGGTCAGCTACCACACAGAGGGTCGCAGTGCAGTGAGTGGTCTAGATTTCGAACAGTCATCAGGCAGACTGCTGTTTGGCCCAGGAGATGTTTTCAGAGTCATCTCCCTGAAGATCCTGGATGATTCTCTCGCAGAAGGACCAGAGGAATTCTACCTCAACATCACTCAAGTGCAGCTCCTCAATGGCAGGTAAAAAAGCAGGGGTCTTGGAATGTTCTAAGTACATTGACAGTTCAGTAACAATTTAAGACAAGTTAGATTTATTATTTTTGCACCTGTGTTGAGAATATATTGTAGATAATTGGTGATCAAAACATCTGAGTAGTAAGCACTTCTTTCTGTTATGTGTTTACTGACACTGTGTGACTTACTGTTTCCCAAGGATTCATTTGTACATATTGCTGCCTTGGAACACTGAGTTGTGATGGATGCACTGTATAAGATGAAAACAAAAATAAATTATATAATTGTGTTTTTTGGTTATTATTTCTGTTATATGTGATCATTGCCCACCTTTCTCTGCTTCCCTCAGTGCACTGGACTTTTCCCTAAGGGAACAGGGACTGCAGCTTGATCAGCCTCCGTCTATTGGCAATATCTCCTTCATCATGATCGCCATCCAGAAGAATGACAACATTGAGGGCATTCTGGAGTTTCACCCTTCTTACACAAACATAACTGGTACAGATGTTTGCTTATCAACGGCGGCCTTGAGGACTCTATTTAGATCTATGATATGATGAATAAATATCGACCGAGTATTGCTATTGCTAATGATTTGCTTCATTCGTGTTCTCAGTTGAAGAGGACATTGGCACTCTCTCTATTCCTGTACTGAGGAGAGTGGGTACCTATGGGCAGGTCACTGCTGATTTCATCTCCAGAGGCATTACTGCCCAGCCCGGCTTAGACTACATCTTGCCCAATGGGTCCATCACCTTCACACATGGCCAGAACCTCAGCCATATCAACATCACCATAGTGGATGATCTAGACAGGTGAGCAGTATTTGGAAAAGCTCTGATGTATAGTATTTGACCCTGAATCAAATACGTTGAAATGTTATTCATGTGAATAATAATCTCTGTACAAATTTTTTACATTAATGGTAACAGGGAGTATAATGAGAAGTTTGAGATCCAGCTTACTGCAGCAACAGGGGGCGCTATTCTGGGTGCTCAGCTTATCACTCAGATCACAATCGCTAAGAGCGACTCACCTAGTGGAGCTGTCCGCTTCATCAACCAGAGTCTAATCACCATCCCCAACCCCAACAACACCCTAAGACTCACCCTGGTGCTGGAGCGAGTCGGGGGTCTGGTGGGTGATGCCACGGTGAGCTCCGTCTAGACAATGACCTCATAATATCTGCAGCTTCGCACCATGCACTTAGTATTCCATATATGGGGAAAATATTTGGGAAAAGCACACATCTCTACTGGATTTTTCCAGTACTTTATACATCCAGGACTGTGATAATAGGGGCCAGAAATTAGTCAACTTATGAGGACTGGAAGGATGACCTGTCATTTTAATGAAAGGGTGGTGGCGGTTAGGCTAAGTTTATAATATTTTTATTTATTTAATTTTTTTTTTTTGCCTGAATTATTATCATTGTTGCCTGAATTAAATCCCCAATGATGACACTCTGTAGCCAATTCCATATAATATTAACAACATTGTAATGTGCAAAACATACATTTTTGACACTGATGCAATAGCATTAGCATGCAGTTAGCATTAGTATTAACCTGAATTGGTCGGATAATGTTATTATGTTTGTTTATTTATTTATTATTCCTTTTAAGGGAATTATTTAAATGAAGAATTAGCCCTGTAGTGGTCAAAATGGCCAACACCTGTGTGCTTCTTACAAAAAGTAGTCATTCCAAATGTTCTTCTTTCAAGATATATAATCAGAAGAGGGTCCTTGTGGGTTTAAAAGTAGAATTCTTACTCTAGAGACTACTGTAAAGGCACTACTTTCAAAGTGAGTAGCCATGATTACAACGGATAAAGGAAGATAAATTATTGCATTTTGTCAAGAGTGCATCTTTAATAATATATTTAATAAAAATCACATACATTTTTTGTTGTTTTTTGTAACACAAAAGTAATGAATGGATCAAAAGAAATGCAAAAATTTGCCCATAAAAATCTTTACCCAAGTGTTTATCTAATCTAAATGCAGTTTGAACTTTGAAAATTCCATCTTATGTTTTGACAGTAACTGTGGGAGTAAATTTTTGTTTCTTGTCTGCTTTTGTTCTAAAGCTACAGTCAAGGAATTTTGAGGCATGTCACACTCCTGCAGATTATTAGTAGAGCTTTTAATTCAAAAGCCAGCAGTAGGGATTATAAAAGAACCACAAAAGGATCTTTTAACCTCAGTAGATGCCTGACTATGACTTTAGCACTTTCTGATGTGTGCCTTGGTGTGGTAATGTGAAGCATGCTAACTGTGGAATATGGTTGCTCTCCCTCAGATAACATGGAACATACTAGGTCCCAATTCAAACGAGGTTTTACCATCTGCAAACACAGATTTTGGTGAACCCGTGAATGGATCGTTCCATTTCAGAGATGGAGAGGGGGGCACTCAAGTCATCGAGCTGCGGATTCTGCCCCATGGCGAGGTGGAGGTGGAGGAAACCTTTGTGATCAGACTCGCCGTCCAGTCTGGGGAGATGGACATCGACCCGAGAGCCGGCTCGGTCACACTCAGGGTCGGTTAATAGCAGGCTCCTAAGAGTATTAAGTGGATTTTATTACCCTTGAACATTCATTAATATTTTGGTTTAGCCCTGCGATTTATATTGTTCCATATGTTATTAACTGCTGAAATCAATTACGTAAATATTTGATTCATATTCTTTACTGACAGATTTTAAAGTTCGGTGACCCGAATGGTATAGTGCAGTTCACAGAGCAGGATCTGAGGGAGCGAGTTTACAGCGAGCCTGCCGACAGTGAGGGTCCACTCAACATCTCCCTCCTCATCACACGCAGAGAGGGAGTCATGGGCAACATCACTGTAAGAGCACAGACAGGAACACACATACAGACACGCACACCTCCAATTTAAGGTATAAGTTGTACCATACAAAAAAAAAACTAGGACTCACTTCAACAGAGAAACATACTGTATCATCATAAAATGAATATACCTTTCTACTCCCAGTCTTTAGAGAATATACATGGAAACTACAATGCAAAAACACCTCATTTGTATCTACTGTATCTATAATATAACAGCATTGTAAACTTCTTAAACTTGCAGATTGTGTCAGGCCATATTTAAACATTTATGGAAAATAAGATGCCATCTGTGGCAGGAACACGGGGCGGACTGACGGAGGCGGACACACTTGTTAAAACACAATACTTTTATTTCTACAAAAGATAACAAAACAGAGACAGACTAGGATAATGAGACAGGATACTGAAACAAAGAAAGACCAAGACAGAGAGACTTTAACAGAAGGACAGAGCTTAACAGGGGCCTAGACAAAGAAGCTAAACCTGAACACAGAAAGCTAAACAGACAAACATAAACAGAGGGAACTAAACAGACAGAGAAAGCTAAACAGACTAAAGACACAAACAACCTGAGACGAGAGAGATACAAAGACTGACTTAAAGGGAATGAGTAACAGACAGACTGTAGAAAGCAAACTAAAGGTGGAATGTCCAACCAAGAAGGAGTCACACATCCATCCATCTGTAACCGCTTATCTAATTCAGGGTCACGGTGGGTCCAGAGCCTACCTGGAATTATTGGGTGCAAGGCGCCACTCCTTCACAGGGCAAAACACACACACACACACACACACGGTCACTTTTAAGTCACCAATCAACTTACCAACGTGTGTTTTTGAGGAGTCACACAAAGGAAGTTAAATATAACACAACGACAAGGGACACCTGAAACATAATGAGGGGGCAGGATTATATATGAGACACGGACAAAGGCTTGACAGTCAATACTAGAATTCATATTTACACAGGAAACACCTTTATTTATGACCTTCCATTCAGAGTGCAGCAGTTTAGAAATCCATTCACATTTACATGTTGAGAGATGTTGGTACATTTGAATTTTTACAGTTTTTCCAATATATTTCATTTGGTAAATAAATAAAAGTTTTGCAGAAAAATGTCTTATTAAGCGTGTCATTTAAAAAAGCAACAAAGCATGTAACCGACTAGCGGTGCACACATCTGTACGGTATGTCGGCCTTAACAGAACTTTCTCATTCTGCGTCCGCTCCACAGGTGTTCTGGGAAATCCTGAGTGACTCAGACATGGCTGGGGACTTTGCAATTTTCCACGGGTCCACCATCATCCAGGCCGGTCAGCGTGTGGGGGAGGTAATCCTCACGCTGCTGCCTGATACTGTCCCTGAGCTGGAGGAGGTCTACACTGTCCGACTGAGTGCGGTGGAGGGTGGAGCCGAGCTTGATTTGGACCGCAGCAGCACCCGGCTCAGAGTCCGCGCCAACGACGAGCCTCATGGAGTGTTCTCCCTTCCTCCACAACAGCAGGCACTGGTCATTAATGCCACAGACCGCAGCAGACATCTGGCTCTGAACATCAGCAGACTGGCAGGGGCTTTTGGTAATGTCAGTGTTGTGTACAGGATCAGTTACCCCACACCTGGACAGAGCTTCACTGAGGACAGATCTACCGGGAGCATCCTGGTCAGGGATGGAGAGAGGGCCGCTAGTGTCACCGTGCCAATCAGCACACAGGTTGGTACACACATCTCTCATTGTTTTTTAAATTTGTCTTGTAGAAATGAGGCTTCAAAGGAGTATATAGGGTCGAAAATGTGTTGGAGGTTCGTGTCCAGTTTATTTTTTTGAGGGAACAAAATGTCAAACCAAGTGGCACTTACAGTTGCATTAAAGGAACAGTAGGTAAGATCTGGTATATCTGTTCCTGGGCTCCCCCAGCAGTTACTCCTCCTAATGTTACATAGTTTAGATTCTGCAGAGCTGAGCCTGGAGTAGTAATGACAGAGGCCCTATTCTCCCTATTACAGGTCACTGAAACATCACAGTGATTTGTGAAAATGTTCCTTTAATGGACCATTCCAAGAGTTCTTTCTGATATTTGGAATTGTCTTTGTACACCACTGAGGTCATGGTCTTACACACAAGCACCTGAGATTCCCACCTCTTTACGGTAGCCTTAGTCTTTTTTCTAGATTTAAAAACATGAACTCATCATAAGATTTGTCTTTTTGCCTTTGCAGGTGTTCTTTGTAACAGGTTTTAACATCACAGTGGAGTTGGTGAATGCGACTCTGATAGGAGCTCTCCTTAGTTCTCCTCCGCGCGTGCAGCTGGAAGCCAGAACAGCTGTAGTGTCTGTGCCTGAGGAGGCTGCTAATGCTGAGGTCAGATTCCTGATGAAACTTGGTGAAAAGCACTCAAACAATAACCACCAGAGGGCACTACAATCACACATGACAGATGGGTGGATGGATATTGGCTCTGAAAAATAGACAGCACTACAAAATGATGGTAACACTTTATATGGATGGTCTACTGTAGATGCGCACTGCATCTTCAAGTATCATTCGACTAAATATTTATTAACGGCATCTGAACTTGAAGTTGAATGTGAAAGATCGTTTTAAATCTATCCCTAAACCTAACCCTGACTTTATCATTAAGCTCAAGGCACAGGGGACCATCCAAATAAAGTGTAACCAAAATTATTCCCGTTTTATGATAAACAAAACATGCAATATATGCTTCCAATTTCATAATAAATATATAAACACCATTTTTAGCCTCTACATGTTATACATTCTGTAAAAACTTTAAAATCTGAAGCTGAATTCACTAAAGATTTCATCCAGTGAATATGTTGAACCCTCTGTGTTTAGGTTGGCTTTGCTTCGCTGGCTCTGCACGTTTCTGATGTGGTCAGTGGCCAGTGTGAGGCTGTAGTGACCAGAACAGGTTTGTATGGAGACGTGGACATTCAGTGGAGAGCTGGATTCCCTCCTGGTCAGAATCCATCAGGCTATCAGTCAGGAGCAGTCACTCCCAGATCAGGTTAGACACATTACACTCCCACATACATGTTTATACGGGTATAGTTTAGCATTAGCATGGTATCCACTCCATACGCCTGTTTTCTCAGTTACGTGGTTTTGTTTTAAAGTCAATAATAAGTAAAATAACACTATAATTACAATCACATTGTAATTAATTTCATGACTGTCAAAAGTTAAGAACTGTATACTGACCACACATTGTCTGTAGGCACACTGACCCTGTCTCATGGCCAGAGGAGTAAAATTGTTCCCCTCTCTGCTGCGTATAATATAACTGAGCCTGTTGCTCATGCTGTTTATCTGACCAGTGCGGAGTCCAAATCAGCAGGGGGAGCCAGACTCAGGTAATGACAGCCCAGTTGTCCCTTAATGGTAGATAAGGCAATAAGATAATTATACTTTGTAAAGCAATCCTTTCAATTGTTTTTGCTCAGAATGGTTATTAAGTACAAGATTTATATTTTTGTGAAGGTATTTCTGAAGTGAGTAAGTGCTTGGAGTTTTAAAATGTATTAAATTATTGAGAAAATGGGGCTCATAAAAACACTCCAAGATTTGGTGGAGACCATGTAGAAGATTGGGAAATGCTATGAAATTTTGTGTGATATATAGTTTAATTATAAGTGTCATTTTCTTTCAAATATTCTGCTCTTTACCAGATTCTGAAAAGCAAACAGCTTGTATTTAGTAGCTTTGACCTCAAGTTGAATGTATTGGTCTCTGATATCTGCAGAGTACTGTATTTCTCCTTCATTAAATATTTTGACCCATGTTTTTGGTTTCTGTGTTGGGCTCAGGTCTGGTTACACAGTGGCGGAAGTGGAGCCATTGGGCTTGTATCGATTCTCACCTGAATCTCAGCATCTGGTGGTTGAGGAGGACATACGGACCATTACGCTCTACGTCCAGCGGCTCTATGGTTTCCGTAGTAATCGCACCCAGCTGTTCTACAAGACGTGGCCAGGCAGCGCCACTCCTGGTGAAGATTATACTCAGATGCATGATGGTCAACTGCTGTTTGATGGCCACCAGATGACAAGTGCCATTCGTGTATCAATTCTGGACGACACTGTGACGGAGAGTAATGAGACGTTTTATGTGAATCTGACAGACGTACGTGTTCTTAGCGCTAGCTTACCTTCACCCAGCGCTCGTCCACGGATCATTCCAGAAAGCAGTGTTTCTACCATTACTATTCTCGCTAATGATGCGGTGAGTGGATATTTGAGCATCGGCCCTTCGTTGGTCAACACGTCTGAAGATGGCCAGGAGGGGGCAACACCTCAGAAGGTGATGCTAAGGGTGCGTAGGACGGTGGGGCAGACGGGTGTGGTCAGAGTCAGGGTTCGGGCGTATGCTGGAGGCCTTGTGGCTCCAGGGCTGGACACAGCTCCATTCCTCCGTGAACGCAACCTGACCTGGGCCAAAGAGGGAGAGGACTTTACTCTGGAGTCCCAGATAGTGACTCTGCTCGAGGGGCAGAGAGAGGCAGAGGTCAGTCTTTTCATCTTGGATGACCAGGAGCCAGAAGGTCAAGAGGTCTTCTTCATCTATCTCAGCGAGGTGGAGGGAGGAGCACAGATAGTTAGTCTGACAGATGAGAGTGGCTTCTCTTCCTTTGCCAAAGTGGTGATTCTTGGTATGTACTTTTTAACCCTTTGTTGTCACCCTTAGACTTTAGCCAGTGAAGTTATTGAATATGGCACTAATTTAAATCTGTGCTGCTGTTTCACAGGTTGAGAGGTTGTTTCATTCCTGTTCTTTGTTTATCTTTAAAGCAACACTAGAATTTTTTACCGTAAAATTACACCTTCAAAATTATTGTGATTTTCCATGGAGCTAAATTGAAGACAATAGGGCCTATGTTGTTGCTACTTTGGGGTGAACACTCCAGTAAGTGCACTATGTAACTTCTAGAGGCAGGTAGGAAACCATCCCCTCCCCCCACACTTATTTCAGGACAGTGCTGTAAACTTGAATTACACTCTCCAACTGCTGGAGAAGCAAAAAAACCTGTTAAAATACATGTTTTCCAACAAGCGAAAATACCCAAACTTACCTACAGTTGCTTTAAAGAATCATTTCCTCTGCATAATAACTGTGATATATGGTTCTAAGTTTTAGTTCAACAATAAATGCAATGTCTGTTAAATTGAGGGACTATGCTCAGTTTAACACACAGAATGATAAATGTGTTATTAACTATATTATATATAATATATTGTACACAGAGCATGTAACATTGTTCAGTACTAAAGAAGCAAACCTCAGACACCAAACATTTCTTAGCTAAACGAAGGTGGCTGATTTCTGTAATCTCTTTATCCCTCTCAGGGAGTGATCTTCACAATGGAATTGTGGGTTTCAGTTTGAGCTCTCAGTCAGGTCAGGCTCTGGATGAAGACTCTGAAAACAGGACTGCTGTACTCGTCCTCCAGAGGCAGGAAAACAGGTACTGCCAACCCAACTTTGCTCTAAAAGTGGATTTTTGCAACATTACTGACATGTTCTACTAAACACATTATACAGATTTACTGAGGCTTGTTTTTGACAGAGCTTTCGAGGACGTGTTTGTGTACTGGAGGGCCACGTTAAGCGCAGTGGAACCCACACTAGTCAGTCAGGGGGTGAATTTAACACGGGAGCTACAGCACACATCCGGGAGGGCCATATGCAGGAGAGGAGAGGTGGTCTGTCTACTGTCCCTGGAGGTCCGGGCTGATCAGGTACAGGCACTCAGCAGGGCACTGACAAAGCAGCAGCTATCAGGAAACATAATGCTAGTCTTCCACTCTTCTACTTCTGGTCCACTCAGGTGTTCTTCCTGCTCTTTCTGTCTCTTTCCCTCTCACTCGCATTCTCTCTCTCTTTCTTTCTTTCTCTGCAGGAGACAGAGGCTCTTTTTAGCCCAGTTGCTGAGCACACACTGCTCTCTTCACACTTTGATCCGACTCACTGCTGTGTCTCTTAATCTCTTTCCAGCCTGTGGCACTGGCCTCAGCACTTTTTCTTCTGCTTTTTTTAATCGAGGGTGTTCTTCTAAGAATGACCTTTCAGCACAAATTGCTAAGGGTTTCAGTGCTTTAACAGATTTTTTTTAGACATTTCCAGGCTTTTATCGGAGAATTTTTAGCACAAAATGTACAGGCTGCTTTGGGTTCATTGTTTTTTTTATTGTTGTTTATATTTGTGATGTCACAGAAAAAACATTTACATATGCGCAAACATCCAGCTTAAGCCTGTTTAACCCCACCCATTTATCATGACATTATAAAGAGTGCTTCAGTAGGAGTCCAGACTGCTTAATCTTTTATTAAATAAAGAGTTTTTCTCTTTTAACAAACACTTTGAAGCTCTATTCCATTTGTGCTGCTTTATGTGCTATTTACACATCTCTGTGTGTTATGCAGGAGCCAGAGTTTGCCATATGGTTTCTGGTGGAGATTTATGAGGTGGGGGAGGGAGCTGCCATTAACCAGACTGCCCGCTTTGCCAACATCACCATGCTGGAGAGCGATGACCCGCGAGGGCTTGTGTATTTTGCTGTGGGCTCCAGGCTGCCCGTGGCTACGCTCCAAGCCACCAGGGTCAGTCTACAGGTCTACAGGGATGCCAGCATAGCATCAGCTATCTCAGTGAAATACACCATGCAGGTGAGGTTCAGTGTGTGTATACACATATGCACACACATATCTCACAGACATAAGGAAGTATGTAGACTATAGGAGTGATTTAGTAATTCCATAGTGGGCAGGTCATGTGTGCCTTGAATTTGTCTTGCGATATTATGTTTGACAGGATTGTTTCCATTTCATCTTCAGTGTCTGATTAAACAATTTATTAATAGGTCCATCTCGGTCATATCCTAGTGTCTTGCTGGCTAACCATCGTTTATAATATGACCTTATTAGTTGTGACAGCACTCAGGTGAAGTAAGAATAATGAATGGAGCTAAAGAATGTGGGACAAGCTCTGATCCCAGAACAGATTAGACCACTTTGTCTCAGCCTGCCACTTCAAAGCCTGTATGTGCTGTACAGCTGCAAAGCTAGATTTAACAAGCTAGAGGTACAGAGAGCTACCGTGTTAGCTTTCTCACGCTCTCTGACTTTCTGTATCGTTATATCCCTGACTGTTTTTCTCTTACTTGTGAACTCACATGCTCTTCCATGGCACCTGCTATGTATTATCATGATCAGAGCATATGTGCAGGTCTATATTTGAAAGTATGTTTAAAAATCAATGACAAGGCAGCCAGCAATGCAATATGAACTGAAAAGCCCTTCATTAATCAGTATTTATTTAATGAATATAATAATTATAATGCTGAGATTTAAGCAGCAATATTGTTGCAATAGCAAACATGTCATTGTCAGATTTCACTTCTCTCAGATTTCACTCATTAATATTTACATTAATGAGTTAAAATCTAATAATGTGATGTGACCTATTTTTGAATTAGGAAGAATAAAATGGGATGACTAAATTAGGAAAAGATGAAAGAAAGTGATGAAAAAAATTCCCTGACAAAATGATATTTTTAATATTGGTTTCAATATATTTATTAAGCTTTTTTTGCTTAATTTATTTATTTGTTTTTGTTTAAGACTCTGATGAACCACTGGTGGTTCCAGACTTGTAATTTCATATTCTCTTCTTCATAACTTTCATATTTTATAAGATATATGCATGATTAAGGTGTCATATGAAAGCTAGAATTGTCTTCTTTCCTTATTCAATGTAATGGAGCACTGACACAATATTTGACACTATGTATTACTTATATTTATTATTTATTTTTCAAAAATGTTACACACTTAGTAACTCAGTTATTGCTTGTTAGAGCCTAAAATTGCCCAATAATCATTTTCATGGCCCAAACATAAACAATGCAATGTATATTTGTAGTAATTCATAAAACAAACCAATTCATTTTTTTTTTTTACCTAAAAACTATTTTCAATCCTCAAAAGAACACTATGGGATACAACATGTGATCCTCTATTTAGACTTGAATAAATATCAAATAAATAAATATTTTCTGGTAAAATTCTTCATATAAAGCCACATATGTGGATCCTAGTTGATGTCTCTAAAGTCATTTATAGTGTAAAATAAACCAAAAGAAACTGAGCGTCTACATTTTTTGGCATTTAGGAGTCAATTGGAAGCATTTGTAGACTTTCTTAGGGTCAAAGCCCACATTTTTCTACTTTTAAGTGTTATTTAGGAAGTAATCATTCAAATTTGGCCATTTAATTTCAAACAAAAATTCTGAAAAATAGCCAGAGACTAAGTTAAAGCAAATGTCTGTTTTTTTAGATGAAATATAGTAAAGTGTAAACAAAGTAAAAAGCATTTTGATGATTTTGCTGTTTGTGACAGGAGCTGCCCAAGGCTGAGTCTGTGGGCCCCACTTTTATCTGGCCGGCTGTGGCTGGAATGGACTTTGTTGCGGCCCAGGGGAACATCACTTTTAACGAGGGGCAGCAGAGTGTCAGTCTAGGTGTTGCATTAACGCCCAGCATCGGATCCTCTAACCCCACACCTAAACGTTTCCGCATAATTCTCTCTGATGCCACAGGGGGCGCCAGAGTGCACCCTGTGTACGGCATAGCTAATGTCACTCTGGTTTCCAACTCTGAGACGCAGGCAGTGTGGGCCCTGCTGGACCAGCTCCATCAGCCACTAGACGAAATGGTCATTAACCGTGTCCTGCAAGAGCTTATTAATAAAGTTAGTGTTGAAATCACACCAGAGCAACTGACCGCAGTGCTGGATGCAGTGGACCAGGTGAGCAGGGTTTAAATTAGGTATTATATAGACTATTTCAGTGCATTACGAATTCGCAAATTTCATTACTTTATTGTCTTTAGATTTATTTGTTACAATATCAAATTATTTTCAGAAGATTTCTGATTAAAAATGGGACTGGAGAAAGAGTTTACATAGTGTTGGCCACATTTAATAATATATAGATGAATATATAATTCCATTTATACATATAATTTAATAATATATAGATAGACTTTGTCAAAACAGTAATGTTTCCAATAAAAAACATTAAAAATTAGCAAATTCTAAATATGTGTGTAATATAGAAAAGCATTATCAATTATGATTGTCACTTTAACACACATACACCAATCATCTATAACATTATGAACACCTCCTTGTTTCTACACTCACTGTCCATTCTCTCAGCTCCATTGACCCTATAGGAGGACTTTGTAGTTTTCTGATTACAGACTATAGTCTGTCTGTTGCTCTGTATACTTTATTTTCACCCTATTCTTTATCCTGGACCACCACAGTGGGTACGATTTGGGTGGTGGATCATTCTGTGCTGCAGTGACACTGACGTGGTGGTGTGTTAGTGTGTGTTGTGCTGTTACAAGTGGATCAGACACAGCAGTGCTGCGGGAGTGTTTAAACACTGTGTCCATTCACTGTCCACACTGTTAGACACTCCTACCTCATTGGCTCAGAGAGAGTAGCTGATCTGTTTCTGCCCAGTTAGCGATGGTCGTCTCCTAGTCCCTTATCAGTGGACAGAGGACATGGCCCACAAGACACATTTGGCTGGATATTTTTGGTTGGTGAACAGTTTTTATTGCTGCAGTCTGTCGGATCCACTCATACCAGCACAACACACCACCAGGTCAGTCACAGTTCAGCACCGAGAATGATCTACCACCCGAATCATACCTGCCCTGTGGTGGTCCTCTGGGAGTCTTGACAATTAGAAGAACAAGGTGAATATATACAGAGCAACAGGTGGATTCCAGTCTGTAACTGTAGAACTATAAAATGCTCCTGTATGGTCAGTAGAGCTGAGGAAATGGACAGTTAGTGTGGAAACATGGAGGCGGTCATAGTGTTATGTTTGATCTGTGAATATAGTGCTTATTTTAGAGTCAGAGGGAACTCTTTTTCTCTCAATAATGACTGTACCCTCTCTTGCACTTCTTCACCCAGACCTTGATGAAGGCAGAGCAGACCCCATTAGAGCACAGTAGTCGAAGTTTGACCTATGACCTTCTCTGTGCCCTGGCCAAGCCCACCCGGGCAGACACACGTGGTCTCAGTCACCTGTCTGAGGTGGCCGAGCGTTTTGCCTTCTCGTTGGTCACTGAGGCAGCTTGCGGGGCCGAGGGCCAGAGGTAAAATCTGAAAGTCTAGTCACATTTGCTGGGTCTATTCAGTCTCATTGGAAAACTCAAGAGACCATTCTTTAAATGTGTTTACTTTCCAGTCACAGCAGCTATTAAATACATGTTAAATGTGTTTTAACATTAAAATTACAGTGAATTATCATCGACATATATTAATGGTTACATTTTTTAAATGGCCACACCTTATAGATGGAATCTGCACTGCATTTATCTGCATTCTGTCGTCTTATTAATATCAAAATAAGTGAAATACTGTTTTATGAATTACTGTCTCATGAACCAGACTCCTGTGTAAAAGCATAATAATTTTCCTTGTGTTCTACAGAGGCAAGACCATCCTGGACTCGTGTCCTTATCTGACCATTGCAGCTCACTACTGGTACCCAACACAGATTAATAGCCACACATTCACAGGCAGAGACGGAGACACGTTCACCCTGCCAGAGACCCTGCTGGAGGTGCCCACACTGCCAGGGGGAGATATGGCACCCTCTGCCTGCAGGAAAGTGCACTTCACTGAGTACAGCACTGAGCACTGGTTCCTCACCAACAAAGCCAGTGCTCTCAATGACAAGGTGATCCAAGCCTATTGATCTTGTTTTTGAATTCGTAATGATATTTAGATCTATATGTACAATATTTATTTATTGATTTCTCATAAACATACGTTTATAAAAATGGTTAATTGGTTATTAAAGAGAAAAAATTATCACAAATTGATTAGTTTTTAATATTTAGTCTGTTATGCCATATTATGTGCGCCATTTTGGGCGGCACGGTGGTGCAGCAGGTAGTGTCGCAGTCACACAGCTCCAAGGACCTGGAGGTTGTGGGTTTGAGTCCCGCTCCGGGTGACTGTCTGTGAGGAGTTTGTGTTCTCCCTGTGTCCGTGTGGGTTTCCTCTGGTGCTCCAGTTTCCTCCCACAGTCCAAAAAACGCACGATGGTAGGTGGATTGGCGACTCAAAAGTGTCCCTGTGTGTGAGTGTGTTAGTGAATGTGTGTGTGTGTGTCTGTGTTGCCCTGTGAATAACTGGTGCCCCCTCCAGGATGTATTCCCGCCTTGTGCCCAATGATTCCAGGTAGGCTCTGGACCCACCGCGACCCTAAACTGAATAAGTGGTTACAGATAATGAATGAATGAGTTACCATTTTGTTATCCCTGGTCATCAGCTCAATTATGAAAAAGAACTGAATGAACCCTCTGTTGACCACTGGTGTCCAGCTGGTGGCAGTGTTCTATCACTCATATTGTCAGCACAGTCCTTTTGGCCATTGCTGCTCCTTTTTCTCCCCAGCCATGTTATGTGTGGAAGGGTTTGACAAATCATTGATGAACATGCTACAGTTGCTACAGATGCTACAGTTTCCTAGAAGAAGCAGATACTGTATTTGGGTTAGTTTGTTTTCAGTCATTAATTTGAACTTGGGCAGGTTTTAATAGATATTTTTCTGTTTGTGTGCGCACACAGGTATTTTCTGTCAGTATAGAGGGCAGAGGGTCAAGACCTCTCGCGGATGGTAAAGAAGTGGTCTACCGCATACACACGGTAGACCGTCGGGTCAAACCTCGCAAGTCTCGGTGCCTTCTGTGGAACCAGGCCGCTCAGAGGTAATTAATCCAGCTGTATGTGCACAGCTACAAATGTACGTACATACCTCATCGGTAAATATTGCCATAAGCCACAGAAAAGTCATAAGCCGCCACTGTTATAAAACATCCATTTTGGTTCATGACTCAGCTGTATCTCAACTTTAGTTCTGTGTTTCTCTGTCTGATCTAATGAAATAACACAATGTAATTAAAATATTGCTGATGCTTTGAATATTTGACCGAAATATGGAGAAACATATTGGAAGATCTTTTCTTTTTCTACAGTGAGATACAACAATATCTTTACATCAGATTCATTTCTGTCAGATATAATTTTTCCATATCCTCTTACAAACAGCATGCTGTTCTCATCAGGTGCAATAACATATAGTAACTACAGCCAGGGCATGGGATCAAGGCATGTGCCGCTCACTCAAAAACAGATTCTCCTGTCCTTGCTTGGTTCTGTGTGTACTTGTGCATCCACTAGATGGGTTACTGTGTTCTACAAGCTCATTTAAAGGACGTTGCATAGACTTAAACATTTTGGCTGAACAGTCTGTATCCAGTCCTTCCCCTGGGTTTGGTTTGGCAGGATAATGCAGTGTGAAAGTTATGCCTCTGATTGTTGTTCCTGATAGTTTGATAACAGTGTCGATGACGTTTTTCTTATGATCTCATGATCCATTAGAATAAGCTTTCCAACCCTCTTCCTGAAAGGGTCATTCAAAAGAAAAGGAGCACTGCAAAGAATAAAGTTTCCTGTAAGGCTCCTGGCTTGTATTTAAAGTTTAAGGAATAATCAGGAATCACATTTAGTCAGAAATCACAAGAACAGTCAACAGAGAGTTTCTTGAAGGACAAAGTTCTTCTCCCAGCTTGTTTTTTGGCATCGCTCAGAGCTGTTTCCCAGATTTAGTCTCCTAGACTTTGACTTTGTATTGGTCCCCTTGGTCCCCTTTCCTTCAGTAATAGCCTCTACTCTCCTGTTAAGACCTAACAGTAGGTTTTGTAACATTGCTGTGAAGGTTTGATTCTGACTGGTGAAGCCAGGTACTGATGGGATACCTCTATAACTCATCCCAAAGAACTGACTGGAGCTCCCTAAATTTGGACAACAGTTCCTCTGCTCAACAGCCTCGTGCTCTGGGGCCAGCTACACTGCAGGAGTCTCTAGATTCAAATGGACATGATTTGATCTCTCTCTGTGTTTTTTCTTTGTGGTTCAGTATTGGGTGATTAGAACACCATGCAAAGGTCAAGCAAGTCGTCAATTAGCCTCAGAGTCAAATTAAATTACATAACCAAAATAACTTTGTGTGTGTTAATCACATAACTATTGTTTTATCCCGTCCAGCTGGTTGTCTGATGGTCAGTTCTGCCGCGTGGTGGACGACAGTGAGAAGTTTGTGGAGTGCGCCTGCACACATCTGTCCGTCTACACTGCGTACGCTGAGACAGACGCTCTGACCTCATACAATGAAGCTTTCTATGCTGCTGGATTCATCTGCATCTCAGGTCATCTATCTGTGCTAATACAACTAATGTTGGAAACAGAACCTTGGGTTCTGGTGAAATACAAGGCATAGATTGTCAGTTAAAAGTTGTGGGACACTTTGTATGGATGTACCAATGCATTATATCGTATTTGCATTTCACTGCAGTGTATTAAGTTATATAGTTGTGTCATAACTAGCATTGGGACTAGCGTGTTAACTTTGCAGCTAAAATACTAGCTTGGGGCTAGAGGTTATAAATAAACTTTTTATGTAAAAAATAAATAAGAATTAATTTTTTTTCTGCCTTTATTTAAAACAGTTTCTTTCATTTTCTTTTTCCAGGATTTGCCTTGGCCATTATATCCCATTTGCTCTGCTCCAGATTCCCCATGTTTGCTGCCAAACTTCTCACACACATGATGGTGGCCTGCCTAGGGATGCAGGTAGGACATTATATAATGTTTTTTTGTGAAACTAATGGTTTATCCTGTCACAACACTATCCATAAATTTCCATAAATCAAGTTTCAGCCAGAAATTTGATCCAAAAAATGAGGAATCTTTTAAAAATTAAAAAAATCCAATGTTTTATTTTACACAGTATATAGCAGTTTCTTCTTATTATTTGTTTTTTTTTAAGAAATATTGGCTCCAACATCTGAAATTCGCCAGTTTTTTTGTGGAATTTGAAACAAATAGCTTTCTACGATTCCTGTGACTTTGTTTTTATTTTATTATTCAAGAGACAAGACTTTTTCACTAGGCAAAATTTGCTTTTTCAGTTTTGCACCAGAGCTATTACTCAGCGTTAGAATTTTTGCTTTCATTGGTTTGGCAGGATTCACAAATAAATATTCTTTTTCTGTTATTATCCTTTGGCTCTCTTTACCACATTATTCAGCATGCATCAGCAAGTTGTGGTACAACAATTGGGTTTCCATCTTGACCGCTGGAACATACTCTGTGGAAATTAATTCACACCGGAATAAAATGCAATTTTGTAGCAGTGAAATTAATTGCCTGATTATTCTCTCTTAGCCAGTGAATAGATAAAATACAACAACAGTATAAACAGCTCACCCTCAGGTATCTACCTCAGAGTAGATGTGGTTTCTCTAGGAAAAACCCCTTCCGATGACGTATCTTCAAAGCAGGAGAAATTTTTAATCTTAAACCGGGAAATCACGCCAGAGAGACAATTATGGCTCCACTGTAGGAGGTGAGTAGGTTGGATTACAACAGATGAAGCAATAGATGAAATTCGTCATTTTGAGTTCACAATCAGTAACTCTCTACTTGACCTGCCTTTGAGGTTACAGTGTTGTTTTGAAGGTTTTGTAGCAAAATTCAGCAGCAGATGCCATCTCAGAACTTGAATCTGTTGTTTTTGTTAAGATTTATTTATATTCTACATAAATAAATAATAAGATACCTGAAAGCAGTTTAATGATCAAAGAAACCTGAGATCATTTTTGTTCACCCACACAGAGGGTGGAAGACTAACATATTTCTAGGAATTCTATGATGACAGCTGGGACGAACACATCCAAATGGGACCTTATGGGCCACCATGACAAACCCTGACAACCCAGCTATCTCCAGTCTCATTCCCCATAAAAAAGAACAGGAGGCCAGGAGGGGGGCATGTGGCTAGTGGGCTGCTGCTCGTGGCCCAGTGAGCTTGACCGCAGTGGGAATTTTCCACTGGTCCTTACCTCGTAGTGGAGTAAGCAGAAGATGTGTATGACTTCTGCTTAGCGCTTAGCTTGGCTTCAAAACCCTGTTTGCATTCTGTCATTCATAATTGTTTTGCTTTTTGTTCATGTCATGAAGGGTTTTGAACGGAAAATTCCATGCTGTCTTTTTCAAGAGGCCGTGGGCACTAACTAAAACATTGCGTATGTCCTTTTGCAATAAGAAAGCGGTGACACCGTTTGATTTTTGAGCTCCTGTTGAGCTCTTGGCCCTGTATCTTGGCCTAAAATTGTAACAGTGGGAGTATTTACATCCATATTGGCTAAACTAAATGTGAATTACAGACCTTTGTGTAGTTGGCTTAGTCCCATCATGACTGTAAGTGACTGTAAAATTAAGGCTGTTTAGTTGATTCTTGGTCAAATGTCTCATGGCATTGTTATTTCATGCACAAGCTAACAAAAGGATTAGACTTGATTACAGATGTAGAGTTTGGGTCTGGAGTCATTAGCCATTCTCTGCTTAAGGGCCAAATACGTGAAGGCCAATGAAGCCACGTTATCATAGCGTTGGAACAACTTTAAAAAAATCCGAAACATAGCAAAATGTTATGTCAAAATAACGGTATTTATATGTTGTTGAGAAGCCATAGCATAGCTATATTAACAGCCTTTTCAAACCGTTCAAGAACACAGTCATGGTTGAATGGAGGAAACTTAGAAGATCTCGTATTTCTAGTAGACTATTTACCATCAAACATCTAAGTAAAACACATGAGTTTAGAGCCACCTGTGGGGAACTTCATCACATCTCCAAACAATCCTCTTCATGTTCACCTCAGGCCTTCAACCATGACTCAGTTTTAGTCACCATAAAATAAGCACATTAAACCCACGGGACTGTAAGTGTTACTGAATTTTCCAGCTTGTTGTGGCTGTTGGAGCTGCAAGGCCATCGACCCTTGCCTTTGAGCTTGGTGCTCATCTTCATTTCCTAACTCAGCTGTGTTTGTAATTACTCACAGTCAGAGCTGTGTGCGCACAGAAAATTAAATCTCCTGATTTATCTGCTGCTCTTATCCTCTTGCCTTAGGTGGCCAAAGATCTGGGAGAAGTTCAGTGTTCACTAGATATTTAGCCTTAGATTTCCAGAAGTGGATAGGAACACATTTCCCCGACTGACCGTAGTTTACTAAGGTTTGGGCACAAGGACTTGTTTTATTGAGTTTCTAAGTAAAGATAAATTAACCTATTTTTCTAATTGGGCTAACAATGTGAGACCTTTTTTTCTGTAATGGCAAATATTGGTTTCTTTGAGCAATACCATAAATGAACCACTATTGGTTCCCTCAAGAACCATTTTTGGTAATAACTTTAGTAATAAGAGGTTTCTTCCTTTGTGCTTTGGTTGATTGTAACTTTCATATGTTATCAGCGCGGTGGCATTTGGTCAAGCCTCTGTCTGCAGCAGATGCAGTGCTTATGAACAGGAGATGACAGAGGGTTGCCTTTCAGTGCATGAAGAACAGTGTTAGGACAGTATCCATGCAGAGGTCAAGTTAGCTTCTGTCTCTTCTGGCCTGCACCTACACAGCGAAACAACTGAAGATCGTAGCGAGTGGAAAGTTACCCAGACTTGCTCACCTCCCGCAGTGTGTCTACAGAGTTAGGGCTCTTCACATGAGCAGCAATAACACACATCTAGCCTGGGCAATTAGCTAGCAAGCCTGGGCAATAAAAGAGATTTGAGGAGTGTAGCCTTTAGCTTCAAATGCATGCAGCTTGCGCTCAGTGACTGTGGAAGGTATAGAGATGCAGAAGAATGTGTGTGAATACACAGAGACGTAAACATGTGCATTGTTGGTTCAGTGGGCTTAGTTTAAAGAACGTTGATGCTAAATGGAATAGATTACCTGCGGATTTAGTGAAGGGCATGTGTTTTGGCAAGAAACCACAGTGAAAAGAAGTCAGGTGTTTTTAATATAGTATTAGCTTCTGGCTATAGTGGTGTTGGTGAAATCCTAAAAAAAATGGTAACTACAGGAAAAGACATTGATTGTAAAAGAAAATGCAGTTTTTTGTAAAATGAATGAATCCTGAGAGGAAATTGTGGTTAATTTGGTTAAAAATATACTTTTTCTTGGTATAGTTTAAGTTGTATTAGAGCTACATAATGACAACATCCCTAACTTTTACTTCAATTCTTGACTTAAACACTGTCTTGAAATATTTGCTGTTTACTTGGTTAATTACAGCTTGCAGCATAGAAACTGATACAGTATGACCTGTATGTAAATGCTTACTTATAGTTATTTCAGAGTCACAGCAAAACCACACGTTAGTTATTATTGGTTTCTATTTTTAACATAATGTGAAAAAGAAAATGTCTATTGTAGTGTTTAAATGTCTTGACAAATGGACAAATAGAAATGTCTAAAAATAACCTATATAAACTTGTCCCATTGTTAGATTTCTTTGGATAACTTGGTAGTATTAAACATGTTATTCTAACATATATAACATATAAAGTGGTGGAGTTTACTACTTTCTCCCGCCACTGCTGTTGCAAAACAGTTTTACAGGGCTCCAAGGTTCAGAGCTATTTTCTCCCGTATTTATTTATACATAACACATTGGTGTTAAGGCTAACCAGACAACTATTGACCATAACAGCGTACACATTTTTCTTAGAAGAGGTCAAGGGTTCCAGGAGTCTGCCCCTGCTCCCATCCACTCTTGACCACCTGCAGCTTTCTGAGAAAAACTGTAGATCTATGCATTTTAAATATGCAGACTACTCTTTGAGGTTACATCTAAAGTCACTTATATGAAAGTCAGGATGATAACCTAGTATTAAACAATGGTTCTCTTATAGTATGAAGCAGTTACAGATAATCAGTGAGTGAATGAATGATTTTACCGACCCTCTGCATGTCACTCAGCAGGATGCCTACCAACGTGTTCATCGGTTAACTAATATAAGGAGTGTGGGCTGTTAGCAGTCTCCTCCAAGCATGTTGAGCTGTCCAGTTATGGTGTGTTCACAGCAGTTTGAAAATAATCTGTGCGTGGCTCATGTCTCGGCATGTGCTGCCTTCATCCTCCACGCTTGGTAGCACTGTGTGATTTACCAATGAGCAAAACTGGCAATATCTTAATTATGGGGGAAGATTCATCCATATCTGTTTTGTAAAAACAGATCCTAACATTTGTTTGGATCTTTTCAAACATGATGAACATAATCCTTTATATTAGCCAAACTGAATTGCAGTAAAGCTAAGATGACATTAGAGTTAGCTTCTGGCATCCTGTAGATCTCTGGGATTCCATTCAACACTTCTGACAACAGGAATTGAATGGTTCCCAAATATTTGTCCTAGCCTATCTATTTATTATTGTCAAAGACAGGAAACAGGAGGTCAGGCTCCAAATCTAGACCAACAACTTCGAACGAAAAGTTCCTAAGTAGGTATTTACTTGGAATTGTGCTTCTAACAAACACCTGTTGAAGGATTTCTGAGCTTCACATTATGTGCAGTTTCTTTAAATGTCCACATGTTTTATACAAATAACCTTCTTGAAAAGCGTCTATTGAATCCAAAGTGACTTCACTCCAAAGTAGCCTTTCCTGCCCTGTCTTTATGAGCACATTATTCTGCAGCTGTCCTCAGGGAATGACGGTTCTGAAATCCCAGAGCTTGGTCCTTTGTTTATAACTGGTAATAATTGTTGTGTAGCTGAAGTTTTCAGCTGTGAGTGGCTGATAGTGAGGGCAGTGCTGAGAGAGTTTATCTTGAATGCTGGTTTACTGTGAATCAATAAACAAGACAGTGACGCGCCAGTCTCTGCTGACGTTAGAAACTCTAAGAGAGGGAAAAGGAGGATTTGTGAGAAAGTTAGGGAAAGGAAGAAGCACTCAGGCCCTGTGTAATTCATGTCCTTCCCACTCTTCCTTTGCTTTTACAAAGATGTGAGCTTCTGGTGGTGTGTTTCTGCACATTTTCAGGACAAAGCTCTTTTGACTTTGTTGGTGGACTTGGGAAAACAATGAAATACACTGTTGAAAACCCAAAATATCAACCAACCAAACAGTCCAACTGTTGGCGAAAGCCACATATTATATTTTTTATAACCATTGTTAAGTAGAAGGGTTTTTTCAGTGTGAAGCTAAAAATTAAAAATATAACAACAAGCTCCTACTGAAAAAAAGGAAATAAATATTGCTTTAGAACACCAAAACTGAACATCCATTTAATGGATATAAATGTGTAGTGATGAAACCAATTGCATGAACATCTAAGACAAAATTGTGGGCATGTAGAAAAAGTACCTGCAGATTTCTTTCAAACACTGAACGTTAGTTTTCTGAAATAAATAGAAAAATGTTCAAAAAGAAATGAAATATTACAGAAAATGTACTGAAAATATACTGTTAAATGTCATTGTTCATGTCCTTGCAATTGTTTGTTAGTGTATATGTCAGGGTTTTTGTTATGTCCTGGTGTGTGTGTGGGTCTCTCCACTCAATCAACACAAACATAGCCCAGTGAATCCAAACAACGTGATGATCCCACGACTCGATCTGATTAGCTGGACCAGACCATGTTAGGACGAGGCATGCCAAATCAGCCTTGCTGCATTTCCTCTAATCAAATTGTGCCCACGCTTGTCCGTTTGACTCAGACAAAGTGAAAAATGGAGATCCTTCACCTCCCAGTCCAGGTCGGCCCTTTCAGAAATCTGGCTCGTACCGGACTGGAGCCTGGATCTTTTTTTCACGGGGGTGTTAGGCAAATTGGAAGCACGCTGCAGAGGTCAAGACCCTGCTCTTCCTGACTGTAGAGAACTGTGAGCTAATCGCTTGTCTCAAAGTGCCTCAAACAGGGTGCCCTCATAGACAGACTAACCTACATCCTTGTACCACGTTTCCTGGCAAAAGGCCCACAGACCAGTGGGATACAGTGTAAAAAAAGAAAAATAATAGTTCATTGGACTTATAGGTGGACAGAACTAGAATCAGTCTTTAGTTTTTATAACACATTCATTTTAAACAAAAATTTAAATTTAAATCATTAGTTTATCTTACAGTAGAGACATACACCATCAATGAAAGATGTTATTGCCTGCAGTAAAAAAATATTACAAATGTATATAAAAATGTAGGTCACAAAGCTGTGTTATGACTTCAAAAATAGCACTAAATGTTTGATATGTAGTTCTGCAGCCTGCAAAACTATATAAACAGATTTATATTAACCATAAAGTGAGTGCATTTTTTGGCTGTAGAAGCTGTTAATTTATTACCTTCATAGTGCATTAGGTGAGGTTTAGAGAATCATTATAGGTTCAGCCTGTTTGTATATATCCATTATTTCTCCCTTGTTACTTATTGAGACCAGGGGAGGTATTGCCAATAAAAACTGCTGATTGTACACGTTCATTTAGTGGCAGTGTCTGTGTTGCAGTGGATATATTTTATTTATTTATTTATTTATGTTCCTGAGGTCTTAACATTAAAATAAACATAATAATACATTTATTAATTTTAATTAATTTATTAAATATTAATAAAATTACCAACTATATAAATCAGTGAATATTTATTGTGTAGCCACCTTGTTATTAACTAACATAATTACATCTGAATGTTATAGCTATTAACTACGCAGAGAATAAGTCTTGACGTCAAAAAAACCGAAGGAAAGAAGCAAGACAGGAAAAAGAAAGATTGGAAACATTTCTAACTGCATCTTGACGGCGACTGTCAAAGCATAGATAAAAGATGAGTAGCGTTTTAAAGTCTTGGAAGCTTTTAATATATATTTTTTCTCTAAAGGTCAAGACAGCTGTTGCATAACGGCAAGTGTCTGTACAGTGCAACACAGCAGCATGCTTCTGATTTCCTGATCTAATAGCATTCTCCTTATTGTTATGAATCAGTCTTTGACGTTGAAAAGAGAAAACATGTCAGTTGCTTTTGCTGGACATTGTCGAATTTTCAAAGGTTATTTCTGAGCAAATCATTCACTGGATTGTTTTGTTGTTTTCATATGGATGGTTCTCAGATTGGTATCGAGTGTAAGGATGCAGAACAACAAATAAAGAACAAAACTAGCCAGGGGTGAAGCTTTGAACATGCTTGATTATGGAAATTAAAAATTATATCTGCAAAATATTGGTATAAATTGAGCATTCATACTTTTTGGTTGTATCAAAACCTCCACAGTCAATAATAACCAAAATGACTTTGAATTAAAGCTTGTTACATTACATTGAATGTTAAGGAGGTTTTTCTTCTCCATCAACTGACAATCGGCTTGTAGGTGGATCAGTATTCGCAGTAAAGTGCTGTAGTGGTGAACTCAAATGTTTCTTAAACACCATGAATTTAAGCAGTAAATGTAGGCTATGAAAAATGCTTTTCTGGCTTTTTCTTTTTCAAAACAGTGTTTTTAAGTACAAACACTGATATGTAAGTGTGTGTGTGTGTAGACTCTGAACCTCAGACCATATTTTGTCTTTTTTGCCAGCAGTGAGCTTGGCTACTAAGCAATAGACCCAATTCTGGAACATATCAGACCTTGAACTCGTTTTGTGTTTCCGTAAAAAGCTCTGCAAATAGTATCAGCGTGATCTTTGACATAGTTAACTACCCCTACATGCCCATCAGCCATGAATGTAGCACTGCAAAACATGGATTGTCAATGCGTTTTCAGGGAAGCAATGTACATATAGTTACTTTCCAAGCTGTGGTTATTCTTGCATAATGTTTCATTCTTCCAGGTCCTACACTCTACTGTCTAATGCCTACTGTACTGTCTGAGGTAGGAGCTGTGTTTACTAGTTTTCACATGCTGACAACCGTATTAATGTAATAGTTTGGAGATTCCTTCTCTATTTCTAAATCTTGCAGATCAGCAGGGCATGTCTGGGATCTGAATGTCACTTACTCTGTTTTGCACTGGAGAGACCTGGAGAGACTAGCTCAGCAAAGGCAAAACTGTGCACATAGAATATTGCATCCTGACCTCTTAAGTAATATCAGTAGACTTGCTTATGTAGTGTGATGCTGGATGTCATGGTTTTATTACTAAATAATCATAAAAAGACATAACAGTGAAAAGCATGCCAGGATTTTATTCCTTAAATATAGTCAACCCAGTCAAAACCAGTTTGGACATGCCCATTTAGGGAGTGTTTCCTTTGTTTTGGGCCATTTTCCACATATTGTGAATGTAGGGTTCCAGTCAAAAGTTTGAATGAGTTCTTCTCATTCAGTGTTTTTTCTTATTACTTTATAATCTACATTGTAAATGAATATGAAAGACATGCTTTGTACACTCTTGGCGTTCTCTCAATCAGCTTCGTGAGGTCATCACCTGGAATGGTTTTCAGTGAACAGCCGTGGCCTCGTCAGGAGTTAATTTGTAGAACTGCTCACCTTCTTAATGTGTTTGAGACCATAACTTGGGTTGTGCAGAGGGAGGGGCTGGTACACAGTGAATAGCCCTATACCACCAATGACTAATGAGAATATGTGTCCAAACATTTGACTGAGGCTGTTTGACAGTGTACTAGGAAACACATAAGCTACTCTAACAGATTAGTTTTTAGAGTAATTTGTGATGCTTGTGAAGTGGAATATAAGCCTTTTAGCAGCATTACACCTAAAAAAAAACAACAAAGATGTCTTGGCTGTTTAAAAAACAAAGCCTTGTGCTTTGAGAGCGAACTCCTACCACTGTCAGTTGTGGTTGTTCATGCTGTACACATGGTTCCACCTCCGAGTCTGGCCTCATGTCAGTGGGGCTGCGTTGGCTGCGCCTGTCACTGCCTCTCAGCGCCACCCTCTTGGACCTCTGGACCCCTGAACTCTCTCTGTGGACCCTGCTCTATTTTTGGAAAGCCCGGGACGTGTGAGTGATTCACTTGGCCTGAACTTTGGAGGGTGAGACAGGGCAAAGCTCCAGCTTCACCTGACCGACAGCCTCTGTGCCTGTTTGTTGACGGGGGGAATACTTACTTAGCATGGCCTTAAGCCAGCGTTACCCGGCTGAGAAAAACAGTTGAGGTAGAACACATTTAGTGACAGATGAAATAAGGTTTGAATCTCATATAAAATGGAGAAATTGGAGTGACGGTTGTTGATTCACTGATATTATTTGCTAAAGGATATTTATCAAATGAAATTGGTGATTAAAAGCTATATTATACATGCTGGGTGTTTGTTGGTATAATATGTGAAGTGTGGTTTTAGAACACTACTTACCTTTAATACCTATAATAATGCTCTGCTGGGGTCAGTCCCAGTGTGGTCAACGCTACAATGCTCACCTAAAGATTTCAATAAGAGAACATTATGGAATAATGGCCAACCTCCCAGGTATGGAGATAGCAATTACAATAATAAGTGATCTACGTCATATGGTTATTGTAATTAATTTGTCATGTTTTATCTTCAATAAATAACATTTTCCCATAGATCTCTTTAACCACACCTCTAACATACCATTACATAACATGCATGTATTCAGTCTGCCTTGTACAACTTCCTAGCAAGTATTGATTAGAGGATATAACCCTTAGTCTAAATACGTTTTTCTCATATAAGCCGTAGAAGGCTATTCAGACTCCTGTGTGTGAAGTGAGCACCTCTTAGTGATGAAGCCCAGAGCAGTCTGAGGGGAAAAAGGAAGGATGCTATGAAGCAAACTGGAATAGTTGAAGTAATAGTGTGGTTGCCAGGTTTCCAACAAGTGTGTGCAGGATGCGCATACAGACAAGTGAGGAAGGAAAGCATCAACAATCGATTTCATTAAAGTCCTTGGCTATTTTGGGGTTCTTTTGTTTCGGTTCCTTGACTGCATAGTTGTTTGATCTGATTTGGTTGATGAGAATCTGCTGTTTGTCGCGTTTCTATTCCTCAACCTGCTGTTTTCTTGTGCTTGTTTTCAACAGTAATCAAAGCAGACCTATAGGGGGCACTCTAGATCCACAATGTCAGCTACATCAGTTTGTGAAAAGTATGCTGATTTGTGTCCCTGAAAGAACTCCTCAGCCTGAAGTAGTTTTGGAAGTTCATTCTTTTGTCACATCTAGTCCTTAGTCAGCTTTAAGAGAAGAAACGCTGGTGACAAAGAGAGCAGATAGTGCATGACTATCGTTCCTGGGTTGAAATCTGAAAATGTCGTGATGGCCTACTGATTGTTGTCATTACGAGAGTGAAGTGCTGGTAACCCGTCTTCTTTTAGACAGACTGGCATTGGCTTAGGTAGATGTAGACATCCTTATATGCCTCAGAACATACTGAAGTATCTCTCTCCAAACCATCAGCCAGAACTCTGTGTGCTGACTGAAGTACATTGTTAGTAACATTTTGTTCTAATGTTTTGAAAGTTAGATGACAGTGCTTCAGAAGGTTCTGATTTCAGAGTGTTTTGCTAGTAATGTTCTACCATGTGTTTATGCTGGTTATGCATTCAGTTGCAAACCTAACTTCCCTGTATGGAGTCTAACCTTGCAGTTAGTACCCAGAATCATTCATCTCTCTTACCCAGAACCAGATATGAACCAGATGCCAGAAAAAACATCTAAATTTAATACAGGACTTTGAACTTTGAGGACTTCCTTATTGATTTTATTCAGCATTTATTTTCTGAGTGCAGGGCCTCAGTGAGTTTGCTTTCGTACTCTGCATTTGACCGCCACAGCCATTGTGAAGGTCTGTTTATGAGCATGTTCCCATGGCCACCTCTGTTTTGGCTAGCCAGCAGTGTCCGTTTCTGCCTGAATTATCTGACACTGAGATAGCTGATGTGGCCACGGCCTGTAGTCATGAGAGAAATGATAAAAGCGTGTGATGATGGAGTAAGGGGACGGTATCTTCTGTTTAACAGTGAGGCTTACCATTCACTTCACTTTTTTCATTTTTTTGTCTTTGAACTAAGAACATTTACTATTCAAATAGTAAAATATAGTAGGTGTGTAGCATATAGTGTGAAGTGGACCAATATTTATTGCTGTAGTCTCATTTATCAAATATGCTGCTTTACAGTGAAGACATCATTCAGTACAAGCTAATAAACCTCACAGGGAGAATGGGCAGGTATGTTGTGGGTGGCTGATTATAAAGTGCTTGCAGTAGGCTACTTCCTGCAGGGTGATATTTACTATTGTACCAGTACAGTGTAAACAAGAACAAGGTCTATTGTCATGCAGCTCCCTGAGAGTGACCTATCCCAAGTGCCAGTTGTCCACTATCTGTTACTACTGAATGACTAATGGGTTATATTGGAACATATGTAACTTTTGTTATTTTAGAATCCAAATTTAAGCTCTGTTCATCGCCAAATTCCACACATTTACTTTCAACATTAGGTGAAAATTTCATAATGAATTAACCAATAGAAATGCTCCAAAATGGCATGGAATAAGGATGACTTCCATTGAAAGTTAAGAAGTTTTTTTTTTTTTTTTTTTCTCCTATATGTCATTATCATTGATTTATTAATACATGATTCCCTTTGGACAGCTACAATATATTTAGTATCAAATTTACCACTGGCACATTAGCAAATCAGCAGTCATCAGTTGGCAGCTTGCATAATCTATATTGCATGTTATAAAGCATTCAATTCTACGTTTGGTATCTATTACAGGAAGAAACAGGCTAATGGACACACCCATTTATTTAATTCGTAGTGTATCTTGTTTCTCATATAAATCTACATTTAGTATTGCCCAGTATGACAATTCATTACATCCAATCTTATAAATCTGTCTCTTGTGCCACATGATTGATTACTTCGTCACTAATGCATATGGCAATCACACTCCTCCAAAGATTACTACTTGGAATCTCTCAACAAACTGTAGATTCGACAGAAGTTATTAGAGAATTTTGGCTGTAGATTTGCTCCCATTCCATTGCCAGATTTCCTTCTCTTGCCACCGATTATGAAATATCCCGTCCAGGATTTTGCCTCTGAGGTCTAGTGGTTTGCTTCTTCTGTGATTCCTGACTTACAGTTCTGCTAGCGCATGAAACCACCACCGCTACTTGTTATTTCTTCATATCTTTGAAAAAGGGCAGCTGAGTGAACATCTGAGTCATGGTGACTGCCTCTCCTCACTGCCCTGCGAACGCAGTCTTTACCATATGAATCTCTTTTTTTGGCTGGAATTTCATCAACTGTAAGTCTGCCAAACACGTACTCTTACAGACACATACGCACACACACACACACACGACTAAGTCACATACTGTCAGAAACACTGAGAAAACAGCTAAGGCCCAGCCAGGTAATTCCTTCCATCAGACCTTGATTATAGTTAAGCCTGCTTGAAATAAGTCATTAAGACAAGTGGATATAATGACTGGAGAACGGGCTCGACCAGGATGGGGCAAGAGAGAGAGAGAGAGAGGGATAAAAAAAGAAGGAAAGAGTGATGTGAAATAATGGGGATAAAAAACAGAGGGATGCAGGTCTATGAGCTACGTGCAGCACACAGCCTCACTTTCACAGAACAAAAGCAGCTGAGGAAACACCCACGATGCTGCCGAAGCTGGAACTAGCTAGTTCAGACCGGTAGCAGTTAGGGGAGGAGGAAAGGGGGTGGAGAGAGAGAGAGTTATATAGAGAGAGAGAGAGACAGAGAGTACCAGTCTGGCAGAGCGCTGTACTCTCACTGATGTCATCTTTTTGGCCGCTACTATTAATAGCCCAGTGCTAAAGCAGCATCAGCAGCAGCCAGATCAATTGCCTTGTGATGGCTAGCAGGAGGGAATTGATCTTCTGATAGAATTACTGAGAGTATCTGTGTGGTGTGTGTCAGTGAAAAAGCATTCGCAGCAACCGATTTCTATTCAGTTTGAAATGCTTTGTACAAAACTGGGCGGTCAATTGTTTCCATTCAAAAAAAAAGCTCTCAGTGACTTCACTTTGGGTTCACACAGGTGATTCAACACTGCTGAACTGTTATCATTAGAACTACGCCCTCAGGTCGAACTGTACATTTCAAATCTTGATTAAAATATAAGAAGAACAACTACAACAATATTATTATTATTATTATTATTATTCATTTTTAAAGCTAATTATTTATGGGGATCTCAGTGGTCCACATTGCTCAGCCCTAACCTTAACAAACTAAACTATACCCTTTTTTTCTTCCACTCACAGTCTAAATAATCAGGGTCAAAGTTCAAATAAGCAAAGTAATAGGCACAAATTCAGAAACAACATATACATCCTCCACCCATGCGGCATCAACAGGAGAGAAGCCAGACTGCTGATTGCTCTGTGTTTTGAGGAGGCTGGCTCAGTCGGCCAATAGACATCCTGGATCGTCGTGGCCTTGGTGCTTGATGACAAACACACACGGTTCTCATGCTCCACACAGGAAACAACCAAACCATCTCTGCTTCCTTAAAGGGGGGAGGTAGACTAAGATCCTCTACTGTCTCGTAATTATCACTTCGGGTGGCTTTTACATTGGGGGAGGGCAGTCTGTTATTCTGCCCTTCCTTTAGAAGCGGAAAATGTTGCCCCTATAGCGCAACTTTGTCTGATACATTGTATGGTGTTGTCTGTTCCCAAACGCAGTAAACTGATAAGGAACAGCTCAGTTGAGTCTGTTTTAGTGCTGTGGATTATTGTCAGTGTTCAGCATATAGTTCAGCTGTGTATGTTCTCGTTGATGCATGCTGCTGGATGTTTTTGTACATGGTTATGACACTCCAGACAGCTAGATATCCTCAGGAGAGTTGGCACTGTGCTTTACCTGTCTGCCTGATCGGAACGGAAAACAGCCTAAGGGCACAGTCTGTTAGACTCATTTACAGTCTGTTCTCTAAGTAGGGGGAGGTGCTTTTTTCACAATGACAACATCCATGTGTGCCAAATACTCAGGCCATAGAGAAAGCTTTTTGATTAATGCATTATCCAGAGAATTTGATTTAAAATAAGACATGTTTTCTTACATTCTGGTTAATTATGTTGTAAATACTTTAAAGGCAATTAATACACATTTTAGCACAGAGATGAAAAGGGCATATGATGTCTGATTCTGAAAGTGTCAGATCCTGGGAATTTTAAGGTAAATACAGTTTGCATTTAGTCATTTCATATGTTAAGGTACACACAGCATAATCAAACATTACTAAAAATGTAATTCTATCAGGGATTAATTGATTCGATTTGGTGATTAAATGGTTAAACTCATTAATAAATGTTAGCTGCTGTTGACAGGCTTAATTCTGATTGATGGAGATGACAAAGCGCGTAAATACAGGGGGTCCTCGACTTACACCGAAAATCGGTTTAGGACGCGACGTAGGAACGGATCAACGTTGTAAGTCGGAACATACGTACATATTGTACGTAAATAACATACTGTAAGCACTTATCCTATCCTAACACCTATCCTCCTCGGTCCCGAGCCGCGTAACCGTGTATTGTTCCGCCGCACACACCAAACGCGAAGTTCACGTTACGACCTTTACGACGCAAAACCACTTAAGTCGAAACAAGGCTTTATACAGTAAATGGGAGATGTGTCGTAACCACGAAACATCGTAACTCGGGACTGACGTAACCTGAGGACCTCCTGTATTTGGCAAATTAAAGGTTACACTTTCTATCATTGTGTTTACAACCTAATTAATAACCATTAATAAACAGATAGCAAACTACTGATAAACATTTATAAATGTAGTTTTATTCAAAATTGGTACCTGAAAATGGTCTAAACCTACAAGAAAAATATTGCAGCACCCAACATTTGTGTTATAATTAATGTAGTTATATATTGCACACTATTCATTTGAGATTTGGAAAACTTATGTCAAAACCTCTGAAGACTGGGACTGATAAGACTTGTGTTCCTCTTGTTGTTGTTGTTGTTTATATAGTTGTTTATGACAGTGTAGGGTAAATATAAAGCCAAATCACCCTTGATCTGACTTCTAAACTCTATTCCATGAACATGATTTAAGAATGAACCCAGGACAAACTGTCCAACTGTCCTTTTAGCTGTGCTTTCATATTTTACCCTCATCCAGTCTATTCCATGTCACCTGTCAGTCTCGGTGAAGGGTCCTTAATGCATGGATCACAGCTATTTTAAGCCCCACTTTTCCTATCCTCCCCACTCAGCTCATATCTGAGGAGTCGACGTCTCAGCTCTCATCAACAGAGAATGGATCGGATTAATGTCAGCACACAACTCTTAGCTTTGAAGTGTCTTCCAGCTGATCTAAAACATGCATATAAAGAGATGCCTGGCTTTTTGCCATCTTCAGTCACTACAGCAGTTAGAAGCCAAAAAGAAAAAACTAACAAAAAGTCACTGCTTCTAAAGGCAGAGTGTCAAGGAGAAAGTGGCCTGCGTATCTGGGTATCTCAACTTGCGTGTTGTGTAAGTTGTACTGGCAGAGTGCCTGGGCTGTCATTAAGAGGCTGATAATGGTGATCTGAGAAGAGCTGCGAATGAGTCATCTTTCAGTGCCTGCCCCTGAGTGTCACTGTCATCCTCCTGCTGCTAATGACAGACCACAGTGAGGGAGCAGCTTGAGGCTGAAACCCTTTGTCTCTAAAGCTCTCTTCCGTCTATCAGGAACTGAGTGCCCGGTGAGAAGACTCTGACATTTCTCGGCTCAGTGTGACATTTTGGGGAGAAATTGGGACCCAGATGTTTGTTTTATACCGTTTTAAAGGTTAATTAGCAAAAGGTTATGGAGCATTTAGCTTGAGCAGCTCTGCTGAACTTAATTTCCAAAGTTTGCTCATTTAAAAAGTTGAAATTGGACAGGGGGATATGATGTGTTTAGACATCTTCATGTATAATGGTGTATTTCCAGACACTATTGGGAATTTTCAGTGGAGAGCTGTGCTCTTAATTACTCTTGCCTGCTGTTTATGTAGATGAATCCCAGGGTTGGGCCTTCTAATCCTCTATCCATGGTCTCCCACCCCTAGTCCCACCCCCTGGCTAAGCCACCCTCTCAAGCTCCTCTTATGTCATCAGAGTCTACTTCCAATGCCTCAGGGAGAGGGCCCAAAAGAAGCTGTGTTACCAATAGCTTAGTTCTTGCAAACTGTCAAGTTGAAACTCCGCTTACCTGTATTTACAATACATGCATAAGGGATTTGACTGGCTAAGAGCCAACAATGGGTGTCAATCAGATGACACTTTCTTTGTGATGCTGTTGTTTAAGATTCCTAATATTTACTTCCTTTCGTCAAGTCTTGCTCTTAGTAATCCTGGGATTAGTTTAGCCAAACACAGGTATCCTTTTTTTGCAATAGTGAACAGTGTTCACAAACAACTCTAACAAGCCCAAACTATATCCACCATTTTCTATTTTCCCTTGTTACATAAGGTGTTTTGATCAATCAGGGACCAGATACGGACAACCAGGAAGGTCATTAGAGGAGCGAGGTTGGTGCCCCTGTTTCTCACAAAGGGGGTCTAGAGTTACTGATGTGATTGATTGAGAGAGCCTGCATTACGCAGAAAGCTAATCTAAGCTCCAGTCCCCTGCCTCATTTGTTATCTGCCCCGGGGAATTCTGGGATAGCCCAAAACATGTTTTGCGCTTTAGTGTGCGTCACCGAAGCTGTCCCTGGAGCCCCTACGGTTCGGTATGTTCGACATCATTTTGTTGAACTCAACTGGAGTGTTCTTTGGCAAATAGGGGTCAAACGTATTATAGTTTCAGAAAAAGGCAAACATCACGCTGTGCTTATTGTGCATTAAAGTCTCGTCTGATTTGAAAGTTTTATTTCAAATTAGACTCATTTTGTTTCACATTTCTCTACATTTTAAAGAGACATTTGAAATTACACAGGATAAGACGATGAAATTCTAAGCATAATCTTTGGAGTTACAAAGAGGGCCCACTCTGTTATCTTCATACCTCCCACTGCCTTGCAGGTCAAAAAGATTTGGAGCTTGTAAAACAATATTCACAAATGTACAGACATTCCACAACCCTGGACTGTATAAGCAGTTACAAACAGTGAATGTAATTAATGAATGTACAGACGTTTGCAGTTGTGTTTGAGCATCTACGTACATGTAAAATCCAAATCTGCTATTAAACTGAAATGCACAAAAATAAACTAATAATAATATTTTAAATTCACAAATGTGTACAAATATTTAAATGTGTAGTTAGAATTTTGAGGTTTTAAGAGAGACAATACAAATCTCCATACAGCTTCACTTCTGTTTGTGTGAACTTTTTGCAGTTAAGCAGGCTAGCCAACTCACTAACCACTTAGATTTAATGTCAGTACATAAGAGAGTATTGTTTTACAAGCTCAATCTTCTTGACCCTTTCTTGACACTACACCACCCTTCTTCACCATTTTGTTAAATTAACCCTAACCCTGAAGCTACACTCTTAAAAATAAAGGTGCTACAAAAGGTTCTTTGAGCAGTGCCATAGAAGAACCAGTTTTGATTCCATGGTGATGGATTTTTAAACCTTTTAAAGGTTCTTTAACATCTCTTAACATCTTTATGGAACAAAAAAAGTGGTTTCTCTATGGCATCGCTCATAGAAATCATTGTATCACCTTTATTTTTTAAAAGTGTAAACCCATATTAATTTATATTACAATTTAAGAAATTCACATCCAAGCGACTGATTGTTCTCATGTTAGATCAAGGTGATAATTACAACATCAAATATGTGGCTCAAAATTGACATTTTGTTCTCAGTATTTTTAATAAATTTTCAAAAAGAAATGGTCAGTGTTGATAGCGCTGGGGTCATTGCCCAGGCACTAGAGTGTGTATTAAGTTCTGAAGATAAACAACAAAGATAACCTTTGCATGTTGTACCTAATCACTCATCCCTTGGAAGCTGAAATGTAGGCCACAAACAGCATGAGGCATGGGAATCGTGACATTCAGAGACCTTCAGTGCACCAGGGACAGTTAGTGTTTGTGTGGTCGGGATTACACTGGGCCTTTGCTGACTAACTCACGCTGAGCCTTTGGCCGCAGTGCGGTTTGCCCCAGCCAGATCACCACTGTGTGGAATCACACTTCCCAGCAAACCACCTGGTCAACATGCGTGATCCAGGACGCCCGCCCCCTCCCAGCCTCCCACACCCACACTTACACTCAGCATTATACAAACAGGAAGTTCACTTACTGTCAGCCCAGTTCCTCAAACCTAGCTCAAACCTAAAGTTTTCCTATGTGAAAACTACTTGGAACACTTTAATTTGGGTCTTCCTTTCTGACTGGCACTTAACAGAGCCTGCCACTGTAATCCAGCAAGAGGGCCACCTTTTTGTTTTCTTTGGAAGAGTCTCACACTAATAGTTTATAACCCAGTTCCCTTTACACCAGTGTTTTTCATTTCCTGGCACTACCAGCTGAACAGACTGTAGTCATGATTCTATATATATTCCCTACTGAAACTAACAGAATAAAGGTTCATATTAACGTTTAGCTTTGTCATTTTCTTTCTTTCTTTCTCTTTTTTTCCAGTTTGAACCAGGCACTCTGCGTCTTCTCTGATAAACCCTGGCTTGTTTTTTTATTTATGTAGGTTATTAGTAACATCCTGTTGCTAGGTTGGCAGTTTTTGATTTATATGACTGTGAAAGCTCAGGTAAACTCTTGTGCAGTATGTGTACTGTGTCCCTATTGGTCAGCGTACTATATGCCAATCCATATTTGGCTTGGAAAATATCTCTGAACATCACAACGCTTCTTGATGTATCAATTAAGAATAGCTCAACGCTGATATGTTAGTTGTACCAGGAGGCAGCTCTGCTATTGCATTAAATTACATTTATATAACTGACGCCTTGTTTATACCACTGTAGCCAGTAGGGCCTGTATTGAGTCACGATCTGAGAGGTGTGTCTCAGTATAATTATAAACACAGGTATGCTTTCAGAATAGTGTAATTATTTAAAATTACAGCAGGTAATTAATTTTAAATTAGTATAATAACTTTTGAGTTAAAGCCTCACCTCAGGTCACTGTCTGCGAAGAGTTGTTCTCCTTGTGTCTGGATGGGTTTATACCCGGTGCTCCTGTTTCCTCCAGCAGTTCAAAAACACATGCAGGTAGGTGGAATGTCTTTGCAAAAGTGCCCATCGTTGCGTGTGTGTGAGTGACTGGGAGAGAGTGTGTTCCTTCCTTGCGCCCAGTGATTCTGGGTGGGCTCTAGACCTAGTCAAGTGGCTACAGAAAATGAATGAAAGCAAATACAAAAAGAACAAAGTAGTGTTCTTGTGGTAAAAATGCATGTTTCAGTGTATATCAGAAATACTGTGCATTCCAAAGCAAGGCCCAAATTAGAATCATAGCATAGAACTGATTAAGATGACAATGTTCTGATGAATGGAGCATTACATCTACCAAAGCTTTGACAGATCCATCTGTAGCCGGTCATCTGTCTCCCAGCATGAGGCCAGTTTGGCAGGTGTTGGTGTTCCTCTAGCCTCCCCCCCTCCCTTCATTGAGGCCTGGAAGATTCCCCCTAGAGAGGAAGTGCATGAGTCATACCCAAATCTGTCTGTGAAAGGCAAGGTCATCTCTCTGGGCAATATCACAGTGCTCTACATACGCCAGCAGAAAGTGCAGTGTCATAGCTCGCCCTTCATCGTCTGAGTCAGCAAAACAGGTGCACACAGCAGAGTGAGCTTGTGGAGAACTTGATTAGATATGCAAATATTAAATTAGACAATTTCTTTCTGAGTGGTGATAGAATGTAGAGGCCTCTGACTGCTCAACAGAGCTGTGATTGAGATGAGCTAGGTTATAAAGGAGATGTCCAGATGTCCAGTCTTAACACTGTTGATGGGAAATCCAGCATAGATTCATAGAGTCAAGACAAATGCTTGTATTGTATTATGATTATATTTCTACATATTTCAGTTGAAATCCAACTTCTAAGATATTCAAATGCACCGAGTTAGTCACGCGTTACCAAAGGGACCAATCACAGGTCTTCTATTTTGGCATGACGTTTAGCAGGACGCAGAGAGCCAATAGGAACACAACTGGGAGAATTCTGACAGTGAGGCCAGGTTAAGCACTGAAAATATCAGACTTGTGGCTGGAATGTCTGGAGCTAAGACTAATATCTGCCCAACATTTGGCCTGCAAAATAATGCCCTCCGTTGGATTACTTACCTTGATTAGTCAGTATACTCCCAGAGACACTCATCTAGAACTGTGGTTGATCAAGATGATCACAGCACACAATATTCATTCAATCATTCATTCATTCATTCACTGTCTAATCGCTTGGGTGGAAGGCAGGAACACATCCTGGAGGGGGTACCAGTCCTTTGCAGGGTGACACATGCTCACACACTCACACCTATGGACTTTGAGTCGCCAATCCACCTACCAATGTGTGTTTTTGGACCGTGGGAGGACACTGGAGCATCCGATGTCATTTGCATTTTCTGTCAGTACTGTAATTGCAATTACGTGATCTAGGTGACAAAGAATAGTGTGTGTCATTGGCTCTTTATTAGATCCCTGTGTCACAGACTGTGACACAATATGCACCTACAATAGGTGAGTGAGACAGCAGTTTACATAGTAATATTTTTACTCTGCAGTCTTTGTGTGAGGGGCATGAATCTTTTCTGCACTGGGACTCCTGATATCTTAGGTAAAATACTGTACTGTGGAACCTTGCCTCATAAACAGAATAGTATAAACCTGAGAATGTGGAAGTTATTTAAGTGCAAATGTTACCAATAAGGAAAAGATTGTTCTTTGTTCATTGACCCAGATTTAACTCTTGGACCCTCTAGAGATACCTTTCTTTTGTGCTCTCTCTCTCTCTCTCTCTCTCTCTCTCTCTCTCTGAGAGGGACTGTACTTTAAAGCAGTGTACAAGAAGCAGGGAAACTAACCTTGCAGATTTCTCTGATAAGCTCCTGAAAAGGCATGAAGCTGCAATAAATGCAAATTTAGGTACAGAAAATGTAAAAATAATTATTATGCCTAGTGTTGGAGCCTTTTGTGTAATTTTCAGGTAATTGTTGTTTCTGATTTTCGTCTTAATGCTGAAACAATGAATAACTTTGACAGTTTTCCCTAAAAAATGTGTGGTCTCTGATTTCTGCACAGTCTTGTAGTCACCGGAATAAAAGAGTATTGCATGTTTATAGATTTAAAAACTAAGATCCCAACTCACAGAAAGTAGTGTCTGCAGCTGTTGCCCATTTTTGGTTCTTTTCATGCACTTTTAAAAGCCCTGATTTAGAAAACACTGAGAAACTTACCATGCCATAACTTACTGAGCAATGGCCTGAGGGTTATGAGAGGCTGGAATGTCATCGTCAACATTTCTAGGTATGATGGGAATATGGTGCATGTGTGAATTTTTTAAAGCTCGTACTGTAGCAGGACTTAAACTGATGTAACTGCCCTTTTCTGTATATTTCAGATTTGCTTCCTGGTGTCAGCGTTCAGGGGAAGGATGTTCTCAGAGGACAGCTGTGCAGCTCTGGGTCTCTTCTTCCACTATTTTCACCTCAGTCAGTTCAGCTGGATGCTCATACAGGTAGGAGCAAATTACAGAATCACATGTCTACTAGAAGAGAAAGTTTTAAAAATGATACTTCAGCAAAACAAATTCCCACAGTTCACTTACTATAAATGGCATCAGTCTGCAAAACATGATGCTCCAACCTTTTTCCCCAAATCTGAAATGTGAAACCAAGCCAAGCCTCATACATTTTTGGAAAATTATATCCAAATCCGCATGAATCCAATGTGAGCGGTTTGGTCTCATTAGTTTCCAGCTCTAGTTCACACTCTTAACTATGTCCTATTCAATTATAGCTGAGAATCCTTGTAGAAACATCTCTGAACATGAAGCATATTGTATATTGTTTCCATGGGCAATGTATTAGTCATTGTTTTAAGCAAAATTAAGATCCATTCATTTTTAAAGCACCAAAATCCACATTTAGCTCAAATGTTTCGAGTAAATATTTTACATAATAGACATTTAACACCATTGAGCTGAGACTAAGCTGGTTTTAACAGTTAGACGTGGTTTCCGTGAGTGTAAAAGGAATCAAAAACAATTCATTTCCAAGCTCATTTTTGGATTTGGTCCATATGTTTGAACTTTGTTTGTTAATCTGTTTAGGAAATCAGAATTATCAGGATTTCATGGAACTGCTGGCAATCAAATATCAAAAGCATCAGAGCTTTGCTAATAGTCTTGAAATGATTCTTGGCCTGGCTAACTTGCTTCTCCTTCCACACTTAGCTGAAATAGCCTCCAAGTTGAAACAAAAAATAGGCCTCATTTATCCCTGTCCTACTTAAAAACACGGGGTTTTACGTAATCTCATGCACGACTTGCTCCAGCTACGTGTAGTTCTGCTTGCACGGCCCTTTGAGAGGAGACATTTTAACGTGCCTGCCGCCCCATTCCGAGACCTCTCCCAAATCCTCCACCAACTCTCATCCTTTAGCCGTCACCCTTTTCCCCTTCTGAACTAATCCCCTCTGTACTGCCGCTCAAAAGTTCTAAAACTTACATGGCCTTGGACGTGACCTCACCCCATGTTACGAAGGCCAGCTTGTTCTCTTAGGGCTCCAGGAGAAACAGGACTTGGCATGAACATGCTTAGTGAACGTTACAAGAACACTGTTAATCCCTGCACACAAATGCAAACATTGGGTTGTTTTTCCCCTTTCTGTTTGAAAAGGAATTGGACCCAGTACAGACCCAAGAGGTACGCCCCTAACTCAATATGACCTTAAGCTCTCAGAATCAAAGGCTGTTTTTCTCACTTAAGGGATAAAGCTGCTTTTTAGCATAACAAAGTGAATGGTAAGGCTTGCTTGTTTATTTAGGGTGAATAATCCCCCATGGCATTTGATGTTTATTATGGTGAGCACTGAGATATTACTCTGATTTACATGAAGAAACAAACCTACTAGGTGAGAAACAGGGTTGTTTGAGGTCATATTTCACATTTGCTCTAATGAAACTTGAGGGGTTCTGATTACCTGCATATGTGAGAGTGTATGTGTGTGTGCCTGAAAGAGAGATGAAACACACACTGAACTAATTGAGCTCAGTTTGTAATTGGAAAGGTAAAGTATGATTCACAATGGAAACTATTTGTGTCTTGAAACAAACAAAATGTGTTGGGCATGTGTCTCTTTTCCTAAAATCACAGCTGGCAAATCATATCAGATTTAAGGGCAGCTTAAGGCTAGATTTCTAAACAATTAAAGTTGCTCTTTCTCATTTATTTGTGTGACATATTCTTGTAGGTATTTCTTACACCACATGTTAGTATGATTCATAACCATTTCAGGATTGGGCTCTACCTACTTTCCATTTTCAGTTGTTCATGGTCTGTCTATTGGTCTAATGTTGTTATATTCCCATGCCCATTACTGGGAATATGAACTGTAAGTTCTAGAATCAGATCAATATTTAGTTTGAAAAGGGTTTAAAGTTCTGACAATCCGTAGAGTGTACCTATGTAGCTTTTATAAACCTGGTAGGATTAGGATTAGCTTAACTCCTTGAGACTGACACAGAAATGTAGTTATTTGCATTGTTTAATATCCTTGGCGGACAACCAACCAATGTTCAATTCCCCATGAAGGTAAGCAGGCGGTGCTACACAAAGAAGAGTCCTTGGGCAAGACTCCAAACATTAGAATTGCATACATAATGTCACACTGAATAAGTGTCTGATTTAAGCTTTAAATATAAAAGTCAAAAACACATTAGTTTCTACTGGTTTTGCATTTTTTTGATTTAATATATGTTCTGAAATTTTATTTTAAGCTTTATATATTTTTTAGGTCTGATAGTTGGCAGGTTGAAATGATTTAATGAGCCATTACCAGCTCCTCAGATTGGTGAGACTCTTGGTATATGTTTCAAAATCAATAATAGATCTCAGTCTCCCATTGGTGGAATTTACACACACAACAGTAACTCAATGGAAATGAGATATAAGCTGATTTTATCGGGCACGTAGCTTTCAAGAATATCCCTTCCACCCAGCTGAGGAAACTCAGAGACTGATGGCATGGTTCCAGCTGAATGAAATGCCCAAGCAAGCTCATCAAGTATTCCATAGGCATATCTAGCTCTCACTGAGCCAGTGTTAATTCAGACTTTCACACAGTTACATAATAATCTGCTACTTTCCCATTTTCCTGAGTTTCATCCAAAGGCCAGCACAGCAGAAATGTTCTCCAGCTCCTCCATAATCCATTTATGGGGCTATTAATGATGGAAATAGACTTAGGGAGTTTCAATCTTTTTTAGTAGTATTATTTCAGTGTAGCTTCGCTGTCTGAGGGCTGTACCTGTAAGGCATGTGGAGGTTCTGTGTGCAAGGCTAGAGCTTTTATGCTTTCAGGCCTTGACCTCAGAAATGCCACACTAAAATCAATCCAAGAATTCTGGTAAACATCAAATAATCTGTGACAAATAGTTACAAAGTGGAGTTGTTGGGATTATTCGAAAAACATGGGAATGTTAAGGTCAAATTAATCAAATGCTGAATGTGTGTTAAATGTGACCAGGGCTTGTATCAATAGTCACTGTGTGGCTCTGTATTATGGCATTTACACAACAGATTCCGCAAATTTGGATCTACCTTATTCTTCTATGTGCCCTTTGGAGATTTTACGTGCTATTTACAGTTCCTAAGCAATGATTTCATGAAATGATGTTTACTGAAAACTAGAGCGCCGAATGGTGGTGCTACTCAATAAAGGAGGGAATTAAGAACATTTATTAGTAAATGATCTGATGAAAATAAAACAAGATTTGTTTTTCTGTACTTTATGATGATATGGAAACTTGCCAGGAAAGTTGGCCTCTTCATTTCTGGTAATCTCACAGTTGTCTTGTGTTCCCTGCAGGCGGTGAACTTCTGGCAGACACTAGTGATGAATGATGAGCACACAGAGAGACGCTATCTGCTGTACTTCCTGCTGAGCTGGGGGCTTCCTGCCCTGGTCATCACTGTCTTGCTGATTGTGTTGCTAGGAGGTTATGGCTGGAACATTCATGATGTCTATGGCTTAGTCCATGGAGACCTGTGAGTATTTAAAAAAATGCATATACAATGACCTTCACAAATTTGAGGACACTGTGTTTCTGTTTTTTTTGTTTTTATTTTTATTTTTTTATGCAACAAGAAAACACTGCTTTCCAACTTCCTAGATATGAAGAGGTTATGTTTATTAACTGTTTTTGTTGGGTTTTATTTTCTGTTGTAAGAGGTATATCATGAAATATGTGCCTTTCCCTCTGAAATATCTTACATATGGATCAACTGGATCTAACCATGTCATATTTACATTGTTTTGAGCAAACGTACAGTGTGCTGGTCTCCCAGTGTCCATGCTCTAGTTTCCTCCCACGGTTCAACAAGCACAAGGTGAATTGGCTACTCAAGAGTGTCAATAGGTGTGAGTGAATGTGTGTCGCCTTACAAAGGACTGGCGCCACCTTCAGGGTGTGTTCCCCCCTTGTGCCCAGTGATTCCTGGTAGGTTACAGACAATGAATGAATGTACAGTGTGCCTTGTAGAGTAAATTATTTTATTTTTAATTCATGGCATACACTTACACACTCTCTGCAAACAAAGCCTGTTCTGTAATTACAGGACTCTTATGCTAATCCTTAACTTGAAGAATAACACACAACCTGCCTGGCTCCTTCACTTGAATTCTCCTCTGTGTTCCCTTTACAATGCCCTGCTTAGTCTGGGTGAAGGTGGGCTGTACTGTTGGTAAGGATTAAAGTGAATCTATTTTTAACTTCACTGTGGTTATGAAGTCACAAAATGGTGACTGTGCATACATTCAGTTTCACACTCCACCCAGCCACCAGCTGATAGTGAAGGGCTTTAGTTTCTCCTCCCCTCCCTTCCTTCTGAGTGGCATGCCTCAGCCTCCAGGGCGGGTACACTCCCAGCCAGGCCAGGAAAGGTAAATATTCCTCTCACGGAGAGAAAAACAAGTGATGTCACCTCACCTCATCCCTCACGCCGCCGTCCAGTGCCCGCCTCTTCACAAGGAAGCAGCGTTCAAGGCTTCGGGCTGTGCGTACTGGCACGTCTTATAGGAGTTTAATTACAGGAGTGAGTTCAGTTTAACTCTACCCACACAAAAGAAAGCAGGTGTGATACTATTGCATGAGTTCTTGTTAATATGGGGAAACATAGGGTATAGTGTTACATGGATGTGTCCTGTAGGGAAGCTGGTTCAAGTAGAAAATAAAAATCTTAGTCACTTTAGTTCAGGAACAATACTGAACATTGTTTAAGCTGAAAGGCCAAAGCTTAAGGCCACAGTGTACCATAAACAAGCAAGTTATGTCCAAATGATTCTCTAAATTCATAACTATTCTGGCAAAAATTCAGCTTTTTACAAAATCGGACCAACTTTCCTTTGTTTAATTTCTAAATAAAAGGGTTAGCTACATGTACTCTTTTTAATTTGTGCACCCTTTGCCTTTATTCCGTCTTCCACATTTTTTGAGAAGGTTTTTGACATCTCCCTTGTTTCAATAATGGCTTCTTGACAGCAATAAATCATTGTTGATCAAGTATTGAGTTGTCTTATCACAGAGGACATGATTATCTGTGGATTTTTGCAGATCTGACACGAGGTGGTGCTTGATTTTGCCCTTCTGACTTCAGTTAATTCAGTGAAGGGTAGTGACTTCTTTCTTGATGGCCAGCACGTTTCAACCCTGCTGAGAAGAGCCGTTTTTAGCTTTATTGAAAAGAAGGCTGATTGACTGCTTATGCTTGTTCTGCCAAATCCTCCATCTCCCCTGTCTGGCAAACCACAGGACAGTGTGTTTCCTCTTCACTCTTCTAAACCGATTGCTGTTGACAGCTCTGATTCTCAAAATGACTCTTGAACTGTCCCAATGCCTGCCATTGCCAAAAGTTTTTTGATGATATTAAACCTAAAATAATAAGAACTCCAGGGGATCTAGAGCTACATTTACATTTGATGATTGGGGGGGGGGGCAATTACTCAGAATGCTAGCTATTTTCTAGCATACACCCAGCATTAGCAGGACCTGTGGGATTAGTCAGATTGATTGGATTCAGGTCTAATTACACTGCCTGCTCTGAAAGGGCTGTTGATCATTAGGACTCAGTGTTAATCCACTGGCTAACTGACACCTGCCGCTAAAGCTTTTTTCAGCAGGGCAGGATGCAAAGTACAGGGTTGTCATGGTAACCCCTCGGTTGCCATTATTCAGTTTCAGATGACCTTTAAAGAACTTCAGGATTAGCTGAAACTTTGCAGAAAAGAGTGTTTATGAAGAGCTTTGTTATAAGAACCTGGCTGAGACTGAAATGGATGCCCACTCCCTCATTAGTGCTGTGCTACACGGGGGAGAGCTATGTATTTTACAGAATAGCAGTAAAAATGGATAATGAATGGATGGATAAATTAATTTGTGCACTTTTTTATCATCTGCATGATTTATTATTCACCAGTCAGATAAACAGACCAGTCTCGCATGCTTGAACAAGGCTGAATTATTTCTTATATGTAGCTTGCTTTTTAGTGCATTTATAGGAGGCCAATATTTCTGTCTAAATTCCATGTGTTATTTCATAGTTTATCTCCATTATGTTCTTGATAAATTGTGTAAGTATGGAAAAGGCTTTAGTATAATCATGGAAATGATGTAGCATAACTGTGCAAAAAGGTCTAGTGTAACCATGGAGATGAGTGGAGTACAGTGAAACAAGTGTGTTGTAGCAGGTAAAGACTACCCTTTGTATGAGTAGTGGTGGTCCAGACTTGTGACTTATACTCTGTGTAAACAGAATATAAACTGTGTAAAGCATTTTGTTTACTTGCTCAGTGATTAAAAGCTCACTCAACACCTCCCACCACTCCCTGGGACCATTTATCTGTCCAGTCTGCGTCAGCTAGCTTTGTGTAACCTCTGTCTTTTCTCAGTCTTTTCTCACTCTAACCCTCTCTCCACCCTTTACTCTTAGTAAGCAGGCTACAGTTACAACTCTGCCTCAACAGCTCTCCGTCGCCATGCTGCGGAGCTACTGTTACAGCAAAACGCAGGAAGACACGCCTGCCATGCAGGATATGTGACCTTCAGAGTGTAAAAGAGTAACTTATTTACTTCTCATAGTTTAGGAGTGAAAAACATAAACGTGTAAACCAGTCTGATTCCTCTCATGTTGCACTGGACTTTCCCCTAATAGTGAGACTATTATATGACAACACCCTTTAAAATATATTTCTGAATGTAACACTGTGAACTAGACCGATCAACTTGCAGAGGCATTATATCTTGGGCACTACGGCATAGTTTCTGTTTCTAATAAGGTAGAGGAGTGCTATGGAACCAGACCCCACACCTCCACATGTACATAAACTATTTTGTATGGCAGTAGTTAATAGCGATGTCAAAATGTGGTCAGAAAACGTGTAGCGCCGCTTCTGATGTGTGCAGGTTAGATTAGAGTTAGAACACAGTTAGGTTAGAACACAGTTGGCCTTGCTGTCTGGGTGGGATGACCCTCATCCCAACAATCTCACCCCCACCATCAAATAGCATAAAAGCACAGTGCGGGCCAGTACAAGCATCTGTTTGCTGATGTAGCAGAATGTAGGTTTTCTCCTCCAGTACTTTGAGATTTCCAACTAGCAGCAGTTCGAAAAAATGCAAAGGCTAGCTTCACATGTCTCAAAAGTGGAGATGAAGAAAAAGTACTTAAGTGGGACCTGTACCTTTTACCTCAAATAAAAATAACGCATATATATATATATACTCAGTTTGGCCATCAGCCTATTTTGATTTCTGTACTCGTGCCATGCCTTTCGTGCCTTCATTGTAATATGAGTTTATGATGTATTTGTCCATCTTGTTTAGCCGGCTGTGGACTAGCTGCCCTGTGAACAGAGGGCAAGTCTTGATTATTTGGATGTTCAAGACGTCAAAACAAAAACAGCCTACAAAGTTTTCCCATGGCAAAGGCCTGGAGAAGACTTCCTAGTTGCAAGGTGGTGAAAAACAAGTGTCAACTGGAAGGAATTCCTGAGATAAAATGTGAAAGGGAGTTTGCAAGGCTGAGAGGCATCGGACCTAGTCGGCGAGAGACAGTGAGAGAGTGCTGCAGACACTGAAACTTGGCACCATGTCTGTAACTATGCCAAAATGAACATGAACTCATGCACTGACCTTGCAGGCCAAAATACATTGCGCAGATATATACAGCACCATTTATACACACAAACAAGATCAGGGCAAGGACAGCGAACACCTCTCAGTGCATAGAAATAGCAGTGTTTTGGTGTATATACTGAAGCTGGTCTTATATAATTTTTTTATGCTTTAGTTTTTGTCAAACCCTTATTGCATTTTCAGTACTATTTCCCTCAATTCTTGTTTACTCACCTTTCCTCTCTTTCTCCGCAGATGTTTCATCCCAAACATTTATGCTGCTCTCTGTACGGCTGCCTTTGTTCCTCTTATCTGTCTGGTGGGAGTGCTGGTGGTCTTTGTTCATGCCTACCATGTTACACAGCAATGGAAGGCCTATGACGATATGTACAGAGGCCGCACCAACAGCTCAGGTGTGTATCTGGTTTGAGTGTGTTGATTGTGTGTTTCTATGTACACAGTCCAGCCATAACATGAAACATGAAGGTTTTCACCTTGTTTCTTCATTTACTATCCATTTTATCATCTCCATTAACCATATTTGTGCACTTTGAGACAGCAGTCCACCTGTTTCTCTGGTTGGTGGACTATTCTCAGTCTAACAGTGCTACTGAGGGGTGTAAAAACTCTAGCAGCACTGCTGTGTCTGATCCTCTCTTGCCAGCAGCTCCACACACACCATCACCAATATATCAGTGAGACTGTAGTGCTGATTATGATCCACCAACCAGATCACGCCTGGTCTGTGTAGGTCCTGTGGGGTCCTGATTTTTAAAGAACAAGGTGGAAAGAGTCAAATAATGTATGCAGATAAACAGTCTGTAACTGTAGAAGTTCCTGTATGGAACTTAACAAAAAGAGTGCAAAAAAGGGGGTTAATTTTAATGTAATTGCTGTGTAAATGTGTGTGTTTTTCTGTGAGACATCATATGTTTAGTTTATGACTCTGGGTATTCCCAATGATAAAAGGTTTATAAGGTGAAAGCTGATTGTGGATTCTCTGAAACAAAAACCAAAAGTAAATCCATGATGGTACTTTTCTGGGCAATATTTCTTTACACTGTGTAACTTTAAGAGAAGTTTGCTTTCGGTTTAACTGCCAGGAAGTCCCTCTCTATCTCTCAGCTCTTGTATATGGAGAGGCAGAGAGATAAAGTGCTCAGTCAACATCAATGACAAGCTCATTTTCCCACTTTTTAATAAGAGTTTTTCCAGTCCCTCCATGTATAAGCACGAAGCTGCAGGAATGTCAGTTTCAACTGTTATGAAGCCGTATCCTCCTATTCAACCTGCAACAGACATTTTCATTTATATAGCAACTTCCAATGCACCACAGTACATTGTGTGCATGTCTCTGTCTCTGTGTGTGTGGTCAGAGGTTCTCCCAGGTTCTGTGCTAATTTCCACTCTGTTCTACAAAGGCTAATCCTTAACCATGCAGTTATTTTAACAGTGGTCAGAGTACAGCCCACCCAGCTACAGATCAGTCCCCACTTCATACTTACACACACAAACACACACATTTGCTTTGGCTTATAGTTTGCCTAAAACAATAGTCTGGCAAAAAGTGTCTAGTGTAAATAATTTTCCCTTTCTCCAATCAGCCAGAACTTGGTTGGTGTCTGTCGCTATGAGGCTGATGAAGCTAACAATTTATTGAGTTAAATAAACATTGAACGTTTTTTGAAGCTGTCCATCAGATTTCATTTATATAAAAAAAATTCAGGCACAAATGTGGAATAATTGGACATTTATAGTCGATTCCTGTGAGAGAATTAATCAGTTTCTCGTGAGAAATTATTTGTATCGTATATATTTTACATTTATAACTTTTGATGGACGTTCTTATTCAGAGCAACATACAATTTCGACCTTGTTACAGGTGCAGGGAAAAAAAGCATTAGGAATCTTGCCCAAGGAGCCCTCCCAAGGACTGCTGTGTGAACTACTGTATTATGGTGTGCTTACATTGGCACTGCACACTGCAGCAATCGCATTTCAAGCTATATCCTATGTCATGCTTTTGTTATTGACAATGAGAGCTAATACACAGACAGAAGTAGATGACTTTGCATGTATGAAGAGCACATAGTGGACTCAACCCTCACATCCACTCCCAGTGAGGGAGGACCGCTGACTCTGCAGGACACTCAAATGGACTGAGGTAGCCAAGCTCGTGGTCAGCGTGCCTCCCTGTGCCTCTGCTTTCATCTGGCTTTCAAACTGATGTTAGCTTCAGCCAGGACTGCTTACTGTGCCCATGTTCTATTGAAAGCTGTTGAAAGAGCAACGCATGGTATTTAAAAAAACAGAAAGGAAAAACAAGAATGACTGTGGACAGCTTTGCCCTTGAGTGGTGCTGATAGTCCACAATGTCATTTATTTTTTTTTTTCCTTTCAGAAGATCTTTTGTGAAACTAAAATATCAATGTATATCACCCCTGGGAAAGGTCCTCTCCTTGATGTTAATGTGAAAAGAATTATTATAAGAGCCCTAAAGGTTTACACCTTTCTAAAGGTGTAATTTCCTTGTGAGTAGTGCAGTATTTTCACAGTCTGCTGTGTGTTTCCAGGAAGGACTCTAGGCGAGCAGCTAATCCCGTCCTCTGATCGGGCTGTTTGTTTATGTGCTGGCCTGTTGCTGCACTGGCTGTGGTAGTAGAGAAGGTTATCAGTCTGTTCGTTTGAGCCTAAACCACACAAAGGAGCCTTTTTGTGCATGTGTTTTTTGACAGTGAAAATATGATCACATGAAGTGTTGCAAACCTCTCATCGCTCTACACTGTACTAGCTGTATGATAGAGGACATACTGGTGAACTATTAGCAAATACATTGTTTTGTCATATCATCATTGTCCAAAGAAAAACACGTCTCCATTTTTAATTTACTGTATCATTTGAGAAGGTTTTTCCTTCCCGTATTATGTCACTCTATCAGAGATGCATGTTTCTTTGGACAGCAACAATATATTATTTGCATTTTTGTTTTCCTTACTACAAAAGTATGGCTTTTTTGTGGCTGTTTTTTTTTAATGGCACTGAAATATCTGGCTTCTTAAAGTCAGATATAAGTCATCATTTCCCACCTATGGAGCAGGAATAGAGTAATGTCCTCATCTCATTTCATGCTTTTCAACATTTGGAGGTTTATTTGTTGTCTAAAACCCTCCAGATGCTTTTTGTCTGTCGTGACTAGAGAGGGAGAGAGAGAGCTTAGCATTCCGAACCAAAACTCTTTGGAGAGATGATAAATGGTAAAGAAATAGCCTCCTTTTATAAAAACAAGTTTATGGCTAAATTGGAGCAGCCTGGTGGCCAATCTTCATTAATTGCACATTGCACCAGTAAGACCATGTGCATCCAATGGTTCAAACATTGTATCCTGAAGGCGGGTGGTGCCGTGTATCAGGACGACAATGCACCAATACACACAGTAAGACTGGTGAAAGATTGGTTTGATGAACATGAAAGTGAAGTTGAACATCTCCCATGGCCTGCACAGTCACCAGATCTAAATATTATTGAGCCACTTTGGGGTGTTTTGGAGGAGTGAGTCAGGAAACGTTTTCCTCCACCAGCATCACGTAGAGACCTGGCCACTATCCTGCAAGAAGAATGGCTTCAAGTCCCTCTGACCACTGTGCAGGACTTCTGTATGTCATTCCCAAGACGAATTGACGCTGTATTGGCCGCAAAAGGAGGCCCTACACCATACTAATAAATTATTGTGGTTTCAGTTTCATTGGCCAACCCCTGTATTTAATATATATATATATATATATATATATTGTGATGTCACAGAACCCAGTATATTTACATATATTCTTCGTTTCTTCCTGCGGCAGATACGTCCTTCCCATTTACATAGTGAAAATTAATAAGGAATGTTTCCCACTTTGTTCCCTAGCCAGTCTCTGCATTTTGTTTGAACTGCCGATCACAAACGGCAAAATTGACAGTTTTACACGCTTACAAAAGATATTATACTACTGTTACGTTACATTACATTAGATTGAAGTCTTATCCAAAGTGACTTAAAGTGCACAGCTTTCTACTCAGAAAGTATCCTTAGCTAGTTTATATAGGCTAGAATCCAAAAGATACCTCAAGTTTAGATGCTGCCAAATACAAAGTTAGTATGGATACCTAGGTACACAATGCTCACATAATACACTTTAATAAATGGCAAATAAAGTAAGGTAAAGCCTTTTCTAAATGCAAGAGAAGTACACTTGAAAGAGGTGGGTTTTCTAATAGCTATCCAGGTGGTCTAGCATTGCACTGAGTGATGGTGAGAGGGAGGACCATCTAAAGATAAGGAGACCAGTTGTGCGCAAGCTTGAATGGCTGAGGTATGACAGTGCACTGAACTTGAGAGCTCCTGTTCTTGCACCACTCAGGATCTGGGATATTAATTGTGATATCAGGGTCAAGGCAAGCAGGTGTCTTTTTTTAGTTTGTCTGGGGCACTGGGATGGGTCACTGCTCTTCATATGCTTCACTGAATACATGTAGGTTCAAGATGTCTTTATGAAATCTTCTTCTGTGCAGTCTGCACATTTCTGCTCATGCAATACACATTCTTTCTGGTGCAAAGTCTAGGTTTCTGATACTGCATACAAGGTTGATGAAATCAAGTACAGGGCATGCATATTTTATGGTCTTGCAGTAAAAAGATCAAGACTTCAGCTGATAAACACACATGTACTTTAAGGCCTTGTCAGCCACTACCTGCATTCTATCTGCGATCTAGGTACTGACGTCAGATCAGATCAGATAGCTCATTGGGGTTTCACGTTTTAACAAGCCGTTACAACCTCTAAACATTCCCTCAGACAGACCGACCTGCACCAGGAAGAAAATCTCATATGTCTTTTTACAAATACCTGTGCAAGAGAGAGAAGCAATGAAGGTGCTTAAACATGCAAAGCCAAATGATTCATGTTGTATTTTCCTGACACTTTGGACTTGCTGTGATGTGATTTTTTTATTTTATTTTTTTCTCTCATTTTTTTCTTTCTATGAAAAATACTAAGAGGGAGAAGCTTGCAGCAGTTGTTTCTATGGTGACGTGGCAGAAAACTCAATACTTTGGCGAGTCCAATTAGTCAAGTTTTTTTTTAATCAGTCTCACCTGATGTTCACACATTTACAAGGCTGTTTTCTAGGCTTCAAAGTTCAGAAACAGTTTTAGTTCAAGCTTTGTTTTAACTTTTACACAAACTGACTTGGAGTTAGTAAATGTAAAAAAAAGGGGACATATAAAAAAAATACAACATTCCTAAATGTTTAAAGACTCACTTAAATAGCTGGTAACATGAAAAATGTGAGATAAATTAGAAGGGAATCATATTTAGAAACATTTTCTCTAACTTCAGACATTTGTTTCTTACTTCATCTGATTAGACAAGGGTCTTCTGAACATAAGACAGTATCTAAAGGCAGTTTATTCACAATTTAACGACACAAAATGTCTTGGCTCTATGTGACACAATGTCTTGGCTCTACAAGATGTTCAGATTTCTGCAAGTATTTGTCCATTCTTAGGACTGACCTCCACGATTTAACAGTGCAGCCATTTGTTCTTCTGGTCTGGCAATGGAAGTGACATTTTAATTGCATTAGACACATTTAAACCCAAAACCCTAGGTTGCTATATTTTAAGTGTTGTCTGTTCTTGCGTGCTTACCAAGACCATCTGTTATATATTACTGTCTCTTTGTGTCTTTACAACCCCAGTAAAGTGTTTGCATCAGACACACACTACTATCGTTATATAATGCTATATCAGTGTCATTAGTGGCTATCGGTGTATGGCAGTATACTTATGATAAAAAATGGAAAGTCAACATTGGAAACCTCACTGACCGTTTCAATAGAGAACATTTATATAATGTACTACAGGTTCTCTTGGTTCAAACATTGGTGTTTACAACATCTAGCAGTAGGCAATAAAAAGTAGAAGAGCAATATGGACTGAAGTATTCAAAAATAATCTAGAGAAGAACGGAAAAACAAATATTCCCTGAAAACTTCATTGGGACAAAATGCCTTCTGGTGCTTTTTAGAGCACTTTATGGTCTTTTTCTACCGTGCACATTTTCCAGAACAAAACCTTTTTCTCTGGCACATCACAGGAACATCATGAACTACTGATCCTGGGCCTGCTGGAGGAGTTGACTTTTGCACGACCCCTTTTTTTTTTTTTTTTGTTGTTGTTGTCGTTGTTGTGCTTAGTGCTATAGCCGTGCACTATTCGTTTTCCCCAGAGACAGCAGGGCCTCGGAGGACGTGGTGTATGGAACGTCTGGGGTCAGAAATCTGGCAAGCAGCCAAAGACAGTCTACACACTCCAAGCCTACAACGAAATGTGGGATGTCCAAATGTCTCTCTCACTCACACACACAAAAACAGAGATCAAGAGTTCAGCGCAGGACAAGAAGAACCTGCTTCCAATATAAACCTTATTTTGGATGTTTTTCCAAACTTGCGAAATCTACTGTTGTGTTGTTTCACTTACCAGCAATGCTCCATTCTTCCCGTTATTCATTCATTTCAAGTTTATGCCAGGGACGCACTTCACTTCTCCCTTTGTTGTCTTCTACCATGCCGTCTATTTCCCATAACACTGGACCAGGCGGCCAGGCGGATGTTAGCTCAGCAGGGCTAAGACAAAGCAAGGCCTTTCTGAACCCCATGGCTGGCTGCTGGGACAGCTGCTTTGGCATATTAAACAGAAGCCACAGCGCTGGTTCACATTACAGCTGTTGTTTTTGTCGGCAAAAGACCCACTGTGCTTATCTTCCCATGCTGAGGGGTCTTATTCGTCCCAATAAACAATGGACATTTTCTACAGCTGACCTTTCACCAGGGATAAACACACCCAAACACTCATGGTACCTTTGGGTAAGCCCCTGTTGCAAACGTGGGATTTGGAATCTTAGGGGCCATAATGCAAAAACCATTAAGGAGCCTTCTTTACTTCAACAAATATTAAAGCAAACGTTTGTTTATTTACTCCTGCAGTGTTTCTGAGTAATACAGCTCCTCATTATTTATGGCATACAATTTAAGAAGGAATCAATATTTTATTACCTTTCTCCACAGCCATCACTCACTTGCATGTACAAGAGACAGGACATTGTGTTATCTCTTTCTAGTCTTTAGTACTTTTCTAGGCTCTCTCTAGTATCTGACAACTTGTTTCATGGCTATTTTTTTAAATCAAGCACTACCCTTTCAGATAAAACTACAGCACATTAAATTATATACAAAACGTTTTATATTTTAGCCCCAGGTTGGCGAGCATACCAGTATATTAAGTGGTTTTGTCTTGTTTTTCTTCAGGTCTGATACGTGTTTCTGTATATTTACCCAAGTACACACGCATTCCTCTCCCACCTATGGAACTCCATGCTTCTTTATTGAAGTTATGCCCCACACATTCACTAAATAAATCTCTGCAGTATTAAAGGATCTTTACTTTACACAGAGAGAGAGAGAGAGAGACTCCTCAGGTTTTGGGAACACCCTACTTCTGTGGAGGCCAGGCCAGGCCAAGACCACAGAGAGGAATGTGCTTACAACGATGGAAAGCAAGGTCTGGCAAAAAAGGAGAGAGAGAGAGTACTGTAAGTGCTGATGAGAGGGAGATCAGGAGCGATAGATGGAGAGGAGAAGTAGGCTTTGTTGTATTTTTTGGAACTCCAAAAAGAACATTTTAGAGGAGGAGAAAAAATATTTTTGTACTTCATTTTACGTTAAACATTGTGTTCAATAAATCGTGCTAATGATTTTATTCCAAAAATAATTACATTCATATTAATTCTGTGTAATGTTTGCTCAATATAAAAGACAGATAAATATTTCTAATAGCTTTTAAAAATCCATTATTCCTGTTAAGGGTAAACGCACATATTTATTTTTTCTATCTAAATATTGAAAGATGTATTCTGAATGGTGCCAACTCAGTGACAGGTGTATGATATGGTTCAACAATGAGAAGCTTCCCAAATACATGCTAAATAGTTCCAACTGATCCATTACTCTAAGCCTCTGAATGAGCTTGGAAAAGGACAAATGTTGAAGGACAAGGAGATATGAGGCAGCAAGAGGGAGAGAGAGAGAGAAGCGTCAGAGGAATGGAAGTAACACCTCAGTGAAAGCCCAGGGGTCAGCGCTGGCCCTGTGCCCTGTGTTCTCTGACTGGCAAGGAATGTGTGGCCTACTTTCCACGTCCTTCATAACATTTACAGCGTCTGGCCTGCATTAGCGTCAGAGACATTGACCTGCCATTCAGGGCTCATGAGTCAGTGTGTCTTTGGAGTCAACATGTACCTTGCGGGCTGTGTCATGATCAAAGGTTCCAAATTTCTGCCAGCCAAAGCTAACAGATGTTAATGCTAATGCATTAGCTCCAATGAGGATGCTTTGAGACGAGGCTGTTACAGAAGCATGGGGCACAGTGTTCTTGAAAATAGACATAAGTGGTCCCTAATGGAAACGTGTTATGGGAAATGTCACATTCCCTTCACTCCAGATGAAAGTGATTACTAATCGTGGTTGGCTTTTTTTTATTTTTATTTATTTATTTTTTTGGGGAGCATGTGTGTACATTAATAATTGAACTGGGAGGAAGTTCCAATTGCACTGCATGTTTGGCTTTGTTAAATTTGATTATGAGACAAATGATGAAACAAGGCACCAGGTGTACATCTGATTGGTGTTGATAATATGGGATGTAGTGTGTGTACCCAGTGAAATGTTGATCTCGCACAAATGATGAGCTTTACTCTTTTGAGCTCTCCCTTTTTTCAGAGCAGTTGAGTGTATTGTAATGGGGGAAAATGCTCACTCTTATTCTCACAGACTCTAACATCACTAAGTTTCTACATCTGGATGCTGTCTTTAAAGGAAAGTGTCTTACAGGACCGGACGTGATCTCAAAATGAGAAAGAACCTTTAGGAACCACTTGTTCTGGACAGCAGCAAAATCCACTGCCAACAATGATGCTCAGAACTCACTAAGAGCCCATGGCCTCTTAATGTCCTTTGCACACATGTAAAACCTTCATAATGCAAGTTTTGATGGACAATTTTCTGTCATGAGAACTTTATTATCATATTCAAGTGTTGACAACAGCTCAGAAAATGTTAACAAGCAAACAACTCCCACCTTTTTTAAGCTCAGTCCTTATGAGGTGCTATGTTGTGTATGACTTAAATTGGAAGTGGGGATTCGGAGCTGGCAATTGGGTCATTTTCAGACATTGGACATGCCTCCATGAAGGTGAGTGTTGCTTGCAACACATTAGTCATCTACAATTAGTGATATGAGCCATACTTCAGTGATGTATTTATCTTCTCAATACAGAAGACATCACGGTCAGTGTTGTAGATTTCATCAAACTACTTTGGCTTTACATTAACTGACCTAAGACGTGTTATTTAGCTGTAAAAGTCTAGGCCAGAGCACACCATCCTTGATGTTTGATGTTTCCCTCAAAAGAATCTATTGAAATGCAAAGCAAAGTACATTTACGGTGTTTTCATATCGTCTCTAATGCAGTGTGGAAACCAGTCCAATTCAAATAAGGAGCTGAGTGGATTTTGAGGACAATGTTCAACAGCTCTGTAATTGTTAAGGGGGTTTGAGTGCTTGGGGTGTTTTTTGTTGTTTTTGTTTTTAATGAATGGATAGATGTGATCGATGACTCAGTGTGTCCCTGGCTCTGTTGTAGTGCTTTTTCATTCCCTCATTAAATGAGCAAATAAAATTCAGCATTCACAATAGGTCGGGAAAGTGAGAGTGTGCAGATAAGGCCTGATCTGATTAAACTCGGTCCCAACCGGTCTACTTGACTGTTCTTAATCAACATTATCACATCTGTCTTCGGGTGCACTTTGACTGTAGGGTAATATATGTGCAATATACAGTTATTGCTGATTGGAGAATTCATGTGCAATGTTAACGTAGCTAAAGGTGTCAATATTATGTGTTATTGTCAGAAAAACAGTATGATGGTTTATAATTATGGATTCGTGAAATGAAGAATGATATACAATGTCTGTATGTGTAGAATGTCTAGAAGTTTATCTTACTACTGTAGTCATCTGGTCTCAATTTATGGTTTTTAGTTGCATAATGAGGAGGTTTAAGATAAAATACATAATGTAAAATAGAGTTCAAATCCACCAGTGTCTTGTCTTTTTTTGTAGTTTTGGGATGGAAAAGTACTAATGTAGGCCATATTTCCCGATTAATTTCATTTCCAATTTTGTTACTCTAAAGAGTGTCAGAATAAAAAAAAAAGAAACTTAGAAACCTCATCTGATGAATATAGTATAGTATTTTTTGTGCTTAGTAATACCACCATTTGCCTTTGTTACAGCGCTCTCATTCTGAGAGATTTGGTTTCAATAAGAAGAGATAAAAGCAGTCTAAAATTCTAAAGTTAAGTCTTAAAAGTTGATTGCATTTCCCTTTCTAATAGTCTACACTTTCTTTTAATTATTTAAAGCTGAACATCTTGTCAGACCTACAGTGATGATCTGTCTACTCCGAAAATGTATAATAAATAATCGTGTCTTTCTCAATACTGGGAATATGAAGAATGGGAGCTTTACTCATAATCTTGAAACAATTTTGCTCAAACTTTCATTCACAAAGACCAATTTGAGACTTTGTGTTCATTTATTTTCTGAGAATGTCAGCACTGTTCAATTGATTGTCTGCATGAAGTAGACTCTTGGCTTGAGTGCTCTGGCCTTGTTCTAGCCCGGAGCAGGGGCTTCTAATTAAGAGTCTGTTAATGAATCCACTTTTGTTGCCAGCCAATTGGGCTTTGGCCCTATGTCACTGAACGTGCCCACTTTTTCTCCATGCCAGAGCAGGGCCTGTAAAAGAAGTTCTCCGTGTGTGTGTGTGGAGTGTTCTCCAAACTGTGGAAAAATTGATGCACCAGGAGTAATGCCAGCCCAGCTTGCCCCACATTTGGAAAGAACACCCATGCTAACTTGACTGGCTTTTTGTAGGACATGGGAAGCACTGACATCTTTACTGGGGATTACTGGAGCTTGAAAAGCACAGTCAGCATAACGTAGTGTCATTCAGGACAAATGGAAGCAGCTAACAATAAAAGAAACATAATTAATTTTCAGGCTGAAAAACACGCTTTCTTTTGTGCACCTCATTAACATTATGTTGTCTTTTGTTCTCCAGAGATTCCAATGGTGTTGTATCTGTTTGCCCTGGTGTCACTGGTGTGTCTCTGGGCTGGCCTGCACATGGCATATAGATATCTATGGATGCTCATCCTTCTTGTCATTTTCAACATCTTCTTGGTAAGAACTCACTACACTTCATTATCTGTAGCATATTCTCACATTTTCTCCAGCAATCATTAGCCCAGTGAAGTTCACTGTATATTCATTTCATGTCATGATAAATAGACTACTGAAAGATTATTTCCAGAACTCATTTTTGTTTACAAACTAAAAAAGGGCATAAAAATTCCTCATAAACATTCTTATGGTGATGCAGGCTTGTTGTGATTACTGCCTAACACCTTTTATGATAATCTCTGGAACAGAGATTATAAACAACAGTGAATCACGATGGTTATTGCAGGTTTAGACCATGCCTCGTCCTTTATTATTGTTAACATTGATGTTTGTTATAATCTTTTATAATCTTTATGTTTGTGTTATTATTTTGATGATTTTCAATAAGTGTAGTAAAGTTCTAGTTCATGAGCAGCTCATGGTTTGAAGTAAGAGATGTTATCACTTTTGTGTCTGCTCTCTAAGCACTTTTATCTTATCTGTAGATTCCCTTGTGGTAATAAATTCTATCCCCATGTCCAGCACTGAGTGATTAAAAAGGTTTATCTCTCGCTCCTCAGAGTGTATGAGCAGATTTGGGAAATTGGTAATAACACGGAGTGCTTAAAATGAAATACTAATTAACATGTTAAAACTGCGGTTTTGAGGTGAGAATGCTGAATGCAGTTCACTTATATACTTTTTTTGAAATTGTTAGTTTCTATGACAGCTGATTTCTTAATGACATCAGTGTCATTTCACTAATGTGCCTCTACAGTGTAAACACATTTAACACCTAAGAAGCCAAATTAGATTCTGGCATCTTATGGTCTATCGATTTTCTTGTGCACTCTTGCATAATATTGATCCCTTAAGCCACTGCATGCACACTTGCGCTTCCCCCTAGGTGAGCTGTCTCATAATCCTTTTGATGTCTACATAAAAAGAGAAAGTTTAAACATTGGCTTTGAGAGTCTGCATCTTCAAGTGAGTGTCATAAGAAGAAAGAAAGATAAGAGAAAGACTTCCAGCAATGAACTGAAAAGTAATATTAGTTTCTCTTTAGTATGTAGTGTAATTTTCACTAAAAGTTTCTAAGTACTGTTAAATAAAAAGATTCTTACTGGCCCAAACTGCACTAACAAAAGTCTTGTTCATCTTTTGCACAGTGATAAAAAAAACAATGGTAGAACATATAAATCAGTGATTCTTCACATAGTTATGTTCCACTCTGGACAAGATGGCCATGCTCTCTCCATACCTCCTCTCTCAGCAGGTTTAAACAATTTAAAGGGGCTAAAGTTCTAATTCACAGGAAAAAGTCATTAGATGTTTGTTCAGTTACAATTATGCTCTTAAATGTATTTCATAAATATATAATTTTACTTCATGTTAGAGACAAAATGCAGGAGCAAAGATGTTTTCATTCGAAATCGCTTTCCTGTTTTTTCCATTCTGCCTTTACCAAGTGTAAATCTACTGCTGTTACTAAAAGATTTGTTTTCAAAAGAGGTGCGTCATTCAAGAGATTTTAAAGACTTTCCCTCATTTCCCATGTATTCTGTTTCCTGTGTTATCTCCTATCTTTCACCTCCTCTTAAAGCTGTAATAGAACATAGTTGCCATAAGGAATAAGGAAACTGCAGACTAGTTCTATCGATCAGCTGCAAACAAAAACACTTAACCTTCCCCTTAGGTGAGCTTTCCTATAATCCTTTTAATGTCTACATAAAACGAGAAGGTCTGTTTAAATATTGGCTGAGACTCTGCATCTTCAAATGAGTTTCGAAGGAAGAAGACAATAAGATGACCATTCTTTCAGCAATGAGTTTCTCTTTAGTCTGTAGTGCATAATTGGATCATGGAAAAATGCTTGAACATTTCACTACGGATAGTTCAATGCTAATATAAGTTTGGATGTCCCTGGTCAAATTACATGTTTGTTTTAATGTTTTGTAAGTGGAAAGAAGTTAACATATCATCTATAACTCATCCTCCAGATATTTGTGCACAATGTATAAACTATAGAATATGCCACAACATCTGCAGAGTAATCAAATTCCGTTTTAGCTAATCCCAACATGTTAAAATCAGCTGTAAGAATGAGTTTGCTCGGTTCAGTGTGCACACAATGTATTTGCATGTGATTTGTGATTCTTAAAGCAAAGGAAGCAGATGTCTTTATCTGGCCGTGTAAGCACGTGTTTGCATGTGTGAAAGCTTTGGCTATGGCATTGACGTAGTTTGCATTGCTGTTTAATTTATTTTGCCTCACTACATAAAAGTGTCACCTTGGTCTGAGGTGACAGAACTGTGTGAAGTGTGTCACGCACCTGTGTGCTGATCTGTAGCATCTTCATGTCAAATAGATTCTCCAATTCTCTGTCTTCCTCTGAGTTACATTTTCCAAAGGCCTAAGGTATTACCGCTTAGAAAGGCTGACCTGAAATGGTCTGAGGACAAATGCCAAACTTTTGGGTACCATTTTAGAATATGACTACACTTAAAATTCATAAATGGTTGACAATCTGTTTATTTAATGGCAATTAATTAGGTTGTAAATGCATCAAAACCATTAATAATCATTTATAACACAAAAACAGAAAGTGCAACCATGACCTGTGAAATCTATTTACACTGTTAGATTTCTGGATACGTACCTTACATTATCTTCTGTGGTGAAACATAGCATATGAAATGACTAAGTTCGTATTCTAAAGTCTCAACTAACCCTTTACTTATACATTTTCAGTAAGTTCTGACACTGTCACTATTAGACGAAAAAGAGGTCACCATTTTCCTGTTTTATCTTTATTTAAATGTTTATTAATGACTTTTAAGGAGTTTACAACCTAATTAATAGACATTTAACAGATTTTTAAGCCATTTATAAACCTTAATTAGTGTTGTCTTATTTTAACGTGGTACCAACTTTTGCATATGACCATACCTTTTAAAAAAAAATCTAAAACATGAAAAGGATTTTACTGATCCAAGCTACACTTTAACAATAAAAGATGATTTGTGCATCTTTTAGACAGTAATCGAAAGCATAAAGCAGTGATTCTTAACATTGATATGTTCCACTGTGGACAAGGTGGCTATGCACTTTCCATACCTCCCCTTTCAGCAGGTTTAATCAACTTAAAGGGGCTAAGGCCAGGACAATTCTCAGGACAATGACTTTGTGTGATGAGTTACAATTATGCACTTAAATGTTTTCCTTTTTTTTTTTTCGTTTTGCCTTTACCAAGTGTAGATTTACTACTGATACTGAACAGCTTTTATTATAAGAGGTGCGTCATTCAAGAGACATGAAATGCATTTCCTGATTTCCCATGTATTCTGTTTCTTGTGTTATCTTCTATAACCGACCTCCAGTTAAGCTGTAATAGAACATGGTCTGAGCTGCAATAAGGAAACTGCAGGCTAGCTCTGTTGATCAGCTGCAAACAAAAACACGGTTTTCTATCTCTGGGTGTAGTGTTTGATCTAGTTCAGGTCACTAATTGTATCTGCACTAACAAGGACGGTTATAAAAGAATGAGCCAAAAGTGCAACAAAGAATAAGTGGTAAGTGACTAATAGGGTTTAAAGATGTCATCAAAGAACGAGCTGTAACTTCAGACTGTGAACACTGTCAGTTTTATTCTAAAGATCTAGACAAAGCAAGGGATAGCCATGTTGAATGTGTATTGTGGGATAGGAGATAATATTCTACATTAATATCTGATTTATACAGACATTTTCTCTGACATATTTGTCATAAAGAGTTTTCCAAAGCGTCAGGAAAAGTAACTTAAAGCTTAAACTCGTACATGTTCTAAGACACAAACAGCCTTAATATGTGCTTTCATGTTTGCACCATTTCATATTCTGTTGACTCACACCTTGGCACCTATATGTAGATGGATATAATAAGGAAGGCAGCTTTCTCTGCTTATCAGATGTTATGTCAAACCATTTCTTGGGTTAAAGGGTAATAGAGAAGCTAGTAGAGAAGGCTTATAAGAACATTAACACCTGCTGTTTATTTACAACTCCCTTGGTCTGTAGATGTTTTGCTTTAGATGGAGAATATAAATCCATCCATGTGTTATTTTTATCCTGAGCATCATGCTTTGTTAAGGTATTTCTGTTTTGTCTAGGGTTAGACTGATTGCTTTTATGATGTTGGTTTATTGAACAGCACTCATGATTCAGAAGGGAAAACAATAGAAGATCATTTGTTTTTGTTTTGTCTTGCTTGGTCATCACTACCTTAAAGCCCAGACATGACAAGTGTTCATGTTCTTGACTAAACAAATGCATGCACCAAGTGCACTGAAGCAAACAAACATTATTTCTTTGAGGTGCACTTGTTTGTGAATACCCACACATACAGACTAAAGAAAAACATAGGAATTTAGAAGATAGGTCTGTACAGCATTGTAATATATTGTTATGTTGAGTGTATTCACAGGAATCCTGACTCACCCTGAGTTTTCTATAGTAGCTGTTTACCTTGATGCTGATTTTCCTCATTCATCTTTTTGTCTCTGGCAGGTCCCTGTGGTATTATCCGCGGTTGCTTGTTTAGTAGTGCTCTTTCTGTTAAGGGCAGTTTTTGCAGGTTTTATAAAGTTTTGATAAAGGGTGTTTTGTCCATTGTCCATGCATGCTTGCCATTTTTGTCAATTTAGCCTTTTTTCTGTGAACGTCGTCTTAGCAGTCGCATATTCTCACAGATACATAGTATTCCGTTATCCTTGAGTGGAAGGATTGGCAAACAAAAAAGAATACAGTGATCCCAGGGATCTATTCAGAAATATCTCCTGATTATGACATGAATCACTCAATGAATTAAGCGTTGTCCCAGATTTGCACAGTTGTGTGAAGTGTTTAGATAAAAAAAAAAAAACACTTAGATAGATTAAGATATCATGCTGATATCAGCAGTAAAATGCTGAATCAATGAGAATTTATCCAATTCTTCAAAAAATAAGAAATGTATTTCCTCTTAAATATATAGGATAATAAAGCTTTTATAGTTCATTCATTCATTATCTGTAAGCACTTATCCAGTTCAGGGTCGCGGTGGGTCCAGAGCCTACCTGGAATCATTGGGCGCAAGGCGGGAATACACCCTGGAGGGGGCACCAGTCCTTCACAGGGCAACACACACTCGCACATTCACTCACACCTACGGACACTTTTGAGTCGCCAATCCACCTGCAACGTGTGTTTTTGGACTGTGGGAGGAAACCGGAGCACCCAGTGGAAACCCACGTGGACACGGGGAGGACACACCACACTCCTCACAGACAGTCACCCGGAGCAGGAATCGAACCCACAACCTCCAGGTTCCTGGAGCTGTGTGACTGCGACTGTTTCAGCATGTTTAGAATTGTTCAGTTTAGATTTAAAAATGTTTAGAATTTGTCTAAATAATAATTGTAATTGTAGACACTTTATTCATTACCCTCTGATCCAACTCATGAGATGTGACATAAGCTGTAAGTAAGGCCACGGACGTATGTTATTTGCAGCATATATTTCATTACATTCTGCCCCCAATAGAACATTACAGCCTCTGTCCCTGCAGCACACTGTTTAAGTTTCACCTTCCTGTCTCTCACGGCCCACTCCCATATGGTCCATGGCCAATTTCATGTGACCAATGTGAAAATAATCGAATTGCCATGGCACCATTAATCTTGCTGGACTCTGTCCATGGCCTGCCAGTAAACACTGTAACACTGTTCCATTACCAGGAGAAAGTGAGACTTTGAACAATGAAGCACGTTTGCCCACAATTTGATTTCCTCCTCACTTCCTGAATGGACTGGGGAGCTATAAATAGGTCCGTCTTCATTGTGCTACAGTTATTATTGCTGTGAGCACAGGCCCAGTAGAACATGACATTGACAGAGGCATCCTGTTGATCCTAGCATGATACTGCAGAAAGAGGAAAAAGAAGTGTTTAAAGGATATGTACATGCAGTTTTTCTTCACCTTCCTCTTTTTCTTGTGGGTCAGTGGGTTGCTGAACAAACTCAATTGTGAAGTAGCTGTCTGACTGCTGTGAACTTACACAGTGGTAGTGTTGTGTAGTGCTGTGATTTTCCCTTTAATTCTTTACTACTATCCATTAATCGATGACACACATTTACAGAAGTAACCTATTGAGGTTCACTCCAACGTACTCAGGCTCTGTCAGTCCTCCTAAAGTTTTATTGCCATGACCATATTTTGAGCAAGGTACAGGGTTACTAAAGCATTTAAAATTCAAATATCCAGTCATACAGTCGTAATAATTTTCACCTGTTGGCACCTGTATCGTACTTTATCTAGATATTGTTTATCCAAATTAGCAATGAGCAAATCTCACAATTAAAAATGAAATGTTAAATATCTGTTAACTCTTACCTGTGCTTATTGGCTGTTTTAAGTGTAAATTATATAAAGCTGGATTCTGACTTTTGCACAGTTCCATAAACGTGTGCTTTTCTTTTTTTTTTTCTTTTCAATAAGAAAAGCCACTGCACTATGTCCGCTATTTGTGCTCTCTGACACCTCAGCTAAACAGGGAGGCTGCCACTACTGAATGGAGAGCAGTTGCGTAACTGACAGAGGTAATTGAGCATGTGGAGATAGCCTCTGGGCACTTGTGGGCTAATCTCCTGAAGGGGGAGCTTTGATAGAGCTCTGCTCACCTTATCACACACTGGTCACACCAGCCACCTACAGCCCAATAAAAAGTGAAAAATGTATACCTCTGAGTATGTTTTCTTTTACCTAACGCCTCTTTAACAAAGCCATACTCACCTAGTATATGTAGAGCTTTCAGTTGTTGATGATGGATTTGAATGGAGAGGATAATGGTACCTGAGGGGCACTGAGTTCAGGCTGTCTGAGAGAGACTAATGTATGCATGTCTAGCACTGCAGCTTCGGCTGAACTGCTTCAACTGAAATGAACAGCTGGCAGATCCTTGTCCAGTGTCAGAGAAGTTGGAAACGGATTGTTGTACGGATTTTTACAACACCAGCTGATAATGAGCTTTGACACCAGTGAAGTCCCTATATAATCTTTACCATACATTGGTGGAACGGAACATTAAGTAAAGTTATACGGTAAATGTTTTTTTCTAAAATGTAAGGTAATTTAAGGGGGAGGGCAACACACTTTTGCAAAAGGTAGTATCTCTGTCACAGATCCTGGTGTTGGTGGTCTCCAAGTGTCAGCATGGGTTTCCTCCAGTTGCTCCTGTTTCCTCCCACAATCCAAAAACACATGCTGGCTCCAGACCCACTGAGACACTAAACAGGATGAAGCAGTTACAGAAAATGAATTAATAAATCAATGACAGTCCCATTTTGCTGCTGTAATAGCTTCTTCTGTGAAAGTTCTAGACTAAATATTGGGACGTCTATATGAGAAGTTGATGGCATTCAGCCATGAGAGCATTAGGGAGGTAGGAAGGTAATGTCCCTCTAGTCAATGCTTAACATTGTGTAGGGTGGTCTTAATAAGTAATTTGCTGCTGCTCCAGAATCTACTCTACTGTGTACACTACTGCACGCACAACGGGGTGTTCATGCCTTAGTGTATAGCCCTAAAAAGTAGGTGAATTCACTACTGATAAGGAGTATCTATGAACCTCTGGAATACACAAGCCATATATAACTTTGTGGGAGTGAGGTATTTTACACTTGAGTGAGGTAGTTGACTGTCAGTTTGGTGTTACTGTATAAACTGATGTGTTACATCACAAGCCATGGCCTTGCTGACGGCGATGTCATACTGATGGGGGCTGATGTCGTACTGTTACAAAATCCTGTGGGAGGAGTTTGTGACTGTGAATAGTATCTGTGGTTGGACAGCAGAAAAGTGTCTATTTTACAGTGTCTCTTTACATTAAATAATGCATACATTTTTATTCAGGGTGCTAATTTTTATTATTATTTTATTACTTCATCCACAAAACACATGATATTTATTCAGATTGTTTTTGTTTACCAGTGGTCTTTATACATTATATTTTACTATATTGTTGCTGTTATGACAATGATGCACAATTCAGAGACCATTATAAGAGATATTATAAGTAACTTTTAAGATGGGTTAAAAACATAACAAGAATATGTCTAAATCTTAGAACACAGGGCAATGTTTTCATGAATGTGGCCCAATGACTCCGCAGTCATATTAAATTTCATTCATAAGAATCTCATCTTCAACTTAAATACCAATGTGGTGTTTGTAGAAAGTTTACACTGTTGAAATTTGAAATTGACCAAATCTCTGCTTGTTCCAAAAAGCTGAGTGACAAATAACTACTATAAAGTGATGACATCCATTGGCCATCATCTGGGATAGTGTTTATTAATGAATGATACTGAATGCAGAAACATCGAGTCCTGTGTCCCGTATTGCCTGAGGAGCCATTTACCATGTAATCTTATACTCCCACCTGTGGTCTTGTCTTTGCAGGGCCTGTATGTTTTTGCAGTTTACTTCATCATGCATAACCAGATGTGCTGGCCGGCTAAGGCCAGTTACACAGTGGAGATGAATGGCCATAGTGGACCAGACGGTGTCTTCCAGAGCACTGGTGCTGCCACTGTAGGAGGAGAGATCAGCAAGTCCACTCAGAACCTCATCAGTGCTATGGAGGAGGTAGGGCTTTGGTTCTCACTTACTGCTCCAGTTTCTATTGGGCCTTGACTTGATATTGTTTGGTTTTGATTGCATTGTGGTTAAGGGGTTTATTATAAATACAACATAAATATTTTTGCTCTTAAACATATATGAATAACAACACTGGGTTCTTGAGTAGCTCATCACTTGGCATATAGCGAGGTTTTTAGTAACTGTAATCCTTCAAGTATATTGAGCTGCCAGGTGAAGCTACATTAGCAGGAATTTGGAAAGATTAACAGTCAGAATAATAAATAGAGCTTTCAGTTAGTTCCAGCATATTATGGCTTAAACTCACAAAATAAAGAAATTTTTGTTTTTAGCATCCAGAAATATACCTGTGTATTTGTGTGTGTTTGTCTGGGGCTCTACCTCTCCGTGTGTGTTTATACAGCCATCAGACACTCGTTTATCACTTCAACATTAAGAACAGAATTAAAATTATTTTTGTGGTGATTGTGATGTAGTAGAAAGTGACAAGTGACATTGATATTTTTGAGAATAACAAAGTCTTGTAATACACTTGTCCAGTTCAGACTGAGTAGCTCCATGATCTTTAGGATTCCAGGTTATCTACTGTGGCCTAAAGAAATAAAACAAGGCGAGAGAGAAAGAAAATGATAGAGAAAGAGAAGGTGAGGAATGAAAGAAATGGATAGAGAAAGTATAAAAAGGGAGATGGAGAGATATAGTTGGAGAAAGAGAACGAGGAAAGGGAATGGAAGTTCGGCTGTTTGTTCAGGCATTGTGAACAGAGGTGACAAATCCGATAGCGCCTGGTGGTGCTTAATTCACCAAACCCGGGACTTTGTGTTCTGATTACAGCCGTCTGCAGTGGCCATTCTTCCACATCCTTCTGCCCGCGACTGTACAAACTGGATGAATTTTTCTTTCCTTTCCCATGGGAACTCTAATACTGAGACTCCTTTACTGACACTCCCAGGCAAGGGAAATGATTTCAGTACTATGAGGAAGCATAGAAAATTATCATGAAAGTCATTACAGTTTCAAATAAAGTTTTTTCCCCACTGCTCTTAAAATTTAACCTTTGGTTTGTAGTATTTTCTGCTTTTTTTTTTAAATCCAAGTAATTCTGAACACAACCAGTGATACAACCAGACTCTACAGCAGGGGGGTCAAACTCTTTTTCACAGAGGGGCACATCAGCATAATGGTTGCCCTCAAAGGGCCAGATGTAACTGTAAGACCGTATAAATGTAACTAAATATAACCAAGTGTAATGTTGAATAAATCTACGTTAATGTTAAATAAATCTGAATTTATTACTTATTCAACTTGTAAATATTTGCATAGATATAAAAATGTTTGCTTGTTGCTCTGTTTACAACATAAATACTAATAATTTGTGAGGTTAAAAAACTCACATTACTCCATCAATCAACGATCAAACTATCCAAGTGAATATAGAAAAATATCATCAAACACAAGTTATGACCTTCAGCACACACTGCTACAAAAATGCACCCCCTGAAAAAGACGCACGAGTGATTTCTTCAGCTACAATAAAGCTAGCTTTCACAGCTGCATTGTTTTGGGCCATAACTGTTGTGAACATATTCCGCTGCGATCGCAGTTTGCCTTTTAATTCTTGTACAATTTGTTGCTTTTCTTGAAGGCTAACTTTGGCACACTTAGCTCCGTGTTTGGTATCAAAGTGCCGACATAAATTGTACTCCTTGACAACTGCCACCGCCTCATAACACAAAAGACATACCGGTTTTCCTCCTTGAAGCACAAACGTGTATTCACCTTTCCATCTCTCTTGAAACTATCTTCCAATTTTTCTTTTCCTGGACATTTTGGGATCAATATTTGTAGTTTTCTTAATTTCTTAATTCCACTTGTTGAAAAAAATGACATTGAAGAGTAATCTAGTGGTGGAATGCCGTCACTTGGCGGGCAATATAATCGGCATGCATTGTGGGAAATGTAGATTAAGGTCAGTGCACGCTTTAGAATTAATGGTAGACATAATTAATAGTTAAGTCTAAAAGCATGCATTGACCATAAACTCCATTTCCCACAATTCATGCCGATTATGCTACCTGTGAAGCGACGGCATTAAGCCACTAGATTACTCTTCGATGTAATGTTTTTTCAACAAGTGGAATTAAGAAAGCTACACATGTGGCACGCGGGCCTTGAGTTTGACACACGTGCTCTACAACATTCAATCCATTGTTCTGAGAACCAGCAGCTTCTTTAGATTGTTTGATTGAACTTGTTCTCTTTAAATAGAAATAACTTGTGTGGAATGTCTGTAAGGTGCTTTACATTTTACAGATGTTTCTGAAACTGTTGAATCTTACTGAAAATATCATCATTAAAATTCGGTACGGATGGATATTGCATTGTGGATAGTACTTGATGATGACGTGTGTTATGTGAGTATGTAAACTGGAAGTTACTGGGTGGGAGAAAGGAATACAGTAATTCTTCACACTGGTGCACTACATTATTTGGTGCATCATTATTGTGTTTGCAGTTTTAAATTCTTGAGTTTTGATAAAGGAGGAGGGAAGGCGCATTTATCAACCTGGGTGAAAAATAAGGCAATGTCAGGGAATGGAGACGGAGAAAAGGAAGACGGATGGTTGGTGGAAGTGGTTGAGTCAGTGTGCACACTACAGTGTGGCATTTATTTCTCTGGAAATAAGAGGTGTGTGTGGGTGTGTGTGTGTGTGTGTGTGAGAGACGCATTTTGCACTAAATTGCTTAGGGGGCTGGTATTACCAGAGTGATTTTTACCTACTCATTTGTTTTCCAATTATATTTTCCCTCTTAACTTTTTTCCTGTTTTGTCCAAATGGTTTGAAAAAGCCAAATGTTTTTTTTACATTCTGTCAAAATTTCATGATAGATTTAATGCAAAATTACTTTGATTAAGACCTTGTTGTTTTAAGTTCCCTTTAAATAAAAAAAAATTACCTTTTCTCTTTTCTCCTGTAAAGTTACTATTTTTTAGATTAAGACAACAGCATTTATTGCAGTTATTGAACCCCAAGCCACTGACTTGCTTTACCTGCAACGTCTCTTCACATTTCACTCAGCGCTAGACATTTTTATTCTAGCTGATTTCAAAGTTCTGTCTCCAGTCCCCAAGACCGCGTCTGAGCGCCTGAGCTCCATTTATTTATTAAATTGATATCAAAGGCAAACTTCCTAGGCCAGTTTCCTCCCCCAGCTCAATCAGTCTGCGGTTGTTTTGGTGTGTAATGAGCCTCAAAGCAATAGTGGTGTACTTTAGAGCAAAGATTACTCATGAGTCAGACATTGAAATTATTCACCTTCAGAACCCATTTACTCTTATTCTTTAAGCATTTACACACACGAGTGAAATGATATTGTTGCAGTACAGCTCAGGGGGAGTAACTAGCAATGTGTTAGTACTTTACAGAGAACTAACGGTAGAGTGTATCGGTAAGTTGAATGAGTTCAGTGAAAAATATTTAATATTTAGTCAAGTTTGATGTGAAATATGTTTAGAAACACTGAGAAACCGAAATCTATTGGTATTTGTGTTTCTTTAGATCTCTGCAGACTGGGAAAGAGCATCTCTGAGGCCCAGCAGTCAGCCCAGCAGTGTGTTCAAACCGGAAGCAGAGGATAGCACCTACCCTCCTGAAGGAGGCTTCATTAACGCAAACTTAGTCCAAGACGAAGAGTCACAGGAGTTTGATGACCTCATATTTGCCTTAAAGACCGGTAAGACTTTCTTGAACGTTCTCTTATCACACTATATTTTATTCATAGTGCACTATGTTAGTGCACTGAAGTTAATCGTTTCTTCAGTGCTTAGTCATCAGTGATACATATCTAATATAAACCGGTCAACCGTAACATTATCATTTTTACACTCACTGTCCATTCTCTCTGCTCCACTGACCATAAAGCACTTCTACAGTCTTTTGCTCTACATTCTTTGCCCACTTTGTGTCAGGACCCTCATAGGACCACCACAGAGCAAATATGATTTCACTTATGGATCATACTCTGTACTGTAATGATATTGATGTGTTGTGCTGGAAAGAGTGGATCAGACACAACAGTGCTGCTGGAGTTTGAAAACCCCTCATTGTCACTGCTGGGGGCAGCATCTAGAGAAAGCTGCAGTCACTGCAGCACTGAGAAGAATCCACCACCAAAGTCATATCTGCTCTGTGGTGGTTCTGACCATGGCCATGAAATTATGCAACAAATGGACTAGAGTCTGTATAGACTACGTTATACAGTCAAAAATTGACAAACTACTTTTAGTTTTTAGGTCCTAACCTACGTCTCAGCTCATTTTTTAGGTTAGATTTTCTTGGCAACAACATTCAGTTCTGTAAATGCCAGAAACTTGTCCAACTGACAAATTATTAGAGCTTTAATGAAGGCCAGAAGCCCTTGAATGTGCTCACTGATTATGTGCTTATGGTTATGTCTCTTTTTTTGCACATTCCTGCAATTTTCTGTTTAATTACTTGTTCGGGGATGCTCAAGGGCAAATAAAGTCTGGTATTTTGAATTGACCTTGCCTGGTGTTTTACTGTCAGAACTAATAATTGAATCAAAGTAAGAATTTTCCTAAATTTTCTTAAAAGGCCTTGGCCTGCAGGGCTCCCTACGTATATTTTTATGTACTTGTCTTAGTACATCAGACCTCCACTTCCTTGCAGTTTTGTCATTGTGAATGCTATTTGGGGTCTGTCATCTATGTTTAATGAGTTGGAGCCTTTTATGTATGACAATACATCACTGTGATCTATTACATCGCAGCATGAATATGTTCTCATAATGACGTAACAGCAGCATTCTGAGCTGAATTAGAAAAACACATTTTTTCTACACATGACACTCTGTACACTGGCATTTCACTGAAGTTGTTACTGAGTCTCTGTTTCAGATTCTGAAGCCTGGACTTTGAATCAAATGGACACATTGCTTTTTTTTCCACTCAGTGCCTTGAACTTTAACCAGTTTAATGTCAGTTATGTTCTTACGCTGAGATGGCCTTTCAGACCCATTTAACGAGACCAAGCTACGGGGCACTTTCTTGTAAAGCTGTCAGGAAACACAAGGACACAATTGTGTCCAGTTTGTATAGTGCTCCTTAACAATAAAGACAGAATGAAACAATCTGGATCTAATGTCACCATGTGCAGTCCCAGGCGTCTGGGGTAAAGCCCAGTAGAGCTTTAGACCTCCACTGCAAAATGCTGGGTTACGTGGGAATGGTGTTAGTAATCCAGAATTAACAATAAAGCATCTAAGTCTGACCTCACTAATGTTTGTATGGCTGACTGCAAGCACGTCCTCACAATGCTCCATCATGTAGTGCCTTCATCAAAAAGTCATATCTGTAGCAAAGAGGGAGCAACCTCCCTGTTAACACATTTTATTTCAGAAGAATGTACTTGATTCTAGTGTAATTTCCACTTTAGTAAAAGTTACAATTACAATAATGTATTTAGTAATTTATGATATCAACACCGAAAGGCATTTTTATTAATTTATGGAAGTGAAAAAGAAAAGTACACATCTGAGTCTAGTACATTCAGTGATTCACTTTGAGGTAAATTGGCCAAATACAGTAACATACTGTGTAAATATTATATATTTATGTACTTAAGCCGCCATGTCCCTGAGTATCTCCTAGAAACTATTTCTTTTTATGAAAGCACTGTTAACTGAACTGAAACTCATTTACAGTACAGTCTGTGTCTTTGCCGAAGGCCTAGTTCTCGCTGTGTGAAATCTCGTGTAACCTCTGGCCCTGCAGAGCCATGTCAGCTGCTCCAGCTTCAATAGCTGTTCAGTTCAGAGCAATTAGATTTTAATATTTATGATGAGAGACATTGCATATGTCAATTCCAGTAGTGGATCTGCTAGTGGTTATCACAGAATCTATTCTTCACATTGTGTGAGAACTTCCTGATGAATAGTACAATAGAAGTACTCCATGATTTACTTGGACTGAAATCTGTTTACTTTGACTTCTATGGAAAGTTATGAAGGTTTCTTCCGTCTTCTGTAAAGTTACTGTCTTGGAGTTGCATGTTTTTCTTTGGACAGGATATGTGCATTTCCTCTCCTATGTAAAAGAATTAAAGCATTTAGATCAAACCCTTATCTCCAGAGTATTGTATTAAAGCCTTGAGCAACAAGCAAGACATTTGTAACCATTTCATGTAATTGTTTCCTGTGAGGAAGCTTTTAGAGACATCAAGTCTTGAGGCATGAAAGTCTGGTTTCTATCACTACTGTTGTTTATTTTTCTGTTAAAACAATAGGTTATGTAAAATTATGTAAAGTACTTTTTTCCCAAATTTAAGATTATTGAAAGTACCCATTTGGCTCTTAAGATCATTGTTGCATTTTTGAAGTTATATTTACATTGTACCCCAAGAAAACAAAGGTCTGCCAAAAGAGTGGCTCATTTTACCCAACCATTTATAAGATTTAATAATAAGAAATGAGGGAAAGAAGAGAATATTTAAAATTCTATTTAAAAATGGTCGCTTTGCTGTCATTGTTTTTTTCAGATGCCATTTTTATCAGGAGCTATGAATATAGTTAGTGTTGTTTTTCTAGGCCTGTATCTGCTGGATCAAACATTTGTATAGGATTGCTCTGTCTTCAGTGCAGTTGTGCTATTTCATAACTTTCCTACCAGGGCAGCATTGCTCTCTGTCTTGAAGTATTATTATCAAACGCCATATTTCTAGTGATGTTCTAGTGATACCACTTTGCTGACACAGGCTTCCAGTTGTGCACACACAGCTTGTATAATCTTCATAGGAAAGCACTGTCAGTAGAATGTGACACTGTACATATTAGACTAAGGTCATCAATGCAGAGGGGCAGAGAAGTGCAACTCCATTCTCTTGAGTGATTGAGCACCGTTTAATACTTTAGGGGTGAGTTGCAGTGGTGTTTGTGATCTAGGTCATAATCGTCAACTCTCAGTGCCTGATTTCACTTTAGAAATGTTCCAGCATCAAGTGTAAAGCTTTGTGTGAAAGTACGTGGAAGAGGTTACTGCGTTACAAGGGGAACAATCGCATCAGAAAGAATTCTAGGTCAAATAGTACAAACACGTTCATGACCATAATTAGTTGTAGTATAAAACCACTGTTTTTTGAAAGCATTGAAATTAACTATTAGTGTGTTGTGCTCCACAGGTTCAGGCCTTAACATGAGCGACAACGAATCGATCCCCGGGAGTCACGACGGTGGGAGTGTGTCCAACTCTCAGATTGTAGAGCTGCGGCGGATCCCCATCGCGGACACACACCTGTAACCTTGCTGCTTTTGTACTGGACGCGTATAAACCGACATCAGTATTTTGTACTTGTACGAACTTTGCACTAAAGTCGACACATTTCTTTTCTCTTAGTTTTTGAGCTGTTTTTTTATACTTGGAATTTGTTGATATTTTCTGAATATACAGTTTAATGGTCACCTCATTAATTTTGTGAATTTTTTAATGGTCTGAGATGTAAATATCTTGTACTGTAGATGGAGAAGGACACACACAGGCTGGCCCAGGGGTTCCGCCGCTCAATTTGTGTAACACAGATAATAAATAATTCAACAACTCTTTTACTCAGGTGGTCTGTGAGAATCCTTATCCCCCTGGCTGTGATGTGGAGAGATGACAGTGTGTGTTTGGCAGTGGAACAGCAATGGATTTTGGATTCACTTCAGGGATTAAAGCTGAAGGAGACGGCTTGTGTGTGATTACAAAAAACCTCTAGCTCCAAAGAAAAACTTCACAAACCAGTTTCTCTCTGTGCTGGACGACTTATCCTCACTTAACCTTCCACAAGAGTATATCAGTATATACCACTTTTTTATGGCATTTACAATATATATATATATATATAGCTTCTCTCTCTCTCTCTCTCTCTCTCTCTCCTTTAGCTTAGACTTCCCCATGCTTGGAGGACAACACTGTTATATCATCTGAGAGACAACTGACCCAGCGAGTATCATGCTGAGTGTTTGAGAGAGTGAGGGTCAGTCAGTCCTGATCTCTTGGACTCCCAGCCTTATATGGCCAAAGCATCACTGAGGATCCAACTCATGATGATGTCCCAATGCTCAGAAAGTTGCACCAGTTGGAAGAAGTGTTCCCTTTTTAGCTACTTTAAACAGCTGCTGAAAGTGGTCATTAACATTGACTATATGCGCTGTTATGTCACATGTTTATACGGCTGTTCTGAAACAGTGTTTGCAGTCAGCATAATGGACAATATCAATATCTATTATACATCTATATGGGGCACAGTTTGAAGCCATATTGTCTAACGTATGGCCCATATTCCTGACATCAATTGTCCCTTAGTTCAATAGCTGGATAGACTCTTGTGCCCTACTATGGTTTAAATAACTAAACATCAGGTAGTCATGACTATGTCCAGTAAGGGATAATCCAGTGCTGGAGTTTTTGCTGTGTGTGCTGACATTAAGTTGACCAACAGGTTCAGCAAGAGTAGCTAAAGCACATTCCGTCCACAGGTAAACAACCAAATAGTGGTGGATCTGTATGATCAACAAAACAATACTGGTTTTAACTGCACTGTACCGCACTGTCAATGTGTGTCCTCCAGGAATGACTTTTTAAAAGTGTCTAAAGCGCAACGCAACGTACCTGTCATCATGTCAAGTGGTAAATTCTTGATTGAGAAAGCTTGTAAATGCATTAATACTCTATTATTCCTGCTTGATAACCACTTTGAATGATGATGTTTACTAACTTAGCTCTGCAGAAACTTGGAAACGTTTCAAATCTTGGCTTGTAGGAATAGCTGTGTGCCCAAACTTTTGAAGGTCAGCTCGTAGTGTGTATGTGGTCTGCTTCTGCTCGGAGGAGCGTTTCTGACCTTGCGCTGACTTGAGTTTTCTAAGTCAACAACTCCATAATGCAGGGCCTGCTCATGTTTGCAGGACAGGGAGTCGGAGGCTGTTTTTTGGCTGTGATATACTGCTGGATCCAGTGTCTGTGTTTGTTTTTTGGCAGCCCGTAGGAGGATGAAAGAGGGTATTCTCTATTTCGCTCTCTCGCGCTCTCTCTCTCTCTCTCTCTCTCTCTCTCTCTCTCTCTCTGTTCATCTCCCAATATATTCTTCACTCTCTGTCTCATATTAACACTTACTAAGCATCCCTCGAGGGTGAAAGCAGGCCCTCCTCCCTCTTGGAGGAAAACAAACCCTGTTTGAAGCCTCAGTTAAGAAGGCAGCAGGCCTCTCTCTAACACAAATAAATAACCCAACTTGTGCTTTAGCAGCTCTGCAGGGTTTTGTATTCAGGCAGTGTGGCGTGTTGCCTGGAAATTGAGGTTGAAAAAAAAATGGTCAGAGATGCATCTGGCTTGTGAAATAAGATGTGTGAAACAAAGCTGAAAAGAAAAAAGGAGACCCAAGGAGATGAATGTGCTGAACCGGTAACTGGGCTTCGGCTTCTGTACGAGGAGGCTGGTGCATAGGTCACCGGGTGTTTGTTTTCATACTTGCTGAAAGAGAAACAGTCCCAAACCAGAGAAAAGTAGATCTAACCGATAAATTTAGGACCAAGGAAATTATTTGGACATTTTTCACCAAAGATACATGCTGCATTTTTGTAAACCTAAAGAGCGACATATTATTTTGGGTCATGAATGTTATGGTTATGGCTGTGATAACATGTCATGTAGCATCAGGGAAGGGAAACGAAAGCAAAAAGAAAAAATAAAAACAACCCATGGCGAGAATGAAACTTGTATGTAGACTCAAACCTTATCTGTTCCCCATACATGACTCTATGAATATTTTCTTGTCTGTGTTTCTAAGTTTAGAGCTCATCAGATAAGGATTAGTTATGTATTTTTTTCATGCACCTTTCCTGTCCCTCTTTCTCTTTTCTTGAGGCTTTGTGTCCAAGCTGAACACAACATATTGACAGTCCAAAATTCCAGGGTGACCAATGTAGGGTGGTTGTTTGTAATTGGTTACACAGCCATGATGAAACAATGGGATATTTTCACTGACCAGCAGCATCACCACATCCCATGAGTGGGCTTCAATGGTCAAAAAATGATGCAAATCACTTCTGGTACGCAAAACAAGTTCAAGGGCCATTCAACCAGTCAGACTAAGGAGACAAAATACAGAAATCATTTGGGATATATGACATGTATGACCTCACATTGTATAACATAAACCTGTGAGAGAGAGAGAGTGAATGAGAGAGTTGTTTGCTGATGCTGATGCTAGGGGAATGATACCAGTCTGGAGGTTTTGAGGTCTAGCCAGTTAGACTCTCCAGTGGTAATCCTAACTCTAAAAATCTGTTAAAAGCCACTTGGACATTTCACTACAGACGAAACGGACCAAAATAGAATCTGGATTCTCCCTGCTCTCTAAGCTGCTTGCTTTGGGGAATAAAAGTGTGTGTTACATCAATTAACATCACTCAAGCCAAGAAACTTAGCACAGCAAGAATTTAAAAGAAAGAGAGTAACACTTGATTATAAGAAGAAGGAATGCCCTTATTAAACATCACCATGCCGGTAGTTGGTAGTTACCTGCTTGTTGCTGTTCTGCAAAGCAGTACCCGTATTTAAACAGCAGGTAGTGTCGCAGTCACACAGCTCCAGGGACCTGGAGGTTGTGGGTTCGAATCCCGCTCCAGGTGACTGTCTGCGAGGAGTTGGTGTGTTCTCCCCGTGTCCGTGTGGGTTTCCTCCGGGTGCTCCGGTTTCCTCCCACAGTCCAAAAACACACATTGGTAGGTGGATTGGTGACTCAAAAGTGTCCGTAGGTGTGAATGTGTGTGTGTGTGTTACCCTGTGAAGGACTGGCGCCCCCTCCAGGGTGTATTCCCGCCTTGCGCCCAATGATTCCAGGTAGGCTCTGGACCCACCGCAACCCTGAACTGGATAAGCGGTTACAGAATTAATGAATTAAAGGTCTCTGGTTATGAGACGAGTCTGATGTCTTTATCTCTGTGGGTTAGCTTGTAGTTGACAACACTAAAGGGATTCGGTTGGTCAGCAGTGGTTGAACATCAAGGTTAAATATTCAAAACATTAATAGTCCGGTTCCTATTAGCCCCATTAGACAGAAACGAAACCATTCGTGCATGAAGACCAGTGACTGTACAGACAGACACTGACATAAACCAACAATAGAGACTGGTGCTCTCAAATCTGATCAGTGGTCTTTTGATTCAGCACTTTTCTAACCTCTGTTTAAACATGCAGCCATCAGGGGCCTCTTCTCATCTTCACTATACATACACAGAGCTTTAGACCTGGACTCAGCACGCCTGGTTTACTCCATGTTCCTAAAAGTTACGACCCAGGCTACTCAGCACATGTCTAAGTCTTACTGTCTATGGCTGTCTGCTCACTTACCACATCACTCTCTGTCTCACTCTTGCCCACACTCTCACTGTATGGTACACGCAATACACTAAGTTCTCACATGGTTAAAAGTATCCTCTTTGCTTATGTTGTTCCCTAACACGTTTGTCCTCCATTCAGCTGAACTGAAATGCCATGTATAATGTCTTCCTGGCATTGTACTCTTTGTTTTCGACAGAGGTCTGGATCGGGCCGAAGCCAAATAAAAGCCTTTACACGGAAATGTGCGTGAGACAAAGCTCCTTATGAGCAACATATTTTATTTTTTCTCATTCGAATGAATGGATTGCAAATGCAGAACTTGTTCTGTTTGACGTCACATGTGTCACAGGATCTGTTTTTCATAACTCTTGATCATAATCTTGATACCATTCTCTGTCATCCACACAAAACTCAAGAGACATTAGCAGCTTTCTTTGTATGTTCGCGTATATGTGGATATTCACGTACATTGATTAACGTGTGTTAAAAAATGTAAATCCCCATAACCCAAAGGTAATCATAACTTTGAACTTAAACTCCAAGCTTCAAAAGGTTAGAAATGGCTGTGTTTAGTGTGAGATTTGTAATGCCCTCTGAAAATACATTCTTAAAATCAACTTGATCTTCAGCTTTGTTCATCATTCTGCATCAGCTTCATACAAATGATATAAAATGTGTAACTCAACATTAAAACCCTATTACAGTTGCACCATATATTTATATTATTCTACTAAAGTGTTGTGGTATAATTGGAAATGTCGATACCAAACTTTTGAATGGTGTTGTCAAAATGTACAGCACTGACACCTCACTGAAACAACCCCATCCCCCAGTCCATGATCCCTCTGTAAGTCACAGATCCTTTCACAGCCCTCACTCTCCGCCTGCTTGAGGCCAGCATTCCCAGGCCTGTGCTCACTCGTACTACTCCCTGAGCAAATAGAGCATCGGTGGGGTCACAGGGCCCTGACCCCTGAGCACACTCACTGAGCGAGCAGTTCCAGATGAGCACACAAGTCTAAGGGGGCAGGACTCAGGCCGTTCTGTCCAGCTGAACTCACTGCAGCTGCTTCTACTGCACTACAGACAGGGAGTGGAATCTCAGACTAACACAGCTGTCGGGCTGTGACCAAATGTGCGACTGGATGTTGAAGGTTGCACATTGTGTATGCTAAGCAGAGACAAGGCTTTATTAAATAAATTAAATGTAAATATTTCCTCTATTTATTTTTCCCTTTATCCCAAATGTGGTCACTCAGCTACGGCATGCTGGATGTCTGAAGTCTCTACTTTTCCACTACAGCTATGAGGCTAATAGAGCTAAAAGGTAACGGTAGCTCTGGTAATACTCATTACTCTGTACTCATACTCTTGTGGAAAACACAGTGAAGGACTCATCTGACTTTATCTCCTTTTCCCCCATCCCTGTATAAGCCAGTACTCATGGTTTCTGCACAATGAACTAAATAAATTAATTTATTTAATTTATTCAATTTTTCCTATTATTAGGACACCAATCTGTACTTGATCTGCATTTTTAGCATGTTCAGGCAGAATAAACATCTATCTAGAATAAATATAAAATTTATTTTTACCTTTTAAATATCACCTATATACCATACCCAGTAAACAAGGAACGTCCCTGGACGTTCAAAATAGGTCTAAAAGTAGTCTGTCCGTCAATGACATATTTTAAACGTCAATCGACGTCCAAAATCCATCTTAATAAGTTAGTTATCAAGTGGTGAACAATCGATAACGTCAGTGGACGTCCAAAATGCGTTTTATACAAGTAATTGATTTCGGGACCAATTAATAAAGTCAATGGACGTCCAAAATACGTCTAATAGTCGTCTTTTCAACTTTCATTTTCAACCTTAAGAGAACGTTGATTAGACGGCAGTCATTACGTTATTTCAACGTTGAATCAACGGCTAAATGTTTACTGGGTAATATGCATTCATTCATTCATTGAATGTAACCACTTATCCAGTTCAGGGTCACAATGGGTCCGGAGCCTACCTGGAATCACTGGGCGCAAGATAGGAACACACCCTGTAGGGGGCACCAGTCCTTCACAGGGCAACACGTACTCACACACTTGCACCTGTGGACACTTTTGAGTAGCCAAATGTGTGTTTTTTTTTGGACTGTGGGTGGAAACCAATGTGTACACAGGGAGAATATACCAAACTCCTCAGAGTCACCTGGAGCGGGGCTTGAACCCACAACCCCAGGACCCTGGAGCTATGTGACTGCAACACTACCTGCTGCACCACCATGCCACTCTTTACCATAATAATAATATTCTACTACACTAATCTAAATGTAATAAGAAATGATGAAAACAATTAGTCTTATTCACCAATATATACGATACGTTTATATAAGGTCTTAAAAAGTCCAGAACAAAACTGGTTTAAGATTTCTGACTAGTTTTTCGGTTGGTGAATAAGGCCCATTGTTTTCTTCTGCAATACACTAATTATGTCACATGAAATTGGCCCTGTTATATAATGTACTAAGCAGTCAGTGATACTCTGGTCAGGAATCTTAGCCGTCTGTCCAGCTTTGGCTTTCAAGCATAACTCATAACTCAGCGAGACCTATCTGTTTTTAGGTCAGCCTGCCAAGACTTCCAGACAGTCATGATTGACTGAACACCCCTGGCCTGGAGAAGTGGGTTACCAAATTGAGGAGAGGACATGTGAAGATATCTAGTCATACAATTAAGGTGTGTAAATGACAAAAGAATCCCTTGACTGTTTGTGGTGGGCCACGTAAACCTGAAATGTTCTAGGTGGACACAGTCAATATTTTGTGTAATGAGTAATTCCAATTTATTCTGAGCCTAAAATTGTGGTCAGTGTTGTTCAGGTTCTGTGCCAAGGGGATAACCAAAGGACAGTGGGAAACGTGGTTCATCCAAAGAAACAATTTAAAGAAGGGAAAATTCTGTATGCCTTCTCGTTTTGTTTCTAAACAGTTCAATATAGAGATATATATTTAGGCCTCTCTCACCAGACAATCAACAACCTGCTCAGCAACATTTGCCCATATTGACTGTATGTATCTTTGTATGTGGTGGCAAACTAGACTTGGTAAATGACACGCAACAGCCATGACAAGATGTGCTTACAAAACCGTGGCTCCATGCCAGCAGACCATACAGCAGTGGCACAAACAAAGCAACCTTTCTTTCTCTGCTACTCTCTCTCTCTCTCTCTCTCTCTCTCTCTCTCTCTCTATCTTCAGCCTCCTCATCACTTCTTGAATCAGCCAGCCAGTCCGAACCAGTTTGGTTCAGTGTTTTCCACTTCTGCAGCTCTAGCATGACTCATGCAAGGCACAGGGGACAGTCGCTAATACCCAAAGAGCTATGTCCAACCTCCGCTCTTAAACACTTTAAAGGCCAGAATTCCATAACTACTAAAATTGTCATAGAGGTCAGTTTAAGTTTTACTTTATTTACACCGCAAACTTTAATCATTTTGATATGTTAGGCCGTGTCTAAATAATTAACTTAAACAGTGTTTTGTTTCTAAGTGAATCTATAGGTGTGCTTTCACATGATTATAAATAGTACGCCTTGTTAGAAATTAACTGGTGGTGGTGCCTGTTCATAGAGACTTCATAGAGATCTTTTGTGGTCACTATGGCCACTAAATTACTATGTATTCATGATATTGACCTCATTTGACACTAAATAAGTAAACGTCAAGGAAGGGTAAATTTGGATATATATATTTTGCCATAACTATGCCATTATGTCTTGTTCTTTCAAGTGTTCTGGTGTCTAAATGAAGTATCTGTGGCAAAAAAAAATAGTAGGTGAGGTCACCATAGTCTACAAAAAAGATGAACTATGCCAAGTTTCTTTTTTCATATTTTAGAGAGGCCGTCTGGGATCACTACAAAAGGCCACTGAACTCAGTGACTGTAATGTTACAGTGATTACATGTAATTGTACTTTGGTGTTAGGTGTGGGATATTGGGGTTGGTCATGAATCAGGGCAAAAAGGTTTTATCCAGAACTGACTTCACATAGGGTTAGTGTAGGAGGCATCTGATCTGCAGGCATTGAGCTTTGATGGGGAACAGAGTGCTGCTGTTGAAGAACAAAGACTGAAGGCAGAGGCCTCGATGTTTTCTGAAACTCAGCTGGGGATGTGTATGACCTACTTCCCTTGTTCATAAGTGTGCACACACTTCAAAACCAGTCCATCACTTTAAATCAACCTGGCTCTTCCTCAAAAAGAAACGTGAGTGACCTTTAACAGTGCATCATTAGTGTTCTAAAGTGAAGTCAATCAAATGACACATTTATTGCTGTGTCAGCTTACACGGAATAATGCCATTTTATGTTGCAGCACGGCTTAGAAGGAAAATGTCTTTACATCTGTTAAGTGTCATTAACATGAAATGCTACACCCTGTTTTTAGGCAGGGGGAAAATGAAAGACAATAAAAGCGTGTGCCAGGAATTGACAGTCCTTCAGTTTGTGATGGGCCCTTTTTATACATGGCATACCAACTGGGTCAAATCCTACACAATTCTCAGCACCTGTTACACACTCCCTACAGAGCAGTGGGAAACTGTATAGACCGAGCAAGTCATTTAAGTAACAAGTCCTTGGAAGTTTCTGGAACAGCTTTCCTTAGAGATAAACCCAGCTGTGGCCTTTTCGATTTTAAGTAAATATTCTCTTCCCAAATACAAGTTTCCTCCAAATCCCCCTTCTTCAAATTGTCAATCAGGCCAAAGATGGAAGCACATTTCCCCAAATATGGTAATATAGGGGAATATAGGGGAATAGGCTTAGCATTTAAACAGAATGATTTCAAAAACATGACTATAAATGTTGTATAAACAAAACCTTTTTGTACTACTACTATCACAGATTACTTATTTACTAAAACATGGGACATTTAGGGACATGGGCATTCAGTTCATTCCCATCGTGCCTTGCGACTTCCAGTAAGAGAGACTTTATTGTTGTGTTTTGTGCTTTATATGTGGTATTTGTTTAGTTTGGTGTATTGTGTGTTTAGTCTGTTGTGTGTTTTTTTTCTGTGAGGATGATGCATTTGAGGTTGTTTTGGTAGTTCACCATACTCACACTTTCATTTCATAGTGGTAACCCCCTCTACATTTTGGGAGTTAATGTAAGTGGTGGGTGGGGCAAGCTTGTGGCTTGTGGTTGCCAGGACAATTCAATAAATGAGCATTTTCCCACTTATGTGCTGTCTTTTCTTCTACTCTTTCAAAAAGAAGCCACAATATTTTGTTATTTTTTGGATATGGCTAGTCAATTTTGAGAATAAATGCATGTGTTCAGTTAGATATGCCCTCTGCACAGTGTTTAATGGTACAGTATGAGCTTTTACTTTCACTGACCTCGTAGCTCCAGTGTGAAACCAAAGGAGAATCCTTCATATACCAGACGTGTGTGTGTTGACTCACTACACTTGGAGTAAGAGGGAAAGCTGTGCAAATTTGACATTTTGCCAAACCATTCCTCCGAATGTAATGGCTTGGGCCATGAAGAAGCATTTCTCTGGTTTAGTATGAGATGTGTAGTCTCTTTCAGAGTTTTTAGAAAATGTTGGAACACTGCTCTGAAAACCCTAAGCCTTTGAATTCACACCATTCAAAGCACATAAAAGATTCATCTGCCCACGGCCTGCAGCACCCAGAAATCCTGCTGGAACTGGATCACTGTTCGTGCTTGAGGTCCTAGTGAGACAGATAGCCTTGAAACTTGTTACAAAATAGCCTCCTATGAGAGTCATAAAAGAGTTTTGTGTCGTCTTGATTTTTCATGAGAGCTAAAAATGTCTTCCCTTAACAGAATATTTCAGTCGGGCAAATGTCATCATTCACTGAATTATATTACAGTCTTACACAAACGTAATCAGACACAGTATGGTTTTTAAAGCTGGTTTGTTCATGTAATCATTATTCATCTGAAATACAAAACCTAAATGGAAAGGCCTTTGACCAGGGCCCATTTAAACCTAGGGCTGAGGTATGTTTGTAGAGCCAGGTTCACTGAATATACACATATTGTGACAAAACCGTTCTTAATGTTTAATGCAAGCCCATAGAGAGATGTTTTATTCAGGCATTTACATTTGGTTTATTCTTGAGATTATTTAAAGCATTACATTTGGTTTATTTCTTGATAGTCATCCTCCTGGTGTAAAGATCAGCTGATGTTTTGAAGTGATATACAATATTTTTTAAAATCTTAAAAAGATACATGGGTTTTTTGTTTTGTTTTGTTTGAGGTTTTTTGGGCAGTGACATACAACACTTTTCCATCACAAGGTCTAATAATATTAGAAATAAGAATGAGAAAACAACAATAAGACCCTGTGAAGCCAGCTGTAACATGTACAATGGCATAAAACATTCATTCATTCATTCATTATCTGTAACTGCTTTATCCAATTCAGGGTCGCGGTGGGTCCAGAGCCTACCTGGAATCATTGGGCGCAAGGCAGGAATACACCCTGGAGGGGACGCCAGTCCTTCACAGGGCAACACAGACACACACATTCACTCACACACACACACACACACACACCTACGGACACTTTTGTGTCACCAATCCACCTACCAACGTGTGTTTTTTGGACTGTGGGAGGAAACCGGAGCACCCGGAGGAAACCCACGCGGACAACACACCAAACTCCTCACAGACACCCGTCACAGTCACCCGGAGCGGGAATCAAACCCACAACCTCCAGGCCCCTGGAGCTGTGTGACTGCGACACTACCTGCTGCGCCACCGTGCCGCCCATGGCATAAAACATACATAGATTCAAGTAGTCGCCAAGCACTCAAATGATTAAGTTGTGATGATTCTATGTGCCGTTACTTTACATAAACTTACTGTAAAACCCTTTTTTAAAAAATCATTTGATGGAGAATGTGTTGTACATTGTCACTGTTTGAAAACATAAAACACGTATCTTCCTTTTTTCCCTTATTTTAAAGTGTGTACTTTTCATACATTGTGGCCTTGGGCTGTTTTACACTGAACTTCTTCCCAACAAACCCTGCTAGATGAGTTATACTCCCTCTGGTCACAGAGAAGCGTCCATGTGCACTGCATGTGCTTCTCTTACAGGCCGCCTCTGTTAAGTGTGACTGTACTGCTGTCTCGACAGGGAAGTCCACAACCTTCAGCATTTGTGTAGCACATTCCTCACACACTGCTCAGTGCTCTGACTCAAGATCTCGCAACAGCAGAACACAGGAAGCGTGCAGGACCGAGGCTCTAACATCTGGCATGTCTTACGCTCACTAAAGTAGTTTATGGAAAAATAACCTAGTATAATCATTTTACGTCAACACACCCACTCCGGTTTTGAAAGTCAATAGCTGAGCAGGAAGAGAGTGGGGACAGTGAGGTGAGAATTAGCATAAATTACAGGAAGAAGTAAAATATATCCAAGAAATGATAGGACAAATATAGTCAAGCCACATTTTAGAAAGAGGCTGAATGAATAAAAACTGTGAAAACAGGACAGCTGTAGAAATCCAAGTTACAGAGTGGGGTCCTTTGTTCGATTTTACAGGGTGTAGTTAAGTGATTCTTGACTCTTTCTGTAATATTTATGTCCTGTAAATTTGCCTGTACCTCAAATCACTTTGAGGACCATTCTGCATAAGGATCCACAGTGACCCGGGGCCCTAAAATATTTATTATAAGCTGGCACAGTATTACATCCCTGACTCACATAAAGTACTTTACAGCACACTTCACAGTTGTAGTTATGGCCCTCTTATGCATAATGCATCTCATTCATGCTAACCATACAAACTCTTGAGAGTACTGGGCACTTGTGACATGACGCGTTAATTTTCAGTTATTCATAATTCTTAAATGTCAAATCCTTTAACAGTTTTCATTCAAATCTAAATATTTATTTTATCACAACATGTTTGTTACAGGGGCGGCACGGTGGTGCAGCAGGTAGGTGTCGCAGTCACACAGCTCCAGTCACCTGGAGGTTGTGGGTTCGATTCCCACTCCGGGTGACTGTCTGTGAGGAGAATGGTGTGTTCTCCCTGTGTCTGTGTGGGTTTCTTCCAGGTGACTGTCTGTGATGAGTGTGGTGTGTTCTCCCTGTGTCTGCGTGGGTTTCCTCCGGGTGACTGTCTGGGAGGAGTGTGGTGTGTTCTCCCTGTGTCTGTGTGTTTCCTCTGGGTGACTGTCTGTGAGGAGTGTGGTGTGTTCTCCCTGTGTCTGTGTGTTTCCTCTGGGTGACTGTCTGTGAGGAGTGTGGTGTGTTCACCCTGTGTCTGTGGGTTTCCTCCGGGTGACTGTCTGTGAGGAGTGCGGTGTGTTCTCCCTGTATCTGTGTGGGTTTCCTCCGGGTGACTGTCTGTGAGGAGTGTGGTGTGTTCTCCCTGTGTCTGTGTGTTTCCTCCGGGTGACTGTCTGTGTGGAGTGTGGTGTGTTCTCCCTGTGTCTGTGTGGGTTTCTTTCGGGTGACTGTCTGTGAGGAGTGTGGTGTGTTCTCCCTGTGTCTGTGTGGGTTTCCTCCGGGTGACTGTCTGTGAGGAGTGTGGTGTGTTCTCCCTGTGTCTGTGTGGGTTTCCTCCGGGTGACTGTCTGTGAGGAGTGTGGTGTGTTCTCCCTGTGTCTGTGTGGGTTTCCTCCGGGTGACTGTCTGTGAGGAGTGTGGTGTGTTCTCCCTGTGTCGGCGTGGGTTTCCTCCGGGTAACTGTCTGTGAAGAGTGTGGTGTGTTCTCTCTGTGTCTGTGTGGGTTTCCTCCGGGTGACTGTCTGTGAGGAGTGTGGTGTGTTCTCCCTGTATCTGCGTGGGTTTCCTCCGGGTGACTGTCTGTGAGGAGTGTGGTGTGTTCTCTCTGTGTCTGCGTGGGTTTCCTTCGGGTGACTGTCTGTGAGGAGTGTGGTGTGTTCTCCCCGTGTCTGCGTGAGTTTCCTCCAGGTTCCTCCCACAGTCCAAAAACACACATTGGTAGGTGGATTGGTGACTCAAAAGTGTCCGTAGTTGTGAGTGAATGTGTGTGTGTGTGTGTCTGTGTTGCCCTGTGAAGGACTGGTGCACCCTCTAGGGTGTATTCCCAGCCTTGTGCCCAATGATTCCAGGTAGGCTCTGGACCCACAGCAACCCTGAACTAGATAATGGTTACAGATAATGAATGAATGAATGAATGATTGTTACAGATCAGTGGGTATAAGGCAAATACTGTACACAGAATCCTGAACACACTTGATTTTCATGATAAAAGAGGTTCTACAGATGGATGGAGAAGTGCTGTAGATGGTTCTGTATAGCACCTTTTAGAAAAGGGTTCTATATGGCACCAAAACAGAGTTCTTCTATTGTGATGTCAAGCTTGTTACAACAGAAGAACCATTCTATAGCACACTATCCATCAACCTGAAGAACCCTTTCATGAATCAAAGAACCCTTTAATAATGCAAATGTTTCTTCCACTGTTCAGAGTTCTACACAGAACCATTTTTTAAACAAAAGAACCCTGGTAGAACAATCATATTTAAGTGTGATTTGATTGGGCTAATAAAGCTTAATTCATGAAAACTAGATGTCACCAAGTTTTTAATGGTCAATGACTTAAAAAAGAATACCAATGCATTTACTCAGAGGCTCATTATCCGTAGGGTCCATCATTACCACAGTGGCCTGAGAGGGGTCTGGAGGGGGCTGGACTGGGAGGTGGAGAAAGGGGTGGATATGTGTAGGTGTGTCTTCACAAGATGTTGCTGATTGGCTGGTTTCCTGAACTCATGTGCGAAAGGCTTATTGGAAGAGGATTTCATGAGTGTGTGTTGAATCATCTGCCCAGCTGAGAGAGCCAGGGATAGAGAGGGATAAAAAGAGAGAGGGGGGAGGAGAAAGAAAGGGCGGGAGAAAGAACTAGAAAGAGCTGGAAACCCAGGGAAGAGAGCCAGACGCTCTGAGACTTCATGCAGAGACTAATCCCAAATGTTTGCATAGATCAAATTCCCGCTCTTTTTGTGACTCACATGTTTGGGAGCACTGCCTCGAGTGTAATGGTTTACAGTCAAATGTAAAATCCCCTCTCTAGTCCGATTAGGAGCAGAAGCCAAGTGAGGTAATGCAGTTTGCCCCAATTTCTCTTCACTTTTACCCCAGGTACACCTACAGTACTGGGTGAAAGTCTGAACAAACCTGTTTATTTAGTCGTTTCTGAGAATCGCACAAGCATAACTCATAGTGCTTAGCTTCTTCATAGCCTTTTTTTTTGGTCCCCAATTTAGTACCCATGCCAGTACGCTTAAATACAATCAATCAAATCAATTTATTTGTATAGTTCTTTTTACAACTGACATAGCAGCTTCACAGTAGTCCAGTAAAGACAAAAGTTTTAACATGAAATGCAAAAACCCCAGGTGAACAAGCCAGAGGCAACAGTGGCTAGAAAAACTCCCTTAGATCTGGAGGAAGAAGCAAGGCTCACAAGGGGAACCTACCTACAAATTATTGACAGATGGTGACTGTGCCACCACATAAGTCTGAGCTGTTATGCTCATGTATACTGCTATAATATAAAAATGTGACAGCATTTTATTCCACGCAGTTTTGGATCATTTCTATTGCTCATTTCACACATTGTACACAGCAAGTGACATAAAGCAAATAAAAACAGAGCCACATTTACCCAAGCTTTCTGGGAAGAGGCCGAAATGGATTTAGCCTTGCTGATAGAACAGAGCGAGCACAATTGCGACCCCCACTGTGCCAAAATTCTTGTCATTACATAACCACACATTGTTATGATAGACAGCCTGGGTGTAAGTTCTGACCCTGCTGCCCTTTCAGCACCCGGTGGACCACACAGCAAGCCACAGGCCCTTAGATATGGTGCTAAATTTGTCTGTTTCTGTCCTTATCCAAGCAGTTGATCCAGCACTGATTAAAGCACACATTTGTAATTACGGTATATAGTTTTACTCCCCGAGGTCATCTAAGGCGCAGACTTGTTTACCCGGTCGGGCCTGGTCTGTCACCTCCTTGGGTAACTTGTGGGATACTAATTCATTTTCCAATGAGGCAAGGGCTTTCTGGCAGTATCAGGTGCATGGAAAATGAACTGAGCCCAAATCCAGCTCATCATTTCAACTGAACAGGAAAGCGAGGCTCATGGCTGTGTGTTATGTGAGGGGCTAATATGACTTTGACCAATAGATTGATTTTGCCCCAAGAACAGACAGATGCAGCAGCAGACGGTTTATATATGGTTTTAACTGTTAATGTTCCATCCATCCATTATCTGTAACCGCTTATCCAATTTAGGGTCGCGGGGGGTCCAGAGCCTACCTGGAATCATCGGGCGCAAGGCGGGAATACACATAACATGTTTTTTGGGTTGTGTGGGGGGATCCATACAGAGTGAATAAACCAAACTCCTCCCAGAGAGTGACCTGAGGCCAGGATCTAATACAATACCCCGAGACCCCCAAGGGAATGTGTGGTTGTGATAATGGTATCACTATGCTGCTGTTTGACATTACTTGCAAATGTGACCAATATCTAAACAAAGAACTAAACAAAGATTATATGCATTGTCCTAGTGCTGAAAAACGTATCAACATTTGTCCTGTAACTTGTTGAATGGTCTGTGCTTCCCCAGTACTGTCATTCAAGCAGTTTTAAACAGCCTCCTGAGATTCATACTGCTCCAATCATCACCATTACCCTTTATCTTTATTGGGCCTTTCTCTAGTCTTTATTTACAACATCATTAGAGTCTGTTCTTCTTCTGCTGACTACATTCTTCCTTGTTCCCCTTACTGAATGAGATTATAGTGGTGCTGTTCCAGACACTCTGTTGAAGCTCCACTGCTTCACAGTGCTTTCTGTATAAATGTGTTGCCAAACCATAGCTTAAGGTCATCTACATCAGCCTGAGGTTAAGAGGGGACTTTGTGTAGTTCATTTTGCTGCAGGACTGGGACAGGGACTATAAAGCAGTAATGGCAACAATGTGTGCTTGTTGAATTACTCAACCAAATAATATTGCAAATATAAAAAGTAATATAGCAGTGAAACTAAGTGCCTGTGGCAAGCTATACCTATGTGGTTGCATAAAACCTTATGTGGATCATTATCATATTAATTTAACTGCATTCTGGTTTCTTATAGCACTCCTGTCTGACACTGGTTGAAAGGAAAATGCAATGCATTTTCTCAGTCATATTACACACAAACATCTCCCGTCAGTCAGGGAGAGCAAAAGCTTCATAAACATACATTTGAAATAGTGTTTGTTTAAATAGTGTGAAATAGTGTAAATGTGCTTGTGCACCTGATTAGAACTTGTGCAGAGATTCAGAATAACTTAAAATCCACTTAATCACAGTACTTAGGCATGCACAAATGTCCATGTATTTCTATAATTTTGGGGCATGCTGAAATCATGGTAATTTTGCAATTATTTACAGTAAAGTGGCCAACATGTAAAACAGGAATTGTGTAAAAACTGCTAGCAGGTTCCTTCTTTGTTGGATGATCTTTGTGTGTGTGTGTGTGTGTGTGTGTGTGCGCGCATAATACTATGTTTGTTTAGGTCTGTTTAGATTGACTTTTCAGCCACACTTTTTACATTTCAGATATATAGATCAAGGGCATTGAGAACTCAAACTTTTAAGGGAAAAGAAAGCAAAAAAATATTCTTAAAGCTTTAAACCTCAGGTATTTTTACATATTGAAATTTTTTAATGTCAGCTACCAATACACTTTGAATCCTCATGTTACTTATTACCAACGGTAATTAAATAACAACAGTTACTATATTTATTCAAGAAAAATGTATTATTTAATTTGAATATACCGTTATTATCACTACACTAGCAGTATGTGTTATGTGAGTGGGGAATTTCAGGCGGCTGCTTTGTCAACCATGCTAGTATTCATGTATACTGAGAGCAGCAGGGTTCGTTTGGTGATTTCTGTGAGGTGGGCTCTCGCTGCACCTGCTCTTCTCATGTCCACAGTGAGGTCAAGGCTCACAGTGACTCAGGAGAAACCGAGACTCAGGCCAGCGTGACTCAAACTTGCTAAAAAAGGAACAAGCCAGGCTGCACTGGAAAATGTCGCTCTGCTCCTCATGCAATGAGAGAGAGAGAGAGAGAGAGAGAGAGAGAGAGAGAGAGAGAGAGAGAGAGAGAGAGAGAGAAAGACTAGCCATGTAGAATTATAACCTATGACCTATTTGGAAGTGTACACTCTTTTATTTGCTTTTGCCCAAAAATAGACCTAGCAAGGTACTGAACTGCAGAACACAGTGTCACAAAGTTTGCTCGACCCGTCAACAAACCAAACAAAATAGAAAAACATCTTAAAAAATGAGTTATCATTCATATTGCCTGCAGTCAATGTATTATTCTGCAAACTGAATAAGCTACACTATAGCTGTGCATGCCAAACAACACCTTGCAGAGACAGTATCTTCTCTAATGCAATGCTATCCAAACTTTTTAACACCCATGGTCAAATTCACACAAATAACTGATTTTCGACCACAATTGAATTTTTCTCAATTTAACTTTCAAACTTTCAAAACTTTCATTTTTTTTTGTTTGTTTGTTTTTTTCTGTAGAGGATATGTAATCAGCTTCACTTAGACAATCAATAACATTCCCAACTGTTATATATCATCTGTTTCAATGATTCGCTGCTGAAATTGTTGTTGTTTTTGACTTGCATTTAATTCTTTGAGATTTCACCTGTCCTCCAATTCCAACACCTAGCACAACGTCTTTTTAGCAGGATTTTACTGCATAACTAGCATACAATATTCTTTTTAATATCCATCAATTTATTTGAACCATAATGAATTTTAAACCCCTTCTTAAAGCGAGTGAAAATTTAAATGGAAACTGTCTGGGGAGGTTGAGCGTAAGGCCTAAAATAAACATGGCAGCAGGCCCCTGCACAACCCATACACATTGAATGTGAACTCCCTGTGACTTGTAATCACCTCCTCTTCAGCAGCAGAATGCTGCAGGGATTAAGTGCTCTCCATGAAGACTTGTTTACCGGCAGAATGGGATAGCTCTGCTGCCATCGTAGCTCTCTCTGTTCCCAGTAGATCACAGACCTGGAGTCAACACAAACTTAATCTGTAAACATGAACCTGAACAAATGTTGCTTTTGCATGTTCACTTTTGACTGTGACACTGTACCAGCAGGAGGACAGCCTTTTTATGGAAGCTCCTTTAAACCTGCAACAGATATAATGTTGTTTGCTTTTAGGTCGTGGCAGACAGGTATAATGTGTTAACAGCTAAAGAAAACTTTGCCTGTTCTACCTAGCCCTAGTTCTCTCTAGCTTAGGCGAACAATGACTCTGCATTCTGAAAACTTGAACCCTTTCTACTTTAGCTGAGGCTGGGTCAAGACCCTCCCCACTACACTCCTCCCCCCATTTACACTCCAGCTATGCAGACCATCCCGTGACTTGTCCTGGGATCACCATTCACTGGATTATTTGGTTCCCTCTTTATCCCCTCCTATAGCTATGGAGGTACAGGGACTGGATGAAGGCAGCTGGCCTTTGCATGTCAATAACCAAGAGCCTGCAGCTGTCCTCTTCACTGAGGCTGTTTGCCTTGTCTAGTGCCATGGCTACAGAAGGACATAAGTGCTTGGAGCCAAGTTTTAGGACATTTGCCAACAGATTTGTTGAGAAGGTGTGTTGGCAAGAATCTATGTGTACTCTTAAAGCTATTGTTCAGCTAAGACATTGTCAAATTTCCTTTGAAGCCCTCTGGCTTGAGGCCAGAGGGTCATTGGTTCAATTCCTGGGACCGGCAAGGAAAAATGTATTCACGGCTGAAGTGCCCTTGAGCAAGACCCCTAACCCTCAAACTGCTGCGTGGGTGCTGATATGGTTGGCAGACCCCTATGGCGTCCCCTGCTCCAGTTTTGTTACCACAGTAGCAAATGGTAGCTGTGAGCATTAGCCTCATATGTCCAATGGGAGAGTCTGATAGCCAATCTGAATGCAACTGGCAAAATCCTGAAAGTTGTGTGCGGAGCGCCTGTGGCCAAGACGCTATGTGACGCTAACTTCAAACTCTCAGATCAGCGTCACACGAAGTCGATGTGTAAGATTTCTGACAGCGTCCCGGCCTAGGGAGAACTGTTCCTATAATGGCCTGCCAAGCTACTTGTACAGATGCAGGTCTGGATGGGAACATTGTGAATATTGTTATGGTATTACAGTGACAAAGCAAAGGAACTGCTCTATAAAAGGGTACAGAACACTTAGATGTCACGGACTCAAGACATAGAACAGAATGGAAAACTCTGGGACACTGACAGTGAGACCATCATTCTACTGTGGTGGAGGTGAATGGGGAAGCTGCTGTCTTTTCTGCTATACAGTGTACAGGAAACCATAAATATCTGCCAATGATTTAAAAGGTTTAAATGATTCACGCCATAGAAATGTCAAGGTAGATTATTATTGTCAAATGTATGCACAAAATGCAGCATTTATGCCCACTCTTTAAAGTTATGGCTGACCAAGCATCTCAAAGTTATACCTGACCCCTTCATTGTTCTTGCTGAGTCAAAGTCAAGATAATTTATAGATTGAAATGTATTGTTGAACCTGATATTGTAATTCTAAAGTTATTTCAGAAAAAAAATAATCATTTCTCTCATGTAGTGGGTTGTTGTACACTGTAAAAAAATTTGCTGTAAATTTACAGCAAGTCTGCTACATTGTAGTTACAGTAAATGATTGTATTATTCAATTACAGTAATGTGCTGTAAATTTGAAATACGGTTGTGTTCCTGTAAAAATACAGTAAATGGCTGGGAACTCTGCTGCCAGTATTTTACTGTAAAATTTACAAGAAACTTTTTACAGTGTACTCTTGGGAGGTCCAGGGTCCCCTCAGTGCCTCTCTATTCAAATCTTCATTCTTTGGCTTTTTTAAGGTCTTATCTTTTGTGCAAAAATGGCATGAACATAAGCTTAAATATGACAAAGAAATCTGAGCATGCAAGAGATTCCCACTGACTGCTTTGCTGACATACTGCATATTTGTTTTTTAAGGTGCTTTATAGAAGGCCTAAATAAACTGGTCATTTACACAGTGTGTTGATAACTGCTCTCAGTAACTATGCTGCCTATGAAAACTGTCATCTGCACTATATATGGAGCCAAACTTCCAATAAAGCAAAGGGGTATTCTGTAATGAGACAGCAATGGACCTGTAAAGAATGGACTTATATTTTGGAACACAGCAATTTGTCATTTCCCTTCTATTCCCTATAGTCAGTAATGCTTTGGCTGAAGGGCATAACTATAAAGTTCTAATACTGAGGCATCCTCAAGTATTTGATCTATGGGGCTTCTTTGGAAAACACATTATAAAAATAGCTTGTGCATTTTCTTGTATCATGTATTTTCACAACAAGCTGTCAACACCAATGTTTTCAGTCAAACTGTGATTTTGCAGTTACTACAGACATCCAGTGCTTTATGCAGCTTTAGTTGATGTCTTTGTCTGTTACGTGACCTCGGCACTGCATTCCCAAGGCACATTACTGTTTTTCTGTAGTCCAGAAGCATCTAGAAGTCTTAGCCATGCCACAGACCTTTGCGCTGAAGATGGGAGCCGTACTTCTCTAGATCTAGGATTAACTAGTTAGAGGAAACAGCTGAGGCCTAGGTGGGGTCAGCAGTGGCTAATCAGCATGTAGCACTAGCCACTAATCCTACCCTCTTTATGCCCCAACCCTGGGGTCAGCTCAGCACAAAGACCCTGACCCATAGGAGTCAATGGAGTAAGGGGCCATGAGGGGAGTGAAAAGTGCTGGGTCAAAGCTGACTCATCAGAGCATGACCCTAAATCCCCCTGGTAGCTACTGTGAACATGGAGGCTACTGTTATACATTATTGCTTATAGAGATTATGAATATGTTTCAGAAGTGATATCTCAGATATATGGACGTGTTCCACCTCTTGGTGTTACAATCATAGCCATTCTCTAAGCAGTAAGATCTCCCTGTTAATTGTGTGGTACAATACAGTAGTAAAAGCATAAAAAAATAAGTGAATTGTTCTCAAGCCACCACACATAAGCAGATATGACCCAGAGGGGTATAAAGCCCCTAGCATGGGGCTGTGGAACAGTGCAGCTGTGTTCTCTGGCATTATGGAGCTCCATCAGGTGCCTTTGATATAAACTGGAATAACATGTGTGGTCCAAAACTCATATTGTCACAGAAAGGTTACAACCAATGAGCCAATCAGTGAAGCCAAGAGAGTCAAAACAGCAAACTCAACACTAAGAGGAGGAAGGAGCAATCACAATAGGGCCAAGGGTGTCTATTGTAACCAGGCTACCTAAAATCTTAATGGGCCTCTGATAAATATACTGACACAATCACGCACCTGTGATTCACAGAGAGGTTTAATTTCTGACCTCTTTAGTTACATCAAAATTACACAGCCAGACCCGTTGAACTAGTTCTTTGTATCCCACTGTTCACTTCAAGCTGTGTATACACATCTTGTCCAGAAGTTTATTGTTACATTATCAAAGATAAAAGAGAATCTGATTTTTAAGCTAGGTTTAACTCTTCTGGGAAACAGCAAGGGTTACGTCCTTTATGAAACAGCTGTACAACAGCCCTGTCATATTCATTTACTGTTGCTGCAGTGTTGTGTACTTGCTTTGGAGAGAACAGGGACCTTGCACAGCAAAGTCTGGCTGAGATGTGTGATTGTATTCTTGGCTTTAAATGGATTGCTAGGGCTTGTGGCTCTCTGCATGCCGCTCCATGCTTTCCTCAGTCCAATCAATAATTACAAAACACAGCTGACGTAATTCAATGGATTTTCTAAATGCAGCCCCTAAATAGAGCATAGATTAAAACTGTCGCATGTTAAACTCTTTAGAGCAACATTAACACCTCGGTCATGTCAGTATGTGTGTTTAATTTCAGTGAAATATGAAAAGTGAGACTTTTATTTTGTAATTTTCCCTGAACTAAGTTTACAACATTGCCTGGGGCTACACTTGGCCTATGGCCAGAGAATGCCCCGATGAGCGGGAGTTGGGGGTAAACACCAGTAAATGGTGCTGGCGTCTTTGCAACCAACACCTCAACATAGTGTTGGGCTAATGTCCATGTGATGTACAAATTAAAGGGAGGAGTATCTGGAGTATATCTGTGAATAGTGTGCTTTTGGAGTTCTCCGTAAGCAATGAAAATGAAAGAAAGAAGATCTGCCTTTAGGGAAATTTCAAAAAGGTGTATACACCTTTTTAATTGTTTAATGATCTACTGCTAAAAATATATTGTTTTAATTTCATGATAATTAAAGACAAACAGTAAAGGCTTATTTACATTAATGAACAAATGTAGATGCTATTTGAAAATATGTTTCTTGGCCATTTTCCAGGGCACTGCTGTGGAATATTGCTAATCTCCTTTTCGACAATAGGGGCGCTGTTACAACTGTTATGAACAGAATCACATTCAGAGTTCATCTGGAAAACTGCACTGCAGTTACTTTCAGAGATGTGGACAGGTTCTACACATTTACTCTTTCAGAAAATGAACTTGATTTGAACACAATAGATTAGCAATGAATCAAAAAATCAGAGACACGTGGTAATATTTCTGAGAATACAAGTGAAAATTTGTTTAATGGGGAGTATAAGTAATTATTGCGAATTATATTAGTGAAGACTTCACATATTCATCCAAAAGTCTCTACTGAGTCAATCAAATCCACCTCATTAGTATCATTAGAAACGATATGACTAAAAAAAAAACGTGACCTTTTGAACACAGACCTTCACAAGGTCCTTAACATTTGCTTTAGTTTTAATAGCGAATTATGAACTTTGTTACAATACTTTTTTTAAAAATGGATGTGTCGAGAATGAAGAATAAATAATATTCTTTCACATATCCTTCCAAAGCAGAGCAAACACAATATGACAGAAGTGTAATATTTGAAAAAAAGTTTATTTAGCTCTGAGGAAGAACTAAGATAAAATGACAAAACCATTCTGGACATAAAACTGCTGATTAACAGTACATAGTGTTGATAATGATCACTGAACTGAAAACATAAAGGAAACAAACAAATGGAAGATATACCATTGTGAGGAATTTAACTCTTACAGGTAATATTGCACATAGTTTTTGAAATCCCCACCCGACTTTCTACTTTTAAGAGGTTAGCTTTAACACTGGACTACATGGAAGGCCAAGCACTGGAAACTGGAACTGACCAACCAAGCATTTCTTTTTCTTTAAGCTTATCATTGTACCTAAGACCCAAATCACTTGCCATTTGTGATTTTGCCAGGTGTGGATTTACTCAAAACAGCTGAACAAAACACGCATAACAGACATAAAAGAAGTGGGTTGCTTTGTCTCAGAATAGCTATGTTTATTCAATTCATAGACAACCCAGGTCTCTGAAAATATGATAAACCACACTGTTCCCAAAATAAAGAGAGGTGAGAGAAACACAACTGCACCAAGTCATTTGACCAGAAAACAAATCATCAATGCCCATAAAAAACAATCAATGCTAGTCATCGCAAAGTAAGATTTAAGCCATAGCAAATCAGAGTGGTGTGTCAGGGGATCAGTGCATGCTTTAAAGGACTATTTGGTCTTCCCTTTTTGTCCTTTTAAAAAAAAAAACAACACTTTTCAGATAACACAGACAAAAAAATGTAAGTTGTAAGGAACATGAGCGATGAACCATATTCATGTCAGTTCTTCAAGGCCACTAAAATAAGACCACTTAAATGAGTCTGTTTATGTTTGAAGCAGTAGTCAAAAAACCAGCTGAAGTCTACAATCCCCCACTCAAAACACAAACCACACGTACGCTCACATAACAGCTACTTGACATTGATCATCCATACATACCATCTTTCTAGGGTTATGTAGATAACATTTTCAGTGGGAAATGGCTGAATGATCAAACTTCCTCCAGGCCTCAACAAGACAAGATCAGACTTCTCATTAAAAAAAAAAAACAACAACAACAACTAAGAGGCGCTTTATGATTAAGGCTGCATGGGAATCTGGCATGAACTAGCTTAGGTGTTGAATGAGTTTTAAAAACCAATGTACAACTCATTTCAACTTGTGAGACACAGTTCAGCTGCGTCTTCTCTCTTAACAATGTGACTTAAGCTTCTCTGCCTTCATTTTGGGTGCTCTACCATATCTTTCATTTTTCCAGTCCTTTTACACACTGCAACTACACTGAATCATATCTCCTATCACCGGCCTGGAGGAATGATGGCAAATGAAATCAGCAAGAGCAACAGGACAAAAAGGGAATGTCTAAGGTCTTAGAAAGCTGCCTTGCATCTTCATGCATGTCTCCTCTTTTTCTGTTTCGCTAGTCTACTTATTCGTTTCGCCTGTATCCTTTCACATGTTCAAACAGTGCAATTAAAAACATAGTCTTTTTTTTTTATATTTTTATATATATTTTTGCTTCCAACCATTTGGCAAGTGAGAAGTTCTCCTGAGACTGAGTGCTTTTTTAGGCAGTACTGTATAGAAGCCTGCGCTGCAATACACTACAAAAAGAAAGGCAACAAACTGTTCAGGCCATTCGTGGGCAGCCTGCGGGGTCCCACCCTGTTTTATCTCCTCACCCTGCCTACACATGCAAGTGGCAAGCGCTTGTCTTTTGCTTCTCCACCACGAAACATGCGCTACAACATAAACACCAAGCAAACAAAGATGAAGGCATTCTATGCTTAAAACTTATAGATGTATCCATGTGAACAGGAGGGGGGAAAGAAAAATCACACTTGTTTCGAGTCAAACAGGCAAAGATATGAAGGCCTTTAGAAGAAGAGCCTTTAGATGTTGTAATGCCGCCTAATAATTTGCATGTACTTAAGAGAAAATAAAAAAACAGAACCACCTATGAACAGCTGAAACTAGATCAGAGCATGACTTAAGTCCTCTTCATTCTGTTTTGTCTCTGAATCTATCTCTGTGTTGTTCGTAGTTGTGCGGATTAAAGTTATAAGCCTGTAATCGCTTAGTCATTTTACAGAAGACACAAAAAAACAAAACAAGTAGTGATTTTAAATGGGCTTCATAACTCAAGCAAAAAATGAAAGAGAAACATACGATGTGCAAAAAAGTTCCACAAGTGAGGCAGGAGGATGCTAGTCTTTTCTCCATTGTATTGTGGGTGGTGGTTATAGTGTTTCCTCTTTGAATTTTTTCTTTTCAGGTCTCTAGATAGCTCTGCGCTACAGAACCACGTTTTGTGCCACGGTTACAGAAAGAAGCAAGAGGACAACGAAAACTAGGCTGATGAGTTCCTGTTGGTTCAGTCCAACAAGGTACATCTGTCCACACGGTTCGACACGGATGAGCATTGTGATCGCATGTCCCCGAAGTAGACAGGAAGTGATGTGGCGGCAACTTCCTGTACGTTTCTGTCCTTTCTCCAGCATGTGTTTGTTTTCTCCCAACGTCGACAGCTGTGCACTGGCGCTAGTCGCCGCCGGGTAAAAAACAAAATGACGAGAGTTTGGAAGGCCCGACTGCTCTGGGCTGGTGCCATGATGTCGCTCACCGTGATGGGCACATGTCTGGCCTCCTCTCCTCTGTCCTTCTGACTTGCTCTGGATTGGGATCAATCTAATTGTGGAGAACACATAGGCATAGTTACAGTTAATATAATACTATATACTAATGGTTTTAATATTATTTTTTTAAAGGACTGCATTAAATTCCTTGCCAATTTTGCTAAATCATATGGCACCAGAATAATATGCAAATGAAATCTGAGGATATAAAACAAAGTTGTGGAGATAGCAAAAGCTTGTAGTAATTTTGTTTATTATTTCTATGATTTACAGAATAATAACTATGATTATTTTCATTTTTCAAACAAATAAATATAACATGCCATCTTTTATACTTTTTTAAAAAATGTTATTAACAACATTGTTATAAATGGATTCACAGCAATGTAGAATTTCTCAATATAACTAAATTAAAGAGTAAAGAGCAAATTCACAGTAGTAATTCTAGACCCCTATGTGTTCACTGGGGGGAAAGGAAATATCACTAAATCTGCTACACAGACTTGCATATTCTAATTTTCAATTACCCCTTATTATATATGAACCACGTAGTGCTGATTGTCTTTTCTAAATATTTGCATGTGTTATCTGTTATTAATGTTCACCTCAGAATATGGAGGAGGAGGCTGGAAGCGGAACTCTTGGATATAGGCAAACAGTGGACCATCAAAGTCCTCGCGGCCAGAGGACACCTCCAGGCAGGTTTGTCTCTGTTCCTCTGTGACCACCTCGGCATAAGCTGGGGGAGCTAGAGGGACAACAGGACAGGATACTGTGTTACAAACACTGCCATGTCAGTGACAACAGCTGTCACCTCTGTGAGTTGTTTCCCAGTTCTTTGTTTAGCCGTGCAGAGCAAAAAAGAGCATGACTTGTATGAATAAAATCTGACAATGAAAGTAACATTATGTTCAAAGTAGTTAAAATATACATTTTGACTATTGAAGAATTAATAGAATTTAGTATATTAATAGAAGTAATGTTTGTCAGAGTTTACATGTGTGTGTGTGTGTGTGTGTGTGTTGTAAGCTGTGTGTAATATCAGCACTGCCTATAATTTCAAGCAGTGTTGACTGATTCCGTGACCCAGGCAGCTCCAAGAACTATCACTCACCTTCGGGCCTCTCTGGTAGGGTCATGCCCAGCCAGCTCATGCTCATGCTGCACTGACTGCTGACGGAGGATGTCCTGCTGCCAAAAGGATGGAGAGGGATGGTGCCAATCACCAGAGGCAGATTGAGGGACAGATTCATAGCTCCTGGAATGTCTACATAGACCTATGGAAAATGAAGAGTAGTGTTAATTGGTCAAGCACAGAACTCATGATGCCTGTTAACGTTTGCATGAAATGCTGGGATATCTTATTATTGTTCAACTAGTACACAGTATGAGTACAGTGATACGGTTTCAGTACAATTCTTGGACAAGCAAAAATGTTCAACATACATTTCCTTCTCTCTGATGTGAAGCTCTGATATATAGAAAGCTGCCCATTATACAAGCACAGGTCAATTCAATTGGTTCCCTGGGTTAAGGGGTCAACACGTACTGGCCTAAACTTCAACTGATATTTTAGGCTGATCCTCTTATCAGCAGATGATGGCAAACTCTGGGATAATCACACTGTCTATAACAAAGCCCTACTGGTCAAAGAAATGCTTTCAGGGAATGGCTGCTTTGAGAGCTTCTGATCATAATGTTATCCTCTAAGGCACTAGGATTTAAAATATCCTTCAGAGGTAGAGGAACATCCAAATTCATGTGAATATTACACAGAATGAAGAAAGAGGGCAAGAGTGAACGTTAGCCTGAAGTATTATAACTCACCAGGAGTGAGTACTCCACGCGAATGATGCTGCAGTCCAGAATGGATGGTGATACAGGGGGGATCTTCAACATTTTTCCATTCCATGTCTCTGTCTTACCAGATGACAGGGACTCCCCTCTGAGGTTGGCCACTAGCTGCTTGATCTCCTTCATCTTGCCTTTGGCAAAAAAGGTCTGTGTTTGGTAGATGGCAGCCTTTGGTACAACCATACGTGACGAGCAGTTCTCTATCTCTGCAAAGATCTGAATGTATTCTCCTGTAATGAACAACAGAAATACGTAGCTCAGCTCAAATGAACTTCAAAAACACATCATGGAGGTTGGGCATGCAGTCCTACAGTTATTGTGAGAAATGATAAATTACCTGGTGTATAACCCTTTCTTTCAATTTTGGCACTTAGTGAGATTGGACCTGAGGTGCAGAACCAGCAGCATAAAGTCTTTTCCTTCGTGCCTGCCTGGGGTGACTAGAAAAAACAGCAGAAAACAAGAACAACAGTGTGAACACCTAAGATGTATTATGAGAATATTCATGAGGAGTGTGAGTGAAGATAGGCAGATGCTCACCAGCAGGAGGGGAGTGTTGATGTCGATGTGTTCAAAGACAGTGAACTCTTTCTTGGTCTTCATGGGCAGAAGCCAGGGCCTGTGAAGCTCTGCCTTCACCCAGTAGCGCACACTGCCATGCTTCCCTTCAAAGGAGGTAGCCAGAGGTCTGTATTTGAAGAGGATAAGGAGTCGTGAACAAACCGACACAACATTAAGAACACATTCAGAGCATCTTTGTCAAAAGCTGTTTCACTTTAATGCTAAAAAGCATTAAAAAGTACTCACGTTTGTGGAAGCTCAAAACTAAATGCATACTCGTGTCTTCCTGAATGAATGATGGTGAGACCTTCTTCAGAGTTATCATAATCTGAAACGGAAAAGAACAATATTCCAAATACATGTATACCTTACCTGAGAAAATGCTAAAAGATAACACACAAAAAGAACAAACCTTTTTCATTTGTATTATTTTTTGGGACATGACAAATGAGTTTACTACACTTTTAGAATCAACACTTATTTGTGTGTAGTGTAGGGTGTTCTATCACAGTCATGAGATGTAAAACATCATTTATTGAGACACATTTCATTCAAAATGAAAAGAAACCTTTGTAAAGGATCAAATAAAAATAGCTTTTAAATAAACCTTAAATAGTTCATATATATAATTTGCTATTGTAAATATACACCATTTATTGTTCCAGAATCAGTGTTAGATTATAAAACAATGCCCAAATATTAAATATGTCTTTGTACATGCCTGACAATGTATATTTTTAAATAAAAAACATTTTAGTGTTACATGTATACAACTTAGATAGATATATACATAGTATACATATAGTATCCTGAGAAATAGTTCTAAAATTACCCAAAACGTGCATTGGAGAAAAGCTTAAAAGTATACTAGCCATAGTACATTTTTATATAAACATCTCATGTTTATATATGTTATGGTCACCAAGCCAACACAGCCATTTGGAGCCAAAACGAAAAGACCAGCTGGGTACCAGCAAGTTTTGTTTGGTGTTAAATGCTGACTCCACATATAGACACGCACAAGGGTGGGTAAAGGGACCAGAGTGGGTTAAACATAGGGCCAACATGAGCATCCCACATAAAACCATATAATTTCTTTAAATTAAGACAATCTACTCTGATGATACCAGGCAGCCCACCTGGGTAATAGTCCATGTACCAACCTACCCATGCATCTTGAACCTAGCAGGCCACGTTCAACTAAAGCTTTTTTGGCTTCAGCAATAAAGCTTAAAAGCTAAATATGTGTCATTTAAATCCTGAAATCTATAGTTTCGTGTTAAAGTGAATGTAGTTTGGTTTCTTTCGGCCAGCTCAGCATTCATTTCTCTCTCTAGCTTTCTGGTAAACAAGCGCTGAGCTGTCAATCACGCACAGACTCTAGCAGGAGGAGACCGGCCTGAACCAGCTCGCGCCGCCTCGCTCATTACACATTCACATTCACTGCAGCCTGAGCGCGTTGAGCGCGTGCACTGCAGCGTGTAGCCTCAGTGTATATATTCCCTACCCCCACCCCCCCTCACAAAACACACGACAGAAAGAACCAGGAGCCAAAAAAAACAGACAGGAAACCGACATTCTCTCATCTTCACCTTTATTTTTGATATTTTAAATTACAAACTAGGCATATTTCAAAGAAACGATTTCAAGTTACATTTAAAAGATCACGCGAAAAAAGCAAATTACACAGTTCAAGAAGAGATGAACAAATTACAGCATTTTAAAAGATCCAGAATTTGTACATGCAAGTTAACATTCCTTCTTCCCTTATATCCCATGCTCTTTCAGATGTATTCCACACGTACACCCACATGAATGGAATATAGCCCTATATCAAGACTTTAGCCTATTGTCTTTCGTTTTATTTTACGTGGCTATGTGTTGATATGATTTACTTCTATGGAACCAATGTACACATTTGCAGCAATCTGACCAACACACTTCATCACTTTGAAAAATAAGCTCTTCATTCAGCACAAAGAGTGAAAACGGGATGTCCATGCACGCAGCTGTGCTCGACTGTTTTGCAGAGGAATCAGTGATTAAACCAGAATTTGAGAGTCATTTGACAAGAAACAATTCGTAATAAGTGGGTTATAAATGCCTGAAGATTATGTGCAAGGTGTTAATAACAGAATAATTCAGATTTAATACGTGTATTCAATTCATAAATCCTTAATAAGGGTGTGGTGACTGTAAAATGCCCACATTCTTCAAGCATTCAGTCTGTACAAAATATGTGCAAAGGTGTCACAAAAGTTGCAGCTGCTCCTAACAGGTTTTCTCTAACTCTGCACGAACGTGCAGTCATCGGGAGCACGTGTGAGCGTCAACCAATCAGGAGCGAGAGAGAGCCGTCCGCATCAGAACAGGATTGAACCGCTTTCAACAATAGGGTGGAAACTGATCACAAACAAGGCTAAAACAGCCTTATGTCTCTTAAATGTTGAGATATTTGGCCTCCAATAGAAAATTCGCTTTCTCTTTCTTACCACAGTTCTCCGGTGTGAGAAAAAAGTGCTTGGTTTCGGGGAAAAAGACGGAGGCTTGTTAGTTGTTCGCCACCATTCATTCATTCCAGCCAAGGTTAACATTGCCCTACTTCTGACAGTTGGGTCCAACATCGTGGCGAGTCTCAAACGTCAACGAATTTGAGTTTTTGTTTGTAAGAATGGTATTGAAGCAGTATGGCTGTGGAAAGTGGGTGCATTTTGGACTGGAATTTATTCAACGTCTGCACTGGTTTCACTTGAATATGAAACAACACAATTACTGTAGTTCACTTCAATTACTTTGGAACAGAACTGCGTTGATGTGAAAACCCATAAGCACAATTTGAATCCATTAGTCTAAATGTAACCCATTTAAGGCTCTCTCTGCCTCCACGGGTAGGCTGTAAGGTTAAGTCAAACCAGGCGAGCCACAGTAACGTTACCACGGTTCAATAGAACACCGCAAACATTTGAAATGAAGACGTTAAACGTTATTCGGCAGGGTCTCGGTTTGAAGCGTGTGCTTACCTCTCTCGTGGCCAATGAGAATGTCTCTGTGGTTGAGATACTCCACTTCTTCTGTGTAATTCTGAGTGTAGGCAGTGTTGGATCCAGCATTTCGCGACTCCGTCCAACGGACTTTCGCAAATCCTTTCGCGTGGATTTTCAGGGACTTGACTCGGATTTCTCCGGTCACCTCGATGATGACCCTTCCTGAGACACAGTCCCCGCTGGAGAAGACGGGGACGTTGCTGTCGTTGAGACAGTCGTAACATACGACGAAGCTTTTCACCTTTCCTAGCACCATGGTGGCAAGAAAATTAAGAAAGAAAAACTTACAAAAATTCAATAGAAAAGAAAACAAAAAACGCCTATGAAATATAATCTCTTATGAAAAAGTGACTCTCCGCGTGGATGAGTGTCATGCATGTGGCAGAGCTGAATAACAGCAAGTGATGCTGTTATCGCGGCCGAAGGGCCCTCAGTGGTCTGCGGTGAAAGACGCTGGAGTTTGCTCCGCCGGCTGACTTTAAAAGGTGGCTGGCTAGAAAAACAACCTACTGCGCATGCGCCAAACGCTCACTCCACCTAGAGGGAGAGGCTTCAGCTCTACTGCCACATTATATGCACCCTGCCACTTCACAAAGAACAGCTGAGAGAAAAAGAGAGACTGGAGAATGGAGGTTAGATATTCATTCACATTTTATGTGGCATGTCGCTGTTTCACCACTGAACTTAGGGAGTAACACTTGAGTTCGAAGTGAAAGATTTCTGAATGCATTGCCTCTTTTATTGGACGATTCCTACAAAAAGTACAAAGTATACAATATACTGGCATCAAATAAGTGCATGACAATAATTAAATAATTATCCATTCCCTTGGGAAACTCTCCCAATATGTTAACCTCAACAGCAGATGACTTTGGTCAGGCAGGCCATATCTTTGCTTATGACTGCATGTATAATACAGTCAAGAATGTATGCTGAGAATGATCCACCATGAAACAGGGTGAACAGGGTGAAAAGGCACAAACAAAGTATGCAAAGCAACAGATGGGCTTCAGTTTGTTACTGTGGAAAACCAAAGTCCTCATATAGGGTTAATGGGGCTGAGAGAATGGACAGTGGGTGTAGAAACCAAGGAGGTTATCATGATGTAATGGTTGATCTGTGTCTATCATGACAGTGCATCAAGGAACTGACTGTAGGACTGTTTTTCAATGTTTCAGAAAAATACATGATAGCACTTAATATGGATATCTTTTTTGAATTATAGTGATTTATAAAACAAGTTTAGAATACTTCATGTTTTGCAGCAGGGAAGTAGATATATTAATGCTATATATTGCCAAAAGTACAGAAACTGAATGACAGCATTTTGCTGTTCTTGTGGAAATGTTATACACACATTTAAACTCATTAAGTTAATTTCAGTGCATCAAGGATATCGATGCAAGTGAAGAAGTGGCAGCAGGTCAACTGATATAATTGTACACATTTTCCAGAGCAATAAGGTTTTTGACTCTTAACTTAGGAATGGGAAAAATAAAACTGAATTTCTGAGTCATGACCAGTTTTGCTGAGAATACACGATAGTTAATCTCATCATTGAGAGTCGCACCCTATTCTCTTGCACTTGTTGTATCAAGATCTCATGCACGTAGTAGTGTGTGGCGCAGTCTGAATACGCCACCTTGTGGCATCTTTGCTGTGGGTCTGTTTGTTTTGGCGTATGCTCCCACCTGTTGCACGTAGAACAGGCGCTCAAGGTCTTATGTTTCATTTCTGTTGTTTGTCTGTTTTGTTTTGTTGTATGTTTAGTGTGTGTTGTCTGTTTTGGTGATGTGCTTTGTCCTTTTTGTGCTGCAGAACAGGAACCTGCTGTAAACCAGTTTTTAGTCAGAGTCAGTTCAGTTTAAATGTGGCATATTTTGATGTTGCTTTACATTTTCCTGTATTAAATAAGTAAATAGATAAAGAGGTGGGTAAAAACTCTTTGCATTTTTATAATTACATTTTGGGCCCAATAGTGATACATCAGTGTCATAGAAACTGAATCAGTGCTGCTTCACAGACGCTGCTAGGCTGTATATATGTATAATATAATGACCACCTCCTTGTTTCAGCTCCACTGACCATACAGAAGCACTTTCTATTTCTACATTTATATTATATAGACCATCTTTTAGCTGCCCTTCACCCCGTTCTTCAGTGCTCAAGATCCCCGCAGAGTATGATTTGGGTGGTGGACAGTGGTTTTTATGTATTAGTGTATGTTGTGATAGTACGAATGGATCAGACACAGCAATTGCTCCTGGAGTTGTAACAGAACCTTTGTTTCACTGCTGGACTGAAAATAGTCTACTAACCAAAAATATTCAACCATCAGCGTCCTGTGTCCACTGATGAAGGACTAGAGGGTGACCAACACAAAGTGTGCAGCGAGAGATGAGCTCCTGACTCTGACTTTACATCTAGAAGATGGACCATAGATGTAAGTCTAACATAGTGGACAGTGTTTAAACTTTCAGTAGTGCTGATGTGTCTGATCCACCCAGATCAAACCTGCACTTTAGGGGTCCTGAGCACTGAATAACAGGATGAAAAGCAGCTAACAAATTATACAAGTGGACTCCAGGTTTTAAATGAAGTATTAGAAAGTGCTCCTGTATATTCAGTGGAACTGAGAGTATTGACAGTAAGTGTATAAACAAGGAGGTAGTCATAATATTGTGTATGGTACATATCTGATTCCATAATATTTTGGCGTCCGCCATTTCACTGCGGCCCAGACTGGCTCCTAAAACGCAACATGTGTCACCACGAGGTGAAACGTGTTTTTTTTTTTTTAAGTTTCCGTTTTAATGAAGTGTATTTCACACCAAAACACGAACTACTACTGCCCCCTAGTGATTAGATACAGCTTCCACAGCCACGGAAAATAAAAACATTATGTGCTATCATTAAATTACATTATTACTTTTAGTAGAAAATTTTAATGTCTCATTAACTCACAGCAGGTGACAAACAGGTATTGAGCACGTCTCCAATTTAATAAAAAATATATTCTAAAGGTGCTATTAACATGAAATTCCTTCCAGATGTCAGGAACCACCCATCCAATCCATGCATGCAAAGAAATCAAACCATAGATGTCCATAAATGAAGTGTAATAATGAGAAATAACACAGGGAAAAATTATTGAAATATATTTAATACTTTGTATAAAAGCCTTTGTTGGTGATGACAGCTTCTAGACGCTTCCTGTGTGGAGGAACTAGTCCTATGCATTACTCAGGTGCTCTTCAAATCCCGAAGGTTCCGTGGGCTCCTTTTATGAACTCTGAGCTTTGGTTCCTTCCATAGATTTAAAAAATTGGATTCAGGTCAGGTGATTAACTGTGCCATTCTAGCAGCTTTATTTTCTTTCTCTGAAACCAACTGAGAGTTTCCTTGGCTGTGTGTTTGGGATCATTGTCTTGCTGAAATGTCCACCCTCATTTCTTTATCATCCTGGTAGGCGGCAGCAGATTTTTATCGAGAATGTCTCGGTACATTTGTCCAGTCATCATTCCTTCAGTTGAATGAAGCGTGCCAGTGCTGTATACTGAAAAACGGCCTCACACCCTGATGTTCCCACCTCCAAAGTTCACTATTGGCATGGTGGTTTTGGGGTGATATCCATTGCTTTTTTACCTCCAAATATGGTGTGTATTATGGCATCCAAAGAGTTCAGTTTTGGTCTCATCTGACCAGACTATATTCTCCCAGTTTTTCACAGGTTTGTCTAAATGTTGTGGAGCAAACCTTAAACGTGCTTCAACATGCTGTTTTTTTTTTCAGCAATGGAGTCCTGTGTGGTGAGCATACATACAGGCAATGGTGCATACAGGCAATGGTGGTTAAGTGCATTATTTAAGTTTTCTTTGAAAAAAATTTACTATCTGATACATTTTTTCACTCCTCTGTCTGAAATCTTCCATGGAGCACCTGGTCATGGCCAGTTTATGGTGAAATGATGTTCTTTCCACTTCCGGATTATGGCCCCAACAGTGCTCACTGGAACTTTCGGTTGTTTAGAAATGTTTCTGTTACCAATGCCATCAGCATGTTTTGCAACAGTAAGGTTGCGAAGGTCTTGAGAGAGCTCACTGGTTTTACCCATCATGTGTGGCACCTTTGTAATGAGACACCTTTTTATAGGTCATCAGCTGAACCAGTGGCAGGTTTGCTTAATGATAGATTCCAGATGGTGTCATGACTTTCCATGGCTGTTTGCACCCATCTTTCTTTGTGTTCTATACTTTTTTCCCTGTGTCATTTCTCATTATTATACATAATCTATGGACATTACTGGTTTGATTTCTTTTTTTTCCTTTAAATTTCTTTTATATTTCTTTTATTTCTTTTATGGACATCTGGTGAGCATTTCATGCCAATAGCACATTATATATATAAACTAACAAAACCGGTTAAAACATCCATTCATTCATTCATTCATTGTCTGTAACTGCTTATCCTGCTCAGTAATCATTACTCTGAACACAGGAACACACCCTGGACACTTTGACTTGCCAGTCTATCTACAAACGTGTGTTTTTGGCAGTGAGCAAGCATCTCTTTCACAAGAACATGATGCTTATTGAAAATATCAAAGTTAATCTTTACAGAATGAAATACAGACAAGAAACTAAGCAAACAAGGTTGTTTTAACTGGGTGTGTCTCTGGCCATTAGGATTAATTTCCTTCCTCAAACTGAAGCCTAGAGACTTCTCTTGGTTGTAGTGCAAAGAATGGTTGTGAATTGGAATTGTTTGGGCCTGTAATTGTTGAAGGATTATGTTCAATTTCTCCATTATAAATAAAGATTTCTCCCATAGAAACACAACTTAGGTTAGTGGTGTTTAACTGATAAGCCTGCAGTCCGTTCTGGTTTTATTAAAGGTCATAGACACTTTCAGGCGTGCCTGATAACTCATTCCCACAGAACCAGTTCTTTAAATCAAACAGCAGTCTGTCAATCTTTAGACATAAAAGCCACTTGTAGTTTGGCCACGTGACTATAAAGTCCTGTTTGCATGTCCAGACGTACACTGCTCACTCTACAAAGTATTCATTTAACTTTTTTCAGTATAGTGAGACCTTGGTAATGTATTCAGGGAATTGATAGGAGAGGTGGTGCCACATAGTTTGTTTGCATTGGAATGCAATCCTGCTACTAAAATATGCATCATTTTTAGTCAGACTATTTCACATGTTTTGTGCCCTCTATACATATTCATATTTGTTTATCAGTTTAAATCGCCACCTTCATAATGTCTAAGTGTGTGTAATATTTAAAAGTTTTATTGTGGTTATTTTATATCTACAAATGTTTAAAAGTTTGTAGAACACTTCCAAATTATAAAAAAATGCAGATATATGCATGACATTATCCTACAATGTCAAAATAATGTTCACTGTGATGGTACCCCCAGGTGTACATATATAATTCTTTTAATTAGGGAACATGATTGTACCTTATTTTATTATAATTGTACATTTTAACCCTCCTGTTATGTTAGTTTTTCAGGAACAGCAATTATGTTCGCGGGTCAGTTTGACCCAGTGCATGTTTAATTATCCAAAAGATGTCTGAAACCAAATAAATCCTAACCAGCAGCGTGAATAAGTCATTACTAACTCCATTACTAATTATTCTATCAATATTTAGTGCAGTGGTGTTCCTTACCTCTAACAGGTAATGGTTCAAAGTAATGGTTCAATTAGAATAATTCACTCGTTTTATATAAAAAATACAACTTTTTTAATTTTTCACCATTTTATTACTTTTGAAAAACTGGCTGTCGATTCATCCTTTGACTTATAGACCCCAGCCAGGATGAAGAGCCTCAAATATGCATCTAAATGTGTTTTATTTAATGTTACACTTATATAGTGCTTTTCTAGAAACCCAAGGATGCTTTACAATCAACACTCAACATTCAATCCACACACACACACTGGCGAGAAGTGGCAGCCAAATGCGCAGCGTACTCTCGACCAGGGACGTAGGAATATACTCACACAAACAGACATTCTTTCACATACACACTCTTTCACTCACACACCAGGACAGTTATGAGAGAAGCCAATTCCCCTAAACTCCATGTTTTTGGACTGTGGCTGGAAACCAGAAACCCCAGAGGATTTGTCATTCATTCATTGTCTGTAACCCTTATTCAATTTAGGGTCGCGGTGGGTCCAGAGTCTACTCGGAATCACTGGGCGCAAGGTGGGAACACACCCTGGAGGGAGCGCCATTCCTTCACAGGGTGACACACACACACTCACGTATTCACACCTTGAGTCGCCAATCCACGTACCAACGTGTGTTTTTGGACTGCGGGAGGAAACCGGAGCACCCGGAGGAAACTCACGTAGACACAGGGAGAACACACCACACTCCTCACAGACAGTCACCCGGAGGAAACCCACGCAGACACAGGGAGAACACACCACACTCCTCACAGACAGTCACCCTGAGGAAACCCACGCAGACACAGGGAGAACACACCACACTCCTCACAGACACTCACCCGGAGGAAACCCACGCCGACACAGGAGAACACACCACACTCCTCACAGACAGTCCCCCGGAGGAAACCCACGCAGACACAGGGAGAACACACCATACTCCTCACAGACAGTCCCCCGGAGGAAATCCACGCAGACACAGGGAGAACACACCATACTCCTCACAGACAGTCCCCCGGAGGAAACCCACGCAGACACAGGGAGAACACCCCACACTCCTTACTATCAGTCACCCAGAGGAAACCCACGCATACACAGTGAGAACACACCACACTCCTCACAAACAGTCACCCGGAGGAAACCCACGCAGACACAGGGAAAACACACCACACTCCTCACAGACAGTCACCCGGAGCGGGACTCAAACACACAACCTCCTGTGTGACTGCGACACTACCCAATATCAGAATCATTAGAATCAGAATTTAGCTCATCGTCTTCAGACACATCCTCCTCTTTTTCACTGTCATGATCAATGATGACTTCCAGAGCCTCCTGGACTGTCATCCTTTTGCTTCGGCTGCTCATTTTGTAAAGGTCTGCCTGACACAGTGTAATGTTGGTAGGACTCCCATGCAGAGAATCTTTTATGTTTTGCCCCTCCCCTGTTGAGTGTCCACTGAATGTGGGTGGAGTTTTCCCACAAGAACATGAATAGTTCATGTCAAAAGTCATAACATCTGCATCTGTGTACCTGTGTGTGTGTGTGTGTGTGTGATTTGGCTGAAATATGTCTCACAGTGGCAAACAAAGAAATACATTTCTGACACCTTTTTACCTCCAGTTTGACTGCCAGGTCAAATTGACCCGAACAGTATCTATGTAATATAAACATGCAGGGGGTGGTTGCAAATATGTGAGATGACCCATTTTCATATTATATGTTGATTACACTAATTAAGGCAAGCAGAAGAAGTTTCATACTGAAAAAATGCTTTTAACTACTTTTCCTAGATCTTCAAACTTTAAAACGGGTCAATTTGTCCCGCAACATAACAGGAGGGTTAATATTGTGTTGATTTCATATGCCAAATTTCATCTCCAGGACTTACACTATATTGCCAAAATTATTCATATTTGTACATACAGGGGTTGGACAATGAAACTGAAACACCTGGTTTTAGACCACAATAATTTATCCTTTTGCAGCCAATACAGCGTCAATTCGTCTTGGGAATGACATATACAATGGATTTTAAGCCATTCTTCTTGCAGGATAGTGGCCAGGTCACTACGTGATGCTGGTGGAGGAAAACGTTTCCTGACTCGCTCCTCCAAAACACCCCAAAGTGGCTCAATAATATTTAGATGTGGTGACTGTGCAGGCCATGGCAGATGTTCAACTTCACTTTCATGTTCATCAAACTAATCTTTCACCAGTCTTGCTGTGTGTATTGGTGCACTGTCATCCTGATACACGGCACCGCCTTCAGGATACAATGTTTGAACCATTGGATCCGCATGGTCTTACTGGTGCAATGTGCAGTTAATGAAGATTGGACACCAGGCTGCTCCAATTTAGCCATGAAACCTCCCACACTAACATGACAGGTGTTTCAGTTTCATTGTCTAACCCCTGTACATTATTCATATATACTCATCTGCCTTTGAACACATATGAATTTCAGTTACATCCCATTCGTAATCCATAGGGTTTAATATGACGTCTGCTCACCCTTTGCAGCTACAACAGCTTCATCTCTTCTGGGAAGGCTTTCCACAAGGTTTAGGAGTGTGTTCGTGGGAATTTTTGACCATTCTTTCAGAAGTACATTTGTGAGGTCAGATATTGATATTGGATGAGAAGGCCTGTCTCACAGTCTCGACTCTGATTCATCCCAAAGGTATTCTGTCAGGTTGAGGTCAGGGCTCTGTGAAGACCAGTCAAGTTCTTCTACACCTGTCTTCATGGACCTTGCTTGTGGGAAGTCACGTTGGATCAGACAGGAGCCGTCCCCAAACTGTTCCCACAAAGTTGGGAGCATGAAATTTTCCAAAATCTCTTTGTATGCTGAACATTAGGAGTTCTTTTCACTGGAATATGAAAAACAACCCATGATTCATCACCACAGAGAACATATCTCCAATGCTCTAGAGTCCAGTGGTGGCGTGCTGTACACCACAGCATCCATTAAGTGGCTTTGCGCTTGGTGATATAACCCATTCCATGAAGCTCTCTATGCACTGTTCTTGAGCTAATCTGAAGGGCACATTAAGTTTGAAGGTCTGTAGAGATGGACTCTGCAGAAAATTGTCAGCCTCTGCGCACTATACGCTTGAACATCCGCTGACGCCTCTGTCATTTAATGTGTCCTACAGCTTCATGGCTGAGTTGCTGTCGTTCCCAATCACTTCCTCACTTCCAATGTGTTATAATAGCATGAGAGTTGATTGTGGAATATATAGTAGCGAAGAGGTTTCATGACTGGACTTGTTGCACAGGTGGCATCCTATCATGGTACCAAGCTGGAATTCACTGAGCTCCTGAGAGCGACATATTCTTTCACAAATGTTTGTAGAAGCAGTCTACATGTGCTTGGTTTTATACACCTGTGGTTGGAACACCTGAATCCAATTATATGGATGGGTGAGTAAACACTTTTGGCAAAATAGTGTATATAATATTCTTTCATTTAATATTTTTTTATAACGAATTCTGACAAATAATCACATCTCTTTCTGGAGAAGAGAATATAATGTACATTTAGGGAACAAAACTGGAAGTTAAAACTACTGTTTATCCCTTTAATGTACCTCTACAATAACATTTTTTCAGAGTGTATTCAAGGATGCTTCTATGACTTACCTAATTAGATGAAATTGAATTAGAAGCTTGAATATAATGAAAATTTGTACATTGTGCATTATATATGATGCTATAGTAACTACAAACCTTTAAAATGCTGAGAATTAAGTTGAAACTCAATTGGAATTCCCCATTTTTGAGATGTGGGAAATAAAAGCAGATAACGTATGAAGATATGACTATAATTGGAAAATTAGTCTACTGTTTTTAATCTAAGAACTTGGTGTTTCCAAAACATATTCTAGTGTTCAGTCTACTTATTATGGTGTAAACCGAATTTATTATTCCAATCTATATGTAAAGATATATTTTAAATTTTAACCAAAACATTCTACAATTGAAAGTATGTTATTACAGTTCCAACATCAACTGTTACAGTAACATGCTGTTTTGTGTTCTGTTTTGTATTGTTTCTGTTCTGTGCTCCCCTTGTCATGTGACTGTTTCCCTGTCTTGTGTCTGCTTCCTGATTGTTCCCTGGTCATGTGATACCTTTCCCTTGTGTTTCTAGTGCAATGTGTCTTAATTAGTACTCAGGTGTTTCTTGTTGATGTTGTCTTTATATAGTCCTTGTCAGTGTTTCCTGTTTGTGGGTCATTATATGTATGTTTGCTTGACGTTCCTTAGCCTGGTTCTATGTTTAATTCTGTGTTTTGTCTTGCTCTGGGTTTAGTCTTGCTTTGTGTTTAGCCTTCTTGTTTAGCTCTTGTGTTTTATGTTTAGATTCCTTGTTTAGCGTTTAGCTGTGTTTAGTGTTTAGCATTGAGCCTTGTTTTGTGTTTAGCTCTGTTTATAGTTTAGTCTAGTCTTTTGTGTTTAGCTCCTTAGCCTCTGTATTTAGCCATTTTGTTTAGTTCCTTAGCTTCTGTGTTTTGCCCTTTTGTTTAGCATCCATTTGTTTAGATTCCTTTAAGTTATTGTAATAAAACCTCCTGCACTTACCTCCTTCCCTTACTCCTACACACCCCAGTGATTATTAAAGTAATAGTTATTCAAATGTTAATTTGTACTGATCGGTCATTTGACTCTACAAGTAGGTCTTAATGAGTTTCAGATACAGCACAACTCAAAAGCTTTGGAAGATTTATGGAAAGTGTGCACTTGCTGATACATACAGTAATTTCCACTGCTCTGTACAAATGCTTCTATAATATTATGTTGAATTTCCCTCCAAAACAAACAATAAATTCATATATTTGTTCCCAGCATTTTAAATGTAAACATTTGTAAACACCAGCTGATAATAACGTGTGAAAAATCAGTAATGAACAGATTAATTTAAGTGATCAAGAGGTACTTGGATATTTTACACCATTATATTAAATCCTTCTCAATAGAAACATATAAAAGATATATAAAATCTGACATTCTCTTACAGCTTAAGTGGCTTTTCCTGATTCGGGGCTAAGTGAAATAAAACCCTTGCAACAATAATAAATACTTATATATATATATATATATATATATATAGTGAGATATTACTGTCAAGTGACTGTATACATTTACTTCATAATTCTATAATTTTAGAATGTAGTCCATCTATTGTTCTGCACCCTGTTCTAGATTCCACATAACCACTACAGAGCAGGTACTATTTGTGTCGTGGGTATTTTTGGTTGGTGGACTATTCTTAGCACAGCAGTGACACTGATGGTTTAAACACTCCAGCAGCACTGTGTCTGTTCTACTGGTACACACTAACACATTACTACCACATCTGGGTCATTGCTGTGCTGAGGATTATCCAAGATCCAAATCATACCATCTCTGTGGGGTCCAGCCTGTTGAAGATCACAGTGAAAGTGGGCAAAGAATACAAAAAATGCAGAGCAACAGATGGATTACAGTCTGTAATTGTAGAACTACAAAGTGATGCTCTATGTTCAGTGGTGCTGAGAGAATGGACAGTGAGTGGTAGTGGACAAGGAGATTGCAGTAATATTATGGCTGATTGGTTTATAAATCATATATAAATATGTGACATTTATGTGAATTCTAATCAACTTTTGTCATTTTCAACGCACTGATTATAACAATAATGATTGGCACTTACATAATTCTTAAAGTTAACATTTTGAAATTAATTGCTGTCCCAGCAACTTTCATACATTCATGTATAGATACCTGTAAAGACTCAAAATGAAGCAGGCACCACAACTATATCCAGGGCTTATTTCCCTGAAACTGTATATTGATTACCTCTTCACAGGGAGAATTCAAAGGCACATCTCAATATGAATGTTTTTCAGATGTTTTAGTTAGATAAGGCTCTTGCTGATTGGTTGGATTGCCGGAATTTGGCCAATGTCCTGGAGCACCTCCTGCCTGACCATAGCCTGGGGCAGACGGATTTGGACAGAACTCTGGGGCTCTTGGTGCTGGATGTTGCTCTGGGGCAGGAGGACCTGGATAACCCATAGCAGAGTATGGAGGAGGATTGAAGGGTGGGGCTGATGAAGCTGTCTGGAATCCTGGAACTGTTTGGTTTTGATTTGGGAAGACGTCTGTGTATGAAGGAGGAGGAGCTACTGGATTGGTTGGAGATGGATAAGCAGGTGAAGGGTTTAAATTGGGGTAAAGTCCCAAAGCTGATCCAAAGGATGTACTTGGAGGGCTGGGCCCAAACCCAGCCTGTGGCGTAGAGCTTGGCCCAAATGCAGCTTGAGGTGGGCTGGGCCCATATTTGGTTTTATTTCGTTGACCTGGCTGGCCTGCAGGGAGAATGAAGACTTGAAATTTGATCTCTGGATCACTAGCAAAAGGGACATCCAAATAGACCTATAAAAAAGGAGTACAATTAAAACCCATGTAGTGACTGATGGCAATATTGAAAAGCTTAAATTCTGTAATTTCCTAAGAAGCATAACTTTGTAAATCAGTGTTACATTTTTTAAACAGTAGAAAGCTTCTAGTAACTTGATTTCTGTTTTCAAATGTACTTTCTCAGTATTTACGAGTTCACAATATGAAGTGGAGTACAGTAGTTAAAGTTTTTGTATCAAACTCAAAAAATTAAATCTATAAAGAGGAAGGAAAATAGAACTCCGGTACCTTGAGTATGTACTCCAATTTTATAATACTACAGGTTGCCACTGTTAGTTCCAGGTCAGGTGGGATTCTCAGGGCTTTCTTGACTGTTTGCTTTGACCCAGTTGGGATAGGATCTCCAACCACTTTGAAAATAGTTTTTGATGAATTTTTAGAATGGCCTTGTACATAGAACATCTGTTTTTGCTCAAGTTTGTACTTCAGCTTGAGCTCACGTGATGAAGAATTATCAACATTAGTGGAAACCCTGATGACATCACCTTTAAAAAATAAACAAAGTAAATATACAGAGTCAAAAACTGCACTGAAGGTGCTGAAAGCCACAGCTTAATCTGGGCCTTTTCTTGTCAGTACAGGAGAGTAGAATAAACTGACCTCGAAAATAACCCATTCTGTCAATTGTTGCTTGCACTGAGACACTTCCAGACGTAAAAAGTTTCATCTTTTTGCCTATGTTACCACTCTGTGGGTTCTGTATGCAAAAATGAATAATACATGACAGACTGCAAAGTGTACGATAAAGCAAATAAATAGTAGCTCTAACAATATCAAGTACAGCAGGAGAACTATACCACAAGAAAAAAAAAGAAAAATATCAATGGCGAAACATGACTTCCATTTTCAGTACAGTATTGTCAGCTTCATGTGACTGGAAAATGTGCAACATGCATGTTTCACAAGGAAATTCAATCAGCACAGGAAGCAAAGTTTCAAGTGAAAAGCACCTGTACCCCCAGCTAGACTTCTGGCACAGGTTTATTTAAAGACCAAACTTTGACATGTGGCATGTGGACAACTAAATAATGCTTAAAGTTGAACTCTTAAGCTAAGCCAATGGAGATGCCCATAAACTCCTCAGCTTCTGTTACTTCTGACATTTTACTGTCCCTTTAATAAAGAGTCAAAACTATGGTACCTACACTGCTCTAGATTCAGAAATGTCAAGAAAAAGGGCAACAATATTTGGAAACACACATTTTCAGAAGTGCACATACCATTAAACTGACACCAGCATCAATCCTTGGCACAAAGTTAATTTCTGCTTTTGCAGTATGGTCCAGCCTCCATGAACGATCCAATCTGACTTCTAGAATATATTTAATAGAGCCATGGGATCCTTTAAAAGATGGTGGCATGTTCCTGTAATTGTAGTTCTAGATTAATTAACCATTTCTTTTCAAAATGTATTTACATGTTTATTTTTGTATATGCAAGGTTCAGCAATGAAACTGTAGGTGTGTAATAAATTATGACTATTTGTGTTTCCTATGGAGGATGTTTAAATCTATTTTTTTTCTAATTTAAAAATGAACTAATTATGTCAATGGGCGTCACGGTGGTGCAGCAGTGTCACAGTCACAGAGCTCCAGGGACCTGGAGGTTGTGGGTTCAAGTCCCGCTCCAGTAGACTCAAAAACACATGGTAGGTGAATTGCTGACTCAGAAGTGATCATAGGTGTGAGTGAATGTGTGTGAGTGTGTGTCGCCCTGCAAAGGACTGGCGCCCAATAATCCCAGGTAGGCTCTGGACCCACCATTACCCTGAATCTGATAAATGTTTACAGACAAATTATGTCATTTATCCAGGGGCGACCAAACTTGTAAATACAACTGTAGATTTGTCACTCCTTTTATAATTAGCTTACATTAGCATCATCAAACCTTATGAGCACTGTGCTACGGTAAAAGGTTACCACAAGAGCAAGGAAATATAATACTGCACTAAAAAGACATTTGAGGATCAGCACTCACCGATGAGGCAGCTGAAAGCTAAAGGAATAAACATGTCTTCCTGGCCTGACTACATTACCATCTGGAAATAAACAAATATGTAAGAGCACATTAAATTATGTGTCTTTTAAAAAGACCACAATGTTTTGTTTGTTTGTTGGTTTTTAATATAAATGACAATAACACATTATTCAGTATAATAATGATTAAATAGTAATACAGGTTCCGAGAAAATATTAATTATCTCCCACTAATACAGTGTGAAACCAAATGTGTTGAGTTGAAACGTACTTCCCCAACTGTTTATGCAAACTGACCTCATCAAATTTCAACATAATTCCCATAAACCTTAAGACTGGAATGATATGATGTAAAATATACAGCTTGTACTTACAGGTCTCCCCAGCTGTTATAATGTCATTTGGTTTGACTTTTGCTGTAAAAGTAGCAGAAAGGAAAGTCATGAAGGCTTTATCTACTTTATCTCTTACAGTAAAGGTTACATAGGTTACATACTATTCCAGTTTACTTTGGCAGGATTTATTACACTCTATGGTCAAATGTCTGTGGACACTTGCTTATCCAACATTAGACAGATTACATGTGCTCACTTATGTTGGAACATTTGTGTGAGGATCTGATTATATTCAGCCAAAAAAGCATTAGCGAGATCAGGCTCTAATGTTAGATTGCTAGTTTTGAATAACAAATGCCACTACAACTCATACTAAGCTTATTAACATAATTATATTCACATATAGGGCGGCACGGTGTCACAGCAGGTAGTGTCGCAGTCACACAGCTCCAGGGACCTGGAGGTTGTGGGTTCGATTCCCGCTCCGGGTGACTGTCTGTGAGGAGTTGGTGTGTTCTCCCTGTGTCTGCGTGGGTTTCCTCCGGGGGCTCTGGTTTCCTCCCACAGTCCAAACAGTCCAAAAACACGTTGGTAGGTGGATTGGCGACTGAAAAGTGTCCGTAGGTGTGAATGTGTGTGTGTTGCCCTGTGAAGGACTGGTGTCCCCTCCAGGGTGTATTCCTGCCTTGCGCCCAATGATTCCAGGTAGGCTCTGGACCCACCGCAACCCTGAATTGGATAAGCACTTACAGATAATGAATGAATGAATATTCACATATATATATATATAGATATCTAGAGTGAATATAGATATATTCACTTTATAAATAGATAGATAGATAACACAAATGAATGTATGTAATCATAATGGATTTGGGTTTAAAGCTAGAATGCACTTCAAATTAAGGAGTGTCTCCAGATTTTTGTGTATATCATGACGATATTTCTTAATAATAAATAATTTCTACAGTAAAGACAACTCTTAGTTTCCAACAGCTAAGCTATTAGATGCTATTATAAAGGATTAAAGGATTATGGAAGTAAGAAAACAGTTTATCAATCACAAAGGAAAGTAATTCTGTAGTATACCTACCCAATCATTATCTGGCTTAATTTATTTGTTTATTTTTAATATATGTTCATTTCTGCATTGTTAGCTAAATCCCTCATCTTACCAACAGATGTTACTGCTACGAAAAATACCGTTGAATTCAAACATGAAGACAGACTGGTCTCACCTGGTTTGGAGGGGTCCCGGATGAAGAACTGTTTCAGTTTGAAGTATCGTTCATGGGAGTGGTAAGTTTTTGACTCGTTCAAGTTGTCTTCCGTCCAGCGCACATCCGCGTCCCCTTTACATTTAATATAAAAACAGTCGATCTTCACCTCCTTGGAAACTTCCAGAATTACCCGCCCCTGCAGCAGGTCTCCATTTGTGAACGTGTTCCTCTCGTTCACGGGGCGGTAGGTTAAAGTGAGTTCTTTAATCGTTGACATCTTAAAGCGTCGTGGAGAGTCGTGAGTCGTGAGAAGAGTCGTGAAATTTCTGCGCAGTTCAGACGCTCCACCGCAACCTCTGATAGTGAAATACACACCACAGTCATATTCCCCACTTCCTTTAAAACTTATCTCCTGGTAAATGGGCGAGGACCCACTGATAAATGAGCAGTCTACAATACAAGCGTTTAACATGAGTATTGCACTCCACATTCAATTCCGAGTATCTCAGTTGTGGTCCCTTCCATTATGTGTAGCACACACACACACACACACACACACACACACACACAACAATGAATATATGCATGCTTTTTCACCCACAGATATGTTCTAACTACAGTCTTAAAACCCATCATTTCCAGTTGGTTTAGGGGTGAGAAAGAACGCATTTTTCATTGTGTTGTTTGTGTATGTTACTTTATTTCATGCTTCTTTTACTGTACTTCCTTGGTTGTCTTGAAAGGTGCAAATAAAATATTATTTTATTTTATACATAAAATTACATTTATTTTACAATGAAATCTGCTGACCTATGACATTCATTCATTCATTCATTCATTATCTGTAACCGCTTATCCAGTTCAGGGTCCAGAGCCTACACAGAATCATTGGGCGCAAGGCAGGAATACACCCTGGAGGGGGCGCCAGTCCTTCAAAGGGTAACACAGACACACAGAGACACATTCACTCACACACTCACACATACGGACACTTTTGAGTCGCCAATCCACCTACCAAGGTGTGGTGGGTTTTTTTTTTGGACTGTGGGAGGAAACCGGAACACCCGGAGGAAACCCATGCAGACAAGGGGAGAACACACCAACTCCTCACAGACAGTCACCCGGAGCGGGAATTGAACCCACAACCTCCAGGTCCCTGGAGCTGTGTACCTATGACATGAACCAACAAAATAATTTTCCATGTTTGACTTCAGTTTAGTTTCTGGAAAGAAATGTATGGGCCCCATGAATGTGTTGGGTTGGTCTGTGACCTAAGAAACCCTGGCTGATTGAATTCGCCTGTCTGAGACACTGCAGTTTTGTTTCAGTGAACTTTGGCATTTGGGGACAGCAGAACTATTGTAAAAACTATTAGCACATTAGCCTCTAATGCAGTGGTCGCCAACCAGATAATCGCGATCGATGGGTCAATCTCCAAGATCATGGCAGTTGATCGCAGTGCTGCTTCAGTTATCGCGTTTAAGTTGCTATAGCTGCGTCATATATCTGTAGTGGTTCATTGGCTAGTTAAGCAGAGACATATAAAGCCGCAGTCACACAGGGCTTGTTTCCGCAAATTATGACACGTGAATTCATGCACTTGACCAATAGTTCTGCTGCTCTGTTCTGTGTTTGCCCTGTCTGAGCCAACAGGGTGGCAGCGCTGGTGACATTATACAAACATTTACCGTATTTTCCGCACTATAAGGCGCACCTAAAAAACTCAAATTATCTCAAAAGCCGACAGTGCGCCTTATAATCCGGTGCGCCTTATATATGGACCAATATTGAGCCAGGTCTTGCAACTACGGTAAGCAGCCGCCTACTTCATTTTCTTCCGCGCGCGGTGCATGCTGGATATATACCGGTATATATATTTCATTTCCATTTCTTTTTTATGTAAAGACCCCAAAATGGCTCCTATTAAGAGACACGCATATGACGCAGAGTTTAAACTCAAGGCGATCAGTCACGCAGAAGAACACGGGAATAGAGGAATAACTTAGTAAAGTGAGCTTTACGTGTTTATTTTGTGTGTTGTGTGATTTTAACTTTTGAGCAACGTTGAGTTATTGATATATTGTTATCGCTTTGCACTATTTCGAGTGTTACTATATTGTGATTATTATTATTGAATCGAGGAAAAGTCCCCCCCCACTATGTGGGGTATATTAACATTGCACTACATGTTTTACCTTAAACTACGCTGGGTTGTAATCTATTAATAAAGTTGAACTGACCTATCTGACTGTTTTGTTGACATTCCCTTTAGCGCAGCTCCATCTAATTGATGCGTAACGTAACCCCCAGCCTCTACTGTAGCGTCTATTGTATGCGCCTTATAATCCGGTGCGCCTTATATATGGACAAAGTTTTAAAATAGGTCATTCAATGAAGGTGCGCCTTATAATCCGGTGCGCCTTATAGTGCGGAAAATACGGTAATGTATATTACTAAATACAACATGCGAAAGTCACCCTATACCCCAGTGCTGTGTCAAGTTGTGCTAACTTGTTGAAATGTGCTACCATTGTGTACTTTTACAAGTACAATCACCTAAATAAAACAGTAGGTAAGATATTTGGACAGACTAAGAAGATATCAGGAAATGATCACAACAGAAGTATGCAGGACATATGCAAAGTTAGAAATCTAAGTCTATCTAAATCAAAGTTAAAAATATAAGGCAATTAAAGGTATTTTTATATAAATATACAATTTTTTGCACATTTGATTAGGCCTGTACTGTTTTGAAGCAAATAAAGTGTGTTCATGAAGAACACATGAAATCATTTAAATTGTTCTGAGCATGCACAGAGCTGCTATAGGACAGATAATGATAGGTAGCACAACTTGTCAGTACACCTGTTTAGCACTGAGTACTACCACAGCCAACACTCAGCTGTACATTAACAACGTAAGAAAACTGTTCATTGTGTTATTGGAAGTTACGGGGACTTTTACATTGTTATTTTAAGTAGCCTAAGCCTGGAATTTATACTGTTAGATCTTTAATTTTTTTCAAATTTTAAAAGGTGATCTTATATGTAAAAAGGCTCGTGATAGCTGCTCTAATTCATTTGCAGTTCAGACATGATATATGTGTTATTAATACGTAAATAGCTTTTTATATATAAGGTATGGCAGATTTCTCCATTATAAATAAAAGTTTTTTCCATAGAAACACTTAGATTAGCAGTGTTTAACTGATAAATATGCCCTCTGTTCTGATTTGATTAAAGATCATATATGGGTGCAAGATTGCTGGGAAAGTAATTTTTTGTTTGTTAAGATTGTGTTATTAATAAGAGGCTAATAATGCGTTACATAGTATTGCATGTAATGATCCAGTACGGACATGTTTACAGTGCAGTAGCGCATAGTGCACAGTTGCATTGTATGTTTGGAAAAATAAAAATATTTTCCATTCCTACAGAACCAGACTCTTAAATCGTGGAACTGTCCGTAAATCTGTATAAGAGCTGACATAATAATCTGACATAAGAGCTATTTGTCTTTTGGCCACATGACTATAAAGGCCTATTTGTATGACATCCATTGCTCATATTCCATACTACATATAGCCTTTTACATTTAACTTAGTAATAGTGACACATATGGCAACATTACGTAGTAGTATGTAGAAAGTAAACCTTCAGACAAATAACTGAATAATAAACGACATACTTTTTTATGCAATTTAAAGGTGTGTAATTTGCAAACGCCAGCTGACATTATATATATATATATATATGCGTGTGTTGGTCATGAAATTAGAATATCATGAAAAAGTTTATTTATTTCAGTAATTCCATTAAAAAGTGAAACTTGTGTATTACACTCATTCATTACACACCAACTGATATATTTCAAGTGTTTATTTCTTTTAATTTGATGATTACTGACAACTAATGAAATACCCAAATTCAAAATTAGAATATTGTGAAAAGGTTCAACATTGAAGACACCTGGAGCCACACTCTAATCAGCTAATTAACTCAAACCACCTGCAAAGGCCTTTAAATGGTCTCTCAGTCTAGTTCTGTAGGCTACACAATCATGGGGAAGACTGTGGACTTGACAGTTGTCCAAAAGTCAACCATTAACACCTTACACAAGCAGGGCAAGACACTAAAGGTCATTGCTAAAGATGCTGGCTGTTCACAGACCTCCAAGCACATTAATAGAGAGGTGAAGGGATGGAAAACATGTGGTAGACTAAGGTGTACCAGCAACAGGGATAACTGCACCCTGGAGAGGATTGTGAAACAAAACCCCATTCAAAAATTTGGGGGAGATTCACAAAGACTGGACTGCAGCTGGAGCCAGTGCTTCAAGAACCACCACACACAGATGTATGCAAGACATGGGTTTCAGCGTCGCATTCCTTGTGCCAAGCCACTCTTGAACAAGAGACAGTGTCAGAAACGTGGTCCAAAGTTATGTTCTCTGATGAAAGTAAATTTTGCATTTTCTTTGGAAATCAAGGTCCCAGAGTCTACAACAAAAAGAGTGAAGAGAGTGGAAGAAGAGAGGAGAGGCGCAGAATTTCTGAGGTCCAAGGTCAAAGCAGCCGTCTACCAGATTTTAGTTTAGTTTTAGAACACTTCATGCTTCCTGCTGTTGACCAACTTTATTGAGATGCAGATTTAATTTTCCAACAGGACTTGGCACCTGCACACAGTGCCAAAGCTACCATTACCTGGTTTAAGGACCATGGTGTCCCTGTTCTTAATTGGCCAGCAAACTCTCCTAACCATAACCCCATAGTAAATCTATAGGGTATTGTGAAGAGGAAGATGCAATACGCCAGACCCAACAATGCAGACGAGCTGAAGGCCACTATCAGAGTAATCTGGGCTCTCATATAACACCTGAGCAGTGCCACAGACTGATCGACTCCATGCCACGCCGCATTGCTGCAGTAATTCAGGCAAAAGTAGCACCAGCTAAGTATTGAGTTCTGTACATGTTCATACTTTTCATGTTCATACTTTTCAGTTGGCCAGCATTTCTAAAAATCCTTTTTTTTTGTATTGGTCTCATGTAATATTTCAATTTTCTGAGATACTGAATTTGAGGTTTTAGTTAGTTATCATTGATAATCATCAAATTAAAAGAAATAAACACTTGAATTATATCATTCTGTGTGTAATGAATGAGTATAATATACAAGTTTCACTTTTTGAAAGGAATTACTGAAACTTTTTCATGATATACTAATTTTATGACCAGCACCTGTGTGTGTGTGCGTGTGTGTGTATATATAGATACACCTTAATAAAATGGGAATGGTTGGTGATATTAACTTCCTGTTTCTTGCACATTAGTATATGGGAGGGGGAAAACCTTTCAAGATGGGTGGTGACCATAGCGGCCATTTTGAAGTCGGCCATTTTGGATTCAACTTTTGTTTTTTTCCAATGGGAAGAGGGTCATGTGACACATCAAACTTAAAAAAAAAAACAATGGTGTGCTTGGTTTTAATGTAACTTTTATATTATATTTTTTATATATATCCGACATTCTCTTAGATTTTAAGGGCACTTAATCTGGGTTTAAGTGAAATAAAACATGCAAAATCTATGTAAATGCTGTAGTGCAATTATTTTCAAATGATCTCCTTCTCCAAAAATAAATACATAAATACATTTTTATTTATTATTAAAAATACAAAACACTTTATTTCAGCACATTTCTTGCAAAAATTATGTAAACTGACTGACAGAACAGTTGTAGATATTTGTATGATGTATTTGTGTTATATTACTGCCCGCTGACTGTATATAATCAGACTTTGTAGCTCTACATTTTCAGACTGTTATCCAGTTGTTGCTCTGTAACCTGTTCTTCGAGAGTTCTTCAACTATTTGGGTAGCGGATTATTCTCAGTCCAACAGTGATCCTGAGAGATTAAAGAAACCTCCAGCAGCACTGCTGTGTCTGATCCACACATTCTAGCATATAACACACAACCACCACCACACCAGGGTCACTGTAGTGCTGAGAGTTATCTAACATCCAGATTATACCTGCTCTGTGGTGTCCTGGCCATTGAAGAAGAGGGTGAAAGGGGGAAAGTATGCAGAACAAGAGATGGACTACAATAATAGCAGAACTACAAAGTGTTGCTTTATGTTTGGTGGTGCTGAGAGAATGAACGGTGAGTGGTAGTGGACAATGAGAAGTAGTTGTAGTTTTGTAGTTGATCCCTGTATAAAACATAAATATTTCACATAGGTTCACATTTAAATCCAGTGAATTCTAAGCAGCACTTCACAATTTTCCCCATTAAACAATAATGATTTGCACTTTTGATAATTCTTAAAGTTAACTGAAATTCACTGCTGTCCTAGCAACTTTTATAAATATTTTGATATCTGCAAACCCTTAACATGAAGCTGGCATCACAGTGTTATATAAGGTTTATTTACTTGTAAATGCATATTGATTAGCTCTTCACAGGGAGAATTCAAAGGCACATCTCACTATGAATGTTTTTCAGGTGTTTTAGTTAGATAAGGCTCTTGCTGATTTGTTGGATTGCCGGAATTTAGCCAATATCCTGGCGCACCTCCTGTCTGACCATAGCCTGGGGCAGACGGATTTGGACAGAACTCTGGGGCACTTGGTGCTGGATGTTGCTCTGGGGCAGGAGGACCTGGATAACCGATAGCAGAGTATGGCGGAGGATTGAAGGGTGGGGCTGATGAAGCTGTCTGGAATCCTGGAACTGTTGGGTTTTGATTTGGGAAGACGTCTGTGTATGAAGGAGGAGGAGCTACTGGATTGGCTGGAGATGGATAAGCAGGTGAAGGGTATAAATTGGGGTAAAGTCCCGAAGCTGATCCAAAGGATGTACCTGGAGGGCTGGGCCCAAACCCAGCCTGTGGCGTAGGGCTGGGCCCAAATGCAGCTTGAGGTGGGCTGGGCCCATAGGGCTGAATATTTGGTTGACCAAAAGGCTGGCCTGCAGGGAGAATGAAGACTGGAAATTTGATCTCTGGATCACTAGCAAAAGGGACATCCAAATAGACCTATAAAAAAGGAGTGCAATTAAAACCCATGTAGTGACTGATGGCAATATTGAAAAGCTTAAATTCTGTAATTTCCTAAGAAGCATTTCTTTGTAAATCAGTGTTACATTTTTTAAACTGTAGAAAGCTTCTAGTAACTTGATTTCTGTTTTCAAACGTACTTTCTCAATTTTTTTACGAGTTCACAATATGGAGTACAGTAGTTAAAGTTTTTGTATCAACCTCAGTTTTCCTGTAGCTTGTGTACGACAAAAAGAGTGAAGAGAGTATAAACACATAAAATTAAATCTATAAAGAGGAAGGAAAATAGAACTCCGGTACCTTGAGTATGTACTCCAATTTTATAATACTACAGGTTGCCACTGTTAGTTCCAGGTCAAGTGGGATTCTCAGGGCTGTGTTGACTGTTTGCTTTGACCCAGTTGGGATGGGATCTCCAACCAATTTGAAAATAGTTTTTGATGAATTTTTAGAATGGCCTTGTGCACAGAACTCCTGTTTTTGCTCAAGTTTGTACTTCAGCTTGAGCTCACGTGATGAAGAATTATCAACATTAGTGGAAACCCTGATGACATCACCTTTAAAAAAGAAACAAAGTAAATATACAGAGTCAAAAACTGCACTGAAGGTGCTGAAAGCCACAGCTTAATCTGGGCCTTTTCTTGTCAGTACAGGAGAGTAGAATAAACTGACCTCGAAAATAACCCATTCTGTCAATTGTTGCTTGCACTGAGACACTTCCAGACGTAAAAAGTTTCATCTTTTTGCCTATGTTACCACTCTGTGGGTTCTGTATGCAAAAATGAATAATACATGACAGACTGCAAAGTGTACGATAAAGCAAATAAATAGTAGCTCTAACAATATCAAGTACAGCAGGAGAACTATACCACAAGAAAAAAAAGAAAAATATCAATGGCGAAACATGACTTCCATTTTCAGTACAGTATTGTCAGCTTCATGTGACTAGAAAATGTGCAACATGCATGTTTCACAAGGAAATTCAATGAGCACAGGAAGCAAAGTTTCAAGTGAAAAGCACCTGCACCCCCAGCTAGACTTCCGGCACAGGTTTATTTAAAGACCAAACTTTGACATGTGGCATGTGGACAACTAAATAATGCTTAAAGTTGAACTCTTAAGCTAAGCCAATGGAGATGCCCATAAACTCCTCAGCTTCTGTTACTTCTGACATTTTACTGTCCCTTTAATAAAGAGTCCAAACTATGGTACCTACACTGCTCTAGATTCAGAAATGTCAAGAAAAAGAGCAACAATATTTGGAAACACACATTTTCAGAAGTGCACATACCATTAAACTGACACCAGCATCAATCCTTGGCACAAAGTTAATTTCTGCTTTTGCAGTATGGTCCAGCCTCCATGAACGATCCAATCTGACTTCTAGAATATATTTAATAGAGCCATGGGATCCTTTAAAAGATGGTGGCATGTTCCTGTAATTGTAGTTCTAGATTAATTAACCATTTCTTTTCAAAATGTATTTACATGTTTATTTTTGTATATGCAAGGTTCAGCAATGAAACTGTAGGTGTGTAATAAATTATGACTATTTGTGTTTCCTATGGAGGATGTTTAAATCTATTTTTTTTCTAATTTAAAAATGAACTAATTATGTCAATGGGCGTCACGGTGGTGCAGCAGTGTCACAGTCACAGAGCTCCAGGGACCTGGAGGTTGTGGGTTCAAGTCCCGCTCCAGTAGACTCAAAAACACATTTTGGTAGGTGGATTGCTGACTCAGAAGTGATCATAGGTGTGAGTGAATGTGTGTGAGTGTGTGTCGCCCTGCAAAGGACTGGCGCCCAATAATCCCAGGTAGGCTCTGGACCCACCATTACCCTGAATCTGATAAATGTTTACAGACAAATTATGTCATTTATCCAGGGGCGACCAAACTTGTAAATACAACTGTAGATTTGTCACTCCTTTTATAATTAGCTTACATTAGCATCATCAAACCTTATGAGCACTGTGCTACGGTAAAAGGTTACCACAAGAGCAAGACAATATGATACTGCACGAAAAAGACATTTGAGGATCAGCACTCACCGATGAGGCAGCTGAAAGCTAAAGGAATAAACATGTCTTCCTGGCCTGACTACATTACCATCTGGAAATAAACAAATATGTAAGAGCACATTAAATTATGTGTCTTTTAAAAAGACCACAATGTTTTGTTTGTTTGTTGGTTTTTAATATAAATGACAATAACACATTATTCAGTATAATAATGATTAAATAGTAATACAGGTTCCGAGAAAATATTAATTATCTCCCACTAATACAGTGTGAAACCAAATGTGTTGAAACGTACTTCCCCAACTGTTTATGCAAACTGACCTCATCAAATTTCAACATAATTCCCATAAACCTTAAGACTGGAATGATATGATGTAAAATATACAGCTTGTACTTACAGGTCTCCCCAGCTGTTATAATGTCATTTGGTTTGACTTTTGCTGTAAAAGTAGCAGAAAGGAAAGTCATGAAGGCTTTATCTACTTTATCTCTTACAGTAAAGGTTACATAGGTTACATACTATTCCAGTTTACTTTGGCAGGATTTATTACACTCTATGGTCAAATGTCTGTGGACACTTGCTTATCCAACATTAGACAGATTACATGTGCTCACTTATGTTGGAACATTTGTGTGAGGATCTGATTATATTCAGCCAAAAAAGCATTAGCAAGATCAGGCTCTAATGTTAGATTGCTAGTTTTGAATAACAAAAGCCACTACAACTCATACTAAGCTTATTAACATAATTATATTCACACACACACACACACACACACACACACACACATACACACACATATATATATAGATAGATAGATAGATAGATAGATATGTAATCATAATGGATTTGGGTTTAAAGCTAAAATGCACTTTAAATTAAGGAGTGTATAAAGATTTTTGTGTATATCCTGACGATATTTCTTAATAATCAATAATTTCTACAGTAAAGACAACTCGGAACAGCTAAGCTATTAAATGCTATTATAAAGAACAAACACGGGATTATGGAAGTATTATAAGAAAACAGTTTATCAATCACAAAGGAAAGTAATTCTGTAGTATACCTACCCAATCATTATCTGGCTTAATTTATTTGTTTATTTTTAATATATGTTCATTTCTGCATTGTTAGCTAAATCCCTCATCTTACCAACAGATGTTACTGCTACGAAAAATACCGTTGAATTCAAACATGAAGACAGACTGGTCTCACCTGGTTTGGAGGGGTCCTGGATGAAGAACTGTTTCAGTTTGAAGTATCGTTCATGGGAGTGGTAAGTGTCTGACTCGTCAAAGTTGTCTTCCGTCCAGCGCACATCCGCGTCCCCTTTACATTTAATATAAAAACAGTCGATCTTCACCTCCTTGGAAACTTCTAGAAAAACCCGTCCCTGCAGCAGGTCTCCATTTGTGAACGTGTTCCTCTCGTTCACGGGGTCGTAGGTTAAAGTGAGTTCTTTAATCGTTGACATCTTAAAGCCACCGTTAAGAGTCGTGAAATTTCTGCGCAGTTCAGACGCTCCACCGCAACCTCTGATAGTGAAATACACACCACAGTCATATTCCCCACTTCCTTTAAAACTTCTCTCCTGGTAAATGGGCGAGGACCCACTGATAAATGAGCAGTCTACAATACAAGCGTTTAACATGAGTATTGCACTCCACATTCAATTCCGAGTATCTCAGTTGTGGTCCCTTCCATTGTGTGTAGCATACACACACACACACACACACACACAACAATGAATATATGCATGCTTTTTCACCCACAGATATGTTCTAACTACAGTCTTAAAACCCATCATTTCCAGTTGGTTTAGGGGTGAGAAAGAACGCATTTTTCATTGTGTTGTTTGTGTATGTTACTTTATTTCATGCTTCTTTTACTGTAGTTCCCTGGTTGTCTTGAAAGGTGCAAATAAAATATTATTTTATTTTATACATAAAATTACATTTATTTTACAATGAAATCTGCTGACCTATGACATTCATTCATTCATTCATTATCTGTAACCGCTTATCCAGTTCAGGGTCCAGAGCCTACACAGAATCATTGGGCACAAGGCAGGAATACACCCTGGAGGGGGCGCCAGTCCTTCAAAGGGTAACACAGACACACAGAGACACATTCACTCACACACTCACACATACGGACACTTTTGAGTCGCCAATCCACCTACCAAGGTGTGGTGGGTTTTTTTTTTGGACTGTGGGAGGAAACCGGAACACCCGGAGGAAACCCATGCAGACAAGGGGAGAACACACCAACTCCTCACAGACAGTCACCCGGAGCGGGAATTGAACCCACAACCTCCAGGTCCCTGGAGCTGTGTATCTATGACATGAACCAACAAAATAATTTTCCATGTTTGACTTCAGTTTAGTTTCTGGAAAGAAATGTATGGGCCCCATGAATGTGTTGGGTTGGTCTGTGACCTAAGAAACCCTGGCTGATTGAATTCGCCTGTCTGAGACACTGCAGTTTTGTTTCAGTGAACTTTGGCATTTGGGGACAGCAGAACTATTGTAAAAACTATTAGCACATTAGCCTCTAATGCAGTGGTCGCCAACCAGATAATCGCGATCGATGGGTCAATCTCCAAGATCATGGCAGTTGATCGCAGTGCTGCTTCAGTTATCGCGTTTAAGTTGCTATAGCTGCGTCATATATCTGTAGTGGTTCATTGGCTAGTTAAGCAGAGACATATAAAGCCGCAGTCACACAGGGCTTGTTTCCGCAAATTATGACACGTGAATTCATGCACTTGACCAATAGTTCTGCTGCTCTGTTCTGTGTTTGCCCTGTCTGAGCCAACAGGGTGGCAGCGCTGGTGACATTATACAAACATTTAATGTATATTAATAAATACAACATGCGAAAGTCACCCTATACCCCAGTGCTGTGTCAAGTTGTGCTAACTTGTTGAAATGTGCTACCATTGTGTACTTTTACAAGTACAATCACCTAAATAAAACAGTAGGTAAGATATTTGGACAGACTAAGAAGATATCAGGAAATGATCACAACAGAAGTATGCAGGAGATATGCAAAGTTAGAAATCTAAGTCTATCTAAATCAAAGTTAAAAATATAAGGCAATTAAAGGTATTTTTATATAAATATATCATTTTTTTTTTGCACATTTGATTAGGCCTGTACTGTTTTGAAGCAAATAAAGTGTGTTCATGAAGAACACATGAAATCATTTAAATTGTTCTGAGCATGCACAGAGCTGCTATAGGACAGATAATGATAGGTAGCACAACTTGTCAGTACACCTGTTTAGCACTGAGTACTACCACAGCCAACACTCAGCTGTACATTAACAACGTAAGAAAACTGTTCATTGTGTTATTGGAAGTTACGGGGACTTTTACATTGTTATTTTAAGTAGCCTAAGCCTGGAATTTATACTGTTAGATCTTTAATTTTTTTCAAATTTTAAAAGGTGATCTTATATGTAAAAAGGCTGGTGATAGCTGCTCTAATTCATTTGCAGTTCAGACATGATATAAGTGTTATTAATACGTAAATAGCTTTTTATATATAAGGTATGGCAGATTTCTCCATTATAAATAAAAGTTTTTTTCCATTGAAACTGATTTGATTTGTTCTGATTTGATTAAAGATCATATATGGGTGCAGGCTTGCTGGGAAAGTAAATTTTTGTTTGTTAACTAACACATGACTATAAAGGCCTATTTGTATGTCATCCATTGCTCATATTCCATACTACATATAGCCTTTTACATTTAACTTAGTAATAGTGACACATATGGCAACATTACGTAGTAGTATGTAGAAAGTAAACCTTCAGACACATAACTGAATAATAAACTACATACTTTTTTATGCAATTTAAAGGTGTGTAATTTGCAAACGCCAGCTGACATTATATATATATATATATATGCGTGCGCTGGCCATGAAATTAGAATATCATGAAAAAGTTGATTTATTTCAGTAATTCCATTAAAAAGGGAAACTTGTGTATTACACTCATTCATTACACACCAACTGATATATTTCAAGTGTTTATTTCTTTTAATTTGATGATTACTGACAACTAATGAAAATTCAAAATTAGAATATTGTGAAAAGGTTCAACATTGAAGACACCTGGAGCCACACTCTAATCAGCTAATTAACTCAAACCACCTGCAAAGGCCTTTAAATGGTCTCTCAGTCTAGTTCTGTAGGCTCCACAATCATGGGGAAGACTGTGGACTTGACAGTTGTCCAAAAGTCAATCATTGACACCTTACACAAGCAGGGCAAGACACTAAAGGTCATTGCTAAAGACGCTGGCTGTTCACAGACCTCTGTGTCCAAGTACATTAATAGAGAGTCGAAGGGATGGAAAGGATGTTGTAGACAAAGGTGTACCAGCAATAGGAATAACCACACCCTGGAGAGGATTGTGAAACAAAACTCATTTAAAAATGTGGGGGAGATTCACAAAGACTGGACTGCAGCTGGAGTCAGTGCTTCAAGAACAACCACACACAGACGTATGCAAGACATGGGTTTCAGCGTCGCATTCCTTGTGCCAAGCCACTCTTGAACAAGAGACAGTGTCAGAAACGTGGTCCAAAGTTATGTTCTCTGATGAAAGTAAATTTTGCATTTTCTTTGGAAATCAAGGTCCCTGAGTCTGGAGGAAGAGAGGAGAAGCACAGTATCCACGTTGCTTGAGGTCCAGTGTAAAGTTTCCATAGTCAGTGATGGTTTGTGGTGCCATGACATTTGCTGGTGTTGGTCCACTGTGTTTTCTGAGGTCCAAGGTTTTAGAACACGTCATGCTTCCTGCTGCTGACCAACTTTATTGAGATGCAGTTTTCATTTTCCAACAGGACTTGGCACCTGCACACAGTGCCAAAGCTACCATTACCTGGTTTAAAGACCATGGTGTCCCTGTTCTTAATTGGCCAGCAAACTCTCCTAACCTTAACCCCATAGTAAATCTATAGGGTATTGTGAAGAGGAAGATGCAATACGCCAGACCCAACAATGCAGACGAGCTGAAGGCCACTATCAGAGTAACCTGGGCTCTCATATAACACTTGAGCAGTGCCACAGACTGATCGACTCCATGCCACACCACATTGCTGCAGTAATTCAGGCAAAAGTAGCTCCATCTAAGTATTGAGTGCTGTACATGCTCATACTTTTCATGTTAATACTTTTCAGTTGGCCAGCATTTCTAAAAACCTTTTTTTTGTATTGGTCTCATGTAATATTCCAATTTTCCGAGATACTGAATTTGAGGTTTTCATTAGTTATCATTGATAATCATCAAATTAAAAGAAATTAACACTTGAATTATATCGTTCTGTGTGTAATGAATGAGTATAATATACAAGTTTCACTTTTTGAAAGGAATTACTGAAACTTTTTCATGATATTTTATGACCAGCACCTGTGTGTGTGTGCATGTGTGTGTATATATAGATACACCTTAATAAAATGGGAATGGTTGGTGATATTAACTTCCTTTTTGTTGCACATTAGTATATGGGAGGGGGAAAACTTTTCAAGATGGGTGGTGACCATAGCGGCCATTTTGAAGTCGGCCATTTTGGATTCAACTTTTGTTTTTTTTCAATGAGAAAAGGGTCATGTGACACATCAAACTTAAAAAAAAAAAAAAACAATATTGTGCTTGGTTTTAATGTAACTTTTATATTATATTTTTTATATATGTCCGACATTCTCTTAGATTTTAAGGGCACTTAATCTGGGTTTAAGTGAAATAAAACATGCAAAATCTATGTAAATGCTGTAGTGCAATTATTTTCAAATGATCTCCTTCTCCAAAAATAAATACATAAATACATTTTTATTTATTATTAAAAATGCAAAACACCTTATTTCAGCACATTTCTTGCAACAATTATGTAAACTGACTGACAGAACAGTTGTAGATATTTGTATGATGTATTTGTGTTATATTACTGTCCGCTGACTGTATATAATCAGACTTTGTAGCTCTACATTTTCAGACTGTTATCCAGTTGTTGCTCTGTAACCTGTTCTTCGAGAGTTCTTCAGCTATTTGATTAAAGAAACCTCCAGCAGCACTGCTGTGTCTGATCCACACATTCTAGCATATAACACACTAACACACAACCACCACCACACCAGGGTCACTGCAGTGCTGAGAGTTATCCAACATCCAGATTATACCTGCTCTGTGGTGTCCTGGCCATTGAAGAAGAGGGTGAAAGGGGGAAAGTATGCAGAACAAGAGATGGACTACAGTAATAGCAGAACTACAAAGTGTGGTAGTGGACAATGAGAAGTAGTTGTAGTTTTGTAGTTGATCAATGTATAAAACATAAATATTTCACATATTTATCTAGAGGTTCACATTTAAATCCAGTGAATTCTAAGCAGCACTTCAGAATTTTCCATTAAACAATAATGATTTGCACTTTTGATAATTCTTAAAGTTAACTTTTTGAAATTCACTGCTGTCCTAGCAACTTTCATAAATATTGTGATATCTGCAAACACTTAACATGAAGCTGGCATCACAGTGTTATATAAGGCTTATTTACTTGAAACTGTATATTGATTAGCTCTTCACAGTGAGAATTCAAAGGCACATCTCACTATGCATGTTTTTCGGATGTTTTAGTTAGATAAGGCTCTTGCTGATTGGTTAGATTGCCGGAATTTGGCCAATATCCTGGAGCACCTCCTGCCTGACCATAGCCTGGGGCAGACGGATTTGGACAGAACTCTGGGGCACTTGGTGCTGCATGATGCTCTGGGGCAGGAGGACCTGGATAACCCATAGCAGAGTATGGAGGAGGATTGAAGGGTGGGATTGATGAAGCTGCCTGGAATCCTGGAACTGTTGGGTTTTGATTTGGGAAGATGTCTGTGTATGAAGGAGGAGGAGCTACTGGATTGGCTGGAGATGGATAAGCAGGTGAAAGGTATAAATTGGGGTAAAGTCCTGAAGCTGTTCCAAAGGATGTACCTGGAGGGCTGGGCCCAAACCCAGCCTGTGGCGTAGGGCTTGGCCAAAAGGCAGCTTGAGGTGGTCTGGGCCCATAGGGCTGAATATTTGGTTGACTTTGCCAAGAACCAAAAGGCTGGCCTGCAGGGAGAATGAAGACTGGAAATTTGATCTTTGGATCACTAGCAAAAGGGACATCCAAATAGACCTATAAAAAAGGAGTGCAATTAAAATCCATGTAGTGACTGATGGCAATAGAGGTGGCAAATGTCAATATTTTATTCGTAATAGAACATAGATGACAGATCAAATGTTTAATCTGAGTAAATATAACATTTTAAAGGAAAAATATGTTGATTCAAAATTTCACAGTGTCAACAAATCCCAAAAAAGTTGGGACAAGTAGCAATAAGTGGCTGGAAAAATAAATTGAGCATATAACGAACAGCTGGAAGACCAATTAACACTAATTAGGTCAATTGAAAACATGATTGGGTATAAAAAGAACTTCTCAGAGTGTCAGTGTCTCTCTGAAGCCAAGATGGTAAGAGGATCACCAATTCCACCATTGTTGCGCAGAAAGATAGTGCAGCAATACCAGAATGGTGTTACCCAGCGTAAAATAGCAAAGACTTTTAAGTTATCAAATTCAACCTTGCATAACATCATCAAAAGATTCAGAGAATCTGAAACAATTGCTGTGCGTAAGGGTCAAGGCCATAAAACTCTACTGGATGCTCATGATCTCTGGGCCCTTAAACGTCACTGCACCTCAAACAGGAATGCCACTGTCAAGGAAATAACAGAATGGGCTCTGGGATACTTCCAGAAAGCATTGTCAGTGAACACAATCCACCGTGCCATCCGCCGTTGCCAGCTGAAACTCTACACTGCAAAGAGGAAGCCATTTCTAAGCAAGCTCCACAAGCTCAGATGTTTGCACTGGGCCAGGGGTCTTTTAAAATGGAGTGTGGCAAAATGGAAGACTGTTCTGTGGTCAGATGAGTCACGATTTGAAGTTCTTTATGGAACACTGGGACGCCATGTCATCTGGACCAGAAAGGACGAGGATAACCCAAGTTGTTATCAACGCTCCATTCAGAAGCCTGCATCACTGATGGTATGGGGTTGCATAAGTTCTTGTGGCGTGGGCAGCTTGCATGTCTGGAAAGGCACCATTCATGCAGAGAACTATGTTCAGGTTCTAGAACAACATATGCTCCCATCTAGACGTCATCTCTTTCAGGGAAGACCCTGCATTTTTCAACAAGATAATGCCAGACCACATTCTACAGCAATCACAATGTAGTGGAGAATGGATCAAATCAAATAAAGAAATAAAGAAATGGAAAGTTCTGAATAAGAACTCTCCACTTTAACAAGGATTTTTGTTTGGAACAGAACCCACATTCCACAGAATTTTGTGTGTGCGTACAAACTCACATCAAAGGACTCACCAGGACGCCTGTCCATGGCCCCCTCACCTCCGCCATGAATGAAAGATAACAAGCCAGTTTATTATGCTTTTAGGCAGAGGGGAGATCAAACAAAGTGGGGAATAACTGTGGGTGACAATTCGGCTTTATGGCTGTGGCGCCTAAATAGTGAAACGTTATCTTGTGTGAAAATCAGCAGATGGTAACACTGACTGAACTCGGGTTGACCTCCTGGTAACCATCCGCACAGGAAGAACAGCATGGACCAACAGCGACCCCAAGTGGACGTTTGTGAAATCGTGTTTTACCCTACTGACTCCTAAATGCACACAGAGCAACGAGTGTTCATGAACATTGTTTTATGCAAATATGTATTAATGTCAGCCCCTTTTGTTGTCCTCAGATGAACGTCTACCAACCAATGAAGTGATGTGTATTACTGTTTCAATCATGAAAGAAAGTTTCTGTCTCTAATTAAGAAAACGAATAAATTTCTTCTAACATAATATTGTAGTGGGATGTAATCATAAAGTAGCCAAGATATATATACGTAGATGTTTGATATTAATAATCCAGGACACATATTATGCTATACCACAAGTATGTATAGGTAATTTTATGTTATTCAATTTTGTGTATACGTGTATCTTTTCTCTCTCTCTCTGAAACGTGAAACAAGTCATGTGAGCCTCAGACCCAGGATCCAATTAAAGGAAGGATACCTCCCAGTTGGGCGTGAATGCGCCACCTCTGAAAAGAGTGTGCCCGGACCACGCCGACCTCTTCTTCTCTTCTCTTTGTATTACGCTCTTCTCCGACCTCTTCTCTCCCTCTACTTTGCGCGCTCTTACACGCTCTCTCTCTTACGCACTCTCTCTCTGATTTTCAACCTCTCCAAGCGAGACGTTTTTCTCTTCCTTACGCCGACAAAACAAAGACTCTAAAGGACCTCACTCAGCTCCCCAGGAGACGTCTTGCGCCAGCTAGAGTGTGAAAGAAAAATTACCAGTAATGTCGAGTAATTCTCAATAATCCTTTGTTCTTTTTATTGTGTTTATGTTTTATCGCCCAACCTAAGTTTAATCTCACGATTGATCAAAGCAGGTGAAACTTATTCGTGGCCAGAATAAGATATCACCCATTTAGATTAGTTGATAGCAGATACCTTAGCGTTATAAGTCGACTTCTGAGGGCACCACTTCTGGAGACTCGAGTGATGAGCTAACGACTCTGAGACGGCCCCCCACTCAGGGGAAAGACCAGCCAGGCCTGCAGTCCTCCGCAAAGGGGAACCCCCGACTGACGTCACCACGTCTAAGACCAAGAGTGTCTGACTCAACCTGGAAGGAATCCCCTTTCCAGCGAGCCTACTTTCAATGACGCAGGGAGGACAAGAAGCAAAAACCCGGAGCACGGAGGTTAAAACAGCGGGACCCGACGGCTCGGTGAAAACGGCAAAAAGAGTAAGCAAGCCAAACTTCATTCACTTTTCAGAAGCTGGTGCCTAATTGAGTCTCTTGATAAATTTATACCTTAATTAAAACCTCAGTTAGCAACACATTCGTCACAAGTCCTAGCGCCTAGCTTATGTTTAAATTCGAATCGGCTTCACCTGCATTGATGCCGTGAGATTTTGAGATTATGCTATGTTAAGTACATATTCTTTTGTTAATAAATATTTCCATTATTTGAAATCACAGTGTGTGGAGTCTGTTCATTAAAAGTCTGAAGATCCTGAAGAACTCACTTAGCTAGGCCATTATTCATTCTCAAACTACTTGTTAATGTTTTAATTACTTAAGTCAATGATAAAATTTTAATTATTATCATTAGTCAAATATCAGTAATCATAAGAGTTTGATTAAGGTCAAACGCTACAAACACAATATATAAATATATATTATATATTTATATATATCACGGTGTATACACAACATACACTACATATACCTTTATTATTTTTGGCGCCCACGCGAGGCCAAGAAAAATCTTTTAATGAACAAACTGTAAACACTGATAAATAATCTCAGCTTGGGTTTATGAAATGCTTTCCGCTGTTTATGTTGCTGAATAACGATTGAGATTCAAAGCTTGATGTGGGCAATTTTGTGTCGTGTATGTTACTGTTGAAAATCTGTTCTGTGGTATATACCGTTGAAAAAAATAAGCTTGGTTGTTTTTGAAGTGCGCGGCTCTGCGCCATTTTGCATGCATTAAATTGAGGCCTCGGCACCCCCACTGCGCGGATTCCGCTTTGGGACATTGCCGCGGTTCGACCCTCAGCCGCGAATTCCGGCGAGAAGGACCACCGAACCGAATTCCTCCGTTCGTTTTAAAACTGGGTCTCTACCAGCGTTAAGAACGAAATCGCGCGCTAGGCGATTGGGAGGTAACTAAAGAAACAGCCGAAAATATGGCTTGTGTAAAGAGCGGTCTGCTCTCATCAGCTCTTCCTGTTAGACTGAACGCGAATTCAGGAAAGGAATGACCCCTTTGAAGGGGCGGAGCTGAAACTAAGGAGGGAAATTCAAAACGCCCCCAAAACAGAGGAAGACTAATTCCCTCTTGTGGTTAAAGTGCATAGTTGCAGGGAAATCACTTCATAACTAGCGTCTATTGAAGCATGTCCTCCCGTGCTCTTCCTTGTGGTCAAGTGTGGTGCTACCCTTGACGTTTGATTCCCGTACACCCTCTAGTGGTTGGGAGGTTGTCCGCCAAGGCAACCTTAAGTGTTTAGCAGCCCTCTGGTGCTTAAAAGCTGTAATTACAGATGAAATTCTTTTAAAGTACCTTAGTGTAAAATCTCTGTTCCCTTTTAAATTTTAATTTTGATAAAGTACCTGAGCGTTTAAAATCTTTATCCCATTTTAGATTTTAATTTGATAACGCCCTCTAGTGTTAAAACTTCCCGCTACAGTGGAAATTCCCATTTGTGTTACATTGTGCCTGCTTGTGCCGTGTGTATTAGAATTTCCACCAGCGCCGACTGGTGTTCATTGCTGCTATTGCATTATAAAATTGCTTGTCGCCCTTTGGTGCCCCAGTCTGGTATTACAATATAAGTTCAACTTTAATACTGAAGCTTGCTGTTGCCATCCAGATTTACCTTCAGTACCCTCTTGTGGAGAAACTTGCTATCGCAATTGAAATTGTTGACCAGTTCATACTAACAAGATCTGGTACTACAGCTCTGGTGGCTGTCTCTAAACTCTGCACATCTGAATAATTACAATTAAAGGCTTAGAAGCATAGTAAGCTGATACAGCTATAGCAGACAGGGTGCAGTAATTAGAGATTGATACTTTAACTTGATACCAGATCATAAACTCAGTTAAAAGAGAAAGTCTTTTAATGTCGTTATTCTTAATAATTCTTCAATTTGGAAAATTCTTTTACTTTCATAATTCTTTAATCGGAAATTTTATTTAGTTTAATAAATTTTACTTTAAAATTTTTTTAATTCTTTAATCCGAATTTTTTCGACAATTCTTTAATTCCAAAATTTTTTAAATAATTTTAATTATTGAACAAAAAACTTTTTTTCTTTTGCTCACTTGCGTATAGCAACTTTCACTCCAACCTCTACTACTAACAGACTTCCTTTAGAGATTCACAAGTGAACTTCAACACCATACAGACTAGCAGTTACTCTTAGAGCACTCGGTACAGCTGAATTTAGCTCGGTTTAGTTTAAAAACGATTAACGAACTAAACCTAACTAGAACTAATCCTAACTAAATAGAAGTAAGTTACACCTCGCAGCTAGACACAGCTAACATGGCAGAAGGGACTTCTCCCTTGGGAGTATATGTAGAAGGCTTGTGGGATGAGGCATTCTCTGTTCTGACCAGCATCACCAATGATGTGATGCCTGGACTTGCAGAAACTGTGCAGAAAGCCTCACAGGTCAGTCGTGACCACATGGCGGCCAAGTGGATAGAGAACCACTTAACAGACATCCTCAAGGGCAAACCCCGAACTGAGGCATTAGGTCAAATAGCCATCCTCGCTGTAGTACAGCTCAGGGCCAGTGAACGTGAACTTGATGTATCACGGCGACAGCGGGCAAAGGTGGAGGCAGAGTTAAGTCAACTTCAAAGTGAAATGGCTGAAGGGAACACACTGCCCCAGGTCACTCCTGATGTGCCACCTAGTGCCGCTACAGAAAGACAAGACCAGCAGGAAGATAGTGAGGATCAGGAACCAGACTCAGGGACCGTAACCTTTAGAGCTGCTGCAGCACCTCCTCTGGTATCAACAGGTATTTCAGCTTCCCCTGTGTCTCCTGTCAGCCGTCCCTTACAATGCCCTGCTAAACCCAGAGCACTGCAACCCAGTGCCTGGCCCCCTCAACCTTTACCCTCTCACGGTCCCTCATACAAGGACCTAGATAAAATCGCGCGTAATATAACCCACTTTGATCCCAAACCTGATGGTTCTAATGATATCTTTTCTTACCTGAAAGATATTGATTTCTACCTCTAACGGTTCCCCGGAATCACAATAGATGACAGACTATATGTGATTAAACTGACCTCCAACCGAGACGTCAGTAACTTCATTGACCGTCAGCCAGACTATGTAAAAGCGCGATATGATGTGCTGTGCCAAGCATTGGAGGAAGAATTCTCCAATTACCTGTCACAGACAGGACTGGCCGCTGCTTTAAACATAAAACAGCAACGCCAGGAATCCCCTCAGCAATATTATAACCGACTCAGACAGGCGTATTTCGGACCTAGAAATGACTCCGGAATGAGAAGAGTTAAATTTTAAATCACTATTTATCCAAAACCTCCATCCCCACATCAGTCATCAGCTGGGAGTCTCAGCTTGCCCTCGCACCCTGTCTAGCAGACAGCTGCGTGATTTAGCATTCAGAGGTTTCCAAAAATCCCAACACATTCCCAATAGATGGTCCGAAACACCCCAAGTCTTTAATGTCGACTCCAGCTCCCCACATTTAGAGTTGGAGGGTGCCACCCAGGCTGATCCACCAAGATCCGCCCTGGACCCTTCCCCCACTCCGTGGGCCAGTGAGGGCCCAAAACCTTCAGTTAGATAGTAAGGAAGGTTTAACGCCAAACGACCCTTCAGTCATTGAAGGCAACACACCCGTCCAACAATTCATGAGACACTTAACTGAGAAAGGGGTTGCATGCAAATTCTATTTGTCCACCATTGTGGAGAGAAGGCTAGTACATGAGGCCCTGCTGGAAACTGCATCAGATGTCACCCTCATGTCTTCCACCTTGTTCCACCAGGTTCGAGCCATTGCGCGGCATGAAAATTGCGAGATACAGCTCCAAAACTGTTCTTTTAAAATTCAGCCGTATTCACATGCAGGCCTCACGATCCAATCTCTGGCACTAATACACTTAGCCATTGGACCAATGACTTTAGTGCATCCAGTTCATGTGTCTCCTCTTGAAACAATTCCCTTCCTCATTGGCAAAGATTTCCTTAATCGCTTCGAACCACTGATTGACTTCAAAAGGTCAAAAATCTGGGCACAAGTGCGTGAGCCTTTGCCCATCTGCACCCCACACCACCGGGAAGCTCAGTGTTGCCGTCTTGAAATCCGGCCCGAATCAATAGGAGATCCACTAAGTCAGATCCCTCACTTTGAGGAAGAGGAAACTGAGCCTATGGCGGCCACACCAGAGACTGCAGTCTCTTCCTGGCCCCCTAATGCCATGTTAGAACAGCGGAACACATTCCTGTGCACTTTCACTAAGCCGTCCACAACAGACACTCCCGGCCTTCCCATCGTGAATGGTCTCACAATGCAGGACCATCAGGTGGACAATGTAGTTCTGGCCCTGTGGACTGACAAGTCCGTCATAAGCCAAACCCTCTTTGAAACCCTGCACCTCACTCAACCAAATATTCCTTTGGTGAGCAGTCCTTGTCGCTTTCCTCTCGACCCGACATCAAAAGTAATGTCACCCACTGATGGAATCTGCGCTCTAACCATCCAGTGGAAGAAAAGGGTACTCACCCACTATTTCTTGGTCGTCCCTAACTTGCCACATGACGCTTACATTGGAAGTGACTTCTTGGTGTGCCTTGATGTCCACGTAGACACCCTCAATAGTGTGCTGTGGTCCTTGACTGATGTTTCAACGGAAACCTGGTCCTCAGATCCCAGCAACCTAGGCTCAGGACAAACTATTCCCGAGGTATGTCAGGTCACTAACCAAGGTTCACTTGTAGTACCTGCGAACACCGAAATGTACCCATCCGCTTGGTCATGCGACCTGGCCAACACTTAAGCCACACGCATGCACTTTTCCAACCGTCACCTCAGTTCTTTGAACTAGGCCTCACCCTCGAAGCCACACCTTTGGTGGAAACACGAGCAAGATCCACCTATCTGTTTGTATGAAACAAAACCTCTCAACCCTTGACAATTGCCCATTCATCTCTGGTTGGTCAGTACGAAATTCCATGACTTCGAGTTGCGAATCCCGATTATAGGACCAATGCCTGAATCCCTGCTTCTTGATCATCCAGAATCAAAGGTGTTCTATACTCATCCGACACGAGCTGTTGCTCTCTTCTCAGCTCTGGATATGGGTAAAGACGCCATTTGCAGAATAGATCTCGCTGACGATGATCAAATGACGGTCATGGTTCTTTCTTTAAATTCATCCCCGGAATCTTCCTGGGAACCATCTCTTCTTCCCGAAGCGGGAGAAGACACTTAAAATTCACGCAATTCGAAAGAACTATCGGACTCCAAATTTCGTATCCAAGTCGAACAAGTTCTAAAGGAGGCCGAAGCCCTCCAAAGCAAAGAAGAACGTGAGAAACTCTGTGAAGTGCTTTTTAAATACCAAAAATCTTTTGCCAAAGATTCAACGGACTGTGGTCTCACTGACATTCATTCAGTGCGCATTCCCACTCGTCCAGGAGCACCACCCACATTTGTCCGCCAATACAAAATTCCGTTGGCATCCTATGAACCGGTACAAGAAATCATTGATGACTTGCTGAAAAAGGGCATAATTCGACCCTGCAACAGCATGTACTCGGCACCATTATGGCCCGTCATATGGCCCGTAAATGGCGCCTGACCATCGACTACCGGAAACTAAATCAACAGGTTCCCTTGTCTCGGTTGCCGATGACACAATTGGAGCAAGAACTTCCCTCGGTCCGCAACGCTAAATAATTTTCCACCATCGATGTAGCCTCTGGCTTCTGGACCATCCCGTTGCAAGCAGAAGACCAACACAAACTAGCTTTCACCTTTGCAAACCGACAGTACACATTCACTCGGTGCCCCTTTGGATATGCCAACACGCCCGCGGAGTTCAACATTTTCTTAAACAAAGCATGCCCTGATGCCCGCGAGCGAGGCACCCTCATATATGTGGACAACATACTCATGCGTAACCACTCCCTACAGGCACATATTGACGAGATTGATCATGTCCTTAACCAGCTCACAACAGCAGGTGCGAAAATATCACTCTCCAAATGTTAGTGGTGCAGAACAAAGGTGAATTACATCGGTCTGCTCGTAAGCACTGATGGTGTTGAACCACAAGTGAGTCTAGTGCAAGGGGTAACAAACCTCGCAGCACCCACCAATCTTAAGGAACTTCGCAGTTTCTTAGGAGTATGCAACTACTCACGCCAGTTCATAGAAAACTATGCGGACCTAGCTCGTCCACTTTATGACATCTTAAAAAAGGATACTCCATTCACCTGGGGCGAAGCCCAGGAACAAGCCATGCAGGCACTAAAATCGAAACTGTGCACCGCCCCATGCCTTGCCTACCCTAACAGTAGCAAAGAATTCTACCTAGAAGTAGGGTTCTCTGACCACTGTCTCAGCTCCGGTCTGTATCAAATACATGACAGAGACAAACGTGTCATAGCCTACGCTAGTAAAACTATGCTGGCTGCAGAAAAAAAAATACAGTGACTGCGAAAAAGCACTACTAGCAACAGTGGGCAGTCAAACATTTCTCCAACTACCTAGGTGGTCAGAAGGTGATTGTTGAAACTCATCATCAGCCAGTCACTTTTCTGAACAGCCAACGAATTCGAGAGGGTGTAGTAACTAATGCTCGAGTAGCCTCCTGGCTAATGGCTCTCCAAAGCTTTGATTTGGAGGTACGTTACGCACAAAACTACAAGAGCCCCATAGGCACAGGCCTTGCTTCCTGCAGGCGATGTGAAGCCCCAATGTTACGAATAACATAGACTCGTTGTTGTCAGTTGTTGTTGTTTTATTGCCCTCTGGTTATACACAGCTTAGAGATAGCTGCTTAAACTGTAAATAAAATGAAAATGCAATATTCAGAATCATAAAACAAATAAACACAAATTTAGACTCTTCCCTTATAAACCTTTGAATAAGTCACACTTAAGATCATGCTAAATTACTCACATTCAACTCTGAGCTTCAAATTCAGCATTTAAACACATTACAATCTTCAACATTAAATTTTCAGATTGATAAATCCGTCAATAAACTTAACCTTGTAAATCTTTAGTTTACCCTTTAAACATATGCAAATACATTAGATTACACATTATGAGGATCTTATGTAACCAAAAAATAATTAAACCCAGTTGTTAGATTTACAGACAGGAAAAACGTATTTCACCTTTATGCAAAATGAACGATAGTTTACTTCTTCAAACAACACAACGTCCGTTTTCACATTTAAACAGATGTCTAACATTAATTAGAACAACCTCGACGAGCCATGAAACGCTGAAGAGCATTTATGAAAGAATCTGTGTCCAAGCTGTGCGCTACCTCCAAATGAACGGCCCTGGTTGTTAAGCAAGTGAAAAGGCAACCATACCTCTTCACCTCACTGCGTCCCCTTCTGATGTTAATGGGACCAAAATAATCAACTCCAACATTGGTGAAAGGTGGTTGACTTGGAGTTACACGATCAGCTGGTAGGTAGGCCATGTACTGAGTACTGATTGGAGCTCTGCGTCTTTTGCATGGTATGCACTGTGCTAGGACTCGTTTCACTGCGACGCGTCCTCTGACTATCCAGAAGGATTGTCTAATCTCAGAGAGGACCCGTTCAGCTCCAGAATGGCCTTTGAGTTTGTAGAAGTGCCATATGATGAGCTCACTTACACGATGCTTCTGTGGCAAGATCACTGGGTGTTTCGCTGCTTCAGGTATCGGAGCATTGGTGATTCTGCCTCCAACTCGGAGTAGTCCATCACTGAGGCGTACTGGTGTTAACTTTAAGTAATCCACCCTCAGTGGATTGGTGATCTGGGAGCGTTGAACATAGTCAATGATGGAAGTCTCTGCCCGCTTCAGGTCATTGAGCATTATAGGTGCACATAGTTTGGTTTTTGTCTTCTTCAAAAGAATATCTTTTGCTCATAAGATCAATGCAATAGCTCGCTTGAGTTTGTACCAAGACGAATACCTCTGGATGAAACAATCAACTGCTGGCAGACTGGTGACTTTGGATGAGATTGTGTATGTCTGACTTGGTTTCTTTACCTCTGCTTCTGGAGGTAAGCTTCCTAGCTCAGGTTGGAGAGGCCAAAACTCTTCCTTCTGCCAAAGGAAAGCAGGACCTTTAAGCCAGCGCTCACTACTTGCAAGTTTTTCAGCTGATAATCCCCTAGAAACATCATCTGCGGGGTTATGTTCTGTGCAGACATACTTCCATTTTGAGGCTGCTGAGACTTCACGGATCTGTGAGATTCTATTTGCGACAAAGGTTTGATACCTTTTATCTTCGTTTCTGATGTAATGCAGCACAATGGTGCTATCAGTCCAGAAGACAGAATCCAGCAGGTGTAGCTCGAAGCTTTGGTGGATTTTCTGGTCGAGCTGCACTGCTACCACTGCAGCCGCCAATTCTAGTCTTGGAATGGTGGTTGTTTTGACTGGAGCCAGCCTGTTCCTGGACATGATGATGTTACAGTAGATGTTGTCTCGGCTAACAAGCCTGAGATAGGTGACTGCACCGTATCCCAACTCTGACGCATCACTGAAGTGATGGAGCTGCATGGTGACTGAAGGCACAGTATAGACTGTTGGTCTGAGACATCGAGGAACTTGTAGCTTGCACAGCCTTGGCAGGTCATCCAACCACCGGCCCCATTGCTCTGCGATCTCACTTGGAATGGTCTCATCCCAGCCTAGCTTATTGTGACACAGTGCTTGGAATAGTGCCTTTCCTCGTAGAATGAATGGGCCAACTAAACCCAATGGGTCATAGACTGAGCTTACTGTGCTTAACATACCTCTCTTGGTGTTGGGTTTGTCTTTAATATTCACACTGAATGTGAGGCAGTCATTTTATATGTCCCATAACACACCCAGAGCTCTCTCCATTGATGGATCTCCGTCCAGGTCTAATGAACGTGAGCAATTTGCATGTTCCTGCTCTGGGATAGACTTCAGGACCTCTGCAGAATTTCTTGTCCATTTGGTCAAGTGAAACCCTCCTTGCTTGAGCAGGTCGGTCAGCTGCGCTGCTAGATGGATAGCTTGCTGAGGTGAGTCAGACGATTTCAGACAATCATCCACGTAGAAGTTTCTTTCAACAGTGGAGATGGTGTCTGCATCATACAGATGTGCATGATCAGATGCACATTTCCTTAAGGCAAAACTTGCTGCATTTGGAGACCACACTCCGCCAAAGAGGTGAGATGTCATACGGTAGGTAAGTACCTCATTATTTTGATCATGGTTTTCCCACCACAGGAACCGCAGGACGTCTCTGTGGTCTGGTGTTACATAAATCTGGTTGAACATGGCTTTGATGTCTGCCATCATAGCAACAGGACCTTGTCTGAATCGAATTAACACAGTTATTAATTTGTTCATTAGGTCTGGTCCCTGATGAACAACATCATTGAGCGATATTCCATCGTACTTAGCTGCACAGTCAAAGACGATCCGTATCTTTCCCGGCGAGGGTGAACCACTGGATGATGCGGTAGGTACCATACCTTGCCATCATTGCGGTCAGGCAGTGAAGTAGGGACTGCTTCCGCATAGCCATTGTTGATAGTTGATTTCATTGCTTCCACATACTTCATTTGCAAGTCTGCGTTTTTTGTCAGTCTACGCTCCAGGAGTCGTAGTCTGTGTGCTGCTAAGTTGAAATTGTTTGGTAGTGCCACTGCCTTGTTCTTAAAAGGTATGTCTAAGATGTAGTGTGAGCCATCTTTAGAGACTGAATTCTCCCACTGTTTAATCACTTTATAGTCGTTGACTGACAGATTGTCCCTTTGGGTGGAGTCATCAAGTTTCCAAAACCTTTCTACCTGCATTTGCAGACTGTGATCTGACTTGAGGAAATAGGCCTTGACCTTATTGCCACTTTGTTTGTAATCAATCGGCCCATTTATGGCCCAACCAAGCACTGTTCTTGTGGCGTATGGATCATTATCGCCACCTACACGATATTCTTCAGCTCTGAGAAGGCGTGGGGCATCCTGTCCAATAACAAGGTGCACATCATCTGAGTTGACACTGGGAATAGGGATATCTGCTAAGTGATCCCATCTGGCAACCTCATCAGGTGTGGCGAGGCAACTGAGACCTACGTTTAACTTCTTTAGTGTTCTCACACCATTGAGTGTATACATGTTGCCATCATGCAGAGAGTCTATCTCAATGTTCACACTGCGAGTAAATATGCCTTCTTGGCTGCCTCCTACCGTATCAAGATCCAGCCTTGCAGGTTTGCCTTTGACCTTGAGTTTCCTTGTGAGTTCTTCTGACACTAAACTTGTGTTGGCTCCAGGATCAAGTAATGCGTATGTGACAGAACTGATGTTGCTAGCCTTGCCTCTAACAACCACAGGAACAATAGGTAAGCAAACTTTACCATCCCCAGCACCAGCAAATCCACAAGTAACATTAGGTGATTGAGTAGGTTGTATTTGTTGAGTCGTTTTATTGTCACCAGTGGCATTTTGACTTGCTGCTGCATTTTGCTTGTTAGCGTGGTTTGGGTGTAGCCATTTGTTATGTTTCTGTCCACAGCCAGGAACGTTGCATACCCAATTGCGTGTGCATACCTCAGCACTATGTCCCATCATGAAGCAGTTTTGGCACAAGCGTTTCTCCTGAACAAATGTGAGGCGTTCTGACACAGTCAGTGATCGGAAAGCTGGGCACTGGTTCAAGAAGTGGGGCTCTGAACACTTCAGACATTTTGAATTAGCTGGTCTTCTGGTAGGTGTAGACTTGCTCTCTTGAACTGCAGCTGCCTTAACATTTTCAGAGTAATTTGGACGAGGTTTCTTTGAGCTTTTGGTGGACAACATAATGTTGCTTGGTTTCTCCTGCTTCTTATAACTCACTATCCCACCAAAAACTGGGTCAGATCTCTTCTCAGCCTCTGTTTCAACAAAGCTGACAACGTCCTCAAGTTTAGGTAGATGTCCTGCCTTAGTTATTTCGTAGTTTATATTTAACCACTTGGACCTGAGATCTGGTGGTAGTTTGCTGATGATCTCAACTAATGTGCGGCGACCACTGAGCTCCTCCTCACACTTCATGGCAGAAAGTGTATCCTTGCAGCCTCTCAGCTGGTCCGCAAAATCTCTCAGTTGCACATTGTCTCTTATCTCTTTAAAATTCAAAACCTTCTCAACCCAAGCCTGGGAGATGGTATGAGGATTTCCAAATCTTGTTCTTAGTCGTTCGAGTGCTTCCTTGAAGCCTGCACTGGGATTGGGATTGTATAAGCAGTGACTAATAGCATCTTGAGCTTTTCCTTCAGTGTACTGGTGTAAACGAGTTAGCTTCTCTTCTGCAGCAATAGACTCTTTGTCCACCATCGTGGTGAAAAGCCTCATGAATTTCCAGTACTGAAGGGGGTCACCATTGAACTTAATCAGATCAGTTGGTGGGAGCCTCAGTGAGTCTACTTGGGCTTGATACTGCTGCCTTGAGAATTCAAGCAGCTGTGAGATTGAATCTTCTGCTATCGGTGACAGTGATGGTTGTGTTATCAATGGGCTCTTGCCAGCCTTAGGTGTAGAACAAAGATCAGTTGTTGCAGCTTGTATCCTTTGTTGATTGTGTAACATCTGTGCATCTAGCTCAGCCTTGTGATGCATTCGCTGGAGTTCCAGTTCAAGCTCCTCTTTGTTGCGTTTAAGTAAAAGTTCAAAGTTTTCTTGTTCCTTCTTTCGTAAGGCACGTAGGTTTTCTAGCTCAGCTGACACGGAGTTATCATCATCTGTGCCATCTGGAGCTTCTTCAACTGGATCATTTTGATTCATGTTGTCTAGTTCATCAGCATTTTGCTGATCATCAACCTCACCAGAGGTGTTCACTTCTTGCAACCAGGCTAGAGCGTCGTGACGCACATCATGAACGCTCATCAAGATGACCTTCTCATAGGCTTCTGACTCTTCTTTGTCAGTTTCATCAGTGAGCCTATCATGATAAAGTCTGTGTGCTTCCTGGAGTTGAGTGACAGCTAGGTCAAGGCTCTCCAGTACTTCCCTCAACTCTTCGGGCTCATTTTCTCTGATTTTCACATTAGCAGCTGTTATCATCCTAGTTACGGCTGCTTTGGCTTGTCCTTGCCGCCTCCTCAGCGTCACGAGATCGACTTCTCCCCCAGACTTGTCTGGGTTGGACATGTTGCCGGCGTGTTTAACTTTATGTTACGAATAACATAGACTCGTTGTTGTTAGTTGTTGTTGTTTTATTGCCCTCTGGTTATACACAGCTTAGAGATAGCTGGTTAAACTGTAAATAAAATGAAAATGCAATATTCAGAATCATAAAACAAATAAACACAAATTTAGACTCTTCCCTTATAAACCTTTGAATAAGTCACACTTAAGATCATGCTAAATTACTCACATTCAACTCTGAGCTTCAAATTCAGCATTTAAACACATTACAATCTTCAACATTAAATTTTCAGATTGATAAATCCGTCAATAAACTTAACCTTGTAAATCTTTAGTTTACCCTTTAAACATATGCAAATACATTAGATTACAAATTATGAGGATCTTATTTAACCAAAAAATAATTAAACCGAGTTGTTAGATTTACAGACAATCTGGCTGAATACAGTGAGTAATCTCAATTGAAAACATTAATTAGAACAACTTACCACGTTGGGCAATGTGATTTAGATTCTTAAGTGACAGGTTTAATCATCGTTACATCTGCTTAGCTTGCCTGGCTCTCATACAACTGAAAAGCCACTTGCCCTTCTTTCTCTCACCAGTCAGAAGACACAAAACCGTAAACAGAGAGTGGAGCCCTCTAGAGGAAGGGAGTGATACCAACACACAAGCTCCAGAAACCCTCTTACCTACCATGGCTAACCACCACTATTTCGATCCTAACACATACAAAGACCTTGTCACTGCATATGTAGATGGTTGTTCGTTCCGCTGAGAACACACCCTGATGGCAGGGGTGGGTATTATCGGAATAAACGGGTGGCCTCACGAACCCCTAAGTTTCAAATTGGGTTCTCAGTCCTCCCAATATGCTGAAATAGCAGGAATTCTCATCACAATTCAGTCTGCGGTCCAGAAAAGCGTAAAAACGTTGGTGATCTGCACAGACTCCAACTATGCGCGCCTAAGCTTCACATGCCACTTGAAACTGTGGAAAACCAACAACTACACCACGTCAAACAAAAAGCCAGTCACACACAAAGAGCTTTTCGTGGCGTGTGAAAACTTGGTAGACACACATGACCTGCAGATCTACTGGAAGAAAGTGAAGGGTCACTCCCGAGTCCCGGGAGATGACAAAGAATTCAATGACCAACCAGATAGCTTAGCCAAACAAGGGGCCTGCGAAGGCACATCATGGACATTCGATCCCTCCCTTTATCCAAACCCGCCCGACATCGAAGTCCTAGCTATTACACGGTCTCAAACTGTAACGAAGGCATCGCCTGACAATGCTAAAACTACCATTGTCTCTATTAACCGTGCTTTTTCTGACGCTGACTTAGTTACTCTCCAAGCTCGAGACCCATCTCTAAAATGCTTAGCCATGTCACTGACCCATCTACATGTCCCATCTCAGCCCAAGATCTTGACACCATACCAGGCCTTAAAGACCTATACGGCACCAGAGCGTCCCTCCAAGTCGTCAAAGGCTTGCTTGCAATACGCCAGACCCAACAATGCAGACGAGCTGAAGGCCACTATCAGAGTAACCTGGGCTCTCATATAACACCTGAGCAGTACCACAGACTGATTGACTCCATGCCACGCCGCATTGCTGCAGTAATTAAGGCAAAAGTAGCTCCAGCTAAGTATTGAGTGCTGTACATGCTCATACTTTTCATGTTCATACTTTTCAATTGGCCAGCATTTCTAAAAATCCTTTTTTTTTGTATTGGTCTCATGTAATATTCATATTTTCTGAGATACTGAATTTGAGGTTTTCATTATTTATCATTTATAATCATCAAATTAAAAGAAATAAACACTTGAATTGTATCATTCTGTGTGTAATGAATGAGTATACAGGTTGGGCCATTTATATGGATATATCTTAATAAAATGGAAATTGTTGGTGATATTAACTTCCTGTTTCTTGCACATTAGTATATGGGAAGGGGAAAACCTTTCAAAATGGGTGGTGACCATGGTGGCCATTTTGAAGTTGGCCATTTTGGATCCAACTTTTGTTTTTTCAATGGGAAGAGGGTCATGTGACACATCAAACTTATTGGGAATTTCACCACAAAACAATGGTGTGCTTGGTTTTAATGTAACTTTTATATTATATCCGACATTCTCTTAGATTTTAAGGGTACTTAATTTGGGTTTAAGTGAAATAAAACATGCAAAATCTATGTAAATGCTGTAGTGCGATCATTTTCATATAGCACATTTCTTGCAACAGTTATGTAAACAGACTGACAGAACAGTTGTAGATATTTGTATGATGTATTTGTGTTATATTACTGCCCGCTGACTGTATATAATCACACTTTGTAGCTCTACATTTTCAGACTGTTATCCAGTTGTTGCTCTGTAACCTGTTCTTCGAGAGTTCTTCAACTATTTAAGTAGCGGATTATTCTCAGTCCAACCGTGATCCTGAGAGATTAAAAAACCTCCAGCAGCACTGCTGTGCCTGATCCACATTCTAGCATATAACACACTAACACACAACCACCACCACACCAGGGTCACTGCAGTGCTGAGAGTTATCCAACATCCAGATTATACCTGCTCTGTGGTGTCCTGGCCATTGAAGAAGAGGGTGAAAGGGGGAAAGTATGCAGAACAAGAGATGTACTACAGTAATAGCAGAACTACAAAGTGTTGCTTTATGTTTGGTGGTGCTGAGAGAATGGACAGTGAGTGGTAGTGGACAATGAGAAGTAGTTGTAGTTTTGTAGTTGATCCCTGTATAAAACATAAATATTTCACATATTTATGCAGAGGTTCACATTTAAATCTAGTGAATTCTAAGCAGCACTTCACAATTTTCCATTAAACAATAATGATATTCAATTTTGATCATTCTTAAATAAAAAAAGTTCTTAAGATAATTCTCAAATAAATTCTTTTTGAAATTCACTGCTGTCCTGGAAACTTTCATAAATATTTTGATATCTGCAAACACTTAACATGAAGCTGGCATCACAGTGTTATATAAGGTTTATTTACTTGAAACTGTATATTGATTAGCTCTTCACAGGGAGAATTCAAAGGCACATCTCACTATGAATGTTTTTCAGATGTTTAAGTTAGATAAGGCTCTTGCTGATTGGTTAGATTGGTTGAATTTGGCCAATATCCTGGAGCACGTCTTGCTTGATCATAGCTTAGGGCAGACCTATTTGGACAGAACTCTGGGGCTCTTGGTGCTGGATGTTGCTATGGGGCAGGAGGACCCGGATAACCCATGGCAGAGTATGGAGGAGGATTGAAGGGTGGGGCTGATGAAGCTGCCTGGAATCCTGGAACTGTTTGGTTTTGATTTGGGAAGACGTCTGTGTATGAAGGAGGAGGAGCTACTGGATTGGCTGGAGATGGATAAGCAGGTGAAAGGTATAAATTGGGGTAAAGTCCCGAAGCTGATCCAAAGGATGTACTTGGAGGGCTGGGCCCAAACCCAGCCTGTGGCGTAGGGCTTGGTCCAAGTGCAGCTTGAGGTGGGCTGGGCCCATAGGGCTGAATATTTGGTTGACCAAAAGGCTGGCCTGCAGGGAGAATGAAGACTGGAAATTTGATCTCTGGATCACTAGCAAAAGGGACATCCAAATAGACCTATAAAAAAGGAGTACAATTAAAACCCATGTAGTGACTGATGGCAATACTGAAAAGTTTAAATTCTGTAATTTCCTAAGAAGCATTTCTATGTAAATCAGTGTTACATTTTTTAAACTGTAGAAAGCTTCTAGTAACTTGATTTCTGTTTTCAAACGTACTTTCTCAATTTTTTTACGAGTTCACAATATGAAGTGGAGTACAGTAGTTAAAGTTTTTGTATCAACCTCAATTTTCCTGTAGCTTGTGTACAACAAAAAGAGTGAAGAGAGTATAAACACATAAAATTAAATCTATAAAGAGGAAGGAAAATAGAACTCCCGTACCTTGAGTATGTACTGCATTTTTATAATACTACAAGTTGCCACTGTTAGTTCCAGGTTAGGTGGGATTCTCAGGGCTGTGTTGACTGTTTGCTTTGACCCATTTGGGATGGGATCTCCAACCACTTTGAAAATAGTTTTTAATGAATATTTAGAATGGCCTTGTGCACAGAACTCCTGTTTTTGCTCAAGTTTGTACTTCAGCTTGAGCTCACGTGATGAAGAATTATCAACATTAGTGGAAACCCTGATGACATCACCTTTAAAAAAGAAACAAAGTAAATATACAGAGTCAAAAACTGCACTGAAGGTGCTGAAAGCCACAGCTTAATCTGGGCCTTTTCTTGTCAGTACAGGAGAGTAGAATAAACTGACCTCGAAAATAACCCAATCTGTCAATTGTTGCTTGCACTGAGACACTTCCAGACGTAAAAAGTTTCATCCTTTTGCCTATGTTACCACTCCGTGGATTCTGTATGCAAAAATGAATAATACATGACAGATTGCAAAATGCATGATAAAGCAAATAAATAGTAGCTCTAACAAGCTCTATCAAGTACAGCATGAGAACTATATACTATATATATATACACAGTGCATTGCGAAAGTATTCGGCCCCCTTGAACTTTTGCCACATTTCAGGCTTCAAACATAAAGATATAAAAATTAAAAAATTTTGTGAAGAATCATCAACAAGTGGGACAAAATCGTGAAGTGGAATGAAATTTTTTGGATGTGTCAAAGTTTTTTAACAAATAAAAAACTGACAAGTGGCGCATGCAATATTATTCTGCCCCTTTACTTTCAATGCAGCAAACTCGCTCCAGAAGTTCAGTGAGGATCTCTGAATGATCCAATGTTGTCCCAAATGACCGATGATGATAAATAGAATCCACCTGTGTGTAATCAAGTCTCTGTATAAATGCACCTGCTCTGTGATAGTCTCAGGGTTCTGTTCAAAGCGCAGAGAACATCATGAAGACCATTGAACACACCAGGCAGGTCCGAGATACTGTTGTGGAGAAATTTAAAGCCAGATTTGGATACAAAAAGATTTCCCAAGCTTTACACATACCAAGGAGCACTGTGCAATCAATCATATTGAAATGGAAGGAGTATCAGACCACTGCAAATCTACCAAGACCCGGCCGTCCCTCTAAACTTTCATCTAGAACAAGGAGAAGACTGATCAGAGATGCAGCCAAGAGGCCCATGATCCCTCTGGATGAACTGCAGAGATCTACAGCTGAGGTGGGAGAGTCTGTCCATAGGACAACAATCAGTCGTACACTGCACAAATCTGGCCTTTATGGAAGAGTGGCAAGAAGAAAGTCATTTCTCAAAGATATCCATAAAAAGTCTCATTTAAAGTTTGCCACAAGCCACCTGGGAGACACACCAAACATGTGGAAGAAGGTGCTCTGGTCAGATGAAACCAAAATCTAACTGTTTGGCCACAATGCAAAACAATATGTTTGGCCTAAAAGCAACAGAGCTCAACACCCTGAACACACCATCCCCACTGTCAAACATGGTGGTGGCAGCATCACGGTTTGGGCCTGCTTTTCGTCAGCAGGGACAGGGAAGATGGTCAAAATTGATGGGAAGATGGATGGGGCCAAATACAGGGCCATTCTGGAAGAAAACCTGTTGGAGTCTGCAAGAGACCTGAGACTGGGACGGAGATTTATCTTCCAACAAGACAATGATCCAAAACATAAAGCCAAATCTACAATGGAATGGTTCACAAATAAACGTATCCAGGCGTTGGAACAGCCAAGTCAAAGTCCAGACCTGAATCCAATCGAGAATCTGTGGAAAGAGCTGAAGACTGTTCACAAACGCTCTCCATCCGACCTCACTGAGCTCAAGCTGTTTTGCAAGGAAGAATGGTCAAGAATTTCAGTCTCTCGATGTGCAAAACTGATAGAGACATACCCCAAACGACTTGCAGCTGTAATTGCTACAAAAGGTGGCTCTACAAAGTATTAACGCAAGGGGGCGGAATAATATTGCACGCCCCACTTTTCAGCTTTTTATTTGTTAAAATAGTTTGACACATCCAATAAATTTCATTCCACTTCACGATTGTGTCCCACTTGTTGTCGATTCTTCACAAAAAATTTAAATTTTATATCTTTATGTTTGAAGCCTGAAATGTGGCAAAAGGTTGAAAAGTTCAAGGGGGCCGAATACTTTAGCAAGGCTCTATATATATACAGGGGCTGGACAATGAAACTGAAACACCTGTCATTTTAGTGTGGGAGGTTTCATAGCTAAATTGGAGCAGCCTGGTGACCAATCTTCATTAATTGCACATTGCACCAGTAAGAGCAGAATGTGAAGGTTCAATTAGCAGAGGGTAAGAGCACAGTTTTGCTCAAAATATTGCAATGCACACAACATTATGGGTGACATACCAGAGTTCAAAAGAGAACAAATTGTTGGTGCACGTCTTGTTGGCACATCTGGCACACCACCAAGAAGGACGAAACACATCCAACAGGATTAACTGTGGACGCAAAAGGAAGCTGTCTGAAAGGGATGTTTGGGTGCCAACCCAGATTATATCCAAAAAACACAAAACCATGGCAGAATTAAATGTGCACCTCAACTCTCCTTTTTCCACCAGAACTGTCCGTCGGGAGCTCCACAGAGTCAATATACATGGCCGGGCTGCTATAGCCAAACCTTTGGTCTCTTATGCCAATGCCAAACGTTGGTTTCAATGGTGCAAGGAGCGCAAATCTTGGGCTGTGGACAATGTGAAACATGTATTGTTCTCTGATGAGTCCACCTTTACTGTTTTCCCCACATCCGGGAGAGTTATGGTGTGGAGAAGACCCTAAGAAGTATACCACCCAGACTGTTGCATGCCCAGAGTGAAGCATGGGGGTGGATCAGTGATGATTTGGGCTGCCATATCATGGCATTCCCTTGGCCCAATACTTGTGCTAGATGGGCGCGTCACTGCCAAGGACTACCGAACCATTCTGGAGGACCATGTGCATCCAATGGTTCAAACATTGTATCCTGAAGGCAGTGTCATGTATCAGGACGACAATGCACCAATACACAAAGCAAGACTGGTGAAAGATTGGTTTGATGAACATGAAAGTGAAGTTGAACATCTCCCATGGCCTGCACAGTCACCAGATCTAAATATTATTGAGCCACTTTGGGATGTTTTGGAGGAGCGAGTCAGGAAACATTTTCCTCCACCAGCATCACGTAGTGACCTGGCCACTATCCTGCAAGAAGAATGGCTTACAATCCCTCTGACCACTGTGCAGGACTTGTATATGTCATTCCAAGACGAATTGACGCTGTACTGGCCACAAAAGGAGGCCCTACACCATACTAATAAATTATTGGGCACCAGTCCTTCACAGGGCAACACACAGACTAACACATTCACTCACACACTCACACCTACGGACACTTTTGAGTCGCCAATCCACCTACCAACGTGTGTTTTTGGATCGTGGGAGGAAACCCAGGCGGACACAGGGAGAACACTCCAAACTCCTCACAGATGGAGTCACCTGGAGTGGGAATCGAACCCACAACCTCCAGGTCCCTGGAGGTGTGTGACTGCTGCGCCACCGTGCCGCCCACACTGCAACAAGTAAACAACAAAAACTATACCAGTTTTATTTTTCACTTAAGTATGCATTATTGTTATTATTTATTGTATTGTTATTGTATACTTGCAGAATTAAATAATATCCTTGAAAGGTTCAGAAAAGCATATAGTGGCTTTTTGTGTTGTAATTTACAATGATCTCTTATATTTTTAGACATAAACTATTAATCAGGAATTTCTAAACAATAAAAGAATAACAACACTCAGCTACCTAATCTAAATAGCATGCAAATTTGCATTTATGTAAAACTAGACATTCACAATCAGGCATGTGGACAACTAAATAATGCTTAAAGTTGAACTCTTCAGCTAAGCCAATGGAGATGCCCATAAACTCTATCAGCTTCTGTTACTTCTGACATTTTACTGTCCCTTTAATAAAGAGTCCAAACTATGGTACCTACACTGCTTTAGATTCAGAAATGTCAAGAAAAAGAGCTACAATATTTGAAAACACACATTTTCAGAAGTGCACATACCATTAAACTGACACCAGCATCAATCCTTGGCACAAAGTTAATTTCTGCATTTGTAGTACGGTCCGGCTTCCATGAACGATTCAATCTGACTTCTAGAATATATTTAATAGAGCAATGGGATCCTTTAAAAGATGGTGGCATGTTCCTGTAATTGTAGTTCTAGATTAATTAACCATTTACTTTCAAATTGTATTTATGGCATTTTGATTAATGGTACATACAAAAACATCCCTAATTCTACACAATTTTCCATATGTAATGACATATTCTGTTACAATTAAGACAACAAATATTTAAACATCACTGAAATGGACCTGCCTCACTACATGTGTATGTCTTCAAAGTACCCTCCCTCAAGTTAAACAGTCTTTTACAATATAAGGCTCGGACATCTAGTTTATTATCTATCACATCAGTATTAGCTCACATATATTTTCTTTAAAATACTATTGCATTTTACCTTAAAATCACCAAGACCCGACTCAATGTCAAAACTATTTTGATGTGACATTTATTTTAAGTCATCTTGATATAAAGTTTGACAGTTTATGCAGGATAAACCTGAATAGCCATCGATAGAACACATTTTGTTAATTTTTCAAAATTACAAGTGGCATTTCTACATATTTTAATGCATAAACTTCATTTACTTCATTTTTATATGCAAGGTTCAGCGATGAAACGGTAGGTGTGTAATAAATTATGACTATTTGTGTTTCCTATGGAGGATGTTTTCATTTTTTATTAATTTTTTTTTTTAATAATATAAAAATTAACAAATTGTGTCAATAATTTGTTAATTTGTTAATTGCGGTGGTGCAGCAGTGTTGCAGTCACAGAGCTCCAGGGACCTGGAGGTTGTGGGTTCAAGTCCCGCTCCAGTAGACTCAAAACACATTTTGGTAGGTGGATTGGCGACTCAGAAGTGTTCATAGGTGAGAGTGAATGTGTGTGAGTGTCCTCCAGGGTGTGTTCCTGCCTTGCACCCAATGATCCCAGGTAGGCTCTAGACCCACCGCAACCCTGAACCTGATAAATGGTTACAGACAAATTATGTCATTTATCCAGGGGCGACCAAAAATACAACTGTGGATTTGTCACTCCTTTTATAATTAGCTTACATAAGCATCATCAAACCTTATGAACACTGCGCTAAGGTAAAAGATTACCACAAGAACTTCATCTAAAAAGCAAGGCAATATGATACTGCATTAAAAAGACATTTGAGGATCAGCACTCACCCATGGGGCAGCTGAAAGCTAAAGGAATAAACATGTCTTCCTGGCCTGACAATATTACCATCTGGAAATAAACAAATATGTAAGAGCAAAATAAATACAGTATTTGTCCTTTAAAAAGACCACAATGTTTTGTTTGTTTGTTTGTTTCTAATATAAATGACAATAACACATTATTCAGTACAGTGGTGGATGCTGGTCTTTCAAGGAGGGGAAGCTCAATTGCGGCCTACATCATAAAATGTGTCGGTTTATTTATATGTAAATTCTACCCTCCGTTCCTTTTAAAGAAAATGATCTGTGACCCTGTCGTACCAACAAGGCGTCTTTTCCAGGGACTTGACTAGTGTCCTCTCAATGGCCAGCAGAGCTAGGCTGCTTAAACGGCCTTGGCCCATGTGAAGTGTGTCCGCCTGTACTCCCACGGATCTTTATACCAAAGGATCGCTGATTCGCTCATTTCGCTGTCAATCAAAAAGGGATTCAGCCTCAGACAGATCATCCAATCATCATACAGAAGCTGAGCATCCGGGCCAGCCGAGGCCAGCCCACTGCCCCATAGACGCTGAGCGTCCGATGGGCGGGACAAAGCCCAGCATTTATCCAATGACTCGTCTCGTTTTGCTGCACTTCGCTGCTTCGCTATTGAACTCTGTGGACGCTCAGCGTCCAGACTGTTTAAAACACCGTGAAACTGCGGGAAAGCCGCGTCTTTACCAGTGATAAGAAGCTGATTCTGAACAAAAGTTGAGCGCGTTGTAGTGCATATTTATTCAATGACATGTACACACAACAGTATATATTTGATCACTTATTTTTTAACATTTTAGGGGAAGCTGAGCTTCCCTTGCAGTCTTAAAGCAATCGACACTGATTCAGTATAATAATGATTAAATAGTAATACGGGTTCCAAGAAAATATTAATTATCTCCCACTAATACAGTGTGAAACCAAATGTGTTGAAACGTACTTCCCCAACTGTTTATGCAAACTGACCTCATCAAATTTCAACATAATTCCCATAAACCTTAAGACTGGAATGATATGATGTAAAATATACAGCTTGTACTTACAGGTCTCCCCAGTTGTTATAATGTCATTTGGTTTGACTTTTGCTGTAAAAGTAACAGAAAGGAAAGTCATGAAGTCTTTATCTACTTTATCTCTTACAGTTACAAAGGTTACAAAAGGGTAATATTCCAGTGTACTTTGGCAGGATTTATTACACTCTATGGTCAAATGTCTGTGGGCATGTAGACACTTGCTCATCCAACATTAGACAGATTACATGTGCTCACTTATGTTGGAACATTTGTGTGAGGATCTGATTATATTCAGCCAAAAAAGCATTAGCAAGATCAGGCTCTAATGTTAGATTGCTAGTTTTGAATAACAAATGCCACTACAACTCATACTAAGCTTATTAACATAATTATTTTAATATATTCATATATATTTTAATCTAATAAGATTGAGTTCTATCCCCCTACAGAATGCAGTTACAGTGCCCCACAGCCCTCATGGTGAACTGTAACTCATTTACCACTGCTCCAGGGAGTTCCATTTCGTTATACTTTTCTAGGGAGATTATGCAAGCTGTGTGTGCACTAATGAATATCTGTAATCATAATGGATTTGGGTTTAAACCTAGAATGCCCTTTAAAATAAGGAGTGTATACAGATTTTTGGGTATATCCTCAGGACATTTCTTAAATACAGTTCTACAGTAAAGACATTTCTTAAATAATTTCTACAGTAAAGACAACTCGGAACAGCTAAGCTATTAAATGCTATTATAAAGAACAAACACGGGATTATGGAAGTATTATAAGATAACAGTTTATCGATCACAAAGGAAAGTAATTCTGTAGTATACCTACCCAATCATTATCTGGCTTAATTTATTTGTTTATTTTTAATATATGTTCATTTCTGCATTGTTAGCTAAATCCCTCATCTTACCAACAGATGTTACTGCTACGAAAAATACCGTTGAATTCAAACATGAAGACAGACTGGTCTCACCTGGTTTGGAGGGGTCCCGGATGAAGAACTGTTTCAGTTTGAAGTATCGTTCATGGGAGTGGGAAGTTTTTGAATCGTCAAAGCGCACATCCGCGTCCCCTTTACATTTAATATAAAAACAGTCAATCTTCACCTCCTTGGAAACTTCCAGAATTACCCGTCCCTGCAGCAGGTCTCCATTTGTGAACGTGTTCCTCTCGTTCACGGGGTCGTAGGTTAAAGTGAGTTCTTTAATCGTTGACATCTTAAACCCACCGTTAAGGGTCGTGGAATTTCTGCGCAGTTCAGACGCTCCACCGCAACCTCTGATAGTGAAATACACACCACAGTCATATTCCCCACTTCCTTTAAAACTTCTCTCCTGGTAAATGGGCGAGGACCCACTGATAAATGAGTAATCTGTAATACTGTCAGCAAGCGTTTAACCTGAGTATTACACTCCACATTCAATTCCATCCCAGTAAACAAGGAACGTCCCTGGACGTTCAAAAAAGGTCTAAAAGTAGTCGGTCCGTCAATGACATATTTTAAACGTCAGTGGACGTCCAAAATGAATTGAAAACAAGTCCGTCATTTCAGGACCAATTGATAACGTCAATGGACGTACAAGATGCGTTGAAAACAAGTCAGTTATTTCGGGACAAACTGATAAAGTCGGTGGACGTCCGAAATGCGTTTAAAACAAGTCAGTTAAAAGAGAGAGAGAGAGAGAGAGAGAGAGAGATGTGTGTGTCTGAGAGAAAGATTGAGAGAATGTGTGTGTTTGAGAGAGAGAGAGAGAGAGAGATGTGTGTCTGAGAGAAAGATAGAGAGAATGTGTGTGTTTGAGAGAGAGAGAGAGAGAGAGAGAGAGAGAGACCCTCCCCTTCAGATAACGGTTGCTCTGAGTTTGAATACAGCGCCAAAATAAGTTTCAGTGGGTGATTTTTCAACGGTTTGTGGAAGCAGGCATTACTAAAACATTCAGACTACTCTATATTCAGAGGTAAGTGATATTTAATCTTAATAAAAGTTTCACCCATTCTGGTAAAGTATAAGTATTTAAGCTCTAGCAAAGCAGCAGCTATGCTAGGTTAGCATCTCAGTGAAGACAAGTGAAGGAGTAGAGGAGGATAATAGTTAACTCATTCTGTATAAAAAAATTCATAGTAATATTGCATTATTAACAGTAATGTTTTTGACATTTATTTCAGCAGGTCTGGGTTTAAATTTAAAATTCCCTTTCATACATGCAAGTTTGATCTTAAAATTACAATTCAATTTACATTTGCCATTTCATAGACTTCTATTGACATTAATTTTTTTATTAAAATTTTTTTAACTGATGCTATATTGTGCATATTTACAACTAAATAAACAGCATATAAAGTCATTATGAATACTTGTTTGAATAATTCTGGTACACTTTAATCACCACAGGGTCTAAAATGGTTTGTCACTGGGGTGGTATACACTGTAAAAAATGTGACCCATTAGTTACTTAAAAAAATTATGGCAACAAAGTGACACGTAATATTAATGAGTAGATTCTAATTTTCCAACTTTTAAGTAACATTCATTGAATAAATTAACTAAATTTAAGCAAGAAGATTATGTAAATGTTAATAAAATGCACAGTTAAAATGTGTTGGATTTAGTAATAACATGCCTAAATATGAATTAATATAGCTCAAAAATATTGAGTAAATACAACTTAATTTCACAAGGAAAGGACTATTTATCTGAGAAAACTTAATTAATATTTACTAAATATCTTGCAAGTATTGATTTACATTTACTAAATATCTGGCAAAAATTGAGTAGCATCTACTAGGATTCTGGAGAAAGCTTGTTTCTATTCACTAATTATAGTAACTTTACATCTATTCAATAATATCATGTGTCACTTTGTTGCCATATTTTTTTTATGTTAAATCTACTTAATTTGTCCTTTTTGTGCATGTTCAAGTCAACAGGTCAATGTGCATAAAAATAATACCAGGTAAACATTTATTCAACTCTTGAAACATTTATTCATACAAAAATTGAAAATTGATACAACTACATCAAGGATCACAGGCAGAATATATTTTGGGGATGTGATGCAAGGTCAAAACTTGCTGGTGCACTTAAATCTCAATAATGTTTTGAGACTGCACTCATCTTACACCAGATCAATTTAATTAGGATTCAGCATTCACCTGCAAATAGATGAATATTAGCTTTAACTTCATAAGTGTAATGTTTTAGTGTTGGTCTTTTCTATTCATCGATTTGCAGGGGCATCCTGAGTCCTAATTAGATTGACTGGGTATAATTGTTAACAAAATATGATATCTTGTATTTGAAATACATTATGTACATGAAATATAAACAGACATAACCTTGCTGTACAGTCAAACCATTTAAACCAGACTGTAGACAGTGAGCAAACACAGGTCATAAAATTGTATAGAAACGATTTGAATTGGAATTTTTCTTGCTTTTAATAAGTACTAATTATATTGTTTATAGTAGTGCCCTCAAGTCAGGCTCGAATTTAGTTTTACGATTGAGATAAACAGAAAAAAGTAAACTACGAGCCATATCGGCTACAGCCTGTTTTCGAACGCTACAAAAACCAGAAACACAAATTAGTGCAAATAAACAGTGAATATAACACCGTTTCTGACACAGAAATAACACAGCAGTAAAAATTCAGAGTGATCTGAATGGTCTACTTTAACAGAAACCATCGGGTATATGGTGCGAAAAGAGAAAATGCGATTGGGAAATAGATTTAAAAAAAAACTTAGCAGAAAAACAAAGAGATTAGAAATAAAAACAAATAGGTGTTCCTACACAATATTATGAAAACATGCATTCTGATATATTGAGAATGGAATGCTAACATAATACGTAAACTGTTAAATGTTTAGTAAACAGACGAATCATTGCCGCTGATTTCGTGGTGTGCTGTAATTTGCTGAACTCTATTCAAACGCAGCTCTGTGTGTGAAGTGAGAGTGCGCTAGAGCTGCAATGACCGTTTGAAAGTGTACTCTCACAGAGACTGAGCGTCCTGTCATGGCTTCATTATACCGTCAACAGACACATGAAACGACATGCAAACTACAGAAAGCACAACATCAGCTTCTTAAAACCGTAATTCAGGATTGTAATCACAAAAACACTTTGTTTTTTAATCAAACGTTGTTCCTCACCATCAGCTAACTCTCCAGTCTGTGCTCGAAACCGGTCTTTATGAAGCACTGGTGTTTGTAAATAAACCGCCTCAGTTACCCGCTCGGTCTCTCTCTCCCTGCTCATAGCAGAGGCATCTGGTGTTGTTTTAGACAGAGAAAAGAACTCCAAACGTTGAAATCAACGAACAGAAATGAGGATTACTCTATTCCTGCTCCATGGTTTTGCGGTTTCGGATCTCTTAAGGTGGAAATGCCTCCAAACTCCGGAGACGGCTAACTGCATTAGCGACAGTGCTACAAACTAAACACCTCGAGTTACAAATGAGTGTCTCTGGGAATTCAATCAGTGAATTAAAAACTTACAGACGAGTTAAACTTCATCCACATACAAACAACTGTCGCTTTCCCCCTCAACTCAAACACACCGATCCACCTTAAAAATGCGGAGCTTAGAACTGCGTGTCCCCACATTTAAGAGCGCCTCAAACAAAATACACAAATTTAGATAAAAATTGTTCTTTTGCTGTTAATAAATTAAAAGCTGTTCACTTTGGGAAGTCCGAGGACGTTCAGAACCCAGTAGTGCTGGTGTTCACGAGTTTCAAATTGCATTGGGCGGAAGTGTATGATGATTGTAATTAAAGACCTCCCAATGAGTAAAATCTATTGCATTTTCTGGATCTTTGGTGTTACTATTAAAACATGAATAAATTCTATTCAACATATCCCAGCTAATTTTATTTAGCCAAAATTGTGTAAATTGCAATTAATACTTTGTTCAAATTTGTTGAATTTAGCTCAATTTTATTTCAAACTACATGAAGTCTTTTTATTAAGTGCAAGTTACTATTAGTTTTTAACTAAATATTAATTTACACAGTCCCACTTTTTACAGTGTATATAAAGCTAATGTTAATAATACATTTTAGCCCCTTATGGTTCCAAGTATATTAACTAGTACAAAAACATGACTACATAAAAGAACTTGAAAGGTACACTGAAAGGGGTACAGCCCCAGTGACAAGCTTTTGTACACTCTGTACTTTGTACTTTGTTCAAACCTGTACTTTATTTTCTTAGTATGTCGATTTTTGTTTCATTTACATGTGTAATCGAATACAGAATATTAAATGTTTTATATTTTCATTAAATATATATATATATATATATATATATATATATATATATATATATATATATATGTAATTGTGTCCCATATTTGAGTCACATATTTTGGGCTATTTACAAAAATTTGCAAATGTGTTTATAAATATTTTTCTTTTACCTATGGGTGTAATGTTTTTTCCAACCGGGATTGTGAACTGACAGGTACAATTAAATACTAATAGAAGTGTTACATAATGGAAACTATTAGAGAAATAATGGTTAAACTATTAGGAACCATTAAGTGCTAATGGGTTACATGATGGAAACTATTAGATGTAGACACCATTAAAAACCAGTCTGAACCATTACATTCTTAATGGAACCTACTGTACTTTGAAAGTACATTTGCAATGTGAGTCTGTTACTCGTCTTTTCAAAGTTTGCTTGAATGTCTTTTTTCAACTTTGATTCAGTGTTTATTGAATGACATTTAGGTACGTGATTTCAACGTTGATATAACGGCTTTAAAAGGACGTATTTAATGTGACTTTTTCAGTCATCTTTTCAACTTTCATTTTCAACCTTAACAAAACGTTGATTAGACGACAGTCAAGTACGTTATTTCAACGTTGAATCAACGGCTTAATGTTTACTGGGTAACTTCTCCCCACACGCGAAGTTCCTCCGGGTTGCCAGGTTGAGGAATACGGATCCAGGAATGACGGATCTTCATATGTTCAAAGAATTTAGCATACACACAAAACAATGAATCTATGCATGTTTTTTCATCCACAGATATGTTCGAAGCTACAGTATTAAAACCCATCATTTCCAGTTGGTTTAGGGGTGAGGCAGAACACATTTTTTCATTGTGTTGTTTGTGTATGTTACTTTATTTCATATTTTTTTTTACTGTACAGTGTCCTTGGTTGTCTTGAAATGTGCAAATGAAATATTATTTTCCTATCTAAATCTAAATCTACTGACCTATGACATGAACCAACAAAATAATTTTCCATGTTTGACTTCAGTTTAGCTTGTGGGCAAAAAAATGTATGGGTCCACATGAATGTGTTGGGTTGGTCTGTGACCTAAGAAACCCTGGCTGATTGAATTCTTCTGTCTGAGACACTGAAACAGTTTTGTTTCAGTGAAATGTGGCATTTGGGGACAGCAGAACTATTGTAAACAGTTATGAAAGATTTATACAGCTCCTTTCCCTGCCTATAGTAGTCAGCTATATGAATTTTTGCCAGAATTTAATGGAAAACTATTAGCACATTAGCCTCTAATGCAGTGGTCGCCAACCAAACAATCACGATCGACGGGTCAGTCTCCAAGATCATGGCAGTTGATGGCAGTGCTGCTTCAGTTATTGCGTTTAAGTTGTTATAGCTGCGTCATATATCTGTAGTGGTTCATTGGCTAGTTAAGCAGAGACATATAAAGCCGCAGTCACACAGGGCTTGTTTCCGCAAATTATGACACGTGAATTCATGCACTTGACCAATAGTTCTGCTGCTCTGTTCTGTGTTTGCCCTGTCTGAGCCAACAGGGTGGCAGCGCTGGTGACATTATACAAACATTTAATGTATATTAATAAATACAACATGCGAAAGTCATACTATACCCCAGTGCTCTGTCAAGTTGTGCTAACTTGTTAAAATGTGCTACCATTGTGTACTTTTACAAGTACAATCACCTAAATAAAACATTAGGTAAGATATTTGGACAGACTAAGAAGATATCAGGAAATGATCACAACAGAAATAGCAGGGTAAGAGCACAGTTTTGCTCAAAACATTGCAATGCACACAACATTATGGGTGACATACCACAGTTCAAAAGAGGACAAATTCTTGGTGCGCATCTCGCTGGCGCATCTGTGACCAAGACAGCAAGTCTTTGTGATGTATCAAGAGCCATGGTATAAGAATGGCTTAAAATCCCTCTGACCACTGTTCAGGACTTGTGTATGTCATTCCCAAGACGAATTGATGCTGTATTGGCCGCAAAAGGAGGCCCTACACCATACTAATAAATTATTGTGGTCTAAAGCCAGGTGTTTCAGTTTCATTGTCCAACCCCTGTATATGTGTGTGTGTGTATATATATTCATTCATTCATTATCTGTCACTGCTTATCTAGTTCAGGATCATGGTGGGTTTACAGCAGGGATCGGCAACCTTTACCACTCGAAGAGCCATCTGGACCCGTTTCACACAGTAAAGAAAACACTGGGAGCCACAAAATCCTGTTGAAATTTTACATGAAATAACACTGCATATAACAGGGTTTTTTTTGCCTTTGTGCTATGTATAAACACTATACTGTGTTACATTTATGAAATTAATGAACGACTGCAGAAAAATGAAATAATATTTCTGCATGCAACAAAACATTTTTAACTCCGAAAAAAAGATGTTGTGTTGACGGTTAAGTAAAATACTCAATGTCTATTTGAGTCCTTGGAGTAATGGGGAAAAAAGTCCTTCACAGGGCAACACACACACACACACATTTATACCTACAGACACTTTTGAGTCGCCAATCCACCTACCAAAGTGTGTTTTTGGACTGTGGGAGGAAACCGGAGCACCCGGAGGAAACCCACACAGACACAGGGAGAACACACCAAACTCCTCACAGATAGTCACCCGGAGCGGAAGTCGAACCCACAACCTCCAGGTTCTCCATATTTGTGTTTTGTTTTATTGTGTAAGAGAGAAGCTTTTTTTTTAAACAGGGTTTCAGGCTTATTGAAAAACTGAAAGTAGAACCATTCACATTTAGCCATGAAACACAGCCAAGAAAGTAAACAAACCATGGTATTCTAGCTGGGTGTGTTTCTGGCTTTTAGGATTAAGATCTTTATTCAAATTGAAGCAGTGAGTCATTTCTTGGGTATAGGGCGAAGTGGAGTGGAGTTTTGGGGTGTGAATTTGAGTTGTTTTCTAGGCCTGTAATTATTCAAAGGTAATGGCAGATTTCTCCATTATACATGTTTTTTCCATAGAAACACATCTTAGATTAGCAGTGTTTAACTGACAAATATGCCGCCTGTTCAGATTTGATTAAAGATCATATATGGGTGCAAGCTTGCTGGGAAAGTAATTTTTTGTTTGTTAAGGTTGTGTTCTTAACAGGAGGCTAATAATGCGTTACATAGTATTGCATGTAAAGATCCAGTACGGACATGCCACAGGAGGTCATTCCTACCAGTGGCTACCAGACTTTATAACTCCACACTTAAAGCACGACACCTTTCACATGTACAGTAATAACAATAGAACAAATTTTTTAATTATGAGTGTAACAACTCAAATGTGCAATTCTCTTACTGCTGTATACAGTATATCTGTATTTATTATTATAGATGTGTACATATTGTAAATTTCCTTTTGTGTTAAATTTTTTATTAGAGTGTTTATTCTTTTACAACTGGTTGCTACTGTAATAATTGCAATTTCCCCCTGGGATCAATAAAGTATTTCTGATTCCAATTCTGATTCTGACAGTGCAGTAGCGCATAGTGCACAGTTGCATTGTATGTTTGGAAAAAAAAAATAGTTTCCATTCCTACAGAACCAGACTCTTAGATCGTAGAACTGTCCGTAAATCTGTATAAGAGCTGACATAATAATCTGACATAAGAGCTATTTGTCTTTTGGACACATGACTATAAAGGCCTATTTGTATGACATCCTTTGCTCATATTCCATACTACATATAGCCTTTTACATTTAACTTAGTAATAGTGACACATATGGCAACATTACGTACTAGTCTGTAGAAAGTAAACCTCAGACAATTAACTGAATAATAAACGGCATAAGCATATTCTCTTGTCAGGTTGATTAGTTCATTCAATATTTGCTATATTGGTTATATCAGTGTCGTCTTTTTTATGCAATTTAAAGGTGCGTAATATGCAAACACCAGCTGACATTAACATGTGAAAATTTAATGATGAATATTAATAGAAATGGTCCAGTAGTATATGAACATTGTGCATTATTTATACATATACATTATATATATATATATATATAAACAGACATTCTCTTAGATTTTAAGGGCACTTAATTTGAGTTTAAGTGAAATAAAACATGCAAAATCTATGTAAATGCTGTAGTGTGATTATTCTCAAATAGCTCCTTCTCCAAAAAAAAAAAAAAATCATAATAAAAAAATATATATATAAAGCTACTACTAATAAAACAAAAATAATAAAAAAAAATATATATATAAAACTACTACTGCTAATAATAATAATAATAATAAAGTACAAAACACTTTATTTCAGCACATTTCTTGTAACAATTATGTAAACTGACTGACAGAACAGTTGTAGATATTTGTATGATGTATTTGTGTTATATTACTGTCCGCTGACTGTATATAATCACACTTTGTAGCTCTACATTTTCAGACTGTTATCCAGTTGTTGCTCTGTAACCTGTTCTTCGAGAGTTCTTCAACTATTTGAGTAGCGGATTATTCTCGGTCCAACCGTGATCCTGAGAGATTAAAGAAACCTCCAGCAGCACTGCTGTGCCTGATCCACATTCTAGCATATAACACACAACCACCACCACACCAGGGTCACTGTAGTGCTGACAGTTATACAACATCCAGATTATACCTGCTCTGTGGTGTCCTGGCCATTGAAGAAGAGGGTGAAAGGGGGAAAGTATGCAGAACAAGAGATGGACTATAGTAATAGCAGAACTACAAAGTGTTGCTTTATGTTTTGTGGTGCTGAGAGAATGGACGGTGAGTGGTAGTGGACAAGGAGAAGTAGTTGTAGTTTTGTAGTTGATCAATGTATAAAACATAAATATTTCACATATTTATGCAGAGGTTCACATTTAAATCCAGTGAATTCTAAGCAACACTTCACAATTTTTTCATTAAACAATAATGATTTGCACTTAAGATAATTCTTAAATAAAAAGAGTTCTTAAGATAATTCTTAAAGTTATCTTTTTGAAATTCACTGCTGTCCTAGCAACTTTCATAAAAACAAACACTTAACATGAAGCTGGCATCACATTGTTATATAAGGCTTATTTACTTGTAAATGCATATTGATTAGCTCTTCACAGGGAGAATTCAAAGGCACATCTCAATATGAATGTTTTTCAGATGTTTTAGTTAGATAAGGCTCTTGCTGATTGGTTGGATTGGCTGAATTTGGCCAATTTCCTGGAGCACCTCCTGCCTGACCATAGCCTGGGGCAGACAGATTTGGACAGAACTCTGGGGCACTTGGTGCTGGATGTTGCTGTGGGGCAGGAGGACCTGGATAACCCATAGCGGAGTATGGAGGAGGATTGAAGGGTGGGGCTGATGGGTTTTGATTAGGGAAGACATCTGTGTATAAAGGAGGAGGGGCTTCTGGAGTGGCCTGAGGTAGATAAGCAGGTGAAGGGTACAGATTGGGGTAAAGTCCTGGAGCTGATCCAAAGGATGCACCTGGAGGGCTGGGCCCAAACCCAGCCTGGGGCGTAGGGCTGGGCCCAAACCCAGCCTGAGGTGTAGGGCTGGGCCCAAACCCAGCCTGAGGTGTAGGGCTGGGCCCAAACCCAGCCTGAGGTGTAGGGCTGGGCCCAAACCCAGCCTGAGGTGTAGGGCTGGGCCCAAACCCAGCCTGAGGTGTAGGGCTGGGCCCAAAGGGCTGAATATTTGGTTGACTTTGCCAAGAACCAAAAGGCTGGCCTGCAGGGAGAATGAAGACTGGAAATTTGATCTCTGGATCACTAGCATAAGGGACATCCAAATAGACCTATAAAAAAGGAGTGCAATTATGAATCATGGAAATGCTGAAGACAAAAGATTCAATTCTGATTTCCTAAAAAGCATTTCTTTGTAAATAAATGTACATTTAACAGACCAAAGCTTTTAGTAACCTAAATTAACATGTGGAATTGTTTAAAAATATCAGTTAATGCAAGATGCAATCTGTAAGACCACAATGTAAAAATACATAACATTGAATAATTTCACAATATTTTTGAGTCCATAATTTGAAATGCAGGAAATGCAGTAGTTTGTGTATCAACCCAAGTTAAATTTCTTTTAGCCTGGGTTCAGCAAATAGCGTGAAAACAACACAAACAACATTAAAAAAATGAAGGAAAATAGAACGCCAGTACCTTGAGTATGTACTCCAATTTTATAATACTACAGGTTGCAACTGTTAGTTCCAGGTTAGGTGGGATTCTCAGGTCTGTGTTGACTGTTTGCTTTGACCCAGTTGGGATTGGATCTCCAACCACTTTGAAAATAGTTTTTGATGAATATTTAGAACGGCCTTGTGCATAGAACATCTGTTTTTGCTCAAGACTGAACTTCAGCTTGAGCTCACGTGATGAAGAATTATCAACATCAGTTGAAACCCTGATGACATCACCTTTAAAAAAAAAAAAAAAAAAACACAAATAAATACACAATCAAAGACTTTACAGAACGTGCTGAAATCTTACAGGAAAATAAATTAAACTGACCTAGGGTGTAACCAGTTTTGTCAGTTGTTGCTCTAATGGAGGCACTTCCAGACGTAAACAGTTTCATCTTTTTGTCTGTAGCAGCACTCTGTGGGTTCTGTATACAAATAAAGATTAAAACAACAGATTGTAAGATATACGGTAAAACAACAGTAGCTCTAACAATAGTAAGTAGAGCGTGACAGCTTTATGTATACAACAAGAAAAAAATCCACTAATGATATAAATGTCAAAACATGCCCTCCATTTTCAATAATGTTTTGCCAGCTTTACATGACTTGGGAAAGTACAACATGCATGTTTCACAAGAGCCATTATACAACGGTTGTTTCTGGCACCACCCTCTGATTGACTGAGAAGCACTCTAACCGTTTTTCCCTATAAATGTGTGCCATTAAAACTTATATAGAATATAGCCTAAACTATACTAAAAAAAATAAACTAACAAAGTAACAGAAAACTAAATGGCTAAACAGCAAAGCCAGTCTGAATACAAAACCGCCAGTAAAACCGCCAGGACAAAGGAAACTAAGATACAAGTAAAGCGAAAGCCCATTAGAAATGCAGTTTCTGTAAGGCTTGTTTGTTTTTCTAGCATTTGTGATGAGCTTTCAGCTGCACATTTAGGCATGTGTTAAATCACTCCCCATTCCCTAGCCGTATATGTAAAATATAATTATGAATTTTAAAACCAAACACAAAAGGGTAAATATGGAAATTTAAAATATAATTCACACTACTTTCACAGCTCTGTTTACTTATTTCTTATTTAATGCACAAACTCTTGTACAGAAAAGCAATAGAACACTTGCCTTCCACTTATTCTTTGTTCCACATCACAGTTGTGCTGTTATTTCATGATAACACATGACCTTGAGTGACCTTATTGCTTCAGAAACACACACCACACGGAAAGAAATTGACAACAAGGAGCAATTTTTCTATAGAAAAGCACCTGCAACCCCAGCTAGACTAGCTCCAAATAGCGAAATATCAAACTTAGTGGAAAAGATAGGTTGAAAAAAAAAATACCTCAAAAACTTTAAAACCATAACATGTAAACTTTAGAAGTAAATGTGTTGTCTGACACAGGCTTTGTGATTGACAGGTTGGTAGGTTCTTGGACAAATATACAACAACACACATTACATTTGTGCAATGCAAAAAGATGATATGAGAGAAAAAAGTTTTACAAAAACAAAACAAAATTTGATGTTTTTTTAATTCAAAGTTTCACTTGTTTAGCACTAAACACTGCAGCAACACTGCAAAACCCCACCCGCGAATTTAGACAACATCCCTGACAGGTTCAGAAAAATCATACAATGTGTTTTTTTGGGTTTATCACAGTACAACACATTATCATCATACTGCTCATCCTTATGCTGAACTTCACTTTTGCCTTAATCACCCCTGCAACAAACCACTCAACCATGATCTCGTATATTATTCAGCAGTCTAAACTGCATCCAAATTCTTTGTATTCTTGTAAAACTAGACATTTGCTACCAAGCATGTGAAAGACTTAAGTATGTAAATACAGGGGGTCCTCGACTTACGACATTGATCTGTTCCTACGTCGCGTCGTAAACCAATTTTCGGTGTAAGTCATAACATAAGTACATACTGTACGTAAATAACATACTGTAAGCACGTATCCTATCCTAACACCTATCCTCCTCGGTCCCGAGCCGCGTAACCGTGTATTCTTCCACCGCGCACACCAAACACGAAGTTCACTTTACGACGCAAAACCACTTAAGTCAAAACAAGGCTTTATACAGTAAATGGGAGATGTGTCGTAACCACGAAACATCGTAACACTGGACTGACGTAACCCGAGGACCTCCTGTAATGCTTCCAGAAACTCTTCAGCTAAAGTAATGGAGAGGCCCATGTAGAGCTACACTCACTCAGTTAATGTTAATTCTGACATTTTATTGTCCTTTAATAATCAGTCCTATGGTACACTGCTATAAATTCAGAAACCCCAAGAACATGAGCAACATGAAAAAAATACAAAATTTTAACAATACTATGCACATACCATGAAACTGGCACCAGCAGGAATCCTTGGCACAAAGTTGATTTCTGCTTTTGCAGTGCTGTCCAGCTTCCATGAACGATCCAATCTGGCTTCCAGAATATATTTAACAGAGCCATAATATCCTTTAAAAGATGGTGGCATGTTCCTGTAATTACAGTTTTAGACTAATCAACAATTTTTATTCAATCTGGCCCCAATGTAAAATAATAGTAATTTGTCTTTTGACATTGGATTTGACAAGAGCATCATAATGGACACATAGCACCTATTTGAATATGTTTATGTGGTGTAACCCTGAATACCCATGGATGGAATACCTGTCTTGTTATTTTCAAAAATGGAGTAAACTTACAAGTGGCATTTCTGCATATTTTAGTGTACACGTTCACACAGTGTAAACTGTCACAATATACTTTCACTTGAAACATATGTATTATTTTTTCCAATATGTAAGATTCAGCAGTGAAACAGTAAGTGTACAATAATGTGTGTAACACAAAGAACAAATGAATTATTTTTACTTTTGAATCAACAAAAGATGTCATTTACCCAGGGCCTCCAAACTCTTTACATACAACTGTAGATTTATCTCTACTTGTCACACAGGGCATTAGCAGTTGGCTCAGGTGTTACCCATTACTCAATGACAGAACCTCACCTCAAAACAAACCATTTTCTACACCAGCAGTAAACATAATATGTAAGTATTACATGTAATTACAGCATTACCCATGTAACTATGAAATAATTCTGCTTCACAGCCCAGTAGCATATTTTAACTGAAAAAGGTGAGATTGTTTAGCAAGCTAGCAATGTATATATGTAAAGTTGAAAAAGAAATAATGTGTGTGTGAGCTACTGGAAGATAAAACAGGGACAGGAAGGGCAATTAGAAATAAGAGGCGAACAGAAATATTTAACTAGTGGTCCTGGATTGTCCGTTCTGTCACACTATTATTCTGCAACATACTCATTTGCAATAGATCATTAATAAATCTTTACTTTTTCTTTACAGGTACGGGTTATGTTATTTCAATACATAAGTTCAAAAACAATAATTCTACATAATGTTTCAGTTGTGCTACGATAAAATGTTAAAACAAGAACTTAATCTAAAACTCAAGGCAATATGAGATTGTATTATTTAGACATTTGAGAATCAGCACTCACCCATGGGGCAGCTGAAAGCTAAAGGAATAAACATGTCTGCCTGGCTTGACAATATTACCATCTGGAAATAAACAAACATGTAAGATCATTCACATTGCAAAATAATGCAAAATGCAAAATAATTCAGTGCCTTAAAAATAACCATAGCTAGGTTTCTTTAATGGGAGTGACAGTAAGAGATTATTCAGTGTAATAATGATTAAATAGTAATATCTTGTATGTTTTGAGAAAATGTTAATTATCTTCTAATAATACAGTGAACCAGGATTTATTAAAAAAAATAAATTAATAATAATAAAAAAAAAATCCTGAATTTTTATGCAAACTGACCACACCAAATTCTCAAAACATTCATTTCCATAAACCTTTTAACTGCAACAAGATGGTGTAGAATATACAGCTCATACTTACAGGTCTCCCCAGTTGATATAATGACATTCGGTTCAACTTTTGCTGTACAAGTAACAGAAAGGAATGTTGTTAGGTGTTTTTCTACTTAATCTCTTGGACAAATAATTACATAAGAGAGTGGAAAAATATTCCAGTGTACTTTCCCAGGACTTATTACACACTATGGCCAAATGTCTGTGGACACCTGCTCATCCAACATTTCTCCTGAAACAAGGATCAGTAGATGTACCCACTGATGTTGGAACATTTGTGTGAGGATCAGTTGATATTCAACCAAAAGAACATTTGTGAGGTCAGGATGATGTTAGATGACTAGTTTTGCATAACAAAACCACTTTCGCTAATACTATTACTATTACACTAATCTAACACTGTATTAGATGGAGTTCCGTCACCCCACATAATGTTGTTTAGTGCTCCACAGCCCAATGCTGGCAGGCTTTTATACTCCTTAACTGATCATTGCTTATCACTGGGCATAGCATGCTTTGACCTATTTTGGGGGGGGGTTAAATGTTCTTAGCCCTCCATCCCGCCCCCTCTTGGGTGCACTAGGACCCAGTGGAGCTGCTGCTGTTTCTGCATGTCTTTTTGACACTGTTGGCTATCCGTCTGTATTGCTTTCTTAACAATATGCACACTGTTACAATCTTTAAATAACCAAACTGAAAATCCACTGAGGCACTAGTTGAAATAGAATTATTCTAGCAAAGGAACCCTGATTATTGATGAACATAAAGTAAGCCTGCTTAAAAAACCTGTTAAAATGTTCATGCATTAAACACTGTGATATTCAGGGCAGACTGAATTGATGTTTATGTTCTTTCCTGAGTTTATGACTGTATATTTTACAAATACATGAGATACCTGTATATAATGAGTTAATAGCTGTTCACAACTCAGTTTTGTTTTTCTACTTGTAGATGGAAATTCCTTATTTATGTATTTGTTTTTAAAGCAGCAGCCCCACATGTGCAGCTGCTCCAGGACGTCCCATTTCATTACATACCCTTCTATGGAGCTTATTCAAACGGTGTGTGTACAAATGAACATCTGCGTTCACAATGAACGCACTTTTAAATAGCAGAATGTCTTTTAAAATTAGGGGGTGTGTACAAAGTTTTGGGTAGTTTACATTCTAAATTCTTTTCTTAATAATAAAAAAGTTCCAAATAAATACAGACAGCTCAGTTTCTAACCACTAGGCAAGTAGACTATTTAAGGATCAGATAATAATACAAGTGTTGATTTATTGATCCCAAGGAATTTTGATATTTTGATAGCATGCCTATCACAACTGATAGGCTCTTAATTTGCATTATTTCTTCTTTTCTGTACAGTAGTTCCTCATATTAGATTACTGGCAGATAACGTTCGATTAAAGCAGAAGTAGCAGTGGTCTCACCTGGTTTGGAGGGATCCTGGATAAACAACTGTTTCATTTTGAAATATCGTTCATGGGAGTGGTAAGTGTGTGAGCGGTCATTGTGTCTCTCCGTCCAGCGCACATCCGCGTCCCCTTTACATTTAATATAAAAACAGTCGATTTTCACCTCTTTGGAAACTTCCAGAAAAACCCGCCCCTGCAGAAGGTCTCCGTTCGTGAACGTGTTCGTCTCGTTCACGGGGTCGTAGTTTAAAGTGAGTTCTTTGATCGTTGACAACATTTTTGTGGTTGTTTTTGTCTGTTTGTTTGTTCAAACCAAAGCTAGGAGTCGAAGCAAGGGTTTCAGCGCAGATCACATTCTCCACCGCAGCCTCTGATAGCAACAAGATAAAACTCACTTCCTTTAAAACTTCTCTCCAGAAAAGTGGGCGAGGCCCCACTGTTATAGTAGTAATATGAAATACTGACGACAAGCGTTTAAAATGAGTATTGCACTCCATATTCATAAAATTGAAGAGCGACCACTTCCCCTTCTTTCCAGTCGCGTTCTAACGGGTTGGCAATTGGGACAGAAATTGCCACTGACACGAACGAGGACAGGTCGAGTTGAGGAACTGTGGACCTAGCGACATGCTTTAATTAACATGTTTACACAGAAAAGTGTACATAATTTCGCTAAAATATACCTATGCTAATGAAAGACAAAGCTGCAGCCTTATTTATGGTTTTCCCTTAAAATGTTTCACTGCCAAGGATGATGTATTTTTCTCTTCCTTTCTTTGCTTTCAGAAGATATGATATTACTGTTATTTGCCAGTTTCTCGTTTGAATTCCGTATGTAATGAGAACGGGGCGGAACGGTGGCGCAGCAGTGTATCAGTCACACAGCTCCAGGGACATGGAGGTTGAGTATAGAATATGGAACGCCGTTGGGCTCTAAACGTGTGAACACATGCGCGTTAACACGTAAAATTTTGTCGTTTACACGTTTACACGCTTCTTAAGGTTTTCACCAATGGGAGGCCTCAAATTCGGGAGTACTTACATATTCATGATAGGATTTACATCACACAATGTAGCTGACATGAAACATAAATCCTTTGTGAACATAGTCCCTATGTTTCATCTGAATTATTAATAACATAGTGAGCTAAGCGCTGACCTATGGCTACGTTGAGCCCTACGCGAGCAATGTGAAGACAGCAATACTAAGCTGATCCCCGTGGCAACTGGTAGTTTATTTTTTACAATAATAGACTCTGGTGTTTAATACCTTAATATTTGTAAACATGCATATTATTATATAACTTCATAAAAAGCTTTAAGCTTTTCATAATTTTATATCAAACAAGCATCACTACTCTCTCACACTATGTGTTTGACACATACTGAGGCGTAATTCATTCACATTGATACATTATGTGCATTCTTTTAATAGCATACTGCTAAACAATATGGTATCAATACAAACCCATAGTGAAATTAACTTTCCAGATCCTCCTCTTTCTGTAAACATGTATAATGTTTTTAAAGATACATTAATTTACTCATCTTTTATTTAATTATGTATATCTACTTCTATATATACATTAAAAACGTGATAGGTTAAATCTCCTTCAAAATGGAATTGAACAAAATAAATCTGAATTAAAAAATGGCTTTTTTTTCAGCAGTGAATTCTGTGGTGGCCATCATTTGAAGTGAGGGGTTTTTATATTTATATATATATATATATTCGTGTGTGTGTGTGTGTGTGCTTTTAAACGTTCAACAATATAATGTATTATATTTATATATGTATAATGTTTATACAGGATCTCAGAAAATACATTGTTCAGAACATTAAACACTGAAATTATTTCCGTTATTTGGTAAGTTATGTTGTTTCAGCAATAACGCCATACACCAGTAGGTGGCAGTAAAGCATCATGATTCACGAACATCATGATTCCCCACAGCGAAAAAATGTATACAAACAACGTGTTAACACGTTCGAAACGCATTAACGCGTAAATACATTAGCGTGTTAACACGAAATTATATGCTACGTGTTAAAACGGAGAATCCAACACGTTTAAAGATCAATGGCGTTCCATACATGTTCATAATAGGCCTTACATCACACACTGTAGCTGACATGATACACAAATCCTTTGTGAATGTAGTCCCTACGTTTCATTTGAATTATTAATAACATAGTGAGCTAATCGCTGACCTATGGCTACGTTGAGCCCTACGTGAGCAGTGTGAAGACAGCAATACTAAGATGATCCCCATGGCAACTGGAAGTTTATTTTTCACAATAAAAGGCTCTGGTGTTTAATACCTTAAAATGTGTAAACATGCTTATTATTATCTAACTTAATTCATAACATGCTCTAAAGCTTTTCATAATTTTATATCAAATATCACTATTCTCTCACACTATGTGTGTGAAACATACCGAGGCGTAATTCATTCACATTGATAAATTATGTAGCATACATCCTTTTAATAGCATACTGCTAAACAATACAGTGTCAATACAAACCCATAGTGAAAAAATGATCTTTCCAGATCTTCATCCTTCTGTAAACAAACATCATATCATATCATATTTATCATAGTTTTAAATGTGTAAATCAAATATTGTAAATGTGTAAAAAATATATTATTATTATTATTAATATTGTTGTTATTGTTATCTGATTAGTTTTGCTACCTAAGTGGCCAAAAATGTATGGGCCCACAATCTCTCGCTGACTTTGTCCATTTGAGACATTTTTGGAACACTGCAGTTGCATTCTTTTTTTTTCTTTTTTTTCTGTCTCTAGTGTGCAGCGAAGGGTGTATACCTTAGTGCAGACTTGAAGGCTTCGTCTAGCGAGAATTAGAACGAGCCCGTGTGTGCGTCATTTCCATTCCTCTTCACGGTCACAGTGGATCATGGCGGCGCACATGTCGAGCTTCAGGAGCTTGAGTCGTGTACAGAGGTAAAGCGAAATAATGTCATCTTAATACCACAGAGAGTACTCTAGTCAGCCTCTTACTGCTCTGTCAGCGGAGCAGACTCTGTGTAAAGGTCTCTGTAACTTGTTCACTGGCTTTACTCTGGTCAGCTTGTTAGTGGTAGCTGTTGTGTTTGGACCGCTGCAGCTCATTTTTCTCATGTTGCGTACGTTATTTTCAAGTTTACATTTAAAGCTAACTTCCCAATCCACTTTAAATTATGCAGCATCATTATTTTTTACATTTCTAAAGGAGCACTCAATTAATTCACTAATAATAAATACATTGATATATACATATCAGCTAAAACATTCCAACGACCTGTTTGTTTAATATTCTGTTTCCTTTCTCACGGCTCCACTGACAATAAAACGGAATTTTAGTTCTACAGTTATAAAATATAGTCCGTTTTGCCGCTGCATACGTTGTTAGCCTCCTTTTCGCCCTCTTCGTAACTGTTCAGGACCATCACAGAGCCGATATTATTTGGTTGGTGGGTCAGTCTCAGCAGCGACATGGACATTGTGGTTGTACCGTGTTGGTTGGCTCGTGCGAATGGATCGGACACTAAAACTGCTGGAGTTTTTAGACACACTGTACACTCCCTGGCGACCGTGCTAGTCATATCTGCATTGTCCACCGAGACGTCACCCAGTAAACAATTAGTCGTTGAAATGACGTAATGACTGCCGTCTAATCAACGTTCAAGGTTGAAAATAAAAGTTGAAAAGACGTCCAAACACGGACATTGAAAAGACGACTATTAGATGCATTTTGGACGTTCATTAACGTTATTAATTGGTCCCGAAATAAATTGCTTGTATAAAACGCGTTTTTGACGTCCGCTGACGTTATCGATTGGTCACCACTTAACTAACGTATTAAGATTTTGGACGTTTAAAATATGTCCTTGACAGACAGACTACTTTTAGACCTATTTTGAACGTCCAGGGACGTTCCTTGTTTACCAGGCAGCTCATCTGTTGGTCACAATGTTTCAGAAGACGTTATTGGCTCTATATTTTGGGTTACTGGACATTTCCCAGTCCAGCTGTGACATAGAGGAAATTAAAATCTCCAGGAGCACCGCTGTGTCTGATCCACTGGTTCCAGAGTACACAACACACCACCTTCACGTCAGTCACCGCAGTGTTGAGAATTATCCCCCAAAACACTCATACATCTGTTTCTGTTCCTTTGGGGGCATTGACCATTGAAAAACAGAGTGAAAGGGGACAAACAGTGTATGCAGAGTAACAGACGGGCTACAGTCTGTAAATGTAGAACTACAAGTTTAACTATATGGTAGGGTGACCAGACGTCCTCTTTTTTAGACTTAAAAAAATGTCCGGGCGGAATTGCACAAACGTCCGGGATTTTGTTTTTCTAGAGCTTACATAGAAGTTTGAGAACTAGTCCCGCCCTCCCCTACTCCGATTGGTTCGCTTGAGTGAGAAGGGGGTGTGGCAAAGTAGCCTAAAATCTTCGGATTGGACGGTCTGACTGTAGAGCTACCGTTATTGGTCGATAACCTTCTCTGTAAATATTTAATTGGCCAGTCTGCACGTCAGTAGTCCTTGTTTACGTCAGGCAAAGCTCAAATACCTACCCTCATCTCGAGCAGCTATGCCAAAACGTAAATGTAAGTTCTCGCAAGAGCTCATCCGAGACGTGTCCTCTTTTTCACAATCTCAGGTCTAGTCACTCTACTATATGGCGAGCTGGCAGGTTTTCTGTAGTTCACCATATTACATCAAAACAATTTTTTTGTAAAATCTGTTAAAACTCTACTGTGTTAATTTTCTAAATGTGTTAGCTTGTGTCCTTCTGTTGTAGGTTTGGTGTTGCGGCCTGTAGACAGTACAGCAGCAGCAGTGGATACCCCAACATCTCTCTGTCCACTCCACTGCCCGGCATTCCAAAACCGCTGTTTGCTTCAGTTGATGGACAAGAGAAACATGAGACTAAAATCACTACTTTAGAGAATGGGCTTCGAGTTGCATCACAAAATAAATTTGGCCAGTTCTGCACAATTGGAAGTAAGTATGGAAGTAAATACTGCCACTAATGTATGAGGCCATTGATAATGTACCAGCTGATGTTCTCACCTTTTACTGTTCTTTGCAGTTTTGGTAAATTCAGGTTCCCGTCATGAAGCCAAGTATCCCAGTGGGATTGCACACTTTTTAGAGAAGCTTGCTTTTTCTGTAAGTGAACTGTGGGTTGATATACATTGCAGTTATCACAGCTGCAAACATTTATAATAAAAGAATATGTACATGTTTAAATTCTTACAAATACAGTAAAGTGTCAGTGGCTGTGATAATAAATATGGAAGATACTGTGTAAAGCAGTTAAATCATTGCACCTCTGAAAAAAAAAAAAATATATTGCATTATTATTATTGCCCATATGAGCTGTGTAATTTGGTACCGAATATTGCACAGATGAGTTTGATGGCCACAGGTCGGAATGACCTCCTGTGGCACTCTATGGTGCAATTCGGTGAAGGGTGTACAGGATATACGCTTTTACAGGAAAGTTTCTGTAAAATATAAGACACTTTCAGCTTCCATTGTTTACATCTGCAAAATGTTACGCTTTATCATTTAGAAATTAAGCTTTGAAATGTGTAATAGTCATTTAGTTTTATTTATTCTTGTTTTGAACAGAACTGGAGATATAATGAGTAGTGCTTAAATTATGTTAAAGTTTTGTATTTTTGTTTTCAGTCTACATCACAGTATGGAAGCAAAGATGAAATTCTCCTGTCACTGGAAAAACATGGAGGCATTTGTGACTGCCAGACATCTAGGTTTTCTTTACGTTTTGATATTTTAAGAAAATGTTTAATTTATTTCCTTACCTAATTATTATTGTTATTGTCAGATACAGTAAAACAAATGCTGCCGCTGTTCCTCATGTCATTTTTACTATTGTTTTTAGGGATACAACAATGTATGCAGTCTCTGCTGAAGTTAAGGGTCTGGATACTGTGGTTAGCCTGCTGTCAGATGCTGTTCTGCAGCCACGTTTATTAGGTGAGACCGCATCACACTTACTGGAATGTATGGAATTATTTTCCCCTCCCTCTAGTAGTTTCTAATTATGTGGTCTTTTGTTTTTTTTAGATGAAGAGATTGAGATGACCCGCATGACTGTGAGGTTTGAGTTGGAAGATTTGAATATGAGACCTGATCCTGAGCCTCTACTGACAGAAATGATTCATGCTGTGAGTGGAATATTTCTTTATGTCCATTATTTTATAAAATGGCTCTTGCTTTCTGGAAATACAAAGCGTTTTCTATGATGGGAGTCATCCTACCTAGTGCATAATAATTCAAGATAGGCTCCCGACACACCACAATTCGAACTGTATGAAGCAGAAGATAAATGAATGACATATGAATGAATGAAAGATTAAATTAAGACCAGTCTGAGACACAGATCATGTAAACAAAATGATTTAGCTTAATCCCATTGTGGTTTTAGGCTGCTTATCGTGGGAATACAGTGGGTCTGCCTCGTTATTGTCCTGCGGAGAATGTGGACAAGATTGACCGGAAGCTTCTACACACGTACCTGCGCAGCTACTACTGCCCTGAGCGCATGGTGCTGGCAGGGGTGGGGATCGAGCATGAGCAGCTGGTAGGGTATGCCAGGAAGTACCTTCTGAATGTGAAGCCAGTTTGGGGAGTGAGCACACCTGAGAAAGTCGACCGATCTGTGGCTCAGTACACAGGAGGCATCGTCAAGGTTAAAAACATTCATTTGAACTTTTAATAACAGTTGTTCCTGGTAACAGCAGTTTCCACTGAATTATTCTTGAGAGGATCCTAATACTGCATCATTGTACACTATTGTAAGCATCATTGTAGAACTTGTTTTAGATGCAGTGGAACAGCTTGTTTCTAAACAGCTAAATTGGTTCTGAATAATATTTCATAAGATTTTATTTGAACCTATTATGCCCTGTGTATCTGCAGATTGAGAAGGATATGTCTGATGTAAGTCTAGGACCCACACCCATCCCAGAACTCACTCACATTATGATTGGCCTTGAGAGCTGCTCCTTCCTGGTGGGTCTGATAAACAATTAGTTTTACACTAATATGGTACTGTTTTGTTTTTTTTTTTTTTTTTTGTTTTTTTTAAAGCTAAGTTAACACATGAGCAATTCCTTTTAAACACCCGGTAGGAGGATGATTTTATCCCATTTGCTGTCCTCAACATGATGATGGGAGGAGGAGGGTCCTTCTCGGCAGGCGGTCCAGGAAAAGGCATGTTTACCAGGCTCTATCTCAACGTTCTGAACAGGTACCAGTCTTTTAACTTCAACCTGAAGGAAGCACTTCACCCAGACATGCAAGTGTTGGTAGTTATGTATTTAAACTGGATTGATTGTGGTCTCGTTTTAGGTATTAACTGATAAAGTATTTCTGTCATAAACATCTGTCAAACTATTATCTGAAAGGATGCTCAGTAAAACTAAACACAAAATATTTGTTAATGTTTTCCAGACATCACTGGATGTACAATGCAACCTCATACCACCACAGCTATGAGGATAGTGGCCTTCTCTGTATTCATGCCAGTGCAGATCCTCGGCAGGTACAGCTGGAATAATCATAGACGTCCTGCTGTAGCTAATTGTTTTTATAATAGTTTGATTTGTCATGATTAATTGAATGTGAACTTATATATTCAAATCTATTAGGTGAGGGAAATGGTAGAGATCATAACAAGGGAGTTTATCCAGATGGCTGGGACAGCTGGAGAGGTAAATTGTTTTGGGATTTCTAACAAGATTTCAGTGCACTGTAATTCAAACTATATAGTTTTATCATTGCAATTTCTGTCTTAAAATACAGTTGGAACTAGAAAGAGCGAAGACTCAGCTAAAGTCCATGTTGATGATGAACCTAGAGTCCAGGCCTGTCATTTTTGAGGATGTAGGTCGGCAGGTTCTGGCCACAGGCAAAAGAAAGCTTCCCCATGAGCTGTGCCAACTCATTAGTAAGTACAGCTTCTATCTCACACCTCAGACAAAGGGAAAAGTTTGACATTTTATGGGTTTTTGGTGTTTGTGGACCAAGATTTTTTTCTGTTGTGTTGTAATGGAACAGTTTTTGTGCACAGCACTCTATATATCCAGAGTTTTAAAAAGTTAATCTCCTACACTGCATTCACACCAGCAGTGACACGACAAAGCTGCTGGAGTTCATTAACCTTTAATGAGAGCTGATGTTTTCCAGTGACATGAGGCAGCACAAAGGCTGGCAAAATGGGTGGAGTCAGTGGTGCAGGGTGGTACACACTTTATCTGTGTCATTTGCAATGGTACACTCCTTTTTGGTTCGTACATCAGTGTCCCTACTAGATATGAACGACAAAATCACTGTCGTGGTGTCAAATGTCCCCATCCTATACCATATATCAAGGTTTAAAATAAATAAATAAAAGATTTGTAGAGAAGCATATCTGAAACTGTCGGAATTTCGGACGAGTTTGATTAAAGTACCAGAAATTGCGTGCCATTTGTTTAACATCAATGAAACCATGGCAACCAACATATATATATATATATATATATATATATATATATATATATATATATATATATATATATATATATATATATATATATATAATTTTTTTTTATTATTATTTTTTATCACGTCATGTAATGACATTTGACTAACTAATAACTAGCTATCGGCAGGTTGCTAGCTAGATGGATCATTTTATGAACCACCTGGATGGGGTAAATTAAGTTGTCATAACAACATAGGTGCACTTAAATGCAAAGCTATAATACCTCAAATAGAGAAATGTGCAAATGTATGGGAGATAAGTAAAATAAATTTGTCTTAACACAAAGGCAGATAGAGATAACAGTTCAATGATATCAACACACACTTGTATTTTCTTAAAGTGAAAAACATGTTTAACACAACAGTACAAGTATTATTTATCCTAGATTTACATGCTCGGGTGCTTGCTTTAAAAACACATGCTTGAGTTTTTAAAGGCTGCTATTTCTCTCTTGGCAAACACAGCTTACACTGCATAATAATGATGTTGTCTTCTGCACTTGAAGCTGAAGTGGTCCTTCTTTAAATATAGCCAAGGGTTCATATCCTAAGCAGGATTTGCCATTCAGCTTTCGCATTGAGACTAGTCTGCACCACTAATGGACTTGTCCGTCTCCATATTTCTTAAGAATTTAGCGATAGTTTGCTCTCCAGACTATCATTCACTCTGGTAGTTTAAGATGCGCAATTTTTTTCTTGCATTTTTATTTACATTTTTACTCAGTAACAGATGTGATTTGAAATTTAGCGAAGTATAATACTTCAAGCAAATAATGTTTAAGTAAAAATTTAATTACAGATTTTAAAACAGAAATACTCAATTACAGTAATTATAATATTTTTTGTGCGACTGGTAGTGTCGCAGTCACACAGCTCTAGGGATCTGGAGGTTGTGGGTTTGATTCCCGCTCCGGGTGACTGTCTGTGAGGAGTGGGTGTGTTTTTCCTGTGTCTGTGTGGGTTTCCTCCGGGTGCTCCGGTATCCTCCCACAGTCCAAAAACACACGTTGGTAGGTTGATTGGCAACTCAAAAAGTGTCCGTAGGTGTGAATGTGTGTGTGTGTGTTGCCCTGTGAAGGACTGGCGCCCCCTCCAGGGTGTATTCCCGCCTTGCGCCCAATGATTCCAGGTAGGCTCTGGGCCCACCGCGACCCTGAACTGGATAAGCGCTTACAGATAATGGATGGATAATGTTTTATACATTCTGACCTGTAAATCAAGACTAACAACTAGATGCAAAACATTGAAAGATGTATTCAATTTAAATACATTTTCTACTGGTCCATGTGTCACACAGCAGTTTGATTAATTTGACCCATTGTACAGGTATAGATATTTTTTTGCTAATTTTATATTTTTAATAGGACTTCATGGTTTATATTGTCTTCTGTCTCTCAATAGGTAACGTTACAGCTAGTGACATCAAAAGAGTTACCACCAAGATGCTGCGTAGTAAGCCCTCTGTAGCTGCACTGGGAGACCTGACGGAGCTGCCGTCATATGAGCACATCCAGGCAGCTCTCTCCAGCAAAGATGGCCGGCTACCTCGTATGTATCGTCTCTTCCGGTAGGACCTCCTCCAGTCAGCAGCGATTATAAAGTTGCTTACACCACGGACTGACCTACAGTTCCACTCAGTGATGCTGGAGAGCAGTGTGACAGTGGGCACTAAAGTTTCAGTTGTGTCTCTGCTGTATGGATTTTAATACAGTGATCTTTGGAGAGTGAATGTTTGGACTTGTCAAGGCACTAGAAGCAAAATTTGTGCCCCCAGCAGACTGGTTTTGACTGATATTTGCACAGTATAACTTTTAATCCCATGTCCAAATTTAATAACAGTGGAAATAATATCCCATGGATTCTAACGTGTAATTTTGGTCTGGATACATTAATATGATGTAAAAGGCAGTGTGCTTAGAAAAATGTATCAATTGTTAATATATTTATCAACTGCAAATGTGTGTTGATAAACAAGGGGTTCTTGTTTTCTCTTTGGTTCCATACTTTTGATAGAACACAGTGATATCAAAACGTTCCATTTACAGTCAATACTGTAATGCAGATATGAATATAAACTCAGTCATTTAGGTATCAAATTGGATCCAGGCCTAGAAGCCATCAAGAAATTTTTTATTTTATTTATTTTTTTTTTTTGTAAAATAATCATTGTGAAACATACTCCAAAAATGGAAATCTAAAACTCAGGTACTAACAGGTAATAGTGACCCTGTTGAAATGTGTTCTGAGAAGAAAACTGGCTAGACAATTGTAATACTCGGTGTACGTTCAAACACTTAAACGGTATTTGATGTCATGCCCACCTAACTATTTATAAACTTTTATTCATATTGACTTCTGTCTTATCAAACTTTCGCACGTTTAGAAGCTTTATTACGCACAGTAACTAACATCTTTAACTATTCTTTTTGTGAAGGTGCCCTCTGAATTAGAGCGGCAAAGGAGTTTTGTGTATACTGTCTTTTTTTTTTTTTTCTTAGTGTTCACATCGGTGCATATGTGATTGAATACTGGTGTATGAAGCGAATACAGACCCCTCCCACAAGTTCATTATTCTTTTCTTGATAGTTTTACACTTTATAATATCAACTTTTAACGGCGTATCTTTATCAGGTTCTTTTCTGTGTAAAGGCTCTGTTTTTGGTTCATAAATGTGGTTTACATACATATTTGGTCTTCATGTATTGGTTGATAAGCCAACGTTAGACTTTAACAACAAATGAGTCAAACACCACATAACACTGAAGGTGAGTCAGAAATAGCTGCTTTATGTTACATATGTTGTAAACATTAAAAATGTGCTTTTTTTTTGGTTTGAGACAACAGAATGGATTTAAAAAAGGCCCGAGGGCAATCATGAACAAGATCTCAGGCACTTTCCATAAGGAGCGTGAAATGTAATGTAAATGGATGGTTCACAATTACACTGGTCATTTCAGGTCCATGCAAGAGTACCGTTATTGTGTTAGTCTGTTAGGCTGTTTGTCAAAATCAGCCTTGCTTCCACACATGCACAGTCAGTTGACATTGACATCAAGTAAGCAACAAGCTATTTTTTTATATGACAAATTAAGGCAGTGGACCACAAGTCCAGTCTGAGCTGTTCAGTCTTGAGGGTGCACCTTTCTTTTTCAATGTCTGCACCACTATTAAATAGAACTTCCTTTTTAAGAAATAATTTTATGAATAAATATTGTAGTCTATTGAACAAATGGTCCATAAATTATTACATTCCTGTCATAAATTTGGTACTTGGAAAATTTACCTGTGATGGTTATCTGTAACCATCAATAATATACCCTTCTAAATTCAAGCATTAATTGAATAACTTTTATAAATGAGATCCATAAAATATTTATAAAATACCATCAAGATCTACTGCCATGTACTTTGTGGTTGTAGTAAACTTAAATATGTTCCGCTGCAATATCAGTGGAATTAATTGTACAAGGCCATTGAACACTGATTTAGTCGGAAATATGTTATAAATTTTAAGACAATTTTCATATAACCTTAAATAAGTGTACAAAATAATACAAAATAAGACAGGCAAAAATGTTAAGTAGAACGTAACTGTAGCGTTTAGGCTTGAGTGTCCAGGCACAGCCTTTTTTTCTTTTTTTTCCAAGCTCATCTGAGAATGTGGCAAACACTGCCTAAAATCTGGACGGTGGTCAAACTACATCCCCCATCAGTCTAAATTCTCCTTTGGTCCTGAAAGTCCAGCTTCCTAAGAGAATGCAGTGAGTGCATTCTCAGTCCATTCAGCTCTAGGGCTGCTGATCCAACATCAGGAGATGGAGCAGACAGTGCTGTTACTCTGGTTCTTCATTACAGCTTCCCTTCTCTTCAGCTCTCTACTGATTCTCCTCCTGATGCCCTCCAGGTACACAGGTCGATCAAACTGGCCAGCTCCCAGTGGAATGCTGGAGCAGAAGTTTCATTAGAATTTACTTCAGTTTCGAGCCCTCACCACACCTGCTATCTTTGTTTTATAGTCACTACTTTTTGCAAAGCAGTAATTAAGAACTCTGGTTCTTGAGTATCACCTGTTCCACACATTTTTAAATGTTGTATTGACTAATCAGCTAAATAAATTTGTCAAACTGTCTTCTTAAAACAAGCAACTGAATCATAATTGTTGGCTGTCTGGACATAACTGAACATATTTTTTTAAATGCATCTTGGATACGTAATGAATGTGTGCTATACTTACTTGTCCCTACCAGGCCGAATCTTGACCTGGAACATGCCGATGACAGGACGGTGATCTGAGGTCTTGATAGAGGAGCAGGAGCTGTACTTAACTACCTTAATATCTTCCACTTGTCTGTTTCTGAAAAGGATGCGATCCTACAAAATTATGAGAAATTCTTAGCTATTGTGAAAAAAAAACAGAAATTGTACTGACAAACTTTAAAGAACAGCCAAGGACAACATTTTCTCACTGTATATGAAGGCGTTCTCTGCTTGGATGTAGTGTCATAAACATCACAGCCAATGTCAAACTTGTAGGTAGGAGGGAAGTGGATAGGGGCTTCCTGAAATCCTTTAAAGATGGAGCCTAAATAATAACAATTAGGAAAATTCTTAGCATCAGTTGTACCAAAGAAATGTACCAACTTACATCAAAACAATGTCTCACTATAACTGCTAAAGAGAACCTTACAGAACTTAAAAACTGGGTTAAAGTTAAATTAATTTTCACTGTCTTTAAGTCCAAGACAAGCCCAGGCTGACCATCTTTCATTTCTTTGCACAGCTGATCATGCTGAAGTAGTGGCCCCATGTCTTCCCCGTTGTGCTGGTTCAGAACAGCCTCCACGTCTCCCCGGTCTTTATTCAGGCGGAAGTTAAAATCCCCAAACCAGAAAACCTCATCAAAACGAGTTGTCACGTCCGCTGAGAACAAAGATATCATGAGCAGTTATTATAGTTTTTTTTTAAGATTTAATTTAATTTGTTTATTAGTTTATTTACATATTTACTCAGTTATTTCAATTTCCATTCGTTTTTAGAGTGGAATAATGTCACTTCTATTTGAGTCTGTATTGTAGCATGGCTATATATACACACACAAAGTTACATCACTTGTGTGATGATCAATCTTGTCAGAAGCAATCAATCAGGAGAGTCTGTATGTAGGCTCACACCAAAAGAAAGGTCTGTTGTCCAAACCATTCTTCAAAAAAATTCAAAAGCATTTAATCTAATTAGAGCCATAGACCTTTGCCTTTTTTAAGCTTATGAAACCCACTCCATAGACTACTTTGTCTACCCTTGGTGTGTTTGTACTTTTTTTCTTAATTAAGGAGTAGTTTTAATATTATTATTTATTAGTTTTTATAAAGGCTAATTTCTTATTTTACATTCACAAAAATATTTTTGCTGCTTTTTTTCCATTTCAATAATACATTAGAATACATTCACAGTAAAAATGTATGGCTGTGCTTCTATTACTGATGAGCAATGCCTAATGCAGATTTTAGAGGAGACTCACAGGCGATGGAACGGTAAGGGTTGGTGTCAGGAAGGCATTTAGGAAGAGCTAGGGCTTCTATTATCTTGTTGTAATCCAATATTCTCTCATACACTTTGGAATCTCCAGCTGAAAGAAACGTTGTCCACTGGTTACATGATGCCAAAGAGGAATATGTAGCAAGTTGTGTGTGCTACATTTGAGAATTTCACAATTTCATTTAAAATTTGTAGTTTTTAAAACCTGGTCTCATTCTTGAAACTTATGGCAATGGTTTAGCTAAAAGGGTTTATTATCTTTTTAAACATATATAAAATACGACAGATAAAAGTGTGTCACACAGGGTCAGAAAACACATAAGGAAGTCTACTTGAGCTTCTGTTATTACTTAAACATATTAGCCTTATATATCCTTGGCAAAGAAGCAAATACTTTTTGTTCTGGGCACTTCAAATGTATCAGCATGCATCTGTGTTGAATTCAGTACAGTTAAATATCTCACAAGTAAAATGAGATGTGATGAAGAGGAAGGATGTCCCAAAGAAGGTAAAGCCTATGCCAACTGCGCCTTTGGTCTTAATCTGCGAGATGATACGAGTGGTGACCGTAGCATGTTCAACCTCTATTTAAAAAAAATAAAATAAAAATCAATCAGCAAATGCAGTTGTAGGGAACTGGAAATCATGTCCAATATTACATTTATTCCAGTACATTTTTGTAATACACAAAGCTGCAGAAAACCAAGTCTCAGCAGACAGAAAGTAGACTGACAATAAGGAAAGACTCACCAGAACAGAACCATATGAGATCCCTTCGTATGAAAATGGTGAGATAGAGCACTCCATGTGCTGCTGCATAAAGCATGACATAGTATGGGCCAAGAGTTTCCTGAAGCCGGATCTCCCATTCTCTCCTGTTAACATAGAGAATGCTGAATGCTCTGAATGGTAAAAATGAAGATAAATAGACAGATGTGAAGTTTCATACCTATCTGGGCATCCTTCCTGAACCCCAATGATATACAAGTCTTGTGCAAACTCAGTGTCAGTGGGGAGCAACAAGTCGTCTAGGTTGTTTGGAAATCCCTATAAATCACATGCAATAGTCATTATCAAAAATAATCATTTTCCAATGCCGGCAGCCGTATGAATTAAAGCCACTTTTTAACATCTGTTTGTGCCATATACCTTCTCTCCCTGCATATTCCACGTGACAACATAGATTCCCACATGCCGATCAGGAAAGTACCGTTCCAGCTCTTCAGGCCCAAGTAAGGCTCCGCTGGCCAGGAGACTGCCCTCCATAAAGCTCCTGAAACCAGCAGCAGGCAGTCGTATATTTTATTTAAAAACAGACCTGAAGTTTATAACAGTGTTATAATGCTGACTACAGAATCACTAAACAAATTCAGTGGTTTATATCTTGACCAGAATCCAAGTCATGAGCAAAAAGTTTATATTCTTTAATGAATTATGGAACCCATGAGTAAAGCAGCATGTGCTGAACGCATCTCTCTGAGTTATGAAATGAACGTAACTAAAAATAACCTAAATGAAGAATTAACCTCATCAGAAAAGAAGTGTAAATAGATAGTAGGCTTTGAGACTTACATGTTTATAAATTTTCATAGGAGTCCAAGTACAGTTAGGTGTAGAGCAGAGCTCATTATTTTTGACAGCAGTGAACAATAATAAGCAACAGAGACATGCAACAGAGACTGCTTAGTCATAGCAACAGTTGGCAAGCTGCATGGTTAAACATGGATCATTCAAATAGCAGTATGACAGCTTAACTAGCAGAACACTGAACCCGGAAGTAAATGAAAGATACGTGGCAAGAGCTTAGCCCCACTGGAGCCATAAGAGTGCAGACTAAACACCCCAAAGAAAAGGAAAAGACTCTACCTGTTCCTCACATCCTTGGGTCGGATTGGATTCAGTGCACTAAAAGTGGACTTCATGGAATTTACAGAAGCGCTGTCCGACACCATGGTCTCCAAAAGCCGGCTGTCACTGAAGTTCCTGTGCAGTCTTACTGCCATGCCCCTTTTGCCATAATCCAAACAATCCCTGTCAATCCGATTAGTGGTCCTTAAGGACATGGAGGCGACGTTGTACTCCAATGCAGGAAACACTCCTGGGGGCTGCAGAGGGGACAGGATAACTTTGGATGGTTTTTGTCGCTGCTCAGCTTGACAACTGTGCCCGTGAGGATGTTTGTCTGCCTCAGGAAGGCTGCTACATCGATCCCGAAAAGGTGGGGACTCCCCCGCTGCCCGGGTAAAGTCACTTCTACCAAAGATTTGGCCATTCTTTAAACCTACAGCAGTGTTTATTGCAGGTATCGAGTCTTCCTTAAGCGAATCTGTTGAAGAGCCTGTCTCAGTTGGATCGGTGAGGCTCTCTTGACTGCTCCTAAGTCGCCTCCTCCTGATCTTTTCCTCAAATGAGATGTTTCTATTCCCCTTCCCCACACTGGGAGGCTTGGGGAGGGAGGGTGGATGTGGCTGGTAGGGACTCAGGCTCATTTCATCCTGGGGGATTTGGAGTACCTCTCTGGACTTTTTGGTACCTCTGAGCGGGTCTTTGTTGGATCCATTACTCTCACCATCTATGTCAAGGCTGTCCTTCCTGTAATGTGGGTCTTCTGGCCTAACATTATCTTCAGGTTGAAATGGGACAATGATTTCTCCATTCTCATTCATCCTATTCTCACACTTGTTTTTAAACATGTGCCATGGCCTTCATATTTTCTCATGCTATCAGTGAGAGAAAAAAAACTTACATGAACAAACAATGTTTAGAAAATGTTTTATATTTCTGTAATAAAAATGTAATATATTTATTAATGGGACCCAGCTGGGCGTCCTTTATTCAATAAACGATGGCATGCCAGCGCCAACATGGTCCACAATGGGCTGTATTCATTTAGGGAGATTTTTTTTTTGGTTGTTGTTGTTTTCATGTAGACTGTCTATATTGTTATTCATTAAAATAGCACTCTATAGAGATATTTAAATATCAAAGTGTCCTGAGATGCATCGTGAACATCTCTGGAAACATTGCATAAATGGAAAATGAAGAGAGTCAGGGGACATCCTTTATTTTCCAACTCATTATAGATATCACTAACCACTTCAAAACAAACTAGTCAGTGAAATTAATTAACGGACTTGACTTAAACTAACATTTACACACACTACGCTTTGCGTGTTTGACGGAAACGTAGGTAATTAGTTTAAATTTACTGTACAATTTAAAATTCTTGGAATGCCCTTCGGTAAAGTTAGTTAACAAACGCTAACCTTGAATCACACTGCATTTTAATGAAGCACAAAAGGCAGGAATAGGCTTTTTTGTTGGCTTATATAATTAAACAGCAGTTGTTTATTAGGGTTTCTGACAGCTAACTGTAATCGATATCACGAAGCTGAATTTGGCTTATTCGATTCTCTGGTCCACCTTAAATGGTGCAACGGCTGCATTTAAATGCGGTATCATTCACGTTTTTATATCACTAATCATTACGACATCCACAGCGATATTTTTTACCAGTGTTCCCAGCACTAAGCTTAAGTTTTCACCTTGACTTTTCCGTTTCCATTAACATGTAGCTAATATAACGGCTCCACAATTTAAGGTGGAGCGGAGCTTCATGCTAACAACACGGGAAGGACGCGCTGTAGCTATCGTGAGGTGACAATAAAATGGTTTCGTCTATTTGTAGTTAAGGCCAGCTTTTCTATCAAACATAAGCAACTCGTAGAGGGCAATAAAGTAAATTTACACATTTGTTTAAACGTAGCATATATATTAAAATACATTTACAGCACGTTACCTTTACCTCCAAGCATCACTGCAAACATTTTCACTTCCTTAGCAACCAGTCAGCTGGAGAGCACACATACTTCTGTCATACAGCGCCACCCCACAGACCTTCTGAGATTCATCACAGCTTCTGAGATTTATTAATTCTCATAGAGCTTCCTTCTGATGTTTAATCTTTCTCACATAGCTTCTAGGTTTCCTCACAGAGGAATTAAACGTAACCTGCTTTATATACAGCCCTTGACTCATTCCCATCTATAATTTTGTGGGCAACAATTTAAAATACTACCCCCAAAAGTTCATGAAGTTGTAAAAAAATATATAATTATTTAGCAAGAATCATAGATATAATTATATAAACTATTACCCAGGCCTAATGTGACAATATGTTTATTGATAATACAAAAAAATAATCCCCTTTATTTACATTTACAAAAATGCACAGTAAAAGAGACTGCTCAGTTTTAAGTCTGTCCCACTACATATTTAAATTAACTTACTAATTTGTTCAGTAATTTGATCAGTATCTTTTGTTTTGCCTACACTGTGATAGGTGTTAATGCTGACACTTGTTTACTCCAATGTTAAAAAAACACTGACATTGATTGCAATACATGAAAAACATATTATAGTACCATATAAAATGTAAACACATCCCCTATTATGGCCAGTAAAATGTGGGAAAGGCACTTTTCTTGTAGAAAGCATCATTGTTCTTAATCCTCTTTGTGTCTCTCTAGTCTTCTAAGTAGGAGCAGGGGAGCAATGAAGAAGGCTGAACTGATGATAAAGCACATCTCTCCTCCAGCCAGCCAGTACACTGCAATAGAAATATTACAATATTCAGATTTGTGAACTACCATTCATTTTTTTCATTCCTTTATCCTGTTCAAGGTCGTGTTGAGTCTAAGAAACTGCTAGGCATAAGGCACACTTCCTGGACAGGGCACCAGTCAATCACAAGGCATCATACACTCACTCAGTCACACACACAACAATGGACAGTTTTGCAAAGACAATTTACCTATAAACATGGGTTTTTGTTTTTTGGCTGTGGGAGGAACATGTGAATACATTGGTTCTTAAATACCAAGAAAGAAATATGTCCATATAATCAGAACATTTGTTCTTGCCATTTTAAATGTTAGAGCTTAATATAGTTAAATGATGTAAGGTATTAATGTTTCCAAATCGATTGCTAAATTTTCTCAGGGTATGTATAAACTAAGGGCGGTGCGGTGGTGCAGCAGGTAGTATCACACAGCTCCAGGGGCCTGGAGGTTGTGGGTTCGATTCCCGCTCCGGGTGACTGTCTGTGAGGAGTTGGTCTGTTCTCCCCGTGTCCACGTGGGTTTCCTCCGGGTGCTTCAGTTTCCTCCCACAGTCAAAAAATAATAATAATAATAAATAAAAAAATTTAAAAAATAAAACACGTTGGTAGGTGGATTGGCGACTCAAAAGTGTCAGTAGGTGTCAGTGTGTGAGTGAATGTGTGTGTGTGTTGCCCTGTGAAGGACTGGCGCCCCCTCCAGGGTGTATTCCCACCTTGCGCCCAATGATTCTGGGTAGGCTCTGGACCCACCACGATCCTGAACTGGATAAGCGGTTACAGATAATGAATGAATGTATAAACTAAGCTGCAAAACTGCCATTAAAAAATGAATTGGTTTTATGTCAAGAAAAAAATACATTTGCATTTATCCTGAAATTAAGCTGTTTTTCAACTAAAAATTATTTTAATGCATGATATAAGTCTGCAAAACAGAATAGAGATTATTTACGTATGTAGGACATTAAAGAACATAACAATAGTTCCCCATTAAATAAGAGATATTCCAGATAAAACTTCCAGACATGATCAAATTAATTATGACTCTTTAGGTACACCAGCACTCATAGGTGCAATAATAAAAAGAAGAATACAGGAGAAAACAGAAGAGTTTCTACAGTTTAACTGTATGTATATCTGTTGTCAACAAATAGAAGAACTCAAACAAAATGGTCAAAAATTATTTATTAATGAGTGTAAGTATCTCAGTAACTTCCTGAAGTGCTTTCAATAATATGATATGCTGCTGTAATAAGAGTAAAGGTTGTTTCTTTGTTCTTCAGATATACAATAAAAAAAGATTAGTCACCTGATGAGGCCACAATTGGCCCTAATGCCCGTGCCAGTGCTCCCAGGCTGCGGAGGATACCCATCACTGTGCCCTTCTGACTGGCAGTGCCTAATGTAAAGACAGCATAACACAGCTATTCACACTGCTGGGAATATAATAAACCTCAAATTAAATACTACAGTACCTCTATAGTACAAATAAAGTGCACTGTTTCTGTTATCCTTAATCAAAAGTTTTTTTCTGAATCTGGAAATATATATAAACCAGCTCACCATGTCCAGAAACTTGTGCTGAAAGACATGGCACAACAATGGCAGCCGCTGTATAAAAGAACACATGTAGAAGTTGGCAAAATGACTCTTCTCTGTATAAAATCCTTTCATCAGAAATCAGCCATGTGCTTACCAAAGGAATACAAAAACAGGCCACTGTAGAGCACAGTCAAGGTCTGAGCAAGGCCAATGAGCAGAAAGGCTGGAATCAGTAATATTATTGCCTAAAAAAAAAAAACGTTAAAAATGGAATAAACTCACGTGTTGATCATTTTTATGTTCATTCAGTACCTTGTTTTTTGCTTGAATAGTATACATTTATTATATTACTCATAGTGTATAGGTTTATGAAGGTTTTAGAAAAGCACAAAAAAATAAGACATTACCACTCTGACTGTCTGGATCTGGCGCCCTGGTTTGATCCTACGGGCATATCCACCTTGGAACGCTGCCATGGTGATTCCAATGAAGAAAAACATCTTCCCTTGTTGCATACTGAAAAAAATATTACATTTATATATATTGTAATTACAGAATTAAACAAATAATGAAGAAGCAAAAGCAGCTATTACTGGCTTTTTATCACATCATCTCCATTAATTACCAAATGTGTCAAGGCTGTTGACACGTTTGTTTTCACAGTTATAGGATTTAAATGAGAAAATTAGAGATTTTCATTAAGACTGAAGCAGAAATAAGCAGTTTCATCTAGCCATTCATATAATTTTTCAGTCTCTTGAATCTTGAATGAGTGGAAAACCAGGAGCCAAACTACTATGAAGAGTATGAAATACAAATAATCGGTCACATCTGGTGAGACTTACCTGGAGAACTGAAAACGCTGATGTGTCAAGAAGCTCAGAGTGAACTCCAGCCCAGAGAAAAGGAAGAGGTAGGTGAAGTAGACCCAGCCAAGGACTTTAAGATTTTGCATCCCTAGTGGCAACAGTGGTGTATGTATTATGTAACAGAGCCATTTCTGTCAAGTGTGAACACAGACCTACAGATAGTTTTGAAGTCATGTTCTACAGATGTGTTATAATATAAATTATATATTAAAACTTCATTATCAGAAAATAAGCTTACGTTGTTTTGATGGTGGTTCTTTTGTTCTTGTGACTGCAGAGAAGTTGAAAAGAGCCAATGGACTGAGCAGGTCTCCTATGTCCTGAACACCTGAGCTGTCTAAGGGGCCCTTGGTTGAAGAAACATTATATATAAGCTACAATTATTATTGTGCATTGTGATGTGTAAAACCATTTATGAATTTGAATCAGATTTGAAATCATACTACAGTACTTTCTACTTTTGTCAGTTTCAAAGAGCTATAAGCAGCAAACGTTAATATGGATGACAGTATAATATGTAATTTAATGTTCCAACACTATTTCCAAAATGTGAGATGCTGTGCAAAATGTAAACAAAGTGCAATGTTTGATGCTCCATCCCAGCTTTCTGGAATGTGAAGCAGACATCAAATTTAAAGTTTAAAATGGGTATATTTCAAAAAACATTTCTCTGTTTTAGTATTTGAAATACCGTCTTTGTACTGTCTTCAATTAAATGTTTGGTTTAAAACATTTAATTATATTCTGTTTTTATTCACACTTTATACAGCATCCCAACTTTACTAGACATATAGTTGTACATTTTTAACAGTCATTTTTTCTTACCTTCTTGTCCTTATGCAAAGTCTCCGGAAGCATGAGAAATATGAAACACAGATCTGCTATGGAGAAGAAAACTGCAAGAAAAGCTGGGCCCTGGTAGAAAAGCTCAGTATTTGCCAACTTCAGCACAAAGTAAGCTCCCATTATCGGCCCCAGAGTGAAGCCCAAAGAAAACGCAACACCTATCATTGCCTAGTGAGAAAATTACTACAGATTAGTCACCACAATGTCCACGTAAAACTTTTCAAGGCATTTCAAATCTACTTTAAAATATAGCTTGGCAGTGTATTAAATATGTACAGTATATTCACAATGATTATTAGGGAGAAATGTAAACACCTTCATGTGTATTCAATTTATGCATGCAGTAGTGAGGAATCACACAATCTCACAATTATGAGCATGTTAAGCTAAAATACAGAGATACAGATAGGGAAGGTAAAAATTAACCACCTGATGCAGAATGTTATTAATAAAATTCTAAATACTAAAAGTTGATTATATTTGTTTTCATTTTTTGAAGAACATACTTAATATCTCTATGTTAAATACACTTGTTTGATATTACTGAAGAAATCAGACACTAATAGCGACTCACCATTCCTTTGCTTCTTGCTTTAGGGCAAGGCAGGTCAGCCACAACAGCAGTGCAGAGGCTGACATTGCCTTTACATATACCTCCCACAACACGAGACAGAAGGAAAACACTAAAACTGTGGGAAACCGCCCACAGAATGTAGGAAAATATCAGCCCCGTCTGTCAAAACGGAGAAAAGCCAAATATAAAATATAACAGCCTTGCAATCATTACCATTGTCCTGCCCGGGCTTTGGCAAACAATTGAAATATTGTGTTTTCCTGTTAAAATTCACACTTAGTAGTAATAAACCATTTCAAAGAGGTGCAGCTCATCAAGGATGAAAAACTATTTTCATGTATTAAGCATTCCTTAAGTTTAGCTTGTGAAGAAAAGCCACATATTGATGATAAAATAGATTCATAAACCCCACTGTACTCACAGTTGTTAAAAGCAGCAGAGGTTTTCTCCCATGTTTGTCTGATGAAGCTCCAATCACAGGAGAAGAAATAAACTGTAGCATAGAGTACAGCGAGCCAATTAGGCCTAAAATGTTGAATATGGAGAAAACATCATTCTCGGTTAAAAACAAATCTTTTTGTGTTATAAATTTAAAAAGGTGAAAGAAATGATTACCTCCAAAAAGTACACTGTTGTATTTTGTTTCCATAGGAACTCCTACAATCTCTCTGAACCAGTCTACAATGGCTTGCAGAGACAGGTACACACCATCCTGTTTAAACAGATATGAGACAAGAATCTGAAACTAAATTCTGCTAACTTTAATGTGCAAATACCAAATTAACATTCCATGTTTAATCCATATGGAAAATAATGTTTACAAATCTTTAAAACAACAATATTTAAAGTCATATGATCAATATGATAATGACAGAATGATTGTGCATAATTTGTTGAATGAGATACAACCTCAGTCTATAAAACTTTGTCCTGGTGTAGATGCTTATAGTCATCTAATTCCACTGTTCATAATTGGGACACTTAAACATTTTAATACCTCTTAATTTCTGGAACATTTATTCATTATCTGTAACCCTTATCCAGTTCAGGGTCGGGGTGGGTCCAGAGCCTACCTGGAATCATTGGGCGCAAGGTCCAATTTGAGTCGCCAATCCACCTACAAATGTGTGTTTTTGGACGTTGGGAGGAAACCGGAGCACCTGGAGGAAACCCACGCGGACACAGGGAGAACACACTAACTCCTCACAGACAGTCACCCGGAGTGGGAATCGAACCCACAACCTCCAGGTCCCTGGAGCTGTGTGACTGCGACACTAACCTGCTGCGCCCCCAAAGTGGTACATGGAGCATCTGATATTTATCTAGATATTATCACGAGTATCAGAGATTATGATCTATCATAATTTTATACGTTTGGCTTTGATTAATCTCCTCAGCCAGAGTATCATCGTTTTTCTTTGGCAGATTGCACAAAGCAGAGAGGTGACTAGTTTGACAAAAAGGTCATCTGATGTGGTGTGAAAAATAGCCAAGAATGACTGTTACAACAAACACGCAACCAAAGTAGCATGCACCAGCCAACATACAAGAGTGTCTCATTTACAAGCGTGCATACAAAAGTGCATTTAATAATTCTATCTGGTTCTAACTGGAGAGTACCGAGTTAAAATAAACTGCCACAAGCATTTTTCTGTGCTGAGCGATTAAGTACAAGGGAAAGCGGGCCTTATAATTGTGTCAAGGATGATTTTTTTTTGTAGCTGTTTTTAAATCGCTTGTCAACGTATATTACAGTATTGACCAGGTTTGTTGTTGGTTATTTATTATGTCATTTGTTTCCTTTCTATTAAAGTAAGAACCAAAAAAATGGCTCACCTCTGTTTGACTGTAGTTGTCTAAAATGGAGGGAAGGAGGGGAAGTATTAAGGTGAAGCCCAGCAGGTCCAGCAGGAGGGCAAAAAACACCACGCGAATGATCTTAGAAGAACGTCCATCCTCTGGAGAACTCTTGTCCCCTGCCATAACTCCTGCTTTCACTGATCTCTTCAGAGGTGAACAACTGTGGAGGATCCTCAAAGCATGTCCTGTGTTCAAAAACAAGTTCTTAAGGATATAGGCTGGTTTTGCAGTGAAGTAAAATTCAAAATAACAAGAACCCTGAACATTTTTTAAATCAAAAAGACACTTTAAGATGCACCCATTAAGGACATAGTTGTCCAGTTGTGCAAGCACAGATGGTATAATCTATACTGAGAAGCAATATAATAGGAACCAATGGAGTAGTTGCACATACGTTTATTAGCACCATGATCAAAGCCAAGTGTTGGCTAAAGTGGTATTAAACTTGTCAGCATTATGCTGTAGAGGAGTGGAACTGCATTCTTGGAAGTCATGCAGCTCCCTCCAATACAATAGGATGTGTTAGATCTGTGTCTTTGAACAGGAAATAAAACAGCCAACATAATACCTGACCTGCCATCAAATACTCAAAAAATGTTCCACCGTATAGTTCCCAGAAACATAGAAGCATTTACTGCAGTAAATAAGGAACAAATTCCCTATTACTACCCTCCATTAAATCTGAAATACTGAATGTACAGGTTAAAAAAAACGCTAAAAAAAGTTAGACTGTAATGTAATGCACAAATATACCAGGAAATGCTTGCATAATAAATGTAAAGAATGTGAAAAAAATGTGAAAAATGTGGGACCTGTTCTTCAACTGTCTGTATTAACTTTTACTATATCTTACAGCGATATTAAGATAACTTCACAGTAAATCAAGTGTGCTGTTAGGGGGCTTAATTTCGACAAACAACTAACACCAGTCCTGTACGGCACCGTCATGCACTTTGCAAACGTGTTTTCAAGCCACTGTACCAACGAAGTGTTAATGTGCGCGTCTACACTGCATTTTACGGTAGAACGACGGCACAGGGAAAAGTCCTCATTTGTGGGGGAAAAGCAGCGATATTTAATATCCAAATAAAATTGATTCATCTTATTAAGACATTTACTGAGGTTTACCCACAAAAAACAAACCTTATTAGAGAATTTGTTATAACTCTTAAACACGGTAGCGATGTTCATAATTTGAGGGAAATTAACAATTTTAAATTAGGTAATAATTCTCAATTTAAAGTGTTTATATTTTATACTCTCTTAAAACAAATTACGGAAAAGGCACATTAAACTTCTTCACGAAAAGGTACACACAGTGTAAATGTACTTTCCAAGGTAAAACAGGTGGGTAATATCCAGTTGTGTTCCCTAAATCTACAGTTCACTCTCCTCTCCAGAAAGAGCTGAATATTTGTAAGATTTGATAACAGAGCTCTACAAAATTATTAACAATATTAAAATCTTGTAGATGAAATGGGGTTTATGAAATCAACACTATTTTAAAATCTACAATTACAGTAGCATACGGTATGATTATGTTCCCTGACTAAGGTACAGAAATGTACCCTCGAGGGTACCACCACAGTGACCGTTACCGCCACAGTTTTTCTGACAGGAATCTGGAGTCACGTCACTGCAAAACCCTGAGAAATTACCAAACAATATTACGGTACACTACAATAATCAAATGTTAAGGTTTTTACACAAGCGAATACTTCTGAATAATCTTTTGAACAGACCTTTGCTTTTTATGGGTTTTGTGTGTGTGTGTTTGGGGGTGGGGTTTCTGGTTATTTTACATTTTGTGTCTGTAGTTTGGCATAGAGTCTTTCTAGTACTTTCCATGACATCTCCACTGTTCAGGTCAGGACTGGTCAGTGCAGGTCATGGCAACCATGGTTGGTAACATTGACATTTTGCAAGAGTTTGCTATCTTAATACTACATATATAAACAGTTAAATGGTTCATTCATATGTAATTGTCAAAAAAGTGATAAACAGTAAGAATGCTTACTTAAAAATGTGTTCTTCCAGCTTGCAGTTGTTTATTTCAATTTGAATTTAAAAATAAATAGATATATAAATAAATAAATACCCCCCCCCCCATTTTTTATTCAAGTTTAGCTGTTTATATCGGTTAATTTTTATCATATTATGAATTTTTCTGTCCTAAATGAAGGTTTAAAACACTTTTTTTTCGATCCGCTCATTAGTTTTCCCTACGCTCTCATTCTACCGTAACCGCTTAGTAGACGCGCAAACGAAACAATTGTGTTGATGGCGACTGTCGTGTAGGAGTCATACCTAGAGTAAACAAAATAGTTTTTTTCCCACTGTAATTATTTTGGAGAACAGCTGTAGCTGATAATATTGCTCCCTTTAACAAAGACAACACAACTGAGACATTAAATCACAGCAGACGGGATGATTGCCTGGTATGAAAATATGAATGAGATATTTACCTCGAGTTCCTGTATCAGCTCGACTCTGAATGGATGGTATCTACTGCTCTCTCACTCACACACGCTAACGCTAACTAACTAACACTAACACACACACACACACACACATTTGTGTTTCCCAACCAGGAAGAGAATATTTCAGAGCAGTGACGCAAGGAGGAGGAAGCTCTAACTGCAACTGGGAAACCCACAGCCCAAAGCAACTCTTCAGAAAAACAGTACCACTTAAATATTTATGAGCTCTTCAGTGGAACACTAAAACATAATTTCATGATCTTATCAAGTCCAAATACAACAAAGATACCATCCTTAGACACATCTTCAGTAAAAATATAAAATAGAGATAGAAAAAGCTGAGGAAACACAATGTAAAAAAGTGTTCACACGCTTATCAACAGAAAACCAGAAGTAAAAAAGAAAAACTAAAGCCTGTAATCTGAGCTGGTCATCTGAATTAGAGTAAACTCTTCTGTGTATGTTATACCAATGGCCACATGAGGGCGCTGATCACAACAGAGTGGAGCTGAAATAGAGACTTGTTTCTACATTTGAGGTAAAAACAAAATCAAGAGTTAAATACAGTGTTGCATGCACTGTAAAGCACTTTAAAGTGAATATGTTACTGAACAAAATCTGTACAAGCCCAAGTGTGCAAGTACAAGTTGTTGTTTTTTTGTCCCCTGCGGAACCAAGTGTCAGTCCGATGTTTTTGAAGGAAGATTATCACTACTGCACAACATCTTCACTGGAGGTAGAGGTGTTTTAAGGACGTTGTGAGTAAACCCTAAATATTACAGTTATTAAAATACCCCAAGATGCACTTATTATCTCATTTGTCAGCTTTGCCTTACACCTTAAAAGGTGCAGGAATTATAATCTGTTGCCATTTTAAGTTAGTTAACAGTTCCATATTTAAGGTGAAACGGAGAATTTGAGCAAGAAGCACTTGCTGTAATTATATTTTAAAGATAATTTGAAGTACTGATAAAATACATGATTTGCTTTCAAAAGTACTATTTCTAAAGGCAGTTTCACTCAAATAAAATACATTCAAAACATAGTCACTAATACTACAGACAGGACTAAAAATCATATTTGTAAACGATAGTAGCTTTACTGGAATAAAACAGTACTGCAGCAATATGTGGAGTGAAAACATTAGCACTAAAATGCTAATTTTATTTAGTGAGTTTATTATAGTATAATTCTAAAAACAAATGTTTTATTTTTTTCATCAACAGATGATGATACTTTCATAAAATGTAGAAACAGAAAAAGTTGAAATGTAGCTTTAAGATATAGGTCGCCTCTAAATATATCTCCTTGTCATACTGTCAGTATGATTCTGATACCATCATTAATCTCTTATTTACATAGATCTATTCTAAGTAAGGTTTTCAAAAATGCCAAAGCTGGTTCTTGTGTGGTTTTGCACAAGAACCTTTAAAATCCATTTCAAGTGTACATTTGATGGAATAAGAAGCATGCTGGGGATGTGTAGTCCAAACAGAGGCCAGTGTGTGCTCCAGCGTGTAATTACACCACAACACTGCCACTGAACAGTTTCCACTGAAGTCACCGTTTCCATTGTTAATAATTCATGAGCATGCAGAATGTTGATCATTTGCATATGAATTAAGAAACATACAATGCCTGTATTGGTTTTGTTTTACAGATGAGCCTGGTCTGTACATAGCTCTCACTGTCACAGATGACAAGATGATATCAACCAGATATTTAATGCTGCTGAACTCACATCCAGTAAGGAGAATCGCACCAAACACCTGTTATTTCTGTCAGTCCAACATCCAGAGGAACAAGAAAGATAACACAGCAGCTACATTTACATCAGGATTATGTTTTTCCAAGAGGGACTTTCAGAAACTGAACACAGGGTCTTTGGCTGGCCATGGCTATAGACTTTCAAGTAAGAGATTTTTCAGCCTCACGCCTGCTGGGATTGTAAACGCAGCTCCATCATCTGTGCAGCCATATCTACGTTTAATGAGACTGGACAAACCTATTGGTGAGGTGACATACAATGCACACCGTTCATTTATAATACTTAGTAACTAATTAACTAATAACAGTGTAGACATAACAACAATAATGATAATAACAAATAGGGTTTTCAGCACTTCACAAATTAATCTTGTAAAATAGACTATTGGTTTTGGCAGTTTTTTTAATAGTGTGTATGTGTGTTTAAGGCCACATAGCCTAATTAAACAAGCCTAAATATAATATAGGGTGAAATACTTTAAATAATTGTAATTAAATATGTTCCACTTGTTGTACACTCTACAAACAATGCTACCTTTCATTAACTAATGGTCATGTATTTTTTTATGACATATGTTTGTGCTGGTAGGGACATGGCTGCTTTATCTGCCTTGTACGTGGAGTATTGCACTGGCTGCAGACCCAGGGTGTCTCCCTGACCTGCGCTTGCTCGCTCTATTCGGCACAGGAGCGCTGCTGATGAGAGGAGCCGGCTGCACCATCAATGACATGTGGGATAAAGACTTTGACAAGAAGGTAAAAAGTTTAAAGTAAAGTATTTATGTCTTATTTAAACAATCACGATGTTGGTGTTGGAGGAGTTGGAATCTGAAGAAACATGGAGCTAAATCTTATTTTCTCTGGCTAAATCTGGCTATTTTCTCTGCTTAAATCTTAAGGTAACAGACCTTACTAGATTTAGTATTACCTGCAAACTAACACTTCCTCGTACTTTACAATGCTGTTAAAGATATTTAAAACTGAACGGTTTACGTGGTCTGAGACAAACTCACTTGGATTAAACATTTGTGGCAGATTCATTTATGACATTGAGTAGCAATTATTCAATGAAGGCTTAGACAAGCTCTGGCTGTTGGACTTTTTCAGTTATGGGCTCCTTAGTATTATCACAAGTTAGTTTACACAACACAAGTGTTTTGATTAGAGTGCATTACTAAATTGACCATTCAATATTTATGCAACCATTCAGTTTTCATATTTTGACTCTGTTTGAGACAAGTCTGTGAAACACACATTGTCTGTTCCATGTAGGTGTCTCGGACGGCCACAAGACCCATAGCAGCAGGTCAGATCTCTCGCTTCCAGGCTCTGGTCTTTTTGGGGGGTCAGTTGAGCTTAGCACTGAGTGTCCTACTCTGTCTGAACTATTATAGGTACAGTTGTCTAAACATCTTTCATTGTGTATCTCATTTTTTTCCCCCTGCACTTTGGTTTATATGTTTTTTTTGTACTCAGTTTGTACAAGATACACCATGTTCTTTTACATGACATGATCTGTTTTGTTATCCCAGATTTGAACTTAGTTCAGATTGAAAGTTTGAAGTTGGCTATTCCAGGGTTAGACAGAACCTTGACTTAAGGTTGGCTAAGCAAGAAAACATGCTCCTTAAGGCAGGCCCCTGGTCCGAGAGTACCTCAGTTCTTCATGTATTGATTTTTACCCTGCTCGAACACATCTGAAATAATTAGATAATTAAACCATAAGTTGATTTGGATGTGATGAAGCAAAAAAATGTGCTGAAATATTATTCCTTTTGTAGAGCTCTTGGCTAAAATACGTCTTGGCTTTCCTTTTTTGTTTCCTTTTAGCATTGCACTTGGTGCAGCCTCTTTATCCCTGGTTGTCACCTACCCTCTAATGAAGAGAATCACATACTGGCCTCAGTTGGTCTTAGGTATGATACAAAACTTGGATGAAAAATATATTTATGTTTAATTGAATGTTGTAAAGTGAAAGAAGTTATCTTTATTCTGTAAGGTCTTACTTTTAACTGGGGAGCTTTGCTGGGCTGGACTGCCGTGATGGGATCATGTGACTGGTCTGTCTGTCTACCACTGTATTTCTCAGGAATCATGTGGACATTGATATATGACACTATCTACGCCCATCAAGTAATACCTTCTGCTTAACCTGTTAAATTTTGCAATGAAGTATTAGTACCTGTTTGTATTAGCAATATTTGGGTGCATAAGAGTAGTTTTGTTCTTCTTTTTACTGTCTGTAACCCTTGTTACTTGTGTAGGACAAAGATGATGATGTTAAATTGGGTGTGAAGTCCACCGCTCTGAGGTTCCAGGAGCAGACAAAGCCTTGGCTGAGTGCCTTCACTGTGGCAATGCTCTCTGGACTGGTGCTAGCAGGAACTAATGCTGACCAGACTCTTCCCTACTATGCATCAGTGTCAGCAGTTGCTGCTCATTTAACACATCAGGTCAGTGCTGGTTAATGATGATGTTGAGAATGTTCCATTTGACATTAAAGCAAATTAACTTTAAGGTTCCAAATATTATTAGAAAGCCGTTACAAATTAATGTTTTTAATGTTCCAATCCATAGATCTATTCTTTGGACATCAATAAGCCTGAAGATTGCTGGAAGAAATTTGCATCCAATCGTAATGTAGGACTTCTGCTATTCTTGGGAATAGTTGTTGGAAATTTGTGGAAGAAAAGAAATGAGAGTCAATATGAAATATCTCTGAGCTCTATTCCTAAATAAAACAATGTTTTTAATACTATCTATAAAGTGTTTTTGCTTTAGAAATAATATAAATGTAAAAACGTATTGCTCACTTAGATGTTCCTTTAAAATATTTATTGTATTTCTACAAACAATTTCTAATCATTTCTTAAATAATTAGATTCAGATACATCTATAAAAATTAATGTCAACATTGAGAACAGTGGCCGTAAGTTAACTACATACAGTGAAAACAAAATCCATACATCTAAACATATTCATACAGGGAATGAACAGAAATATAAAAACCAAAACCTATACAAGTAAATCTCTAAATCTGAACCAAGTATCGATTATTTTAGTACCACAATGGACAGCTAAAGAGAGGAAGGGTAAAGATTTGTACATTGCACAAAATGAGAAGCGAGGCACCACGGGTATAACCAATGGAGACTTGAGTGGTTTTTGCTGAACATTTATCGTTTCAAAACTGGGATGTGGTTAGAAGGTTGTCACGAGGAAGCCCGTTCTTCATAGGGAGATTCATACAACTCCATCGGGGGACAGGTACACACAAGATGCTGGTCACCATAGATGTCATCGATTCTTGAAATTGTGGGCCAGAATTTGGTCTCAGGTCTCACAAATGGCTGAAATAGTGCAGAAATAATTTTGCATCATATGTAAAATAGAGAAATAATATAGATTTTGGAAATAAGTTAGTTTTGCATCCTGTATAACAATATCTAAACCATATATAAAAGGCATAAGCCACATACCATGGGGAAAGCAGCATACTCCCTGGAGTAGGGTCTGTCCCATGTGGACGAAGCAATGCAAGCAAGGGAATGGGGAGCCATCTGTGTATAATATTAAAAAAATAATTAAACACTCTGCAGTTTCTCTACGAATCCAAAATTTCTCATATTGTCTGTGCTTTACCCAAAACTCTTTAAGCTAGCCACTAGGGCTGTGCCATATCGTATCGTTCACAATAATAAATGATTTTAAAAAAAGTCCATATTGTGATATCATGATATTCTAACATGTTTACCTAACAACGTCATGCAATTAGCCATATGGCATACGTTCTTTACATGAGTTGTTTGGGCACAGTAAAATACAGTAGAAAGTGGCTCTGAACGATAAAATAAAAACCATTTAATAATATTATATTAAATATATATTAAAACTAATATAACTTTTCTTTGTTGCAATAGTGTGTTCTCAAAGTTAATAAAAGTATTTTTCATTGTTTCGTCATATCGCCATGGATATCGTTATCATGAAAATACCCTAAAATATCGTGATAATATTTTAGGGCAATATTGCCCACCCCTACTAGCTACTGTTGCAAATACCAAATAAGAAATTGTATGCAATATAACTCACCAATAAGTTCTTATTACATCTACATTTCGAGCATGTGACTACGTTTACATGAATCAGTATGGATTTTTATAGTCACAGTTAGGATAGATCACTTTTATTGTGATGTAGTGAAACTAATGCAAGTAGGTGATAAATGTGTCTAGCTACAGCATCATAGTACATTTCTAAAGCTCAGCCTTTTAAATTGTGTATGGAATATTATACAGTAACTAAAAAAAATCTGATGTGTATAATCTATGTATATTTTGTAGTTTCAAATAATGCACTATATATTTTCTCAATGAGGTGGATGTCATTTTCCCCCAATGTGCAATAAATCTAGTTCAACCCCAACAGCTGCTACAAAATAATGCATTTGTGGCAGAAAAAAAATTGGGCAATAGGCTCTTTGCCAACCTTTAGTGGGTTAACGCGAGTGTCCATCCTGCCTTCCTCAATGTCTAAAATTTCTTGTCGAATGGCCACCAGGGCATCACAGAAACGATCCAGCTCACTCTTGTCCTCAGATTCTGTAGGCTCGATCATCAGTGTCCCAGCCACAGGCCATGACATGGTAGGAGCATGGAAACCTGATAAATAAGACAGAAATTAATCCTATAAACTAGTGTGTGTCTTAATAAGACAATTATCTATGGCAATGATTCTCAGTCCTGGTCCTGGAGTACCATCGCCCTGTTTAAGAGAATCCTTTGCTTCAAACATTGCTGAGGTAACTCATGAACTAATTACCAACCACTTCCTGAGTTGAACTGAGAGTTTTAGCACAGGGAGAACATTACGGTCAGTGGTACTCCAGAACCAGGATTGACAATCACTGATCTATGGAGTTTGCTGAGGCATATCATCTGTACCGTAATCTTGCAGCCTTTTAGCAACGTCCACTGCCTCAATGTTTGCAGTCTTCTTGAAAGGTCGGACATCCAAAATAAATTCATGTGCAACAAAACCTGTGATAGAAGGTTTTTACTTTTTAGTTAAAAACAATACCCCAAAATGAGATTAACTGAGTATTCACATCTTGACATTTCATGACCATATACCTTTGGAACCCCTAAAGAGGATTTTGTAATGGTTCTCCAGTCTCTTTGCCATATAGTTTGCATTAAGGATGGCCACTTCCGTTGCATGCCTTAGACCTTTTGAGCCCATCATCTAAATAGTAGAGTAAAATACATAAAATTATTCATAATCAAACAGATTCAACACGGTTTTCCACAAATAAGCTTCTTGTCCTGGCAAAAAAGGCTTTAAAACCCTCATTACCTTGATGTAGGCCCAAGAGATGGGCAGGATGGCACTGGAACCCCAGGGGGCAGCACTGATTGTTCCCAGAGAGCTTAAAGCGTTGCTAGATTGCATGTTCACCACTGGGTGGCTTGGAAGAAATGGAGCAAGATGCTGCTTTCTGAAACAAAAAGGTGTTATCGCATAAATTACACTGAACAAGACACCCATCTGGTATATGTGATCTTGGATCATTCTTTAAAAGTAATGGTGCAGTGAAACAGCTTTTCACCACTTACACGCCAATGGGACCCATGCCTGGACCTCCACCTCCATGAGGAATACAAAACGTTTTGTGAAGATTCAAGTGAGAAACATCTGAGCCGTAATCTCCTGGCCGACACAATCCCACCTGGGGTAAAAAGCAGAGATCAAACGTGTTTTTGTTAATAATCATTTTGGTATAAATCTGGCTTTTGAGAGATCAAAGCCAACAAACAATGGACTCTGAAAGAGCTCTTTCAAAGTGCAGGAACCACCGCACTAAAGTGAAAACTTGTGGTCATTGAGCCCTCAATACAAACAACCCTGTCTAAGGTTGTTTAAAACACGAAGCATGTTTACATGATCAGCTTTCAAACATAACATTCTGCCTCCAAGAATAAAAATGTAACCAATTATGTAACAGCAGCTTTGTTTTTTATGCATATTGAAAAGCAGGATAAAGTTCACAAACAGTGTGATTTAATAACGCTTAATTTGGGCTAGCGAACTGGCTTACACCCTTTTGATATAGAATCTAAAGAAATGTATTGACACACTATGCTTCAGATGAATCAGATCAGTTTTGACCTCACTACTGTTTAACACTGAGTGACTTCTTCTAAAGGGTCTCACCTGTGCATTCATGTTGGCCCCATCTAGATACACCTGTGCACCATTCTGGTGAATAAGGTCACAAACCTCACTCACATTCTCCTCAAACACACCATTTGTTGAGGGATAAGTGATCATTATAGCAGCCAGGTTTGTCTTGTGTTTGTCCACCTGTGTAAATATTGAAAAACAGGAACTTGGTCAATGCCACACAAAATACACTCATCTTTTATAATAAAGTTCCAAATTAATTGGTAGTTGGTATCTGAATGTAAGATAAACAGCACAGTATACTGTACCATAGCCTTCAGGTGAACCACATCAATATTGCCGTCTTTGTCCACCTCCACCACCTGAACTTTCAAACCAGCCATTTGAGCACTTGCAGGGTTGGTGCCATGAGCTGACTTGGGAATCAGACACACCTGGAATCCAGACAGGGCAAAAGGTTATTAGATTAATGTTGTGTAGTCAAAGTAATTGCATAATCCACAAAAGATAAAAATGGGTCATTCTTGTCAGCATTATAGGGGAAAATAATAAAGATTCAACTATGGTGATAATGATCTATGATCATAATATTAAAATAGTAAAATGAAATTTGTGCATGCTAATAATTAGACAAATAATTAGACAATTCATTCAGTAACCATTTATCTATAATTATCTTCAGCTTTGTGCATGTTTAGATAACTTCCTGAGTAAGGCTGCACACTTGACAGATCATAAGATTTCCATTAAACTCAATAAAACCAAAAAAACCCACAATTAAGCAAAAAAATGTGAGCAATCTTTACAAGGACACCACGACACACAATCCTGGTCATGTTTGGTAACTGCTTATGAAAGACAAAATGCAAACTGATCAGGCGATGGTAGAGAGTTCTCTGCTTTTGAAGAGGGGGAAAAAAAAAATCACCAAATATGGAACTTAGTGTTGAAGGGAAATGTGCTAACCTTATGAAATAGAGTGTTTTTTTCTATCTCTTATTTGCTCAACCATGGCAGTTTGGACCTTGACTGTTTCAGGAGCTTACCGGCTATCTAAGATGTGCTTATAAAGGAGTTGTTAAAACAAAGGCCAGATTACAAAATCTTCGAACAACTTTAACATGTCACCTTATCTTTGATATCTTGTGTTTTTTCCCCTCTGTCATGTTGCACACCATTACCTGAAATTGCAACTGTTCAGCATTTTTTTTTTGTCATTATTAATTGCCATTCTCTTCTGCCATAAACTAGTTTTCTCAAGCCACAGCAAGCAGTACAGCCGCTGTAACACCAGTATCACCTTCAACATAATCTAATTATTTCCATTAAAAGTTAAGCCCATTCTAAAAATCTGTCAGGTTAGACAGCAGGTCAAAAACCACTCCGGAGTTTGGCTCTGGCCACTGAGTAGTTCAATTATCCTTATCTGTTTTTAGACCATGCTTAAAGACAGACACCAGGATGCAATCTTCTTTAAAGCCATTATCTGGATGCTCCATTTAGTCATGACTGTTTTTCTGTGGATTGATCAAAGTAATTCTGATCAGTCTTCACTACCAGTGAGTTACTAAAACAGTGGATACTCACTGTTCTATGCGACTCGCCTTTGGAATTAAGGTAGGCTTTGATGGCAGCCAGCCCAGCATACTCCCCCTGAGCACCACTGAAAGACAAAGCAACCAAACATTCTGTTAAGCACCAATGACAACCTCTACCTCAGCAAATCACAGTTCAAAGATCACACCACTTGGTCCATCTCAGGACATTAATGTTTTAAGTGTTAACTAGACAACATGCTTTATGAAATGTTGCAGCCTGTGGTTGGGTTATCTAAGCAGATTCAAGTATTAATATTAAATGGTTTATCTATCAACTGGGAGAACGGATGGTTCATTGAATTTTCTAATGGCATCAGCGCTTAATTAATCAACCTGTAAATGTGGATGTCTAAAAAACGATAAATAATGCTTCTTCTCATTTTCATTAACAGACTTTTTAGCTTATCAGATGCAAACTGAAAAGTTACAATCGAGAATTCATGGGGACGACATTGGGTGATTTGCCAAATTCAAAGAAAGCTATAATTATAAGGGCTATTTGAATACATGGAATGCTTCATTTCCATTCTATAGAATTACATTGCGTATTAAGATAATAAATATTGTAGTACAGAAGTGCATGTATTGCTTGCCTATTTGGTTGGAAGGATATCTTGTCGTATCCTGTGACCTCACAAAGATCCCTCTCCAGCTGACGAAAGAGCTGTTGATAACCCTCTGCCTGGTCCAGCGGCACAAAGGGGTGGATATTAGCAAATTCCCGCCAGGTGATTGGCTGCCAGCAAGAGAGAAAAGCACTCATGTAAATGGATTTGTTCACAGTGTGTCAATATCCATTTTGAGAAGCGATGAGGGGTAGAGACACATTCCAATGCATGTAGGGTGTAGGGTCATGGTGACGACATACATTCTTATATTCGACTCAACAATACCCTTGACAACACCAACACTTTTCAGGATTTTGTAGTACAGAATAACAATGTCTCACCATAAGTTCTGAGGAGCTGTTCAGCTTCATTGTGCATGATCCCTAAATTAAAGCACAGTTTTAATAGGCCGTTTGTTAAAAGGCGATGACATGAAATTAAATTAGACTCATTTATTAATTACTTACCAAAGGAATCATACTGTGTACAAGTGAAATGTCTTTATTCTCCAGTCTTTTCATATATCGCACAATGTTAGTCTCTGAATGATAACTGCAAATGCCAAGAATAAAAATAAAATGATTATAAAAATGATATCTAATGCTACACAAAAACATTCAACCTTGAACAACTTATTACTACGGTTAATCCACTCATAGGCTGCTGTAATAACATTCTGCTTGACAGTAGGACTGCTGCATTACAGGTCTTTCTAAACACAAACAGTTTAATCCGAGATGACGTTAATGTTTTGTTTAGCATCATATTTCCCAAAAAATATAAATCTCAAAGATTGCAGTTAAGTACTCTTTCATTTTACTTCACTTCACACCAAATTAGTAACTGCATTAATTACAAATATACCATGTCAGTGTATCCTTATGGTGAAATAGCACACAAGATTAGATAAGGAAATTGAGCTATTTTTCCAAAGCCCTCAGAGTGGAGGTGATACTGAATGACAATTGTTTATTGCCTTGCCCTTAGAAGGCTAAGGCCTCATAGTTGTATAAACGCCCAATCAGCATTTTAGCTTGAAAGTACCACAATTAATAACATGTTATTCCTAAAAACATAACGACAAACCTGTTGAACACTGGGTGGGTGAGGAACTTGCTGGTCCTCTTAAAAGGACTTGCCAGCAAGCCTTTTGTTCTTTCACTCATTTTCTCTGCAATGAGCTCCTAAAAAATAGGAAAATGCAAATTAAAACTATTGCTTACAGAATGATCAATACCCTACTATGGTAACTGTGACCTGGTAATCATAGTATTTTATCATTTGGGCACACTTACAGCAGATGATTCACATCCAAAGACCCAGAGCAAGTCATCCAAGTCTCTCTCTGTAACTGTCTCATCCAAAGACACACCAAGCTGAAACCATTCCAACCACATATTTCAAATGTCTCTGTGCTATTATAAAAAAATCATAAGTGTCATTAAAATATTGAAATGATTGTAGGCTTAAGCAATTTCCTGAGAGTTCTTACCACTCCTTCACTATAGACCCGCAGGTTAATCTCACGCTGTTCAGCCTTCTCCAGAATGTCCTTGGCAGCCACACCACAGTGAATCTTCAGTGTGTCAAAGAATGTTTCATGCTGGAGCTTGTGTCCAGCTCTAATAAGCCCTGTATTAACATGAAGATAAGTGACAAAACTTGTAGATACCTGGCAGATGATTAATAAACCGCCTTATGTGTCATAGAATGAATAACTGAGGACATACCTTCAGCAAGAATCAGGGTTGCGTTGTGAGTCCTCTCAGCAATGTGCCTTAGGCCCTGAGGGCCATGGTACAGTGCATACATAGCAGCCATGTTTGCTAAGAGAGCCTAAAAAACAGGAGCCGTTAAATACTAAGTCACCAACGGCTGTATCTTTGACATGTAGCACCATGTTATTTGCTTATACTCTGGAACCTGGGCAGTGCAGATGTTGCTTGTGGCTTTGTCTCGTCGGATGTGCTGCTCCCTTGTCTGCAGAGCTAGACGATACACTTCTTTACCAGCAGCATCCCTGTTAGTGAGGGGGGAGGGGTGGAAAGGAATGTGTGAATTAAGATCTTTCCAACAGAAATAACATTAACCTCACAGATAACAACCACTCATCCAAATATAATAACATAAATGCTAAAATTATACGTTATAGACACTCACCTGGTAACTCCAACCATCCTACCTGGCATCATCCTGACCAGGTTTTCTTTAACTGAGAAGAAAGCTGCGTGAGGTCCACCATAACAGAGAGGCACTCCAAAGCGCTGGGAGCTGCCCAAGGCAATGTCTACTCCAAACTCTCCAGGTGGACGCAAGACGCAGAGTGCCAGCAAATCAGTAGCGCAGCAAGCCAGTGCCTTTAAGTAAAATGTAGCATGAAGCAAATGTTAATGTCAGTGAAGCAAATCCCCATTTGGAATTAAATTAACTGAAATTCCATGTGCCGTAACACTTTAAACAAAGCCTTATACACATGGTATTGTTGCATCAATTCACTTTTAGTTACAGTTTTAAAAAGAAACTTTTAAGAGTTTAAAATTTAAAGTCACAGTTTTACATACTCCCCCCTTGTGGGCCCGATCCACAAGTTCAGAGAAGTCCTCCACTCGTCCTTCAGTGTCAGGGTACTGGAAGAGGACTCCACTCACATCCTTCCCACTGAAGTCCATCTCATGAGGCAGTTTTAGCACAGTCTTTACCCCAATGTAACTAAACATATAACATTTATCAGAAATTAATCTGGATAGTAGTCTACATTTAACTTTATACTGGTGAAAATCAATTCTGTGATGTTTTCCTAATTCACCTGGTATCAGCCCTAATACATGCTTACTGTTATTCTCTGCTAAAAAGAATGTCCTATGAACCTGATATAGTTTGTTTGAAATACTCATGTTTTCTGTGCTACTTCTTTTAATATTACATCAAATAATATATTGTATATAATTATAGATCTATGCCAGAAAAGCTATAGCACCCAGAACTACATACAAGTACACATTCCACTCAATTTCATTCCTGAAGCTAATTCAAAGCGACATACTTTGCTCTTGTCTGCACCACAGCAATGGTCTGTGGATGGCAACGGGGATCAATGTAGAATGTTCTTCTCTTGTTTTGCCTGAGGACGAGAAGAAGCCAAATCAAACACATGAATATTAATAATGTTTCTAAATTCACCCGTGTTTTCTGGGACCTTAAAGAAGTGAGCTAACCTGTGACAAAGCTGCATGGCCTCAGCAGCTGCAGTGCCTTCATCCAGAAGTGAAGCATTGGCCACTGCCATTCCAGTGATGTCACACACCATGGTCTGGTAGTTAAGTAGGCTCTCCAAACGACCCTGTGCGACCTCAGGCTGGTAGGGGGTGTACTGAGTCACCCTGGTAGGGAAAGATTTAAGCAGAAAGGGCCAAAGAAAACACACAATTTTATTTATTTATTTATTTTTCCTCTGAAGATATTCTGAAATACATTCTGAGTAACTGGAAATATATAAAAGATATAAGGTATAAAGTTTAACTGAAGAAAAGCTTACTGGTTGGAGATATTTAGTATCATTAATTACAATTGCATATGTATGCCAGCTGGTCACATGGATGCAACTTTCAAAAGAGCTAAAATGTTTCTACTGCCTTAATATGCTTCATAACAGCATTGTTTAAGATACAGAATGATATCAAATTCTTAAAAACGTATAAAAGACACACACCATCCAGAGTTTTCTAGAAGATTTCTCTGTATGACAGGAGGCACAGAGCAGTTATAATAACCCATTCCTATGTAGGATCGCCACATCTTGTTCTTGGAAGCAATCTTTTGCAGTGTGTCAAGGATTTCATTTTCACCTGTGAAGAAATAATTCAGCAGTTAAGTAAATGGCATTTCTTCTGATTCTGATTCTGAAATATTAAGCATGAAGAATGAAATGAATGGAATTTAATGAACCAAGTTGTTTAATAGAACCACAGTAACTCATAAGGAATGTTTGAGAGACTTTATGATTTACTGAAAGCAAACCATTCCTCCTCACATGTCTGCAGTGTTGCCACCACTTACTGTCAATCTAATTCAAACTGACAAATGAGAAAAAGAATGAATTAGGCCCTCAGAATAGACCCTGCCAGGAAAACCCTGTACTGATGCACCATCAAATGAAAGCAGCTACCCATCCATTTATTTATGGAGTGACTGGCCTTGTGACTCAAGTCTAGTTAGGAAACTAGGTTTTCTCAGGAAAACTAGATTTATCCCTGGCAAAGATTTCATATCTACACATCCAAGATGGAACATTTAAAATAGGTGCACATGTTATGATGTAGTTTGACAGATTTTATAACAGGGATTTTCAGAGTATAACATGAATGTAGGTCAGTATTTAAAGCACACAACTGTGTTTCCAGACAGAGAATTTAACTTAGTGCAGCATAGTATGTGGTACGCAAAATGAATGTAGCTCTATTAGACCTCTAACAAAACCTCAGATGAAATCAAATGTTGTGATGGATTAATTACTGTGAGCCTTTCAAGTACACGTTTTACACCCCTACATGCAAGCTCCACATTTAAATTCACAGTATCCTATAAAACTACTGCTGCTACAAAATGATTCATGACTTTAATCAATCAAGGGGATATATATAGTGCATGTGTGGTTTATAAATTACTCAAGACAGTAGAGAGTGGATGATGGGCACATATGGGCCATTTCCTGATGGCTAAGTAACTAGTTTATTTCCAGTTGCTCAGGCGCATTGGAACCTGTGCATAGAGACACAAGAATTCCCCAGGCATTGTACTGCAGCTTAGTAACACAGCAACTCAGCAGGGCAAAGACAATCCTGTAGCGCAGGCTGAGGTAGAAGCATTAAAAACAACCATGCTTCAATATCAACTAGGATTCCTCATCTTTAAAGCCTGGATTTAAAACACACTTTTTTTAAGCATGCAACTGCGTTTGGGACATTATTTAGTTTATCTAGATTTTGTAATTACAATGTTTCCCAACAAATTAAAGCTGGGTCCCAACTATCATAAAATGGACTAAACTGGGAATGAATACATTCTTTTTTACATCACAATTGGCTAAAATAGTGCTTTAGGGTCAACCTCTTAAATCATTAGAAGTGCAAACGCTTTTTTGTGCATGTGAAAGGGTGGGAGGGTGCTCCATCTATTGTTGAGATGTGAATCCCTCACTGGATTTGCAAAACCAAGCTCTAGGCAGCTGAACCAGCAAAATCCAGTAAGGCCCCCCATCGAGTTCTTCAGCATGGCTTGCTTTGTTACAGCAGCAGACGAAACCGACACCTGAGCATTACATCACACTTTGTGATAAACTGGAGTGATCTTCTTTATACATTTAAGACATCAATGCTCATGCTATTATTTCAGAAATCAGATTATGCAATTTATTACAGATTAGTATTTCTCCACCCAAATTCTACTTGCAGTCAAATATGTGTGTGTATTAATATGACTTATAAACAGTGTGAGTATAATAAAATATTAAATTGAATAAATCTGTACTTGGCAGCATTAACAAGATGCACGTTTTAAAAATGTGTAGGATTCTAATGAACCGATGGTGCTGTGACACCACCACAGTGAAATAGTCGTACTGTCCGTTCAAAATCAAAAATGCCGTTTTTTAAATAATGTTTCCATCAAAAACACTAAAGCCCTCCATTAAAATCAAATGAACTGCTCTGAAGATCCTTTCATGCATAAGCTCTGAACTGATGTCTAAACCTTCAAACAAGCAGAAGGATGTCTCAGAAAGATGTATAATGTCTGTTTGCGTGGTGCTGTTTCCCATACCGTTTAAAAATATATAAAAGCCAAGGTTAAGCAAAAAAATAAAATAAAATAAAAAAAAAAAACAGAAAGAAACCGGTCCATGCAGTGCACAGGGCGTGATGTAATGGCAACACTAACCAGATCAAACTGGCCGAGTGACGGGAGCTCAGAGCTGAACTTTACACTCTGCTGCTCGCCCTGTTGGCATGGGCTGAGGGCAAAAACAACTCCTAATATGTTCAAAGGAAGACTTTTCATGGAGGAAAGAAGCCCCCCCACTCCACTAAAGGTCTATTTGGCACACAATGAGCGTGCAACCCACATTCCGCTTCTTTTGTTCCCAGTCAGACAAAATATCTAGGGCTTCTGACAGACTACAGTTATATTTTAGTCAATAACATGAAGAGAATGTTGTTTATCTCTCCTACAGGGTTTTTTGTGAAGGTACACCCAGAATTGAGATGTTGATGAACTGGATCTTGCTGAATATGAATTAGTGATGGACTCACATCAACACAAAACACGTGCTCTCCCGCTCTCTCAGAGAGAGTTTCAGAAAATACTTACACACTGGGTCGTCCATTTTCAGACTCCTTTGCAGGCGAATTGATGATGGGATTGTTTTTTCTATGAGTTCCGTAATGGACTGAAATAAGAGAGAAAACAAAACGTCACAATGGTGTTTACTCATGTGTGTGTATCTAATTAACGAGGCTGTGGGTAGCTCTTTATTAGGTCTCTATCCAACTTTACAGCAACATTTCCCGTCATCAGTCATCATCTTATTCGTGTTTTCTGTCATTCTATACTTTCTAGACTGAATTTTTCATCATTTAACGACATCATTCTAACCTAAATGTTTCGATATCTGATGCTTTGCTTTTTTATTCTATTATTTATGTAGTTTCTTGTTGGAATTATTCACAACAGATGCCAGAAATAAGTTGGAAACAGATTACGAAGCAGGCGAAGAGCAGGCGAACTGAATATATCCAAACTATTACTTTTACATTAACACTGAAATGTCTGGAGCAGGAAGAATATGACAGAAAAGTCACGTTTAAATAAAGTGCGTGTCTAAAGACCGCGGTGTTTATCCTCCGCGCGCTCACCTCGAGGCCGAGTGTATTCAGCATCTCTCTCTTCTCTTTATCCCCGGGGCCAATGTGTCTCTCCGCGAAGTCGTCGTGCCGCGGCAGAATCCTCTCAATCTTTCGCGACCCCACACTCGCGGTGGTCCTGAGTCCGCAAACGCGAACATTATTAACATTATTAACGGACACAAGTCTCTCGCAGACGCGGCGTGTCTCGCGGGCGCTCACGGTCCTAGTGACGACGCGCCACGCTCTCGCGCAGCTCTGCATCCTGAAAACAGCCGACAATAAACCAGAGGGAAAACTAACTATTCAAACTCCGCGAGGAGACCGTGCTCGCGCCGCTCCAGCAAACTCCTTAAAAGTGTTCCGCACCTACGCCCCCTAACTCTGTCGGGGGCGGGAGTGGCCAATCCGAGAGCGCGAGGGCCGTGACGTCGTCTCCAACTTTTTCTCACGTGCTGGGAGAAAGCCCGGAGTTTTTTTTCGAGGATCTACGTGTGACAATGGGTATTGTTGTGTGAGATTTTTATATTATTGGTCTCGGTTTGAGTACGGCTTTTTCAGGAGGATACATCAATACGTTCTTCAGTGAAGCTTTAATAAATACAAGTCTGCAGTTTTCTCCGAATGCATCTGACCTACGCATGACAACTGAAACGCTGATATTTTTGTTCCTTACATATGACATTTTATCTGAAATGTCTGGGGTAAAGAGACTGCTCAGACTAAGCAACAAGTGTGAGACAGCATAGGCCTACAGCATACGAGTTAATGGAGTTAGTGACAATTATTTGTCATGATATTCAATGAAATATTTGTATCTGCAGCATGAGGATAAACAAAGCCCTGGCAATTGAAAGAATATTATATTAAATAGCGTGACCAGATCAGAGATGGTGAAAAAGAGGACAGGTCTCCGGTGGAGGGAGTTGTTATCGACCAATAACGGTAGCTCTACAGTCAGACCGTCCAATCCGAAGATTTTAAGCTACTTCACCACGCCCCCTTCTCACTCAAGCGAACCAATCGGAGTAGGGGAGGGCGGGACTAGTTTGTGAACGAAAGTTCTCGAAGTTCTATGTAAGCTCTAGAAAAACAAAATCCCGGACGTTTGTGAAATTCCGCCCGGACATTTTTTTAAGTCTAAAAAAGAGGACATGTCCGGGTAAAAGAGGACGTCTGGTCACCCTATATTAAAAGACATAGATTAGAATCAGATATAGAATCAGTTAGAGATTTCAGCACACTTGTAGTGGACAGTATGATAAATAAGGAGTGATTGTAAAATATCATGATTCCTGTGTATTGGTCAACTGCATGAAACCTCTGTGTACTCATGATAGTGTTGCTTTGTATTAAACTCCATTTGGTTAATATGTAAACAACTGTGTGTCATCGCACATCTGACTATCTGTGAACACCAGGAATGTTGATGAGCTTTTGTATCAAACAAAAAACAGAAATAATGTGAATCCATTGTAGTTATTTGCTCTCCATCTGTTAATAATAAACCTATCTCTGATTCTCTAACAAGCTTTATGCATGATGTTCACACACAGGGAGTCACTGTATCCCAAGACACCATTCAGTACTCACCTCAGTTCTTTTCATATCATGCATCTTCTGTGGATACTGTTTAATCAAAATCCTCAGATGGTTTATCAACTGTTGACTCTACCATTTGCTGTGCTGTTTAATGTCCTGGCTACTCAAGGATATCTCACCTTGACTAACAGGTAAGTGTAATAGCCATTTTAAACATTTATAAACTATATATATGGCCTAATACTTAGAGAAGTGGGCTTGGGACCAGACGGTTTGAGTTCTGTGAATGGCAGGAAAATTGGGTGTGATGGGAGTAAATGAACGACACTGTCCTCCTCCATCAATCCACGTCTGAGGTGCCTTTGTTTAAGGCACCAAACCACCCAACTGCTTCCTGGGCGCTGGGGATGGCTGCCAAAATTTACTCGTAGCAGCTAATTGCTATTTATGCTTCTCACCTCTCAAACACATTCAGTGTTGTTGAGGTCTAGGTCCTGTGGTGATCCATTTTTTGATGCGGTTTCTTTGTTGGGTTCATCTTTTTACTTCCCCATTCCTTAAATTGGTTTAGTTTTATATGTAATCATCAGAATATTTTTAATTAAAATATTATATATAACTGGAAATAAAATAAATGAAGGTTTGTTGATTTACTTTGTTCCTCAGGACTGTATATTATTTTCCTTGAATTAATGGACATTTGTTAACAGGTATATCTCACTGACTCTGGGAGGAGTTGTCCTTGCTGTTCTGACAATGGGCCCATACAGCTTATTACTTTTTGTTAGCACGGCTGTGCTAGCGCTGCTGGTGCATTTTATGGAGCCAGTCCACATTCATCAATGGATCTTTGGGCTGCAGATGTGTTGGCAAACGTTCTGGCATTTCTATATGCAATATCAACAATACTGGCTCCAAGAAACTGTGGATTACAGGTATTACCTGAGAAACACAAAACTCAAGGGCCATAATCATATGTGAAGTAATAAGAGAGAGTACTTCAGTATCTGTACTATATCAATATCTTACTCAGTTAAAGGTGTAAGTAGAAAAATATACCTCAGGGAAAGTCACAAAAGGAAATTCTAGCTGTCACAAGAAAAAGACACTGAAAATAGCTGAAATACTCTAAGAATTGCTTCTTCCTCCCTCAGGCTTTTGTTGGCCATGTCTGCTCTAATGCTCCTCAGCCAGAAAGTCACCTCTGTATCACTGGACATCCAGGAGGGAAAAATAACTGGGTCTTTTGGAAAAAGCTCCCAGAGCCAAAGCTCTTCTCTCATTCCTTTCATTAGCTACACTCTCTACTTTCCAGCACTTCTTGGAGGCCCACTTTGCCCATTTGCCACTTATAGGGCCTTCATTGAGGAGATAAATATCAGACCACCACCTTCTCCACTTGCCATTCTGCCATGGAAGATATTGCGAACTCTGGCCTTGCTGGCCCTCAGATATCTCCTCTCAAGTGTCCTACAATTAAGTGTATTCACGCTGAACAGTCCTCAAGGTTCTCCAGGATTGTTATGGCTATGGATCTTGTCCCTGATCCTCAGACTGAACTATTACTCTCACTGGGAAATAAGCGAATGTCTCAACAATGCAGCTGGATTAGGTTTTAGTGGGCTCAGTCAAGATGGAGGTGCTGTGTGGGATGGACTTTCTGATGGAGATCCATGGGAGATAGAGACATCAACACGTGTTTCCATATTTGCACGCCGCTGGAATGGCACAACAGCTGCCTGGTTACGCAGACTGGTGTACCACAGATTCAACACGGCCCCACTCTTTATGACGTTTGGATTCTCAGCCTGGTGGCATGGGCTCTACCCAGGTCAGATCGTAGGTTTCCTTGGATGGGCCATTGCTGTGATAGGGGACTACAAGCTTCATACATATATTCAACCAAGGCTCATCACACCTTGGAGGAAAAAGCTCTACACTTGGTTAAGCTGGGTCTACACTCAGATGGTCATTGCTTGTGTCGTGCTTGCCACTGAGCTCCAGAGATTTGATGCTGTAATGTGGCTTTGTAACACGCACATAGCTGTGGTTCCATTGGCAAGTGTTTTGTTTTTGTTTATACTGTAATCTCAGTGCAGAGACCTGGGCTTTTTAAAATTACAATTAACTTAAGCATACATTAGCCAGGGGTGATGAGGTGAAAAATTATAACTTTTTTTATTAATTGATTCATGAAATTACAGCAACACTAAGCTTTTTTAATGTAATTATTTACGTAATGTAATTAATTAAATGTAATTAATACTCATGGTGTTCAAGAATCTGTTATAATATTTTTTTCTATTAATTCAGCTTTCTGAGACTTGTAAAGGCTGGACGTTAAAGCTATTGCAAAAAAAAATAAAGAACTAATAATAAATAACCAATTACATCTTTATTATTTACTAAGTGTTTATTTCATTTCATTACTTCTGGAATAAATTGCTTTCAAAATATGCAGCCTGACCAGCAATTGTGTGTTTATTTTTGGTCATTTTATGGAACTATTTCTCTTGTAGTAAAAGCAATATATAACAATAAAATGTGGAACAGGCATCTGCTTTAAAACACCAGTAAAATTAAAAAAATGTAAGGTCAAGCAAATCTGTTGTACATGACCTGCTAAACATAACATTGGCCATGTTTACAAAGAGACAGAGAGTCTGTTACCTTCAGTGCATTAAACTGTCCTGACTATCAGGATTCTGCCATTTGTATTTAGATTGGCTCTCTTTTAGATTTAGATTGGATCTCTGCATTAGCATATACACACTTCCATGTATCTTACTTGCTCTGGAACTGAGGTAAAGGAGTGCCTCCTTCTACAAATTTCAATAGTAGGCCGTTCTTGGCCATATTAATAATTAAAGTTACCAGACTCTCCTTAGAGAGGTGTCCTAGTGTAGTAATATAGTGAAATGGGATACAAATAACAAAAAAGGACACCAAATGTTAAAAGACTGTAAGTGGAGTTGTTGTGCATACTTGCTTGGTTACAAGAAATAGAATCGATTTACATTTATATATTGAAATATTATGACATATGAGTATAGGATTCTTTGTTTTTGCACTATTATGAATACATCATTACTACATGACTGCAAGCTCACTGTTTATTCACTGTCCAGTCAAGGTACTAGTATACTGTTTGAACGCTGTCTGCCATCTAGTGGTTAGTTACGTGTAATACATCTTTTTTCGAACTTTTTAAAAAATATTTTATTAAGGATCAAATAACATTCACCACTTTACAGTAGGGCATCCATATAAATAAATAAATAAACATTCACATTACGATTCACTTACACTTAATAAAATAAAATTCAAGGGATTGAAAGGAGTGATATTAAAATGTATGGACAAAGTTTGAGTGTGTTTCCCCACATTCCCTCCAACAACTACTAGACAAAGAAGAGCCAATCCTCATAGTAATATGGGGTGTTCTAAAATATCTAGCAATGAGCTTCCATTTGAATTCTCTCCAATTATTAGAACAAGTAGTTAAGTCACATTCAGAACATATATCTTTCCAACTTTCCAGTATTTACAGCCTGGCCTTTCAACATCCAACCACTATATGTTGTATCATTGACAATAAAGTCCACAATGGGTTTTAGTTAAGCAGCTCAGAAATACAGCTTTCGATCTGGATGGGTCAGCCCTCCATCTGATTTACAATACAAAGGGGTTAGCAGCTCTGCCAGGGTACTGTAGTGCAGATTTGTCAGCTTAGATGGGCCATTCAGTCGATGGGCCATTCTGCCAATTAGACGGGCCATTCTGCCGAATAGGTGCCTTTTGCGTCACCAGGTCATTATGAGTATAAGGATGTATAATTACTAACAGAAAAATAAATTTTATAACTACACAAAATGTCCTGGACCTTGATCTAATGGCAAATTTAAGATATATTATTAAAATTATGAATAACAACTACCAAGAACACGAAAAAATAGCATTTGCTGCCTGTCTCCTGTTTCTAATATGATATTTTACTACGAAAAATAATTATTTTATAAATCCTATAAATACCTTTGCATTTTTTTTTGCATTGCTGTCAACTATGCTTTAATATTTCAGTTCAAACACATATTTTAGTCTCAGTCCTGTTTCCCTAACACATAGCCCCTTCTAAAACATTTGAAACATTCCACAAATCACATTTTCAGTAGGAATATACATCATCTGGCTCTGCTGAAGGCTATGGCAAGACCAAAAATGGGTTCTCACTTTTTATTCTGTATATTTTAAGATATTTTAACTACAACAGAGCTCAACATAGTTTCCTGTTACCTTAAACATTTCTCAGATGTTATTTGTTTATTTTAAAAATCATTTCTTTGGTAAATTGTTAGAATGAGCCCAGTGTCCTCCTGTTATTACCATGGGCGTAATGTGTCTGTATTTCATTAATTTTCTCATTTTATGTTAAAAATTCAGTTACAGTAATGAGTGAATTGTGTCCTCAGTTTTATTGATTTATTTTTATTGTTTGAATTTTAGGCTGTGTATAACTGTTTACTTCAGTTTTATTTTTATTTTGTATGTTAAAATTAACATAAAAAATTATTTACTTAAATTACTTAGTGTTGTGTAATATCCCAATGTTACGATGTAGAACGTTGGGTTAAATATTATCTGTACTCTGCCTGTAGAATTTATTCTAATCCGAAAAACACATCATCTGCCTGTTTTTGAATACACTTTGTATCATATATTTCCTCTTTAAAAATATTTAGGCTGAGCTGTGAGCCAAAAATGTACCACTGTCTAAAGTTTTTGGAGAGTGTTGACAGCATGGGCAGTCTCCAGTAATGGTTCCATTAAGAAACTATTACTATTCTTAAAGGGTCAGTTCAAAGTTGTTTGCAGATGTCCAAATTCATCTGCGTGTGCTCAGTTCACATGCTGCTCAATGCTGTCATCAGTCGGGTATACAGATGGGCGTAATGCTCCTTCAAACACACTTCTTTGTTACAAAGCACTTAAACAAAGGTTTTGATGAATATACACACCAGTATGGAAGTCTGTTTCCACCACATAAAATAATACAGAAAAGACACATGAAAAAAAAATCATAAATATGCAATTTGCTATCTCAATATTTTGAGATACTAAGTCAGTATATTGAGTTGGTATACTATCTCAATATATTGAGATAGCAACTTGCATAATAATGAAAAATAAAAATTGGTGCCTTTTTTAAATTATGTTATGTGGCAGAAACAGGCTTTCATACTCCAGACACTAAAAAGTCAAATACAATTTAAAAATATATAGTTATATATAGTTTCTTGCACCACAATCACAAATAAACTGATACAATACGTTCAAACCTGCACACCAGTGACTGGGAAGACAGCGGCTCATATGGAGAGCACTGATAAGACAGTTTGGCTAACAGAGGTTTTATCAGTGTTGATCATTTTTAATTCACCCTCAAAAATGTTTGGGTTTTTTTCATAACATGTAGCCTGACAGTTTACTTTTAGCTGGGTCAGGAACCACAAAGTAATTTGATTCTCATGTCAACAAAAAAGTAATACATAAATACTTTAATAATTATTGATTTATTTTCATGCACCTGAATATCCAGAGCAGCAATGAGCATAGATAGCACTACAATTTCACCATAATTAGGGTGACCAGATCTGAGATGGTGAAAAAGAGTGATGAGTTCTCGCCCCTCGCTGCCGTTGTATGCTTAGCTGAACCCATGTGTGCTTATAGGTCCTTTACACCTTTATCTGTACACAAAACATGGGGATTTCTTTTTTAATTCATCCGAGAACTTACATTTACGTTTCGGCATAGCTGGTCGAGATGAGGGTGGGTACATGAGCTTCGCCTGACGTAAACAAGGACTACTGACATGCAGACTGACCAATTAAATGTTTACAGAGAAGGTTATCGACCAATAACGGCAGCTCTACAGTCAGACCGTCCAATCAGAAGATTTTAGGCTACTTCACCACGCCCCCTTCTCACTCAAGCGAACCAATCGGAGTAGGGAAGGGCGGGACTAGTTTGTGAATGAAACGCTTCTCCAAATTCTATGTAAGCTCTAGAAAAACAAAATCCCGGACGTTTGTGAAATTCCGCCCGGACATTTTTTTAAGTCTAAAAAAGAGGACATGTCCGGGTAAAAGAGGACGTCTGGTCACCCTAACCATAATACAATATGCTCCACCTGACTGACTGCTAAATATGTCCAGACAGATGGCAAAGCTAATTACTTTCAACTCTTTTTGTCCACTTTAAAAAGGCTCCTCTGATCTATAAATCTGCCATTCCATAATTAGCATTGTTTTCTCACTCTTAAATCTTTCTGATGTGTTGGACATTGTGTTGGATTAAGAGAAAGATTATAACCATGCTTAAGGTAAGGAGAAATTCAGATGTTTCTCTAAACTATTAAGTGAGAGCTAAATGTTGGGACATATACAGCAATAAAGCATTTAAAAATAATACCTTGCAGAACTCCTAGGGACTGGTACTGATCATTCCTGAAGTAGCCAGCACAGTGCGGATCATGAGAACACCACGCCGAGAGAAGCAGACTGTAAGAGCTTCAGCCACTGGAACTGCAAACAGAAAGTACAATAAAAAAAAGTGAAAATGGTAGCAGGATACAAGACACAAACATAAAACCATTAACAAAGACTCAAAAGAATAGAATAAATCAACATATATAAAGGCTTATTCCAACAGGCATCTGTTGTTTTGAAACCTAGTTTTGTCAATTCATTATGATATTGTGAATTTGAAAGTGTTATGATTCTTGTTGGAATGCGCCTTTAAAATTTTCTTCCTAAAAATCCAGCTACTGTTTTCAGGTCCTCCCACAGTAATCTCCAGATATTTCACAAAATTATTTTGATTTGATTTTAATTATTTTTAATGTGGTTACACAGTTTACCCTTTTATAGTTTATCATTTTCATCTTGTAGAAATGTGTATACGGACAACAGGTGTTATCAGAGAAGCACAAGCTGTCCACTGTGGTGCTCCTCACCTCCCAAATGAAATATAGCAAAGCTGGTAGAGGTGATCCATGACACAGTACTGATGAGGATGCTGTAGAAGTTTTAAATGTCAAGGAAAATTCCTAAGAATGCCTGCAGTAAGGCCCATGGAGGAGAAACTGGAGATGACCACCACCCAGCCATAGCCTCCATCAGGGGGATCCCACATCATGACCCTGCATGTGTTTTAGTCAGGTCTAACTGTCTAACCTGAGATGAATAACAATTACACAGTCACACAGCTCCAGTGACCTGGAGGTTGTGGGTTTGATTCCCTCTCTGGGTGACTGTCTGTGAGGAGTTTGGTGTGTTCTCCCCGTGTCCGCATGGGTTTCCTCCCACAATCCAAAAACACACGTTGGTTGATGGATTGGTGACTCAAAAGTGTCTGTAGGTGTGAGTGAGTGTGTGTTGCCCTGTGAAGGACTGGTGCCCCCTCCAGGGTGTATTTCCGCCTTGCGCCCAATGATTCCAGGTAGGCTCTGGACCCACCGCGATGAATGAATGAATTAATTACTATGTGACATTCACACACTCAAACCAAAAATGTCAAAAAAGCCTCTGTTTTCAATTGAGTTGCAAAGCTTTGCACTGAGTGCCCTTAAAACAGGAACATGTAGCATTAATCTCACAAACAGATAAAAGCACTGATCATTTCACACAGTTTCAGTGTGCTGAGTAAGTTAGTATATGTTATTTCACTTGGAAAAACAATTTAATAAATACATAACCTTACCTTGGAGATGTTTTAAAGACCCTCCCACCCCTCCTCATGTCCTTCTTTGTAAAAGGTTAAACAAGACTTGTTCTTTCAGACCCCATTAAATTCTGGAACTTTCACCCCCAAAGGTAATTTTATAACTTACTCCTTAAATTGACTGCATTGATACAGCATCACTCACCTATTTATTATCAGTGAGGCAGTCTTTCGCTGTTTAGGAGGAGGATTGTGATCAGGTTCCAGCTGATCTAAAAGTGGAGTAGTACAACACAACAGTGGGCTTTATGGCTGAAGTTACTTTTAATGATTTAATAATCTGAGGTTAAAACCTTGTTTTCTGATAGAGGATTAGAGACCATGTTATTATCCACCATCTGACTTAACAAAGGAGTGATTGGGATAGTGTGTGATGCTCTGTAACGGACCAACAGCCTGTCCAGTGTTTGTTCCTGCCTTAAAGCAAATGATTCCAAGTAGAGCCACCGCAGCACTGATCATAGATGAAGAGGTACATAAACGTTTTATTGTGTTGCCTATTAAACTTTGCTTTCTTTTTGCATTCATTTTCCTTCTAGCTTTTTGAGATATGCCACATGGAGGAGCAGGGTTCTTCAAATATTTCAAGCTTCACACAGCACATGGGGCTTTTGATTCATATTGAGGTGACTCATCTAATGGCAGCTTAACCCAGTTAGGTCCCATGTTATTGAGTTAAAAATCAATTTTCAAGATGTACAATTTTTTCCATATAAATCAGCCCTACAACAAACGTGTACTTTATACACAGTGGAAGTGTAGTCTGGGGACAACTTGTATTTCGGTTCCTATTTACCATGCTTTTCATAAACAGCAATGTATTCCAGAGAAGCGATCAACAACGGTTGTGTGGAGCTGTTTTATGAATATCTAAGTGTAAGGCAAAATATAATTTATTTATATATATATAATAAATATAATTTCTGATGCTCACAATTTTAATGTTTTTACAACTGGTGTCCATGCGCAGCAGGTAGTGTCGCAGTCTCACAGCTCCAGGGGCCTGGAGGTTGTGGGTTTGATTCCCGCTCCGGGTGACTGTCTGTGAGGAGTGTGGTGTGTTCTCCCTGTGTCTGCGTGAGTTTCCTCTGGGTGACTGTCTGTGAGGAGTGTGGTGTGTTCTCCCTGTGTCTGCGTGAGTTTCCTCTGGGTGACTGTCTGTGAGGAGTGTGGTGTGTTCTCCCTGTGTCTGCGTGGGTTTCCTCCAGGTGCTGCGGTTTCCTCCCACAGTCCAAAAACACACGTTGGTGTGAGTGAGTGAATGTGTGAGTGTTGCCCTGTGAAGGACTGGGGCCCCCTCCAGGGTGTATTCCTGCCTTTTGCCCAATGATTCCAGGCAGGCTCTGGACCCACTGCGACCCTGAACTGGATAAGCATTTACAGATAATGAATGAATATCAGTATATTAAAATATAAATTGGTTGCTGCAAGTATAAAAGCTATCTCACACTCTGCCTGTTTTTTTTTACCAGCATTTCTCCTGAAAATATTCTCTATCGTTTCTTTTTGTTATTTATCTGTTATGACCTTTACATTGACCTGTTGCAGCTGAGCTGGACGGTTACTGAGGGCTTCATGAAAATCCACTTGACCTTAAATATCAAATGCGTTCACTAGATGGCGCTGCCCCCATCCTTTTAGGTAGGTTGCCTGCATCTGTGAATTTGAAAACTTAAACATGCCCCACCCATGACAAGCATTTTATTGAGCTCAACCAACCAGAAAAAGTAAATAAAATAATTTAAATAGATTTTAAAATATGTTCAAACACGTTCAATATTATTAATATATCATTTTAATTAGACACCACCTGCACAATGGAAAAAAACAACCTATAAACAAACTCTATTTCTCTCTCTTTAAATTCTTCATTTGTATTTCACCGCTTTTGAACAGTTCAAATATAGCCAGCAGTGCATACATATTTCATTTTTTTTATAAAATTATAAAATCTTCATATATGTACATAAAAACACTTGACATATAAAAAGAATGCAGTGCTCATGCTTTCTTCTGTTCACAGTTCTTTCTTTCTTGGTAGGATAGGGTTAGGAGGCATGCCAGCACTGCTAGCAAAAAAAAAAACAAAGTAAGAAGAAGAAGTTAAAATTATTTTTTTTGCTAAATATGTTCTTAAAAGCTGGCAGACGATAAAGGATGTCTTAAATGAGATCTGCAATGATGGCACACTGAAGAACATAATTAAATTGAGGATTCAGGTCCTGATGTACACAGCAGCACAAAGTCTCTTAAAATGCAGGCACTTGGGTGTATCTGTCTGAGTCGCTGCTGTCTCGAAACAAGTCCACCCGCAGAGTGAGCTCCTTAAAGGCCGGCCGAAAGCTGGGGTCACTGTCCCAGCATTCCTGCATTATCTCATATATCTAATGGGGAAAAAAAAAATCAGACAATTATTTATGTTCACCTCATTTACTTTTGGAATAACTCTGGCTCATGGCAATAGTGAACCTGGCTGCCAGAGGTTTAAAGGATTGGTGACTTACCTCTGAGGGGCAGCCCACAGGCTGGGGTAAACGGTTCCCTAGTTTCAGGAGCTCAATGAGATGATAGACTATAGTCTGACCTTGCTTGTCTCCTCCCATCATGCTCATGAAGACCTGAACAGAGTTAGAGGTAAAGTGCTGTTGCGCAAGATTCTAAAACAACGGCTTAAGTTGTTTAATTTGAATTCAGGGAAGGCACACGCTGAGACCAAATATAACTCGTTTAAATTAACTATGAAAAAAATGTGAAGAGATAAAACAGAAATGACAACGAATAGTAAGACAGAGTCTGAGTGCTTGAGAGAGTGATACGTACGGTAGGAGGGCTACAGAGCTTGTCACTGAGAGTGAAGAGTTCATATAAAACAACTCCGAAACTCCAAACATCTGATGCCACTGAGAATTTGCTCTCTGTTAAAGACTCAGGAGCATACCTGCAAACCATTTAACATCCTTAGAAACTTCAGTCTGAACTCTATACAACAATGTGCCAAAAATAAAAGCAGATTCAAGACTGGCTCTTTAAAAATTCAAAATCAATTGCAACTTTCACCTGTAAAATATATGTAAATGAATTAAACTCATGAACGCTTACCAGAATATGGGGCTTTCTCCTGGCTCTTTGACCTTGTAATATTCTTTGTCCTGAGGCAAGACCTTGGTCAAACCGAAGTCACCAATTTTCACCCGAAACTCACTCTCCACCAAAATGTTTCGTGTGGCCAGATCTCGATGAATGTACCGTTTGTTTGCAAGATACTCCATACCCTGTGTCAAAACAACATAATTTGATGCCAATAACGAATCCACACAAACATATATATGACTGAGTTAATGATTATATGTAAAGCAAATCTTTTTGCAATCTTTAATACCTTGCATATTTGAGAGGCATAATGTACAAGCTTTTTGTGATCAATCCTTTCACGATTCTTGTTGAGGTAGTCTCGCAGACTACCGTAAGGTAAATACTCCATTACAAGCCGAAGGTTTCTCCGCCCTGGAAGAAAACCGCACTTTCAGTTCTGTTCACAGAAAACTAAGCAGCTTGTTAGGCGTTTAAGGTGGAAAGTTCATAAATGGATCTAAGCAAATCTAAACATATGAGACACCATAAAGACTACAATATGAAACACGCTACAAACCTACAAGCAAGGAAAATTAAATCAAAATTAAATAAACTAACATGCGTCTTGGGTGATTTAATTTGATTCAGGACTCTACAGACCTGATCTCTGAATGTAGTCTGAGTGAACCAAATATAATGCACCTCAGAGACACATTCACACTTGTATTTAGTGCTGGCCGCTTATGAGCTGGTCGCTCAGGACACATGTTAATGCAATGGCCATAGTGAGATTACACCAGGACTACTATGACATTAGTAGAGTTACGCAATTGTCTCTTTGCCCCACCTGCACCGTAGCAAACGCCTTTGTATTTCACAATGTTCTCATGCTGAAGCGACTTGAGGATCTCAATTTCTCGCTCAAAATCCCGCATGTGCTCAGTAGTGCTGTGCTGCAGCTTCTTTACTGCCACCACTTCACCAGTGTTGTCCTGCAGAGGGTCATATCTGCACATCTCCACACTGCCAAAATTTCCCTACAGAAATTACACAGCCAGTTATTGATGTCATTTCATTATGAATCATTAATTAGGGTGAAATAATTAAATATAAAACTTTGTACCCATCCCTTATCACAACAAAGAATAGGACGTAACTTGTGGACATAACCATTAGATGTGCACCACAAGCTGCCCCCAAGCATGCTATTTTTAGGTACAAGTGCAGATTTGACAGCATTGAAAAACAACTTATTATTGATTTTACTGATATTTATTATTTAGCTGCAAATAAAGCATTTTTTCATGTTGTTACAAACATTCCCACTAGATGTGAATTTGTAGTGATACACCTAAGATGAACTGATAAAAACCAAATCTAGGGATGCACTGATTTTGAATCTTTTGGGCGGATACGATAACTGATAATTAGCACCTTGGAGTAACCAATACCAATATTATTAACCGATAACTTAATTAAAGCAAATTCACTTTCGATTAAAGCACAACAAATTATTTTGATTGTGGTTTGTCATAGGACATGCCTTTTCCTGAGTATTTGTACATTTCTGTACTTTTCAATTTTATCTTTTAAGTTAATTAGTTGTAGTTATTTTATATTTTTATCAAAGATTTATTACTGGTTCCGCATTTATTGTTTCTAGAGGGGTGCAAATTACTGCAGCACCGGGTTTGTTTTGGTGAGCGCAGCATAAACTGTCTCAGAGCGAGTCAGGGAGAGAGAGACCATTTGAGCGAGTGTCTGTAATGGTTTATCATCGTGTTTTAGTAATAAATTCAGATGCTGAATGACACTATATATATTTTTGTGTGTTTTATATAAGAAGGGCTCCTGCAATGTGGTGGTTGAGAGTATCTTTTGTGTAGTTTAACCTGATGCATGTGTGAACTGAGCATCACTGATACTTTAAATTAGATTTCACCACAGAGAAATTTAATTGCGAGAAACTTTTCTCTGTAGAAACTGTAACCGTCCACATGACACACATTAGTTGTGTATTTACAGGCATCAGTGTATATCTGAAAGCACAAAAACGACGTCAATTTATTGGTTGCAATATGGGCTAAAATTCCAATTTCGGACCGATAACATAAAAACATCCAGATATCCGCAAATGATATATCAGCCGCAGATATATCGTGTATCACTAAACAAAACTCATTAAAAGCTATATGCACCCATTTTATGATCAGATTTGACGAATAAGTGCTATTCATGGATTCTATTTTGAATGCATTACCTTGCCAAGTTGCTGTAAGAAAATCAGATGTCTTTCTTCAAACTGCACTGGTTCCTGATCCTCAAAGGCCCCTGTGGCAAATGCAAGTCCCGTTCTACTGGGCAGCAAGTCACTCTCCATCATCATCATCTCATAGTCTACAAAGGAAAAATGATCATTTATCATTATAAATGCTCTACAGTGACAGGACTTCAGACATGTCAGGCTTAAGGAGGACCGATGGGTTTAAGATGGAACTGACAGCACTTAGCATTTCAAGGTTCTCTTCATGTGTGGATTGTTATTAAGGGATCAGCACTATTGCTATTGACTGGCATGTTCGAACATGTTTTCCAAATGTTATGTCCTTCTTATAAGCTTTATGGAGAACTATAAACTGAAAAGTCATAACAGTGGAGATGAAAATTAGAGAAAGAAAACTACAGACCTGGACATGAGAGACAGTTGAGGTCACGAATGATTGCTCTGAAGGATGACCTAAATGCTGGCTCATAGTCCATACAACTGTTGATCAAGTTGGCCAGTTCTGTCCACTTGGGCACAGGCAGCTGGTGCCGGTTTTCATAGAACAAGTGTTTCTGTAAGGAAATATTCAGCACAAAACTCAAACATTGACATTATGTGGATTTCATCTACAACAGTGCCTCAGATATTTAGTTTTTCCTCTGTCCTCTTTGTGATCAAACTGGTGATTAGTTAGCATAAAACAACTGATGTAAAACTATCATTCAATATACATTATTAATTAGAACAATAAATGATATAGAGAACCGGTGAGAGTTCTGTACCAACACATATGTTTCCTAACCTTGGAGCTGTCCATGTTAGCTAGTGGCTTCTCTCCGCCACTGCAAATCTCCCAAAGTGTCGTACCAAAGCTCCACTTGTCCGTAGCAAGGCTGAGGTTCTTTGGATCCACAATACATTCAGGAGGCACCCATGGAATTCGTTCCACCAAAACTAGAACCGGGAAGTTAGGTTTCAGGTTAAACATACAGGTTGTACAGAAAAATAGAAGCAATTTATTAGGTTCACAAAAAACACTGTCATCCTTTCTGACCTCTACTGGTCAAAGGGGGTTGACATAATGTGGAGGCAAATGCATAGACAGATCCCAAGGGAGGCTGGAGCCCCTGCACTTTACCCTTCGACTGCATAAGTGCTTTTTTGGTCATTCAGAAGAGCAAACTTAAAAAGTAAAAGTAAAAATAGACTCTAGGATTTTATTCCAAATGCCTGACACCTTTAATAATTACAAGCCAATCAGGCAGCTGTCAGGGCTGTTGAAACGAAATCCTGGGAAAGATTTTTACTTTTTGGACCGGAATTTGGTGAACACACATTACACACTGGGTTTTGGCAACACACTGCTGAGCCTCAACCTGAGAATATAGTAGATTATGTGTGTGTGGCTTCAAGAAATTAATCAATCCCAGACTTGAATGAATCATGAATCAGTACATTATTCAGGTAAGTAAAACATTTATATGACTGAGTCTAACAGGCTACTCCTTTATTTAGCCCAATAAAGCTACATTTATTAGTAGGCACATTTTAAATATGGACCTGTATGCAGAATATATATATTCTGGGAGTTATAATAGCCCATTTCTCATGCCATGCCATCTGGGCTCAAAGCCCATGCACTTCAACAGTGTTGCTCTACACAGACTTCTGTCTGGTTAAATACATTGAAATCTTGCCCTGAACAGTTCTAATGTTGTTTATGAAATGTTGTGTTTGAAACATCTCTCACAAAGTGGTGAGTCACATCCCATCTTTGCTTGCAAAAACCAGCCTTTAAATGGAGGCTCCTTTTTGGACCCAATCATGATACCCTCACTTGTTATCAATTCACCTGCTTATTATGTTTATGAGTTTTTTAAGATTCAAATGTATTTGGAATATTCTATGACCCCCCCCCCCCCACCATTAAAAATAATAAAAACAGCTTAAAGAGAATTGACACATCACAGATTCTGCTGTACAAAAATGTCCCAGCTTTTCTGGAAATGGGGTTTTGTATTTGTCAACGGCAAATTATTAATATTCCTGGAATAAATATATGATGCCAAAGACCCAGGTATATGTGCTTTGAAGGTTCATGAAGGTCATGCATTCAGTAGGGCATGAACAAATCCAGATCTCACATAAAGGCAGCATGCATGCATGAAATATATTCTTAAAAACGATTTCATTGCATCTGGTATAAACACAAACCATTCATGAAATGTCCCTGGATATTTGCCTGAGCACTGAGCATTTCTAAGTATATATGGGGTAATCTCTGAGGCTTGAACACTTTTTAAGTTGCATAAATACATTTTTACACTAGTTAAAATATAGCCATCCCCACTCCCATTGGACACTTATTCAACTGTATCATCCATATTACACACATCGTACACCCACAATCACACACCACAGCTAACACCGACATATGCTCCTCTTAATAATTTAATATGCATGTCAGTATAAGTTGAACAATATGCATGTTATTAACAGACTGCATGATTACAAACAGCATTACAGATGAAATAACTAATGTTATTATGGGAGATGAGTAGGTGGCATAGAACAGAGTGTGCCCTTTTATACCCCTTGAGCCCCTGCACCTAACTTCTCTGTGCGGGTGCCTGTCTATGTGATTCTATTAAACATTTCAAAATGTGAGACAAACTCACTTTCTCTTGGCAGCACAGTGATGCTGATGCCTGGGTCACTGAGTTTGATGAAGGGAGGATTGCCCATTTTTCTGTCTTCCTCACGGATCAGAAGGACATTTTTTGCACACACATTCCCATGGGCTAGGTTTTTCTCTTCCTGTGTATTACATGGGCAGGCAAATGAATATCAACTTTGTTTTTTTGTTTTGAAAAAAGGCAATCACTGCACTTTAAAAGACCACTTACAAGAAATAGCATGGCCCATGCAAGCTGCTTGGCCACTTCCAGTTTCCACAAGATATTGACCGAGTTCTTGTTTTTTTTCAAGTAGGTGTCCAGGGAGCCAAACTTCACAAACTCCTGCACCATAATGTCTGAAACAGCACATGACACAAGTTAAGCAACCTACTGATCCAGAAAGAATAGCACAGACTAAGGCTGGTCAGTAAATACATGCTGCTCCAGGGGTAATGGAGAAGGTTGAGTAGAGGGCATAAGCTTAAATGTCTAGCTTAACACGCTGAGAAGTTATATGATACACACGTACTCTCTTCGCCACACACACAGATGCCGTAGGTGAGTGCCAGATGCTTGTGGGAAAGCTGACTCATCATGCTGGCGGCCTCAAAGAAGGACTGCAGACAAAACCAGAAAATATATAAGTATTGACTTTTGACAAAACTGATTTCAACATTGGACTCACAATGAGCATAATCCCAATAACCACCAAAAATAACTTGCCCACAATATCATTCAAGACTGTGGATTTGTTTCCTTATTTTCAGACCATTCTCAATAACAGACTACAGAACTTCCCAGTGGGTAACCACATAATCATCTACTCTAACCCTGAAAACAGCATTACCATAGGGTTATGTCCTTAGTGCAGCCTGTATCACCTTTTACACTCACAACCTCATACTCTTCTAATACTCTTAGTGAAGTGACCAGGAAAACAACACCTCACACTCTTCACGTAAATTATAAGGATGTAAAGAAGGTGAATGACAAATTTTCTTGGGACTCCACATCACAAAGTAACTGATATGGACTATACCACCTGAGGAAGAAAGCTCAGCGGAGGCTTTTCTTCATAAGAAGGCTTTAAAAGTCCAATCACCCCTCTCAGTGCTTAGTGAATTTCTACAAGAGCAAAGCAGGGGGCATTGTCTGCTACTGTGTTACAGTGTAGTACACCGGCTGCACTGCAGAGAATCTGACAGACCTGGCAAGCATAGTTAAGACTACACAGAGGATTGCAGGAACCCTTCTTCCCAATCTGGATACAGTTCTGCAGTCATCTGGGGCCGAGGAACATTATTAAGGACTGTATTTGGCTACTTTAAAGTGCTAAGTATCAGTAAATGATGGCCTATTACACACCTCTGAATAGTTTCTGTGCGCTTTATCAAGGACTTTAATGATGACATCTGTCTTGTGCATCTCGCCATAGTCACCGAGTTCTTTCCGAATTCCTCTGAATATCTTTGTGAATGTGCCCTGGCCTTGATTCTCCCCCTGGAACAGAAAAATGTGTTTAGTTAAAATGTAGATGATGACAAACAGATTCATTTCATACGTTTTTTACTTTTTATCCAGTGAGATCACAGTTCAAAAGCATACAGCAGTAAAACATGGGCCAAATCTCTGTTCTACTTTTTTATTTTTTAAATTATGACTTAATAAGAACAGAGAGTGCTCACAAACTCAAGGTCTTCTTTCCTGATTTTGTGGAAAACCATCTGACTGATGTTCTGCCTCTGCAGTGAGGGTGAGATAGGAACCTCACAACCCTTATTACTTCGACACACAAGCAGACTTGACTTTTCTGCAAAAAATAAATAAATACACACACAATCATAATCTGATCATTGTCTCATGCAGTGATAATTAATGAGGACAGGAAACTCAAGGTTATAAATTATTTCAGCAAATGAAATATGTTCTGCCATCTAATTTATTAGCACACAAATTCAAGTGCAGTACTAACCTCTGGCCTTGGGAGGGCAGCATTTGCTGAACTGAAAGGTGATGCCATCTGATCTCACTGTCTCCTTTTGGTAGCATTTGAGCAGCTCCTGCATGCTTCTGAAGGTCCTCTTAGTCCCACTTAAAACATAATCCCCATTGTCTGACCTACTGATCAGACAATGTTTGTATTCCACCTCATCATACATCTGAAATGATTAAGTGGTTAGAATTACCTTGTCGTCAAGGGTTTTCCAAGAAATTCACTTAATTGAAGAACCTAACCTGTATCACAAGTTTATTAAAGACTTAATATTGACATACTGATTGGTAATTCAAGGTTTAGAAACACTCAGAGGTCAAAATTTCACAACTGGATGTGACTATATTTTGAGAGCTCTGATAAATGCATTCTGATTTGTCAGGTTCTTTGATTTCAGCCAGCAAACATACCCCAACAGCGAAAGTCAAGAAGAATTTGTTGTAGTCTTTGGGGCTGCATCTGAGAACAAACATTCCTCGCTGGTTTCCAGCCTTGCGTAGTTTACTGATGGAATACTCCATTCTATGCAAACATTCAGAGAAAAATGTTGTTAAGCCCTAAATTTCATTGAACATAAAAATTAATTTATTCATTCATTCATTGTCTGTAACCACTCATCCAGTTCAGGGTAACGGTGGGTCCGGAGCCTAACCGGAATTACTGGGTGCAGAGCGGGAACAATCCTTCACAGGGTGACATACACTCACATATTCACTCACACCTATGGGCACTTTTGAGTCACCAATCCACCTACCAACTTGTGTTTTTGGACCATGGGACAACACACCAAACTCCTCACAGACAGTCACCCAGATCGGGGCTTGAAACCACAACCTCCAGGTCCCTGGAGCTGTGAGACAGCGATACTACCTGCTGCACCACCGTGCCGCCCAATATAAAAATATATACTCGACAATACCATTTTTGGTTAGCTAGCAAATGCAACATACTAAGGAGTATTTCACTAAGGTATACTATCTGATTAGCTTTGTTGAGAATACTCATATCTCCATGCGTAGAGGTTAAGCCTTACGATATGGGTCCATGGCAGAAGTTCTCAATGGCCTCCTGTAGACGAGGTGGCACAACATCCTTGCAGAGGTAATGGTGGCCATCGATGGTCAGCCTGTAGTAGCCATCGATCAAAGACACGAAGGACAGAGCCTCAATCTGTGAGCTGAACTCCAGCTCCTGACACAAAATATAGCACAGATACATATGTACATTAGTAAACAAAACTAGATAATAAAGGGGCATGGGGGTTGGTTTGTAAGAAGAACAATAAAATATTTACAAAGAAAATTATAGCTGAAATATTGTATTTCCCTGAGACCAGAAATATGATAAACATTAATATCCAAATGTCTCTATTTACAATAGGAAAGCAATCTCTTTCCCAAAATTCCATTAATATAAACAAAACCCATTTCAAAAACACACTTACCAGGGTCTTGCCATCTTGTTTGTTGATGGAGACGACTCTGCTTTTGTTGGAGCCCTCTATGCTGGCTTGTCTGATACTAATATCAACGATGTGAGGGAAATCACAATATGTCTGCAGGTCCTGCACAGGAAGTACAAGCATATATTTTGCCTTTTTTGTACACTATCAAAGCATTTCATTTTGACTGAACACACATGAAAATTTTCCTGTCAGCAAAAACCTTAAAATAACATCTTTGTTTTTACACTCAGCGTCCATTTTAGCAGCTTCTCTAATCATATGGGTAAACTTTGTAGTTCTAGAAATACAGACAATAGTCCATCTGTTGCTCTGTATACTTTGATAGCATCCTTTCCTCATGCAAACACAACACACACTAGCTGCATCTGTGTCACTGCAGTGCTGAGAGTGGTACACCTAGCCAATTAATATCTGGTGGTGCCAACCACAGGTGTACAGGGGCATAAAAATTAGGCAAAGCAACCAAGTATAACTGTAGTATTTTAATGTGTGTGTGTGTAAATGGACAATGTGTATAGAAACAAAAATGTGATTTTAATGTTTAATTGCTGAGTGTAAAAGTGGTTGATGCAGTTTTCCCAGAGTTTTTGAAAGCCTCTATAAGTAATCCCATGTACAAGCTCCACATTTGACATTAATAAAGAGCAAATTAGCTGCTGCTATCATATCAAACAAGTGCCATTATGGAAAGATCAGCCACAAACTAACCAACATTTGCAACTAATTATTGCCTACAAACATAGAAACCCTGCAAAACTAGCCTATACTGTTTCAGTATCTCTGGCACATTTAATTTGTGTGAGAAAGTAGCTCATTACTTGAGCATCTGTTAATTTAACTTTAATTGGTTTGTTTTTAAAGAAAAAATGTCGTTATCTTCAATTCTCACACTGCACACTTACAATGTCTTCTTATGGCTGCATAAAATGCTATCTGAGAAAGCCTTTAGGTGCTTCATACACAAGCCAGGTTATTTTGTGGGATTTCAAACCGCTCTACAGACATTTTTCCCTCTTGCTGCCCATGGTAAATGACAAAGAGTGCTAAACTTCACAGTGTTGTGCTAGGCCAAACCTGGAATGTGACATTCTATGGCAGTGTTTCCCAAACTGGTCCTCAGCCTGCATTTTTGCAATTGTGTTGAAGCCAAAATGTGCAAGGCTGCTAACAAATCAGGGGAACCCCAAGACCTGGTTAGAGAACCATCACCCTTCATGCTGACTAGGTCAACACAGATTACTTGCAAGCCAACTCAGCCAGCTCACCTCTGGCTTGGCATCTTTGTGCTTCTCACGGCACCACTGGATGCCTTTGTCTGCAGAGACAATGATGGTGACTTGGCCAGCTGATGGTTCCTTGACCTGGAAGTACTCTGTGAAGAAGCCAGAATCCAGCGCCTCCAGGTTGATAAGGTATTTAAGCTTCAAGTCACGAGCTGTGGCCCGACATTGACTGAACTGCAGCAACACCTTCCGGAAACGGTAGCGGATGCGTTTGCGCGTCACAATGTGGTATCCCTGGATTTGTACTCGCATGTCCTTGGGAAGAAAGGACTTGTAACTGCAGACAAAAGTCAGTGAAAAGAGTGAATCTGCAGCCTACTTAGGAGATTCAAGACATTTTTGAACAGCAAATGTTCAAAAGATTTAATCATTCTGAAACCTTAAGAAGCACGTAGGTGGAAATAAGGAACTCTAGATAACAACCAAACAGGATATCAGTAACAGAAATTAGGTCATTCACCCTGGTATCTTACATTAGGGAAACAATGAGTTCAGAGACAAGGTCAAGTGCTGAAAGATAGAACTGGTTCAAAAATTCATACCTAATGGCATTGTAAATATCTAATGATGAGCACTGCTTCTCTTTGGCCATCCTCATCATGTCCAGAACAGCCATACCAAGGCACTCTTCTTGGGTCTCATGGCTGTTGGACAGCTTCACCCAGCCATTTACAAAGTCATTTCTCCACTGCAGAGGAAGTTAAAATAAGGAAGAACATAGACTTAAAAGAGGCCTAAACCCACAGATATGTAAATGATCATTTGTAAACCTTCATAAACATTTGTGCATTGGACTGAATGACTCTGCAAGGTTCGCTATGCCTGGCAGGCTGTGTAATGAGGTGACGAGAGAGCAGCGGCCTCATTGGAGTCATAAAACGACCCAACTGGCAACACAGACAGACTAACCTTGCATGCCAGAGTCCAAGGTTTCTGTTACAACTTGGCAACACTGCTATTCCCAATTTTATAATCAGGGAGATGAACATTCTGAAGTTTGCAGCGATAAACAGAACTATTTTAATGCTTGATTTGCAGGAGGATAAGAATTCACACTAATCTGGTCTTGCGTTTATAACTGTTTTTCTTCTTTTGGCTCCAGTCTCTTCTTTCAGCTATTCAGCTAATTATCAGAACAGCTTATTCTAAGCAAAAGTCGAAGTAATACATGTGAGTCAGCAATGGTTGTACTCTTGGTTAAGACTAGTTTCTTGGGAACATATCCATGACAATCATTTTGTGATGTTGTGCAGCAATATTCAGGAAGTAACCTTTGAGTGTAAAGCAGAAAAGCATTTACAAATGCAGCTTTTACCAAAAAACTTACAGTGCTTACACAAATGTAAAAAGCTTTGTAGAAAGAGCCAGAATCTAACCAGGTCTAACCATTGAGACGACAGCATTTTTCCCCAGAGACTGGCTTTTTCCTAACACATAAATCTATGTAATCTGAGCAGTTCAAAGTGAGTACAGCTCCTGGAACAATGCAGCTTAATTCTAACCTTTTCTACAATTATGTGGACTCCACAGGACAGCCCACTGCTTGCTTGAGACTTCAATTCACAGCCAATATTTAAAAGAATTTTATAAAGCTGCTATGCTGTACAATTAATTTTTCCAGAGGTTACATATGAAATTTATTGATATCCCATTCTTAAACCATAGGGTTAATTGTGACGTCGACCCACCTTCTGCAGCTATAACAGGTTCAGCTCTTCTGGGAAAGCTTTGCATAAGGTTTAGGAGTGTGTTTATAGGAAGTTTTGGCTATTTTTCCAGAGGCGCATTTGTGAGGTCAGAACTGATTATATAATTCCCCACATACTGTTCCTAACCTATATTTACAGGTAAACGATTAAACTGAGTCTTGCCACTCTAGAAGCCTCAGAATCCTGTAGATAGTCCAAATATTGGCCCCACTTCCACCAATATATATCTAATTGCTCCATCATCTATGACAACTTCTCATATGTTGCCATTTTACTCAGCTCTGTAGCCCAGTCCCGAAATGATGGTGATCCCACCAGTCTCCAACTCCTTAATATAACTTGTCTCCCAATAATTAAGCTGGTTTGAATCCAACTTAAGTATTTGTCCTGAATATTCAAGACAGAGGGTTCACCTAATATAAACAGCCTTTGACATAAAGGGATTTGACAACCCAGGATATCACATTTAATATTTATATACCCCAGTCCATATGGACTTTTTTTTTTTTTTTTAATCACATGACAGTGATTAATACTGCAGAGGAAACTTTTGGACTGAAATTTACTGTCCATGAAGAAATAATTTAAGATAAGTGATGTCATTTTAAAGATACACACAGTAAAATGGTGTTCTCTGAGCTTATGAATAATTTGTAGACTGTGATTTGGTTATGATGATAAATTGCATCCTTCTTAAAGGAACACTGTATTATATTAACCTCAAAATATGGCAGAGGGAGCAATGAAGAGAAAGAGAGACCACACAGTTAATACACTTTACTTAGTGTAGGGAGCAGAGAGAGACAAGACACATGTGTTTTCTTTTCTGGACTAGTAAGTAATAACAGGTTGTTACATTTTCTTCATATGTTGCTGTCGTTAGTAATATGTTTTGTTGAGGAAAGTGTTATAATTAGGTTTATGAGAGTTACTGATGAGTGAGTCAGGGTTTGCTAACTTTAGCTGGAATAGTAAACATTAGACATTGACATACGCATTAATAATGCTTTTTTGTAGTTGTTGTTTGGTTGTAAAGGCTAGAGTTATCCTTTTTTGTCAGTGGAACACAAGATTTATTGAAGACAGCGTTATGATCAGGTTTTTGAGAGTTATAGATGAACGAGGGCAAGTGATAGTTCTTGCTAACTTTAGCTGGATAAGCTCACAGTTTACTGATTCTGGTAATAAGTGCTTTTCTGTTATACTTTGTTTGTAATTACAGTATACAGGCCAATGTATATTTTGAAAGATATATACCTTTTTATTTCCATGTAGTCAACAACATTTTATTTGATTACCCACATTCCCCAGGCCAAATATTTATTAACAGAAAATCCAGAGAGCGAGACTTGACACTTGATTTAACTAAAGTACTGTAAATATTAATTACACTCAGCAACAGGTAGGGGGAGACCAGGAGACAAAACAAGCCACAGTATTCCTTTAAAAGTTGTAAGGATGTCTTCGTTAAGAGTGGAGAGCATTATCCAAGGTTGGGAAAGCTTCACAAGACCAAATCAAATTTATTTGGATAGCGCTTTTTCAACTGATGTTGCCACAAAGCAGTGTCACAGAATTCCAGTGTGAAGACGTGTATGTTCACTGGTTGCTATAGATATCAAATAAAAAGTAACAAATTGATTTTGGACAGAAGACTGTATATGCCTCTACAATGCACCATTTTACATCAGACTATTCTGAAACACTCAATGATTGAATTATGCTGTGTTCCACAGAAATGTTTTAAAAGATGTGGAATTTTCCTTTAAGAGTCAAATCACAGATGTGGCCTTCAGGGTAAAAGTCCTCAACACTATGCAGTGTGAAGTTGGCAGAATCAGTTACCTGGCAATCTCCCCCTGCTGAGTTCAGGGACTTGACAGGCATTTGAGAATGGCTCTTTTGAAGATCTGAATTTGCAGACAGAGCCACACTGAAAGCATTATTATACGCTAGGCCAGACTGTGTCCAGACAGGTGCTGTTATGTAATGTGGCAAGACATGTTAATTTCAGATGTGATTATACCCTAACTGAGAGAGAGAAGTAAACTGGGAGAAAATGACTAAGTCAAACATTTTTCTTTTTTAGACTAGTGTTGAACTTGATTTATGTTCACATATATTTCTTTTACAATTTAAAGATCTTATATATATTTTACATGTCTGAACAAAGTGTGGTTTTGTTTTCATCTTCTATTGTTGGTCAAATCTGAATAAGAGCAGGGTATATCTAACATGCATGTTGACCTTTTATTTACAAAACAAACGACAAATAAAGGATACCCATACTGTCTGGCTCCTATGAAAGGGCTGTATTGTTCTGTAATCTTTGGCGGCTGTTTTGTTTTCTACTAGTGTTATGATATATACTGTTTAAAATAAGGGACGCAGGTTGATGTTTAATTTTCCCTTTAAATGGCCATTATAGAGAGAGTGTTGTAGTGCTGTGCCTTGTGATAACGCTATCCCTAATTAGATGCTAATTATTCATAGATTTGTATGCCTTGACTGTCTTTTTGTAAATCTAAGCCTAGATTTATCTTATGAGCTTGCAGTATAAAAATAAACATTTGAGATCTGTGCAATATTGTTACATTTCTTGTGGTCTAGATTAGGGATGTCACAATACCAAAAATGTAAATGTCTGTACCAATACCACTACAATTCTACGATTCTCTATACCAATTTCAATACCACAACAAAAAAAATAAACCAATGAAACGAATGCATCCCAACATAAATGCCTTTATTTAAAGTCTTTTTCCAGCAAAAAAGTGCAATGTAGTTAATTGTTGTTGTTGTTTTTTTCGTTTGTATTGCTTACTCATTTCTAACCCAGTACTCTACTTCTTTAAATGCCAGACGTGTTTGAAGGTGGGAGCTTCATCCTGTTTCTCACACTGCAGAGGTCCGAATGGGCTCTGCTGAAGGTCTGTTTATCCCGAGAGTACTGTCGTGAAATCAAGTCTCACATATGCCTCTCTCTACCTCGCTTGCTCGCTCACTTAAACATGATTTGCACACACTCTCCCTGTCTCTCTCTCACAGACAAACACACACCACACACCATCATATAGGATGATGGAGCAATTAGACATATATTTGCGAAAGTGGGGCAAATATTTGGACTATCTACAAGATTACTGAGGCTTCTGGAGTGGCAAGACTCAGTTTAATCTTTTACCTGCAAATATATGTTGGGAACAGTACGTGGTAGTTGTATTATATTATAAAGGTTATAAGCATGTTGGAAAACAGACATGCCCCGTTTCCTTTCTTTTGTATGCCATAATATTACACTGACTCCAGTGGAGAAGGGGATTTGAGGGAAGAGAAAGGGGTAATTAAGATGTTATTTCATTGACCCTTATACTTCTATAGTTTGTAATATGTATGAAAATAGAAGAATAACAAAACAGTGAATCATTAATAAAGAAAAAAACCTCCATAACATACAACAAAATTATATTTCCTGAACATGAAAGAACATGAAATACATCACACTCAGATGTTATAAATAGTTGAATAAAGTGGTCCTACCTGGGCAAAAAGGTAAGACATAACATGGTCATCAAGGACAGGACTCTCAGATCCCTTTGTAACACCACATCGGTAAGCTCGAGAGCCTCCAGAGCTATACCACACAGGAAAGTAGTACCTGTAAGCAACAACATGATTAAGACACAACTGTGGCTCTTATCTAAAATAGTTTACATGAACGCCTACTGCATAATATAAACAGTCTTGGAGAAGCTTGGGAACAGTTTTCTAAATTGTTTTAAGGGGTAAAGCACCAAATGGAACTTGCCTGTGACTGAATGAGTGAGCACACACACTCACACTCACAGGGATTGGGGAGAAAAAAATATTAAATAAATAAATAAAATAAAAAAAGAGGCCCAGGATGTTTGAGGGAAATATTCAAAGGGTTCTCCATAAAAGGTGTGTAATTTTGCAAAAAACTAAAACTGAAAAAACTAGGCAGTTCAGAGCCATTTAGCAAAAATTGACAAAATACTGCCTATGGGGAAAAACACACCATACTTGCTGTGATGTCAGTACATATACATTTCACGTGCATAAATCACCTCTAGGCCAAAAGTGTTCCCATCCATTGTTTGAAAAATTAAACTGTCAAAAACATTATTTAGGCAAACCTGCTCTTCATACCAAAGAAAAATGTAAGAGTTGCTAGGTGTAGCCAGCGTATTAACAAACAGCTATTAAAGATTGACAGGTCTTTTTTATATATATTGTGTGTGTGTATAATTTATTTTTCACATATTTTTGCTTGATTTATTTCCACAAAATAATGTCTGAATTGGTCTGAATTCATGTTGACCATCATGTCTTATAAATAAAAATTCAGCATGTATTTAGATAAGAACAGTGTGCAGACAAAACATTTTATGCTACTTCAGGCACTCCCTTAACAGTCCTCACTTTAATGTGTTGTAAGTACCTAATTCTGAAGATCAAACTCTCTTTGGCCAACTCATCCAAATGAAGGATGTGGTTGGGTGATAACCAGACCCTGTCACTTTCTCTGTAAAGGCTGAACAGGCTGAAATAGACTGGAGAGACTCCTGTAAAGAAGAGAGATATTTCAAAAGCAGCATCAGAGCAGAGCCAGTCAAACAATTTAATTACTAACACAGCTTCAATTCAATTCAGCTTAAAATCTGAAAGTTATTATTAAATACACGTTCATCTATAAAGATCTCAAAGCCCAGTAAGCAAAATTTTACTTTTTAGAGCAGCCTAAATGTTATGCTCATGTGCAGCAAAGTAAATACATAATGAATTGTCATGATTAACTACCATCTGTAATTGTAGAACTAACAAGAGCACCTACTTAGTTATTAAGTTAAGCTAATAAAATGTAAAAATGTTTTTTATACTACACATTGTTATTATTAGCATGTTGTACATCATATCAATGTTATCATATCTTGGCATACCTCATTTAAACAAGTACTATATTTCAAATAAAATATATTTTTTATAACCAAAATAAGCCTCAGTAGGTGCACTTATGAAAGGTGTTGCGTCACTTTTAAACACCACTGAACATCTCACATCTGTACCATGCTCTAAGATAAATTCCTCCTTGATGAACTGTGTGTTTATATTAATAGAGTGTAAATAGAGGTGGACCGACAGGGTCCACCCAAGCACACACATTCTTAATGCCACCACTATCAAAACACATTTGAGCCAGTCTCTAGAAGTGCTGCTATTTTTGTTAATTGTCAAGCTCTGGCCAGGAGAGCCAACAGCTACTGGAACCTAACAGCTAGTTAATACAGTTATTAAGATGGAGACTATGGTTTATTTTAACATTTTGTAGTTCAATTGGTATCAATTTAATCTAATTTACTTATGTTGTAAAAGCAGACCAAAAAAAAATAAAGGCATGATTTTAAACTAAAACAGCAACAATTAAATCCTGCTGACCAATTGCTACTGCTTCATTTTTTCTATTTCTCTTACCGCACTCCTTGGCTGCATCAATGGCCAGTTCTTCAGCCACATACTCTCCTGGCGGATAGCAGAGTGGGGCACGTTCTGGTTCACTCTGGCTGCTGTGGTAGAGATGAATCTTCAGAGCAGTGGTGGACGGTTTTGCCACGCGTTCTTGCCGATGAACATCACCATTCTGGTGTGCTGGGGGGCAAGCGGCTGACTCCATGTCCGTTACCGACACGTGAGCGGCTGGGGGTCAAGGGGCAACATTCATCTAAAGACAATAGCAGATACAGTTAACTAAAAACAAATACCTATTTTTACTCTTAACCCATCACACAGTTTTACAATCATTTAATGGGTTTACTCTGATATTATTCAGAATTTTATAAAATTTGCATTCTAGTGAAATAATAACTGTTAATGCAGTTAACAGGCAGCCATTATGTATAATAATGGCAGTGTGAATGAACAAACATCTGCTGTGGTGAAAGGCTACCTGTCATACTTCAAGTATAATGGCCTCTAATTACAAATTTTAAGGGCAGCTGTGAAGAAGTCATCAGAAAAGCTGATACATCTAGTCAATTGTTGTGGATAAGGAGAGCACAGACTACTTGGGGAAATACACTGCAGAGGCGTTGTGGTTGTTGGTGATGTAGCACGTAAAGATCACATGGAACTGGTGGCACTAAGCATGCATTAACGGTGCCAGTGGAGTAAGGTATGGCCTTTTACACCAGGGAAGACAGCTGACCACCACCATTTCAGTTTCACTGCAGTACACTGGGAACTGTCCACTGTGAATGTTGTGGTCTTCTGGGGGTCATAATTATTAAAGAACAGGTTAAAAGTGGGCTAACAAAGTATGCAGAGCCACTGGTGGACTACAATCTGCAATTGCAGAACAACAAAGTGTGGCATATTGGAAGTGGAGATGATGAAAATGGACAAAGCTATTGAGATATAAGCAGCTGGCTGTAATTCTATTGCTAATTGGTGTTATTTAAATTGTTAATATTCCATGTTATCAAATATTTACTATTAAAATACTATTTACTATATTTACTATTACTATTTAGTCTACAGATTTTGTGGTATAAAAAATGAATGTTCTAAATATAAAAACAGACAAATAAATACAATGCATTTTATTTATCATTTCTGAATCAACTTCAGCATCAGTATTCGTTTTTGCTACAGCATTACTCATTCATCTTTTGGGTTTCCCTTTTACTGTTTTGACACTCACCACAGAGCAGAGTGTGATAACAGTTACCAGAAGAAATGTACTCACAAGCAAACCAATATCTTTCCACTGTTGTTTGTTGGTTCATTGCCTTGAAGTTGCTCGATTAATCATCTGTACTATCGACAAGCAATATGTTTTTTTGTTTTTTACACTTTTTAAATATAAAATGACACATAAAAATGACAAAAGCCAACTACCTTCTGAATTAAATTACTTAGGCTACATCATGTCAATGGCCAGCTACTGGGAAGTGACGTAACCGAAGGAAACCACAAAGAGCACACCTCCACGGTGTAGTCACAAACTCCTGACACTGCCTGAGGAGCCTTGAGATTAGCAGCTCATAACATCACTGCCCTAGACCAACTGAAACATTTATTAGCCTTTGGGACAGAGCATAAAACAACCCTCTCTCTAGAGTATGAACAGCTTAAATAACAAAAGCTGCCACTGGGCATTACTGGTAATGTACTTACCAGGCAGAGCACAAGATAATATTCAGAATAAAGAGGGAGAAGGAAAAAATGATGGGGCGGGGGACAGGATGCTCAGAGAATGTGGCTTTTGTGAGTACAGTGTACAAGGGCACAATGTAAGCAACAAACATCACAACTAAAAACAAACAAAAATATAATTTATCATTAGAGATGAACCCTGATGAATGGCTTTAATCCAAGGTAAATTACAGTCCCTGTAAGTTCAGAAATAAAACAACAAACTTCAAAGAAGCTAGAAATTACGGCCATTGTGGAAAGTGCTCATTGAAAGACGCCCTTCCTTCGTCATGCTAAAATAAGCAAGCATTAGCGACAAACTCAGTTTAGTCAATGAGATCTTTCTTACAACAGCAAACTCATTTCAGTGGTTACAGAAAGGGTAAACCACACAAACTCTGATCTCTCACCCAACAAAGTTTATTTTGTTCAGATGTAAACAACGCATGTAGTGATGTGGCCGGGAGGATACAGGCCTATAGCGTTGTTGTCTACCCTATTGCGTGATCTGCTGAAAATAATTCACACATAAATTTCAAGGTATATAAAATCCCTACGCATTGAATTCATCAAATTGGGGGTTCTTTTATTAAGTTGTCTTTATATGTTGCTTGTTCTCATTACTTACAAATTAATTTCATACAGCCTGCATAGACAACTTAGAGACACAGGCTATTAATCCATTCCAGATTTTGCTCAGATTGTTTTTCATCTTAACAGTCCACATTCATAAATGTAAGTGACCTGGATCTGTCCGTAATGTAAAAGACTCAGTCTCACTTTGTTTATGGGGTCCCTAAACCCTGTGTAGTGCACAATGTAGGTCCTAAAATAACAGATTATACAACCGGGTACTGAGCAATTTGTCTAATACAAACACACTTATATTCAGCTATCACTTCCACAGCTCTTTTAACGTCTATGTCATTTTTAGGTGCATTAACCATAGTTTAATCCCCCACACAGTGCACTATGTAGGAAGCACTAGATCATCTGAGACACAGCACGCACGTCAATGCCAGTGATAGATGCTGTCTTTATTTAAAAACACTTGACAACCTGCATGCTCCATCAAAAGAGGGTATGAATAATCATATTCAACTGAAACTACTGTAATGCAGTGTATAAAAAACACTGAATAAACATCATACTTCATTCTAGGTTTTTATAGTGTTTTAAGTTTGTGTGCTTTGTATCTATTCTTGGTGTCTTGGAACATCATAATATTTATATTTACTCATTCTCCTCACCTCCGGCAAATGAATATACACAGATCAACCATCATATGGTGACCACCTCCTTGTTTCTAAGAGACAAAATTTTGAACATTGACTTTAGAAATATACCGAGCTTGTTTTCAGCTGGTGCCATACATAATTAAAGTGCAACTCCAGCTCTTACATTTTAAATTACTGTAATTCAAATCTTGCTTTTGAAGAGCTGTTTAATCAGTCAGACTGAGATGGTATGTGCATTAACCCACTGCAACAATTCCATGCTGCAAAGACGTATGTAAAATTCCTGTTCTGTTCTCAATCAATTCGTTGTCCAGATATCCATGATAATAACTAAAGAATTTTGCTTTTTTGTCTATATTTATTTTGCTTAATCAATGTAAGAAATGCACAAAAATATAGATAAACGAGACACAATCAGCTTCAACTTTGACCAGTCTTTCTGACCCTAAGTGTCTACTTACCTAATGTTTATATATTTTATAACAGTATACAATAAAAATTACTGATCTTGTTATATACATCTTAAAAATCACTAATAAACATTAAAAAAAACAAATTACATCAGGAACCAGTTACTTGCCAAACACTGAGCACACATCCAGCTCTATTGTTAAATCACATTGATGGATATTGATTAGGCACGCACATGTTAAAAATAATTAATAAACAGTTATAACACACATACAAAGAGTATGACTGACCTGTTGCTTGACATATACTAAGTCCACTGACCTTTCTGGCTACTTGCTTTGCCTTCTCTATCATTAAAAACTGAACTTGTTATTAAAACTAATTTAGAGTATAAGCTAATGGTTTATTGATGATTTTAAACTCTTATGGCCTAATTAATGACCACTAATGAACTCATTTAAAAGCATTGGTTAAAGGGCTTATATTTAATAGCACACTAAAGGTTCAGTGTTTTGCACAATATTAAATAAATAAAACACAAACACACACACACACACAGAGAGAGAGAGAGAGAGAGAGAGAGAGAGAGAGAGAGAGAGAGAGAGAGAGAGAGAGTGTCAGCCCCAGCCTTCGTGAGTCTTGTCTCTCACAGCAAAGCGACTCGTTTCCGCCAGGAGAAACTTTCAACAACTGATATTAAATATGGTCTCTGTCATTCTACCCGAACTATACAGTTCATTTTACAAGGCAACTAACGTTACAATGAGGTCAAATACAGCCCATTCTCCACAAAACCGCCCTCCAGCAAGTCTGAAAGGAGCCAAAGGCCCAGTTGTCATGTGAAGTTCTCGTGGACAACTATCGTTAATATTGACAGCTAGCAGTCAGGATCTCTTCACATTCACGCTCTTTTTACTTTCGAGCTTACTTAGATTTGAAGGCAAAAGGCGCCAATTAACGTAATTAAACGACCACGACATTAATTTTATTCATGCATCTTGCTGTAAGTCAACGTTAGCTACGGGGCTGAAGTTGGCTTCCTCTTCTACAGCTTCTTATTAGGATTTTCCGTTCCACCTTAAATGGTGCAGCACTTTCACGCTGGCGCGTGCAACAAAACACGGATAACGTTAAGAAGAAATTGCCGAGTAACGGAAAACAACTTCAGCCCCATGTCTGTTGGAACATGGCTTCAGTGTTATCTGCATGAATTGTCAGACTGAAATAAAACTTTCCTTAATGAAAGAATCACTACTAGTTTCTCAGGTTAGGTCACGAGACAGTGGAGACACATTTGATACGCCTTATTAAAGCACGGTAATGTGGTTTAAAGCCAACGGTAACGTGAACTCTGACGAAAAGCAGAAGGTAAAGAATCAGGAATGTTTAGCAGAGCTGTAAACTTACCTGGTGTTTTGGCGTCGCTAGGCTATGTAGCAGGGTTAGCCAAGCCGCTCTTTTAACGTGAAATTCCCCACTGAAATGTTGACCTAATCCATTTTACTGTTCCGTAGTCCAAACGTGTTCGCATATGCCACCTTCGTGACATCTGAATTTCTTGAGTTTCGATGCTGGACAGACTGGCCAAATCACTGTCGCCGTTTGCTAACTGAGCTGGGTAACTTGTCTTGACGTTCACCTCTATTATTATGGTCCGCAAATCAGTCATACACTGAAGATTCAGCGGTTAAATACGATGTATTGACATAAATTACTTTATCCATCGTGACAGCAATGGTGGTAGATATATCCAAAAACGACTAGCATGTTCAATAATCAGAGCACGCTAAGATAACACGATTTCTAGCTCCAATATGAACTTTAACTCTGGCTAGTGGTTATGTGTCGTTTGTGAACGAGTCGATTCTTTGAGTCTTGCTTTTAGGTGATTGTTTAGATCTGAGACAAATTTATGTTGGGAATCGGCTCTTTAAAGTGGGGGTTGGGATCCAGAATCGGCTCTTTAATGTGAACGTTTTAAGTCAGAGTCGATTCTTCTAAGTTGACGTTGTTAGCCAGCGTCGGTGCTTTAAAGTGAACGTTGAATTAGACTCGAATCTATTAGGTGAACATTGGCAAGCAGATCCTGTACTTTTAGGTGAATGTTGGGAGCCGATTCATGCCATTAAAAAAAAACCCTCGTTATATCCTTGGGTGATTCCACAAAAGAACCAGATACTCATTGGTGCTTTAGGGTTAATACGCAAACAGTCCTCCAAATAATTCAGGTCAGACTTTTTTACCCACAGGGACGAAACAGTCAAATAAAGGGCAGTTATTAATTCCTAGCACGCAGGGTTAAGTGGCTGTGAAGGTTATTGCGCCACTGTTAGTACTTCAGCTGTTATACGACAGACTTGGGGCGTTAGTCAGGCATTCTTTCAGTCAGTCTACCTATGTGTGCGTGTCAGCCTTCTCCTAAATCATTAGTCTGTCCTTCAGTATATATCAGTATATGTCAGTCGATCCGTTTACCAGTCAGTCTGTCTTTCCGCATACCAGTTTATCTTACTCTTTGTCAATAACTAACACCAAAACATCAAATGAATGTTAATACTACCACCTGTAGGCAATCCCAATTATCTGCAGCTGTAGGGAATTAACCTGAATCCATCCGCCAGTAACAATTTTTTAAATTATTATTTCTATGAAACAATGACTCAAGCAAAAAGTACCTCTCCAGAATAACTCGAGTAGGAGGGCAATATGCAGATAGAGTCACTGAGGTGAAACATCTTAGTGCAGAGTACTACTGTATGTCTATGGTTTAGAAACATAAACGCATTTTAATTCAGAACTATAGATTCATCATCCAAGCTACAATTAACCTGTGTGAGATTTTACGGTGATGAAATCATAACACATCAGAACATTTTTTGCTGCACAGTTCAATAAAGACATTACTGATGATATATACAATGTGTACAGAAATACAAAACATAAATCACTTTTAGATTTTTCACTTAAGACCACCAATGCATATTATAACACCTATGGTGTATTTCAAAGTAACAGTAAATGCAGCTCATTACTGTTCACGGACTGAGTTGGCGTGTAATGAAACACTACAGCTCTGTTCAAATAAACAAAGGGGGGGGGGGGGGGGGGGTGGACGACTGCTGACGTGCAGACTGACCAATTAAATGTTTACAGAGAAAGTTATCGACCAATAACGGTAGCTCTACCGTCAGACCGTCCAATCAGAAGATTTTAGGCTACTTCTCCACTCCCCCTTCTCACTCAAGCGAACCAATCGGAGTAGGGGAATGCGGGACTAGTTTGAACGAAACGCTTCTCACAATTCTATGTAAGCTCTAGAAAAACAAAATCCCCGCGGACGTTTTTGAAATTCCGCGCGGACATATTACGTCTAAAAGAGGCCATGTCCGGGTAAAAGAGGACGTCTGGTCACCCTATTTTTACACAAAACGTGAAATATATTGGGGCGATGCACTTCTATCAAAGAGTAAAGCTAATGTGTCAGTTGCTCTTCCAGTGGCCTTCACATCTGAAGCTTTGTTTAAATACATTTTTTCAATCTATATTCTAAATCTTATATCACATGGACATTTTTTTCCCCACAAAATGCATGTCAGAATCTGTCACAGAAACCTACACATGTGATTACGAAAAAGGTGACTGCTTTCAAATTCTGACTCAGACAATTATAGAGATTGGACATTTGTCAATCAAATGACTGCAGGTGAAAAAATCTATTAAATATGTTAGATCAATATAACTTTACACTCAGTCAATATAACTGAATATCAGACAAACCTAAAATGGGACATTGTAGACTCCATTAGGGGTAAAATTGCTAGCTACTTTGGCCAGTAGGCTAATATTGTGTCTTAGTTTGAAGGAAAAGTTTCTAAGAGTGCATTTAGTGTGGTCTATGCCTTAGTACTGAGAAAATGTTAATTTTCCTTTGGTTGGGTCACAGGCAGGTCAGTGTAACTGACATTTACTATGAAATCCCCTTTGTTGCTTTGTTTTGAACGCGTTTCTTTTTATCCCATATTAACACATAAACATCTGTTTTGATATACTGCCCTGTTGAACTTCTTTCAGAAAAGAAGTTCAGTAGCATTTACGGATGGAGCAAAACTGCTGAAGGATAAAGAGGTGGGTATGTGTAAATGTATTGGTTTTGTGATTGTACATTATTGTTTGTGTAGACATTAGATTTTTACTGGCTTTAAGAATGTATTGTAGAATTAAACCTAATGACAGATTGTGTACAATTACAAAATTTTTAAAACATCACAGTGGAAATGAATAGCCTACTGCTACTGTCTTCATGCAGATCAGGACAATTCATTGTCAATATTCAACATATTGTATAAAACTGTTAACTGGGAAATGTATAGCTATTTAGCTTTTGCCAAGGTTTTGCATTCCATATCATTCTTGCCTAGGAGTTGAGAGTGTTGATCTGATAAATATGGAAAGAAGCATTTACAGGAGCTCTTGCAATTCCCAGCAAGGTTGCTTGAATGAAAGTGTGCCAAATTCCATTGAAAGCACTTCAAGCATGTCTAATGTGTACCCAAATGTACCTCACTGTCAGGAGTCACGAGGCGGACTGACGGATGCGGACGCACTCGCTAAAACACAGTACAAAAAATAACAAAACAAAGACTTTTACAGAAGGAAAATAAACAGGGAGCCAAGCAGGCTAAACTGGACACGGGGAGCTAAACAGGGCAAACGGGACTGACAGACTAAAGAGATAAAGAAAAAACAACAGAAAAAACAACTTCTGTAAAAGTCTTTGTTTTGTTATTTTTTGTTAAAAGTACTGTGTTTTAGCGAGTGCATCCGCATCCGTCAGTCCGCCTCGTGACTCCTGACAGTGAGGTACATTTGGGTACACATTAGACGACAACATGAAACGACGACGCGGAAAACAATGGCGGAAAAACTGCAGAAACAGACAGACTAGATAACATGACCGACTTGACACAGTACAAAGGAGAAATGTCCGACAAGAGGAAGTGATACAGGGGGACTTAAATACTTAACACAGACGAGACACACCTGAGACAGATAAAGAGGACAGCGGACAAGGAGGCGGAAACAAAGGCGGGACATGGGCAACAACAAACAGAGCCATGTGCTGAGAGAGCACATGGCCGGGAAAACAGACATGACAGGACGAGGGCATGACAGATGCCCCCCCTGAACGCGCAACTCCCGGGGCGCGTACACCTAAACCCCCCAGGAGCTGGCACAGGAGAGGGCACGGAAAACAAGACAAGACAACTAACCAACGGGTGACAGGACTCAGGACAAGACAGGAACAGACACAGAAGCTGGGGACAAGACAGGACCGGATATAGGAGACGGGACTAAAGACTGGAACGGACTAGACAGGACAGGAGTGGAAACACAAGACTTCAAATCTCAAATCAAATCAAATTTTATTTATATAGCGCTTTTCACAACAAAAAGTCGTCACAAAGCAGCTTTACAGAGATCCGGGTCCAAGCCTCCTATGAGCAAGCCAGGGGAAACTGTGGCAAGGAAAAACTCCCTCAGCACACGAGGAAGAAACCTTGGAAGGAACCAAGACTCATACGGAGAACCCATCCTCCTCGGGTCAACACCGGAGACACAACAGAGAACAGAACAGAAGTAAAAGTGAAATGATGACAGATGAAGGGGTTATAGTAATATGAATGTAGTATATTAGTGATGTATGAGTCTGAGGAAGGAGAAGGTGATCAGGGATTCTGTGTGAGTTAAAAGTAGGTGAAGAGTTAATCTGAGATAAAACAGCATGGCCAAGCATGATATTGTAGATGAGACAAGGCCAGGATCTTGTACAGGATACACAGGGGTTGGATCAGGGCAACACCTGGAGAGAAGCAGGACATCTCAAAGCATGAGAGAGACAGGAGAAAGAAAACCAGACAAAGGGAACAAATAAAAATACAGAGGTTAGGGTCATGGTAAAGAACGGGCAAATTTGTCCTGCGAAAAAAGCTTCCACGGGTCAGGCAAGAGAACCCAGCGACAGACAGCGTGTTGGCGGTTACTAGAAAGCTAACTAAAAAAGCTGTGGCTATGGTAGTATGACAGGGTTAATACAGAACAGTGATAATATGAAAACCAGCTCAAAAACACTAATAGAGAAGGAGTAACCTGAAAGTGAATGATTAACCAAAAGCTTGTTGAAAAGGTAGGTTTTTAATCTAGATTTAAAGATTGAGAGTGTGTCTGAGCCCTGAACAGTAACCGGAAGGCTATTCCAGAGTTGAGGAGCTTTGTGAGAAAAGGCTCTTCCTCCTACAGTATTTTTCTTAAAGCGAGGAACAAAGAGTAGATGGGCATCCTGTGAACAAAGTGTATAAGATACTGCGGGCCTAAACCATTTAGAGATTTATAAGCTAAGAGGAGTATTTTATAGTCAATGCGAAATTTTACAGGCAGCCAGTGTAGGGACGAGAGAACTGGGGTGATATGTTCGAATTTTCTAGATCTAGTGAGCACCCTGGCTGCTGCATTTTGAACTAACTGAAGCCTGTGTAACGCTTTGCACGAACTTCCTGCCAGGAGCGCATTGCAGTAGTCTAGACGTGAAGTTATAAAAGCATGTACTAGTTTCTCTGCGTCTTTTATAGATAAAATATGACGAATTTTGGCAATATTGCGTAGGTGGAAGAAGGCGGTTGTGACTGTATTGGATATGTGGGTATCAAATGTGAGAGTCAAATCAAAGGCTTACCCTTAAGTTTTTAATGATAGTATTGTGTTTTACTGTTGAATTATCAAGATTAATAGCAGCATTTCTGAGTGAATGTATCTGAGTATCTGTACCTAGTAACAAGACTTCAGTTTTATCAGAATTTAACATGAGAAAATTTTGCATCATCCAGTCTTTAATTTCAGTTAGACATTCTGTTATTTTACGTAGACAAGCAACATCATTAGGTTTGGCTGATATATACAGTTGTGTGTCATCAGCATAACAGTGGAATTGAATCCCATGCTTACGGATTAGTCTACCCAGTGGCAGCATGTAGAGTGTGAACAATACAGGGCCAAGCACTGATCCTTGTGGAACACCATATTTAACTAAAGTATGATTAGAGGATTTATTATTCAGAGAAACAAATTCATAACGATCAGATAAATAAGATCTGAACCAAGAGAGGGCAGATCCTTTTATTCCTACCAGATTTTCCAGCCTATCAAGAAGCATCACATGATCTATGGTATCAAACGCTGCACTAAGGTCAAGCAGCACCAGAATAGAGATATAGCCCTTATCATGTGAAAGGAGTAAGTCATTAGTTACTCTTGTTAGAGCTGTTTCTGTGCTGTGATTTGGTCTAAATCCAGACTGAAAAATGTCATGAATGTCATTGTTTTGTAGATAAGAGCACAACTGCTGTGACACGAATTTTTCTAGAATCTTAGCAATAAAAGGGAGGTTTGATATTGGCCTGTAGTTTGTGAGTACAAGAGGGTCAAGATTGGGTTTTTTAATAATTGGTTTGATTACCACTAGTTTCAGAGGTTTTGGTACATATCCAATGTTGAGGGATGAGTTTATTATTGTGAGCAATGGTCTAATGACTTTAGGTAAAATTTGTTTAAATAATTGCGTTGGTACAGGATCCAGTAAACATGAAGTTGATTTAGATGAGCTAATTAAACTAAGCAAGTCATTTTCATCGACATAATTCAAGTAGTCCAAGTGCACCTCAGAGCTGGCGGGGGGTTCATCAACAAAAGCCGATGTGACTTTGGACTGATTTTGGATTTTGAGTTGAATGCAATCAATTTTATCATTAAAAAACTTCATAAAGTCATTGCAACAGAAATCAGAGGGGACAATGGGGTTGATTTCCTTTTTGTTGCCAATTAGATTTGATACAGTGCTTTGTTTAAATACATTTTTTCAATCTATATTCTAAATCTTATATCACATGGACATTTTTTCCCCACAAAATGCATGTCAGAATCCGTCACAGAAACGTACACATGTGATTACGAAAAAGGTGACTGCTTTCAAATTCTGACTCAGACAATCATAGAGATTGGACATTTGTCAAACAAATGACTGCAGGTGAAAAAATCTTCATTGTCAATATTCAGCATATTGTATAAAACTGTTAACTAGGAAATGTATAGCTATTTAGCTTTTGCCAAGGTTTTGCATTCCATATCATTCTTACCTATGAGTTGAGAGTGTGGATCTGATAAATATGGAAAGAAGCATTTACAGGAGCTCTTGCAATTCCCAGCAAGGTTGCTTGAATGAAAGTGTGCCAAATTCCATTGAAAGCACTTCAAGCATGTCTAATGTGTACCCAAATGTACCTCACTGTCAGGAGTCACGAGGCGGACTGACGGATGCGGACGCACTCGCTAAAACACAGTACTTTATTAACAAAAAAAGAGACTTTTACAGAAGGAAAATAAACAGGGAGCCAAGCAGGCTAAACTGGACACGGGGAGCTAAACAGGGCAAACGGGACTGACAGATTAAAGAGCCAACCAAAACAATCAGTGGCGGATGCTGGTCTTTCAAGGAGGGGAAGCTCAATTTCGGCCTACATCATAAAATGTGTCGCTTTATTTATACGTAAATTCTACCCTCCGTTCCTTTTCAAGAAAATGATCTGTGACCCTGTCGTACCAACAAGGCGTCTTTTCCAGGGACTTGACTAGTGTCCTCTCAATGGCCAGCAGAACTAGGCTGATTAAACGGCCTTGGCCCATGTGAAGTGTGTCCGCCTGTGAGTGCTTTGTGATGTTGGATGGGCTCAGCAGCACCCGCTGGACAGAAACTGCGATAGAAGTCAGAAAGTGTGATAGAAGTCAGTCTCCAAACACAAGAAGCTACAAAAAACCCACCAGAAATAGAAGCTCGATTTGTCGCTAGTCGTTTTTAACAAAGAAAAGAGCTTTAAGAAAATCTCCAGTTCAACTCAGAACAAAATGAAAATGTAACGCTCCCACGGATCTTTACACCAAAGGATCGCTGATTCGTTCATTTTGCTGTCAATCAAAAAGGGATTCGGCCTCAGACAGATCATCCAATCATCATGCAGAAGCTGAGCGTCCGATGGGCGGGACAAAGCCCAGCATTTATCCAATGACTCGTCTCGTTTCACTGCACTTCGCTGCTTCACTATTGAACTCTGTGGACGCTCAGTGTCCACACCATTTAAAGCACCATGAAGGGAATGATTGAGAGGAAAGCTGTGTCTTTACCAGTGATAAGAACCTGAATTTGAACAAAAGTTGAGTGTGTTGTAGTGCATATTTATTCAATGACATGTACACACAACAGTATATATTTGATCACTTATTTTTTGACATTTTAGGGGAAGCTGAGCTTCACTTGCAGTCTTAGAGCAATCGCCTCTGGAAACAACGACAGAGGAAATGAAATGACGACGCAGAAAACAATGATGGAAAAATTGCAGAAACAGACAGACTAGATAACATGACCGACTTGACACCGTACAAAGAAGAAATGTCCAACAAGAGGAAGTTATACAGGGGGACTTAAATACTTAACACAGACGAAACACACCTGAGACAGATAACGAGGACAGCGTACAAGGAGGTGGAACAAAGGCGGGACATGGGCAACAAGATGACAGAACAGGGGACAAGACAGTGGACCGGAAGGGAGATAAGACAAGTGACTGAACAGGGGACAGGACATTAGATTGAACACTGGATGGATACGGGGACTGGACATGAGGCAGGACAGGTGATGGGACTGGGTGCTGGGAATGGACAGGAGACTGGACTTGAGACAGGACAGAGGGTTGAAAAGGGGACTGGACTGGAGACTGGACAGAGGGTTGAAACAGGGACTGGACTAGAGACAAGACAGAAGAAGAGACTGGTGACAAGACACTAGACCGAAACAGGGACTGGACTGGATTATTAAGAGGGGACTGGACAGGACTTGGCTGGGGAACTGGGACTAGGACATTTATGGGGACAGACACGAACACAGTGACAGGAACGGGAACAGAGACAAAGGCAGACACAGGTACAGGGACGAGGACAGAGACGGGAACCAGGACAGGAACAGACAGGGAAACTAAAATAACAGGGGAATGCCCAGGACTGGCAAAAGTCTGTTGAGAAGTCTGAGGCCGACCTACGGACACGACCAGGAGCGGCCGGGGCCACAGTCAAGGGTGCAGAAGCGGCCGGGACCACAGTCACGGGTGCAGAGGCGGGTGAGGAAGCTGCCTTCGCAAGGACAGGAGCGGCTGAGGAAGCCGCCTTCGCAGGGACAGGAGCGGCTGAGGAAGTCGCCTTCACAGGGACAGGAGCGGCTGAGGAAGTCGCCTTCACAGGGACAGGAGTGGCTGAGGAAATTGCCTTCTCAAGGACAGGAGCGGCTGAGGAAGCCACCTTCTCAGGGACAGAAGCGATTGGGGGCACTGCGCACATTGGAGCAGCAACGGTAAGCCGTCCTGCAATGACGTCCTCGGAAGCGGGGGGACCTGCAACAACATTCACAGAGGCAGGGGGACCTGCGACGACATCCACGGAGGCAGGGGGACCTGCGATGACAACCACGGAGGCAGGGGGAAATGTGACGACATCCACGGAGGCAGGGGGACCTGCGACAACGTCCACGGAGGCAGGGGGACCTGCGACGAAGTCCAACACTGGCGCTGTTAAGGGTTTAGGGGGTCTGATGGGCGCACTCTTGAGGGATTTCTTTAACCATGGATCCCCCAGAGGTGCACCCCTGTTAGCCTCACTTCCCTTGTCCAGAAGTCAGAGGCTAACAGCCCCCACCCTTAACCTGAGGGGGTAATCCACCAGCGAGGGGGTGACTCCAGCACGCTTCTTACGCCGGTTCCTATGATTCATGCTGGAGTAATCACTCGATACATGAGTCGAATCCTCTAGAAGGGGATAAGGAACCGCGCCGGGCATGTATGTAGTAGCCGGCTACTCCATTTCACAGCCCTGTTAAACAGATTCTTTGTGCTAGCTGCGTCCTGTAAATGGTCGGACATTCTGTCAGGAATCACGAGGCAGACTGACGGATGCAGATGCACTCGCTAAAACACAGTACTTTATTAACAAAAAATAACAAAACAAAGAGACTTTTACAGAAGGAAAATAAACAGGGAGCCAAGCAGGCTAAACTGGACACGAGGAGCTAAACAGGGCAAACGGGACTGACAGACTAAAGAGATAAAGAAAAAACAACAGAAAAAACAACTTCTGTAAAAGTCTTTGTTTTGTTATTTTTTGTTAAAAGTACTGTGTTTTAGCGAGTGCGTCCGCAAATACGATATAAAGAGATAATGAAACAACGACAGAGGAAATGAAACGACAACATGAAACGACGATGCGGAAAACAATGGCGAAAAAACTGCAGAAACAGACAGACTAGATAACATGACCGACTTGACACAGTACAAAGGAGAAATGACCGACAAGAAGAAGTGATACAGGGGGACTTAAATACTTAACACAGACGAGACACACCTGAGACAGATAACGAGGACAGCGGACAAGGAGGCAGAACAAAGGCGGGACATGGGCAACAACAAACAGAGCCATGTGCTGAGAGAGCACATGGCCGGGAAAACAGACATGACAGGACGAGGGCGTGACACTCACTCCGAACACTGGACCCCAAAGAACACCATTAAAACAAATACTAAAGATATACATTAATTATGAAAATGCACTGACATGTCATCATAAATTCATTCATTCATTCATTATCTGTAAGCGCTTATCCAATTCAGGGTCGCAATGGGTCCAGAGCCTACCTGGAATCATTGGGTGCAAGGCGGGGAATACACCCTGGAGGGGGCGCCAGTCCTTCACAGGGCAACACAGACACACACACACATTCACTCACACACTCATACCTACGGACACTTCAGAGTCACCAAACCACCTACCAACGTGTGTTTTTGGACCCTGGGAGGAAAACGGAGCACCCGGAGGAAACCCACGCGGACACGGGGAGAATACACCAACTCCTCACAGACAGTCACCCGGAGCGGGAATCGAACCCACAACCTCCAGGTCCCTGGAGTTGTGTGACTGCGACACCGTGCCGCCCTCATCATAAATTAACTTGCAATTATATTTCAAATAATTTATAATTATAAATTCAGATTCGAACATGCATTAAAAAAGATACTTTGTAATATGTTTGGGCAGGATTTGATTAAAAGAATGCAGCTAACCCACAGCAGCTCATACTACTATAAGCAGTTCTTTTCTACTATAGTTTAGGACAGTTAGTTTATTTGATTCCTGTAACAGCAGACCTTACTACAGTCAGCACTGTGTATCGAGTGGCTGCACTTTGTCATTCATAGTAAGACAATGTGAATTTTCCAAAGTTCCTGAGGAAATATTATGAGTTCTCCTCAAATAATACAGATTAAACCCGTATTAGTTGTTCTGTTGTCTGACACTTTAGAGTGCACTCACCTTGCAATATTCCTCAGGAGTGAGTGTAGTGCCACCAATCACTGGGGAATCAATGGGTCTAACCACTAGAGGGAGTTAATGTCCGTACTTAAAAACAAGGGCCACTCTGTGCAGTACTTTCCCAAAACCGCACTTCAGTATTTCACTGTTTATAAAGTATGTGCTACCTACATAAGCCTGACAGTTGACATAAATCTACATTAAACATTTTAAAAGCTGGCTCCAACAAGTGTTTATATGTCATAAAAGCAGCTTTGTTATTCCTTTATAGATGTTTATGGTATATGCCTCCTGTCATGTAAAGTCATGCCCCTTTGAATGATTTTCATTAATAATATATTAAGACACATTTATATTTACAGCACACTTATACAGAGCAACTCACACAAATGCTACGTTTTCAGACAGAATGTATATCTCAGCTAATACAAATCAATTTGAGAGCCCTCATAAACATATAACTACATTAAACATATGGTATATCCCTCAATCTTTTCTGTAATACAGGCCATAGCATCACCCTTGTAAGGCCTTTGGGACTGCATTTTTACTGCCTTGCTCTTTTCTACATAACTGAACTACTTCAGATGTTATTGCTCCAAATTTTTATTAAAGATATTGGGAGATCAAATCGGTTGTCAGAGAACAATGCTTATCACCATTTACCCCCAAATCAGTGAAGTTAAAGTATCAAAGAATAAGCAAAACCATATATCAGCAAACAAAGATGTCTTAAATGTACTAGAAAAAAGCATGTACAAAGACAGCATAGGTTTCATCATTTGAAGGTTGGTTTGCGAAAGCGTATTTAAAAGTAACATGCAGCTTATGTGATTGTTTTTCCCCAGTCTTTGCCAGGACTACCCTGCATATCATCAGCTGGACACATTATTTGCAACTGCCCCATCTGCACTCTTGAAAATAACTTTTTTATAATAATTTTTTAACAATGCCGTAGAAGAACCCCTTTTTATTCCAAAATAATAATATTTGAGATGTGTGGGTGTGAAGACCATTTTAGAGGTTTAAAAATCCATCACTCAGTTTTAAAGTTGTTTTAATGTTCTTTACTCATTTAAATGTATTAGTAAAAATAGTTCTTTATGGAATCAAATTTGGTTTTTCTTTGGTATCAAAACTCTAGTTCTTAAACCGGTTCCATTCCTGATTCTTGGAACCTTCCTTGGTACTGAACACACAAACACACACCAGGGAGCAGTTTTTTAAAAGGAAAATTTAGTCCAGGACTAGACCCAATTCCTGTAAGACAAAAAATGTAACATTTATTCCAAATGTATCTTAGATTTTTCATGTAGCCTCTCTTTGCCCGCATGCAGCTTTGCATACACTTTCCCTCAAGCAGCTTCACAAGGAGTCATTTGAGATGACATTTCAACACACTTGAAGAAGTTCCACATGGGGCACAAAACAAACACAAAATTCAAGCACCACAGCTAAGGCCTTTAGGGCACATCTTTAAGGCTACGGAGGCATACACACACTCAGTTAGATAGTCGGTCAGGTGTGTCCAAACTTTTAACTGGTACTGTAGAAGGGAACAAAGGATGGGTTGGTGAATGGGGGGGGGGCCTTTGGTTTGTTAGGCTATCCTATACCCCTTCTCTGCCCCCTTTTTTGTGTTCCCTCCAGCCCCACCCCACTCTTCACTTTCACCCAAATACTCTCTCTGCTCCCCCTCCTCCCCTCAAGGCTGCCCCTCCACCTCATCCCCCCAAAACCCTGCACCCATTACGGAGTGCCATTATGCAGCAGTGGACAAAGGGGAGGGGGGATAACAATGCAGATAAAGAAAGCATGCGGTTAGGGCCCAGTGAATGGCTCCATTCAGCCAAGACAGCCAAAGAGAAAAGCACTCCCAAAGCCCAAAGTTTCACATAGTACAACTGTGCCTTTATCCTCCATAATTATGTGCTACCATATACATACATACATATGTCCATGTGCAAGCAAGCAGCCATACACACACACACACTCACACACACATGCATGCACAAGCTGCAGCACATACAGTCTCTGATTCGGCAAATGGCTTCCATTTAAAATTGCAGTCATTCATTGCACTCAATTTATGTAGCATTACTCGAGTTCAAATTAAAGCTACGTTGACAGCTTTAAAACTACACTGTGATACATAAAGCAACTGGACATCCTAAAACAATAATACAGCTGTAAATCATTAACTGCAGGTTCTAAACAGCGAGTATATATAGTCGATGTCCAATTAAAAACGTTTCCCCCAAAATAGTAACTTTACAGGAGAAGGAAAAACTCTTCTTATCTTTCAATAGTTCAGTCTTTCAAAAAAAATATTCCAAATAATTTTGAAGCATTTCTATTGGTTCATTCATCATGCAATTTTTGCACAATGTGAAGGACAGCTGCTGTGTTTGGATGATGTAACTAAAAGTCAGCAAAAATGGAAATACATGTATTCAACTGGACAACAACCATATATATATGTTTACGCTGTCGGTGCTTCAAACTTGTCTTTGTAGTCTAGTGCTCTTGATGGGAACCATAGCTTTCTACTTGGCTGTTGCTTTTATTAGTTTGCTGCTCATTGATTTATTCACAAGTCTACTAATTCAAGTGGTGTGTTCTGGTTTATGTGATATTTAATGATTTACAATAAGAAAATTAACTATGCCTGTAGCTATTATTTTCACATGAATGTAATTTATGATATTAGATTTTGTCATTATAGCCTTAATAAAAAAAAACAAAAACAGAAGAATATTCAGTTTAAAGCTAAATCAAAACAAAGTACAAGATTACAATTACCACACATATTAACTCACATATTAACATGATGTGAGACAGAAATCTTGGAGTGAGTTCAAGCAAGCAGAATAAAATGACATAAAATCGTGTGGTGTGGAGCATCCTCCGTGTCTCTGAGGTCATGACCTTTCCACCTGTTACCTCACAGATGTTTAACTCCACACTACGTGTCTGCACTTATTAATCAAACGTGCGCGCACACACACACACTTGCACGCAAACACTCACACAGACACACAGAGCGAGTTATGTGTCAGTATTTGTAGAGGGGGGCTCCATATGGACACTCCTGCATCTCTTTTCTGATGTGGCAGTCGGGCAGATGTCACATGATCCTGCAGGTCACTGTGCACAGACGTAAGACGAATAGCTGCACAGAGGAGACCGCATGGGGCCCCCAGCTCCGTCTGCCAGAACAGACCCCTGCTTCACCCCCTTCCTCAAGCTCCCACGCACCAGCACACACACACACACACACACACATATCCATACTTTAGTTTCCGCCCATTAAAGGTCTAGGATTTTGGCACTTTAAAAATTATATATAATAATACTCAATTAGATAAGGAAGTTTGTTTTATTAATTTGAAAAATATAGCCATTGATAATTTAGTATCCCTTAATTATGACTTATTATCTCTTTATAATAATTTGGTTTATAAAAATAATGTCTTCCTGTCTTATAATTATGACTATGAAACTCATAATTATGACTTAGAAGGTGTCTCATAGATGAAACCTCTTTACAGTAAGGACTTACTATAATGAGAAAGGTAGAGGATCTGATAAATGTGTGATAGCAAGCCATAGTTAAAAGGACATAATTAGATTATTTACTACAAGAAATGATCAATTTATTACATAGACAATGGAGTTCATGGTGAAAGCCACATTTTACACTGTGTGACTATTGAATATAGGATGACCAATAATGTTCCAAAACAAAAATCTCACATATAATTCACATAATTCCCAGATACATGATATTCATATGAACCTTGTTTCTCACAAACAAAATATCAACACGACACAAATAATAGATGGTAAAGCAAGGTCACTTTCAGCACGTTAGGCACTCAAGGTCTAGCACAAAAGTCAACTATGCATGAACCAATCAACAAAAATGCACGCACACACACACACACACACACACACACATTTGAAATTGATTTAAAGTACTGAAATAAATAAATGAAACTTTAACAGATGGTTGATGTCATTTTGAGGTCACTTTTAGCACCCTTGACTTGTATGGGATTAACACCAAGTAGACTTTGCATGAACTGTAAACACATAAACACGTAATTTTCTCAGGCCGGGAACGCTGCATCAGGGTTACTTTACACACTTTTGAACATGCTTTATTTCAGGGTTCAGTGTAAAATGGATTTCAATGAGAAAGGGGAGGTCAGCAGAGGAGGTGTGGAGGCGAGACGGAGAGAGAGGAGGGGGAGGGGCAGAAGGGTGGGAAGCGACAGGAGGGGAAATGAAAAGGAGGTGTGCATGGGGTAGAGGGATTTTCCATTTGTAAAAAAAAAAAAAAATCTGGGGCCACTAGTTATTGAGTTGCATGAGAAGGATCCCCCTTTCTTTTTTCTCCTCTATACCCCCCTCTCTTCCCTTCCCTCTGCAGCCTTCTACCTCTCTCTCGTCTCCCTCTCTCATTACCATAGCAGCTGCAGAGCTGTCTATGTGCTAGTATGCGTTTGTGTGTGTGTGTATGTGTGTGTGTGTACAGGGGGGTTAGGGTAGGGCAGTGTGACTTGGGCAGGGGCTCCCGTCAATGGTGGGCCGTCTGGAGCGTGAATAGGGAGAGCAGAGAGGCCGAACAAAAGCAAGAGAAGGAGAGGAGGAGAATGAAGGAGTGAATGGGGCGGCTTGTCACCGCGAGCTAGAGCACGCAAAATGGAGAGAAATTGTGAAAGAAAGGAAGCATAAAAAAAAGAGGAGCAGAGGGCATGTGAGGATTGGCCTGGCCACCTGTCTCTCTCTCTCCGTCTCTTGCCCCTTCTGTCAATGCAGGGGACCAAAGGTTAGAGTTATGAGAGAAAGTGATTTGCGTAAAAAAAAAAAAATGTATTAAATGCACTGTATGTTGGTAAGGGGGGATTTGAGAGTGTGGTGTGGACGGTGGGGAGGGGGGGTGGTGTCTGTTAAATACAAAAAGTCTTTGTTGCTAGGTTGGAAAACAGCTGTGGTAAAAAGCGCAGTGCTAAGAATCACTTAAGCAAAAGTAGTCAGAAGTTTGTGCATTGAAATGTAGCCCACCGAAATTTCAGGTTTGGATTCACACATTTAAAATTTAATTCAGTAAAGAATTTTTAGTTTGGGCACACAATTCAGGAAACACTTAAGTCTTTCCATTATTTTCATTCTTACACAACTCACTTAGTTCCTTATTGTCCACTGAAATGTTCTTTTAAGTTCTTACTGAAATTAACTTTTATTCCATAGAATGTAATTTTTTATTCGGCTTTTAAAACAGCAAAATACATTCCAAACTATTTACAGGGTTGAACATGTTTCCTAGAAAAAAGGTTAGGGTACATCCGTTGCATTGTATGACAGTGTACAGTGTTCAACCTGCACTATAAAAAATAAACTTTACTACATGATTTTTGGTATATGGATTAAGTGGATGTTCATTTTCACATCTTGATTACAAAAACAGCTATTCAAAGAAATCTAAACGGAAGTTATTTCATAGCATCATTTTAAAGAACACTTTTGGTACCTTGATTTAGAAGAATTGCTATTTGCTGATACTGCTTTCCAGGACTTTGCAGATACACCATTTAAACGACATAATCATTGGCTTGAATATATGATTCATTTTAAATAAAGACAAAAGAAAGTGTCTCTCATTAGAAATCACTTACAATTTAATCATGTTACATGCAAATGTATGGTTAAGGATCCCATTTTTGTAGCATAGTGTGCTGCCTGGGCAGAGAAATGAACCACATTCAGTAACATTTAAAGCAATGAAACATCTCAGTCACTACAGTACTCAATGCTAAATCACTCAGTGTTGGGTAATTGGTACCCTTACATTATTCAGATTTTCTATAAAAACTCTACACACTCGTATTTATAAAAATAGGTTTTTAAAGAACCATCTACTGGAATGTTCATTAAGATAAAAAAAACCGTCTTGTAAATTTACTTTCAAGTGTGCCTTATTTTTCTCAGTAATTCCCAGATATAAATATCATTTTATTCCAGGAAATGTTTCATGGGACATTTAGCAATATCTCTTTCTCAAAATTTGATCCAGGGTGTGTCATGGCAATCTCTTTTCAAATCTAATCAACAGCAAGTCAAGCATAGACAGATGCCAGTTGTGTGTGTGTGTGTGTGTATATATATATATATATATATATATATATATATATATATATATATGCAATGGTGAAATCTAGGCCTACCGGGGTTACAAGACCTGCACTTTGTTATATGAACTGTTCTCTGTATTATGATCAACATTTTTCCTCATCTATTAATGTGTCTAGTTTGTTGCCAGTGCACAATTTTAATAAGTCAGTTTCGTTGTCAGATCAATGAAAATGTTTCTTCAAGCCTGCTGTAGGATTACAGCTTCAATTCCCACAAACGGAAGAATACGTTTCTTGAGATGTTTTGAATTTTGTGTCTGAGCTGGATATTCCTTATGATAAAGACACTTAATTAACATGGAGAGTCAGTTCATTGTTATGGCTGTATGTTTGCAGACAAACTTTCTGCTACTGCTACTCAGATGCAAGTTATGAATATCTTTTATATCATGATGCAAGCTACAAATGTAAATTGTAATGAGGTTAGCAAGCTGACTTGGGTCTAGCATCAGCTAAGGCCACATGAGCTGAACTACTGATTACTGTGTTCACTGTGTAACTTAAACGGTACCCATTACATGACTAAATTAGCTTCATAGTATGTGCCTTAGGCCTTGGCTAAACTTAATATCCATTCACTTCCTGAACTCATTGTTCTCTTAAAACAGCAGAATTTAATATTTAAAAAGGCTTTTGTACAAAGATACAAAATACAGCATGTAATATCTTTCAAAATATGATCATTTACAACATTTAAAACATTACAAAATACCTGCAAAACAAATATAAAACATAACATGTCAACAGTTCACAAAAAATTACAAAGAGAGACCAGTATTTCAGCCTCTTTCTTGAACATCTCTTTAAAGAAAATAAGATTTCAAAGCTGGTCCAATAAAAATCACAGTCATTTGACATTTATCTCAACCAAAGAATGTATTTTACTCTCATGTCATAAATGTTATGGCATTATCAAGTAAAGACTTGTGCATTGTGTAACAGCTTGTTACACTCAATTTACCTTGTAACATCCCCCTTAAAAAGAGGAGGATGGGACTTCTATGAGGAAGTGCTCCAAGATTTTCTTAACATTTTACTTGAATGTTCACCCATGAAAAGAATCAGAAACATATTTCAGTGTCAATGTTGCATGGAGATTAATAAAAACGTTACACTTGTCTCTGACAACAGTTTAACAGTGTTTGTGACAACATTATGCATGGAGGAACATCAAGTAAAGAGGTTTACAAATTTTTATAGTCTACATTTACAGACATATAGATGCCTTTGCAGAAAATGAGAGAAGACTAACCAATCATGGAGCTTCCATACAATGTTTTTTTTTTCATTTAGAAAAAATAGTATCTTTAAAAGTTGGTTTGACACCAACTGTTCTTAAAACAGCCATCAGTGCAATATTTAAAACATTCTCAAGTATAAATGATGCATATTTCTACACTGGCTTTGAATGATACTCCATCAGTGTTCAATTACAGCCTTCCACAGCATTTGCAATGAAACTGGGGAAATACATGCCTATGTAGATCCTTATGCAGTGCATTTTACAGACATTTGTAATACATTATGATATTGTGGAACTGCTAAACTTTCAATCATTAAATAGAATGTGATATTGCATGAGCATCTTGAAATTTAAAATGAGTCTGGTTACAAACAATGGCAACTGCCATGGCCTCCCAAATAAAAGACATCCGTTGTTTCCCAAACTGTTCAAATGTGACCCACATTCCTATTTGACACAAAAGTAGTTCAGAACTGCTGAAATAAAAATATCATGTTTACATTGTTTCAAAGAAAATGAAGTTTATCAACTAATAATGCAACAGACAGTGGTATCTGGCAAATTAATGGTGTTTCTACAAGATTTTCTATATCAAACATCCATTTGCTGTGTACAGCTCTTAAACATGGCTGGAATGAATGCATAAACAACTAGAGATCCTGATTTGTGAACATGTGAACGCTTTCACATCAACCTTGAGGTAAGCATCCTATCCAGTTCATCATCCTGAATGCATCAGTTTAATCATCAGATCCACATACATACATATGCCTGTTTATTATGTTAGCTGACTATTATGCATATGAGTGTATAGAATAGACCTAGTTTCTCTTCTGTAGTTTGACATTATAGTATACTCCTGGATGCATGTTCAGAAGTAAAGACTCCATTAATGCTGTGTGTAAAGAAAGGCATCTTCAACCAGCTGCAGTGGATAATGAAAGTCATCTTCATCCATATACTGATTATGTTCATCGTAAAGATTCTAGAGGTTGTTTGCCATCTTTAGATACTGAACTCTGACACCACTTCTGGTGCATGTTCAGAAGGTGATATAGGGCAATCCAAAAAAACAGATGTGATGATATTTCATAAGATAGCCATCTGCTGATATACCTGCCCCAGCCTTGAACAATCTAATGTAGACTTTATAGATTGCTGGCAATAATCAAATTTGAAAATAGCATCTATTTGAAGTTCCAGGAAGTAATCTCCAACCTGTCTGCAATCATATACCGAACATATCCACAATTTAGTTTGTTGGCAATCTATTCATTCACCACCACAAAACTGCAACATATTCTAAAGGTAGTCTTGCACAATTTACAGCACACATCATACAGATTGGTGTCAGATTCATGTCCTAGTTCCAGTGCAATCCGTTTATGAATAATAATAGATTCTCTGGCCATTTTGATATAATCAGTTCATGATTATATCAAATGTTTATGATTCATGATACAGAACGTTATCTTGGGCAATCTGAAACAATATAGATTTTTGATTGTTGGATAACTCTTGTAACACTCTTGTTAAATTTAGAAGGCAGTTTAATACCAGGCACTGACAATTCAAATCATAATTTGACACTGTGCCATATTCGGAAGGTAGTCCTGGGCAACCTTAAAACTTGTTGGTAATCTATTGATACTGATCTGATTCGACATTATCCATAGCATCTTTAGAAGGTAAAGGAGGAGAACTGTTGCCAGTGTAACATCTCAACGCTATCTGCAGTGTTTTCTTCAAAAATATACCCTTGATTGTTGACCATCTTTTGACACTGTACCAACCCAACACTCTGTCCTGCTTGATGCTGATTCACTTCTAATCTTCAGTGCACCAAAAAGCCAGCCTTCCCCCTCAAGCCCTCCCTTTGGCACACCGAGCGTCTGACACCAAGGGGTCCAAGCACCCAAAGAGTCAGAGTGCACTCGATGAGTACTTGGCCCTCGTGATGAGGTAGAGAGCAATGTCCTGATGACCACCAAATGCTGCAATGTGTAGAGCACTCCAGCCATCACGGTTGGCCAGGCGCACATCAGCGCCAAATTTGACCAGCAGTTTGACTAGCTCAAGGTTGCCATCAATGACAGACTGGTGTAATGCTGTCTGGCCCTCAGGCCCAAATGAGTTCACGTTGAACTCACAGCTGCTCATGCCCTGCAGCAGCAAGCGAAGGCCTTCTGTGTCACCTTTGCGCAGCGCCTCCTGGAAGACCCTCTGTCCGGCATCTGTCTGATTCATGCCTGTAGTGGGATGGCAGGCCTTCAGCCTTCTCCTCCTCCTCCAGAGCACCAGCAAGATCACTGCCAAGACACACCACAATCACCTGTAGGACCACCACGGTCACAAGCAGGACCAACAGGGTACAGTGCTAAAATGGAGGGCTATGTAAATCTTTTTACATTTGCCAAAAGAGAATAATCCACTTTGGAAAGCTAGTTTTCTGCTGAACGGAGAGGCTTATTCTGATCGATTGAAGAACCAATTCTTTGACTCCCCCAACTTGAAACGCGCCTCTTCGTGGTTTTCCGTCCTCGCGTGCGTGCGCGTTCACGTGCTCTCCTTCCCGGGATCGAGCTGTTCAGGTAAGAGACAAAAAGCACAAGAAGAGTTTCAGTTTGTAAAGGGTATAGTTTCTGACATGAGACTCGACTTTGGCTGCGCTTACAGTCACCCTACACTACACATAAACCTACTAATGAATGTACAACTTCTGATATTTAATTTTTACTAACGTTATGTCAAATGGTAGTATGCCGTTTGAAACGCAGCCTTAGCGAGTTTTATATGTGTGAGAGAGAAACTTACCTTCGTGTTTCCCACGAGCTGCTGCTAATCACTGAAAACTGCAGTGTGTATGTGCGAGTGGTGTGTGCTGGGTGCTCTGCTCCTCCTCTGGAGTCCACTCCTCTCCGCTCAATAACAATGGGAAGGAATAAAGGGGCGTGGCTTTCATAGACAGTATTAAAAATAATAATAATAAAAAAAAAAAAAATATATATATATATATTATTTTTTTTTCTATAATCTCAAAAAGTTTATATTTGGTCAAGAAATAAATAAATACTGAATTAAATAAACCCTCTAGTTAAATCCTTGGCAAGTTGTTAAATATATTAGTAGGTATAATAACAGCAGATAACAGTGACTTACTGAAATATTAGTGAAGTATTCAGTTGAAATAAAAGGAATTGGAATTGGAAAAGGAAAAGGAATTAACAGTCCATCCCTTCTCCTCAGTCAACCTCATACAAAACCAGGAATCAATGACCATGGGACCATGTGTGGGAGGAACACTACCTGTAGCGCCATGGTACCACCCAAAACTAACATAATATGTTAATATATAACATTTTGTCCAGGATACATTTTATTTTTATACATTGGGTCAAAAAACTAATAATAAAGCTAATAATTCCATCCATTATCTGTAAGCGCTTATCCAATTTAGGGTCGCGGGGGGTCCAGAGCCTACCTGGAATCATTGGGCGCAAGGCAGGAATACACCCTGGAGGGGACGCCAGTCCTTCACAGGGCAACACAGACACACACACATACGGACACTTTCGAGTCGCCAATCCACCTGCAACGTGTGTTTTTGGACTGTGGGAGGAAACCGGAGCACCCGGAGGAAACCCACGCTGACAACACACCAACTCCTCACAGACAGTCACCCGGAGCGGGAATCGAACCCATAACCTCCAGGTCCCTGGAGCTGTGTGACTGCGACACTAACCTGCTGCGCCACCGTGCCGCCCTAATAATATTATTATTATATTTTAAATGTTGAGGTTTCATACAACAGAAAATAAACATGTTTTCTAAAAAGGTACTACAATAAATAAATTTATTGATGAATTTGCATCCTCTCCCATCAGTTAAAATCAAGCGAAATTTATTAAGCTTTTTGATGCAAATTAAGCTTTTAATGCATAGAAGTGTTTAAATCCAGGTTAAAAACTCTGCTCTTTTCCCGTGCCTTTGATGGAGCTGATTCTGCACTTTGTTTTACTGCACTTTCATTTTACTTTTAAATCCTTTCATGTTTTTTTTTACTTATTGCCTTTTAATGTAGTTTATTTTTGTTTTGTAATCTTTTTAGCTTATAGTTTTAATGTACTTTATGTCTTTGGTTTTAATTTCATGTAATTTATTTTTATGTAAAGCACTTTGAATTATCGTGGTGTATGAGAGGTGCTATAGAAATAAACTTGCATTGCCTTGCCTTACTTCAGGGCTGCAGTTTTGTGAATGTTGGTTTGATAAAATGTGTATGCCATGGTACAAATCTCAGGGAAGAAACAGAACAAGTACAGATTCACACAGTGGACTGTTTTTCGTCAGGGTCACTAGTTTCTCAACAGCAGGTGAGTTTTGTGACAGAGCTGTAGCAGTTGCTGTTGCACAGAGCCAATTGCTCCATTTCAGTTTGAGATTTTGCAGGTTTCACGTTTCCATACACACCCATTTCCCCTTTTATATTCGTGGTTTCTAATATAGAAGAAAAAAAAATAAGAAGAAAATATGAGCTTCCCTTTTTAAAAGGAAGATTCTGGCCTGTTTCACACGACTGGATCCGTAACATTTGTTCATCAGTAAGTCCATTTGTTTTGAACGTTGGTGGCAAATGAGAGAGAGATTTGCTGGCCATGTCTTTTGGCAACAGTAGGAGCTCTCATAAAGTGACACAGAATCCAGCGTCGTCATGGGAACTGGGCTATTGCATGCTGGGTCTGTATTGGCCTACAGACACAATTTGGCACAATGACTACAGCTCAAAGTAGGCTAGTGGAAGTCCTAAAGAGGCTACTGATTCATTAATGATACACACAATATGTGCGTGTGCTGTCGGGACAAAATTTGCAAATGATGAATTAAAGAATCAAGATGAAAGTCCCTAAGTCTGTTGAGACATTTTTAACATCTAATGTTAATAATGATAAAATACATTTTTGGGTATTCATTTGCTTCTGAACAGTCTGCATTTTAGGCAAAACTCTAAAACTCAGAATTTTCTAAATGTTGCACTTGCTTTCCTCAGTTCCTTTCAGACACACGCATTTCTTCCTGTTCTCCAACTGAGAAGAATACAGATTACTTTTTACTAATTTGAGTAATAGTTTTTCAAAAATTGTCACCAATTTGCACAAGGATCTCACTTGTTTTCCTAAAATTTCATATTATTTAATGCCATATTTTATCATTGATGATATGCATTATCAGTGAATATAACGTCTTTAAAATGTTTTTTTTTTTTGCTGTGAGAAAAACAGAAGTTTAAACAGGCCTTGATAATTCAAACTTGACTAAACTTGTCTGCAGATTCTGTGCTTTCTTTGAATGTATCATGCTCTCTTCCCTCCTGTTTCAATAGGCTTCATTCAAATGCCTTAAAAAATCTCTGGCGGTGTGACAGGATCCCAGTGGTCGAGTTTCAGTGACGTTTCAATAGCGAGGGTGGGTCAGCCGGGATCCAATTTTAAACCACGTGCTCTAGGACCGTGGGAAAGAGTTGAGCCTTTCTTCCCAGCATAGGCGTATGCACAGTGCGAGAGAGAGAGAGAGAGAGAGAGAGAGAGAGAGAGAGAGAGAGAGAGAGAGAGAGAGAGGGTGAGAGAGAGAAATCTTGGTTCAAAACAGTTGCCTGTGGAAAGTTGGCATGTGGTAAAGGATACCAGAGACTGTGTGGAGGTTTGATAACCTCGACTTGGTTAACAGAAACATAGACAGAGACAGAATCGCCAACACAGACAGGCTGCTAATAATAACATGCCATTTTGTAATGGTATTATGATGGTATTCTTAATGACAATGCATTGAAAACATGGCAGTGTGAGGTTTTTAACACATTGGTACGACCTGTTAAGAACATTGTATTGTCTGTAACATATGACTCAATTATTACTGGGTTATGTTCTTATTGGCAGGGTGTTCTCATTTTTAAGTCTAGAATTCATTTTCATTATACCATGTACTACAGAAATATAAGACAATATGCTCCACAAAAAGCTCACAAAGTAAAAAACTCAAGGCATAGACCCATGGTTCTGTTCTTCAGTTACAGTGTTCTCATCACAAGTTTACACATTTAAATTGCATTTAAAAGTCAGAGTTGGTTTCATATAAAGGAACTATAAATAGTTAAACAGAAACAGTGTTGTGTCACTGAGTCTAGCTGTTATTTTTCAAGGAATAAACCAAGTCATTTGCTTTAAACAACCGGACGTAGACAAACAGGCAGAACATATGTAGACATCATATTCAGTTTGATGTCAAATTACCTCAGCTGTGTTTAACTGAATGTGGAGCTTCATACAGCGTAAGGACAATGTAAAGATTAAATACTATTTGATGTTACCTTAAACATGAGGTATAAGAGAAATCAGCATTGCATTTGCAGAATGGGCAGGGTGTGTTAAAGGTGAAGGGTCTAGGTCCAGACTGCCTGACTGTGACCTATTGATTTTGCATGGGAACTGACCCCTGCTGCTCAAATACCCACCCCCACCTCTTCAAGCTCAAATGCCTCATGACTGGCCAAGCTTAACAGATAACAAGCATGAAGCAAGACTCAATTACCTGGGACAATGACTGGAGCTGACTGCTTGGAAAGGGTACTGATATTATCAGCCCATGTCCATAAGAATGTTGAGCCCTAACCTTTCCTGAAATATAATTCACAGCAACAGACCCACTGCACTGTCCTGTTAGTACAAAACATAGAATAACATACATAACATGAACACTGTATGCAAATATATGCATAATAATACATACTTGACTCCTCATCCAGCATTTTTTCTGAAATTACAGAGGTTTGTTTTGTTGCTGTAATGGCTTCTACTCTGGAAAGGCTTTAGACTTTGGAACATTGTTGTGAATATTTGATAGTGAAGATGAAGGACTAGCTCTGGATCACAAACAACACTCCAGCTAACCCCAACGGTATTGAATGGAGTTCCATTACTCCAGAAAATGCTGTTCCACTGCTCCACAGTGCAGTTCTTGTGGGTTTTATAACACTCCAGCTGACACACAGCACTGAGAATGGTGACTATAGCCTCAACTCCAATTGATTCAGCATGTCTCATTTCATGTTGTCCTTTTCTATAGGGATCGTACTGTGCACAGTGTTGACAAATGAACGTGTCCACAACAAGTGCAATATAGAGCCAAAAAAAAAAGATCACTGTTTATAAAATCTGTCTACAAAATGTTGGATGTATTGTGTACTATGCACAAAAAGTACAGCACAGGGTATTTTTGTAGTGTCCAAAAACCCCATCAGTGTAAGAGTGACAATCAGAACACGTAGAGCAGGAGACCCATGGAACATGGAGCCTGTGGAGAAATGGGCCCCTGAACATGTGTACTGGAGTCATAATTCCATTTATGCGATTTTACACTCGTGACTCATGGGTAGCTATGATGACTTAATAAAAACGCCAAAAGCCTGCATTAAAACACCAACGTGAATGAGAAATAATAACCATGGTAGTGAGGACAAAAGCAAATTACATGGTCATGTTTATGATCATTTTTATACCTTTATTCCCTGGACAAACCTCGCATCCCAATAACAGTAATTTAACAGGTGAATGTTAATTTTGTTGCTGCATAAAGATAAAAAATGCTTTATTTTGTGTTGATATGATGTGATGTTTTAGAATTCATCTTTGAACAATTGACGTGTTTACCATGACATACTAACACATATTAGATGGAAATGGACAAGTTTCACGTCTGGAAAAAAATAGATAAACACAAAATATTTTGTACAATTACCTTATGTTTTCACATACATTTGCACATACATTTGCATTGTTTTCTTTTCATCATTCCAAAACTAGCTCACTCTACGTAACAATGAATTAACACTTTATGACTAATAGACCAGAACAGCCCAGAATTCTTGAGAATAAAATTTATGACTGTTTTTTCCTTCTCCTATAAAGTCACCATTCCCGAGACCCGAGATTTTGTTACAAAAGTGACAAGTCAAACCCACAGAGTTGCAGTCTGACTCATCCATCCGGATATTGTTCAGCATGAAGGGAGATGTCAGGTGCTGTGAGAACGGCAGATGTTTTGCATGTTAATACAGATGTTTTTGGGTTGAAAAGGTTTGGTAAATTATAGTGAGTAGACGAGCAGTAATTCTGTGTGCCTTTAGCGTCAGACAGCAGGAATGTCCTGTTTGTCTTGGTGTGTGTTTGTTCACTGTACCCTGTGTTATGCTTACATGGCTGGCATTTCTACTGGTGAGTGTGTATGTGTGTGTGTGTGTGTGTGTGTGTGAGAGAGAGAGAGAGAGAGAGAGAGATAGAGAGAGAGAGAGAGAGAGAGAATGTCTGTGTTTGTGCGTGTGAGGAATAGAGAAAGAGAGAGAAGGAGAATGCATGTATTTGTGCGTGTGTGTGTGTGAGAGGAATAGAGAGAGAGAGAGAGAGAGAGAGAGAGAGAGAGAGAGAGAGAATGTGTGTGTGCGTGTGTGAGCCAGTGAGTCTGTACCGGTCAGAGTGTTTGATACCTTTGTGTGGGAACCAAGCTGCTTCCTGCCCTCAGACCACAACAGCAAGCACTGATACAGCTCATACACATAAGGTCAGGAATATGAGAGAAAGAGGGAGGGAGAGTGAGAGCGAGAAAAAGGGAGGGAGAGTGAGAGAGAGAAAGAGATGCAAACACAACTATAATAAGTTTTTACTATAAGTTTCATACATTTCACTTATGAACTCTGAATTAACTCCAGAAAATTAGGTTTGGAGATATTCCAGTATTTCACTCATGTAGTGCCCAGCAGGAGTTTTTTTGTGTCCGAAGTGTTCTCACAGCTGGAAATGTTCAGCGTGCTTTAGGAGGTGCACAGAGCTTGTGCATCAAGTGCAAGTGATACAAGTGTGAGTCTCTGGAACATGCACTCACTCTGAATTTATCTGAGTACTAGGGCACTAGCAGAATAAAGTCTGTGTAAAGTTTGGGACAAACAGTTCAGGGTGTTTGTGGTCACACATAGAGCACCTCCATATAAACTCCGGAAAAGTTCAAGGTTACGGTGCCTATGTGAAAAGGGCTTTAGAGTCGAAACTAAAGCTAAAACCAAAATGGCAGTGGCTTGTAGCTCACTCACACTCAGACGTAAATAGTCACTTACAGTTCTCACATACTAACATTCTCAATCACATTTAGGCACTGCTTCACAAGGGCGTGCTATTGTGCGCCACATCAATTGCTATCAAGTTTGTTTCCTAAGTCATACTAAGTAGAATATGTTGAGTGTATGTTGCTTAAAATCTTGAACTAAATCATAAAGTGATATTTTCCCTCTAAACCAGTAGTAACCACTATTTTGAAATGCCCACTATTCACTATTCAGTTAAATTTTCATATATAAAAATGTCTCTAACATATTACTCCCACTCAATAGTTCTGTTTCCCTCAGAGACAAAGTTGTAAAAAATAATTTGCACAGCTAAAAGACTGTTAGGTGGCACAACAGGTTGTGTCGCTGTCACACAGCTCCAGGTTCCTGGGGTTCAAACCCTGCTCTGGGTGACTATCTGTCAGGAGTTTGGTGCATTCTCCCTGTGGGTTTCCTCCAGGTGCTCCGTCTTCCTCCCACGGTCCAAAAACACACATTGTTAGATGGATTGGTGACTCAAACTTGTGAGTCCATAGGTGTGAGTGTTTGTCACCCTGTGAAGGATTGGCCTCCAGGGGTGTGTTCGCCTAGTGATTCCAGGTAGGCTCCGGATACACCATGAGTCTGAATTGAATAAGCGATTATAGACAATGAATAAATGATTATAAATACATTTTAAAAATATATAAATATCAAAAACGGTCCTTAAGTATTCTTTTGAATTTAACGTCCAACTGTTTGTGTTTCAGCAGCCTACAAGATTGTAAAACATCAATAACTTGGGCTGAGACTTACTTTACTTACTTTATGTTCATGGATTGCTTTTACAGCTTACGTACCCAGGCGAGGACCCGTGTGACCCATAGGCCATGCTGTTGTATGGTGAAAATAGATCATTAAGCTGCATGTATGGCATTGAATGCACATGGGTTAAAATGCCAGTGGTGTAAGCAGGGCCCACCCTCCTCCGTGTGCACACTTTCCTGTTCCCCTCCCATTCCCAGCCTCTCTGTTTGGCGCGGATATCCCCAGGAAAAGGCAACATGGATCGTGATGTCAGCAGCTGCAGTGCTGTGGCTCTCCTCGGTGGGAATTTAAAGAAATAGGCAGAGAAACTGGCCCCTTCGCTTCAGTGTGTATTTATGTTGAGATAACACTGCTGTATTGTGTGAAAACTGTTGGGTAATTGGCCTCTTGCTTAAGTGACCTAAAAGCTACTTTTAGAGAATGATACATGTTAAGGTGTGTTCAGCAAAGTGGTCTTTAGACTCAGCGTTCTCACGCTACTTCACATGACTCATATGTAAGCACGTGTTTTTAAAGAAGGGGTTTATTGCCAATTTTATTATCTGTTGAGACAATGTTTGTCTTTCTCAGGGACAGTTTTCTTTCTTCCCCGGTCCCAAACTCAGATGCATATACTTTGCCATTGCCAGTTCTCGTGGGTTAATGTGGCTCCATCTTAAGTTAAAGTCTTTCACTTTTAATTGCTCATGCACATTATGGCCGGTTAAGAGTTTTATATAAATATATACGTATAAAACGTTCCCTGTTCTTCTGCTGATGTAGCACATAATATACATCTGTCTATATATCTATTTATCCATCTGTCTATCCATCAAATTCTCCATTGGTCCATTCATCTGTCCATCCATCACTCATCCTATCCAACCATTAATTTACCCATCATCTATTCAACCACCCATCCATTCATTCATTCTTCCATTCATATATACATCCATCCATTCATTCATGCACCTTTTCAGGCACCTATTCACCTATCATCAACCCATCTATCCATCCATTCACCTGTCCATCCACCAATCCACCATCACATCCATCTGTCCATCCATCCCTCCACATACATATTTCACAGCTTCCCTTTCACCTGTGTAGATTAAAAGTGTTGTGTAAACGTCAGAAACCTCCCTTCATTTATGTATGTTTCTATTAATAATATTTTAGGGACAAAATATTTATTGCAAGCACACCCACTGCTTTCATTTAATCTTCAATTCTTATTAGAATTGTTTCAGTTTTTAATTTTTTTTAATTGACTAATTATCTAATTATTTAATTATTGTTTGCATTTTAAGCTTTGGGCGGCGCAGTGGTGCAGCAGGTAGTGTCGCAGTCACACAGCTCCAGGGACCTGGAGGTTGTGGGTTCGATTCCCGCTCCGGGTGACTGTCTGTGAGGAGTTGGTGTGTTCTCCCTGTGTCTGCGTGGATTTCCTCCGGGTGTTCCGGTTTCCTCCCACAGTCCAAAAACACACGTTGCAGGTGGATTGGCGACTCAAAAGTGTCCGAATGTCTGTGTTGCCCTGTGAAGGGCTGGTGCCCCCTCCAGGGTGTATTTCCTGCCTTGCGCCCAATGATTCCAGGTAGGCTCTGGACCCACCGCAACCCTGAACTGGATAAGCGCTTACAGATAATGAATGAATGAATGAATTTTGAGCTTCTCCAGATACAAATCATTCCAAATACAATATCACAATTTTCCAAAACTTTTCCGGGACCAGTTTAAGTGATCTAGTGCAAATGTTCTTATTTTTCACGTTCGTATGTTCATAATTCTAAAACAAGATCTTGTCTCTAAATCATGAAAACTTTACTGTTAAATAAACAGGACAGTTTTAATCATTTTTCAAAATTCAGCTTGGGAAACTCCTGTTTTCTTCCAATGTTTCTGCCCAGAACTGTGAAAATGAAGTTTTCTGAATGATTCTTATTTCTGAGAGTTTAGGTATAAAATGTTCCTTCACAGCTCTAGCTGTTTCACTTAATTTCAAAGTATGACTAGATTTCATTGAGTGTTGAAGACTTACTGTAAATAAAATATGGCCAATGACCAAAAGATCTGAGATTTAAGTTTATATATATTCACTCACACACACACACACACACACACACACACACACACACACACACACACACACACACACACACACACAATGAGCGTCCTCCTCAGAGTGTAACAACAGCAACACCTGTTGGTAAGAGGGAGTAGCACACTGCAACGTGAAAGCAGTAGTTTACAGTAAGAAAGTCTACACAAAAATTAAAATATACAATTAAGAGTAACATATCAGTAGGAAAACTTTTATTACCTTAGCGTTCACTAAACATGGCACAGATTAACAGACTTTACAGGGAAATAAGATGATAAAAAGCAATATATTATTAAAATACAGGAAATTCCCAAGCATCTGGATGACATCTGGATATCTAGACATCTAGATATGAAGAGACGAGGCTGTTCCAAGTCTTATACGTGGACTTTGTCACGCTACTGCTTCTGTTTTGTTTCTGAAGACAAGAGGTTTTAAAAAACAGAATCATTACATTTCTTTTGGCTTTTGAATTACACATAAAATATTAATATAATTTAGTTTTTGAATACATGTGTGTGTCCTGTCCTTACCTTGGTTCTGGAAAGGGACATGGATCTTTGCAAAAGAAAACAAAGAAAAAATAATTTGATAATTTGCTACATAGATTTCCATAAAGAGTGACCATTTTTAATTCTTTGCTGCCCCCCACAGGTTAAGGCTCAAACAGGTTGTCACCTGTCAGTGTCTGTATATCCACATAAATAAATTAGAGCCATGTAACAAACAGCAGAACTAAGCTTAGATCAACTTAAAGGGGCAACTTCCCCTTTTATCTCCTCCCCCACTAAAACTGTTTATGCTGAATCTGGACGTCATTATATTTGCACTGTAAACATCACAAGGCCTACAACCCCCCACCCAACACCCATTTGAGTCTAATGTCTTATTTACTTTGTTTTTCTCTTCCACACATCTCCAGACTTACCCAGAACAGTTGGTGTTACAATGGACTCAGCGGAAAAGCCCAAAGACAAAGAGTAGGATCTGAATTTTTCAACCACCTCTGGTCTGAGGGTTGGGGACCGGCCTAAAGAGTATATAGAGCGAGATTAGGTAAAGTCAGGTAAAGTTTACTTACAAAGTACACCTGAAATCAATAAGCTGAACAAACTGTTGCACAATCAGTGATGGCTGTTCCTAATATTGTATGAAAGGGCTAACATATAAAAAAAATGTATCATACTGTTCTTAGGTCCTTCACAACTACAGAAATTAAACAAATGTAAAATGATACTTAGCTCGCAAGATGTTACTGGGTGCACTTAAAATTATAACTGATTGTGAGGGGTATTAAATATATATTCTATCATTGTATCAAATATAATAATATCACATATTATTTAAAAAGTAATTACTGAGAGACAGAGAGAGAGAATAAAATAATATACTTTACAAATCTACTAAATACACATTTATAAAAAACTAAATAAAAAAATAAAAACAAAAGAGAACAAAGGTATAAATGCTAAAGCATCATGTACTCACCATAGAGAGCCACCTGAGTGTACTCTTTTTCCATCTTCTTGTATTTTAGGACCAACCCATATTCAGTGTAGTTGGTCTCCACTATTGTAATGTCTTTCATAATCTTGTGTCCTTACAATGCAGAAAAGCAATCAGACAAGTGAGTCTCATGCCTTTTAAAATTCCTTTGAATTGAAGCATTTTTCTGCAAATTTTTGTTCTGAATTTGTATTTGCTGAATTTAACATTTTAAAATTCAAGGTGCCATTAATTTAATGTTTACCATGAATATATTTAATGTGGCAAATAAATATAATTGTGCATTAAAATGTGTAGACGTTTGTATTTTGTAGGGATCTGAACACTTAAAAATGCTCTTGTAAGTATGCAGTCTAGACTAGAGATGCTCAATTTGTTGCTCTACGTAACACTCAATGAAGATTATGTATATTTCACACGTTAAATGTGTCACATATTTCAACAATAAGAATGAGGCTTTTCCTGTGTAGTGAGATTTTCTGATCTGTGCTGTGGGACTTACTTTGACTGAAATAAGTGAACAGTCCAGGAACCTGTGTCTTCTCATACTCGTAAAAACTAGGAGAGCACAGCTTAGGCCTGAATATAAGAATAAATGCAAAGATCAAGCTTGATTTGGGTGATGTATTTGAAATAAATATCCCCCACTGTATAAATGTGTGAATAAGTAAAATATTTAACATAAATAAATGTTAAAAGACTTTATTTTAAATAAACTTTCCATTGCTACATTTATCATTACATTTTATGATGGTAAAGGCTCCTAATGTGTAAAATAAATCAGTTTGGACAACAACAGCAACATATGTTCCTGGTTTAATGACATTAACTTTAATAAAGTGTGGTATAGTGCTAAATCTCTAAGCCAACTATGAAATCTATTCATTTCCAGAGCAGTAAACACTGTACCCCGTCATGGTCCACATGGAGAGGTTAGCACTGCCATTTTCACTGGAAACCAGGAACCCCCTGGAGATCAGCATTCTGCCTTTGTATTTAATAAATGATGGAGATTCATAAGCCATGCCAACACGATACCATTCACCTGAAAACTAACAAGAACATAACAGAATAGTGTGACATTGAGACAGATAAGCAGAGACAAGTCTTTCAAGTAGATTATTTTTACACATTAAATCCAAAACATTTATTTAGTTTATATTTACATCAAATAAAAGGTTGAAAATTCTCCACATGGAGACATCATTAACACTAAAATATATCATTGGTTCTGTCACATCAATAGCATTTTTGTCCTCATTTGGTGAAATATTTCTAAAATATTATAGTTTTATATTAAAATAAGAATACTCAAGTTTAACACAATCATCATCATCTAAAGAGATCAATTACATAAAGAGTCGTACATCTATTAGTTAATTTAATGAATCAGTAAAACTTAGTGCAGCTAATACTTTTATTTTGTTGGTCTACAGCATGTTGCAATCACATGAGCGTAGCACTGTTTGTTTATTAATTTGACAGCGGCTTTATCAGTTGACCCAGATTTGGCTTTTTTCACTATATAATAAGCACATTCACTTTTATGTACATAACTGTCTATGGAATTGTAACTTAGCACATGTAGGTAACACTTTGAATCTTAAATACTTTAATCTTTCTGTCTGAGACATACACCTATCTATTAGATTGGCCAATTCTCAGTGGCTTATTTCACTCACCTGTTCCAGATCGAAATCCTGCTGTGGCTGAACATCTGTATAGTGGAGACAGTGTGCCCAGAGCACGGTGCTGCACAAAATCACCACAAGCAGATACATTTTGGACTCTCGTAAAGAGGCTGTGTGTAAATTCAAAGCTGACACCGTGAATCAGAGATGGTGCTAGAGTGAACACACTGTCCCAAGGACTCAAGAGCTTTATGTGTTTAACTCAGAGCAGACCAAGCCCCCAAACCCCAGCATGATCGCACCACTGTAAAAGTGAAACTCGAGTAACAGCACATTCCCAAAAATGTGTCTAGACAAGTAGTGCCGCAGATACCAATCTCACACAACTCCTTCCAGGAAACTAACGCAAACCCTGATATTGCTTTTACTGTAAAAAGTACATTTCCCATTCATAGTTGCATCCATTATGGAATATACACTTAAATATAAAAGGTGCAGCACAGTGTTCTTTGAGCATAGAAGAACAAAAACACATTAAGAGAATTGAGTGTAAAGAACCTTTTAAATGTTTCAAAATCTTTCATTCCATCTTAAGGTTTTAACACATTTAAGCAAATGAGCAACAATGGTTATTTATGGAAACAAAAATGGTTTTTTTATGGCATCCCTCAAAGAAACTATTATAGCACCTTTATTTTTAAGAGTGTACTCATCATCAAGGGCCTTTGGGTAGTTTCTTCATCCAGGAAGACCTACCTCAACTTAGTTAATTGGTAGAGCAAAGAAGCCAACAAACACTGCTGGACATCAAGTCGGTACTGAAATTGGACACCTCCAGTGGGGTAACTACTAGTAGTCCTAGCAAGGCAATCACTGGTACATGTAGTGGGAGGGGGCCAGAAGGAACTGAAACACCTTCATCTCAACCCCTAATATTGCTATAACTTAGAAATAATTTTCATAATCATTTCTGATCACTTGATAATAACCAGTAGCATTTGGTAACATCTTGGCTTTAATAGACATACTATGCAAAATTCTAGAAGTATCCAGTTTCTCTTCAGATTAGCTGAGATGGGAAAACATCACACGGGAACGGATTTTCGAGAAGTGAAAATGAACAATACAAACAAAACATCAGATAAGTGGAATGTGGCATTACTGTAAAGGAGGAACCACCACTATGGATAATTTACTCAGAACTGTCCAAAACCAGCATCTCTGCAGAAAAATGCAAAATAAAATGCGTCAAAATCTTTTTGTTGAACTGATAAGGCTTAGGTGTTTTCTCAGTCTCAACCGTTATTTTTAGAAGCTTTAACCAGAATCTTTTTCGTGAGAATGTGTATGGTTTTTAACTAGAAAGGGATGCTTAGTTACACAACTTCCTATAATCTCAACTTAACAGGAATTTAAAGAAAAATAACAGTCTTTTAATTCCCAGAAAAATACTTATATTATTTTATAGAAAATACATATTAATCTTCTTAAGCATATGACTTCCTTCTATTTTTGTTTTTAAAAAAATGTACATCTCTGAGCACATGCATACACAGCAAAACTGCTGAAAAATCTGTTTATTCAAGAGTCAAGTCTAATACAAAGCAGAAATAAATAAACGGAAAAAGAATGAAACACAGTCCATTTCAATTCATAAGAGAGTTCATGAGAGAGTAAATTGTTTTTTCGCTTTCAGTGTGCACTGATGAACTTGCTCGCGTTTAGTTAAGTGAATAGTACAGGTTTAGCTTATTAGATCTTTATGTGAGAATGTGTCTGAGATACAGGGGTCTAATCGATTTCTGTTGTCTAAATCCCCAAACAGTGAACACTGTCAATCTCATATGGCACTGAAACATCCAAGCAGCATAAAACAGTAAGAAACTAACATTTTGTGGAATAGCCATTTGTTATTTTATTAGAAATGTAAGTGAAAACTTGGATTTAATTAACACACCTTTTCTATCCACTCTTAATAGTGTAGATCTATTCAGAATTCTTGGTTTCTATCAGTTACCTGTTCTCTGATTTTAATGTTATTCTCATGCTAGAGGTTAGACTTTCACATGGTTCTTTTATTCTAGTTTATTACATAATTCTCAGTGCACTTTTGCAAATAATTTATTATAAATCATTGATTATCAATCATCCAAAAATATAACAATTATTGTTATTATTTTTTTACTTGGTGAATTTTTGTGTATGTTTCTTTGTATAACGTTTTCCTAAGAAATATTTTGATCAATGAATGCTATGAATGAATGTTAGTTTTAGCTTAGCGTGAGCGAGTTCCTTTAAAATGCGCCTGAATTTCCTCCAGTGTTTTGCCTTTGGTCTCTGGGACAAAGAAGATAGTGAAGATGACATTCAAGGCACATAGGACTGAAAACATCCAGAATGTTCCTGCGCTGGTTATGAGATCCTGTGGGAATACAGGATACATAGGCAAAGATTTAGGACTGCTGCTGATAATAATCACTAGTGTCTTTGTGAAGGTAACACTTGAAAACTTTACCATGAGGCTCTGGAATGACTTGGTGACGATAAATGCGCAGGTCCAGTTGGTAAGGACACAGACAGCACTGCCTGGCCCTCGCACTCTGGTAGGAAAGATCTCAGACATCACCAGCCATGGCGTAGGACCCCAGCCCAAAGCAAACCCTGAGAAATTACAAATGCACTCAGATACCAAATTCATTCAACTTCAGGTCTTTTTCCTCATTTATGCACATAGAACATATATCTAAACACTTTAAAAATATATCTTAAAAATATTTAGGCTAGAAAGAAAATTAAATGAAGAATTGTCTTTAGAATAGGCTGAAAAAGAGGCCTATATATAAAAGGCTTTTTTAGTGTAAGTTTACTGGCCAAAACCCAATTCAATACCAATTTCTAAAACAGCTACAGACACACACAAGGTAGTTTGTTTTTAAGTGAGATATGTTACCAAGCAAAATTTTACAAACCTGCTATGAAAATGCCCATGCTAGCAAGCGCAAGCCAAGCCAGATCTGGATGTGCTTCTTCACCGACTGTGCCTTGGGCTCCCATGAGGGCACTCACCTGTGAGGAGTTAGTCTGCTTCATTACAGACAATTTAAAGTAAACTCCAAAAAGGGCTTCACTCAAACACATGGCGGCACCTGAAGAATAAGTGAGGAGACTTAGTAACAACTGGAGATGTGAATATGTGGTAAATACGACCCTCCTGTAAGCATTTTCTGTAAAGTAACAAAGGGAATTCTAACCTGACAAGATGAGGAGAACCTTTCTTCCAGCTCGATCCATGATTAGAGCCGCAACAGCTGTGAAAAAAACCTGAGTGGCAGCCACAATGACTGTGGCAACACTGCCATTCTAAGACACACCAAAACAAATGTCTTTGTCAGCATTTTTAGTTTTTGCAGAGTATACATTAACAGTAGTTATATACATTCTTCAAATAGGCATTAAACTCATACTATGAGTATTAATCGGGGCACAGTTAACTGTACTAGTGTAGGAAAAAAAAAATATAATATCACCCATAATGATTTAAATGTCTTACCTCAAAGTGTGCTTGCTCAAATATGTTCTCAGCATAGAACATGATGGCATTGATGCCAGTGAACTGCTGCAACAGCATCATCATGATGCCAATCCATAGGGGCTTATAGACACCAGGGTCTTTAAGATCAGCCAAGCTGAAGTTTGCTTCCTGTAGTTACATATGCTGCATTTAGCACACAAAACAACCATACGAACATGCATCATAAGTTCAATTTATATAGTTCCTTTTTCAAACTTATAGACAGTTTATCAAAGTTAAAAAAAATAAAAAACATTCAACATACATAGGTCATACTGAAAAATAACCTCTCAATTATGAACTGTTTGGGAACCTAAAATACATGCATATTTTTGAGCACATGTTAACATGTAAATATATTTAAGTATTTTCTTTTTTTTGTATTAAAAATACTTGTGCGGCACGGTGGCGCAGCAGGTAGTGTCGCAGTCACACAGCTCCAGGGGCCTGGAGGTTGTGGGTTCGATTCCCGCTCCGGGTGACTGTCTGTGAGGAGTTGGGGTGTTCTCTGTGTCTGCGTGGGTTTCCTCCCACAGTCCAAAAACACACGTTACAGGTAGATTGGCGACTCGAAAGTGTCCGTAGGTGTGAGTGTGTGAGTGAATGTGTGTGTGTGTCTGTGTTGCCCTGTAAAGGACTGGCGTCCCCTCCAGGGTGTATTCCCGCCTTGCGCTCGATGATTCCAGGTAGGCTCTGGACCCCCCGTAACCCTAAATTGGATAAGCGGTTACAGATAATGGATGGATGGATGGAAAAATACTTGTTTTTGAGAGACAACTGTATTTTAATCACGTGTAACATTTCAACTGTAAACAAGACAAGGGTTTGATTTTTACTGTTGCCTTGGACAAAGTAAGAAAACATACCTGTAAAAATGTTAATATAAAAAGCTGTGGTTGCTCATATATTGTGTATATTTTACAATACTGAAATTCACATTTATCAAAAAGTGTCTTTCTTGGTATTTGCCATATTTGCTTAGATCTTTTAATCCAAGGTGGTTGAAACACCACTCCCTGGATCACCACCATAACGTGGTGGAGGGGTTTGTGTGCCAATGTGAGCCTAGGAGCTATGTTGTTGGGAGCAACAGCCCCTGGTAGGGTCTCCCATGGCAAATTGGTCCTAGGCGATGAACCTAGACAAAGAGTGATTCATAAGACCCAGATGAAATAATAACAATAACGCAGTTTCCCGTGCCTGAAGTAAGGTTGCCTGGGCCCCACCCTAGAGCCAGGCCTGGGGGAGGGGCTCCTCGGCAAGTGTCTGGTGGTCTGACTTTTACCCATGGGGTCTGGCAGGGCTTAGTCTGAAAATTAAGATGGGTCCACTCTCCCATGGGCCCACCACCTGTGGAAGAGGTAGATATCCGGGTCTGGTGCAATGTGGATCAGGTGGCAGTCGAGGGCGAGACCCTGGCGTTTTGTTTCTTGGTTAATTAAACTGGCTCTTGGAACATGGAATGTAACCTCTCTGGTGGGAAAGGAGCCTGAGCTGGTGCGCGAGGTTGAGAGGTTCCAGGTACAAATAGTCTGGCTTACCTCGACACACAGTATGGGCTCTGGAACCAATCTCTTCGAGAGGGCTGGATGCTCTTCCTCTCTGGAGTTGCCCAGGGTGAGAGGCATAGGGCAGAAGTGAGCTTACTCATAGCCCCCGGGCTCAGCGCCTGTATGTTTGGGTTGGGGAAACGTCACTGACTGAACAGCAGCTTAGAGTACCTGGCCTTCTTGGGGACCCTAGAGGGGGTAGTGGAAAGTACTAAATCTGGGAGGAACGCCTCTCCGATCAGAACCTGAGTGGTGTTCAGTTATTGGATTTCTATGCCCGTCACCGCTTTCCATAATGAACACCATGTTCGATCACAAGGGTGTCCACAAATACAACTTGCATCAGGTTATCCTAGGCTGCATTTTGATGATCGACTTTATAGTCGTATCAACTGACCAGAGGCCATATGTTCTGGACACTCAGGTGAAGAGAGGTGCTGAGCTGTCAACTGATCACCACCTAGTGGTAAGTTGGATCAGTTGTGCTGAGGGTTGGTTGGGAACATTTGGCAAAGGAACCTGTCAGAAAGATCTTTAACTCAGACATCCGGCAGAGCTTCAACTGCATCCCAGGGGAGGTTGGTGACATTTAGTCCGAATGGGCCATCTTCCGGACCTCCATTGTTGAGGAGGCTAACCGGAGCTGTGGCTGAAAAGTAGTCTGTGCCCCTGGTGGTGGCAATCCCCGCACTCGTGGTGGACATCCCGGGTAAGGGAGGCTGTCAAGCAGAGTCAAGTGACTCTGGAGGCAGCTGACGGGTGCCGAAGTGCCAAGTGAATTGTGGATTCGGCTGTTGCCGAAGCAAAGGGGGAGGAGGAGTTCAGTTAGGACATAAAAAATTATTTTCGGTCAGCTCCAAGAAGATTCTGGCAAACTGTCAGGTGACTCATGAGGGAAATGCAGTTCTCCACCAACACTGTATATGGTGGGGGTGGGAAGTTGTTGAACTCGACTGGGGATATCATTAGACAGTGGAAGGAATACTTTGAGGATCTTCTCAACCCTACCAGCATTTGTTCTACAGAGGAAGCAGAGTTTGGGGACCGGGAGATGGCTCATCAATCACTCAGTGGTTTTTCCGATTAATGTGGCAGAGATTGACAGTACTCCTTGGCAGTGGGGCCCTGGGGGTGGATGAGGTCCGATTGTTGCGGACTCTGTAATGCAGTAATGCAGACTCTGTACCGGCCCATTGTGGTGAAGAGAAATCTGAGCCGAAAAACAAAGCTCTCGATTTACCGTTCCATCATCTATGGTCATGAGCTTTGGGTAATGACCGAAAGAATGAGATCGCTAGTACAAGTGGCTGAGATGAGTTTCCTCAGCAGGGTGTCTGGACTCTCCCTTAGAGACAGAGGAGAGAGGAGCGTCTAGAGGAGCCAGCTGAGTTGGTTCAGGCACCTGGTCCAAATGCCTCCTTTGTGGTGAGGTGTTTTGGGCATGTCCAATGCCCCGGGGAAGACCCAGAACATGCTGGAGAGATTATATGTCTCTACTGGCCTGGGAACACTTTGGTATCTCCTCGGAAGAGCTGGAAGGAGTGGACCCAGAACACACTGGAGAGATTATATGTCTCCACTGGCCTGGGAACACTTTGGTATCTCCTCGGAAGGGCTGGAAGGAGTGGCTAGAGAGAGGGAGGTCTGGGTTTCTTTATTCGGACTGCCTCCCCCGCAATTCAGACCCAGATAAGCAGTAGACAATGGATGGATGGGTTTAAACAGATGAAATATTTTCATGTTATGTAGTGTGAATTTATGTCCAATGTACTTGTATAAATGATGTACTTTTTAAACGGGTCCTCTTTTAATGCAGCTTCATCAAAGAATACCTCATTTTGAGAAGCCTCCTCTATTTTGGCACACTCCCACTCTGCTGGAGCATTGGGTCCTCGAAGAAAGCGCAATGCCTCTTCAGCCTCTCTCCTCTTCCCCCGAGAGATGAGGTAGCGAGGAGTCTCTGGCATAAAGCACATAAACACCAGCATCAGAGTCGGGGGGATAGAGCAGGTGATGGCCAACCAGCGCCAATCCAAGAACAGACCTAAAATACATCAATTGTTTAGCGTCTATTAGAAACACACTCCACTGAATCAAAAACTCTCAGTTTAAAAAAGGTATGCATTCAATCAAATGTCAATGCCAGTGACAACGGGGAACCCCAATCTTAAAATCATACAATGTGTTTAGAATTGCATTAAGAAGCTTTCAGTACAAATTATCTTAATGTGTCAAGTGTTCATGATGTAAAAGTTAACTTAGTATATCTTATCAAATATGACTACCTCTTTACAGCAGTAAAAGGCCAACAAATCCTTTCTACAATAAATCAGGTGACCCTGTCAACTTAGATCACCCAGAGGATTTTTCTGTAAGTAAATATATAAAAGAGGCAGTGTATAAAAGGCTGATACCAGCTATGTAGGCTCCCATGATTCCTGTCACTACCATGAGCTGCACACAGGACCCCATTGTTCCTCTGACACGCTCATGAGCCATTTCTGAGATGTAGAGCTAGACCAAAAAAAAAAAAGCAAATGAAAAACATTAAAAGGCATACCACACACATCAATGTGGCCAAGACTGAAGATCAATTTCAATGGCATTTTAAACAAATCTTTTAGCTGTCATTCCACATTAAAATATGAATGCCAGGTTACAACCATGGAATTTTAATTTAAAGAGGTTTTGCAAGGACTTAAGCCACCAGTCTAAAATGCAGCACTCGTGAAAGAATGGCATTAAATCATGTAGCAACACTGCAGCAGTTGTAGAAAGGTCTACATAACTACAGGCTGTAAAATCAAATCTGAAAAAAGAAAAATTATATATATATGATTTTAGTGCCACTCTTACCTAGGTCAAGTTGCTAGCAGTGAGATAAAACCACGACTCTCACAATATAATGCCTTGCAGCCAAGCTAATCAATTATTCAGATAGTAAAACAGCACTGTCTAACTTACAGGAACGACAAGAGAGGTCACTCCACTGGCCAAACCAGTGAGCACCCTTCCCATGTACAGCATCCAGTGGCTTTGGGCAGCAATGATGATGGTGAACCCAAAGATGAAGGGTAAAGCACAGAACATGAGGCTCAGCTTCCGTCCAATCTTTTCCACAATCCATCCTCCAAACAGACCTCCAAGACCTGCTCCAATTGTCACCACAGACTAGAAATAAAAGAAATGTGTTGGACATGAAAATTGTTTATGGTTCCTTGAAAAAACACTGAACTACCAACTTTAGACTTGGGCTTTTTAGCTCAGCACAATTATGATTTAATTCTAATGTCATCATTTCAGAGTGCTATCTCTGCAATCAATAGAAAATAAAACTACAGAAAATGATCTGACTTAAACCACAGTGTGAAAACACTCTCTTCAGTGGACAGCCAACTCTGCTTTGTAGAGATTTATGCCTCATTACAGCTTGAAAATCTTGTGAAAATCGTACAAAACATCCAAGCTGTGGCTTCACTTCCTACCCCAAACCAGGATGCCTCTTCAACTGTGAGCCTTAGTCTCTGATCTGTGGTCCTCTGTAGGTCTGGTATAGCAGGGGAGCTGAAGCCAAGTACAAAACCAAAACTGAGAGGACCCAGAACAGCTGCAAAGGTGGCCAGGTACAACTTCCCATTCTTTACTTTGCTGAGGAACAAAAGGCCATAAAAGGTTTTAGTGTGTATCAGAATAGTATGTAGCATGGAATATAGTTTTGGGGTGCTGAGGAGGAAAAAGTGAAAAGGTCTTTTAAAGGAATAGTCAGACATTTTTTCAATGACTCTTTTTTACATTAAGAGACAGCTATTGTAATGTAGTATGTTGGTTTTAATGTATCAGAGGTTCTGTCCTTAAGCCTATTTTAAACATAACAACCCCATGTGGGGTACCTGGAGTGTAAACTGGTTCATTCAAGAACTACATACTCTCTCCCTATAAAGGTTTTCAGTGAAATATTTTGATTCTGTTAATGAATGACCAGTTCTGGGTCCAAAACAGCAGTTCACATCAGTGTGACTTACTCCAGATAAGCGTCCTGTTCTGATCTGTCCTCTTCTTCTGATCTCTGACTCTCTGCCAGCAGTGGTCTCGACTCCTCTTCATGATTCATTTCAGGATTCTTTTAAAGCGCTCAAAAAATAAAGACGAGAAACCCAGAGTCCCCTTATCTTCTTAGCCCACTCCTAGAGTCCTAGAGAACCTTTACCCGCGCTGTCCTCGTTGTTATCCCACAGCATCCCGTGTGCTGAAGACAAACACTTCTGCGCACAGAACTAAACAAAACCTAATTCAACTAAACACAACTTAACTGATCCGATACGAACTGAACCGACGTGAACAGTTAGCATTGTTGTCAGCTGATTTAGATGCTGTTAACAATAAAGACACGGCTTTCAAAATAAAAGTCACGTTGCTTGACACGTAAAATTACTACATTCTAAAGTAATCTATTTATGTAGTATCTATGTAAAACACATGCAGATATCCCTCTTATGTTTTTCTAAACCTCAAAAGCAAGCAGAAAAAAACGAATATTTCAAATATATCTTGGTTAATAAGAAATTTCACTCTGCTTTTAATTTCCGCTTTGATAAATGTAAGCGTTTCCATAGTAACTTTGGGGACTACAATCACAGTCGCTGTTGGTGTAAGAAAACGTTTCCATAAATGTTTCTCAATGATGATAAGAAATCCTCTGTGGTCAACATGAGCGCACAAAACCTTTCTAAGGTTTGTAAAAAAAAAAGAAATCCTGGATAATTCTTATTTATGAGTCACGGAAACAGGCAACATGAAAAAGTTATGGATGCAGATAAGATTTATCAACATGCAGAAGTGTAGGGTCTCTATCTAGTAGTTCTGTAAAGCTAGTAAATTAAATGATTATATTTCCAGATGCATCCTGATAAAACCTGTAAAAACCGAGTCGTTATGTTCCTATGTTTATATATAAAGAAAGATTTCACCTCTGATCAGTTTTTAAACGACTTGGTTTATATCTTAGTTTATAGGAAATGAATTGGAGTTGTTTATGCCTTTGTTCCTCCAGGTGGATGGTTACATATCAGGACCAAAAGACACTTCTGTTATACAAAAAATATTTGGCTCCAGCAGCATTTTTTTGAATCCAGACTTAAAGCAAAACAGGCCAGATTTGAAGGGAGAACTTATAATAAGGAATAAAGCAAACACACAGTAAGATTTTGGTTTCATCTTCAAGATATTTTTTTTCTAATATATATATATATATATATATATTATTATACATGTCTGTTTGTGTGTGTGTGTGTGTGTGTGTGTGTCATGATGTGTTTTTGCAGTTATGAAGAAGGCAAGGAGGCTATGTTGCAGTTAAAATTTGAGAAAGCTGTGATTTGTTTCTCCAAAGCCATAACACTGCAGCCAAAGCAGGTAGATAATAATAATAATTATCAACATCATCATTCTCTTGTTTTACTGAAAGATATATATTACTGTTTAAGCCTGTAGGTTTGATCTTTTGTAAACATTTAAATTATATATCTATTGCAATTTATTAAAATAGATCTCCTACCTTTTTAAATATATTTTAAAGTTTAATAATAATAAGCTAATAATATAAGTAATTTAGTAGAAAGGTTTAGTAAACATTTAGGAGGGTATGAATGTAATTTGTCATGAAATTACAATAGTAATAAAAATTATTTTATAAATTTATATAAAGCAATTGGGCGGCACGGTGGCGCAGTCACACAGCTCCAGGGACCTGGAGGTTGTGGGTTCGATTCCCTGTCTGTGAGGAGTTTGGTGTGTTCTCCCCGTGTCCGCGTGGGTTTCCTCCAAAAACACACGTTCATAGGTGTGAATGTGTGTATGTATGTGTTGCCCTGTGAAGGACTGGCGCCCCCTCCAGGGTGTATTCCCGCCTTGCGCCCAATGATTCCAGGTAGGCTCTGGACCCACTGCGACCCTGAACTGGATAAGCGGTTACATGATAACGTAATGAAAATTTAATGTAATGATGATAATTATATAAAGCAATTCAACAAATATCCTATTGAAAGTGTCTTCTCTCTGCAGACACAGCTTTATGTGGAGAGGGCAGAGGTGTATCTTCAGCTGTGTGACTTCAAGTCTGCAGCCCTAGACTACAAGCATGCTTGCTACCTGAAACCACAAACCATGGCCTATTGTCATCGCCTTGCATTCATATATTACTTGCAGGTGACTATGATCTGTTAGTGATCTGATAATGTGATCCATACATATAGGGGCACACTACATCAGGACATACAGTCACAGTCAGTGTAGACTGAGAGAAATAATTTGGTCCTAGTACCATACTTTCTAAGAATGATTTTGTAAGAATGTTAACAAAAAGAAGTTCATGATTGTTATATACATTATATGATTTCTATATGCCAACAAGGGGCAGTGCCTCAGTGACCAGGGGATGTTTCTGGAAGCCCTGGAGTCTTTTGCCAAAGCAGCTGAACTGAAGCCTAAATTTAAACCTTATCGCATGAGAAGGTAAATCAGAAGCTTAGAGGCCATCAAAACACCAGCTGTTATTTTACTTATTATGACTCAATGACTTTGCATTAGATTTAGAAGTAATTATCCCATTTATAAGTTAAAATAAATGTTGGCTTACAGATTGTTAATTGTAATTTATCATAGTGTAAATCCAAGCTACCAGCAGAGGGTGCAGTATCTTTATCTTTGTAGTCCACTGACTCTAAAAAGACACAATGTACCATTTTATTCATTCTCTCTGGAAAATAGAACCTAAAAAATAACAAATCTGCCTTAAAACTAATAAAACAACATTTTTACATATACTAAAACCACAATTTTATATGTTTTTTGTATTTAAATTATTTGAACCATTTTGGACTCTATTTTCTCCATAGCTTGTCCACTCTGACAGCACTCGGTTATTATTCTGACTGCATTCGGCTGGTGACTAACTGGCTAAAGACAGACACCCCATCAGCTGATCTCTTCATTCTCAGAGCGCGCTTGCATCACCAACTCAATCAGGTTTTTTCAGAGACTCCAAACATGCATATATTACCTTTTTTAATTACAGTAGCATTTCTTTTCAATGAGAAAATCTCATTTGGTGTTTCTCCTCAGAAAGTGCTGTGCTACTATGACCTAAAGGCAGCTCTGGGGCTAAACCCGACCTGTACAGACGCACTGTCATTACTGAGGGAGATGGAGGAGGCAGCTGAGTGCGCTCAGCAGCAGGCTGTGTCTAAAGCAGTGGAGGGAGAACTCACTGATGCGTTGGGCAAGATCAGCACAGCTGTAGAGCAAAACCCTGAGAAAGCTGAGTATTACCTATTTAGGTGAGATAGACTATTTTATTTTAGGTGACTATCTGTGGTATGAACATTTTGCTAAAAGTGAGAATTCAGTGGTGCATGCTAGTATCCTATATCCTAAATGGGTTCATCTCTAAAGCTACAGGCTACTCATTATTCAATTATTATCCTTTCATTCATTCATTATCTGTAAGCGCTTATCCAGTTCAGGGTCACGGTGGGTCCAGATCCTACCTGGAATCATTGGGCACAAGGTGGGAATACACCCTGAAAGGTGCGTCAGTCCTTTACAGGGCAACACACACACACACACACACATACACACACACACATTCACTCACTCACTCACACCTACAGACACTTTCGAGTCGCCAATCCATCTACCAACGTGTGTTTTTGGACTGTGGGAGGAAACCGGAGCACCCGGAGCATTCGATTATTAGAGCAGTTTAAAAACTATGTAGAAATTAAATTAACTCCATGTGTCTCATATATTATTTTCAGTTTGTTATCATAAATATTAAAAGGATATAAAGATTGAGTTGCTTTTCAGCTAAATTTTATGTAAATCTAGGGGATTTTTCGGGAGGCTGTGTAGAGCTTATAGGTGCCGCCTCTTGGTTAAAGCTGGTCGTGCAGTAGGAAGGCAGGGATACGCCATGTAAAACTATTTAATTCTGATATTTGTTTCTGGATGACTGGGTGCTACAAAAATTAGTTTAACTAAAATTGTCAAATAAAGATTAAGTAAAACCTAGAGATTCATAGCCTTGATCAGATGGTTGAAAAAGCCTAAATCCTGACTGAAATCCTGAAGTTTTTAATATATATATATATATATATATCATTCATTTGCTACTGCAGGCTCTTAATCATTGCACCACAGCTGTGTCTAAAATCTTCAGTATTAAAGGGAGATTTGTAGAAGTCTGTGTTTTGATTGCTCACTAGGATCAGTCTCTGGTTTCTGAATCAAAATCTTAAACACTTCTGAACTGAAAGGTCTGATACATAGCCAAGACAGAGAAAAGGGTCTGTCATTGTTAGAAGGGGCTTTAAGTTGTTTCCAGTAAAATCTCTTTGAATAAACATGGGCCACATAGATGATTTAGAGGATGAATTGAAAAGTAACTTAATCAATTTCCTGATTTCGATTAAAAGAGTCCAGTCTCTATGCTGTAATTGCACAGTTTTTAGGATTATGTTAAATAATATGCTAAGTATTAATTTTAATAAAAAAGGTATATATTGAGTCGCAGTCACACAGCTCCAGGGGCCTGGAGGTTGTGGGTTCGATTCCCGCTCCGGGTGACTGTCTGTGAGGAGTTGGTGTGTTCTCCCCGTGTCCGCGTGGGTTTCCTCCGGGTGCTCCGGTTTCCTCCCACAGTCCAAAAACACACGTTGCAGGTGGATTGGTGACTCAAAAGTGTCCGTAGGTGTGAGTGTGTGAGTGAATGTGTGTGTGTCTGTGTTGCCCTGTGAAGGACTGGCGTCCCCTCCAGGGTGTATTCCTGCCTTGCGCCCGATGATTCCAGGTAGGCTCTGGACCCCCCGCGACCCTAAATTGGATAAGCGGTTACAGATAATGGATGGATGGATGGAAGGTATATATTGAACACGACAAGCGGCACGGTGGCACAGCAGGTAGTGTCGCAGTCACACAGCTCCAGGGACCTGGAGGTTGTAGGTTCAATTCCTGCTCCAGGTGACTGTCTGTGAGGAGCTGGTGTGTTCTCCCCGTGTCCGCGTGGGTTTCCTCCGGGTGCTCCAGTTTCCTCCCACAGTCCAAAAACACACGTTGGTAGGTGGACTGGCGACTCAAAAGTGTCCGTAAGTGTGTGAGTGAATGTGTGTGTGTGTGTGTCTGTGTTGCCCTGTGAAGGACTGGCGCCCCCTCCAGGGTGTATTCCTGCCTTGCGCCCAATGATTCCAGGTAGGCTCTGGACCCACCGCGACCCTGAACTGGATAAGCGCTTACAGATAATGAATGAATGAATACGACAAGGCAAATGCCCTTCTGTAGTCTCTAAGACTATCCTTCCTGTGAAATTGGAAACTTTTAGTTTAGTTAACCACTATTTATACTTTAACTTTAATCTTTTTTTCAGGGCACCAAACAAACTGATTCTTTTTGGGTAATAGTTGAAATGGTCAGATATCTCTTAACAATAACACTTATGCCAAAATTATCATCCCAAAAGCTTGAGCTGTAATGCAATGTAATTATTAATTTGATAAGTTCTCTTTGTGTTGTGAAAGTCTTTCTGCATATACCACACTATACAACTACAATAATTATCTTTGTTAAAAATTCATGCTTTTAAATCCTTCAGTTTTTTAAATATTATAAATTAAAGTGCAAGTTCAGTGGGCCTGTATGGTATATGGGCCTAACTGGGTCGCTGTTTACGCACATTTATGTAAGCCTTATAGCATTATAATCTGTCTCCATATCATCACTACCCTATATTAACCTTACAGATCTTCATTTCCACAGAGGCATACTCTACCGCAGACTTAAAGATTTCATCGCTGCCATAGAGGACTTGGCACTTGCTGTTGAACTCAGTGATGCTGGTGAAAAATATCCTGAGAGAGGGAGGCCTAATGACTTCAAGGCTCTCGAAGGAGATGCACAAGCCCAACTAGTACTCACGTACAATGATTTTGCAGTTCACTGCTTCTCACAGGGCTTCTACAGCGAGGCCACCGTGCTTCTGACTAAGGCCATCCATGAGCAGAGAGATGAAAGTGGGCTCTTTATCAACAGAGGAGGTATGAGCAGAGAATTTAAAAGTGTAATTTACAATTCAGTAGATATTACCATGTATGATATGATTAAGACATACGTTGGCTGTAGAGAAGAAGATTTATTACGAAATTAAACTCCCACCTGGAGGTTGTGGGTTCGATTCCCTCTTCGGGTGACTATCTGTGAGGAGTTTGGTGTTTTTTCTCCCAGTGTCCGCGTGGGTTTCCTCGGGGTGAATTTCTGTGAGGAGTGCGGTGTGTTCTCCCTGTGTCTGTGTGGGTTTCCTCCGGGTGACTGTCTGTAAGGAGTCGGTATGTTCTCCCTGTGTCCGCGTGGGTTTCCTCCGGGTGACTGTCTGTGAGGAGTGTGGTGTGTTCTCCCTGTGTCTGCGTGGGTTTCCTCCGGGTGACTGTCTGTGAGGAGTGTGGTGTGTTCTCCTTGTGTCTGCGTGGGTTTCCTCCGGGTGCTCCGGTTTCCTCCCACAGTCCAAAAACACACGTTGGTAGGTGGATTGGTGACTCAAAAGTGTCCGTAGGTGTATGTGTGTGTGTGTTTCGCCCTGTGAAGGACTGGCGCCCCTTCCAGGGTGTATTCCCGCCTTCCGCTCAATGATTTTTAAAGGTTAAATCAACGATATTAGTGTTACACTCAGTGTTGACAAGTGTTAAATTTAACAATGATTGTGCTGATTTAACACGGGTGAATTAGCTGTGTAGGGACTTGACTTTAACTTGATTAGTTAATTTGCCAGTATTGCAGAATTGTACCAAAAAAGGTCATTTGTTATGTCTGGGAGATATCTGTTTGTATACCCATCCACATGTTTGCCTCTTGGTTTTCAGATTGTTTTTTTAAGCAAGAGGAATGGCATTTTGCCCTGGCTGACTACCAACAAGCTGAGGAGCTGGATCCCCAAAACAGAAGTGTTTGGTTTCGTTTGGCCATCATTCACAACAAACTGGGTCTGCAGAGTTTTGGCAGTTTGTAAGTTTAACTTATCAAAAAGCATCTCAAACCTAATTATTTGAATTTTGTAATTGTTTTGAGATCTGTTTAAGACACAAGCTATTTTCTTGTGAAATTCAAATTCTAAAGGAAGTTCCAGGAGGCAGCAGACAAATTCTCCATGGCCATTAAGTATAATCCCAGAGTAGCTCAGTATTACGGAAATCGAGCTAAGGCTCACATCAAACTGCACAACATGGAGGAGGCCAAACAGGATGCAACCAGTGCTTTCATCTTAGATCCAACTAATGATGAGGCAAGTTAATCTAATATTTTAATACTGTTCACTTTTTATTAAACTAAAATACATAGTGTCAACTTTAGTTCAAATGCTAAATAAAAATTACAATTGATTTATTTATTTAATGTTCTTATATTGTGGAGCAAAACAGTAGGACCAGTTTTCATACACTAATAATGGAAAGGTGTGTTATGGCAGTATGGAGCTTTCAATGATTTTTGCATCTGTTTGTTTTCAAAGACAGAATGATTAGACACCATACACCTTTATTACACAAACCAGCTACAAATTTGTTACATACATTTGAATTTGTTATGGGTTTCCTGAAAACAACACTGTTATATATTCCGCACTTATACTGAAATGTGTATGCGTGTATGGTGGCGCAGCAGGTAGTGTCGCAGTCACACAGCTCCAGGGACCTGGAGGTTGTGGGTTTGATTCCCGCTCCAGGTAACTGTCTGTGAGGAGTTGGTGTGTTCTCCCTGTGTCCGCGTGGGTTTCCTCCGGGTGATCCGGTTTCCTCCCACAGTCCAAAAACACACGTTGGTAGGTGGATTGGCGACTCCAAAGTGTCCGTAGGTGTGAGTGTGTGAGTGAATGTCTGACTGTGTGTGTTGCCCTGTGAAGGACTGGCGCCCCCTCCAGGGTGTATTCCCGCCTTGCGCCCAATGATTCCAGGTAGGCTCTGGACCCACCAGGTCCAGATAAGCGCTTACAGATAATGAATGAATGAATGAATACTGAAATGTCAAATAGCATGTTACATGTTGATAAGACACTTATGCTAGTCATTGTCTGGCAGAACTTTTGAACAGATTTGGTGGAGTTCAGTCTTCATTTGCTGTGTTTTCTAGAATGGACCTGGTATTAGTTTTTCAGTGGGGCCAGAACTAGATGCTACAACCAGGACGTATGATTTAGGAGCAGCAGCTACCACTCACTGGACTGAACAGTGACACTGATGCTCTAGCAGTTTCAGGTTCATGCTACATGCTAATTTCTTGTTGGTTCTTCGATTGCATCTGATCATCCAAACCAGTTAAATCTCAGCTGAGGGTGACAGATTTTTTTCTTAGACACTGGCAAAATGACTTCTGCTCCAAGTAACTTGCATTTACAAACTGTTGTTTGGAACAATTTGTTTGTAAATGGCTCCAAGTGAGGTTACTATCTGTAAGTCTGCTATGTATTTCTCTATTCAACACTTGCAGTTAAATGAGCCCATTTTGTGTAGACATATGCAATTAACTGTAATGCAATACCACTAATAGGAGGCCATATCATCAAGGTAAAAGTGATTTTGGAGCACTCCAAGTGGTTATTGCTTATATTAATGCTGTAATGTTGTCTCTAATAAGTAATATAGATGAGTGCAGTGTCAGGTCAGTTTTTTAGGATAAAGTGAAAAGACCAGTTGACAAAACACAGTGCAGAATGTACATGGTCCCTTCACATAATACGTAGAGCTTGTTGTTTTGAAGCCCAAAGATGTAACAAATATGTGTTTTCTGTTAAATTTGTGCTCTGAATGCCTTATGCATGTCATTTGTGAACCAAGTGGATTATACTGTAATATGTCTTATTCAACTGTTTGTGGTCAGCTGGTTCCTCTGCTGCTGAGGCTGTTCCCAGGCTGCTCTTTGTCAGATGTCATATCCAGTGCCACTGCTCAAACACTCAAAGCTCAGTTGATGGAGCAGACCCAGACATGGAAACTTGAAGACTCTCCTGCGTCAAGGTGGAAAAAGACTTCCTTCGTCACACAAATTATTCACTCATAACTCACAGTGTTGTTATTGTTTTTTGGACATAATTCAGTCTAGTTATCCGTATTTGTTTCTATGTTTTAGGCTCAGTGACCAGCTTGAGAGAATTGACTTCCAGCATGACACAGACGGCCAGTCTGAAACAGCCTCTCGAAGCTCATCGAGCTTGGAGGATGTGGAAACGCAAGTAAAATCCCATGTATCTGTCCCAGACATTCTCAGCAGCAAAGAACAGGTACACAATGGTTGTAGGTATCAAAAACCATAATTCATAACTACATAATGACATTCCAATGTCTTTATTCCTCATTTTTAAACAGGCCATTTTCATGTTTCACATTTTGTGAAATGCTAACAATACCTCTTTGTTTCTACGTTAATTAATTTAATCTTCCCTATTTACCATGTAGATAAACATAGTAGTTCTACAGTTACAGACTATAATCCTTCTGTTGCTCTGCATACTTTGTTGGCCTCCTTTTACCCTGGACTTTCATGGTCCAGACACTCACAGGACCACCCAGGTGGAGCAGGTTAGCATGTGTTAGGCTGGTACAAGTGGGTTAAACAGCAGTGCTTTGAGTTTTTAAACACTGTGCCCACTCACACTATTAAACACACCTACCTTGTTGGTCCGTATAGATGTATAGTCAGATTTTGTGACTCTGAGGGGTTTAAAAACGCCAGCAGCACCAACAAACATTCCGTTAATATGTCAGGGTCAATGCAGCATTAAGAATGATCCACCACAATAATAATACCTGCTTTGTGGGGGTTTACTTAGAGGTAACTGTCTCATTTTCTTTATCAGATGATCCAGGCAGTGAAGACAGTCCTTCAGCAGAGGCAGTCTCTGTATCATACAGGGCCTCGTCTTTCCCCAATTCGCCTTGCAAAAATGTCAGAGCCTGCCCTCTGTGATGCCAAGCGCCATTATTCCTGGAGAAACTTTGGAGGCATTGGCCTTAACTGCTAGTAGCTTTTCAAAATGGGTCTGTATCAATCAAGCTGCAGAGTGTTGTCTTGTTTTTGACTCAAAGAAGATGGATCACTAGAGTGGAGTTTGCTGGAACCAGGTTAGATTATTGCAGCAATGCAGCAATTTATATTGCATTGTGCTTGAACTGAGAGTTTACAGCCACAGATTCTGTTTTATTTACAGATAAATCAATTCTCTGAACAAGAATTTTACTTATTATTTAACAGGATATGGCTATACTGATTTTAAAACACAAGTTATAGAATCAATAGCCCATTGCCTAAATAAAACAAACATAAAATACCTTTAAAATATCTTCTCAAAGTCTTGGTAGAACTGTGTAAAAGTTGTTATCCCCATTACTGTCTGAGATGCAGAGGAAACACTTTGGAACGCCCATCAACCTGAGAGCAAAACAATGTTACAGTGCCAACTAAAAGTGATACTGGAGAGAGTTACAACAAAGAGCACTTAAGAAAAAGAAAAGTGACAAAACCTGTAATGTTTGCTCTCTTTTCAAGATGCATAAAAATTATTACTAAAATAAAGTAGGTAATCATTCAAATTTTGCAGCCAGAGGACCTCAGACAGGTCTTTTTTTATTAGTTTTCATGATTGACCAGTAGAATTTAAAAATTAGTTTTTGTCTAGAATCACACTTTTTGTTATTATATTTTAATTAGTGGCCTGTAACATTTAATGTTTTTACTTATAAGTTATGATTCATTTAATCATCGTAACATCATTGTTTCTTAATTCTGTGGGTAAAAGAGAATAAAATGCTTGTTTTGTACTAACTTCCATCATTCTGATATTGTGACACCCCATAATATAAATATGGAATTATGCAAACCAGATGATTCTTGCAACTTTGCACAGTATACAGTGAAATTACTCTATTTACCAGTGCAGTTAACTGAGCATTATTGTTGGGAAACCTGGGCTATATAAACACCACTGGAATTATGAGGACTTCACTAACTGCATGAGTGTTGTGGATGTTTTTTTCAAATGGAGGCATAGTTATGTAGAAAAATAATCCAAGATTTTCTAAGATAATTTCTTCATTGCATTAAATCCATGGCTCGGTACAATTGCAAGACGGGTTGTTTTGTTCAGAGCAGCTGTTCTTCAGCAGCTGGGAGAGCAGCTGAGAGAGAAAGTGCAAGAGAGAGAGAGAGAGAGAGAGAGAGAGAGCTGTGATGCTGTCTAGAAAACACCCCAACAGCTGATCCCAAGTCTCTGTCAGAGATTTCCATAGAACCTCTCTCAAACAGTACAACACATACTTTAAGTCTCTAGAGGAAAGTCCTAGACTTTTTGGCAAAGTAACAATAGAACATCAGACATCATATGGTGTCTGTAATTCTGACTTTTAATGACCTTGTCCAAAATGATAGCATACTTCCCTGGAAAATGTAGACATTGGTTATAATCTGTAATTGGCCATTCAGTCCAGTCCACAGTCGCTGACCGAGAAGGACTGAACAATTGTGCAGCTGTCAGGAGAATAACCACACACTTCATAGACCTTAATTTGTCTGCTGTGTGCAGTAGAGTCAAGAGTCAGTGCTTGTTAAAACACTCTTATAAACTTTGACCACAGCAGCTACAGTAGTATAAATCCTAGGAGACATAGCGTGAAGCATCATTTTGGATTTGTTCCATCCTAATTGTCAGAACTCTATAAATATAGCCTCAGTAATAATAGACTTAGCTTGAGTGCAGGTTTCTGCAATGTCCAGTACATTTAAAAAACCAAGGATGGAGAGGAAGACGCGACTTTATCACCTTACTAGAGTAATCTTGTATGAAAGTCACTTAAAGCATGGATGAAAGCTCTGGCTTTAGGTCTGTAGATTTTCTGAGCTGTTCCAGTTCATTGCTTCTTCGCTGGTCTTGGTCTGCCAGTTCTAGTCTCCATCTCGCACTTCGGGCAGGTGTACCCGTCACTTGGCATCAAATTCAAGTCAGATTTCGGAATACGGGAGTATGAAAAAAATATCGCTAAGCATTTGCATGTCTGACTCAAGCGGCTTTATTCGGGTGACCTGTGGCTGCACCAAATGTAGAAAAGGAAAAGTGATGAAAAACATAAATTAAAAGCAGAGTTCACCAGTGAAAGTCTAGCACTTACTGAAGAAGGTAAGTTGAAGGTATAAAGACAGTTGCAGACTGTCAAGTAGCTCCAGACCCTGGTGCCACCCAGCAGTCTCAATAAGCTTGACACAGATTGAACTCTGCGGTGGTGAGGTGGTGGAGTTTCCTTAGACGGTATGTGTGTGGGGGCCTAAACCACGAACAAAGTGGTTTCGAACAGACAGAGGCCATAAAGGAGCTCAAAAGTGCTTCACACGAGCGTAATAAAAGTGTCAGGTTACTCTTTTTGGCAGGGCCTGGGACATGCAGCCAGGAGAGACAGGAGCTGGCAGCCTCCCCCCCAGACAAAAACACCTTTCTCTGGGCACAAGAGCCGGCGGCCTGGCCCCCTGACAAAAAATGCTTTGCGGACCAAAATTTCATTCACGTTTGGCAGGAGACTGTTTTGTCTAAAACATGTCGCGTGCATTTGTAATTTTTGGATAGCGTTAGCAGAGGGCTGATGGGTCTAGCTTAAATGGATGGAAGGTTGACATTCAATGAATAGCGAGTCAAGGAAATCACTGGTAAGGTTTCTTTTCTCTGAGTTTTGTGGATTATACAGAACGACTATGAGCAGTAATTGAGTGAATTTTTTTTTCCAAATAAAACATTTTTAATTCAAATTGTGCGTTTTGTGTATAAAATGAGAAAAAAAGACAGAATGTGAAAGCAGAACCTTAAATAGTAGTGTTTTTATAATAAATAAATATATTTACACAGAACTGCTAGCATTTTGGATTTGAAAATTAAAGAAAAATATATCCTTTTTGGGGACATTAACAAACAAAAACACACAATTTTCCACCTGCTGCAATACACATCATAATGATTGTTTGCTTCTTGCTGTTGGAACATTTTAGTTCATTTTAGCTTCACTCAGATGGCAAGAATAACATCATTTTTTATTGCTATTTTTCTGCATTTCTAACCTCATTTAACGCCACATCTTCTTGGAGAGACGTAGACGCGTAGTCCCTCATGAGGTACATCTTAAAAGACAATTTATTCATTCTGGAGAGATAAAATGTCTGCAATGTTTTGCAACTTGCAAATTTTCCAGCTGGATGTTAGCTGTCTCAGTAACCCTATGATTACCTGTTATAATGCAACCATGACTGCTCAACCTGAACACACATTTGGAGACAGAGCTTTCAGTTCCTTTTCTTTGTCTGTTTTACAAGCTCAGGCTTCCAGCATTAAGTTGGGGATAACATGGTTTATATAGACTGTACATGCATCGCCTCACACATTGGCTCGACTGAGGGTCATATAACTGTCCTCATTGTTGGATCTATGGTAGCAGACATCATGGCCTGCTCTACATGGTGCGTGGCTGCGAGTGGTGCAGTGGTAGTCCAGGATTGCAAGCTCGAATCCAAGGCTTTTGGGCTGTTGTCCAAATTGTTCGAGCATTCTCTTTTCCTGGGACTTTGGAAATCTGTGACCAAACCAACAAGCAACAAACAGGTTATGACATTTTAGTAGTCAAGGCTCAATTAATGAAAACCCTCTTGCTCACAACTTTCCAGCATATAACATGCATTCTGGCCCTACCACTACAAGAAATGAGTGTCATCTTAAATGGACTTCATACACAGCAGCAGAGGGTGTAGCAGTTGAGTTTGGCGGCGTTGCGCCCTGTCCCTGCATAACGATTCTTCTTGGGTAGCAGCAGTACAAAGGACACAGCCAAGGACAGGTGGTAAAAGCTGTGCACATAAGCATAGTCCCACTCCTGCAGAGACAAATGGAGGTCACTACCCTAAACTCTTACAGTGATTACATGGAGGGGTTCTTTGATAGACAGAAAGCAAATGCCTGTGGTGTTTATTACCTCAAAATAGAAGCGAAGCATCAAAGCCAGGGCTCCAAAGCAGCAACCAGGTCCCACTTGTTGTGTGTACACACTTTTTTCTGGATAAAGGCCCTTTTTTTCTTTCATTTTCTGTAACTGAAACAATAAGTAAACAAATAACTTTAGTTCAGTGCAGATGTACTTATGTAATTATTTATGTAATCTTGAAAACCTCCACTGATCAATCAAATTCAGTTCTCATTCTCAGTCTGGCTGGAAAAACAGAGTCTCACACTTTTAATTTGTAACACATGGTATAGTATTTCTGAATCCAAGGCCAGCATATGCAATTATTCCTCTGTCTCTCACCCATTTGACTGTGATCATCAACACAGCTGTGCCGATGGGGCCGGAGTAGACCCCGTAGCCCCAGCGGTCCTGGTATATCCTCACAGCAGAGGTGAGCACTCCAAACATGGTGAGTGTGGAGCGCTTGGGCTCGTCAAAATCCCCTAGTGCTGGATGAGAGCAGAACAGGAAAAATTGAATACACTCTTCACACGACATGCTGGAATCCCAGACATAAACAGATGTCATATTGTTAGCATGACTCTCAGAAATTAATATTCAACTGTCTTCTACAACAACAACGGTTTGCTACATTTTGGAGGACTGTACAAATCTTGAAGTTTTTGTACAGGACTACTGTAGGAATGAAGAGTTCAGTTCTACACTGAATTAGATTTTCTGTTTATTCCATTAATATACAAATCTTTAAAATAATATGGGCAGTATTTTAGCTCATAATGGACTTTTACTCACCTAATAATGTGACCCATATGGAGATAGATGTACCATACACACTGAAGTACTCCAAAATCTCATACTTCATGAAGCACAGAATAGACAGACCTGGTCCATCACATGCATGATAGATCTAAAATATGAACATCCACAGCACAACACAATTATTCCCAAATTATGCCCCACTAAACTGTATTTTATATATTTTAATGATGCAACTTGCACTTGCCTATTCTAAGTAAACAGATACACCAGCAGCTGTTTAGGAAAATGTTACTGTAAAATATCAAGTGAAAGAGCTAGAAATATCATATTTAGCATCTATTCATATCCTATGCCTTTTTGACATTTTTCAAATTTAGTCTCTTTTAGTCCATTATCCCCCTAGTAAACACTCAACCCCTTATTAAATGAATATCTAGTAATACTTATTTATTGGGCTGATAATAAATTTAAAGTTGACATGCATCAAATTTAAACAATAAAGAATACATGTAACATTGGCATCTATGTCTCTTACCGATGTGAAGAACATGGTAAAAAAGTAGACCATTGCCTCCATGTGGAAGCCTCTTTTGGTGGCCACACTGGCTGCTGGCAGAAAAACCAAACTGCTAATGGTAGGCAGCAACATCTTAGCAATAAATGCTCCCATTGTTCCCTAATGTTGATATTTTGCAGATCCCTGGAACGTACTAGCGAACCCTGAGGAGGGTCTATATGTGTTGCCTTCCCAAGTCCAAAAGATTTGGAGATGTAACCGAGCAAGTGAAGAGTTCTCCTGCTGAATACTTTCTCACAGGCCTACAGCTGGCCCCGTGGAGGACCTTTAAAGTTTAAATGGCTCTGGAACATGGAGTGGGGGCCTGCATGTGCCCTGTGTTCAGCAGAACAGCTGTCAGAATGCAGCAGTTGTAGAGGGTGCGTAGTCACCATCTTGTAATACATATTTGGGATTCTACAAAGTGCACTGCAGTGACTCCAAACAAGTCCATGTAACATTCTTTGTTTTTTTTTTGTTTTTGTTTTTTTTTTTAACAGAATTTTAATACAGTGTTATAACTTTCATCTTAACACAGTTAAGCGTACCCACATACTGTCTGCCAAAGTATTCCAAGGCTACCTCATGGTTGGGTGTGAACTGCAAAATTGAATTCTTTGAAATATGTTTTTTCTTCTTTGTTGGTCAGTCTGGGCAACGCTGTGTTGAGTCTTAACCATGTTGTTCCTTATGGGTGAATCGATCCTCAGCAGTGGCTGTAGAAACAACTGTCTCTTTCGGGTTATTGACGTTGGCCATATGAGAGGAATCTGCTGTACCTGTATGCGTCACTGCTGCCCTCTTGACGTTAATGTGGTTCGGAGGGTTGAAAGAATGCGATTGGTTTAGGGAAGTAAGACAGTAGCGATGCACTGTCAGTGAGCATAAAGAGTTTTGTGAACTTCAGGGGACCAACAGACAAGGCAGTGTCCACTGTAACTGAGATGTGAGGTTCAGTATAGGTCCATTGTGTCTTGTCCAGGTTTTATGTGGTTAAATAAATTCAATATGCCATACTTGCAGCATACATTCCATCAGACCTGTGTGGCCACTATGAAAGCCTGTCTACAAATTCAGCAATTATGCAATTTACTCCTAACCCAGGTTCTACTTGCAGAAAGGTTCCTCAGATATGAGTTAACTAATGTGCTTCCATTGACTCTGTAAAATAAATATAATTATTGGCAATTTAACAACAAAGTGCAAGAGGCAATTTCAGATGAAAATAAACAAATGAGACCAGGCAATATTGAAGTAATTATATTATTTATGTTTTAATATTTTGTGGATAATGCAAACTCCCTTCATATTTCTTATTTTTTTCATGATTTAAGTTCTTCCCACAAATGTTGCCATATTTAAATTTCCAACAGCATGAAGGTTATTCTGTTTTTTCAAGCAAGAGTGAGAGTCCAACTTTGGGCCTACAGGCTGCTCACAGTTGCCCTCTACCCTCAGCTGTCACACCTGCCTTTGGGACACAAAGAGTGCAGTGTTGCGAGTTTGGACTGCCCACGCCTGACATTCCTTAAGTGACTTTGTAAATCTATCCCTCGAGAAAGCAGAGAAAATGCCAAGCTCAGGCCTGGTTTGGTGGCCTGCATGCAGGACTGCACTGTTTGGCCCAGTTACTGCCACTTTCTTGTGTTGACTGGGGTCCTGGGTGATATGCTGAAAATGCACTGTCGTTAATTACATTCCAGTTTGTGCCATTTACAAACACGCTTGGAATCAAAGGTAACTGTAGCTTAATTATGTCTTACACTTTAAATTATATAGGCTTATTTACAAGTTCTAGATATGCTATCTTGGTTCTGAAATGGATATCATGGAGTCATAGTATCTGTGAAAAATACAGTGTCCTTATATGCCTTAACACCCAGAGACAATTTTTGTCAGTCATTGTTTTCCAAATGAGTGTAATTAGCAATTAATATGCAGTACTGTTCAAAAGTCAGTGACCAGCCTTAACTTGCTTTATTTCCAGTCAAAACCAAAGCCATTAAGTATAAGGTAAAGATAAACGGTTATGACAAAAGCAGATAGCAGATTTTTTAACCCAAAACCATACAGAAGTCACAATAACTCGCTTTCATGTTTTCCCACACATCCAAAGTTCAGTCTAGTGTTTTCCGCTTCTGGAGGTCCTCAGTTCTCAGTGGAAAAACTGATAGATCTTCAAATTTGAATCATAGTCAAATCCTGATTTCCACCTCTCTTAAAAATGAATGCTTTGAGTAATGCTTAAATTAATGGTAACATTTTTAATGGTGTACCAGGTGTTTCATATGTTCTAGAAGACCATTCTCTGTATTTCCTCAATCATTTTTAATTAAAGTAAGAAAACTATTTAAATTAATTTCAGTCTCATATCTGATATCAAAACATGAAGAGCGTTAAGTTTATTACTATTTATCAGTACTTATTGTTATGCAGTTTTTATGTATATTTTTATTATGGAATGGAGCAGAAATGTTCTCTACAGGAGGAAATTCACAGAACTGAAGTTTGAGAAGAGTTGAATATTTTTAGTTATTTTCTGGTAAGTATTTTTTAAAAAAAAACAATTCTTGCTTTTCTGGTCCAAGGTGTGTATTTTTGTATTCTCTCGTGATGACTAAGGCAAATGACCAAACACTACCACATATTTGTTTGGCTGTTGATATTTTAGTCCCAGAATAAACTTCCTGGATGGTTTTCCTGGAGGAACATTTATATTTGTTGCCAAAAGCTCAAAGCTGTTGCCTGAACTTACCATATCCTCCTTTCTTTAATACTGCCAAATGGAAACAAATCTCTATAAACCTATGCTTTATAGTGTTCACATCCAAATGCTGTTTATTTGAAGAATACACTGGCAGGTAGCTTAGGGAGCCTGTTCTGTTGTCCTAACAGACACAGCAGAATTAAATTTCTCACAACACTCTCTCATGTGAGAGCAAGAGTTGTTTTGGTTGGGAGTGCAGTGGATGCATTCATGTGTGGTACATTAGACAGGATAAGAACAGCAGGTCAGAAAGGGCCCACTGATTCTTACCCACACAGCCCTGAACCAAACAGCCCTTACCAATGATCTTAATTAGAAAGATATTGGATTTTGGACCTCTAAGGGGTTTTCTTTGTCTTTATTAAAATGTTATATTAACTAGTTTGAATGTTTGAGATTTTAATCTTAAACCAGTTTAGACTCTTGGTGTAACCCCTCACACAGATTTGGGGGAAAAAAAAATTTGGTTGTGTTTACAACAAAATGTCTCGAGAGTATTTTTCCCACACGACACCTCACTTTCGAAAGCATACTGAGTTCACACACACACATACACACACACACACACACATTCACACAGTGTTTGCCAGTGTTTGCTGCCTCGTAATTTGAGGGTTTTTAAAGAGTGGCCATTCCTCCAGACTTGCAGACTGTGCAAATCTCCTGAACTATGTCTATCACCATACAGATCTGCGGTCTGAGAGCGGTGCTTGATTGAGCTTTTAGTGTAGCAGAGCGTCCCTAATGCACCGAGCAGACGCACGGGCAGCCGAGAGAACATGTGGTCTTTAAATGCACGCGTCTCACACACAGGCATGGTGGTCTCGGCTATCTGCCTCAGCCGGCCAAACCTTCTCTCCCTCTCTCATGCTCTTTGTATTAACCTGTGTAGGTATTTCTCTGTACATTTCATTTATTCAAGTCAATTATTTTCATTTTTCTCGTCTCCTTTCATCTCTTATGTTGTCTTTTTCCTGTTATGGATGAATTCCTTCATCACTCTAGTCCTGTGGTTGGGCTTAAAGCCTTTATATCTGAGTCAATACAGCTAAAATATAATATAAAAACAGACTATAAGTTTCACAATATTTAGACACAGGGAAATTTAACAGTTATAAAATTTGTATGATTTTTCTTTAGCATTTCAGCTGCAATAGAGTAAATCCCAACATGTGCTTTTTTTAATAATGAAATATTCAGTCTCAAGGGAGAAAAAATCGCTCACATAAATCTCAGAAATGGTAACTTAGCAAGCAAAGGAAAAAACAAGTTTAACTTTCAATGGATGTTGACGTAACCAGATTTTAACCCAAAAAAAATTTCACACAATTTAAAACACACCAGTATTTTTCACACCATGTCAGAAATGGAAAACCTGTCAATGACAATCCTAAACTGTTCATCATGCCCACCTCTACCAAGTACAATAAATTTCTCAGTAACTACATTAAAACTAATTTAAGAGAGACAAAGTGGAGTCCCCCAAACAGGAACTTTGGTTTAAAGAGTTAATAATGGGTCTCTCTTAAGGGGGATAGCCACACAGGATAATATACTAAGCACTTTGAGGAGGCTGAGGAGAGCCTGATATGTGATTGTGAGGCCAAAGAAGGAGGCTAAATGGGAGGGGGGACCACTGTGATGCAGAGAGGTGCTGGAGAGGCAGGAGGAGGGGAGGGAGGGGGGCTCTGTGGGAAACGACGACTTCCTCCCTGTCTGTCTGCGAGCCGAGCCCAGTCGACAGCAGTCTGGCTGGGACTCCTGGGGCTGAAGACTCTGCTCTACAGCTCAGCAGCAGCAGCAACGGCGGCAGTAGCAGCCCTCAAGCTTGGCACCCGCCGAGCGTTTTCATGTGGGCGTTCCCCCAGCACTGCCACTCACTTCCTGCTGGGCCAGAAGCAGAGGGAAAGGGTGGATGGGTGGGTGGGAGGGAGGGAGGGAGGAAAGGATGAGGGGGTGGTGGGGGTTGAGAGGAGGGATGCAGATGTACACCTTACCCTCCTTGCAAGACACATCCTCAGAGCACACCATTACTGACCACCACTGCCACCACCACCCACACTGCCCAGCCACCACTCAGCTCCACTACAGCCCCTAAGGACTGCAGGTAAGGATGTGTGTGAATATTTAATGAATATTTAATGTGCTTATGTGTGTGTGTAGGGGTGGGGAGGGGGTCCTATTTTGTTAATATAGAAACTTTCTGAAAAATGACCACTAAGCCAGACAGACTAGACACTTGTTCAATGGCAAAACAAACTTAAGCACACAGCGTTGACTTGTCTGGAACACTGCTGGGCTGAGGTAAAGCACTGAACTGGAGTTGGGATTTATTGGGAGATTTTGGTGGTGTGGCAGGGATGTCATTATGGCACTTTCCAGTTTTAATAATGTAAGAACAGTGTGAAACTCCAGGAATAAAACACTAAACACTAAGACTTCACATTAAACAGAAGAAGGTAAACCAATCTTGGGGAGTTTAAAACCATTTGCATCCACATGCTTTTAGCATCATAGCACAAAGTGCTAGCCCATGATGTACAGAAGATATAGCTAAGTGGAATTTATACAAAAATATATATTCACCTAAAGGAAACAAAGTGTTTACACAAGTAACAAGATGTTTTATACTTGATCGCCCATGATGTTTAAATCATGAAATTTAGGGGTTTTAACTTGGAAATTTTAAGGCTAATGCAAATTATTTATGTGGCATATAGAATTTTAGCTGAAATATCTGGTCTTGAACAAATATGTTGATGCATATGCCTCCTCTACCAAAGTGCTTAAAGGGTTTGAATAAAATATTCATAATGTTGAAAGATGCACTTTGCATCCTTATGAAACACAGTGAGTGGATTGAATTTTTTTAAATTAAGAAAGCAACTAGTCTGATATTAAGCTACCAATCTGCTGCTTAAATACAGCAGTTAGGATGAGGAATAGCAGAGGGCAGCCATAAGACACCAGTTAGCAATCTTTGGTGGACAAGATCCAATGCAATCAAATATGAAATCTGTTGCTAAACAGATCTTTGGATATAGCTTTAGGTGAAGTATATCCATTGACAAAACATATTTTTTGATGAGGATGAGGTAAGCATGTAGCAAATTTTAAGTAGCACTGTGATATATTATAATTGAATCTCAATTCATATTTATGCTTGGTAATTGGGTTCCAATCTTGGTCCAAATGTTTAATCACTAATCGAGGTAAAAGCATAATATACAAGACGGGTTCTCCAGAATCATGGTTGGGAATCACCTTACTAGAAATAAAGGAGCATTAAAGCATGCAAAGGCATGACTTTAACATCATCCAAGACACTTGTTGCTCCTCTGCAGCCAAGTTCTGGGAGCTGTGCATGACCTCTGTTAAACTCTCTTTCTTCCTCAGAGACTATAACTTCCTAGCAAGCCTAAAAAGACTGCCCCGTCAATTTTCCACTTTGGGCTGTGAACGTGAGTGGGTTGCTGAGAACTGAGGAAGCCCCAAGTCTGGTGAGAAGCAGCTTTTCTAGAGAAGGATGAGTCTGCTGCTCCCAGCCACCAAACAAGGGCTAGCCACCCCCTCTCCACCAAACCCACCCACCCCAGGGGAATGGCCCCGCTGTCTGTCTGCTGCCAGGGAAAGAAAAACACCTCCCTTTCCCCTCCCCTTTCCCCTGAGCAGAGGCCCCAGGGGGGGGAGGGGGGGGGTGTTAGCCTGTGTTTACTCTCTTCCATGGCCTGGGAAGCTCAGAGGAGGAAGGTCTGTCTCAGCGGCAGTGGGCTCGCAGTGCTGGGTCTGTGGGAGACGGGTGTTTGGTGAGCTGGCGGCGTTCCAGCTGTGTCTGGGCCGGATAATGAACTCCAGGTGCTCTTGTGGGTAGTTTAAGACACCTGTCACCAATATTTAGTGCCAGAAAAAGCCAGACTGCAAACAGAGCTTGAGGATCTGTTTGCTTATTTTAAGGATCCAACCTAACTAGGGGTGCGGGTCTGATGAGGAAACCCCAGATGCATTGAAGGAAGCAGTGTGATCTAAAGTCTTTCATTTAAACAAGTTCTGCCAGTATACCTGATATCTTGGCCAGTTAGGTAAAGACAGAAAAACCATGGCCCTCATGTGAGATTTAGATTGTGTGGTGATTTCAATTCAAATGCAAAGCCTTTTTCAGTTTCTTATGCCGGTTCTAGAGGTTTCAGGTGTGCCAGCTGCAAAATCATTTGGTCTATGGTGCCTGCAATTAATCAGCCCACAGCTGTTCAATGCCAAGCCTAAAATACTACTCAGCCAATGCTGGTTCTTTGAGGACATCTTAGGGATCAGATTAAGCATTAGAAGTTTTTGGGTGTGAACATGCTTAAAAGCAACCTAACCACCCCCCCCCCCCCCCCCCAACCGATTGTCTTTAGTACTATTAACAGAACAATTTTAAATGGTGTTTTCAGAGGCAATAAAGTTTCCTTACACCATGTTGTTTTCCCTTCAGGATGAGGACTTGGTCAAGGGCCCAGTGTGGGGAGCGCTGTATGGTCCTCCTGGGTCTCGTAACCTTGGCTTTTTCTCTGAGCAACATCTCAACTAGAGGACAGGTCAGTAACATTACCATAGCTTTCAAAATAAAGTTTCTGACTTATAAGTATTGCAGGACTCTAGGGAGTATTCAGGATAGCCTGTTTCCAATTTTGACTGGAATGGACTTTGTTACAGGACGAAGGTGTTGCCTCTAATAGTCTGGAAGATGGACTGGAGGTGACTACATATTGGTGGGGAGAATGGGCTAAATGGACAGCCTGCACACGCACTTGTGGAGGCGGGGTCAAGTCTCAGGAGAGGCACTGTCTAAAGCAGAGGTCAGTGGATGCCTTGCAAATATCATACTTTAGTTTGAATTGATCCATCTGAGATTTGCAGAAATAATTTGCACTTAAATAATCATGCAAGGTATTTTTATTTAAAGAAAGAAAGCCACTACTGGGAAGGACAACATGACGTGCACAGGCAATGCAAAAAGGTACCACCTCTGCAACACACAGGTTCGTTCCCACTATCAGACGTGCCTTTCCTCTCACAAAAACACAATGTATTTGTTCATTCCTCCAGAGATATACAACCCAGGCGTGACACTTGACAGCACAATAGAGTTATAAGTAGATTAAAACTATTTTCACTTGGTATACATTCTGATAACCAGTGAGTAAATCAGACACTGTTGCTATTACTGATAAAGGGAAAACCAAACAGACAAGTAGGCCACTGATACTGACAATGTCCTGTGTCTCAACTCTCTAAGTGTAGTCCATGACTTGCAGGAGTGTCCCTCAGCTGGGAGGAGTTTCAGAGAGGAGCAGTGCTGGTCATTCAACTCTCAGGTGTACAATGGAAAATATTACCACTGGAAACCCCTTTACCCGGGTATTCTGTCCTTAGAATAAATCTAGTCTACATCTACAATTCGCAAGACATGCTTAAGGGCAAACACCGATACTCTGTTTGTAATTCTGTAGATGACTACGTTCATATCTCCAGCAATCCCTGTGACCTTCACTGCACCACAACGGATGGTCAGAGACAGCTGATGGTCCCAGCCCGTGATGGAACATCCTGCAAATACAGCAATTACAGGGGAGTCTGTGTCAACGGCAGGTGTGAGGTACATTTATGGTCAACAAATTAATTAGATGTCGTTCTAAAATAGGCAGATGAACTTTGAGTAGGTCATATTCCAATAAGCACTGTTTATATTTATGCAAAAGTCTGGAGGTGCCAGACTGTTTTCTGTTAAAGGTCTTCCAGCTTAGTAACTGCTGATTGGCTTCCTAAAATATATGACCCAGTTTTGTGTTCCTCTCTGCAGCCTATTGGATGCGATGGCATCCTCTTCTCTCCCAATACATTGGACAAGTGTGGTGTGTGTCAAGGAGATGGGAGCAGTTGTAGCAGGGTAACTGGAAACTTCCGCCGTGGGGCCTCCAGCCTCGGTAGGGACTTTTATATTGTTCTATTGGTGCATCCTCACCGAGCATCATCACTGCAGATGTGATGTTTTTATTATATATCTTTCTTTCTTTCCCTTTGAAGGGTATTCCTTCATTACTCAGATTCCAGAGGGCTCATGGGACATCCAAATCATTGAGAGGAAGAAGTCTGCAGATATACTAGGTGTGTAGACCTTACCAGTTACTCAAATCTGAGCACTTAAAAGACATTAAAAGAAGTGTAACACTGAAGATAATTAACAGCTTTTCTAGTGGTGTGTCATATCTGATTTAGCACTAGCATGCAGTGATGATGAAGCATGTTCTTCTCCTACTTTATTAAAAGAATTTAGTATATATTTTTCAAAGTACATCTAGCCATGGAGAACAACATCCTTTATCTTTTTTGCAATTAGCATGACTTATCACAGTATCAGGTAATGCATAAGTGGAGTCACTGTTCCTCTGAGCGCAGATTAAATAAAGTACTTTTAAATTCCCCCTCTTGTTTTACTGCAGCTGTGACTGACCAGGCAGGGAACTTCTTTTTCAATGGTGCATACAAAGCAGACAGCCCTCAGAACTTCCACGTGGCCGGCACTATCTTCAAGTACAGGAGGCCTACCGATGTCTATGAGACGGGGATTGAGTATATCGTGGCGAAAGGCCCCATCGATCAACCCATCAATGTTCTGGTACTGTAGCTGCGGTCCTTCCTCTCGCTGCCAAGGCCCCCTGGGTAATCTCACTGGCTGGCTGACCCTGCCTTTGACATAGTGCAAGCCACAGATGCCATGGCTCGTAATGAATACAACTAAGGCACTGTGATCCACTGCCCTTAAAGAAATGACACAGAGTGACTGGCTTGTGCATGGAATGACCCCATGATGAGCAAAGATGCATTATAGAGGACCTTGAAATGTGGCTTCTAGTACAAGTGTTTGCCGCATGGATCCATTTTAAACAGCAGAGAATGTGTTGTGTCTAAGCCTTGTTCATTAATTAAACATGTTCATGTTTACAGCATCTGTGTTCTTACTTGTGTTCCATTGGTCTGTTTCTTATCTTCTGATTTCAAAGGTCTGGAACCAGAATGGCCACAACCCTTACATAACCTACGAATACACAGTGATGCGAGACCCCCTTGCTCCAGTCTCTCAGCCACCCATTTACACTGGCTCAAGCAGGGTATCCAGCCACCATGGCTCCATAGAGATTGAAAGTGTGTTGCCGCACAATGAGAGTGCATTTGACAAAGCTGGAGAGATGGAGAGGAACCAGGTGCAGACGCAAGGTGTAGAGCCAGGTACAGCAGAGAGACAGGGGCCTGGCCAGGAGACAAATGAGGTGTATGAAGAGACAGCTGCTGTAGATTGTGAGACAGACTCTGCAGTACCACCTAAGTATCCAGGTAGGTAGTGACTCTGTATAGCAGAGTTTATTCTTTCAAATACCGTGCACAGGTCTTCAGAGGTCTTCAAATCTGGATCTGGGTTCCAGGCCAGGATTTTAAAATGCCATTTCAGGGTCGTGGTTGTGAGTGTTATTTTAATCCATTTTATCACTGACCTTTTGGAACACCACACACCTAGGCGAGCAGAAATCTTCAGGCATAGAGTGGATTGTTCCATAATATCAGCTAAGGTGGTGATAGGATGTGATTGTGATAGTCTCTCGCAAAATGTTCATTGTTAAAATATTACCCATATATGGATTTTAATCCACTGCTTTTAAAATTCATTCATAGCCCTCATTCTGGACACTAAATATGGATGTTTTCACAGTATCTGGTAAAGCAGAGAGAAGCAGGCTGTATATGGTTCACTGGGCAATCGTTGGACAAGAGATAAAATGCCAGTTTTTTTAAAAGAGGACTCTCTTAGCTGGCCCTTTGAAGTCCTTTATAATGCATGAGAAGCAACACAAAGATTAGCTAGGGAGGATGAAAAATTCACAGAGCCCTGATATTTTTCTTCCATTAGATGCCGGATCAACGTCATGGGTGGTAATGGCTTTGCACTGACTTCTCTGGGCCTGAATTTGATCATTATGTGGAGAGCTAGAGTTCTGAAAGAGACCGTGCCTGTGTTGTGGGATGGCTTCAGTGCAGGAGGGCAGGAACGCATTATTGCCTCCTGACTATGGTAGACAACTGTCCTGCCCTCTCAGTTTCTCTCCTATACGTCATGCCAGCCGCCACAACCACATGGGAAAAAGGGCAGTCAGTGTGGCTAAGGTGGTCTTTTTAGATGCCAGAGCCAGCTTTGAGAATATGCTGTGGAATGTCTTTTAAGTCTGTCTAAAATAGTGTGAAAATCTGATTTTTTATTTTAAAGGTGCTTGACGTATTCATGCACGAATAACTTTAACTGATAAACCTTTCTGTGAGTTTATGTGTCCTTCTCAAATCATTTTAAACAAGCAATATAAGTTTGTCCATCTTTCTAACCTTTTTATTTTTGTGTAAAGCTGGCAATAGCAGCTGGCCAAGTCAAGTGGTTGCTCCTGGAATTGTGCCTGCCAGCAGACCTGCAGAGGGGATGGAGGACTCTGAGAACCTCATATGGAGAATGCTTCTTAAGCAGCGTATGCACATTAACATCTCAGCTAATCAGCTTTTTAGTGAGGGAACAGGACTTTTCCCTGAAGAAGACCCAATGGAGTTTGACTACAGCAGCATGGAGCAAGGGAGCCTTAATGGTTCATTACTTGAGTTTACCTTGGGCCAAAGCCGGAACGACACGGGAGACCTCCTGTTCCAGAACAGGACTTTGATCACTGGCTTGAGGAGCAGTAACCGCACCAATCGCACCAGGTAAAGTCACATGAAACACTAGCTAATAATTTATTCATATTTCCATCACCTGTTCTCTCAGACCAAAGTGCAGCTTCTGCTGTTAAGATAAAGCAGGAGCCATCCCCTAGCCCTCTGAAACAGACATGTCCAAGTGCATGATGGTCTCAGCTGGGACAGCCCTGCTCGTGGGGAATGGAATGTGCTCCAGACTCTCCTTGGACATTTTTTTTTACGCTCTCTGAGACATTCAAAGAGTGGTGAGGAGAGACGGCCAAGCAGAGGGCTGGTGGGATTGCATTCCATCATATTTATAATTCATGTTGGCTTCCCTGCAATGTGTCCAAACACTGCTTCACCAGCCTCCCTGCCAGAGATCGTAAAACACATCACATGACACGCCCTTTCATGCATTTGAAGGAAAAGAGAGATTCCAGGCAAGAAAAAGCGAGAGAAGGAGAGACTGAGCATGAGGAAGATGGCCTTTCGGAAAGGCATAACTCATAGTGTTTTTGTTATTTGTGGAAAAATGCACCATAGATCACTCGGGTACAGGCTACGCCTGTCGCATTAGATACATTTACAGGAATCACAGGAAGACATGCAGTGGAGCATTGCACACTTATCCATGTCTGACATTAATTAATTAATAAGTGTGACCAGGAATTCCAAAAAAGATTGTGGTTTAATTACTGACGTACCAGTTGGTGTCCCAGCTTTGACAAATACATATATAGTGATCAGCCTAGGAGTGCAAGGTGACATGTGTTTTATAAAGCTGATAAGGAGTTTGTTTATGGCACATTTGCCAGGCATTTACTTAACATCCAGGATGCAACCACATGACCACATGAACCACATTTGTGTGATTGGTTAGTTCATAAAACCATAGCAATCCTTATTTTAAAAGCATGTTTTTGTTTTAAAAGTTGTTTTCCAACCTTTTTTAACTATTCAAATGCTTTAGTACCATGTCTTATGTTACATATAACCCATTCTGGTCACAGTTTTAGAACAACATTTTGAAATACAAAGTTTCAAAATGGTTGTTGTGTTTATGTTATTTTGTGATTTAAGTACAAAATAGTTATAAAATACATTGTGTGACGTATTTGCCAAAAGAAAAAAAAATAATTATGGAGGGGTGGGATATATTAGGCAGAGAGTGAAGAATCAGACTTTGATGTTTTGGATGCAGGAAAAATAGAAGAACCAAAAGTCCGATTGCCGGTTTGTTTTGTGTAGTATATGATGTAGAGTGTTGGTCATTAATCGGACCTGAAATGTAATTACAATGTGAGGTATTCTCCTGTAGGAGTCATCAACGGTTATTACAGAAGAACAAACTGAGTGCTGCAGATATGTATCGGTGGAAACTGTCTACTCAGGAACCATGTAGCATGACATGCTCAATAGGTACTGACAAGACCCCCTATTCAACACTTGTATAAGTCTTATTCAGGATTCACTTTTTTACTATTTTATTAATGTTTCTCTCTGTAACAGGTGTCGCAAAATCATTTGCTATGTGTGTGCGGTATGATGGTGTTGAGGTGGATGACACTTACTGTGATGCTTTGACTCGACCAGAACCTGTGCATGATTTCTGTATTGGAAGGGAGTGCCAGCCCAGGTATACAAATCATACTGATAAAAAATCTGGAGAAATGTTTGCCACTAGTAATGGATGTTTTTATTTGCTTTACTCAAAAACTGGTGTCAATCTGACTGACAATAATCATGCATCCACTTCTTCTGCAGGTGGGAGGCCAGCAGCTGGAGTGAGTGCTCTCGCACATGCGGTGAAGGTTTTCAGTTTAGACTGGTGCGTTGCTGGAAGATGTTGGCTCCTGGCCTGGACAGCTCTGTCTACAGTGATCTGTGTATAGATGCTGAGCTAGAGCGCCCCCCAGAACGCAGGGCCTGTAAGAGCCCAACCTGTGGCCCGCAGTGGGAGGTAGCTGAGTGGTTAGAGGTGGGTCAAAGAGGAGTTGATTTGTCATATTGCTTGGTTTATTAATTCAGTTTATATATACTGAAGAATGGGAGGAGTAAGCACTCAAATTTTTCACTCACCTTACTCCTGTGTAAGTGTGGCATGACAATTCGTTCATTCATTCATTCATTCATTCATTCATTATCTGTAACTGCTTATCCAGTTCAGGGTCGCGATGGGTCCAGAGCCTACCCAGAATCACTGGGCGCAAGGCGGAAATACACCCTGGAGGGGGCGCCAGTTCTACACAGGGCAACACACACACACTCACTCACACCTACGGATACTTTTGAGTCGCCAATCCACCTACCAACGTGTGTTTTTGGACTGTGGGAGGAAACCGGAGCACCCGGAGGAAACACACGCTGACACGGGGAGAACACATGACAATACATTTAATTTAATTTTGATTTGAGTTGCCATGACCCTGAACAGGATAAAGCATTTACAGAGAATGAATGAATGAATGAATGAATGAATGAATGAATGGTTTGAGTTTCAAAACCCACATTACATGGTTTTGAATAAAATGAGCTGCATAGCAAAAGGAAAATATGAATTTTAAAAAATATAAACGTGAACATAAATGTGAAAATATAAATGTGAATGTGAAGCAGAGACTAATTTATTCATTCATTCATTATCTGTAACCGCTTATTTAGTTCAGGGTCGCGGTGAGTCCGGAGCCTACATGCAATCATTGGGCGCAAAGAAGGAACACACCCTGGAGGGGGCGCCAGCCCTTTGCAGGGCGACAAACCCGAGCATTAGGAAGAAACCCACACAGACACAAGGAGAACACACCAACCTCCTCACAGACAGTCACCCGGAGTGGGAACTCACAACTTCAAGGTCCCTGAAGCTGTGTGACTGCCACACTACCTGCTGCGTTATCGTGCTGCCCAAGACTAATTTTATGAAACACTGTAATCCTTGAATCCAGTTTCTTGAATTAGTCTCTGTTTTATAATACATTCTGAATCCCTTGAATAGCTTGAAGCTCATCGTGGTCAATACAAAATACAGTATAGTATCCCAACAGGGCAGCACAATGGCGTAACAGATAGCATCACTGTCACGCAGCTGCAGGGTCCTAGGGTTGTGGGTTTCAGCCCTGTCTTGGTTGATTGTGAGAAGAGTTTGGTGTGTTCTGTGTGGGAGCTCCAGTTTCCTCCCACAGTCAAAAAACACGTTGGTCAAAAGTGTCCATTGGTGTGTGTGTAAAATGCCCTGTGATGGAATGGTGCCCTGTCCAGTGTGTGTTCCTGCCTTGTGCCTAGTAGTTCCAGGCAGTCTCCAGACCCACTGCTACCCTTAAGTGGTTACGGACATAATCTCTAGTATAGGTAAGAAAATACATAAAATACGTCTGTTCTTTGTGCAGTGCCCAGCAAAATGTGGTCGCCGGAGCTTAGTGAGCCGTGAAGTCCGATGCTCAGATGAGATCATGACGTGTGATGAGGCCACCCGCCCTCCGTCTGCCAAGAACTGTACCGGCCCACCTTGCGAGCGCCAGTGGACAGTGTCTGAGTGGGGTCCAGTAAGACATGCCATGACTCCTAGAAAAGGGTTCACACATGAACTGCATTGTCTTTTCTCATTTTGAGGCAGTGTATTTTTCTGCGTGTGTGTGTGTGTTTATCTGATTTTTCTCTGTTTTCTTCAAACTTATTCAGTGCTCAGGTGCATGTGGGCATGGCAAGATGGTCCGGCATGTTTACTGCAAAACTCCAGAGGGCCGGGTGGTGCCTGAATACCAGTGTTCACCTGAAAACAAGCCCTTGGCCATTCATCCCTGTGGAGACAAAGAATGTCCACCGCACTGGCTGTCACAGGACTGGGAAAGGGTGAGAAATCAACAGACATTCTCAGAAAATGAAGTGTGATTCCTGCTGAAGTCCTGCTGTGGTTTAATTTATGGGTCCGGAATATAGATATTTGTTGGTACTGTGATAAATTACATCATCTTGACTTGGTGCAATGTGCAAAATTATTGTATCCAAATCACAGATTTTTTATAATATTTTTTTAAATATTACAGTTTTGCCTTTTCACCAGCTCCCTTTTTAATATTTGGCTAGAACTAGATGTTGTGTAGTGTTGAGATTCCAGCACTCAATTTGGCCTGTAAAGAAATACCATGAAGAAAATCAGTAGTTTTAGTTATGTTCCCAAATAAGAGGGAAATATAAATGTCCTGCATTTTTTTCATTTCAGTGCAACACGACTTGTGGACGTGGTGTGAAGAGGAGGACTGTGCTTTGTGCTGGCATCACAGGTGGCAAGTTTCTCATTCATGAGGATGAGGAATGTGATGCTAGCAAGAGACCAGCCGATGATGACACCTGTTTTGAGAGACCTTGCTTCAAGTGGTACACAACACCTTGGTCTGAGGTAGGAAATGAACTCATAGCGTTGTTTTAGCACCACTAATTACCACATTACCATCAAAGGTGTGCTTGTTTTTGTTAGTCCAGTTGCACATGGTGTATCCAGAGTGTCTGCTTAAGTATATTGTGCTGTCAATGACCATTCATGACCACAGCTTTTTCTTTTTCTCAAATGACAGTGCACTAAGACCTGTGGCGTGGGCGTGAGAATGAGGGACGTGAAGTGTTATCAGGGAAGAGAGCTTGTGCGAGGATGTGACCCACTCACCAAGCCTGTTAACAAACAGACCTGTGCCCTTCAGGCTTGCCCAACAGAACCTCCAGGTAAACCTCGGTGTCAAATCAAACAAACTCGACATTTACAGATGCAGATATTTCTCAATACATTCGAAATAGCAATGTTCTGTTCTTTTCCAGCTTAAAAAATGAGTTTTGTATAATCTTATATGACTGACCATCTTGTGGCTGTTCCAGTGATAATATATGAAAATGAATGCGTGTATTTTTATGCAAGCATATTCTTGTAATAATGTGGCACGGTGGCGCAGCAGGTAGTGTCGCAGTCACACAGCTCCCGGGAGGTTGTGTGTTCGATTCCTGCTCCGGGTGACTGTCTGTGAGGAGTTGGTGTGTTCTCCCCTTGTCCACGTGGGTTTCCTCCGGGTGCTCCGGTTTCCTCCCACAGCCCAAAAGCACACGATGCAGGTGGATTGGCGACTCAAAAAAGTGTCCTTAGGTGTGAGTGTGTGTGAGTATATGTGTTGCCCTGTGAAGGACTGGCGCCCCCTCCAGGGTGTATTCCCGCCTTGTGCCCAATGATTCCAGGTAGGCTCTGGACCCACCGCGACCCTGAATTGGATAAGCGCTTACAGAAAATGAATGAATGCATGAATATTCTTGTAATATATAATATCAGGTGTGATAAATAATATCAATGTGTGAAAAGATGTGTCTCTGTTGAGCTGCTAGAGAGCAATGTGGGATGAATATGAGTAGTTAGAACCCAATCTGAAAACAATTCACATCTGAACACAGAATGTACTTCTATTTAAAAAAAATGCAGCAGTGAACAATTTCATATGAGCACCATACAAACAATTTTAAGCTAATTTCACACTAGAAATGCTCAACACACTGCAACAAGTGCCAGTTTAGCCTTTCACAGTGTGACGTAGCACCATGGCAGTAACGCATGTGCTTTTGATCCATTTTTGACTTGCATGTGCCGTCCTAGCAGTTTTTATGAAGAAACAGCACAGAATTCAGATTTCCTGCTGAATGTACAGTCTGCCTAACCCTAACCCTAACCCTGACCCTAGCATCAGGAACCTAAACCTAATTCAGGTTTTACACTCTTGAACTGCAGCTACAATTTAAAATATAGCTGTTTGTTGAAGCTGCATTTCAAGAGTGTAAACCTGAACCTGTACAAGAAGTGAAACAAATATATAATTGTTAGATCTTTTTCAAACAAAAAGCTGTGCTTAAAAATAGACAACATAGTTGTTTATTTAGGCAGTATACAGATATTAAAGACTTGTGTACATGATGGTATCATCATGGTAAAATGCAGGGTAAACAGAAACTGCTGTTGCCTCGCGACAAAGCACCAGGTGTGAAATAACAAGCGTCGTGGGATGATTCTGAGGCTCCTTGCACGCTGCGCCACCTCTGTTTCTAGTTTTGTACGTCACATATATTTTTATTGAAACATATTCTAATGTAACTAAGAAAGGAAACTGCGTAGCTCATTTGGAGGACCTTTTTCAAAACAGATGGATATTGCATGAAACAGCTACTATAAATAGATGATAATTATAGAAGATAACTATATTTCCTTTATGAAGTCATTGCTAAATGGAATTGTCAATGCCTGCTTTTTCTATACAGATGAGAACTGCCAGGACCGTCCCAACACCAACTGCACTCTGGCTCTGAAAGTCAACCTGTGCAGTCACTGGTATTACAGCAAGGCTTGCTGCCATTCCTGCCGGAATCTACAAGCCTCCTAGTCCTTACCAATGAAACACCATATGGGCAAGAGGCAATGCCTTTTTATGAGAAGAAGACCATTGCACACTTAACCAGTGCAGTGGGGTAACTCGTGAAAAATACTAGAGTCCTGAATATCAGATATCCATTCAGAGTGATGGACCAAAGACTGAAAATGTGCAGTTTATTTTAAACCATCTTGGTTTTATCTTTTGGATATATTTCATTGTTTCCCCAGCTAGCTACATTAAACCACCATTGATGTCAGTATTATAGTAACAATACTTACTTTATGACAAAGTCCTGCAGTTGTGGGATTCCTTAAGGAAGCATTAAATTATTTTGATTATTGCTCAGTGAACCATAATTACAATGCATGAAAGTATTTATGATCCATTAAACTGGCAGGGAGAGGGGTCAGTATTGAATGTTACCTCTGGCTAATGATGGAAGACTTAGTACTGTATGTGTAAACACAAGTTGACTCTTGATCCACTGCCAGTCCAGAAGCTGTTTTTTTTTCTTTTATTCTTATTGAAATATTGCTGGACCATAGCTTTTATATTGTTTATTTATTGGTCAGAACAGGTGTTCTTTTAAGCATTATCTTCCTGCTGTTTTGACTTTTTTTTTCGTACAAACAGCTGTTTTTTTTTTGTTCTTTTTTTATACCATGGAAGCAATGAACACCTGTTCGACTGATACTCCTGCATCTTATTATCTGCCATTGAGTGAGTCCTGACACTTGAACATGTAATATTTGAAATTGTATGCAATTTATTATGCTCCTTTGTGAGAGAATCCAGCTAATGTAATGTAGCACTGCTGTTACCTCAGTGTATAAAAGGCAATCAAAATTTTATTGTAGAAAAAATTGCACATATTATGTTACATCTCAAAATGTGATAAATAAGATTCTATCACTCATGATTCAGTGTGTGTTGTATTTAAGTCTAGAAAAATCAAGAATATTCCTGTTATGATGAAAGACTGCAGAAACCAATAGGTTGGGACAAGTGTGGTTGCATTTAAGCATGATCCATCTTCTTTCACATTTTAAAAAATATTTCTATATTAACATCGACCATCAGTTGACAACTGACTTCATGAGTGGAAGAACTGATGCCACCTGCTGGTCCAATCACAGAAAATAACCATGAATAATTTGCTGGTATACCACAAAATATATAAACGTGATCATCAAAAATACCAAACAGAACTGTGCAGAGTAATTAATGACTACTTAATTTAGTGAAACAATTTAATTACTTCAATAAATTCACAAGATGTAAAACATTAAGAAACGGGTGAAATCTCAAAATAGGCCTCACAAAGCCACAACAACATGTCTGCAGCAATTCACATACAGATAATCACACATACAGCCCATAATTCCTGTGTATCAACACTCCAACAAGCAGCACGTCATAGTTAGCTCAGTTCAACAGTTTAAAAAAACACAATACGCAAATGTTTTCATGGTCTAATACTTCACTACAGTAATCTAGTGACGATACTACAGAACACATGACACAACTAGTATAATCCTGTCCAGATCTTATTCAAGTTTGCATGCCATGAGTGAGCCCTCTTACTTAGTTAAAACATTATGATGAAGGTGTCCATATTGTCCCTTTCCATCTGATGTATTTCGTCAAGAATATCCCTTATATTATATATTATATATATGTATATTTATATATATTATATTGCTTGTTTTTGCAAGCAAACAGAATTCTAGAAAAATTCCTATCCATTTATATATGTGTATAGAACAACTATAACATATATCTAAGTTTAATCTATGATAGGCTGTGAGCCCTTACGCAGTAAAAACCTTACATTTTAGCTTTCTATTAAGAGTCTAGCAGTCTATTAGGAGTGTCAAAGCAGAATTCCCTGGAATGCTTCAAGCCTCATCAAGTTTCAGCCAGGTGCCCCTCTCCATCAAAAAGCACTACACATCAGTGCTGACGCTGTGGTGAGTAACCACCTCCCTCATAGTGACGGAGTGGATGAGGTTGAGCTTGTTGAAGTTGGGCATGTCCACAGGCACCACAGGCAGGTCTAACTCCTGCTGCTGCAGAGACTTGTAGCTGATCCTGCCCCCTCCATTCCGCAGCCCCTCCTGGGGGTTCAGGTAGAAGGGCAGGTAGCCGGAGCAGGAGGGGCAGAAATTATAGGAGCGGATGGGCCTGCGGGGCAGCGCAGGGCTGTAGCGGTTGTAGATGGATGGTCCATTTGGCTCGTAAGGCTCGGCAGTCATGAGCAGCTGGTTAGATGAAGAGTAATTTGGAGGTGTGTGAAAGCCCTGTGGGCTCGGAGGACTTGGAAGACTCTGGGGGCTTGGGCTTGGTTCGCGAGATGGACTGGGTGATGATTTGGTAAAGTCAGGCTCCTCCTCCTCTTCCTCCTCCTCCTCCTCCTCCTCCCTCTCTGACCCCTCTCTTTTGCAGCAGTAATACTAGCATCAGCAAAGTTTCATTATGTTGTGAATGGAAAGAAAAGGAAATAGAACAACAAAGCATTGGATTTAAGGCAGCAATGTCTTATAATACTATACAAAAATGTCACAGTTCACCATTTAAAATGTCAGTATTTTAATATGTTTTCATATTATTAAACTGGGGTTACTTTTGCTTATGACATTAAAAGTGCACCTGTCGACATTTTAAAGATTAATATAGTAGCAAATTCATTCATTCATTAACAAGGTGGGAATACACCCTGGGGGGGGCAGTCCTTCACAGAGCAACACAGACACACTCACTCGCAGTCACACAGCTCCAGGGACCTGGAGCTTGTGGGTTCGATTCCCGCTCCGGGTGACTGTCTGTGAGGAGTTGGTGTGTTCTCCCTGTGTCTGCATGGGTTTCCTCCGGGTGCTCCGGTTTCCTCCCACGGTCCAAAAACACATGTTGGTAGGTGGATTGGTGACTCCAAAGTGTCCATGTGAGTGAATGTGTGTATGTTGCTCTGTGAAGGACTGCCCCCCCTCCAGGGTGTATTCCCGCCTAGTGCCCAATGATTCCAGGTAGGCTCTGGACACACCACGACCCTGAACTGGATAAGGGTTACAGATAATGAATGAATGAATGAACACAGAGCAATGGTACAAGTTTAATTTAGAGCACTATATAAGTTTGAAAGGGAAATTCTAATATGCAGCTGGTGAATAAAAAGCTAACTTTAGTCTTGTGTTTTATCAGATTTCCCATTCCTCTATAAATTATGCTCTAAATTAAAATTGTACAGTTTCTCTGTGGGGGGTGCTGAATAAATAGAAGGGCCCCCCTGAATAAGAAGTATTTGTTTGGCTCTGGTGGCACAGTGGCGAGATGTGTGAGTGTGTGTGGCGCTGTGAAGGACTTGCGTCCCCTCCAGGATGTGTTCCTGCCCTGCGTCCAGTGATTACGGGTAGGCTCTGAACCCACCGCAAACCTGAACTGGATAAGGGGTTCCAGACAATGAATGAATGAATGATATGCTGGTGCTCTAGTGCATCCTCTGGTGGCCAAATGTCAGCTAGTTGACAATCCATCTTAAAATCCATGTTGAGATACATCTTATATTCATGTAGAACACAGTGACTCACAGATTTCGAATACTGAATAGGCACAACTATATTTTAGATATTTCCAAACTGATGAATTTCCAAACTTTGATAAATAAATTAAGTGTATTCTAACCCTAAAAATACAGTGGCTGAAAGTGTTTACCTGCAATCTACAGTAACACAGCACTGTAACAATCGTCAGTAAGATGACTGCTGCTATGATTCCTCCTGAGATGACCACTGTTCCGGCTGTCATTCGAAATCCTCTCCATCAACACTCTGCACATGTGCACAAGTAGCAGAAAATAATACCATAATAAATATGTATTGTGTTTATATAAACCAGGTAACTCACCAGATGTGATGAAACAAGATTAATGATGACACCGTTGTTACAACTTTGCCTCACAGCTAAATGCTCACTACGGTGTATTATAAGATATGGCTATCCTTCAAGTGACATACACATCAAATCCCCATTATGCCATTTTTCTGAAGAAATTCAAGTGTGAATGCTGCCAAAAATATGCCACCCTGTAAGACAATCATGATGTACTGCAGCTGATTGTGCATTAGTGGGACAAAAATAAAGTCCTAAAATAGAATCTGCTTTGAGACATGAGATGCTTCAATCTTAATGAGGAGCAACATGAAAAGATTCATTTGACTTTCCTACATCTTGGCAATGGTCTTTCTAGGAGCAGACATTTGTCAAAAGTCATTATCTACTGAAAACCACCAGCTTTGTATTATATTCAGACTTATGAATATGACCACTGTAGATCTGTCAGAATAAATTTGGATAATGCAACATGTTTTTTAATTCTGTTTACATCAGAAATAAATGAAATGTAACTCACTATGTTTCTTCTTCTGCCTGACTAATCATCTGTGCATCCTCTATTAGGGTTTTCAGTTAAAAATTTCAGTGGAATAATGGCAGTATTTAGACTCACCCCAGGCCACACAGTGTCATCACTGTTATGCAAAAAGCTTCATGTTATCAGATATAAAGGGTCATTAAAAGTCAACAACATAAGAACATTCAGAAACTCTAATGTTAAGTGATGAGTTTGCTCTCAATCCGTTTTGAAGCTTTGTTCGCACTAAACTTCAGGTCTGATTACGATCAGCTCTTGAAATAAACAAAAGCAGATGGCACTGGACCAAATGTTTGCTTCTATGATTTTATATTTCAGGAACAGACATTAGAACAAGGTCGACGGCTTGTCTGACGAAATGAGGAAAACTTGAACTGTTGTGGGAGTTTGTGTGTGAGTTTGTACGTGGTGTGTTTGCATGATTGTGGATGTAGAAGCAAGTCAGTGTATGAAGATTGGTGGCCATGTTATATAACTCATTTCTAAGGTTGGCAAAGAGGACAGACTTATTTTAAAAAAAATGAAACACTTTTAAAGGATTAAAAGTATAATTCACCTATTTCTGAATCTATCCACAAAACTTCTACAAGTCGGCATGATAAGCACTTACAATCCATGTCATTTTCAATAGATATACTAAGCAATTTAAACACCAGAAAACCAGGAAGCACGTTGAGGGGAAAACACACTGAGACTAAGCCTAGACTAAAAAAGAATTTCTAAAGATGATACCTATAGGCACTGCAGTTTAATCTAAGCCTAATCTGAGTTACAGGAATCCTGCAGACATTTATGTAGCACAATGTTTTGCCATATACGTTATACTTGGTATACCTGCATAAAATATTAAAACATATTTATTGTATAAGACGTATCAGTACCACGTATGTTGACTGAGTGTTGACCTTGACCTTGTAATTTGAACTCTTAAAGGAAAATTCCACCAATTCCAAAATTTCTGAACATTTGTGGCATTAACACGTACATTGTTTTAGAGGTTTCTGTTTTATTTTAATGTTAAAAATGCTTAGAGAGTGGTTAATCAGATAAAAAAGCAATGTATTCAGAACAATTGCTTATAACTTATTGTGAACTCTTCAGAAATCTGTTTCTTATCACTATATTGTTCATTTTTTTCTAAATAATAAAAAAAAAGTCGTATTAAATTACTCTAAAGATTTTGCACACTTCATGTAGACATTTCTAAAATTCGGTGCTATTTCCCTTTAACAGATTCTTTGAAACGAGTCTGAAAATAAATTATTTAGTGGCGCAATGTTAATTTGTTATACCCACTGAGGAAGTACAATATTAATATTACTTACAGATTACATAATAGCAGAAAACAAATATGTGCTAAAAGTATTAGCTAATGAGGCGGTTTGCCTGTTGTTACCTGAATGAAGCCCTGGTAGTGAATTCTCACTGTCCACTCGGCGTCACCAAAACCGTTGGTTCAGGCAGGAAACCAACCTCAAAACTGTTGAGTTACTCTCTGTCTCTCCCTCCCTCTCTCTCTAAAAGATATCAATCCACTTTTGTCCCGATGTAACTTACTTCTGGGTGATTAAAAAGCCTGAATTGGACTTCTTCGACACATACTTCCAAATAAGTGGCTAATATCTGCAGCCAGTAAATGTGTCCAACGGTAGCGTTAGCCGTCCTTGTTCGGAGCTTAGACACTTAGCTGATTCTTCTTGAACTTTCCTCAGGTAATTCGCAATACTGCTCGAGACGAAAGATTTATAGCTGGTCATGTCTAGAAGTCCGTTGCTATGATAGAAAGGGTTTCTTCAAAATAAAAGGCTATTCATCCACTGTAATAACGTATTAAATAAGGTGTGAATGGATTCTTGTGTTTCAGAATAATCTCCCCTCAGTCCAAGACAAACACCGGTGAAGAAGCGAAGAGGAAACAATATCACGAGCATCAGTTACCTGCGCCTAAAAGCTGCGCTCTTTCTTTTTCTGGAGTGTTCAAGAGTCCTGCTTCACTGATGCTGTTGGAGAGAGCTGTAGCCTGTGAGGTGGAGTTAATGCTGAACTGAAGCAGAGTCTTCTGGACACTGTCATCTATCCGAACTACTCCGTTTCATTTACAAATCCACCATAAATCATACGCAATCTTTCATTCACACTTTTCTTCATATTGCCACAACTTTTCCATTGCTTTATATTCATACACCAACTCATTGCTTCATACACCATCTCATGCAGAAAATGCAATTAAAAAGAGTTTGTTAATGATGTCCCGTAAGAGCAGTACTCAAATATGTACAAATAAATATAAATATACATTTACTGGCCAATGGCTTATAGCTATACCCATCTTATGTCTACAAATTTTGTTCATTAAATCACTTCAGTCACTTACTATACTGGTACATGGTTGTTCTACAGTATGCACACTTTTTGTACTGTATGTTATCATTAAACTGTCCCCTGCCATGTACAGGGCCAGGATACTTATCATTCGTTCATTGTCTGTCCAGTTCAGGGTCACGGTGGGTTCGAAGTCTTCCTCGAATCACTGGGCGCAAGGCGGGAACACACACTGGAGGGCGAAACACACTCACACATTCACAGTACTGGACACGTTTGAGTAGCCAATCTACCTATCAATGTGTTTTTAGACAGTGGGAGGAAACCCACACAGACACAGAGAGACCACAACAAACTACTTACAGACAATCACCCAGAGCTGGCCTTGATCTCACATCCTCAGGGCTTGGAGCTGTGCGACAGCAACACTACCTGTTGCTCCACTGTGCCGCCCCATTGCTGATATGTGAAAAACATAATATACAAACCTGATATATTTACACAGGTAAATTCCTGTGAAATCTTTCATTAAATTTAAAGTGTTAGGGAAAAAGTAGGAGATCTATATTCAGCAGATTACACTGAAGCCCCAACAACTCAATGCAACTTCAAAATTGACAACCATTTAACTTTATTACAGCTTTTATTATTTATATTCAGAAGTACTGTGGTAGGGATATTATTCCACGTGTTGAAAATGGAATCCTCGTGGATCAAAATTTAATGTTTATTTTCAAAATAACAGCTTCTGCACAGTTGTCTGTTATTGTTTTATATCGAATCTCTCCTGAAATGTCTGTTGACTAATGAGTACCTTCATGGATGTTTGATCTGAAATGTTGGTCTCTAACTTAAGCACAAAACTTTTATGATTTCTCTCAAACAACGGCCACTTATTCACAACCAAATCCTTCAAGAGAAAAGTAAATATATGTTATAGACAGGTCTGTATACTCTGTATATCTCACACTCTTACACATATGAACACAGACATACACACACAGAGAACTACACACTCTTTTACTTTAAAGTCTCTTCTTTCTTTTAACTTGCCACCACCTCTGTCCTGCTACTAGCAGCACTTTGAGTACCACTAAAAGGAGATCACACAGGAGGGTGGAGAAAAAACAGATTTTTATTTCATGAATTATTAAACTGTCAAATATTAAAGGAGGCTGAGATTCCAATGTATTGTGCGGATGCAGCTCTGAAATATTCATGCATGGAGATGCAGGGTATGGAGTGGTTATTTTTCCTCTCCTGCATCCTCTGTCCATGACTGTTTTCAGAATCCCCAAAGGAACCTCTCAGGCTCAGCAGCAGCTGCCTGGCATGGGGTGAATTTCAGGGCCCAAATGAAGCAATGAAGAAGTTTGAGAGAGACAGGTGGAGATAAACAGCCTGCAATGCTGGCTCCGAAAACCTACACATGTGCTACATTATTTTACTTACTATTCACTTTACAGTTTTGCTGTAAATTCATTCATTCATTATCTGTAACCGCTTATCCAGTTCAGGGTCACGGTGGGTCCAGAGCCTACCTGGAATCTTTGGGCGCAAGTCGGGAATACACCCTGGAGGAGGTGCCAGTCCTTCACAGGGCAACACAGACACACACACACATTCACACCTACAGACACTTTTGAGTCGCCAACCCACCTACCAACGTGTGTTTTTGGACTGTGGGAGGAAACCGGAGCACCCGGAGGAAACCCACACGGACACAGGGAGAACACAAACAGTCACCCGGAGCAGGAATCAAACCCACAACCCCCAGGTCCCTGGAGCTGTGTGACTCCGACACTACCTGCTGCGCCACCGTGCCGCCCCGATGTAAATACAGTTTTACTAAATTGACATATGCCAGAACACATCATATTTACATATTTTTCACTATTCCCTTTGCAGCAAGAAGAACATCTATTGCTGCTTTGTGTATTGTGGATGCATAGGGACATCATTCCAGAAGAGACGGAAATTGGAACGACAAAAATCAGGTTGTGTAACGCAACTGGATTTTGCAATCTTAGAGGTTTGTCCCACTTCATTTCTCCAATAATATTTTATTTGAATCCTTTCCAATAGAATGGCCACACATTTTTTTTGTTCCAATAGAGCACAAGTGAACCACATTTCCCTCGGTTCAGTTATAACAATTTCACATTGGTTTAAGCTCAGCTCATTTTGATGGAAAAATCTTTCATGCTTTTGCCAAGGTTAAAAGTAACCAGATATAAGCCTCACTGCCCTTAACCCAGTGGTCCTGGTGGGCCACTGCCCTACATGTTGTAGTTTTCCCCTCACTAAATCACACACACTTCAGTGTCTGAAGGAGTTGCTAATTTTATAGAAGCCAGAATGACTGTTCTTGAACATCTAAGAAAGTTTTCCCTGCAAGTTTCTGTATTGTTCTTTCTCATCACCAAACAGAAATATCCTTTACTTCTTTCCACGACCATTCACAATACCCACAAACACTATCAAGACTGCCGAACACCTTCTGTCAGATAAGAAAGCTATTCTCTTTCTCACTAAGTTTGCAGCAAAACAAACTAAAACATTGCTGTTGTTTCATATCAAGCTCTGGGGCAAACCTGAATGCATCTCAAATGCAAAGTGACAGCTTGTTTTTAAGTTTGTGCATCATGCAAAAAACAAACAAACAAATAAATAAATAAACAGAGTACAAGGGTTTGTTTCTATTCATTGTCCGCTTCATCAGAGTAGTTTGCTGTTTCATTGGCTGTGTGGCATTTATTACAAGACTGTCTAATTAAACTTAGACAAATGAGCCAGAGGCAAGCTGCTCTGAAAAATGTCTTAGTCATCCAAAAATGTGCTCCCAAGGTTGGTCCTCAGAGAGACACTGCAGAAATGCACTGATGTTGCCTGCTTATTTTTAAGGACCCTTATGTATGTATTAGCTTGGATATAATTACAGCAAAAACACATTCTATTTGTGGAAATGTTTAATCAAAGTATTAAAAAATATTTGTGTTGAAATAGGTTCTAGAAGAAATACAAAATGTCTTTCATTGAAAATGTTTGTTTCTTTAATTTCATGAGTTTTTAAGCGCTTATCCAGTTCAGGGTCGCGGTGGGTCTAGAGCCTACCTGGAATCATTGGGCACAAGGCAGGAATACACCCTGGAGTAACCTTTCACAGGGTAACAAAGACACATTCACTCACACCTACGGACACTTTTGAGTCGCCCATGCGGACAACACACCAACTCCTCACAGACAGTCACCCGGAGCGGGAATCGAACCCACAACTTCCAGGCCCCTGGAGCTGTGTGTCTGTGACACTACCTGCTGCGCCACCATCGCACCCAATTGTAATCCAAATATAGTTAAAAGTATTTTTACTTGTTTAAGTGATTACTTTAGTAAAATATGTAAAAACCCTAAAAACATCTAGAGTTAAATTGCAAAGGTAGCAGCCCCAAAAAACACTTAAGCTGTGATGAACTTACAGAACTGTTGTGGAAACTTACAGAATTGATTGGCATAAGAAATCAAGTTATTCAACTCTATTCTAATTTTGGGCAAAATTCTTCTGAATGTGAGATGAAATTACTCATTTCATTCATTTTTGCTTAAAAGAGGATGTGACCTGTTACTTTTCAGCATGTCATACATGTACAAATGTGGGCAGGCAGGTATCCTTGCAGCTGTTCTATGCAAATGTGTTGGAAGACAAAAAGCCATGTATATTTGATAAACTACAAGGCTGCCTCATCACTCCTTCCTCCGAGCAGCAGAGTTTTAAGGGCGAGAGGAAAGTGAGCGAGTGGAATTAACTCCCGCCTTCACTGAAAGCAATACTGACTGACTGTGGGGTTCATGCTCAGCTTTTAGACCTGATGTTTTATTAAACGTATTTACATTTTTATAAATGAGCCAGTCTGCCATAATTTGATCAAATGAAAAAAAATTAGTAATGCTGAATTACCCACAGTCAGTTCATTCATTCATTATCTGTAACCCTTATCCAGCTCAGGGTCCAGAGCCTACCTGGAATCATTGGGTGCAAGGCAGGAATACACCCTGGAGGGGGCACCAGTCCTTCACAGGGCAACACAGACATTCACTCACACTTTTGAGTCACCAATCCACCTACCAACCTGTGTGTTTGGACTGTGGGAGGAAACCGGAGCAAACCCCCACAGGCACAGGGAGAACACACCAAACTCCTCACAGACCCGGAGTGGGAATCGAACCCACAACCTCTAGGCCCCTGGAGCTGTGTGACTGTGACACTACCTGCTGAACCACCGTGCCGCCCTACAGTCAGTTCAGTATGTATGAATATCGTAAATGAATATTGATCAAATATACTGAGAGTTTAAAGTCTAGTTTGCAAAGCCCTTAAAACATTACAACCCTGATCAGGATGACGTAAGCTTACAGGCTGTAAGCATTTGTTTAAAACCATTGTGTAATGTGTTTATATTTTGCAGCTGTCCTGTATAATAAATGGTATGGTTTTGAAATATTAAGTATTTAAGTACTATTGATTTCTGGGCATGTTCTTTTGATTAAATTAACTTTTGCATTCAGTTGTTGTTTTGCCTTTGAATGAGCTAATAAATTTAATTAAAGTCATTGCAGTGGCACATAAGATGCAGTCAATAATCCCAATGGCAATGCCATGTATTTCACACCATAACCAGTGAATATTTGGCAATAACAAGCAGAATGTTAAAATTGTCAGCTTTTGTTCATTACCCTTTCAGATGATTTGTTTTTAGCACTGATCATTAAGCCTACCTTAAAAAAAGTAAAGTGTTCTTAACACCCCTCTTGAATTGAAGGCTAAATGCACCTAATGCAACAGTCATCACAGGACAAGGACATTATGTTTGTCATGCATCAGCTTACAAACATCATCAGGACAAATTACAAGTCATTTTTTCGAAGGCCAATTAAGGCTAGAAAAACTATGACCTCATAACTATTTCTCTACCACCCTCCCGCTGTAACTGTCATCACCAGCCAGGACTAACATCATGTGATTTGTGATGTGATTTGAAAGATTTCCTCTGCAACATTTCATGTAAAAATGCAAGCATGAGTTCAGATGAGCCTCACGGCTGGTGCATTAGCCTAAATACTGGCAACGCTGAGTATTTCCACCCTGGAAGAGAAAGATAACAGGGTGATACTGAGCACACCTTTGCCATTATTCCACATGAGGGAAAATTTACTAGGGCATTTCATCTGAGTGCGATGAGAAGGCCAGAGGAGAGTAAGAGTAAGAGCATCTTTTATTTATCCATTCAGAAGTGCAGCAAATTCAGTGTCCTTTTGGCAAAAAAGCACTCATGCATCTCCATCATGGAGTAGAGACTGCAGAAACCATGGACCTCACTGACTTTTAGCCATTCAGATATGATTCCTTTCTTAACGGACATAGAGTAGAACCATGCGTCTTGTGTTAGAGTCACTGAAAAGCCTTTGTGGCAAACAACAACAAACATATAGACTGGGTATATTCACAGTACTGTAGAATGGTTTTGTACTCTGTAACATCGTTTTCATTAATAATGTCTGCCTAAAATTTGGTAGGCACTTAAAATTCATGTCTTTTGGAATCAAGGACATTATTTTCACCCATTTGCTACAGTAGCAGCTTCTAAAATTGTGAGAAAACTTCACACAATATGTTGAAAAATAGTTGTGAGAATTTTTATTTGATTCAGCCACAAGTGCATTATTTAGGTCAAATATAAGTATAAAAAATTAAAAATAAGTGGATAATTACTCCTATATCTCAAACACCACTCCAAGTCACCCCAAAATTTGTATACGTTAAGCTTCATCATTTCAGGAAACATAGTTCTTCAGCTGGAGGTTTATGCTTCACAAGCAAATCGATTGCCTACAACTGATGAGAATGTTAGCAGAGTGCTATAAAGAGTATAGATCTTTTTTTTCTGGTTCTCAGCAGTGATTAAGGAATGTTATTGAATGTTGAATCTTGAGGTTTAAATTTTGCTTTTCCTTACCAGTGTTATGTTTGGTTTCCACAGTAACAATGAGGCCTCAGAGTGTGATTGGAGGATTGAAGTTTATGACTTAAGGGATCATAAATGTGCTATATAAGCCTTACCAGACAGGAAGATCTGGACAAGGGGTCGGACTCTGAAGGTATGTGGCTTCTTTAATATAATAATGGGCTATTTTATATCTCATCCTTTGAATCATAAACAAACATTTATATATTCAATACTGAATCATTGTGTGCTAACTCTTAGTTTTGAAAGAAATACATATCTTTTCTGGTAGATGAAGCTGCTTGCTGTGATTGCCCTACTTCAACTGGGGGTTCTCTGTGCCCTTTCTGTTGCGATACCTAAGAAAGCACCCAGCAACTTGAAAAAAATTGTGGAGAAAACTGCACAAGCTGCGAAACGTAAGTGTACTGATTTTATATACTTTTTTTGTACAAATTAGTTTTGTTCCTCACTCTAAATCTCGTTCACATATTAATTCAAAGTCCCATGAAAATCATACTTTTCCCCTGTATGCCAAAACCCTGATTTGCTGTCTTTTTTTAATACAGCATCTCTTCTAAACCCCCTTCTGGAGGGTAAAGTCCCAATTCTCTCCAATAATGCCCCAGCTGTTGGCCCCATAACACCTCCAGAGCTACAAGAGCCAGTGAGTTATTCGCACCTGTTTGGTGACAATGTCAATCTTAACTGGACCAAGTGGGAGGGATCCCTTCCCAATGGTGCTGCTGGGATCTACAATGGATACACCAAGCGCACAGACTACATCTGCAAGTACAACTGTGAAGCGGGTTTCTACACCCCTAGCAAAGGCCCATACTGCAACTACCCTTATGGTAACAGAGAGTACCATGCCCCTGAGTTTGAAGTCCTTGTCAATGTAGATAATTTTGAATTTGTGGAATGGCATGATGGCTCATATGGATCAGTGCCCGACCATGCTGTTAGAACCTGTGGAGGTGTTGGCATCTTTGTAGGCAAAAACAAATATGGACTTGGCAAGGTTGTCCCTCAGTTCGAAGCCTTTTTCCTGCCATGGGAGGGTGATGAGTACTGGTACAAGAAGTATCAAGTCCTGGCCATCAACCGAAATGCCTACAGCCAGCATATCTCCCACGTAGAGTATGGTATTGATGAAGTAGAACTGTTCCATTACCCACCGGAGACCATGAGGATCTCCACCGTCACAAATAACGACTGCCAATCTGTGACTAAGACAGTGACTATTTCTAAGACCACAGATGTGGAGACCACCTGGAACATCGGCCGCTCCACCATGCTTGGAATCACTGCGGGAATCACTGCCAAGATCCCTCTGATTGGCACTGCTGGAGTGGAGTTCACCGGAGAGAAGACCTTTCAGTTTAACCGAGGTACCACCCTAGTAGAATCACTCAGCCATGAGGTCTCAGTGCAGCTCACAGTTCCTCCCAACCACGTCTGCACTGCCCGCATGGAGGGCCGCAAGATCACTGCTGACATACCATTCAAGGCCAGACTCAGCCGGACGTACTCAAATGGAGAGACCCAGTGGACCTCCATCAACGGCATCTACGATGGAGTACAGATTGGAGAGGTCAGAGCAGTTGTGGACCGCTGTGAGCCAGTTCCAGATGCCAAGCCATGTCCATCAGCTGCATAGATTACACAAGAATAGCAAAGATTGCGTATAACTGCAATTGCATTAAAATTGAGAAAGATCTCCCAAATACACACCTGACCAAACTGACTTTGCTTAAAAACATTACGTCTGAGCAGTATGACATGTTGTCAAAGAATTATTTTGCTGCTACAATATAAATAATAAAGATTAAATACAATACAACAGTTTTTGTCATGTTTGAGAACACAAAGGGAAATATCTTTCAAATATTCTGCACAAATATATTAAACAAATAAGTAGAAATTACCAAGCAGTGTGTTTTGATGAGGAATGTCTCATTCTAGAAAAAAATAGTGGTGTTCATGTATGGTTATTAAGAGAATGGATCAAGAGTCTTGTCCATATTTAATAAACATCATCATCATCATCATCATCATTTTCTTCTCCGCTTCTCCATTTCAGGGTCGCGGTTATTTAATAAACATAATATAATATACTGTATTTTAACAGTTCTTTGTGTACTGAGTAAAATCATCTTCATTTAATCAGTAAAAGCAACATTATCACCTCTGAATGACTGTGATCAGGGTAATAAAGAATATCTTTATCAGCAGAGTCTTTGAGCTTGCATGAAAACCTAATCAGATCTCAAGTAGTCATTTCACCTCATCAGCAGTCAGTGATCTAAAGACTGAAATTCCAATATTATTATATTGAACTTAAAGGAGGCTGAAAGTTGTGGCCTCTTTACAAATGAAGATCTTTAAAAATGAAAGCTCATATCTTGAGTAACTGTTTTTACATCAAGACTAACTTTAGCTAGCAAATTTAGCAGCCTAGCCCAATGTTTAGCGTTTCTGCCTCAATACGTCAGCGACTCAGATAATATATAAAACAAAAATAATAAATAAATAAAAAATGAAAGCTCTGGACACTTCTGAAAAAAAAGTCTAAGCTTTTTTGAAAAACCACAAATGCAATGCTATGTTTTTAATGAACAATCAGGACAGTGAAGCAAAGCTTTATGCAAAGCTTCAATGTGAAACAAAATTAAAGAAATTGAATTTACTAAGTAATCTATTTGTTTCACTCTTGCTAATTTCTAAAATAAACGCTTAATATTTTGCACTGAAGCATCGAAGTGTGTGTGTGTGTGTGTGTGTGTGTGTGTGAGTGCAAAATATACAAATGGTAAATTTGTGGGAGAAAATAAACAAAACCTCCACTGAATATGCGAATTTCCATGCATTAATAAACAATTTGTTGATTTCCAAAAGACAAATGTACATATTAATTTCTTGGCGTATGTGAGCAAAAGAGCAATACAGATTTGATAATATATTTTACCAGCTCCTCAACCTGTATCTAAGTAAAATCATCTCAGCAAAATCAGTTTAACAAAAGTCCTTCAGTCGTGGCCTACATTATCATCAATGGCCTATCAGTTAACAAGAGCATGTCATCAGACTCAGGTCATAAATTCTGATAATTCAGCAAAGGACAATGATCTGTTGTCTGGAGACTGACCCTGACCGTATAGCAAACTGCACATTTATCACACATTCACTGGCCTTTTTTGCCTGATCATCCTTCACTGATAAAGAGGTTCCAATATTAACTGACTGTATAAAAACAACAGGCTTTAGATTGTGTGTATCTTGATGAAGGATGGTACTTTGCTCAGTGGGTATAAAGGCTATGTTCTGCCTACATTTTTATATATATATATATATATATATATATATATATATATATATATATATGTAGTTAAGTGACAACAACAATGTAAATATAAGTTCTATATTAGTTGAACAATGATGGAGGTAAAAGTCAAGTTTGTTGCAGTAAAAATAGTTTATTACCTTTTATATTATATTTTATTAACCTAATTCATTCACTTTAATCGAATTACATAAAATATCTTTCATATGAGTTTTTTCCCCCCATCCCACAGTGTCATATTAAACCCATTCTGTAGTCCCGGTTATATTAGTGTATTAGTATTTAATACAAACAATTAAAGCTTTTAATAAAAGTACACTGTACATGGATTGTTTTTTAAATTATTCTCAGATAAAACATTTTAATGCCCTATTACTGTTTATTCTCGGAATTATTAAGAAAAAAGTAATTGTAATTTTATTTAAATGCAACATTCTGAAACTCCTCCATTACCATGAGTCCAGATTGACTTTTACACAAACATTACACTGTGATCATTCAGTGTCTTTGGATTGCAGTGTGAATACTGTATTCTCAGTTGATGAGGTCACCAGCCCTGGTTTATTAGGGGCAATAATAAGAGCTTAAGAGCTCTTTGGCAGTTGTGCACATCAGCACTCGAAAAGGAGTCTAACAAGGTAAAAGACACGGCTATTTTAGTTTGCTGTTTTGTTTTTTGAGCAATGAATTATAATAAAAGATGTTATTCAAACATAGAATACCAAATATTTCACTAATATTAAATATTGACAATTATTTAGAATATTGCTATTGTGCATGCGTAGGGGAATTTATAACACAAATTTCACCTAGTAATATTTAAATGGGTGATTTTTACAGTGTACTATAGACTAGCATATTTATATTAAGCCATAGACTCATCCCAGTAAACAAGGAACGTCCCTGGACGTTCAAAATAGGTCTAAAAGTAGTCTGTCCGTCAAGGACATATTTTAAACGTCAATGGACGTCCAAAATCATTCTTAATAAGTTAGTTAAGTGGTGACCAATCGATAACGTCAGTGGACGTCCAAAATGCGTTTTATACAAGTATTTTATTTCGGGACCAATTAATAACGTCAATGGACGTCCACAATACGTCTAATAGTCGTCTTTTCAAAGTCTGTGTTTGGACGTCTTTTCAACTTTCATTTTCAACCTTAAGAGAACGTTGATTAGACGGCAGTCATTACGTCATTTCAACGATGAATCAACGGCTAAATGTTTATTGGGATTTAATTTACATTAAATGAATTGGGACTTGAAATACTTACTTTTAATATTCTGTCTCTCTACTTACAGAATTTGGACTTGTATTTGATACAGAGTTTTATTTCATTTAGAAAATGAAGTGGAATTAAATGGATTAAGAAAAGGCAAAGTGATTTAAAAATGAACAGCTTACGGACTTGTTTTTAATCGTTCAAATGGTATTTCTCCTTTCCCACCAGATGAGGGCGGCACTTTCCTTAGTGTTAGTGCTACTGCAGCTTTGTATATCACCACTGCTCTCAATCCCTACCCCCGTCTTCAGTTCAGCCGAGAGTAAGTTAAATTTACAACCGTGTTTGTAACCCTGAGTGTATTTGTAACCTAAATTTTACGGGTTTTTAATTTCTCCAGCAGCTAATAGTTTAACCACTGGCTGACTGGCAACTGCCAGGCAACAGTAATTAATGCATTAAATGTGTATCTTCATCCAGAGGTCCATCTAAACCCTGACCTGGAGGATGTAGTCCCTCCTCTTGATGCCTGGACTCCAGTGGAACACTCTGAAACCCCCCAAGAATTAGTCTCTGAAGAAGAATCTTCACCGTTCATGTTTGAGGACAACGTTAGCCTAAAGTGGGTTAGCTGGAATGGCTCACTCCCAAATGGGGCTGCAGGCATCTACAACGGTTACACAGGGCGTCTAGATTACATCTGTAAATTCAACTGTGAGGCTGGGTTCTACACCCCTAGCAAAGGTCCATACTGCAACTACCCTTATGCAGATGCTGAGTATCCTGCCCCTAAGTTTGAGGTCTTGGTCAATGAAGACAACTTCGAGTTCCTAGAGTGGAAAGCAGATTCCTATGGTTCTGTGCCCAAACATTCAGTCAAGACATGCTCCAAACTCGATATCTACGTTGGCAAGAACAAATATGGGTTAGGCAAGGTTGTTGCAAAGCATGAAGCCTTTTTCCTGCCTTGGGAGGGCAAGGAGTATTGGTACAAGAAATATGATGTACTGACCATTAACAGGGACACGTATAGCCAGCATATCTCCCATGTAGAGTATGCCATTGACCAGATTGAGCTGTTCCATCATCCTCCGGAGACCATCCAAATGGCCAAGGCTACCAATTATGAGTGTAACAGTGTTGAAAAGACAGTCCACTTGGAGAAGAGCAGCACAGTGGAGAAGTTCTGGAACATTGGTAGAGAAACTCGTAATGGAACCAACTCAATCATGACAGGGAAAATCCCTATCATCAACCCAGACAATGTGGACTTCACCAAGGAACAGACTGTGAGCTTTTCTGAGGGCACAAAGATGATCGAGACCATCAGCCACTCCATGTCTGTGCAGGTCCTGGTTCCTCCCAATCATTCCTGTACCGTTAGGATGGATGCCAAAAGAATGACTGCTGACATTCCTTTCACAGCCCGCCTGAGTCGGACATACATCAATGGAGACACCCACTGGACAACGGTCACTGGGACATATGACGGAGTGAAAATTGGAGAGATTAACGCTGTGGTGGAACGGTGTAAACCCATCCCTGATGCTGAACCCTGTGCTGCTGAAAGTGACTGAGACCATCTTGCCACTTTTGCCTCACTGTTAATGGTCTTCTCTTCTTTGTGAGGGCAGAATTATAATGATAATATATATTACCTGCAATAAACATTGAATTGCAATAAAATTTGACTTGAATCTTGATCTTAAAATTGTTCCATTATAAAACTAGCAAAAAAAGTAATATCAGTAAATCCTGCTCTTGCAGAAATAAAGGGGGAGGGAGAAAAATGGGGGTGTGGTTTCCTATCCTTCTCCAAATGTTACATAGTGCAGTTTCTGCAGTGCTGGTGTCATATCAAAATAGGCTCTCTTTTTCCTACTACAGGCCATGAATTTGAAGCTGTCTGAGAATAAATGCTAACATTTTTGCTTTTAAAATGAATTTTCTAAGGTAATGATGCTTGCGTTTGTGTGGCACTATGGCATAAGAGGTAATGTCACTGTTAAACAGCTCAAGGGTGCAGGGGTGTGGCTTCCAACCCCGCCTTGGAACACTGAGTGAATGCGTGAGTGTGTGGTGTCTTCTGGCACTTGGTCCAGGGTGTGTACCTGCTTGTACCCAATGATCCCAAATATTGGAGCACTGTTGTTTTTCATTCTAGAACTCACAGGCAAAAAGTAAAGTTCTCTTCAGAATCAGAGGTGCGGACCAAACTGGCTGGTACTGCTTAAACCCAAGATGGAACAAAGCTATTTACTTCTGCTAAGCAATTTCTCAAGTACAATAACAATGCCTTGCTAGCAATTTCATCACAACACAAAATTAGGAATTCCCAGCACAAACGTTTTTAATGTATTTTCAATTTAAAATAAAAATAATAAAAATTTGTAACATAATGAAATACAACAACAATGAATACATATTAACAGCACAATTCATAGCTAATTTGCCCTTAGTTACAAATTTGTATTCATAGATCACAGTGTGACAAAATATACCCTAAAACACACTGATAATTCCCTGCTACTATAATAAAGATGAGGATGTGATATGAGAGAGACAAATGACATTTTGGAGATGTTGGGGAAGATATTTTAGTCCTTTTTTGCCTGGGGTTTGCAACATTAGCTTTGTGGTTTCAGAAATACACAAACATGTATTTACTGAACCATTACAGTGAAAACACACACAAAAAATGTATGTTTAATTTCAACAATTATAATAATCATAGGGCGGCACGGTGGTGCAGCAGGTAGGTGTCGCAGTCACACAGCTCCAGGGGCCTGGAGGTTGTGGGTTCGATTCCCGCTCCAGGTGACTGTCTGTGAGGAGTTGGTGTGTTCTCCCCGTGTCCGCGTGGGTTTCCTCCGGGTGCTACGGTTTCCTCCCACAGTCAAAAAAACACACGTTGCAGGTGGATTGGCGACTCGAAAGTGTCCGTAGGTGTGAGTGTGTGAGTGAATGTGTCTGTGTTGCCCTGTGAAGGACTGGCGTCCCCTCCAGTGTGTATACCCGCAAAAAGCATTACTGAAAATAATGACAGTGCACTCCTGGCTCTAAGGTGTAAATGTGCCTCTATCATTCAGATGCTCAAACATTTCACCAGAATAAAAAGTTAATGGTATAAATATGTGAATTCTAATTTATTTTTTGAGGTGACAGGTGATGTGCTCAGTAAGACGGCCTATTTCAAATATGAGCCCGTATTTATAGTGGGAATCAACAAGTGCACACATCTCCTATCTAAACAGTCAATCTAACTCACAATCACACCATCTCAGCTGTATATGCAAACCTATGCAAACCAGCCACCGGCCTCCAACTGCCTGAAAACATAACTGTCTCTCCAAGAGTAAACACAGATTTCAACATGTCCAAACGTTCCTTGTCAAGCCAGGTAGGTGCTTTGTCTCCTGCAATAAACTGTATTATGTGTATTATTATTGTTGTGACTGTACTGGAGGGTTTGTACATGTTTCATCTAAACACTGGAATGTTTGAGATCTGCTCTGTAATGGTGTTCACACCTCAAGTGTTTATTTGGGCAATAGGGGGCTAAATATTGACTTTAGAGAATCAATGGTCTGTCTTTGTCCTGGTCACCATATTTCCTTTTTCCTTCTCTGAGTAAGCAGAGATAACCACAATCCCAGCTCAGTGAAGACTTCACCAGCTGGCAATACACACTCTTTTCAGAGACATGATTTATCCATATATATATCCATCCATCCATCCATTATCTGTAACCGCTTATCCAATTCAGGGTCACGGTGGGTCCAGAGCCTACCTGGAATCATTGGGAATACACCATGGAGGGGACGCCAGTCCTTCACAGGGCAACACACACACTCATACATTCACTCACACCTACGGTCACTTTTGAGTCGCCAATCAACCTACCAACATGTGTTTTTGGACTGTGGGAGGAAACCGGAGCACCCGGAGGAAACCCACGCGGACACTGGGAGAACACACCAACTCCTCACAGACAGTCACCCGGAGTGGGAATGAAACCCACAACCTCCAGGTCCCTGGAACTGTGTGACTGCGACACTACCTGCTGCGCCACAGTGCCACCTATATATATATATATATAAAATCAAAAAGGGGTGGCATGGTGGCACAACAGTTAGTGGCAACTCAGAAATTGTCCACAAGTGTGAGTGTGTGAGTGAATGTGTGAGTGTGTGTCACCCTGTGAAGGACTGGCGCCCCCTCCAGGAAGTGTTCCTGCCTTGCACCCAGTGATTCCGTGTGATAAGTGATTACAGACAGTAAATGAATTAAAATATCAAAAAGGATTTGTAGAGTTGTCCTACTTGACTGTCCGACCATAATGAATTTGTATATTTTTAAGAGCCCATATACATTTTTTTCTCTACAAAAATACTCAGTAAAATGCAGTCTGGTTAAAACAATCTTTATAATTTCACAGTGCCAAACTACTATACCATGTTACAGTGTGAATGTCTCGAAAATGTTAGAAGTATACTTCAATATAAAACAATTTTGCAACAGTCTTTCCTTCTCTCTCTCTCTCTCTCTCTCTCTCTCTCTCTCTCTCTTTCTCTCTCTCTCCCACTCTCTCTCTCTCCCACTCTCTCGCTCATCTGTGAGTGAAGGAATTGATCTGCTGATATAAGAAGCAGTCTAATGAGGATAAAGAGCATCTTAATAAAGAATCCTAATCCCTCTTCTAAGCCTTCATTACAGCTCCTGCTTCATTCACAACTCCTCCTTCATCATGAAGGCACACTCACTTCATCCCCCGCCATTGTTCTTGCACTTAAATATTTCTCACCAGGGTCCTGATATTTTTTGTCTTTGTCTCATGTCAGTTCAATTTGATCTGCTCATTAGGCTTTGAGATGAGTTGGGGTTTAGTTTGAAATGTATTTCTTTTGTCTACTGTATGGTCTTAGATGGTTCAAATGGAATATAAGACATATGTTTAATGACTCTCAGCCAACTGGGAGCAGCCCATGGTGGAAAAAGGATGTTCTGTGTGAAATAGTGAGAGGTTTATGTTTTGTCATAGAGTAAGAACAATGAGTTGTTCGTCCTTTCTTCCGAACGCTTGTGGAAGATCACTTTTACTCCTAAATGAAGAGGACATTCTGTGGAACATGAAAGACTAGGACATGGTTCTTACACTAAAAGTCCTTGTGAAAGTTAATGTTAGTACTTTGTCATGTCTCTAATAACAGAACATGGACACTTGTCTAATGCTTCTAAGTAATGGAAACTAGGAGTCCACCTTTGCCTTTGTAACAGCTTCAGCCCTCAAAAGAAGAAATGCTTTGAGGTTATTAATCACATTTCCAGGACTATTTTTACACAGTACCCAAGTTCAGTCTTGGATTGTCATGGTTCAAGTACTCCCAAACACATTCAACGATTCCCAAACACTAGATGGTATTTTTTTTTACTGTAAAACAAATGAATTCATTCATGGTCTGTAACCGTTTATCCAGTTCAGGGTCACAGTTGGTCTGGAGCCTATGCAGAATCCATCACTCAAAGAGACTCAAACCCACAACCTCCAGGTTCCTGGAGCTGTGTTACTGTGACACTACCTGCTACGCCGCTGCGCCACCCCAATACTGTAAAAACCAGCTTCAAAATCATTGTGAATGTATTTAGCAGGGAGAACAGAGCCTCTGTACTTTGTGCAGGATATAAAAACCAACACCACTTCCTCCTCAGGACTTCAGGAAAGTGCTGTAAAAATAATGCACTCTGTGAAACTGTAGGGGGAGCCCAGGAGTAAAAACACCAAATTTTACATAGTGTTCCTTTCTAAGACTTTTACTTTATTGTCTGAAAATATCAGAAGCTTATTTACTATTAATTTACTGTTCTAGCACCTGCCTGGATATATATATATATATATATATATATATATATTCTAACCATCCCAAGAATATTGGGATTCTACCAGTGATGTTATGTGTTGAAAATGCTAATATTTACCCCTCAGGCCAGAATTCAACGAGGTACACCTCTCTTTTATCTTCCAGGAGCGAGAGAGACACAGAGTAAGCCCCCCCCCCCCTACATACCCTGTCTTAATTATATGTGAGGAGCATTCAGAAGTGTACAGGAGGATTTTTCAGTTAGGGGTTCCCTAATGGGTTGAGAGTGCTTCCTCCTCCCTTGTTTCTTTTGTTTATTCTGATAGTACAGGGCAGATTTATATCAGCCTAAATCTACAACATCACCCCCTCATTTCACCTACACAGGCCTAATTAGCTTCACTGCACACCAATCATTTCATCATGCGCCTAGGGGGGAAGGCTTTTTCTTTTGTACACAGCCCAACATTAACACCCTTTATTTGATTTCATTAAAGTGCAGGCGTTGTGTTGTGGGTTGTGTTGTCTGTGTGGCTGTGTCGATATGTCAGATGCTGTATTTGCTGATTACCCTTGATGAAAAGATTTATGTAGAAATACACTCTCTTTCACTGATCATTTAACATGCTCAAAATATCTATAATAGAACTACAATATTCTTTTGAAATATCCTTGCATCTTTGACATAAATGAAACACAATACTGTACAAACAGTACAATGAATTCTTGTACAATTTTTATACATAGATACCCCTTTTCTGTAGTCAGTCGACCAGGGCCAGTCTCAGCAGGGCAAATGACTGAAGTTCTGCTGGACACTGGACCTCCAGGACAAGAGCCAAACCTGTCTGGAGAGTAAACCAACATAGCCCTAGTTGTAAGTAAGGCCTAGTTCAAAAAGGCAGCTTAAATAACTTTTTTAACTAATACAGTAGTGGTACCCTGTTACTCTATGGTGGTTACCTTACGGGTATATATACAGTGCCTTAAATTAGGGAGCTTAATTGTACCATATTCTATTAAAATTGAGTTGATTTCATATGCCCCATTTCACCTCCATATATGTTCATTTATTTTAAACAGTTCTATAATGAAAAATTACAAATATTTACTTCTTCTTAAGAAGGGAATGTAATGTAGCTTTAGCGAACACGACTAGACTTTAACACCACTGTTGTACCTTTAAAGGTACATTTACACTGTACAATTAGTGGCCAAATATGTACCTTACCATACCTTTTTTTCCTGAGAGTGTAAGATTGGAACGGGGCAGATATTTTTCAGTCTGAATGTCAGGAATTGTCATTAAAATGCCAGGCAGTATACTGGTTCATTCAATATACCAGTTAAAATTCATCCTATGGTCTGTTTTTCTTACATACTGTAATACTATTACATACAATTAAAAAAAAGAAACCACACAGAATGAAATTAATTATTTCAGTTTTTGGAATACTCTCAAAACATTATTTACTCATTTTCAGTCTCATTAAGGAAAGCATCCTGCTTGTTTTCAAGTATGTTATGCTGTAAGAATGCATAAAACAAAATTTGAAAAAATAAATAGAACACAACATTTTTAATAGCAGGCAGCACGGTGGTGCAGTCAAACAGCTCCAGGGACCTGGAGGTTGCGGGTTCGATTCCTGCTCTGGGTGTTTGTCTGTGAGGAGTTCGGTGTGTTCTCCCTGTGTCCGCGTGGGTTTCCTCCGGGTGACTGTCTGTGAGGAGTTTGGTGTGTTCTCCCTGTGTCCGCATGGGTTTCCTCCAGGTACTCCGGTTTCCTCCCACAGTCCAAAAACACACGTTGGTAGGTGGATTGGTGACTCAAAAGTGTCTGTAGGTGAGTGTGTGTGTGTGTGTGTGTCTGTGTTGGCCTGTGAAGGACTGGCGCCCCCTCCAGGGTGTATTCCTGCCTTGCGCCCAATGATTCCAGGTAGGCTCTGGACCCACCACGACCCTGAACTGGATAAGGGTTACAGATAATGAATAAATTTTTAATATCTCAAGGGGCTGCCTCACTATTAATATTACATTTTTTGTTTGTATTTCCTTAATTTCCATAATAAATCATATAAAACTTACTTGTGTTATAAAAGAGGGGGCAAACCCTCTTAATTTCTTGCTCCACTATCTTGATTTTCTCAAGTATATTAATATATATCGACTGAATAAAAAATGTCTTTGTCAGAGCATTGTGGAGACATGTGCTAACAGCGCTCTGTTTGGTCGAGTATGAGCATGTTACTGCCTCAGGAGAGGGAAAAACCAACACTCCAACCATTGCCATAACAGTGATGTCAATACAGAAACCAAACAGAAGCAAATATGTCAAAGGCACTAAAAATGATTTATTTTTAATTCCTAAACAGGCTCTAACTCTAACCCTAAAGGCCAGTATATGGACATTCAGATATTCTGACTCATTCAACTTACTGACATATTTTATAAATGTTTCTCAACATTAATGAGTTCATAAGAAACCTGAAGCTGTATCCTGTTTGACATAAGCCCTTAGAGAGCACCCCTCAGGGTTTTCTAACATAATAATGAAACTGGCCTTCATCACCCATGTGAAAAAGTAAATGCCCAGAGTAAGTTACTCAGGCAGCAAAGTAACACATTTTACTATGACAATAAAATTCATCTGACTAAACACAGCTCTCATGCTGATTTTTAACATCAGAGGGCTGTAATCGCCACAATTTGTATTAACCCATATTAAAAATTAAAAGGTTTAGTTAATTTTTTAATGTTTACTGTGTATCACTTGGCATGAAACAGTTAACAAGAATGGGAAATAAATGCATAGTGATTTATATGATCTATCTCCAAAAATATTAGTTACCCCTAAGCAATATAATTTACAGTTACCACCAACACACCATGGCAAAGATCTGAGATACTACTTCAGCTCGTTCCAACAGGTGTGTGACGATGGGGAAAGTACCCTTTGCTCTGATTGAGTTCCCATTGGCCATGTCTCTTCTTCCTTGCCCTTCCACTAACCCCTGCAGGCCTCCCTCCACTGCAAATGTTTGTCTTGAGTAAAGAGTGTAGCAGGTGCGGAGCAAGCCCTTCAGGGTTATTAAGTGGAAAGGGGAGAGGAGAATTGCAGAGAGGGTGACTAACTGCAATCAACATCTGCATGTGCCAGCAGCAGCCACTCTGCATTTAATCACCCACCATCATGTCTCCGGCACACACCAGGCGCACGTTACAGCCCGTGGGGGCATGCTCCCAGTGAGCCATAGCTTTAGCTCATCTAAAGCAGCAGGTGGCAGATCTTGAAGGAATACTCAAGCATTTATCAACATGATCTCTATCTGTTATATCTCTATTGTGTAGTTACTTACCATAAGCCATAATGTAGACAGACAAACCATTGATTCAAAATAGAGGCTTATGTCTCTGAGCTAGAACTAAGCCAGTCTGTATTTGCCCTGTTACAAAAATACACACAAACCAACATCAAATCACAGCTGTGTTCAATTTTAGATGTGTAATATAAACTATACACCAACATTTCAAGGGATTTACTGTTACTGCAGACTTTTTCTAGAGTACTGGTGCACTCAGTCGTCTTGATCATTTGGTGCAATGCAGTCAGTCTTATTCTCAGCTTGACAATCTGGAAAAAAATCAACCACTGCAAACATTGACCCTACAAATTCCAGTTTGTGTGTCATAATCTGTGACATAGTCCAGTTTTTTATTACTCCTTTGGTTAATAACTCTGATTTTACAGGTCACCATATGCTTACATGCCCAAAATGTTACCAGCCCTTCTGGAAATGTCTAGAACCCTCCAGACTCTATTCAGCATGTATACTGGGCATTTGGAATTATGGTGTGTCTTCATTTACACACTGTATTACCAGGCTCAGGTATACACCCCATCTCTGAAGACATACTCAACAAAACAAGAAAGATATTTTAACAGTTTCATATTTTGCTTTGGGATTGTTAGTTGAGAAAGTAAAGTGAGAGCACAGTGAAATCAAAGATATATGGTGTTCATCCTTAATTACTGTGAGTACCAAATTACCCTAGACAGTTTTCCTTTGAATGGTCCATTCGTTTTTACCATGAGAATAATGTGAAGGGGTAACAAAAGCCAAAGGTCCAAGGGCTTTGAGTAAGAGAGCTGAATTTCACTTGCTTTATTGACATGACCTTTGACCCCAGAATCTCCAGGAGCTAGGCAGGACGACGCTAGCATAACAAAGTGTCATTTGTAACAACACCACATAATAAGGAGGAGGACCGGAGGAAGACACAAACGCTAAATATTTCCAGTTTTAAACCCACTGATAATTGAATGTGAACTTATTTCTGGAAAGTAATAAATAAGGCTAGAAATGTGATCCTGTGAAGCGTGTTCCCATCATTTTCAGTTGAAATATTTAGCATGGGAAATTTATTTTGACTTCACCTCTGGGACTGGTTTTAATTTTTTATATAGTTTATTTATTTTTCAGGATTGCTGACCAACTGGTGACCTGCAATGACCCTAATCAGAGTCTGTTGGTGAGAGGATGGGTTGTTTAATAATCACAATCTCACAAATGGGCATATGATCAGAAAAAGAGTCGACCAGAGTCAGCAGGAAAATTGTGAGTGTATTTTACACCACATTCAATACTGTGTATCATTATTGATGTAGATTATACTTATTGTGAGTCGTATTTTGCTGCATGGAGTGATTTGTGAGAGCTGCTGTGTTACGGTGGACTCTCAGAAGACTTTCAACAGAAAGCTGAGTCAGTAGAAAGATGAACCATCCAGGGATGAGGAGCTGCTTCAGATAATAGCAGCCCAGCCTGGGATTTCCCTTACACTCATGGACTGTGTGAGATAATTGTGAATGTGAAATCCAATCTGTCAGTCTGTGTGTGTGTGTGTGTGTGTGTGTGTGTGTGTGTGTGTGTGAGAGAGAGAGAGAGAGAGAGAGAGAGAGAGAGAGAAAGTATTTTGTATTTTTATAGTTCCAGAATAGTAGCAAAAAACATCTGTCTTTCAAATGTGATAGAATTCTGAAATCAAGGCTTTTAATATGGAGCTTGTTCTCCTTTTGCTGCAGTAACACCCTATACATTCCTAGGAATGGTTTATACTAGATGCTTGTACATTTATATGAGGATTTGGCTGCATTCAGCCAAAAAAAAAAACCTTACTGACATTTGGTACTAAATATACATCAACATTTCAGCCACAATCAATAATTAATTGTTCAGAACATTAATTGATTAACAATAAAGTGGTGTTCACATACTTTTGACTGCATGATATTGTTAGAATATGCCTCCAGATCCAAAATATGTTAATATATTTATTTGTATTTCTATTAGCAATAATGGCATTTAAGAATAACTAATGCATTAAGGTAGAATCAATTTAAGGTTAGTACAAGAATATAATAGAAAAGGTTCCCCATGAATCAGATTTGTATATGTTACCATTGTATTGAATAAATATACAGCTCTAGAGGAGTTAATAAAAAATGCCCCACAAAGATAGAAATACAAATGCTAATGTATATATGGTTCTCCAGTAGGGCGCAGTGTTGCAGTAACTGTTCTGTATCACTGTCTCGGCTGCTTTTCTCTGCTGAAGAACATTTCAAAAATCATTTCCAAACTATGACTCAAAAGAATATCACCACTTAAGTCAGATCCAATGAGACAATTGCACAAACTACATTTTAGCAACATGAGCTTTCTATTCTCTCTCGTCTGCCATTAGAGAAGGGTTGGAGAAACCCAACACTGCAGGTGAACTGAAAGGAGATGGACTTGCTGGAGATGGTGCTTTGTCCATCAGCTGGGTGTGAAGGGTGTCCAGAGACAAAAGTGCAATGTAGCTGTGTGCCCTGACACTCTATGATCAGCCGTCCAAAGCAATTATATACGTGACTTTTGTGTCGGACACTATTGATGTGTTGTTTAGAATGCTTAGAGGGATACCTGTAGAGCTTTTATTTTGTTGTAGTGCTGTTTTGAGGGGTGTTGGTCCCAATGGAGCGCAAAAGAAAAGGATAACACCCACCTAAAATACCATAATGCTGATCTATTGACCACTAGACTATTTCTGAAAAGGCCCCCATGCTTATCGGGAAAGACTTATTCTCCTGAGCCTTTCAAGTACTCTATTAATAATTATATAATACATTTATTCTAAAATATAATTGTCTGGGGTATAACATGATAAGGGGAAACTGAACCTAAAGGAAAAGGACAAAATTTTGTTTTAAAGGATGTACTCCAACATTTTTCAACCTAGTCTCTTGGACAAAGAAGAAAAAGGCTTGTTTTTATAATGGGCAACATTTCCCTACAGCCTCAGAAAAAATTAGAACAGAGATACATTATTGTTGCTAAAGGTACAAACAGCATAAATGTGTAGCTGTGAAACAGATTCAAGTACAAAGTGTTTTTAGTATTCAAGCCATATTCTCAAAATATCATCAGTGAAAGTTCACAGCAACAGCACAATGTTTCATGATAAAGACAATTTTATAGCATAATCATAATGTTATAAAGATAACATCAAAACCTAAATGAAAACATACGTATTTAAGCTTGTTTTTGGAAGTACGAACAGATTTATGACTACACATATTAAAATAAAATATTTGTTTTATAAAATAAAACCTCAGTGGTTTTTAAAAACATGAAAGAGGCAAGAGTTCCCCTTAGATGCCACAATGGTTATCCATTACAGTAAACTATCTCTTGCCAAAGTGTTAATGAGTAACCCGCATAAACAGGTGATTACACATGTGGACTACTTTAGAATTATTGTAAGCGCTTTTTTTAACTGCTGCTAACTTACAGGTCTGATATGGTTCATATTTTCTGATGGGTGGGTTCAGCTCATAATTATACCAAACGCTTCTGAACGCAGTTTATCAGCACTCTTACTTTGAAAGGGGGTTCTGTTGCACAGCATTATACAAGTGAAAGTTTCTCAATGTTCGTAAACTAGATTGAGCTACCGCGTTGCTGCCCTTCCACCTCTGTAAAACAACCATATCAAACTGCAATTTTCGTTTATTTATAATGACTGATTGATTGATGAACCCGAAACGCGCATGCGCAAGGACAGGCCGTTAACGCTTGTGCAGCAAGACTTTAGCAAGTTGGCTAAAGTCATGTTGGGTTTGAGACCTTGCCTGATGTTATTGTTGTAAAGGAAGTAGTGCATCTATAAACATATATATATATTAAAAATATGCTAAAGTGTATTTTAGGAGGTTGTTAAGATAAGTACCTCTGCTCATTTAAACTACACTGACTTAAGTCTAATTTTGTGGTGGAAAAGATGATGAAAATGAAACAAGCTACTTTTTGCAAGTGAAATTCAGCCATTCCACCTTAATTTGCTCTGCAGTGTTATGGAGCTGGTACATACTGTAATTCTATCAATATTTATAGGCCCTAATTCAGTTTATAGAAAAGCTATTTCATTATGATTAAAATATCATATAATTGTCAAATTTCCGTGTATGTTAAAACACTTTAAAGAAAGTAAAATGACACATTTGTCCGAAAAATACATCAGTTGCACTGATTTAGATCTGTTTTTAATTCTATATATGAAAGCATAATAACATTTTAACTCTAGATTTTTAAAGATAGAATTTCCCTTTTGACACTTAGTGTCCAGCAGTAATTCATCCCATGACCCCTATGATTTTCATGCTTTCCCTGGACTTTCCCTGAGCCAGTGTGAGGACTGTCCAGTAATACATGATCAGTCAAATAAAACTCTTACAAATCACCATGCGGAGGCCAGCTCTTGGGTTCTTCAGTACTGGACTCCCCTGGTTCTGAGGCCTGAAGGAATCTGATGGCCGGCGACAGCTACTGGAGGAGCTTCAAAGGCGCGTGCAGATGTGTGACTGCTCTAGCTCTAATCCCTTTAAAGCTGGATCTCATCCGGATCTTTTTCATCTGCCCTCACACCAGCAGAGCTTTTTCCAAGGACTCTGTAATGCACTGCATTAACAGATAAAGGCTTGCTCCTTACAGCTGCTGCATGCTGACAGCTAAACAGAAAAACTCTCTCTGTCTCTCTCTCACTCTCTGCATTGCATCTTTTATAATCTGTCTCTCATTTTCTCTGTCCCTCTACTCTCCCACCCATGGCTTTCATTTGGTTCTTCCTTTTCCTATCCTTATTTGTGTCTTTTATTTTGCCTTTTTGTCATTAATTAGTTCTTACTGTCCTTCAGTTTCTCATTTTTCTCTTCCTTTTGTGTAGTTTCTTGGAAGCTCTGCCTCATAATTTTTATCCTTCCTTCCTTTTTATTAATTAATTTATTTTTCTTTTATACTCCTGTTCTCAGTTCTCTTCAGTAAGCCGTAAAAGTAAGAGCTAGCATTCAGAGTCAGGCCATTTCAGTTTTAACACCTGAATGTGTTATATTTGAATAATATCCTATATATTGCAATACTAATATAATAAATAAATAATGATTAGGAATATGCCTGTGTAATAATTGAATCAGTACTGCAGAGGTTAGAGTGATGAAAAGGAATGAAAAAAAAACAATATTAAAATACAGAGCAGAGAACTGCTCTCTCTCTCTCACTTTCTCTCTGTCTTTCTAATGTCATATTCACTGTCTGCATTTTGCAGTAGCTTCAGATTCTTAGATATTTAAATCTATGAGTAAATCATTCCCATTTCTTCCATTTTTGTTCTTGTCTTTCATAGATTCTCACAGTGTAAGGAATAAAATATTAGGGATTTCCACTATTTGAGTACAATATAACAATAAACTATGCTAATAGGCATTCGAGAGCACATCTGTCAAAAATAGACATGGAGATTTTCTCATGAACGGCAGTGATTTGTAATCATAAGGAAAGTTTTGATACTTTTAACCCCAACTTTCGACCTTTTGGGTTTGGTGGTCACAGTAGGACTATGTTTATTCAATGAATTCCCAGGATTGTGTGCTTCTGAATTGAGAGCTGTGTTTTTTCTGCTTGTTTTGTGCTGAAGGACGATAAGATGAAATTTTTTGGGAGTGTGTAAATGTGCCACTGTTGCCCCCCAGTTCTTTGGTCCTGTGTGTGATGGATTCAAATGTTTTCCATCATGGTGACCTAGACGCCACATCTGCCACTACCACTCCCCTGAGGCTCCGGAGCATGAGAACCACCCTCCTCCCTCCAGTTCAGACCCATACCCCATACACTTTACTCTCTCTCACTCTCTCTCTTCTAATGTTAGTATTTTTACTGCTGCCGAGATAAATGGCTCTTTACAACAAACTGTCCCAGATTTTTGTCAGTCCACTATGAATTCAATTACAGACCTTTGCATATGTTGCTCTGCATACCTGTTTGCCCTCTTTCGCCCTGTTTTTCAGTGGTCAAGGACACCACAGCTGGTATTACTTGCATGATGCTTTCGTGTCACTGACATGAAAGTGACGTGGTGGTGTGTTAGTTCATGTTGTGCTAGTATGAGTGGATCAAAACATCAAGCAGTACTACTGAAGTTTTTTTAACCCTTTAGCAGGTGCAGCTTGTACATAATAGGTGCAACCACCCGCTCTGATAGAAATATTATTTTAATGTATATAAAATACATTTTGTAATATATATAACATATGTAATATATACAATGTATTAAGAAAAGAGCACTTCCTCTTCATTTATGTTGCTACTGAATGATGGGAGCAAAGCCAATCAAAACTACTTCTGAGAGATAATATGCACATTTACTAGAAAAAAAACAGAGCTTCGTTGTCCTGCGGTATGTGTTCAAATTTATTGGGATGGTTGTTGAAACTGAAAATGTGTCACAAACAGGCCCCCCTCAGGGTCTGTGCTATAAGCCACCAATCAAAAGTATCCAGCCAGCATCTTCCTGTGACCACTGATGAACAACAACAGGATGGCTAACACAAACTGTGCAGAAGCAGATAAGTTAATGTCTCTGACTTTACATCTATGAGATGGACCAACGAGGTAGTGTCTAATAGTGTGGACCGTGAGTGGACACAGGGTGTAAAATCTCCTGCATCACTTCTGTGTATTATATTATATACTTTGAAAATGTCTTGTATGAAGGAGATGTATGGCTCATATACAAGATAATTCACTAGTGTTTCTGCTTTTCCCATAGTACATTCTTACTTACTCTCTCACACTGTCTTGTACACAACCCTCCCTCCCCAACCTATCTTCTCCAAAACACCCCACCCCCACATTCACATCTCGTTTCTGTTTCCCAGCCTCTGCCCCTCGATAGCTCTTGTGTAAACATCTAATTGAGGATGTGATATGAAAAAAAATAGAAACGAGAAAAAAAAACATTTTTTTCTCTGTTGTGAGCAAATGGTCATTTCCTGTTACAAAAGCCTCATGGGCTGCAGGACAGTGGTTTGTGGGTTGTTTACCCTTCGGTAAAATTACATTAGCTTGACACCCAGGAAGCCGCTGCGTGTGAAATCTACAAGACCTAGAAACGTCTGCGTAATCACAACACTGCTAACACTCAAAAGGTGATGAACTTACTCGGCTTATTGAATGCTGACAATGCACCGCTACGTTTCACTCCTTTCACACAACTCCGCTTAGTGCAGCCTCCTTAAAAGCTCTCTCACGAACATGTGACAAAACACAACAATGAAACAATGCATGCCGAAATGGCACCACACTTCCATAAGTGAGGCCCAAATGGAACTATGTGAAAAAAAATGTTTTTTCCTGTAATATAGAGCTCTGTTAAAAACATCAGTCTATATTCACCTGTACAACAGTCACATCTCTGCTGTCATGTGTACATATGTATAATGTTCTATGAGGGAAGTACACCGTATGCACAAAAGGTTTCAATTGTTTTCAAAAACTTTTCATCCAACATTTCTTTTGGTGGAAATTTACTGGTGTCTCTCCTCTTCTAAAAAATCTTTAAACTAGATACTGGAACTTGAGAATGTGATGGAATTCAGGCAAAAAAGATCACATCCTTAAGATACTGGGACTTCCAGTCCAGAGCACACCAAAATGAGTCAAAGAGAGAAACAAACAATATACTTCATATGTTCCTGTTGAGTGCTGAAAGAACTACAGTGCTGTTCTAAATATTTATCAGTGCTTGAGTGGTTTTTTGACTTCTGCTTTTGTAATTTTGTAGAGTGACTGGAGTGATCTGAGGTCTTGATGTTTTCAAACCTGTTTAAATTTTATGACTCAGAACGTATAGAATTTATGTGTCCTGTCTGTAGTTAAATATTCTCAAACAAGTATTCTGCCAAAAGCAACATATCCCACTCCATTTTTTCCTCAAGGATAGTCACTGTGTGTGTGGGGGTGTGATACCCAGTCTACCCCAACCTTAACAAAAAGGACAAGAAAAAGGAACAAATAAAATTGACAGCACGTGTGAGATTCTCCCCATTTTCAAATATGATTAGGATAGTAAAGGTCAAGCTGGGTAAGCCTGGCTTAAGAAATAAAAGTTAAATATGAATGTAGGACACTCTACTCATCTCTGGCCCTGACATTTCAGTACTTTTATTGATGCTGTTTTTTTTCCAAAGCTATTAAAATGTTCTAATTTTATTCACCTCATTATTTCACTCAAGTACTTTAACTTAAGTTATATATAAGGATACTCTGTGGACCTCTGCACAGACACTGACACAAAAATTCTGTACCTCCTATCCAACTGTGGTCATATCCTCAGCTCATTTAAGGTGCGGACCAAGTATTCTCTTTTGATCTGTCGCAATGGCCTTGACCTCTGTATGACTCTACATTTATGTCCACTTACCACTCCAGACTCCCATTTCCAGTATTACAGTGTTTTGATGGTCGGGTTTGTTTTTTTCCATTTACAATTAGCAGGGCTAGACAAAAAGGAAGTTTAAAAATATTTTACTGAAACCGCTGTCATTTTAGCAAATATATAAATTTTGTGATACATAAGCAATAAATTAAAATAAATTTAAAAACATCTACCTAGACTGAACTTTGGGCACTTGGCTTAGCCACAGAAGTCTCTAACGTGTAATAAGTAATATTTATGATGTTTCAGCTCGTTGGGACACAGGGACTCCTCAGAGGAGCAAGCATAAGAACGTCAGTGAGGTCAAACTGAAAGACACTGTCTGACAGCTGATATGATAAGAAGTGTATAACTACAGGTTAAAGAATATTAACAGTGAACAGGTGACAAATGTTAGACACAATGTTTCACAAACAAAATTGTGGGTGGGTGCTTGCTGTTTAGAGTCCTCTAGTAAATGTAAATAGGATATATAATTGAGAATTAAAATATTCCAATAGTAGAAAAAGGTACCTCTCATTCAACTGCCTGAATTCCCAGTGGACATTTGAGGCAGGTTAGCTTGTTCTTCATGCTTAATCGGAGTAAATGAGAATTCAGATTAACCAGGGATCTGGAGGTTGTGGGTTCGAGTTCCACTCTGGGTGACTGTCTGTGAGGAGTTGGTGTGTTCTCCCCGTGTCCGCGTGGGTTTCCTCCGGGTGCTCCGGTTTCCTCCCACAGTCCAAAAACACACGGTAGGACAGGGGTGTCAAACCAAATCCACGGAGGGCCATGTGGGTGCAGGTTTTCTTTCCAACCACGCAGAAGCCACACCTCATTCCACCTGTTTTTAATCATTGGATCTAATCAATAGATCTTGACTTTCAGTAGTGTGGGGCTTTTGCGTGGTTGGAAAGAACACCTGCACCCACACAGCCCTCCGTGGATTTGATTTGACACCCCTGCGGTAGGAGGATTAGTGACTCAAAAAAGTGCCTGTAGGTGTGAGTGAATGTGCGAGTATGTCTGTTGCCCTGTGAAGGACTGGCGCCCCCTCCAGGGTGTATTCTCGCCTTGCGCCCAATGATTCCAGGTAGGCTCTGGACGCACCACGACCCTGAACTGGATAAGCGCGTACAGATAATTAATGATTGAATGAATAATATTTCTCGCAAAGGTTTACTTTATTTTTTTATTTTGCTTTTAGGTTTCCTGCTATTGACTGACCGAGCTGTCACACCACCCAGCAGTACTGATATCCTGCTGGAGAGCCCCAGCTTACTGACGGAAAACATCAGTCCTCAGTTTTAAATTTAAATGGAAGTGCACTATCATCCAGTGACTTCCACCTTATCAAATAAGAGAACAATGTGTTCATTCACAAAGAGGTCATCCGGAGGAACAGCAGCAAACTGGGAAACATACTCAGCAAAGACAAGAGTACACACGCAACAATAATGACATGTAAATCATAACCCTGTGTACACATAAGGATATGCAAGACCCTACTAGAGTGCAAACAATGCAAGACAGAGAGGATCAGGAACAAAGAGTAACATTTCATAATACAGCAGGCGTCTTAACCTGTACTTACCCAGAACTTACAATGTACCCTCATGCGTTTTGTGGTGTATTTTTCCACAATTTAAAATGTATTTACCCGGTCCTTACAGTGTACCTTCCCATAACTTCAGTCTGAGGTGAGTTAAGATGTCATTTAAGGTGGAATTTATATTATTAAGTGAGACTACAGGTACTAATTATTGCAACCGGGTCTCATGGCTATTCGTGTTATATTCACATATATAGGGGACTGCAGTTCGTGACATAGTCGCATATTTTTGACATTTTATGCGACAATATCACGATCATAGATGTATGGGTAATTACCATAGAAACACTATGCGACAGTAATACGAAAACTCTTCCTCATTACAGGCGTCATTACTCATAAAATAGAAAAGGACATAATAAGAATTACATAACATAGGTTTATATTCCAACAAAGGCATAAAGTATTTTATTATAATATTTCTCCTAAGCAATGCTTATTATTGGTGTCCTACTTTAGCTTTAACTCTAACGAGAACATTTCTTTCACTTATTTTAGCAAATAATTAATTAGTAACTTTATATTTTCCGTAAATAAAAATAAGACCGTGGTATTAACGGATGGTAATGGCGCCTTAATGAGGAAGTATTGTCGTGTTACTGTCGCATTACACGGCGCACGGATATGACGGTTTCTATGGTAATTACCCATTCACTTATGATCCTGAAATTGTCGCAATGTCGAAAATATCCGACTATGTCACAAATTGCAGTCCCCTATATATGTGACTATATCACGAATAGGTGTGAGACTGGGTTGAATTATTCGTAGAACATTGTTTTATGTTTTTTTAAGTAATTATCTTAAATTGGTACTTGTTGACATTGTTTAACCATCTTTTGTGCACTTTGTGTAGACGAGGAAAATAAATGCTATGATATGTTTGTGTCTTCAATCCAATGGCAGAGCAAATCTTGAACAAATCGCAGAAGTAAAACTGACTCCCTGTTGTTTTTGTGTATTTACAGAGTAAACCGGGATAACAGTTGTCCACTACATAATCCAGCCCGCTCTCCGTTGTTTCATTGTAGTTATGGTGTAAGAAGCAGAGACCTATGTGGAACTACATAATCCAGCCCACACCCTGTTGTTTCCCTGTACTTACAGTGTAAGAAGGAGAGAAGTGTGGGCAACTACATAATCCAGCCCACACCCCGTTGTTTCCCTGTATTTACAGTATAAGAAGGAGAGAACTGTGGGCAACTACATAATCCAGCCCGCTCCCAGTTGTTTCATTGTAGTTATGGTGTAAGAAGCAGAGACCTATGTGGAACTACGTAATCCAGCCCGCTCCCCGTTGTTTCACTGTACTTACAGTGTAAGAAGGAGAGAACTGTGGGCAACTACATAATCCAGCCCACACCCCGTTGTTTCCCTGTATTTACAGTGTAAGAAAGAGAGAACTGTGGGCAACTACATAATCCAGCCCGCTCCCAGTTGTTCCCCTTTATTAATGGTGTAAGAAGAAGAGAACAACACTTAATTTGTCGTTTCTTTATAATTATTGTATAAAAACGTGTATAATGCTTTGCATTTCTTATTATTGTGACAAATATATATTTGTCTTTGAATGACAAGCCTTCCATAGCTGTGCACTTGAGAGGTAACTTCTTTCTACTTTTCCTGTCATGAGCTGTTGTAGAACTGGACCTTCAGACCTGGGAGGACATTTCAAAAGTATGGAGCCAATGCTCATCACATTATTCAGAACGATACAATGAAGTACAAGACAATTAGAAGCATAATAAGCCCCTGGAATGTGAGTGAAACTTGCCTGCTGAATAAAAGCGTAACACAAAGCCCCCAATTGTTAAATTACCAGTAGGAACAGGTAAGTATTTTATACTGTTTCATATAAATCTTAATCTGATTGTTATGGGAAGGTACACTGTAAATACCAGTTAAATCCACCTTTAAAATGCTGAGACGATGCAGTAAGTGTCAGGGACGTACATACAAAAACACGGGATGGTAAATATTTTAGATGTACGCTGTAAATACACTTTAAAATGCGAGAAGATTCCTTCCAATGTAAGCGAGAAGATTACCCGTTAAATACAATTTAAAACATGGGAACGTACACCGTAAAATGTTTGAAGATACGTAGTAAGTGCCAGGAAAGTACACGTTAAGATGTGGGCTGTATTATAAAGAGTTACTGAACAAAGCTTCAAGCATAAACAGTTCATTTAGTTTGGTCAAACTCTAAAACCAATTTTGAAAAATCTTCTGTTTTCTGTCTTTGTAAACATTTTGATTTCCTTAACGAACAGACAAATTATTTAGGATCAAATCTTACATTAGTATCTGTAAAGTTCTATTAAACATTATGTCCCTCTCATACATGGTTAACTAAGATATGTAATTTTATAAATATCTTGTGTTTAGTTTGTGTTTTTTTGTTGGAGCTTGTTCAGGACCACTGAGACGTCCCAAGGGGGAGGCTTAGAAAATGATTAATTTTCCATCTCAGGCCCTGGGGAAGTTCAACCCCCCTCCAGTCTCACACTCTCTCCGGTAGGTTTTGCATGTGTTTGCATTGGATGAAGCTCCTGAATGACAGCAGCTCATTTATACAACAAACACAGTTTTACATAAAGTCTGTCAAATGTCTGTTGAGCTATGACAATAACAACAACAACCATTAACCAATAACCAAAACAAGCATCTGAACAAAGAACATCCCAGGCTTCTCTGAGTGTTTACTGTAAACAGACATGTGTGGATAGTTATCATTTTCCACTGACGGCTCTGTTCCCAGGCCTCTGGAGGAACGCTGCTGCTGCAGAAACTGTGAAAGCTGAGAGCTGAGAGATCATGTTGGACACCAAATGTCCTTGAGCTTTTTCACTTTGTCTTAAGGTTTGTTGTGATCCGTTTTAATGGTAGGTGACAGGTGAGGGAAATCTGAGTACAAGCTCAAACACGAACACACACTCACTCACACTTACCCAGAGATGGTCAAGTCAGCAGTTGTTTTAGTGGGAAAATGCAGAGCAGTTTTGTAAAAATAAGGGCCATTAGTTCTGTTTTTCACATTCAGTCTTTCTCAGTTTATTCACTTCAAATTTGTTTGACGAATGCAAAAATGCAACCCACGTTGACTCAACATTTAGTCATCATTACTACAATATTAACGTGTGAAATTAGTATGGCAAACCTGATCTTTGTTGCAAAATATTAGAATTTTAAAAAGAGACTTTATTTATATTAATAATGTCCTTATATTAAAAGAGGGTAGCACAGTGAGGTACAACAGGTAGTGTCACTGCCACACAGCCCCAGGGTCAGGGGGTGCTTAGCTCAATCTTTGCCTTGGGTCACTGTCTCCAAAGAGTGTGGTGTGTTCTCTGTGTCAGTGTTAGGTTCCTCCAGGTGATTCAGTGCCTCCATACTCTCCAAAATTACATATTGATTATACTGTGGTGCAGCAGGTAGTGTCGGAGTCACACAACTCCGGGGACCTGGAGGTTGTGGGTTCAAGTCCCACTCTGGGTAACTGTCTGTGAGGAGTCTGGTGTGTTCTCCCCATGAAACTGTCCACTCCAGGGTGTATTCCTTTCTTGCACCCAATGGTTCGGTGTAGGCTCCAGACCCACCACAACCGCAAAAATGATCACAAATGAATTAAATTAAAATTTTAACCAAATCCTACATTATGTACAAATTTTTTTATGTATGAATGAATGTATGACACATAGACAATGTATTTATTAGAAATATTCATTCATTCATTATCCAGTTCAGGGTCACGGTGCAAGGAATTACTGGGTGCAAGGCAGGAACACACCTTAGATTTGGTGCCAGTCCTTCACAGGGTAACACACACACACATTCACTCACGCACTCACACCTACGGACACTTTTGAGTCGCCAATCCACCTACCAACGTGTGTTTTTGGACTGTGGGAGGAAACCAGAGCACCCGGAAGAAACCCACGCGGACACGGGGAGAACACACACGGGAGAACAGTCACCCGGAGCGGGACTTGAACCCACAACCTCCAGGTCCCTGGATCTGTGTGACTACAACACAACCTAGAAAAATTATTATTAATAAGACAAAGTAATTATGTTATTTCTGGATAGTTATGCTTAGCACTATGGCACTACAGATGTTTATATTTTCATCATACTGGAAAAAACAAACAAATAATTAAATAGATCGGTCCACTTTCAGAGTAATATCCCATTCTCAAATGACCCCACACTGTTGTCTATGTACAACTGTTCTTACATAAGGACTATGTTTGTTTGTTTGGGATGAATATCCTGGTCCTGCTGGACGCTCTGGTGCAGTTTGATAAGCTTCGTCTCAGCTCAGTTGCTGTGAATTTTTGGCTGCTTCCTGTAGTTTTTATGGGGTGTGACATCACATATTGTCTTTTGAGGGCCATTGTGGTGTTTATGTCTCTGCTGGAGATTTCTGACTGGGAAAACTACAGACATTCCTTGGACAAGAAATGGACAATTGAAAATCAAAAAAATGTGTCAATGTATAAGGTTCTGAAATGTTTTGTTCAATGGAAGAAGCACTTTGGTTCCCTAAAAAAGTGAAATGTTATGTTTAAAGGACCTCTATATTCATGCTCCACTCTAGCACCTAGACCACTCTTTGGAATTAGAAGCTCTCATAGATAAACTATTGGACATAAATTAGCTATTTGTCTCTTTTTTAGGTATTGAATTCCCACCACACCCTTACTTATGGATTTGTTCCTTTGTGCTTTCCTATCCAACTGTTATTTTAGCAGGCCAGATTTGACACCTCCCAGCTCAACATGAAAATACCTGAGCCACCCAACACTTAAACTGTCATCGTTCATCCAGTGTCACTGCAGACATTTAAGGAGCCTGTGAACCTCATGGATTTATGGCTTTCTTCTGTGCACACTTGTATACAGCAAGCTGATGTGACCATAAGTAGCTGATATCACAAATAAACTTGTAGCTGAGTGCTCCTCAAGCCTCACAGAAATCTTCCAACATCCAGTGTTAAGCCTTTCACAAAGAGTAGAGTCTGTCACTGCAGCCAGGGGAGATGTTCACTTACATGTGGATATATAAAACACATAACATAGTCTTATTGATTTCTCAGACTTTAAAACCACCTACTGCTTTGGGCTGCTTTGTTAAATGTGGATTTGAGGCTCTTTACTTATTGTAACTTACATTAAGCATGTTGTGAATTACATCAGGGGTGCTTTTGAACAGATAAATGGACTTCAAAGTGTGTTTAACATACAAATGATCTCAAACACCTTGTATATGTTTACTTCAGCCATACAATGAACCAGGAAGGACATGGCTACTTTTGATCTTCTCACACTGTTGTATGTGGCTGTGGTGCTAATAGGCTCTGGGCTGGGATAAGAGTGGAAATGTGGTCATGGAAATAAAAGCACTGACTTCCTGTGGACTCCAAACATGTTTTTGGACATGAGGCACATTCAGGGAAACCATCTTGAATAATGAAGAGAACTAGACTTTTAGACTTTTAACACTTTGGATATGAAAAATTTCACCAGTCGTTGTTTATTATATCATCGCTGTCCGAAGAAAAACATCTATCTCCAAAAGAGTACATTTACAGGAGAAAGGCTAAACCTTCTTAACTTTCAATAGATATCAATTTATAATGATTTTATCGTAAGTCATTTTGGAGCTTTTCTATTGGTCCATCCATCATGGAATTTTCACACAATGTGAACTCAAATTACGCAGTAAACTAAAAATCAACAAAAATGCACATACATATTTTTTTATTTGAACAGTGATGATTTTCAATGACAACTCATGCGGAGTTAAATATTTAAAAGTATGAAAGAGTAGGCTATAATTCCAATGGTCTTTTAAATGCACCTAAATTTAGTGGAAACTTATAAATCCAACATTTCTTCAGAAAAAAGGGTTATTATAGAAAAAAGCTGCAGTAAAGCTTTATTCTAGATGTACATTGGTGCAAGAATTCAACACTGTGCATTCAGCACTGTATTTAATGAGATTGAATAATTATTTTGGAATCTTAAACACCACACCAGCTCATTCCAAAGGTATGCTACATCTCTCAAGAGAAAGTACTTCCACTGCTCTACAGCCCAATGATGGAGGAATTTATACCCCTAACACTGAGCATTTTGGCATTTTTTAAAAGTATAGCCCCTTCATCACCTTCTTCAGACATTTTCGAACAACCGACTGCTTTGGAATTTGTGACAGGATACACAGGACTAGCATATGTACCTCATTTGAAACATTAAACTAAAGGAGAGAGCAGACCATGAGCTTCTTTCCCATGACTGAACTGCAGCTATTTCCACAGAGCATGGAGCCACACTTTCCCCCTATGATCACTGATCCTTGGCCTCCTACAGAAGAGAGCTAGAGGAATATTATGTTATAGAGCTAGAATAACTTCAAAGAGATTCTGATTTAAAAACAAACATTAAAAAGGAAACCTTCATTATAATCAATGAAATGTAAAATTACTGACTCCCTTTGCAGTGATTGTGATACGAACCATAGTTGATGTAATTTACACTGCATACATAGCCATTTTTAAAAATGATTTATGATGGCAAATTAAACAAATTTCTGTTATTTTGTTTTCAATGCTTTAAATTAAAGTTTTTATCACCACCACTGTAAACCATTCTGAATCAGTACAATACTCTAGGGCCACATTTCACATCGTATTACAATCTTTTTGTAATGTAATATAATGTGCAATTATTTGTCACACACACACTGGAACACACTAGAAGCGTTTGGGGGTTCAGTGCCTGGCTCAAGGGCACTTTAGCCATGTATGTTCCTGCTCATCCTAAGGATCAAACCGGCAACCTTCCGGTACCAAGCCCAGTTCTCTAACCGTTAGGCCAAAGCTGCCCCCTTCCATTCCATTGAACATTTGGCCCTAAACAGTAATAACAACTAAGGAAAACATTTTTTAAAATGTATTAACACTACAGAGTATTGTTTCCTTTCATGGTCCTGAGGCTGCCTGTTGTCTGGCTTTTGCTGTGGTTATTAAGATGCCTTCTGAGCAATGTTAGTGTGAAGGTCGTGTGCATGTTGGTGTGCATGGCAGGTGGAATCTCAGACATTTTTAGCAATTTACAAATTGGTTTGACACATTGTTTAGGTTCCAATAAGAGGACATAGCAGTGAAAAAGAGATGTGTAGTCAACCTATAGCATGGCTACCCAATCCTGGTCCGTTCCTGGAGATCTACCACCCTGCATAGTTTAGCTCCACCTTTAATAAAAAAACACCTCATCCAGGTAATGAAGGCCTTGAGGGGCATTTGAATATTAGAGCTGGGTGAGTTAGGTTTGAAATCTCCAGGGTGGTAAATCTCCAGGACCAGGATTGACCAGCCCTGACCTAAAGTTAGCTATCTTCCATCATCCATGCTGATGACTGGGCCTGCTGACCATTTGTTTGGCATTTTATTCCCAATAGTGACTTAGGATTTAGTGCTGCGTTTGTGTCAAGCTGACAGGGAGGAACCAAATACATGCCAGACCACTCTGATCTGAAGCTGAAGCAACATAAGACAAGGAGGCGAAGATAAACTGGGGAACTGAGTGGTGCTGCTGTGTCCCAAGAGATCTGTGGATGGAAAAAGGCCACAAAGTTCCCAAACACCCCAGTCATGACGGGACTTTTCCCTGACTTCACCTTCTGCTTCATTATCAGTGATTTCACAGAGGCTTGTTGGAAATATATTAGTCTCAGCTGAAACTCCTGAGAGAGTTCAGAATTTGTAGAGGGAAAATATAAATTAGGCCAGTCTAAGAAAAGAATATACAGAATGTTCTTTGCTGATGTAATTTGTTTATAGTTTACAGGAAACTATGGATGGTCTTATAAGAAAAACCAAATGCTGGTCAGAAGTGTAGTATACCAAGAAATGACCACCATAGTATCACTGTTCAGGTAGTTCCAAAAGACAAAAACAGTGCTCTTTAAGGATATATTAGATTACTGTCAAATAGTGCTCTAAATTAAAGATAAACAGTTGGTGGCAAACACATTCAAGCAAAATATAATTATTTTTTCAGGCATGATAATAACTTTCGCAGTCTACTTAAAGGAGAATTGTGGCAAGTTTTCTTATAATAAACTTGAAGACAATGTAGATGATTCTGTTATTCTCACAGAAAAACAGACTCCTACTCGTGTAAGGTGGAACAGTGTGTTTAGTAAGAAGCGAACAGTACCCTGTCCGTAGTTAAAGTTTGTATGCTTTTATCCACTGTTTAAATTACCACAGAAACTCATCTATAACTCAAGTCTGTGTTTATTTTAATGGAAAGGTGAGAATTGGTATGAAATGGGAATAGAACAATATCTTTAACCCTTTTAATAATTTTAATTGTTCTGAGGTCTCCTCTCTGTCCAAATGTCTATATATTCCGTTTCTGGGTATTGCCTGACCCAGAGACACACAGAGAGAAAGCCTGAGTGATTTCAGACAGAGTTATTAGTTTCTTTCCCATTTATAGTGTCAGAGCTGCGTATAAGCACTGGACCTTTTTCGAGCATGCAAACAGACCAGAAAGCAAGCAGTCAGAGTGCTGCTCATAGCTAGTAAAGAAACATTCTCTGAATTTTATTTAAAAAATAAGATTTATTGAGTAAAATCACAAACATCACCTTTAATATGCCAATTTAATAGACTACCTCAAATACAACTTTATTACAGAGGTGGGTGAATGTGGCATCAGGAGTCTAGCCCAGTGATTGTTTCTGTAATGATGTGATGTTTTTGCCGTGGGGTGTAATATACCCCAGTCTACCACATGGAGGGGAACAGACCTGTTATGCTATAACAAAAGCCACGTCCTCTTTCTAGAAGGAGTTTTGCACATTCACAGAATAAAATACTGTGTAATGTATGAAAGAAACACTTTAGTGACTGCTTTACTTTAAATAGAGAGCATTAATCTGTGATTTTTACATAAAATGTAATGTTATTGTTGCAAGAGTGTACCTGCTTTTCCTTTGATTCCTGTTTCCTAAAACAAAGTAGACATAAATGCTATAAACTGAAATATCTAAGCATTCTAATATGAAAATGATCAATAAATGTTTCTCTGCTGAAGAAGTCTTACAAAGGCAGGGCATGATGTTTCACTCAGAAACAGCTCTTTAAACTTTACAGTTTTTTTAAATATTTAATATCTTTCAACTTATTCTGCTGACAAGTTTTACGATTTTCGTCAGTTTGAGCTTTTAGTCAGCATAACAATCAGTGCCTTTAAATATGAACTCTGAATGGCTTTTTATGTCTAAATAAATGATAACCCTCTTCTCTGTTGGGTGGGCTTTAGAGAATAACACAGAAATAAAGTAGTGACTAATGAGATTCTTTAACTTTTCCAGGATATAAATTAAAGTATTCCCATTACAGATTAAAAGACAGTAATTATTAGTTTTTGATTGACCTTCTGTAACTACGATAATTCCTTGAATAAAATGGCACCATATTTACCCAAATATTGGTTTTGAATATTGTAAACACTACCAACTAGAGTAGAGAACACCAGATTGTACAGGACAGGGCAACTCAGTGACCACTGACCTATAGTATTAAAATATTCAGCAGGTTTACTGGTGGCATACGGCTGCTGTAGACCCAGCTGGGAGGCTCAGGTTTGGCACAGCGGAGGTCATGTGGCCATAGTGGGTGTGCTGAGAGCAGGGGCAGGGTTAAGAGAAGCCGGGCGACATGGGGTCTCCGCTACAAACCTTCACACAACCTCCCCCCAAACAAAAGGGGGAAGTGTCTCTGTGTGACTTGGTCCAAAGTGACTTCCTGTTTGTGATTCTGAGGCCAAATACGGAGCCAGTTACCAAGTCCTCCTGCAGTTATGGCAGTGCTGGAACACAGTGGAGCTCGCCAGTGTCTCTCCTCACATTGCAACTCTGTAGGTGGAGCATCACAATGCTGGGAAGCAGCTGGACTCACCGTACATGAGACAAGACTGTGTTTTTGTGTGCAATTAGCAGCAGACAGCAAACAAATATTTTATCGTAATTAAGAGGAGCTGACTCATACTGTCAGTGTTCATATTGAGCTGAAGCTACACTCCTACAAATTAAAGAAATGACACATGTATTTGAAATGATGATATAAAACAGACACTTCTGATTTCTTAAAGCACAGTGAATAATTTTGAAGAAAAAAAATCTTAGCTGAAACAACAGTTGGGAGGGTCTTAAGTCAATGTGAGGGTGTTAAGGCCCAGTTTAGTTAAGAACTGAGTATAGCTTCTAGAGTTAAATGTTCCTCATAGAGCCAAAAAAAGCTGTTCTTAACCTGTCATTAGAGATGCACCAATAAACCAGATTTGTAAGATTTGGGAAACACTGCCTCAAAAAACATTTTGGTGAATGACTCTTTTAAAAAGATATCTCAGTCAAAAAGACATAGTAAATCTGCTCATATAATAATCAAGTAACTTAGAAACAATGCATAATAATATGTACTTTCAACTTCATAAGAATTTTCCAGTAGTTTTTCTATGTCATCATTTAAAAGAATCACCTTCACATATTTTTAGCATTTATGTATTTTTAGCATTTTAGCATTTATGTAAGTGTAACACACTTATTTTATGTAATTTTCTCCCTTGTCCTAAAAACTTTGTGGCATTGTGTGATGAATGTAGGGGGTAGTGGGTGGTGGTGGTAGGGCAGGATGCATAAATCAATTGTTGATTCACTAAGGAAGCTATAATGCTACAATGGAGTGACAATGGGACATTGTACCAGTTTCAGGTGGGCTGTACTCCAGCAGCAATATTCTGGTCATGAAAGGCCTTGAAATCCAAGGTCTGGTTTAGCAAAATCATACACACTAATACACACGTTGACTTTGTTTCACAAGCTTCACAAACTATCACAAAATCCCCAGTGTTTGGTTCTCTTTTACACTATTCATTTGTTTCCAGCTGGACTTTATGAACCCTGCTGCCTCCAGATGTTTATTCAGCACTGGCTGCTTTGGTGTGTAATCTTATTTATAAAGGACTCTGTAATTCAGTGGCAAACGTTTAATGAAATGATTTTACCACTGAAACGCATGGCTATCTGGTTTCTGTAGATGGATGGGTAAAGCAGCCTAAACTTTATTTCCTAAGCTCTCTTTCAAAAATTATTTTAAGGGCTAATATATATTTTAAGAAGAAATAGTAAAAAGAAATGTAAAGCATGTTTAATCCAGCATTTAAGCTGTTTGTGGTGCCCTTGATTGTAAAAATTATCATAGAAAAGTGAGAATTATAAATTCAACATATGTAAAAGCTGTAAAATGTCTGTAAACATGAAAAAAGGAATTTAGGAACTACAGCCCTGAAGAGACCATTGCACAATTTATTTTTTTTTTTTGTATTTTTGAGGGGAGTTTGGTAATTTTTGATTGTTATCTTTTAATGTAATTTTGAAATAAATCTTCCAACCACTGTCCAAAAACACGTCAGTAGGTACGGTTATTTGTCCACAGATGTGAGTGTGTGAGAGAGTGTGTAATTGTGTGATACCTTGTAATGGACTGGTGCCCTGTCCAGGGTGTGTTAATGTGTTGCACCCAATATAGGTACTGGACCCACCAAACCATGGCCAGAAAGCAGTCACAGAAAATGAATAAATTAAACAAGTAATTTTAGAAACATTGAGTGATGGTGGCTGGGCTCTGAGGTAGTCAGTCCTTAGTTCTAAGAACACCTACATTAATTTGTTTGATTTACAAATGTTCTTTTTGCCTCTACATCTTTTCAGACCTATAGCACTGAGTTATCTCACAGTGAAAAAGTGGGCACCACAAACTGCACACTGCAACTGGATACTAATCAGCATAAGATCCTCTAACTCACACTGAATTTAACGTTGGTCTGAGAAACTGGCCCTAAGAATTTATGGCTCTAAACATCCCATGTGCCTAGGTGTGAAACATAGCAGCTAACGTTCTGTTTAAAAGAATTAAAGAAGGTGTTTTTAGGGCCTTATAACCATTAAAGGTATGCTGAGCATTGTAGCACTTCAGTATCTCACCGTGTACAATGCTAGCACTGGATTTGCCCCATCATGATGGTTTAACACCGAGACACTATATTTAATTTAGGTTTACAGGTATGTTTTGGTAAATGTAGACCCAGCACCCTGACCAGTGGAGGGTTATTTTTACACACGCTAAAATTTGAAGCATGAGGTGATTAGTCATGCCCATTTTTTATCATGGTGTGATAGTTTTTTTCTTTACTAAATGGCTTGATGTGTATTTGGTGTGATGCCACAAAAGAAAAAGTAAAGAAAATAAAATCTTGGGTCCAAAAATAACTTTTTCATAAATGGTTCATTACAACTTTAGATAAAACCACTACATTTACTTTTTAAATGAAAATAAAATGTTTTTAGCATCACTCTGATGAATCTAAATGTATCAACTGCACATTAAATGCATCAGAAATATAGCTGTATTCCTATATTGAGCAATTCATTTATAAGTATAAATAGTCATTTTTCTACTCAGGTCTACTCATGACACCCAAAGCCAGTCCAGACTTTTCTGGGGCCCTAAGCAAAATTTTGATAAGGTACACCTCTGTATATTCATATGCTTAAACCAGATGAAATTCACTTTTAACCATTCTTTATCTCACAGATGACAATATTTGTTCTTTAACTTCTAAGATTATCCAAGTAAAAGATCCTTGGTCTGACCAGCAATCTCAAAAAATTAGAATATCATCAAAAAATTCATTTATTTTAGTAATTCAATTCAAAAAGTGAAGCTCATATATTATATAGATTAATTACAAACAGAGGAATTTATTTCAAGTGTTTATTTCTTTTAATGTTGATGATTATGGCTTACAGCCAATGAAAACCCAAAAGTCATTATCACAGAAAATTTAAATAATCAACACAAAACACCTGCAAATTTTCCTAAGCCTTTTAAATGGTCCCTTAGTCATGTTCAGTAGGCCACACAATCATGGGGAAGACTGATTTGACAGATGTCCAAAAGGCAGTCAGTGACACCCTCCTGTATCCAAGCATATTAATGGAAAGTCAATTGGAAGGAAAAGTGTGGTAGAAAAAGCAATAGGGATAACCGCAGCCTTGAAAGGGTTGTTAAGAAAAGGCCATTAAAAAAATTGGAGAAGATTCACAAGGAGTGGACTGCTGCTGGAGTCAGTGCTTCAAGAGCCACCACACAGACGTATCAAGGACATGGGCTACAACTGTCGCATTCCTTGTGGTAAGCCACTCATGGCCCAAAAACAGAAGCATCTTACCTGAGGAGAATAAAGGACTGGACTGTTGCTCAGTGTCCAAAATCCTGTTTTCAGATTCATTTGGAAATCAAGGTCCTAGAGTCTGGAGGAAGTGTGGAGAGGTACACATTCCAAGTAATAGTTTGGATCTCCTATGTAATCCTTAAGACACTCTATTAAAGTGTTAGCCGTCCATAGGCTGATAAAGTTGACATATGAATATGCTGTTAATTATATTCTTGCTGACATCAGAAAAATGATTAACCAAAAACTATTGTTTTTTGCAGCTTGATTTTCATATACAGACTGAAAATTATGCATTGTGAAACATTAAGCTTATTTAAATCCTACAGTCAACTCATCGTGTAAATTTGGGTTTCCATGAGATGGGCCCTTTAAAAGTTTTATTTTGTCTGAAAGGGGTAAAGCCAATAAATATTTGGAACCGTATACTTTTATAGGTGCATTGCACCTGCATTCTCAGCAGTAGATAAATAATAAAATGAGATTACGAATGAGTCTGCTTTCTGTCCAGTGGCATTATCCCAGTGTTTGCTTAGTGTAAGCCTCATAGATTTAACCTGTAAACATCAAGAATCATGTTTTATGTGTTTGACTTTAAGGCTTTGGTGTTCTGGTTAGTTTTACCTTGCATTATTTAGAATACCTTTCTTTTATATATTTAGATTCATTACTATTGTCACTCATTAAGTACAACCTAGAGAAGAAATGTAACCTATTATAATTATGTTCATACATCCACCATTAGAGATATGATGGGTGTGCCTGAACAAGCCAGGGCTAATATGTGTGATAATAAAAAAGTTTTGTTGTTAATGGATGGGGCCATGGACTAGCCCCAGCATGTCTTCAGGCCACATCTGCCGCTGCATCTTCTAACCCTTCCCAAAGCATTATATAGTAATGAAGGCAAGGTTTACTTTTTCTGGGCTGCAGTCTGTTCCCAAACTAGGCCCATAACTTGTGGATTTGACTGTAGCCCACTTAATCTGTTTCTCAGTAAACAGACAGTCCACATTCATGAGTCAGACAGCGCTTTGAGGCCTATAAAACCGGAATGCAGCTGTCTACTTTAAATATTACCTAGACAAATGCTAAAGTGATTGGGCTTATGGAGTGCAGTCTGCGTTTGCTCATGGTTCCAAAATCATAATATACAGTTGGTGTATTAAACTTTGAATGGTAATTTTTTTCCACCTAGACACGTGTGTTCAGCATTTAGATTCAGTACCATGAGACAAGATCATTCTTCATACACTTTATACATTTAGTCAACATATATTTCCATATGTTTAAAATTCTTTATTAAGAGAGTGGAATGTTGTATTCAAGTGACTGGCTTTTCACAGAAGGATTCTATCCCATCAACTCTAATAGCCAAAAGTAACTAAACTTAAAGGCAAAATTTGTCAGCGTCAAATAGACAGTGCCTAATACTTTAATTTTTTGGAGAAAATCAAGCTTCACCCTTGCTTCAGATTCAGATTCAGTTTTGTCTCTGTTTTGACCATGTAAAAACAAGTACTATGGGTTTGAAAGGATGTGTAGCTGTCAAGAAACCACAACTGAGATAAGAAAACTAGTAAATCAAAGACATGATGCACATATAATTTAAAACATAAAGAAAAAATCTAATCCATGATCAACACTAAGTTCGTTTCACACATTTGACAAATACAGGCCCAGGACCTCCCATGAGATGCTAATGGAATGCTAAGCGGAACTGATTTGTGGTCTGTGGTTTTTATTTGATCCCCCACAGATATGTAACATAGAAAAGATTAGCACACTCCACTCTGGAGGAAAAGACCAACATGCTGGCACAGGAACTAATATTATCCTCTGAGAGTCTGGACCATGGAGTGTTGATCGTTTTTACTATTTCTGCTCTGTTATTGCTTTTGTATATGCAGTTGCTGGGAGAATGAGTTTTATAAGGAAGAACATGGAAAAATCACATCTTTTTCATCCTCATTGAATGTGGCAGAATAACACACTGACTGCTTTTAGAATTGTTATAGAGAAAATATAGAACACATGTTTTTTGCAGAAAGAATAAGAAGTTGTCATTTGGCCTTTCAGTGCAAGGAGGTTTTGTTTATTTGCAGGTCATGAAGTCACAGCAGAGGAATTTGTGTGTTTCACTGCAGTGGGACAATTACAAGACCACATTTTATTGTAAAATGCAAACCTTGTTTGGTGTCAGATCTCTTTCTTATAGAACAAAAGTTGCTATGGAAGGGGTTGTCTGAATTTTACGAACAGTGAGAAGACAACACACTGGACTGATTTGATAGGTTCACTCAGGGGTCAGTCGGTGGACATTGATGCTCAGCTGAAAGCCCAGCCATCTGTTTTATACCTCCTCCAATCTGGGAATGAGTGGACGCTTTTGTAAGCTAATGAGAAGTCGACAACCAGCAAGTCATCCGCAAAGATAGTCATGATAGGCTAGAGCATAAGATGAACAGCTCTAATTCCTGGAGGGCCAACATCTAGCAGTTTGGTGATTTTTACGTTTAAAATCACAACATTCAGCTCTAATTTACTCAGTTTTTCATTCACTCCAAATACAGTCAATCAGCAGATGTCCTTGTCTGAAGTTTGCTTTTTTGGTTTTGGATTTAAGTTCAAAGTAAATGGACATAATGTACTGAGTTATAAACAACAATACATGCTTCCAAAGGTACAGGTGAGAAATGGTAACGTAAAAACAAAAATACATAGGGCGAAACTCTCACTCTGAAAGTCGTGTGGGCTGTCACACACAAGGCAGTGATGTGAGGCCGTGGCTCCAGATAGGACGATGATTCTCACACTTATGATGTCAGAGCTGAGGGTGAGAGGTGTTTCTGCATGTCTGTACACAGTTCTAATTATCTCCCTATCATAAGAACCAGCTCCACAATGAGCCTTTTCTCCCTAGCCTTCAGGTTACACTGCCTTCAGAGATGTTTCCCACAATCTCACCCTATTACCTAAAGCTTTCTGTTGCACCTACAAATGGTCCCAATTAGAAGTACCGAACAGATTACCAAAGAAAATCTGTGCCCTCAGGTGCTGAAACTTCTTATCACACCTTGTGCTTACACATAATGAAAAATGTTTTCATTCTGGTGTGAGGAAAGATTGAGTCAAGTTTTCTTTTCCGGAACACAAGGAGTATTTATGGCAGGCTTTATGGACTGTTGTATCTGAAGCGGCACTGATTCAACAGTTGTATCATGGCAAATACAAGTAGGGCAAAGATTAAACATCAGCACTATTAACATCTGCTTTCAGTGTACTTAACTGGGTTTTCTTACTTGTGGCCTTTCTACTGCAAATATGTGGGCCATGTGGAGTAATCTATTACCAACTTATACATCACATAAGGAGATTTAAAGGCAAGCTAATAAAAGTCAGATAAATTTTCAATGTGATAGTTTGATTAGCTCTAAATTAGCAGAGTATATCATCAAATTATGCAATATTTTTAATTTCCAGTACAATAACGTGCTTATGGTGGAGCTTTGTCACTTACTGGAAGCCTATCTTTCTTCAAGATTATGTAAATTAAGGTGGGGCTCCATCTGCTTTGTATTGCTGATAAAAACCTGAAAGTCTTTTTGTGCCCGTTAGCATATTTAGTAGATGAGTAATGTTTTTTTGTGACATTGATAGCCTTAAACATTTAGTCAAGTGTTTGATCAAATGTGATCAAGTGTTTCATTTATAAAACTCATTTATATATATATATTTACCTATGCATCCTGAGTGCATGACCTTAGACATCCTCAGTGAAGTTTAATTCTTGCATTAAAATCTATGAAAGTTTCCAGGACAATCAGAAGAAGCAGTAGAATGTGAAAACATATTCATTTAGTACAAATATTATTGACTAAATAATTTAAAATAATTTATTAGTGTAACTGATTTTCAAAAATGATTTATTTTGTGGTGAAATTATTTTAAATTGAATTTATTTTTTCACTGATTTAATATTCAGAACGGTTAATCTGCATAAATAATAACACCCTTATACGAGGGGGTGGCTATTACACAGCTTCCGGCTCCTGGGTTGTGGGTTCGAGATCTATTCCAAATGACTGCCTGGAAGGAATTTGGTGTGTCCTCCTCGTGTCCGCGTGGGTTTCCTTCAGGTGCTCTGGTTTCTTCCCATGGTTTGTTGGACTACTCAAAATAGACATATTATATAAAATATCTTTGCTTAATACAGCATAGTTTAATATTGCTACATCCTACCAGTCAGACTTCTCTCGAATAAAACAATGTGAAAAGAGAAAAGAGCACTTCAAACTTTGTATAGCCACTTTCCCCGCCTGCATATTTTGAACTGAAGTGGGCGTGTTTTTCCCACTGTTACTTCGGACTTCACATTAATGAGTGAACTGTTTTCACACCAGTTTTCAGATTAAGTCCCGCCTTCTGCGCGTAGTTAGTTGGGATTCACGAAAAGGAATTGGTCCATCAGTACTTATTTACCTGAAGCATTGATCAATCGCAACACAGATGGGCGTGGTATGCCGGAAAACGGGTGGGGGAAAACACCCACGCTGCAATGGTCGCCCCTCGACACGCACAGGGAGCATGGAGGCTTGAACGCATCTTCTCATTCATGTTGCTGAGGACTGTTGAGGCCAGGTCACACGCACGGAGTTAGTTGGGGACAGGAAAAGTGCCATTTCTGGATCTAATCATCTGTCGTGCCTTCGGTTTTGTTCGAATTTGAGTTTCTTCTCGAGGAAGACAAATGTTGGATCTATGTTAAACCCTGCGCGGAATCGCACAACAACTTTAAATAAATTCATAAGAAGGAATGCATCTTTTCTTCGTGAAACTAACTTCTCTGTTATCGCTCATTGCCCTAACGAAAGGTAAGGGTACTTCACATCACTGACACATACTCTTTTAGCTCTTGGCTCTGTAGGGTAATTTAAATATACACTACAGTACGAGTTTTTGGCACTTAAGCACAGTGATTACCGTCATTTAGCTGAGCAGTATTGGTATTTGTAAATGCACTATCTCTCATCACAACATTGTCATTACAACACAATGTGTGTAAAGAATCTATAAGGTATTTTTTAGGATTCAATAAAAAAATCTTGAGAGATTTGGACGTGATTAAACTATACTGATATCAGTATTAACTTATTTAAAGCTACTTTATTTAGATAGATTCCGGTGTTTTTGTTGACGCGCAGATACGCTTATGTAAAGTACATCAGGGCAGTAATTCATATAAAAACACTATTCATACAAAAAACAAGTTCCTAGGGCAAGTTAACAGAACCTGTAGAAACACACTTGTTGCTCCGAAGCTGGAAATTAGGTGCTGAGCATATGTTTGAATTTGTAGACTGTGGAAGGATACAGTAATTAATATTGAAGCATTTTTAATCATACTTAAACAGTCGCATACTAGAAGGCTCTGGAAAGGATTTCCCGCTTTTTTGTAACGGTCATCCTGCTTTTACGAATCTAAAATTAATAGCCTTAAGCTAATATAGTAGAACTGTAGAATCGAATATGATAATAATAAACTAAACAGAAACGCACATTTTGTAATGAAAACTTCAGTGTGGCTAGTGGTTTGTCTATCAGCAAAAAAACACACGAATTAATGTAATAATAAAAATAAAACTTTCAAGGTACAGCTTTTGAGTTTCAGAGACACGGTTTTAACAGGTCCGTGTTACCAGCCAAATATAGTAGATTCTTTGGGAACAGCTGCAGGATGAAAAATGCCTCTGCCAGTGTGGTGTCAGACCCCACTACTCACAAATATCTCTTTAAGGTGCTATTACTCACACTTTTGCCTCATTGCAGGGTCAAAGCCATTGGCATTTGATTTTCTTTCCAATGTGAAGTACTGTTTACATTTATAATTCCCCACTCAACAGGCTGCAACTAAGTGAGAGAAGCAAAAGGCATATCTTTATTCTTTTCTGTTGCATAGGTTTGGGCAGGTTTTTCAGACCAATACTGCAAGTGAGATTTAAGCTTGATTTTTTTTTTTTTTTATAAATTAAGCTCTGGGCATTTATTCGAGAATGTAGTGTAACACACTGCCAAATAACACGCCCTGTGTCAGTAAGCCAAATGCCTGTTCTTAAAACTTTTTAAGAATTTTTTACTGTTGAAAAATGAAGGATTTGTTTAAGATTTGTATATTGGTCATTTATCAAATTGTGGTTTCAATAGAAATATCATTTAATATGCTCCTAAACGTATAGATTACAGGGAGGGTTATTTGGAGTGACTTCTTGAAGAATTACTTTAGAAAATATAGGTTGAATTTTAAAATGCCTCACTGAATCAGTTGAAACGTTCTTAAAGACCACAAAGTGGGATTTCTATGACTTCACCCCCAAAACCATTTTGGCACCTTTAGTTCTAACTTGAAAAACTGCATTCAGAAACATGCTCAAAACATTTTAACATTTACAAGTCAGACAGAGCATCTAAATGAAGGTCTTGTGTTTGCAGGTCTGACATGTTCTGAGAAATGCCTAAACGAAGGTACGTGCGTGCCTACTCTGGATGGAAGAGGAGAATGCAAGTAAGTATGAACCCAACAAGTGCTTGACGCATGTATGACCCTTCCTGTAAGTTTTGCGTCGGTTAGTGTCCTTCCAGTTTAACTGTTTTGAGTCAGTTTGATTGTGTTGCATAGGGAATTGTTCACGTTAAGTTTACTGACAGATATTTTGCTGAGGGAAATCTGCAGTGGCGTGTCTGAATTCCTTCATTTTAGGTGAAGCCATACAAGGCAACCTTGACCACTGTGTGTGTTCCGTGTTCTCCAGCATGCAAATGTGCATTCTTGAAGAGAAAACAAGCCCTAGGGCATGATGGTGATGGTGATGATGATGGAGGGTGGGACTTGGGCTTTTCCTCTGTCCCCATCTCTCAGCACACTGTTTGTTAACATGGGCCACTTCTCTAGCAGAAGTCTTAGAGACTCACAGAGTCCTAAATCTTGTTTCTCTTTTCTTTTATGAAGCGACAGCTGGGGTTTGCCAGAAGCTCTACAATCATTGTTCTCTGGTCCTAGATTAATTCTGTGTGACTAATCTGTGTGAGGCTTCCCAGAATGCCTGTACACCCCACTACCCCCCGCGTGTGCCCCTGTCCCCACTCTGGTGTTTTGTCCCCTGTTGAATGGCCATTCTCTCTGTGTGATTTACATTAGAAGGACAGATGGCAGCAGAGTGTAATTGGACTGGATGTTTTCATAATTGGCAGCAATGCACTGGAGGAATATACAAAGAAGCAGACTTGCCCTAGAGCGCATAGCTTCACTCTCATGACTTGAATGAGTCAAGGGTACAAAAACTTGTCACCCAACCCTCTGTTTCTTATGTGATTGAACCTGGGTGGATTTCCTCATGAGCGTGTGGTTTATGGCTGCTATTATTTATTAATAAAACTTTACTAAGCTTAAGTCATCAGCAAAAAAATCAATGTTCTGACAAATCAGAGAATTATAAAGTTATTATAGTTATTAATTACATTTGACTTATTTTGGGTCTTTTTAAAAAAAAAAAGTTTCTTCTTTAAACTTTTAATTATTAATATAATTCACAGAGACAGCCATAGTGACTTTTGACTGTCCTCTGAACTTTCCTACCTGCAGTCAGTGGAGATTTAAATGTGGGATAGAGTTACAGACGTTTGGCCATAGGCAGCAGTGTCTTCTTTCTTGTTATCAGGGAGTTATCTGCGTGGCCAGTTTCAAATGGGGTCGGCTGTACTGTTTGTGGCCTCCTTTCGAGGGCCGCTAGCGCATGGGTCCACGCTGGCGTGGGGCCATGTCTTAATTCTGTCTGGCAGCCTCCCTGCTGCAGTTGGGCCACAAAGCCACCATTGTGCCCTGCTAACCCTCAGACTCCTCTAATTAAACATGGAGATACGACCAGTGCTGCTCCACCCACCCGCCCGGGACACTCACTTACCGTGTCTGCTGTCTTTCATGTATTGTTCGGCTGCTACGACTGGACGGGCCACTGAGCCCGCAGCATGTCTGGCCAACCCTGGCAAACAGCAAGTTCAGAGGTCAGTTTTGACCACCCTGTGCCACTATCAAATAGATCCATTGTGGGGACAGTCATTGTGCTCCTGGTTAACAGAGTTTGGAAGCACGCTTGTTTTGTTGTTTGGGTCATTTGGGATGTTAGTAAGCAATTATTCACATGGAAAAGTTTTGCTTTTTGTTAATGATTAAAGCAGGTTTCTGGGTGTTAAAGAATGAAAGCCAGTGGAGGAAAGCATGCATTATGCAAATGAGATGTTTTTGGTATGATCATCCATAAAATTAACTATTTTTAACTATTTCACAAGTTCTTTAGATTTCTAAACATGACTTTTTTATATTATACACTTTCCCTTTAGTACTGGAATGATATGTGTGACCAATTGTTCTGATACTGAAAAGCTGAAAAATATCTCAATAACAATTATTTCTAAACAATTATGTGGTTGTAAAACATGAAGTGTAGAGCTGCGCAATTAACCTAAAATGAATCGAAATTGACATTCTGAACTTCTACTCAACGTAACCTTGTCTATATTGATTATTATTATTCTGTTATGTCCCCACTGTGTGTTCATGTACTATGCTTTTAAAACCACAATACCAAGCTGTAGTCACGTGATTCTGCCACATCAAAGCAACCTAGCTCGTACCAAAGAAAAACACAGCATCTGTGGGTTGGACGTGCTGTGTTTTGACAGTGCTCAAAAAACAAGAGAGCAACAAGCTCCCAGCATCATTAGAAAAATAGCCCATATTTAATACTGGAGCATATTTACAGCACAAGCCTCGTTACTTTGAATGTCAACCTCGAACACTAACAATTCATCATTCATTAATCATAATCGTGGTAAAATGTACAATTAATCGGGATGATCATTTGCACTCATATCGCCCAGCACTAACATAGTGTATATTAAATATTACATAATAACAAATGTAAATTTTGTCCTAAAATCTTGAATTTATTTGTAGTTAAATACAATTTAAATACAAATAAAACAAAATAGGGCGGCACGGTGGTGCAGCAGGTAGTGTCGCAGTCACACAGCTCCAGGGACCTGGAGGTTGTGGGTTCGATTCCCGCTCCTGGTGACTGTCTGTGAGAAGTTGGTGTGTTCTCCCTGTGTCCGCGTGGGTTTCCTCTGGGTGTGCCGGTTTCCTCCCACAGTCCAAAAACACACGTTGGTAGGTGGATTGGCGACTCGAAAGTGTCCGTAGGTGTGAGTGAATGTATGTGTGTGTCTGTGTTGCCCTGTGAAGGACTGGCGCCCCCTCCAGGGTGTATTCCTGCCTTGCGCCCAATGATTCCAGGTAGGCTCTGGACCCCCGCGACCCTGAATTGGATAAGCGGTTTCAGATAATGAATGAATGAATGAGAACACATCCCAAGCATATCTGAGTTACAGAATGTTTCTGAATACACTTTTACTTTTCAATGGCAGTAGATGTGAAACATCAATGTTCTTATATTTTACTCAAAATTGAAAACCTCTTATTTCATGACTAAATATTAGCTTTGAAACATGCTGAACACACAAAGATACTAAGATGCAAAGTCAACGACTCAAAAGTGTCCATAGGTGTGAATGTGTGAGTGTGTGTGTTGCCCTGTGAAGGACTGGCGCCCCCTCCAGAGTGTATTCCCGCCTTACGCCCAATGATTCCAGGTAGGCTCTGGACACACCGTGACCCTGAACTGGATAAGTACTTACAGATAATTAATGAATGAATAAAAAAAACATAAAGCAATGGCAATAAGTGATTCTTAAATACTTAATACAAAATATGACTGTTCATTTGCCAACAAACAAGTGTTGAAATGTTGATTATTGGCTGATACTTACATTTCCGGTATCTGAAAATTTTTAAATAAACTTCTTATTAAGAAATAAAATTCTTAGATTGAAACATATGAAATATGGCTTAAATACTTCTCATGCTGAATGCAAATTGTGTGCTAGTTTAAGCCAGATTTGTTTTGTTTTCCACTGTTATCTGATCCAGGGATTTTTTATTTATTTATATTTGCTGATATCATATACACTTGAATCACCTAAATTAAATCAGTCATTAGGTTTTTTGCTTTGAAAGTAAAACAGTTGAACAGCAGCTGTTTTATATGGTTTCTCTATCAAAAGCAGATTTTTATTTGCTGAATTTGGACGTGCTTACATGTCAGGTATCTGTCAGTCAGTATAACATAGATAACATTTTAGAGATGTATTACTCCTTCTTCGCTTGCCATGCCAGGAATGTCAAACTTTCATATCTGGTGTTTGGAAGGAGACAGAGTAGCAGAGGGCTCAGTTATCACAGACAAGGCCAAATGTCTGCCTGGATGACAGCAAAGGAAAGCAACTACGAGAGTTGAATTCCACAAAACTGGACAAGGGAGAAGAAGGCTGGAACGAAGGGGCTTAAAGTCCGACAAGGAGATGAGAGATCCAGGGTTCTGAGGGGATGCTGAAAAGTTGACGGGCCTGAAGTTGGCAAGAACTACTGTTTCAAAATCCTGTCCAAGCTGCTTTGAGCTTCTTCTATTAGGATTAGGCCTGATTCCTGCTGGAAAGTTTGGCTGACAGTTAATGTGTTTTTGAGGCCTGTGGGTCAAGTATATACGGTTTTACCTTTTTGCATTTTATTACACACTTCTCTGCCTGAAAGATGCTGTGGTGTATAATACAGCCTTATTTATATATAAGTAAATTTATAAGCCAAAGCATTATGATCAGCTTCTTGTTCCTACATTCACTGCCCTTGTACATACTGATACAAGTGGATCAGACACAGTCGTGCTGCTGGAGTTTTTAAACACTGTCCATTTACTGCCCACACTATTAGACACACATATATTGTTGGTCCACCTTGCAGATATAAATTCAGAGACAGGTGCGTATGTAGAAAGTAGATAGTGCTGGTCATCCTCTACTCCTTCATGAGTGGTCACTGGGCACTGCCCACAGAATGCTTTTGGTTGGATATATTTTGGTTGGTGGATTATCCTCAATCCATTAGTGACACTGAGGGTTTAAAAAAACTACACCAGCACTGCTGGGTCTGAGACATTTATACTGGCACAACATACTAACAGAGTACCTGAATTGTGGTGGTCCTGTCCATTCTAAAATGAAGGGTGAAAATGGTCAAGCAATGTATCCAGAGCAGCAGATGGACTCCAGTCTGTTATTGTAGCACTACAAAGTTCTTTTCTGTGGAGGTGGTCATAATGTTATGGCTGATCGGTTATATATATATATATACATATATAAAGAGTTGCTACAGTTTTTGCAACACAATCCTCCTCATGTGTCATTCAGTTCTGTGCTAAGTGCAGGGAAATATGATGAAATTCATGTCTTTTTTTAATCAGCTGCACAACACAGATGTGATATGTTGTAAAAGATTTTGAAAAACACCGGAATGTTCCAAGCTAGGAAGGCATACTTATCTTCAAACAGTCAGCTGAAGAGCTTCTAAGGCAACCAAAAGTGACTGTATATTAATAGACTTGAAAATATGTTTAGTGTGTTTGAGCAGAGCTACAACGATCTATTTGTGTGTGTAAGCATTCAAAATGGTCAGTTGTCTTGGTCCCTGGGCATATGTGATAAGTACTGTATGAAAGCAGCCTCTTGTCTTAGCACAAGGGCTTCAATGCAAGCTTTGTTTACAGGGTCAAGGATGAGTTCCTCTGAGTTCCTTTCTGCATTGAAATACAGGAAACACTCTTCCATGGCTGGGGAAGACAGGGCGCAGGATCTATTAACATATCACAAGGCTTATGTTTTAAAAGAATCTTTCGTCTAAAAAAGGTTGTGATTGACGGAAATGACTTGTTTTGGCTTGTGTCCTGATGCAGAAACCTGATATGGCTGATCACGCTCATATTCTCTGAGGAATTCTGCAAAACTTTTGATCACACATTCAGTAATAGCAGTGTGGTGGATCATGTTCTGTATGCACAGCTGGGCAAGCAAAAAAAAAAAAAAATCAGAAGTGTTGTTTTTATTTGATGCTTTTGACCTGAGCCATCTGTCTGTGGAACATAGCATTACAAGTGATCACTATCAAGGTATTCATAGTATTCATACTGTACAATGGCAGTTAGTTGCTATACATTAAATACACAGTGCTTGTGGTTTAAACCATTCAGCTGTAGAAGTGACAGCTGCCTTAAAAAAATACCACACACAATTTACAAATGCTATGAGGCTATGCAACAAGTGTTACATCTTGGATGCCTTTACATGTTCTTCTTTCTGAATATCCAGAACTGTCAGATGCAATACTCAAACTATTTAAGTGATCTGAAGGACACCTGAAAACATTAATGTAGTTCCCAGACTCATAAAAGCTACAGACGCAGCAATCATTAGTGCCCAATTGAGTCCCTAAAGCTTGTTCCTTGCTCTATCCCTGGGGTTGCTGGCCTTTCCCATGGGGTCCTTCAGTAACAGGGATAAATAAGCATGGCTCTAATGAACACTAACAGATGTGGCCTTGGAAGACAGGTCTCCCCTAGTGATTACAGAGAGGGGCAGAGAAGCCTTAGGCAATCTTTTCATAAAGATCAGTCCAGGCTCTAAGTTAGACACCCAGCAGCAGGAAATGAGGAATTAAAAGCCAGTGCACTACTGATGTGTTGTTCTGTCACTGCTTAAAAGATGCAAATTCAGGTCAGTGTTAAAAACAGCACCTTAAAACTTATTGTCCGATGGTCTGCAAGTCTGTACCTCCACTTACAACCATCACTGAAGAACTAGAGCGTTGCATTCAATGTGTTAAACAACCTGTAAATAACAATCACTGGTCATGCATATGTTTATGAATGGGCTGAACAGTGAGGTCCTGTTAAAGGAAAAGTTAATCCACTTCCACTCTAGCCAGTGTTGCAGATGAAGTGAGATTGGTAAGGTCTGTAGTTTGCTTCATAGGTTTTGTAGTTGAACTATAATTCTAATGTAGCTAATATGTAAATAAACATATAACCTACCAATAAGAATTTTGCACCAATCACCTAAATCATCAAACACGTCTCTGAAGTTGGTAAGTAATTTTAGACAAACTTTCTTATGAAGTTGTGTAGATAGAAACCATAGAAGCACACTAATCCACATCCTGCTCCCTTATCCATGCCTTCCATCTCTTGTGTCCTTATTGCATTGCACAGCAATGTTTATTATCTATATTAATATTAATGATATTAATTAATAGTATACTGTTACACACCAATCCATTCATTTGTCCTTATTTATCGATAACATATTGTCAAACAGTGTCAGAAACAACACAGGCAAGTGCATCAATCAGCATGAGTTATTATTAAAGTATTGATAGATATTTATAGTTATTAAAGTGTGTTTTTATATGTACACAAACACATTTTTTCAAGTTTTTTTTCCTTCACATTTAATCTCCACCTTGGAAGAGTTATGAATTCTGGATACCCGCCTTGTGCCCAGAGATTCCAGGTAGGCTCCAGACCCACCACAACCCTGAACTGAATAAGTGGTTACAGACAATGAATGAATGAATGAATTCTGGATATATACTTTATAATAACTTAATTTTCAAACTAAAACCACAATCTCAGTAAATAGAATCATGAAAGCCTCAGCTTATTATCCTGGAACTGTGATATTTTTTTAAAAGTACAGTTTCATATATGTTTACCTTTTGGAATTTGCTTCAGAGTGCAACAAGTAGTGTCACTGTTGCAGAGCTCCAGGGTCCTGTGTGTTCAAAGCCTGAGTGAGGTCATTCTCTTTGAGGAGTTTGTCGTGTTCTCCCTGTGTCTGTGTGGGTTTCCACTGGGTGACCAGGTTTACCCTCACAGTTCAACAAAATGATGATCAGTTGATTGACTGTTCAAGAGAGTCCAAAACGTTGAGTGTGTGATGCCATATGATGGACTGGTTTGTTGGTTCCAAATTTTTGCTGGATGGTGTACATTATGCTCATTGTTTCAGAGCAAAACTCAAGCTAGTTGAAAAGGGGAGCATTGTGTACATTTGAGAAATAACTAAACATTTCTTAAAGCATTGCACACATTTCCTCCATCAATGAGAGGAAGAGTTTAGTCTGAAAAGGATATCTGAGTCATTGTTTAACTTTGTGTGTGAGAGACTGTCTCCTTCACTGTATGTCCTCAATCATAGATGGCAGATCAGACCACAGGGATTGGAACAGCGAACTCCCCCCGTATGTTTCATCTGGCTAAGGGTCAGGTGTCAGCATAACATCTGTTCTGGCCATGGCCAGCATTATGGCACTGGCAGGGACCTGTTGCCATGCGCTACTGGTGTTTACAGTGAAAAGGAATCTCTTCAGTGGTGAAGAGGACAAAAGGATTTCTTTGCAGTGCATAGTAAAGGTGTAATAACACTCTTGATCAACAGAGGAGTCTGTAAAAAAAGTTTACACGATGTATGATTTAGTAGATTTTGACCCCAAAATGATTTTGTGAATTAACTTGTCTAATTAATTTTTCCTCATGTTGAAAGTAAAATATGTGAGGGCTATTGGTCCCTACGTTTATATATATTCTCCATGAACACACTTCATTGCTCTAAAAGATTGATTTTGTGCTGACCACTTACTTCTTAAGTCTTAAACCAAGCTCAACTCCTCTGTGTGCGCTCCCCCCAACCACTTTTCTCCCCATGTGTGCTTTACTAGCAGAAGCCACGAGAGGCTGTCTCCATGCTTTATGTATTTGCCTTTCATATCCCCACCAGAATTGAGAGTGTTCGCCAGACAGGGCAAGTGGACTTTTCAAAGCTGGTGTGATTTTTCTCTAGACTCTGTGAAGTGCGGCTGCCAGCAGTCTCCACTGAGGAGTGCTGTCAGGGATGGGGACACAGGATGGAGTGAATTTTTAGTGTAAACGGCTACATTCCTTTCAGACCATGGGCTCCTCCCCTCTGTCTCTCCACAAATCTCTTAAACTTGACTCTATGTCCTTGTGTCATCTGAGTGTTCAGCTTGTAGAATGTAACAGGCATGTCTCCTAAACCTCTTCTAAAAGTTGTATTGAAAAGTGTATTTAACCTTATTTATGAACATAAATGACAACAGCGAAATCCCATGTGAATGATTTTGGAGAAGTTTGTGGTTCCAGACATAGTGCTAATGCCAGCTAGGCCCAGTGTAATTTTTAAAGTATTGATATATTTATTGTCCTCTGGAAGCTCAGAAGGTATAGGCTACCTGTGGTTACTTTGCTAAAAGAATGTGTTTATTGCATTTCTAGCCCTGTAGAAGTATGCAATATATTATTTTATATGTTTAACCTTAAGCACAGTGGCACAATAAGTAGTATCAGAGTCAACCACTGACCTGGGGTTGTGGGTTCAAAACCCGCATATATCTCTGAAACACACATTGGTAGGTGGAATGGCTGTGAAAATAGTGTTCATAAATGACTTGAGGAATGTGTGGTGGCCTTTGAGGGACTGGCGCCCTGTGTTCGTTGAACCCAGTCATTCCTGGTAGGCATGAATCATTTTTAAAGTTGGTATGATTTTATTTATGGGTTTAGCATTGACATTTTCACACATGTATGTTTGTATGCAGGTAACTGTGTACACAGTGCCCATATAGGCATCTTTGATGCATTATTATGTATTAATGTGATTTTAAATACATAAATTACACTGTGTTTTTTAAACATAGTGTTTTTTTTATCATCATAAAGGATCAGGAAACAGGAAAATGTGTCAAGATTAGTGCAGGGACAGTAAGTCCTGTCCTTTGGTATGTGACTCAGATCTGACCCTGTGTTGCACATTCAGAAGTGACTCCTGAGTTTGTGGTGAGAACCAAAGAATTTGGGGAGTGAAGAGGAGTTAGGAACATGATGATGCCTCACAGAAGTCATAATTGAGGAGCCGTAACTACAAAGAAGGAGAGGGTGGATAATATGAGGATATGTTATTGTGAAATTTTGTCATGACCCTTTTTTCTGAATACATTACTTCTAAAGCAGTGAATAAATACATATGGCATACAAATATAATACTTGAATTCAATGTTAATAAAGTGTATATAATAATAACATTTTAAACCTTTACACCCCAAAAGCTTAGTACCATCATGTTATATATATTTCCCATTACATTGACAAGCAGTTTTAAAAGAAAGGCTGAGGTTGTGAAGATGGACATTTTTGGAGGGGAGGTCTACAGGGAAAGGCAGGAATGGGAGGGGAAACGAGAGGAGGAGAAGGAGGTTGAACTGAATGCTCACGAGGAGAGAACAGAGGCGCCCGGGCCATGGTCAGTTCGGGTCTTGAATGGCTGCAGGAACAATGGTTCTTCTGATGGAGTCTTCCTGCTGCAGGAACGCCATTCAGGGCCTTCCCAGCCTCGACCACCCTGTTCTCCTGAGCCGAGGGGCTACAGGAGGCGAGTGGAGAGTGGGTGGGGGTGTGTGTGTGTGTGGGGAGTGGGGGGTGGGGGGGGGCGCTAGAACCAGCAGCTGCTGGCCACTCATTAACATGCGCACCTGCTCCCCAAGGCCACATACTCCAGCACAGAACATCACTGTCCTCTCTGTGACGTCCTGAACAGTTTAGTTTTTCCACTGCTTTTTTGTAGCTTTGGTAATGCTAAAGTCCACATCATTTTCTCAGCTTAAATCAGTTTTTAAAAACATATACAAAAAATACAATGGATAAATTGTACAAATGTTTTGAGGGCTCTAGTTCTACTTATTTTGTGGTCAGAGCTAAACTACAGTCAATGGAACAGGCGGATGTAAAAGATTAAATAGGCTGACTTTGCATCTTAGTATCTTTGTGTGTTCAGCATGTTTCAAAGCTAATATTTAGTCATGAAATAAGAGGTTTTCCATTTTGAGTAAAATATAAGAACATTGATGTTTCACATCTACTGCCATTGAAAAGTAAAAGTGTTTTCAGAAACATTCTGTAACTCAGATATGCTTGGGATGTGTTCTCATTCATTCATTCATTATCTGAAACCGCTTATCCAATTCAGGGTCGCGGGGGTCCAGAGCCTACCTGGAATCATTGGGCGCAAGGCAGGAATACACCCTGGAGGGGGCGCCAGTCCTTCACAGGGCAACACAGACACACACATACATTCACTCACACCTACGGACACTTTCGAGTCGCCAATCCACCTACCAACGTGTGTTTTTGGACTGTGGGAGGAAACCGGAGCACCCGGAGGAAACCCATGCGGACACGGGGAGAACACACCAACTCCTCACAGACAGTCACCCGGAGCGGGAATCGAACCCACAACCTCCAGGTCCCTGGAGCTGTGTGACAGCAACACTACCTGCTGCGCCACCGTGCCGCCCCGGGATGTGTTCTTCAATTATAAAAACAAATTAAATTGAATTTACTTTATAGAGAACCTTTCACAACTGCTGTTGTCAGAATGTAGCTTTACAGAATTGCCAGTCCTAGCCCCAGTAAACAATCTGAGAGTAGCAAGGAAAAATAAATCAAAGCATCAGGAAAAACTTTGAGAGAAGCCAAGGCTCCAAAGGGGAACCCATTCTCATCTGGTCAACACCCAAACAAGACAAACTATTTCCCAGTGTGTAAACAATGGCATTTTATAAACACAGACCAGTACAAATGAAGATTGTACCATGTTCTGAGTGTGTTAAGAGTTTTGTTAACAAAGAACAGTCTGAAACAGGTAAAGAATGAACAGTTCTAATTATGGCCCAGTCTCAGTGGTCAGTTGGTGGTATTAAAGTGACCCACTCTGGCATTGGATGTTTGATTTGGGGTGACTTAACACAACAAGAATAATTAGCTTATGGCTGTACCTCCTGCAGATCTCATTATAATAGTGTAACTAAAAAGGGAGAGGCAGAGAAAGGCAGCACAGGCATGAGAACTCCCAGAGAGATCAGCGCCCCTCCACCCACCATCAACAAACCTAAGAGATTGCGCAAGAGCAGCAGGATGACAGCACAGACATCTCAGATTACCACAATGTCTATGAACCCTTGATCTGTGCCCTTTATGTAATGGGAACGTAGTTATCAAATGCTTGAATAGATGAATTAATAAAATAAAATAAAACAGTGACAGATTCTGAGTCCCAAACAGGAATTGGACGATCATTTCAAAGCTTTGGGTCTGTATGAATAGACTCTTCCCTCTGCAGTAGATTTAATAATTCCAGGCACAAATAGGCGACCTGCTTGGTCAAACCTGATCAGTATGTTCAAACTTTCTGGAACAAACACAGCTTATTTAGGCTTTTACTGGAATGCTGAGAAAGCAGGGCATTGCAGTAGTCCAACGTAGAAGAGACAAATTTGTCAGCCTCTTGTATCGACAGTACATGTTTTAGCTATGAGTTGAAATGAGAGGAACACAAGGCTTTATACTTCAGGCTTTTGAACTCTTGAGGTGTAAAGAATAGTGGGATAACAGAATAGTGGGATATAGTATAATAAGTTGTTGTGTGTTGTAATGGCACAGGGACAATTGGAGGAAAGGTAGCGTAAGTACATGGAGGTGCAATTCCCACCATTCCTTTTAATGGTTTTGGCGTGCCTGGTTCTTAGTCCCCTGTGTTTTCTTTTCCTGGTTTTAGGTTATTGGCTATCCTAATCCTGGGAGAGACACAGTAAAAACACAGCTCCCCCATCCCTGCCTGGGGCCCTGTTGTGATCAGAGAGCAATAAAGCATGGGGAATGTGTAGGGGACACTCAGGCTGCCCCCAGGGCCCAAAGACATGGCTTAGGTATTCCATAGCCACTATGTGCCTATGCCATTAGCAAAAGGTTGTTTCAACATTGTCGTAGTGCAGGGAAAACACCCACTTTGTGCCAGACTAGTTATGTTTGACAAATGTCTGAGCTTGAGCCAACCCAGGATAACCCCTCTTAGGAAGTTTTTATGGGTCTTTTAAAAAAGTTTTTCGCTGTGCTGTCCCTTTTTCCTTATAGCTTCTAACTGATGCCTAGACAAGCTTCTACTGTAGAAGAATACAAGATATAGAGATGGTGGAAAGGGTGCTTTGAAGTGCCTAATAATGTTAGCCCTGAGTTCAAAGGCTGCTATAGACACTGGCTTGTCCTTTGAGTGAATGAATTTTGGAGAAAGGCTGAGGCATGCAGAAATTTTCCTCTAAGAGCTGATGATGGGTGGCTGCTTTTCATGCAACTGTTTGAAACAGGATTAGAACTGTGAGCCAGAATCTACAATGGGCAGTGTGGAATTCCATAACATTCAGAAAAAAAATCTGTTCATTGATTTCTGTGTAGAATTCACCTTCCTTTCCAGGTGATGAGGTGACGATATCATTCACAGCATTTGTATTGTTTAATGTGACATTTACAAACAGAAAATGACATGTTCGATAATTTTTGCTTGATGAGTTCAAATAAACAGGAGGTACACAATCACTTTATAAGTATAAAAGTGGATACTGGTTAATTAGTCTTCATATTGTCAGTATCTTGCAGTTGGTTGTTCTCTAGTTCACACACATTGCAAAGCTGCTTGTCTTTCATGTTTTGTAATGACTGGGTGTGTGGGAAATGGGTAGTAACCTCAGTCACCATCTAGCACTTGGGCTGTAACCTCAGTAATCATGTATGTGTTTTCTTTTTTCCTTTTTTGTGGTTGTCTTGTATTTCAAATGGGCCCTCTTGAGTCTTTATGGTCTCTGATAAACTTGTACATTACTTGGTGCTGTGAATTGTATGTCAACATAGTTTTATAATTGTGATCACATGGTACTGTAATTGTAAATGTAGTTGGCTAGTCAGTTATGTTTCATTTCATTTCATTAACTTATACAATTGATCTTATTTTTATGTAAATATTTTTCCCTTCAGGTGTCCAGAGAAGTTTTTGGGATCATTGTGCCAATTCCCTAACCCCTGCTTCCCCAATCCTTGCTGGAATTATGGTATTTGCCAGCACTCTATTCGTGACAACAAAGTGGACTTTGTATGCCAATGCCAGTTGGGATTCATGGACCCTCGCTGCCTTACTCCCACTGACAACCCATGCCGCAGCTCACCGTGTGGAAACGGAGGAACGTGTGAACTCACCAGTGTTCGCACATACAAGTGCAAATGTCCTCCAGGCTGGACTGGTAAGAACACAAATAATGTACAAATATGTACTAAATGGTAATCTGTTATACCTGCTCATAAAATGGCCACTAAAGTCTATACTCTATACTTGACCCAGACTTGCTGCACACCCACCATAACCAACACTAAAGTTCATTTGCAGGGGACCCCTCATGATTTTATTTCTTAACCAATATTATTTTTACCACCACCACAACACTTATATCAGCACACTAGACCTATGTGATGGTACTGTGACTCTGTTCCATTTCTGAGTCTTGGTTTCTCCTCAAGGTTTCTTGTTCAACTTGGAAGGAGATGTTTTTTACATGATATTGATTTATTGTCTAATACTATATATATGTAAAACTACTTTGTGACAACATCTGTTGTATATATATTTGATTATAAATGGAGAATGATTCAGGAATATTCAAATTTTTACAGGTAAACACTGTCAGCAGGCAGACCCCTGTGCCTCAAACCCCTGTGCCAATGGAGGTCAGTGCAGCCCATTTGACTCCAACTACATCTGTTCCTGTACACCTTTCTTCTCCGGTGAAACATGCAAACAGGACGTGAACGAGTGCGCCCTGAGCCCTTCTCCCTGCAAGAACGGTGGCACATGTGTGAATGAGGTCGGCACCTACCGTTGTAACTGCCCCACTGAGTACACGGGTAAACACTGCGAAACTCTCTACCAGCCCTGCAGTCCCTCACCATGCCTCCATGGAGGAACCTGTGTCCAGAAAGGAGACACAAACTATGAGTGTTCCTGTCTGCCAGGTGAGCACAAACGTGTTGCTGACTACACCAAAATATGATTTATTTATGATTATTTATATCAAGTTGAAAACTATATAAACTCTATATTCATGGGCTGCAAAGTGGCACAACAGGTAATGCCCATAGATGGGAGCGTGTCAGTGAATGAGCTCTATATTTATTATAATAATTTCATATACAGTTAATGTTTTAAACTCTGTTGTAGGAATTTTGAAGCTTAAGAGGCAAATATAAAAGAAAACAGAACTTATTCCTAAAATGGGATGTCACCTTTTTGAGGGAAACATGCAAACCATTTTTTCAGTTGTGCGTGCTAATATTTTAAGCAGCACACACATACACACACACACACACACACACACACACACATACACACACACACACATGATTGAAAAAATAAGGTTCACAACATGGGTCATAGGGTGGCAGGGTGGCACAGCAGGTTGTGTCGCTGTCATACAGCCCCAGGGTCCTGTAGTTGTGTGTTCGAGCCTTGCCTCAGGTAACTATCTGCTGTGTGTTCTTTTTATTTCTAAGACAAAAGATAGCAGTGTGTTGTCAGAATCAAACACTGATTGTAGTGTCAGTGTTTCCCACTGGTATGGGACTGGGGCTAGGCTAACTCTCCCAACATATTCTCCTGACAGAATGATGTAAGTCCAGCCTGACTCTAGCCTTTGCAGTTTACTCCTATTGTGTGTGTGTGTGTGTGTGTTTGTGTGTGTGTGTGTGTGTGCGAGAATGAGAGAGAGAGAGAGAGAGAGAGAGAGAGCTCAACATTCTACCTCATACCTCAGACAGCACAGTGAGGATGTTGTTGTTCAGACACTTCCTCATGATAACTAGTAACGCTTTCCTGCCGGCTGGTTCACACACACACACACACACACATGCACACACATTTTCCTCACATCACTAATGTCCATTGGACCAACTATGGAGCCATGACCAATTCAGTCAAACTTAAGGTTATAGGAGAAACTTTCTCAAACCTAAAGTGATAGGAGGATCTTATTCAAAGCAAAGGTGACACACATCATTTTTAATTCCCAGCTTTTATGATAAGTTACATATTCATAAAAAGACATACTCTACATAGTTATGGCAAAAGGTTATGAATACCTGGTGGATTGGCTACTCAAAAGTGTCTATAGTTGCAAATGTGTGAGTGTCTCGCCTTGCAACCAGTGATTCCGGGTAGGCTTCGGACCCACCGCGACCCTGAACTGGATAGGTGATTCCAGACAACGGATGAATGAATGTTTAAGAAATAATACTTGTTATTGAACAAAGATTTTAAGGTACAAAATCAGGGATGTTTCCTAGCTGATGTTTCTGCAAAAATATCAAAGGAAACTGTGGTTAGTGTCAGTTGGCTCCATTGTCATCCGTGTCTCTGACTTGAGACCTGGCAATGCTATTCTTCCCAGAAAAGAAAGGCAGTTGACCGCAAGAACGCTAACGACTGTTTTAGAATGTAACAGTGAGTTTCACAAACTCCCCATCTTTTGTTTAGAGTGTGAAACAATAGAACGTTAGTGGCTTATTTTGAAAACCTGTCATTCAGTCTTTTGTACAGCTGATATAAATATTTAAAGGTTGGTTGAAGGATAAGAGAAATATTCAGCTTTTAGCAAAATCAAGTTTGGACGTTTAGAATGGTTTGTATATGTGGTGTTTGTTTCATGTATCGTTCCATTACAGCATTAAATAAACACCCAACGGTTTTGAGATGTTGAGTAAGCAGGCCACAATATCCCTCTCCTCAGGTTTTAGTGGTCAGAACTGTGAGGAGAACATTGATGACTGTCCAGACCATCGTTGCCTTAATGGAGGGACATGTGTAGATGGGGTAAACACATACAACTGCCAGTGCAAACCAGAATGGACAGGTATGAGTCCATCCAGTGTATTTTCTGTTAATTTTATTTGCTATGTCATATTTTGCATTCTGCATAAAAAGAAAACACATGATACTAACTTAAAAAAAATAATAATAACTGAATCAACTGGTAAATATTTTTATAGAAAGACGTTAGCATGTCAAATCTGTGTTTGAATTGTTAATATTTCCTCTGGATAGTGTTCTTAGATATAGCCGTCATCATTCTCACAGGTCACATCATTCTCTAATAGGTCAGTTCTGCACTGAAGATGTCAACGAGTGTGATCTGATGCCCAACTCCTGTCAGAATGGTGGTACATGCCTGAACACCCAGGGGGGATACAACTGTGTTTGTGTGAATGGCTGGACGGGTGATGACTGCAGCAAGAACATTGATGACTGCATAAATGCTGCTTGTCATAAAGGATCCACATGTCATGATCGCGTGGCCTCCTTCTTCTGTGAATGCCCTCCTGGTCGCACAGGTTTGAACAATTAGTTCCAGTTTTACTATGTATAATGAGGCAAAAATAGACATTCTCACAATAGTTATTGATAATGTTTGAAATGTAATGGGAAAGTTATTGCAGATTTAAGTGCAATCAAATCTGCAATAAATGTAGTCTAGGGCTGTGTCAAATACCATTTTTAGGACTTTGGAACTTTGGTCACATAATTTGGTGAATGTATGCCCAATGATTCCGGGTAGGCCCTGGATCCACCGCGACCCTGAACTGGATAAGCGGTTACAGACAATGAATGAATGAATAATATTAATACACCATATATTTTGTTGCAATGGTGTGTTTTTGAAATTAATAAAAGTATTTTTCAGTGTGTTGACATAAATCAAGAATATTTTTATCGCCAAAATACCCTGAAATATCATATTATTTTAGGGCCATATCGCCCACTCCTACTTCAAGTACTAAACATTTTAAACACTTTTATTAACTGGACAAACTGTTATAATAGGGTTGGTGCAAAGATATTTAGGATTATAGATCTATAATCCTGTTTTCAGACATTTATTTGAAAGTAAAAAGCTCTTTACCTTTAAATGGTTGTGCTATAGTACTTATATAAAAATGCACTCTTTTTGTATCCTCTAATTCTTTATCTAGGTTTGCTCTGCCACTTGAATGATTCCTGCATTAGTAATCCTTGTCACAAAGGCGCCAACTGCGATACCAACCCTGTCAGTGGCAAGGCCGTCTGTGGATGTCCTCAGGGCTACTTTGGCTCAGCCTGTGACCAGGATGTTGATGAATGCTCTTTGGGTGAGATCACAACTACCTTGTCTCTTCCTAAAGATCAAACACATCCCAGGCTTTTTTTTAAAATCTGCACAGTGACCAGCCACATCATTAAAACCACTGACAGGTAGAGTAAATACAACGACAAATTAACTAGTTAACTGGCCACAGGTTCACGAGCACAAAAAGTAAATTGAACCAAAAGGGGAAAGCAAAGCACGTCTGGTCTGATCCCACAGAAGAGCTACTGTGCAAAAGTCAGTAATATGCGATTGAAATTAAAATGATTGAAAGGTGTCAGAGTACCCATGTTGACCCTGATTTGCTGTTGAATGTGCCTACACTTGTCCTGTGAACATTAGAACTGGACCATAAAGAAATGGAAGAATGTGGCCTGGTCTGATGAACCACAGACTTCCTTTACATCACATGGACGGCTGGGCGTGTGTGGGTTATTATCTATGTGAAAGATGGCAAAACAGGATGCACTGTAGGACAAAGACAAGCCAATAGGAGCATGGGATATTCTGGGCAATGTTACACTGAAAATGTTATGTTCTGATATTGAATTTAATGATATTACTTAAACATATTTCTAGAACAGATATGGTCTTTCATATCAATGGAATCTCCTAATGGAAGTGGTCAGTGCGTTTTTTAGCAGGTGGTTTTAATGTTATGGCTGCTGAGTGTATGTTTGTATTTTTGTAGAGTCATGGAATGTGTAATATTCATTGTCTATAAATGGTTCTGTGATTGGACATTTGAATTTTGATTTTGAAATTTGAACAATTGATTTTGTTGGATGATCCTATAGGTGCAAACCCATGTGAGCATGCAGGAAAGTGTCTGAACACCAAAGGCTCCTTCCAGTGTAAATGCCAGCAGGGTTACGTAGGGGCACGTTGTGAGCTAGATATCAATGAGTGCATGTCCAATCCATGCCAGAATGATGCTACCTGCCTGGACCAAATTGGAGGCTTCCATTGCATCTGTATGGCAGGTAAACAACTATCCATGTTTATTTGCTTTCTTGATGCTGTTTGACATTTATGTAATAGCACAAGACACAAGACACTGCTGTTCAGAGCAATGAGATTTATACTATATCAGAGTGTCAATATTTAATATTGCACAATGATTTGCACAAAAGATGCAGAGATGTTGCCTGCTATTGTCCTAGCACACAGACAACATTAGATACAGGAGTGAGTCATTTTGAAGTTTGTTTTGTATATTGTCTGTTATTAAGCCATATATCTCTGTACTAACTGTGGATAACTTTACATGTAGTTGGAAAGGATGAATGGAACTGTAACTGTAAGCAATTCATAATTGGAAAAAAGTCTTGACAGAATGGTATTGAAAAAAGTTATATTAGACTATTATATGTTTAATATTTTGCACGAAAATTCTGAGAAACATTTTAATGTGTACTGCATATTTACATATTTACAAAATATGAATTAATAATAAATTTAGAGTCACAAAATATATTATGTGGTGATTCCAAACTATATACTGTGTATTTTTCAAAAACAAATACACCCAGGCCTGAACACAGAGATCATCATATATCCTCTATTTATTACACAAAAAGAAATAACAATCTGTGTGTATGGCTAAGCCATGGTGAATTCTCCTGCTGGCACTGAAGCTTATCTTTCCATGCTAATTGGCAGGCTATGAGGGAAAGTTCTGCGAGATCAATACTGATGAGTGCGCCAGCATTCCCTGCCTCAACAATGGGAAGTGCATTGACAAGATCAACAACTTCCAGTGCGAGTGCCCCACAGGTGAGCATGAGGGGGTCGATCACCCCCTGGACAACACTAAGGGAGGAAATGTAATCCCTGCCCTCCAGCAGGCTTTACCTGCCACAGCCCAATGTTAAGAAAATCCATACAGGAGTAAAGGTAGAACTTTGGCCAGATTTACTGTCTAGCTCTGAAAAGAGTATATTCACTCTGTAACTGTGTGTAACTAGGTTATATTGTTAGGTTTTTAGTACCCTATATTCCACACAAGAGACACACAAAGCCCTGGGTTCATTAAAGAAAAACTGTAATGGGTATTTTTCTATTAAATTGAACATAACATAAAAAAACTTTTCAAATCATATAAATCACTGCCAAACCATAGAGTTCATATATAGAAATTCAGCTAATAAAAAAACCCTATTTTAATTTTCTAAAGGCAAACACATTTCATATCAACCCACAGCAGTTTAGCTCCATTCATTTATGCTGAAATTATAAGGGGTAGATCAGTTGAGAATGTTGTTTTTATGAGGCACAGTTCAAAGCAACTATTCAGAACACATAATAATTGAGAGTTGTTTATTGTATGTTAAACTGCACATACCCCCTATAAATTCACCAAGATGTAAAAAGAAAACACTAAAAATATGCAATAAGACAATGCATGGCACAAGATCATGTGATCAGGTATGTGTTTTACTGATGCATTACTGTAAGGACCCTTGAGTGATAGATTTGAAGTTTACCAGAAGTATGGTTCACTTTCATTCCCCTCACTTGTCCCAGTTGAAGTGGAAGTAATTTTAATGAAAAAGGGTCAGACACCTTGTAAAAGCAGATCAAAGCATTATTTTCGAGCAAGACAACCACTTCTGGTAGGAAAACATGCATTTCTGATGCAGAAGAATTCATGCATAAATTAGGATGTGTTTTTGTGTGAGGTGATGAGGAGATGCCTATGGGGGCCTCTAAACCCCCTGAGTGTTGTGGTTTGTGAGGTAGTAAGCTGGAGGAGAATGGAGTAAAGGCCCCTACACTGTGTCTTCAAATGCAAATCAGCTCTGTTCGGCATGCCAGGCAAGGCTTCTTTTGAATGTCGTACACAGCAAGTCCATGGCAACCACAATAGTGCTTTTCGAAATGTACCATTTCAGAGGCCTGGAGGAAATCCTTGCTGGTTTGAGAGGTAGAGGTGGAACACAATGACAAGGAATTTCCACTGGGATGTGTTCTTCTGTGCTAATGGTTGGTTAGCATAACTTTAGATGGAACTCCGCTTTAAATTTTGAGATGTACTATACCCAGGCACTTTAAAATACAACTCCAGTCCTTCGGACTAAATGTTCAAAATGTAGTGCTGATAGAGCTGTAGGCCTTAATGTGCTCAGACTGTACATATGAGCAGCAGACGTTGTTAGCGAGAGATTAGAATAGCTGGGCTAAAAAGCGCGCCTGCTGGGCGATCCTGAATGACGAGGCGGACTGAATAGTGAGAGGTCGTAGGTCGCAGAGAGTTCTTTTTGGAGAGGCCGAGCCGGAGAAGGGGCCAAGGCAGGATGAGAGAATGCACATTGTGATGGAAAAGTTCTCCTGGACAAAAGAGGCAACCGGCACGGCTTTGAATAGACAGTTCCCCTTTGTCTGGTGCCCCTAGTCCGGAGGCCTTGGAAGGTTTTCCAAACCCACATTTTTTTACAGCCCCTCACTCTCCCTGTGAGGGTATGCTGAAAAGAGGGCTTGAAAAAAGAAGGGATAGAGAGGGAGAGAGTGTACGTTGGGCAGTGTGGTGAGGTGTTAATGAAGGCTGACCGGGGATTGTGTAAGTGTGGTCTAAAGAGATCATCCTAATGACCCTCCTCCCCTCTCTCTCCCCCTTTCCCTCTATCCTTCTCTCTTTGCAGGGTTCTCTGGAAACATTTGCCAATTGGACAATGATGAGTGCGCCAGCACGCCCTGCAAAAATGGCGCCAAATGCATTGATGGACCTAACATGTACACCTGCCAATGCACTGAGGGTAAGAACAAACTTGATGTTAACCCCTTAGACACAAGGGCATTTTTAAGGCTGTAAATCCTCACCCTCGAATCTACAAATATGTACCAAATAAATATTCATCATTAGAATTTACTATTATATCTAACATGTAACAATAAGTAATTTTTGCATGCTCCACCAACATTTTTTAAATAGTTGCATACTTACAGTTTTTATTAGCTAAAACAACATTGTCCTCTTAGGTATCATAACATAAAATGCTTAACGTTATGTAGGGATGTGAATTATTTAGATAGTTGAACATTTAAGTTTGTAATACTCTTTTCCTTTTGATATGAATTGTGTATTTCATTTTACTGTTATGCAGGTTACACTGGACAGCATTGTGAAACTGACATTGATGAGTGTTTGTCCAACCCCTGTCACTATGGTGCGTGTATGGACGGCTTGGCAGGCTTCACATGCCACTGCCGCCCTGGCTACACTGGTCGACTTTGTAAGACCAACATTAATGAGTGCCTGAGCCAGCCATGCCAGAACGGAGGCTCCTGCCAAGACCGTGAGAATGCTTATCTGTGCGTTTGCCCCAGAGGAACAACAGGTGAGAAATAAACCTGGAATATATATAATATATGTTCTTTCACATTTAAGAATTGAGCGTGTCTCTGAAAATAGTTTTTACTATAAATGGTTTTCTTTGTGACCACAGCTAAACAATCTTCTTGCTAGGTGTTCAATTCTATAAATTATGAAAGCCATCATCATTTTAGTTTTTAATTGAATAAAGTGTGTTAAGTGAGGCAAAATGTTAAGTTCTGCAGTGCTGTAGCCCACCAGGAGTCTGGCACATGATTAAAATGTCACTTGGGTTCCCAGGTGTTAACTGTGAGATCAATCTTGATGACTGCAAGAGCAATCCATGTGACTTTGGCAAGTGCATTGACAAGATCAACAGCTATGAGTGCGCCTGTGAGCCAGGATATACAGGTGAGAGAGCTGTACCATTAATTAATGGTGATTTAAAATTCACAGTGATATAAACACTTTTAACAACAAAAATATACAACTCTGCATATACTCATATTACAAGTGTAGCTCAAATAAAGGGCATTAATCTTAATCCAATTGTCTTGCAAAATGTTGCAGCTTACCATCTTTATTTCTCTGGTATTTCTTAAATTAATATAATTATATCTGTTTCAAATGAATGAAGATATTTCTGTGAAATCATTATAGTACACTGAACTGTAGGTTCACTAGCGCGCAACAGGTAGTGCCTCTGCCAGTTGTGGGTTTAAGTCCCACCTTGGGTCGCCGTCTGTGTCTGCCCCTGGGTTTCATCTGGGTGCTCTGGTTTCCTCCAGAAACACGTTGGTAGGTGGATTGGCTGTGAGAAATGGTCCACAAGTGCGGGTAACTGGGGAATATGTGAAACTTTCAACAGGTGTGAATGTGTAAGTGACTGAGTGAGTGTGTGATGCTCTGAGATGGACTGGCACTTCGTCTGTGGTGTGTTCCTACCTTGCGCTCAATGATTCTGTGTCGACTTCAGACCAAATACAAAGCTGATTGTGATGAAGTGAATAGAGAAAATGAATAAGTCAATCCATGAAATGCATCATTTGCATCAAATGTATGTATTTTTTCCCATATGGAAGACCAGGCAACTAAAGTAAACTAGGGGAAACCCTGGAACTAAACATGCTTATGAATGCAAGTAAATGTCCAAATAAATTCAAAGTAAATGACCTTGAACTAAATAATTGTATATTGTAGGATATTTATAGATGCATCTTCTAGGCCTGTGTGGGCCAGATAGGTAGGTGTTGGTCTGAGTTCACAATGGGGAAGAGAGTAAGCAAAGGCTTCCCCAGGTGAGGTAGGCACAAAGCAGGGCGTGGAGAGACAGCTGGTTAGCGTGCACACACTAACCCACACACACACACACACACACTCTCTCTAGCCTGGCTGTGGTGTTGCCTTACATTCCCTCCAAGCTCCCGCCTGGCGCTCCGACACGCAAGCTGCCCTGCTCTCCCATTCAGCCTAAAGGGAGGGGGGCTGAAAGGAGAAAAGATTTGCTAAAGATTTGTGTAAGTCGATCTTTTAAAAGGGGGAAGTTGGCGGGCACTTTAAAGACGAGCGACAAACGAAACCGCTCTCTTTATATTGTGTCTTACGCTGGCTGAATGCTGGCGCTACTTCATGTGGCAGCTAAAAAGCTGGGCCTAAATATTCCCGGGCTGCTTGACAAAAAAGGCATTCAATAAAACACCTGATCTGATGGGGTGGATAGTTTGAGTGATGTAGATTATGTTTTTCATTGTCTTTTATACTTAGACTGAAGGCCTAAATTCTTAATTATGTACCTATGAAAATTCAATATCAATACACATACATTTTTTCTTCCAAAAATATATAAATAATTTCTCTAATTGAGAATAGTTTACATTGGAACTTAGTCTAATTAAAACTGAAATTAGGCCTACATATCCCTACATTTGAAAGAATGGAATATTGGAAGCCTAGTATGTGCTACAGTAGTGACATATTTGTTAATATCTAGATTTGTATTCTTCCTTCAATTGTGAAATATAAGCTGAACCTTTAACCTGTCCTGATGTTTTAAAAGGAGGAACTCTGTGAATACTGTGTATAAAAAACATAACGGCAAGAAAGTGACATAAGTTGATTCACACGTTATCTTTTTTTTCCGACTCAGGCGAATTGTGTAATATCAACATTGACGAGTGTGCCATCAACCCATGTCACAATGGTGGAACATGTATTGATGAGGTTAATGGATTCACCTGTCAATGCAGAGAGGGCTACCATGATCCCATCTGCAAGTCTCAACTCAATGAGTGTCTCAGCAACCCTTGTATTCATGGACACTGTGAAGACAAAGTCAATGGGTACGTCATTTTTTGTTTTTTATGGTTATGTACACTACAGGTTACAATATATGATTAATTCAGTTAACTTGACATATATCTATTCATAGTCCACACTCTCTTCTATTTTTGCCATAGTTATAACTGTATTTGTGATTCTGGCTGGAGTGGCCCCAACTGTGATATCAACAACAATGAGTGTGAGTCCAACCCATGCATGAACGGTGGCACCTGTAAGGATATGACCAGTGGCTATGTGTGTACCTGTCGGGCTGGATTCAGTGGTTAGTGGCTCTTTGTTTGCTAATGTACAATACAGTTGTCTCTCTTCTCTCAGCACATCTCAAACTCACAGGGGCTTCCCGCTTCTGGTTACAGGTCCTAACTGCCAGACAAACATCAACGAGTGCGCCTCCAACCCCTGCCTAAACCAGGGCACCTGCATTGATGATGTGGCTGGCTACAAGTGCAACTGTGCGCTGCCTTATACTGGTACAAGCTTTTGTTTGTTTTTGAGGTGTCTTTATTTGTTGTAATAATGTTTTTTTTAAATAAGTACTTGATAATGAAATCTTGGCTCATATATTAATGTAAAAATGCATTGCTTTTTTTTTTTACATATTCTCACATGTTAATCCTCATATTCTTTGAGAGAATCAAATTTAATCAAAGTGGAAATTGAGAACTTGTTACCCTTATTAAAAAATACTACTCCTAGGGTTTTGTTTTGCTAATTCTTGGACCTTTTCCTAGCTCATATCGTGATCTTCCGCCTCCCAGATATTGGGATACAGGAAAACGTGCTCTGGAGGACATGCTCTATGGCTAGGTTCAGCAGCAACACTTCCTTTTTCCTCTCACACTTAGCCTGATTCCTTCTCTGTTGATATTGGCCTGTTCAGCGTGCCTTGCGAGCACTGCTGATAACTATACAGGAAAACAGGTTTGCAGAAGAGTCCACATTCTTTCCCTTTGCTGTATTATTTGACACAACAGACAGGGGAGATTCTCCGCCTCTGGACCTGAAATCATTTTTATTCCAAATGACTTTTTTGTTCGCGGAAAATCCACGACTTGCTGGGAGGTGGAATAACTGGGGGCCTGGTCTAGGCTGGGTGGGAACAGTGGCCTGACACATTTCCTGTTTGCCCGCTTCCTCTCTCACAGAAAAGCAAATGGCAGGACAATAGCCGGAAAGGCCTGACGGCTTCCTGTAGGGGCCTGGTGTCGTGGAAACAGATAGGGAGAAGGACTGTGAGCTCTGTTCGCTAGCCACGACAAGCTAATCTTCCAGAAAAGGGAGGAATCTTTAACGGGGCCAATTCCGCAACCAGTATCACTGATTAAATTTAGCACAACTAAGAATGAGAGAATGCCTTCCTCTGATACTGTTCCGCTCCTTCGTTTTCATTTTAGATCAGAAAACAACAATCTTAGATGTTAACCCTTTAACTGTACCCATTACTTTCATATCAGTTGCAAAAAAATATTTTTGTACTTAAAGGGCCCACATTCTAAATGTTTTTCCAATTTTATGTTTTTTCTTTGAGGTCCAGCTATTACATCTGTGTGGCATCATGTACACAAAGCTGTTATGATTTATTTTTATTATTCATATTCCCATGTTTGTTGCTCCCATCTGTTTGTTGCCTTTAAGTATAATATGTAAACAGTCTCAGTCAAGATAATTCAGTTTTCCATGATATGGGCTCTTTAAGGTTTGTTTATATATATATATATATATATATATGTGTGTGTGTGTGTGTGTGTGTGTGTATATATATATATTGCGCTTAGTTTTGTTGTTTATTTCACAGGTGAGAACTGTGAGACCCTGTTAGATCCCTGCAGTCCCAAGCCCTGCAAGAATGGTGGCATCTGTAAGGAGTCGGAGGACTATGAGAGCTTCTCCTGTGTGTGCCCTGAAGGCTGGCAAGGTTAGAAAGAAAACACACACAAATGAAAAAATATGCCACAAACATCCAGTAGACCAGAACCAAAATAGTCTATTGAAAACAGTGAACTATGCACTCATACTATAGATGTTTTCAAAGGAAGTCCAAGCATGTTTGTTGTATGCAGTAGTTTGCACGTCGAGTCTTGTAAAGTGTGTGAGCTCCTCCTCCTGCTGTTGCAGGCCAGACCTGTGAGATAGACATCAACGAGTGTGTGAAGAACCCCTGTCGCAACGGCGCCACCTGCCAGAACTCCATAGGCAGCTACAGGTGCAGCTGCAAATCAGGCTACGCTGGCAGAAACTGTGAAACTGACATAGATGACTGCACACCCAGTAAGTCCAGCCCTCCCCTGTTTGCACTTTTTTTTCTTGTTCTTTACAGAAAGTGTGAAACACTTACGGAATTACTACAGCCAAAAATATTTGCTTTGAATTAAGAAACCTGATAGAATCAAACATATTGTGTGTCTTTGTTGGTTTAACAAATTTTACTTATCCATGCAGTGGCTTGAGGCATTAAGAAGAGCCCCTAGCAGATTAGGGCCCAGTTTCCCAAAAACATTTTAGTGTTTAAATCATCTTAGCAGAGAGAGAAAGAGAGTGTTCAGTGTGGCGCTCACTCTGTGATCAATAATATAAATTGATGTTTTGGGAAACCCAGCTCAGTTTATTACTTTGTTTACAATCTGTGTTAATTTTTATTTCATTTATTTCTTTGCGTGTTTGGTTTTTACTTCTTTACTTCTGTCTAGGACAAGGGGGACCATAACTTTTTGCCAAACATTTTGTGCTACTGCATAACCCTTCCTCTCACTTCTCCTTCAGACCCCTGCAGTAACGGTGGCTTCTGTAAAGACAGTGTAGATGCGTTTACCTGCACATGTCTACCAGGATTTCGAGGCCTCAAATGTGAGGAGGACATTAATGAGTGTGACAGCAACCCATGCAAGAATGGTGCCAACTGCACGGACTGTGTGAACAGCTACACCTGTACCTGCCCACCAGGCTTCAGTGGGATCCACTGTGAGAATAATACACCTGACTGCACTGAGAGGTAAATCCTGCACTCCATTTACTGCTGACTCAGGATCTAACAAACCCCTCTCTCATGTGTAAATCCTAACCTTTCCACACACAGGTCTTCCCTGTTTTGCCTACAACAGTCAATTGCCTTTGACATTTTGTGACGGATTTAAGATCAGGTTGTCTTACGGTCATTGTAGCCCAATTAAAAGGCAAATCTGATTTGGAGGATCAGCTCCTGCTTACCTTTTAAAGCCCTCATGTTATCAGACCCACAAGAAACCTGGCAGAAGATCATATCAGACATACCTTCATAGTGTGGTTAAAGCTCCCTGGATCTGTGTTGTCACCTACTGCCACTTTTGGTTGAAAAATCATCCCAGCAGAAATGGAACAAATGAGCTGTTGCAATATTACAATGCTAACTGTTGACCATGTTTTTATTTTTGCTTATTTTTATGTTGAACAGCTCTTGCTTTAATGGTGGCACATGTGTGGATGGCATCAACACATTCAGCTGCCTGTGCCTGCCAGGGTTCACAGGCAGCTACTGCCAACATGACATTAACGAGTGCGACTCCAAGCCATGCATGAACGGCGGCACATGCCAGGACAGCTACGGCACATACAAATGTACCTGTCCTCATGGATACCGTGGATTCAACTGCCAGGTAGTTCACACCATTTATCAACAAACGAGCTGAGCTACAGATTTACTGTAATATAAAATATATTAGAAATGTACATTTTTCTGTTTAAAATCTAGAATCACTTTTTTTTCAACAATTAATTAGGACATAGCCATTAAATACTAAATAAGATACTGAAATGATATATAGCTATTTCTTCTCGAATTACGGTCCAGATATATGTTTATCTAGATGTTTTATTCTGTTTTCTAATCATTACCAGTTCTAGCCCACTTTCTTACATAATTTTAAACATATTCATAGAAACTATTTGAAAGCTATGATGTGATATAATGTTAGCACCATATTAGGATCATTGCATAGATGTAATGGCAATAAAAATGATTATGAATAGAAACAGTGAAACAAATTCTGAAAGAATCAATTTACCAGTACTGATATTTGTTCAAAATTGAGGACTGAGTAATATTTAAATAAGAATGAAATATGTAGTAAATGTTTAAATAATGCCTCTGCTGGTCTCAGGAGCTGATGAACTGGTGTAAGCCATCTCCCTGTAAGAATGGAGGAACCTGCAGACAGAGTGGTACCACCTACACCTGCCAGTGTCAGACGGGCTGGACAGGTCTGTACTGTGACGTCCCCAGTGTGTCCTGCGAGGTGGCAGCTAAACAGCAAGGTAGGGCCAGAATGGAGTGCATTTGTGTGTGTGTGTGTGTGTGTGTGTGTGTGTGTGTGTGTGTGTGTACTGTGCTAAAACCTATTACTCGTATTTCCAAATTGTAACTTTGCAAAAGTTCCTTCAGAATTCAAATATTAGTTGATATTATAGTAAAATATTATAGTAAAATATAATTTTTTCATGCGTAAATCATGCTGAATCATTTCTGGTCTGTTTGTCAAGAAATATTAATACAATGTAACTGTGTTAGAAACACCCCCCCCCCACACACACACACACACACAAACACACACTGATTGGCTAGAAAATGGTTGTGTTTGTCAATCTGAGTCACTTTGCTTGGTTTCCATATACAGGGCCAGGGCTGACTATTAATTCTGGACTTCTACCAGAGTGCAAAAACACCAACAAGCTAGCAAGCCATGGGGAAACATTCACAGAAATTTTTAAAATTGCAGTTGTATACAGCACCTTTCATTCTTGATTTATTTTTTTTTTACATCAACCATGTCATACGTTTGTAGTATTGGCTTATGCAAATAGTGAACCTTCAAGACACAGAGTCAATCATAGTTTGTGACCTAAAACTTGTATTTAGATTTGAGAGGTTCAGAATATATGTCCATGTCTTGCCATGGAATGATTGAATTTTTCTGTATTTTGTCCACAGGTGTGGATGTTGCTAGACTCTGCCGTAACTCTGGCCTGTGTTTGGATGCTGGGAACACACACTACTGCCAGTGTCAGGCAGGATACACAGGCAGCTACTGTGAGGAACAGGTGGATGAGTGCATCCCCAACCCCTGCCAGAACGGCGCTACCTGCACTGATTACTTAGGAGGATATTCTTGTGAGGTGAGCAAGCAATCACCAAAAAAATCGGCTCTATTATAATGGAACATATACACATCTCCTGAGTGAAGAAACTCTGGCATCTGGGTGTCATTAACTCTACAGAATTGATAAATGTAATCATATGATCACACAACAATTACAACATCCAAATGAAGAAAAAGACACTGGAGTAGATAAGTCATGCTAGCTCTTACTTCAGTTTTGGGCAAACCACTTATCCAGGAACAATTTGAAAACTATTCATACTCACACATATGGGAGTCAGTTTCGAGAAATATTGAATGTTTTTTTAAACATTTATTATTCAACATGAAAAAAAAAATCCTGTCTAAAAAGGGTTCAAGGCTCAATTTTGGCAGTCGATAATAATCTATTTTTTATATGTTTAGATGTCAAAAAACGACAAGTAATGAATATGTATGAAGGTTCTTTTCTTAACACAGAACACACCTGTATGCAAAATAATTATTCATTAAATTCAACTCATAAATGAGCTCCTTACAAACACAAATGATGCATTCTGTGCCTCTTTCATTGCACTTAATAATAAAATAATAAATGACAAATTTCATATATATATGAAATAAACAGAACTTCCTGCCTGGCAAGGCCATGGAACAGTCAAGTAAAGAGAAATGGCCTTCTTTCATGTTTGGCATTGATCTCTGTGTCTTTTTCTCTCTCTCTCAGTGCGTGCCAGGTTATCATGGAGTAAACTGCTCCAGTGAGATCAACGAGTGCGTCTCACAGCCCTGCCAGAATGGAGGCACCTGCATCGACCTCGTCAATACCTACAAATGCTCCTGTCCCAGAGGAACGCAAGGTCAGCTAACCATCTTTTTCTCCCTCTCTTTCTGTCCATCTGTCCATCCTACGCTTCATTAATTAGGGCTTTGGCAGGAGCCAGCTTACTTAGACTTTTCCTCTTTGATTGATTTCTCTTGGACATGTAAAGAGGTATGTTTAATTAAGGTCTACAGGTCTATAAATAGATAGAAGTAAAATGCCTTACTTTATTTCATGTTATCTTTTTGTTATCTTTTCATGTTATCTTTTTGAAAGCACATAGGGCTCACAATATTAAACATTATAAACGTTTCTCAAGTTATCTTATTTATATTCCCATCATGGTTGATTACCATTATTACTTTATTATAATTTAAATAATTAAACTGGCTCTGTACATGCAGTAGACCATTTTGGGCTGACTAAATTCGATTATGTTAGATTTTTGTTTTATTTAATGCAACACATTAACTCAATTAAGTCACGGTGTATTGCCTCTTTAATGGACCTAATTATTTGAAAGGAATAAATCATTTAAATGTAAACGAATGATCGGTTGCCTATTTCAATTTATTTATGTTTATTTATACTTTTAGTGTCCTTTAATTGGTTAATAATGGTCAGCGGGAAATCATGACAGACTTTTGTTAGCAGTAGGCCTTTGATTAATGTCAAAACTGACTTATTCTCCCAATCCATTTTCAGGAGTTCACTGTGAGATCAACATTGATGACTGCACACCCTTCACTGATCCTGTGACTCAGGAACCTAAGTGCTTTAACCAGGGCCGCTGTGTGGACCGTGTCGGAGGCTATCACTGCGTGTGTCCAGCTGGCTATGTAGGTGAACGCTGCGAGGGTGATGTGAATGAGTGTCTGTCCAACCCTTGTGACCCACGGGGCACACACAGCTGCATACAGCTGACCAACAACTACCGCTGTGAATGTCGCACTGGCTACACAGGTGAGTACTGCAGATTATTTGACATCCATAATTCTCCACACCCTGTACCTGGGGATATTACCTGGAAAACACATGAAATTAATGTAGCTATAACATGTTGCGTGTTTGCTGCATGTGTGTGTTGCAGGTCAGCGATGTGACACTGTGTTTGATGGCTGTAAGGGGAAGCCGTGCAGGAATGGAGGAACCTGTGCTGTAGCCAGCAACACTCCTCATGGATTCATTTGTAAATGTCCTCCTGTGAGTGTTCCATTCACACTTGATTCCACATGTGATGACATTTTATGGATGTTGAAAGCATAAATTCTCTTATTATGTACATGTGTTTTAAAATCTTATATGACAAATATGAAATGATCTTTTTTTAGATGTAATTCCTTAGCAAATATGTTTTTTTTTTTCAAATCCAAACAAGAGCTTCTAGTTCACAGAAATGTTTATTATGTATAGTAATATAAATATACATTTATATGTTCATGCATTCATTCATTGTCTGAAACCGCTTATTCAATTCAGGGTTGCGATAAATCCGGAGCCCACCCGGAATCACTGGGCGCAAGGCAGGAACACACCCTCAAGGGGACGCCAGTCCTTCACAGGGCTTCACACATTCACACCTACAGACACTTTTTGAGCTGCCAACCCACCTACCAACATATGTTTTTGGACTGTGGGAGGAAACCCACGCAGACACATGGAGAACACATCAAACTCCTCACAGACATTCACCCGGAGCGGGACTTGAACCTACAACCTCCAGGTCCCTGGAGCTGTGTCTGTGACACTACCTGCTACTACACCATGCTGCCCTTAATTTATATGTATCATAGAAAAGTAATTTTAAGTATTTAGGCATAAGGATTTAGATTAAAAAAAATGTTTGTATTATTTCAAGATTGTACTGGTCCTGGTGATGTATATATCAATAGTGAAGAAAAAGTTCAGTAATGAAAACAAGCATTGACATTTTGTTTTGTTTTTTCTTTGTGTCTGTTAGGGCTTCAGCGGCTCGACCTGTGAATATGATGCACAGGCCTGTGGAAGCCTCCAATGCAGAAATGGGGGAACCTGCATTTCTGGTCATAAGAGTCCCCGGTGCCTGTGTCCTGTGGCTTTTACAGGCCCAGAGTGTCAGCATCCGAGTGATGGGCCCTGCACATCTAACCCCTGCTATAATGGAGGCACATGTGAGCTGAATTCTGAGGCACCGTACTTCCACTGTGTGTGTCCTGCCGACTTTAATGGCCTCCTCTGCCACATCCTGGACTATGGCTTCACAGGTGGTTTTGGCAGGGACATCACTCCTCCACCAGAAGTGGAGGCCAGTTGTGAGTTGGCTGAGTGTGAGACCAAGAAAGGCAACAAAGAGTGTGACGCTGCTTGTAACAGCCATGCATGTGACTGGGACGGAGGTGATTGCTCACTGAATTTCCGTGACCCATGGAAGAACTGCTCAGATGCACTGCAGTGCTGGCGCTACTTCAACAATGGAAAGTGTGATGAGCAGTGCAAGAGTGCCGGCTGCCTCTATGATGGGTTTGACTGCCAGGGAAGTGGTGGAGAGTGCAAGTGAGTTTCCAGATATATTGTCCAGAATTAGAATTGTTTATTGCATCAGAATTATTGACTTTCTAGACTCAGATCAAACCTAATTTAACAGTAATTTATATTGGCAAACTCCTTTGAGTCCAGGATTAAACCAGTCTGGGATTAAGTCAGTAGAAATAATTTACTTTTAATAGGTATTATATCAGCCCTTCTGTTTTACTTTTGGGGTTCAGAAAGTGAGAGAGGTTTAAATGGGGATTCATACATCTGATGTATGTTGCCAATATCCAGTTTATTTCTGAGAAGCTAACAAACAATATGTTTTAGTTTAAGCTATCGCCACTCACTATTCAATGGACAGATTATCTTTGTCTGACAGTGTGCCGAGGAAACAACTGGGTGTGATATCACACTATTCATGTTAAAATTTACTGTCATTAGTTTGGGCATGGATTGAGTTTCTAACATTTTTCTTGTTTTCCTCCTGTGTTCCTTCAGTCCACTGTATGATCAGTACTGCAAAGACCACTATGCGGATGGCCACTGTGACCAGGGCTGCAACAATGCTGAATGTGAGTGGGATGGTCTGGACTGTGCAGAGAACCTGCCAGAGAAACGGGCTGTAGGTCACCTGGTGCTGGTGGTGCACTTACCCCCTGAGCAGCTGCGGAACAACTCTTCAGCATTTCTGCGTGAGCTAAGCCGTGTGCTACACACCAACATCGTGTTCCGACTGGACGACAAAGGAGAGCTGATGATCTTCCCGTACTACGGCAGCCCACACGAGCTCCGCAAACACAACAGAAAACGTTCACTGGACAGCTGGTCTGATATCTTCGGGACAGGGCAACGTGACCAGGACCAGATGCATGTTGTAGGGTGAGTGGGTGGGTGTGAGTCAGGGTGATGCAGGGTATGGACATATTCTAAAACTAGAAACATTCTAAAATGTACAAATGACTGCATGTGTTGATCAACCACAAAATGTTTTATGTGTCCGAAGTTTTGTTACGTAATGGGGCTATGAGACAAATAAGGAAATGTGCTTTTCAGGTCCTTTTTTTATGGATTGCAGTATGTAGTAGTGTCAGAAACCACATGAACTCATTTATTTGATATATATAAATATCAACCACTAGGCTGTAATGCGCTTTAGGCTAGCAGGTCATTTGCATACAATAATTTTAAAAAATGGTTATAGGTATGACAAGTGTGAGATTAAATGTCATCATTGTAATGCATTTGGGAACTGTATGTGTAAAGAGTGAATGTTGTGTCCTCTTTCCAGTTCGGTGGTGCATTTGGAGATAGACAACCGTCAGTGCTATCAGCAGTCATCAGACTGCTTCCAGAGTGCTACTGATGTTGCTGCCTTTCTTGGAGCTCTAGCTTCCAGTGGCAATCTCAACATGCCCTATGTTAAAGCAGTTACTAGTGAGTATTAAACATGCACACACTTTTCTCCCTGGAAAAAACAGTTAGCCCATGAGCTTTTGTGTCGCTGGCATCCATCTCTGTTACTCCATGAATCAAAAAGTGGACCCCTTACTCCACTCAGTGAATTCCAGCAGCATTCACAATAAACTCAAACTTTAACACCCCCCGACCCCATACACACAAATACACACACTTCACATGGTATCCTTGCAGGGATTATACAGTTGCCTTTGAAGTTTACCTTTTTTGTACTCCACCAGTAGCACAAATGTAATTGTGCATCAGATCTTACCAATCAATGACACAGTCCATGGGTAAATCCACTGGCTTCAGGCACCAAAATGGTTAATTGCTGTAAATCAACACTTGCCACCTCCACACCATCAACTCCCAGTATCACTCACACACACACACACACACACATAAAAATGCACACGCGCCTCAACATGGCCTTAGTGTGCAATGAAGGGGGCTGCTGCAACCTTCACCTCTCTGAATGTAACACCGGGACTTAGCGCATCTCCAAGGGTTTAGGTGAGGAGAGTTTATCATTTCAAAATCGTTAGCAGAGAGAGGGAGAGGGGCCCCAGAAAAAAAAAAAGAAAACGGGAGCGGAGGAAAATTGATCGGGAGTGTGCTAGAAGTTGGGAGTCTTTGTTATCTTGAAAATCCTAATAAATCCTTCGTCTTTACAGCTTAAAGCGTGCGCAGTAATTTGAAGTTCATTAATCCCTCCCTTTTTTTCCCTTAAAGAAGAAGTGGTAAAGTTGTCTCCTGGTACCCTGGTCTGAGAAGACGTGAGAGGAGGTGTTCTTTCTCTCTTTTCTTTTTCTCCCTTCCTCGCCTTCCTATTTGCTAGCACTTTTTCTTTTTTTCTTTTTTTTGATGAAGAAGCGGTTAGCAATTCTGATTATTGCTAAATGGGACGCGTGCAGCTTTCAAACTGGCTGGAACCTCGTTCATCCAGCTAAATGTTTTGTGGACAGTTTCTTGCATGAGGATTAATTGAGTACACGACAGTGGACATTTTTGGACACGGGACGCTCATGTGCCCCGTCCTACATTTGACTGTTGTAGACTCTGACATGTCACCCCTTCTTCTTGCAGGTGAAAGCGAGGTGCCATCGCCCACAAGGAGCTATCTGCTTTATGTGGTGCTGGCCGGTGTGGCCCTGCTGGCCTTCATTGCTGTGGGGATGGTGGCCTCACGAAAGCGGCGACGTGAGCACGGCCAGCTGTGGTTCCCTGAGGGCTTCAAGACCAGTGAGCCTAGCAAGAAGAAGAGGAGAGAGCCCGTCGGCGAAGATTCAGTCGGCTTAAAGTGAGTACACCATTTCTGGTCGTGTGGCATCTGTGGACTTACACTGCTCGCCTAAGGTTTGAGGAGACCTTGACGTCTTTTGACATTTTTGAGAAATGTCAAATATTTTTGATGATTTTCCCAATTAGGTTCCTGTTGAATCCTTTAATTGTAAGGACGTGTAGGAGGTCTTTCACACACGGTACTACATTGTCTACATCATTGTCATTGTCTAAGTTTAATAGTGCTTACTGCATAATTTACAATATTGTAACTGGACAGTAAGCCTTAAGATCAATAAAATATTAGCTACATAAGAAATTCAGAATTTAAGGGTTTGAGTTTAAATGAACTGTATTTAGAGATGAAGAAGGCAGAGTGACAGAATCGAGTGTTTTAATTTAATGCGGTGTACTTTCCACTCAGCTCAGAGAGACATTGGACGGAAAGAGTAGCAAGAGGCATCTTACCGTTATGAAAAATAGAAGGAGTTCAAAAAGTATTTGAGTTTTTTTGTCCTTATCTCAAAAATTTAAAAGTTAATTTTTTTGTTACTAACATTAACCTTGGAGAGTCTTATTTTGTTATTTTGCTGCAAATTGACAACTAAAATTAATAATTCATTAATAACATACTGAGAACGGGGATCTCCACAAACTTTCATACGGCATATTTGCCTGGAAAATATATGGCTTAGGTACAATGTGGGGTGTGTCAAAGTGTAGGAGAAGCAGGGGGTGCTTGATGATTTGTTGTAATGAATTAATTAGCTTGTTGAAGGGGGAGGGGGTCCGTTTAATCAATAGCAGTTTTGGTGGTGGTGAAGAAGCTAGAGAAACTTGAGATGCTTTTGGCTGGTGGTAAAAGATCTCATCCACACATCTGATGGGATGTTTCTATGATGACAGGCCACTTAAGAACTCTGATATTTCACTAATGGATGACAACCAGAACAAATGGGCAGAGGAGGAGCCAGCAGACACCAAACGCTTCAGGGTAAGGCAAAGCCTGATTATTACACCATTAATTTGGGGGGAAAAATCTAATTTATTCATGGTTATAAATTATGATTTATGTCATTGTCACTGAGAAAGAAGTCATTATAAGATTATATTTTAAGTTATGGGTAAATAAATATACTTTTATAATATTCTTACATTGAAACATAGCATAATATTTTATTATATATTTGACCTTTATTTTGACAGGAGAAAGCAACCTATGGTTTCTTTTAAAAAAAAAAAAAAATAAAGAAATCTTTTAATAATGTTGTAAATAATTATTAAATTATATAAAATATTACTATTTCTAATCATTGTTTGATTCTTGTGCCAGTTTGAAGAGCATGCAATGTTAGATCTGGATGACCAGCAGGACCATCGTCAGTGGACTCAGCAGCATCTAGATGCTGCTGACCTGCGAATCCCTTCTGTAGCTCCCACACCTCCTCAGGGCGAGACTGAAAACGACTGCATGGATGTCAATGTCCGAGGACCAGGTAAGGCATATCTTTACTCTAGAGAAATGTTTCTCGTTTAAAGAGAAGTACAAGAATATCCAAACGATTAAGAAATGTCATCTCAAAGAAGTGTCCATTCCTAAAAAAATAATGCTGGGGGATATTTGATTTATTCATTCATTGATTGTCTGTAATCGCTTATTCACTTCAGGGTCACGGTGATACTTGATTTAGTTTATATATGTATATATGTTTATATATGTTTTCTCTCTCTCTCACACACACACACACACACACACACATATATATATATATATGAACACATATGAAAATATTGTTTAATTAATTTTAAAAACTGTTTAATAAAATAATAATACATTTAAAATCTAAATTAATAATTGTTGGTTGTGTCTTATTGCAGTTAGATACACCATATAAATCTTAACCGAACCACTTTCAGTGTGAATCCTGATACAGATCATGTTCAATTTTAGTTGCACTTTTACAGTTTTTTTTACCCTCAATGTTACAGTATTCATTAATGACTTGTAAAAATATTTTTCCACTCACAATTCTGTGCTTGTACTGAGTGAATGTGTGTGTCAGTAGAATGCTGAGGTGAGGGACTAAATTGAGCTCTGGTAGGGAGTTAATGCACAGGGCCCAGTGGGAAAAGGGATCCACTTCAAAGACTCTTACTGAAAGCTGTGAAACCCTGGGGAGGGTGCCCATTTTCTCTAAGCTTAACGATCGACCCAGCCATATCTACATCCTATTTACACGTGCCGATTAAAATAAACAATATCAAAGTGCGACTCTTCTCTCAATAACTGCCAAAGCCCCTCCAGAATGTCAAGAAGGATTCAAAGGCTGTGTGCTTTCGCAAGCGTTTTTCTCTCTCTCTCTCTTTTTCCCCGCTCCTTGGATCAATGTGTTGGAATCGACCAAATCGGGCTAGATCTGGGAATAGCTGTTCTTTTGAAGAAGAGAAGCCTCTGTCGAAGATGCTGTGGCAAGCCTCTTCTCAGGGATGATAATGCTCACTTTTACCAGCCGTGGAGATTTCAAAAACCTGGCCCACTTCCATGAGTTCGGTGGATAGGGAAAAAAACAGTGCTTCATCAGAATCTGTTATCGAAAGAGATCTAGGGGTGATTCACTGAGGCAAAGTTGTCCAATCCACTTCGATTTGTTTGTTTCTTGGTCTGATCTTTCCGTCACTTTGAAGAATAATGGGGGTGAATTGGGATGAGCCTGTTCTCAGTTTGGCTTTATGGGTTTTACCTTTGTTGAAAAATAACACAGAATTTTTTAAATTAAGTTCTAGGGTGTGGTCTTATATTAAGGTCAACTTGGCTCAAACTGACATTAGAAGACAATCTGTTAAGGGGTGTACAGTATTTGAATTAAACGTATAATAATGATGTTTCCTTGTAACTTGCTTTCTCTATGTCACCCTATGTTTGTCAGTTTTCTCTTGGTCAATTTAGTCATTATCAAGTCCACCTGCTACACGAGGCTTCTATGCTCAGAGTGTGATAGCTGGCTCAAATGTCTCCCATAACATCTTCTGCCACCACAAGATATGATTGAACAGCTCAATAAACATGAAAGAAAATATTGACTGACACCTCTGCTTAGTCAGCATTGGCTGAAATCATGTTGAATGACTGGGTTGGGGGAGGATCAGCCTGCACACACACAGACGGAACAAGGTTTGTCAGGCTCACTTGGACTCCTGGCCACCTTTGGCATCACCAGCCATGTAACTTGTGATATTCTATCTGCAATATGGCATTTGTACAGTTTTCAAACAGCTTAATCATTAGAAATAATTAGGAATTGTGATACTCATTGCAGGATGGAGTAGACTTTTGGTGGTGGTATGATTTGAACAAATTCTGAGTGTTGTTGGTTTCATTGCTGTAGGCTAATTCAGTTTAATTCAGTATACTCAGAGAATGTTCTTGGGTTCTGTTCTAATTAGGTTCATGATTTCAGGTCAAGGTAAACTCCCATTGTGTTTTTCTGTTTCCTTCTAAAGATGGGTTCACCCCGCTGATGATTGCCTCCTGTAGTGGTGGTGGCCTGGAGACTGGAAATAGTGAAGAGGAGGAGGATGCTTCTGCCAACGTCATCAACGATTTCATCTACCAGGGAGCCAACCTGCACAACCAGACTGACCGTACGGGAGAGACTGCTCTGCACCTGGCTGCCCGTTACGCTCGTTCTGATGCAGCAAAAAGGCTTCTTGAAGCTAGTGCTGATGCCAACATTCAGGATAACATGGGACGGACCCCTCTACATGCCGCTGTGGCTGCAGATGCACAGGGAGTCTTCCAGGTATGTCATCAATAATCAAGTAGTAATAAAATTCCAGGTAATGTTTTTGGTGTTGTTTTTTTATGTAATTTTTTATGCTGCAGGTTTTACATTTCTTTCAATAAATTCTTAATTTTAAAACCTGTTATTGGACTAGTAGTAGAGACATCTTGAAACTTGAATTTTGTTTATACTTAAGTATCTTTTAACCCTCCTTAACCCTTCTTGTTTATTCATGTTCCAGATTTTGATCCGGAATCGGGCCACAGACCTGGATGCACGGATGCATGATGGAACCACGCCTCTGATCCTGGCAGCCAGGCTGGCTGTGGAAGGCATGGTGGAGGAACTCATCAACTGCCACGCTGACGTTAATGCTATCGATGACTTTGGTAAGACCATCACCATCATCAAGAGTTAACTGTTAAACATAAAGTAGGTTTTCTTGTTTTTGCAAGATTCTTACTCTTAATCAATACCATGTACCAGTTTGAATTATTATCTTCATTGGAGGAGTAGCTGAAATTTTCTTATGTTTTTTTGTCAGGCAAGTCTGCACTTCACTGGGCTGCAGCTGTAAATAATGTGGAAGCAGCTGTCGTACTCCTTAAGAATGGAGCCAATAAGGACATGCAGAACAACAAGGTAAGGCTTCGCTTTTCACAGGCAGCCACTTTATTTATTTAGGTAAAATTAGGGGTAACCTGTAATTATGTGGCCACATGTGTATAACTTACACCAGGGGTGCACAACTCCAGTCCTGGAGGGCCAGTATCCAGTAAAGTTTGGTGATTCCTTTGCTCACACACACCTGATTCAACTCATCTGTTAGTTGACAGGTTTAAGGGTTGTGTTTTAGCAGAGGAATCACCAAATCACCAAAATTTGCAGTTGTGCACCCCTGACTTACACTATATTATAGCTGTCCAAAGGAAAATCTGTATCTCCATTTTTTTGCCAACATTTATTTACTACATAATTTGAACACTATAGCTGTTCTTCACACTGTGTGAAAATGTCATGATGAACCAATAACAATACTCCAAAATAACATGGAATAAAACTTTTAACATTGACTTCAATTGGAAGTTAAGATAGTTTGTTCCTTCTCCTCTAAAATTACTATTTTGGAGATGTATGTTTTGTTTTAGACAGTGACGATACATTATTTTCTCAAGCCTCAGGATGAAATTATAAAACAACACTATTAGTGTTAAATTAACACTGTTAGTGTAATAATTTCACACTCTCAGTGTTAAGTTAACACTAATGGTGTTGATTTAACACTGTTGAATTTACTGTGTAATAATGCAGATCTGTTAGAGGAGATTAGGAAAAGACCATGAAATTAAAACATTTTAGTGTCCATACTGGGTCTTGAAGAGAGCCAGTAAGGCACAGTTAGTGATTGTCATGGTCTAAAACACTAACCTCTCCTGGTAATCAGCAGCAAAATTGAATTATGTGTGTTAAAGTAGGAAAATCACCAAAATTCCCGTATTAGGCCCACAAGATTGGATCTGGACACCTCAGATTTAGGGGTAAAGTTTCCTCACAGTGGGTTTCTTTTGTTCTTTAGGAGGAGACACCCCTGTTTTTGGCGGCAAGAGAAGGCAGCTATGAGACAGCTAAAGTCCTGCTGGAGCACTTTGCAAACCGTGAGATCACAGACCACATGGACCGTCTCCCCCGGGACATTGCTCAGGAGCGCATGCATCATGACATTGTGCGCCTAATGGATGAGTACAATCTGGTGCGTAGCCCACCCATGCACGGCGCACCTCTCAGCACCACACTTTCACCCCCCCTCTGCTCTCCTAATGCCTACCTGGGCAGCCTGAAGCCTTCTGTTCAGAGTAAAAAGCCCCGCAAGCCTGGCACCAAAGGCATGGGCTGCAAGGACAGTAACAAGGACTTGAAGGCCAAAAAGAAGTCAAAGCCCCAGGATGGCAAAGGTGTCCTACTGGACAGCTCAGCTGCACTATCGCCTGTGGATTCACTTGAGTCGCCCCACGGTTATGTTTCAGATGTGGCTTCTCCACCCCTGATGACCTCGCCCTTTCAGCAGTCGCTCAATCACTTACAGGCTGTGCCAGATGCCCACATGCCAGGTGTAAACCATCTGGGTTTAGCCAGTAAACAGGATCTTGCCCGTTTACAATTTGATCCTCTGCCTCCACGTCTGACACACTTGCCAGTGGCTGGCTCAAATGGCTCCACCGGCCAATGCGACTGGCTGAGCAGAATGCACGGCGGAATGGGTCAGCAGGGTCAGTTTGGAGCCGTGAGGAATGGCCAGCACCAGCCTGCTGCCCAGCATGGTCTGATGCTCCACAATGGAAACGGCCTGCCCCAGATCATGAGCTTTCAGGGCTTGGGCAACACCCACTTGGCTGGGCAACCACATCTTCTGCATCAGTCACAGCAGATGCAGGCCAATCTACAGCAACAACAGCAGCAGAGGCAGCAGCAACAACAGCAACAGCAAACCAACATCCAGATGCAGCACCAAAACACGAACGGTGGGCAGAATTTCATGGGTGGTGCAGAGCTGCAGCAGGGCAATAGCATGTCCATCCACACCATCCTGCCACAGGATACACAGCTGCTCCAAGCTCAAACACTGGCACAGAGCATGGCCAGCACTCAGTTCCTCACTCCGCCGTCCCAGCACAGCTACTCAGCCGCCATGGATGCCACCAACACGCCCAATCACCAGCTCCAGGTGCCTGAGCATCCATTCCTCACACCCTCACCTGGCTCACCTGACCAATGGTCCAGCTCCTCACCCCATTCCAACATGTCTGACTGGTCCGAGGGCATCTCCAGCCCACCCACCAGCATGCAGACACAAATGGGACAGATTCCTGAGCAGTTTAAGTAGAGCAGTTGCAGGAATGTTATATTTTATGTATATTAAGAGCACTCTTTTAAAAAAATATATATACAGCAGTAAACCCATTTTAAATGAAGGGTCTTTTCTATGCCTTTTGTACTAACCACATCTTTTTGTTTGTTTGTTCATTTGTTTATTTTTTATTTATTAATGTCTTGTTATTTATATATTTTTTTCACCTGCCTTTTTGGATTTTTTTTGGAATTCATCATCTGAAGAAAATGTCAGTAGTGAAACAGAAAGTAGCAGCATTTCTAGTTCTTAGTAATGCTCATATTTTGAAGCTTTTTTTTTGCATTATACTGTGGTTTCTGGAATACACACTGGGTATTTATTGGTCTTAAAAACTTGCTTTTCCTTTTTACTTGCTCTGCTTATGTTGGGTTTTTTTCTACATTACTGTATAATTTTGTAAAATGAAACATTTGTGTAAGGGCATTTTATAGAACACATTTTATAACAAAGTTTTCAGTATTACAGTACATAAATGAATTTTATGTTTGTTTTAACAATCAGAAGAGCTGCTTTGTCCATTGTTCCAAGATCAATAGACAAAAGACAGTTTTTTTATATTTGTTTATTTTGAAGCAGTTTTAAAACACACAAAACTTGTCTGGGACTGAATTACACTGGGGACTGACCACTGAAAGTTTTAGTGTAGAACAGGACCAAATTTATGTCTGTAAATAGATGCTTGTGTTATGTTTCTATAGCTAAGTTCTCATGATTCTGTTTTGTTTGACTACGGTTAATTCTCAAATAGTCCTAAAGCCTGGGGTTCTTTAATACATAAGCTTTTTGTATAGTTTCTTTGTGAGATTTACTTATCTTCCCTGTTTGTTTATAAAGTAGCTGCGTAAAGCAGAGTTTTAAAACTTCCACTGTAAGTAAGTGGGTGTGAAAGCAAGGATTTACACTGGTTTATTTGGTGTTAATGTGTTTAAAACAGGTTGCAGTCTAAATTACTGTGTTCTTCCTACCTTTCCTTTCTAAACTGGTCAAGTGGCCAAAAAATGTATGGGGTCTATTGAAGAGGCTTCATGTGAATCTCTCTTTACTTCCTATATTGTATGCTTTGTTGGAGCCTATGGCTAATGTAAATATACCTACTGGAGGTGTTTTATGTGAACAGGATTTTGTTTCAGAAATCTTAAATGTGCCATTGAAATTTGAGTTTCTGTTAATCAGTAGCTTTTTGTTTTCTATCATAGAAACAACATATATTTTGCTCAGTATCACTGAGTTAGAGGTCTTATAAGATGTGTATGCAAAGATCTAGAGACTACCGCAACCCATATAGAATATGAATAACATAATTTGATGTTTTAAACTCTATTTATTGACCACTAGTTTGCTATAAATTTGTAAGATTGTTTTTTAATGAGAAAGGGTTGTTGGTGTGCCACAGTATACATTTTGAACCCACAAAAATGGAGTATATCAAATCAACTGCATTGAGTATGCAATATCTGTAAATGTTACCTATCAGCAAACTGTAGTTTACATAAAGTATATTTTCTGTCAGTTCTGTTGTCAATCTGTAAACGTTATTCTTGAAATAATAAAAAATATAAATATAAATTGAATTTCAGTTTGTGCTGTAGTCCATAAGAATGCATGCTTTAGAACCATCTTACTGAAATGACTCTTCATTATTGTCACGCCTTCGTCCTGTCAAGTCTGTTGTAGAAGGAATCGCCGAAAGAAACGTGCTGGAGTCACCCACTCGATGGTCGATTACCCCCTCAGGTCCGGAGAAATTTTTTTGGGGGGGTTAAAGGTAGGGGCTGTTAGCCTCCAACCTCAGGACGACGGAGGTGGGGCTAACAGGGGCGCACCACTGAGGGATCTAATGGGTGCGCCTGTGAAACCCCCTATACCCTCTACAGCTCCAGCGCAAGCCCGGCGAGCAGTTCAAACCCCTGTCCTCGGAAAAGCGGCGTCTCCAGCCGCTTCTGTCTTCGCGCCTCCGGCCGCGCCTTTCTCAGAGAGCGCGGCGCCTACGGCCGCTCCGGTCTCCTTGAAAGCGGCGTCTCCAGCCGGTTCTGTATTCATGAACGCGGCGTCTCCTGCCGCACCTGTCTTCGTGAGCGCGGCGTGCGCCTCTCCTGTCTTCGTGAGCGCGCGCCTCTCGTGCCTCCGTGGACGACGTTGCAGGCTCCCCTGCCTCCGTGGACGACGTCACTGCAGGCTCCCCTGTCTGCGTGGACGACGTCACTGCAGGCTCCCCCGGCCGCTCCTGTCCCCGTGACTGTGGCCCTGGCCGCTCCTGGTCATGTCCGTAGGTTATCCCTAGAGTTGTGCCCAGGCTGGCTTCTCAGACTGCCCCACAAACATTTGCCAGTCCTGGGCACCCCCTTGTTATATTGGTTCCCTTGTCTGTCCTGGTTCCTGTCTCTGTCCTTGTCCCTGTACCCTTGTCTGCCTTTGTCCCTGTCCCGGTCACTGTGTTTGTGTCGGTCCCTGTAAATGTTCTTGTACCTGTTCCCCTGTCAGCCCTGTTCAGTCTCCGTTTCAACCCTCTGTCCAGTCCCTGTTTCAACCCTCTGTCTTGTCTCATGTCCAGTCCCCTGTTACTCCTGTCCAGTTCCCATCTCATTTATCCGGTCCTGTCGTGTCCCCAGTTCCTGTGTCTGTTCCTGTCTAGTCTTGAGTCTTGTTTTCCGTGCCCTCTCCTGTGCCAACTCCTGGGAGGTTTAGGAGCACATGCCCCGGGAGTTGCGCGTTCATGGGGGGGGCATCTGCCACGCCTTCGTCCTGTCAAGTCTGTTGTCCCCGGTCATGTGCTCTTTTTAGCACATGGCTATGTTTTGTTTATGTCCTTGTCTCCGCCCTCGTCCCGCCTTTGTTCTGCCTCCTCGTCCGTGTCATGTGTTAACCCGTCCTCGTTATCTGTCCAGGTGTGTCTCGTTTGTGTCAGTATTTAAGCCCTCTTGTCTCACGTCCTGTTTGTCGTACATTTCACCTTTGTTTTGTCGTGTTCTCTGTCAGGTCCTGTCGTTTTGTGTCATTCTCGTTAGATTCCAGTTCCGTCTCGTTGTTTTGCTTACTATGTCTAGGTTTATCTGTCTGTCTAGTTCCCTCTGTTTATATTTAGTTAGTATCTGTCTCTTTAGTCTAGGTTTCCGTTTGATTATCTCTGTCCAAGTCTGTCTGTCTAGTCAACTTCTGTTTATTAAAATATCCTGTGTTTTAGCGAGTGCGTCCGCCTCTGTCAGTCCGCCCCGTGATCCGTGACAATTATCTTCAAAAGCTGGTGTCAATAATTTCCTCTTAATACTTTTTAGTTCACTGGTGATTTAGATAAAGCTTGATGCCATTAAGCATTTTATCTCATTTATAATGGGGCAGATTTTCTGACCACAGTTAAGCCCAGTTTAAATTACTGTCTGATTATTTTGAATTGGACTTCGGTCTGGAAGTTTGGAGTGTATATATATGAGTCATGTTATATTGACATGTAATACATTTTATTAGAACCAAATGCCAAAGGCAGGGCAGAATTACACCCTGGAGGGGGCTCCAGTCCTTCACAGGACGACACACACATACACTCACACATTCTCACCTATGGACATTTTTTGAGCAGCCAATCCACCTACCAACATGTGTTTTCATCAAACCTAGAGGGATATCCAGTGTTTGCTAAAGTCATTGCTGCACTATATTATATTTGCTTGTTCACAACCATCTTCAGTGTTCCATTGTTTATCTAATGCCTTGGACGTTATATGTAACTTATGCATGACTGCTATCTTTTAACAATGAAATTCCTTTTGAGACTTTGTAAACCATGAATTTTGCTGTAAGATGAAACTAAGTAAATGCCAAGAAAATCCTACTATAATTCCCCTATAAATTATTTCAGTTTGTATTATTTTTCAGTTGAATTGCACAGATAATCCATTGCATTAAATGTGGAGTTCAATATAATATTTTACAAAATATGTGTCTGGCAATTTAACAGGAGTGTGTAGATTTTTATATCCACTGATTTTTATATCCACAAAGGCCCCTGTCAAAGGTTGGGATATATCAATCAACTGAACAGTCAACTACTGAAGTTGATGTTGGTAGCAAGAAAAACTGATAAGTGTAAGGGTCTGAGTAACTCTGATAAGGGCCAAATTGTGACAAGGTCCAATAGTGTTTTGGTCACATCTCCTGAATGGCAGGTTGTGTGGGGTATGCAATGTTTAGTACCTAGGGTAGTGCAAGGAAGGACAGCCAGTGAACCAGCAAAAAGGTCATGGGTGCTCAGGGCTCACTGATATGTGAGGGGAGCATGAAGGGAGTGATCCCACAGAAGAGCTACACATTGCTAAAAAAGTTAATACTACTAGGATAGAACTTGTTAAGAGCTCTCCTGTGAGATCAGTCTAGATGGGTTTGGTTTCAATGTATAAGTATATATTCTTATATAAGTGTGCCTTGGGCGCCTGTGCCCTAAACATGTTGTCTTTGGATCAAATTTTTAGTAGGTTCTAGCCACTGCAAACCAGGAACATCGCACAAGACCTTCTATTTTAGAGTTTTTCCTGCTTCCAACATCAATTTAATGAACTTTTCAGTTCACATGCCTAATAATCTGATAATCCCTGATAATACCTGAATGCATTCAGTTGTGAATCATATGGAATGTTCCAGAATAGTCACAAATTCAGCATATATAGGAATTTCGTTAAGACAGAAGTATTCTGGTTTGTTTTTTTAATAAAAATTAATGATAGTTAAGTTATATAGTTTCTGAAAATTATACAATTATATAAAACCAAGTTTTAAGTGAAAGCAGCTTTGTGGAATCACAAAGCACGTTGTCATCTGCAATTGTCAGCAGCTACAGAAAATGTTCACACACCGCCATCTTGTGGTTATAAATACTGCTACCATTTTTTATGCATCAAATTCAATTTCATAATAAATATATTTTAAACATCATCTCAACGTTTCTACCACATTTTAATCAACGACATTAGATATTGTGGTTACCGTGTAAAGGATTTTAGCCACTGGCAAGTGTGTCAGACGTGGAGGCAGAGGATCATTATGAAAAAGAGGACACCTTTTTTCTCTCGGGGGGTGGACGAGGGGGTTGGATGAGCTTTACACTTTTATTTGCTACACATGGGAAAACATGGGATTTCCTTTTTTAATTCATCCGAGAACTTACATTTACGTTTCGGCATAGCTGCTCGAGATGAGGGTGGGTACATGAGCTTTGCCTGACGTAAACAAGGACTACTGACGTGCAGACTGACCAATTAAATGTTTACAGAGAAAGTTACCGACCCATAACGGTAGCTCTACAGTCAGACCGCCCAATCAGAAGATTTTAGGCTACTTCACCACGCCCCCTTCTCACTTAAGTGAACCAATCGGAGTAGGGAAGGGCGGAACTAATTTGTGAACGAAACTTCTCGAAATTCTATGTAAACTCTAGAAAAACAAAATCCCGGACGTTTGTGAAATTCCGCCCGGTCTAAAAGAGTCTAAAGTATAAAAAAGAGGACATGTCCGGGTAAAAGAGGACGTCTGGTCACCCTAGTTTAATAATCGCCAATCAGCCATAACATTAAGACCACAAGACCATACAGTAGCTCTTTACAGTTGTACAGTTAAAGAATGTAGTCAATTTTGGCTCTGCATACTTTGTTTTACCCTTTCACCTTGTTCGTCAAATGGACAGGGCCCCAACATGATCCCCACAGAGGAATTTGGGTGGTGGCTCATTCTCAGTTCTGCAGTGACAGTGGCGTGATGGTGTGTTAGCATGTGTTCTGCTGATACAAACAGATCTGACACAGTAGTGCTGCTGGAGTTTTATAAAAACCTCTGTGTCCCTGCTCTCCAGCCAACAGTGTCCTGTGGGTGGCATTCTGTGTCCACTGATGAAAGACTAGAGGGCAAGCAACACAAACTGTAGCAACACATAAGCTACATTCTCTGACTGTACATCTACAAGGTGGACTTTTAAGGTAGGTTTGTATAATAGAGAGTGGACAGTGAGTGTATACAGTGGATAAACTCCAGCAACTCCTCTGTGTCTGATGCACTCATATCAGTGCAAAACACACTTTCACACCACCTCCAAATTCTTGTCACTGCAGCTCTGAGAATTATATACCACCAAAATAATACCAGCTCTGCTGGACTGCAATCTGGTCAGTCAAGCACATGCACTCTGTGTCTATGAATGTTGTTGTAACATGTACAGAATGAGGCCTGGCATTGTCTTGCTAAAAAGATAAAACACATATCTTGGTCCCTGATGCACCCTCCATAATGTACAACCATACATTCCATACAACAGTTTGGATCACTTTTGTCATTAGCGAAGAAAACACAACATGTTTTTTTAATGAAACAATCTGGAACATGGACTCCTCTGATATCAGCACACGTATCTACTCTCTTTTGTACCATCTGAGATGAATTCGGGCCAAGAGACCTCATTAGCATTTCCATATAGGATTGATATGCATCTTTCTGCTTATGTAATAGAGTTTCAGATTGCTTTTGCTGATGTATCGGTGGCCTGTGTTATGTAACTTGGGTTTTTCAAAGTGATTCTAAGCCTGTTTCACTACATTTATCACAGTAGCATGAAAGTTTCTCGTGGCATGTCGTCAGAGGACTCAAAGGTCATGCACTTCAACAATATTTCCCTTCACAGACAGAGATTTCATTGGATTACCTCAATCTTTTTAAAGTATTAGGTACAGCAGATTGTGGAATATAATGACATTTCACAGTGAACTATTTGACAGTTCTCTCTCAATGTTTTGCACAAAGGGCTGAGCCACAAATTATCCTTGCTTGCAAATAGTGAGACTTAGGTAGAAGCTCAGTGTGTACCCAGTTGGGATACCCTCACCAGTTACCAGTACAGTAATTAATTTATTGTGATGATGATGATGATTAATATTATTATTAATATTAATAATTTGCAGAAGGGCTGCACGGTGGCACAGCAGGTAGTGTCGCAGTCACACAGCTCCAGGGACCTGGAGGTTGTTGGTTAGAGTCCCAGTCCAGGTGACTGTCTCTGAGGAGTTTGGTGTGCTCTCCCCGTGTCCGTGTGGGTTTCCTCCGGGTGCTCCGGTTTCCTCCCACAGTCCAAAACACGTTGGTAGGTGGATTGGCGACTCAAAAGTGTCTGTAGGTGTGAGTGAATGTGTGTGTCGTCCTGTGAAGGACTGGCACCCTCTCCAGGGCGTGTTCCTGCCTTGCGCCCAATGATTCCGGGTAGGCTCTGGACCCACCGCGACCCTGAATTGAATAAGTGGTTACAGAGAATGAATGGATGAATGAAGCTCACACAGGCAAATGAATGCACATTGACACAAATAATTCAAATACTCAGTTGCTTAATATTTGGTTCTAATAAAATGTATTACATGTCAATATAACATAACTCATATATATATATATATATATATATATATATATATATATACTAAAAAAACATTCATCATGCCCGGGCAACAGTGTTTACATGTTGGTGTTTGTGGTTGTTTTACTGTGGGCGGTTGGTGGTGGGAGGCAGTTTGACTGTAAGCCGCTGGAGGCGCGGTTGTGTCGGTGGTGTCGTTGCGGGGAGGATAACGCCTCTCCGCCGCTTTATCTACGCCTGGACCCCGCGGCTCTACATGAGCTCCGCTTGCTGGATTTATCCCATGTTATCCCTCTTAACGTACGGTTACCTCTAACAGGATTACTGATAAAGCACAACGTGTAAGGTATGCTTATGTAGCGCTGTTTTTCGGCTCAGTGTTGTCCCTGTTATTGTCCGTTTAGCTTTAGCGTGCTCATAGTAACGTTAAGGTAAACGGTTAGCTTGCAGTTCACAACGCTGGGAGCTAACAGCGAAAGCTATCGTTGTTATCACGGAGGAATGAATGGCCCTGTTCTGCAGAGCTATTTTTTTACAGGTTCACTTCTGACTTAGTGATACATTGCTGTGCACAACGTTTTTAATGTAAACGTTTAACCGTTATGAATCTAATAGTCAATAACCCTGTTAACGTTAGCCGCCAAAACAGACAACCTTAAGAGTTCCCAGGTTTTAGCTTTAGGTTGTCTCACACCTGGCTGGAGCGCAATATTAGCATTATTAAGGTTAATCAAAATAGCCAAAGCTTCTGTTTAACGCTAATATTTGTGGCTATGTGTAACATTCACTGCTTAAACACGAGCTATTTTGGTATGGATTGGTTTGATCAAATTAAGTTACATGAAGCTGAGCTTGGTTTCTAATTCTCCAAGCTTCTTATACCAATTTTCCATTCCACCTTAATTGGCGCAGCAGTAAAATTCGGCGCCTGGCTGCGAAATTTAATATGGTATGGAAAATTACAATAATAATTGGATAACGTATTTAGGTGCCAGGATGTTAATCAGTCTAACTTAGTCTAAATTAAACAAATTTAAGTTGGAACGGAAAATTAGAAGAAGAATATCGAATAAGAAGCCTTCGTGAAAGGGGTCTAGCTAGCTTGAAGTGTGGGGAAGCTAGCATTAGCAATGCTCATATATTTGCATAGCGCCTGTGTAACGTTTATTTGGTTTCTATAACGAAACGTTACTTCGCCTACACTGGCACGTCAACGTTATATTCTACGGGGTTATATTAAGAATCACGTTTATCTGAAAGTTCTGGTGGAGCAGTAAATACAGACAGTGTGCTAACATTGTGTTTCGGACATTGGTTCTGCTGTACACAGTAGCCTCGTTATGGAGGTGGACGGGGGTGCTGGAGGGGACAGCACCCGCAGAAAGTTGGACCTAACGGGCGAAGCAATGGAGATAACTCCGCTGGAAATGTACGACTCAGCCAGAGCGAAAATCGCAGCCAACCTACGATGGATATTTGCTAAGGCTTACGGCATCGGTAAGCTATGTTTTGTCATCTCTAGGCCTTGGTCCTATCCAAGCTGATTGGTAAAGAAAAGACTCAGCTGGCAGACTCAGCTTGGGGTTTCCAGACAACCACATAAATATTTACAATCCACATACAAGGGGACAGACCATGATATTACTCTCATCGACGTTGATTAAGAATAATGTAGTTCTTAATAAAACATAATAAAGGTAATTAAACAATTAAGTAAAACCATGCTGATAAGATTAAAGTGTAATTCATGTTTCTGTTTACAAATGAAAAACAGTTTGTGGTGAACAACAGTCGATTTGTTCTGCACTCTAAATGTGTTTGCTTTTTGTGTGAGATTTGTCCATCTCAATGTAACATTCATTGCTGCTCTTGTTTAAGAGTTATAAGGCAAAAACACAAGTGGTAACACACGTGTATGGACAAATGCTAACACAGATCTTACATGCGATTACAAAAATAGAATGGTAGCAATATTGTCCAAATGTCTAATTATGATATGATGATGATAATAATAACAATAAACACATGAACAATAAAATTAGTTAGTTTTTATTAATTCATACATATTTGGGTATTTGATTTTCTAACAATATATAAGCAGCAGAATTTCTAGAGTTTTTAAACCATTTTGAACTTTGTGATCTGAGGCTTTCCTGGTCAGCTGTCCAAACATATAAATCATATTTGATCTACCTTTATTTATATATATATATATATATATATATATATATATATATGGCAAATATGCATTTAAGTTTGTCTTTATTTTCGCAATCAACATATAATCATTGTTCAGTATTAACTCTATTTTGCCACCATGACAAATGTAAATATCTTAAAGTAAACTCAACTCTCTTTACCTTAAAAATTTGCAGGCATTCTTTTGACATTTGATGGGCAAATTACATGTTTTGGCAATTAAATCTTAGGCCACAAGTGGGTTAATTTTTTATCTGAGTGGAATGATCTGGGTCAAAGCAGGCAAAGTCCAGGATGAGAGTGCAGTAGTAGTCTCTGTCTGCTAATGCCTGATTTAGCCTTCAGGATAAACAGCATTTGTTCCATCTGCAAAGCTAGTAGAAAGAAAATTGACAGGTTGGACTAGAAGTATGGACTCCCACAATCATAGTTACATTTTAAGTCCATTGAAATTATTGTTAAAGGGGATTTTCTTTAATTTTTTATTATAAATTAACTGTCAAATATGTCTGGTGTGTTTTTTCTCATTATGGAACCTAAACCACTTGACTCGTCTCTTTTTGTGTTTCCACTAGCCAAATCCGGTACCTGGAACCGGGTACTTTTTTAGTCCCTACTTGCAACTGGTATGAAATGTAATGTATAAAACTTTCAGCGTGCTGACTGGCCAGAGAGACCTGTGAATCACCACGAAATACTGAGTTCCAGCAAAAAACAGCTGTTTGTGAAACTTCTTAAGTTATAGCAGCAGTCACATTTGTAACATTATCTTGTGGTTTTGAAGAGGTTCAAACACTCCTTGAGTTGGTGGCCGACGAATTTTTGGTCCAAAAAACAAAAACAACTCATGAATACACAACGAGTAAACAGCGCCTAATATTAAGGCCTGCATTGCTGTGGTTTTCAAAACCTGCGGTTCCTGTTAGAGAGGGGTTTTATGACATCACTTGCTACGTTTTGCAGGATAGTTGTGCTAGTGGAAAAACGACCAGCTGAAAGTGAGTCGAACCGTGCCAGGCCAAGTCGAGGTGATCCCATGTGGTGGAAAAACACCAATAGAGAATGAAGTTAGCACTGTTATGGCACAAGTGCGTTCAGTGCCAGAGTAAACCTGTTTAAAAGACACTCCGGGATAGTTTATTTGTGGATATGGTTCGCTTGGAGTTTGCCTTGAGTTTTGCAGTGGTCTGTCTTCAGGATTGACATCTGGTGGAAAAGTAGGTGACCTACAATAGAACAGATGGCATTGTAATGCACCTTTAAAAGAGATTTTGTTTAAAAGATTGCTTTCATGGCATTCACTAATTTAACTTTATGGTGGCTTTAGAAGTCCTCACTATGGTAAATTTGTTATAGATTTTAAGTAATGGGTTAGTCATTCTTTCTACGAAGTGGGAACTACCTAGTACAGTAAATTATGGTTGAGAAGATTGAGGTTGAGAAGATTGAGTTCACAAGCAGGAGGAAGGGCAGCAAGTTTGCCTACACAGATTTAATTTCAGGATGAATCCTATCCTTGCTGCTCCCTAATATTATCCCAGTGACTTGATCTATCTACAAGGCACTGAAATTGTATGACTAGCGATTTAATACATTTAACACTAAACATTACTATAACTTCATCTTACTAGTTTTATCAGTTTGACCCAATTTTATTAAGACTGATTTTCTCTACAAAAATATTGATAGGTCTTGTGTAAAGTAATACAACATGGGTTGACTAAACTTTCTGCACTAACTGTAATCCACAGCATGGAAAAGCACTAACTAGGAGCCTTGTTGCACCGAGTGTATTTTTAGTTCTTTTCCTGGCACAGGACAGCAAAAGGCTGTTGCACACAGGCAGTGTGATGTTTGGGCAAATGTCATTACAGGCATCATACATTGATTTTTCAAGTTTCATCTTGGGTGGAGGTGGAAGTTTGAGTTTGGTAAAGCCCATTCTAAAGTATCTTTGGAGACAGTGAACAGTGGATTTCTAGTTGTATGAATGGCACTACAATGCTGTGTTCGTATCTTGGGCATGGAAAGTGGGTCTAATTGGCTAGTGCACCCAAGCATGTTATGATATACAGCTACCCCATACTGTCAAGTGCAGGGGAGTTGTCTGTTGTCACTGGCTGGGAAACTAGTCTCTGAGACAGCTGACCTAATTCCACTCAAGACATGTTTGCTCTACTTATCAATAATTAATATGCAATGAATCACGTCAACTTGTTTGCTTGTTATGTAAATATGAAATTTATCCTTAGGGATGTAACAATGAACATTTTCGGATTTCATACAGCGTTTCATTTTAAAGTCAAATTTCAAACTGATATTTTTTATATTTTTAAAATATCTTCATACTACAAATATATTTAATTATATACAACACAGGTTGTTTGGGCCGTACCACACAAAACTAACAATCCCTAGAACATGCCCAGGCGTGTGAATTAGGCTTTCTCCTCTATGCCCATTTTACTCAGGACTAGGGCACACCCAGATGCCTAGTTTAGATAATTAACAGTGGCTTTCACAAAATGATAAACTAAGACACAACCCTAGTTTTTATATGTGTGAAAAATGTTGACTGGTGTCTATACAGATATTTAATCAGCTTACCTCTCTTTTAAGGGCCGTAAATCCAGGCCAAATATGCAGTACAATTTATTTGGCAGCTGAGATGGTAAAATAAAAATAGCTGACTCATCTGTAGAGTTTTATAATGTTGTTAATGTTTGGTTTAAGCTGGACTGCTTTACACGTCAACACATTTTAAAGCTATCAATCAAAAAATATTAATTACGATGAATAAAAATAATTTTATTAGTCACTTTTTTTATTTATATGATCACAGTTGACAACAACAAAAGATTTCAAAAAGCAGTTAATTTATAGTTAATACCACATCAGAAGTGTGCTTGTACTCAGTATATACACTCAGTATATTTTGTAACACGTCATAGCATTGAAGTAGCTGGGAAGTATTTTGGGCAATCCAGTTTTAAAGCCTAACCCTAACCCTGCCAATAATCTATTTATCTGCCAGGAAATATGCTTAGTCACTGCAAAAACACTGTTTAAATGTAGCTATTCAGTCGTTAATGAATCCATCAGTGAAAATGTAAGTTTGTATAAAGTTCATGGGTTCCTGACACACAGCAGGTTTTCCTACGTTACACCAGAGAGTTCAGGTGTGTGTAACTGCATGCAGGAGGGTAATTTGTAGACAGTTTTTCATGTAGTGCAAAGGTACAAATGGATAGGACTTGTGGTAGATTTGGGAAAAGAACAAATGCTGCTATGCCATTGAAAAATAAAGGACAGGTTCCTCACTTTAGTTAACACTGGTGCTGTGAAGCCAGATACCAACTGCAACAGCTCATCAGTGTTGACATGGGAGCTCTAAAACCATGAAGCATGGTAGCCCAGCTTTGTTTTCACACCCTCATTCAATTTGGCAACACATACAAATCAGCAGTCTCTCAGAAAATCTGGAAAACAAGGCTTAGTCTAGACATTTGGCGCATTACACAATGTTGTACATGTTGGCTTTTAATCGATTCTCACCTGGAAATACCCCGTGTGTCCTCAATACCACTGTGACATCTTAATTGACTTACACCCTTAATACCAGCCTTAAGTGATTTACTGATCTTTGTGTTACCTTGCATAGCTTTGGAATTCTATCACGTTTGCTGTTTTTTTAATATTTCCAATATTTTACCAGATCATATCCCAGAGGACCTGCGGGATCCCTTCTACACAGACCAGTATGAGCAAGAGCACATCAAACCCCCTGTGATCCGGCTGTTACTGTCTTCTGAGCTGTATTGTCGTGTATGTGGCCTCATCCTCAAAGGAGACCAGGTGGCCTCACTCCAGTCCCATCAGTCGGTCATCCAAGCCCTGTCCCGCAAAGGTATCTATGTCATGGAGGGCGATGATACGCCTGTCACAGAGGCAGATCTCACTTGTCAGCCAATCAAAATGGTAAGTAATGAGAGAGTTAAGGGCAGCTTTAGTACTGGAGACAGTGCTTCTGCATGAAACTTTTCAGCATTTATTAGGTTGTACATCCACATGGGACTGAGATGCATAATAGTGTGCATTGATAGTTAAGAGATTTAATCCCAGGTCATCTCAGAGATACACTGATGGCAAGGAAATATGTCAGTCTGAGGAACTCTTCCTGTTGTAGATGCCTTATCGGCACACTGACAAAATCAGACAAAAGAAAGCTTATGTTTTGTGTGTGCGAGCGTGTGTCTGAATTTTTTTGCCCCAAGGTGCATGTTGTCTTTTGTGCAAACCTTAAAGCAAGAGATCCTAATAACGCACTCAAAAAGAGGATGGCATTGATTTCCACAAGTACATATTAACTGGCAGTGTTCTCCTATTCTAGTGAAAGAAAATTATAAATGTTTGTGATTCAACTCTGTCCACCCACTTGTGGTTTTATCTCTTTTACATGCAAATGTATTTCATTGAGCCCACACCCTGTACAGAGCTTTGTGGCACGTAATCCACATAAACCTGTTTGACAAAACCTAATTGTTCCAAGGTGTGTGTGTGTGAAATATTTGCTCACTATGAACATAATCATCAAAAGTTAGGACGCTGTTCAAATACAGCAAGATTATCTAAGTTTTCTTCATATTACTTTAGGAAAACATGCATTTTTCTTGTCATGTTTTGAGGTATTAAATGTCTGTACCAAGTTTTCCACTAATGGCATGGGTATATACTGTCTTACAAGATATCTTGTGCAAATACCCCCATCTGGTTTAATCAAATGAAATCAAATAAAAGAGGGAAACCTTTTGTCCAGTAATTCTGAGATAATTCTTAGCCCAATTTGCCCAACATGTTTAGTTAGTTTTGTCTTCCTGTTGTTAGTAGTAAGTAAATAATGTTTAAAACATGATGTGTTTTTTCAGAAAACAATATTAACTGGTTTATTGTTAGGCATGGGCCTCATACAACAAATGTTCAGGTAGAGCCAGTTTTGCGTTACTGTAGTTTTGGATCACTTCAACAAAAAGAGATGCTTGTTTTTAGGGTTAGTGTCAGGACTAGTATTTTCTATAAATTTAGTTCAACAACCTCTGTTCACCTCAGTAACAGACTTGTTTGTTCCCTCCCAGTTTGGTTTTTAGGCCCTATTGATCACACATTGATTTTCGGCCAGCCTGTTGAGTTTGTCAAAAGGATAATGCAATTATGTAACTTCCCATCAATTTCTTATCCTGTTTTCTGTTTTAGCCCCATTGTTGTTCTTTTCAATCCTGTGATTAGATTTCTGTGGTTGTTTCAGATTTTATTACTGATCAGAGATTCTATGTATTTGAATGTATGCATTTATCAGATACTCTTCTACAGAGTGAATAGCAAATTGATTATTTTTCAACGGCTCTATGGTGCATTGTGGTGAGCTTGCTCAAGAATTAAAGCCTGATCTGCTGTATAAAGAGCAGGTGTGTTGGGTGAATATTTAAACTGAAACATTGTAGGGCAGGGCTCACAAAGGTTGGAGCTGAAAAGCAGCAGACTGTGTTGCCAACAACCAAAGCTCAAATCAGCAAAACAGTGTAGATTTGAAGAATGAGCAGGTTAGGCTTTAAGGCCCCAGAGCCCCCTGAGGATGGTCAGGATATCTCTGATTTTACTCTGTTACCTTGGAAACCAGACATCTCCGTAGTATTCCTCCTTTGGCTGACTTGTAAAGATGTCTCGCTCATGGTCAGGATCAGAAGTTAATCTGTCAGAAAGGCAGTGTGTTAGTGAGCCAATACATTAGTCTGGAGTGAAGGACCAATACATCTGGGCTGTGGTGACATTTTTATGCAACTTAAGGAGAAGAAGCAAGTGCATGACTGGGCAAGGGGTTTCCATGACAACAGGAAGGGCTCTGTGGTGGAGCTGATGCGTGCAGACAGTCTGGCTCTGGGAGTTGAAGTAGTGATCAGCTGGGGCTCCTACACACACCCTGAGAGGAAAAAAAAGGTTAAAGGACTTGTCCCCTGTCTGGCTTACATGTATGTGTGCAGGCTTTTGTTGGCTGTAGATACAAAAGCTTAAGGCAAATCATGTATGAAAGAGGTTTTTTAAATCTGATGCACTGAAATGACAAGCTGAATTTGAATATACACTTGACTTACATCTGGAAATGCTGACAGAAACCTTTTAAACAACATATAGGCTAAAGTATGCACAGTGGAATCCTGCAACCTCAACAAAAGAGGTGTTTGAAGTGAATGAATTTATAATCTATATGATGTCTTTGCAGATCAAGAATTATTTTTTTGTGATTTTCCATTGCTTCTATTTGCTTGTGGGGACTTTGTTCTTTTTGCTGTATTCATACATGTTTTTTCACTGTCTACTTTTTACCTGTTCCAGCATGTCAGAGATTTTAACCATTTTTAATATATAGTTTATATAGTTACAAACATTTGTAAACTGTTCACTACCTGAGTGTCTAACTATATAATTGTTATTTAGAGTGTGTTTTATTTATCCAAAAAAAGATTACTAGCACAATTATTTGTCCTAATGTTTTTTTTAAGGTTGCACTTCTGGAATGTTTTTTTTTTTCCTTTTGGTTTCTGAGTGCCTGAATCACTTCTGAGTTTTTAGATTTTTTGCTTATTATTAAAGGGCCCTAATATCATAATTCAAAAGAGTTGTCATATGTTACATGGAGTTACAGTATGAGCTCTGTGTTACAGTATTTTGCTGTAACATTGTATTACAGCAAGGTTGCTCTTATATGTTGATTATAATGAATCCCTTTAGTCACTGTCTGTATGCTCCATGTACTTAAATGCCACCAAAGTGTGTATATATATATATATATATATATATATATATATATATACACACACACAGTTTTTCTGACTGGTAAACTTCAACTGTCTTGTAGAGCTCCCATATGCCCATGATTGATGCCCTGATGATGGCCTACACAGTGGAGATGATCAGCATTGAGAGGGTAGTGACTTGTGTCAAACGTTTCTCCACATTCAGCGCCTCAAAAGAGCTCCCCTTTGATTTGGAGGATGCCATGATCTTCTGGATCAACAAGGTGGGTGTTTGAGAACATATTTTTGGGTTTGTATATAACATTAAACTCAACAGTGTTTTCAAACCTTTTGATGACCCCAATACATTTAAAAGCACAAATAGAAAATATCAGTGTATAGCTTTATGTGCTTAACTTACAGCTTACCTTAGTTCTGCATAAACTTATTTTCATTCTATTCAGGTAGTAAGAAAATAAATAAATGTGTCTGTGTGCTTCCGTACATAGAAGAACACTTAGAAGAATAGAAGAATATTTTTAATTGTGATATGGTGGGCTACTATAATGAATTTCATATAACCTCCAGTTGTTGTATAGTACAAAAAAGCTGCAGGTGTTTGAAATTTGTGCATGAATGGATGATCTGGATAATAAAGGTGGGGCATTTTGAAAAATTTGAAACACTGGTATTTCTAGTACCCCACATTCCCCTGGATAGTAGGGCTGGGCAATTGAATCATATTTTTACAAATTTGGCCTTCAGCAATTATGAAAACAAGGTAATTGAGGGAAAACAGTATTTGTGTTGCATTCTATTACATCGTGATATAACCCTAACTCTTATTTATATTCCAAAGTGTTAACTGTTAAGTCTAAAACTAAAACTAGTTAATTTTACTTTTGTCTCGTGTTATTACTTCACGTCATGTGAGGCTAGAAATGCCCTAGGGAGTAAAGGATTTGTTTTTCCTCCCCCTTTTGGCTACCTTTTTAGACAAAGCAAATGAAAGCTGCCAGTGTAAGCAGATTGTCTAGAACGTAGAGAACATAATCACTACACGGCCTTCTGATAATACTTTTATTGTTTTCAGGTGAACCTGAAAATGCGAGAAATCACAGAGAAGGAATTCAAAGTAAAGCAGCATCTGCTAGATTCTCCCAGTCATCAGAAGGTATCACTGTCTTCAGCTTTTTTTTTTGCATTTTTTCCAAAGATGATATAGCAGAGCAGAATGTGTACAGCAGTATGAGTTTTGATAGCCTCTTGTCTTGCTGGACTGTGTAGCCATACAACTTAGTCTTTTCATTATATCGCAGAGGAAGTATTCCATTTGAAATTTCTTCAGTATCACCAGTCCCTTCCCTCTGTCTTTTTTTCCCTCCTCTGGAGCCTGTGTGTCAGTTCTGTTTCTTCTCTTCTCTGACCGTACATTCCTGTCTGCTCCTCTCCTGTCTCTCTCCCTCTAACCTCCTCCTGCTCCTCCTCCCTTGCTACTCGGATAGTCTCCCTCAAAGTGGTATTGGAAGCTAGTACCTGTAAGTTGGCTGCCAGTGCTTTCTTCTCCACTGCTGCACGCATTAGATGTGTTGATGTGTGCACACCCCACCATCCAGGCCACGCTTCTTTTGGATTTGCAATGAATTATACTGGCAAACCCTACTGCCCAGTGGCTCGCGTTATCCAGTAATCGCAGAACAATCTGCCTTTCACTCCCCTAAGCCCACTCCGTATGAGCTAACACATTCCACCATGTGTGTGTGTGTGAGAGAGAGAGAGAGTGTGTTTGAGAATTTTTTTTTTTGCCATAGAGGTGGGAAACTTTATACATGACATGATGCATAAATTTGCCTTCTTTTTAAATTATGCAACATCACAAAATCTTTATAATGTCTATAAATGTTTTGTTAATCATAGAAAAAATTATGAAGAAAGATTTATGATGCATGAAAGAATAATTTTTCCCACCCCTACTGAGCAACTCCTGATTTAGCCCTTTTAACATTTCTGTGCTGAAATATACATGGCAGCCATCATTCCTGTCACCTTTATTCAGTTTGTTTTTCATAAGATTCACCCTCTCACTTTGCTGCATCTGTCCCTCCAGCCCGATCTTACGCTTTTGCTGGCCAGTTGCATGCCGGAGCTTGTGGAGTACCCACATGTGGTATGATGCTCCTCCGTCCTCCATCTCCATTCTTAACTGTCTCACATCTTTATATTGCTGCTCTCATTTTGTGATAATATCTAACTAGGCTTAGTCCACGTTTGTTTTAGAAACTGTTTTAGCAAGTTCAAGGATGACCGTTCCTGGTTCAGCCTGAGTACTTTACTATATGAATTAACTGCGATCTTAGGCTACGTTCACACATACTAAATAATGTGACCTATATCTGACATCAGTCTGAACAGATCAAGCTCCTAAACTGACCTGCGTGTGCAAAAGGACGATGCTTCAAACTCACTGACCTGAAACGTCCACCTGTTTCACACAAATCACTTTCTTTTTGAATAGAAGCTATAGAACTGGACTGGTGTTTTACTGTGCAGCACTACATCACAAAATAATCATTTTCTTTATTCCAAATGAGTTATATGTTAAAAACAGAGCATTAATTAAAGACTTTAAAAAATACTAAAACATGAACTGATGCCCCCCCCCCCTTAAATAATGTCCCCTCTGGATTATTAAAACCAGAACACCAGAGCGAAGTGTTACTCAAAATAATAACATTTAGAAATATAAGTCAGTACATAAATATGTAGTTCCCAGTGATGCCCTGTTCCTTTATCAAGTATAGATTACTTGGTTGATAAAATGTTAAGGTGCTTGCTTTTAGAAATGTTCAAAAACAAGTAATAAACAAATTTTATAGTATACTATTTGTTATTTATGTATTGTATAAACATTGATATGAAGCACCAAAACTTCTCGGGACCTACCAATGACAAGGGTATGTATTTTGGGCTTAGCTGTTTTTGAAATGCCAGATAAACCTATGGCTATTTGGCTAGTGGTGGTCTGGCTAAAACTAGGATGGCCTAGTTTCTCTTTGCTTTTTTAAAAATGTGTTTTAAGAGATAATAACTCTTCACAAATTTCCAAGAGTTGAATCTCAGTGCCACACATAAAATTGGCCCAAATCTGATTTAAAAAAAAAAAAAAGTCAGATCCAATGTGATTTGTGCTGCTCATACAGACACACCTGTGTCACATATGAGGAATCAGACTGGCTTTGGGCAACTTCTACCTGCTGTGTGAACGTAGCCTTATGTTTGCTGAAATGGCAAATGCACTTATAGTAAAACCTGTGCTCTCAAAGGAATGGACGACCTTGAATCTTATTTCGTTAGTGAAGTAAGTTAGTATGCTGTATTTCGTGTGGTTTTACAGTGCTGTTGTGTTGTAAATTGGTGCTAAGGGCTTCATTCAATAAGTAGCGCTTTTTTAATTAAATAAATACATGTATTTTATCCTATGGTTTCATCAGCTCTGCTTTTGGCAATGGTTGCTTTTATTTATTGATTTTTTTACTGCATTCATGCTATGTATGTTAGGATCAAAGGATACCATTTATATAATTTATTTGATAAAATTTGTGTACTTAAAATACGTTGGTGTGTACTTTATTAGTTTTTCTGGAATATTATGCCAGGTTTGCTTCAGCTTGAACACATTATCTATGCATCTTTGAACCACTGTTTTGTCACGTTAAGGTGCGCTACCGGCGGGAGCATGGTTCAGGCCGCCAGATGCCTCACTTCCCCCTACTGGAGGATCTGATGAGGGATGTGTGCGATGGTGCTGCCCTGCTGACTGTGGTCCACTACTACTGCCCTGACCTAATGAAGCTTGATGGTAGGCATTTTTAAGTGTTGTTTATAGTAAAGCTGTGTGTTTTTGTTAAATCATCACTTACCTTTTGTTCTGCCGCTATAACTAGGCTTTAGTATTTGGGTTTAGTGTGAAAAAAAAGTAAATGCCATAGGAATATTTGTTTGAATATTGTAGTATTTTAGCATGCACAAACCATTTGAAAATGTACCTCTCTGTGAAATAGGCTGAACTATAGCAGTTAGGAATGTGCATTTCTAATAGTTTAACCTTTAACCAAATATTGACTGCATATTTAAGTGCTGCCCTGTGTGTACTTCCTAAATGTCATTCACCTAGCATATGAGAACTTGTTTGCTAAGCATATCTTTCTGGTCTCCCTGCAGATATATGCTTGAAGGAGGTCACCTCAATAGCAGACAGTCTATATAACATCCAGCTACTGAAGGAATTTGCCAATGAGTACCTTAACAAAGGTTTCTATTTAACACTAGAAGACATGCTGTATGCCCCGCTTGTGCTCAAAGTAAGATATGGAATACTTTTCATTCTTATGTAGTTGAGCATGACCCATGTTTTTGCATAGGTCCATGTAAACTATAAATTCTCTAAGTGGTTTTCCCAAACAATTTTTTCCTCAGCACAATGTGATGGTATTTATTGCTGAACTATTTTGGTGGTTTGAGATTGTGAAACCTGAGTTTGTCCAGCCAAGAGATGTCCAGGAATTCAAGGATGGTGAGAAAATATATTTTCCTGATGTTTAAAAATGTAATATTTGCTTGCAGTAAAATGAATTTTTTTCCCATTTAATGTTTCCCACTAATAAAATGTTTTGGACATTGTGTTTATGTATTTGCTCGTATTGTGTTTTCCAATATGGCCACTGTCCTTGACTGCCCACAGAGCCGGTTAATGAAAAAGTTACTCAGTTTGTTCACTGATCTTTGCAACCCCTGTTGGACATACCCTAAATTTTTCTGCTATATTTTTTTTAAATATATATATGTTGGGTGGTAATTATTTAGTAGTTATTGTATATGCTTTAATGTATGTAATTTAAGTCACTATTCTATCTAATGGTGATGACTTATAAAATATCTCTCTCACAGCAAAAGCTATGCCTCAGTCGAAGACTTGCCGTCCCTCTGTTCCTATCTCCAATGCAACCAAACGTAGCTTCCTGGTTTCCCCTAGCATTGCTGATCCAGCTCACCCTGTACCCAACAGCCCAGAAGTGTGTAACAGGTACTTCCTGCACCCTGAGGAATCTGATCATCTGTAAGTCTTAAAAGCCCTCCCCACTTTCATGTGTAAACCTTTCATCTGAGCATCTTTTATACATCATCAGAGTTTAGATGTTGTTAGTTGTTTTGTGGGTGCCAAATTTACCTTCTTTCATTCCTTAGCATTTTTTTCAACACACTTTAGCTGCTCTGGAAGCTTTCTGTACAATGATTAAAATAAGGTGAACAGTGGTCTGCTTTATTCAGAGCTCCCTTTTTTCAAAATGTGACAAATATTATAAGATTAGCCTGACTGTAAGGTCTGTTAATGAGCTTTTATGGGATTTGTAAAAATGATGACTATATATACACTTTTCTGATCATATTACGTTTTCCTCACTCTCACTGTTTAAAAAAGTAGCATTGCATTTACGGCTTTGTGTTGGGGTTTGTGAAGCTTTTTTGTGTTATGTGGTGGTCTTGTAAAATATTGTATATTTGGTATATGTTTTTTAACACACCACAATACACCTAGGGTAAATAGATCTTTCAAAATTCTTAGTGTAAATTGAATAATTCAGTTTTCTTGGAGTATGTTGTTTCGGTGGCTTTTGGGGTTAAAAGGCGTTATTCAAAATTTGTAAAATAGGGCCGTCATTCCTAACACAGCTTGTCTATATTTGTCCAGCCACATGGAAAATGAATATTGTCAGTTAAGATTAGATTTGGACTCCAGTAAACTTGGATACAATTTGCCCTTGTTTTGTGTTTTGGAGGCCTGCCAACATTGCCCTGTTTCTCTTTTAGTAGCAAGGGGAGCTCAAGCTTTAGTCCCTCACATCCACTACTTCCTTTGAGACAGAGGCAACAGAAAGCTCAGCAAGGAGAAGATGCTTCAGGTAGGACACTAAGCGTGTAGTGTTATAGAGAATTTAACATGGCCACTGGCAGGGGAAAAATTTTTTTTTTATGCTTGGCATACTTTTATAGAAATATATTGTGGAACAGTGTAAAGCTTTTGATAACTTTTTCATTAATGATCTCAACCAAGCAGATTATAAGCTATTACTAGTGCGTCATAAGATATCAAATGAGTGCTTTTGTTATTCACAGTGTCCTTGTATTTTTTATTATTTTTTTAAAATCCAGCCTGTAGAAATCGTTCAAATTCTCTTACACAAGAAAGTCGGGGGTCAGTTGCTTGGTCAGACAAACGACAGAGGTAAAAAAAATTGTTGTGGATTATACAATTTACATATAAAACTGTTCATTGATACTTATCTGACCCAAATTTCATTTTCTTATAATCTTAATTATAAACCAGGCCATTGTCCCAGCTGAATCGTTACGTTCTCCACTGTGCCACGGATAGTGATGCAGACTTGGCCTCAGGTGACAGTGCAAGTCTAACATGTTCCATCAGTGAGGACAGCCTGGCCTCTACTGTCACACCCAAGCACCAAAGTCACCCTAGCCAGGCTCTTCCACGACGAATTAACGGTCACACACTGTTAGGAAATGTTAACATGGATGAAGTCGATGAGATGGTGACTGTTATAAAGGCAGAGTCATCAAAAAATGACATAACTCTGGCAAATTGTTCAGAAAGAGAGTGCCAGGGTGCCACGAATGGTGCTAAAACAAGTGCTTGGGGAAGACAAGAAGAAGCCAGTTTGGATTCCAGAACTGCCAGTTTCTATCTGGAACCACTGATGCCTGCTGTCCTGAAACCTGCAAAAGAAAAGTCCATATGTCTGAACAAGGAGGAAGAGTCTGGTGAAGCAAAAGTGCGTGGTGCAGGAAGAAGAGTTGGTGGAGGAGATGGACCCTCAGTTCGGCGAAGACCTCCACACAGCCTTAACCGTACCTTCAATGCTAGTTCAAGCTCTGAGCTCGAGATATCTTCTGAGCCCAAATTAAATGTCTCTGTGCCTGCACCTCCAGGGCAGACTCATGCCTTCAGACCTATGGTAACCAGCAGCATAGAGCCTTCTGCTGAACAGTCTACAGGGTTCTACCTGCATTCATCTGTGCCTGAGGATAAGAGGCCTGTCCAAGCCTGGGGCATAGTGCCTGAATCTGATATAGAGACCGTAGAGACCATTGAAGAGCAGGACGCAGAACTAACAAAAGAGCTGCATCCACAGAAACGGCTGATGTATGAAGAGGATGTGGAATCTGCAAAACTGCGAGAAGATATGAATGTGAAGGAGCATGAGGACAAGGATGAAGGAAGCAGGTGCTCTAGCCCCGGCCTTAGTGTTCAGTCACAGGTGAGCAGTGTAGCCAGTGGCAGTGTGCGAATGACCAGTTTTGCAGAGCGGAAGATGCAGAAGTTTGGCAGTAATCAAGACATTCGCTCCAGCGCCAGCAGTTCACAAAGGACCACACCAGATGGCTCAGAGAGTGGTCCCATTCCCCTCACATCCTGGAGGATGAAGAGGGACCAGAGTCCCACACAGCAGAGCAAGGACAGTGCCAATATGTTAGCTTCTGAACTTGTGCAGTTGCATATGCAACTTGAAGAGAAACGGCGTGCCATCGAGACCCAGAAAAAGAAGATGGAAATCTTATGTGCTAGGCAAAGACTGAAACTTGGAAAAGCTGCCTTTCTGCACATAGTTAAAAAAGGGAAGAGCGACACACTTCCTCAGCCCCTCAAAGCAGACCACTTGAAAGAAGAGCAGAAGCTCAATGGGGAAAAGGAGAAGTCTAAAGATGATTCATGTCTTGATACAATGAGGGATGGAGAGAAAGGCACTGAAGAGCCAGAAAAGGCATCCCTTGAATGGGAAAGTGCAGCTGCCATGCCCCCTAGTGCCTTAGATGTAGATGAGGAAGTAGACCTTAATGAGTGTAACCGCTCCATAGATATGCTCAATGAGGCTATCAGCAGTATTCAGCAGCAGATGATGCAACTGTCTCTACAGCAAGACATTCTCATGAAGCAAAATATCCAGTCCCCACCAGATTCTGCACAGCCTAATGGTGACCAAGCAATTTTTTCTGAACCAAAAGTCAGAGCTGCTATCCATTTTGTGGAGCCCAGTGGGAGCCCAGTAGTACGGAAGCCCCCTAAGCTCAGCTCTGCACGTTCTCGTTCCAAACCATCTGAGTTGAAGTTGTCCAAGGAGCACAGCAAAGGGACAAAAATATCAACGCCTACTCCTGTTGACAGTCCTACTGCTAGAGCCAGTCCTGGGGGCAGGACCCCCAGAGCAGACTATGAGACACTCAACAAAGATGAAGGTGCTCTGAAGAACACTACCTATCATCTTCATGATGAGGCAAACATGCGTACAGTCTCGCGGGAGCCAAGCTCTGTCGCCCTAGGAATCACATTTAATGAAGATGTGTCTAATACACTAAGGGACCTTGATGCAACTTTTGACAATGGTCCTAATTGCGAGAACGTCTTGTCTGAGGACACAAGAAGCAAGGCTAACCTCATCGAAGTGGACTTGTCAGACTTGGCAGCCCAGACAGATGATGGAAGTTCCAACACGTTAGATGTCTCCTCAGATGCAGCTGATGGTGAAAAGAAGACGGGCATGGGCTTCTTCTTTAAGGTACTGGCTTGTTTTGCATTTTAGACAAAATTGCATGAAAATGATGACCTCTAACTCAAGTGTTCCATACTTCATGAATTACAGGATGAACAGAAAGCAGAGGATGAAATGGCCAAAAAACGGGCAGCCTTTCTCCTGAAGCAACAGAAGAAGGCAGAGGAAGCTCGGGTCCGCAAACAGCAGCTGGAGGTAGAGAGTGAGCTTAAGAGGGATGAAGCCAGGTACGATAAACCAGTACAATTCATTAAAGTAAGGGGGACTTGTAGATGTGTTTTGATGCAAAGCACATTTATTTTGAATATAGTGCCCACCTTTTTTTTCCTGAATAAATGTACGTTTTGTAGTGTATCTTTGATGATGCATATCCTTACTAATACTAATAATAATATATAATACTAATACTAATATTATGTCAAAGTTAATCATGCATGGGAGTTATTTTAATTAGCTGAATAATTGTTTCCCCTTTCCATATTTCATAGCACACTCTGAATATGATAACATGGGGATTAATTTAGCGTTAGGCGAGTTTAATGAGAGCATGCTAATTCATTACCACAAACTATAATTAGAGTTTGCTAAAATTATGGCTGAATGACATACGTTTCAACATCATCATTGTGTATGCATGCACAGTAGTCAGACTGCAGTATGTGCTTTTTCATGTGTATGAGGCTGGTGCTGCTTATCTGTCTTTTTCTGTCTTGCTGAAAAATGTAAAAAAAAAAAATAAAAATAAAAAAGATTGCAGACTGAACACAGCAGACATTTGGAAGAGGGAAGGGATGTTGGGGAAAAGTGGAGAAAATGGAGGCAGACAATTGCACACGGCGCATATCTGAATCTGATCGCTCTTCTGAAGCGCTGCATTGTTGCACTTGCTTTTAGATTAAAATTATTCTTTCATTTGTCTTATACAATGACATTGTTGAAGGTTTCTGCAGTTTAATTCATGATTTTAACTTCATGAAACCTTTGCTGAGAGCATGTTGTTTGTTTCAGGCGGAAAGCTGAAGAGGATCGAATGAGAAAAGAGGAAGAGAAAGCAAGGCGAGAGTTGATAAAGCAAGAATACCTGAGAAAAAAACAGCAAGAAATGATTGAAGAGCAGGAACAGCCCAAGCCCAAGCCTAAACCCAAACCTAAGCCCAAGAAGCACAGACCAAAGTCTGTGTTGAAAGAAGAACATTCAACTGACCAACACTCAAAATGCTCCTCTGCAAGTAAGCAACTTGCATCCTTCAGTGTTTCTCAATGGAGTTTAAAACTGACATCTTGTAAAGAGATCATTACCTCGTCCTTCAGTTCCACAATCTGATGGGGAAATGTTTTGCTACATTGTGATTTACCTAAACATTATTGGTAAACCTTTCCTCTTTAGGGACTAAACAGTTAAGGCTAATTATTGTCTTCTGTCCCCAGATGAGAACCTGGTCAGTGCCCAGTCTGGCTCTAATCTGTCACTGTCTTCTGTGGCCACCACAGAACCAGATAGTGTTAACTCAGGGGGTGCAGGATCACAGCGGTATGTGTGGGAGTGCCTGTGTGGTATTAATTAATGTCAGCTTAAAAATCAATCACTTATCCAGACACTGACCTCTAAATGTATCTGAACACCATTGGTCTTATCGGCGTATTCTTTCCACAACTAGGGGGGAATCAGTAGAGTCGTTTTCAGGCTTCAGTCGGACTACAGACCGCGACTGGGACAACGGTTCCACGGCATCTTCCATTACATCAACATCTATGGCGGAATACACTGGTAAGACAACTGACATAAGTTATTATTCCAGTACATTAAGTAATTAAATTGTCTTTCACATTTTTAAGTACATTTTGAGACATGGACTATGAAGGATGGGCAGTATGGTGATGCTGCCACGCAGTTCCAGGGTTCTGGTGTCATGGGTTCTGTCCTCACCTTGTGACACTGTCTGTGATGAACTTGGGATACGGTCTAAAAGTGGGCATGTGAATTGGCTGTGGATGTCCTGTGATGGAGTGGTGCCCAGGATGAAGCAGTTACAGAAAATAAATGAATATACAAACAATGAAATTGTTGTCAGGGTGTGTTTGCAATGATTAGTGCTGTGATAAAGTACTGTGCAAAATCTTAGGCACCTAAAATGATTATTATTTCAAATATATTCTCAATACAAGTGGTGCTTGAATAAAATTATATACAATTACAATACGTACAAAAACATAACTACAGTAAAAATAAACTGACAAAAACAATACACTTGATGTAATATAATAAAATATTTATTAACCAGTAAAATTTGGTACTGAAAAAGTACCTTATATAATGTTGGACTGCCATGAAGTGAGGTTTTGGAAGCATTAAACCAACACATCCACAAACAGAATATCACTACTTACTGTAATATGTTTTCTAATATTTGTGAGTTTTTTCCCCCTTTTTTCTAATAGCAAATAAACACCTACTGCTCAGATAAATAGATTTTTAAATCTCATTTTCTCAGGTGCCTGAACCTTTTGTAAAGTACTGTGTATATATCTTTGATACTGATAGATTTCAACATACTGATGTTTTGTTGTGTTCACTCTTCATATTTTTACAGTATAAAATTAACAAGAAGCTGTTTATCATTTAAAAAAGTCCATGTTATTAGGCTCTATATTTTCCTTAACTGTTTTGTGAACATAATGTAGACCTTTATTCTCTTGTACAAAGCTCATGGAAACACAACCCAATTTAAATCTTCCCAGATATCAGATACTGACTTGGATCCGGCAAATAAATGAACCGCTTGTTGTTGTTCACGTTATTTCTAGTGCTGAAATCTGAATGTTTTTATTTCTGTCAGTGTGCTAATTTATTTTACTGGTTATTTTGATTCCTACAGGGCCTAAGCTTTTCAAAGAGCCTAGTGCAAAGTCTAATAAGCCGATAATCCACAATGCCATCTCTCACTGCTGCTTGGCAGGGAAAGTAAATGAACCGCAGAAGAACTCCATCCTTGAGGTGTGTTATATTCCTTAAAGCTAATTAAATGTACATTTAGAGTATGCTTCATAAGCATTTACGAAGATATGTAACTTGTACTCTGTGTTTGCAGGAACTTGAGAAATGTGATTCGAACCACTTGATGATTCTTTTCCGAGACGGAGGCTGCCAGTTCCGGGCACTTTACTCGTACTTTCCTGACACAGAGGAGATCCAAAAGCTCACTGGCACAGGGCCTAAAAGCATCACCAAGAAGATGATTGACAAACTGTACAAGTACAGCTCTGACCGCAAGCAGTTCACCGTAATACCTGCCAAGACTGTGTCTGTCAGCGTTGATGCTCTGACGATTCACAATCATCTGTGGCAGGCCAAAAGGCCCGGTGTGCCAAAGAAGGGTGGAAAGTGAAGTCAAACACATCTTTGGGAAATTGTAATCAAGAGGTGCTCATGTGCTTACTGTAACTGCAAAGAAATCACAGAGATGTCTACAATCAACTTCTCTCCGCTTGTGCTGTAATGAGAGTGGCTGTGTGTGAGTGAATGTTTGGACAGACGGCCAACATGCTCTTCATTTGGTCTATTCAGAGTTTGTCCTCTGTCTCCAGCCTGTGGCATTTTTTTATTGATTGAGTTCTTGTTACTTGAAATATTTCTCAGTTTGGCAAGCTCATTTGCAGCAGGGCTTTCCTTTCTGATGTACAGAGGTTTTGTCTCTTTGCTGTAAAAGAGACTGAGAGTCTGCTGCATCTGGGGGTCATAACCCAAATATTCATTTAGATAATGTAATGCTGACTTGCATCTTATTTTTTTTTTTTTTTTTTTTTTTTTTTTCTCCTCTTCCCAAAAAAGAAAAACATGCTGCTCAGAACTGTCTCCTCTGTGTCACTGGGACATCCCAGTCATACATAATGTTGGCCTTCACGCATCGTGGTACTATAGTCAATTAATTCAGCGCTTTAAAAGCAAATCATCTGTAGCACTGGTGTATAGACCTACGATGGACCTTTTCAAGTAGGGAATGAAATATGCTTTGGTACATGTCTCAGATGCTCTCTTGTTTTGCTACTATTCTAATGGTAGAGGTAGTGATTTCTCCACTTGACGACTGTCCCGTAAAATGGTGCACTCATGATCATGTTTTAGTGCTTTTATCATGCAATGTCACCATGAGTGATGTCCGCTCTGGAGCTTTGTCTCTCATGCAAGAGCAGCATGCTCTGTTCTGAAGAGTGTCGCTGTAAACCGTTTGAATGACAACAGTATTTAATATATTCATAATCGGTTACTTCCTCTGCCGTCGCTGTCTAATTATTTACCATTGTTTAAAGCATTCCTTTGAGTCCTGAAGGAAGTGTGTGAGCACTGCCACGTTGTTGTTTTAAATGTTCAAAAGAAAGAAAGAAAAAAAACACTCACTGAAGCCTTGAATTTGGTGTCAAGATCAAAATAGTGTTGCACATGCACTTTACTTCTTATACAGACAATTAGCTAGACTATTGTGCTGTTTGACAGTAAATAGGAGTTGACAGTAAATAGGAGGTGAAACTGCATATTACACTTAGGAAACAGCTTCAACACTAAGTTTTAACACTGTCGAGTAAAATAATGGCCCCTGAAAAGGCTCTTTAACTACTGTTTTCCAAGAAGTTGGACAATAGACTTGATTCTAGTGAGTTGCTACATTTGTTTACTTTCAAAGTGCAGTTTTGTATGTTTGTTTATATATAAACTTAAAGATTGTACTGATGTTGCTCACAGTTCTTTTTAAAACACTGTAATTTTCATGCTTAGTCATTTTATTTTCTCCACCATACCATTATTTATTTTAAACAAAGGCACTGAAAAATTAATAAATAATTAAATAAACTCATTTTCATCATTTGGTTTCTCATTTTTCACCTTTTTCTTTTAATGTTTTCATTATTTTAATAGGCACCCTATTCATGATAAGCTAAAAAATTGCGTGCTGTATTATCTTTATTCATTTACTTATATCTTTGTTGTTCATGCATTTCATTTTTTTCTTCAAAAGTCACATGTACAGGCATGTTGCAGGTCCTGTGGGTCTTACATGGTCTCTGGCAGCTTTACCCGAATGGAACACCTCGGGCCATGCTTCAGTGGAAGTTTTGTACACTTGACGGTTTGCTGAAGACATGCATGTGCCATGGTAACTGTCAGTTTATTCTCAGTGGACAGTTTGTGATATCAGGTATTTACTGGATACTACAATCAGACGGTGAGAAAAATGAGAGGTGAGTGCCTAGTTTAAATTTGTTTCCAATTTCTGTTGAAAGAAAGCAGACTTAAGTAAGTGTTGGGCATGAAATATAAATTCCTTGTCCTTATTTCTTCATAGCTTTTGTCCTTGTTTTGGAACTGTTGCGTAATTTGCATTTGGTCTTGTGTGGAAGTTGTCTGGGCAATGTGTGCAAGGAGATACCAACTAGTAAGTTACTTTTTATGTGGTACATTTTTAATGTTTTTAAATTTCAAATACTTTCTCCCTCTAAAATGTACTGTATTCTGCAGATCAGCTCGTCAAATCTATCTTCGGGCTCTTGAATTTTATACACATCTGATGAATCACCTTCATTTGAATGTTCTCCTAGGTTATCCTGCTGGCATGAGCTCTCTAGTGCTCTGGGTGAGCAATGTGGGAGAGATCAATTCAACGGTCTTCAACCACACAAATCTAGCCTCTGTCACAAGTCTCGTACTGGAAAAAGCTGGAATCACAGCTATATCACCAGGAGCCTTTGACAAGTTTCAAAACCTCAAGACATTGAATTTGTGCTATAATGATATCACCCTAGTCACCTCAGCTTGGTTCACCCATAAAGAGGCTCTAGAGAACATCAACTTGTCAAGTAACAGTATTTCAGCTTTGAATGACGATGCCTTTCATGGCCTTTCTGGACTCTCCAAACTAAACCTCTCAAACAACCAGATACAGAACATTACCACCAATGTCTTTCATTCACTGAGTAACCTACGTTACCTGGACCTCTCCAACAATAAGTTAAGTCATCTGAGGGTGGCCACACTTTATCCACTCAACAGAACTAAGGTCTATTTGAATGGAAACCCATGGAACTGCTCCTACACTGATTTTACAGACTACGTAAAAGGTGAATAATGAAAATGTCTGATGTCTGTGCTGTCTGTTGGCTTATCTGTCGACTATAATGCCTCACTCTGCTGTTAAAGTACATTGCTTGACTTTTGAGTTAATCTCTTTATGGCATACTGCATGTTATCTGCTATTTATACGTTTTCCAAAATAATGGTTAATTCTGTGCTATTTTACCATTTTTAATGAAATAGCTCATAGAATCCAGTAATTATTGTTGACAAAAGTGCATGGAGCTGAATGGTTAGTTAGTTATTTTGTACATATCATATATACTTTCTGGCCACATTTCTTTTTCTAGACGCTAAGGGCCATTATTAAGGCATTAGGTAGCAACAGAATTCAGAATCTGATTTGATAAATGTTTCAATACAGCAGAAATGCACTTGAAATAATTACCCCAGTGTATTCTCTAATGTCTTGCCGAGCTAATGTTTGTGTGTGGTGTGCAGAACTACACAAAGCCTCTCTACTGGAGAACAATATGGAAGTGACCTGTGACAGTCCACCATGTCTGAGAGGAGTGCCTGTGTGGAACATATCCGAATGTGTAGAACCCAGCACAGCTGCAGATCCTACAGTTGGAAGCATTCACACACTACAACCAGCTGCAGTTCAACCACAGATCAACTGGTCTGTTCTTATAGTTTTGATAGGTATGTGATCCTCTGCACTGGAATAACACCATACCCAAGATCACGTGTAAATACTGCATGCTGTACAACTTTAACTTAATCTTTTGTTTATTTGTTATAAAAAGCACTATTGTTGGTTAATACCATGCCACAAAATACCAGAAAACTAACAAGTATCTTCTACCAGTGGTACTTTGTGCACTGGTACTTGTCATCTGTGTATTGTCAGTTTTGTACCATAGGAAAAGAGAGCGGAAACATCTACAGACCATCAGACCTTCTCCAGAGGAGCCAAAAATTGGAAAACGTCCCCTTTCAAGCTGTAGGGAAGCCAAAGACTGTTCTACCAATCTAGAATCTGTTGTTCCTGACTCCAACAAGAACATATTGTACACAACAAAAGTTTTACAAAGGCTGGATCAGACAAAAATTGAGACTGAGAAGGTGTCACGAATTTGCCAGATTTATGGCACAGGAATACATCAGAGTAACAGAATTAGTAACCGAGCCAAATCAGCAGGGCCCATACTTTCCAGGAATGTACTGTGTAGACAGCTGGAGACTGAGATGGAAGAGGAGAAGGATGTTGAAGTATATTCTAATTGTGTGGGAACTGGGAAGGAAGAGGCAGAAGATGGAAGGTGGGATGATGGGACATTGGAAACAAAGGAAAAATGGCAAGAGTGTGGAAGTGATGAGGAAATGCAAGTTGGGACTGCAGAAGATGGCAGTTATGAGTTTATTACCATGTTAGAACCACATGAGAAGTGCAAGGAAAACCTAATTATGGAAGGTGAAGAAGAGGAGGGAAATACCTTGGAGGAAAACACAAGAAAACAGGAATTTCTGTACAATGATGACAACGCTGTGCTCTGTTTAGAAGATGATCATTTAACCTCCAGTTCAACAAGGCATGACCCCCACCATTCAGGTACAAGTGATGCTCTCAGGTCTTTGGAGGATCCTGAGAACATACCTTACCTTACTATTGGGACTGACGCTGGAAACCAACGCAAAAACCCAAACCCTTCCCAGATGCCCACTGAAGCTTTATTAAGACGGGTGCCATTAAGACCCTTCCAGAGGGTACTGACCTGGCCGCCTACAGCAATACAGTGGAAAAAGCAGTGGGCCCAACACCAGCAGGTCCTCAGTGTCTTCCCTAGGATAATTTTTGTCACTGGAAGCCAGCATCAAAAGGATACCTTTCCAGTCATTACCTCTAAAGTCAGCCCAGAAAATGAGATTAACACACTAGGAAGTAGCCTCTCTTCAGCCAGGCCAGAAAAGACTTCACAAGACAGTTGCTGTGAAGAAATGGTACACAAATCACAGAGAGAAGTCACAGATATTAAGAGTGTGGAGTCACTGAAGGAAATGTGTGAGTCAGCCATTCATTCTTACATCCAAAACTTGCCCATCTCAGCTCAGGAGTATGCACAGTCTGGCGGTATCAGTCAGAACTCTCAGTTGAGGAGTAAGGTGCTTTCTGATTGGGTTCATAGCAAGCCACGGTGTGAGGAGAAGCACAGTGAAGAATCAGTGACTCCATGTGAAGACAATGAGAATGTGAAAAGAAGCAACAAGGCAAAAGCAACAAACCAAATTCTGACAAGTGACCTACGTGAGTCTGAGATGCAGTGGAGGAAAAGACAAAGGGTAGAAGGAAAGAAGTCACGACGAGGAAGACGCAGGAATCAGTCTGGTTCTGGCTCAAAGGTGCCCTCTTCTGGAGGTTCACCTACTGATGACCACCTGCTGGTAGATAATGAATATGCCTTCATAGATCTTCTGCATGAAGTGGTGGAGAACCATGGGCGCTGGACTCGGGAGCGGTGGAGGCAAAGCCAAATGAACAAGCAAAAACTTAAACCACCAGGAAAGAGTAATTAGATGTGCCTTCCTAAAGAAGCAATACAGCTATTTACATTGATTAGTGTTTTGTATTTAACCGATAAAAACAGAAATTCAGAGAGGGAAAACATTATGGAACCGATATGTCTTATGCATTTGTGAATTGTTATTAAATATGGCATCACGTTATTCTTTTATAGTGAATGCTTTGTTAGTCTTAATTATAATTGTTAATGTAAACATACAATAACTGAATAGTTTAAAATGTGTTTTGACAAATGTTTATATTTTAGTCATTCATACTTTTTCATTTTTAGTGATTTGTATGTGTATATTACTAAATTCATACCCTTTTATTGTATTGCTCACTCTTTCTGGTCATAGCACTGATAATGTTGTAGCGTATACATGTCACAGTGAGAGCCAGACCAAAGTACAACCCCCACCATATCAGCTTTTGTAAGTGTTTCAACAGACGCTACCAGGTAGACAATGAGAGATATTCTCCTGTATTCAAGAGGCCAAAGTGTTTATTGCACAGATTCATCAAAACATACATTTTCATGTAAAAAAAAACTCATTATTGTTCTTTGCTGTCAAAAATAAATTTGACATGTATCGCAACATCTTTGTAATGTATATTCAATTTTACATTTTAGTTTACAAGCTCTGCTACATAAGGTTTTTATGGATTACAGGTTAACCATCCTCTGGTCAGTCGCTGTAGGGAAAGTGTAAACAGGGCCTGAAAGCTGAGTTTAAGGATTTCTTCAGCACCACAACACACTGATGTGATACTGAATGATTACAGGATACAAAAGATAAATGGTCAAGAGCTCTCGTGTTCTTATGATGGCTGATCTATAGTGACATTTCCTCTGTCCATTCTGGATCACTAACTCTTTTATGATCGCTGGACAGAAACTGCGATAGAAGTTAGAAAGAGTGATAGAAGTAAGTCTCCAAACACAAGCAGCTACAAAAAACCCACCAGAAATAGAAGCTCGATTTGTCGCTAGTCGTTTTTAACAAAGAAAATGCCGCTAAGAGGTTTAAGAAAGTCTCCGGTTCAACTCAACAGAATGAAAACGTAATGCTCCCTCGGATCTTTACACCAAAGGATCGCTGATTCGCTCATTTCGCTGTCAATCAAAAAGGGATTCAGCCTCAGACAGATCATCCAATCATCATACAGAAGCTGAGCGTCCGGGCCAGCCGAGGCCAGCCCACTGCTCCATAGACCCCCAGAGACGCTGAGCGTCCGATGGGCGGGACAAAGCCCAGCATTTATCCAATGACTCGTCTCGTTTCGCTGCACTTCGCTGCTTCGCTATTGAACTCTGTGGACGCTCAGCGTCCAGACTGTTTAAAGCACCGTGAGGCTTTGATTGAGAGGAAAGCTGCGTCTTTACCAGTGATAAGAAGCTGATTCTGAACAAAAGTTGAGTGTGTTGTAGTGCATATTTATTCAACGACATGTACACACAACAGTATATATTTTATCACTTATTTTCTGACATTTTAGGGGAAGCTGAGCTTCCCTTGCAGTCTTGGAGCAATCGCCTCTGATATGTATGTATGTATGAGATCAGAGGTGTCAAGTAACGAAGTATAAATACTTTGTTACCTTACTTAAGTAGAAATTTTGGTTATTTTACTTTACTGGAGTAAGTATTTTTCAGCCGACTTTTTACTTCTACTCCTTACATTTTCACACAAATATCTGTGCTTTCTACTACATTTTACATTTTAAAAATGGCCTCGTTACTCCTATTAAAAAAAAAACATGTCACGTCACACTCCAGCAAGGACATGGCAGACTTATGTAGTCTAGTCTAGAACTCCTTTTGTATGGAAGCAAATCTGTCTCATCAGATTTTGAAATACCAACTTTGAATTTAAGTCAAAGTAAAGTAAAGTTATTATTCAAGGTTAATAAATTCAGATAAAAAAATTCTAACAATATATTTTAAAGTAGCTCAAATTCGACATTATCTGTAACCGCTTATCCAATTTAGGGTCGCGGGGGGTCCAGAGCCTACCTGGAATCATTGGGCGCAAGGCAGGAATACACCCTGGAGGGGGCGCCAGTCCTTCACAGGGCAACACAGACACACACACATTCACGGACACTTTTGAGTCGCCAATCCACCTGCAACGTGTGTTTTTGGATTGTTTGGACTGTGGCAGGAAACCGGAGCACCCGGAGGAAACCCACGCGGACACAGGGAGAACACACCAACTCAGACAGTCACCCGGAGCGGGAATCGAACCCACAACCTCCAGGCCCCATGGAGCTGTGTGACTGCGACACTTCCTGCAGCGCCGCTAGATGGCGAAATACGAACACAACTTCCATACCCTGGAAAAACTACACGTTTAGCTTCCTTCCGTGGATATTATCTCTTTATTTTCAAAGTGTCTCAAAAATAATTTCAGTGCAAAAAAAAAATCAGTGCCACAAATTCAAAGGTGGTAATATTTCAAAATCTGATGAGACAGATTTGCTTCCATACTTGTGGACCTACAACAGCTTTAAGTGGCAATATTCTGGTCTGCTGAACATAATTCCATAGGCAAGTGAAACGTGTAGTCTCACCTTCATTTATGAACTTCAAGCATGACATTTAATACAGCAGAAGTCTTAGATAGTCTGAGCTTTTGGTTTGAGAAATATAATACTAATCTCAATCTGTGCCTGTTACAATCCTTAAAGGCAACTACTCATATTTTCCACTCCATGAAACGCATGTTAATACTCGGATATATGGTCCTTTAATAGATTTGATATTACTAAAACACATTCATTTCAATGGACAAATATGCAGCTGAAACAGGTCGCCTAGGGCATCCCAAAATTTTAATTTCAACATTAACATTTTTATACATTTTAATATAACATTATAGTCATTAGGGCATTTAGAAAATTTATTTTTGGGGAGGTGGGGTAGTGCACTTTAGGCCCCTGTGGCATGGCCTATGATTTTGGCATTTGTTTTCCTTACATTACTTTTATACTTTAAGTAGTTTTTACTTGAGTAAAAAGGTTAAGTTGATACTTCAACTTCTATAGAAGTCTTTTAAACCCCTAGCATCTACACTTCTACCTGAGTAATGAATGTGAATCCTCTTGACACCTTTGTATGAGATTCACTATAACTATGTATAAAATTTTATTTATATATAATGTTATAGTTTTAGTGAATCTTCTTCTAAATTTTAACCCACTGAAGCAAAATCAAAATGTGAAAGTCTTTTCACTTTACCTCTGCTCCAGGTACAACATATTCAAACCTAGTTGCGCAGCTGTTAACAATGAAAAACCACACGTTCTGGCTGCATGCAGCATTTATTGAATCATTCATACATACTGGAAGTACACAGACTTCATATAAGAAATTGTACAAAAATGGATCAGTTCCTCTTTACAATGCACCTTTCTGCACAATAAAACAGGAGCCAGCAAATGTAAACATGGGCCTCTTATAGGTTTGGCAATAATGAGGACATGCATGGTCCGTTTGTCTTCTACCTCTATTGAAATGCTCACATAACTCTACGTAATCTGGCAAAGGTCCACTTTGTTGGAAGTGGTCAGTGGTTTGGCAATGGAACAGAACATGGAACTTTTAAAAAGTTAGTCAGTAGGCTAGATTAACATGCACAATATGCAGATCCTTTACGAATGAGAGCAGAGCTTAAGAAACTGCATCAAATCAACAGTCCACCCAATGATTTTACTTTGACTCAAGGTAGTCAGCATGAGCAAGACAATTGAGGTAACGGTAGACGAGACGAGTTAACCATCCTCTGGTCAGTCGCTGTAGGGAAAGTGTGTAAACAGGGGTTTAAGGATTTCTTCAGCACCACAAAACACTGATGTGATACTGAATGATTACAGGATACAAAAGATAAATGGTCAAGAGCTCTCTTGTTCTTATGATGGCTGATCTATAGTGACATTTCCTCTGTCCATTCTGGATCACTAACTCTTTGTATGATCATTCCTCCTGCCAGCTCTGCTCTGTTCCCTGGATGACCTGAGATGCACAACCAGGTAACTATGACTCAACCGACTGGTGTCCAATCAATGGAGGATCCCCATGGACTTGGCTTTCTGTTCAGGGTGAACTAATGCAGAGGTCAATAGTCTTTGGGGAGAGTTACGACAAGCCTGTAAACTAACATCCTACAACTAGGTGTCTGAAAAATTACATAAATATATATTAGTCATTATTAGACTCCTTCATGAAGTGCTTGTTACAAAAAACGTTTTGCAGTTCTGACATCTGTTATTAAAAATTCCCCTGAAAAGTCACAAAACTATTCAACTAAACTATCTTCCTTTCTGTGTTTCACCTTCCCCACCGCTCTTTAAAATCACATGCAACATGTAGGAAATGGTAGACTGTGGTAAAAAAGGAAAAAGAAAATGCTTATAATGTAATCTTCTCTGACGTGTACACTACTCTCTCCTCTTTATGTAGTTTAGGGTTAAAGGGTCATGCTGTACTAGGCTACCCTGCCAGAACCAGCAGAGCATAGTGCAAAACATCTGACAGATCCTAGACATGTTCTGAACTGGGGGAAAAAAAAAGTTTCAAAACCTTAATACGTGATAAAACCCATCTTGTACCCATCAGGAGGCCGGAGCTAAGTATATTACAAAAAAGGAAGCAAAATCTGGAGTGATTATCTGTAATCTCTGATTTCAGTGCGTGTGTAAGCTCTTTATAAACATTCTGTTTTATCAAACATGACGATGTATGCCGTTTCCTGTTAGCAGCCCTTCTGTAGGATCTCCGTGACAGTACTTTCCGCCCTGTCGTTATGTGCAATCCATCTTCACAAGTCACAAATCGTTGTGTGGTGGAAGGGAAGGTTTTCATACAAACAATAACAACAAAAAAAATCTTTATGAAGGTGATTAGTGGTGTGAGTTAACAATGTGATGATAAAAGATCCCAGCTGGATCGATAATCTAAAATGTGATATATATAATACTAAAAAAGGTAAAAGTTGATACTGATTCTTTTCATAATTTAACACTTGATAATAATTAAAGACGTCTGATTTTCACTGGAGTTTGGGCAGTTCTAAAGGCTTGTGCTTCAAGGACAAAACAATACAACATAACTCTATGAATATTGCAGAACCAGTGAGCATGTAAACAGTTATGTACCTACATGTATGTACAAAATGGATCGATCATTAGTACTGGGACTGTAGAATGTCTTTTTTTGAAATCGTCTTCTGTCCCCCTCATCAGTGCGTATGCCACTCTCTGACTGGCAGGGTTATGATCCCTTTCTGTTTGATACAAAGCCCAGTGAAAGTGCGTTTGGTCCACAACAACTCCACGTTTCAACCCACCTCTTGAATCATTTGAAGTAATAATAAAAATAAAAAAGTCCAGTAACCACATCCCATTCGGCTCTGGCGTGCCTACAGCTTCCAAACAATGGGTCGTAAATGAATATTTATCTTAAATGTCGATGTTGCGAGTGTTGAAGTAGCTGCGGCCCTGTAGCTTCAGAGCGCAGTGTGTTTGGATGGGTGTAATGTGGTGGTGGGTGGGTTGTTTAGCCTGGGGTCAGGAGGCACTCTTCATGCTCCCGGGCTGAAGCAGCCTGCAGGACATACAGCTGAACCCCAGCACTCAGAGATGCGTCTCTCCTCGTGTCTCTGCACCATAGTCCTGCCTCAGCCGGGCACCTGCCTGACCCACGGGGAGGTCTTCAGGCACATGGGCCAAGGGGTCAGAACGGATGATGTACCTGAAAGAGAGAACAGTCATAATGCCCCGTATGTTTCTAAAGGATACGGAGTCTTCCGGGTTTACCCTATAAACAAAGCCTCATGCTCCGGTCTAGTTCCCAGTGTGGCCTTCCACTGGGAATATTAATATTTCCTCTTCTTCAAACACACTACTCTTGGCCAGTTCTGAATTCTGCTGATTAAGTTCAGAACTTGACCTTGTAACCACATTCATATTGGGTTAGTTCTTCAGAGAGACGGCTGTAATATAAACGACTTGCCTCCTCTGTGATAAAATTTGGGTGCTTTCGAAAACCATTTAACTTACTGCTTTTTCCTGCTGAACCTAGATAATGCTGTCCCAGGTGAAGTCAAGAGAACATTTAACACCTCCAACAAGTAACTGCTTCAGTAATTCTTCCATCTTCATATTGTTTCACTTCTGTGGAAATACGTCTTGGGTGTTTCTATGGAAACACGCAGTAATACGCTGCACAGCAGTGCCCAGACTCCAATTTTATCCCATGAGAGGTGAGATCTGCCTGTTAAAATGCAGGGATTTGGATTTGGGCAGGACCAAATACATCAGATAACAGCTGAAATAGAGTAGATAATTCAGCAGAACAGTTCTCGGAGGACACGGGGGGAAACACAGATATGGTTGATTCAGAAGGAAATAAACTTACAGAGGAACAACTGCAAAAGAGAGAATTACCCCAGGAGCCCATGGAAAGTTTTCATTTTAATTATTCAACAAAGTCTACCATCTGAAAAGTCAAATATTTGCAAAGTTGTGCAATTTCTATCTACAATAAAGGAGGCCTCTTGGTTTCAGCATCTTATCCTCGGCAGAGTGGACATTTTCAACATTTTGACAAACCTGCTTTTAATAACCATTTTATCAGTTCATCCTCATCAGGGTCATGGAGCGCACATAAAAATCACTGGGCACAAGGCTTGAATACACACTGGACAGGGTACCAGTCGAGTGCAGTGCATGATCATTACATTAAAACGAGTAATTCAGGACAGATGGTGTGCTAGATTTAGTTATAAACATAATATGTTTCGGCGGAAGCTTACACAATATCATTGAGCTCAAGAATGGTGTCTGGAGGAGGGTTGATGAGCACATAGGACAGTGTGTTCTGATGATCATTCATTTCATCTGCAAAGGAGAGAAAAGAAGCTCTGTTAGTGTTCGAGAGACCAGTAGGCTTGTCAAATATAATAAATAATGAGCACTATAAAAAACGTTTGTATTATTAACACTTTAAAATAAGTACTGTCTTTGTGGTATATATATATTTGAGTAATAAAAAAAAGATTAAAATCCAATAAAAGGCTTAATAAAAGTACGAAGGTTTAGCTTCTCCTGAGAGAGCAGGTCTAGATAGAGACTAAGTCTGAAACTAGACTAATACAGTGTGTATTAATTGTGAATCCCAGTACCAGTTCAATTCATTTATCCATGCTCTGCCTCAAATGTGTTCTTTCATAGGAACTGCTTTCAGTTCAGACAAAACTAAACTGAACATTGACAAATTCAGCATTCACTCTAATTTAAACCAAGCTGTAGCTAAATAAACTTTTTCAAATATGTGTACAACATACACAGCATTAAAGCACTATAACACCAAAAGATCGCTGCTATACTGAATATCAGCACGGCTGGGATTCAGAAACACTGGTGTAAGCACAATCCCACGTGTACTCAACAGTAATAAACTATTATAATAGATTACAATTTTTTAATGTCATTTGGATCCGCCCAAGCAAGTTGTTCCAAAATGACGGACTAGAACACCAACACACACACTAGCTTGCTACTTTGTGTAGGTCTATGTTACAATGTAATTTTACCTGTATAATGATGTAAACACTCACAAAGCCAAAGGTGATGTCTTTACAATGCGCTCTTATGTGATATTACAGGGTGAGCCATTGATATGGATACATCTTAATAAAATGGGAATGGTTGGTGATATTAACTTCCTGTTTGTTGCACATTAGTATATGGGAGGGGGAAAACTTTTCAAGATGGGTGGTGACCATGGTGGCCATTTTGAAGTCGGCCATTTTGGATCCAACTTTTGTTTTTTCAATGGGAAGAGGGTCATGTGACACATCAAACTCATTGGGAATTTCACAAGAAAAACAAGGGTTAACAAAATAAGTTTAAAAACAAGTTTATTAATCTTAATGCTAAAATTGGCTATTCAGTCTATAAACGTCTACATTTGGACATTTACTCTCAAAACCAAGCTATACGTTAAACTGCTTGTAGGGGAACTTTGTCAATGTTCTGTTAAGCTTTGTAAAAACAGTGGCTTCAACAAAACACCTGTGTGCAGAGCCGAGAAAGAACAATGTAATCAAAGGCTAACATGTTTGACTGTGTGGAAAAGCAGAGTGAGGCTGTACTGGATTGACCGACTGGGTTTCTGGGCCAGCGCTGTGTGTTTTACCTGTGTGTGAATGACTGAGCAGTGTGATGCTGGGCAGAGGGGATGGGGGGGCTCAAGCTTGGGGACAAAGTGCCTCTGCTCGCCAAAACCCACCTGTTTGAGCCACTTACAAGGTCAGGCCGGGTGAAAGAGAGAAAAGGGCTGACCGTTACTGACCGCACACGGCTGCATTTACGGACGCCCATGCAGCTGCAAGCGCTTCCCATGCGCCCAAGCATGCAGACGTATCTGCGGCCACCCATCGATCCACACACATCCACCGATCCACTCATCCATCCGCCCTTCATTCACCCATACACCTGCCCTTTGCATCACTGGCATTCCAAAAGACCACCTCACGCATGTTGCCAGGTTGCCATGCCAAGACACGCAGCCTCCAAGTAGACATACATGAAGACTGACAAACAGATAGAGGCATGCTCAGAGCATCTTTCAGACCCACCAAGCCAAAGCTCGACCAATCAGAGTGAAGCAAAATACATTAGTAGTGTGGGATTGAACTGAGCGCAAGAAAAAAAAACAGTACTGAAGTATTTACAGCGAGGGGAAATAAGTCATCAGACACTTCCATTTTTGTTAATTCATGTATATCCAGCACAAACGTACACATCTAATGTCTTCTGATTTAGTACTAAAGGTGATCAATGAAAGTATGTATTCATGAGCATGAATAAAGAATTCAGACGCCACAAAGGACCAGCAGCAGTACTTTGTTTGCAGTTACAGAGAGATCTAGAAGTTATTTTTTGCACCCATATTCTTTGCGATGCTAGTCAGATTTGCTGATCTGAGAAACTGGGAAATTTTATCTTGAGTTGTCAAGTTTTTACAGCGGTGCTTGAAAGTTTATGAACCCATTTGAATTTCCTAGATTTTGACTTAAATTTGACCCAATACCCAATTAGAGTGGGTCATTTTTTTTTATTGGGGAAATAGATATTATCATGATTTTCCCACCCTCATCCCATGGCAATGTCTTTTACAATAATCTTTGTTCATGCTTATGAAAACATTCATTCATTCATTATCTGTAACCCTTATCCAGTTCAGGGTCGCAGTGGGTCCAGAGCCTACCTGGAATCATTGGGCGCAAGGCGGGAATACACCCCGGAGGGAGCGCCAGTCCTTCACAGGGCAACACAGTCACACACATTCGGACACTTTTGAGTCGCCAATCCACCTACCAATGTGTGTTTTTGGACTGTGGGAGGGAAACCGGAGCACCCGGAGGAAACCCACACAGACACAGGGAGAACACACCAACTCCTCACAGTCAGTCACCCGGAGCAGGAATCGAACCCACAACCTCCAGGTCCCTGGAGCTGTGTGACTGCGACACTACCTGCTACGCCACCGTGCCACCCCTAATTTTTAATTAAGTTTTCATGGTTGTTGTAGCTCCTTTTCCTCTGCTCCCATAAATCAACTGATCCACATAGGCAGCTGGGCACAGGATTTACACTAGAAACCTTTTCTAACTCAACCCTCCCATTCCACCTGTTTGGCACCATCCTGCCACCGTCCTGCTTTATATTCATAAATAAAAAAGACATTATCCGTTTAAACAAAAACAGAAACAAAAGTGTCTGAATTCTCATTTCTTCTTGCTGTTTGTTAAAATACTGTGTAACCAGTGTCCCAGCGGTTTCCTTTAAAATTAAATAAAAGCGGACGGAAAAGTATGTGGTTGTGTAAAGTAAAACTAGGCTGCTCCAAACAGAACCACCCTCCACCCCAACACACGCAAAATGCTTTCTACTCCACTCTGTCCAAAATATCCTGGAAACCAAAGCCCTTAGACATGTCATATCATCATCATCATCATCCTCATCATCAGGTGCCTAAAACTGGGCATGTACCTGTTGTACCCTCTGTCATGTATGTACCCTCTTCAGGTAGTACCATACAGAGGAGAAAAACACAACTACATCACTAGTCTTAAGAGGGAAAAGTGGGCAAAAATGGACAGCATCATTATGGACTGTGAGCAGTCACCTGACTGACTTTTATATTCTTTAAAAAAAAGGGCAGAAAAAAACCTGTTCTCATTTGTGTGTGGTAAATAATTAAATATGATATTAAATGATATGATATTTTATTAAATAAAATATGTAGCATGGTGGTTGAGTCCTTTGGGAACCAAAGTTGTCTTTCGTATTGTAAAAGCAAATGTATTTAACTAAGTGTAATAGTACTGAAGAACTGACATACAGCAGCATACTCAAACAAAGTACATTATTTCAAGGAAACTTTTGCTAAAGCTCTTTGAGCTGAGATGGTGCCATAACCACTGAGAGAACCACCGAAAATAACTTTTTAAAAAGTAATGAAACCATATACTGGGCAGTGTTTGTTTTGGTATGCTGTCTGTATGTGAATACATGAAACAAGGTAGGTAAAGACTTCCACCATTTTTCAATATAATGTCTATAACTTACAGTCACACAGAAGACAAAAACCCTTTTACTGTGATCGCACCTCCTCAAGATCGATGTACACCAGTACAATGTGGTTACTATAGCCCCCCATCAGCAGTTTTGTTTTATTAAAACAGACATCTTTGCTCATACATAACATATGTATATGTATTTGACACATATTGAAATATGGTGGAGCATGTCTTTAATTATATACACGTTCATAAAACTGTCTTGTTCAACAATGGAATGCATTTCATTGAACTAAAACCAGCTGTGCTGATTACTGATAATGTAATGGGATTACGTGTCAACAGGCAGTGTGAGGTTTTGTTGTATTACCTTGCAAATATCCTAGATTTACTCGGTTCATCACATCACTCGCGGTTAAATTAGCTACGTCCTCTACAGCACAAGGGGGAAAGAAGCAAAGTAGAAAAAGAAAAGAGAAAAAGCCAGGTGTCAAGCAAGGCGAGGCGAGCAGCAGAGTAGTTATCATGCACAAAAAATCAAATGAAGCCACAAATTCCCTGCTTTAGTGGAATACCTATTTGACTTTCTGACAATAACACATTCTCACATTCTGTATTCCAGCTCATTTGGGCTTTCACTTCACAAAAACACAGCAGGGTGTTATCTTCATTATTTCATCAGTTTGTTTTTTATGAACGTAAAGGGTGAGGTTAATGAAACTAAACAATGCTGAAAATGAAAAGAAAATGAAGCTTAAGGTGATGCGAGGAAGACTGAAGAAGTCAGGGGTCAAACTGAAATTTAGGTGGAAATATAATGTCACACAAGTTTTATTAACACACAGATACTTTGAGAGATGTAAGCGACAATGACATGCATTTTATGAATTGTATTTGGTCATTAAAATGAGGATTCTTTTTTATATTAATGAGATAAAATAGCCCTTGTTTTATAAAATGGAATAATGTATGGAAGAGTATAACGAAGTGAATTAATTAACAAACATATACAAATATTTCTCTCCTATTTTAAAGAACAGGTTGGATACAGAAATTATGCACTTCATTTTGCAGAAATTTCAGACTCAGACCCAGAGTGTTTTAAGGCATTTTGATGAAGAAAATCAACTTTTCATATGATCTGCGGTGTTCAATCTTTGGCAAACAACATGTTCACTCATGAAAGAGGTCAATAAATGTTCATATGACATATGTGAGAATAAAAAAGTGCACAAAACATTAACAGACAGTGTTCAAAACTTTAGGTTTGTATCTTTTTGTTTCTAAGTTGCAGGGTTTTTAAAAGTAAACTCACCGTAACCGATGGTGGGCAGACCCAGGTGCTTCATGCGGTTCTTGACCAGCTCTGAAAGCTCCTGTCTCTCAGAGCGTCTGTAGAGGTTAAGGCGCTGCTGGTTGATGCGCTCTGCTCGGCTGGGAGGCTTTGTGTTTTTGCGGCTCAGACGCCGAGCCCACTGCATGCTCTTTTTCCGCAGGAGCGGATGCTCCGACTGATCACTGCCAGTCGAGTTCCTGTGGGCGGTTTTCTCTTTCCAAGATTCCCTCCGATCCCGTGCCTCTTCGCACTCCTCCACGTTGACGGACACCTGAGACTGTTGCCATGGCAACAGGGATCAACGGTTAATTACTGTGATGCTGAGTGTGGTAGAGAAGCCAAGAAACAACAATGAATTTGATGCATTGGAAATTATAGCTTTATGTTCCCAGACCTGAACTGCAAGTTCTCCATGATAAAGTCTGAATATATTAACTCTTTCAACTGAGGCACTCTCCTTAACTGCTCTTAAGATTTGTAACTACTAGCTATTCATGTGTCAGCTCTAGAGACAGTAGCCTAAGCCTTATATTCAGAGACTCTTAATTTCAATACAGCACATTTCTAGCACTGAATAACATTAACTTTACCCAGCTTTTAATGTAGTGATGCATTGCTCTGATAATCTTTCTAATTAGCCTACTTCATTCTGAATTAGACACTTATTTTTACTTTAACAGGATAATGTGTTGAGTCTCTATCACATTAAAATATGATATAAAAAAGGCAAAAAAAAAAAAAAAAAAACTGTATTTAGCATGCCAATGCTAATGCACTGCAAAGAGCTATATCTATTGTCCTCTCTTTTCTTTTGGATATCTTTTCCTGTTATCCACACATGACCACGTAGGTTACAGTTGTATGAGACTGTTTGCTGCAGCTTTAATGAGAAAAGCACAGGTAGCTTACTAGTACAAGTCAGGAAATGAGGGTGATTTTTTTTTTTTTTTGTGGGTGAAAATGGCATTTTCTTACCTGTCTGTAAATTTCCTTGAACTGAGATGGACAAAATGAATAAAATGAGACAGTAGGAATGATTAGATTTGGAAGGACTACACAAAGCAGCAGGAAAGTAATGAGACAAAAAGCAGTTTGGACAAAGCAGCCTTTAACTACTGAGCTATTTTCAGCCAAGTAATCACAAAAAGCACTGTTAGCATGTTAGCACACAGAGAGAAAAGGGAATACTGTTTTACCTCTGACGATGAGAACATATGGGACTCTGTGCGATAAAGGCCAATTGGGATTTCTGCACTGGATGAACAGAGTTTCTGGAAAAGTCTTCCATAGGTCCGGATCCACAGGTCCTCTTCTGTTACCTTCATCTGTTCAGAGTCACAAAGCTTTATTAGTTTATCGTGCAGGTAACAAAATATTCTTTTAAAGCAATTCTTTTTGGAGTTACTCTTATGTCAATGCTGAAGTCTGACAAATAATCAGATTTATACTTTTCCCAAACACCCCAAATGTAATCAGTTAGCCATGTATAATGAAAACTTAAGTTTTGCAGTGGAGATACAAGGCTAATGTAAGCAACAGGAAACTGAAAAATATAAACAGATTTACACTTATCAAACTTTCTAACATTTTTTCTTTAAGTTGAAAAATCATTAAAAACAACCATGCCTAGTTTCATATATATATATATATATATGGTGACCAGACGTCCTCTTTTACCCGGACTTTTTTAGACTTAAAAAAACGTCCGGGCGGAATTTCAGAAACATCCGGGATGTTGTTTTTCTAGAGCTTACATAGAATTTCGAGAAGTTTCGTTCACAAATTAGTTCCGCCCTCCCCTACTCCGTTTGGTTCGCTTTAGTGAGACGTGTCCTCTTTTTTACCATCTCAGATCTGGTATATACACACACACACACACACACACACACTTATTATAATATAGATTCATAGTTTAAAATATAATAACTTTTATGACTCCTTCTGTTTTTATCCATCTTGGTGAGTTAAATGTCGTAATTAACTAGTTAAAGAATGTATATATTTGTTTTTATATATTTGAGCTTTAAGCAGTTTGTAATGGGCATTGTGCTATTCCAAATGAGACCACTAGAGGTCTCAATGAAACCTTTGTATTTTTTGGTTTGTGGCAAGAAGAAAAATATTGCTGATGATCTTTTGGTAAGCGTAATGTTCTATGCTCAAATGTACTTTGTACCTGTTGAAGGTCTTTGGACTGATTTTGCATCTGGGCCTATGGATGCACTCTCAAAACTGCAGCCTTTATTTCAACCTGTGCTTCATGGGGATGAATCTTTTGACTTCTAATAAGTAAGAGCAATTTAGAACATTGCACAATGCAGAGATTTTAGTTGATTTAATGGGCTCTAGTGTTATCGTTTAGGGCTCTTGCGTTGGTTTTTAATTAGTTAATTAAACACTGAGGGCATGTTTTGGCTTTTTTCAAGATGTTGGTGTTCGCTCTACTAGTAGCTAACTTGTTGCTAATATTGTTAATATAGTCATAGCCCAGTACCCAGAGAAATTAGCATTCCTCAAACTAATGTTCACTTAAAATGGAGTCAGAAACGTAAGAGACATATGATATTTCTGGCTTGGAAATCAATTGCAAGGGTTTCTCATAGTATCAAGCTGAGAATGTTCTTACCCGGGTAGCAATGAATGTTTGGTCCAAATGTGGCACATTGGCAATTCTCTTATAGCCCACATTTGGCCTTGAGTGTCAGTGTAGATTCAGGGTGAGTCTGACTACCTCGACTCGGCCAGAGGTCTACCTTATTTGGGCAGATGTCAGGTTGTGTTGTGGAACAAATCTGGGCCACACACCACATTCTGTAAGCCAAGTCCTGCTCTGCTTGTGACATTTCCTCACATCTGGCACACACATTATTTGCCAGTGCCATAGCTGAGCTTTAAGTGCCAATGGTGAGACAGATTTGGCCCAAATGCATCTACTACCCTGCCCCTGAACATTTTAAATATTCTTCTGCTCCTAATGCAACTTAGGTAGGTGTGTGTGTTCAGACTTACTACGCAGAGGTAGCCCGAGCCTGGGGTTGTGTCTAGGCCTAGAAGAAGTCTTGCAATAGGGATCATGTAGTCTTTCACAAAGGACTAAAAGAAAGGGATGAAGAAAGCAAGGCAGGAAACAAAGCTGAGAAAATGCACATGGAATAATCTAAAGAGCATGTAAATCAACACTTCTTCTCTGTCTGAACCCTCTACCCATGGACAGTAACAAGCTCTGAACCTGAAAGCTGCTGGAAGTACAGGATCTTTGCCAAGGTGCCTTCCATGTTGTGAATAAAGAAATAAAAAGGCATACACATGCTGAATGTGCAGATTCTTAAAAGGGACATTCGCTGATTTCTATATACAGGTATCTGGATAATTACATATTGATTTTATTATATAGAATGGTAATGAAATGCACCTAAAGGAACAAGCTTGAAACTCACTTTTTAACTCGTTCACATTTGTACTCACTGTGAGATTAGAATTTTCCACAAGGTGGCACCATTCAATCACATTTATGGACCATTCAACAAGGAGTTACTACAACACTTCACCCTTTTGTTCTTGATTATTTACTATCCCAAACCACAAGTGAAGCTGCAGAAAACCTTGTGTATATATTGGTGGTTTGGGATAGTAAATAAGCAAGAACAAAAGGGTGAAGTGTTGTAGTAACTCCTTGTTGGATGGTCCATAAATGTGAGTGAAATATATAATATATATATATATATTTTTTTTTCCACCTTAAAACATGGATTTTGAATAATACATTCCATGTCAAAACAGCTCATCTTGTAACTTGTTGGACTATGGTAGTGTTTTCAAAAGCATTTGATGCATAATTCTGTGTGTGAGCCCTGGAGTCCTGTAAAACTTCCTATGACTTTTTTTTTTCCAAATTACAACAACTAAATCTACACCAGGGAGGCACGGTGTTGCAGTCACACAGCTCCAGGGACCTGGAGGTTGTGGGTTCGATTCCTGCTCTGGGTGACTCTGAGGAGTGTGATGTGTTCTCCCTGTGTCTGTGTGGGTTTCCTCCGGGTGCTCTGGTTTCCCCCCCACAGTCCAAAAACACACGTTGGTAGGTGGATTGGCGACTCAAAAGTGTCCGTAGATGTGAGTGAATGTGTGTCTGTGTTGCCCTGTGAAGGACTGCGCCCTCCAGGGTGTATACTTACAGATAATGGATGGATGGAAATCTACACCAGTATCAGTAGCCTTTATCTCACTATATCCATCTGTCTAACCACTGTTTTCTTTATAGAGCAGCACCAGAATGTTTCAACTATGCTACATTGTACACACCTGGTAGAGTAGTGTGTCCAGCATGCTGATACTGAACACCCTGCCAGCAGCGAAGGGGAGGCGGAACATAAAGGCAAGATTGGAGCCCTTATCTCTCTCTATCTGAAAAACAAAATAGACACAAATCTGTATAATTCACACACTCACTCTAAGTAATGCTAGGCAGCTCACCCACTGCTGTGATGTATGTTTAGAAGCAAATTGAACCCACACAGCTCCTGAATCTTAAAAAAATATATACATATTACTCTTCTAATAATCAGGATTTATTTCTTTTATTACCTCAAGCAAACTCTTTGTTGATGGATTTTATGGTCTTTATACTGAACAGATGGAAATCACTCTTCCAGCCTTTGGCTACATCTTTTACAATTTGTCTGTTCTCGTGCTCGTGTACTATAGATACACATAATCAATCTGAATAACCTTGTACATGGCTGTGATATATGTTAAGGAGGAGATTGCACCAACAGTGTATGCAATTCACAAAAATATATTCTGTAGCATACATATATTCTAGCAGCATACATTTCTTTGATTAACTAAAGAAAGTGTTTGTTGATAGAGTGTACAATCAATATCACAATATTTCTTTCTGTGTGTTCCCATGTTATGGCTTTTAAGTTTATTACTATTATAGCATCTTAATAAATATAATGTTAATTTTGAATTTTAACGTCCAACATGGACCTCGAAGAGAAGACCTCAGCCTTGTTGACTATAAATAAATGTAATAAATAATACATGTGGAAAGCGAAGAAAACCTGCATTATTTGTGAAGTTGTTTCACCTTCTCTAGTTTGGAGAGAGCCAGGGAGTAGCAGTCTTTGGCTCTGAACTGCATGAATCTCATATTGGAGGGATGAGTTAATTCTGTGATAATACTGAGACTGGGGAATAGCCTAGAGACAAACACAAAATCATTATGACATTTAAATCCAAAATATCAAAAGCAGTTCATTATTCTGCCATTTTCATTAAACTATGTTTTCATATATCATCACTGTCCGAAGAAAAAAAACATGTCTCAATTTTTGTGGATTATTGGTTTATCTTACCATGACAGCTTCTTTCCGATTGTGTGAAAATTTGAATGATGACTGGACCAATAGTTAATTCATTCATTCATTATCTGTAAGCGTTTATCCAGTTCAGGGTTACGGTGGGTCCAGAGCCTACCTGGAATTATTGGGCACAAGGTGGGAATACACCCTGGAGGGGGCACCAGTCCTTCACAGGGCAACACACACACGCACACACATTCACTCACACACTCACACCTACGGACACTTTTGAGTCGCCAATCCACTTACCAACATGTGTTTTTGGACACACGTTGGTGGGAGGAAACCGGAGCACCTGGAAGAAACCCACGCAGACACAGGGAGAACACACCACACTCCTCACAGACAGTCACCCAGAATTGAACCCACAACCTCCAGGCCCCTGGAGCTGTGTGACTGTGACACCACCTGCTGAACCACCGTGCCGCCCCTGGACCAATAGTAATGCTCCAAAATTTACTGGAATAAAATCTTTTTACAGTAACGTCTATTAAAAAGGTTGAAGTGGTATTTTTTCCTTCTCCTGAATAGTTACAATTTTGGAGATATATGTTTTCTTTGGACTGCGACGATTATATTATATAAGATTGAAGATGGCTGCTTACCTAAACATGGTCTGAACATTGACAATAGTTTTGGCATCTGCCATGTAGTCCTCTTCTGCACTCATAGTGCTCTCCTTATCCACCACCACCAGATTATCAGCGTAGATAATTCCACACTGCAGTAAATTATCCAAACTACAAAAGCAAAAACAACACACAAAGTGAAGCCACCAAACTCAATCTCTCTTTTATTTTCATTATTTCTTTTTGATTTCCTGTTCTCAATAAAAGACAGACACATCTCTCTTACTCTCTCACTCAGGGAGAGACAGAAAACCTGTGGATTTTTTTTCTACAAATGTCCTGAACTCCAGATCAGAAATCTTACTTTCACCTTTCTAAGGCAAATATTATTTATAGCTGTTGTTCTCTGAAATACCTTAAATGAGTCAACTGTCCTCAATGGCTACTTTAACTATAAATGAAATTAATAATTAGTTTAAGTTTTATTTATAGTGTTTTCTATTATTTTTTTTTTTGGGGGGGGTGGGGGGGTGAATAATATTGGCATCAACTTCAGTAATTATATTTGTCTTTTTCAAAACAAATCTTAAGCTTTTAAGCATAAGTCTTTGGATCAAAATGTCCTTCAGATGATAAACAACATTTTGACTGCTGGTGTGAGCATGTGTGACAGAAATAACTGGCAAACCAAAAACACCTACTTGTCTATGGTGCCGGCCATAAAGTAGACCATAGGGAAACAGCAGATGGCTTCCAGAAAATGATTATCCGGTCTGGAGGAAGAAAAAGAGCAGTTTGAACAATGCAATCTCTCGATCACTTCATCGTCCTCCTGCAGTGGCTGTGAGCGGCAGAGCCTCGCCTTGAAAGACCCACACACAGAAAACCTGCATTCTCCTCATTTAAACCTCAACTGTCCCCTTTGCAAATGTGATTTGGGCCATGGGAGTAGAAACCTTGTGTTCTGGAAAGCTTTTGACACTCAAGAGTCAAACATAACGAGTGGGAACTCCTTCTGCTTTACGACAACAACATACTGATAGATAATGGCAAAAAAAAAAAAGAAAAAACTCTGGTGATAAGTGTGTTCTATTATTGCTTATCTACCCAGGGTCCTGTGCGCTTTTGTGTTGCTCCCAAACAATCCTGGGCTCAGGCCATAACAATCATCTCATTTACTGTCTTGGTGTGAGAGGAAAACAAGAGCAGATCACTCTGCCGCATCTCGCAGTCGAATGAATGTCTTTGGAGAAAGTTCTGTTGTAACAATGGTCAAAGTCAAAAAGTCAAAGCAAATAAAGCCCAGTACTGATGTGGATTTCTGCTTTTTGTGTCACGTGTACAGTTCTGCAATGCAAAATTCTGATGAGCCACTTTTCTTACGGATTATCTAGCAGCAGCACGATGGGGTTGAGCTCCTTCCTGGGTCTGTAGTAGGCACGCAGTGGAACGATGAAGTTGTAGAGCCCGTTTCCTGCTGTTTCGGCAGAAACGATGATCAGCTTGTTCTTGAAGCCGTACGCCTTGGCGTCCTCAAAGCTGTTATGGCGACAGCCCTGAGGGAATGACATTGTGAAGTTAGATCAGGCTCAGGAAGGTTACACACTCACTGTCAAATGTAAAATTGAAATATTTTTAAGAACTGTGTTCCTAATTATAATAATAATAATAAAATATATTTAATTCATAACATATACAGGGGTTGGACAATGAAACTGAAACACCTGGTTTTAGACCACAATAGTTTATTAGTATGGTGTAGGGCCTCCTTTTGCGGTACTGCACTTCTTCCTTAATTTGTAATGTTAAATCCTGGCATGTAAAGAAAAAAAACCCCTTAAAATTCCTTTTTCAGATTCCTAATTTTTGATTGCTCCAATCCAGGGTCACAGTGGGTCCAGAGCCTACCCAGAATCACTGGGCGCAAAGTGGGAACACACACTGGAGGGGGCCCTTACTGATCTTAATTTGCTTGTGTGTATCAGAAATCCTCTTGGTAACATGCTGCTTCTTTAATAGACTGATAGAAAATACTGTGTTCGAGAGCAAGCTTTAATTCCACACTCTGTTCTATTTTAAAGTGGCCAACATTCCTATTCGCAAACTCTAACCACTCTTTACAGAGCACAGCTTTACAATAAAATAAGAAAGTTGACACTTGCACCAAAGAGCCTTGTGCTTGTCAAAGAAAAAGCATTCTGCTTGTGCTTCTTTTCCCTCTGGGGCTTGATTTATTCAAACAACTGAAGAAGGGTCTGATAAACATGACTCACCTTGTCTAGTCGCAGACAGCAGAAGGGCGCCTTTTCTTGTAAAAGGTGGCAAAGTGTTGGTGAGCTCCCGATGTATGGAGAATTGGGAGGATACCCTTTTACATATCTAACCAACAGGAAGAAAGAGATAGAAAAAGTCAATAAAACTTTAACACAATGCTGCTAACATGAGAACACTGTGTGACTCTTGGATTCTCAGGCAGCACGGCTTCTGTGAAATTAAACACTGTTAACTCAACTAATGAAGGTCTTTGTGAACATACAGCCGTAGCCTTTTCAGTCTCAGTCTATGCTCAACATTCACTAGCCTCAACCTTCAAAAAGTCAATGTGATGGTCTTAGACAAAAACAGACCATATGCAGTAACAGTACACCCAACCCAACAGGCTTAAAAGACTTCAGATTCCGTCAGAAAAAAATAACAAGACGTTTGGGAATGTTGCCACTAGAGAGTGCTGTTTGCAAAGGGAGTGGATTCTGAGGGACAGCAGGGCACAGGTTTGTGTAAAGGCAGTCCCTCAGTCAGAGATCAGGGAAAATCACTGTCTCCGTCAGCAGGTATCCACCGCAGCAGAAGAGTTGCCTGAGGCCAGGAGCACTCAGCAAGGCTCCATAAGAGCCTGGAATACTTTTATCAACACTGTGGTGTTTGTGTGTGTGTGTTTAGGTGTGTGCTGACCCTGTGTGAGGTAAGCCTACGCTGTGCTGCCTGACTGCTGCACTGATGCTTTTTATTACTACTCTATCATGATACATGTCCTGCAGTGCTGCCCTTATGAAGAAGAAACACAAACAAAAGCAGTGGATCAAATTTGGGTGCAAATGGATGAAGATGCTTGGGGATATCACCATGAACCGATTTATTTCACAGAGATATTGCAGAATACATAAAACCAAGAGATGTCCCCAATTCACCCATTTATAAGCGTCAGTATATTTTCTCCAGTCTTATCATTTATTCTATTCACTCCCTCTCTTTTCCGCACACTACATCACTAAAAAATCATTTTAATGTTATTTCTGCACTTGTTTCAGCTGTTTTCAAGTAAAATGAAAGAGCCTAAGCTGTAAAGCCCAAGCTGGACCCTGTGGTCACTCACTCTGGAGCAGGAACTCCCTCCTCGTCCGATTGGTTGTTCTCATCTTCTGACGGGTCACTGAGCAGGTCGCAGGGCAGGATGGCGGAGGAGTCGGCCAGTTCCAGCACGGGGGCTATGCTGGGCCTCCGGCTGCCCGCTCCATTCTCTGTGGGTAAGGTCAGCTTGCTGCTGTCTGCTGGGGGGTCTGGGTTCTGAAGGTCTATGGCCACGGTGCCTGTGAGGGGACACACTGAGAGACCGTGAGATAAGAAAAGGGGGGGGGGGGGAGAGACAGACTGGGAGAGCAGAGAAGGAGAGAGAGGAGGGACTAAATCTTTCTTATAGCGCTGCTTTCTGTAAGTACTGTCACATGCAAAGGTTTGAACATGAATGGTAAAATGATGTTTTGTTGAGTTTCTAATAACACATTTTCTATAGCGAACACATATCTTACTCCAATTATGGGGGGAGTATTCATCAAATATTGGATGTATTTAACACTCGTGGCTTGCACAGAACTTACATGTGTTATTTAAAGTTTTATTTTTAGAATATATACCCTTTATTCCCTTTAGATAATGGTCCTTATTCATCAAAGCTGAGCAAAATTCTAAAAATAATTTTGTGATCAGGGGCAGCACGGTGGTGCAGCAGGTAGGTGTTGCAGTCACACAGCTCCAGGGGCTTGGAGGTTGTGGGTTTGATTCCTGCTCCGGGTGACTGTCTGTGAGGAGTGTGGTGTGTTCTCCCCCCTGTCTGCGTGGGTTTCCTCCGGGTGCTCCGGTTTCCTCCCACAGTCCAAAAAACACAGTGGTAGGTGGATTGGCGACTCAAAAGTGTCCGTAGGTGTGAGTGTGTGAGTGAATGTGTGTGTGTCTGTGTTGCCCTGTGAAGGACTGGCGCCCCCTCCAGGGTGTATTCCCGCCTTGTGCCCAGTGATTCCATGTAGGCTCTGGATCCACCACGACCCTGAACTGGATAAGCGCTTACAGATAAAGAATGAATGAATGAATATTGTGATCAGTACAAAAGTTGATGTTATATGAAAACATTCAGCACCTACTCCATGTTCTGTTTAAAAGCATATAACATTCATTCATTCATTATCTGTAACCGCTTATCGAGTTCAGGGTCGCGGTGGGTCCAGAGCCTACCTGGAATCATTGGGCGCATGGAGGGAATACACCCTGGAGGGGGCGCAGACACACACACACATTCACACACACCTACGGACACTTTTGAGTCACCAATCCACCTACCAATGTGTGTTTTTGGACTGTGGGAGGAAACCGGAGCACCCGGAGGAAACCCACGCGGACACGGGAAGAACACAGTCACCCGGAGTGGGATTCGAACCCCCAACCTCCAGGTCCCTGAAGCTGTTTGACTGCGACACTACCTGCTACACGAGCACTGCTAGCACAGGAGAAAAATCTTATACAGTGGAATAATGTATAACAAAATCACTCTGCCATCTTCAATAATTCCAAAAAATTTTGTTAATTCCTCAACCTCTGCCCAAAGCCACTGATTCACAAGCCTCTAAACTTCATCTTTTCATTGGCTCACCACCAAATCATCCATATGGATTAGGGTGTGTAAATGATAAGTAAATGTGGTGCTGGTTTTTAATTTCACCAAAAAAAAAAAAATGCTGATCCATCAACTGCACTTAAATCTTTCCTTATTTCCCCATTGTACCAAAGTTCCACAAATCAGACGATGAACAGATTGTATTTCATTTACGTCAAATGTGCACTTGTTTTTAAGTAACTTTGGTGAATAAGCTCCACTGAATTTACTTATTTTCATTATGAAAATCAACAAAACATGGCCTTTAACCAGAGGATTTAGACTTGTGCATACGATTATAGCTACTAACAGAAAAGATGGTTATGTACAAACAGTGGAGTGGGGAGAAGCGCGGATGGGTTTTTTGCTTCTTAATTTGGGCATGAAATTGTTTTGCTGCATGATACATTCAAGTGTGTGGATCACATTTGACAAGGTCTTTGCAACTGAAATCTGCATGTGAAGAAGTGAGAATGTCTCTCTATTTATAACCTAAATAACGCTGCTTAGAATCAAATGCTATAAGCTGATGCATGAATCCACATGGTTAACTGCTTGAACATGCAAGAGAATACCTCCTTATCTACAGCTAGTGTTTGTACTCAAGGGTCCAAACTCAGAACCAGTATAGACAGTCGTATATAAAGGTCTGAACACCGTATTACATGTTTGGCTGATCTTCTAAGTGAAAATATAGGAAAATGTCCTCCACAGGCACAGGGCAGATGTGTGTGCAATTGCTTCAGATTAATAAACCTACGCTGAATGATCACTGAATTAGGAACACTCTCTTATCCTACTCTGTTATTCAATGGTCAGGACCCCCACTGAACATTTGGTGGTGGATCATTCTCAGTGCTTCCTTGACACTTTTGTGGCGGGGTGGTGTTAGTGTGCGTTGTTTTGGTACAAGTGGATAAAACAGAGTAGTGCTACTGGAGTTTTTAAACACTGTTTTAACTCACTGTCCACTCTGTTGGGCACACCTCGTTAGTCCATTTTGGAGATGTAAAGTCAGAGACAGCAGCTCATCTGTTTGTGTTGCTCAGCTGCAGAGTTTGTGTTGGTCATCCTCTAGTCCTTCATCAGTGGACACAGGAAGCTGTTGGCTGGATACATTTGGTTGGTGGACTATCCTCAGTCCAGCAGTGACACTGAGGGCTTTAAAAAAAGTCTAGCAGCACTGCTGTGTCTGATCCATTCATACAGCTCAACAAACACTAACACACCATCGTTACATCAGTGTCACTGCAGCCCTGAGAATGATCCATCATCCAAATGGTAGCTTCTCTGTGCAGGTCCTGACCACTGGACAGCAGGGTGAAATGGGGGTAAGAAAGAATGCAGAGAAACAGGTGGACTACAGACTGTAATTGTAGAACTACAAAGTGCTCCTGTATGGTCAGTGGAGCTAAAAATGGACAATGAATGTAGATACAAGTTAGGTGTTCCTAATCCAGTGATCATTCAGTGTAGTTCTTTGTAGGACGTGTACTTTTCATTTATAAAAATCAACAAAACCAAGTGACAAAATTTTGCAGAATAAAAATTGTTTTTTTTTTTCATGACATTAAAAAATATAAAAAGCTTTACAGAATACTAACAACCCAAAGAGAATTACTATCCCATTCCTCGGAATTTGTCAAACAACTTCATTTAGAGGCAAATGTGAGTTTTACATTTTAAACTACTATTACACAATTTAAACAACCAAATTGAAATGCGTTGCCTGAAATCAAGGCTGTAGAAAATGGCAAAGTCTTTCTCATTTCCACAAGTGAACATAGTTCTGAGATCAAACACCACAGCACCATTCTACACCCTAAGCAGCCATGTTCAGAACAGCCGTATTATATCACTACTCTAATGTTGCTGTATTTGTTTTGTTATATTTAACCTCAGCTTTGAATGAGGTCCATTGCTGTGATTGGAGACACTCAGACGAAGACTGGACCATTCTGAAGTGTCTGCACTCTACATAAGAAGCGTCATAAAGTCAGAACAACTCGTTCGATCCCATGTTTTCTAAATCTTACTGGTAGGAGCCACAGATTCCCAAATTAATGCAGATATGCTCAGAATTAAAGGTTTTGTTCATATGTCTCCATTAACTCTGTTAATTACAGTGGAACCTCTACCTACGAACTTGATCTGTTTCGTGACCCGGTTCGTAAGTAGAAAAGTTTGTTTCTCGAGTCAATTTTCCCCATTTAAAATAGTGGAAAAGCAATTAATGTGTTCCAGCCCCCACCCCGAAAGTCACCCTTTTTGCACTGAAATATGTTTACAACACTCTCAAATTAGTAAAAAAAATACATGTAGCGTTACTAAAAATAAAAAAGAAATATGGTGGTAACAGTAATAAAAAAGAACTAATAAAGTTTTAAAGTGACGACTGGCTGTATGACGGGAGGTGGGGGTGGGTGGAATAACGGAGAGTAGGCGGGGGCATGTGGGGAGACGAAGTGTAGATACGGCTTAACTTAGCATGAATTTCAATGTCTGCTATTTACACTAATGATAAATTGCTAAAACTACAATTTGCTAATCTTAAAAGCTCACTCAAGTCAGTGGCCATTTCCAGCCGCCGGGTCGGAGGAGGCTCGGGTTCGTTTCTAGAGTCATGGTTCGTTGGTGGAAGCAAAAAATATTCAAATGCCTGGTTCGTATCTTGGAAAGTTCGTTAGTATAGGCGTTCGTTAGTAGAGGTTCCACTGTATTTGAAATTAATAACTCTAAATATAAAACCCCACTGTATGCTACACTTTAACAAGTGAAATGCAGTCATATGCCTAACCCAGTAAACATTTAGCCGCTGATTCAACGTTGAAATAACGTACTGCCTGCCGTCTAATCAACGTTTTCTTAAGGTTGAAAATGAAAGTTGAAAAGACGTCCAAACACAGACATTAAGGCTGAGTGAGATTTTGCCAGCATTCTGTAAAACTTGTAAAGAAAAGTGATTTGTGGGCAGAGCATAGACCCTTGAATTGGATACACATTCAAACACATACTAATTTCTGACAAAAATATAGTCACTGCTGAAATGAAAAACAAGACTCAAATTAGCTCCAAAATGCTTCAGTCTGAGAAAGGGTTTGTGTTTGTGAACATTTCCACTGATGAGGGTGTTTTCACAGAGTTTGTTTTAAAGGAACCAAATTCTGTTCTGCTAATGTGAACCTGAAAAGAAACCAGCAGTAAATGAGCATAGTTCAGAGCATTGTGAACTTTGTACCTGTTAAGTTCTGGAAGGCTGCAATTCAATGTTCTTTAACCATGGGGCAAAATATAATTGAGCTGGGGTTGTTCTGCTTCCTTAGTGCACTTCATGAAGCAAAATTAAACACAAATGACCTGTATTGAGTTCAGTTTGTTAATGGGTCCGTTTAGAGACGTTCTGGGATATTCTGTCATGTTTACCTTACCACAGGAAAGTGGCCTCAAACCTCAAACACTGAAATGGCCAAAGTGTGAAAACGCCCTGACATTGTAGACCCGTGGTTCTCAGTCGCTGCACTGGGATCCTATGTAATGGATTTAGTCAGCAGGTCTGGGACTGAGAAACACTGGCCTTTACCAATGCCTCATGGTATCACCTCAACTGTGATGCTAATGAAGCTGCATGCCCAGACTTACCATAGGAAGTAGACTGATCGACTTTACCAAACCAAAGACAAAGAAACAATGAACAACAAAGAACACAACATCAGCCAAGACACAACAGAAGCCCACACCATCAGAGCACTCATGCAAATCCAGTGATTCAAGCTCACATAAATACACCACACCAAACACCCACAGGTCATGGTAACACTTTCTTTTACAGTCCCATAAACCAGTTTATAGTGCCCTATTAACATGGCATTACAGTGAAGTTTACTGGGGTATATTTGTACCTTTAATTAGATATTTTACTGTGTCAATTATCACCTTATTATCTAGGTGGTGTCCAATTCAAATGTGATTTAGTTTGTGCAAACCATATTTTTATCCAAATTATGAAGCACTTTGGAGATTGTACCTTGTAATTATCTGGTTAACATCTAGAACCCAGAGGAGTGTAAAGTAAAAGAAAGTGACACCACCCAGGTTGTTTCAATACTTCCACACCAATACGATACATTATGGGAGGGGGTTGTGTTTGATCAAACAAGGGCACAAGTGTTATTAAAGCAGAATTAGTTAAGTCTCCTGGCACCCTTCTCTGTTAGTGTTCAGCTTTGCTACCTAAACATAGCTTTGAAGTCCTTGTGCATGCATTATAAACTTCATCCCTCTCTCTTCTCCGCTACGAACGCATCTGTGTAATCATCCTAATTAGCCGATAAGTCAGTGTCAGGACAAAAATATGGCACGTCGCAGATGGAGAACTGGTCCATGCCAACTGCTCCCAGTATGTTTGCACTGATTCTGGCAAATTAAGGCTTTGGAATTGACCAAGAAAGACTTGCCACATTTGATTGCTTTCACTTTTTTTAGGCAGCGTGTTCGAGCCTAGGAAAGAGACAGAGACACCAATCATCTACTTACATCTCACATGCTGTAATTAGGGTGATCTTCATTTAAGGAAAATATCCGCACCTGGACTTAAGCTTTAAAACAAGCTCATATTTCCTCCCCCTGGCTCGGATCATCCTACGCTCCCCTGGAGGAGACTTAATTGGACTGAATGCACTTATTTTCATGCTATGTACTGGCTAGGGGCAATAAAGCAATTTCCAAAACAGTGTTACTCTTTCCTGAAGCTGGAACAGACAGTGCGCACCAGCAGTGCTAGAGCTATATGCAAAAGTTCAAATGATACCTTTTAGATATTTGCCCGCATTTGGGCTCATCACTCACCCATACTGGCGATGATGCTCTGAACGGGCAGGCGTGAGGGGGCGTCGTACAGGCCGCTGACTGGCAGACCCTTGCTGTGCTTTTCTTCCTGCTTGAAGATGAAGGCGGAGTTCTCTTCCTTGGTGATGTTGATGTAGTAGCAGGTGTCTGCAGCAGCCATGATGTGGCGGGGACCAGGGTTGAGCAGGATGCTCTTATTGTCCTCTCTCTTTACGCCTATCAGACACACTCCATATCTGAGATACACACACACACACAAAATCAGTATTACACCACATGTTTTTGGCAGGAAATATAACTATGTGGATATGTGAAATGATACCAGCCTTAATAAGATTCTGCTTCATTACGTTCATATTAGAGAAATAATACACCTCAGCAGCACAACACATACAATATACACATCATCTCATCCAAAATATGCTCTTTAATCTTCCGCTACTAACAGGGAGTTTGTACACCTTTGTTGCAGTAACAGCCTCCAATCATCTGTGAAGGCTTTACACTACGTCTTGGAACACTGCTGTGTGGATTTGATGCTATTCAGCCACAAACTTGTCAGTTGTGTATGTCCAGCTTGTATAATCTCTATAGTAAAGCTCTTTGGAGCAGTTGTTGGTCTAACTCTACCATGCTCAGTGCCAACACTGGTGTGTGGAGCAGTGGAAATGCATTCTCTGAAGTGAAGGAACTCAATCCAATGCCACTGTGATCAGTTGGTGTGACTTTTCATTTCACTGATGACCTTGGGACTGGGGCTGAATGCTTGCAAATCAAAACAGCAAGGTTCCAATACCCAGTGTAAAACACTCCCAGAAGATCAGAAGCTGCTACTGGAACAACAGGAGAACAATCAACCTCCCTGATAATATCCCTGGATTCAGAAGAATGTTGGATGAGCAAGTGTCCACAAATGGATGGCCGTAGAATGTTGGATTATGTGGCGAGTAAAGGTTGTCCAGAAGAAGAAGAATACAATACAATAACAGCGCTGTCCAGAAGATATACTTGGATTACATCAAATATTCAGGCTTAAAACTGAACAGTATTCTGGTCCAAACTAAAATTCCTAAAACAAACAGCAGAACAGTAAATCCATGTAGGCTCACTTCTTATGAGCGTGGAAGGAGGCATAGGTAAAGCTCTTGCCATCGTACTCCCCGAAGAACTTGCTGTCAGCCAAGCGAATATGATAAACCTCGTTTCCCGAGCAACGGCCATACGTCCTCTGCCACTGCTCCGGAGACGTCTGACCCTCCCTAGCAGGAATAGCAGGAATGTATTACACAAAACAACACAGCCTGGAGTTTAGAGCATGTAGAGTGAACAGAAGTATTCATTATATGTGTTCCGCATCACTTAATTATTATAATGACCAATAATTTCTCTGTGCTTTACAGTGCTGTGCAATGTCAGAGACCAACTTTTGTTTATTTCTTGTCCAGCCAGAATGCACAAGTACAAAGTTTTTATTTTTAGTGAGGTGATGTTTCTGAGATCTTGCATATAAGATAATCATTTGTCATAAGGAGGGGGAAGTCAAGGGAAAGAAAAGAGTCTGAGTACGTGGAACAACCATAATGTAAATAAATAATTATATAAATAGAGTTCTCTCATACAGTGTTTTATATGCTACAATTATATTTGATCAAAAATACATTGAACATTAGGGACACATTAGGGGGAAGGGGTGATGAGGGTGCTGCAGAACCCCTCGCTTTTCAGTATTGTAAAAATTATAATAATAAAATACAAAATACATTTAAACAATGTCATTTGGGTATATAAATGTATGACTGCATTTCACTTGTTAAATATAATAATACAGGAGGTCCTCGGGTTACGTCAGTCCCGAGTTACGATGTTTCGTGGTTACGACACATCTCCCATTTACTGTATAAAGCCTTGTTTCGACTTAAGTGGTTTTGCGTCGTAAACGTCGTAACGCGAACTTCATGTGTGGTGTGCGCGGCGGAAGAATACACAGTTACGCGGCTCGGGACCGAGGAGGATAGGTGTTAGGATAGGATAAGTGCTTACAGTATGTTATTTACGTACAGTATGTACGTATGTTCCGACTTACACCGAAAATCGGTTTACAACAACAATGTCGTAAGTCGAGGACCCTCTGTATACAATATTTTAGAACTTATATATCAAGAATTTAAAGTCACTGGATTATTCATTAGCCTTTTGTTCCTCTTGCATGTCAACATTTCTTTTTTTTACCCCCGATACACCCACGTCCCTGTCCAACATTACAATACCATAAATGTTCGTATTTAATGACACTTTTACATATTTACAATTGTATAGGATTTTTTCATTAGAAGTAAGAGTTCCACCACAATGTATTCAAAAGTTGTGAGTAATATACAAATGCATTATGCTGTTTTGTCCCTGCTGACTTATCCACATTAGCATTCGTGGGTGTAATATGCTAATTTTAAATGTCAGTGTTTTAAATGTCTTGATTAATAAGTTCAGATGGGCTGGAAGTCTGAAAAATGACCACCAAATATTTTTAATGGGATTCTTCTATTCAACTTGCACATCCTCTGGCACATAATTGCTTGTTGGAGACACACAGAGATGAAAGTAGTGGCAGGTGAGGCATGAAGTCGTTAGTCTTTGTCCCAAGTTTTAATCTAATGACTGTGCTGAGAGTAGTTTGCAATGGAAGTCAATAGATGACTCAGAATCTCTTTCTCTCTCTATATATATATATATAAGGCACTTAAAGAGAAAGTGTTGTTTTCTGCAGCTAAATAAAGCTGTGTGAAGACTATCACTCTTCTGCTGTTGAAGGAACAGTGGTAACAGTCGTCTGAATGGAAGCCAGGTGAATTAAGAGCAGTGCTCTCCACTAATGATATATTTCCAGCAGCACAGGGCAAAGAGTTTTACCTTCCATTACTTGCTCTTTTCAACTTTTAATTAAAATGTTTCGAGTGAGTCTTCCTCTCAGTTCATTGAGGATATAAAAAAGCATAGACCGAGAAAACAGTGCAAACAATCACAGCTCGATATGAGGAATGATGAAGATCAGATCCCTGCACAAATACTCACTGTCCTCGAGAAGTGTGGACCAAGAGTGTGACCAGGGTGGACGTGGCCGGACACACACAGTTCAGAGCCAGCATGGCGTATTTGAACTCCTCTTCACACACCACATGATCTGTTTGTGGAAGTTGTATAATTGGATAAACAACACTTTCAAATACATTCAAGCACTAGTGCAAAGGGGTTGGGGGAAGAGGTGCCACCCACTTTACTTTTGGAAGAAGTAATGCAAAGTAGTTTTATGGGTCACTACAGCAGATATTAAAAAATATTTCATAACAGAGAAAATTACCCCTGATCTGATCAATTATAACATTATATCCATGTTTCTACATACATTGTCCATTTTTACAGCCCTGGGAGCACTTTGTATTTCTGCAATTACAGACTGCAGTCCACCTGTTGCTTTGTATACACTGTTAACTCACCACAGAGCAGATATGACTTGGCTGGTGGATCATACTCAGCGCAGCAGTGACACTGACGTAGTGGTGGTGGTGCTGGTATGGGTGGATCAGACACAGCAGAGCTGCTGGAGTTCTTAAACCCCTCAGTGACTTTTGGGCAACATCCTCTGACCACTGCTAAAAAACTAGAGGATGCCTAAAATAAACTGTGCGCCAACAGATGAGCTACTGACTCTGGTTTACATCTACAAGGTGGACCAAGAAGGTAGGTGTGTCTAACAGAGTGGACAGTGAGTGGACACAGCGTACCCATACCAGCACATAACACACTAACACACCACCATGTGTGTTCTTGGTACTAGGTGCTCCTGTTTGGTCAGTGGAGCTGAGAGAATGGACAGTGATTGTAGAGACAAGGAGGCAATCATAATGTTATTTATTTATTATTATTTTTCTGAATTTGAATACAACACAGTGTACTCTAGCACCACTTAACAGTTAAAACAGCTAAATGTGTCTAGGTGACCTCTTAGTCTTCGAAGTGTTTATTAAAATGGATTTTACAAAGATGAGAGCACCAATAGAGACCTATGAAAATACACTAATAAACTACTACAGCAATGAAGGAGAAAACACTCACCGGCAAACTTTACATGGAACTTGTTTTCAGGCTTAAGGATCTGGACATAGAGTGGACAATTTGGAGCAAAGTCCTTCACTGCCCAGGCTCTGAGGATGGTCTGATGATCCTTAAAGACCACAAAGGACACAATGTCATTTTCTACTCAGCAAAGATTGAGGAAACTGCAGTGAGGTTACTTTATGTTTCATGCACTTCATTTAAAATACATACTGAGATTTAGTTCAACACACATCCTTACTCCTTAACCGACATCATCAAGCTTTACTGAGTGTGTGTGTGTATATGTTTGCTTGTACAAATATTATAAGTTTGATTACAGCTGCTGTGCGGTCCACTTCGTTTCTGCTGCTGAGAATAAAGCAAGCCTCTGCATCATCCATCCTATAGAGACAAGATCAGCCTGATTAGATATTATACTATAACAGTCAAACCTTTCAGAGTCCCAAAACATACATTTGTAATAATAACTCAGATTGGGCTGCATAATTATTATTATTATTATTATTTTTATCATCGCATATGAATTACTGTTGTGAACCCATTGTTGAAGACTGTGGGGACATTCATTCATTCATTCATTGTCTGTAACCGATTATCTAGTTCATGGTTACGGTGGATCTGGAGCACACCCGAAATCACTGGGAACACACTCTGTAGGGGGCGGCAGTCCTTCACAGAGCAACAAACACACCTACAGACACTTTTGATTCGCCAAACCACCCACCAACGTGTTTTTGGACTGTGGGAGGAAACTGGAGCATCCGGGGGAAACCCATGCAGACACAGGGAGAACACACCAAACTCTTCAAAGTGCACAAAGTATATATTATATTATTTTGCACAATAACGAAGGGTGCATTGTGTGAGTGGGGGAATCTTGCTACTGTGTTGAATGGGCAAAGACCAAGCTGGAAGGAACACAGGGAGAAAAACAATTCAAAGTATCCTTAAATGGGCAGTGTGTATCTGAGAACAACTCTGATCAAACATGTTCTGCCTTCGAGCTCCAGGGTAATTTACGCTCCGGTTCCTAGGAGGTACAGTCCCTGCAGAGAAGGCCAATTTCACACTGTAATGGCTCGTCCTGAGGGCCAAGAGGAAACAGAGGTCCATATCCTTCACACAGACATCCATCAAGACCTTCACTGTGCTACAGTTAATGTGGCACCTGCCAGAGTGGGACACATCACTAAGAATGATAGAGATTGAAAATTATTGATAGGGCTGTGAGCAGCATCATTCTGTCTTCTTTCCTATTATCACTGACCAGAGCTGTCTGGATTGGTCAGAACACTGATGTAAAATGTATTGATTTGGCCGAGTAATGAAGCTTTCCTACTTCCTGAAACATACAGCCGTCATATGGAAGGAAAACTTGGGACAGCCCAGTCCAAAAGAGTGGAATGAATTTTTGCCCCAAAGTCCATCAGAATGACAGAAATGCAATTGCTTCATGAATTTACTCTAACATAAGCCCCGGGACTCCAATGCTGAAGCAGCCATTACATTTCGGGGATGGAATGGCAGATCCAGCAGGATTTGAAAAGGAATAAACAGTAAATGCTAGCATATGAGGTCAATACATCATGCCAGGCAAGCTTTATATTCATAAGTGATGGATATCAGAGGCTTCCTATTGTGTCCGCCTTGCATTTGGCATTGTGCTAGAACCATAAAAGTGACAGTGCCAGTTTAATATTGCAAAAGGAAAGAGCTGGGTCGTGACTGTATAAACCTCACTGGCCTTCTTTTGGCTGAGGTTTCATATCTCCAAATAATTCAAATATCAAACACTTGCTGGATGTCACCCAGGGCATCGATTTGCAGCTACTCAGCCTGCCAGACACTTTTCATTTTCATTTTAACTCCAGCTCCAACAAAGAAAACACTGATTTTACACACGCACAAAGTTATAGCACCATTCGAAAATTCACAGTTACTTGAAAGCTTTAAACTAAAAATACTAGAAACTATAAGGTACTGTTGGATGTTAAAATTAAAGTATTTTAATGTAATATTACAATTCCTATTTGATGCCATAGAATACACGTTTTACTTAATGTAATTATCAACTCTTTCAGTCATAATATCTGGAAAGGCTGAATTGATTTTATCCCCGCATTTAAAGTACAGAGCAGTTTTATATGACTGATATAATGCTGATTCCAAACTTATGACTGCTAGGATGGCTAGGATAGGGTAGTCTTGTTTATTTATTACTCTCAAATTTATAAGGCAGAAATTAGTTTGATAGATGTGCCCCTGAAGACTTATTATTGTAGCACTGTACAAATTCCACTATGCTTTCAAAGTAGTCATATTCTTTATCTTTTAGTTATGACATGGTCTTATGTTCTTAGCAAGCAGACCCACTCATCAGCCTACAGACCTTCATCCTTTAAAAGACAGTCAAATAACCAGATTTTAATCTCTTACGCTTTGGGGACACCCCAAATGATCTGACCTCAGGGCCTGAGTTTCTCAACGAGAGGTTAATAGTGGAATAATCCCGACGAGCTGCTGGGCACATTACAGCTCTTAACGTGGAGCTTCATTTAATGCCCATCAAGATTCACTGCCTAGATCTGTCTGACAAACAGTAGCCTCAGGGGGGCTTTCCCAACTGGCATTTCAAAGACCAAGTGTCAAAACCTTCAGGAACAAACTGAAGCCTAGAGCTTGGCTGAATATTAAGTAACTTCAATTCAGAAATAGAAGTACAATGACAAAATGTACTTTATTGCGCTCCATTAAAGGTTTTACATAATGTGATCAAATGTCTAAAGCAGTGTAATTTATAGTTAGGTATTTGGCAGATGCTCTTACCACAGTAACACATTTTTGTCAGAGGACTTGTTTAGAGGAATGTAGTATTAGGAGTCTTGACCAAAGGCGTTTATTCGTTTATTAGTGTAGCATAGTATTGTCCCAGCAGAAAATGCCCTTTATGGAGGGCAGAGGTATTAGGCACTACACCAAAAGTTATTAAATAGATTTGACCTGAGGATAAATGACCACAGATCAAACAAAATTTAAGCCTAACCTGTTGTAACACACCTGTCTGTGACTAAGCTTGAGGTGCCTTATGTAGTATTAAATCCAGTGTTGAAAACCAAATATATGTGACACCAGTGGTAGACAAAGTACTCAAACCATGTACTTGAGTTAAAGTACAGATACTCAGGGTAAAATATTACTCCAGTAAAAGTAGAAGTCCTAGTTGTAAAAGTACAGAAGTATTTACGTTCAAATGTCCTTAAATATCGAAAGTAAAAGTACCATGACGTATTATGGCTCTAATGTCCTATCGTCATTTTTGTAACAAAACTCATGTTTAACACATTGCAGGTGAAAAGACTCATGTCACTCTTGGCTCCCCAGTCTTTTAACAGAATGTCACTAAGAAAACAACAGACATGGCCAAAGATTACATACAATGAATGATGTTATATCAACTATTACATACACACAAGGTGCTGCTCCTCCAAACCAAAAGAGAGATGCAGACACCAACGCATAATGCAGTAGCAACAACAGAGGCCCTATTCTCCCTATTACAGGTCAGTAAAGCATCACAATAATTTTGAAGCTGTAATTTTCAGGTAAAAACATTACATAGTTAAGCTCTCTGTTTTGTCTACATTGTTGAAGAGTATAGTTTGAGCTATTTCTGCAATTCTGAGACACCTGTTTGTATTTTTTTTAAATAGGTGGCTGTTTTTGTCTTTTGGACTTTTTTTGTATGTTTATCTCTCTGTACTGATTTTTGGGTTTTGGAATATTTCTTCTGGTTTTGACCTCATTTCACCTATTGTGCTTAATAAATCTCCAAAACAATCTCACCCTCTCCAAAACACTTTACGATATCTACAGATCTGTAAACCATGTATATGAATTACTGTCAAATACAGCCAAACACTAAATGGTACAAATCATATTGTTAACTCATAATGATTCTAAGAAATGAAAGTGAATATAGATTTTAATGCTGTCTCCTAGCAATGATGCCACTGTGTGTCGCACGGAGAGCAGGGAGATTTTGGCTTTAGTCACACATAAACCAAAAGGAACAGCAGATTTTAATAATGCAGTGGAAAAAATGTAGTGGAGTTAAAGTAAAAAGTCGCCCAAAATGGAAACACTTCAGTAAAATACAGATACATGAAAAAAGTACTAACGAATTACATTTACTTAGTTACTGACACAACATTGCAAATCCCATAGTGCTTTGCAGATTTATTTATTTTTTCATATTATCTCCCACTTATTAGTATAGTGTATCACTGTTCTCAGCATACATTATTAAATCACAATGCTCCATTACCCTAGGGAAGCACTCTGACTTACTTGGCTCTCATCAGGTCCTGGTCCTTCAGTGCTGACCCCTGCAGATAAATGACCCTCTGAGACCACAGCGGAATCTGCAGAACCCGCCGCACTTGGATATCCATTTCTGTGGGGCAAAGGATGACCACGTAGTAATCCTACAAAACAGAAACACACTTTAAGTGGTTCTTAAAAGACCAACATCACTAACCAGAAAGAAGTGAGTCTACATCAAGACAAGGCTATTACACAGTAGCAGTAATTTCAAATCACTTCCTGCAATCATTCTTCTTTAAACCTAGAGAAAAAAGCAATTTGTTCCTTATCTCATGTGAATTGCACTTTTAAAATAAAAATAGTAAATAATCAGTTTTGTTAAAAATGTTGAAGGTAATAAAGGACTGATTCTGGTGTTTCCCAGATGTACCTGTAGTCTAGGATGAGCATAAAACTCATTGAGAAAATCCATGAGGAGATCGATCTTGAGGGAGCTGACACAGAGCACCACATGTTTCTCTGTTTGAGCTCGGTGTCTACTGTAGTTCCCTCCAGACTTCTGCCTCTCCATCCACAGATACGCCAGCTCCTCAAACTGCACAATATCAACAAACACAAAACAAACAAATGAAAATATGTAAAGCATTTATATACTGCTTATCAGAGGTTTGGAGACACTGCCTTTTTTATGAAATGTTCTGAGCAATATCTGTCTGATATTTACTGTTAAAAATGCATGCATGTTTTAATCAGAATCCAGTATAAATATTTTGTGTTACACTAATACATATTTTAAAGGGGTTTTCAAGGACCGATGGTATCTGCTAATATAAAAACATATTTACTGAAGGATTGCATTAAAGAACATTTAACAGTTTATTTAGTTTATAGATGTTTCCTCAATAACACTGGGCATCTTATTGAAGTACCTGTAATGGCAGTACCACAAGTGCCACACATATCATGATGACCACCAGCAGTTGTGAGGGCCAGATTCTAGGGGTCACGTCTCCGTAGCCCACCGTGGAGAAGGTGACAATGCAGAAATAGAGAGAATCAAACAGAGAGAGGTTCTTTCCCGCCCGCTCCAGGTGCTGAATCCCACAAGCTCTAAATACATTAAAAAAAGATCTGGTAAAATCTGGTAAAAGAAATAAAAGGTATGTCTCAACAGCTTTTGTGTTGCCTTGCTCCCTGCTCTCTATATAGAAAGAAATGTAGGTAGATTTTAGCTTAAATTAAATGATACAGAATAGTATACTGAGGCACTTACACAGAGATTAAATCAGTGATCATTAAGCACCTCTTAATAACATTGCCCAAGTTATGTTCAGTAAGAGAATTATTACAACTAAGCACAAGCTAAAATGTTGGCTAACAAATTAGCCAAGAGCTAGCAGACAAAGCTAACATGCTAATCTCCAAATACCAAACACTCAATCTACAAGAAGAACAAAATGACAAAACACAACATCAGTAAGTAAAAATAAAACAGTAAATCAAATGGCGCCTGTGTATTCAGTTCACTTGGTACTGAGACACAGGGAACTGAGGCCCTGCTTTATCTGATTTTCAGCTACATTTCCACAAAATGGCAAGTCTCATTTTCATTAGCTGCAAAATGAAAGTCTAAACTGCAGTTTTCCTCCAGAACAACACATTAACGCTGATGGAATCTGTTCCTTGAACCTTTATGGTTTTGTGACATTAATATTATGCTAATTTCACTGGACTTGACTGAATTAGCATTGATGATTTGTGAGGTTTCTTGCACCTCTCTGTTCACTGAAATATAACGATTTGTCAGAGACCTAGAGGATAAGAGTAAATCTGAGATCAGACAGCTCACCCTGTGAAGACCAGGCACAGCAGGGTGCAGATGAGTATCAGAACCTGGTTGAACATGGCTGAGTGTGTGCGCTGGATGGCACGGTGAAGATCGTTCTGTGAAAGAGATTAGAACACTATTTGTTTTTTTACTCATCTTTGTCCCAAAAACATCTTTAAATTGGAAACGCACTTTTTAAAACTAATTTTAAGTCATATTCAATTCCATGCATTAGACAGGTCTCCCCAATTTACACAATGCCACCCAGCTGGGAGCATTAGACTAGCTTCCTTTAAAACTTGTGAAGCCATTCAATGCTTCTTTTTTTTTGAACAGTTGTCAGTACAACATTATAGCTCAAACAGCAATGGGATAGAAGTAGGGCCAGCTATTAAATGCTGTGTGCTTTAGAATTGTGTGTTGTGTCGAATGGGTTAATACTTGGCTTTCTTTGTTTCTTGCATTCCTGAATAAGTAATTCACCTAAACATCTATATATAGATATCGATATAGAATATATTTCTGTACTGTGTTGCTGAAAAGCTAACAGCTATGATCTTTTCTTAACCTCACCTACATAACTCAAATTACATCAAAGTATTTTATCAAAGTATAATTTCTCCAGTTAATAGCTGGCCTTAGTGGTTCACCAGTATCCACAGCTCTGGGTTTTAAAATGGGAACAACTCCCTGCCAAGTTCTCCTTGGCCATTTGACCCAACCATCTGCCAGGAGAGATGATTCTGGCACATTCACAAATACTGATCATTGATGATTCACGCTCATGTTTCTGGATGATTGTAAATGGCATTTAGCATCACAGCTTCCTGAACTGCTCAGAATGTAGAGATGACTGGAGCATGGTTACTTCAGCAGATGTGTTCTTCTGAATACTGTTCCATTAGCTAATAAAATCTACAGGCTGTTAGTTACTTACGATCATGTTCTCCAGTGCAGACTTGGCAAGCCAGCAGTTGAGGAACACAGGGACAAAAATGTTCCTCCATGGGGGCCAAAATATCTGCAGGAAACAGTGAACATTTCACATTATAATTGATGACATGATTCATCTATTGGGAGCACAGTCATTCAGTCATTAGGCACATAAAAGAATATGTGTATGTATTTGTAATATATAACTGTAATTCAAAATTCACCTGCACTGTTGTCATATTATGGTAACTGTTGCATAGTACTAAAAATGACAATTGTAATTTAATTCAACAAAATTTAACCTAAAAATGGCCAGCACTAAATTTGTTGAGCTCCATCAAAGAAAAAGCATTGCAAAAGCATGTGCATTAATTTGCTCTGTTCTTGGGGATGATATTGCATCAAAATATGTGTGACTTTTGGTTTAGATTATTTAAAGATGAAGATAAAATGACAAAAGAACTGGGAGAAGGTTTTGAAATACACTTATAGGTTACTAAAAACACATATCTGTACACCATAAGCACACAAGTGTGAATTGCACATGCTGCTACAATAACGCAACACAGAGTCTATCCTTTACCCTAACTCTAAACTGACTCTAAACTACAACTAGACATGCCCCAATCCTAAATCATATGGGGAGTTTGAGTAGCAGCATTTGCATGTCATGTCTAATTGGCATTAAAACATGACACTGACACACTGACCCACGTTGGCACTTTTAAAGGTTTTTACCTGGATCCTTTATGTAGAGTGCAGAGCTTATAAAAATAAATTAGTTAACACATTTTGAGGGTATTGTGTCTAAATGTGTTTACCCCAGCCACTGCTGTGGGTGTTTATAAGGAATAACTTGCCATCTGCAGGTGTACATGTACACCCGGTCATTTGTTCCCTGTCAAACTCACTCCTGGCTGCATAACAGGCTTAGTTCCACTTGTTACTTGATTAATTGCATCATCTGTGCAATAATTACTTTTCATGTCTGGATTGGGACATAGCAGAGATCTTAAGAATATTATGGATCTCATAAGGGCAGTGAAATCCCATCTAATATGTTTGAACTGTAATATATCAGCCACGTACTGTGATTATGAATGGCACTGTATTGATCATCTCGAGGATGAAGGAGATCTGGAATATTTGTTCCCAAATGTTCCCCTGAAACAGAGCAGAAATTAACAAAATAATTTAAACCACTCTCCATTTTCCATTACTACAGACCAGGCCATCATTAACCATTCCCATGATGGCGATTACGTAACAGGGTTCTGCTAATATTGAAGCGGTAATGTCACTTTAATTAGAGAAATGATTACCGTTTGCCCCATGAGCAGAATAGTTTGTGTTTATTGCCAAATGGGGAAGACAACAGATAATGAAGCTCAAATCATAGCTTGAAATTTAAGTAAACAATGAAAAAGAAATACTTTAAAAGATTCAGACTATGCAATTCACTGACCCCTTGTAACTAAAGCCACTAATATGTCCTACAACATTCAGAGTTCATATAGATCAATAGAGAGCCAAATCCCAAGAGGACAACAGAAAGAGCACTTACCTTATAGCTGAGATATGTCAAGAGCATTGCTTCCAGGAAGCTAATTAAGGCCACGATCACCTAGGCCATAGGGAAATATATCAGAGAAAATAGACACGGTTGATTTCATGGTTTGACAATAAAGTATTAGCTTATGTTTTTCAGGGAGCAATTACAAGCAGGAAGTTAAGGCTGAGGTAATTAAGGATTCTTGCTGTAAGCACATTTTCTCAGAAAATTACAAACCTGTATCGCCCATACAGGAACCTTTCTGTTCACCCAGAATATCAACTCCCTGCAGAGGAACACACACAAAAATGAAGGCAGTGTTATCAGGGCTCGATAGACACCTCAAATCAAGATAATGGCACAAAATGTGCTCTATTTCCATGACAACTTTGTTAGCTACATGGGTAGCATTTATAGAAATTGTTGTTATTAACCCTAGTGCATAGCTGTTAGTATTTTGCATATAATTAGCCTACAAACAAGATATTTTTAAAGAAGCACTTCTTATTTTTATTTATTTATTTATTTGTTTGTTTGTTTGTTTGTTTTTGGTTCAGGGGCTCCTCATTGTGTAATTAATTTTTGGAGCACTGTACTGAAATCAACAGGCAGAGGGTAGGGGTTTGTTTTCTACACGCGTCTAAACGTTACCTAGTGCAAGTTCTGCAGTGTTGAGCCTGGAGTAGCTACGACAGAGGCTCTATTCTTCCTATTACAGGTTAGTGAAGCCTCCCAGTGATTTTGAAGTTGTAATTTAAAGTTAAATATTATGTATGTGTTCCTTTCAATGTAATAACACACTATATTTACATATTTAACAGACAGGTGCACTCCTTTTTCATTTAAAGCCACATAACACCTACATAAGCTTTAATGACAAGATATAGACCTGCATAAAATTTAAGAAACCCTTATTCCAAAAGGTAGCAGCTTTCATAAAAACATTAGACAATATGTATGTAGGTTTATGTCAGTTGCTATGAAAGGTTTATGTATATATCTGTCTCCAAAAAGCTGGGATGTTGTATTTAATGTAAATTAAAACAGTATGCGATGATGGGCAGATCATTTAAACAATTCATTTAAATCTAGGCTTTTGACATCAGTGAAAATATCTGTAATCTGGTGATGTTTTTGCTGCTCACCAGTTGATCTGGGTGGGATCTGCTGTCTGATTTGGACATATTTTACTGCAGAGTGCGTCTGTGACGTTGGAGCAGTGTTTCCTGTAAACACAACATGGGACAGAAACTTTTAGTTCTGCTTAAATTCTGCACGTCCTAACACATTTACTACAAGCAGGGCCATGCAGCAGGGATTCTGGTTTCTATGGCAACATGAGAGCACTTCCATCTTTTGACAGTTGCTAGCAGCATGTGTACTGTAATAGCACGCTTCTGCATTTCATTCCTTCAGTCTCTCTGTCTCTGTTTCTTTGTCTCTCTCTCTCTCTCTCTCTCTCTCTATCTCCATCTCTAACACACACACACACACACACACACACACGGAGCAAAAACACAGAGGGCCTGATGTACTGAGATTTTTGCTGCAAATTCAGACATCAATTGGATTCTGTGTGTTGTGCAAGACAGTGCCACATTAGCCAAGCATGTACAGGGTGGGCCATTTATATGGATACACCTTAATAAAACAGGAATGGTTGGTGATTTTGAAGTCGATCATTTTGGATGCAACTTTTGTTTTTTCAATGGGAAGAGGGTAATGTGACACATCAAACTTATTGGGAAATTCACAAGAAAAACAATGGTTTTAACATAACTTTATTCTTTCATGAGTTATTTGCAAGTTTCTAACCACTTATAAAATGTGTTCAAAGTGCTGCCCATTGTGTTGGATTGTCAATGTAACCCTTTTCTCCCACTCTTCACACAGTGATAGCAACACCACAGGAGAAACGCTAGCACAGACTTCCGGTATCCCTAGTTTCAGGTCATAAACCTCAAAAAGTGTGTTTAGAAAGTGAGGTGTGAGATGGAGGCGAAAGTCTTGAAAATGTGTTAAAAAATGTATGTTAACTAGACTAACAAATTATATGTCCAGCAGTTGTAAAAAGACTATAATTAGTGAATTCTGCTGCATTAAAACACACCCATTGTGGACAGATAGCTTGTACAATCTCCAGAGAAAAGTATAAAGTAAATGTGTTACAGTGTGGAATACTTAAGTGGGTAGAGGCCCTGAAATGGTGGGATGTTTAGATTTTATTCTGCGGCTGGGTGGATTTACTTTATGATCTTGTCAGTTGCTTGTTCAGTAGCCAATAATTGATTGATACCTGTTTATGAAACCATTTATTTTAGACTCCTGATATAAATAACCATGCTCTTGTTTACAGGTTTTGATTTCTTGGTTATGGAATCAGTTTTCTTTGGTTCTTAAAACATTTGTACTCATGGCTGCTCCATACATCTGGCCCTGAGTGCTCTTTTGCCCCTAAAACCTTTAGTGTTTACTATTAAATTTAAAAAAAGAGAAATGGACTGTTTGGCCTCAGGGCGGCCTATAGCCTCATTTTCTCTATTATAAAACTATATACACTTTTTAAAGCAGTTCACTGACGTTCAGATTGTTTTAATTCTATTTAGCTCTTAAGCACAGTGAGAGAACAGAGTGTGTGAGGTCCACTCACCGTACACATGTGGCTTGAGTAGTGGGGTCATCAAGGGACACTCGCAGAATGTAAAGGAGACACGTTAACAGTTTCAAGGAGAGGTTGAAAAGGCGTATTCTGAGGCCTGAAAGACAAAGGGAAAGATGTAGTATGTTTTACAGTGTCTAGTAATAAACTGCATCCAAAACAAATGTGCAACAAGACAACATTCTGAGGTGAATATATTAAAAGTCTTCTAGGAGTTTCTTGTCCTAGTTTTACAGAAGAACAAAAGTCAACTTGCCACCAACTACACATTTCTCCAAAATTTTATTGACAAACTGAGTGTACAAGTGTTAAAGTGAAAGATTCTTCAGTGAAAACTTAACAGGTTTAAAGAGGATATATTTCAATTGAGCTTCAAGACACAACACAACCCAGTCTCTTTTTGCTGAGCTGATTATGTCAAATATTACGGAAAAAATGAGCTGTTCTGATGTTGCTCTGCTTCCTTCGTCAAGTGCAGAGACTTTTGAATTTTCCCAGATTCTCGTCTAAGTGTCTCCAAACAAAGCATTGGACCCATGTTTATTTGAGATCGCAAAGACAAAGTTAAAAGGAGTAAAACAGACAAATTATGTGTAGAATTAAGAATACAGAGTAAAAACAGTGAAGACTAGACTGTAGAAGAAAGAGAACCATGAGAAAATAACTAAAATCCAGAGGTTCTGCTCTCTGCTCCTCACTTCTGGGCTCTGGTCATTTTGAACAGTGCTGTTTAGACAAAGGGAGAACAGGGTGGTGTTGCATGATCCTTGAAGTATTTTGAACAAAGCCCCAGATCTGTGTTCACTTGTGAAAAAGGGAAATAATAATGTCCCCTTTAAAGAAATATTAACACAGTTCTTCATTAAGCTGTTTGGGGTTATTATCTGTGCTCTGCCATGTGTCCACTCTCACAACAGCTGCTGTTAAAAACAGAACATGAAAAATAAACTTGAGAAAATCGAAATAATTCAAAGAGAGTTTTATATAAAACCAAACCTTTCCATGGCACATAAGAGCTGTGCAGTCTGACTTTTCTGACTTTTTATTTCTTAAGAAATGCTAGATGGAGGGTTATATTCCCTGCTTTTCCTCTTTGCTGGTACACCGTGAGAATAAAGGCAGTGAAACCCTCTGGGCCTTTAGTGAAGTGAATGTGCAGAGGGGCCAATTTAATTTCCCCTCAATAGCTGTGAATCTCCAAATCTCTTTAATGCTCTTACTGCGGGTCCTATCTGTCAAATCAGACTGTGCTTAAATGTATGCTTATCAACAGTGAATGCTTAAAGGGAGAACGCCATGAAGGTGGCTAGTTGTGGATTGTTTAATGACCACTACTGTGTATTGAACAGTATTGAATCTGACACTGTGTTCAGTTGCCCAGAGACAGGTGGACTGATAAATGCTGGAAGAAGCAGGCATTGTTCGTGGCATTTGAGCAGCTCTGGCAGGGGTTGGGGGCGTCTGCTGGAGAGGCACTGAGCTATGGAATAAATGACAGACCTGACTTCTATATTAATCACAACCCCTACCCATTAATTATAGTGAGCCCAGAAGAAAGGAACAGCAGAAAACAGAAAAGACCACACACATAGACATTCACAAATACACACACACACATATATATTATGCACCCACACTTACACACACACCAGCCACTTCACTGACTTAAGATGTCAGCAACTATATGACAAAATGAATCCCTATAACCACCTTGTGCCCTTGGATTCACAACAGCCCACCCTTGTTTTGCTAGAATTCATAAGGTGGACACTTTGCAGCGATAAAGTCAATAACAAAGTCAATAACAGCCATGAGCATTTATTAGAGACTCCATCAGTGCAGTGGTATTGGATTCTTCTTAACAGCCATTTGTAATGGAATAAGCTCAGAAGGAGGTTACACTTACTTGACCTTTGGTTTTTGATGAAGAAGAGCTTCAGCCTCTCTTTAAACGTGTTTTCATTCACATAGAACTCCACCTGCACCCTGTGAGGACAAACAAACACCACTCAGTCATTTTCCCCGACACATATACACAGATTTTAATGTAATGAGACCTGTCACTACTGATTGTATCGGTATAGGAATGAAGAGCTTTTAAAAACTCCTCTAAACTCCAACAGATCTTACTGGAATAAATGTAAACCAGGAATGTCTTTAATATCTTTATCCTGGGGCAATAAAAAAGCTTATAAATATGCTTCAAGTGGGCCCAGGCCGTGCAGTAAGAAGATTAAAAGGATTAAATGCCCCCCCCTTCAGTCATCAATTAAACCTCGAAAATCCAATCTCTGTTCATAAGAATTACATACAATTTATTCCACAAAAAAAGCCTAATGCCTTAAAAGTAGTTTAGATGTAACTTTACTCCTTTACTTTCATTCAGTGTTCACTGATCTCCACCCAGTCATCCACTGCCAACTTGCAGGTAGAAAGCTGATTGGCTCCTTAAGGTTATGAGGTAAGAAACCCTGGCCCTCTGAATCTGCCCATTTCAGAGTATTTTTAGAACACTGAAATTTGAAAGTTGTTATTTGTATCATATAAACAACACCATAACAGACACGTTCACGCAATAAAAAACTCGCTTTTTACAGGAGGGTGACGTCTGGTGCTTATCACCACCCCTGTGAATAAATCTGTATGTTTCTCTAGAACACAATCAATCACATCAACCTCTTTCAATATTTACATCTCTCATAATATTCAAGACTGAAATTCACTTCACCAATTGTTTTGGCATTTTACACTCAGCCAACTGGGTGTTTCGTTTTCTTTGAAAAAGTACATGTTAAATGCATAGCCCCACTACATATTTTTGAGTGTGACTCATAATCACTTTAATTGTAATATCTCTGTAAATCAGAATAAGAAAAATACATATAGTGCCATGTCACAGCAGCAGAATCAGATTAAACATGGTGCAACATTTCAGCCAGTGCCTCTTTAAAAGAGAAGAAAAGACTGAAGAGTGGAACATTTCATACGTTAACAAAGTTGATTCAGTTCTGGAGGCCTTCCTCTACTGTACACACTCAACACTCAGCACTCACTCTCTCTTTGTTTCCACTCATAATATAATAGACATAATTGCATAATATCACAGCTAATGCTCTATCTGCAAACTCTCAGCTGAGCAGACACTGAGCTAAGGAAAAAAAAAACCCTGAGAGGAATAAAACCTAATGGACCTTTTATGTGAGTGTGATAAGGCTCAGAAAGAGACACTGACTATGCTGAGCCTACTGGCATTGAGCAGCTGAGCATAGCTGCTGTTGTGTAATTACCAAGAAAGAGCTGCGTTAGATGAAATCACTGATGTACTCTATGTGATACACAGAGATTAAATGAATGTCTCCTTGAAAAACACTAGGATTCACGCATGCTCTTTTAAAATGCAGAATGATGCGTATTATACGGTGCTTAGGTGAGAACACCAAACACAGGAACTAAGAAAACATGCTGCAAATTCAGAAACACTGCTAAGGAATTCACACCACAATAAAGTGGATGCATTAAGAGGGTGGAATGCTTATTTACCCTAGAATCAGGAACTACAACAGAACGCCAAAGGTTTGTGGACAACAACTTAACCAACATTCTCAGTGCTGCAGTGACACTGACGTGGGAGTGTTAGTGTTAGTGTGTGTTGTGCTGGTACGAGTGGATCAGATACAGCAGTGCTGCTGGAGTATTTAAAACCATCAGTGTCACTGAGGATAGTGGACTGAGAATAGACCACCAACCAAAAATATCCAGCCAACAGCGTCCTGCGTCCACTGATGAAGCACCACCAACGCAAGGATGATCAACGCAAACTGTGCAGCTACTGTCTCTGACTTTACACCTACAGAGTGGACCAAAGGGGTAGGTATGTCTAACAGAGTGGAGAGTGAGTGGACACGGAGATCCAAACTCAAGCAGCTGCAGGCGTTACTGTCACATACTCACTCACTCACTCATTAACTTACTCACTCATTTACTTACTCACTCACTCATTAACTTACTCACTCATTATCTTACTCACTCACTCATTTACTTACTCACTCTCTCATTAACTTACTCACTCATTTACTTACTCACCCACTCATTAACTTACTCACTCATTATCTTACTCACTCACTTACTCATTAACTTACTCACTCATTCATTAACTTAATCACTAATTAACTTACTCACTCACTCATTAACTTACTCACTAACTTACTCACTCACTCACTCACTCACTCATTAACATACTCACTCACTCATGAGCTTACTCACTCACTCACTCATTAACTTACTCGCTCACTCATTAACTCACTCGCTCACTCACTCATTAACTCACTCACTCATTAACTTACTCACTCACTCACTCATTTACTTACTCACTCACTCATTAACTTACTCACTCACTCACTCATTAACTTACTCACTCACTCACTCATTTACTTACTCACTCACTCACTCATTAACTTACTCACTCTTTCACTCACTCACTCATTAACTTACTCACTCACTCACTCATTTACTTACTCACTCACTCACTCACCCATTAACTCATTCACTCACTCACTCACTCACTCACTCACTCTCTCACTCATTAACTTACTCACTCACTCATTTACTTACTCACTCACTCACTCATTAACTTACTCACTCTTTCACTCACTCACTCATTAACTTACTCACTCACTCACTCATTTACTTACTCACTCACTCACTCACCCATTAACTCATTCACTCACTCACTCACTCACTCTCTCACTCATTAACTTACTCACTCACTCACTCATTACATGTCAAGAGATTTGTGGACACCAGATCAGCCAACTTTCTTATGAAATGAAGATACCGCTTTAATAACAATTAATAAATTATTGCATTTAACAGGGATTTTGTCACTCTTTGCTGCAGTAACAGCCTCTGCTTGTCTGTGTAGTCTTTACACTACATGTTGGAACAAAGCTGTAAGGGTCTGATTGTATTTAGTCATGAAAAATCCGTTAGAAAAGCACAGAAGTGGAGTGATAAGTTTTAAAACACAAGGACCACCCCAAATCATTCTAAACGTAAGGGATAGAGACCCATTACTCCAGAGAATTCAAGTAAATTGTTCCCAAAACATTTGTGCTGGTATTTTCTTTAAAGTGCAACTCACATGAGATAAATAAACAAAGGGTTCTGTAGTCCCTGAATGAACCGGTTCATTCTCAGTACAGAGAAGGTGCCACCACACAGCGGCAGAGTCTCTAATACATCCAGACCACTATGAAGTCAATAATATGTATGCGTTCAGTATAATATCTGCTCATGTAACATGAAGAAGAATCACGGGAGAAAAGACAGCTCTTTTTAGACCAGTCAGAGAGGTTACAGCCAGTTGTGCTCCATGTATGAGAAACACTACAGCAGCTTTCTGTGGTTTCAGCATAAATATTTCAGCTGATAATGTGTCTTTGGTTGAATGGTCAGTACAGTGTGCTATGGTCTTGTGCTTTTATTTTTAATGGGCACTGTATTATTGTGGGATCGAGAGTGTGCTTGTAACATAGAGAATGTATAAAGTGCCCTGCTCAGCTATGTTCATGCTTCTCACCTCATACATTATAGTAATTTATTGTGATAGAATCATAGAGAACATGCCCTGTAGCTCTGCAAATCAGATCAGTGGGACACTATGTACAAACACAGGCTTTCTAAGAAAATGCTAGAAAGATAAAATCATTGTGGGGTTATCCATTATGCATGCAGTGATGAGAACACTGAATAAAGATAAAATTGTGTGTATTCTGCATAAAAATGATGAATAATGAATAATTCATGTGGATGTTATTACACTACTGGGTTTAATTTTAAAAGCTGCAGTTAAAAATAAAAACAAAAAAGTATATATATGTGGTGTGTGCGCCTATGACCTAATAGCTTGAGGAATATGGTGGACAAGACTCTAATTACTACCATGAGAGAGAGAGAGAGAGAGAGAGAGAGAGAGATTTCTTCTGAAACTATGGGTTCTTCTGAAATCAATGAGGCAAGGATGAGTCTTTTGATTTAAATGTGTATTAGTTTAGTCATATAAATATTGTTTCTTTAATTTGAGTTTGAGTCGATTACAACTAATCCACGAGTTAAAAAGACTAATTTTAATCTGTATTTTATAGTTTTACTATTTTAGTTGTAATATTTTACAACTTTTTGTTGTAATTTTCTGTTTTCAAATCAGAAATAAAGCAGTTTTTAACGTTATTGTTTAAAAAAAAGTAAAAACAAAACATTGTCATAGTTCTCATCTTCAAATTATTATTCAACAAATATCAATATATTCAAATGATTGTCAAAAAACAAACAAACAAACAAAAAAACACAATATGTATATCAGAACAGAAAGATGGTCAGCAAATGTGGTAGATGCCAGTCCTGGAAGAAATGTCCATTTCACAGCACTTACAGTCAGGCAGTCTACAATCGATCGTGTCTTGAATCAACACCAGCTGAGTGAGGATGAAACAACAATATCATGTTTCATTTGAGTGCAAATCAAGTGCTGTCCCCTATGAATATATCTTCACTGACGAGGCAGGGTCCAACCTGCAGAGGACCGGGGCAGGGAGGAACATCACTGGCAACTGTGCCATTGACAAAATGCCTAGGGCACGTGGTGGAAATGTCACCATGTGCACTGCTAAAGGTCAGTGTGGGGGTCATTCAACACCATGCAGAACCTGGTCCCTATTACACTATAACATTCCTAGACCAACCTGGAAACGTGCCATCATCCTCCAACAGGAAGAGGAAGGTACCATTCCACGAGGCCACTCTGCTCAACGACACACATTTTGTAGCGCTGCACCTTCCAGCATATTCCCCATTTCTAAATCCAATAGAGAAACTTTTCTCAGCATGACAGTGGAAAGTGTTCAAAGGCAGACACCACAAGCGTGTGGCACTGCTCCAGGCAATGGAGGAGGCATGTGATGATATCCATGCAGAAGGGTGCCAGGGATGTATCCTCCATACCAGGCATTTTTCCCCCACTGCTTTGGCCAGGGAGGAGAGAACATCACAGTCGATGTGGATGAGGTCCTCTGGCTTTACCAGCATCAGCAGGCAGGATGCAGAGTGATCTGTTTCATTGTGTTTTACTTATTCTTTTTAAATATATATTTCATTATATTCTATTTCAGCTGAAAACTTCTTACTGCAGTGAATGAAAATCTATTTTGTTAACCTTAGCATTGATTTCCAATGTAGTGTTTCTCGTTGATCTTACTATGGCTGTGACGACATCCATTTTAGGGCTTAGAATCTTCAGTCAGCGTTAACCACATCTTAGTGGAGGTGTTCCAATTTCTGGTACGAAGCTGACAAAAAGAACTGTGGTTCTGCCACGCTTAGTTGTGAGTGTTAGGTTGCTATAATGTGACAAGCTGTTTTAGGTTTCATTCATACAAGAATTGTACAAACCTGAATAGAGATGGATTACATTATTAAAGGCTGGAGAGCAAACATATCGGCAGTGTGAAGCGTTTCCTTTATTGATAGCCTAAATTTATCCTCAAAATAAATAATACAATCTCAAAATTCAATCCTGAACACGTACCCTACAAAGTAATATCCAAATATCCAAATATTTGGGGCCAACCCTAGTTATTACCCAGATGAGTTGTGATACATACTTAGAAAAATAAGTAACATTTCTGCTGCATAATATAGTACTGTAAATGCAAAAAAACACATTTGCATTTGTGCAAATGTAACATGGCCTCAAAGATCCGAAACATAAATGATAGTAAACACTTCTGATAGTAGTGTTTATGTGTTTATTTAATGCTCTGTGAGAGATATGACCGCATATGATAGTTTCATGTGTTCTTCATGCATTGTTCTGGTGGAAGAATCAGGTATGGGAAGAGAGAACTTGGGTTTGAGCGCTGATTTTCATTTTAAAAGAGAGTTTTCTCTTCAAGTTTTGAGGAAATGAGTGTTTAAACATTTGTAAACTTGTAAACAAGTGTCTTATATATATATTTGTCATTATAACCATATACAGCGTATACAGTACAAATCGAAATAAAACACCCTTCCTCCAGGACCAAGGTGCTATGAAATACGACTCGCCTGCTAAACACTACATAAAATACACCAGTACAAACGTGTAACAGTGCAAGACTGAGTAACAATAACAAGCAACAGTAAATACTAGAGAGAGGAAATCATGTAGTTTAGACCCATCACAATTCACAGTGAGAGTAATGTTAGTGAAATGAAATGCAGTGTACTATATTCACATTGTTAGAGGGAACAAATATGTGAGCTTGGTACACTAGTGTAAATAGTAATTTAGCAGCAGATGGAATAGCAGTTGATCGTCAGTTTCAGAAGCTGTTGCACAGTCTGTATGTGAGGGCCCGAATCCGACTCATTTTTCCATATGGTAGGAGGGTGAAAAGTGAGTGTGAAGGGTGTGTGAGTGGTGTGTCCCAAAAAAGAGCATAAAATAAAGAAACATGTGAACTGCAATATATTTAATTGCATATAACACTATACAGTGTCAACCATTTGTTCTTCAAGAGACTGAACCAGCATCTTCCAAATACATACAATCATGGCCTCCTCATGGATTTTATTTCCAACATTCCCTAAACACAGTGAAAACAAACCAGGATTATTTTTCGACACAGCAGGACAAACCTCATGTCTCTGTGTCACTCAGTACGGTATAAATGCTACAGCAGTGGGTACTGTACGTCTACAGTTGATGAGCTTTTTCAAATGGTACTCTGTTGGTTTTTATAATTGTATCTGCTTGTGTTTCACGATACAGTCAATTGTTCAAAGACTCACATTGTTGTTCACTTCAAAACATACTGTATACTCCAATAAATCACAGCTATATTTCACAAAGTCAAATTGCTTTATTCCGACTGACGATATGAACCAACGAGAGTCAGAGTTATGGCTCATTTATGGCACTGGCCAGTTTTGTGTCCTGGATGGTGGCTAACAGTCATGAGCCGGGCTTGACTTGGGTTATGGCATGTGTTTTGTTTGAGCCAGATGTGGGCTAGATGTAGATTTGACCCAGAGAGAGAGAGAGAGAAAGAGAAAGAGAGAGATTTCCCATTTTCCTGCTCTCTGTCACTATGGTGATGGCATTAAAAACCATGCAGCGGTGGCACATATAAACATTCCACAGTAGCAACACTACTACAGCACATAATCTCAGCCTGTTTTACATTAAAGGTCATTTTAAAAAACACAAAACACAATGAGTAAAACTGCACAGACCAATCAGAATGCATCGATCTGATGGTGGAGATTCACCTTTTTAAACCGCCATTAGGAACAGCATTTTTTTTAATCAGCATCAGGAATGGAAAATGTGAGGAAGCAATATCATTTCATTCATTCATTCATTATCTGTAAGCGCTTATCCAGTTCAGGGTCGTGGTGGGTCCAGAGCCTACCTGGAATCATGAGGCGCAAGGCAGGAATACATATCAAGATTTTTATTCGATATTTATATAAAGCTTCACCCTGTGAACAGTGTGTTCCTGCCTTGCACCCAGTGATTCCGGGTAGGCTCCGGGCCCACCCCGACCCTGAACTGGATAAGTGGTTACAGACAATGAATGAGTGAATGAATGTATACAGCTTCTATGCTTTATAATAGACTTTTTTATTTTTACACCACCAGAGTTCTTCGAAGTTAGTTGCAAGTCTAAGTAACAGCCGACCGCAAACATAACATTTACAAAGACATCTTTTGGCTGCCGAGCATGTGCCTGGGCCATGCAGCTAGGATCCACTGACATCACAACACCTGATTTAAAAAAAACACGACCCCGAAATGTCTATCACATCTTGTCATCAGATGTTAATGAAAATCAAAAGAACACAGGATTAACTACAGGTCATATTTCAGTCACAGATTGTACTTTTACTAAATACTCATTGAAGTATACAATGATTTCTGGGCAAAAAATTTGATTATAAACCTTTTTTATTGCTCATAATGCACTGTTAGGTTTTTGTATCCAGTGTCTTTTTAAGCTCATATTATTCAATGCTAAACTAATCAAATCAAATCAAAACCAGTCGAGGTGAAATTTGAGAGTTCAGGAGGAAAGTTTACTAAATCACAACTGAAATGTGAGGCTGGCACTTTACAACACTGCTAATCACCAGACTTCACACACACCAACACACACAGCCGTTACAGCATCACTGCTGATCTGCCAATCTCTCAAAGCTCCAGCCAGTCTTCAGCTCCATCTGTCAAAGTAGCAGGAACAACACATGTGAAACGCACACTGAACTCTAGCTCTCGACAACATGGAGGCCGGATCTGGTCAAAATAAGCCACAAATGAGCCAGAAATGAGCCGCATACAAGCTGCAAATATTAATATTTGGCGATAGGGGAAGACTAAATAAAGCTGAAGCAGCTAGCTATCAAAAAACTCTTAATTCTTTCCAACAGGAGGCAGGTGTGTATCTGGACAGGTCTAAAATCACCAGAGTACCACTGAGATTGGTGAAATGCTGTAGTCATTTCTCAGAGGAGGAAAAACGGACATGTCTCATACATAAGGCAAAAATATCACAGTAGAGCAGCTGTCTAAGAGGACAAGACCCCAGGATCCTCAAGTCAATCCCATCTGAATAAGACTGAAGTACATGGAGTCAAGATCCCGTCAAAACAAGCCAGAAACATGCTAAAGACAAGCCAATAACAGGTCAAAAGTGACAGAGTCAAAACACCTTGGCTTTTATCTGCTACTGCTACTCACAGGTAACACTGGGTTTTCTCAATTTAGCTCAGTATCCTCAAAAAACCCTTCGTCTGATGACAACAGCTCTTTGTATATCTCCATCCCACCCACACAAGGCTGAGAAACACCAGGCAGATACAGTGCAGGCTCTATAAATAGTGTTAGGGACATGAATATTGAAGCTGTGGAGCACTCTCCCATCAGCAAGCGCACGTCAACCTACTTTAGCCTTAGAGCTGAGGAAAAAAGAGAGTTAGCGCTGAAGGGTGACGCTAGCTGAGCCTACGCTGTCATTAAAGAACAGAATCTATTGTACTCTGGCTTCAATTCGAGCCAACGGCAGCACTTTGCCATTGAAAGCAATAATTACAGCAAAGTATTCATACTTTAATGACACTTCAAACTTCAAACTAGCTCTCTTGGCACGGTCTGAATACCTGCGCACTGTTAGTCACTGGGTGAAGGTGCTCTTTTGCACTCTTAAAAACAAAACAGTGCCTAACACACTTCTTTGGAGCAAATCCATTGAAAAAAGTGCACTTGTAATTTCCTATTCAGTGGAGGGTTCTTTTTTTAATTATTTTGGTAAATGAAATGCAGAACTGTGCACAAAACTACTCATATATAAATATTTATTAACCACAGGTTACTCCCTTTTCTATGAGAGTCAGATATAAAGTAATTCACTTGCATAAAGAAGGGAAAATCCAACAAGTAATACAGCATGATTCTCCAGGAGCTCTATTCAGACACATTTCACTCGCACTCACTCGATCTTTAATGGAGTTTGTACTAGGATACTAACAGAATAAAGCCAGTGTAAAGTCCTGGGCAAAAGAATACAAGATGTTTGTATTCCCACTTACAGCCTCTCTGGGTAAACTCCACGATATTTCTGGGTTGCCGTGGATGTGTGAAAGGGGATAGAGAAAGAAACGAGGGCAGTCATGCAGTTGATATGAGCAGTACTATGTAGCTGTAATAGAGGAATCAGAAGACCACTCACACTACAGATGTGATGAGGCCTAATGTGTCCCAGATCACCTCCGAGGGGGTTTTTCAGTGATGAATTAGTGTGTTTCTGAGAGCCACTGAAACCCTGCTCACACTTGCACTTAGTGCTAGCCACTTATGCCCCAATCACCCAGGACATGCATTTGAGAGTCATAGGAAAGAAGCCCACAAGTGTTTCTGTCCTTCCTGCCCCTGTCAGAAGAATCCATAACCCTATGGTTCTGAATGGATAAGGAGCTTTCAAGAAGTAAGAACAGGAAATAGACAACAAAGAGAAAAAATAAACAAATCAAGAAAAGAGGCTGGCAATTTCAGAGTAACGGTTTCAAAATGGCCTCCCCAGAGCCCTGTGTTCAGCATTATCTGGATCAGTAGAAGCAGAAAATGTCCTTGTAGATTCCTTTGATTCTTTCTGAAAAAAAGAAATCTATAATAAATTAGAAAATTGGAAAAAGAAATAAGCAACACTTTTATATGAATATTTATGTATATTTGTTAGATATTTTAGAGGCTTCTGTGTAATTTCTGTAAAACGTACAGTGTTTTCTGCTTTTTCCACACACTGAAAATGAATAACTTATATTTAATGGCCACTTTGAGTGGGAATTAAATAAATGATGTGGTCTCTGATTTTGCACGGTGCTACACACATGGGTTAAGGAGCTATTTTATAAAGTAAAATAAATGTAAAGATTTTAAAACAATTAATGTTCTATCTAGAACCACACATCCAGGCCAAGAACCACATACATTGGTGATTATGGAGCGTGACTGTACAATAATGTTTTTCATAAAGCAACATCCAGCAACACATTACTTAAAATCCTACACGTTCATCTATAATTGAATGCATGCAGATGCAGCTGAGAGGTTTTCTCACATTTCCCAAGCTGTGAGATTGCGTGATAGGGCGAGTATAAAATACATACATATTAATGTCCTTTAAAGACTGGAACACCCCCCACACAAGCTGTTGAGTGGTTGAAAGCAGTGGATGACTTCCTTATGAAATGCTACAAAAGCAATGCCAAACTTTACCGTTAAAATTAATGATCGAATGGAATGTTTATGGGAACGCATTTTACATATATATTGATGTTGGGCACATCACTAGACACTGAACAGTCTTAACTGCATCCAATAACACTGTATAGAACTGTCCCACACAATGCATGCCCAAACACATGGGAATGAGGAGGAACTGGGGACACAATTCAGGAAGAGGGATATGAGGACAGTAGGTACTTAAACAACACAACAAACACCCCTCCTGGAATGTAACACATTCATGTCTACAGGACCAAACAATTCAAATCAGATTAGTGGCTCAATCACACAGTAGCAGTTTTAGAAAAAAGAACCTGAACCAACATCTTCTACAGAACAGATCAGACAGTCTGACCCACGTCAGTCAATATTGTCTTTGAAACAGTCAAAATGATCAAAGACAAGACCGATTCTAGTCTAGTAATCTAGAACACAATGTAGCAACTCTCTAAAGGCAGCTTTCTAATGTACATTTCTACAGAATCTGTTTTCTAAGATGGCAGTGTGGTACTGAATTATTTTGTAAATTCTGGAGACTCTGGAGTTTTGTAAGAGGTGGATTCAGTGAACCAGTAGGTTGTTGATATGCGTGGAGCTATAGGTAAAGTGGATGTAGAGGTTTGTCTGACAGTCTATAAACTAGCTATAGCTACACTGTCTACACAGAGGCAAAGATTAATATGTCGCTAATGCTGCTACATTAAAAAAACCTCTCTCATTATTTACAATCACAAAAAGAAAGAAAATGTTTTGCCATACAATTAACATTAACAATAAGCTCTGATAAACATAAGGATGGAGACAAAGCCATAGTGAGAATAGGTATAGTTTATACTGGGTGTAGTGCAGAAAGGAGCAAGGTAACAGTCCGTATTTGGGCTTAGTTTGTGATGAGATGCAGGGGGTGGACACTCACACTCAGCCCCTCAATACCACTCAAAACATTCATTCATTCATTATCTGTAACCACTTATCCAATTCACGGTGGGTCCAGAGCCTACCTGGAATCATTGGGCGTAAGGCGGAAATACACCCTGGAGGGGGCGCCAGTCCTTTACAGGGCAACACACATTCACACCTACGGACACTTTTGAGTCACCAATCCACCTACTAACATGTGTTTTTGGACTGTGGGAGGAAACCGAGCACCTGGAGGAAACCCACGCGGACACGGGGAGAACACACCAACTCCTCACAGACAGTCACCCGGAGCGGGAATCGAACCCACAACCTCCAGGTCCCTGGAGCTGTGTGACTGCGACACTACCTGCTGCACCACCGTGCCGCCCTGAGCTAAAAACAACAGAACAATAACTGATTGTAATTAAACATATATGAAAAAATAGCATATAATTTCAACATTCAAAGTCAAAACACAGAAATCATAAATACTCAGACAGCTCTGATCTATGCACACACACACACAGAGAACAATCAGTGTAGCGGATGTCAGTGTTCTAGCTGCTAGTTTGTCATATTACAGTGACTTGTAGTGCACCATTATGTGTCCAGATCACAAACAAAACAAAGCCGAGTCACACTGAGACACTCCAAGCTATTACACATCAATTGCTGAACACTCCACAGGGATTTATTCTGAAGGCTACAAAACATAACAGCTTAGTGAAAAAATAGCTGACATTTCCAGAGAGGTGGGCTTCCAGTCAGGGATCACTGGCCCATAATGACAATAATCCAGCTCTGTGTTTTCTGGACTTACTGTGCGTTAGTGGAATCCATGCTGTATTCTTCAGAATACCTGGGAAGAGCACACACACATACACACACATACACACACACACACACACACACACAAAACACGTGCACATACACAGCAGAGGACAGAGAGAGGTTATGGTTCCAGATTCATGCAGAGGCAGAGGCAGCACACATGCATTACACATGCCAGGGAGGTGTGAACTGAGATTCCCTGAATAGAGTATAACACGTTTCAAAAGTTTGGAATCACTTTTTTATTACATACAATAACAACTAAAGGAACTCAAGGTGAGATTTGCTTCCCCTTCAGTTGCAGAGTATAATTCACTTTTACAGCACCGTCTTGAAATACAGTGGCTAGGGTGGGGGGCGGTGAAGGTGTCCTACCCTCCTCCAAAAGTTACATAGTGTGGTTTCTGCAGTGCTGAGCCTATTTACCTTTTTATTTATTTATCTATTTATGTTGGATAAAAACCTCTCTTTATAGATAGGAAATATGTGTGTAATAATATAATAATACTTATAACACATAAAACTCTAATTGATAATAAGTCCTGATTCATTATTGTTCCTGTAATAAACTGTGGATAAAGTAACACAGTAGCGCTAACAACTGTATATGTCATGCTAATTTTCAAGATGATAAATAATGGGTACTAGTGGTATAGCATTACAAACTATATAGTAGTGATACTTATCATGTTTATACATATAATCATATAGTGCTGGGCGATATGAGCGCAAATCAATATCACGATTAATTGTTTACCACGACTACGATTAATGAGCAGTTATTTTGTTTTTGTATTTTTGACCCATAGTTCAGTGTCAATGCTTGTGCTGTAAATATGCTCCAGTATTAAATATGGGCTATTTTTCTAATGTCGCTGGGAGCTTGTTCCTCTCTTGTTTTTTGAGCACTGTTTATATTTGGTGTGTGATTGTGCTTTGATCGCTGAAACTGTTTTTTATCAGTGTTTACATTTGACTTATTTTTGTTCAGTGTCGTATTAAATATAGTCAAAACACAACACGTCCAAACCACAGATGCTGTGTTTTGACTATATTTAATATGTGTGAAAGTGGAAAAGACGTCCAAACACAGACATTGAAAAGACGACTATTAGACGTATTTTGGACGTTCATTGACGTTATTAATTGGTCCCGAAATAAATTACTTGTATAAAACGCGTTTTGGACGTCCACTGAGGTTATCAATTGGTCCCCACTTAACTAACTTATTAAGATGGATTTTGGACGTTCAATGACGTTTAAAATATGTCCTTGATGTCCAGGGACGTTCCTTGTTTACTGGGCTGTGTTTAGTTTGCTTCCCTGTGGCAGATAGGGGGCAGAATTACGTGACTACTGCTTGGTAGCATGGTTCTAAGGGGACAGTACATGAACACACAGTGAGGACATAACACAATAAAAGTAATCAATATAATCGATATAGACAAGATTATGTTGATTAGAAGTTCTGAATGTCGATTTCAATTCATTTTCGATTAATTGCCCAGCCCTATAATCATAATTATATAATACATTTAAAAACACACTATTTTTCTGTACTCTTATGCTCAGAAGGTCCAAGTGAGGACCTTCATTATACTGTCATTATTTTGAGCTCTGGGTGGGAGAGTCCTTCAAATGCATAATCAAAGTGGCAAAAACACAAAATAGCAAGGACTGACACTTTGACCTTATTATGGGCATTAAAGCACTGATGTGTCTGTTTAGAAATTCATAACAGCCACAGTTTAACACCTAAATAGGGTTTGCACTGGTGAAAATATTAGTAAATCTGAATCCACTGACTGCAAAGTACTAGAAAGCTTGTGGATAATGAGAGGGTTTCCAAACTTGGTCCGGATTAATGTGAAGTTAAACACCATAATAGACTAGAAACATATATACACCCAAAGTGGTTTTATTACATAAAAAGTGTGATTCCAAACTTCTGAATCTCTGCTTTGTGGTGGGTTGTGCAGAAGCAGGCAGGTGTTTAGTTATGAATTTAAATAATTCATTCATTCATTCATTGTCTGAAACCGCTTATCCAGTTCAGGGTCGCGGTGGGTCCGGAGCCTACCTGGAATCATTGGGCACAAGGTGGGAACACACCCTGGAGGGGGCGAATCTGAATAATCCATAACTCAATTACATTGGTGTGTTGCTAATAAAAGTTCTGAAGTGAAGACACTTTGCCTTGAGGTAAACACATGCAGACATACTCAGAAAAAGAAATGTGAGAATGAAAACCACAGAAAACAGTAAGCAGAACTGCACATGTGATGATGGATGGATGCTGGAGAGAGAATGAGTGTGATTCATGGGGCTGGATCTCTTTGTTGGCTGCAACATAATAACAGCACTCAGCTGAGGGTGTCAGGTGATTGACCTATGAGCACTGCTATCAAAGCCAGGTCACAGGTAAGGGCTATGATGGGCGTTTGATGGATGATTTAAAGGAATACTCCTTGTTTTCAACCAAATCTCTATCTGAATCATCTGTGGCATTTTGATCTATTACTACCGAGTGTAATTTGTCGGCACCGAGAGAAGAATAGGAAACTCCTGACTCAGAACACACTCATAATAGAAGTCAATGGGCAGGTGTTTCAGGTTCAAAGCCTTCCATTCTTTCTTTACACATTTATGTCAGAAGTCAATGATCAGTTCCTCTAATAAGTAAAGGCAAATATGTCAATGTTATTGTCGATAAGAATACTCTATACTACATATGCAGCAGACATACAGTGTACTTTGCAAATATCAGAGATCCCACGCATTTTAAACTTAGTAATATCACTCAATGAAGATTTTATGTGTTTATACATTTATGCTTTAAAATTGCAGTGTCCCAAATGGGCAAATTCAAGCAGCCAGGATTTCTTACATCATAAACCCAAGGAACCAGCCCTGTCAACCTACGGGACAGAGTTTTAATCTGCAGTGGAGCAGTGGGTAAAGAGGCAGAAACCAATTGCTTATTCATAGATCTGCACATAGTGAATGAAGGCAAAAGTGTAGATTTACATCTACAAGTACATTTTAATGCATTACAGCTTCCATCCATTTCAAGAAACTTGCTTTCACTTTTCTCTTCCTGAGGAACATCTTTCCACATATCACTGTGCGAACTTAGACGTTCTCTACTTCTCTAGAACAGTTTTGCTGAACCCAGTGTTGAGAAAACCACATCCTTTGATTTCCTGTTTGTGACTTTTCCTCATTAACAGATGATTCATTATAAATTCGTTCACACCCAAAGTTCTGAGTGTCTAGGACTGAACAATTTAGGAAATTTAAAGATACTAGGTACACTAGGTAAGAACTGGTATTTTTGCTCCTGGGCTCCCCCTACGGTTGCAGTGTGTAATTCACTAGGCTATTGTCATGAATAATGTTGGTTATTTAGCTAGCTAGATACTGTCATAACAGTCAGTCATAACGGTGTTTTACCACGGCGTTGTTCAGCTGTTCTCCACCAGTGACGTCATGGTCAAGAATTTCCGTAGCGAGCTCAGGTTTTTCTGTCAATTTAATAAAATTGTCAGTTTTAAAGCAAATTAAGCTGCTATTTTCATTTTAATTCATACTTATATATGTCAGTAACTACAATAATGTGAAATATTCATGGAGGTCCATTAAGTGGTGCTTAGCCTTTAAGGGAGAAAGGGGAGGAAGTGCGAGTGGTTTCCTACCCTCCTCCAAATGTTACATAGTGCAGCTTCTGCAGTGCTGAGCCCAGAGTAGCAATGACAGAGGCTCTGTTCTCCCTATTACAGGTCAGCAGAGCATCACAATGATTTTGAAGCTGTAGTTCAGGGTCGCAGTGTGTCCAGAGCGTCCAATTTGTCCAATTTATGTCTGTTTGGTCTAACTGTTATACAGAAACTAAATTTAAAACATAAACACTCTTCTTGATAATGCAGGCTAGAATTAAAATTGCAGCTCTTGAGATTTGAAAACTGGAACTCTTTGCACTCTTTCAAAATGTGATTTTGTTTTAACAAATATTTCATTTTGAGCCTTTGAAACACAAGGTTTTTTCCAGAGCTGTGTATTTTCTCTTTAATATTTTTAAGACTCTTGAAGTACTCTGTCTGCTGGGTAGAGTTTTCTGCAAAGTGGTAATAACTTTATGTACTTAATGCCCATTTTGAATGGAAATTAAATAAATTAAGCGTGGACTCTGGATTTGCACAGTGCTGTGAATATCACAGGGCCTAATTATAAGGTTTGCCACCTCACACCTTCCCACTCTGCACTTCTTCTACCTGGCACAGGCACAAGCCCAGAACAGACATGTCCTGGCTGTAGAAGCAGCTGCGCAATAAACAGCCACCCGTACAACTTTTAATGACCAAGCGAGAGATTATAGATCCCCAGGACAGAGCTCCATGAATATTCCTTCTGTGGAGAGTGTGAACTAAATATTCCCTCTGAATTCCTGAACCAAATATTCTCTCTGAATGGCCTGAGTCCAGCACGCTGCTCTGAGACAACGACCGTGGTAAATATTCCCACTGAACTACACCAGGCATAACACAGGTTCATTATGTTGAAGCTGGGCCTCAGTGGCTCAAAGCAATTTCACTGCTTTCTCTGGGCTCGGCAGGTTGTGCCTGCTAAGACTATCACAGAGAATATATGGCCTCTGTGTTTCCTTCGTCATAACAATGTAACTTACAAATTGGCTATTTTTGTACAACATGAAACTGGGTATTCACATTTCACAAAGAGCTGTAATCATCGTAGTCTTCTGAGATCGGCCACTGAATTCCCTTTATTCTTATTCCAATGTAATACTGACTGTGTCTGAAATGCCATAAATGCTGTCTACAGGCAGGTCTCTGAGGAAGGAAGGCACAGAGTTGTGTCTGAACTGAATGTTTATTTAATGTATATAATTCTGGCTTAGGTTCTTGGGTTTGGCTGGATTTTATAGGACACTGAATATGTATCCTCCTGTGGGTCAGCAAAGTACGCAGCACCGGTCAGCAGAGAATGGTGGAAGCATTTAACAGTAATATGAGAGATCTTGTTAAGTTTCTGGGCAAATTTAAGTTAATTTTATTTTAATGTATTATTTCTGAGCAGAAATCTCCTAAAAAGAGATAACAGAAAAATTCTCACTGTTATTTCTAAAAGCTGTAAGTATTCTGACCAATGACTGTTAGCATACTTGATGTAGCTAACTGACTGGTAGCTATCATGACTGGCACCATCATGATGTAGTTCATTGCTGCCTTTGAAGCAATTCTCTAACATGAATCCATCACCATGCATTCTAAAGCAGACTTATGAAACATTATGGGCAGCAAGGCATCAAGGTTATTACCTTCTGTTCAAAAACAGAAATTCTTTGATCCAGTTGAACGGGATTATTTTTACACAAGGTCCAACAGGAAAAATTCATATGATCTAGGCCCCATCCACACAGATATGTTTATTTTTAAAAATAGAGATTTCCGTTTTTGAAAATATTTCCGTCCAAACGAGTATGAAATGGCTGCATTACCATGCCAGTCCAGTGGGGGGCCATAGTACCCAAGTACCTCTTAAAGAGTGGCACCAAAACACCACCAAGCAGTAGAGAAACAGAGGTGTTTATCCCAAAACACTCCATACTCCCTATGTAGTGCACTATGCAAGTCATGAACTGACTGAATCTAGATCTTAATAGTACTTTATATATTTCTAATACAGCATCATCATTTATTCATATGTGGGAATCTGAAATCTAGTACTAGTTGCATGTACATTGTAGTGTACTGACTTATGTACTTTACTATGTAGGGAGTGAGGAGGTATTTGCATTTCAGCCAGAGACAATAGTTTTTTTTTTCGTCCACATGAAAACAGTGACAATTTTCAAAATCTCAACCTTGGAGAGAGCTTTTGAAAACCTTAGTTTTCCCTGACCTAAAACACTGTTTTCATGTGGATGGGAGGCCAAAATGCAGACATAAATGTTTATGCCCATGCTGATACGTAAATATGTTGAAATATTTAGAAATGGACTACACCCACCCACAGAAGCATTACCAACATTTAATGTTTATATGTCCTTTTCAAATAGTAACATTAGTAAAATAAATGTTTTAAGATAGTAGCCCAGTGTAGTAGCCCTATACATCGGTCCAATAGTTATTATACAATCATTTTGTCTAATAAATTGTCTACAGTATTACAGGCTATCTCCAGTTTACAGACACTCTGTGGATTCCCACCAAAATCGCAGGCTGAAGAAATCTATGACTTTCATTAAAGCATCTGTTCATCCAGAGAAGCACACATACACACAACCTAACCACATGGGAAAAACACACTCTACCTCTCCATTAGGAGCCAGCACTCTGAAACAGAGCTAAAAAATCCTGAGTGACCACAGCTCTGTCCAGTGTAGCGGTTTCTCTACCCCTGTCTCAGAGGCTCAAATACCAGCTATGGCTCTGAGACTGAAACAATATATACATAAAAGATCTACTACTCCATATGCGTAGTTTAAAGCAGAGTGATATTGGATGTGCCCATACAGCGTGTGTTCCTGCCTTGCGCCCAGTGATTCTTCTTTTTTTGTTCCTCAATGTACCTCCACATGACCACGAGAAATCTTTGGTTGATGAAACATTCTTAGCCCTACATACAGCATTTGCTCTCAGTAAAGGTTTTTTTTTATCGTCAACGTGCATCGTCTACACTGTCCGGCTGCCCTGAGCTGAACTGCACAGTGCCGAAAACCCTTTACTCGACTTACAGTCACAGATATGAGGCTCAGGCATCCCGACAGTACACCCCCAACCCCCACCTCATGGAAATACCGTATACCGTAGTAATATTTTGAGATGGTATGACGGTATGAAAAATGTGGATACCTCCCATACCTGATGGACACACCCCCAAGTCAGCGTCACTTCAGTGCTGAGAATGATCCATCATGTGTTGTGAAGGACCGGATGAAAAGGGGTTAACCAAGTATGCAGAGCAACAGATGGACTACAGTCTGTAATTGCAGAAATATAAAGTGTTCTTTAATGGTCAGTGGAGCTGATAAAACAGTTTTATTGCTATGCTCTGTTAACGCTATATCTGAGAGGGTATATAGGGGTATAAGTCTTAATCAGCAGAGGGACTTTATAGTTCTCTAGTACTTCTCCTTATGGCTCTGTACTAGGACGCTGGAGATAAGAGCTCTTCCATTCAATTCCAAAATACGAAGATTATCAATGAACAGCTTCCATTTCTCTGAGGCGAATAGCATTAAAAATTCTCAAAGAGCTGAACTCTGTCTCTGAGACTGCAATTAGTTTGATGGAGAAACAGAGCTCTTCTCATTATCTGGTAATGAGGGTAAAGATCACTGAGCCCATGGCTTCATCCCCCATAGATCTTCTTTCTGGAGGATGCTCAGAATAATTGAATGTCTATAAGTGGTGTTTCTGCTGATTCAGAGGTAAGAGAGTTGTCGCACATGAAATGAACATATACTTTAACGTCAGCAGAAGAGATTAACCTCTTTGCAATGATTTAGAAAAGTCAGAAATGTCAGACCTGCACCTCCAGCCCACATTTTCTTTCACTTCTGCTGGAAACTCAGGCATAGCAAGCAAGTGGCTGTATATGGAGAACCAAGATATGGTAATCCCAAAGATAATATAGTCATATGTCATATCTGTGGTGAAAATCAAATTATGACCACCTCCTTGTTTCTACATTCACTGTCCATTCTCTCGACTCCACTGTCCACAAGATCTCTTTGTAGTTCTACACTTACAGATGGAAGTACATTGGTTGCTCTGTATACATCGTTCGTTAACTCTTTTCAAATCTCTCCTCATGGCAGCAGTTTTATTTGAGGTTAACATACCTATCTTTTACTGGTTAATAAATACTTTATTATGTTAAATCAAGCGTGCTGTTCATTTAACAGATTCATAGGATCAAGGAGAACATCTGGAGAACATCTCGCTCACAATGCATCTACTACTACTTTTTTATTTTATGTTTTTGAGTTTATTCAAATTGTATTTGATTTCATACAAGCACATATCGCTGTCACACAGTGGGTTCGAGTCCCACTCTGGGTGACTGTCTGTGAGGAGTTTGATGTGTTCTCCCTGTGTCCGTGTGGGTCTCTTCCGGGTGCTCTGGTTTCCTTCCACAGTCCAAAAAACACACGTTGGTAGGTGGATTGGTGACTCAAATTGTCCATAGGTGTGAGTGTGTGTCGCCCTGTAAAGGACTGGCATGTTCCAGGGTGTGTTCCCACTTTGTGCCCAGTGATTCCGGGTAGGCTATGGACCCACCACGACCATGAACTGATTAAGTAAAAGTAATTTATCTAACCTATAAGGCCGTACACTCTGGGTGGGTAGGATGAACCACTTCTCCCCCGTCACACAAGCACGGTGCTGGTGAGTGTGGGTGTCTGTTCGCTGACATTTCATTAGCTCTAGTTCAGAAAAAAGGTGGTGGCGAGTTTCACGTCTCAAAGGAAAGCACCCGCCCTGGTTGGTGGCCTTGAGTGTGACAGGGGAAGTCCTTGCTAGCTAACGGATGGAACAGGTGATGACTAATGATGCAAGAAAGCTGAAATAAACGAAATCACATGTATACTTTTCTTCAAACATGTTTTAAATGCAGAAGCTGAGGTAGTGAAATCACTTTCCTCTCAGTTACGTGGGATACAGAGGCAAGCAGCTTGAAGATGGATTTCCTAAGGGTCCCACGGAACACTGGACCCCCTGCTGCGTTCCAGTCCACTCTCTGCTAATCTCTCCTATTGATGAAGGTGCTGTTTTGCCTTTTAGATCTTATTTAAAGAAGGCTGTGGAGTTGAGGACATGCAGACAGGGACATGAAAAGAAGAACTCCAGATTGGCAGAACTAGGACAAAACCATGTCCTGTTTATAGTTATCTAAGTAAGGAAAACAGGTCTCGGATCAGTGTTTGTGGCTCTCTGGCCGGAGGGACCCCTGGGCCGCAGTGTTTTCTGTTTGTTTTCCCTGCTCTGACACATCTGATTCAACACACAAAGGCCTGGCTAATTAGCCGATGTGTTGAATCAGGTGTGTTGGAGAGGGGAAAACACAAAACTCTAAGTAGGGGTCCGCAAGAACTGCGACTGGGAACCACTGCTACATAAGCAGCCCCCAAGACATTTCACGATCACCAGGCTGGATCTCCGGCTTTATTCTTCGCTTTCTGCTGTAGGGGCCAGAGCTTAACAGTGTCGCAAAAGAAAACAGGCACAGAGATGGTCCGGCTAAACTTTACATTTACATCATTTCCCCCTTCCCCCAACTACAGTCGCTCAACTAAGTTTAGCATCATATACAATCATCAACATAGCAACAATTACATGTAGCGTAGCATAATGTTTAATCCCTTATCACTTCTTTACAAGCTCAGTTCTTCTCACTGGGTGTGCGTAGATATTTTAAGTTCAGTCTTAGACGCTGACTGTATTCCCTTCTTCTCATGTCACAGGTCTGACTCTGGCATGGAGTCCATTTTCTGAGAACTCTAGCAGTTTCTTTAGTATATATCTCTTGCCAAAGAGAAGTATCTCAGTCTTCAAGTTCATTCATTCATTAATTCATTCATTCTCTGTAACCACTTACCCAAATCAGGGTCATGGTGGGTCCAGAGCCTACCTGGAATCATTGGGCGCAAGGCGGGAACACACCCTGGAGGGGGCGCCAGTCCTTCACAGGGCAACACAGACACACACACTCACTCACACCTACGGACACTTTTGAGTCGCCAATCCACCTACCAACGTGTGTTTTTGTACTGTGGGAGGATAATGGAGCACCCGGAGGAAACCCACACGGACACAACACACCAACTTCTCACAGACAGTCACCCGGAGCAGGAATCGAACCCACAACCTCCAGGCCCCTGGAGCTGTGTGACTGCAACACTACCTGCTGCACCACCGTGCCGCCCAGTTTTCAAGTTTCAACTTACAATATTTAAAAGGAGCATATGCCCTTCACATTATGTGAAAATTTCCTGATCAATGGACAAATATAATTGCCGCAAAATTATTTCAGAATAAAACCTTTTTACCCTGACTTCCATTCAAAATTAATATATAACTCCTATAAATGTCCTATTTTGAAGGCACATTGTTTTCTTTGTACAGTGACAATATTTTGTTGTCTGCTGCCCTTTTTTTTTTTAATGACATTTTGGCATATCTACACATCCTTTCAGACCCATAGTGTCCTTCACAAAGGGGAAGGCTGGACTAAGAAAGCTCATCCAAGAATAGAGCTTTATTTTTATCTTTTTTTTTTTTCAACGACAGCAGTTTACGGACTCTTTATCTGATCGTGACGGACGTGGTGCTCTACCAGATCGCACAGTTCTTTTTCCTATATTTTTATATACATATTTTCCTTTCTGAATTTTGTAAATATAGAGGCACTGCAGGTAGCCTGTCAACTGCTGCCCAGGGACAGGGACAGGGACCACCACTGACCAGATATAATCTGAGGGGTGGACCACTCGCAGTACTGCGGTCACAGCAGTGATATGATAGTGTGTGTGTGTCTTCTGCTGGTGTGAGTACACCAGGCACAGCAGCTTCCTATTGATGTGACCAGTTTTAATTAGGATTAAAGTTACTCACACACTACAAAGCCAAGAATGTGGCCGTGTCCCAGGCCAGTGAAACTCCACGGGGCAGAACAGCACATGACCAATTAGTGTACAGAGTGTGAAGGACCATATGGGATGACCATATGTGTGTGCGTGTGCTGTGTATGTAGGAGCTGGAAGTCAACAAACTCTGTAAGGGCAGCCATGTTTACAGCTCCACAACAAAAACACACTCTGAGTTGAAGTCTGCCTAGACTCTGTTGGCAAATCAGGGACCATCTCTGCATTTCTCTCTCACCTCTGTCCTTAGATCCTCTCCTTCTTTATTGATTCTCTGTTTACACAGTCGAAAGAAAAGTGCCAGTGTGGGAGACACCTGCTTTTCTGAGCTGCCTGCTTTAACATTTTATGAGTTTGTGCTCAGCTTGGAACAAGGGAATGGATTTTATTGTTAAAACGGGCCCAATGTTGAATGATGAGTTCTGCATCACTAACTTCACTCCAGCTCATCTCCAAGGTTCTGAATATCGCTGTATCACTCCTGAGAACACAGAGTCACTGCTCAACATCTAAATGTTGGAGTGAGTTATACAGCTTTGTGGCCATAGAATTGTGCAGTTATTACAGAACGTCTCATTGCATTTCATACTTTTCTATGAAAATGATAAAAATGTTCATTTACAACAGAACATCTGTGTCCTACATAGAGCTACTAGTTATAAGTGGTGTCTCAAATGTAAGAATATACTACTAGAACTGCCATCAAGGTAAACCCAAGGCTCTGTAACACTCAAGTCTGTAACTGAAGTGTTTCATAACTCAATTTACATAATGATAATATCATTTATTTGCATGTACCCTGTACCTGATAAAATGTATTGATGTACAATGTCATCTACGCCTGTGAATTGTCATAGTATTGTTAACATATAAGGGCGGCACGGTGTTGCAGCAGGTAGTGTCGCAGTCACACAGCTCCAGGGGCCTGGAGGTTGTGAGTTTGATTCCCGCTCCGGGTGACTGTCTGTGAGGAGTTGGTGTGTTCTCCCTGTGTCCGCGTGGGTTTCCTCCGAGTGCTCTGGTTTCCTCCCACAGTCCAAAAACACACGTTGGTAGGTGGATTTGTGACTCAAAAGTGTCCGTAGGTGTGAGTGTGTGAGTGAATGTGTGTGTGTGTCTGTGTTGCCCTGTGAAGGACTGGCGCCCCCTCCAGGGTGTATTCCTGCCTTGCGCCCATTGATTCCAGGTAGGCTCTTACAGATAGCGGTTGAAATTACAGCGGTTACAGATAATGAATCAAATGAATGTTAACATATACTAACCCTGTCTAGAAAGCACTGTTACACACTGAAAAACTTTGACTTCAGGTAGTACACAAGTAGCATTTCATTGAACCTCTGGTCTTTCTTTAAAATGTCAGAAATTACATACAAATAGCAGTTATTGCAACTGGGTACTTCATTTATAAATGCAATTTCCTGAGACTTTCTGCTTTGCATGGATGGTTAATAATAATATGAGAAAACTTTAAAACCCTTAAAGAAAATCAGACAAATTTATTGGAATTAATATCATTTTAAATGGCATGGTCAGTTTAACAACTTTCAAACAAGTTCTCATTCAGAACAAAGATCTACAAAATGAACAAAACTGAAGGAAGACAGTAATAAACTAGGACAAATAAGTGGAAGCAGTTTGTGGTGTTTTGGTTTCCTTCCTAACCCCTCGTTCCTCAGTCGGTGCTCTCTTGCCCTCATCCCACACTCTGGCCTCTCTCTCCTCCATGGAACCCTCCCACTGTCAGAGGCAGTGAGAGCACACTCAGAGTTTAGATCAACACTGCAGCACACCTGCCAATTCACATAAAGCTGAAAGCACAGGGCAGAGGGACATCACACTTCTTTATTTCACACAAAGAGGAGTTGTATTCTGACCCACAATATGGTGGTATTCACATGCTCTTAAATATAAAGATCCTTTAATAAATGCCATAGAGGAACCACTTCTAGTTCCCTAAAGGACCTTGCAGTGAAACTATATTGGTCGAGTTCTGAAATGGCTCAGTCTCACATGAGATGAGATGCCCAATCCGATGCAGATGTTTGTTGGCTTACATAAAAGAATCAGACAATTACTGTTCTCCTTCAATTGTAATAAGCTCTCTCCAATTATATAGAGTTTGCAGCAGTTTAAAAAGAAGTGGTGGCTGGCTCTAAATCTTGGTGGAAGCATGTGCTAACCCTTATTATCCCTGGTTTGCGAGAGGAACCTGCAATTTATAAAATGGGGAGGAAAAACTGGGTTAAATACCCGTTGATGTTAATGAGGTGTGAATGTGAGGAAGATTTAAATGACTAAGATGATTTCAATTCTAATTTTAATTCAATGCACACAAACCAGGTTTAGAACAGAACTGATGCCGGAAACTGTGCTGTTTGGGCTATTCCAGACTCAGTAGAGGGTTTTTTTTTCATGTTATACCCAATTTACTTAAAATAATGACAGAGATAAAGGCTAACACTGATTAGCTACATATCATTTGTCTCTTAATGGCATTTTAGAGTTTGAGACGTAAGGTTAGTGTGTGTAGTCCCAGTAGAAAAAGGACCTGCGCTCTTCCTCACTTTACTCTCCTGAGTCCTGAGCCCTGAGGAGATGTGACAGGACACTCTAAGTGCTCTGGAGAGAAGCAGCTCTACGAGGCAGTCACTTCAAATCAATCAGTGGAACTTATCTCGAGCTGACAAAACCGTTTTACCAACATTTTACAGATTTGTGAGCATGGGGAGAGGTTTTTCAATTTGTAATCTCTGATTTTCTTCTCTCAAATAAGACTGAAAGTGGCTAAACTCTAATGGTTCACTGTAAATATGTAAGAGTGCAAATTGTTTTTTCTGACATTGTGTTGCTGTTAGTAGAAATATGTATCTTTATTTGTGAATTTGTATTCAAACACCAGCATCAGGCAGATATGGATGTCCAGATTAGTTCTGGATCAGAAACACCACACTCGTAGCCCTTAGGAGTCTTGGCTTATTTTGGTCATTTTTGTATAATTCTGAGTTTAAAAGCCACATTGAACCATGCCTGGTTCTGTCTCTCTTTGGCACATTCTATCTTTCTCTGTTCCAGCAAGTTCACCCCATCCCATACCAGCCTTACTGTGTTCAGCTTGAAGCAAAGAGTCAATAGATACCAACTTTTTTCCTGTTTATTTAAAAAATACATTTTTCCTAATTTTACTCATGTGGGATAATTATATTTTTAATCACATTTCAAGGATATCTCCATTTCTACTTTGTCTGTCCTCATCAAACAAACATAGAGCCTGTTCTTTCGACAGAGATTGTCATGAGTATTGATCATGCCGACTAAGAGTTAAAAATAGAGGTGCTACAAAAGGTTGCTTGCGTAATGCCATAGAAGAACCACTTTTACTTCCATAAAGAATCGTATTTGCTAATATCTTTAAATGGGAAAACAACCTTAAAATCACATGAGAGATTTTAAACCTTTAAAAGGTACTTCACACTCAAACATCCCTTAAACAAACATGGTTCTTAATGGAACCCAAAGTGAGTCTCCTGTGGCACCAGTAAAAGAACAGGTGCATTTTAAAATGGCTGAACTGAATCATGAGAAAATACTGTTTAAATTGCTTTTTCATTGGTTGATTGTAAGTCACCCCCCAGGACTCCAAACTGCAAGATGCTAAACCCAAATAAACAATGCTTTGCAAAGTCCAACAGCACTCGAGTTAATTGAGGAGCAACTAATGGCCACAGAGACACTGGAGCTAAGATGTGACTCATTACATTTTTCAGTGACTTCTGAATCATCCAAGTAATTGCACAAAAGTGCTTTAAGACAAACTTTTCCAGCGACTAAAACAACAAGTGCATTCAAACAAATGGAAAAGCAAGTTCATGCCAGCAATTTTTAATTAAGCGAGTCTACAGGAAACGCAACAGAGAGTACAATGGCAGCAATTTCGAACTCCAAAAAACAGTCCATGTTGTATACAACTTTCAGACTGAAAATGTATGAGCACTTCAAAAATAAAGCCCCTTCTATGTTTATTGGCTTTCACTCTTATTATTAAATCCCACATCTTTCCTGTTCAAATTACTAGGCCCAAGGCAGGAACACACCCTGGACAGGTCATCAGTCCATCACAGGACATTATACAGTGACTCATTCACTCAGAACTCTGAATTTTGTTGGTCAATAGCATTGCTCCAGATTAATCAATACGTGAGATTTTATTGGTTGGAGATGTTTTCTACTCACACGACCTCTTCCCTACTCTTCCAGAGGAGCTGACGTTTCCCCTTAAGACTGCCTGAGGCAAATGTCCTTCTCTGGGTTGGTATTTCACATCCTGCTGGACACTACAGCCTTGGCAAGCCAGGTTTCTTCACTGACATGCATCCAGTCAGCCAAGTTTCAGGTACAGCTTATTCCTCCATCTTCCATCCCCCTCTACGCCTACAAGCCCTGCCATAATGCTGTCACAGAGCTCAGCCAGATCCTTAGGAAACATTTCATTTACTGATTTGGGTTGACACATGCAAATAAGACAATAATGTGAATGCTTAATTGTTTTGTTTTTCATCAACTCCCATGAGAGCTTCTAATGTTTCCAGTTTAGGAACTCCTGAGTGAATGATTATAAACGGTATCAATAATTTAGCACTGTAAACATAGCTAGTGTGTTCTGATCGATGGCAAGAGACAGCAGAATCAATCATCTATCGCTTCCCAAGCCTTGGAGACCTGTAAAATTCTCATCACATTTCATCCACTCTGGCAAACAGCGCCAATGAAGCCCTGAGAAACCGTCACAACATACGAAGTGCTGGCCTATGTCTGTGGGCAGAGGCTTTTGTGCATCACTTTTCTAAGGGGGAAATGGAATGTAGCTCATAAACGGCGGTTAGGAGATCACATAAAAGGTCATGTGTCTTGTGAATGGGTCTGGTTTTATACACTGTAAAATATTAACTGTTTTTAATGACATGTTTGTATGATACTTTTTGATTGAAAATGTATGTAAATATAACACTGGATTAAATGTGAAAGAGCAATATTTTCAATAATTTTACATGTTCTATACATTGATGATGACTTGCTGACACAATTACAACTGCTAATAGACTCAGGGTGAGTATTCTACTGACAAAAATAACGTGATATGTTTAAATACTTATCTGATTCAATTGCTTTTGTCTGAATACATGAATAATTGGCTTAAAACACCCACAGGAATATTTATCTGGACCACTGATTGGTCAAGATGCTCGCATCACTATGAAATAACACTGCATTCAGACTGAGGGCTCTGCTGCATATTACAAACAAAAAATTGTGATGTTGCCTTAGAGAGAACAGCCAGTTTAAATGCAAGAAGAAAGCTGATATTTTTAGCTAAGCTGCTTGTTTAATATTTATATTAGCGCCACCAAATCAAACATTAAGAGAGCTGCATTCAGCTGTAATATCATCAGAGCCTTGACACTAAATAGGAACCTTTAATAATAATCTAGTACCCTCTGAACCTCTTAAAAATCTAGGCCTCAAAACCACAATGTTTTCCTGTTGAGAAGCTCTGGGCTTCTCTTCAACCATCATTACACAACACAACACAGCTCGCTAGCTGTTCAAATATATTTAGCCCAGCAGATGACTCGTATCATTGTGAGGACCAAATATCAAAGCAAACTTAAATCACCTTCTAGCTGTCCTCAATCGGTCGAAATCAGGATGAGATAAATAAGCACACAGCTGAGAAAGTGTCACTGTAATGATTCAGTCAGAAACCCACACCTCCAGCAGTGAAAAACAGCACTGTGAATAAACAGCATGTGGCTTGAGTCTGAACTGTAAATACCCAGCACTTTGAACACAGTTTGTCATACATATTTTTCTTTAATATTATAAAAGATATGGCTTTAATATCCAGAATAAAATATATTTATTTTCAGATGTAACACAGTCACCATTTCATATTAAAACACACATTTGCTTGTCATTTTGGATAATAATAAAATGGCTACACTGTAAACATAGTAACTACCACTGAAAGGCAATGTAACCTTTATATCTCAACAATTAATAACTGTCCATCAGTACAGCTTAAAACTTTGTTTACATCTCAAACACTGAGTTATGCAGGTCTGAAATACTAATCAAATTCCCCAAGAAGTTATTTGATTTATAAAGCCACATGTGTTATCACAGATTTTCCATGTACCCTAAATATTACTTTTTAACCAATATCCACCACAAAATGAATATGCAGAATGACTTCTGTCAGCCTCAGACATATCTCCGCTCCAAGGCTCTCCTGAGTACAGCTGTGTTCATGTGCAATTATAATGAACCCACTGGCTGGTATTTCAAAGAACAATATCTGAATATGAGATGTGATGTGGTGAAGAAGCTGGAGGTTTGATGAAAACATATAAATCATATAAATTTGTTAGTAACAAATATATTTAGTGATTGCTGATGGTGAGGTTTTTTTGGCTGGCAAAGGCAAAAGTGTCCCTTGTCTCTAGGGAAACAGCACAATTGTCAGCAAGCGTCTTATTTGACGGCCATATAAAGCAATGGGAACTCAGGTTGCTGCTGGAGCTATTTGTTTTATGGCTGTTCAAAACAAAACAACCCCCTGGCATGAGTTCTCATATTAATTTCAGAACTTTCACAAACATATTATCATTAATTATTAACTTTCTTCCCTACATCACAGCGAGCTGCTGGAGAAAAGAGATGCAGACATTTCCACTTATAAAAAGGTCTATAGTAATACCATGAAAATTTTTTGGTGCCATATACTTTTATATATCACAGTAGTGAGTTCTGAAGGGAAAATAGGATTAGCTGAGGTATATTGTTTGTTAACAGCACATATTTAAGTACATAACTCTGCAGAAGACTGGTTGCTTGGTAACTACCCACTGCAACTAACCATTACTAGATTTCTACTTTAGCACATAAAAACGTAGATGATATGCTCAGTTGTGTCTAAACAACATTTGACCTGCATTGCCCCTTTGGTCACATACTGAAATAGTGTGTGAGAGCAGACCTACATCAAATTCTAAACCAATCACTGTCCCTAGGCAACTTTTTAGTGCCGTTTACAGAATGGCTGAAATAGAGATATGTTCAGGTCAATTAAGAATTTACTGAAGATAACTGAGCTAAAACTGACATTGTGATCATACATAGATTTCGAATTCCAATGCTAAAACACATTAGCAATTGTTTAATGCTTTGCTGCTAGAATGTGTCTAGCTTATTAAAGCTATTAAAAATAACACCACAGCAGTACACTATGGCTTGTACATGATATCTAAAAAACCATGATGTTACTTACAGTGCATTTTCAATCAGTCTAGATACATTTCAGAATATTCCTATAGTGTTATGCTGCAATTCATTATATAGTCTAGCCTTTTGCTTCATGAGCTACAATATATTTAGAGCATATCATCTATGTATAAAGAAAACCCTATATATCCCTTTTTGTTGATTATAGGTTTCCTACATCTTTTGAGCACAGTACACAGTAAATTCACCAGTGTTAAATCACTATTAGTGTTAAATTTAACACTGTACACTAATAGTTTTGATTTAACACTGGTGAATTTACTGTGTAGCTGTCTTTCACATTGTGTAAACATTGTATGATAAATGGATCGTTAGAAATGCAATAAAAAGTATTTGGAATATATTTTTTACATTGACTTCTAAAGACAGTTCTTAAGAAAGGTTTTTTTTTCTTCTCTTGAAAATTAATATTTTGGAGACATGTGTTTCTTTGGACAGCTACTAAATCATATTAGAGGTTGGTGCTATCTTCCCAATCCTATTAAACTGGACAAATCTTCCTCATTTGTACATCAGTACCATAATTTCCTGCATCACGGTAACAATAACATATCCATATTGCCCACCTCTATCTTACAGTAAACTACAGTAGCCAAATTGCCCACATATGCAGTGTGGTTCTAACAGTACTGAAGTGTTACTATAGGTCTTGCTCATAACGGCAGTGTGTGGTGTAAGTGGTGCAGTGCACTTTGGTTCGCTGCTGAGAAGCTGCACCAGCGCTGGTTTAAAACTAAAAACACTGCGGTTAGCACTGGTGCCTGGTCTCAACTCATTTCTTATGGACCTGAGAGAATAAATAGTCCAATTTCAGCAGCAAATAACCGATGCTAAAACGCTAATAAAACTAGCTCTGTTTCTACCTCACACTGCCTGTGTTTACAAGCTGTTTTGGCGCCGAAAGGTGGCACGAGCCCTTGTTGGTGTGCGCGTGGCTGCGCTCTGAGGTAAAAGTGGCAGGTCCCAAACCATCATGACAGTTTTTTTTTTCCGCGGGCTTGAGCATGCAGTTTGTGAGGGTTTGTGTGTGTGTGTGTGTGTGTGTGTGTGTGTGTGGGGCCGGTGGTTGTGCGGTACCTCTGTCCGCCGTCGCTGCAGATGGAGCCCATGAGTCTGTGCGGTGGCGCGGCTCTCACGCTCCTCGAGTCCGGCTCCGGATCCGCCGGAGACTCGCTGAGTCTCACCGCCATCGGTCACAGCTCACAGCCGAGGAGCAGCTAAGAAAACCGCCGAGAACCGAGCCATGAGAGAGGAGGAGGAGGAGAGAGAGACACCTTTCTCTCACTCTCTCGCTATCTCTATCTCTCCTTCCTCTCTCCTCACTTTCTCTGTAGCGTTCACTTTCTCCCTCCTTTACTATTTCTCTCTCCCATCAGTGCTACTGCCCCCTCCTTTTCTGTCTCTATCACAGTGATATCTCCTGTTCTCTCTCTCTCTCTCTCTCTCTCTCTCTCTCTCTCTCTCTCTCTTCCTCCTTTGAGGATGACTCTGTCTCTCCCTTTATCACTGTCCTACTTTGTCTCTTTCACTTTCTCCACCTTGTGCTGTTTACTGTAGCTCAGTGCTGCTCTTTTACTGTTTTCTGTCTGTCTCCTTTAATGTACATCACATTTTCATCCTATTTACCACCTCTCTCTCTCCTCTTAAATATGTATATACATAGTTTTTTCCTCTGCCTCTTTCTCTACCTTGTTTTTTGTTTCTGCCTCATTTTCATGCCATTCTTTCTGTCAACTTCACTTCATCTCTTCACTTTTCTCTATCTGTCTTCCCTTTTCTGCATGTCCCCATCTATTGCTTCTTTTCTATCATACTGCAGTTCCTATCCTTTTCTACCACTCTTCCTTCATTCTCCGTCTTTCTCAGAGCACTTCTCTTATGAGCATACACCTGCCTGGATCTATAGATATGTCTCAATGGTCTTTTGGCCTTAAGGGAAAAGCCATAAGAGTGGAAGTCTCTCTCTCTCTCTCTCTCTCTCTCTCTCTCTCTGACTGGTGTCTATTCATGTGTTTCTCTGATGCTCTCATTTCCCATGTGCATGACCGTAATTACAGTCTTCACATCCACATGCTTTGTAGATGGAAATATGGTGAACTAGTTAAGAAACATGGCTTGTTAGTAATGCCCTAATTTTAGCAGAATATCTCCTCATTCATGCAAATGTTCAAAGTTTATAATGTTTCCTCCAGGACTGGTGATAATCGTATGTTAAACAGAACTTCAAAGATTTTAGAAAATTTTCCATAATTAAATCAATTGAAGGTCAGTTCGGGTGGTTTGTTTTGACATGCTCCATAAATTCATCATGGTGGCGAAAAAAAGTGGCCTTTCAACATTTAAAATGAAGTATGATCTGCGTAGTTTGGTCCTCCTCAATAATGAAAGGCCAAGGTAGTAATTAGACATAGACTCAGGTAAAGGAAGTTTCCTCTTTTTAATGTGGCATTAATTCACTGCTAAAACTTCACTGCTTCCACTGTGTAACTCTTAAATAGGATCTACTGGTCATTAAGGGCGATTAAGCTGGTTTCCCCGCAGCAGGGGGATGTTGAGATGACATTTACTGTAATGGCTGTTCAGTGAACTACACAAAGTAAATCTACCCTTTGCTAGTAATGATCTCCTTACACACCGAAATGTGTTGAATTGCTGTAAAAGTTCAATCTCTAACTGGTAGGTGGTAGCAGGATTAGCAGGTTGTGGCGGCCAATGAAGAAATGCCAAGTCAAGAAAATCTTCCAACCATTCTCTGCTACTGATGACTGACAGCTGATGGTCACAGTAAATAACAAAAGAAACACAAAATAGATGCTGTACAGAGTCAGTGTAGTCAGTCTGCTAGGTTTAGGGATCTCTACAAAATGCAGCATTTTGGAGTTTCCTCATACTTATTACCATGGTTTATTGTACAACAGATATTTTGCAAAAACAAACAAACAACACCTCCACACGACTGAAGTTGCTCCCCTTTTTGGAGCAAGCCCTTCAGCCATACTTGTGCCTAAATGATTTGCATAGTGAACATATGTCGTATTGTGTGTAACCTCGTGGTGTCATTGTGTAAACAATTTCAAATATTATTATCACAATATGGTTTTTTTTGTAAATCATTCATTCATGATCTGTAAGCGCTTATCCAGTTCAGGGTCATGGTGGGTCCAGAGCCTACCTGGAGTCATTGGGCGCAAGGCGGGAATACACCCTGGAGGGGGCGCCAGTCCTTCACAGGGCAACACACACACTCACACATTCACACCTCCGGACACTTTTGAGTTGCCAATCCACCTACCAACGTGTTTTTGGACTGTGGAAGGAAACCGGAGCACCTGGAGGAAACCCACGTGGACAACATACCAAGACAGTCACCCAGAGCGGTAATGAACCCACAACCTCCAGGTCCCTGGAGCTGTGTGACTACGACAATATTTATAGACATTATCGCAAATGATACAATATGGCACAGCCCTTACTGATATTCCCAGAAAGTAACAAGTGTGGAGCCGTCAGTGGCAGCTACAGTTATGTGGTCAGTAGCAATTGACACTGGCTAGCTGGCAGCTATCACTAGGTGATCACTGTAAGTGAATGAATGGTACAGCTGCTGCTACTAAATTATTGGTAGCTTTACACAGTTTGTGGCAGCTACTGATAGTGGCACCGATACTCACTGGTAACTGGCAGCTATATAGTCAGTCTGTCAGTCAGCTGGTACCATTTAGAATGGATGCAGTGCCCTTTCTGCAATGTCAGTGATGGCTTTATTCAGTAGCAGTGAAAGACTGGTAGCTGCCACAACCTAATAGCCACTGACCAGTTGGCTTCTGCCATTCATCCCATAGTGTCTGCCAGATAGTCAATATAAGTGTCAGTGTATGATTGGTAGCTTCAACTAAACTATTAACAGTTGCCACAAACTTGTTAGGAGCAGCTGGCATTTGCTTACTGGTAGCTCCCAAATACTGCTCTGCCATACAGCTGAAAATATTAAAGAATTCATTCATTCATCTATTCATTCATTGTCTGTAACCACTCCTCCATTTCCGGGTAACAGTGGGTCCGGAGCCTACCAGGAGTCACTGGGCCCAAGGTGGGAATACACCGTGGAGGGGGTGTCAGTCCTTCGTAGGGCGACACACTCACACACTCACTCCCACATTCACCAGCTGACTCTATGGCTTAATTATTTTTTCAGAGTTTATACTGGTAAACTGAATGCAATATTTGTGCAGATGGCTGCCCACCCTGGAACCCCCTGTGTAAGTGTATTGATGGCTGTCTAAAAGGGGACATCCAAGAAAAGCTTGATTTGGCTGTCACCTAATTCTCAGTGAAGGAAGAGCTTGTGGAAAGGCAGGTTTGGCCATTTAAGTTGTATTACCATGGAATTGGCTGATCTTTCCACAGTTAGGAGCTGCAGCATGTCGCTAAGAGTGTAACAACAGCAGAAGCAGAGAGGGGGCTCCATAAACATGATTTGTGCATTCATTTTACACTAGCGCTAATCACAAGGCTTTAATAGTGATTCACACTGTGGTCATTTGTAGGCTTTAAAGAGCAATAAGCCCTTTTCTCCAGTGGCTCTTCCTCATGTTACAAAACAACCATTATATATATATATATATATATATACACACAAACACCTAGTTACCTGGCTTTATAAGAGATTCAGTACTAAAACCATTTTAACCCTTAGGAGTCGCTGATAACACCAGCATGATCAAATCTCATCACTGGTTCAAGAAGAGACATGTTTAGCATTGCTGACCATTTCTGTCAAAAGTACAAGTTCTGTTAGGTTTTGTTTAAGTGGTTAGACAAAGCAGAAATGGAAAAAGTAGAAATGTAGAATTGGGGTGGGTGTGCGGGGTTTGGGGGGAGCAGGGGATTCCTACCCTCCTTGAAAATTTACATAGTACAGTTTCTGCAGTGTTGACTCCAGAGCAGCAACAGCAGGTCGCTCTATTTTTCCTATTACATGTCACATTGATTTTGAAGCTGCAATTTTAAGGTAAAACTATTACCTAATGTCACTTTAAATGTGATAACAACATCGTGCTCATGCCTGAATGCAAGTGTACAACATGGAATAGGACAAGCATTGCCTTTAATGTACTATCTTTGCCATTTCCTGTATTATAAAGAAACAGGAAAAGACTGTAATCTACTGATCTAGAATCTACAAGCAAGAGACAGACAGAGGCGAGAGAGAGAAAGAGAGTGAGAGAGAGAGAGAGCGCAAAGGAGGGAGGCAGCTAAAAAGAAGATACCAAACACTGGCATAGTAAACACTGTTTGATGTGGTATAAAGGTAATATCAGAAGTGCACAAAAACTGTGCACAAATGGCACAAGTCCTAAGAACTACAAATGGCTGGCCCCATGTTGGGGACCCACTCTATGAAGCATATGGTTCTTTCACAGACAACAATGCAGTTTGATTGGCCATCTCATGTGACTGCACTTTATTGAAAAATGTAAAAGAACATATATTTTTTAAATTATTTGTTAATTTTGATACTTTTTTTAGTCTGGGGCTGTATATATAAAGGAGACATTATGAACGTGCGCTATTGTGAATGTGCACTTTAATTTGGGGATCTGGTCTGGGCTAAGATTAGTGCAAGCCCACTACCTTAATGTTATTATGACAAAATTGTGTGTGCATGTGTGTGTGTGTGTGTGTGTATGTTTGTGTGTGTGTTCTGTAGCGGTTGGGAGGATAAGAGAATCTGGATGGGTGCAGTGTGAATGCTGTTGTGACTCTGCCTCAGCACTGAACGCTGTTCTTATGTAACGTGTGAAGCGACGAAGCGAAGTGAAGACACTAGGAACCGTAAGTCAGACCACACAGCGACGCCCTGTGGCCAGTTCGAGAAATACCCTCCCTGCAACCCTCCCTTCATTTTACATAAGGACACTGCTGTCAAACACCCTTCATTCAATATCAGTCTAAACAGCCAGTGAGTGAAACGTAAGCAGTGTGCAGCGTCTGGGAGAAAATAAATACCATCCCATATGACGTCATTATTTCTAGTATGTCACACCTTTCTCACAAGTTTCATTTGTTTCCAGAGTGTTGTGGACAGTTTGTTGCTCAGAGTCCTTATGTCTGTTAATCCTTCGTAGTATTTCAAATAACATCTTGTTTTTTTCACTTATTGTCCTTTGTCTTTCCTATGCCTTTTAAGCTGCTGTCTTTTTACAGGTGAGTCCTGGTAAACACCCACAATGTGGAAACCTGAGCCGTTTGTACAGAGTGAGATATTTACACCCAAATAATTTATATTCTTTCGTTAAATACCACAACATCACTCAGAACCTTAACAGTTTAAAGAAGTACATTAGCACATTATTCGCGGGATCTGGAGCTCTTCCCAATCCACAAACTGCACGACAGCAACCTCAGTCAGTTTTTGTGAGCTGCCTATCTCTGAAAACATGGGAGAAGAAAAAAAAACATTTTCTGATTTTGTGCTGCATCTTACACTGATGACAGGCACTTCAGAACTGTCCTGCCTCCTCATCCGAATCTCTTCAATCAAAGCAGTGGACACATGACTATGTGCAGTGCAAAGCTGATGTTAAAACAGTGCAGTGCAGAAGTTAGTTTAAATGGTACAAAAGTGAGCCACAAAAAGTGGCTAGAAAAGTGTCTTTTTCTTCTCACTCCTGGACTCTTGCACTTGTCGTTTAAAGGAACAGGCTTTGAAACCTACAGTTCTGATGCCTTGTGGTATTTTGACTAAAACATGTCACAGAAGTTTTAGAAACTATGTTGCATTGTGGAAAAGGAATTCAAATGTCCCCTTTAAATGTCGCCCTATGTAAATACATAGGCCCAATATACAGAGCCTAGCCCAAATGGTTGCACTAAACCATCGAAGCATGTCCTATTATGTCCTACTTCATACCACTTCCACACCAGCAGCAGAGCAGTAAACTCTGTGAGAAGCGCTGGGAGCTGCGGCAGAGGGTGGAAAGTGTGATAATGCATCAGCAGTCACGCTTCAGTTCTCCAGTGGAGACGGCAGATGGAAGTGGAGAGCTGTTTCGTGGCTTTGCTGTCACTGTGCATTAGTTCAGGGCCCAGAGCCCCTGCGGCTGCCCCGGGTAGACGCCCGCATGGCCAGCAGCCACTGCCCCTCTGGACGCCTGGCAATGGCCAGCAGCAGAAAGTCCAGAGAGAAATAGCCACTTCACTGTCACCACCGAACTGCTGTGTAACAGCAGCCTCAGACTAAGGTTCAGTCCGTATGAGCATGTGGTTTCATCTGACTGTTCACACCTGGCATTAACGTGTGTCTTGGGTGTTCAAGAGGTACTGCCAAAATACATAGCTTTTTTTAATTTGTCAAGACCATTTGTGGTAATATGGCTACAATATTTCTGCTGAAGAAAATGCTGAGCACAAACGTGACACTTCCACTGCATTTTCAGAGAGAAACGACCCAGGAATCCTTGCTCACACTGCAGAGTGTTACGAACTTTGATCATGTGATCTGCCAGGCTACCTTCCAAAGGACAGGAGAGGAGATGCTGAAACAAACCAAAGCAGTGATGCAGTTACTGTTCACACTACATGTGACAGGGTCTGATGTGGCCCAGACCACCACCGAAGGTTCCAATTGCAATGCGTCTCCAGGAAGCGTTACACATGTACCTGCTGATCACAGATCACCCAGGATGAATGTGCCAGATGTGAGCAGGGTCTCTGATTCAAATCAGTTTCAAAGCACAACATTTCCCACAGATGCAACTAAAGGCAACCTTGGTCTGATGACTAGAGAAGCAGGCTTGGGAACGGAAGATAACCAGAATACATACACACACACATATATACACACACACACACACACACACACAAGCCTGGTGTACAAATCACAAATCTTCCAGACACTTGCCACAAACTGTGCTGTTTTTAAATGCACTCCTGTGAATTGCTTGAGTGTTTTCTCAAAGAAGAAAAAAGACATAATGTACATTTAATATGTGGGGGGAATGTTTCATTACACTTTATCATAAAAAAATGGTGCATCCATTATAGCCATTTTTATTTTTATCTGCGCATGCAGAACTTGCATTATCTCCAAGACCATGAAATGAAATGGATGCTGTGATGCAGCTACAGACAAGCTAAAGGTCACCATGCTTAGCGCTAGCTTTGGAACTGTATATTTTTGAATAAGTGAGGTTTTTTATTATTTTTTTTTTTTTTTTTATGCTAACTCATCATCCAGTGTCATTACCTGACCCCCCTTGTGTTCTCATGCCTGATGTTCCTCACAGAAACCTCACGGGGGCTCAGACAAATGCTAGCAAAACAGCTATGAAATGCAATTTCACACCAGGCACTGAAACATATCAGCAAGTGGAACTGGAGGTGTTCTGTATGGTACCACATTTTCTGTCGCTATTTAAAAGGAACACTACATAATATAGTCTCCCGACAATTTCAGGTGTCCCAGTTGATTTCTGTACAGTGCTGTAAATATGAATTACACTAGGGGGAGCCCCAGGAGAAAAAAAATTACATTGTGTTCCTTTAAAAGGAGCACTAGCATATCACATTATTTATGTATGAAAAGCAAAGCGATGATAGCAGTGAGCAATTATCCTAATTACACAGCTGCTATTTTGTCTCAGTATGAAAGCGTTAGTGACTTTGTCTTCCCAGGAGATGAAGGCTTAAACTGGATATTTTTCATATTTTATGAAAAGAATAATTCACCCAGTACATTAACACATTAACTTTGGAATCTGGAGCTCTTACCAACCCACACACTGTGAACTAAAACAGCCCAAAACAAGTTGTTCTGATTTTGTGCTGCAGCTTAGTATTGTCCCTCCTCCTCATTTTAGTGTCTCCAATCACAGAACTGGAGCAGTCTAAGGTTCTCCAATCACAGTGCAGGATAGGTGTTTACGTAAATATGAGGTAAAACAGCGAAAAACAAACAGAAAAAGTGCAGAGAAATGTGTTTACTGATTAAATGTGTGTGAAAAATGAACAGACAAGAAAAAGAACCAAGTGAACATGACAAAAAAAAAAAAAGACAGTGTTTTTGCTCCTCACTCCTGGATGTCACACACTGTGAGTAAACAGAGGCTCATTCTTATTTAAAGGAACAGGCACTGAAATCAATCTTTCTTACCAGGGCTGTATAGACAGGTTAACAATGGTGCTGCATTCTTTGATCCTTGTGGTGTTTTTGCCAATGCATTTCACAGCCCTTAAGACCCAAGACTTGTATAAAATGATATAATATGTCCCCTATTACATTTCCTCAGACCTTTCCTGATAAAGAGTATAAACGGATCTCAGAGAGTAATGAACTTCTTCTAACCTGGGAGCTGCTAAGCGGCTGCTAAGACCGGAGTGTTTAATACCTTAAAGGTGCCCTGGAGATTAAGACTTAACATGGCAGCAGATTTCCACCAGCTTGATTTTAGGAGGCATGATTACTATGCAAATGGAAAGTCATGGTAGTGATGTAGTGTTTCATTAGGGCTACAGGGAAAATGGTGTAATACATACAGCGCCTGCCTCTTAAGTAAATGCTGATTTACGTGTTTTACATATCAATCCCAGGAGTGAGAAAAAGAATTCTAGACATAAACAAACGGTTCATTTCCAACGTACCTCGCCACACTGAAGCACTCAGACAACGTCAAGCAACAGGGGACTGAGCTGTCAGCAGGCAGTTTTATGTCCAGACTGCCCACACACTGAGCGTCCCTCCACACAGCCGGCATTTGATTGGAGAGAATAGACATAGAATAAGGGCCACATAATGGGAAGCCTAAAACATGCTTTTTAAGGAGCTCGGGGGCTTATTTAAAAGTACAATAGGGTAAAAATCCTGTTATTTTCTGTCTCAGCATGTTTGTCATTGTGCTGTTGGAAGCTTGACATTGGCTCCTGGACATGGAAGGTGTTTCTGACATAAGGGGCCCTTTAAAAGGAAATGAAGCTGCAAAATCAGTCCATTTTGAATTCCTTGTTCTTGTAAAGTGACCATAACATTAAGTGACCTCCATGTTTCTACACTCCATTTCAGCCTTTTCTTAGGCGATGAAGATCCCCACAGGACCACCACAAGGTAGGTATGATTTAAGTGGTGGATCATTCTCAGCGCCGCAGTGACACTGACGTGGTGGTAGTGGTGTGTTTGTGTGTGTTGCGCTGGTATGAATGGATCAGACACAGCAGTGCTGCTGGAGTTTTTGCACACCATGTCCACTGACTGTCCACTCTATTAGACTGGACTTTTCTCAGTACAGCAGTTACATTGAGGGCTTTAACCTGATGTTCAATGCCTAGAACTTTATAAACATACAATACAAGCACAAATGACCAGGTGTAACTCAGAGAAATAAATCAAAGTACAGAACGATGAAGGAGCCCTTCCGAAGAATGTCAAGGTGGAAAACTGCTCAGCAGTCAAGGCCAGATCCATCCAGGTGGTGGTCCCTTATTTGAGCTTTTAACTAAACCAAAGCACTCGAGGCAGAGAGTAAAGAGGAAGCTGCTGAAATGAGAATATTAAACAGACGTGTTGATTGCAGCTAATTATTTTAGTGGGAATTGCTTGGCTTGGAACATTTGAGCAATCAACATAACATCCCAAAAATAACGAGCCACGTCTGCTCTAATTCAGTGGCATTTCCTCGTCTAATAGGACGAGGGGATTGAAGAGTGCAGATCCTATTCCACCCTCTTTGCATGAGGCGGATTTCAATCGAACAATTTTTTATGAAAAATGATCATTTACCCCTTTAGAATTCCTATGATGCACAGAGTACAGAGGTTCTTCTGTCTGATGCCAAGAAGCTGCTCTTATGTTAATAGTCTTTTGCAACTGAACAACATTGGTATAGTGCAGGAACAGAATGTACAAAGCACAGCGAAATATAATCCTTCCTTTGAACTACTTACTCACATGTTCCTCCATTCTAAAGGACACACAAGTTAACTGAGCACTAATCTTCTTCCTTGTGGTGAGGGTCCCCCAAATAGAACAGTGAGTGTAAGTCACAGCTAGGTCAAAAGGGTGTACTTGGCTAAACACTGGGACAGTGCATATAATCAGGAGCATCAAACAAAGGATAAACAAGCAACAAAAACTACTGAATTCCATTTTCCTGTCAATGTCACCTGCAGCTTGTTTCCGAGGGGTTGCTACGGAGTAAAATCCCTGTTTTAAAAATGCTACCAATATAAAAATGTAACATTAAAATAAATGTTACATAAAGCTAAAAAAAACCTGCATGCTGAAATGCATTGGCCATAATGTAGGCAGGTGTTTGACAGAACATCATGTAAATGTGCTACAGTCTATAGAGCCAGTATAAGGCAATGGAAATGACATGCAAATAGCTATGAACCTAAAACATCATTCTGATTATTATTTTAATAGCTTTGGCTGCATTCAGCCATCAACACCTACAGTGTTACAAATACTGTTTAGAATAAACCAGGATATTAGCAGATTTCTATGGAGATTGGCACAGGACAGTGGGTGTTTGGTTTAATGAGAGGACACAGTTTCCACCTGCACTTCTCTGCCATCTTCAGCTCTAACCCAACCCCCCCACCCCGCCACCAGACACCATCTCTTTACACTGCAATGAGCACAGTGACACACACACAGAATCTCTCCCTTCATTAAACCGGCTTATTACACCCAACAGCCAGAGCTTCACTGATGTCATCTAATTTAATTGTCAAGGCAAGGCTTGAGGGCTCATTGGCGACGCTGCCAGAAAATATCATGCAGAGAAATTTCATAAGCTGATCTGACCGTATCATGTTATCTACATTAAAAAAACACGTTGAATATAGCAGAACTGCCCCCAAATGCCCAAGTTACCATGGTAACATCCCTTAGTGAGAGTAAAAAAACTTGCAGTTATTGATTCATGTAAATAAAAAACGTGTATCTGAAATTTTGACAATCTATGACAAGTTGTGATAACTCAGAATGGTCAATGGTACAAATGTAACGATACTTATTCCTGGACATTTTGTATTATTTCTATTGGTCAATTAGTCAAAGACAGCTGTTATTTTCAAATAGTGTAAAAAAAAGTCATAAAAGTTTGTGCATCTGTGAGACGTACACCTCCATCATCACATACACCACATTAATGACATAGCTTTTCCTTAAATGCAGTTTTTGCAATTAGACAAACCAAGTTTCCAGTCAGTCATATGGATGAAAGAGGCTTTACTGAGCCTTGATCCATTTTTTAAATCTCACAGTGCAGCACCAAAACAATTAAAATTGATTTGCCATGAAGGTCCCGGGAGAGGTCCGTCTGCAGGCGGTGATGCTAAGCACTGATTTATTCATTTCTGAAAACACCCTTGTTATGCGATCATGGCTGTAGCCAGTGGCCGTACAGCAACAGATGGATTTTTTGACAGGAGGCCGATCTGTTGCTCACCCACTCACTGTACTGTACATCAGTGACTAATCTGGCCTTTAGTCTAGACTGCAGTAGATGACAAACCACCGAAACTGCCATGCACTGCTAGCAGACCACTCGGCTCCCATTAGCAATGCATCGTTCTCACACAGGCTCATTAAACACCTCCAGTCTCATATGGCACTACACAGGGGTTTAAACACCAGAATGAAAGTGAAATATACTGAAAGAATACTTCCAGAAACATATATTTTAAACACTTACAAACATCCACACTGTATGTGACATTCCACACAGAGAAATACAGGGAGAGCCTGAGGGCTAAATGCTTCCTAAATCATACAGGTCTCCCCCAATAACATCATGGCTCCAAACCAGGAGGATCAATTTCAGCACATGAAATGCTAACTGCTCAGTTCTGTTATGGCTACTGACAGATATTCAAGTCCGCTAAAATTTCACTGAGTGAGGGGTGGGGGTGGGTATGGCAGGGGACATCTACAGCAGGGGTGTCCAAAGTCTGGCCCCGCGGCATCACTTTTAAGAATACATCATTAGTGGCCCGCTGGCAGTTGGCAGGTTTTTCTTTAACGTGACGATGGCAGCAGTGTGTTAATGTATAAGATTTTGCACCATTGTGTTAAAGAACTAAGCAAATCTTTTGATATGATCCAGTTCAGAGCCCCCAGTCACAGTTTAGTTTAGTCAAAGGCCAAAACAAATAAGGTTTTATATTTCCTCTTATTTTCCTTTTTCAATAACTAAAGTTTTACAAATCTTACATTTCCTTTGTACAAAAAGTGCTAATATCATAATTATAGAACTGTCTGAAAACCTTTATCCTAAAACTGTTATTGGCCTTATCATGATATGAATATTGCATTCTCTGTCATAAATAAAAACAATTAAATTTTTATCACTCTCATAACATTTCTGATTTTCTGACATCCCTCAAATCTAGGGAATACTTCAGAAGAAGTAGATATTAAACAGATATTTCTCATCATTAAACTTATAGGCTGTGCAACAGATATTTCATATTCACGTCTATTTTTGAAAATTCATAGAGGTTATAATGTAACCCACTTCCACAAGGTAGGGAGAGAGTCAATGGTAAACATCTACAGATGTTTCTATCCATCCATCTACTCCTACAAGCTAATGCTGTGGGTTCTAAAGGGTGTGTATCTGTTGAAAAATGATTACTGAAAAAAGGAAATAAACAAAAAAGAATATTTAATCATCTAAAAATAAAGCAACTAATGTTTTCATACCACATAGGGACCTACTCACACTACTATGCCACGCTTGTGGAGACGCATCCAAACAGATTCCTTTAAAACATTCATTCATTCATTCATTCATTCATTATCTGTAACTGCTTATCCAGTTTAGGGATGTGGTGGATCCGGAGCCTACCTGGAATCACTGGACTCAAGGCGGAATACACCCTGTAGGGGGCTCCAGTCCTTCACAGGGTTACACACACAGAACACGTTCGCTCACACACTCATGGACACCAGAGCTCCTTTAAAACAAACAATCTAAAATGAGAATCAATGTCTAGAATCAATGTTTTTTTTTTATTTCCCACTAGTGTAGCCTTGAGAGCGAGGACTTGATTTTAATCATTAAAGACTTGTCATTTGAGTTGGGTCATCGAGTTCATATCCCTTTTCAATTCTGAGATGATTAGCCTGAAGTTATATCTATAGAAAAAGCAGACATCTCCAGAACACAGGCCCAACACAATAAGAGAATGAATTATAATATAATAACCTGACAAACACAGTCTAAATGCCTTGAGTCACATTTAAAGCTGTCCTGAAATGATACTTGGATTATGTGTACCATTGTCTCAGTGTAAAGCTCAGTGGAGTGGATCTAATTGGTGCTGTTAACCCCGTATTTGCTGGAATATGTTTTGAGTGACAGCAGCAAGCCCATGGCTCGTCACGCATCTGTGGTCATTTTGATTTTTTAGATGAACGACTAGCGCTGGAGACTTGCTCCTCTATCCTGAAGCTTTGAGAGCTGATTCTGCTTCAGTGGTGCAGCAGATCTCAGTGACACTGACACTGTCACTTAGAAGCCCAACTTTCTTCAAGAAATACTGCAGTCAAGCACAAACATCGTTGGCAAATAAATGTCTTTTTGCCACTTTTAGAAACACCTACCATTTAAGTGCACAACCTGGGGTCACAGGAGTTAAGTGTAGTGTAGAGCCCAGTTGCTGGTGGGTTTATATTCTCTGGCCTATGACCGTCACTGAGCATAGTGGCTGAAAAAGTTATTGTTTGCCTAATGAACATTTAGCCAGTACACACTAACTCTTAGCTGCAATGTACATTTAGAAGTTGTACAAAGGATCACCTGTACAGAGTAACTGTTCAGCTGAAACAAATGCTATAAATAACTATAAAAATAACTATAATTCAAGAAGAAGAACAGTTCCAGACAAGAATACTCTTGCATCTCTCGGTTTGACTGATGCTTCTCCCTGTGTTTTAATCGTGTTTTCTTGTTAAGTAATTTTTGTTTATTTTCTAATAATCTATGACTATATCCCCACTCCTCTGGTGCTGGAGTTTGCTGAGCCTTTTCTTCATCACAGATTGGATGTCAACTGCCTGCTATCACAGATGCTAATGGCTGAGCCTGTTGGCCAGGAGAGCCAGTCTTCTTCACTGTTGTACAGCAGCTGCCTGCCTGCTTTCAGTGCTTCTGTTGCCAGAGACAGTTGACTGAGGGAGCACAGGTGGCTAACTGCTGCTAACATTGTCCGAGGGAGCCTGTCTCTATGTAGTGGCAGCTAATACTGCTGCTAATGTCGACAGAGGGAGATTAGAGAGATTTCTAGTGAGCAGCCGCTAACACTTTTGCTAATGGCGACAGAGGCAGATTGTCTCCAGTTAGCGGCCACTAATACTGCTGCTAACGTCAGCCGAGGGAGATTATCTCCAGCTAGTGGCCGCTAACACTGCTGCTAACGTCAACAGAGAGAGATTTTCTCCAGCTAGTGGCCACTAACACTGCTGCTAATGTTGACAGAAGGAAATTATCTCCAGCTAATACTACTGGTATTTACAGCGGTTGTCAAGTTTGGGAGCATGTTTGAACCCTTTGTTCAACCCTTTGAACAGTGATGCTTGCTGGTATGTCTGTCTACTCTCACCACTGCTCTCATGTGAGCCGTTCTGTACTTTCTACTGTATTATTTATGTTCTATATAGATTAAGCTCATTATTTATGATATTATTATTAAAAAGAAGATGTGATTCATTATTAATCCCATTGGGAAATTTGAGTTGACGGTTAGGGGCCTTGCTCAGGCACATCAGATATGGATAATTTTCTGGGGAACAAATCAGAAACCTTCCAGTGCTAAGCCCATTTCTCTAAATGTTATGCCATGGGTAACCCCACTATGATGCAGTAATTATTGTAGACGTACAAGTCAGGAATAATATGCTCAGTGGTGGTCCCTTAAGCTGACAAACAAGAGCTTAGGTGTGATCACTTTGTAGTCATCGATTACAGGGTACAATCTCTAACTGTATCCCTACAATGTGCACGCAAACAATAGCTGTACCTGATAAAATGGGAAAATGAAAATGAAGCCACTGGCAACTTTTCAAACTTACAGGATCATTATCCCAACAAGCACCTGCTTCTGTGCGCAAAGATTCCTTTCAACACAAACCCAATGGCAAGATTGAGCCGTTTCCTTTTGAAGGCAAGACAAAGTAAAGACGACACCGCGTCCTCTCAGCTGAAACGATGCTTCACTTCAGGAACAAACCCTCAGAAGGAGAAAACTGACGTGATTGGCTGGAATAATGTCCCAGTGCTTTGGACTGATTTAATTGATGCGAGAAAGCACAGAAAAGCTGCTGGTGTTCCCAGAGTTATTTTGACAGGAGTGATTTTCCCTCTCCACTCCTCAGTTCTGTGGCTCTTCAGCTCCCACGCACTTAAACATTGACACACACACACACACAGACATACACACAGACCTCACAGAAACAGAACGAGAGGGAGGGAGACGGAAAGACCTCTAACCACTTGTCTGTGCAGCAGATCCCTGGAGATGATCACAGTAGACACACCACACATGTATTTATACAAGGTCAGAGTGTGGGGGCATTCGTGTCTTCTGTATGTATTAAATATCTGTGTACTTACATGTGGTGTATAAGGTACTTTGTAGTAATAATAGTCATTTCGTGCCTTATATCCCAAGTGTGTTTTGTGTGTGTGTGTGCGTGAGTGGATGGGGGTTGGCTTTTCACAGTCCACTTAATCCCAAATACGCACACACACACACACACACACACACATACTCTCTCTCTTTCTCACTCTCTCTCTCAGGGACACTGCTCGTTCCTCGAAACCAGACATCTCCCACCTCAGTTCATCCACTTCACCTTTTCAATGAAGAAACTGCACACACACACACACAAACACACACACCACACACACACACACACACTGAAAGAACACTTGGCATAATGGCATGTGGAGATTCCCTCTCTGAACTCCCACACACCAACTGAGCAGAGGTGGAGAGAGCAGCTAGACTCTGCACTTGAAAACGTCTCCAAATCACTCGGGCACAAAGAACAGTGTTCCTCAACATTAATCAGAGCTGATGCACTCGGAACAAAACAAAGCAGCAGGTATTAACTTATTTCAAATGTCTGTTCCAAATTAGTTCAAGTAATGTCTTAAAAAACTGCCTGAAAGTGGTGAAATCCATCAGAATAAAAATCTGTTTTGTCCCGTTTTTGAATTTTTATAAGATTACCAACGCATTACAAACACACATTTACACCCTTGATATGAAGGTGGAAGATTCAGTTCTTTTCATCTCCACTTTGTCTTTTTTTCCAGAAATTATGTCATGAACCTTTTTCTGATCACAGTTGAATCCATAAAATGTTTCTGCCAAACTGTACTTCCTCCCAATTTAACACACCTGAGCAAACGGAAAGTGAATTGATTTCACCCAAATAATTTTTCACTATTTTTTTGTTTGCTTTATATTAATAAACAGAATTGAAGGCCTGAAGCATATTCTGGCCCCCTTGTGGAGCAGGTTTCAGTATGTGGTAAGTCAGGCATTAGTTTTGGTGTCAAAAAAGTTTCTATTTATTTTAGTTATTCATTCATTCATTCATTCATTCATTATCTGTAACCCCTTATCCAGTTCAGGGTCACGGTGGGTCCAGAGCCTACCTGAGATCATTGGGCACAAGGTGGGAATACACCCTGGAGGGGGTGCCAGTCCTTCACAGGGCAACACACACACGGACAATTTTGAGTCGCCAATCCATCTACCAATGTGTGTTTTTGGACCGTGGGAGGAAACCGGAGCACCTGGAGGAAACCCATGCAGACACAGGGAGAACACACCAACTCCTCACAGACAGTCACCCAGAGCGAGAATTGAACCCACAACCTCCAGGTCCCTGGAGCTGTGTGACTGCGACACTACCTGCTGCACCACAGTGCCACCCTCATTCATTATTTTAATATTTATAGATTATTATTACTCTATATTAATTTTAAATATGAATAGGTGGCGGGTGAAGAGACTTAACTGTCAGGTTGCAGGTGAAGTGACTTTCCAGTTAGTACAGACTTGTGTTTTGAAGTTGCAGAGGCTTGTGTAGATGTAATGAGATAAAGAGTAATGAGATCATTTTTTTCTGGCAGGTAATAAGTAAAGTAATCTAATCTGCAGTTTGATCATTCTAATATAATGTCTTTGCCACTGTTGTAAAACATGCAGCTGTTTCTATGAAGGAATGTGTTTCTGAGCGGAGCTTATTCAGAGTTCATACATTTTTTTTTTTTAAATATGGAAGTTGTTTTGTTCTTTTCTTTTATTCCTTTTTTTTAAGACGCCTACACACACAAACATTAAAATATTAATAGGTCTGACGTCAGAAACCCGACTGTGGATGATGATTGTCAAGTGCTCTCCACCTTAATGACACTCAAGATCCGGCATGAATACATCTCCTCATAGACTCAGACAATAATGATACTAAACAGCCATAATCACACCACACAATGAGCTGCTGATTACACCAGACACACACACACACACACACATGCTCTTGCTAATGCTTATGGAAAAAAAAAAGCCTCGACTATAGCAGTCACTCACTTTGCCTTTCATTCCACTGTGGGATTACACTTGCCCTGCCACAGAGCAGTTTACTGAACTCACTGGATTTGAATTGAGTGAAACCCACAACCTCCAGGTCCCTGGAACAGTGTAACTGCGACATAATTAAAGAACAAGACTCCTGTCCTTTTATGAAATAAAGACTCTCATGAAATATGAAATATGATATATAAATATGATCTCTGCCCTTTTATACGTGTTCCAGTGAGGAAAGTCCATTTCAGCCAATCAGATTAAAAGTCATTTATATAGATTAGTTTTAACCACACCCCCTTTTTATTTCAAAGTGTTAAAGGGAGGTTGGAGACTGGTCGTTTTAAGATCAATTACTTACTGTTTGTGATACACAAACCCAGACATTGCGCTTTATGATTCCACATTAGACAATGCCCATCTGCCTGGAGTGAAGAGAATGTTACGCCACTTGCTGGTTATCAAACCTAAGTCATTAACTCAGGGTCATAAACAGGGCTAGTTCATTAAACCTGGTTAATAAACCTGTAATGAATCTCGCTGTGAACATCTGCTCTCCACTCCCTGCAGTCACATGAAACAGAGAGAAGATGGAGCTGGGATCTTCACAGACTCTGATAATTATCAGTGACTTGTGGTTCACAACGCATACCCAGAGATATCCATAAGCACAAGCCACCCAGGAATTTGAGTAAAGCAGTCTCTCCAGGAGAGGACGGCAATGTTGTGCAATCACTGCACTGCTCATTTACTTAATGTATACATATTTAATATGTCCTTTTGTGTTTAGTATAAGTGGATAATGCAGACGTGAGCACTGGACACTGTTTCAGCTAAAGACAAAGCAAAACAATTACAGAGAAACAGAGGGTAAAATCTTCGGGGAACCTGAGCCACTTCCACAATTTTTATTGTGATTTTTTAATTAACCTTTAATTTACCCAGGCAGATCATTTGTATTTAAGCAGAAATTTGCATTTAGACTGGCAGCCAAGTAAGGAGCAGATGCCACATCCATGCTGTCAGCTGGTGGATAAAGAGGTATAAATATCAACAGAAATATAGAAATTGATACCAAATTGATACCTGTTTTTTTTAAGTGTGTTCCAGTGTGTAGTGGCGAACTGAAATGAACAAGAGCTGTTAAGAAGTGGGACTGATAGTAAGAGAACAAGTGTGTTATAGTTAGCAGATGCTGGCTGTATTAGGGTTTGTAACTACAGTGGGATCTGTCCTAGAAGAGCAGTAAAAATGCTTGTAAACCAGTGTGTGTTGCAAGGGTGTGTAAAGAGGGTCAACTAATCAGAGAGAAAAAGAGAGCAGCAATGTGTTCTAAATAGGGCATTTGCAACCAAATGGATAGCAAACTGTTAACAGCCAGCTTTGGAAGTGCAAATTTACCTGGGAGTGTGTAAACATCATCGCTGTAATCAACCAGCAAAAGAAAGGTATAAAAAATAAACAAGACTTCACCTGTTTATTAACTCCGTTAGAAGTTTGGTTCAGAAACGCTTTTTACCTGTTCATGTCGAATCCTTTATCCCTTAAACGATTTGCCGTCTTAGAAATGGCAGAGGTTTCCTCAGTGGAACTTTATCTGCTGTGATTATTTCTTATTTTATTGCTTGTGTTTGCTTCAAATAAATGTGTAATCTTACATTGGTAACCTGAACTCGCTCTACCTAGCGTAACGCTAACATTAGCCCTCGAGTGTGGCACAGAAACTATAGCCTTCACTTGTTATCCAGCCACAGGTAAACTAACTCACTTAACCTTCATGTTTATGGACTGTGGGAAGAAACCAGAGATCCCAGAGGAAACCCATTGCTTGAGAGGCAAACCACAAAGCCACCGTGCCGCTCATTTATTCAGAACCAACCTGAATGGCTTACAGTGCTGTGCCTGGTAATGAACCTGTGATTGTAATGAAATCTGAAAGCACTGTTCAGCTGCACAGACTTTCTTCATATTAATGCTCACTTGAATCCAAACTTTTTACTTCTTTTTTTTTCTTATTTTACCTTTTCTCTTTAAAGTCTGTAATCACAGGTACGTGAGCTTTCAGGCTTTTAAATAAGACTGGATAAGTCTTGGACGCCCCCGGCGGTTCTGACAGGATGCCATGGCCTTGAATCTGTCACAAAGGATTGAGTCATTTAGCAAGACGCCGTAGGTACATTCAGACGCTGTTCTATTCAGTCTTGCTGCTTTTTCAACCTCTTTCTCCTACATTTCAGCACCAGCACTGAGGACAGCTCCTTCAGAGCACATTTCAGCTTTGCACAATGGCAAACTGAGGAAAGTGCACATGGGAGCGATTAAGCACAAGGGCATTAAAACCTTAGAAATAGGAGCACACAATACACAGCTGTAAATACATTGTTATAAAGAGTCAATTTTTCAAGCCTTTTCTCAGACAGATTCAGCTTTGCATTTCACACAGCAGCGATGATCATTCCACAGACTCTTCTTTATGAGTTCTAGTATCAGGAGTAAGTAATAAGATACTTACACAAACACACCTGGCACCAGGCATACGGTCCTCATTCACTGTTTACGTGACTATGATAAAGCACTGACTGCAAACAAAAAAGTCAACAGTCTCTTTGTTTACCCAGGGTTTATAAAGTGGGTGTGGCTTAAATTGTACCTGAGGTATGAGCTGCAGGAAGTGTACAAAGTTAGTTACAATTCAGTTCAATGAGGGGCTTTGCATCTAAACAACAACAACAATGTTAATTCTGTGATGTATGTGTAAAGACTTCAGAGAAAATGTCATCAGGCTGAAAACTTATTACATTTTGGTGTCCAAAGACATGATAAAAAAGTACTTAAACAAATATTAATCTTTATTTCAGAAGGTTTTTTGCAAACTGGGGATAAAACTGATTTATAACAGAACGCTTCAAAACTGACATTTAACACTAAACGAGACAGAACTGCACTGGCTAATATTAAAGCAATTAGATCAATAAAAGGCATTACAATTTGATATGAACCCCTACAAAACTTTATAACTGTGTAAAATAATATCATTCTAAGATCAGTTGTAAAAGACAACTCACTGTAAGAAAAAGAGTCAGATGTTCTTCTGTAAACAAGCACTCTGTTCATTTTCATGGCATTAATGGACTTCTACTATTTTTATTTTCTTACAAATATTGGAGGCTGTTTGCGAAACCTCTGCAGTAAAACAGTGAGGTGAAGTAATTACTGCACTGAAACTTTGCCTGCTATGTTTTATTTCTTAGGAAGTCTAATAGTCAATAATGGAATGGACAGTACAGTAGTTTTATAGTACATTAAAAAGGCTTTTGCTTTAGGTGTATTAATTAATAATGGCATAACATTAAAAAGGCATTTTCTGTAAATTCACAGATAATCCAGTCTCTAAGTGAATGCTAAATCAATAAAAGCAAAAAAAACTACTGGAGAGGATTCTGCTGGGATATTTTTAACACATATTTTTAGATGTAAAACACCTCATCGAACTGGCTCCCTCAGTCGATCATGCACTCATTAACTTACATGTTCACTCTCTCACTCATCCACTCACCTGTCTATCTGCAAGGTAACTCTGTCACTCAGGGGTTAGGAACTGCTCCACAAAGCACTGCTATTCAGAGATGCTGTATGTCCTTGTTTTTTTACAGCGTACAACAGCAGAACAAATAAAATGCTCTTCCAAAAATACACATACACATTTATATTAATCAACCTGTGCAAACTGAAAACTGAAGCACAGATAAACCCTGTTCCACTCAGACATGGCGATAGTGACCACACTGTAATATTCAGCGGTGTAAAGCCATAAACAAACAGAAGAGCCCTTTACCTGTCGTCATTCTGGAAAGACTGGTCTCCCAGCAGCAGATCTCTGAAACGATATCGTGGAGGTAGCGGAGGAACCTCTGAGTCCACATCGGTCATCTTCAGTGCTGAGATGTCCAGTATAACTCCACTGTTACTGCTACTGACACTGTTCTTCTGGATGGTCTCTACAGACGACCTGAAGTAACCCCACACAGAACAGTTTCTAGTTACTCATCTCTGATCTCAGTCAGTGGATTCAGGCATTTTTTATGACAGGGATCAGAGCATCGCAAAAGCTTGAAAAAACTGAAACATAACAGTGTTCTGACCTGGTTTAGTACAGAATTACCATATAAGATACACTGACTATCCGCATAATCCAAAACACATTCAATGATGCTGAGGTGTGGGCTCTGGGGTGGTCAGTCCATCGTTACAAAGCAAAGCAATATTATTTGTATAGCTCCTTTCATACACTGTGGTCATTCAAAGTGCTTAACAAATGTGAAAATACTTAGATAATGTAACAAAACAAAGATGATTTAAATAAATACAATTATTCAGGTTTAAAGTAAAATCAAAGCATTAGAACATTCCTGAGATCTAAGCGCTTTGGAAAGGCTTTTGCACAGATTCTTACAATTAAAAGACCACTTACAGTCAAAGAGTCTGTACTCAAGTCTGGAGTTTCCCAGTACCCTGAGGACACCTCTGAGGGCATTTCTAAGCTGGAAATCAATTCTTAGGATACCCCATGCTAGCAAATTAAGAACCTCCATGAGTTGATAAAGCTTAGAACGTCTTCTCGAATGATTTCCAGCAGCCAGTTTCACTCATTTACACCCACTGAACAGCAGCTCTAGCTGAATAACATCTAACTGTGAAGTAGTACCAACTTCTAAGCTGTTAATCAATCTTTGGTATAGCCGTGCTAGGATTGTTTTTGAACTTCCAACAAATGTATAAAGCCTAGGAGAATATGCGTCAAAAATTAAAAATTAAAGTTAAAATTTAAAGGAACACTAGGTAAGATTTGGGTTTTACAGCACTGTACTGAAATCATCAGAGAGGGGGAGAGAAATGGATGGTTTCCTGCCCTCCTTCAAAAGTCACATAGTGCAGTTTCTGCAGTGCTGAGCCCAAAGTAGCAACAACAGAGGCTCCACTCTCTCTTTTACAGCTCAGTGGAGCATCACAGTGGTTTTAAAGCTGTAAACGTCAGGTGAAAATATTACGTAGTGTTCCTTTAAGACATGAAATTAAACTTATGAAAGATGGAGTGCAGTAAGAACACAGTAAAACACAAAACATAAATCAAATCAGAAGTTTAAAGACACTGAGGACACCAGCAGGTTTTTAAATTCCAATTTAATTATTAATTTTCCACATTTCCTTTTTCCCCAGTAACTGCTTCTAGAACAGACAGATGGACAGAAACGTGTGGACAGTGGACATTGATTTTCTCCCTTCTCAGAGAAAGCTTTAATACAAGTGGATTTTGCCAGAAACAGCTTCTGAAAAATGAATAAATTGAACCTAATGGCTGTTTTGACTTGAAATTAAATAAATGAACGGTGGCCTCTGGCTCGGAATGATACTGATAATATATTATAAGACGTTCTAATACAAAATCACTGTAATAGATTTGCCTAAATCGGAATTAAGGATGACTTCCACATCCTTAACCGAGGAGTGCACAGGCAAGCTGTGTGTAATTGGTTTGCGCAGTACAGGAGCCACTGGGAGCAGGAGAGAAGAAACTGTGTATGTGCAGCATGAGCAGGGCTCTGTATTCTCAGCCTGAACCATGTGCAGGAACTGACAGTGACATATGAGGCAAGGTATTTGCACATGAGTTCCCATCGATCCATGTTCTGTTATTGTACTGCATCACAATTTCATCAAGGAAAGCCTCTGGATAATGCACGCTCAAATTCACATTTACACAGAGTTGCGCCTCATAAACAGATTGATGTGTGTACTGCAGAGGTCAGCTCTAATAATGTTTATGACAGGGGGTTTGAACCTGGGAGCTGACTGCTGGGATTTATGAGCGGACTCATCAGCAGACGTTTCCTGCGTCGGTAGATTGTGGCTGATTTGTTGTAAAAGTTTGTCTCCTGCCACATCAGAATCATTCTGACTGAACTGTGCTTGTTTTATCAGTGGATGTTTTCATGTGTTCATTCCAGCCTTCCAGGTTGTTTTTTTCCTGTACTGCAGCCCCAAACCAGGTCAGTTTCTGATCAGTGCACTGATATTCGCACAACAGTCTCTGCTGCTCTAGACCTACAATGTAGATTTCATCAGTTCCTCTTTAATGCAAGGCTTATTAAATCAATTGTTGGGTCGTGAAATGTTCTTCACCCCATAAAGCACTGTATTGTGGAAAAGGTTGAGAACCCCCCCAATTGAAATGCTTAAGGAAAAATATGCAAATGAGAAGCAGTATTCCAAAATAGAAAAAAAAACGAAACCTTCTGCTGGCAGCTACATCAGCCACACTCTGAAAAACATAGGATCCTTGAAGGAGCACAGCAGAGAATACAATATTCACCTCCAAAAGCACTGTTTTGAGAAAGTGATTTTTATTGTTTTTGTTCTTTTATGTGCAGTTGTAATGAGATTTTAAAAATCTGATTATTTAGCAGTCCTTGAATAAGCCACTTTAATTTCCATAGAGCGAGTCCCTGCATGGTGGCGGCCATGTTTAATAAAATTCAATACAAATCCAGGCCCCTAGGTGTCAATAAATTTAACATGTAGAAGATTCACTTGAGAAAATGACTGACTGCTTTTGTAAAGGTCCTTGGCATAAACTTAGTGTTCCAGAACAAACACCGTTCTTTAGAGAAGACTAACAACAATTCCTCGATGCTTAGAACCCTTTTGTTCACATGTATTTTTATCATTGCATTGGACAGATGCCGTTAACCAGAGTGCCTTTTGGTTTTAATCATGTTACAGATGAAGGAGCAAGAATTATTTTAAAAAATTCAACCTGAATGTTAGAAAAAAAAGTAAACAGTTGTTTAGAATTCTGCCCACTGGCTGTGTGTGATACTGTGAGCACTCACAGGTCATGTGAAAGCAGCAGGAATGGGACTGTACCTGTCAGCAGGGTTTGAGGACCGGTGTGGAGGGGTCATACTCGCCTCTGAGCCACATTGGGAAAGAAAGAAAAGAGAATCATTAGTGAGCTGGAATTTTACAGATTATTAAATATTATTTACAGTTTTCTCTCAGAGGTGCATGCAGTGCATTGCAGTCTTAGAATGAAGCAGTTTATGTTCCATAGAGTGGGTCCCCCCACATGTGGTAGCCATGTTTAAACATGTTTCAAATTTAGTACATACACTTTGAAATGTCCTGGACACTAGGAACAGTATAATATCAGTATAATGATGTTTCGTAGCGTGAAGCTAAGAGGATGTTTTTTCACTCCTTCATTCAATTTTTCACTCATTCATCTTTAATTGTTTCATCCTGATCAGGGTCTTGTAGGGTCCAGAGCCTACCCCGAACAGGTCCATGACAAGGCATCACTCACACACTCAGGCCTGTGGGCAGTTTCACACAGTCACTCCACCCACCAAAGTGTGTTTTTCTACTGTGTGAGAAAATGACAGCCCCAGGAGGAAACCCATGCACACACAGAGACAACAGATCAAACTCCTCACCGACGGAGACCCAAAAGAGATCTCAGCCCAGGACCCTGAAGCTGTGTGGGAACAACACGTCCTGCAGCGCCACCGTGCCTGGTACACTAACAGCCATTCATTCATTCATAAACCAAGCAAACACCTTCAGATGCAGGATCAGATCTATTCCATGTTTGGTCCAAGTGTTAAATTGTGAAAGGACACGTCCGTGTCTTCTGGCCAGGGCCAGTGTGTTGAAGCAGAAGTCAGCCTCTATCTCGGTTTCTAGGCAAATATGAAGCCGTTGAACCACCTGCAATTAGCAGCTCATCTGCTTTTTACTGTCCATCGTCTCTAGATACGACTTAAAGGACAGTCTAACAGATGAGAAAAGGTCAAAGAGACCACTTATAGTCATTTGTTCTAAGCTCAACCTTAAGGGCAAAAAAAAGTGCGTCCAAATTCCCGCTGTTATTACACCTCCTCTGTGACACGATGTACCTAGCAACACAGCAGCCAGCCTATATCAACTAGAACATTCCCTCTATGCTCTCCTTTTAGTACCCTCAGGTGCGTGTGTGTTTGTGTGTGTGTGTGTGTGTGTGTGTGTGTGTGTGTGTGTGCGCGCTCTGCACACTGCTATTAGTTTGTAAATCAGAGAGGAGTGGGTGTAGGGCGGCTGTAATGGCAAAGGCGTAAATAAGAGTGAAAAGCACTGTGTGGATTGTGTTCTGCTCTGAGGGCAGACACCAACAACTGCAAAACTATCAAAACAAAACCTTTTCATCCACATGAGGGATATGTGTGAGGGATAGAGTGAACGTGTGAGTATATGAGTGAGTGAGTGAACGTGTTAGTATATGAGTGAGTGAGTGAATGAGTGAATGAGTGAGTGAGTGAGTTACAACCCAATTTCATGAGGTGCATTTCATCTAATGATATTAGTAATAACCCACATCTCCACATTTTAATGCACATGTGTGTAACAGAATTAATGAATATACTAGAAGTTATGCTTTGTTCAGCTGAGATGACTTTTGTTACTGTGGGTTGATGACACTGTTTTAAAACCGAACCGATTAATAGAAACAGTGCAGTTAAATTTTTGCAGAAACTGACAGAGCACTGATGTGGAGTTTGTTTTTCTGTAAAGCCCAGTGTATATCACTGAAATCACAAGTGAAATCATGAAAACGGAATGTGTTTTTTAACAAAACTGTGATGTGTTTTGTGACATCACAAAGATGCAAATTTAAAATGAGCTGTTTTTTGTAGCCCAGTTTCCATATACTGAGCACACAGACAGGAGAACTAATCACTCACACTGTAAACATAGAACACTGCTTTAATCAAATAAAACATGAAGTATTTTTAAAAATAAAATTGTTACAAAGTGTCTTTTAAAAAGGGAAAGAAACAAAAAAAAATAGAAGAGTAAGTATTTTGTGCAGAATCAATTATTTCAATTTAGTTCTTTCCTGGAAAGCTACTAATGATGATGTAATATTCCTAATGAGCAGACACCTAATGAGATGTTTAGTCAGTCACCGGAGGGTCTCCAACTTACATTTCCAGGCGGACTCTTGAGTGGACCAATAAAAAACGTAAACGTTATCATAATAAAAGAAAATACACTTTTATATATATTTTTAATGATGTGTGGTTTGGGCAGAGACTGGCGTCCCCTCCAGGGTGTATTCCCGCCTTGCGCCCAATGATTCCAGGTAGGCTCTGGACCCCCCGCGACCCTAAATTGGATAAGCGGTTACAGATAATGGATGGATGGATGGTTTGGGCAGAGATCCGTGAGGAGAAGAATACTTCACATATACTCTATGGGGGGGGGGGGGGGGGGGGGTTAGGGCAGGATGTAAAAAAATGTCTGTAGCTGACAGTTGTTTAATGGTTGATGTCAGTAAGACAATTAATAGACACAGTTATAGTTACATAGCTGCAGTTACATGGCCATAAAAGTTCCTAATTTTTCCAATTTGATTGTATTTGTGATATTATAAAATTATACTAAACATTAATATCCACATTGAGAATTTAAAAAAAAAATTGGAATTTTTTTTTTATTTATTATTCTGCTCCATAGAGCGGGTCCCCAATATGGAGGGGGGCATTTTTATAATGCAATTCAGATTTAGGACATAATTGTGATACATCCAGGTCATTAAATATGTGAAGTTTTAGGGGAATACACAAAAAATACTGTAATGAACAAGGGCTGATAAAGCGGATATCAGTTGTAATACTCTACGACCAAAACCTAGGTAGACCCTCACTTGCCTGATGTTTCTTCTGAAATAAAGCAACAATAAGGAGATCTCCTCTTGCAGAAGTAACCAGCGAGGTCAGGTACTGATGTTGGATGTTTAGTTCTGGATCATAGACACCGTTCAAACTCATCCCAAAGCATCTGGACCCCGTGTCTCAGTACCACCTTAAAGTAGCTGCAATCCCCGGTTAAAGGAGGTGTGTAGAAACTTTGAGTCCCGTGGTGTAAGTGCAGTGGTAGGTGTGTGCTGAATTGCTGTCTATAAGCTAAATAAGACCCCGACATGTTTGGACGCCGTGGTGTTTACCTGGTTCTGACTGAGTGCGCGGTCCCATCATTGTAAATCAAGCTTGTGCTGGCGAGCCAAGCGCCACACATCTTCCCCAAAAAGCCCGAGGTAAGGTTCCTTTGAGGACTGTCCTCTGCACTGCTCCCTCCTCCTCCTCCTCCTCCTCCTCCTCACAGAGACGGACAGAGAGCACGAGCCCAGAGCCCGGACGAGCCCACCGCTAAGGCCAGTGTGGTCAGCATCACCTCGACTCCTATACACCTCTACCAGCGGCTCTGAGTGAAGCACACACGCGCTTTCTCCTCATGCTCTCCTCGTTTTCTCGTCGTTTTCTCCGCTCTTTAACACACTGCTGAGATGAGCCTGCTCACAGACATCTGACCACCCCTTAGAGACACTACCTCAGCTTTACATCACTTAGAACAACGAGAGGAGAGCTGAAACGTGCCGGAAAACGAGCCCGAGTGGTCCCTCTGCCTCCTCGCTGCCTGCTCTGTCACCTCTGCGTGAGTGGCAGTAATATTCTTTTATTATTTATCTGTTTCTTCTCATCCCACCCGTTTTAAGCCCGGCCACGCCCACCCGCTCTCTGAATGGCCAGCATTTGCTCTATCATTAACTCTCTTTTAAAATGACACTGAGTTTTGGGTGATTGTATTGTATGATCAGAAACAGTACTAGTTTTAACTCTCCAAACAGCAGCTGGCAGCAAGAAGTAGTCGCCAAAGACAACTATTAGTTAGCCACTGGCAGCAACTCAGCAAGAGTCACTAACAATTGACCACTGGCTAAATGCTTAATGGCAGCAGAAACTGGTGGATTGGCAGGTGCCACATATTGTTGTTAATTGGCAGCTGCCACAACTAATCAGTGGCTGTTAACTGGCTTTGGGCATCTTCCATAAGCTAGACCCTGGCAGCTGACACCAGTGACTGACAGCTGCAACTAACTGCTCACTTTACATGTGTGTATGTGTATTGTTAGCCAATCATATTGCAGGATGTGGGACACTGACAGCCAATCATAGTGCAGGATGTGAAACATTTGCCGGCCAATCATAGTGCAAGAGGTGACATACAGACAGCCAATCATACAGCAGGAGGTTAGAAAGTAGCAGCCAATCGCAGTGCAGGAAGTGAGACACTAAGCAAATCATAAAGCAGGTTATGAGGAACTAGCAGCCAGATAAAGTGCAAATGGTGACACACTGGCAGCCAATCAGGAAGTGAAGAAATAGCAGCCAATCATAGTGCAGGAGATGAGACACTCAGCCAATAATAGAGCAGGAGATGGGACATCGTCTGCCAATCATAGCACACGAGGCGAGAGTCTGACTGCCAATCATATAGCAGAGAGTAAAACACTAGCATCCAATCACTGTACAAGAGGTGAGGAACTAGCAGCCAATCATAGTGCAGGAACTGAGACACTGACAGCCAATCAGAGCAGGAGATGAGGAACTAGCATCCAATCATAGAACAGGAGGTGAGGAACTAGCAGCCAATCATAGAACAGGGGGTGAGGAACTAGCAGCCAATCATAGAACAGGAGATAAGGAACTAGCAGCCAATCATAGAACAGGAGGTGAGGAATTAGCAGCCAATCATAGAGCAGGAGGAGAGACTCTGACAGCCAATCATAGGGTATAAAGTTGGAGTTTGTCGGAATACGGGTGGGAAAATTCCGCAGCGAGTGAGAGTCTTAACCTTATAAACCCTGCGCTACTCAATCAAGGCTTACAGTGCCATCTGCTGGACCACCTTGAAAGCGCCCAATTCCACAGTAATGACCTCAGAGGAGGTTTCCAGCCCACAGCAACAAGATCAATATAACATCCCCCAACACCAATCTATAAAACTTGAAAGGTTGAGCTCCACCTGTCACTCCACTGTTCCACAGCTTTAGAGGGACCAGGCTCAGGACCACATCCAGCCTGCAGCAAAACTACACACTCATCTGTTTTCTGGCTCTCATTCCGGCCTGTGGCAGGGAGACAGAATTGCCCTTATTTGTCCACTCAGGACCACCATTCTTTTGGCTCTAACACACTGTTTGTACACACTGCTGACACTCAGACAGTTCCACCGACGCCTGCTCATCGTCACACTGTGCTGTGTAATGTTTTATTTCACTCTGCCATTAGCCGCGTGGCCGGTGACTGAGTGAAATAACTGCAGATGGTGGACGTTGAGGAATCATTCATGCATGTAATGTTCTGTGCTGATTACAGAGATACACAGCCATGCCAAGAATACAGGACACACACCATCTCCACATGGTTGTCCCAAGAATGCCCGTAGCTTTTGTGATTTCTGTGTCCCCAAGTCCAAGTTACTTCAAACTCCTTCAGTGACGTTGAGATCGGGGCTCTGGGGCGGCCAGGCCATGGCTCTGAGAACACCAGCAGTTTCCAATACACAATTTCATTCTGAATATCTATGTTTATTTCTGAATGGCCGTTTGAAGAGTAGAGCTCTTTACGACTCTTTAGGACAGCGGTGTAGTGGAGAGTAAAGGGTCTTACCTGTTTTGATTCTGCGGTCAGCTACAGGAGGAGGGGCCTGTCTCCTGGAAACGAAGAATGAGTTCACGTCTGTGGAGTAGAATTTACTTATAGCAGCGTGGGCATCTGCATGAGTGTAGAGCATAACCATTCAGTAGAGGTTTAATCAGGGAACTGTGCTTACATTTAATGAGCTCGGATGAGAAATGCTTCCATTTTCATCCTGATCTTGGGAGGAAGGGAAAACACCACAGTAACTTCCAATGACGGAAAACTTGCTCCACCTCTTCTCTTTTCCCGTATACATGGTCCCTCAGCTGTCAGACTGTGAGACCCCCCCCCCCACCACCACCACCCCGGGTTCTTCAGAAAGACTGTGGCCTGAGTTTCTCTTGTCCTTTGCTAAAGGATTGTTTTGATGATTCATGTTGATACGTGGGCACCTGGACTCTCTCTGAGTCTCTCTCTCTCTCTCTCTCTCTCTCTCTCTCTCTCTCTCTCTCTCTCTCTCTCTCTCTTCTCCTTCTCTCTCTCAGGGTCACTTCTCATCACAACAAAGCCTTTTTTCTTCAGTCAATCATTTGCCACATATCGTATTTATTTATTCAGTGTTTATTCTGAAAAGATACCACTACTCATTTATCCATAACAGCCTTTACACTAAAGCCCCCTTCAGGATCCTAAACTCTAACATCTGACCCCTTCCTGGACTGATATCCCCAGATAGACCTGCTCTAGACAGTCGGGAATAAGTTATAATTCATGTTTTAAAACACTGTCAGAAAAGAACCGAGGAGTTTAAGCACTTCAACCATATTAAAAAAAAAAAGCAGACGCAGAGCCCAGCTACAGAGTTTAGAGGCAGACATTAGCTCAGCGCTCTCCTTATGGCAGCAGAGTTCAGAGAGTGCTGTGCTGCAGTTTAACAGCCCTAATTCACATCAGTGGGCCTGTAATGTGATATTTTTAAATGTAGTATGCTAAAGAAATGATGCTGAATATATCCTATATATTGGTCTTAAACGATGATTAGGTCACATTTTTTATCGCAAGTAATTTTCTAGTCTGATTTTTAAAGACTAAAATAATTCCTTATGAAGAGATGGCATTAAAAATTCAGTAAAAACTAGTTGTAATTCTAAAGTTGTACCACATTAAAACCAAATGGCAAAAAGTCAATGGGAATTTAAATGAATGAACAGTTATTAGGATTCAATTGCTTTTGTATTTTTGACGCCCGTAGTTCAGTGACTCCAGTACGCTCCAGTGTTAAAGCTGGGATGTTTTTTCGAATGTGGCTGGGAGCTTGTTCCTCTCTTGTTTTTTGAGCACTGTTTAAATTTGTGGGTGGCACGGTGGCGCAGCAGGTAGTGTCACAGTCACACAACTCCAGGGAGGTTGTGGGTTCGAGTCCTGCTCCGGGTGACTGTCTGTGAGGAGTTGGTGTGTTCTCCCTGTGTCTGCGTGGGTTTCCTCCGGGTGACTGTCTGTGAGTAGTTTGGTGTGTTCTCCCTGTGTCTGCATGGGTTTCCTCCGGGTGACTGTTTGTGAGGAGTGTGGTGTGTTCTCACTGTGTCTGCGTGGGTTTCCTCTGGGTGACTATCTGTGAGGAGTGTAGTGTGTTCTCCCTGTGTCTGCGTGGGTTTCCTCCAGGTGACTGTCTGTAAGGAGTGTGGTGTATTCTCCCTGTGTCTGCGTGGGATTCCTCCGGGTGACTGTCTGTGAGGAGCTTGGTGTGTTCTCACTGTGTCTGCGTGGGTTTCCTCCAGGTGCTTCGGTTTCCTCCAACAGTCCAAAAACACACGTTGGTAAGTGTAGGCGACTCAAAAAGTGTCTGAGTGTGTGAGTGAATGTGTGTGTTGCCCTGGGAAGGACTGGCGCCCCCTCCAGGGTGTCTTCCCGCCTTACGCCCAATGATTCCAGGTAGGCTCTGGACCCACCGTGACCCTGAACTGGATAAGGGTTACAGATGATGGATGTTTATATTTGCTGTGTGATTGTGCTTTGGACTCTGAAACTTTTTTTTCTCAGTGTTTACATTTGACTTCTTTTGGTTCAGTGTGTTCTAAATTAAAGACAAAACAAAACATATCCATACCATTTACGCTGTGTTTTTCTTTGGTGCCAGCTGCTCGAGTCGTTCAATGTTTAGGTTCTCCTCCACGTTTCATGCCTTGTAGCAGATAGGGGCAGAATCATGTGACTACAGGGTGGTAGTGTGGTTTTAAAGAGACAGTATATGAAAACACAGTGGGGACATAACAGAATAAAAAGAAGTAAAAAAAATGTATTTAACTGATATAGAAAAGATTATGGCGATTAGAAGGTCTGAATAAGAAAATATTTTCTCAGTTGGTCTCATTTCTCAAATCAGAATTGAAATTTTTAAAACTGTTCCTTCAGTCTCCACATCTCCTTGTCACTTTTGCACTTCATAATACCATTTTTCATTGTGTTTAATATTTTGCAAGTGCTTTTGTACATTCATGCAAATGGTAATGTACAATTTGCATTATCAACTGCTTATGTCATGTTCATCAAAATGTTTTCTACTGATTGTCTGTTGAATTGTCTTACCCTCCAAAATATTTAGGCTTGCCTGTGTCATTACATGCAAAAATGCTGAACATGTCATAATCTCTCAGGCATAATTTGTACATTTCTATGAAACCTTTTTGGTAAATTTTGGTAATTTATCCTAAATTGATTAAATTGTTCTCAGGTGAATCTTGGCTTTGAGTGAAGAAGGGGAATTTGTGAAGGTTTAGATCAATCAATTGTCAAACATCTCACAACAATAGGTCAGAGGTGTGTCTCATGAACCTTCAGTTGACAAACACATATAGACACCAAACACTGCGGTGTCACAAAGTCTCACAATGGAAAAACAAGGCAGTGAACAGGGGGAACAGCTGAGAAGAGGGGTAAGGCTGTGTGGTGGACAAGACAGAGGAAAGGGTAGGAGAGTCCATGCCCATAGCTTTGTTCCAGATGAAATAAGGGCAACAACTGTGGACCATGTTTTAAATCATGGTCTTATGATGGCTGAAGCTGGTCGCCAGGTGCAGCCAACAATTGGAAGAACAACTGTGTCTTCAATTGTTCAAAGGTTTCATAGAGGGAACAGGTGTGTAATTCAGAAAAGTGCACTCTGCTGTAATGCTGCACATTGACATCAATTCTGAAATGTTATTCAATCCTATGTTTTGCATTTTTGCATTCTTATACCATATAGGACCGCAGGACTAGCTCATAAGGGTGGCAGGGGTCCCATTTGAAGTGGTGACAGGGTGAAAGAGCTACGGTACCAGTATGTACTGGTACAACCCTTATGCACACTGACACATTTGCTATGGCTGAAATGTATGTAACTGTTTTTTGTCTAAAATGAACATTACATGTACTTCATTACTCCTTTTTGTCCTGGAATGGAGCTTATTTTTGCTTGATACATGGAGCTGGAATCAAGAGAACCACGCCACACTTTTATAAACCTGGAAGAGGCTGGCTTCAACTTTGCCAAATACAGAAGGCCTGTTCGAAACATCATTCGCCAAAGGGCTACCATTGATGTGCCAGGCCACCGGGGAGGACATCACAATGTGTGCTGCTATGTCAGAGAATGGCATGCTTACACATATTCCCATTATAGGGCCCTATAACACACAGCATCTCGTCACATCCTTGGACACCCTCTACAGAGGCCTCATGCCTGACCACGAGAGAGCCGTGATGCAAGAGAATTTGCCCAAATATGTGGTCATTTGTGATAATGTGAGTATTCACCGCTCTAACATCATCAGGGAGTGGTTTGCTAGTCCTCACAGAATGCTGTTGAAATTCCTCCCACCGTTTTCCCCATTCCTGAACCCATCTGAGGAGCTCTTCTCAGCCTGGGGAAGCCGCACACACAGGGAGTGAAGCTGCTGACTGCCATGGGTGCAGCTTGTGAGGATGTCACAGTAGATGCCTGCAGAGGCTGGATTAGACACTTCCAGGAGATTCTTTCCATGGTGCATTGCAAGCAAAGATATCCAGTGTGACGTGGATGAAAACATGTGGCCAAACAGAGAGTAGCGTCAAGATGTATAGAAAAGAAAGTAGTCTTTCCTGAATTTCTATATGATGCTTTTTGTCAACAAACTGCAGTGCGAACAATACAGTGAAATAATACTACTGCATGAATTAGATTCCAGTCCATATTCTTGCTGTCAGTCTCCCACATACAGTCATGTGCAACTGTGTATTCACAGTTAACTGTGTAACACGTACTGTTTCAACTGATATGCCACAGAATGTGCTGCGTTCTTTAATCAAAAGCTTAACTAGTTTCCATTAGAACATACTTACAGTGTACTCTATTCCACTGACAACATGACTAAGTATATTGACTGCCTTGTTCATAGGCAATGACACACAGACTAGACATTCTGATGGCACTGACAAGTTTAATGACATAAATATTTGCTTTTGAGGCAAAAACAAAGAATTCTGAGCGGTTTTCTATTGGGTTTTGCTGTTTGCACAAACTGTTCTGAGAAACGCACTTGTTGTGATGCCAGCGTAAATCATGATGTGAGAAATGTACCAAATTGACTGAGAAAAACTGTAATTGCTCAGCCCTACTGCAGCCTTAAATATTTAGACAGATTTGGGTTGCGTAGAGAAAAGAGGAGAAGGTGTGTTTACAAAGTCATAAAAAGTCCTTTTGGTGGCTTTTCACCAAAACACACTGACCCCCTGGATGTGAAGCCTTCATCGATCCAAAGTGTCTGAAACAAGAGGAGAAAAACAGAACAGTAGCACAGAGCGAGAGAGATGGGTGGATGGAACGAATGAATTAAGGATGGATGAATGTGGGGAAGGAACATTCTCACCTCCAAGTGTTACTGTCAGGATCGTAGGTCTCGATGGTGCGGAGATTGGACAAGCCGTCCCAGCCCCCTACAGCCAGCAGCCTGTCACCAAACACCAACAGAGACACCTGGACACGGTTAAAGTTATTACTGCATACAGTAACCACTGACTCAATACAAGCAGGTTACAACCTGCATAAAACACAGCCTGTAACACACTACACTACAAATGATTACTATCACTACTTTTAAAATAGCTACTTTTATAATAAACACTCATTATTAATTCATTCATTCTTTCATTCATTCCTTTTCTGGAACTGCTTCATCCTGGTCAGGGAAGCAGTGGGTCCAGACCTGACAAGGAATGAATGGGCACAGGGCAGGAATGCACCCTGGACAGTGCACCAGTCCACAGCTCGTGGAAGTATATGCTGGTTGATGTGGCAATAAGGTATTGACTTGATATGACTGAAAACCTGTCAACTGTAGTGCATGATTAGTTTGTATGTACATGGTAATGAAACACTGCTGCACAAGCTGCTGGCCACTCACCTGGTGACGCTTGTTCTTCATGCGTGGGACGGAAGTCCAGTGGAGAGTTTGGGGGTCAAACTTTTCCACAGTGCTGAGCTCTAGCAGGAGTTCGTCCCGACCCCCCGCCACATACAGACAGCCCATATACACAGCACAGCCTGGACGCTCTCGTGGGGAACACATAGGGGCGCAGGTCTGCCATGTCCCGTCCAGGGGGTCAAAACGCTCCACTGAACATCAGAATTATTATCACATTAGTTTAATTAATCTGTACACAAAATACCGGTGAAAAGATGTTTCTAATAAAGTGGCCACTGAGTGGATATATAAAACGGGTGTTTCTAATAAAGTGCCCACTGTGTGGACGTATAAGAGGGTGTTTCTAATAAATTGGCCAGTGTGTGGACAAATAAGAAGGTGTTTCTAATAAAGTGGCCACTGTGTGGACGTATAAGAGTGTGTTTCTAATAAAGTGGCCACTGTGTGGATGTATAAGTGTGTTTCTAATAAAGTGGCCACTGTGTGGATGCATAAGTGTGTTTCTAATAAAGTGGCCACTGTGTGGACGTATAGAGGGTGTTTCTAATAAAGTGGCCACTGTGTGGATGTATAGAGGGTGTTTCTAATAAAGTGGCCACTGTGTGGATGTATAAGAAGGTGTTTCTAATAAAGTGGCCACTGTGTGGACGTATAATAGGGTGTTTCTAATAAAGTGGCCACTGTGTGGATGTATAGAGGGTGTTTCTAATAAAGTGGCCACTGTGTGGACATATAGAGGGTGTTTCTAATAAAGTGGCCACTGTGTGGATGTGTAAGAAGGTGTTTCTAATAAAGTGGCCACTGTGTGGATGTATAAGTGTGTTTCTAATAAAGTGGCCACTGTGTGGACATATATAGGGTGTTTCTAATTAAGTGGCCACTATGTGGATGTATAAGTGTGTTTCTAATAAAGTGGCCACTGTGTGGACGTATAGAGGGTGTTTCTAATAAAGTGGCCACTGTGTGGGTGTATAGAGGGTGTTTCTAATAAAGTGGCCACTGTGTGGACGTATAATAGGGTGTTTCTAATAAAGTGACCACTGTGTGGATGTATAGAGGGTGTTTCTAGTAATGTGGCCACTGTGTGGACATATAGAGGGTGTTTCTAATAAAGTGGCCACTGTGTGGATGTATAAGAAGGTGTTTCTAATAAAGTGGCCACTGTGTGGATGTATAGAGGGTGTTTCTAATAAAGTGGCCACTGTGTGGACGTATAATAGGATGTTTCTAATAAAGTGGCCACTGTGTGGATGTATAGAGGGTGTTTCTAATAATGTGGCCACTGTGTGGACATATAGAGGGTGTTTCTAATAAAGTGGCCACTGTGTGGATGTATAAGAAGGTGTTTCTAATAAAGTGGCCACTGTGTGGATGTATAAGTGTGTTTCTAATAAAGTGGCCACTGTGTGGATGTATAAGAAGGTGTTTCTAATAAAGTGGCCACTGTGTGGACGTATAAGAAGGTGTTTCTAATAAAGTGGCCACAGTGTGGACGTATAGAGGGTGTTTCTAATAAAGTGGCCACTGTGTGGACGTAAAACAGGGTGTTTCTAATAAAGTGGCCACTGTGTGGATGTATAAGAAGGTGTTTCTAATAAAGTGGCCACTGTGTGGACGTATAATAGGGTGTTTCTAATAAAGTGGCCACTGTGTGGATGTATAAGAAGGTGTTTCCTATAAAGTGGCCACTGTGTGGACGTATAATAGGGTGTTTCTAATAAAGTGGCCACTGTGTGGATGTATAGAGGGTGTTTCTAATAATGTGGCCACTGTGTGGACATATAGAGGGTGGTTCTAATAAAGTGGCCACTGTGTGGACATATAGAGGGTGTTTCTAATAATGTGGCCACTGTGTGGACATATAGAGGGTGTTTCTAATAACGTGTCCACTGTTTGGATGTATAGAGGGTGTTTCTAATAATTTGGCCACTGTGTGGACATATAGAGGGTGTTTCTATTAAAGTGGCCACTGTGTGGACGTATAGAGGGTGTTTCTAATAAAGTGGCCACTGTGTGGACGTATAGAGGGTGTTTCTAATAAAGTGGCCACTGTGTGGATGTATAGAGGGTGTTTCTAATAAAGTGGCCACTGTGTGGATGTATAGAGGGTGTTTCTAATAAAGTGGCCACTGTGTGGACGTATAGAGGGTGTTTCTAATTAAGTGGCCACTGTGTGGATGTATAGAGGGTGTTTCTAATAAAGTGGCCACTGTGTGGACATATAGAGGGTGTTTCTAATAAAGTGGCCACTGTGTGGCCGTATAGTAGGGTGTTTCTAATAAAGTGGCCACTGTGTGGATGTATAAGAAGGTGTTTCTAATAAAGTGGCCACTGTGTGGACGTATAATAGGGTGTTTCTAATAAAGTGGCCACTGTGTGGACGTATAGAGGGTGTTTCTAATAAAGTGGCCACTGTGTGGACGTATAGAGGGTGTTTCTAATAAAGTGGCCACTGTGTGGATGTATAAGAAGGTGTTTCTAATAAAGTGGCCACTGTGTGGACGTATAATAGGGTGTTTCTAATAAAGTGGCCACTGTGTGGACATATAGAGGGTGTTTCTAATAAAGTGGCCACTGTGTGGATGTATAAGAAGGTGTTTCTAATAAAGTGGCCACTGTGTGGACGTATAATAGGGTGTTTCTAATAAAGTGGCCACTGTGTGGACGTATAGAGGGTGTTTCTAATAAAGTGGCCACTGTGTGGATGTATAATAGGGTGTTTCTAATAAAGTGGCCACTGTGTGGACGTATAGAGGGTGTTTCTAATAAAGTGGCCACTGTGTGGATGTATAAGAAGGTGTTTCTAATAAAGTGGCCACTGTGTGGACGTATAATAGGGTGTTTCTAATAAAGTGGCCACTGTGTGGATGTATAATAGGGTGTTTCTAATAAAGTGGCCACTGTGTGGACATATAGAGGGTGTTTCTAATAAAGTGGCCACTGTGTGGATGTCTAAGAAGGTGTTTCCTATAAAGTGGCCACTGTGTGGACGTATAAGAAGGTGTTTCTAATAAAGTGGCCACTGTGTGGACGTATATTAGGGTGTTTCTAATAAAGTGGCCACTGTGTGGATGTACAATAGGGTGTTTCTAATAAAGTGACCACTGTGTGGACGTATAGAGGGTGTTTCTAATAAAGTGGCCACTGTGTGGACGTATAATAGGGTGTTTCTAATAAAGTGGCCACTGTGTGGACATATAGAGGGTGTTTCTAATAAAGTGGCCACTGTGTGGACGTATAGAGGGTGTTTCTAATAAAGTGGCCACTGTGTGGACGTATAGAGGGTGTTTCTAATATAGTGGCCACTGTGTGGACGTATAGAGGGTGTTTCTAATAAAGTGGCAACTGTGTGGACGTATAGAGGGTGTTTCTAATAAAGTGGCCACTGTGTGGATGTATAAGAAGGTGTTTCCTATAAAGTGGCCACTGTGTGGACGTATGAGAAGGTGTTTCTAATAAATTGGCCACTGTGTGGACGTATAATAGGGTGTTTCTAATAAAGTGGCCACTGTGTGGACATATAGAGGGTGTTTCTAATAAAGTGGCCACTGTGTGGACGTATAGAGGGTGTTTCTAATAAAGTGGCCACTGTGTGGACGTATAGAGGGTGTTTCTAATAAAGTGGCCACTGTGTGGACGTATAGAGGGTGTTTCTAATAAAGTGGCAACTGTGTGGACGTATAATAGGGTGTTTCTAATAAAGTGGCCACTGTGTGGATGTATAAGAAGGTGTTTCTAATAAAGTGGCCACTGTGTGGACGTATAGAGGGTGTTTCTAATAAAGTGGCCACTGTGTGGACGTATAATAGGGTGTTTCTAATAAAGTGGCCACTGTGTGGATGTATAAGAAGGTGTTTCTAATAAAGTGGCCACTGTGTGGACTTATAGAGGGTGTTTCTAATAAAGTGGCCACTGTGTGGACGTATAATAGGGTGTTTCTAATAAAGTGGCCACTGTGTGGACGTATAGAGGGTGTTTCTAATAAAGTGGCCACTGTGTGAACGTATAGAGGGTGTTTCTAATAAAGTGGCCACTGTGTGGACGTATAGTAGGGTGTTTCTAATAAAGTGGCCACTGTGTGGATGTATAAGAAGGTGTTTCTAATAAAGTGGCCACTGTGTGGACGTATAATAGGGTGTTTCTAATAAAGTGGCCACTGTGTGGACATATAGAGGGTGTTTCTAATAAAGTGGCCACTGTGTGGATGTATAAGAAGGTGTTTCTAATAAAGTGGCCACTGTGTGGACGTATAATAGGGTGTTTCTAATAAAGTGGCAACTGTGTGGACGTATAGAGGGTGTTTCTAATAAAGTGGCCACTGTGTGGATGTATAAGAAGGTGTTTCTAATAAAGTGGCCACTGTGTGGACGTATAGAGGGTGTTTCTAATAAAGTGGCCACTGTGTGGACGTATAGAGGGTGTTTCTAAGAAAGTGGCCACTGTGTGGATGTATAATAGGGTGTTTCTAATAAAGTGGCCACTGTGTGGACATATAGAGGGTGTTTCTAATAAAGTGGCCACTGTGTGGATGTATAAGAAGGTGTTTCCTATAAAGTGGCCACTGTGTGGACGTATAAGAAGGTGTTTCTAATAAAGTGGCCACTGTGTGGACGTATAATAGGGTGTTTCTAATAAAGTGGCCACTGTGTGGATGTACAATAGGGTGTTTCTAATAAAGTGGCCACTGTGTGGACGTATAGAGGGTGTTTCTAATAAAGTGGCCACTGTGTGGATGTATAATAGGGTGTTTCTAATAAAGTGGCCACTGTGTGGACATATAGAGGGTGTTTCTAATAAAGTGGCCACTGTGTGGACGTATAGAGGGTGTTTCTAATAAAGTGGCCACTGTGTGGACGTATAGAGGGTGTTTCTAATAAAGTGGCCACTGTGTGGACGTATAGAGGGTGTTTCTAATAAAGTGGCAACTGTGTGGACGTATAGAGGGTGTTTCTAATAAAGTGGCCACTGTGTGGACGTATAAGAAGGTGTTTCTAATAAAGTGGCCACTGTGTGGACGTATAATAGGGTGTTTCTAATAAAGTGGCCACTGTGTGGACGTATAAGAAGGTGTTTCTAATAAAGTGGCCACTGTGTGGACGTATAATAGGGTGTTTCTAATAAAGTGGCCACTGTGTGGACATATAGAGGGTGTTTCTAATAAAGTGGCCACTGTGTGGACGTATAGAGGGTGTTTCTAATAAAGTGGCCACTTTGTGGACGTATAGAGGGTGTTTCTAATAAAGTGGCCACTGTGTGGACGTATAGAGGGTGTTTCTAATAAAGTGGCCACTGTGTGGACGTATAGAGGGTGTTTCTAATAAAGTGGCCACTGTGCGGACGTATAATAGAGTGTTTCTAATAAAGTGGCCACTGTGTGGATGTATAGAGGGTGTTTCTAATAAAGTGGCAACTGTGTGGATGTATAAGAAGGTGTTTCTAATAAAGTGGCCACTGTGTGGACGTATAGAGGGTGTTTCTAATAAAGTGGCCACTGTGTGGACGTATAGAGGGTGTTTCTAATAAAGTGGCCACTGTGTGGATGTATAAGAAGGTGTTTCTAATAAAGTGGCCACTGTGTGGACGTATAAGAAGGTGTTTCTAATAAAGTGGCCAATGTGTGGACGTATAATAGGGTGTTTCTAATAAAGTGGCCACTGTGTGGACATATAGAGGGTGTTTCTAATAAAGTGGCCACTGTGTGGACGTATAGAGGGTGTTTCTAATAAAGTGGCCACTGTGTGGACGTATAGAGGGTGTTTCTAATAAAGTGGCCACTGTGTGGACGTATAGAGGGTGTTTCTAATAAAGTGGCAACTGTGTGGACGTATAAGAAGGTGTTTCTAATAAAGTGGCCACTGTGTGGACGTATAAGAAGGTGTTTCTAATAAAGTGGCCACTGTGTGGACATATAGAGGGTGTTTCTAATAAAGTGGCCACTGTGTGGACGTATAAGAAGGTGTTTCTAATAAAGTGGCCACTGTGTGGACATATAGAGGGTGTTTCTAATAAAGTGGCCACTGTGTGGACGTATAAGAAGGTGTTTCTAATAAAGTGGCCACTGTGTGGATGTATAATAGGGTGTTTCTAATAAAGTGGCCACTGTGTGGACATATAGAGGGTGTTTCTAATAAAGTGGCCACTGTGTGGACGTATAGAGGGTGTTTCTAATAAAGTGGCCACTGTGTGGACGTATAGAGGGTGTTTCTAATAAAGTGGCCACTGTGTGGACGTATAGAGGGTGTTTCTAATAAAGTGGCAACTGTGTGGACGTATAGAGGGTGTTTCTAATAAAGTGGCCACTGTGTGGACGTATAAGAAGGTGTTTCTAATAAAGTGGCCACTGTGTGGACGTATAATAGGGTGTTTCTAATAAAGTGGCCACTGTGTGGATGTATAAGAAGGTGTTTCCTATAAAGTGGCCACTGTGTGGACGTATAAGAAGGTGTTTCTAATAAAGTGGCCACTGTGTGGACGTATAATAGGGTGTTTCTAATAAAGTGGCCACTGTGTGGACATATAGAGGGTGTTTCTAATAAAGTGGCCACTGTGTGGACGTATAGAGGGTGTTTCTAATAAAGTGGCCACTGTGTGGACGTATAGAGGGTGTTTCTAATAAAGTGGCCACTGTGCGGACGTATAATAGGGTGTTTCTAATAAAGTGGCAACTGTGTGGATGTATAAGAAGGTGTTTCTAATAAAGTGGCCACTGTGTGGACGTATAGAGGGTGTTTCTAATAAAGTGGCCACTGTGTGGACGTATAGAGGGTGTTTCTAATAAAGTGGCCACTGTGTGGATGTATAAGAAGGTGTTTCTAATAAAGTGGCCACTGTGTGGACGTATAAGAAGGTGTTTCTAATAAAGTGGCCAATGTGTGGACGTATAATAGGGTGTTTCTAATAAAGTGGCCACTGTGTGGACATATAGAGGGTGTTTCTAATAAAGTGGCCACTGTGTGGACGTATAGAGGGTGTTTCTAATAAAGTGGCCACTGTGTGGACGTATAGAGGGTGTTTCTAATAAAGTGGCCACTGTGTGGACGTATAGAGGGTGTTTCTAATAAAGTGGCAACTGTGTGGACGTATAAGAAGGTGTTTCTAATAAAGTGGCCACTGTGTGGATGTATAAGAAGGTGTTTCTAATAAAGTGGCCACTGTGTGGACGTATAGAGGGTGTTTCTAATAAAGTGGCCACTGTGTGGACGTATAATAGGGTGTTTCTAATAAAGTGGCCACTGTGTGGATGTATAAGAAGGTGTTTCTAATAAAGTGGCCACTGTGTGGACGTATAGAGGGTGTTTCTAATAAAGTGGCCACTGTGTGGACGTATAATAGGGTGTTTCTAATAAAGTGGCCACTGTGTGGACGTATAGAGGGTGTTTCTAATAAAGTGGCCACTGTGTGGACGTATAGAGGGTGTTTCTAATAAAGTGGCCACTGTGTGGACGTATAGTAGGGTGTTTCTAATAAAGTGGCCACTGTGTGGATGTATAAGAAGGTGTTTCTAATAAAGTGGCCACTGTGTGGACGTATAATAGGGTGTTTCTAATAAAGTGGCCACTGTGTGGACATATAGAGGGTGTTTCTAATAAAGTGGCCACTGTGTGGATGTATAAGAAGGTGTTTCTAATAAAGTGGCCACTGTGTGGACGTATAATAGGGTGTTTCTAATAAAGTGGCAACTGTGTGGACGTATAGAGGGTGTTTCTAATAAAGTGGCCACTGTGTGGATGTATAAGAAGGTGTTTCTAATAAAGTGGCCACTGTGTGGACGTATAGAGGGTGTTTCTAATAAAGTGGCCACTGTGTGGACGTATAGAGGGTGTTTCTAATAAAGTGGCCACTGTGTGGATGTATAATAGGGTGTTTCTAATAAAGTGGCCACTGTGTGGACATATAGAGGGTGTTTCTAATAAAGTGGCCACTGTGTGGACGTATAGAGGGTGTCTCTAATAAAGTGGCCACTGTGTGGACGTATAGAGGGTGTTTCTAATAAAGTGGCCACTGTGTGGACGTATAGAGGGTGTTTCTAATAAAGTGGCCACTGTGTGGACGTATAAGAAGGTGTTTCTAATAAAGTGGCCACTGTGTGGACGTATAATAGGGTGTTTCTAATAAAGTGGCCACTGTGTGGATGTATAAGAAGGTGTTTCCTATAAAGTGGCCACTGTGTGGACGTATAAGAAGGTGTTTCTAATAAAGTGGCCACTGTGTGGACGTATAATAGGGTGTTTCTAATAAAGTGGCCACTGTGTGGACATATAGAGGGTGTTTTTAATAAAGTGGCCACTGTGTGGACGTATAGAGGGTGTTTCTAATAAAGTGGCCACTGTGTGGACGTATAGAGGGTGTTTCTAATAAAGTGGCCACTGTGTGGACGTATAGAGGGTGTTTCTAATAAAGTGGCCACTGTGTGGACGTATAGAGGGTGTTTCTAATAAAGTGGCCACTGTGTGGACGTATAATAGGGTGTTTCTAATAAAGTGGCCACTGTGTGGATGTATAAGAATGTGTTTCTAATAAAGTGGCCACTGTGTGGACGTATAGAGGGTGTTTCTAATAAAGTGGCCACTGTGTGGACGTATAATAGGGTGTTTCTAATAAAGTGGCCACTGTGTGGATGTATAGAGGGTGTTTCTAATAAAGTGGCAACTGTGTGGATGTATAAGAAGGTGTTTCTAATAAAGTGGCCACTGTGTGGACGTATAGAGGGTGTTTCTAATAAAGTGGCCACTGTGTGGATGTATAAGAAGGTGTTTCTAATAAAGTGGCCACTGTGTGGACGTATAATAGGGTGTTTCTAATAAAGTGGCCACTGTGTGGACATATAGAGGGTGTTTCTAATAAAGTGGCCACTGTGTGGATGTATAAGAAGGTGTTTCTAATAAAGTGGCCACTGTGTGGACGTATAATAGGGTGTTTCTAATAAAGTGGCCACTGTGTGGACGTATAGAGGGTGTTTCTAATAAAGTGGCCACTGTGTGGATGTATAATAGGGTGTTTCTAATAAAGTGGCCACTGTGTGGACATATAGAGGGTGTTTCTAATAAAGTGGCCACTGTGTGGACGTATAGAGGGAGTCTCTAATAAAGTGGCCACTGTGTGGACGTATAATAGGGTGTTTCTAATAAAGTGGCCACTGTGTGGACATATAGAGGGTGTTTCTAATAAAGTGGCCACTGTGTGGATGTATAAGAAGGTGTTTCTAATAAAGTGGCCACTGTGTGGACGTATAATAGGGTGTTTCTAATAAAGTGGCCACTGTGTGGACGTATAGAGGGTGTTTCTAATAAAGTGGCCACTGTGTGGATGTATAATAGGGTGTTTCTAATAAAGTGGCCACTGTGTGGACATATAGAGGGTGTTTCTAATAAAGTGGCCACTGTGTGGACGTATAGAGGGTGTCTCTAATAAAGTGGCCACTGTGTGGACGTATAGAGGGTGTTTCTAATAAAGTGGCCACTGTGTGGACGTATAGAGGGTGTTTCTAATAAAGTGGCCACTGTGTGGACGTATAAGAAGGTGTTTCTAATAAAGTGGCCACTGTGTGGACGTATAATAGGGTGTTTCTAATAAAGTGGCCACTGTGTGGACGTATAGAGGGTGTTTCTAATAAAGTGGCCACTGTGTTGATGTATAATAGGGTGTTTCTAATAAAGTGGCCACTGTGTGGACATATAGAGGGTGTTTCTAATAAAGTGGCCACTGTGTGGATGTATAAGAAGGTGTTTCCTATAAAGTGGCCACTGTGTGGACGTATAAGAAGGTGTTTCTAATAAAGTGGCCACTGTGTGGACGTATAATAGGGTGTTTCTAATAAAGTGGCCACTGTGTGGATGTATAAGAAAGTGTTTCCTATAAAGTGGCCACTGTGTGGACGTATAAGAAGGTGTTTCTAATAAAGTGGCCACTGTGTGGACATATAGAGGGTGTTTCTAATAAAGTGGCCACTGTGTGGATGTATAAGAAGGTGTTTCCTATAAAGTGGCCACTGTGTGGACGTATAAGAAGGTGTTTCTAATAAAGTGGCCACTGTGTGGACGTATAATAGGGTGTTTCTAATAAAGTGGCCACTGTGTGGATGTATAAGAAGGTGTTTCCTATAAAGTGGCCACTGTGTGGACGTATAAGAAGGTGTTTCTAATAAAGTGGCCACTGTGTGGACGTATAATAGGGTGTTTCTAATAAAGTGGCCACTGTGTGGACATATAGAGGGTGTTTCTAATAAAGTGGCCACTGTGTGGACGTATAGAGGGTGTTTCTAATAAAGTGGCCACTGTGTGGACGTATAGAGGGTGTTTCTAATAAAGTGGCCACTGTGTGGACGTATAGAGGGTGTTTCTAATAAAGTGGCAACTGTGTGGACGTATAATAGGGTGTTTCTAATAAAGTGGCCACTGTGTGGATGTATAAGAAGGTGTTTCTAATAAAGTGGCCACTGTGTGGACGTATAGAGGGTGTTTCTAATAAAGTGGCCACTGTGTGGATGTATAAGAAGGTGTTTCTAATAAAGTGGCCATTGTGTGGACGTATAGAGGGTGTTTCTAATAAAGTGGCCACTGTGTGGACGTATAATAGGGTGTTTCTAATAAAGTGGCCACTGTGTGGATGTATAAGAAGGTGTTTCTAATAAAGTGGCCATTGTGTGGACGTATAGAGGGTGTTTCTAATAAAGTGGCCACTGTGTGGACGTATAATAGGGTGTTTCTAATAAAGTGGCCACTGTGTGGATGTATAGAGGGTGTTTCTAATAAAGTGGCAACTGTGTGGATGTATAAGAAGGTGTTTCTAATAAAGTGGCCACTGTGTGGACGTATAGAGGGTGTTTCTAATAAAGTGGCCACTGTGTGGATGTATAGAGGGTGTTTCTAATAAAGTGGCAACTGTGTGGATGTATAAGAAGGTGTTTCTAATAAAGTGGCCACTGTGTGGACGTATAGAGGGTGTTTCTAATAAAGTGGCCACTGTGTGGATATATAAGTGTGTTTCTAATAAAGTGGCCACTGTGTGGACGTATAGAGGGTGTTTCTAATAAAGTGGCCACTGTGTGGATGTATAGAGGGTGTTTCTAATAAAGTGGCCACTGTGTGGATGTATAAGAAGGTGTTTCTAATAAAGTGGCCACTGTGTGGACGTATAATAGGGTGTTTCTAATAAAGTGGCCACTGTGTGGATGTATAAGAAGGTGTTTCTAATAAAGTGGCCATTGTGTGGACGTATAGAGGGTGTTTCTAATAAAGTGGCCACTGTGTGGACGTATAATAGGGTGTTTCTAATAAAGTGGCCACTGTGTGGATGTATAGAGGGTGTTTCTAATAAAGTGGCAACTGTGTGGATGTATAAGAAGGTGTTTCTAATAAAGTGGCCACTGTGTGGACGTATAGAGGGTGTTTCTAATAAAGTGGCCACTGTGTGGATGTATAGAGGGTGTTTCTAATAAAGTGGCAACTGTGTGGATGTATAAGAAGGTGTTTCTAATAAAGTGGCCACTGTGTGGACGTATAGAGGGTGTTTCTAATAAAGTGGCCACTGTGTGGACGTATAGAGGGTGTTTCTAATAAAGTGGCCACTGTGTGGATATATAAGTGTGTTTCTAATAAAGTGGCCACTGTGTGGACGTATAGAGGGTGTTTCTAATAAAGTGGCCACTGTGTGGATGTATAAGTGTGTTTCTAATAAAGTGGCCACTGTGTGGATGTATAGAGGGTGTTTCTAATAAAGTGGCCACTGTGTGGATGTATGAGTGTGTTTCTAATAAAGTGGCCACTGTGTGGATGTATAGAGGGTGTTTCTAATAAAGTGGCCACTGTGTGGATGTATAGAGGGTGTTTCTAATAAAGTGGCCACTGTGTGGATGTATGAGTGTGTTTCTAATAAAGTGGCCACTGTGTGGACGTATAGAGGGTGTTTCTAATAAAGTGGCCACTGTGTGGATGTATAGAGGGTGTTTCTAATAAAGTGGCCACTGTGTGGATGTATGAGTGTGTTTCTAATAAAGTGGCCACTGTGTGGATGTATAGAGGGTGTTTCTAATAAAGTGGCCACTGTGTGGATGTATGAGTGTGTTTCTAATAAAGTGGCCACTGTGTGGATGTATGAGTGTGTTTCTAATAAAGTGGCCACTGTGTGGATGTATAGAGGGTGTTTCTAATAAAGTGGCCACTGTGTGGATGTATAGAGGGTGTTTCTAATAAAGTGGCCACTGTGTGGATGTATAGAGGGTGTTTCTAATAAAGTGGCCACTGTGTGGATGTATAGAGGGTGTTTCTAATAAAGTGGCCACTGTGTGGATGTATGAGTGTGTTTCTAATAAAGTGGCCACTGAGTGGATGTATGAGTGTGTTTCTAATAAAGTGGCCACTGTGTGGATGTATAGAGGGTGTTTCTAATAAAGTGGCCACTGTGTGGATGTATAGAGGGTGTTTCTAATAAAGTGGCCACTGAGTGGATGTATGAGTGTTCCACTGCAGTGTCCAGTGAGTGTACATTAAGAGTAGATTGTAAACACTTCATTTCTCGGTGTCAGTGTCGTCAGTGTTTTCCTCTGGGAACCACTCGTGTCTTTACTCAAGAACCTGGAGAACGGCTCCTTTTCTGGACGCTGTAAACTTTGGACAGAGGTCATGGGAGTTTCCTCCTCCTCTCCTTCTCACAGACTGAAATACATGGCAGCGCAATCCATTTTAGGTTATTCTTGGAAGGTTCATTTATGAGAAATCCTCGGTGTGTGTGTGTGTGTGTGTGTGTGTGTGTGTGTGTGTGTGTGTGTGTGTGTGTGTAAAATACTGTCCACTGAGGTAGATTATGGAATACTGAAAAAAGCCAAGAACGAAAGTCACACAGATGGATTTCTGAATGCCCACCTGAACTGAGTGGTGTGTCTCCGTCTGTGCCACCCATCACATACAGGTAACAGTCCAGCACAGCAGCAGCTGCCCCTGACCGAGCCTGACGCATAGGGGTCAGCTTAGTCCAGCTCTTCACCTTAGGGTCATACCTTTAAACTCATACAGTGTACATTCAAATGACAATATGAAAATCATAATGTAATATACCTGTTAATACATCAGCATCAAGGTATTCTGCAGGTCTGAAAGTGTCACAAAGGCTGTGAGGATTTGACTGCAGTCACAACAGCTTCAGTGAGGTCATGGTCCTCATTTTTTAGCAAAATTTCAAAACTAACTTATTATAAACTGTGTCTACAAACTTTTGCCTGTACAGCACATAGTGTGCAGCAGTGCTTTCCACTGGTCTCAGCTTGGGGCGCACATTGTCCTGTGGTCATTAAGTCAGGACTCACTTTTTTAAAGATCAAACCAAGCCTAAAACACTTTTAAAATATCAACCTGCCACCTTCGTAACCAGGGCAACAATCAGCCTACAGCAGGGCTTCTATGGACATCACTCATGGGTCCAGCCTCAGATAGTTAAGCATTTAAAATATCATTTTTTTACCACAAATCCCATGACCCAAATCTACAACCCACTTCTGGGTTATGACCCTGCAGTTAAGAACCACAGTCAATCATTCTGTCTTTGTTTATTAGAAAATGATAGTTTCTGTTTAGTTGTGAATATTTCCTGTTTATTGAGTATCCCTCTTTCTCTCACTACAATGCCTTCTCTCTTCCCCATGGTGCTTTGAAACACAAGAGTGTTCCTGTACTTTACTATAACATGTTTGCTTTAGCATTCTGTTTATAAAAACAATGCATTCACAATGCACATTCACGATTAGATCGCCCTTGGGGTCTGACCAGCTGCATATAGTTATTATTATCAGACTGTAGATCATTGTGAGTGGTTTGGGTGAGTGGCAGCTGTCAGGTGTGTGTACCTCTCCACTGTGTTGGTGCTAGTGGTTCCATCATATCCCCCCAGGGCAATCATGTACCCATTCATTTCCAGCACACACACGCCACTCCGGGGGATACTCAGGGAAGCCCCTTCATTGGTCCACTCGTTTCTCGCTGGATCGTACCTGAATCACACACACATAGAAACAAACAACACAATGTGTACTTGCTTTTCCCAAAACTAAAAAAAAAAAAAAACAATCTGGAATCCCAAATCAACTAGCAACCACTAGGGACACTTTATTAAGCACCTAGGGCCAACCAGACATATCATCCACTCTTAGCAGCCACCCAGCACCTAGCAACAACTAGGCGACATCTACCAGCAACCACTAACAGACAACCATTGTTATCATTCATTTATTCATTATCTGTAACCGCTTATCCAGTTCAGGGTCGCGGTGGGTCCGGAACCTACACAGAATCATTTGATGCAAGGTGGGAACACACCCTGGAGAGGTGCCAGTCCTTCACAGGGCAACACACACACAATCACACACTCACACCTACAGACACTTTTGAGTTGCCAATCCACAGACCAACGTGTGTTTTTGGACTGTGGGAGGAAACCGGAGCACCTGGAAGAAACCCACGCAGACACAGGGAGAACACACCACAATCCTCACAGACAGTCACCCAGAGCAGGACATGTCCCTGGAGCCCTCAACCACTGCTATAACTAATAAACAATTAATACTGGGCTCACATGTACAGCAGTCTGTGTTGTGTGTGTTCTCATTAAAAGCCTCCATCTTAAGTGTAAGTAAAACCAAACAAATCTTCACAATGTTTAAATCCTCAAAAATATGAAATGCAATTACACAATACAAGCTTAACACTGAGGTTATGTTAAAGGTCGAAAAGACACACTCTTGTGATCACTCACTGAAATCTTGTGATCACCTTTTCATTGACATTACAGTGGAGACAATGTAGCAAAGGTAATGTGCCAACCACCAAAAAATCTGTACAGCAGGTGCAAACATGCTCCTCGTTGCCTTCCCCTGGCACTGCGAGTGTCCACTTGTGGGAAGTGTGTGAGGGTAAGTGATAATCAGATGAAACATAGCTTTACAGCACCATACTGAAATCAGGACTGGGGTTGGATTCCTTCCCCAAAAGTTACAGAAACTTGCTTCTCAGTGTTACAGACAAGCGAAGCATGAAAATTATGGCAAAAATACAACTTAATATCACTTTGACGACTCCATGGGACAGTAACAAAATAGAAATATAAAATATGAACCCTGGGAAGCCAAGTTATCACCATGTATTTGTTTTTCAGTAGGAAATGAATGACAGAGAAGAGAGCAGGATGCAATTAGTGTGTGATTGGGTTATTCCATCTTCAATTACACATACACAGAGCCAAGAGTGTTCTGGACGAGCAGAAGGAGGCTGTGGGTGTGTTTTTGTATATGGGTGTGGGTGTGTGTTTGGTCCAGATATATATCACTTTGTGGGGACCAGCTTGTGTTTAATCATTCACATTGTGAGGACTTGTCTTCTTTATGGGGACACAACTCATGTCCTCAAATGTAAATCAATATGTTTTAAGGTTAGGATGAAGGTAAAGTGTTAGGGTAAGGCTAGAAGAACTTATTATTAAAGTTAAATTAAGTGTCAAAGAAATGAATGCTCTATATAATGTCCCCTGAAACCATGGTGACAAGACTGTGTGTGTGTGTGTTTGTGTGTGTGTGTGTGTGTGTCATGGCTATTATTCAGCACTCCACCTGGGGCTTCATGTTGCTAATTGAAAGTCCCTTGTGCCTGCACATACACACACACAAACACAGTTTGTTTTCATGCATCGTGGGGCTTTACCATAGACTTCCTTTCATTTCATGGCGAGTTGCTCTTACATTCTACATCCTCCTGATCATTACCCGAACCTTACCCTGTTCTTACCACACATGTCCAGCTTCAAAATGAATGAATTATGTTTTAGGAGCCATCTTGCGTGCTCACAAGCAGAATAAGTCCCCGCAATGTGAGTGTGTAAACAGGGTTCGGTCTCTATTATTTAATATATTTTTTGTATTCACGCATAAACCCACACACACAAACACACAAACACACAGATATTGTACTGCCAGGGCTTATCAGCTTATAAAACCCAGTCTGGAGCTCTAATGAGTGCTTTAGGCTCGCTCTCCTCATGGCTGGTGTTTATTCAGAGCTGTTTATCACCGACAGTCAACCTCTTCCTCAACGTCACAACAACCAGAAAACAGACTGAAGACACAAATCTGGCATGAAGTGCTCACAGGAAATGACATACAGAGCTGAGTTAATGATCCTGCGATTTTCTTATATCTTCTGTGTTCAGAGCGTCAGTGTACATCACAGGGCTATTGTCTGTTTTATAGAGCCTTTAACATCCCTTCACCACTGTAGACTGTGAGACATGAAAATATTTGAAATAAGATTTTTAATTAAGTATAAACATATATATATATGTATAGGGCGACACGTTATGGGTTCGATTCCCGCTCCGGGTGACTGTCTGTGAGGAGTTGGTGTGTTCTCCCCGTGTTCGCGTGGGTTTCCTCCGGTTTCCTCCCACAGTCCAAAAACACACGTTAGTAGGTGTACGACTCAAAAGTGTCCGTAGGTGTGAGTGTGTGAGTGAATGTGTGTGTGTCTGTGTTTTATCCTTCTGTCCCAAGCCAGCTTCTCTTCAATTAGGCCATGGCTGCACACATAAAAAGTGACCTGTGGTGATGCATGGCCCTAATTTCTTGGTTATGTGGCGTCTAGCATGCAGGGGTGGTCCAAAGTATTAGAATTATAAGGATAAGTGGTTACTGCCTGGACTCAGGAAACAGGCAAAAAGAAAACCATCTGAAAATCAAAGAAAGAAGCTGGTGGTGTTCCTAGAACAATGGGCTGACCACTCCACAAACCAGACCGCCATGTCACTCAATGTGTTTGGGATAATGTTGCAGAAAATTAAACTTCTATGGCTTACATTTTGATTTATGACTTAATATCTTTTTTTGTTTAACTGTGGGTTTAAAAACAAGTATCTACTCAAGTTTCTGGCTTATCACTAATTATTCAAGTATTTATTATTATTTAAAAACAAACAGTTGTTCCTGAATTGTGCCTGAAATGCCACAGATAATCCGGTTTAATGCTAGATGGGTAAATATAGTCTGGACAAGTGTGTAGTGGGACAATAGTGTAAAGGCTGTGTGTGCTTTAGTTTCTTCAGGTGAAATTTGCTACTGCGGTGGTGGGAGGGGTGGAGTCAGTAATTAATCAAGCCATGGGATCTAGAGTTGTTCCTGAAGGGGAGGGATTTCTGGCAGGATGCTTTGGATGTTTGTGTGAGGTCAGAGATTTGTGAGACTGGGTAGAGACAGATATGTGGCCAGCCGCAGTGAGAAGGTCAGTCTGGCATTCAATTCTTCAAAGGACATCACTCAAGCTAAGAGTGGACAGGCGAAGCAGAGCACTATTGTTTGAGAGTGTGGAATCAGTGATTTCAGTGCTCTGTAAGCAGATATATTTCAGATACACATTTAAATGCTTTAAAATATCAGGAAATTACAAATAATGTGCACAGATGTATTTTAAAGATTTTGAACTATTTTTTAGATCACAATGCGGATCAGTGGATAGAATATTGTACAGATGTCATCACACAGATCACTATGATATACAGGGGTTAGACAATGAAACTGAAACACCTGTCATTTTAGTGTGGGAGGTTTCATGGCTAAATTGGAGCAGCCTGGTGGACAATCTTCATTAATTGCACATTGCACCAGTAAGACCATGTGCATCCAATAGTTCAAATATTGTATCCTAATGGCAGTGCCGTGTATCAGGACGACAATGCACCAATACACACAGCAAGACTGGTGAAAGATTAGTTTGATGAACATGAAAGTGAAGTTGAACATCTCCCATGGCCTGCACAGTCACCAGATCTAAATATTATTGAGCCACTTTGGGGTGTTTTGGAGGAGCGAGTCAGGAAACGTTTTCCTCCACCAGCATCACGTAGTGACCTGGCCACTATCCTGCAAGAAGAATGGCTTCAAATCCCTCTGACCACTGTGCAGGACTTGTATATGTCATTCCAAAGACGAACTGACGCTGTATTGGCCGCAAAAGGAGGCCCTACACCATACTAATAAATTACTGTGGTCTAACACCAGGTGTTTCAGTTTCATTGTCCAACCTCTGTATGTCAAGGTTATTTCCAGTAAAATACTGACATGTTTTATTACTGGGTTGACAGTGCTTATGGCATCATTCTGTCAGTGTTTTTACATTTAAATCAAGATCAATGATCCCAGAAGCGATTATTCTGACAGCTGATTTCAATTTTTGGCCACTTCTGTACATCTACAGCAAGGTGCCTTGTCTTATCCACAACAGCAATGTTTCTACTTTCTCTGTATTTCCTGTTTTCAGTAAAGAATTTTCCATGATATGTTCTGTAAAACGCCCTAATCAGACCCCCACCAGCATCAAACCCATCCTTACTTTTCCACAGTGCTCACACAAGTGACATCATCACGCCCACCAACAGTGTAGATCATTTCGCCCAGGGCACAGACGGCCACGTCTCCACGGCGACAGAGCATGGGAGCCATCAGTCTCCACTCGTTATACAGTGGGCAGAATTGTTCGACTGGGCATGAGGGGTCCTTCAGGGTCCAGCCACCAACTTTCATAAAGCAGAGAGAGAGAGAGAGAGAGAGAGAGAGAGAGAAAGATGTTAACAAGAGTGCTGAGAGCTTGAATCAGTGTCATAACATCAGAAGAATGAGTGTAGATGGGGTCAAGAGGGCTGCAGACACACAAAGGTCAGTGAAAATGAAAAGCTTGACAAGACTGAATCAGCATTATCTCTGAGGACGGACTTTAGCCTCCACCCAGTGCTTCATGTTCCTGGCAAATCTCACTCAATCTTTGTTCATTTCTGTTTGTCTTTCCATCCGCTAGAACAAATCAAATGATTCCAGTCCAAGCACAACGTAGAAAGTTAACATCATTTAAGTTATTAAAACTTTAAAATTATTAGAACTTGTACATATTTAATAACATGTAACAACTACACAATTAAAAGCTATAAATGACCTTAAAAACCCCGCCATTTCATCCAGGTGCTTCTGAGAGGTCTGTCAAGCGCAGAAGTGGCATCACAGTGGAAATGTGCTGGCTGGAACTTTCAGAAATGAATTAATATGAAATAAGTTCCAAAAATACCAGCGCTCATCTCCCAGCTGCTGCTGAGAATTCATGGAGGTGTTGCTGAGCTGTGTGCCGTCTGCCCTCTACACAGAGACTCACATGCTTTCACACACGCTCACACACATCTAACGGCACTTCCACACACTCACAACCTCACACACCCTTCAAAAGCTATTAGACAAGATCAGGCCACGTCTCAGAGGAGGGCATTGTTAGAGACACCACGGGTTTGTAAAGTGAAAATGTAACTCAGCAGAGATCAGTGCGTGAGTTTCAGTCACAAACATGTTCAGAGTATATTCCAGCATCAGCCTCAGAGTCATTACAGAGCCGTTCAGAATATGATAAATATACTTACTCTGTTAATATTCACTGTCAAACCAAACATCAATTTTTGTAACATGGGTTTTCCATGGGGTTTTAAGTTCCAGGTATGTCTTCATATGGAATCTGTGTATTTCTATATTTTTATTTTACTTGTGATTAAAGCAGCAGTGTCAAAAAATAGATGCAGTGTCTGCAAAGACTTGGAACAATTGAATATATATATATATATATATATATATATATATATATATATATATATATATATATATATTAACTATTCATTAGAATATGTTAACTATTTTGAGTTAAAACACAAATTGTATTTGATTTAATAAATGAAAGTTATTCAATTTAAATGTGTACCAATTAAAATAAGGCTACATGGATAAAGGTTTATAAATTGTTTAAAAATCTACTTATTACATGGTAATTAATTAGGATGTAAACATCTTAAATGTAACAGAGAGATAAATGGGGAAACAGTGACCTCTTTTTCATCTGTTAGTGGAAGGATCAGAGAACTTACGTAAAACATCGAGGTTGGCCGTTTCACACGTAAAGGTACAACACATTATCATCATGTCATCGTGTCTAAAAAGACATTTTGTCAGTGGTTAATTGGTTAAACTGGACGAGTAAATGGTTCGACTTATTGTGAGCTGAAGCTGACAGCGTTAATGTCGACTGATGGAGGAAACAAAGTAAGGTAAGTATCCGGAGACGTGAGGTTTAACAGCGTAGATGAATGTGGGTTCACTATTTGGCAAATCAATGAAGATCAATGTTTCACTATCTATCTGTGTTATGATTATTAATGACTTTTAACATATCTACAACATAATTAACAATCATTATTAAACGGACTGTAAACCATTTATAAACCTTATTAAGTGTAGTTTTATTCCAAGGTGGTACCTTAGTAATAATAATGTAACGTAATAGTTAGAAAATGTTTAAGTATATATATATAGTAGTTTTTTCATTCAGCATTTTCTATTTCTACTTATATATAAATGAACACAATAGCATTTATGTCTTTGTCGTGTTCATCCTGTTCACACTGGACACTGACCTATAAACATATGGTCAGTGAGCTGCTGTTTGAAGTGGCCCGGTCTCTGGTGCTGGGGTTCATGATGATCTCTCACCGTCAGCCTTTGGTTCTGTTTCTTCTGCGTGACTTCATTCTGTGGTTCAACCAGAGTCGACCTGACATTCAACACACACACACACATACACAGTCAGGCGTGTTATACATAGGACACACCACTGTAACTCCTATTGCCCAGGTGGGCACATTCAACTGTTGACTCTCTATGGGTAACCCCTGTCAGTTTATTAGCATAGAGTGAGATCTGATTTCCTGCACAAGCAACCAAGCAATAGTGGGCATATAACACCACTTACAGTCTATGGGCAAGACTCCTCAAACTGCATTTGTCTTTGTCGTCTGTTTGTAAGTCCCTCTGGTTAAGAGCATGCATTGTAAATGTAGAGGTATCTTGAGGACCATTAGCAAACACAAGCAGAAATCAGTACAACTATGGCACTAACAGAAAAAAACCTCCAAAAAGTAACATGACAGGAGAAGAAATTAAGATCAAAACTTGAACCCTACGTTCATTTCAATAGATTTCTATTCTGAGCAGTTTTGTTTCCATCAACAGCAATATAATCATGCAATGACTGTCTGAATATTTTACAGTGTGATCCCCTGGGCCTTATGACCTGGTGCAAATCATCAGCATCAGTCCCTTCAGCACATGCTTGTATTTACCCCTGCTCACAGTAAAGCCTCATCCTCTTGGAACTCCGCAAACAGATCTCCTCACGGTTTCCTGTGGCTACAGGATAACAGACGACCAGCTGCTTCTTATATACATGGGTCAGAACACACCCTGTTACGTGTGGTCAAGGCCAGCATCTTCAAGTGTGTGCATGTGTGTGGGGAGTGTTCTTGTATTTAGGCATTTATGGGGAGGGTACATGTACATAATTAGAAGAAAACATGAGAATATAGAAGCTGGGGTGACAGCATTCCTGAGCGTGTGTGACACCTACATAAGCCTTTCATAAAAAAACTATAAAGCGTCAGTTGTCAGAACATTTTTAAGAGTGTAGCTGACTAAAGCAGCCTTTATGACAAGTGACACTTGGAATAAGCGTGTAATGTTCATGTAGGTTACTGTCAGTGGTGATGAAAAACCTTAGGCAAAAATGACAGACAGTAAAGTGTTTCACATTCTTTAATGTGACTATTGAAGGTTTTATTTAAAACACAACAAATATAACCGCCAAAAGACTTACTGTTGTTTACCGTTGTTAAAACTTAATATTGTTATTATCTATGGTCATACAGAATGTAAACACCCCTTAGAGATAGGAATACAAACTCGTGTGTGTCTGTGTTTTGGTTGAGATTAACTGGTGTCTCCCTCTGTAACATCCCCCCAAGTGATGACGTGGTGAGCTTTGAGTCAGCTGAGGAAACATTAGAAGTCCAGGGCTGCTCTGTTAATCCAGCATCTCTGCAGCAGAGGATATTAACTGTGCCTCGTTGGCAGTGAAGCAGTGGATGTGAAGTATAATGGGTTCTAAAAGAATGAAGGGATCTCCTGTTGAAATGCAAATACATTTAAAAGTTAAAAGGCTAAAATGGTGTGAGTTTTAGTGTGAATTTTGTACATTATTCTCAGGTGAAATGCTCTCTGTGTTGTCACCTGGGGAACTGTTCCTTTTAGTTTTTTTCTTGTGAACCTGAAAACATATATATTTTAAGTTTATAAAGTTAAATGTCAGAAGCATGAATAAGCAAGTGTCATTCATTCATTCATTATCTGTAACCGCTTATCCAGTTCAGGGTCGCGGTGGGTCCAGGGCCTACCTGGAATCTTTGGGCACAAGGCGAGAATACACCCTGAAGGGGGCGCCAGTCCTTTACGGGGCAACACACACTCACACCTATGGACACTTTTTGAGTGTCAATCCACCTACCAAATTCCTCACAGTCACCCAGAGCAAGGCTTGAACCCACAACCTTCAGGTCATTGGAGCTGTATGACAGCAACACTACTGGCTGCACCACTGTGCCGCCCAATAAGCAAGTGTCTACTACTTTAACTAATGCTTGAAGCAACCCAGAATTATGTTTGTCTATTATTTAATACCATTAAGATTCCTTAAGTTATCAGTTTAACGTAAATATTTTCAGGAACTATTTAATGTTATGTATAAGCTTATTGTGTTCCTTAACCATAAATGTATTCATTTGCTTCTTACCGCTAATCCAGAGGGTTGTGGTTGGTCCAGAGTCTACCCAGAATCACTGGGCACAGGCAGGAACACCCTGTGCCAGTCCATCACTGGGCACAGACACAGACAAAACACACCAAACTCCACATTGACCTGAATCAGGACTTGAGCCCACAGCCAGGCTCTGGGAGCTGTGTGAGACTTTCACACTTTTCTTCAATGGTCAGGACGCTGGTGTATCATTCTCAGTGCTGCACTGACACTGAGGTCACTGTGGTGTTAAAATGTGCTGTACTGGTATGAGTGGATCAGACACAGCAGTGCTGCTGAAGTCCACTCACTGTCCACACCTACCTTGTTGGTCCGCCTTAGATGTAAAGCCACAGACATTATAGCTCATCTGTTGCAGCACAGTTCGTGCTAACCTGATATTTTTGGTTGGTGGACTATTCTCAGTCCAGCAGTGACACTGAGGATTTTAAAAACTCCAGCAGCACTGCTGTGTCTGATCCACTCGTACCAGCACTACATGTCAGAACAAGTAGCTTTAATGAAATTCAAAGTTACATTTGCAGAATTTCTACTGGTCTGATTAATATGAGATTATTATGAGTACTTATTCAAATAAATTAATTTTGTTAGTACTAGCTTATCCTTCTTAATAATCATAGAATAATAATGATTATATTCTTTTTAATAATGCCATTACTGCTTCTATAATTTATATTTATTTATTTATTTTTATGTAATTTCTTCCTTAGTCTGAAACTCTACAGAAGAACACGGTTGTCTTCAGATTGCATAACACAATTTCATCCTGCCACAAGCCTGCTGCCAAAACACTGGACAGAATTAAGTCATCCTTCACTGGAGTGTCAAGTCTGAGACCTGTTTATTAGTGTCCTGACTAAGAGGAGGAGGTGCAAAAAGTCTACCTGCTGGACTGTCAGAACCGCTAACAAGAGGAAGACATCAACTCACTACACAAGAGCAACCAGCTTATCTTTAGTCTGAAATATAGCTCCTCCATGGTCTTTATTATCCAGCTGTGACACCGTCATTGTTCATTAAAGCCCTTCATTAAATGACTGGCAAGCTATAATGATCTAACTCATGGAAAAGTTCTATTAAAAAAAATCACTAAGCTTGACCATATTATTTCAATGATATTACAGTATTATAACTATTTATGATAACTATTATAAAGACTTAAAAATATATTTGCTCTGAAGTCCATTTATGTAAGCCCAGCTTTGCCTTTTTTTTTTTACTATGGCAGCCAATCAGAACACAGCTTGGAAAGCATGCTGTCCTGGAGAAAAACATTCTCATGAGTGAGAATTCCCAGGAGCAGAGTCAAATCAAAAGACACAGGAAGAAGAAAGATAAGAACAAATATATTAGAGAAAATAAATAAGGTATTGGAAGCAAAACATGACGGCCGCATCAACAGATCAATAAATATGATGAACATGGTTGATGCTGGCTCACGGGAAAGCCTGGTGTTTTGGTCTGGGTTTGAAGAGCCTGCCTCTGAATTTTCTGGCAAAACACCACAGTTGCCATCTTCTGTAAAATGAAGTGTGAAGGCAGAAGGCAGACCATTTAACGATTAGTGACCATTTAGCACAGGATTTATAGAAAAGTGCTTCATCACTCCAGAGGAAGCAGAGCCACAGCTGCATAGCTCAGTACCAGGGGCTTTACATCCCTTTAGCACATGAGTAACACTGAGCATAGAGACTAAAGGCTCACGTGTGGCTGCTGGAGAGCGCTCCATTTCATTGCATGAAGGTAATACAGTGGAGATGCCCACTGCGTTTAAACACTTGAACATCTGTGTTCACAACGAGGGCACCTTAAAACAGGTGAATGGACTATAATGGATTATAAGGGGTGTTTACATATGTGCAAACACAGTACAGAACCTGATAAGAGAAAGGCTTTGCTCCACAGGAAGAGATAATGAGAGGAACCCTGAGCAGAGAAATGTTTGTTTAAAAGAAGAAGACACAGAAAAAGTATGTAATGACACCCTTGGGAAGTGGGCTCGTTTTTACCACACTGCAGGCAGCAGGGGGTTTGTAAGCAAGCCCTTGCTGAAACTGGACCTTAGAACGGACAGCGGCATTAGAGCATCATTTAAGAACCGAGATGAAATTCTGCACAATCCACAAGAGCCATTTGGGTCAGAGTTCCGTCTCTCGTTGCCAAAAACATGCTCCGGGACGATTCAGGGCGCTTATCCAAGGCCGAGTTGAAAGCAGTGCGCTGTGTAAAAAATACAGAGTAAGGCTTACATTTCCTGACACAGCAGATTCAAAACAAGGTCAGGATGCAATCACATGATTGAGTGTGTTTCACCACTGAGTAAAATAAACCACAGCATGTCCTCATTTCTCCAGTGTAAATGGCGTCTAGTCTTTCAGCAGCTTTTACTGACCCCAGTCAGAGATATAAATTACTCCTCCCAGCAGCATGCTCACTTTCACTGTTTGTTTACTCTCATCTGTGCTGATGAAAATATAGGTACATACAGGACTGGATAAGGAGCTTGTTTCTTAAGGAAGCACACCATTTTTCCAATTATCAACTAATTCCACAATTCAAAATTCCAACTCACAATTTCGGCCTCCATTGATAAAGACTAGCAGAACCTTGTGCTAGCGAAAGCTAACGCAATATTGCCAGTCAGCTCAGCACACTTAGAGGAGAACACTAACCTGCCTGGATGTGTTAGCGTAGCTCACAGACATCTGCACTGGCTAGCATCACACTGAGTGATCCGAGTAGAAAGCGGGTGATCCCTCTCAGATTCACTGAGGCTTGTTGTGCTCACTTGAAAACGCTGGACACAAATGGCTGAGGCATCACCAGGGACTGAACTAGTGATCTCCCAAAGATGAGCTCAGGCTCTGAGGAGTTCTACCTTCATGTTTGTGGGGGTTCTGTGTTTAGGACTTCCCTGTATCTTTCAGTTGTGCTCATGCTGCGCCACGTTTTGTTTTAGTGCCATGCCGTAATATTGCAATATGAGTCATCCATATTACATCAGCATCTCACTGATACAATGGAGCCTGCCTCTGCACTTTTCAATCTACCATCCAAACAACAACAGAGGTCACAAAGAGCTCAGTCTCCATACGGATGTCCAAACAGCCAGTGTGAAGACACTCTGTTATGCTTTTCCAGTCAGAATGGGCTTAGAGTGGTCAGCAAAAGCCATAACTTGACATCGGAGCTGGACCAACTGTTTAAAAAATGTCAGAAATGCTTCAGTGACGTATCTAACTTTCTCAGTATAAAATTATTTATTCAACTTTATTTCTCTCTCACACACACACACACACACATCACTTTAACACATGAAGGCTAGTACACAGTTTGATTAGTGATCTTCTAGCCCCTCGTTTTCTGTCACCTTCTCTGCTCTTGTCTGGACATTTTTGAGATGTGGAACACACAACCAAACACTCTTCTCTGATGTGTTTAAACCCGCCCAGCAACAGTGTCTGAAGTACCATACCAACTGTGTTCATGTGGCCTGACACCGACCAATAATAAATGAGGTAGAGTGTGAGTGAGAAATTGTGCCTGACAACAGATGGGCAGCAGGCTGTCCGGACATGCCATCAGAGCTGCGGTCAACACACTGAGGTTACAGCAACAATAAAAATGTTCTTAGCCTTGTTACAGAAGCAGGACCCTTTCTGGGGGTCATACAGAGCTATTCTTAAAAAGCTCCTTGAAGAACCACATACAATATTTTCCGATTTAAAAAATAATTCCTAATTATGGATAAAAAATGCAAATTTATGTCCAGTGTATAATTTCTATTAGCAAACTAGATCCAAAAATAGTAAACAAATATAGCATTGAAATGAAAACCTTTTTACACTGCCATGTCGATAATTGTGCAGTGAAACAATTTTTTTGCTTTGATTAATATACATACACTATCCATCCATCCATCCATTATCTGTAACCGCTTATCCGATTCAGGGTCACGGTGGGTCCAGAGCCTACCTGGAAACACTGGGCGCAAAGCAGGCAACACAGACACACACACACATTCACTCACACACTCACACCTACGGACACTTTTTGAGTCACAAATCCACCTACCAAGTGTGTTTTGGACTGTGGGAGGAAACTGGAGCACCCGGAGGAAACCCATGCGGACACAGGGAGAACACACCAACTCCTCACAGACAGTCACCCGGAGCGGGAATTGAAACCACAACCTCGAGGTCCCTGGAGCTGTGTGACTGCGACACTACCTGCTGCACCACCGTGCCGCCCATACATAAACCATTATAAAACAATTTGATAAAAACTGATTTCGCAATATTCATACAATGTGTACAAAATATATTCACCCTTTGAGGTTGTATACATTAATTGTTTCACACCGAACCTGCATGAAAAATCAGTCTTATCTCTGCCCTTAAACCTAACCGTAACCCAATCCTAACTCCAGCCCTAACACTAAACCTAATCTTTACCATGACAGCATGTCCGATCCTTTCAGTACGTTAAACTGGCCTCACTCTCAGGATTCAGCCAGTTGCATTCTGATATATTTATACATGTGTGTATGAACATTGCAGTGTCCCTACCTCCTGCACAACTTGACTCATCACAAAATTCATGCCCAAATCACATCACATCCTTCATTAGATTAATATCACTATAACATTAAAGAATACAGTGTTTCCTTCCTATGGATCAGTACCTTCTAAAATCCAAAATTCCTTTCCCACAACCTGTTTCATGCGCCCATAGATTGTCTCCTAATCTCAACATGTTGACACAAAGTGTAACTCAGAGCAAAGTGGCCATAATGACAGCCAAAGGTTAGGTGTCCTCAGAGATTAATGACGCGCTGGAGGATGGCTAATTTAATTTAAACTGGGATCATCACATGGTGGCCCGCTGGCCATCCCTGGCTCAGGTTCTATTAAACTGATGTGGCAGGGTGAAGCCACCTGCACTGCTCCAGCTTTCTGGCATTTTCCGAAGAATAGGCCCATGGTCACGAGCACTGGGTAATTACCGAAAAAAACAAGATCGTGGACACAAACAGCTGAAGTGAGTTTTCTTCAGCAGGTGGATGGTCACAAAATGGATGCCCACTTGATGCCTCCCACTGGAGGTGTACCAGGCACAGCCAACTGCATGGAGGGCTCGATGGCCTGGGAATGCCTGGGGGTGTCACTCAGGAGAAGCTGTGGAAGTTACGGGACATAGAGATGCCTGGGCTTTTTGTTCTAATCACGATGCTTGAATGGACTAAGAAGAAAAAGAAATGTATGGAGATACATGGTTAATTACAGGGAAAATTATACAGACAGAAATGGCTTGGGGTGAAATTAATGTATAGGGGTGGACTTTTCCACAGCTTTAAAGTAACACTAGGTAGCGTTCAAAATCATTGTAACTTTAACTTTTGGAGGGTAAGAATATGCCTACTGCTCACCCTTGATTTCAGTGCTGTAAAAATTAACTACACTATGCAAATCTAATGGAGCTCAAAGGCAAAAATACCAAATCTTACCTAGTGTTCCTTTAATGTAACACAGGAATATGGTAAAGGGTATATTTTTGAGTCCTGAGGGTTCTCCACCTGTGATGGGCAGGAAGTTAGTCATAGCAGAGGCCAGCAATAGCCATGGGCAGCTGTCCCACAGCCTTCCAGCCAAAACTATCCATAACCACCCAAGCATTTGCTGAAAGCGGGCTGGTATTTCTGTCTGTCCACTGGGGGGGGGGGGTGTCTGTTTGGAAGCAGCCATAATGATTTCACACCCTCTCACTGCTTAGAAGTGGTAACAATTTCAGCAGTGTTACTGACACTCGGGGCGATGGGCGTCTGGGGGCTTATTCAGAGCTGTCAAAGAATCTCACACATTGTTTATAGTGGACGGTAACGAAGACTGAAGGTGAAAAACCTGTTGTTGGCGGAAAAGCAAGGCTCTGAGGTTAGGTCCAGCCCTTGAGTCTGAAAAGTGTCATAATAAAGATGCTAATATTATCCAGCTTAGTCACTGGCCATATTAAGAAATGAAGGGCCAGGCTTTGGTGTGGCTATTCCGACGCCATGAGTCACATCAGACTGACTCATAGCACATCCATCATGTCCAGCCAGGCACTAATATTCTGCCCAATGTCCAAGGGAGTGATCCTGGAAATGTCAGTGGACAGCTGGTGGCTAAAATGTCTGATTTAACAGGATTAATTGTGATTGTGTTTTCATGACCCGAAGCTCTGAGGAGAATTGACATAAAACTAATTACAGCACTTTACTGCAATACTCTGTCTTAACAAGGGTGTTGATATGTAATCTACAATTACAGACTAAATCATACTATAATCATACATAATCATTTACTGCTAAATCATACCTATGGGTGTTCTGGGGGGTCCTGAACATTGAAGAAACACACACACAGCAAAAATGCTTTGAAAATAAAAGGTGAAAAGACATCCAGAAAAAGATGGACTGCGTGGATTTAGCCACAAATCAATTTCTATAGGATATCTGCCATTTGGTGGGAAAGTATGCGGAGCAGTTCTTTGGATAGTCACTATTGTGAAGTACAGGAGGTCCCCGGGTTACGTCAGTCCTGAGTTACGATGTTTCGTGGTTACGACACGTCTCCCATTTACTGTATAAAGCCTTGTTTCGACTTAAGTGGTTTTGCGTCGTAAATGTCGTAACGTGAACTTCATGTGTGGTGTGCACGGTGGAAGAATACACGGTTACGCGGCTCGGGGCCGAGGAGGATAGGTGTTAGGATAGGATAAGTGCTTACAGTATGTTATTTACGTACAGTATGTACGTATGTTCCGACTTACACCGAAAATCGGTTTACGACGCGACATAGGAACGGATCAACGTCGTAAGTCGAGGACCCCCTGTATTACGTTTTTTTTTCAGCAGTGTTATCACCATTTGGAAGAGAGTGTGTTGGGCCCTATGTAGAGTGTGAAGCTCTAATGGGTTGGCACAGGATATTTTACATCTTATCTTGTGATTATAATAATATCTTATCATCTTATATTATGATTATATATATAATTTATTTTAATAATTTACACACTGATCAAAGGAACAGGCCCAAACTTGGAGGAAGAGCAATAATATTGACCAGTGGAGCACTAATTTGTTGTGTGTCTGAGTGAATAGCATTAATGAGGACCAAATCTAGAAGAGATTACATATTAAAAAAGAGATATTGTGAGTTTTGTCGTTATAATCAACCTGAAATTATTCTGATCAACATTAACGCTGCAGACAGGTTGAAAACCTTAATACAAACACTTTGAGTCGTGGATATTGTCTGACTTCTTCAGGTCTGACCTTCATTATTTGTTCCTTACTGCAGAGATATCTTTCTCTTTCTGCTGAGAACGTCTGAAACGTTTCGGGTTCTAGCCTCCTCGTCTATATTCAGAGCTGTATGCTAAGTCCCTTAGCATTTAATGACCTGAAAATGACACTGCTTTTGTTTTTACAGTCCTGAGGGGGATTTGTGCTGAGCCGAGGCCAAGGCCTGGTGACATCTGAGCCAGAACCAGTGGGAAAGTGGATCACGTCGAAAACTGCAGAGCTCGTGCATTATGGGTGGATGTCAGAAGCACTATGTGCAGATCCTCCAATTCCCAGAGTGCCTCGATCAGGTGACACACCCACACACGGAGAAGTAGGCAGGTATGGAGGAGTCTTACATCATCCACTGTGACTGGATCGAAGACAGGGGAGATTATTTATTAACAACACCAGTGACACCTTTCCTCGCCATCTACAGCTGATGCAATCCCACTCTAATGAGCCAGAAATCATTGTGTAATAAACAAGGTGGCACACATTATTTCATTGTACATTACCCTGTCCTAATGCATGATTTGTGATGTTCTGGATGGTACCTACTCAATGCAGATATTTTGTTTTTTTTCACTAGGCAAATAAGGGTACTTTTTAGTTGCTGCTCACGCTGGATTCAAAGCAAGCAGAGTAGGGGCTAAACGTGATGAGTAAACCCTGCAGAGAGCTTATTGACCAGAAAGACTTGTCAGTCACCACGAAATACACTCATCCATCACAAACTAGCCATGTGTAAAACCTCCAAGTTACATCAGAGATCACATTTGTGTTTATCCGACACACAATGGCATCTCATAAAAATACACCAGGATCTTTTCCAGAGGTTCAAACCAGGTTTGAAACAGAGGTTCGAGCAAGATGTGCAACAATGAAAAAACTCTGCTGATCTATGAGCCCTGGTTTTGAAAAAGTGACCAGGGAAAAGCACGTTGAGCCGTGGGGAGTCAATACCATTCAGTGGAAAAGCACCAATTATCTCCTCCAAAACCTACTGTGCAAAGGTTTGTGCTGTAGATAGCAGGCACTTCAGAACTTACCCGCCTCCTAGCCTGAGTAATCACAGAGGTGGACCTGCGTTTATGTGATGGTGCAAATATAAACATAGCAAAACAAGCACAATGAGTTCACGAGATTTAATATTGCAAAAATGAAAATGGAGAAGAAAAACAACAAGGCTAAAGTAGCTAAAACCACTTTCTTTTGCTCACTCCTCTGCCACTCCTAGGCGCCTTGTGTTTTTAAACAAAGGATCGTTCTCAAAATGTGTTGAAACAGATCATTGTGAACAGGGCTGTTTAGACAGGGTAAGAAAAGTGCTGTGTCGTTTGATCCTTGTGGTATTTTGTCCAAAGCCAAGACATTTCATTAAGAGCACTGTGTTTGTGGATAAGAGCTTATAGGTGTCCCATTTATGTACTTCTCTTTCCTTCTGTTCATCTCCAGTTTGTTTGATTTGCCAATCTGCTCATGCTTTGTCTATTTGCTTTTCTCAGTAAGTACAGAACTGTCCTCTCACAGTGGAAAGAGAGACCTTTGGATTAGTTCAGGTCTCAGAGGCTCCTGTGTCTCTGTGATGAAAGCTTTAAGAAATGTTTACCTGATTGGGGCAGTCTTGGTGCCCATTTCTCCATGTTTTCTCATGAAATGAGTCACAAGAGCTACACTATAGTTCAAACACATTTATGACCCTATAAAAACACATTTAATAGATTTTTTTAAATAGCTACATAATTAGTCAAAGATTACTTGGTGACATCGGTGGAGAGATTTTAATGAAGTCTGAGCATGTTTTAATGCCACTGTGCAAAAGCATAGGCCACAACACACACTGACACTTATTGAAAAAAATGTCATTGTCTTCAGGATATTGAGCCGGGGGAAGCGTGTTGTATTTCAATCTAGACGACAGATTGCTTGGAAACTAGATCCAAAATCCAATCTAATGTAATAACTGAGAGGCTGACATGGTTTATTATTCAAAGCCTTTTGTATTTGTGTGGGCCAGTTCGAGCATCCATCAATCACTGGACAGGTGGCAGATCTGACCATTCATACATTAACAACCTAGAGCTGATTAAAACAGGGTTGATTTTGTTTAATATAGTTGTATAAATACAGAGTTAACCACATTGTTACATAGTTAGATTTACATTTCTGTTTACATTAATGTATTCCCTGCATTAAAAAGGATGCACTACTGATTTTTAGTTTCTTTCCATGTCAATAAATAAATAAATAAATCATTATTTCTATTTTTGTGGGTTTTTAGATAAATGCAGCATTTAAACACTGTAGCTGACCTTCAAATTGTGTGACAGTTTCATGATGAATGACCAATACAAATGTTCCAAATTTACTTGATATAAAATCTTTTTCCATATAAATGTTGTTTGTTATTCCTGCAAATAAAGACCACACATGCAATAATAAATTTAAATAATTATAATCTAATTATAGTGCGGCACAGTGGCACAGCAGGTAGGTGTCGCAATCACATAGCTCCAGGGTACTGTCGGTTGTGGGTTCGAGTCTAATTTAGGGTGACCAGATCTGAGATGGTGAAAAAGAGGACCCGTCTCCGGGGTGGGGGATGACTATTAACGTGCAGACTGACCAATTAAATGTTTACAGAGAAGGTTATCGACCAATAACGGTAGCTCTACAGTCAGACCGTCCAATCCGAAGATTTTAGGCCACTTCACCACGCCCCCTTCTCACTCAAGCGAACCAATCGGAGTAGGGGAGGGCGGGACTAGTTTGTGAACGAAACGCTTCTCGAAATTCTATGTAAGCTCTAGAAAAACAAAATTCCGGCCAGACATTTTTTTAAGTCTAAAAAAGAGGACATATCCGGGTAAAAGAGGACATATCCGGGTAAAAGAGGACGTCTGGTCACCCTACCTAATTATAATAATACAGTTCTTTTTCTAGTAGACTCAACTTATGGACTCCACCCATAGAAATACTTTAACCATCTAATAGTTAGCATATGCTAAGATGGGCACAATAATTAAAATTGCATAGCTGTCTAAAGCTGTCTTCTCAGTAATCCATGGGAACAGAGAGTAGTAACAGAGAGTAGATGATGTGCATGTGTGTTAAGTCATTTCACTTTGTTTCACATGGGTGTGTTTTTGTAGTAGCACAGTGTTGTCAAAGGAATGCCCTTAAAACAGCAGGGGGAAAATATCATTTTGCATGTCAGTTGATACACTATATCACATGCCAGAAATTTAAAATACAGACACATCTGGACCACAAAACATATGAGCTTTTCAACTCTTTCCTTTAGTGGGGAATATCAAATTACAATATTCCATTGTTGCTGGTGCTAACACAACATCTACAGGTTAACTACAGTGCTGGCAAGCGGAGTGCCTGTCATTGTTGAGCTGGGGTTGGAAATGTAGTGTGTTTTGTTAGCAGTAAGTCAATATTGCCTGAAATGTTGCAGCGCTGTGGGGAGGGCAGGCAGGTGAGCTGGGTGGCATGTGTTAGGAACAGCAGGAGGATGGTAATCAGAGATTTTTTCCTCATGCAGGAAATTGCCCACAGTGAATGAAAGCCAGCCAGGTTCACTTTTATCAGCGAACACACTCAACGGAAGTCCACACATTTTTAAGGCAACCTCTTGCATCTGAAATCAAACACTTGTGATAAGACATCGTGACTGAACAGTAACACAGGCTAAATCTCCTCAAGACATTTTTCAGAAATGTATTTTTGATAGTTCTACACTATAATGAGATCATTTATTTGTAAATACCAGGTGTTTGCGTTTGGGTTTTCTTTGACTGAGTATCGTGTGCCCAGCGCATTGTAGTATTCAGATCACAGGTAAATGGTAGAGGGATCATTAGCTACCCCCTTTCCCAGGTAAGATGTATGTAGCTTTTGGGAAACTGGGCCCTGGCTGAGAATTCATCACAACTCAGAGATCATAGAACTTGCTTAAGTTTATTAAAATCCCACACTACAGGATTTTTAAAAAATGAACCAATGAACTGAATGAAACTGTTGGGTCAGATTGAGGTCGGATCACGTTCTCCACTGCTAATTTAATCCCACAGTTAATTTGGGATGAACCACACCATGAAAACGAACCAGCGCGCAATTTATTCATTAATTCATTGCCTATAACCACTTATGGTATCATTAGTTCAGGGTCACAGTTGGTTTGGAGCTTACTGGAATTGCCCTGGACCAGGTGCCAACCCATCACAGGTCACAACATACACATTCACTCACTCACAGCTATCGACAATTTAACATGGCTAATCAACCTACAATGTGTGTTTTTGAACTGAGGGAGGAAACTGGAGCACCCGGAGAACACCCACACATACACGAGGAGAACACACCACACTCCTCACAGACAGCCACCTGAGACATGGCTCAAACCCCGAACCTCAAGACACTGAAGATGAGTGACAGCAACACTACTTGTTGCACCTCCGTGTTCAATGTTTAACTAGAAAGTGCAGATGTAAAATGCCCAAGTATATACACCATTGTTAGACCCTGCTAAGCCTAGCACCCCCGGGGCTTTCATCTTACTGGCCTATTTCAATGGATTACCATGTTTATGGATCACATTCTGGATGAGATAACTTCAGTTAATATGATTGATAATGTGGGCTTGATAGGAAGCAGGAAGGAGGGGGGCATGTAAGGGCTGGGGATTGTGAGTCTGTGAATGTGTAATAAACACTGGGTATGAACAACCATGAAGGACAGAACCTGCTGTTCTATGAAGGAGATGTCACACGACCAAAAGGTTGCATTGTAAATGATTTACATTACTAAGAGTCTGAAAGGACAGCAGTAGGACTGGTGACCTCTCTACAGCGTCGGTATACAAGCTGTAATTTCAGCAGTGTGTGGATATTCACCGGAATGGCAAAAGAAATGAGTCACAGTTAGATAGAAAAGACTTGGAAGCAGGTTCATAGCAGTGCGCTGCAGTGACATTAAATTCTGTAACATCAGAGGTGTTTGATCTGGAGACGTATATGGATAGTACAGCAGGGAATGTGCAGAGAGTAAACCGAGACTTTATTACACAGCCTCCGTATTTTAAAGTGATAGAGATGTTTCCTCATATCTGTGATTTACAGCTTTGGACAGAGAGGGGTAGGGAAGATAAATATATAAGAGAGAGAGTGAGCGAGAGAGAGAGAGAGACAAGGAGAGGATTGGCCAAAACTAGACCATTAGCATCACCTGCTGGTGCTAGTTGGTAATAACATGTAAGCTTTGTGCACAAGAGAATTTACAGTCAGTATGGAATTTTATTTATTTATTTATTTATTTATTGCTTGATTGATTGATTGCAAATGAAAAAGTAATATTTTATTATTTTCCCAACCTGTTGAATGCCCAAAAGAACATGCAGAAGTAAAACACTCTTTTTTTATGTCAGTGAATATATAAGACTTGGAACCTTAAGTTATTGAATTCTGCTGCTATAATGTACCCCCATAGAGACCACTTTTATTCAGTGGCACACACACTGATATATACAGCTGATATAAGTGTATATATATCCCTTGAATCAACTGAAACCTCATCTTCTTTGCAGTGCTGTCACGATACTAAAATTCTGACTTTTAATACGATACCTGTCTAAATATCTCCATACCGGCACTGACACGATACTATGGTAAAAACCTAAAACACCAGGATAAGTAATGTATGTTCTCTACAAGCTGAGGGTGGTTGGCAAAAACGCTGGTATCTGCTTGTTATGTGTGACGCCACACGTGAAGTTTCACTATTTCTGCCTCAATCAATTATGTGATCTCAGTAGGGTCGGGCGGTATAACGATAATATCGTATACTGCGGAATTTAAAAATGTGGACGGTAGCTCAAAATGAGGGCGGTATTTCTGACGTGTGTGTGGTGTGTCAAATTTCTGTTGTGTCTTTAAAAGTCGATAAAAATGTTCATGTAAGAGAGCCACAGGGAGGGGGCGCTGTGGGAGCTCAATGACGACTGAGGTCACGGTCTGAAAACGGGTGGAGAAAAGCAAAAGCCCAATAACCCACAGCAGTTATGGGAGTGGGAGTGGGCAGTGGGAGCTGTGTCTTCCTGAGCTCTGTCTCAGGAGCAGACAAGCCGCGGAGAGAGCTGTTTCTCCCGCTCATGGTCATTCCTGGTGTTCTAACGAGTTGTGCTACCAGTGATTCTCTTCTATAGTGGCACTTGTTGGAAATACAGCTCTTATTTTAAATCACTCCTTCTTAAAGTATCAGTACTCATTATATGTGGTATTGTATCATTTATAATGACAAAGGATTGAGACACTTTTCTAGTATCAGTATAATGTGCAACACTACTTCTCTAAGCTTTTGAAAAATGCTGCAAATGCTAGGGGTGGGCGATAACAATATTCTTGGCGATATGAACAAAACACAGAAAAATACTTGTATTAATTTCAAATTAAATTAATTTCTAACATATTACCATGATTTATTGCACATCTGATATATTGTAACCTCCACAAGCCACTTTTTTTGGAGCAAATTCCTCCACCTCAGAGCCACTTTCTGCCATACTTCGCTGTGGCTAAATGACTCGTGTAAAGAATGTATGCTGTATTATGGGTAACTGCATGACGTCATTTCATATCAAGTCTGAATATCACTAATATCACAATATTGCAGCAGGTAGTGTCGCAGTCACACAGCTCCAGGGATCTGGAGGTTGTGGGTTTGAGTCCCACTCCGGGTGACTGTCTGTGAGGAGTTGGTGTGTTCTCCCTGTGTCTGCGTGGGTTTCCTCCAGGTGCTCCGGTTTCCTCCCACAGTCCAAAAACACACGTTGGTAGGTGCATTGGTGACTCAGAAGTGTCCGCAGGTGTGAATGTGTGAGTGAATGTGTGTCTGTGTTGCCCTGTGAAGGACTGGCGCCACCTCCAGGGTGTATTCCCGCCTTGTGCCCAATGATTCCAGGTCGGCTCTGGACCCACCGTGACCCTGAACTGGATAAGACGTTACAGATAATGAATGAATATTATAATTGTGTTCAATATGGCACAGGTCACTAACCATTTTGCCATTCACCATTTTGCTTTTTGACACCTGAGTGAGGCATACCTAGGCCCGGGAAACTGCTCTTACACCGTCTGGAATGACGTAGGACCCCCATGTCCTCCAGTATCAGACGTGGAGAACCCTGCGGACCACGAGACCCCAGCTCTGTCTGCAGACAGTGTGTAGAAGACAAGGAACAGCCTGTGGAGTGTGCTATGAGCCCCAGAGTCCAGCAGCAAGCTTTAAACTCTCCTCCGGAATTAAGAGCACTCTCAGCTGGAGCACTGCTCCTGGGGCCAATCTCAGCTTCTCGCCACCGTTTGCAGCCAGAGGTAGGGTCCAGCGGGGCCCTCCCATTCACTTTCGTCCTCTGAGCAGCATCCTCTCAGTTTCACAACAGGGAGAGTCTCCATGAGCCGCTTCAGAGCCCGGGAGAAAAGTCCCCTACACTAAAAACAAGGCACTTGAAGAGTGCTACATTTGGGATGAGTTGGAGCAGTGTTTGTCATCTAGAACCAATCATCTAACATCAGTACCAGACCTCACTAACATTCTGGAGGCTGCATGCAATCAAATGCTCACAGAAATGTTCCAGCATCTAGTGTGGACCGTTCTTACAAGAGTAGAAGCTTGCACTGCACTAAAATGACGGGAAAACTCCTTTGAATTCCCTTGAATTCAGAAGAAATTCTAGATGAGCACAGTGTACTTCTTGTTTGTAAATATCAAGGAACGTTTTACAGCTAGCAGTGTTATAAGTAAGAGAACTCACTGCCTTGAATTGGCTCAGAAAGCTGGAGCCATGCTCTATACCATTTGCTGTAATGAGACAGGCTCTGGGACTGAGTATAAGAGCTGTAGTGAATGAGGGCACTCTGCTGCTCCTCTGATTGACTGCAGATCTAGGGAGTGAGTGGAAGCAGAGCTGTCTCTGTCAAACACAAAGACTCCACTGCTGTTCAGATGCAGAGAATGGAGTTCCAGGTTTCCCCAAGCAAACAGAGCACTTCCATTTAAACTGGGCCCAGTGACAGGGAGCATGAAGGAGGGCACAGAGGAGATGGGGCTGTGGGGAGAGGGATGGGTATGAAAGCCCCTGTAAGCATATATAGCAGAGCAGGGGAAACAACTGCTCTTTCAGAGCATGGCGTACACATTCACAGTCACCATAGTGGATCAACTGGAACTGGGAAGAACACACCTGAGGTGGGGACAGGACCACAGTCTTTCAGACCCCACAGCTGTAACATTACCATAACTCCCCACCCCTGCCTTCTGGTGATGTTTATAGATTCTATGTTGTACTGGGGAACACACAGTATTTACAGGGAAACAGCTACTCTTCTGCTTTCCAATCAGTCATAGGGGCACAAATGTAAATAATGTATTTTTTGAAAACCTTAAGTGGAAGGTTACTCGGCTATAGTTGCAAAATGAATAATTAATTAACACTAAAGATTTTTTTTAAATAGGACCCTTGTTGCAGAAACAGTTGCAATATAAATCTCAATTTTTGAGTTTGTGTTATCAATTCCCTTTTTATGAACTAACATGAGTAAAAACTAAATGGAACAGATTTAGATAGTTTTTTCTAGGTATGAGCAGTGACTAGATTCTGTGTTAAACTTACTACGTTTTGTTCTTTCTAGGTATCAGCACTGGCCCTTGCCCCATTTGTACTAGTTGGGATACACATTCTGTCTGAACACTTAAGCATTTTTGAGAGTCGCTCTGGATAAGAGCGTCCGTTAAATGCTGTAAATATACATGTTGTAGTCTTTATTTTTGGTATACTATAAAAGGCTGTCACCAAAACATGTTATAAATGCCTTGTTTGTTCCGTAAATGATTTTCTTTTAAACATTTACAAACATCCATCAAAACTGGCTCTGACTGAAAGCGTAAGCCCTGTCACGTATCGGAAAGACGCTGGAGCATTATGGGAAATGTAGTGTTTGTAGTGAATTTGCGCGGCGTGTCCCGTAGTTCTGCTTAGCAACCCAGGCTAAAATTGAGTTCTAACCGCTGTAATATTAGTGGGGCCAAGCAACATTTTTATGACGACCTTGGTGCCGCACATAATGTGCATTTGTGGAATGAGGAGTTATTTTGCTTTGTACAGTTTTTTTATTATTATTGTCAGCCCAAAATTAGCCCCAGTTTAGCTTGTGGAATGGTGGGATTAGACTCATCCTACAGACCCAGAAAGTACTAGGCCATTTATATTCTCTAGGACTCTATGGACAGCTGTGACATTCCCGGGAATTAAGTTTAAGCGCTCCTCATGAGCTCCACCAGTGGCCTATGTGTCACACATTCCCTATTAAGCCAATAGTAAACATGGCTGCCCCTCTGTGGATTGCACACTTGTTTGGTCTAGGAATCTTCCATGGATGTGAGTTGTGCTTCATAGAAAATAAATAATAAATAACTGTTGATTTTTGATGAACATAGTTTGCTTCTTCTTTGTGGTATTTTTTAATTATTATTATTATTGTAGCTTCTTTAGGTTGACATGTGTGAGCTGCTTAAAACAGGTTGAAGCCCATCATCAATTAATGAGTGACCAAGGTAGCATGCCAAGAGTGAACGTCAAAGCCTCCAGCCTCTCAGATTTCACCTCAGGTTAAGACTAGGGTAATGAGAGAAGGATCAACAAGGAGATGAAAGAACTCATCATTATCCCACCACCTGAGAGCCTCCTAACTCCCTGAACACAAGCCGGGTAAGACATCGCTTTTATTTTGCCTTTTAAGGCATCATGTCTCCACGTTACTTACAGTTTAGATTAGGTACTAAATGATAACAGCATCGGTTGGACGATTCTAGTTCTGTTTACTTTGGAGTAAATTCATTTAGGAAATAGCAGTGACAAATGTGGTTAACTGATTAACAGTTGGCCAAACCAATACTGTAAAATGAAGGAGATTGCACCAGTCACAGAATGGGAAGATATCACTGCAGCTGGAACAAAATGATGCTTTAACAGGGAATGGAAAATCTTCCTTAACTTATAATGTAAGTCTATGTACAGATGTTTATTTGGATAAATTCCCTTGGTCCATTTGTCATGAGGGTGTCGCACAGTGTAAAGGGCAGCTGAAGTTTTTAAACTACATTTAAACATGAAAGGTGAGATAAATGGTTTTGTCCAAAATACCATTTATATATGATTTGGAAAAACAAAGATAAGATTAAAGCAGTTTAATTAATTAACTACATTTTCTCTAGAGCCCATATATGATGTTTGTTTAAGCTGATATAATTTCAGTCTGGACTGAAAGAGGCCTTCCTCATGAAGTTAAGGTGAATGGGAGAGTTCAACTGCTATAAGCTGTATAATGTTAATATGTTGGATTTTGTGATTTCATATAAACAGTGAATTCAAACTGGGCTTAGTCTCCATATATAATAAACACAGAGTGAATGACACACTAAACTTATACAATACTTACATACTCCAGCCAACTCTTTCATTTGAAAACAGTGAGGGAATTGTTTGCGTGGTGTGATATGTTCTCTTTAAGTACAATCAGATTACCTTCGTTTGTTTCCCTGCAGGGAAGAAACAGGGTGCAATAACTGTGTACGCATTATTTACTGTGTTTCCTTGGAACGCCGTTTCTCTGCACTCTGCTGCTGCTTATATTCTCTGGGCTCCAGATGACATAGATCCCAGTCTCTGAGCACTATTGCGTTACACTCACGTCTTATTCATTAGTCATGCCCAAACTGAACAGGAGCTTAGTGGCTCGGGGTGTTCCAGAAACACTGCCACCCAGTCTTTTTATTAAATATCAAATATGATATGCACTAATTTTCCTGGTTCTTACAGACCTTCAGATGAGTGAGAGCAGTGATGGAGGCATATCAGAAAAACTCCACCAGAAGAACCCGGAGACACAGCCATGGTGTCCTTCAGGACCTGCTTAATAAAGGCTTTAGGACTGGAGGAAAGGAGGCCAATGTAAGTGTAAAACCTAAAGAGAATAGCATTGTTGTTGGACCAACTCCATGTAGCTTCATTATGTTGTTTTAATTATTTTTTTAAAAAAAACAAACAGCTGATTTTTAAAACTTGTGTTATAAATATATGATGAATGGACAAATACACTCTCATAAAAATGGTACTGTACAGTACAGCTATTGTATACTCAGGTACAAACAGTGTAAAAATATATTTCTTTAACTTCCATGCAAAGTTAGGAATGTTATTTCCTTCTCCTGTGGATTTACCATTTTGAAGATGGGTCTATAATTAACAGGAACAAAACTTGAACAATTGACTTCAAAATTCCATTTTGGTTTTCACTCATTCTCTTCTTGTATTGGACCACAGACTCATCCCCAGTTTGGAAGAGCTGAGAGGACTGGGACGCCTGTGTATCTCCAGCCTTTGGCCCTTGACAGCATTATCACCCGCAAAGGAAGCCTGGTGCTGCTGAACGGTCCAAGTGCCATTGAGATCTATAAGGTACAGTCCAAGATTAGAGCTGAATTTCTGGATATATTTACAAAGAGCTTAGTTTAATTTGATTTTAGTATAGGTTTTCCAAAATCTACATTTAAATAAAAAAATGTGTAAAGAAGATGTGTAGAACGCTTTTTAAAATGGTGCTACAAGAAAAACACACCCAGTTGAAAATCAAAGTATAAAAACACTCAAGCCTTTCTACAGGGTGGGCCATTTATATGGATACACCTTAATAAAATGGGAATAGTTGGTGATATTAACTTCCTGTTTGTGGCACATTAGTATATGGGAGGGGGGGCTTTTTAAGATGGGTGGACTTTTAGACTTTTATCTTTGGGGTCATCTGAAGGCAATTGTCTATGCTGTGAAGATACGAGATGTGCAGCACCTGAAACTACGGATACTGGAAGCCTGTGCTAGCATATCTCCTGCGGTGTTACTATCAGTGTGTGAAGAGTGGGAGAAGAGGGTTGCATTGACAATGGGCAGCACTTTGAACACATTTTATAAATGGTCATAAATAACTCATGAAAGATTAAAGTTACATTAAAATCAAACACACCATTGTTTTTCTTGTGAAATTCCCAATAAGTTTGATGTGTCACATAACCCTCTTCCCATTGAAAAAATAAAAATGGCCGACTTCAAAATGGCCGCCATGGTCACCACCCATCTTGAAAAGTTTCCCCCCTCCCATATACTAATGTGCCACAAACAGGAAGTTAATATCACCAACCATTCCCATTTTATTAAGGTGTATCCATATAAATGGCCCACCCTGTATTTTACTATTAGATACTAAATGTTTGGAACATATTCCAATACATTTGGTATAAACAGGAGTGGTGTTTTTGATCCAGAACTAATAATCCACCACCCTGTACCTGATCTTACACTTTAAAAAGGTTGTTACAAGTTCTGTTTATGTTAAGGAAGCAAAAATAGTTCTAGTGGCATCAAAGCCTAGAAATACAGCCTTGGCAGCTTGAACACATTGCAGTTATTCACTCTACTCTAAAACACACTCAAGTGTGTGAATAAACAGTTCCATAAAGCTTGTTCAGTTAAGCCTGCAGCTTTGCCGAGCTGTGTTTAGTAGAGATGTTATAATCAGTTTTTTTTCTGACAAGGTAACCGCATTCCCTGTCTGAGCCAAGCATGCTGTCTTTTTATCCCAGCCTGCTTTCTGTGGTCTTCTGACATCTCTCTCTCTCTTTCTCTCTCTCTCTCTCTCTCTCTCTCTCTCTCTCTCTCTCTCTCTCTCTCTCTCTCTCTCTCTCCCCTCACAGCCTGGGAGGAGGAGGAGTGAGGTAGTGAATGCAGCTCAGGGAACTGATATTTACCTCCCAGCTATCACAGGGAAAACGTCAAACCTGCAGACAGCCCGGGCCAGTCTCAGTCACTCCTGCCCCTATCTGTCCAGCCTCAGACGCAGAGACTCCGCCTCCTCTCTCCTCTCAAACAGAGGCTCAGACTTTAACAGCAAACAGGTGAACACACCCAGCCCCAGGCTCTACACTGATATAGCACACCATCGCTATGGCAACTGGATACCACCTGTCAAACGTATAACCCCTCTCAGAGTTTGTGTGTTTCTGGCAGAGCTGTCTTATTTATTCTATTCTGCATTCTACTAGTAATGCTGTGTTTGTTTTCCTTTACATTTTACTTTCATATATTTACACTAATAACTATGTTATTTTTTTATGTGCCTATTAACACTTTGCCTTGCTTTGCCTTGCCTATCCTGGACATAGTGGCCTTAATCAGACTTTTATAAATAAACCCTATAATGCAGTGCTCTTATGCTGATGTAACACACTAAAGCTGTTATAAATGACCTTACAATAACAATCCAAAATGTAGTATGAAGCCACCCCTGAATATTTGAGGCTGGTGGGAATTGGGGGTGTCTGATTTAAGAAAAAACCCTGAGTGAGTTGGTGTCTAGAGAGTTATAGCCATAAAAGTGTATATAATGAATAGGGAATGCATATTTCACACTTGTCTCATTTACAAAAATGGTTGCCAAAGTTGGGCAACCTGAGCTTTGGCCATAGATTTGGTCTCAGCATTGTTAGGGACACACAAAATGCTTCTCTGTAACCCCTCTAAATTCATGAGGTGCTCCCCTGAGAGCTCTCCAGCTCCTCCCCTACTGGGTGCCACTACAATATGTCATATAAAGATCTGTATTTAGATGGATATTTTGTATTACAACAGTTTATAATTTGAAATTGGATTTAAGTTTGTGATTTGTGGGTGTACTGTCACTTTAAGACCGTGCTGCTTCAGGCTTGGCCTCAAAAGTGTGTGGTTTTAATTCTGTGGGGATATTTGGGCTTGTAGCTACACAGATTTCTTACCATATCACGTCGGGAAAAACTTAGTTTTGGATTTGCTTCTGTCAGAGAGAGAGACAGAGTTTATTTCAAGATATTCTGTATCCTGCATAATTCAGAATAAACAGACGTGTTTTTTCCTTCTTACCCGGCAATGGAAGTTATTCCTTGGACGAGTGCATTGATCAGCTCACACCTCCTCTGTGTCTGGCAGTAAATATAATATTTGCATGTCGTACTATCCTTCCGACCCCTCCCTTTCAGCCTAAACGTCGTCTCGAAATTGAGCTTCTGGGAGGCATAATCGGAATTGTCTGCTCCAAAGATTTTGGCCAAATATTGATAGGGAGAATTCTTTCTTTCCAAAATATTGACATGTCCCTACCATACATATGCAAACCTACACCCCTGAGTCTGAGAGAGCATGACTGGACTCTTTGCGCGCTGGGTGGGTGGAATGGCCCCTCCTCTCCCCTCAGCTCTCTGCTCACGGTGGCAGCTTTTTCAGGTGTCTGCCAGCTGATGTAACAGATCTGGGCAGTTTGTGTTCTATTCTGCTGCATTAGACTGTGCAGTGCTTTTGCATTAGTTGCAGTTTAGAAATAAGTGGTGGGCTGACCTCAAATATCTTCAAGAAAACATATGTTTTCATGGTGGTCTGTGTTTAACATACTTTCAGTGTAATATTTGGATCCCACTGCACACACCCTTTCACCTCCGCAGAATTACCTAAAGGAACAGAAGGAGTCAAGGCGGTCCAATGTAACTGTGACAATGACGTACCTGGGCCAGGGAAAGCCTGGAGTCACCCCGGATGAGATGAAGGTGCTCCAGCAGATTTGCGGCGGGGAGAACATCTGTGTCTTTAAAGGATCTGTGCAGGCTGGAGGTAATAATTACCGCAGACGCCACACACTGTGAAGCCATGGAAGTGGAAATCCAATAATTCAGGCGGTTCTGAAGCATGGTGTTCCAGCTCAGTGGGAAATGATTGCGGTGAGTGTGCTGGCCTGTAAGAATAACCCAAGTCCCTGCTGTGTTGTGCAGAACAGTTTCAGTTCACCTCCCAGAGACACCTGGGCTTCCCATTCAGTGCCACCTTCTACGTCAATGGCCTCATGGCAGGCAGGATCAGCACATGCTGCGAATACCGCTACAGCCCTGGCTTCCAGCAAGGACGCAAGAGCTGCTTCAAACTCACACGCCTTAATGGAGGAAAACCCTGCTACAAGTGAGTGCTGCAGTATGATAATTGATATTTTATGAAGCATAGTAGCAAGAAGCAGTTTGTCATTTGTTCCAACAAAACACAGCCAAGGATATTTAAAGGAACATGAGATGTTGGCACTGGTGTACAGCAGATTGTGCCAGTGCCTCTCGTTATAATACAAACCTCGGGCATATTGCTGTGATTATATCACAGTTCTGTTATCTTTGTTTATTGTTAGGTTTTGAGAAAAAGAAGGTGGGGGGGTTTGTTTGTTTATCAACACTCCACAAGGTTAAATATTTCCATTCTATCAGGCACATCCCACTTGTTTGTAAGCAATTGCTTCGTTGCTAGGTTACGTGGGTATGTGGTGGAGTAATACTTAAAGAGTTTTGGTCAGAGTACCTTTATTGTGTACTATTGAACAACTGCTCGCTCCTTTAAGACTGAATGTAATGTTTTTTTTTATAGGTGTGTGAATTCAAGACACGGTATTGGTCAGCAAGATAAAGTCATCAGATCTCCCAGCAATCACAAAGCCATCAAATCTCAGGAAAGTTAGTATTAATTTAGTTTATTACTGTGGGTCTTGGAAAGAATCCCTGCATCAGATTACTGTCTATGAGGAGAGTGGTGTGCTCCCTGTGTCTGTGTGGGTTTGCTGTAGGTGCTCAGGCTTCCTGCCACAGTCCAAAAAAGCATAATTCATGCATAATTGTTGTCTATGAAATTCTTTACTTGTAGTGTATACTCAACCATATCAACCATAAAATTATGTCTACCTCCTTGATTCTACACTCACTGTCCCTTCTTAGAGGACTAGATGGCGACCAACACAAACTGTGCAGCAACAAGGTGGACCAATACAGTAGGTCCGTCTGAGAGTGGAAAATGAATGTGGACGCAATGTTTAAAACTCAAGCAGCACTACTTTGTCTGATCCAACTGTACCAGAGCAACACACACTAACACACCACCACCATATTCAGTGTCACAACAGAACTGAGATTGATCCACCAGCCAAATAATACTTCCTTTGTGGTGGTCCCATTTGGGGTCCTGACCACTGAAGAACAGAGTGAAACAAACAAAGTGTGCAGGGCAAGAGTCTAATTTTAGAACTACAAAGTGCTCTTGTCTGGTCAGTGGAGCTGATAAAATGGACAGTGACTGTAGAAAACAAGGATGTGGTCATAATGTTATGGTGGTTCGATGTATACGGCTTTGGTGATTTCAAACTATTGAAAGTTATTCTGAATTAATCGTTTTGCTTATGAAAACTAAATAGGTGTAGGTGTGATGGAGTCCTGCCCTTCCTCACCTTTATTCATCCCTCTGGGAATGGAGAGATCAGTGCGGAGGATGAAAAAGCTTCCCAAAGAAGGAGCTGATGTATCCACGGACAGTGAAGACCTGAACACCAGCGTGAAAGAGAGGAAACGACACAAACGGAGTAAAGGACGTCTCAGTCAACAGAGAGATGACAAGGTCTCAGAGGAAACCCAGAATATCCCAGGAGCTAAAGGAGGAGAGAATAAATCGGTGGATACCAATCAGCCGAGATCTGAGGCCAGAAGCTCAAACAATACCAAAGACCACGGCACAGAAAAACCAGAACCTGACATCAGAGTCCGAACCACAGGTGAGAGCTCATTATGACATAGCATGGCAGATGCTCTCATCTAGAGCAGCTTAATAAACATGATGCAGGTTAATATAGAATTACGTGTCTTGCCCATTGACCCTCATTGGAGTACACTCTCAAAAAAAGATACATTGTTGGTCACTTAATGTACAAACAGTGTAATTGTACCTTTTAAAGATACAACAGTGGTTTTAAAGTCCTGTTGTTTTCCTTAAAGGAACATTACATTCTCTTCACCAGAAGGAGAGGTGGAAATTTGTGATCTTTAATTATACAACTGTGTAAGATAAAAGAACATAATATACATGCTGGAGATGTATTGGGGCGTATGAAATCAACACCATTTTAAGATCTATAGTTATAATATAATAATTATGTTCCCTAATTAAAGGTACTGAGTATATTCCCTTGATGGTACCCCCACAGAGACATCAAAAAAATACCACTTCGGTGACCGTTTGTCTGACAGTGTAGAGTGGCATCCCAGGTGGGGAATTGAACCCTAGTCTCCCACAGTGTTACCCACTATGCTGTAATAATAGACAAACAGGTTCCAGTAAGGTCTGTTTAACACATTTGAAGAGTTAGGAGTTCACTTGGCTGCACACCACGCAGCTTTGACGTTACAAGCATCCTCTCTCCTGGTAAATCTCAGTGCTGTTTTTCATTGTCTGAGATCCACAGAATAAAAAAATGGGGAGTTAAAGACGGTTGTATTTCTCAAAGATTCATTGCAGGTCGGAGAAGGCATGAGTAAGCACAGTGGAAAGAAAAGGCCGGCTCCTCCGGAACCCAATGGCAAAAGCAGAAACGGGGAAAGACTGAGAGACTTCTATGAGGAATGTGTTGAAATGAGCACTGGTCTGGAATCAGGCCTAGATCAACAGAAGTGGTTCAAAGCAAACAGTGAGTAAAGAAGTGTGGCTCGTTGCTCACGGACAGGGTTCCCCCTCGAGCCTTTTAAACCCGTTCCTACTCAGTCAATCATTCGAACATAAAGTTTCATACTGCAGCACAAAGTAGCTTAGTTAGTGCACTGAGAAGTTAAAGCGACCTGGAGAATTAATACAGACTTTATTTTTTTTTGATCTTCTGAGTCATCCACTCTCAAGATCCAGCAACTTTGGACTTCTGAAACCTCCAACACCCTTCTCCAGCTTTTAGAAATCGAGGCTTACTTTTGACTTGCTATGCTATGCTAGTTAGTATATTTATACCATTATTACATACTGTTTAGCACTGTTATTCTTCTCAAATTACACACATCTTTGCATTCTGGTTTTAGAGCATGAAAGGAATAAGATTAAAGAGCAGATCACCATGGCTCCTCGTCCAAACGGCTCCGTTTCCGAGGTGGAGCTCAGTGAAGAAAGCGACAGCAGCGTCCTCAATTCAAACACAAGGAATCTCAGGAGGAACACCAAGCCGCCTGACGGATCTCACCAGGGTTAGTCTGTAAATCGCCACTGAAATCTACCTTTTGAGAAGACTGTACAGTTTTATCACCGAGCACTGGTGTTTGTTTTGAAATCTGTTTGCAGATGCTCCAGAGAATGACACTTTAGAGAAAGAACAAGAACTACAGAAACAGGTTGGTTCAGTCTCTGAAAGCTGATGTCACAAATTGTCAACCACAGTTTTAATTTGAGAATGTTTTTCACAATTTCTCATATCTAGCACTGGTGGTATGAGTCTGGGGTGTTCTCCCAATATCTGTGTGGGTTTCCTCCAGGTATTCAAGGGACTGGGCGATTGTGAGAAGGGCTGGGTGAATGTGTGTAACTGTCCAGAGGAGTGAGTGAGTGTGTGAGGGACTGAGTGAGAGTGTGAAGCCCCGGTGATGGACCTGTGGTCTGTTCAGGGTGTGTTCCTGCCTTGCGTCCACCTACACACAGTCTTTCCATTGCTGTCTGTCATTGAAATCACTGCTTTCCATGTGTGTGAGAGCATTCTAGAAGGGTAAAAAGGATGAACTACTTACTATAGCATTCAGCTTACTCTAAACATTCTACCTTAGAAATACTCATTTTACAGGAAAGGTGGAGCATCCAAATAAAGTGTTACCAACATTCTTAACTTTAAATGGAAGTTATGGTGAAACATTTTATCCAAGTCATTTGGGAGTCATTCTTTATGAAAGTGTGAGCCATTTTAAATACAAAACCCATTTCCAGAAAAGTTTGGAGATTTTGTAAAATGCAGTAAAGAAATGAATCTGTGATTTGCTGATGACTGAGTGTGTTGCTAATTGTAATTTTCTTTCCATTGAAAACACTAAAAATTTTTTGTACTTTGTTTTTTGTCTTTGTTCTTTTGTTTGTTAAATAAAGTTTCATGTAAATAAACAAAATACAGATTTCAGTTTTTAAGAAAGTGTCCAAACTTTCTCTGGGAATGGGTTTTTTGAAGAGTTTGTTCAAAGCGTACGACAGACACTTGTAAAAAATGAAAAGGTACAGTAGAGGTACACAATTGTCACTATAGGTACAAACAATGTAAATGTACCTTTAAAGGTACAGCAGTTTTACCAGTGGTAATTTACTGTGATATTACACCATTTCTTTCTTTTTTTTTTTTACGTTATTCATCTTTCCATTATTTCACAAACAACATCATTTATTATTCATATAATTCATATGGACCTTCTGCTCTCGTGTCAGCTTTTAGCCTCAGTTTGTCCACCAGGATGAACAAGAGGATCTAGTGTCCAAAAATCCCTCCCAAACTGGAGCTGAAAAATTCCTCACAGTTCAGTAGAGAAAGCCAGAGAGAGAGAGAAAGTTGGCATTCTCAACTCCATCGATCCATTACTCACTGCCCAACACATTCCTTTACCACGTCTTTCTGATTTATTCTGAGATTAAATCACCAAATCTATTTCAAATGATATTTATTGTAGGCCACTGGCGTCTAGACAGAAGACTTAAAGTAGGATTGCATCCCAAATCCATTATATAACATGTTCCATACCTTAAAGACAGAGAGCAGGAAGTCCAACAGCACTGAGCCATCTGTAGCTAGAGAGTGAGATAACAGTGAGTTATACCCTCAGTCTTGTGACCCAGGGCTGTTTATATCAGGAAACCCAGAGTGAGGTTACACTTCAGAATCCTTTTAAAACTATTAAAAAATTGTTTAAAACTAGTTCTAAAACCAAGGAATAGGATTAGACCAAATATATTCCAGAGAGCTGATGTAGAGTATCACAGCACTGGGAATCCTAAATCTACACCCATCACTCACTTCACATGTCTGTCACATCACTCCCTTTTGCATTCATTCATTCATTGTCTGTAACTCTTTATCCAGTTCAGGGTCGCGGTGGGTCCATAACCTACCTGGAATCATTGGCCGCAAGGCGGGAACAGACCTTGGAGGGGGCGCCAGTCCTTCACAGGGCGACACACACTCACACATTCACTCACACACTCACACCTATGGACACTTTTGAGTCACCAATCCACCAACCAATGTGTGGAAATCCACCTACCCAGAGAAAACACCAAACTCCTCCCAGACAGTCACCCGGAACAGGACATAAACTTACATCCTCCAGGTCCCTGGAGCTGTGTGACTGCAACACTACCTGCTGCGACACTAACTCTCTGTAAGAAGTTTGGTGTGTTCCCCCTGTGTCCGCGTGGGTTTCCTCGGGATGTTCCGGAATGATTCTCACTGTCCAAAAACACATGTTGGTAGGTGGATTGGCCAACCAAAAGTGCCCCTAGGATGTGTGAGTGTGTGTCGCCCTGTGAAGGATTGGCCTCCAGGGTGTGTTCCCGCCTTGCACCCAGTGATTCCAGGGAGGCTCTGGACCCACCGCAACCAGACTATTAATAAATGAATGAAGTTTGACACTGCTCTCTTCCACCACTCAGTTTAGTACAAGGCAGTGCAGATATCCATTAGCAAGTCTAAAAATACTGAATAGATAGTGTTCTTCTCCATAATCTGTCCAATTATGTTGCATTGGCAGCAATTCAAACAAGCAGTGGATGGCTTCACATCTCAGAGGAAGGAAAATTCAACCAGACAGTTCTACAATGACACCTCATGTAAATCTCCATACATCAGTGGATTTAACTGTACCTGTAGCTTGCTGATCTTTATTGCCCGAGGACCTCCTGTTATTCAGAGAACTACAGTTTCTCCAAAGGGGAAATTATGAGGAATGTATGCCAGGAAAAGCAATAAGCTACAGTTGGAGCTGATTTCACAGGCAGCTCAGCTGGATTTTTTTAGGTCTACTTGGTATTTAGAGATATTCTGAACTTTATTTTAAAAAGGTTGTGCATATTTATTTGCATTTGCTCCATAATCTCAAAGGCAATACCTATACAGTCCAATTCAGAACTCTACTATCCCTTGAGATATTAAGCTCTAGATCAAGTTAGGAAATATCTGCATATTATTATAGGAGATATATGTTACATCATCAAACAATATATAGTGAATTTTGCTGCTAATACAGAGTGAGGGAATTAGTCCTGTGTTAATCAATGTATTACATCTGTAATACCAAATGTGAAGTTGCACACAGGTTAGTCCTGTACTGTGTGCGACTATATGACAATATGTAATGGGGCATGGTGATTGGTTGAATGAATTTGTCATGGGATTCTCTTGCAATCTCTGTCTGTGGAATCCAGTATTCATGGGTTGGAGATGATGTCACTGTGTATCATAGCCACCACATTAGGCACCTACTCATTACTCAAAAACACAACTCAAAAACTTTCAAAAAAAATTTCTTAGACTAAAGACATCACATAGATGTTAGATGTTAAAATGAAAGGAATGTAAGTATGGAACCCTTTTCTCTCTGATCCATTTATCTGTCTCTCATTTTAAACAGTGCTGTTTTTCTGTGTCAGTCACTAGAGATGAGCTCCAATATATTATTCCACATAGCACCATATTCCCTACACATTCCCCTGCACATCACATATATATTAATATTATTTCACCCAGACAGTACTAAGACAATTAGTCAACAGGGAAAGTGTGAATCTCATTGCTGACCAAAATTTTGACATACAACAAACTACATGAATGAAGAAACGATTATTTTATGACCGACTTTGTACCCTACAAAGGATGGGGATTCTGCCTCAGCTTCGATGCAGCATGAAAATGCTCACTAATCGCTCACATTTTCAGACAAAGAGAAATACAGGGATTGGACAATGAAACTATTTGGCTGCTATAGCCATAACTTTGGTCACTTATGCCAATGCCAAACATCGGTTTCAATGGTGCAAGGAGCGCAAATCTTGGGCTGTGGACAATGCGAAACATGTATTGTTCTCTGATGAGTCCACCTTTACTGTTTTCCCCACATCCGGGAGAGTTACGGTGTGGAGAAGCCCCAAAGAAGTGTGCCACCCAGACTGTTGCATGCCCAGAGTGAAGCATGGGGTGGATCAGTGATGATTTGGGCTGCCATATCATGGCATTCCCTTGGCCCAATACATGTGGTAGAGGGGCGCGTCACTGCCAAGGACTACCGAACATGAAAGTGAAGTTGAACATCTCCCATGGCCTGCACAGTCACCACATCTAAATATTATTGAGCCAATTTGGGGTGTTTTGGAGGAGCGAGTCAGGAAACGTTTTCCTCCACCAGCATCACGTAGTGACCTGGCCACTATCCTGCAAGAAGAATGGCTTAAAATCCCTCTGACCACTGTGCAGGACTTGTATATGTCACTCCCAAGACGAATTGACGCTGTATTGGCCGCAAAAGGAGTCCCTACACCATACTAATAAATTATTGTGGTCTAAAACCAGGTGTTTCAGTTTCATTGTCCAACCCCTGTACATTATTAAACCTGAAATCAAATCAAAGAAATAATTTAGGCAGATGGTCACTATAAAACACTTTCCAAAAATCTGTTACACTGAAAGCGGTAGGATAGTATTTATCCTGTAAAAAAAGAGAAAAGAATGAGACAGTGGCATGTCTGTAGTCTCTTGCATGCTAAAATAACATGATTAATGAAACATATATATATATATATATATATATGGTCTGTGTTTTCCATTAGATCCTATTACAAAAATGCTAATATGGCTAACAGAAAAATAAAGGTATTTTCTCACATTGGCAAGCTGGTGGGCTTCTGTGCTTCTGAGTGTTGAGACTCTCCAGCACAGGGAAAGAGAAATCTACCACTTTTCCTATATGTTTACATTAGTACTGTGCTCTGAAATCAGACTTAGAAAAGCTGTGGAACCCCTGCTCTAAAGACATGAAAATATCCATGAACAAGAAAAAAAGACCCCATAACATAAGTTCAAAAATGCTGTGCTGTACATTTGAGTGTGTTTGTTTACAGCTGGACGCTATGACGGAGGTGCTGAGTAGCTCAGATGAAGTGGAGCAGCTGGTTCTGAGGAACACAGGACTGACCGATGACCTGCTGAAGGGGTTGGCTGCAGCACTGAAGAGCAGCTTATCCACAGTCACCATGATCAACCTCAATTTCAATCACATTGGCCCCCAAGGAGTTCACGTTCTGCTTGACCTCCTTCAGGTCAAACTAGAGATCAAAGGACTGCTGTAAGCCTCCATTTATATACACCTCAAGGGACAGACACCTACCTGGGGTCCAAAACTTGAGTTTTGAATCACAACCAATATTACAACTGTCACATTTACTTAATTAAATACAAAATAGATTCAAACAGACCTCTTCTGCAAACTGGCAATTATTGATCAGATAATATACTACTGCAAATTGTACTGTCTAATCTTAAGTAGTTTGATTAACAGGCGCATTTTTATATCATTCTATATGTTTTCCACTGTAGATGCTGTGTACAGACCTTCTGTAATACTTAATAATAATGGTATATTAATTAATAGTACTGGTACAGTATTAAGTAATAAAAAATCTCAACCAAATTCACATAAATTTTACCCCAACCCTAAACTTATCCTCAACCTCACCTGCAATCTAAACCTCGTGTTCACTCTTATTCTTAAACAGCTGTCGCACTAGATGGTCAGTGAAGTTTGTTGGGCAAAATCACATTCTTTTAATTGTATCCCGATTTTCTAGGGTGAATAAATTATTTGAACTTTTCACATGCAAATTCATACTCAAATTCAAAGAGTAGAAGTACAGTTCATTCAAAATGAGGTAACTGAGTGTTCAGCGTAACATTTTATATAACATGATCAAATCTGATTATAATATGGTCCATAAACATAAGGTGACAGTGATGTGCAGTCAGTCAGGAGGCTGGAACAGATGGTAAAACATTTGTAGTACTATTTTTAGTATTTTAGCTGTTTATGTTTGATGAGTTAGCCAGTTTGTTAGCAACTCAAGATGAGGCACTGGAAACTACCCCAAGCAACTTTCTCAAGTTGAAGATATGATGACCCCATAAGCTTTTGTTCTTCATAGCTCTCCTACTCCTTCCTCATCCTCACTGCCATACACTAGCCAAGGCTAAGCTGCCAACCACACCAAAATGGATGACTGTTCGCATTGCCAATGTTCCAGCCCCGCCTTTACCCTGCAGAGTAATGTGAAGTGTCTAGTTTGACCTCTGTGTAACACTGTTGAGAATCAATACGCTCTACTTATTCTATCATTCCTCCTCTTTCCCTAAAGAATTTTGGAATTTATTTGAAAGGATTTATAGCCATTGTTCAGTCTAGATTTGTTGTTTTGCCTTTGACCCGAATGATGGAATAGCTGTAAAAGAACAGTTAACATTCTACTCCATTTAGCTTCGTTAGCTTTTATCTTCTGCCTCCTAGCTTTGTGACAGCATGTAAATAAACGACACATATGTTGCAGATGCGAAGTTGGAAAAATAATAAAACAAATAAAAGAAAGAAAACATTAATAATTAATAACCCTTTCCTTTCCATCTAGATTGTTTGGAAACCAGCTTGGAGACACAGGAACTCAGATCCTGCTCAGTGGAGTGGCTGATCTTCAGGAAAAAACATCAGCTTCACCTAGAGTGGCACCATATCCCAGACAGTTCTACTTTCCACCTCCTACATTCACCCTCTTAGAGCTAGACTTGGGTGGGAACGGGATGGGAAGTGAAGGCCTGAGAGTGTTGGGCACTTACATGAGGTATCACTCACAGCTACAGTATCTGGGTCTAGCCCAAACACCATGCTCTGACATGGAGGCCTGGAATGTCTTGTTTGAAAGCCTGAAAGTGAACAGTAAAGTAAGTCATATCATGCTGGATGAGAACCAGCTGGGAGACCAGGGAGTCAAGCTGTTTGCAGAGGCTCTGAGAATCAATGAAAGCTTGAGGAAAGTGGATCTGGACAGTAATGGTTTTGGGGAAGCTGGAGGAAACGATCTCCTTCAGGCACTTCTCGGCAGGAAGCAGAGTTCTCTTGAACACTTGAGCTTGCAGGAGAACTACATCAGTATAGCACTGATGAGCAAAATACAGCAGGCGGTCACACCAGTGAAAACTACAGCAGAAGGACAAAACGACCCATAAAACCTTATTTTGACAACTGACTGATGTTTTGTAGATAATCAGTCTGTGTGTAACTAAGATTTAACTTGTTTTCAAGTTGACTTTGGAAGACCCTGTTAAATCTAACACTAACCCCAACCTTGACACCAGCACTAAACCGAGACCTTCTCCTAAACCTAACCATAATGTTGATTATCAACTATTGATCACCAAATATTACTTATTACTTTCATTATCAATAATTGACTGTCCAAATAATGTGTGACCCAACTTAGAGTGTAAATTGCTGTAGCAAGGCTTACATTTATGTCAGTAATTGAGAAAATGACCTGGGCACAGTGTTTTAAGCATTGGTCCATTCATCAGCAGATCACTGGTTCAATCTCTGGTGATACCTCAGCCATGAGGCCAGGATTTCAAGAGAGTATAATTGGCTTGGTAATGATTTGCTATTGATTTAATGTTTATAACATAAAAACATTTAATTAGCAGTAGTGTTACATTAGTGGAGGTTCAAAAAGAGGCAGTGGCTGGCTTCACGTGTCTCAAAGGAATTCAGCTCACCCGTTAGTCATAAAACATTTTTACAGAAGTGTTGTCATCATGTTACGGCTGCAGATCCATATAAAACCTTTAACAACAAAATTTAAAAAATAGAGATATGAGTTTTATTCTGACAGCAGTGAAATGCAGAATGTGGACATGTAGACTACACTAGTAGCGGATAGTACTGAATGCGTAGCGGAACCTGCCCCCAGCACTGACCAAACATAAAAAGAGGAAAACTGTGAGCTGTGTGTTTGGACGACATCCAGTAATTTTAAATGAATTGCTTTATTCAGACTTCCATCTGCTTGGGAGTTCAACATGAACTTGGCCAGGGGAGGAAAAGATTCAGAGAAATATTTGCCTCAGCTCTTGATTTGGCCTTTCAACTCTGAGCCAGCTTCTGTGCCCCTCAGCAGCACGCCTCTATTAGCATTGCTTTAAAGTCAGTGGCTTCCTTGTACATCCTGTAATTGTTGTAAAATTCAGTCAAGGCCAATGAAATTACCATTCCAAAGTGTCCTTAACTGTAAACTAGAAGGTCGTCTAGAGTGCGGAAATAATTATCTACATGCCCACCCAAACCTGTCTAAGTACACCACTGCCCTTGTAGTCTTTTATTTACCATCGCAAATAATCATTAATTTACGTAATGACATCAATGTACTGTCGTTGTCCAAGTGTCTCCAAGATAGTAACTTTACAGAAGAAGGTTAAAATGGTCTTTACAAGTATCACTGTGTTGATTTTACCATTTATTGTGATGTTTTAAAGTAAAGTTCGCCAATGTCAGCTAAATAGAGTGCTATATTGTACATTATAAAAGCACAGAATATACCATTATAACCGAAGAGGGATTTACCTTCCTGTAAATGGACTGGTTCAGGTAGAATATAGCTGTAGTGGAGGCTGTGATTATTCTGTAAAATACAATGCTTTCATTCACACAACAGCAAATTTCTCCCCCAACATTCATGTTCTAGAATGGCATGACTCCTTCAGCAGTGATGGCTTGGAAAAAACTGATCAAAGCTTTTCACAGAAATCATTTGTGCCTCAGGCTGTAATTGAGCTGGTCTAAATCCCCCTGCATACCCCCTTTATTCTGTCAGGTTGATCTTTTCCCCTCTATCCCTGATTAACATCACCACTGGAATCAGAGGGCTGAGAGATGAAGTCCATCATCAAAGTTTGGCTATGAAATTCTCAGTTAAAGCTATGGAATAGTTACCAATCCATTACAAATTACTAATTATTTATTTTAATGATGTTATTAATTATTATCATTCATACATTTTCTGAAAACCATTTCATCCTGTTGAGGCAGTAACACACCCTGGACAGGGTACCACTCCATTACACACTCACCCAGTGGCTCACACACACACCTAAGGACACTTCACACAGTCAATCCACCTAAAAATGAGTATTTGAACTGGGGGAGGAAACCAGAGGACCTGAAGGAAACCCATGCAGCCGTGAAGAGAACACATTAAACTCATCACAGACAGTGACTTGAGGCAGGGATTGAACCCACAACCCCTGAACCCTGGAGCTGACACACACACACACACACATACATATATATATATATATATATATATATATATAGCTTTCTCATCTTCCTCATGACACATAAGACAATTTTAATGTCTGTATTATATGTTTAGACATGTATTAATAAAAATTATATTTTGAGACTATAAAAGCTCCTCTGTTGTTGTCAGTGGAATCTGTTAAATCACTGCTGCCCAAGAGTCCGTGCAGGGAAAGCTATGTGCTTCTCTGAGCTTTTCCTGGCCTCACTTCAGTGATTCCTTATGTCTTCACACAAATGAGATTTCAATCTTCTCTGAATAGAAGACTGTTGCGAGACTTTTTCAGTCTCTGTGCCAGGAGTCAACTGATCACAGACCTGCCATTTTCAAAAGCTCCAGATACGCTCAACAAATCCTCCTTTTACTCAGAAAACAAGTGTAGACTTTCATATCAGGAGTTATATACAGAGGACACTGGCACCCGAACCTTATCCAAATAAAGCACAGAACTCATCGGGGTTTGTTTAAAAAGATGTTTGAAAAGGAGCAGTTTGGTGAAAAATCTAATTTAGTCTGATTTTCACTTAATCCCAGAATCTAGTCAATCTGCCAGAATGTTGATGCCTTAAGTTTGCTTCTACAGTTTTGGCTGGAGCTACATGCTAACATAGCTAATGTTAGCCAGTACTGAAAACTCATATGCAAGGAAAGATAACTCCACCAGTTATTTAACAATGTCTGCATAAAATTAAATGTAAATAGGTACAACATTTTCTTAATTTAAAGCAACTGCACAGCATTCATTCGTCTTCTGTTCTGGTTCACAGTGGGTCCTAAACTTGCCTGTAATCACTTGGTGCAAATATTTCCTCACACACTACAGACATTTTTTCACAGCAAACCCACTTATCAACATGTCTTTTTAGATTGTTGGAGGAAACCACAGCACACAGAGGAAACCTACACAGATAGAGGAAGAACACACAAAATTCCTCACAGGCCATGACCAGAGAACCCTGGAACCCAGGACCCTGGAACTGTGTGAAAGTGACTCCACTGTGAGGCTATCTACAGTAAAATATCATTTGGACTCATACGTTTTTAACCCATCTGTAGTAGTGAACATAACACAACAACCTTCAAAACCACACACACCAGTGTACTCAGCACCCACCGACCCAGTCATCATAACCACACTCATCACCACAGCCCTGAGTCACCACAGCCTTTGTTCACGTTTACACTAAGAGTGACTAAGAGTATTTTTGCATATGATTTGAGGCTGGTGAATAGAAAGCGAACTTCAGTTTTTCCAGGGTCAAATTAATCCAAGTATTAGCTCCTAATTTAAAGGGAATGTCTACGATTGTGGGGTTACTCTGTTCTCTAGTTTGTTAACGTTCAGAAGCTTGGTATCTTTTAAGGTGGAAAGGTATGTTTGAGGGGAAAAAAAAATCACTGTTGTTTGTATGTAGCTGAAATATACCTTGCATCCTATTCACTGTTTGAAGTGAGCAAGATGAGCAATATCCTCATCTTGGTTCATGCTTTTCAATGTTTGGAGTTCTCTCCACTGTCTAAAACGTCCAAAATCCCCTTTCCTTTTTTTTTACTATTGACACTGGGGCTTTGTAATCACATTACACTGTTTTTGAGCACGCAAACCAACTGGTGAATTCTCTGGAGAACTCACCAGCCATTTTCATCAGCAAGTCATCCACAGAGTTGCTCTAAAATGTAATATCCTGTTAATACTATATAAGTTAAGGTGAATGAAACAGTTCAAAAGCCCAGAAAACTACCCTGTGGCCACAGATGAGAACATTCTAGGTTAAAACACTGTGCAAATATGTCCCCTTTACATTCTTTTAAGTCTGTGTTGGCTGTGTTTCAGTCATCGTCTCCTCGCAGTGGGGTGTGATCACATGGAAAGTGAAAAGTCAGTTTGTCAATGGTGAGCTCTGTGTGTGAGGAGTGGGAAGCGTTTGGTAAAACAAACTCCACTGGGACAGCAGCATGTAGCAGACAACACAAGAGTCCTAGTAGTTTGAGGCGGCTGTCAGAGGGTGGGTTTGTGTAGTTTGGTGGGGCACTGTGTTTGCACTGACCACAGCTAGTGGACTAGTGTCAGGACAGCAGGGCTTGTGTCTGCCCTCTGAGTTCAGCCCTGCTCTTAGCCTGGGTAAAAGCTAATTTGTTTTTGTCTGGACAGTATGAATTAAATGCTGTCAGAAAGGCTGCTCTGAATAAGGCCACAGTTCTCATGCTATGCTCTAAATATTTACTTTTGGTGAATGATAAATAGAGCAGGTGCCAGCTGCGAGAGCCTCGCTTAATCATCTCCAACTGAGCTTGAATTTTTTTAAAAAATTCACCTCTAAACCCAGACCTGAAGCTGCACTTGCTCACTCTGTTTTGAAGTCCACAAGTACAGTGTTTACTGTGCAGCAAAGTGGGGCACATACTAATACACTCTGGCTTTTGGTCAATTATTTTAAAATGCTTGTGCTAGAGTTAAACATAAACACAGCTCACTGTAAGTTGACAGTGTGCTTGGACACATTATAGGTATTTCGTTTTTTCCCAGAATAGGTAAATGATATTTATAATATATTTCTATTTAATGTGTCTAGTCTTGTCTTCAATTATTTTTAAATGTTTTAAGTCCCTCCAAGAAATCTGTAGTTGTGCTTCTGCACAGCCAAAGCCTTTGGGGCAGCTGTGGCCTAAAGGTTAGAGGACTGGACTTGGTACAGGAAGGTTGCCATGGCTGAAGTGCCTTTGAGCAAGACATGTAATGCCCAAACACTCCCTGGGCGCTGGGGATAGCTGCCCAGTGCTCCGTGTGTATGTGTGTGCGCTGCCCCTAATCACTAGTGTGAGTGTGTGTTCACTGCCAGGGCTGGGTTAAATGCAGAGGTCAAATTTCATTGTACAGTTTATATTTAAAGACAACATATTATAAATGCACGTTTACAGTGCATTAGCACATGAATTTGCAGATCTGGAGCTCCTACCAACCCAGTCCAGTCAGTTTGTTTAGAGCTGCCTATGTCAGTAAACATGGGACAAAACGAGTCGTTCTGATTAAATGCCAGTTCCCTGTAATGATGACCAACAATGTTTGTTTCTCCAATTAGTTTGTTTGGAATTTTCCCCAAGAGATGAATTTAACCAACATTGAATGCAATCATTCATCCATTATCTGTAAGCGCTCATCCAGTTCAGGGTCACGGTGGGTCCAGATCCTACCTGGAATCATTGGGCACAAGGTGGGAATACACCCTGGAGGGGGCGCCAGTCCTTCACAGGGCAACACACACACTCACACATTCACTCACACCTCCGGACACTTTTTGAGTCGCCAATCCACCTACCAACATGTGTTTTTGGACTGTGGGAAGAAACAGGAGCACCCGGAGGAAACCCACGCAGACACAGGGAGAACACACCAAACTCCTAACAGACAGTCCCACAACTCGAACCAACAACCTCCAGGTCCCTGGAGCTGGGTTACTGCGACACTACCTGCTGGGCCACTGTGCCGCCCTCAGTATTTCTACAATGAATCATATATTCCACAGGCATCATCATCTTTTTCTTCTTCTTTCGGCTGCTCCCGTCCGGGGACGCCACAGAGGATCAATCGCGATACGCACCGTCGATCTGGCACAGTTTTATGCCAGATGCCCTTCCTGAAGCAACCCTCCCTATTTATCTGGGCCTTGGGACCGGCACTACAACACAATGCATTCCAGTGTCTAGGTACACACAGTCACACATATGGACAGTCTTCTGAGTTGCCAGTCCACCTACCAACGTGTGTTTTTGGACCATTGGAGGAAACCCACGCAGACACAGGGAAAACACACCAAACACCTCACAGGCAGTTATCCAGAGTGGAGCCCGTACCCAAAACCCCAGTTCCGTGAAGCTGTGTGACAGTGACACTATCGTGCTGCCCTATATATTCTACAGGCATAGTAGGAAGAAAACAGAGCCCCCAGTGGGAAACCATGGAGAAACAAGGAGAACACAACTGTTCACAGTGACTAAAGGAGGGGTTAGAACCCACAACTACTAGACCTCTGGAGTTGCATGAGAGCGACACTTCCTGCTGAGCCACCATGCCTCCCTTATTGGTCCAAATTTTAGAGTACTCTCTTAAACAGCGACCTTTCTTTGTCAGTTAAGATTTTCCAAGTTAAGAGCTATTTTTGTTTTGGAGAGTACACTGTAACATTGGGTTCTGGGGAATAAAAAGACACAGTAACACAGTATATCAACTTGACAGCTGATCATTTCCTCACCAGAGATCTAACGTCATTTACAGGCTCAGAATCCAGTAAAAAGACACAGGCTCATGTGTCAAACTCAAGCAAGTGCAGCCTTTACCAGAGCCAAGTGAAATTTCTGGACCAAGTGCTTTGCTGTGAAGGTTTTGTGCCAAATACAAACAACACACTTGTTGTTTAAGGCGGGTCACTTCCAAGTCTGAGCTGATGTCCAAACAAGTTCTGAAGTCCTCGAGCCCAGGTGAAAAACTGCGAGGAATAGAGGCAGTGTTTGTGTCAGAGTGCCGGTCTACAGACACACCATATGTTCAAAGAATAAAATAATGAATGTGCTGATTAATTAAAATGAGTAAAATAACTGTTATTTAAGGTGCATCCCATTTTGGAAACGGAGATTCAGTTGTTCAATACATGACCTCTTTATATTCTGGTTTATATATGAATATTCTGGTGGCTGAATGCCATCAAATCCTCACAGAGATGTTCCAAAGTGTTCTCAGAAATGCAAAAGCATTTTCTACAGTAAAGGGAGACAACCTCCACATTAATACTCTACATTTCAGGAGTAATGTTGGAGAACCTAATGCCCAGCAGCCAACATCTAAGTGCAAAGAAATAAAAAGATCAACAGTTTCCCAAAAGAAAGTGAGAAGCCCTGAGGCATTTGGAGACAATCACTGTGCCTCTGCTTGTGTAAATCCTTTGTGTAGGTCACCTGTGATCTTTAATAGTTTTATGTAAACTTCAGAAAGGCATCTAAAAGTAGTAACTTCAATCACAGGGGATTTAAGGTGGTCTTGGGTGGAGATGAAAGGAGAACATTAGAGCCATGGCATGTATCAGTCCAGTGAGATTCCCACTGGATTTAGAGACTTCTGGAGGAGGAGGAAGCAAGAAGGCCTAAATTATGGGGCTGTCAGGTTGTTAGATGAGGCCAGATATCATGATCTCTTCAATATGTGCCCATTATGTTAAAGCCAGGTTTGGAAGACAGCAAAAATATCCTCTACCCTGGAGGTAGCATGCTTTCTGTTCATTGAGTAAAGTGTAATGTGGTTGATGATAAGCTGTTGCTTTATGTTTTTTGGAATAAATTGGTTAAAATCAAGACATTGATTCTCTAAACCCATTTACAATTCATTGGACTTTAAGTTATAGGAACAGTTTTGTGAGACATTGTGTGTTTCTACAAGTGCTTTGTAGAAGGCAGTCAGTTTCAAACTTGAACTGTACTTCATACTTGGATGAGTGGGAGGGAAAGATAAACCTGGTATCTGTGCAAAACAGCGTCTGTGTCTCATGGACATCATCCTGCTGTCTGACATTTTACAAAAGGAACATCATTTCCATCTGATTTATTCTGTGAGGTTTCATCTCTCTATTAGGTAAAATGTCACAGCTTCTGTTCCAAAACATCACTGATGCCTGAGTAATAAAATAGAACAACAAACAGTATTCTGTGTCCTCTGTGGGATGTCAACAATGAATACTGTTGTTTTATTTTACTTACACTATGTAATTACATAATATTGCAAGTAATAAAGCAACTTATTAAAGATTAATAAATTACATTCACACTATGTACACTGTTGTTTAGACAGAAAACAACTGAAATGATGCAGAAATATAACAGCTGAACAAAAACATTTATTTGATTAAAATAAAATGAATAATTTATATATTTTACTATTTTGGGCGGCACGTTGGTGCAGCAGGTAGTGTCGCAGTCACACAGCTCCAGGGGCCTGGAGGTTGTGGGTTCAGTTTCCGCTCCGGGTGACTGTCTGTGAGGAGTAAATGTGTTCTCCCAATGTCCGCGTGGGTTTCCTCCAGCTGACTGTCTGTGAGGAGTAAATGTGTTCTCCCCATGTCTGCGTGGGTTTCCTCCAGGTGCTTCGGTTTCCTCCCACAGTCCAAAAACACACGTTGGTAGGTGGATTGGTGACTCAAAAGTGTCCGTAGGTGTGAGTATGTGTGTGTGTGTGTGTTGCCCTGTGAAGGACTGGCGCCCCCTCCAGGGTGTATTCCCGCCTTGTGCCCAATGATTCCAGGTAGGCTCTGGACCCACCGTGACCCTGAACTGGATAAGGGTTACAGATAATTAATGAATTTGACTATTTTTTTTATTGAAAGTTTTGAATCCGTGCTTTCAGCCAGATTTCTCCACTTGCTTCAGCAAAAAAGTAATATCCACTTGCTTTCATCACATTAATTGCAACCTCTAATGTTTAATTGAAATAGTAAATGGATTTATTCATGTTTTAATTTCAAACATCCTCGTCATTCATCAGTGTTTTAATAGGAACGACTGAGCTATCAACATTAGCAACAGGCATCCCCTTGGGAACGACTAAATCATTAAATTTTTCTAGAAAAACAGATAAAGCTCAGATGTTGCAGTGTTCCCTTCACCCCTCACAAACAACACAATTACAAAACATTTACGTGAATGGTATATTTTTATGTGTAAGTCAGTAGCTATTTTGAGTTACCTGTAAGGAGGCAATGAAAGACGCCTGTCAGATTTGGCCCTACAGCTTCACTAAGGGCACTGTCTCCCACACATAAGAGCCAGGAAGTAAAATACATTTCCAAACAGCCAGCACTGGGAGTGAATGTACTCAAACATAACTGTACAAGGGACCATTCTACCATCATCACTAAAAATACATTTAAGTGGCAGTTTTATAAATGAGATGTTTGGACACTTCCAGCTCATGTGATCAAATTTCTACAGGCTTTCTTAGCTCTACCTTTCCTTTCCTTTGCCTTTGCCTTTGCCTTTGCCTTTACGGAGCTATAGTTAGCTTTGTATGAAGCTGGTAATATAATGTTGAGCTTAGGTATAATGTTCCAGTGCTGTTGTATTACAGTAATCCGGTAGAGTAATGCAATAAAGTGAAATGTAGGACAATAGAAATATAAATTGAATAATATTGATTTTTTTTTAATTGTATGAATATATATATATATTGTATATATATATATATATATATATATCATATTGGTTTATAAAAGTGAATATTCTTGTAACCAGAATATTGTAGTTAAATTCAAGTGACAAACACGTTAACATAAAGTGCTTTTTAATTTACTCCTTATTTCCATTCCCCTTTATATCTGTCATGACCCATTTCCTGACAAAAGTAAAAGAGCCACCTCACACTAAACCCTCTCCAAAGCCAACCCCATGCCAAACTCTGAACCTTCAGTATGTCACAAGTAGGATCTGTGCAAATATATCACACCCCCTCACGCCCACACATGCTCCAAAAGGTTCGCTTCTAAATAGAGTCCTTATGGATCATTCTGATCTAGCGCACGTCATAAACCATAACAGTGTCAGTTAATCATGACAGGGATATAAATGCAAAGAGGGTCAAGAGAATCCTCGCTATACCGACAACAGATTTATAACATTTATAATCCCAAAGAAAATACTCACCAGGCCAGCTGAGTAAAGTATGCCCATTTATCACAGACTTGATAGTTGTGTGAAGCAGCATAATTATACTCATGTGATATCACATCGCCTTAAAGAATCCTCCATTTCGGGGTTTACCGCAACACTTTGGCTTTATTACAGTGAAGTTTTTGGAAGTTTGCTTTCAGTTTTTCAAAGAAATCTTCAGGGATGTCTTTGGGTGCTCCTTGGATACATCTCCAAATTTCTGTCTTATATCATCTGAAGGCAAAATCATGTAATTGTGTGGTGTTAATGTCTGTGCACTGGGGCGGCTAATTTACTGTGAACACAAAGCTTCTTCATTCAATTATGTTTTTCTCCAGCAGTGTGACTAGGGTAAATATCTTGTGGTGGAATTAATTTCCTTTCAATTAATCATTTACCAGAAGTTCCAACTCATGTTTGAGTTTGGAGTTTATTAAAAATGAAAAAAGTACAGCAATTCACCGTAGACTTTGAAGTAGTTCACTTTAGACACTGAGGTAATGCAGGGCAAAATTACTAGGACATTTTACCTTGATTTTACCTTGATAATTTGGAATATTTTTCTGATGTTGCTGGGAGCTTGTCAGTGTCTTTTATTGAGCCATGCACTTTCCAGATTTAGTAATATAATTGTGTTTTTTTTAAAGAGACTGGTATTAACATTGGTTGCTAAACACTGATATTTGTCAGTGTTTACATTTAACTTCTTTATGCTCAGTGTCACCTTCACCAAAGTCAAAACATGTGTTTAGGTTCTCCTCCATATTGCTTCCATGTGGCAGACTGAATGGGGCAGAATAATGTGGCTACGTGCGTTGTAGTATGGTATTGAGGGGACAGTACATGAACACACAGCGTGGGACATATCAACAGTATTAACTATAGGAAAATGTATATAATTGATATACGCGAGATTACATTGATTAGAACATTTGAATGTCGAGTTATTTTCCAGTTAATTGCCCAGCCCTACATTAATGTGGTTAACGACAGACACTGAGGTGGTTATCTTTTGACATTAAAAGAGTTAATGTTATACCTTGATGGGAGGTAGTTAACATTAGACACAGGGGTCGTTAACTTTAGATAGTGAGAGGGTATCTTAGAATATGAGGTAGTCAAGATTAAACACTGAGGTCATTAACTTTAGACACGTGAAATGAAGCTGTCTGAATTAAAATGCAGTTATGTTGTTTATATGTAGCAGTGTTGTGCTAATTACAGGTTCTTGTGTAAAAATCATTGTATTAGAGCTTTTGAAAATCAGATGCTAAATGTACACAGTAAAACACACATGATATCCACCATTACATACTGGATAACATGTGGAATGCAGCTTTTCCTGGCATTACTGAAGTGGAACAAGGAAAAAATGGGGAGCTGGCTGATATTTCCTCCAAATTTCCTGTTTAAATATGGAAAAGGCTAATGTCTCAAACAGGAGCTGAGTTAGCGAGCCCAGCTGGAGTGAAGATACACACCTCAGTGGTGAGGGAATACTGTGCATACAGCCTTTTATTAAAGCCCAGGTACCTCAAGGGAGAGACTGGTTTTGCAAAAACACTTTTGGCATTGGATTTCAGAAAAGAATTAATAATGACAGAAGATGCCACACGGCTAATTCCAGTTTTACGTATTTAGGAGCAAGTGTGCAGTGGTCAGTCCATTGCCAGACAGGCATTTGACAGTTTTCACAGGGGTTGATTCATTTGATTTAGTTTCAGGCCACATCAAAATGTGTTGCAGGAAAATCCTCTCATTTCCGGAAGACACTGAACTGATGATATCCACTGTGATACCAGGTCATAAAGAGCATCTGACTTCCATTACCATCCACCAGGCTGGAATAAGAAACGATCTGGCCCAACTCTACACATGTAAGTGGTTAAAAGGACTACTGTAGAGGCTGTTGTTTCACTGGAACATAAAGTTTGCAGTTGTTTAATAGATATACAGCTGTAGCTAATTTTGACATTTTCCAGTCCTACCTTTATTAGTGGTTTCATTATTTATTTCTATGGCTGTAGGGCTGGTGTATTTAAACGACCTGCATACTCACTGGTACCCTCACAAGCAACTGTGAATGTCTCATATATTTGCTCATGAGAATTTAAATAATACATTTTATTTCAGTGTGAATGCTGAAAGAATGAGAAAATTGAGTTTTAGGCCTAAAATGGACCTAAATTTTGGGCCAACTAGAAATGAGCCAAAGATGCACAGAGAGACAAGGAATACATCCTGTATGACTTATTACAATGTGAGAGAGCATTGATTCCGAGCGGAGGTGAGATAGAAGTGGTCTTCTACAGTTTAGTGTGCATACTGCTCAGGTTCGGGACGGGGCTGTGAGGACTCTCTGTGCACAGTAGAGGGATCCAGTTGCACTGGAGTGAATTGGAGCTCTGTTGGGGCTCTGCTGGACACTGTCACTCAGTGTTTGTTGAGGGCGGGTCAATGAGGGCTCTGTTTGGAGAAGGAATTTCACAGTGCAGGATGTCTGCTTCAGAGTCCAGAGAGCATCACTGTTAGAAGCTGTCAGAAGGACAGAAAGAGTGGAACCCACATTTTTGTGAACATTAAATTTACCATTATAAGCCCCTAGTGTGGCTTCTCATAAGCTCCATGGAATATAGGACACATACGGTATATAAATATTGTTATCTTAGAGCTTATTATATGCTCTCTCTCTCTCTCTCTCTCTCTCTCTCTCTCTCTCTCTCTTTATATATATATATATATAGTTTGTATATATATAGTATGTAGGTAGTACATAAGCATCGTAAATTCAGCACCACAAATATGGGATTGAAAATGTATTATAAGTTAATAATAGCTAATGTCTCTTATATGAAAACTTGTTCATTCATTCATTATCTGTAACCTTTATCCAGTTCAGGGTTATGGTGGGTCCAGAGCCTACCTGGAATCATTGGGTGCAAGGCCTTCACAGGACAACACACACACACACACACACACACTTTTGAGTCACCAGGGGTGGCAGGGGTGGCACGGTGGCTTGGTGGTTAGCACGTTCGCCTCCCAGCGCTGGGATCTTGGGTTCAAGTCCCATCTGGGTGGAGTTTCCATGTTCTCCCCGTGTCTGCGTGGGTTTCCTCCGGGGGCTCCGGTTTCCTCCCACAGTCCAAAAACATGGAGGGTAGGTGAATTGGATTCTCTAATAACTGTCCTGGTGTGTGAATGAATGTCTGTATGTGTGAGCCCAGATATGGATTGGCGCTCTATCCTGGGTTAAACCCTAGTGCCCGATGCAGTCCTCCAGGTGGACGGTCGTTCCTGGTTGAGAGTACGCTGTGCGCGTTTGGCTGCCGCTTCTCACCAGTGTGTGTGTGGATTGAGTGTTCTGAGCAGTGTGGATTGTAAAGCGTCCTTGGGTGTCTAGAAAGGCGCTATATAAGTGTAAAGATACATACATACATACCAATCCACCTACCAACGTGTGTTTTTGGACTGTGGGAGCACCCAGAGGAAACCCACGCAGACATGGGGAGAACACACCAACTCCTCACAGACAGTCACCCGGAGTGGGAATCAAACCCACAACCTCCAGGTTCCTGGAGCTGTGTGACTGCGACACCACCTGCTGCACCACCGTGCCGCCTGTATTATAAGTTGACAATACCTAATGTTTCTTACATGAAAACTTGTATTTACTTTTTTATATTTCCAGCATTGGTCAGATAATTTTATACATAACAATATACAGTTCAGTTATATTATGGAAAATATCATGGATTAAGGATTCTTATTGGAATAACATGGCTAGGTAAGGAACTGACACTTTGTCTGCTGCTATACTCACTGGGTCATTCAGTGGTACATATACAAAGAAAATTCTAAGTGGTATACTATAGGTTGCAATTTGTATGGTGAAATGATATACCAAAGAAATGTTGGATTTATTGTATGTATTACACCTGTGATGCCTGTTAACTGCAATAAATGCTCTAATGGTGTTCAAAACACATGCGGAAAAATATAATGCAGGTTACTATAATGGCATGGTGTTATTACCAAGAATTCATACAGCTAACTTTGTGATGAGTTGGTAAAGGAACTCTTTATGAATCATAAAGATATTGGCAATCAAATTTATCTTATTTAAGGAGAAAACCTTTATACATTCTAGGAAATTTTCTTTAATAAAAATAGTCAAAGGGCGGCACGGTGGGCTCATACACATTCCTGCCGATGCCAATACATTCATTCATTGTCTGTAACCACTTATCCAGTTCAGGGATGTGGTGGGTCTGGAGCCTACCCGGAATCACTGAGTGCAAATTGGGAACACACCCTGCAGGGGGCGCCAGTCCTTCGCGGGGCAACACACACTCACACCTATGGACACTTTTGAGTCACCAATCCACCTACCAACATGTGTTTCTGGACTGTGGAAGGAAACCCACGTGGACATGGGGAGAACACACCAAATTCCTCACAGACAGTCACCAGGAGCAGGGCTCGAACCCACAACCACAACCCCAGGACCTGTGTGACATCAACACTTGCTGCACCACTGTGCCACTCATGCCAATACATAACTTAATTAAATGTATGTTTTGAGACTAAAACCATCTGTATTAGCTTTGTGGAGAAATATAACATTAATAATGAATAATTATCATAATAAATTAATAACATTATTTTCTGCAGGATTTGGCCAGTAGCGGGTAAAAAGTCTTCTTCTAGAGAACAATAAATACATAATAAATAAATGCATTTGAATTATGCATTTATTTTTTAAATCTAAGAATATTTCAGGTTATATGAGACATGATATTTTGAAATTAGTTCTAATGAATGCAAATGATATGACAGGTTTCTGCCACTCATGTACATGTGCATTATAATGCGAGTATTTTATATTAGAAAGTTGTCAACTGTTTGAGAAAAAGAGGCTTTTGTAATGCTAGTAGATATAATATTTGTATTTACTTACGTAATCTTTTAACGGACATAACTGTAATTCTGAAGTGTATAGAGTTACTTATTGGAAGACGAAATGCCTATTTAGCATTCGTTGAATTTATTTTAAGTAGTTGTATTTAGGACCGTTTAAATTCGCAAATATCGAATAAGCTTCTAAAAAAACCGGGTAGCGAAAAGGAAGGAATGGACCGCGGGTAGTAAGACACACCTTCAGAAAGGAATGGCTTCTTGTCACAAACTGAGCTGTGTCTTTCTCTCGGAGTCAGTTGAGGGCGACAGAGGGAGGTGTGCTTCACTGTGTCCTGAAATTTCCTCAGAGTTCCTCCTCAACTTACTTGGCTCCTTAGTCTTTTAGCGGCTCTCTCGCAAGGCTCTTGTTTTACAACTCAGAGAGTCATGGCTGTACTGAACTGGACTTAACTCTTCCGAGCTTTTTCACCAGCGGCTAACGGCATGTTTCTCAAATGGAGTCCTTCGTTTCGCGGCGTGTTGTTGCTCATCTCCTGAAGGAACAAGGGTTTGCTTTGGCACTTGGGAAGGGGCACGACTCGTAGTGTCCACACTTTTACCGTTGTTTGTGCCTCGGTAATTTTAATAATCATTTTCGAGCTGTTTTTTCTGGAATGGAAATATTCTACCTAAGCCTGTCATGTCTTGACAAACACTCCCAAGAAAGAATGAAGTAGTCGCGATGGAGACGGAAAATGCCCCGTACTCCAAACTCAAACCAGCTGGAGTCGGGGGGTGAGTAACTCTCAAAGAACACAATTTAAAACCTCTACTCTAACATTTATCTACATTCTTGACTTCTATAGTGTGTAATATATCCCCGTTTCATAGCGTTCTCCTCATATTACTTTGTAGTCAGACATATTTCTTCTCCCTCAGCTGCTGAATGAGAAAGTAGAACGCTTTTAACCACTGACAAGTACTGTAAAGTTTGTATTGAATGAATGAATGGATGTAGCTTAGCCTCTTTAGCCAGACTGCCCCCGCAGGTCTCGCACATTTTGTCAGTTTATCGTACGAAGAAAAGCTCCGACCTCTTAGTCTGAGGTAAAATTCTTACATTTTTCTAAAAGTAGTTGTTTCAAATATTTTTTTTATCTATTAGTAATTAATACCTATGTCTAAAGATTACGTGAACTGTGTGCTGTTGTCGGTTAGTTTCCCTACATCAGGACCTTCACCTGACACACATCCATATGAACATTGTAGGGATGCACCGATATGTGAAGCGAGGGCCGATCATTAATACTCGATATTTTTCGTGAAAATAACTGATAATGACGAAAATGTAGAAATTAACCTATGGACATCTAATACAGTTATTACTATTAATCATTTAATATTTCATTGCTGTTGTTTAAAAAAATGTGTAGATGGAAAATCATTGATTTTAAGTGTAATTTAATTAAAACAGATTTTTCTGTTGGTCCATTCATTATAAAATTTTGACACCGTGTAAACAGCAGCTGGCAGTTTTAATGGATTCAAATCCACAACACTGAATAAAATGTAGGTATATATTGTGTGTAAACCTTCTCTTATTCCAGTGTGTGGAATGGAAGGACTTCATACTTTCGTATGTTCATCAATCTTTTTCCATAGTATGAAGTGCACATGCTGTTTATTTCACACTTTTTCATAGAGATAATATGGAAAACTGAATGTAATACTAGCAGCAATTGATGTTGCTCATATTCCTCTGGTCCATTAAGGGGTTGATGAAATAGACCACAACCATCATGACATATAATTTAAGCACGGGTTTTGTTACATGTGGCTGAGAAGTTTGAAACTATAGCAGTGTTAATGTCTTCTTATTGGCTATCTTGTGAGAATATGCGGATGAGATTGTTCAAGGAAATTACTGAGGATGAAAGGGAAATTAATACAGTATGCACGAGGATATAGCTACAAAAACTCAACATGCCAATGGAATGGAAAGACATATGCCATTGGCTTTTTCTCATTCATAAGCATGCTGACTATTCCAGTGTGAGCCTCAGTAGACACATTAGAGACTGAAACCAAATGCACTCATGGAAATACATGTGGATTTATTGATAATTACGCCAAGTGAATTGATTAACTGTAAGTAAAGCATTAGCCTGCTCTTTTACTAGGTCACTGCCACTTGAAGTGCACATCAGGTTGCCTCCTCTTGGCTTTCTAGCTGATAGGTTAGGAAGGGCTGACCTGCAGGGAGGATCTTGAGATTCTGGATTCTGAGCATCTGATAAGTATCTGGCTTCTCTGAGAGCTGCAACAGCTGTGAGAGCTTTAGAGTAGGAATAGCTCCTTCTGCTGCTGCTGAAGCTGCTCCTTCTTCTGGCACCATATGCTCCGGGCCCTGAAGGCAGGTGGATCAGTATTCTTGGAGAGTGTTCCTGGAGAGTGACTAGGTTTGTAATTCGGACGAATGCGTCCTGCTGCGGCGCAGCCTGGAACAGCGTGTGCTCTGGACACTTGGGAGAGATCGGCAGCTAGGTAGCGCTTGTTGGTCCCTCTTGCGCAGCTTGACCTCTGTGACTTTCCATGGGTTTTATTAGGCTCTTTTTAAAGGCATTGTTTCCAGAGACACCTGCTGCTAGCATCCTAGTGCCCAGCTGTGGGCTGTATTAGCTGAGTAGGTAAGTGTCCAGTGTGACGGCACAGTATCATGTTTGTTGACTGACAGTGTGACATTAGTTGAGTGTGTGGGTGAGTTATACAAAACAATTACTATTACCCAGCAGTAGGTCCAAAAATGTAGGCTACATAACTTATGATTTAAGAATAACTCAGTTTGCTTTGTAGCTTGGGGATTTAGCAATTAATGTTATTCTGAAATTAAAATAATTTTTTATTTAACTTGTCAGATCATGTCATTTATTTTTCATTTTATGACACTTGAAATGATTTTAGATTGTCACTTAGCATGTTGAATTTAATAAGTATCCTGTTATATAATGATTTTACCCCAACTCCCATCATACCCACTTGTCATTGAATTTAAAATCTCTGCCAGCCCAAAGACCCTCCCTGGTACTATGTTTTGCATGAAAAATCATCACATTATGATTTTTAATTTTGCTTCATATTATCAGTCCAACTCTACAAGTGTTTCTCATTCATTGCCCAGCGTGCATGCGGATGTATCATAAACAGCTGGGTTCTCATTTGGGTCAAATGCACACATGTGACTAAATATTAGACTCCCGAGTTATTGTATGGAACACTGAAGCCAAGAGGTTTGCATCGTATGACTCGTACTGTTTGGAAATTCCTGAATTGTTTTCCCGACGCCAGATATGATTGCTAGCTTGACTGTAGCTTTTGTTGTATGCCTAAATGTTTGTACTGTGTTGCATTTGAGTGATTTGTGTACTGGATGTCATGGTTTTTGGCAGTCACTAGAGTGGACAGTAGTTTGAGGACATTCTCTTAAAGTTTCCTAAATGCCAATTTCCAGTTTGTTGATACAGAGGATCTACAGTTAAATTCCTTGGCATTGGTCTCTGATTGAGGTCTAAGACTTGCTGAAATCCTAGAGTCTGTTGTGGTTCAGAATTTGCATATTCAGCATGTTTTATTTTAGCTTACTGGCCTGCAAGACAAGGGAGAGAAATGACTATCATTTGCGGCTTGAGATTCGGAGAGACTGAAGCAGATGGAGTGTTAATTTAGTGTTTTAAAAAGTGTCAGAGTTTATCTAGGATCATTCCTGTCCAGCGAATAACTCGTTTGTTTGTTTTTACAGGAGAACTTTATTACTCTGCACATTCCTCTGCTGTACTTGCTATCTGGGGCTGGCACAAGTACAGTTTGAAGGTAAGATCTCTCCTTGTCTCTCTTTTTTTCTTTTTTTTAAATCATGCATTGTGTTTCTATTTTAACATTTTTACATAAATCTGTTTACATAAGTTTTGTAGTCATTTAAATAGCAGAATATAGCACTTTGTATTCAGTCATTCAAAATACGTTTTTGGACATGGTGAACTCCACATTTATTTTGTAGTTATGAGTAAGGATTATTAGTCAAGGTCTACTATGAATTTTCCTATAATTACTTATATGTGAGTTTGGAAGGGGTTAACATACTAGGAATAAAATGAAAACACAATCAGGCTTGATTATTCCCTCCTGAACTTGGCCTTTATTCCTGGTAACAAAGTTAAATGACACATGATGGACAGTGATGAGATCATTAAAATAAGCCTACCTCTAATATTACAAGTTTATTAAACTTTTCCACGAATTGGAGGTTACAGAGACAGCCAGTGCTACTGTTTTTTTCTGTAGACTAAGGTGGGTTGTATTTGCCAGAGCTAACAGTTATTTGATTTATACAGAATCCTCAGATCACTGAGACAGGTCTGCTGTGAGTCTGTTTGCTTAGCTCTGGAGCTTTAAAAGCCTTCACTTCAGCACTGATATGCCATTTGTCTATCATTGGCTCATCTGAAATCAGGCTTGTGCTGAAATTCGGATGGCAAGTAAGAAAGCCAACCTGGATTTTCTAGGCTTTTGTACTAATGAGTGTATCCATTCAGACATATTTACCGGTGCGTTGTTTAAAATATGGCTGGGCAGTATATTGTTTGGTCATCGTTACCACAATATTGACCTTTACAATAACAATATTGCAGATGTTTGAAATGTGCAGCTGATATTCGATCCATGGAATGAAGCTTTCCCTGACAACAACTGGTCACAAAAATAGCTAGAATACTTTGTTTTCCACTCATACTTTTTCTCACTGCGTTAACTCATGTTGCATTGCTCTGCTCACCACAAGTGGGTGTTGCTCTGACATTATGGAGGCAAAAGGAAGTAGTTGGTAAAAGGAAGTATGGAGAATACTCTCTCTGGAAAAATAAACCTACATCTTATGTAACAATATTGAAGGATTCCTTAAGATATGGCAAACCGTGTTTGGGCATGATTAAAATGTTCTGGTTTGGATTTTACCTTGTGAATTAACAACACTTGAAATGGGCACTTAATAATTTGGCGAGATCTGAAACACCCTGGTCTGATCTTGCCTAATTGGCTTAGTGCGTTGATTAGGGTGAATCCCATTTCTTAATTTTTCCCCTTACCCCTTGTTTTTAGGTGTTTTCTCACAAGAGCACAAAAAAAGCAGCTTTAAGCAGTGCTCTGCTGCCAGTCTGCAGCAATATCAGAGATACAGGACTTTAACATAGGTCACGATGCCTTCTGAAATGTTACACAATCATATATTATCAACCACTTCTCACCAATTAAATTTGTTGCTGGTGGAATAAACATTTGACCAGACGTGTGTTTTTTATTGCCACCAATTTGCAGTCACAGTTTTTTTTGAGCCCACAATAAATTAGATAAATATTCTGACAGATATTGTCATTTGATTTATGATTTAATTTTTAGTCATGCAAGCAAGAGACCACTTTTAAGGTGCAGCCTGCAAAAAAACACTAAAGATTCAAGACCACCACATCATGAGTAGCGAGTGCGTTATGGGGTTTTGTTACCCCTCAGTGTCTTCCTGAGCCTTTTTCATAGAGTAATACTCACAAACCGCTGTGAATTCATAGTTTGTTGACTGGACTGGATGGACTGGACTGCTACTTTCATTTGGCTATACACTCGTTATTTAGCACCTGTGGTGCCTTTCGTGCCTCAGGATTTGAAAACTGTTCCATTATAAGACTACACCATACCTTCCCTTGTTGTATATCTGTTGTCTCAAACACAGTATATACTGATATCACTTATGTGCTGCTTTTCTTGAAGACTGAGATACCCAGCATTACTCCTGGACATTTGTTCGCATCACAAACATGATTTCCCTACGTCTAGTGCCTTCTTGTTGGTGGCGTATATGCATGGGCCTTGAGCCATTTGTGGTTGTTGGGAATGTCTGGAGCATGACACTTCTGACTGGTCTGCTTTCCACCATGGCTTTTGGGTTGATCAAATTTACCCGCTCCTGGCCAAATGCAAGTGAATTTATGAAGTGGCAAATAAATCTGACCAAGCCACAAGCCACAGTGGCAGGTTAACAATTTGGCAATGTGCTAATTTCCCACCGTACTTCTAACTCTTTGTTATATGAAGCTGAATTCAGATGCTTATTCATTGTTTTTTTTTTTTTCTCTTCACCATATAAGGTGGAACTGGAAATACTGAGACATTGGCAAAACATTAGCAATGTTTTATGCTTGTTATGAAGTAAAGGGACAAAATGCAGTGAAACTACATGAAACTTACTTGGTCGCTTGTGCCGCCATCTTGCCGCTGATTCACAATACTCTGTTCATAGTTTTTGTTTGAAGTGTGCCCCTGAAAAATCTGTTTCAAGGTGTATATATCCCTATTTTAAGGCTTAAATTAAAAAAAAACTTAAATAAAGAAGCCAAAGACAAATTAAGATTACTTTTTTATATATTCTTTCTTCATATATAAAAGCATTGGTTATGTTTTGCCATATGCCAGTATGTTTTCAGTTCAGTCATCGCACTTATGTAGTCTACTAGAATGTAGGCCTATATGAATGTGCCATGTCTACATATTTGGATTGATATATGATTGATTAGAACCTACTTAGGCATTTGAGAGGTGCATTTGCCATGCTCATGTTTGTATTAGTCGAGTACTTCAGGCTACCTAATGGACTTCCAGCCACCCACTGAGGTTCTGTCATGTCATTGTGTTTCCCATGTGGAATCGCTTCATCCATTAGAACAAGCGTATTGTGTCTAACATCCCTTAATACTTTTTATCTTGTACATGCTCCTTCGTATGCTCTGCAGTCTCAGATAACAAAGGAACAATACGTTTTCTTGTCAGCTGCATACTGCTGGCTCGGCTGGTCACATGACTGACCACATGAGAAGAAAGACACTTCCCCAGCTGTCAGAGCTCTGTGAGCCTTGCATTGTCATCAGCATGTATAACCCGTTGCCAGCTACAGTGAAGTTCAGGGCGTCCTTCAAATGCTTCTTTAAGCTCTGATGGAAAGTCCGGCTCATTGCTCGCTGACAGCAATTAACAGAATTAAAAAGCTTTCACTGTTAGCGATTGTGTTTTAAGCAGCACTTCATGAAAGATGGTTTTGTTCTGCTTAGAGAGCATGTTTGATGGTTTTTCCATGTGTGGGATAGTTCATAGAGCACGCTGTCCCACTCCAGACTAGGATCTCTCTGAGTAACCCCCACCCCCCTCCCCCTTAAACCCTGAGTGACTTATGATCAGACCGTCTTTGTAAGCTACAGCCAGGGAGTTTCTGGAATGTTTCTTTCATTGCTGGCCTTAATTTTGATTTCATATAGTTTACAGTTTATGACGTTTCACCTTCAACTTATGCATGGTTCAGGGCCGAAGAGTGCTTGGCTCTGACAGAAAAAAGGCCTTATAGGTCAGTGACTGAAGATTTATTAGCTTTCGTTCTGTTTTGGTTTGACTTCTGGGACTTGGAGCAGCTACTCAGTTCTGATGCTGCATTGTCTTCTTTCAAGCGCATCTACAGTCTAGTCTCTGTGGAACATCAATGTCTGCAGCTGGACCTGCAGCCCAGATGCTCTCCTCTTTCTGCAGGGCCTTCAGAGTTTCCCAACATTTCGTGTCATCCATGACTCACTCAGACAGAGCTCTGAGAGCTGTTCTGAATGTAGCATGACTGGCCGATCCCCACTCGTGTTCCATTGCTACGTGAGGTGTAACTCCAGGGCTCCAAGTTTTAGTTTCACAATCACGTCTGATTTATTAGGCATCTGGATGGATTGTTTTCTAAATGGACATCAGGTGTTTCTTTCTAGCACATAGTACTTGTCTGCCATCTCAGAAGTCACTTCATAATCGATCATAAATGTAAACAAATCATCATTTGGTCATGGTTAAAATGCTTACGTATGCTAAATTATAACTGCAGACATGGCACATTCCAGTGCAGAGACATTCATCTGTTTGTTTTATGGCAATGTTAATGTTCTCACCAAATATTCAACATGGAAATTATAAATGGTTCAGCTGTGGTGTGTGTGTGTATATATATATATATATATATTAGTTAGTTCAATATTCTTACTTTGTTCCTTGTTCTTTGCCCAAACTTTGTTACTTGTCACTGCTTTAAAAATGGCCAAGGTCTCCCGGGTGGCTCCCACTGTGGTAGGCCTTATTTAAGTCTGTCTCGCTTTTTTTTTTTTTTTTGCGCACACTCAGCGCAAAGCTCTATTCTTTTCCATAGACATGATTACTGCCTCTCCTGTGGTACTTTCTCTAAAGGTTTTCAGACACAGACACGTATATCTGTTACATAATCTCCTGACCATTTTCTGCCTGTTAAGGTTGGACAGTGATGTATGGCTCAGAGCCGATGGAGCACGAATGGGCCTGCTCATTGACAGTGTTTTGCCATGTGCTTTTCATTTAGCCTCACAGAGGGTAATCTGCAACTGCCAATTTTTAGCCGGATTTCTTTTAACCATGATACTTTTGGGTAGTCATCGGCTCTGATTAGGCATAATGACATTTTTTTTTTTATTGTCTGTGGGTAACATGCTACTGGGGTCCAAGAATTGCCAGACTTAAGATGGATGATACTGGCTGTTCCACTGTGCTTATTATTCAGAAATGTTTTGGTTCATTTGCATTTAAATGAGGGAATGGTGCAAGGACATTCAGAACAATTATTGCTTTCCCCTGGATATAGTATTGTTCTGTAACCTTGGAGATCTAGTGTCTCATTTTTGTTGTTGAAGTACAGAATATGTGGATTCCGTTTGACATTTTATTAGAACCTTGTTCAGTGATACTACAAATGTGTAGTGGAACAAACTGGATTTATTTCAGACACTGATGTTCTCTTAAATATATCACTCTTCCCTTGTGCTTGTGTAAAACTCATTGCAGCTTCAGCAGTGTTAATATTACTCACTTATTTGTTTGTGTTCTTTTTAAAAGCTATGAAATGAATGCCCCAAGTAGGGTCCTTTTTTTTAAGACTACATTCGATTCCCTAAAGTCTATGGTCTTCTGAAGAACTAGTCTTGTAAATAATAAGCAAGTGTAAAAAGTCCACCAAAAGCTGTGAATAGCTTCTATGTAATGCAAAGCTTATTCACCTATCCTAGAATCAGATGCCCAGACCAAGAACCATTCCAGAACCATTGCTTTAAATAGGTTTAAGGTCCGTATATTTGAGTTGCAGCTGTGATCCTTTCACAATAAGCAAAAACCTGGTACATTTTGTGAGATGTTATGCTATATTAATCTTTCTGGTCTTTTGTGTAATGTCTGGACCCTTCTGCTTTTTTCTCCCCCCCCCCCAGATGTGGATATCCTCCAGAAACTGGGCCTGGTTGGAAAGAAACCCTCCACAGGGACACGCTCCACTCCACAGGGTGTCATCCCTTTCAAATCAGGAGTCATTCTCACCCAGCGTGCACGGATCGAGGTGCCCGTGAGCTCTTTGCTGCCAACACTGCGCACAGAGTTCACTCTCATACTCAGTGTATGCTCTCATCGCATCAACAATGCCTCCCTCTTCACTGTGGTGTCAAAGAGGAAGAGACTTCAGCTAGGGGTGCAGTTCATCCCTGGGAAAATTGTAGTATATGTGGGCCAAAAGAACTCTGTACATTTTGATTACGACGTCCACAATGGCCAGTGGCACAACCTGGCTTTGGACTTCCAATCTCAAAAGGTTACTTTATATACTTCTTGTGGGAAGACAAGTGTACATGCAAATTTGCATTTTAAAAATGAGGAAACTCTGGATCCGGAAGGCTCCTTTCTTCTGGGTAAAATGAGCCACAATTCTGTGCAGTTTGAAGGAGCAGTCTGCCAGTTTGAGATTCATCCTTCTGCCAAGGCAGCTCACAACTATTGTAAGTACATTAAAAAACAATGCAGGGAAGCTGACACCTACCGACCATACCTTGCACCCCTTTTACCGCTCTTACCCCTGGATCCAAATATCTCTGTCACCCTTCAGACCCCCATTGCTGTAACTGAGCTTGTCAACAAAGGTTTTACCCCTAGTCTGTCTCCAACACGTGGTAAGACAAGGATTAAGTCTGAAAGCCATGGCAGTCTTAATTCTTCAATCCAAGCGACATCACGGACTGGTTCCTTGGCAGTACATGGAACTGTGCCCCCAAGGACCATCAAACCAACTCTCGAACTTCCGGTACAGATCAAAACACCTGTGGTTACTGCCCCTCTTCGGACCAGTGCACAACCAACCATTCCCAAAGCTACACAACCCAGTAGCCCCACCAAGAATGTCCCTATGGTAACGACTAAAACCCAGAAATCCAAAGGGAACAGCATGTCCCTGTCAGCCAAGCCAACGAGAAAAAAGCCAAGTGTCCCACCTTCTGCACCTACCAAGTCAAGGCCGTCTAGCACTTACACCCTCGTACCCTCTTCAAAGAAGCAAGTGACCACTGTAACTGTGAAAAGATCTGTGCCAGAAGTGACAACCATTTTGTCCTCAGAGAAAACCACTTTTATCTCAGTCACCCCTGCGGCCACTGATGGTTTCCAAACCTTTGACATGGAACCAACACAGTTTTCCCTTTTAGCTGGATCACCTGGATTGAAAGGAGAACCAGGACCACCGGTAAGATGTTATGATTAACCTCCTTAGAAATAAAACCTACGCATGCCATGCTATGTTGGCTGATACTAATATTAAATGTTTACACTAATACATATATGAAATAGGACAAGTTTCACTAATTATTTACATGGCACAAAAACGTAACAAGGACTGTTGTTATACTGAAAATTAGCACTCCTGAGATTTTCAGTATGAATGGAGAGAAATGAGACCAGTGCAGGTTTATGTGAAGTTTCCTTTCTAGCGATCTGGTTTGAAATAGTCTGGCACATAGAAAATCTTTGTCAGTCTTTGAATGCATGCTCTGCAGGATTTTCGTCATAGCAATAGATTATTTACAGAGAATGTGAGAGTTCATAGGCAGTGGATCAGTTTTAAGACGGGGTCAAAGGTAAAAGAAAACATTGTAAACATTAGCAGACCTACAGATGATATTAAAAGATTTCCACCACAAGTGACTTTAATTATTTAACTCATAGCTTCTTAGACGCTGCTAAAGTGCTGAGGTTTTGGCGATGCTGATACCACTTTTAATATGCAGCAATCAGATAGTAGTTACTCTGTATTTAGTTTGATTTTGTCATCTTTTATTTCTTTAAGTATTAGCAGAATTATTAATTATATAACAGTATATATAAATCACTGCGCTTTCCTGCTATGGTGTATTAAACTGTGTTAAGGGGAGGAGCATTTTAGTCCATACTTTCAGGAGAATAACATGTTTGACAGATTTTATATATATACTGACTGTCACTTAATAGATTCAAAAGGAAAAGACTTCAATCCTAAAAGTTTATATAGAGCTGTAGGGTTACTCCCTTTGTGCTCATAAAACGATTCGTTGAATAAGGAGCACCTGCTGAGGGAGTTGCTCTTGAAAACATAGGACAGTACAATGTTCAAATACTGAATTTCTTTTACAGTGTGAAATGTTTAAACAGTTTTTAAAATGATAACAAGCTATGTTCAGCCTGTGACAGACCATCAACTATGGCATGTAGATCATATTTTCCTTCCCTAGACTGTGTCTTATGGTAGCCAGATGGCAGGCTTAGCACTTTGCTTGTTTTTAAGAACCTGTTAAATGTGAGTTATTGGCCGTGGCCTTGAGCTCTTGGCGTTGATTTAGGGCCCAACTTTGATTTTCTTTTTGGTATTAAGTGCTGCTCAGAGCCCAACATTGATGTAGCACTTGTTCACTGGGTTTTGTTTACTCTTTCAGGACTTAATACTGTGTATTAATCAGGGATTATAGAAGTAGAAAAATACTTGGATGAAAAGAGCTGTGCTGGAATGATGGAAACTCCTGCGGTGTCATCAGTGGCATGTCTGAAAGTTTGGTGGTCTTGGTTCCCAGCCTGTTTATGTAATCCTTTGAAAAATGGGCAATGCTGCTTGGCGGTGTTTCTGGCCATAGCATACTTACACTTATTTTCCCATTGTAAAATGCTTAGGTCATTGGGCATAGGGTCAGGGAGATTTGTGGGCCATGATGACCACCTGATGTTGCTCAAGTCTTGTTACTTTTTTACTTATAACATTTGGCACTGGGTTCCATTCAAGCTGTGAACCCACTAAGAAAGAAGCATAAAGAACTGTAACTTTTATAGGACATTGTAGAGTATTGTAACAGCTTGTTCTTCTGTAATAGAAAGCTTACCAAAAGGTTGTAAATTATAGCTGTGCTGAGAGCAGTGAAGGCCCAGTGGTCTTTGAGAACACCGTCAGCTGTTCATGAAGGCCCACCACAGGGTGGATCTCAAAACTCATAATTGATGCCTCTGGGATTACTTTGACTGCAGGCTGGTTTCTAACAAAAGCATATGTGTACCTGTTGGCAGTGATGGTAAATCTGAAACCAGCTCAAAGTAATGCCAAAAGGAAATAATGATGCCTGTGTTAGGTTTTAAAGCCTTTTCAATGAATGGTTCTTTAAAGATGCTTATAGTAAATGCAAGTTTGTAAAGTCAGACATGAGGATTTTTTGAACGACTTCCACATAATCAAAACAGACTGTAACTATTGTTTTTCTATTTTAAGGCCTTTTATTTCTAAGGGTCAAGTTACTGTTAAAAACTGTGTAGTGAGTTGTCCGGGATGATCTATGACTATTGTAAAATTATGTTTTTATATCAAGAAGAAATATTTAGATTTTTTTTATGCAGTGTTACAGTCTGTTTTCTTTGTTGCTTGCTTTAAAATTTGTTTTAAAAATACTAAATAAATAGTGAGCTGTAAATTAGATGTATTTTTAAGAGAGCAGGAATAAAACAGTCCAGATGCCAGGTTTTTTCATGTGTGTAACATGTCAGCAATGGAAAGGCAAGGTCAGGTTTGGGAATTTAAAAATCGCCTGCTTGTATGACGCTATAGCTGCAACTGCTAATACCCCTGACTAGCCAGGTATAATTACACACTGTCTGGCCGTTATATTATCCCGGCCTGAACCTAGAACAAAGGACCAGATTTGAAGACCACCATCCTAGAGCATCTTAAGTAACTAGAATATAATAAGCATAACTGATGCAGCACTGCTCTAGTTATTTACCAGTCAGCTCCAAGTCATTGCTAAAGCCCAAGTGTGTCGTGAAGACAGTTGCTAACTGTGGCGGTGCATAAAAAGGGGCTATATAACTAGTTCTGTTTTTGCTTTACGAGTGAAGAAAGATCTTAAAAGTTGCAAACTTTATAGAGTTCTGGTGCTATATATGACGACTGTATCATTAGTGCAGCGATTCTTTTTGGTGCTATATATGATGACAGCAGAGTGTTAGCTTGTTTCTGCTAATAAACCAGCATCACAGACACAGCATCCTTATGGTCATTTTTTTTTAAGTTACCATAATTACTGTTTCATTCCAAACGCCCTGCAACACATGCCATGACTTGCTGTGCACAATGCACTGCTTTAATCAGTGTAGTCTTTCACACCAGCCGCATGCGTCATGTGACACTGCAGCATTAACGTGCGTGTTAAGCACAAATGTGTTTCTTTCTCCTATTCAACAAACAGCAACAAACACAACTCAATTCGTTTTCCGTGGCAGAGAGTGCACTGATGTCATGAATAGTCTGGCGCTGCATGTGAGGCAAAGAGTACATGTCTGCAGCCAAACCCTTCTCGACATAATCAGACATAATCAGAAATCTCCAAGGGCATGGCTAAAAAGAGAATCCTGCACTGGCAGGAATGGTAGTGTATGAGGCCAAGGCGAATCCAAAGGTCATCACCAAATCCATCCTGATGAAGCTGAGCAATCCCGGTACCAACATCTCAGACACTGGCAAACACTCCAGCGTAGAGTGCACAAGGCTGGTGTGCACAGAGTCTGGTGGCTCCTAGACAGGCTATTTAAAAGTTCACCTGGACAAAGAAGAAAGGTTTTGCTCGTTGATTCTGTGGTCGAATGAGACAAAAAAGGATTTGCTAGGAAACAGGGGTGTGCCTTTCATTTGATGAAAAAGGTGAAAGCATTCAACACCAAAAATACCATCTCCACAGTCGAGGGAAACTAAGAGTCTTCAGCCAATGAGCCAGGGAAAAACGTGAGAGTTAACACAGCATCACGAGGAAAGAGGGCTCCATTCATTAAGATTCTAAACAAAAACGTCAGGCCATTTGTAGAAAAATCTGGGCTAAATTGGACCTTTCAGCAAGACAATGATCTATAACATACAGCTAAAGCAGTCAGGATATAGTTAACAGAAAAGTGTACCTTACAGTGGTCCAGAAAACAGTTTATTTTAAAGTGGTCCAGACATAAAAGCCATTCAGAATCTGTGGAGGAAGCTAAAGACCAGACGGATGCCAAGGAAGCCTTTCAACCTCAAACACCTGGAGATTACCGCAAAAGAAGAGTGGTCGAAAATGGCAGTGGGTTTCCAGTGTTTGTCGAAAGATACATAGACATAATTAAATCTTTCATTTAGTTCTCAAGCACAATGTCTTACTATGTCTTTCTATGAGTTTGATGTTTCCAGCGAGAAGAAAATGATCAGCTAACAAAAAATTCAGTCAGAATCTGGCATGTGTATAAATAATTTTGGGCTTCCATGAATGTCAGGTTTGCAACAAGCTATTGTCTCGAAGCTACGCCAAACCTTGTCTGGTTTGTGACAAAGCGTGCCAAGCTATGCTTGTTTTGTAAAGGCATTTAAGTGGTTAAACCAGCTGAAAAATACCTCTGTATTGAACTTCATCAGTACTGCCCAAAGTTAGGTAAATGGATAACTGCAAGCAGCATATATCCTTGTCAGTATGACTGAGACACACACACACACACAAAGCCCAGTTCAGAAGAAGCAGCGACAACAGGCTGTTTCCTTCTGTCCTAATCTCTTCATTCTTTTATGGAGAGAGATCTCTTAATACTCTTCTTTTACACCAGAGAGGAAGTGTGCCACGTGGAGGAGGTTGGGGGCTCTGAGGGGATGTCTGTCTGTCTCTGTCTGTCTCTCTGTCTGTCTCTCTGTCTGTCTCTCTGTCTGTCTCTCTGTCTGTCTCTGTCTCTGTCTCTCTCTGTCTCTGTCTCTGTCTCTCTCTGTTTCTCTCTCTCTCTCTCTCTGTTTCTCTCTCTCTCTGTCTCTGTCTCTCTCTCTCTGTCTCTGTCTCTCTCTCTGTCTCTCTCTCTGTCTCTATCTCTCTGTCTCTATCTCTCTGTCTCTATCTGTCTGTCTCTCTCTCTCTCTCTCGCTCTCTCTCTCTCTCTCACACTCATTCTGTCCCCTCCCTAGTTCTTACTACACTGAGCTTGTTAAAAAAACCTGCAGAATATCCAAACATTTTTTAGTACAACTCTCTGTGTATACTGGCCTACATGTGTTATATAGCACATGTTCTGAGTTACTGAACTGTAAGGAAATGAGCAATTCAATCTTTTCATTGTTATTGCATTTGTGGCTTCAAAACTTTTTATGAATAAATGTCTGAAAATCATTAATATGCTGCTACTTTGAAGTGTGTCAGTAGGAATTGTTTTGATACGGAATAGAAACCAGAAAACCTGTAAATACTGCAAATCTCCTCCTTTCCCTTTCTGTGACTATACGCCTGTTGCTCGGTCTTGCTAGTATTGGTTTTTTTTTCCCCTACGGGACAGACAGAAATGGATGTGGCACCAGTGCAGAAAATAGTGGATTGAATATTGGGAATGGAAAATCATTATTCCCGTCCAGTCCAGTCCTAAATCTAGTCTGAATCAGCACTGAATTAGTAAATAGTGTGGTCAGAGCAACAGGATTTTATACGCATTCATTTTTTTTCTACTACTGTTGATTCTCTATTACTTCATTGGTTTTATACTTTTTGTTTAAGAATGATCAACTAATGGCCAGTTGTTGGTTAAAAAACCCCCACATCATTTGCAGCTCTATTTCAGAAACTTGGACGATGTTATCTAAAAGATATATGGCTTTTCCATGAAAGCTTTTAGACTGACTTCATTTAAGGATTCAGCCTCATACCCCAGTTTACACACACTGTTTTATAGCATCAGGATGGATTATATGTGATTCAGTTAACGTTTCACTAAAGTGAGCAGTGTGGCTTTTGGGTGTCTTTTAGCCTTGAGTGTAATCCCTCCTCAGCTTTTGATGTATCTCTACTGATGGAAGAAATGAAAACAAAACGCCAGCCTTTTGACCAGAAGGAGCACTCTGTGTTTGAAAGCTGACCTCTTGTTAAATATGACCCCTCTGCGCTCAGTTAATCCATGTGTGTAATTGGTTTAAAGCTGGACGATGCCCATAATTAACAAGGGTGCCTACGTCTGGTGTCAGCAAAAGGGTTGTGTGCCAGCAAAATGAGTCAGAACTCAGTAAAACTTTACTGTTTTGGGCTCAAATGTATTGGCTAATGCAAGTCCCATGTTGGCTCTATAGCACAGTATTAAAACTCCCAATGACTTTGCCCTAAGAGAAACGCAGTGTTTGTATGCCAGCGTCCAAGCATAAATATGCTTTTTAAAGCTTTGAAATCTGTTGCTATCACTTGTTTTGTACTAACTGTTGAAGCATGAAGAACGTTCTTAAACAGTTATGAATGCTCAATTGTTCTTGGCTTGGACATACCTGTAATTTATGTTCAAACATTATATTGACTGGAGGTTCCTTTAAAACAGAAAAATCTTGCACTTTTCCACCAACCGTATTTTAAACATCTACCCATTTAAAAAGACACATGTGTTTTTCCACATTTCTATTTACGTTTACAGCATTTATAAGATGCTCTTATCCAGAAAAGTAATTGTTCCAAAGCCCCCATTTTGGCAGCTTGCTTTTTAAGAGTGCGGATAGCATTGACTTTGGAAGCAGTTGCTCACTGGCCGTAGTCCACTGCCTTTATCCTAGTACAGGGATTACTGCCATGTTGGAGACTTCATTGAATGTCAGCAGGTAGACATACAACACTAAATGATCTTGCTCCTCATCACAATACACCTTCTCTTTCTCTCTTTCAGGGATCTCCAGGGCCCCCCGGCAAGCCAGGATTAGCAGGCAAAAGAGGACCTCGGGTAAGCCTTAAAGAACTCCTGCTGATGTGTGTTCCCCTTGCCCTGCCCCAGGGAACATTTTCTCAGTGTTCCATCAACTTGCTCCATCTAATTACTCCGATTAAGTAAACAATTCTGTCAACCTAGTATTTCTCAGGGAGTTCTGATTATTAGAGTTCAGTTGCCAGGGCAGATTAAAAAAGGTGATGAAGCTGGCATTGTAAAATCATGTAAGTGTCTCCTCGCACCGGGGAAGCTAAAATCAACACTAACTCACCTCGCTTAGTGACTCTCAAAGGTCTGTACCATTACTCGGGCTCAAGGAGCCACCTCTGTTTTCTTCATTTTCCAGGAAGACTGACTCAGGCTTCCTGAGAACACTGTTGAAGTCATAGAGTGAAAGAAGAATATTTCATGTGCAGCAGAAAAGCAGACGTGATATTCTGCCTGACTTAAGCTTTTATTTTCTGCCTGAGTAGAAGTGGCCTTGTTTTATTGCCTTGGAGTTTCCTTTAAGGAGATACAGAGCCTGTTACCGAAGATCAATAAATAATTCCTGATATTGAGATACTATGAATTACTCCTTACTTCTAATGCATTAGGCTTGACACACATCACTACAGATTCTTCCAGAATCTTTTTATAAGGGCTTTATCTTGTTTATGCCTCAACATTTCTGTTTCCTCAAGGCCACTTCGCTTTGACTAATAGGGTCATGGAATGCCAGTTAATACTGAATGCTGGCCCTCAGAAAGCAAAGCTTTGGCAAATCAAAATGTATCTCCACTTGTGCTGCCTGAGAATCAACATAGACTGTGGGATAAGAAAGCGTCTGCACTTAAGTGTTCTCATCCTGATATCAGCATATTGCTTCTGTCATAGCATACCAAAACATCTCAGCTCTGTTTCTGTTTTGTCTTTAACGCTGTATAACAAATGTCAGTTGTGGAAATGGTATGGAGAGTTCATGAGAAATAGGTCAGTAGAGATGTGCAGAAGTCAGAGACCACCATTGGTTTATTTTATTTTTAAACAAAACAGCATTAAAGTACAGTTTATTCTTGTTTTTTTTCCAGATAATTTTCTACAGGGATTGTATAAAAATAATATCTTTCATACTGAAAGCAGATAAAAAATAAATGTAAACATTGTCACTGACCAAAGAAAAACATGTCCATCTCTATTTTGTGGATTTTTAGATTTCACAGCTTTCCTTTACATTATTTGAAAAAGTAATGATGAATGGACCAAGACGTATATTTCAGAATATATTTGTTTTTTCCAATTGACTTCCACTGAAGGTTAAGGAGGGTTTTCCTTCTGTGAAGTTACTATTTTGGAGATGCATGTGTTTTTTTTTTTTTGTTTTGTTTTTTTTAAATAGGTCAGTGGCAATAGAGACCAGAGCCCAGACTTACTGAATGTGTTTGGGATTACTTAGATTACAAGTACAAGATTAAATAGAGAAGCAGAAAATGTAAACGCCCTCTAAGGCTTAGCTTTGGATGTGCCCAAAAATGTGGGTTGCGCAAAAAGAATGAAGCTTTACTAATAAAAATAATTTGGCTGTTTTGCCTGGAAATCACAATTATAAGGAGGTCTCTGGCTGTACACTGTACAATAAAGTTAACTGTGTTTTGCCCTTGTTACATTAATGTTTTTTAGATATGAGGTTTTTAGTTATTACAGCAACAACACTCTACAAACGGTTTTAAGCTACAAAGGGTTTTAAGTGATGCCAGAGAAGAACCACTTTTATTTCCATATTTGTGAGTGTGAATTACCTTTTAAAGGTCAAAAAATCCATCATTTAAATGTTTTTACAAAAATGCTTCTTTATGGAACCAAAATTAGTTCTGCGATGGCATTGTTCAAAAACCCCTTTGTGCAGTTTCTCAGGGGACAGTAGATCATACAAGTTGATTTTACCATTCATCATTTGTCAATTATGGTTTTTCTTATGTTTGGAAAACATTGTGTTCATTAGTTGTTTGGACAAAGATTTTTTGAGTCTTGCAGTGTCTAGGGATATAATGGCTGAACGGGAAAGAGTACAAAACCGTATTCATTTCTCCAAAGTTCAAAGAGGCTTTCCTGTGTATAAGTCTGGACATTGTAACTGTGTGTGTGTGTGTGTGTATATGTGAGAGAGATACCTGTTGCAGGCTGCCCTTTAGCAGGGCCTCTGAGGGCTGCACTGTGGGAACCCAATCTGTAGAAGTAAACAAAGAGGCCTTTGTGACAGTCTTATTAAAGGCATTTACAGCCTTGGTGGCGTTCGTCTGCTCTTTAGCTGCTCAGAGAACCTGCTCAAGGGGGCTTTGGGCCTCCAGGACCGTAAGCCTGTGGGTGGTTAATATGGGCACATTTGTTTATTCCTTTTTCTTACACAAAGCATGATATCTGAGTTTGGGTTCTGTCGTGATTGTTGTAGCTTAGGAGCCTCATATCTGTGATTTCGGGTTGAGTGAAGGGTTTTCGGCACTGTGCAGTTCAGCTCAGCACAGTCTGACAAATTTCAGCGAATGGTGCTAGAGGAACAGAAAGCTGGCCAGCTCAGCAGATGATTTTTCAGCGAACTGAGGCTCAAATCATACATATTTAGAAAATAAAGCCTCATACCTGTGAGCACAAAGTCGAGTGAAGTGTCTTCTGAGTATTTGTTTTCTGAGTTTTCAGCTTCATTCCTCTCTTTTAACCCAAAATCAGCACTAAACTCACAACTGCAGTGGTCTACTGGGCTTGTGAATTTTTTACCTGCTCGTTTTCAGTGTGACATCACCACTCGGTGCGCTCCCAGAGCGCCCCCTCCCTGTGGCTCTCTTAAATGCATATAAATAAGCTCTCTGTCCTTGTACTTAAGGACATAGAAATTTGACATACACCACACACACATCTTAAATACAGCCCTCATTTTGAGATAACATTCACTTTTTTAAATACAATGGTATTTACAACGGTTATACCATCAAATTTATTTTACAGGTAAAATATTATTTAATTTATCTGTTATCTTTTCTGTATGTTGAGTAATAAAACTCTCATATGGCTCTAATGCACATGGCGGCACCCATCTGATTTAGGGGGCTTTAATTAAAAACACCAGTAGTTTGAATGCAGCAATCCCCCTTCGAGAGTTCACACTAGTGTTAAAGCCATTCTGAATGTAGTTCACATTTTGTTTTGTAGGCTCTTCATCACGAAAATAACTAATGAATCAGGCCTGTTGTTTGGAGCTAGTCTGTGTGCCACATTTGGAGCAGAGAGGAAAAGATTCCACAAATGCTGAAAGCAGTAAAAGTTGCTTGTGCTGTGCTAATGACACAGTCGGATAATTTCACTTTTGACAGATGTGGGAGGAAAATTGCCCCCTCAGGACCTGACACCTCTCTGGACAATTGACCTTTGGCCTTGGTACCATAGCAGGGTGAAGGTTCTTAAGGGCAAAGGGAGAGGTTTGTGGTGATTTGAGACCAGTGTTGGTGTTTGGTTTGACCATTTAACCTGAGGCTTCTGGTGGAGGCATCAGGTCATTAGACCAGTGCAAATGGGAAAGGGATGACTGTAGGGAGTCCAAAAAAAAAAAAAAAGCCTGTAAACTGTTTAGACTCATATAACCTCACGTTATTTTTGAAGTCAGACACTCCACTGAGTTGTTTACAAATATTTAGAATATCCCTAATGTGAACTAAGTGCTTGTGGCACTTTCCCATTTGTGACTATTTCCTAATTTTTGAGTTTCTGGAGATGTATTACTGAGTGCCTGCAGATCATTCCTAATGGGACATTTTGGGGTCAGACGGCTAGGCCAATGCGGCACAGGGGACTTGACCCACCACGCTTAGATCACATGGACGCGTGCACATGAGACATCTTTAAAAACAAAGCTGACTCGTAAATACATTAGTCACAAGGAGAATTTTTAGCTCCGTGATTTTTTTCATAAATTTGGCAGCGTTTGCTTCCTCCTACAAGGTGATCTCGTCCTTCACTGTGTCAGCATAACGTTTGCCATTTACTACATTTCACTTTTATGGTCAGACTGTTTTTTTGTTTTTTTGTTTTTTCCACTTGGACCGTAGGTTTATGAGCAGAACAGAGTTTTAAGAGAAATGCAAAGGGAAGGCATGATTGCGGTCAGGCACTCTGTCTTCTTCTGACTGCACTTACAACCTCAGACTCGAGCACTTTGAATAATCAGCCCTCAACCATTTGGAGCTAAGGCTTTGTGCTTTGTCATTTTGGCCAGTCAACAGTATTGCTTGGAGTTGAGGAAAGAAAAAACGTTTCCTTTCGCCATCATTCTACATCATCCTCTCTGCCAAGACTCCATATGTTAGATATATTGTTAATGTTTATAGAGTCTTTTCTATTACATCCAACCAGCACAAATACCAGCATATACCAGTCAAAGACAACTATAAACCAAACTGCTTCCTAATGTGGAATAATTTCCTAAAGTGAAAATCGTGATTTGTGTTTTTGGGTTGTGTGCTTTATCTGTTCTTTAGTAGCTTGTAAAGCAGAGTGATCCTCATGTCACCCCTGTAAAAGGCACTGCTCTCCTGTAAAAATCTGGCCTTATTTTTCCTTCTTTAGTGATGTTGGAAGTCATCCGTCAGTCAGAAGACTGATGCTTCCACAGAAATGGACCATTGGCCGTTACAAAAAGTGTGGAAAGATGTTTGGTCCAGAAAAGGAACAGAGTGGAAAATTAAATTTTTACAGAAACAGTATTGCGAAACCTAAGGCAATTTACTAGTTAAGATGCATTGTGGTTTTTGATATATTATACACTGAAAAGGTTTGTGTGGAATTTATTAAAAAACATGGCTCCTGAGCATTCTGGGAGCTCACTCCTCATCTCCTTCCACACATAGCACCACCACAATAAAAGTGGGTAACATTCATGAATATTTTACAAGTTAATTATTTTAAAAAATGTGCACAACTTTTAGAAAGGCTTTCCTGAAGTTAAAATAAAATAAAATTGATTAGTTTTACAGAAAATTACCCAATGGCTCGGGTGGCTAACTTTTATTATGCAATTTACTTGCGTTATATGTACCAACCCAAAAAACACTCTGTTTAACACTGTGTTTATTGAGTCAGTTCGGTTTTGCCTTGTGATGTCGATGTTCCAGGTGACCCTCTTGTATATGAACTTCACTCTTTGGTCTGGTTTGTGGGGATTTGTACTAATGGCCCTAGTAGTGCTCATATTGATAAGTGAATGTTTAAATGTTATTTAAATTACACATTCTTGTTTCGTTTTTTGTTAAATAAACCACTCCTCGTTTCTCAAACCCAGAATTACAAAAATGTAATTTAAGAATGTTACTACTAGGGCAGTATGATAATATTTGGCCCACAGTTGATTCTTATAAGATCAGTCCACCATTGCTTCAGCAACAGCATTTAGTTTTTTGGGAAAGTTTTGGCAGTGTGTTCACCTTAAAGTTAAAGTTGGAAAAATGAGTCTACAAGGCTATATTCAACTAAACAAAAACAGCTTTCTGACTCAACATGGCTTATATTTTATTGCTATAAGTATACAGTCAGTGTTGAACATCCTTAAATAAACAGTGTTTACAACTTACAAATTAAAATAATCATGTAATTCCTAGTTTTGTATTGTTTCAATGAGTCTTCAGTGGTTCCTCTAGTCTGTTCCAGTTTATCAAACTTCAGCAAAGTTAAACGTTGAGTTTTTTTTTTTTAAATTTAATTAATATTTATATTTTTGCAATTTCACTCACCTCTTATTGCTATTTTTGTTTTAAATGTCTCATATCCTTTTGTCCTCTTTTGTGTGTAACACTGTGACAGCGTTAGAAACCACATAAACACAACTGTTTAGGATTCGTGACCAGTTGTACATAGTTGATGACGTGATGATTTAAGCACTTGGTTTGCACTAATTGGTGTGGTGTACACTTCCGACATAGCTGCATTAGCCTCATAGCTTCAGCTAGATAGATTTTTATACTGAAATTAAAGAGTCCAGACAGGCAGACCTCCTTTAGCTGTTACCAGCAGGGGTTTTAGTCTTCAAAAAAGCAGCATGGCGCTCCTATAAATTAAGGCGGAGCATCTGACTACTCCAACTAACTACACAAAATATATGAGGTGGAACTAGACGCCTGCCACCCACCTGCCCCAGACATCAGCCCACACCAGCACAGGCATGGAGGTTAATTCACAAAGCAGGATTTATCAGCTTTTCAGATAACTTAATCCCAAAACCCGAGTTTATAATGAAATGATTAAACTAGATGCTCTTGATTCACGTGGGTACATAAATTCTAAAAGTATGATTTCTTTTTAGTGTCTGAAAATGGCAGCTGCCCTTTTACATTTTAGGGAAAATGGATGGATATTTAATACTGCCGAGGCGCACATAGAAGTCAAGACGGTTGTATCAAGTTCTAGTTTCAGAGATTTGTTACTGCAGTGTTACTCTGAAGTCTTTATGGTTATGAAACTGGAGCCACAGTGGTATTCGCACCTCCTTACAAGCGTTAACACGAGTGGGTGTCACAGATGGTGTCACAGTGCTTTGCTTTGTTGCTTAGACCTTGAGACAGCTGAGAGAAAAACCTTTAGATGGGTTATTGTAGTGTGTCTTTAATACATTTAAAGTATAAATCAGTGTATGTTTGTGGAATACAGAAATGCATTATACCAAAGGATACATAAGACGTGTATATATACATTTATATACAGCATCATCCATGATTCTTAAAGGGCTCATTCACTCACTCAGACCCAGAGAGAGAGAGATTTAAAAAAAAAAATCACTCATAAAACCAAAAAATCAAATTTAAGTCAAGCCTAAAAAACCCTTTGTCCTATTCTGGGACGAATAATAAAGAAAGCGTCTCCACTCGGTCACCCGTTATATTTTTCTCTGCCACTGTGACGCTCTGACGTTTAACTTAACAAGTTTCCCCTAGATATTTCTCTATGGCTGTGTCTGGCAGCTAAACTCTGCCATATGTGCAGCACCCAAGCAAATTGCAGTATGCACAGTAACGCACTAAATTGTTGAATAAGGAGGAGGAAATCTGTAGATGAGCTTCTGGTAAGTGTCTCCATATGCAGGCCAGTATGTGCAGAGTCAGCAGCAGGTCTGTGGAAAAGAGTCCCACTCACGAATGGCTCAGGATCATAATGTACTGCAGCCATGACAAAGGGGATTAGAAATAGCCTGCGTTAGAGCTGCACCATATGGACACAGTACAGGGACTGCTTCAGATTACATTTGTGATATCACTGGAAGTCAACTTGAAATCAATCAGAAAATTGTTTTTACCTTGGTTTACCTTGAAGTAGTGCTGGGCGATATGAGCGCAAATCAGTATCACGATTTATTGTACATGTTACCAAGATAACGATTAATGAACGATAATTATGTTTTTGTGTTCTTGACTCATAGTTCAGTGACGAGGCTTGTGCTGTAAATATATGGGATATTTTTTTCTAATGTTGCTTGGAGATTGTTCCTCTTGTTTTTTTGAGCACTATTTGCCATGTGATTGTATTTTGGTCATTTTTTTTTCCTCGGTGTTTACATGTGACTTCTTTTTGTTCAGTGTCGTATTAATGATAGTTAAAACACAACACGTCCAAACCACAGATGCTGTGTTTTTCTTTGGTACGAGCGGCTCAAACCGCTACGGGTACGAACCTCTGTGTTTAGGTTGCTTCCATGTGGCAGATAGGGGGCAGAATCACGTGACTACTGCTTGGTAGCATGGTTCTAAAGGGACAGTACATGAACACACAGTCGGGACATAACAGAATAAAAATAATCAATATAGACAAGACTATGTCGATTAGAAGTTCTGAATGTCGATTCTGATTCATTTTTGATTAATTGCACAGCCCTACTTTGATGTCAAAATCATTTCAATTTTGTAATCGTTTAGTTTATGCCCCTGCTGTTATGAAGCAAAATTCATCATATCAATAAAAATCAGCTCATTCATAAAGCTTTCGTTTTGGATTAATGCTGTAAATTCTTATGCAGTTTTTGTAAGATTTTACAGTGAATTCCAGTGTTTTGTTTTTTTTTGGTGTTGTTTTTTTTTTTATTATTATTATTGGATTTAAATTGGGCGGCACATTGGCGCAACAAGTAATGTCGCAGTCACACAGCTCCAGGGACGTCCCCGGGCCGTGTGGGTTTCCTCCGGGTGCTCTGGTTCCCTCCCACGGTCCAAAAAACACACGTTACAAAAGTGTCCATAGGTGTGAGTGTGTGTACCTAGCCACTGGAATGCATCACGTTGTAGTACAGGGTAGGGGACCACCCTCCCTCTTGGTTTCATGACAGTGCTGTAAAAGTGAAATACACTCTGCAGCTGTAGAGGGAGCCCAAAAGCAAAAAAAAACTAATGTTACCTAGCGATCCTTTTAAAAAGGACATTATGAAAAATAGCTTGTTCAGTGTATTAGTGCATTAATCTAAGCTCCTACCAACCCATAAATAGTGAAATATCATAATCCAGTCATTTGTTGTGATCTGAAGTCTGAAAACAGGATAAAACGAGTTTTTCTGATTTTGTGCTGCATCTTATGATGGTAGCAGGCAGCACTTCAGAATTGTCCCGCCTCCTTGTCTGAGTTTCTCCAATCATGTTTGTGAGAGTACAAAGATAAGGTCAAATGGAGCAAAACAAACATGAGTGCAGAGAAATAGTACTGAGTAATTACAGTGAAAACAGAGCTTCTTCTCCCCGCTTCTTACTCCTGGGCTCTTGTGTTGAACTGAGCTGTGGCTCATTATTGTTCTAACTTAAATAGGTGAATTATGTTGGATTACATGAGTATTTAATCTACAACTTAACAAAATGAACACCAACAAAGTGTGAAATTAAAAGAACAGGTTAAATGTGCATAATAAAGCCTTCCACATGATCAGTACTGAAAAGACCAATATCATAATACCGATCGCCCAACAACGTATCATGCAGACATGGTCTGTGGTGTCTGGTTTCTGTCTGTGCGGCTCCTTGTGTTGATGCTAATCTCTGCTTTCTGTTGAGTTCTATTGGCAGTAAAATCACTCTAGCACTTATAGCATTTTTGTCTTGGCCTCAATTCTGAGCTGCCTTGTCGAGTTGAACTGTAAGTGCTGGTTTTTGCTGCTCTCATTTTCTCTCATTATTGTTTCTCACTCCTCTTTTACCTGTGACATCTGGACTGTGTGTGCGTAGGTCAGCTGACCATCAGCTGGTCTTTAAGCTTTTTTTGGTCTTTCCCTATGTCCCTCCCTTCGTCTCTCTCCCTCCACATGGGCCTCATGTGTGTGGGTGAAGTGACAGGATGAAGAAAATCACATCCATATGCCATAACTTAAACAGAGTAATTTTCCATATGGTCCACAGAAAAAAGGTTTTGTGTGCACACACACAGAGGCACAAAGCACAGGTCAGGCCTGACCTCCCCTGGAGCTTGAGCTGAGAACAACGTGAGCTCTGACATAATGCAGACAGACAAGGGAATTTTGAAAAGCCCTCTTTAAAGCACAACTACTCACTTGTAAGGTAAATGCCCAGCTTCTGGAGCAGTGGGTTCCTGAAATACATCACTTCTTGAAGCAGTTTACAACAATTAACAGAAGTATATGACGACTATAAAGAGCCCTACAATAGGTCTACATTAGTAGGGAGATTTATTTATGTATTTATTTATATATAAGGTATTTAAATAAAAGGTATTGACAGTTCCTCCTGTTAGCTATGCCGTCCCTAAATCTCAGTGATAACAAGCTAGGTGGTGAAAACTTGACACATTACTTATCTGAGATGTGTAAAGCCAGCTAACTCTTCAGTTCTGTCATGTTGTGGTGCTTTTCCACTGTATAATATTTTTACTTTACACTACTCGTGACTGACTTGTGAGTCAAATAATAACAATTGTGATCTCGACTGTAGCTTAGAGATTTTACAAATGGCTAGTTTGTGCTCGATGTCTGCATTTCAACATGGCTGACAAGTTATTCTGGCTAATCAGAGCTCTGTAATGTTTTAAAAAGTACCCAGATTCATGTATCAGGTAAAAGATTTGCCTGATGGAAACTCCGAATAGCCTGGCTGGCATCTTGCTGAGTGATGGTGGGGTTGTGTGGGGTCAAACGATTTATCCTGTATTATGAAAATGTCTTCAGATACTTAATGTTGGGGTGGGGTGGGGTGGGGGGGTTCCTGCTAACCCATAGTTTCAAGTGGTTGCTGGGGTTTAAAATTCACGAATTGTGTTTTGTAACAAACTGCCATTTCACTGTTGTGGATGTATCTATTTAAACATGAAAGCATTTTTGTTCCTCCTGATGGTTTTCTTGTGGTTCTTTGCATCTTAAAAACCCCTGCTAATGCTGCAGTGATAACAATAATATAAAGAATGCTGCTAGCTGTGCTTTGAGCTTTGGAAGTGGTGTGCTGATGGAATGATTCACATCTTAAACCACTAGATTATAGATTAAAGCTGCAGAAAAGAAACAAGATTAAATGTAAGAGCCCTACAGGTTCTAATATTTCTGACTTTCCACTGTGTTCTGTTGATTCACCCTTAAACAAGGCACATCACGATGTGATACAATGCTGGATATAACACTGTGTTTCTCCTTTAAAAGTGTAACTGCTAGTTCTGTACGATCTATAAAACCATGTTCGAAGGGAGCCATAAACCAGAATGTTTAACTCTTCACTTTGTAATGTGCAAATAATGAGGGCATTACAAGACACAAAAAGCAGTGGCATTTACAGTCAACACACTGTAGTGCTTGACAGATTCATACAGACTTAAGGACTTGTCTCAGCTAAACAAACTGTCCCACTATTTAACACTGCCAGACACTGTTTACACTCGCTACATCCCGCCCCTCCTTTGCTTTACTCCCGCAGCTTTTCTGAAGGGAAAAAACAATAACACAGGTCAAGGCCCAAGACCCAGACCTAAGTGCCATAAAGTGATTGTATTGTAAGTATGAAAGAGACAGCAGACAAATAAAATGTGACCGTGTGCTTGTGTTGCAGGGTCCTCCAGGTCCACATGGAAACCCCGGACGTCCAGGACCTCCCGGATCCAAGGTCTGTGCTGCTGCATGTCACCTTCAATTTATGAACAAGTGTCAAGTAGACATTGCTCATTAAGAAAGATCTAAAACTATCTCAACCAAACTATCTCAGCTCAACCTGGAGCCACTTTCCTGAGAATAAAAAGACAGAAAGGATCCTTGGACAAACCCTAAATTCATAAGAATGTTCTTTTAATACGGTTCCTTAAATACGGTGTTGTCCTTAGAACAGTGTTTTCTAATGTGTCTGTATCATTATTTATTAGTCTCTAACCACTATTGACACTCATACACACTGAATTTCAATTAATATTTATTTATTTAATTAATTTTTATTAATTAATATTTAATTAAAATATTATTAATTTTTAAACTTCAATCTAATCTGCTCAGGCAGGGTTACGCGACCAACATTCAAACAATTATAGCAAAAAAAAAAAACAAAACAGTAGTGCAGGATACTGGGATGGAGTACTATCCTCGTTGGAAAATACATTAACAGTAGGCTGATAAACTGAGAATCGTGGTATATTTTGTTTTGTGTTATATCCACAACAAAAATGAACTCACACAGAGACGGAAGAATGAATAATCTGTTTACTGCAGTAGGAAACAAAACGTACACCAGCTCTCCTTCAACCAGTTCCTTCAAGAGACCCCAGACTACATTACCCATCATCTTTCAGTGTTTCTAAACCACACTACGGATAGCCACAAAGTTCAAAACATTGCCCAATACAGTACATTTTAACTATTATAAAATGTTAGCTATTCTTTGGGTAAGAAGAATGATAAATGTAAAATATACAAAAAGAAAATTCCTAAGAATTTTTATAGCAGAAGATTATTAATGGACATCTTAAGTGAAGAGTTAAGTGAATAATTTTTTTTTGAGAATCTGGCCAGCGGTTGTTAAAAAGAGATTTATCTTAAATCTGTTGCTGTGTTAGAATAGGGTGGAAACATTCAGAGAATGTTGATTTTTTTTAATATTCAGCAATGTCTGTAGCACTGTTTGTGCTGGATTTGTCTTATCAGGAGGTCTTGCGTAAGACAAATAACCGCCTGATTCACATGAGATAAAGGTTCTCTGTAATTCCCTGATTGAAACAATATTCATCATGTTCACATTTAACATGTGTGTGTCTCTCAGTGACAATAACAAGGTTTCTGAGAGGTGGAGTGGGATTGCTATCACTGACAAAGCTCCATATTCATGCAGATCTAACACTGGAACTCATTACTAATCTCTGAAATCACAGATGTAGTTCCCAGTCATGTGTGATTTGATAGTGAGGCAGTGTGGGAAAGCAAAGTTAATGCTTCTTTTGAGGTTTTTGGAGTTTGCAAGGTCAGCAGCTGCATGGTTTTGACCCAGGAACCAAAGTAAGTTAATGTACATTTTGTGGGGGGGGGGGGGGGTGATAATTGCTTTTGATGCCCTTCTGAGTCATTTCAACAATGAGTCACATCTCTTAGGAAAAAGGCTCCCATCCCACTCTTCATTGCAGCTGGACCCTTACAAGCTGGACTTTAAGTGATGGATGACACATAGCAAGAGTGTTATTTTCCAATCATAAGAGGTGCCATTATTTTTATTTTTTTTAGTTATAGCCGACATCATCAACAGTATTGTCTTAAAAAATTTTAAGTTGGGAACATTAATCCAATAACTCACAGCTTGTGAACTGCCAGTAGATGCTATGGACCAATCAGAAGCAATGTGCTGTGACATCACAATCACAGCCCTAAAACAAAAAAGACACCTAGACATTAGTCTATGAAGAAAATAATTTTACATTAAAGGAGCAAAATCATTTTCTCCAAATACTCTTCTTCATTTTTTCACAGCCATTATTCTGACACCTAGTGGCCTGGATGTAACAGAAATTCTAAACTTTTTTTCAACAGTGAAGGGGACCCACTTTGCATTGTCAGAAAAACTCTCACTGTGATGGTAGCTTTTGCTGTGACTGGTGGTACCCTCTTGGGTACATGTTCAGTACCTTCAATTAGGGAACATAACTGTACCTTATTCAATAGTTTTAGTACATTTTAATGTTGTGTTTAATTCATAAGCCCCATGTCCAGGACTTTCATTCTTTCATTATTTCATTTGACACAGTTCTATGATGAAATAGTACAAATATTCACCTCTCTTTATGGAGAAGCGAATGTAATGTAACTATATGGATCAAAACTGGACCTTATAACCACTGTTGTTCCTTTTAAAGGTACATTTACACTGTTTGTACCTTTAGAGACAATGTTCCTGTACTGTATCTTTTTATTTTTATTTTTATTTTGTTTGTTTATTTATTTATTTATTTTTGTGAATGAAGTGTACGAAGCATAAACAGATTTATTCAAAGACAAAGTTGCACTTTGTAGACACTTGTCAAAGCTTTTATAAACATTGTTAGTTATGTTTTGGTGGTAAAAATGATTAGTTGCTTCTTTAAATCAGAATTGCACTATGATCTGGAAAATAAATTAGATATTTTTCCCAAACTCTTCATACCTAGTAGGTAGCATTGATAAGGAATTAGCCTTGTATTAACAACCTCAGCAGTGGTTTAAGTGGCATGTTGGTAAACCTTTCATCACTTAACAGCTTATTAGTGTTCATCTGGAGGACATCATTAGGGGATAACATTTATTACACACTAATAAGCCATTCTTAAAAAGGTGCAAGGGCTTTGATCTGACATATTTTATGACGGATATACATCAAGAGTGGCACCTACTAAACTAGATGTTTGTGTAGCTTTAAAAAATAATGCTGGTTTTAATTAGAAAGGTGATGCTGAAAACATTTTAATTATGAAACCCAGGGGAACTAGCTAAAGTTTAATATTATGCTTTAGTCAGAGCTAAAGGCACTGGCTGTGGACCTCATCTTTCTGCAGTTTGAAATGAAAGAAGTCCAAATATTTTGATGCTAATTTGCTAACCTCATTCACTCTGTGACTCAGAAGGAAATTGAATAATTGCAGCTTTATATTAAAGTGACATTTGCAGCTCTGTGTTAGAATATCTGTCAGGGGCTCTGTCTGTTGTTGCTGTGATAAGATGGTGGTGTTGAGTGATAAGATTTTACACTATTTAGCCAAATGTTTTTGGACACCTGCTCTTCCAAGATTTCTTCAGAAATAAGAACATAAATAATATGTTTGTTCTCATTTGCATCAGTAACAGCCTCTGCTCTTCTGCAAAGGCTTTAAACTTGAAGTTGAAACTTTTCTGTGGGGTTTTGATGGCATTCAGCCATGAGAACATTATGAAGATCAGGCACTAATTTCGGATGGAGTTTTGGATCACAAATGCCACTGTTCTGCATTCCAGCTCATCCCAGATATGGACTGAAGTGTCCAGGGAACACAGTTCTACTGTTCTGCAGCCCCATGCCTGGGGGGCTTTATACCCCTCAGGCCACTTTTTGGTATTATACACTGTGCCCTTGGACATATGGGCTATATTTTGTCTATAATTTGGGTTTTCTCCATTTCAATCAGTGAATAGAAAATATAAAAATCATTTTAGTAGCTTTTAAAAAAATATGGCTGTAGTGCATTTTATTTTACTAAAACTAAACGTCACGATACATACTGTGTATCATTAAAACTCTTCAAGTGTTTGGATCCTATATTATTTTAACCTTTTACTGAGCTTTAGATATATTCCATTCTAAGAAAATGCCTGTCTTAGTTCCATCGAGTCCAAGAAGCTCTTGAGGAACTTTATTTTAATTTATTTCATTCTATTTATTTTTAATTGCTGACTGTGCAAACTAATCCGATTCAACAGAAATAATCCCTGAAGTAGCACGACATGGCTGCTGTTGGTGGGAGAAGCATGTGAGCATGACTCTTTAATTAAAAACAAGGGCACCCTGGCTTTGTGAGGGAGATGACTGAATCAGACATGAAGACTGTGAGGGCTCACCGTCCCTGGATTAAATCTGATCCCTGTTTTCAGTTTGTATGGCGATAGTCTTTGAGGCACGACCACAAATCCGGACTGTCTCCCATTGCCTGAAAAGGCAGAAGAATGTGCCTGGTGATCCCCAGTGTCTTTGGAGCAGCTTTACTGTAAACTCACTCGTGCAGGCGTACATGGGCCACTCTCTTGTGTAAATAACTCTGCTCAGAGCTGAGAGCATTTATTAGCCTCCTCCATGTAAACTGCCCTGGAAAGTCTCAGTACTAACAAGCCACATTACAGTACTCTGTAACTGCAGTAGGTACCACTGAATGGTACTGTGTCATGTTCTGTAAACTCTGAATAACTGGAGTCATTTCAAATTAGAAGTGCCTCAACAAGTAAAGACAATTCCAATATTTAATGTGTCTGCTATTAGACTATAACCGTCTTGTTTTAACAGACTTGCTTTTAATTATTATTATTATTATTTTAAGAATTTGAATTCTATTGTATTATAGTTTCAGAATGTTGTTGTATCCATTGGTTTGGGAGAGGGAAAGTCACTCACCCTGAGAAAACAAAGCCATTTGTGCTCTCCTGGCCCTGGAAGTGTAAAGGGTTTTAATAACATTTTAATAATATATATATATATATATATATATATATATATATATGAGGAGAATCTGAACTAAACCTTGTTCTTCAAACTCACTCACACCTACTATTTTAGGGTGAAACAATATCTTATTTCTTATTTGTTTAATATTATTTTTTTTTTTTTTTGTATTTACTGTGATTATATATAACTTTATACAAGCACCACTCGCACTGAGAAGGCATTAGTTTAAATATATAGAATTATCTTAGGTGCCTAAGACATCTGCACAGTACTGTACGTATGTGAATTCCACTTTCATTCTGTAGCTGGAGTTCACAGAGTGTGATGCTGTGTGTGAAAATCATTCGTTTCCTCTCTGTGTATCACAGGGGAGAAAGGGAGACCCTGGACTTTCACCTGGCAGAGCGCCCAAAGGAGCAAAAGTATGCAGTTCCTCTTCTGTCTCCATATCCTTTGATTTAGCAGCTCTTTTATTCCTGTGTAGCTGCTGATTTAAGGATGTGTGTACATGTCTTTTTCCTTCTTCGCTTCAGCTGAAATTAATTTCTGAGTTAAACTGCATGAGCACAGCATATAAATCAGAATCTGTGTCCATTTAAGCAGGATACACTGTAAAGCTGTGACTTAATTGTGTTAACACTTAATAAGAGACGGCTCACAGATTGCACATGCCATTTTTTTTTGCCATAAAAGTAAGATTTGTGTAAATGTTTTTTTACCTGGAAGTACCAGGAAGGTTCTGTAATATTTAATTCTCACTTCTGCAGGGGGATCCTGGGATTCTGGGCCCACCTGGACTAACTGGCCAAGCTGGACGGAAGGTAAGAAATCTCATAAGATCTGCACTGTTTTGACATAAAATAAAGTCATGCGGCCATTTTCCATACGGCTTTTTAACAAATCCATGTGTTTTTCCAAGCATTGATTAATTTCAGAACGTGGTCTCCTTTCCACAGCAAACGTCATATGTATGGCTGAAATCCAGGCTCTGCTGAGTTAATACATGTCTGTAACCTCACACACAGCACTGTAGCCGTTTCTCGATTGTTGTCTTTTGAAGCCTTCTGTATGGTGTTGCGAATCTAAGCCAGCAAATGAGCGCTATGCTTGTGGGTGGGTGATTGCTAGCAAAACGGTGTTTGGGTTTTCCACAAAGAGAGGCCCCTCTTTAACCTCTGAAACTCCAGGCTTGTTTTCTTAACCCATAAGGCTGGCCTATTTTTGCATCTTTGTCTACACCTACCTAGAGCTCTTAATGCTGTTGCATTTCATTTGAATAAATAACCATTTAACAAAGCCAAAAAAATGTGATTTTATTTTGGCACCATATCATTCCTCTGCGCTCTAAAGGAGCTTGCATTCAAAACAGACATCCAACAATAAAGGAAGCCTTGAGCATGTTATATAAAATACCCAGTAGCCCAGTGAAATCTTCTGCTCGAGCAGTTATACATTATTGGGTACCTGTTTTGACACTGCAGTTCTAACAGCATGCAACTGAATGGTGGACCCACATGTGAGAGTTTTAAAGGGTTAATTGTGCAGTGTGAAATCCCAATGGCACAGAGTTATTTGAGGGAAAGATCAGAGTGAGGGGCAGAGTGTCCTCCTCACGTTGGATGTTTCTTCTCAGTTGTTTGGAGTGAAGCCTAACAGGCTCCAGACATGCCGGCCCAAACTGCTATCCTCAACTATGTTCTCTGACCAGGCGGCCAGTTGATGACATCACCCTCACTCCTGGTCCAGGAGAAGTGTGGGGGAAAAGGCCTGTGAAATAGTGTGGTTAGTTTCAGTGGATGTTCCGCCATAGTGCCAAAGAGGTCATCCACTAAAAAAGAAAAGGAGTGCGTCAAACTGACTTATTTCACATCATTTCCACATAAGGAAAATGTATTACATCAGCAGTATTGTGTTTCAGGTTACGTATTTTGGCAGTAGTTGTGTTGATGTAATATTCTTTATACATGTTAGATGTAAGATATACATGTCAAGCAAATGTAGACATGTTCACTCTGTGAATCTGCAGAGCACTGTTCTATGGGACAAAAGTAGGTCATCATTACTCTCCAGCAGAGAAGCGAAATCAGCTAATTCAGCACATCTTGGCATTGATGACTGATGATGTCATTGTCTGTCCACAGCTGTGGGCTCTTGAATTAAACTGCTTTGTCATGCGAAAGGCCTGTTAAATTGCAACATTTTACTCGATCTGTGCAAACTGCAATATGTCATTTACCAACATTCAGGACTCTGAGGTTTCAATGGTATCAAATACACCAGTAAAGGCCCTTGCCAGCAGAGAAGTCTATTTAAAAGGGATCAGTCATGTTTTCAGAGAGCATATTTACAGGCCCATACAGAACAGATTGAGAGGAAGCGATTGGTTCTGCCAGAGCTTTTTGGACAGCTGGCCTGAATGCTAAATGGCTCAGCTTGGCCTCCATCCCGATGCTCCTACTCTAATGTCAAGTCTAAGAAAGCTCTGACTTACTCTGCTTTCATACAGAGAAAATGGCCTTTTCTGTTTCTAAGAATTTTCCAGTTCTATAGTCAAAGCAATATTTCACATGCATTTTTTTTAGGAGCCTGATGCCTGACCAGTGCCATTTTATAATTATTCTTTTGTGTGCCGTAATGCTGAGCAGAGCATAATGACGCACATCACATTCATTTCTGTACAAACTCTTCCCTCTCTTTATAGAAGGTTTTTAGTATAAAAAATGATTAGTTCACAGTTTTGGAGGTGAAACGACTCCCCGAAACATTGTAAAGTGAAGGAATTACCTGGCCACCCTCCCCAATCCCATGTGTTCTAAATCACAGAGTTGTGGTTAAAGAAATATATTAAGCTCTTGCTGGTGGAAAAATAGTTGGAGACGCTACTTCTGCTAAATTAGAGTTGGCAGCAAACCACAAGGTTATTCCATGCACAGTCCGCATCCAGAGAGGTCCTTATTACAGGAAAAAAAAGAAGAAGAATTGGACAAAAGCAAAACATACTGCACGTTATAATATAATGAATGGTGCACAAATGGATTTGGCCATATTTTCTAGGTGCCATTTAGCTGGAAAACGAATGCTCTTCATTAGCGATTGTGTTTAGCCATGCAAAATCCTTCAGTCCCTTTCACACACTTTTCCCAGCAGAGAAGCAGATGTGGTGTCTGGCAATGAGAGACAGTGTTGTGTAATAGGACAAGCGCAGACTACTATTGTCTCCTAAAGCACATCCAAGAGTACAGTACCGCACACTTTCTTTCATAAAAGAACTGACTGAAGTGTGAATTGGGCAAGGTCTCTATACGTGATGTGGGGTTTTGTCGACGTATTTGAGCAACGAAAGCCTTTATGAGTTATGAAATTGGCCTTTTGACACGTAGCTGTTTTGTAACCGTGTCAAATGCGATACAGAGTAACATTCTTAAAGCAGTATTAGGGAATATTGGGATTAGTTTCACTTTGTTCTAAATTTCACATGACTCTGCCATGTATCATTAATCAGTGCTGATTTCTCTTTATAACCCTGCAAAAAGCTTTCCTTCAACCCTGATTCATAACATTGGCATAACCCTGCCATAAACAAGTTTTAGCAGATGCCGTAAGTTGTGATAAAATAGTAATGTCAGAATTTGTTGGGCAATAAAACACTTTAAAACTACCGTTTCCATCCACATGTTAATTTTTGCAGTATACAGTATTTAGCTGTAATTCTATTAAAGAAGACAATTAGGCCAATAACTGGAAATGGTAGAATATCAGTTTAATTACTAAACACACAGGGTCATAATAATAACATGACACATTCACGTCAGTGTCATGCAGCAGGGTTCATGTAAAGTGCTGCCAGAAATTCTGGAAGGTTTTTATTTTTTTTTTATTATTTTTTTTTAAATTATTTTTATCCTCATAGTTTTATTGCATCATTTCTGACCGGCTAATTAATAAAACTGACTGGCAAGCTTAGGATGAGCAACAGAAAATTATGGTTAAAAGAGTATTCAAGTTTCAGGGTTAGAGGCACAATGTGTTCTTGTGCTACTGGCAGATATGCAGAATATCAAAGGCATATTTCTTTAGAGAGGCCAAAAGATGAATCACAAGCAGTCATTAAAAGCAGATTACATAAATGGTTTGTTCTATTTTAATGCTCTTCTGATCTAGGATCAGTTGTGGCTCCTTGACTCTGGTTGGATTCAGCAGTCAGAGCGGTAGGTGGTGATAAGGGGTCAGTTGAGTTTTGGTAAATCAGCCCCCTGATCCTCTGGCCTGTGGTGGGAGTGAGCCGGAGGTCCAGATGTCCTCAGACTGTGCTGAAAACCAGTAAACACTGTAATTAAGCGTGGGTCAGGGCCTTGTCACTGACTGAAATTGTTCAAGCAGAGGAGACCGGAGCAGAGGTCAAGCTGACACACTGCCCACTTTCTACAAGGACGGTTAGTGACCAAGCTCTGTGGAAAGCTTATAAAAATAGCCCTTGGACCTGAGACTGAGTACGGTCCTTGAGATGGAAAATCTTGATGGAGGGCCAGTCCACTGAAGGGTTGCTGAAGTTTCTAGTGGGCATTGTAGAAGACTGATAAGTAACCCTCTTAGGTGTCTGATAATAATACCTACTGCATTTTTGAATATTGAAATGTTTTTGAATATTTAAATTAGTCGAGTTCATTTCACCGCTAGGGTAAGGACACTGTACTAACAAGGGTTCTAAACAGAGAAGAGTTTACATTTGGAACCTGTGTGTTTCTAGATATAATACTGGCTTCCTTCCTGTGACTTTCTAACTTGTGCAGCTTTGGCATGTCAACATCTCTGAACAGAGTCCACAGCACATGCTCGAGACCTCCATAGGTGTCTGTAAACAGATGGGACCCAGCTGTCTGCCACTGGCAACAAATCCACTTCGACTTCACTCTGCCTGTCACCTGCCCTCAACCTCAGCCCTGTTGCTTTCCCATGCTGTTTATCCAATCATATAATTAGCCTCAATCTTCAGCCTTTCTTAGTCCAATCATATAATCCCTTTTTCAATGCATGACTAGACATAAAAACAAAGGGCAAGCATTTAGTTTCTGGAGGCAAATGCAGGAAAAAAAAAACACATTCGGTGGAAAGCCCCTGGCCTGAGTCAGCAAGTCAGAGGTGAATGACCATTTGGGAGGAAGGAGATACCGCCCCTTTGGCACAGGAGTGCGATGGAAACAGAACAAGCTGCTATTTTGGAATAGGAGACATCCTTTCGTTGTGGCAGAGGAAGAGGCAAGAGGAAGAAAGAAAATCATAACGGAAGAAAGTTAATGGTAGTTCACAAGTCATCATTACATGTCAGACCCAACATATCTTCTGAAAACAAGGATATCTGAAGTGAGTTTATCTTATATTTGTCCCAACTTATACTCTGCTAGGAATTATTTACACAAGATGGTGGAACATTGAGGACTTAATCAAGGTCAGGCACTAGTTCTGAATCTCAAACACCACTCCAATTCCTCCAAAACGTATCGGTTGGAGTTCTATCACCCCACAGAAGTATAATAGTTTCAGTGCTCTACCGCCCACTTCTTTTTTTTTTCATGGCTATTATTATTCATAGCTTCTGTCACAAAGCTCTTGACACTAAAATCACCTCAGAACAGATTGTAGACGAGGAGTATCACTCTGTCTTTCCAATTTATTGACTGTTTTGCAGCGTACAGGGCTATGGGTCCCAGGAACTAGACGTTCGTACAATCTAGATGTTTAGATTGTAGCGCAGGCTTTATCTGAGGTCATGTGGAATGCAGTTTTAAGGTGTCGTTCTTATGTAGCAGATTGTTTGAAGCATTGACAGGTTGTTTTAGCAGTTCGTATCAGTGCTGATGTATGTGCAAAGAGTACACAGCTGCTAAGCCACCTTGTCTCCATCAGCTGCACTCAAAGGAATGGCTTTCAGAGCCTTCCAAGTCATTAAGAGCATCAATTCATGTGCTCCTATAAGAAATTACACAGTGCCAAAAGCTTGAACGGTGGGCTGGATTTCATTATCCCACACTAGGCACATGATTATTTAAAATTTATATTACTATAATTACTTAGCTTTTATCATGGTTTACAATTCTGTCCAAAGGTAAGATGTTTAGTGGTAAACAAGCGTAAATATAGTACTGTGGTTTGAAGTTATGCATGTATAATGAATACAATAAAGTTGAACTAGTGTTGAAAATCTTTGCCATAGAAGAGTATGACCTTTTCAGAGAACTGAGATGACATGAAATAAAGCACATTATGTACCATTAATTCTCAGTTCTTTAAAGTGTATTTTGCCATTGCATGCCATTGTACAAAGTGGAAAGAGGACATACTTTATGATCACGTTACATCCATACAATTAAATTTTACCTCTGCATTTAACCCATCCATATCAGTGAACACACTCTCACTACAGAGATTAATAGTAGCAACCACACACACACACACACACAGAGCATTAGGCAGTCAGCCTGAGCACCCGGGCAGAGGTTTGACTGTTGGGTGCCATTCTCAAGGAATGTAGATGTTCCTGCCAGTTGTGGTCATCGGACCAGTGACCTTCTGGTACCAAACAAGCTCCTGCCCCAAATATGCACTATGATTTACTGTATATTTATGTATATTTCCCTGTAATTTCCCTTACATGTCCGCATTGAGCTAATGGTGTTGCGTATTCACTTGTTCACATTTTATTTAATAGTAGTTTCATTTGTGTGCATTTTGCTGATAGCAGTTTCTTATGAAGCAGTTATTAGCTGTTAGCAAAATAGGTCAAAGTTATTTTATAATATTCTACTGTGCATGAATCTTATATAGATATTATATAGACACAGTAGTCTATAGATCATGTTTTATAGCTATTTATAGATGCAGTATGACCATTTCGTAAACCACACAAGTCTGTTTCAGATTATTCAACAACTTGACATGGTTTGAGGTTTGATGATTTAGACGTGCAGTCAGCTCAATGCTAATCAGTGGGATGTAGACTTCCTTTACCACATGCATGTCCTCAGTGCTCAACTGAAGAAGCAAACAACAGACACCAAACACACTGAGTGTATTTGGGGTAGAGAGAAAAATGGGAAATTTTCATTTTACATCATACTTCCACTTGAAAATGCAAACTTCGCAATTACTAAGAAACTAATATGAGAGCTATGGAATTTCAAGAGTGAGTGTTCAAGTGCTTGACCCTGCATTCACACACATGCACAAACAACCCCCCCTAAACATTTCATTTGCTTGCTCAGACCACAGCTGCTCCACACTGGAACGCTAGGGGGCTGTTTTTTTGCTTCTACATTGTCTGCAAGACCAAAGTTGGCTCCAACAGCCAGGCTCTTTGTGCTGCACTTGTCCATGGCTGTGCAGTTTGACCGCACTGCCTCCTTTTTCAATTTAATTTTTCTCGCGGGATCTGGGTTGCTTTATATAATATATTTCCATCCTGCAGGAGGTGGACTCGGCATTGTTCTTTGTCTTGCGCTTGGCTGCAATCAGTTCCAGTGCAGGGATCACAGACTGGTGTGTTTTGCTTTTAAACTGCATTAAACACAGTGCGCACACTCCCTTTGATCCCCATCCCCTCCATCTGTGCCCGTCTATTATTTATGTTGTTATTTACTTTGAAGAGAGGCTGCTGTAATTGTGTGGCCTTTGCTGACCTGTATAAACCCAATGTTTAGCAAAGAGATCAGGCCTCCCATCCTGTCGGTGTGTGCAGTAAACTGCTGTTGATGGAGCGTCTGGCAGTGGTATAGTAGCAGCTATGTGGAGCGAGAGTGTGCAGATGGTAATCCTCACCACTGGTGGAACACTGGAACATCATACGGAGACATGGCTATGAAGGCCATGGGATTGGTAATATGGAGGCCACTGTTAGGGGTTGGTAATATGTTAATATAGCTGTGAATATCATAAAACATGGAATCACAGTAAGGGTTCTTAAGATTCCTGTTGTCATTAATATTTTTGTTTTATGCAAAATTACATTAAAAGAACAGTAATCTGATTTAAAATGATATGTACATACTTTCCTTTTAAAGTTTTATATAATTTAAATTAATAAATAATTTAATAATAAATCATTTAAAAATATATATTCTGATATGTACTGCTTTCTGAAAGGTTTGTTTTCTCTATATTTTTGGCTAGATTTGGTTGTATGTTGTTTTTTTTTTAACTGGCAGTAAATGTGTAGTCAGTTCTCTTCATGTGAGACCTTGAGTGCACATCAGGATCATTAATCTGGGAATGTGCTGACTTCATGTAGCTTCATCCAATACATCAGTGTCAGAAACTGCATGGAAAACTATAGATAATAAGTCATGTTAAAAGTTCGCCTTGCTGTTTAAAGAGCAGAAAAGGATCAAGACTCCCTAGAAGAGAAGTAATAGCTTTAACTGCTGTTTAACTCCTAACAGCTCCAAACAATGTCTTAAGGAATTTCTTACTTCAGTCTGACTAAAGGCAGGTTCCTTGGCACTCCAAGAAAAAAGAGAAACGTTTCCCAAAACCCACAACTCACTCAGTCATCACACAAACCTACCCTTAATTACCCTTAGCAGGAAGATGGCAATCTTTCTGCCAAGACACATACTGCTGCGTTGCTGGTAATCAAAGGTGGAATAGTGTAATTTATTAAGATTTCACTTGTTCCATCAACCACGCTTGATCACTTGATTTACGGTTTTCTACAGAAAACTCGCTGCTTTCTGGAGTTTGCAGTCACATTTTCCCAAGTTCTTTGCATGGCCCATGTCTGTGTTTAAAAACTCTTACAAAGTCCTACTTGAAATATCAGTCATTCCTCAGTATTTCACAGCAATGCCATTAAAGAAGATGACCTCCAGAAGCCCCAAGACACATATGGAGAAGCGATTTCAGTTCTCAGGCACTGGATGACATAACATGAGACACCATCCTCTCCTGGAAGCTTTAAGGACCCACTCACCAGTCACTGAGGTTGGAAAGTGGTGATAGCTGTGCTTGTAAGTGAGGAATCTGCTGCTCTGTGCTTTGAGGGCTATTAGATACTCCACCACTTATTACTTTTCCACTGCCGGTTGTCTTCTTTGCTTGGAAACATTTGTAATGTACTAGGATCTTGTGCAGCTCTGTTTTGGTGTTCCTAATGGAAGCCACACACACTGTGCTCTGTAGGAGTCTCTGTTAAAAGGAGCATGATTGTTGATTGTCTGGGACTACGTTAACAGTCACAGGCTCCAGCCATTTATTGGGATTTGTGGTGATAACTGATACTCCTGTGATGGGAAAAAGATCTCACAATTCAGGAACGGTCAAAAAGCGATGGTAACTCCCTGTGTAAACTGAGGTGCCTGTGGTGTGTGTGTGCGCAATGATGTGTGGTATTAGATCATGTCCTGTGTAAGAAATTTTTGTTGCTAAAGCAGTCCTTAGGTCTTACCACGGTTTCTCCGCTGGGGCCCATTGTTAATATCCAATGTAATGTGCTGGAATGATCTTTCTCCTTCTTCATCCTGTTTTCTTTTTTCTCTGTTCAGGGACAGAAAGGTCATCCTGGTCCACCTGGCCATCCTGGAGAACCTGTGAGTTTGTTTTTTTTTCCTTCTCTCTTTTTTTTTTTTGGAAGGGGGGTGGGGGGCTGGTTGATGGTTATAGTTCATTATAAGTGTAATTAACGTTATATCTGCATTAGAACTCTCACATGTCCATTACCTCCCATAACCACAGAGTTTTTGTATAAAAGACCAAATAAATTAAAAAATCAATTTGATGCCATTGAACTAAAAATGCATTAGTTAGGTCAGGTGCTGATGTTGGAATCCCAAATGCCACTCCAACTGGTCCTGAAGGCATTGGAGCCTCATTCACTCCAGAGAATGTAGTTCTACTCTTCAACAGTCTAGTGCTACAGGGCTTTATAGCTTTTAAACCAGTGCTCAGCTTTTTGTGTTGTTTGTGTGCTTATGCTCGTGCTTGAGTTGACTTAATTCAGCATGAAATCAATTGAGCTAGATTAGACCTCTGCATATTGTGAAAAACATGTATTTTCAAAATTGTAACTTTACAGGACAAGGAAAAACTTCAAGTCCTTTAGGATTTCTATTGGTCCATTCATTATGAAACTTTCACACTGCTGTGCTCCAATGATAGTAAACAAAAAAAATGACAAAAATGGAGATGCATGTTTTTCATAGTACATTGACTATAAATTTCCTGTTATTTTGAAATATCTCATTAGTCTCTACCGGTTTTACTCATTCACAGCTGGCTGTAACTGTAACTGTCTTAACATTTTTCCAGAATGATTCGGAACATTTACCCAGTACAGTGTGTACCAGTATATAAATTCTTTCCCCTTACAGTCATTGCATGTGGCATACAGAAAGTGTTATACTGACCCTGCATTTTATAATAGAAATAAAGACTCTTAAACCAAGGACACGTCATAAAATATGTTCATATGAGTCTCTCTTGCATTAATATTTCCATACTCAACTGTGGTTTTAAAGCCTATGGGACCGTAATTATAGTTGAATGAAACGAGCCATTGTTTATGGGAGAAGTGCCCAAGCTATTTATGATATTTTGAGGATTCGATTGCAGTCAGCCATGAGAACATTAGTGATGTTGGATCGGTTTTGTTTTGGATCAATGCCGCTCCAATCTTCCCAGAGGGATTGGATGGTGCTCCATGTCTCCAGAGAACAAAGTTCCGCTGCTCCACACCCAAACCCTAGGGGCATTTATACACTTCTAGCGCACACTTGGCATTGGACATGGTGACTCCTAAACTTAAGTGCAGCTGGTTCAAAGCATCCCATTTAATTTCATGCTTCTCTGCAGAGTTTAAACAAACTGAATGCATGTCCCCACAAACCTTAAAGTAGCTGAATTTATAAATTATAAGGTACGTTTTACAAACATTTAGACATGAAATGTAGCGAAGAGGTGTGTATTTGTTTTGTAGCTGTGTATGATCATTCTTTTTTAAACGGTGGAAATAGCCTACTGCTACAGTCTCCCACGTTTACTTTGAGAAATTTATTATTTTTTCATGTCTCCTCTCATTTCTACACTATTTCCACAGGGGGAGCGAGGGCCTGATGGAAGTCCAGGTGCCAAAGGTTATCCTGGCAGGCAGGTGCAGTAAATCTCCTGTTGTGCTGCTGCCTCCTACAGTAGTCCTACAAATATATGTGTGTGGTTTGTCAAGGGAAGTCTATAGGAGGCCCAACAGAAGGCCTTCTTTCTGTTAAAGTCTCAAGCTTTTCTGACAGGCCCAGTCCTCAGAAGCCCTAGCAAATTCCTAGTAATATAAAACTAGGAAAACACATGAAAAACAAAAGTGTGTCTGTTGTGTTTGTGGGTTTAGAGCTGGCCAACAACAGGTATAATCTCCTTTTAGAGGAGCCTAAGGCATGAATAACATTCCCCTTGCTGGGAAACTTCATTTGGCTCATGACGGATGTCTCGCATACAGAACTGAGTATAATTGCAATGGCTGGGCATTATAAATCCCACTGTACTTCTTCCACACAGTCTCCAAACTCCACACATCTGGCAGAGCCGTGTGGATTTGGCCACAGCTGAATTGTTTATGATAGCAGGGGATCACAAATCTGAACCTTTCTTCTGCCTCCATCATTAAAGCCTGGTTTAGGGAACCCAGCTGGATCATTGGTGACTGTTGGTAGCCTAAGCACTCCCATGCTATTTGCAGTGTAGAATTGCAACTTTCAGTTTTATTAAGAACTGAGTATTCTACTCTTTTATTGATTAATCATGTTTATATTTATATATTTTAAATGTATATGTTTTCTATCCAAACTCTAGTCATTGCAAATTTCAACCACTAGTCTTCTGCAATCACTCAATGCTACAACACTAAAAGTGAAGGCTTGCATAGGTAGCCATGAAAAATCATTAGATGGCTAAACACGCTTGGAGGAGGATGATAACTGCTGATATCTCTTAATATGTTATTTTGGACATTTTTGGTGTCAGTGTAATTGTGATCACCGTACTGCAGTGTAGCATAGCTGCATTGTCACACATGGCATCGACAGAATGATGGAACAAGCTACTGAATTCTGGTGCCAGCACACCTTATCCATGCATTGCAGATGAGGAACAGATGTGGTGATGTCTTTTTCGCTGACATGCGTCATTCCCTATAGACTGCAATCAGTGACTTCATTCTCAGTTGGCAGTTTCTGAAGATTCATCATGGTTTCACAACCTCTGAGAGCTCCAGTTGTTTACATTATGGCATGCTTAGAGTGCTCTAAATTGGCTTCCATCACTTGACCGTTTCAGTATTTGCTTCTTCTAAATATTTGAAAGGATGTTGTAGGCAAGGTTGAGTTGTGTTGATAGGAAGTTAGGGAGATGTTACCCCCAGAATGAGTCCAGCTGAAACTGAAACACACTCTATTCTACAACAGTAAAGCTACAAGGCTGGGACTTCAGTACAGCTTTTCTGTTCTTCATTATTGTAGAACATGCTGCCATCATCATGGCGCTTGTCCTGCTTCATTTGTTCTAAGTCAGCACCCTCTCATAGCTTTGAGTGCATTTCTTTCAAGATGCCCTGTCTTAGGCAGAAGTTTGAGTACCCCTGGTGTAAACAATTCAGATGTGGGTTCCATAACATCGGCAGCGTCATTCCCTTTTTAAAATATGCTCTCTAAGCTGTTATTATTAATCAGAGCTGCCAGAACGAAAACGCTACTTTGCAGTCTTGTGTTTTCTAGGGTTTGCCTGGGCCAATAGGAAATCCAGGACCAAAAGGAGTTCGGGTGAGTGATTTTAAGAGGCTTTTAATACGATGTTTATCTTCAGTTCCTGCACAAACCTCCCCACACTCTTAGAAATAAAGGTTATAATAGGATTTTGTTGTAAGAACCCTTTTAATTCACTAAAGAGCTTGTTAATGGATCGATCTGGGCATGCAGAAGCTTTTTCAAATCAAAGAACCTTCACATAATGTAAACGTACCATATGAATGAAAGGACTTTTCCTCGAACCGTACCTACAAATCAAGTCCCATTTAGGAGTAGAAACATTTAATTTTAAGAATGTAGGGGTTGAATTGATTGTGATGTTCTGGATTCTGTATGTTTTTTTATTTTAATTGTAGTGTGGTCAGTTAAAGTAACACAAATTGCATAATGTTGCTGTCTTCGAAACCTAATAAATGAACTTTCTTACGTTTATGCTTAAGTCCTGTATCATTTTCATATGCCAGCTACCCCTTGCAATGTTTGAGCTTTATTTGAACGTTTAATATTTTATGATTTTGATTAATTTCTTGACACAGTATCGGTTTTGTACAAAAGCCAGAATATACATTTAATACAAATCTTTACATACAATTTATTGTCAGAAAATAAAAGGGAAAAACTCATATTTAGTAGATAATTACCCAGATGACTGAGCAAATACATAAATGTAAGGCCAACTTTTGGACCTACAAGGTTTAGTTTTGACAGCATCAGTATGTATACTGTTTTCTGATGTTTTGTGTCAGTGGATAAAATGTATTCTTAATATTAACATTTGTCAGTTAGGCATATGTCAAGAGCATATTTATAAAATTTAATAGCACGCTTCTTGGAGCACCTACAGATGTTTGTTGCTCTCATGTACAATACATATGTGCTCATTTAGATTTTCGCTCACGTGTTTAATGTGTGCTTGTCAACTATTTAAACGTTGTGCTTAGATTTTCAGTGCAGTATCAATGTCATACGTCCTCAGACAATCATGGATTATGGATTTTGACCAATGAAATTGTTACTGCAGCTCTCGTTTTCATTGATTTTATGTATCTGTTTACAGCAGAGCTGATTTGATTACATATTAGCCATGTTTTATATTTTGTCACCAAGATGGTGAAGTAGGATTAAAATAATAAATATGATCTTAACAGATTATTATTACAGAGCTTAGTGAAGTAAACCCTGAAGTGTTTGATACAAAATTATATAACTCAGATTAACAGTTCACAGTTTACATTCATGTTTATTTAACTCTACTTTAAATTCTATTCCACTTTCTTCATATATTATAAAATCCCTTTCCAGGTATTTGTTTGTTCCCTCCATTCTTTTTAAGCAGTGAAAATGACATAGAGTAGCAATATCAGCTGGATCCTTCAAAATCTGATTGGATGAAAACTTATGAAAGTAATATTGCCCTTGAAAATGCAAGCTGAGAATGCTTTGCTAGCACACAGGATTTAGATTAACTTGAGCATGAGCATTTGAAAATCTGATTACAGGCAGCGCAAATCTGAGCAAGAAACATTTTATTTCGCATGAGCAAAACTTTAAATATGAGCTGCTCTCTGCATTAGAATAATACCATAGGCCTACCTTTAATCTCAGTAAGTTAGGGGGCATTTCGTAAGTTCATCAATCAAGTCATTAGCAGGTCTGTGTTGCTTTTGTTGTGACTACACTGCTAGACATAGACATAACAAATACTGACTTCTGTAGGTTACACTAAGCTTGAGTTCTTACTGGTCTTTATCTGTGCTTTATATTTCCATCCACTGTAAAATAACCCTAAGGCTTGCATAATCCCAACAATTACTACATTATTTCAACTGTAAACTTAATATTCCACCAATCAGCAGATGGCTGTGGTCTTATAAATACGCTCAACACTGTAAACACCATAAATATGCTGTTTCTGTGGTCATAGTCATTTCCTATAATAATGGTGTACTGTTTCATTAGACACAAACAGGAAAGTTTCCATTTGAGGTTTTTCCACTGTTTTGTACAAAGAAGTGTCTTAAAAAGAGTGGTGCCTGTATGTGCTGCCAGTAATGCTGATTTTGTATGTGCACTAAAAATTAAAGTGTTTTCACTAACATGTATTATCCTATTTTTTGTTTGTCCTCATTCAAAACCCTTCGAAGTTGCCACTGTGATAGCAAAGTCATAACCATAGTGGATTTTGCTAGTATCAATTTAATACTGATTTTTTTTTCTCGCAGCTTCTATGGGTTTACTGTTTTATCCATTAACAGCATTTTAACCATCATACCTGTGCGTTTAGCCCCTTTGTCATCAGATATAGCCGCCAGCCGGATGCCTCAGTGATCCCTGGTGTGAGGGTATGTGCCCTTGGACTACATCGTGGAAGCCAGCACCATGCAGTCCATGGGCATATACACTTGCCTCAAGGCCTTGCTCTTCATGGAGACCTCCCTCGTCCACTGAGGCTCTCTGCTGGACTTCTGTAGACCACCTCTGAACTTTTAGTTTTAGCATAGCTCCTAGAATACGCATTGTAATATTTCTATTTGTTCTCTCTCCCGTTCTCTCTCTCTCTCTCTCTCTTTGGCTCGCTCATTCTCTCCACTTGTAGGGCTTCATTGGAATTCCTGGCCTCTTCGGTCTCCCAGGACCTGATGGAGAAAGAGTGAGTTTAAGCTGTGGATCCTGACCTTTTACCCTAGCACATGACTATATCAGTGCTTTAACAGTTAGTGCTAAAAATGTTCCACTGCCATTTTCCTCCAGGGACTCATAGAATCTCTCAGATTTTGAGTCATCAAGGCTCAAGTTCACATTGAGGACTTTTATCACCAGCAAAATGCAGCAAGAAACAGGAACTTCCAAATTCTGTGGAAGGTCTTAAATGAGTATCCTAAAGGGAGAATGACAAGTTCCACTGGAGAAAAGGAGGGTCTCTTAGTTTGAAACAATCCAATGGGTAGTACCAGGAAAACATATTATGATCCTTTTCACATCATATTTTTAAAAACCATTTCAACATTGTCTTAGAATAACAGCATAACACCTTAAGAGGGCAGCAATGAGTAGTGCCTTTTTATTATTATTATTATTATTATTTGAGGTTGAGCTGTGTCTGTTGAGACTAGGAAGCAAAACAGCTAGTAATCTAGCCTGGCCACTTAAGCCCTAATATTGCATTTGTAATATATTCTTTCAGACAGCAGTAGCAATCTTCAGGAAGCATGGGTTCATTAATGCAAACTTAACTTTCATCTGGTATGTTGTCATATTTGAAAATATTATGATATTGAATTCGATTAATGCAGACCCAGCAGTACCCACAAGCCACTTCTCTGGCTTTATCGGAGGGAGCCAAAGCACTCGTGCTGATTGTGAAGTCAGTTGAATGGGGCACGCTCCTCTAAAACCGCAAGGATCTCGTGGGTAGAGTGGGCTGAGGCAGCTCTATCAATATTTGCACAGGGTCTTTGTGCTGGTGGAATTCCAGCAAGTCCTACTGTGTGGGAATAGCATTATAAGCTGCTCAGGAGCTGGAAGAAGGCCTGCTGCAGATTAGCAAGATCAGGTCGCCTGTTTTCTGCATTTTCAGGCTCCAGAGGGAGTGAGTTTGTTGTGCTCGGATAGAGTCGCTATTGTGTGAGAGAGAAAAGGGGAAAGGCAGTTTTCAACATGGATGTAGTACATTACATCCGCGGTGATTGCTTATTAATTGACACTCTTGGCACATTCTCTCTGTCTCTCTGTTTCTTCCTGTCCTCTCTGCAGGGTATTCCTGGTGTTCCTGGGAAGAAGGGCAAGATGGGTAGGCCGGTAAAGTTTTCTCTCACCATCCTCTCTCTCTACAAGCCTCTGTGAATGACGTGTGTGTGTGGATGTGTGACCCAAGGCTTGACCAACTAAGGCACTTAGAAACCAGTACCATTTTAAGGGAATAAATATTTAGATGACAGGCAACATGGGCAACTATGTTTTCTTCTTTAAGTACTGATGATATTCACTGTACACTGGGATGAACATTATTGCTGTAATATTCAAAACTATAAAATTGCCCCCTCCCACTATGCTGATTAATATAATTGCACTTCCTTCATACCAACAGTTCTGCTCCAAGCTACTGTACTGACATATATTTCTCCATGTAATCATGCTCTTCATGTAATCAGCAGAAGCATACGTTTGTCAGTTATATAAATATTGTAACAACTTCCATTGCAGTAAAGGCATTTTTGGCCTATAACGTCTTAATCTTACACTAGTTAAAGGTACATTTTCATGTGAATCCAGCTGTGTTTTCAAGTGCAGACATTCAGCCATCCTCAAACGTGAACTATACTGATTAATACAGTCCAGCCTCAACATTGTTCTATATGATCTTTCAAAGGATGATCGATAGAGCCCCAGTGTGTCTCGTTCCATCATGAAGCTACAAATCACAGCACTGAGGAGTTCTGTGAATGATTTTGTAGCTGTGGTTTTAATGGCCCTCACTCAAAAAACGTTTTGGAGCGTGTTCTCTGCTTGAAATCTCTATCCTGTGTTTAACTATAGCCCACATGTCTCCACAAGACTTCAGTGTAAATCAGTCACTGTGCTACAGGCTCTTTGAGAGGAGTGTGTTCTCTCAGAGCTCTTCTACTGCAGTTTGAGTGTGTTCTCTCAGAGCTCTTCTGCTGCAGTTTGAGTGTGTTCTCTCAGAGCTCTTCTACTGCAGTTTGAGTGTGTTCTCTCAGAGCTCTTCTGCTGCAGTTTGAGTGTGTTCTCTCAGAGCTCTTCTGCTGCAGTTTGAGTGTGTTCTCTCAGAGCTCTTCTGCTGCAGTTTGAGTGTCTTCTCTCAGAGCTCTTCTGCTGCAGTTTGAGTGTGTTCTCTCTGAGCTCTTCTACTGCAGTTTGAGTGTGTTCTCTCAGAGCTCTTCTGCTGCAGTTTGAGTGTGTTCTCTCAGAACTCTTCTGCTGCAGTTTGAGTGTGTTCTCTCAGAGCTCTTCTGCTGCAGTTTGAGTGTGTTCTCTCAGAGCTCTTCTGCTGCAGTTTGAGTGTGTTCTCTCAGAGCTCTTCTGCTGCAGTTTGTGTGTCTTCTCTCAGAGCTCTTCTGCTGCAGTTTGAGTGTGTTCTCTCAGAACTCTTCTGCTGCAGTTTGAGTGTGTTCTCTCAGAGCTCTTCTGCTGCAGTTTGTGTGTCTTCTCTCAGAGCTCTTCTGCTGCAGTTTGAGTGTGTTCTCTCAGAGCTCTTCTGCTGCAGTTTGTGTGTTCTCTCAGAGCTCTTCTGCTGCAGTTTGAGTGTGTTCTCTCAGAGCTCTTCTGCTGCAGTTTGAGTGTGTTCTCTCAGAGCTCTTCTGCTGCAGTTTGAGTGTGTTCTCTCAGAGCTCTTCTGCTGCAGTCTGAGTGTGTTCTCTCAGAGCTCTTCTGCTGCAGTTTGAGTGTGTTCTCTCAGAGCTCTTCTGCTGCAGTTTGAGTGTGTTCTCTCAGAGCTCTTCTGCTGCAGTTTGAGTGTGTTCTCTCAGAGCTCTTCTGCTGCAGTTTGAGTGTGTTCTCTCAGAGCTCTTCTGCTGCAGTTTGAGTGTGTTTTCTCAGAGCTCTTCTACTGCAGTTTGAGTGTGTTTTCTCAGAGCTCTTCTACTGCAGCAGCCCTCAACGTTTTAGACTCTAAATGCCTGATTATAAAGACCCTGAGCCAGTAGACTCAGACCCTGGCCCTGTACTAACCTGTCTGTCCACTACTGACCTCTGAAAGAGCTCAGTGTAAGCAGAAAATTATGTAAATTAACAAAACAAAAAAGATATTTAGAAAGAAAGAAGATGATGAAGGAAAGAAATATAAGAAGGAAAAACCAACAGAATGAGAGAACAATGGAATGGAGAACAAAATCAAGAAGTGAAATCAAAGATAGGAAGGAAGGAAGATGAAAAGTGAAGAAAAACAGAAAAGTAAAAAATGTAGATAGAAAGAAGCTGTATGGAGTCAGACTCATAGCTCATAACTGAGTCATGTGTGGTATTATATCCTCCTGATGGTGTGTGTGTGTGTGTGTGTGAGATGAGCTTATCTTTCTGTGTGCTATGTGTTTGGCAGTAGACGAGAGAACGAGGAGCACTTCATCCACTGTCTCAGCCCTTAGCCCAAGCTTGCGGTACAGATTACTGTGCTGAGAAACTGCATGGAGTTCTGTTTCCTTCATGAATTTAATCCCAGTTCCAAAACAGTTGGGAAAGTATGTGAAATGCTAGTAAAAACAGAAAGCAGTGATTAATACAATCTGTTTAATTACAAAAACATGATATTTGTTGATGTTGTATGATGTTTTCATTGTAAATTTTATTGTTTTGGAATCATCCTAAATGCGATGCCAGTAACACGTTCCAAAACTGTGTAAGAGGATGATGTTTACCACTGTCTTGCTTCAGCTTCCCTTTAATTGAAGGCATTTTGAAGACATTTGAAATTTCCGTTATACAAGTTCAACTGCACAGATGGGGGGTTAGTGTTGTATTGACCCTAAAGTACAGAGATTTCTGCTGATTCCATTAATCATTTGACTGAATTATGAATTTACTGCAGAGGATGGAAAATTAAATCCCCACCAATTTTTATTGCGCTTAAATTGCTGGATTATTCACTGGTGCATTTTTGGTGAAGTGGCAAGCCTCAACCTGTCCTCGCTTATAAAGAACTAGGCCCTTAATAGATGTGCTGTGATACTCAAGCTTGATTACGTCATCTATTCAAGATATTTCTGGAGTATTTCACAATGCTTCATGTCTAAAATTGCCCATGTGGAACATTTAAGGCTTTCCACTTTCATTTGCATTTCACAAACAGTCCATACTTCTTTTGGATTTGGGTTGGTTCAAACTTAATCCCTTTATAAATCAGGCCAAAAAACCCTGCTAGACAAAAAGCCGCCTGTAGCACTTTTCCCTGGGTTTACGATGCCTTTGGATACATTAGCACTGCTGTGGAACACGTCTGGGATGTTTCTGTTGCCCTAGGAAGATATTTGAGTTGCATCCATGGAGACAGAAAGTGTTCCACATGGATCTGAGTGTTGGGTTTGGCTCCTGGATGCACACACATCCAGCACACGACAGAGTGCAACGTCACAGCTCTGTGTTCACTTATATAATGAAATAGTAGACGGAGGAGAAAAGAAACAGCACTGTCAGCAGAACCATGGCGGCTCCCCTCTTTTGCTCTTTTCTCGCTCTCTCACTCACAATCAGTGTCTCTCTCTTTCTCTCTCTCTTTCTCTGTCTCTCTCTCTCTTTCACTCTCTTGAGCATCCAGCACAAGGAAGCACTCAGCCATGGAATTTCCTGTGTGGCTGACAGAAATGAGTATCGTGCTCATTACCGTTGTATTATAGGAGCCCCAGTTTTTCAGCAAAAACTAGTGCTGTTTTTATCAGTGATTAATTAAAAGTATATTCTCTACGTTGCATGCAACACACTGACAACTTAAAAAATGAAAAAAAAAAACAAACAACTAAATCAAAGTTTGTGAAAGAGAGATCACATTTTAGCTTTAGCTTTGCAATAAATTTCTTCACATTTCAACAAGGCTACTACTTTGTATACTTGTACAGCAACTGTATTGGCTCAAGGCATGACTCACAGCACTGAAAAACTGCTCAAAGCTGAACATGCAGTATTTCTCCTCAGCTGTGGTTACATCTTGGAAACTGCTCCAGCTCTGCTCAAGCCATTTCACTCATTGCTTTTTCCTGTTCACAACTTAGTTCAAATTCAAGGACAGCGTTAACTGCAGTGCAGTTAAGGAGTGTAATGGCCTCTCTGTGTGGGATACTTAGAGACACTGACAACTTTACAGACCCATCACAACCTGATAATGATTTTAGCACCTCCATTACTCTGAATGCTTCTTCCTCTGGAAGTTTGGCCTGAGGTAGAAAAGTAGAGGTTGGTCTTATTTACTTTACTAACTTCACTTTTCACTTTGTTACACCTTGTGGTGGTATTAGCTTGTAATGTCCATCATGTTCAACTTTATATTTTAGTTTTTCCTAATGGGGAACACTTGTTTCATGTAGAAGACTTTCACTGGGATCCCCCGTGTATTTGTAAGACTCCTTTTACCAGTCTCCTAATGCAGCATGCACCTGCATCATGACTGAACCAACCTGAAGCTATACAAAATGCCCATAAGCGTTTATAAATAACTGACATAAACCTTTATAAATATACTAAGACTGTGATCACACTGAGAAAGGCAGCCTTTACAACAGCTAATTGTTGCCTTATACCATGTAAACATAAAGTCTTAGGATACTATTTCATTCAATATTTTCTCCAAAATTAAAGATATTAATTCATAGTTTTGACCCCCTTTGCTGTGGTTACAGCCTTTACCTTTGTGTGAGGTGTTTACACTAGATTGAGTTACACTCATATCTGTGAGCATTTGATGACATTCAGCCCCAAGAAACATTAGTGAGGTCTGATACTGGCTGTCTGGATCACATCTGATGAAAGTGAATGGGTTCGACGCTACCACATGTTTTCTTAGTTGTCAATATGGTGAAGTAACTCTGTGCTTGGTTCTGCTAAGCTGTGGTCTCTCTTTTCTGTGTTTAGGGCTTTCCTGGGGATTTTGGCGAGAGAGGACCACCAGGGCCTGACGGAAACCCAGTGAGTATTAACTCTCAGCAATGTGACCTACAGCCTCTGGGAAGAATCTGAACTGGCCTTTCTGTAGCACAGATCCAATTTAGAAAGAATCAGCTTGATTTCCCAAGGGTTTATTACAATAGTTGTTGTCAGTGATAATCAATTTCATGGCATGAATAGAACACATAGAGACGAATGTTGAAGTCATTTTTACCAGCAAAAGCAAATTGTATTGATGAATGTGATTATGTTTTTTGCCTGTTTATTTTATATGGTATAACTGACATGAGATGAGCAGAATTGCTTTGTCCTTGAATGATCAGGTTAATGCTCCATTAAGTGGTACCCCGGTGCATGGGTGACCATATTTAAAATAGGTTTAGTGCAGAATATCCAGTATGTGTCATATCCAGGCCACTTGGTGTTAGCTTAAAGGGAATTTCATTACATGAAAAAGAACACCTAGTAAATCTACTAAGTGTCTGCTGAAACTCTTTATACTTCTGGTTCTTAGATTAACTGTAGTCTTCTAGAACACCTCTAGAACTTCCCTAGAACTCCTGCCCTCCTCTTGTCCTCTTTATGCCCATCCAGCACCACTTAATATACAAGTTTCCTTGGCCACAGGAACCAAAACTGGCCAATAAATGCTGCCACAAATTGCCACCGCCGGCCAATGGGTCGCCCAGCAACCACAGTATCCACCACTGTGGACCAGGAGACACCCGTAATGAGAAAGTCAGCTGTCATTGCTGGAGCACACCACAGAGAGCTGGGTTTACCATCAGACAGATTTCTTCACTTCTAATGGATTTCCCGTACTCTGTTTTTACACCCAGCATGTCTGCTTTACCGGCAGATACATGTTTCAGGCCTTGTTTTTGACAACCCATGTAAGTGATTTTTTCAGAATCCAAGATCAACCCATTCATTTTAAACACACTGACATGACTACACATTTCTTTCCAGTAATATACCAAAAATATGTTCCTTTTTATTATATGAACATCTCATTCACTCAAATTCCATACGATTTAAGAGCAACATCTAAAATAAAGTAGGACAAACACTAAATTTACAACAAAAAGCAAATAGTAATATGGTTTCACCCATTCCCACAGTCACACTTATTCTAATTCTTAGAGATCTACAGATATTGTCTATGCATTTAATTGTTTGAATGTATTAGGAAAAAGATATCTATATGTTTACATTTTTGTTTGCTTCAAGAGCAAGAAATATCTGAAATATTACAAACAGTAATAAGTAGTGTTACGGCAATTGGGCTAAGGCACATTAACATTTCATCAAATTCAAATTTTGTTATAATCACCAGTGTATTGACTGAAAGTATCCGCGTGCATGTGTCTATGAGAAAGTTTTTTTTTTTTTGCCATTTTGCACACCGCATGGTACCGTAGTCAGAGTGTCTTAAACTGATATAAATGCTGGTGGTTTTAGCCAGCTTCACCCGTACTTCAGTCCTCAGTCCTGTGTTTGGTGGTTTTGCAGCAATATCCCGACCCTCTGAACTGCTGTAACCCTAACCGTTCCCACAGGACGAGAAGTTCCTCTTTTTCCCTCTTTTCCTCTCCATCTCGCTCGACAAGGGGCTGCCAGCCCGGCGACATCTATCTACCCGCTTTCAACTCTTATAAAAAAGAGAGGAAAAAAAGAAAGAGCAAACACACATGGGATGTTTTTGCGCTGCAGGCGGCTGGTGAGGGAGGAAGCATCCAGGGCAGCGGGCAGCAGGCCGGGCCCCAGCACAACAAGCCCCTCTCTGTGCTCCACACTGAGCTTCTGTCAGACCCCGCCTGGGGGGGGTAGATACAAGCCTCAGATTAGCCGCTGTCAAGGGACAGAGAGTGAGATCGTTTCACCTCCAACCGCACCCCCCCCCCCCCCCCCACCACCACCCCCAACACACACACACACACACACACACTTTCCCCTTCTCTCCACCTCTCAACTCTGGCCGGCCTTGGAAACACTGAGTGGTTTCTTCAGAAAGCCAGAGCCCAGTGTTTACAATAGAAGTTAATAAGCTAATTCTGCTATCTCTTCTCTCTTTTTTTTTTTTCTTTCTCTTTCCCCTAGGGGGACCTGGGTGCACCTGGTCCAAATGGAGTACCTGGCCTTATTGTGAGTATATCTGCCATTTGTATTTTTATTATTGTTAAAATACAGCTGAAAATTGTAGTTCAATACAATATAATTAAATTAAGTAAGTGATTGGGTTTGGACAGTTGTCTGCTCATTCTGGAGTCATGCTATAGAAGTACAACTTTTGGTTACCTAAAAACCTTTTAACTACCATTCAGTAAAACGTTCTTTAGGAAATGGTGGTTCCTTTGTGGGATCATTCTATTGAACCCCTTTTAAAGACTGTAGAGCTCTTTTAGACTTCAGTGCCTCATTGTCTGCAGTCCACTGGCATGCAATTAGTTCCTGCGGTCACATTTGTTTATTCACTGTACTTTCAAAAATAAACATGACTTATATATGTGATTGCATAATGCACTGAATCAATTTCTTATTAGGTGTAGCGCATTGTTATGAGAACAGACATAGGCAGATATAAGCATAGGCATATGTCAGTATCTTTGTGTCAGAATACCACTGGGCTAGTGTTTCTTGGAAATTTTAATAATGAATTGTGCATGGAAACACTGTTTATATGTCTATGTAACTCTTTTAAATATTTCCTGAAGTCATATGTTTTGTGTGTGTGTATGTGTTTGTTGGCAGGGGGACATGGGGCCTGTTGGAATCATAGGTCTTGCAGGACCTGGTGGACTTAAGGTGATTAACTAAACATGTCGGCTTCTTTTCAGATGGTCTGCCTTATTGAAATGCACTGCAGGTTTACTGATTCTGTCTTTGAAAACTTACTGAATGCCTGTTCTGTGTCTTTATAATAAGAACAAAAGGGAAGTGTTTCTTATGTACTGTAATACCAAACTTTGAGAATTTCTTTCAGTTCACATTAGCCCTGAGCAAACACAAGCACACAAAGGGTTCATGCTGAGGGGAAAGTGATCCACCTTCAGGAGAGCTCTGTCTAAGCACTGAATTGTTTTTGGACCTCAGACCTGTATTGGGCACCTCTCACTCCGGACTATTTCCAGTCCTCACCTTCCGCATCAGTGTAATCAAGCCTCTATCCCACAGATTCAGAGCAGGGGGCTAAATATTTCATGCAAGGTTCTGTTTATTTAGGAGTCCATTCTGTTTGCTCCCATAGATCACCATTTGCTCACTAAGCAACACTGTCTCCAAACAAGCAAACAAACAATTCTGAGCATTCAGAGACCAGCAGCCCTCAACTGAGAGAGTTCATGTGTCACTTCTGATATTTTACAGGGGGTTCCAGGGAATCCAGGAGAGCCAGGACTGAAAGGTGATAAGGTGATTTGAATACACTTTATTAGTGTATATTTATGTTGTGCACAGAAAATTGGTCTCGTCATACCTGCTGTCCCTAAATGGTAAATGGTCATATCCATTCAAACTAGCTATTAACACTTACGTTATACCATCAAAGAACACCTTTCGAACCAATGAAAAGTTCCTCAAGGGACAAAGTACTGAAATGGAAGGTATTTAGTCAACCAAAACAGACAATATACCACTTGGGTTGTGTTTTCCCTCAAGTAGAACCCCTGTTTCAGCTCATTAACTTATTAACAATCTCCTTAAACGCTGGGTCAGGTGTGTGTGAGTGTGGAAAACATCCAGAGTATGGATCCTCCCTTTGGAATCATTGTTCTGTGCTATGGCTCCAACAGAAACTTTTTCGCAGCTTCATTATTAAGAGCGGATGAAGCGCAGTTCCGTATTAGCCACCTACATTGGCTTTTTTACGTCTGGGAGCCAAGCTCAGGCTAGTGAAAGGGATAGTTGTTGTCACAGAGTGCTTGATTGAGAAAACATGGCTATGATGGTCACCTCCCAAGGCTTTTTAAATGTGAATGCGAAATGGTCCAGACAGCAGCATGGCAGCAGTCTATTTGCTTTTTCCTGTGTCTGCTGTGCAATTACTATGCAACATCCAGCTGGCAGCATCTCTGTCTACCCTTAAGATCGAGCATTTCATAACAGGGTCCTGTCGACAGTTCAGAAAGGCTGTTCCCAGCACCATAGTGTTATGTTATTCTTGGTGGTTTTTGGAATCAATCACTATTTTTTTGGCCCTCAGGCTGTATGAAACACAGTTGTGCTTACTTTGTCCTTTGCTTTTAAATAGGCTGCAAACGCCTGATAATAGAGGCTTTGAAAATGACTTCAGACTCTTGGCTTTTTCAGGGTGAAATGGGTTTGCCGGGAGAGCCTGGAGAGCCTGGTTTCCAGGGTGACAAGGTATTTCACTGCATTGTTTAGATGCACTTCTTTTGTCAACCCAGTGTTTGTGTGTGCATTTGTTCCATTTAAGTATGTACTAATAGTCAGCTGAATTCTTCAGGGTATTCAGGGGTTACCAGGTATGCCAGGCATCCGAGGGAAGCCAGGGCCTCAGGTAAGTCCAGCCATCCATCATTGCCAGATATTACCTACCTATTAAGCTTGATACACATCTAGCTGTTGGAGAAAAGCAGACATAAATCCTACTCATTTTTTCATCCTCTCAGGGGAAGCCTGGAGATGTTGGCCCAGTCGGTTTGCCCGGCCCCCCTGGCCCTGAGGTAATTACCATTCACTCTTTCTTACAGTTCCACACATTTCCTTAAGGCAAGAATGTACAGTCAGAAATACACTCTAAAGACAGAAGAATGAAACCTGTACATGTGTTTTACATTGGAGAGATATGTATGCAATATGTATCAATGCCTTATCCAATTGTGTTACACAGTTGCATGAGGTTACCATGCCCAATGCAGTGTGTTTACACTCCAGCAATGGGCTGTGGGGCAGTGGGGCTGCATCCTCTGGAGTGAAGATGGTATCCCTGAACAATGTTTATCTTTTTCAAGGGCTTTCCAGGTGATATAGGACCACCAGGAGAGAATGGACCTGAAGGCCCAAAGGTCTGTCATTTTCTCTTCACTAACACGCCGCCTTTTAAGTTTGGGTTTTGAGAGGTTTAGTTTCATCAGATTATGGTGAAAGTATGAAAATATACTCTTTCCTGCTAATGGCACCTGAGCATTTTAACATTGGAAACGTTTAACAGCTGTCTTTCACTTAAGTGTACCTTGAATATAATTATGATGAATTTTGAATGGTGTCCAACAGTACGTTCCTTTTTTTTTTTTTTTTAGGTATTTTTGTACTATTTCCCACATTTAAGCCGTGTAGATCTCTCAGCACAGCCCATTTCTTTATTCGCTGTCAGTGCTGCAGGTCAGATATGCATTAGAGACTGTTGTAGTAAATGGATATCTTCTCCAGGGGAAGCCAGGAGTGAGGGGCATACCTGGTCCAAGAGGAGCTGCTGGACTTGAGGTTAGAACATACACACAAAGTAAATCACTTACACATTTGGATCTGGAGTTATTGCTGTTCATACTAAATTTATTACTATGAGCGCCAGTTGGGTACCACTCTGAAACCAGATATAACACTTGATTCAGCCCAGTCACAGTCTTTACGTAAATGCTACAAACCTTCTCAATGTTTAGGACACTTTGTCAGATTCTTTATTTCTCACTCTCAGAGTTATACATCTTACAATGGAATTTCATATTGGTTCCTAAGTTATCGTAAGTCCTGTAAGGAGTCTCCGAGGTTTTTTTTAAACACGTATTCAGCTACCATGGATATTCGATGCAGTTTTCTATATTAGCAGAAGGCCTCTGGGCTGGAAACACATAGGATCACATAGAATAAGGAAGCCACAATGCCAGTACATAGTCATTATTATCTAATACAATAATATCCAATGAGTTCATTAGACTTCTGAGATTATATGTAATGTTGATTGTGGTGAAATTACAGAAAAACAAGTGTTGAAGTACAAACACCATGCATGTATCCCTCTGCTTGAGTTTATAATATCAGCTATGTGTTAGGTCAAATGCTTTTACTTGAAAACTATTGTGTCACTTTATTAAATGGATTTGATGAAGATTTCAGACCTATATATTCTTCTGGCATATGGTTCCTGTCACCATTACAGACTCTAAATGTTTCTAGAACGGAGCAATTAAAAAAAATTATATATTTTTGTGTACATCTTAATGACTGAATTAAAAAAAGAAATGGTTCACGTGTAATACCTAAATCCCCTTTTTTTAACATTAGGTCATTGATTGATTTTTTTTATTTTCTCCCCCGCCTCTTCAGGGTGACGAAGGACCACTTGGACCAGCTGGGTCCCCAGGACTGGAGGTGAGTGAACCTCACGGAGCTCAAAACAGGACCATAAATCCAGTTTTCAAGCAGTAGCATGAAATTGCCATGACTGTGCAGTCAGGGTTTGTGAAGTTAACACTGAAAAACTGAAAAAGTTATAAGATCTTGGTGTTGCATTTCAGAGTCATGTTTGAGCACTGCAATATATGGTGGCACTTACTTCGTGGCGTTTTAACATGCACATGGAGCTCATCATTTATGATGCTTAACTAATAAATGAAGATGAATCATGGTATTGGATTTTAATGGCTTCATGGAAGATGGATTCCATGTGGCTGTTTGAAAATACCTGTGCACTGCAAGTTGAAAACACATGGGAGAGTCTAGGAAAGGCCAAAGAAGGAAGAAATAAACAGCACTTTGTTGATAGTTTCCTCTGGTTATGCAGATTCATTTTGCATGTTCCAAATTAAGTCCAGTCATTGTGCATGCTCTCTTGTGCACAGCATGTTGTTAAGTAACAATTCGGCCCCTTCTGTAGTGGTGGTAGGCCTTCTGTCTACAGAAATGTACTGAATGTACAATGTAGTTTTATGTTCCTGAGCATTTTCTATAACCCTTTTTGCACACTGTTGCCTCCCTTTAAATGGTCTTCATTTTAAATTGATATGATACACATTTAAAGTCAATGAAAGGGTCATTTACTCAGTCACAGGATCTCATGCCAGGCATTGGGTATGGTGCAGTTTGTGAATGATATTTCTGCATCTGACAGTTCTTTGTATCTGTCATTTACAAAATGAACCCCACCTGATACATTGTGGATCTTATATTTTTATAAATCATTTGTTTTGTACAAGAAATTGCTGAAATATATTTTAGTTCCAGTTAATTAACATTAAAGCTGTTTTTCTAGTGTCATTACTTTTTTGAAGAAGATGAAAGATAATCCTGATTACATGAAAATTACTTGATTCTTTTTTTTTTTTGTTTAATTACGTCTTTTTAAATTATGGTTTCTAAATTATCAACAGAAGAGCATTCATTCGTAATGTGTCAACAGGGTGCGTTTACAGCATTTATAATGTAATGAATACTCTGTAACCTTTTTCTGTTGTTACAAATCAGATATAAAATACCCCAATATAAAGTGTGCACACATTACATTTTTTTATTGATTTTAATTTAATACATGAAACATGAAGTAAAAACAGTATGAAACTTTGCAGTAGAATGTTAAGGAACAATGTAAATAATACTTAAAATTATGTAATGCTTGAATCCTGCTCAGCTCCATGTTTGTTTCTTCATTGATGTTTTCGGTTACTTCTGTACTGTCTAGTCAGAGAGTAGATAAAGATCCGATGGTTCTCTGTTTGTGTGTTTGCATCTAACTCTATACTTGCGCTTTCTTCTTTTATGCACTCTTCCTTTGGTCATTTTGTTGGTCTGAATACAGTATCTATATTTTGGATCTGGCCTTTATACAACATATGAATAACCCTGCCTCGGTCCAGAGTCGGTCAGTTTAATATCTTCCACAGGACAGCAAGAGGTCCTGAAGATGAGTAGAAGCCATTTACTGAAACAAACATCTTCATTATTCCCATCCCTGTGATTAATTCTCAGTACTGACCACAGCTTGGGGATAGACCGGAGACCTGGATATTATGGCTAATTTAACTAACTAGGAAGGAAAAATTCAGCATTAGTCATTAGCTGTCAAAGCAGAATTGAACTGTGCTCCAACATAAGCACAGCTGAGACTCATCCAGCGAGGGCCACAAGGGGCTTAACAGCATAAAGCTACTGCTCTGTTCCTGTGCTGTTGTTCCATTAAACCTTGTTTCTTGAGGGAGCTGAAATGGCGGTAGATGGTGGAGACTGGTGCTAATGAGTAGCTAATGAGATGCCACAGAGCCCAAGGGGCTTAGAGAGGCAAGAGTCCAGTACTATGGGTCATTTCTGCTTTCTGTTCAGGGCAGGCCTGGGAGGAAAGGACTCTTGGGAAAACCAGGAGCAGATGGACCCAAGGTAAGATCAAGATGGCAGGAGGGTTACCGGAATTTTTTTATTCATTTACATATGTCCTTTTATGAATTCCAGCTTTGCTCTTGTTGATGGCGAGAAAGTCTGTGGCACATAGTGAAACACCAAACCTGACGTGTACATGCTCTGGTCCTAACTTCTATATTCCTTCTTTGAGCCAGTTTTTACAAAACACAACCACACATTATGTGAACTCTATTCTAATGAAACATGGCAATATAATAGTATTTACTCTTTTATGGGCTCAACTACCTTTAAATAATACAGGTTAATTTACAAATTATTTATATACATGGATTGTGTTGTTATAGGTAAGTTTCCAGTTTGGTAGCATAGCATCTTAAACTCAACATTACTAGCAGCAAATATAGTTGACCTTAAATACTTCATTTGTTTTGATGGAATTGTTTATTAAGTTTAAGTGTTTATTGACACATATCTGTAAAGTTTATCCAAATTTCTAACAAACCTAGTCTTATAAGCTACATTATTATAAGATCATTAGATGTAGCCTGAACAAGTCACTGTAGTTACTACAGTTCATTTTGGCTTGAGGTGATCCTTCATACGTGTTGTATGTGTAGTATGTGGAATTTGTGTAGCACTTAAGCTTGAGAAATCTTTTGGATTATGTCATATACAAACTAGCTAAAGATAAGAGTGTTTGTTAAATGCCTTAGATGTAAATGTACATGTTTAAACTGAAATCAAATGCTAACTTGGCTCTCTGCTGTAGGGTGAACCTGGGATAACTGGAAAAGTTGGAATGCTTGGCGAACGGGTAAAGAAAAATTCCATGAAGGAACTTTGTTTTTGTTTCTTAATTGTGTATGGTGTTTTTTATAATGTCTTCATGCGGTTTAGGGGCTTCCTGGGTTCATTGGACCTGTTGGTGAGACTGGACTTTCGGGGGACAAGGTCAGTATGTCATCAACCACTAATGTTCTTGTCCAATATGGTGTTAGTTGAATTATAATGTTATAATAATATTCAATATAACCATTTGAGGCTCATTTGTGGTTTGAGTGGTATTTTGCTTTGTTTTAGTGTTGTTTTTGTCTACCACCAGATTTTCATTGTCTTTTGTTTATACTTATTATATTTGTTTGTGCTGTCAGGGAGACCGCGGAGAGATGGGTCTTCCAGGGCCACCGGGAGAAAAGGGAGCGATGGTAAGGAGTAAGTCTGGATCTTGTCTCTGCTCTCAGGGCTATCTTTTTAGCCACACAAAAACCTGCTCAGGTATTGTAGCACAGCAGTAACTCAGCAATCTCAGGCGGAAATGGCTGGGAAACGGTCACGGGTTCTCTGTGGGAAAATGCTGGGTCAGCCACTTTCCCCATTTACTCTTCACCAACAAGACCATGGAGTCATTTCCTTTCTTTGACATAAGGAAATCATAGCCTTTCCCGACATGCTGTGAGGAAAAGTGGTTTGGGATCAAAGTCAAAATCCCAACCAAGAGCAACAGTCAAGGCGCTCCAACAGCAAACCCAAGGGCAAGATTTAAAGCTCTCCAAGAAAGTTTGACATCATTTACACTATGTTTCAAGGATCACAGTTTAATGTTTGGTGCCCATAGCAATCGAAAACATTGGCATATACTTGTGCTGGCACCACTCTCACATTCTGTGTTAGATGTTGTTTCTGGGTTTTACTTCATTTTTTATGTGCATTAGACAGTGGGTAGACAGTGGAACTGTTTTGATTCATATGCTTTGTTCTCAGACCTTCAAAACAACAGCTTGTCATATGAAACTAGCTGATGATCCATTTTTCTGAGATCTTATGACTTGACGCCCTTGTTTTTTTTGCTTCTCTGACAGTATTCCTCCTTTTGTCTCTGCTTGAATAGCCTCCTGCAGCATGCCTCATTACATGAGGAGCAAGGTGGAACAGATTGTGTAAAGATTTCCAAAACAGCTAGACAGAGAGGGCCTACAGTATTTCTCCATAATCAATATTAAGGATTATGGATATGATATAAGACAGCTACAATGATATTCTACAATGGCCTGCACTGATTTGTTGGTACCATTAGAAAAATGAACTATAAATGGATAATAGTAATAATTCAGACTAGGTATTTTTTGTTTGTTTATTTTTTTAAATACTATAACACCTTTTCAAACTTTTATTCAGCCATGTAGCCTATTTAAATTGAGAATAGTAGTCACCCTGCTGTTTGGCATCATGATATACACCACACATAACATGGGCCAGAGAAAGTTGTTTGATGGATCCCAAAGAAGAATATAATTTGAAATATTTTTAAGGAGCTAAATGTCTATGAGACTGTAGACAACCTCACTGGATGTGGCCACAAGAGGAAAATTGGCCCCTGATTGAACAGAATGATTGTGCAAAGGGTAAACAAAGAACAGTGAAAGGGATACAAGCTGAGCTCAAAGTACAACAGTATCTGATCGCACTATCCATTGCTTTTTTAGCCTCAGTGGGCTCCATGGAAGAAGGACTTCACTATTCAAGGAAAAACATTAAAAAAAAAAAAAAAAAAAAAAAAGCCAGAGTGGTTTTGACTAAAATGCATACTGAGATGCAACAATGCTTCTGGGACCATGTTCTTTGGACAGATGAGACAAGACTGGAGATTTTGGCAAGTTATAGGATCTCTAAATTCACAGATTAAAAGATGGTTTGGACCAGGGTGCTTTGAATGTCTGCAGGGTACAATGAAATCTCAGGACTATCCAGGCATTCTGGAGTGAAATGTACTGCCAAGTGTCAGAAAGCTCTGTTTCAGTCGCACTCCAACAGGATAATGACCCAAAACACACAGCAGAAAGCATCCAGGAATGGCTAAGAACAAAACACTAGACTATGCTAAAATGGTCTTCTATGAGCCCTGATCTGAATGCTGAAGAACATCTATGGAGAGAGCTGAAACATCTAGTGAGGAGAAGACAGCCTTGAAAACTGAGGCAGCTAGAGCAGTTTGCTCTGAAAGAGGGGCCAAATGAGCTGCTGACAGTTAGTCTTTTTCAGTGATTGAACTGAAGTTTGTGCAACAAAGTATTAGATTAAAGGTCACACAATATTAGTCCATGCCATTTTCATTTGTTTTATTATATAAAATATTCAGTTGATATAAAAATTAATAGCAAAGTCTGATTTATTATTATTATTTTTAAATTAAGAAATAAACGATGCCAATTACTTCAGTCAGTTTTAAGTTAACTTCTGACAGATTAGTGGATTCATCTTTTTTCACGGAAGAGTACCAACAAAGTTGTCCATGTCTGTACATTCATTAATCCATACCATAAATATTCAACGCACTAAATTTACTGCCAAACTGAAACATAATTGAATCACTAAGTTGGTGTAAAAAGACAAACAATGTTGTATTATATTCAGTCTTGTTCTCATGATTACTCTTCTTAGGGACACCCAGGAACGCCAGGTGAAAGAGGGGAACCTGGACCACCAGGAATAACTGTAAGTTTTACATTTTTTAATGAATAGTTTTTAATAGATTTTAAATGAATGATTTAACTAGTATTTAATTAAGTAATTATTAGCAGAAGTGAATAGTAAATATCTAGGAGGGGGTGTGTATTGTCTGTCATATACATTTCCTTTTCTTAATGATTAATGATGGAAAGTGACACATTTAAGACCAGCAATTGTCATAATGCATTAAAAAGTGATGGATTTTATTTAATAACGAATAGTATGAGAGCGAATGGGGTCTGCTGAAATATACATAGATATTTGGAATAGTGTAGTAGCATATAACCCACAATAATAAACTGATTTATTACATGGAACATATAGATATGTTAAACAGATCTGAATACAGGACCGTGCAAATGTCAAAAACGGTCATTAATTGATTTCATTTCCATTCATTCATTTAGCAGAGAACTAAAGCTGCTAAAAATGCAAAGTGGTGAAATACTGGGGAAAAAAACTATTTGGTGGTAGAGTCTTCTGTGTCAATTTCAGTTATGAGTACAAATCAGTGGTCATTTTTATCAGAAAATAAAATAAACAAGGTTTTTTGCACAATTTCTAAGCTTATTATTAAAGCTGTGTTATTCATTGTTACCAACAAAAATAATGGGAGCCCAATATCAGCCATTCATATATATCATCTTTTTACATGCATAAGTAAGACCTGTTGGATAATTCTGCTCAGCTTTAGTCAAGGCATAGGTGTCATTACAAGGCCACTTAAGTTTTGTTCTAGAGTAGATGAAGTGAATGACAGTTGAAAGGTTTTCACTGATGACATAGTCATCTGCTCTGTATCCTGCTTGGTAAACCAAAGCAAAAGAGGTCTCCAGAACAGTCAAGTCTGTCTCATTTAATACAACAATTAAGGCACATTCTTGCTCTGGACAGCTCTGTTTACTCCCATTACGGATCAAAGACTGCAGAGAGTGTCTGGCACATGGCCTACTGCACATACCTCGGCTCATACTGACAGCAGCTGACGGCTGTGAACAGTAGTGCAATGCTGGGCTTTTTAAATCAAAAAGCCCAGCACCCCTGCCATCGCCCTTCTGCTGTTTTACACTTCCCTGCTCAAGCCTTCCAGAAAGCTGACATCACACCAGCCCTGACAGGAAATGCTAGAGGCACTCTGGGGAGCATCAGTATAGAGCAGCGAGTCCAGAGTGGCCAAGCATAAACATAAACACAGGGCTTTGAAGGACAAGGCTCTCACTCTCCAGCTTTAATCAGGTCAAGCAATGTTTGCGAGTGTGCCAGGGGGACTCTTTCTAGGCCTAGCTGCAGTTCCTAAGACAGTGTTCTTCTGCTGACTGCCTCACTGTGCACTTCCTCTTCTCTCTTATCAGGGGCCTCCTGGATCGAGGGGACTGAGTGGCAACAGAGGACCCAAAGGAAGAAGGGTAGGAACTATTGATGGCACAATGCCACTTTTTTATTTACTAATACATCTACTGAAAACGTGTGTATCACGTGGGGCAACAGAGCCTCAAAACATTGTGATGTCCAGTGAAATTGGTTTTCTTCCCACGGTCCAAAACCATATGTTGGTAGGTGGTTTGGCGACTCAAAAAGTGTCCATAGGAGTTTGTGTGTGTGTAAGAAGGGTGTGTGTGTTCCTGCCTTGTGCCTAATGGTTCCGGGTAGTCTCCGGACACACCGCCACCCTGAACTGGATAAGTGGTTACAGACAATGAATGTTGTTATGATGTGCCCTACTTAACTGTGCATTGTATTATGTTGCACTACAAGCAGTGCTGTATTATTATATGCTAGATTTGTTCCAGATTTGGTTTTTTGGTGTGTGTTTGTTTGTTTTTTTCCATTTTATATTCATTGTACCTTTTGTTGCTGTTATCAGCCAGACTGTTCTGGTTTGTCCTAACAGTGTCTACTTTGCAAGCTTATAAAATGCATGCAAGATCTTTCAGATTGCTCAGGGGAAGTTACCACAAACACAACAACATAAACAAGGGGTATTGAAATCAAAGTGATTGTCCACGATTTGGCCAAATAATTTTAATCAAGCAGGACATCACTGATGTTAATGTTTTTCTAATGACCCTTGGAGGACACTATTCTGCTACACGTGTAAATAAACCAATTTGGAGGTTTTTTTATGGAGTTGAGATTTTCTGTTATCATTGGATTGCATCAATACATCAATTCTTGAAGACTGGTGTCATGTAGCGTTTGTGAGAATTGTGGTTAGATTTCCCGTGAGTTCCCTGTTTCCTACGTATTCAGCAGGAGACATGTCAACAACCCTGTCCTGACTAATGTCACTGATGTAGCTAATCTCATTGCCAAAGAGACTGATTTCTATATAATGAATTATGCTAACAATGTCTTTTTTTTAAAACAATAATTATTTTGAAGTACTGTACCAACTGTCAAAATGCTTGTTTTCACACTACGCCACCAGCAAAATGACAGATGTGCAATAATCACATGAAAGAAGGCTGCACTTCAGTTTTATCACATTCATTATGGTGTGGAAATACTATTTTGTCATTAGGGATGCAGACCCTTTTATAGACAAGTGAAATAAATTGCCACCAGATGCAGTGTGAAACGGAGAGATTCCTCAGACATGAAACAGCACAATTTTGTCGAACAATACAATACCACCAACAGTGTTCTGCTCAGAATCAGAAGGAGCAGCAACTGAGGGCAGAGCGAGGCCAGTCAGACAGAGTCCTTATAGAGCTGATGTTATCAGATGGTGAAGAAGTGAAGGTCTACTGCTGCAGCTTTAGAACTATTATCTCTCATATGTTAGCAATTTTGATGTGTGATTCACTGGTGATGTTATAAGCATGTAAACATTTGCAGTCTTGAAAACAATGGGATCTTCAGCTAGCATCAGTAAACAGTACCAATGAGAAGTACACATGATAAGGAAATATAATGGTAAGGAATCAGTTTTCATGGGAAAAAAAGTCACAAGATATAATCAGATACATTTAAATAAAAGAAAGCATGAAACACATGTCTTGCGACATATCAGGGGCTTTAAAAAAATGAAATAACTTTTGACCAGCGGTAGAATCACTTTAGAGGGCAGCAGTGAGCAATGTTTATTTACTTGATTTTTGTCATAACTTTGGGGAGCTAAGGGGAGCTAAGGGCAGCTATGAGAAACTTTTTTGAGAATGCTATGCCAACATGTTGAATACATGGAACAGCATTTAATTGCTAGTTAAATATTCGTAAAGGCGACATTACATAAAAACATTAGTCAAGTTTTCCAGATGAACTTGTACACCAGTCTGTACCTGCTTTCTGACTGAGTTTTGTACTTTTTTGTTTACTGCTGAACAGCTCTCTAATTTCCTACTGCTTTCCAGTCGCAACACTCATCGCTCAACGCTCGGAGCTTCCCCACGGTCCACACAAGGCAAATGCTGGTTTATAAAAGGAAATCAGTACAGATGAAACAGGGAAATCCTTTAACGTTCACATGGTGTTGAAATGAGGCTGAACAACCACTACCTTTCCTGCCAGATATGTGGGTTAGATGCAAGTGTATCATCGCTTTCCAAGAGTAATGGCAGAACTGCTCATTTCCCATGGACTATAAGCTCAAAGAAAGTCTGTCTCAGCTTGTCATGTATTTGTGCCCCATCATTTCTTGTACCTTGTGTGCCTTTTAAAAGCTAGTGCTGTCTTTAAAGGAGCACTTCAGCGTTTTTAACTTAATCTCAAGCAGCAACATCTGTAGATTATGGTGGGTTACCACACACACAATTTCAGCATATTATATTTATTTAATTCACAGTAAACATGGTCATTATGAGTCAGGAAGAACATCAGCAGATACATATTTAACAGTAAAATACAGCTTTAAAACTAAGTATAGTTTCAGTTTTTGGTATTTTATTGGTCACCGTCATTGTCCCAGATTCCATTCATATCAGGAGAGTTGCCATCAGGTTTTCAGGACTATTTTTACACAGCTCTAAAGTTCAGTCATAAACGCTGTTTGGATTTTCAGCTTCTTACAATTGAAATGATCCTGAATATATTCTGTATATTTAAGTGTACTATTCTCAATGGTAAAAGCTTTATTTAATGAGCAAAATGCTTGTTCTCTAACACTGTTATAGCCTCCTTTCATTTATTTATTTATTTAATTTTATTTTTTGTAGTTGTGTTAGTTTAAGTGATGGATCAGTTGTTTAGATTTGTGCTGCATTTTTAATTATTTCGTATATTAGTTGGAGGTGACATATTTCGTCGGGTCATGGGGTTAAGGAGGGTGAAGGTCATGTGATGGGAGAGGGTGGATTTGATGGAACCTGGAGCTTGGAAAACACCATATGCTCTTTATTTTGAAATTAAAATGTCTTTAAATGCTTTTGTTAAGTATTATTGTGAACAGAAGTGTAAATAAAGCAATTACACTTGAAATCAAAGGGCGTGTGTTCAGACAAACTAGTATTGACAAATTAGACAACTTTTTTCATGTTTTTTTTTGTGGCAGACCCAGATTAGGCTGGAAAACTGCATTATTGGTCAGGCATTTTTGTCAGTTTTCACTATTCCATATTTTTTAAATCAGAGATCTGTCTGGCACCTGATCTGTCTACAAGCTTTGCCTACACACACTATTCTGAATATCACATGAGCTTTAGCATTTTTTTTCATTTCTTTATAGAGGAGTTATTGAAGCTGTCATTTCAGCAACTGGAAACCATTGCCTTCAGAACTGAGAGCTCTTTATGAATTCAAAGACATTCCTTAAAGAAAAGCTCCCCCCATTTTTCATGAGCAGAGTGCTGAGTCTTGGCCAGATTCGGATCAGTGCAAATGTTGTGATTGGCCCCCTGCAAGGTCAGAGGTCCGCCTCTGACATCAGATCACAGAGAACCACGGAGAACAGAAGCAGCAGTGTGTCCTGGGCCGCAGAACCCAGAGCCTTCAGGATACCGCACGGCTGTTCTTCTGCAGGAACCACAGTGGCTGCAGCCATAATAATATCTCCATTCATCACTCTTTCCACCTCCCAGAGCAAAGCAAGTCTTCAGAGTCGTGAGAAATTGTTCTGCCTTTGCAGTGGTTTCATAACGCGTCTGAATCACTACAATGGAAATCCGATGGCAGTTGTCCACTCTAACCAAACTTCCATGATGTCAAAAAGCCTAATGTTTCATAGTCCCCCAAAGCTGCATTTGTCCCACATGTCTCGTCTCTGTTCACTTGGCCAGGGAATTAACTCATTTCAGGAGCACAAATGCTGTCTAATGCTGTGGACTTGTGTGCACACCAATACGCTGTGTGTGCTTTAGTGTGTCCAGCCTTGACAGAAAGCCATAACAACACGAAATATTTCTCAAAATAATTACATCCACAAGTTCCAATCAGAGTAGAGAGCAGTGGCTCTTTTTTTGACCCAGTGCCCTCAGTAACCTTGCATTGTTCACTCTCCCTCTATATTTGCACAAAGTGAGCCCTCTGCTGTTCACCTAATTATTTGCCTATTTTATTTCTCTCTCCTTCCTCCACTCTTATTTGTACTAATCCTACAATTATCCTCCCACCTATTCCCTCACAGGGGGCAAGAGGGCCTGATGGACCAGCCGGGGAGATGGGGTCTGAAGGAAGCAAGGTAAACGTTAGCTCTGTGTGGACATTTGTTAACTTTTTGTTTTTCTACTGTGAATGAAACCAAGCACTAATGGCTTGTGTTTTAATTAACAGTAGGTTCAGCATGATTTATCTGCATTCAAAACTGCTCTAATCAAAACGTGTTCAGGAAAAGTTTTCTCTAGTTTACATTGAGTTGTTTACATCAAAACAAAACCCTTACATCAATACCCTCGACTGGCACAGGATCCAGGGTGTGTTCCTGCCTTGTGCCCTACGATTCCAAGCAGAGAAAATCTGAATCAAATAAGACCTCTCCTTAATTTCTCAGTAGTTTCTTCTAGGCAACGGGGAAATCTGATGGAAAGACAAAGAAGGCTTTAGCAGATTTGCCAGATGAACTAAACCCAGCTCTCTCCTTCATCTCTCCATTATCTCCTTTATATCTCTCTTGTGCCTCGTGTGTCCTTTTTGTCTTATGCTTTTTCTCCTATGGGATTCAGGAGAATTGTAATTATGTCTTCTGAGCCTTTACAGAGAAACCTATGAGCAATAAAGTTTACCCACTGCAACTCTGATTAGGATGTAGATTGTAGGCTTGTAGATGAATGAATGAATGAATCTGAATATGATCAGTTTATTGAGACTATTACCTTTGCACAGCACTGGGCTGATTTGATATCTTTTGGTTTGCTGTCAATTGTTAGTTTATAGATACTTCTGTGCTCCATATATACATGTAGAACAGAATTCTTCATTTGATTTAAATAATGACGAGTTCTGTTAGTGGCTTTACAGTGTGTCCTGATTATTTTCTGAGAGGAAAGATAAGGGTTAAATTGTGTTCTGTATGAGGAAAACATCAAGCTGTTTTGATAGCTTCTTAGAGCTGTTGCGCTGGAACTAAAACTCATCCCCTAAAGACATCAAGTTTGTTTATATTCCTCAGTTAAATCTGTTAAATTCAAGAAATCTATTGTGTCACACTCTGTCATAAACTTTGACAATACTTGTCCTTGTTAATTATTTTATTGGAAAGCTGATGAAATGCCGTCACTGTTGTAAACTGTTGGTACTGTCCTTTTCAGGGTCCAGATGGTCCACCAGGAAAATTGGGTTTTCCAGGCCCTGTGGTATGACACATGTTTTTTGGCTGGTGCCTAATTTCTTTAGAAGCTTATTTCAATTATCTGATTTAATCTAGGAGATGGTTATAAGTTTTAGAGTCACCTAAGGTCACTGTCTGCTGCTTCATAAACCTTGAGGGGCAGCCAGGGTTTTTGTGGCTAACATTAGCATTCCTTTTGTTATGTCCAAATACACTACTTTGCCCTGATAGAATATTTATATTCTCAGATCTAAAGATAGACAATAAAAAGACATTACTGAGCGGACGCAGTTGTAGCCCTGGGTGGTTACATATTAGCAAGAAAGGTTGTTATGTAAATTTAGATTATACTGAACCATGTTGTTAGTGTCTACATTGCAAAAGAAAAGCTGGGTATTGAATTCTGTTTGTGTCTCATATCAGGGAAAGATTGGAGAAACAGGGGAACCAGGAGCTCCTGGATTTCCAGTGAGTAACAAACTGTAGAAACTCTTTGGAAGCATGCACATAGGCTTAGAATGGTATTAGCTGTTGAAGTACATGAATGCTTAGATTGAGAAATCCATAAACCCTTCAAGATTTTTTACATTTTAAGGGCATTCAAGGACCCTCTGGACCAACTGGAGCAAAAGGAATCCCTGGAGACCCTGTAAGTTTCTTGGGTAGTTTGTGTGGAATATATCATTTACATTTTGATTTGAATGTAAAGTTGTAAGGAAAATATGAATTGCTACAGAATGCTTGTTCTTTTAACTTTACAGCATTCTTCACCTTCCTCACATCTCATCTCCAAATAGTTTTGGACTATTGTTGCATTACAGTCTCAGATATTCTCATGAAATCATAGCACAGTATTTCCGTAAAGATGTCTGGGAAGGGGAACAGGCCTGCAATTAATCTGATGCTCAGCACTAATTATCAGTGTTTTGGTTTGTCAGACGTTTCCATATGTTGGTCTGTTTATAGGGACCTTCAGGGCCACCAGGAACGATTGGCCCTCTGGGAGAGATTGGACTGAAGGTAACATTACATCACATGCTAGTCTGTTTAAATATTTAGACTGGATTCAGAATTAGAATCACATTATTGGCCAAGTACATTTACATGTACTAGGAATTTGTTTCCATGGAAATGCTAGTGATTGTAAGATGTTTATGTAACAATATCACAATGTATACTATAAATACTTTATATGTCAGAAGGATTTTAGTCACTTTTTATAAAAGTGATTGAATTCACATATATAAGGAGATCTCAGTGTGTACATGGATATTCATTTGTACAAAAGACAGATTGTATAATCTGCATACATGTACATGTATTCAATGACATGGGACAACAACACCTGAATTTAAGATCACATTACTCAATGTCAGGTGTGGGTTAAATGGGTATAAAGTCCCCCAGCACTGGGAAGTGGAGCAATGCAACTACATTGTGGAGTGATGAAGGAGCATCCAACATCTTTGGGATGATGTAGAGTTTGATCCAGAACTGATCATCTGTCATCCGTACCTGACCTCATTAATGTTCTCAAAAACTCACAGCCTCATAGCCTAGTGTAAAGACACTTTCCTTCCTAGAAAAGTACAGGCTATAAACTATAAACTATAAATTAACGTTCATTTCAGACAAAATAAGTAGGAATCCACAAATATTTAGCCATATATTCATTGTGTGTGTGTGTGTGTCTGTAAGAACATTTCCATTATGAACCATATCACAGTGGATACACCCCATTGTGTAAAACACAAAGACTCTAACAAACCATTACCATTAATGTTTTTATATAGTCGAATCATTCAGCAAAATTCTCCTTGATCCCAGTGTACAATGGCATACTTTCAGACAGGACTAGATACTCTATCTCAGGCCTTGCTAATTGGAATAATGGGCCTAATTAAAAAAATATGACACACAGGCCTTTGGCCATATTGTTCTTCTGTTTCCAATTATCCACCCAGCCCAATACTCCCACACAGCGACAGTGTAGAAGATTTTAAGATGTGATTAAACATGGCCTGCTACATCACACCAAGGTTTTAGAAGACATTGTCGTAATTCTCTTTCCTGTGTCTCTTTGACAGGGCCCACCAGGAAAAATGGGCGAATTGGGTTTACCAGGTGAACCAGGACAGAAGGTAAACCATCTATTTTTTTATTTTTACAATTCAAGGTCAGTCCCTGCGGATTAGACGTATGGTCTTCTGTGAATGTAACCTAAAATACCATATGCCCCATAAAAGTCTAAAGTGGTTGATTAATGGAGAGTTTCAGTTTCAGTTTGACAGTATTTTACTCAAACTCTGTGATGCCTTCAGACTGCTGCTTCTGGTCCATTTCTTTAAACATGTACTCTGACTACTCTTCTATGAATCAGTGAAATGATGAGTGATGACTAGTTGTACAAATGACAAAACGAGAGTACAACACCCATAATTGTATCCGTTATGAGAGATTTTTGGGGAGTTTACTTGAGTGGGATGTGGGTTTTTTTTTCCTTGTCAGAACTTGAGTTTGTTAGTTTTCAGAATTGATTTCAGGATAATTTTTCATTGTAGTTTCCATCCTAGATCAGATTAGATCAGATTGGTAGCATAGTATTTTCAACTTAAGGTTTTATTTATCAACTTCAGCCAAAGTGTGATTCAGTTTCACTTTCTTCTATTGAACAGATGTAAGTATTAATTGTATATTCCAGGGTGCGGTTGGGCCTCCTGGGAACATTGGTGAGCCTGGACTGATTGGACCAAGAGTAGGTCAATGGTTTTTAATAACGCTTCAGCTTATATAGTCTGTGCCTGCCTGTCCATGTAGATCAATGATATTTAATAACCTGCTGATTTCAGGGTGAAACTGGACTTGACGGAGAAGCTGGGCAGAGCGGCCCTGATGGTGCAAAGGTCTGAAAAAGCACTTCATAACATCAGCATTTGCTCAGATAAGCTTGATCACATAGGGGCTCTTCACTGTAGCAACATCACTTGAGTCTGAACTCTGGCATTTTCTGCAGGGTGAAAAGGGGGATATGGGACCAGAGGGTGAACCAGGAGAAAAGGGAGAGTTGGGACTGAAAGGAAAGGAAGGACCCTCTGGAGATCCTGGTCTAGTTGGTGTCAGAGTGAGTTATTTTCACTGTTATATTTACAGTGTCTTAGACATCAGGCAACATACTCGGCCATTTTTATGATTGTGCTTCCTGTGTGGCACTTTTTAGATTTATTATGTGTTCTTGCTGTGTATGCTGGTTGTTATCACCATTGTTCTTGAAAATATCTCTAGAATTGAGTATTTCACATCTTATCCTTTTAATTATGCAGTTTAAAGGGAGTTCACATTAGTGTGGACCTGAATAAAGACCCCTGCATCTGTGGTTTTCACTTTGTTTTAGGGGCCTGAAGGCAAACCTGGAAAAATTGGAGAGCGAGGCAAACAAGGAGAGAAAGTAAGTTCTTATTTTTGTTTCTTTCTTTTCTCCGCAGATTATCTGAAAAGTCTTTGTAGGAGGTTTATTTTATTATTTTATTGTGTTTCAGGGTAGTAAAGGTCACCAGGGTCACCTCGGTGAGACTGGGTCTGTTGGTGAGCAGGGACCTGTGGGTTTTCCAGGGCCAAAAGGAAACAGAGGAACCATCGGATTTGTGGTACATTTTAATTTTATTTAATTTATCCATGTTTCCATCAGATTTCTTTGTATATGAAGTCAATTTTGTTTTCATTGTGATTTCGTCTTTAGGGTGCACCTGGAAAAATGGGCATACAAGGAGATCCTGGGTTGCCTGGATATGAAGTGAGCATCATAAAGCATTGATAAGCTTTGATAGAACTGCAACACTTTACACAGTGTTCATAAGGTGTAATGGCACCTACATAAACTCATCTTGACAACTGACACACATCAATTAAAAATGTGTGTATGTCTGTGATTATTTTCATGAAGGGCTTATTTTGGTACAATCTCAGAAACACTGCCCTACAGTGAATTATTGCTGATATAACTATATCTGATTTGTATATGATTTTAATCTCTTCTTTAGTGTTAAATCAGGTATTGAATTGTATCTTAACAGTTTGTCCAGCATGCCTTACCTTCTTATTTTTTATTTAATTTTAGGGACACCAAGGACCTCAGGGTCCAATTGGCCCCACAGGACCAAAAGGTGCAAAGGTAAAAGAAACCAAGATCTGTCTAGATTAAATTGAGGCTTGAAAATATGTATATCATAAACCTGTGTATTATTGTTATTTTTCACAGATGCTTTTTTCACTTTTATTGGCTTTAAAACAGCATAAACTTTATGCCTCATTTAATATCATTTTAAAACTGACCATATGGTTCTCACACGAAAAGGAAAACTAGCTCTCAGTGAGCTCATTACGGCTGGAATACTGAGCTGATTTACAAGTTCTTCATGCTTATTCATTTATAATTGAGGCCATATTCAGGCACATTGTCCTGGTTTTACAATGTAATTTTTGCCGAATTGCCTGAAATTACCCAACTGCAACGTTTAAAACTTTTACGTGGCGATATAAAAGGTGCCTTGCCTAAAAAATAATTTAGTTTTCAATTTTCTGAAGGGTGAGCAAGGTGATGATGGGAAGATTGAAGGTCCTGCTGGTCCTCCAGGTGACATCGTGAGTCAGTCTGCTAGATTTTGTTGTTGTTCTTGATGATGATGTTGTTGATGAGACGATGACGATAATGGCAGCCAATTCAATGTGTTGTGTTTGGATCTGGTTCCAGGGGCATGTTGGACAAAGAGGAGACAGAGGAGAACCAGGTGACCCTGGCTATCCAGTAAGTAAAGCACCCACAGTAGCCTTTCAAAATGAGTTAGTTGTTACTTAATGTGAGTCTTTAATTGAATAAATGATTTTTGTCCAATTTCAGGGTCAAACAGGTGTAGATGGAGAAAGAGGCAAACCTGGAGCTCCAGGACTACCTGTAAGTTCACTTGCATTAGGGCGGAGCATTTCTGAAAACCGAAAATATAACTAAATTATTTGGCTGAAGATTTTGGTTGCTCTACTTTATTGTCATTTTTGATTACCATGCAATGTCTTGTGCCCAATGTTTCTGCGAGGGCTCCAGAACCACCACCACCACCCTGAAAGGATGGAGATTAATTAATTATATTATAAACATCAGTAAATCAATTCCAGCCCTAATCTGCATTATACACAGAATCATCAGCATAATCATTTCAGCCCTCTTCATCTCATGTATTTCTAATGATGGTATTGTCACAGGGAAATCCTGGTCCAAGAGGCGTTCCAGGGCCAAAAGGATCCAAAGGCGATCAAGTAAGCATTGAGGCAATTAGACACATACAGAGCTGACTTTATCTTTTATAAAGACATTCAATGTTTCCATAACTCTTTCCACTGCTTTATGCATTTGATTAGGGCTACTATATTTATGTTTTGTTCATTATCAGGGTCTGAAAGGAAAAAAGGGGGCTCAAGGTGGATCTGGCAACAGAGGGTCCTCAGTAAGTGTCTCGTTTTTTATTCATCTTGTAGAAGAGTTTGTGCATTTCCAATACTTTAGAGGAGAGACCTGCTAGTTTCTCCCACTGCTGATGATCAATCAATTTTTTTTCTGTGTCTCTAGGGTCCTGTTGGTCTTCCAGGTCCCAGAGGTGTTGTTGGCCGAGAGGGACCTGAGGGCACACCTGGCATGGATGGACCTCCTGGAAAAGATGGGGCCAAAGGAATGCCAGTAAGAAAGTTGATCTGTTGCATTGTCTCCACTTTCACTTTTGTAGGCCAGATTCTTCGAAATTAAAATTCAAATAAATAATAAAACTTCAGCTCTGCCACATAATTCGTGTGTCTTTGTTTTAGGGCGAACAGGGAAGTGATGGAGAAGCTGGATTACCAGGAAACATGGGTCCCACTGGCAAACCTGGACCACCAGGCTTACGAGGCAGTCAAGGTTCCTTTGGATCAAAGGTACTTCGCATCAATGCAAATTCTGTTTCACTACTTTGCCTCACATCATGGAAGTTTGCAGTGCTTACATTGCACATGCTCTCAGCACAGATGTCTGTTCTGAAGAGGTAGAAATTGTATTCACAGCAAGTGCTTTTCATCTCACCCATGCCCCCTTTACTAGTCATTGCTCACTAACAGCTCAACACAGATTCAGCGACATTTCATTAATTAAATGTATTTCTTATTAGAGTTATGGAACAATTTGAGTAACATTAAGCATTTAACTTTTCACAACATTCTACCAAATCTTTTCCTTGTATTTTCTGCAGGGTGAGAGGGGTCTTCCAGGTGAGACTGGACCAATAGGTAAACGTGGATCTGCTGGAAGCATGGGCATACAAGGGAAGCAGGGTGATCCTGGGGCTAAAGGACAATTTGTGAGTATTTTTTTATCCCATTGTTTTATTCTAGAATATCACCTTCATATCTTTGACTTGAATGTTGATTGTTCATCTGATGAAGGAGTTCAGTTTCACAGTTTATATTCTCTCATTTACTCAGGGTGATCCAGGTGAGCAGGGATTTCCGGGAATTCTTGGAATGTTTGGACCTAAGGTGAGCTATCGTCCAGTCTATATACAAACATAATTAATGAATATCAAATATGGGCCACCTTCAGGAGTCCATACTGAAGTATGATATTTATACAAGACTACAGCTTTGTTCTACTGAAAAGTACATGTAATGTGAACAATTAATGATGTTATGCCGTTTCAAAAGCTGTTTCGATTGTTGTTTCAGGGCATTAGTTTATTTTCATTTATGTGGGACTTTTGGTTAAAACCTAATCTAAAACATGCACTGCCAGTAGTACATCAGTCCCTTGGTTGATTCAGGAATCTTAATTTTAATTTTAATTGCCATCTGTTTTTGTTAGAAGATACTAAACGGTCTTTTAGCTTAGAAAATCCAACAAGGCCTGTTTAGTCATTTGAATACACAGGTGAAACCCAGCTGAGAAAGCAGTCTTCCATCTGCACTCAATTAATCAGATTCCTACACAGCAGACAAACACTGTGCTGATGATTTCATTACTGCACAGTGGGGATATGAATTATGTGCCCCTTGTATCTTCATGTATTATATTACACAGAAGTATGTATTATAATTTAAAACTAGTTTTTTTTTTGTTGTTTTAAAAGATGTTAAGACACTCCTAACAGAGAAGCAAAACTCCTCTTTGATGACATGACATTAGTTATAGGAAGATTTACAGCCACAGCAAAACATGAAAAAGGGTTTTTTTCCCTGGAGTGTCCATTTAAAATGAAAACTCTATCTATGATGCGTATGAGTTCATTTGTTTAACAGTGACGTATTAAACATGCTGTTTGTTCAGTTACTGCAAGTTACAACTTTTTGCTGAACGCATGTTTCACAGGGGCCACCAGGTGATATTGGCCCTAGGGGTATCCAGGGGCCAAAAGGACCGCAGGGCTTAATGGTAAGTACCACTTTGTGCATAGTTTTCACACTTCAATGAGATGGCCCAAGATTGCAGGATCAGCAACTACTGTAGGCGTTTCTTTTTTCAGGGAAAGGAAGGTAACTTTGGACCAGTTGGGATCATTGGCCCTAATGGATATCCAGTATGTGCTGCATAATCTTTTCTTTTAATGTTTTTAAATTTGCTAACCCTCTGATCCAAAGCTTTCAGTCTGTAATTTGTAGTTTAAAATAATTCACCTGTCTCCATCAGGGGCCCCAGGGTGACAAAGGAAGTCGAGGGGAAATGGTGAGTGATCAAATCTTGTGTGTTTTCCTGTACTTGCAGGTGTGGTATTGTTTTGAGGTGTGGAGAAAGATTTAAAGTTCAGTGTGTACTCAAAGTCAGTAACTTCCTGCTTTTTTCATGTTTTAGTCACTTTCACTCAGGGCACCGAGGCCCTTTCTATAGAAGTCAATAAATCTGTCAACACATGAAATTATTGTACCAGATAGGAAATAGTATGCTTATTTTTTAGCTTGGACATGTAGTTATATACAAGACAGACCAGTTGTTTTTGGGTGTTTTGGGGGGGGTTGCAAAGTTTTGTTTAATCCCCAATGCTCATGGTTTTCTCTTGTTTTGAATAGGGAGTACCAGGACCAAGGGTAGGTCTCTCTTTGCTTATAACTTCACTGCTGCAAAATTCAACTTAATTATTAAGGTCTATCATTTGGTGCTAAAATATTAACTCCTAATACTGTGGCACAGGGGTGCCCAACTCCAGTCCTGAAGGGGCCGGTATCCAGCAAATTTTGGTTATACCTCTGCTCACACACACCTGAGTCAACTCATCTGTTAATTGCCAGGTTTAAGGGGTGTGTTTTAGCAGAGCAATCACCAAACTTTGCTGGATACCGGCCCTCCAGGACTGGAGTTGGGCATCCCTGCTGTGGCATATAACAATGTGTTCAAAAGACAACAACTAATTAACAAGTAAACACTATACAAAATGCTTTTTTGTGCTTTTTTTTAAGGGACCTCCAGGTCCTAGAGGACCACCTGGACCCCCAGTAAGTAAACATAAAAAATCAAATATATTGTATATTCAAACCAAATATAACAACATACTTTTCTGGTTTTATATTTGAGCACAGCAAAATGCTCTTTACACTCTGTGAACAATTAGTAGTGGTCCAAACATGTTTACTATAACATCTTACATTAACTGCACTAAAAAAGGGACAATTTCTATCATGTTATGTTAAGCATTTTGGAGATGCATGGCTTTGTAGGAAAGATCTGACCAATAAGTGACTGCAATGTATTGTGTTTTTATTGGGTTCTAGGGCCCACCTGCTGTTCCTCTGTCACTTGTAAGTAATTTCAGCATATTCTATAACTATAGATAGTGGATTAACATCTCTGTAAAATGGAATGAATCAACTTTTACCCTGGCCCAATGTGTTAAAAGCAACATGTGAAAAAGATTTGCAGTGTAAACAGATATCCATTCATCACAGTCTGTTCTGGGTTATACTCTGATCTAGAAAAATGAGGCGCTTGGTGCTGCATTTCAAGTTATTATCGATTCCTACTCTGCACTGAGGTCTGAGGTAAGTGCTTCAAAAAAAGAGATGAATAACTGAGGACAAACATAAATTGTATCTAAGATTAAATGAAAACGCTTTGTATGCTCTGTTCCTCTCTCTTGTGTGCTCAGGCATATTCAGACGTGGAACTCCCCATGCTGGACCAGGGAACAGAGATATTTAAGACCCTTCACTACCTCAGTAACCTGATCTACAGCATCAAGAACCCACTGGGAACACAGGAGAACCCAGCCAGGATGTGCAGGGACCTGCTGGATTGTGAGCAGAAGATGAACGATGGTGAGGAATACCCTTGTGCGCAGACAAGACCTGTAAAAAGTGTATTTAATCATTTTATTAAACTTGCTTAATGCTGTGATAATAAACATAACCATTAATGAAGTTACTGAGGTAGCCATTTTACAAACACTTTGCCTGCGTTCAGACAGCTTTGGAGTCCTATTTTATCTCCGCTGTGATGAAAACCCTGCTGCACCATCTCAACCCTTTCCCCTTTTTTTAATATATTGACAGGCACTTACTGGATTGACCCAAACTTGGGCTGCTCATCTGACACAATTGAAGTGACTTGCAACTTCACTGGAGGAGGCCAGACCTGTCTTAGGCCACTTACTGTGTCCAAGGTCAGCACGCTAATGTTCTGAGCATAGTTTAAGCTTGTCTCCCCATATGTTCCTTCCAAAACACAAATCACTAGTTGCATGTGCATATTACTTGGGGATCTGGGTCCTACCAAGCCACAGAATGTGAAACCAGACCTCCCAGTGATTATTTGTGGTCTGATTAAGTAAGTAGAAAAATCTGTTCAGGTATTGTGCTGTTCCTCACACAGAGTGCAGACACTTCAGCATTATACCACCCCATCCCGTTGGAGCACATCCAATCACAATGTCCAACACACGAGGAAAGCTTTTCCTACCTATCCTCCTCCTCTGCTCTGTGACCAGGAAACTTTTCTGATGCCATCTTGAGACCTGTCCAAATCCTGATGAAAGGAAGTGAAAGAAAAATCCAACCTGCGATTGCCTATTTAGTATTGGGGTTTGCTGAAAGCAAGCATTGTGACAGCTTTTTGACCTGTCTAATTTGTTTACAAAGCCCGTGTCGGCAAATGAGTGGAAAAAAACCATCTCAGTCCGATATGCTAGGCTTTCTCTCTCTGCTCATGGCAGAGGCATCAAAAGTTTTTTAGACAACGACGAGAACCGCAAACGTTGAAAAGCACAAATTCTGAGGAGGATATTGCTTTATTCTTGCTCCATAATATTCATTCATTCATCCATTAATTATCTGTAAGCGCTTATCCAGTTCAGGGTCACAGTGGGTCCAGAGCCCACCTGAAATCATTGGGCGCAAGGCGGGAATACACTCTGGAGGGGGCGCCTGTCCTTCACAGGGCAACACAGACACACACACACACACACCCCTACGGACACTTTTGAGTCGCCAATCCACCTACTAACGTGTGTTTTTGGACTGTGGGAGGAAACCCACACGGACACGGGGCTCCATATTATTGGTTGGTAATATTGACTTATTTTTGCTTTTCCTGATCATTTAAGCCCTATTCACAACGAGTACAATTTTTTCGTACAAAAAGAAAAGGATGCAATTTTGAACAAAGTGGAACATTCACACCATGGGGGAGGAGTTGAGGCTCTGCTTCTGTGTCCAGCTGCCATCTTCTTGCTCATCTGGTTGGTCTTCATCCATGAAAAGGACACTCTGATTGGTCATTCTGAATTTTATTTATCCGTAAAATGCAGAAAATAGAACAGGTTTGAAATTTAAAATCCGATCGCCGTCCGTCTGCTTCTGACTACGTGTAAAAGACTCTGATAATATACGTGTGTTTGTTTTCAAAACATGCTCCTTTCATCCATAAAATGTCTCCAAACCCGGGAGACAGCTAACTGCATTACTGGAAGTGCTACAAAACTAAATAACTCGATTTACAAATGAGTTTGTGGTAATTCAAACAGTGAATATAAACTTACAGACAAGTCCAACTCCAGCCACGTACAGCCTTTTTTTTCCACTCCAACACACCATTCCATCATAAAAGACACAGAGCTTCTGATGTAAACAATCAGAGAGAACTGTTTCCCCACAATCGTAACCGTAATCACACAGACCTTCTCTTTAAATGCAGAAGGTTAAAATTCATGGTGTTCATGGAATAGTCTTTAATCATTATGTCCCTTGGCAGGAGAATTAATAACTGTGATTTAATTTATTAAAAGACTGATATAAAATTAGATTGTGGTCTGTGAATTCTATTTGAATCTGTTGTTTATGCAGTCATTCTCCATCCATTCTGATTTAAACATGCATAGAAATAAGTAAGACTTAGTAAATATATTTGTATTTTGTGCTACAGTTGGAAATGGGTGTGGGGCTGATCCAGATGAACTTCATCCACCTGCTGAGCTCTGAGGCTGTACAGCTCCTTACCATCCACTGTCTAAACGTTCCTGTGTGGGCAACAGCAGCCTCCAGACCCCCCTCCCCCAACGCAGTGCGCTTTAAAGCTTGGAATGGACAGATGATTCAGAATGGAGGAGTCATCCAGCCTGAGCTGTTGAAGGACGATTGTTGGGTAATTGCATATTTAAATACCCTTTTTCGTGTCATGTACATGGTCATTACAGACCATGTTGTTGTGTGAAACTGTCAAAAAACATTTTATATTTCCCATGAGAGGACGTTCAAGGCATTGTGATTTTGTTTATACATTTTAGATTCCAAAGAGTCTGTATTGTTTAAAGGACAGAGAATGTATCGAGTGTCCTGTGCTGTGATTGTGTTCCCTCCTAATTATTCCCCAACATTTCAGTTGGCCTTTGTCTGTGAACATCATCTTCGGTTATGCCCTCAAGTCAGAATACCTCACATGTGCATTAGAATTAAGGAATATTTTGTATAAACTGTAATTATCACGGGTATTGATGGCTAAACTCAAGGAATACAAATGTTCACTCTTTTCACTGAGTGCAGACGGGGACAGTAAATCCAATGCCACAAATCCGACTACAGTGGAACCTCTACTTACGAACTTGATCCGTTCCGTGACCTGGTTCATAAGTGGACCTGGTTTCTCGAGTCAATTTTCCCCATTTAAAATAATGGAAAAACAATTAATGCGTTCCAGCTCCCACCCCGAAAGTCACCCTTTTTGCACTGATATATGTTTACAACACTCTCAAATTAGTAAAAAAAATACATGTAGCATTATAAAATATAGTAAAAAATAATAAAAGAAATATAAAAAAGAAATACAGTGGTAACAGTAATAAAAAAGGAATAAAAAGGTTTTAAGTGGTTACACATCGCTACTTTGAAGACGTGACGACTGGCTGGAGGAGTAACACAGGCACTGGCTGTATGACGGGAGGTGGGGGGTGGAATAACGGAAAGTAGGAGGGTGAATGTGGGGAGACGAAGCTCACTCAAGTCTGGGCGCACTGGGAGACTCGCCTATTGGGGTCAGTGGCCATTTCCAGCCGCCGGCTCGGTGGAGGCTCTGGTTCGTTTCTAGAGTGATGGTTCGTTGGTGGAGGCAAAAAAAATTCAAATGCCCGGTTCGTATCTTGGAAAGTTCATTAGTATAGGCGTTCGTTAGTAGAGGTTCCACTGTATGTATTGTACTTCCCAGGACAGTTATGGAATAAAGAATGTTGAAAACTGCACAACCAAAAAATACGCTTTGAATCACATTGTCCTTTTGAAAAAGTAAACAGTTTACTGTAGTATTTCAGCAGATTTGTTTAGTTGCAGTACAAATACAATGTAAAATGTTGCCTACATGATGTAGCCTTACTTGCGCAGAATATAATGCTAGGTGCCAATCCTCCTTTTCTTAGATGACGGATGGACGGTGGCATCAGACCCAGTTCCAGTTTCGGACACAGGACCCCAACCTGCTGCCCATAGTGGACGTAGTCAACCTGCCCAGCACCAAACCTGGATCTAACTACCACCTAGAGGTGGGGCCTGTGTGTTTCTTATAGAAAACAGAAGAGTAGACTGTGAGTTCCTTTCACGCTGCAGAGAAGGAGATACAGAGAGAAACACAGAGGACTATGGCCCAGATCTCTCTGCTCCACTTGAGACTGCAAACTTGCAAAACATGAGGAAGGGACAGAACAGGACTTCTCATTCCAGAGCCTCTGTGGATAAAATGCTCTTTTTCTCTAAAGGGCTTCTTCTTTTCATCCGTTTTCCTGCCTGACACTTGGAGAACCTGAGCAGTAGACTTATCTCGAACTGTACGAAGAGTTAATTTATTCACACATTCTTTGCAAAGCCCCATCTCCGATTGCAAACAGGCAAAGGAAAGGAAGCTACATATGTATTTGCATTTACAGTTCTTTTGTATCATTTTGTTACACATATGTATTTATACTTGTATGTATATTTTCTGTAAAGTGCAATAGAATATGGAGAGATATTGTTGTATAAAGATGAATCATATATTTGGCTGTTCTAGGGAATCAAGGTTTACTGTCACTTTTCAGGTTTGTTGGCCGAGTCAGGCGAGTGCTCACAAACGCGTCAGGATTCGTATACAGTTCCGGAGGTGGATTCAGGCTTGAAAGTGTCATTAAATGTCTACCTCCAAACTCATTTTTATGGTGCTTTAGGAAAATCAGCTTCAAACAAATACATGTCTCCTGTGGTTGAGTTGACTTTGAAAAGCAGGTTTGCTTATGTCCATCAAATGTCTATAAATTAAGTGCCTTTTGTACTTTGAAAGGGAATATTTTTGTATAAACAGAAAAAAGAAAAAACAGTGTCCTTTTATGCAGCCATATGTTCATGAACGTTCTTGTATATGCCTCATCTGTACAAATCCTTGGATTCTACAGCAGTGTCAGCAAACAGTGTTTTATTTTCTCAGGCGTTTGTACAGTCTGAGGGAAAACTAAGCTACAATGTTTTAATCTTCCTCAGTTAAACAGGCAGTTTCCATTCTGGTGCTACGAAGCATAGCATAGGCCTTGCATATGAAAGAACAAAAATAGCCAGAAATGCAAAGACTCCTGTTAGCAGTTCATTCTGTTGTTCCACAAGCTTTGTCTGACTGCACATATCATTTACCCTTGAAAAATTGTCAATTTTTTCAGTATTATGCAACTGTCAGAGACTCATACAGTCTGTGAGTACAAGTTATTCATTTTTCAGCATCAGGAAAATGGCAGATATCATACACCGAAGCCTTGATAAAAACATATCTGAAATATGTTATTGGAGTCCATCTTTTCTTCTGGAAGGGTTTTCTTACTCTCTAAAAAAGGAGTATGGTTTTTGTAATGGTCATGTATTTGTTAAGGGTTTTCATGGCTGTTATATTCTTAAACAACATTCGGATCTACTTTTGGAAATTCCTGCTTTTTCTCATTTTTTCCCTTTACGTCCTCCTTCCTTATGAGAGTGTATTATAATCAGTCTATTCCTCCCAGAAGTATATGGTGAGAAATGAATAACTTGCTCTTAAAGGTCGTTTGGACTGATGTTATATAAATGAATGGTGGTCTCTGACTTTTGCACACGGTATGGGTTAAGGTGCATGAAGCAGGCATTCAACAAATACACACCTGGCTGTTGCTTTTTCTCCTTGAAAACAAAGGTCCTGAAACTCTTTTACTAACAGCAGCTGATAAACGGCAGCCATGGCCCTAATTAGAAGATCATTTTATGGTATTAAGTTCCATTTTAGTTTCTACTTCTTTTTCTTCGACTGACCAGCTTACAGATACGGCAGCCATTTTGTGGTGCAAATAGTTTTGCGTGAAACTGTCAAGAGCCATCTTATGTTTTCCTAGAGAGGATGTTCAAGGCATTGTATGTGTTTTTGTTTGTACATTTTAGCTTTCAAAGAGAATTTATTTGTACTGTTTATAGGATAATGAGTGTACTGTGCTGTGATTGTGATCCATCCCAATAACAATGTAGTGTGTCTGTGAACGTTCAGCATTTTCTTTGTTTTCAGGTCGGAATACCTCACATTTACATCGGAAATAAGGATTGTTCGTATCTGTCCTCTCCAACATGAATTCCCAATATTTCTTGGCCGTTTCACCTGCTCATTTACCTCTGAATAAACAGTTGGGTGTTCCTCAAGTGTCAGAGCCTTTACGTTGACTGACTGGCTGCTAAAAGTGTTTTTCTTATTATTAATCGGTGCTGTTCAGTTCCTGTGGCTGAGAGAGAGCCCAGTTGCATTCTCCAGACTTATTTTTGTAAAGAGTCAGCAGAGGGCGCTGCTGTATCGTGATCATATTGTGCGCAGTGCAGGTGTTGCTTAAATCTTATGAATTAAAGGGCCCATGCTCTCAACCACCGGCTTTCAAACTCGGTCCTGCAGTACAGCCCCGCCCTTCCCTGCCTGCAGATTTTGTGATGTAATTTAATGTGACCTAGTGTAATCAAATCCTCACAGCAGTCATGTCAACTGGCTGCCATTTTATTAATATAATATTGTAAACAGATAGGCCTGCCACAAATCAGATTTCCAGGTTTGTTTCTGCACAGCTTTACAGACCAGCAGTCACAGGACTTCACACGCTGCTGATGGAGTGTGCTAAATCAGTGTGTGGTACCCTATGGCCGTGTTTAGTCTCATCTCCCACAGTATTAGAGATCAAGTGCTTAAAGAAGGCTGGAGAGGTCAGTGCAGTGCTACACTAATCAGGACAGGACTAATTGAGCCTCCTTAGCAGCCTGCAGTGAGATTGATTAACGATGTGTGATCTGAGATTGTGCCAGACAGAACAGCAGCTGTTAAGCTTTTAAAGCCAGACAACGTGGTCAACATGCAGCAGACATTTACAGCAGCATTGCAGTGGAGATCTGATGTTGAGCGTGCTGCTGAACAGAGACAGAGCCAACAGCAGACCAGAAAAAGGTGTTTTTCCACTAAATAATGTCCTTGGCGTTTGTCAGCTTTCTCCTCAATAACTGCTGCTAGGATCAGTTCTACAGTTTTAAATAGTCAACAGTCTAATATACCTGTACACCTCAAAACCCTGACCACATCTTTGTACAAAGATGATTCTTAAAGAACCACCAAAGAAGGATTTAAACCAGAGACATCTCGGTTGAATAATAAGTTGTTTAATATTTTTACATATGACCGTCTCGTGCCTCCTGGAATTCCCGCCCTCAGCGTGTGCACACAGCAGATGAGGTAAAGTAGAAGAAAACACCCATTGTTCCATTAATAAAAAAAAAGACAATATACATTTATAAATTAGCTAGCAACTGGTGAGGAAAGATCTACAATTTTAGAAAAAGTGTTTTTTTTTTTGTTTTTTTTTAAACAAACAAACGGTGGACGACTACTGACGTGCAGACTGACCTATTAAATGTTTAGAGAAGGTTATCGACCAATAACGGTAGCTCTACAGTCAGACCGTCCAATCAGAAGATTTTAGGCTACTTCACCACGCCCCCTTCTCACTCACGCGAACCAATCGGAGTAGGGGAGGGCGGGACTAGTTCGTGAACGAAACGCTTCTCCAAATTCTATGTAAGCTCTAGAAAAACAAAATCCCAGACGTTTGTGAAAATCCGCCCGGACATTTTTTTTAAGTCTAAAAAAGGACATTTCCAGGTAAAAGAGGACGTCTGGTCACCCTATAGTTGTGGCATGTCTGCATGTTGTAGACGTCACCTAGTTGCAGACTCCATTTTGGGACTGGGCTTTGTAAATTTCCATCTTCACGAGGGTAGTTTTGAAGTTTGCTTCTCATTCGTTTTTTTCTGCCCAACTTCCATTTTGATAAGAACACGTTACGAGACCAAATTGTTCGAACCTTCCATTTCACATTAAATGAGAAATCTCATGAAGTTGAAGTTGCCTTATTACACTTATTACATTTTTCATTCCATTTTATACATGAATCTCACCTGCAACATGAAGAGATTAGTTGTTCTGTTCCACTTTAAATATGAGTATTATATCTGTTTTAAATAGTTTAATGTGTAATTGTAAATCTGATTTATACCAATATTACTCATGAATTTTAAGTAAACGCTATTGCTGTCCTGTTTAATCCCCATTCAGCCTCTCATTTACATATTTTAAAATACTGGCATGTGATTGGCTCAAACTCACTCCTGAGGTACAAATCTGAGCTGGTATTTGGCTGGATGAGTATTCTGGACCACGTCAGACATCTTTACAAGTTAATGTCACACATACAGCCTCAGAAAAGTTTTGTACAGCTTTAGTGTGTGTGTGCGGGGTTGAAGGGTTGTGGAGTGCAGACCATCTGTCTGCTTTGCCCCCAGCACTGCAGGATATGAGCGGAATGAACAGAGTCAGTAATGGTAACCAGAGATGCTTGATTATTACAGATTTGCAGCAAATACCCTTTAATGTGTCCTCTATAAAGCCTCGTTTCACATGAGCTTTTTTATGGGCAGCTACAAAATCTAGATGTGTTTATGAGCTGTTAAAATCCACAAAATACAGTTTCATTGGATGTAAATCTATGGGCATTTTTGGAAAATGCAATGTGAGCACAAATTGTAACAGAAGGCTCTCTCTCTCTCTCTCTCTTTTTCACACGGGTACACACACACACACAAAGAGGGAGGACAGTACAGGATGTGCTGTGCTGGCCTGTTCTGCTCTCACTGTGGCAGTGTTCCAGTGTAGATTGACATTTACTCCCTCTATAGCAGAATTAGGCTTAATCAGTGCAATTACTAAATAAGTGTTATTTTTCACAAACTTGGACACAGCTGGTAAGACAGAGAACCCAGTCAATGAAGCAAATTCATCACCATCATTAGTGCATTTCCTCTGCATTTCAGTGAGGTCCAGGTGAAATTCCTTGGCTCCATGAACCCCAAAAAACTGCATGACTTCCCACTGGTATCTAAACTTTCACTCAATGCACCTAGAATCCTCCCTAGGAAAACACATGCAGCTGAAGCCCATAGGATTCAATAACATTTCAGAGGAAGTTGGGAAGGCTTCAAATGTGCACAGTAAATAAAGGACCAGGCCTTTCCTATAAAAATATTTTAGATTGATTACACCACATGTTAATGATTTTGCAAATTTCTAGTCTTTTCCCAGCTTCAGGTCGTTTGCAAAGCGTTGCAGGGACCAGGACAAAAAATAAAATTTTAACTCAAGCCTAAATCATAAAGGGACCCAATTAAAAAACTGAGGCAAATTTACTTATACTTTGTCATTTATTTGACACAAAAAAGCCAATATTACAGAATTAATCCCTAATCTATCAATGTTATTTATATGGCTTATAAAACCAATGTGATTTATTTAACACAAAAAATACATATATTATTACAATCCTCAATCAGCCAGACTCTTGACTCCAACTGCCAGTAACTGTTGGTCTGTTCTGTACATCAGTTTGGAGGACAATTATCCCATTCCTTGGTACAAGTCCACTTCAACTCTAGGATGTTGGCTTCAGGTTCTTCCACAACATTTCTCTTAAGGTTGGAACTTTGACTTGGCCATTTTTAAATATTAACTATGTTCTTTAACCATTTCATGTTAGAGCAGCTGTTGTGCCTACTGGCATGTTTTGCTGCAAATTCTTTTTTGAGATTCAGTTCATTGACAGATCTCCTGACATTATAGACAACGCCTTTCTTTCTCCAGACAAAACATATAACCATTTTTCAAAAATTTATAAGTATATATATATATATATATATATATACATACATACATACTTTTTTCCCCTGTGCAGGGGCTGGGGGTGTTCTCCTGACAGTGTACTCATGAACATTCATATTAGCCAATGTAAGACAGGCCTCCACTCCACTGGCTTAGAACGTACCATGGGTTCCTAGATGTGACCTCACACACTATTACATACCTTTCTTTTGGGGTGAATTTTATTGGTTGATTGGGGGGGGGGGGGGGGGGGGACAGTAGTCTTTAATTTCCTCCATTGCACAGTGTGTGGTGGAGTCCACACTCTTAAAAGATGGGTTGGTAGGCTTATCCCTGTTCTTTAAATTATGTTTTATGTCAAATTTATGCAGGAATATATTTCATTAGGCTCACAAAATGCGAGGCACCACTGTACACTCAACAGCCATATGATTAGAAACATTGTAGCATACAACTTCAGTTTGCAGTCTTATCAGTCTCAGTCTCTCTTTACCCATTTATCACTGGAAAGGGGCTGACACAAGTCTGATATTTACTGGGTGGTAGACCTTGTTGTTAAGCAGCTTGTTATCTAATATACTGTAAGGTAGGATACATATCAAAATATCTATAGCAGATATGGTCATTCCCAGCCTTTATTTCTTAGCCCTTCCTTAAATCTCACTTTAAACCCCTCAGTGTCCTCTGCTTTAACATGAGCTCATGGTCAGCACAATAGGAGGCAGTAGAATCGAGTAAAAAGCACTCCACAGCCCTAAGGTTTATTTCCATGCTGCCCGCCTTAAGTAATCATACACTACATCTGCTGTCCACTCCCTCCACACTGCATCAAAATTTAAGACCTCACACATGCAGCAGAGCTCATAAATCAACCAAGACCCTGAAGAGGAGCTTTAGTCAGGACACTGAAACACTGTTTCTGCTTCCAAAAGCAATTTAACCACATTACATGAAGATAAGAACAGAACCCAGACTCATTCGCCATGATTCATTCAAACTAAATGGCAGGTGCAAAACTGAGACTGGACATTTAATGGCATGGAATAATCTGGCATCATTTATACAACGTATAGTTATTCCATACACACAGGAAACAGTGACACAACAAACTAGACACAAATCTTGATTCAATGTTCATAAAGTCATAGAAAAATCATACTTTTATCATAAAATGTATTTAGCGGTTTTATTTGAAATACTAATATTCTAGTACTGACTTTTCTAACCTGTGCAGTAGTATGTCACTGATAAGACCAAGCACTGAACATAGTTTCTTAGAAACAAATATCATTGTGGCTTTTGTGTATTTACAGGCATCAACTCTTTAACATATGGTCTTGGTATAAATACAGAATTCTTAAAAAAAAAAAATCAAAATACAAATATACATTCCATATCTGTGGACTTCACAACCAGCAGCATTGTGAAATACCACCTCTGTTCAGCAGTGCACATCACCCATTATTGCTAATAGTAATCCTGATAAGATATTGCTTGATGCGAACCTACTGTAGAAAAGATCTCTTTCCAAAAACCATGTGAATGCAACAATGTCTGCTTTATACATTTTTGTTGGGGTCAGTGAAGTCAAGTTCAACAGAGGTCAAATTGACCCATGTAACGATGGCAAGTAAGATCCCCCCAGAGAATGACCCTCTTGCAAATTGCTCAGTCAGACCTTAAGGCCAGTGTGGAGGGACCATTAAACGTAAAAATCAGGGTAGAAGTCTTGTGGACCCAGGTGAATAAAAACAGGAGTGATGGTCTGTGGAGGACAGACTGCACTGTCGAAATACAGACCACCTACAGAAGAGGAAGGAAGGGAAAGTTAAAAAAACAAAAGTTATATGCGGTGTTTCATCCAAGATTATGTTTTAAAAGTAGCCAATCAGAACAAAAGTATTTAAAATATAGCTTAAGAAAGGCATTTATTAAAATTATAAAGAGTAAAGAGATCTTGAAAATGATTGTCTTTAGATTCAAAATAAGCTTTTTGCTACATAAATGTAATAAAAATATAAATGGTTGTATTTACTGCTCCCATAGAGCTGAATATCAAAGAGGCAAAATCGTAAAAAACTGATGAGGACCTCTAGGACACTTATAATGGATCAAGAGTGTAAAGCAGTATGAACTGGGGAGAGCATGTGTGGAGTGGAGAACAGTGAGAAGATGAGAGACTGAGTCTGAGAGTCCGTGTGCTGGGTTTAAGAGTAAAGAATGCAGATGCTGGTCATAAAATAAGAATATCATGAAAAACTTATTCAGTAATTCCATTCAAAAAGTGAAACTTGTATATTATGCTCATTCATTACACACAGACTGATATATTTCAAGTGTTTATTTCTAGAATATTGTGAAAAGGTTCAATATTGAAGACACCTGGTGCCACATACTAATCAGAGAATTAACTCAAAACACCTGTAAAGGCCTTTAAATGGTCTCTCAGTCTAGTTCTGTAGGCTACACAGTCATCGGGAACACTGTGGACTTTACAGTTGTCCAAAAGCAGGGCAAGACACAAAAGGTCATTGCTAAAGAGGCTGACTGTTCACAAAGCTTCAAGCACATTAGAGAGGCGAAGGGAAGGAAGAGTTTGGTAGACAAAGGTGTACCAGCAATAGGGAAAAAACTCATTCAAAAATGTGGGGGAGATTCACAAAGACTGGACTGCAGCTGGAGCCAGCGCTTCAAAAACCACCACACACAGACGTATGCAAGACATGGGTTTCAGCGTCGCATTCCTTGTGTCAAGCCACTCTTGAACAAGAGTCAGAAGCGTCTCACCTGCGCTAAAGACAAAAAGGACTGGACCGCTGCGGAATGGTCCAAAGTTATGTTCTCTGATGAAAGTAAATTTTGCATTTTCTTTGGAAATCAAGGTCCCTGCGTCTGGAGGAAGAGAGGAGAGGAACAGAATCCACGTTGTTTGAGATCCAGTGTAAAGTTTCCACAGTCAGTGATGGTTTGTGGTGCCATGTCATCTGCTGGTGTTAGTCCACTGTGTTTTCTGAGGTCCAAGGTCAAATCAGCCGTCTACCAGATAGTTTTATAACACTTCATGCTTCCTGCTGCTGACCAACATTATGGGGATGCAGATTTTAATTTTCCAACAGGACTTGGCACCTGCACACAGTGCCAAAGCCCTACCATGGTGTCCCTGATCTTAATTGGCCAGCAAACTCTCCTAACCTTAATCCATAATAAATCTATGGGGTATTGTGAAGAGAAAGATGCAATACGCCAGACCCAACAATGCAGAAGAGCTGAAGGCCACTATCAGAGTAACCTGGGCTCTCATATAACACTTGAGCAGTGCCACAGACTGATCCATGCCACGCCGCATTGCTGCAGTAACTCAGGCAAAAGAAGCACCCGCTAAGTATTGAGTGCTCTACATGCTCCTATTTTCATGTTCATACTTTTCAGTTGGCCAGAATTTCTAAAAATCTTTTTTTGTATTGGCCTTAAATAATATTCTAAATTTGAGATACTGAATTTGGGGTTTTCATTAGTTGTCATTTATAATCATCAAATTAAAAGAACACTTGAAATATCAGTCTGTGTGTAATGAATGAGTATAATATACAGGTTTCACTATTTGAATGGAATTACTAAAATAAATCAACTTTCATGATATTCTAATTTTATGACCAGCACCTGTATATACCAATCTTCTGGACCCCCCTGCCCCACAATTGTTGCAATGCAAGATGTTGCAGCAAAGTCAGTCTGTATTCTCCACATTCAAGACACAATCCTGAGCTCTCCATCTCTATACCACAGCCTTGTTAGTGAAAATGAAACTGTACAAAGACTTGAAAAATAAACATTTTATTAATTTTTTGAAGCTGTGCAAATTCCTGACAAAAAAGGGAGAACAAACAACAACAAAAAATGCAAAAACTTTAAACAAATACCCAGAAAACAAATAATTTTTTTTATATTTTCTAGACTGTCTTTAAAGGGAGTGTTGAGGAGTTACATAAAACAGGAGAAGGGAGGAAAATGAGGGGGACGAGGAGGGATCAGTGGGCGAAAGGGGAACATGCAAGGCACAAATCTACCTCCTACAAAGAAAACAGAAATAAAGCATTATAAAGGTAACATATGCAGCACTGAACATGAGCCACAAAAATGAGAGGATGACATTATTTTCCACAATTATTTTTCTTTGTCCGTCTATATGTAAAGCGTCCTTGGGTTTGAGAAAGGCGATGTATAAATTGAACTTATTATTATTACTTCTTTAAGGGGTTATAATATCATGAAGTATGTGATTCATATTCGTTCTTTAAACCAACATTTATTGGTCATCGTTTGTTTTTGGCCCCAGTCACAATTTAAGAAGTTTAATTGACGTGATCTTTGACATCAATTTACACAATTTACTACATATAACTTGTAACTCAATTTGAAATTAGTTGCCTAAAGCTTGCACGTGCCAGATAATCAGCTTGTTCTGGGCTCCATTCCAAATACTTATACCCTACTTCATACCTTGTCTGGGTGCAGGTGCCAGTATTAACACGTGAAGAGCATGGAATCTAGCCATAAACCATACCAATTACAAATTAATAGAAATATGTTTTTAACTTTAATTTGCTCCTCCATATTTAACCCATTCATGGAATTGAACACGCACCCACACGCTAATTGCCATTCTGACTAAGCGGTTATGTTTGACACTGTTGCAGTTGTTGCTTTTCTTTCTTTTTTTTTAAACTTCGGGGACTTTAAGGAAGAACTAAGATTTTATCTCTAAATGAGATAGATTAAAACATTAATTTTAGCTCAGTAAATGACTGAAAGTCAAGCTATTATAAATAAACTATGAAAGAATGAAAAATAGAACATACGAACTTGTTTGACTTGGGGTTTTCAAACTTTTTTTTTTTTTCCCCCAAGCAACCCATATTTTTCCATTATTATTATTTTCCTCTGAAACCCTTTTTTGCCTTATGATTCATCCGAGGGTCAGGACCCAGGATTTGAAAATGCCTGCTCTAAGGGTTGAATGGACTCAGACCTACCGTATGGTGGGGGAACAACTGGGCCACAACCATAAGGAGCATAGCCTGAAAGCAAACACACAAACATATACTTCACATGAGGTGTCATTTTAATCAATTTTGTCCCCAAAATTGAATGATTTCTAATTTTAGCCAATATCCAAATGTCCAAACACACAACGCTAGCATATATTACCTCTGAGATGTGTTAATATAGCCACAGCTGCATTACAAACTACTGCAAACACAAGGTCACTGGACAGCTTAAAATTCTTGGAGGATAAACCTAACTATTTTAAGTAATTACCTGTCTATAACTTTTAGAGGCTTTGTTAGTTAACACATGCCTGCACTGGGTGAGGTGATGGAAATGGAGGGCTACCAATAACAATCTCTGGGACTCCCGGCATAGGACAGTGGAGGCATTACCAGAAAGCAAACATTTATGCCACCGAGTACCACTGTAACCTTTTTTTTTTGTGTGTTATTAGCCATATACCACATGGCCCCAACTTTAATGCCTTAAAAGGAATTTTTTCAGTACAGATGAAATGAAGAACTACCTGGTGTAAAATATGCAGGGGCTGGTGGAAATAGAGGAAGCACTGGTCTGGGCATGGTAACACTTCGTTTCCCTCGATGAAAGCTATTTGTAGTAGCTGAATTTACCTATAAGAGTAATACACAATATAACCTTAAATCTTCAGGAGATTCTTTAGAAAGTATATGCAACACCACTTAGCACTGTGTAATGTGGTATTATAAATTATGTTTAAAACATAATATAAGCACAATGTCTTGATTAACTTCATCTGAAGTAAGAAAATGATGTAAATCTGACTTATTAACTTGAGTTATGATATTACTACTGGATTTTTGCAGGCCTGATGCTGAGTCTTAGGCCAGTTACCTTTGTGTAAGACCTCTTCCTTTTGTTGCTGTTTGTACTGTGCGCGGAAAAGAGTCTTTCTATTGCTGCCAGGGCTGCATTTGCCTTTGCCACCTTTTTATTTGGCCCACATCCTCTGAACCTCAGTCCATCCACTTGCACCTTGCAAACAGCACATTTTTAAAAAAAAAACAGCGTGATTGGTCCGCATCAAAAAAAATCCTCTCTCTTTAAATAATCATCATAATTTGATCATGAAAAGCAAGGTCAGCCAAAGTCTGACTGCCAAAGGTACATTTACCTTTGGACCATTTACCTTTATGTGTGTTTACTCCTCTGTATTGAGACAGATATGTGGAAACAAAGATCAAGATGGTAGGTAATACTCATACCTCAATGACGAAGCGCTGCTGTTGGCTTTCTCCATTCTCTGTGATTAAGTCGTATGAAAGCCCTCTCCTCTTTTCATTCAGTTCCATGACTGGGTTTTTGCCATGGGCTGTGAGTACAGGACCCTGACTTTTACCCTGGAAACCAGAAAAATATACAGCATTATTTATGTTTACTTTTAACACCTGGTGATTTGTGCCAACATGTTTGGGAATGGTCTACTAAGGCCGTCCACAAGATTGTAAGAAGTCTTATATACACACTGCAGAAAATACTGGGACAATTTCAGTTAATTAATTCATTCATTCATTATCTGTAAGCACTTATCCAGTTCAGGGTCATGTGGGTCCACAGCCTACCTGGAATCATTGGGCACAAGGCAGGAATACACGCCAGTCCTTCACAGGGCAACACAGACACACACACACATTCACTCACACTTTTGAGTCGCCAATCGACCTATCAACGTGTGTTTTTGACTGTGGGAGGAAACCCATGCAGACACAGGGAGAACACACCAACCCCTCACAGACAGTCACCCGGAGCGGGAATCGAACCCACAACCTCCAGGTCTCTGGAGCTATGTGACTGCGACACTACCTGCTGCGCCACCATGTTGACCCCAATTTCAGTTCATCTTTCAGTTAATTTACTATTCAGATTTTCTGGATTTCCTGTCCAGTTTTGATATGGCAGGGGCAATAATTAAATTAGTAGTTGCCCAGAGAATCTAATGAATCTGAAATGAATGGAGTCTATGAGGGAAAGAAACCCAGCATTTTACCTTGGCTGAGGAAGAGCTCTTTGTGTTGTTGTTGATAGAGCTTTTGGACATAGTCTCCACTTTCCTCTGAATGTCTGACTTGTGCTCAGCAGTCAAAGAGATTACATCAGTACCTTCAAAACAGCAACATGACCATTAGTGTTGACTAGCTATTGAAAAACTAAGATAGGAGAGGGGAAAAAAATTGATGTGCATACAGTTTATCCTCTTGCTTCTAGTTTCTTGCAACGTTTCATCCGCACAAAGCCTCTTCTTAGACATCCCTGCTGAATTCCAAACACAATTTCAAAACCATCTGAAAAAGGCCATGTTAAATAAGTCATAGGCTTAACTCACATGAAAGCACCAACCTACTGCTAATTTCAGTTCCATGGCAGGTTTAGCTGAAGGAAGTGGATCCATCTGGAGGAACCTGTGAATCTGGCGAAAAGCTAGCAGTCGCAATGCATGCTGAGAAGGGAGAGAACTTAAGGGTATTTCACTCTCTTATTTTTTTCATTGTCATATATATATATAATATTTGTGAGACAGAGGGAATACTAACCTGTGCAGTGTGGGTAAGAAGCTCAGCCTGATCGTTTGTCATGGCTGATAAAGTGTCTACCTGCTCTTTTTCACATGGATCACGTAAGCCAGGCCCACCTGCAAAGTGAAGAAACTAAAGAACTACAAACAGCAAGTGCAATAATGTTGGGACTGTTTGTATGAAAAAAAAAATGTAAAACAAATTCAATTAGTACTGTTACTTGTAACAATAATATTTTGGGGGAATTAAAGACACCTAGTGATTTAGCTTTGAAATAAAATCATGCAAGTTTTATCCATTATACAATTTGTTAGTTGCACAAACTTATAGGTCTTGTATATGACTGGTGTTGTTATTTTAAAATAGGCATGGGCATTCTTGAAAAAGAGGTCATCTAGATGGCACTCACCTGGCAGCAGAATGCCTGATGAAATGCAACTCAGGACTCTACGGAGCGCTTCGCTGGGCCCCAGTGGCCTGTAACTTGTGGCAACAGATTTCTCACAGATCAATTCCAATGACTGAGGGGAGATGGAATACAAATTTTGCACAAAAACTGAACACGTTCTGATGAATTGAGTCTAACCAGGCAACAAAGCGACAAGCATCCAGTCATTTCCAATGAAAGAACACGATTTGTAGCCTAGGTCTGAAGCTCGGCCAGCTTCTGCTCTGAACACCCCCTGAACCCCACTGCCTAAATAGTCATTGTCGGAAAAAAAAAAAAAAAAAACATTGCTTTGTATCTGTCATTTATGATATCATTTTATTTTTCTGCTATTAAACTTTCTTAATGAAGGGACCAGCAGAAATTATTCAAATCTGAAGGTTAATAGGGGTTTTCCCCATGTTCTGAAAGCTTGCCATTTTGGAGATACGCATTTCTGTCTGGCAGAAATAATAAATAAACAATATTACCACTATGAGGTCCAGTCCACACAACTCACCCATCCTTTGAGAGGTTCCCAGGCAGGTCTTTTGTTGCATATGTCCCTGAGGATCCGCAAAACTATAAGACAGGACTTCTTACCACTTATTCTGACCTGAAGAAGTCAAACTATATCTTACCAGCATGATATGGCCAATATGAAGTAAAATACAGTTCCAATATTAGACGTCATGCAGCTCAGAAAGGTGAGGCAAGGAGGAAAGGTGAGTGCCAGAGAAACAGTGTTTATGTCAGTTTGGGCCATTCATAGGTGGGATGTAATTTGTTTGATTTTGCAGCCCAACTGGACAGCACTGGATTGTCAATTTGAAATCAGTTTAAATAGTTCCAGACCGTGAATGGGTTTGAAATTTCTTGTATTTGTCTGTGCCAAAGGCTACAAAAACACATAGTGCAAACAGATGGCCAACCTGGAACCATTTGGCATGTCGCAGAGAGGCCAGAGCAAGGAGGCATCTCTGCTGGTCCAGCAGATCAGACGGATCTTTTGCTTTTGTGTTTTCCACTGGTGAGAAGAACAGAACAGGACAGACACACAGACAAAAGATTTGCCATAAGCTTTTCTGTCAGGACACGCTGGCAGAAAAGTGGAATACTACAGTTAGGATCCCACTGATCTGACTGAGTTCAAAGCAAGTCAAGAGATACTATTTCATGCAAGCCAGATAATTGACTGTTAGCAAAATGTGGAAAAAACTGGAATACCGCCACCCTTAAGATTTGTTACAGTGTCCATCAAACTCTCCTCTTAAGTAACATCCTTCATATTTGTGCTACCAGATAAGGATGTTCAGATTTTCCTGTTACTGTTCATTGTTTAAATAAATGTAGATCACCTTAAAGTCAACATAAATGTAACTGTCTGCGTTCCAACTGTGTACTATATACTAATATCATACATTATATTTAAAGTACTAACCTTTAGTACACAAAATATTAATATACACCTTTTCTTACTAACAGGACATGTCAAGGCATGTTTTTTCAAAGACTCAAAAACGTAGTGCTCATTTATAAAATAGTGCACTGTATGTCTAATAGTATTAGTTTTATAATTTGTGAAATGCACTATGTAGGGAGTACAGCACTAACTGGGACAGCCAAGTTTTTCCAGATTTTGAGGAGCAATAATTTGTTGTGTATGTTGTTATACTCACATTTGACAATTTTAGCGATACTTAAACTCTAGTTAGAATTACACTACTGTTTCAGTAATATAATCTAATAAATAAAGATGTAATAATAACAACAACATGAAGATATGCCTGTGCCATTCTCACAGCAGGTTTGTGCTGAGGAGTTTTTCCTTCATTTGATGACAGATTGAAAATTTAGACACAACTTCAAAAGGTGAGAGGCATGTGAAACGTTATTGCAAACAGTCAATTCTACACAACTTTTGGAAAAGCTTTAGGATGAGCTTTTTAACTCAAGATGCAGATCAGTGATTTCTGCAGTGAGCAGGCCAAATGTGATAACATGGGGAAGGACAAAAAAAAAGAATAAAAAAAAATACCAGCAAGGGGCCAGAAACCACACTGCAATGTGTAAAACATCCCCACGTGACATTATACCACCAGGTGTTTTCCAGAGTAAAGCAGAGAATTGTGGCCTTTTTTTCTTGTTTTGTTTAATAGCACAATGCTGGTATTTTTGTTATGTTGGTCACGTTTGTCATCTCAGGAAACTCACCTGAGAGAACCAACATTCTTAGCAGCCTGCCTGTTTGATCTCTGAATTACAGTGGAAGGTCATGAAGTTCTATGGCATTTTAACTATGGCCAATGGCCTGTAAATACAACCTTATAGCCATACCACCCACCCAACATTCAAAACACCAAAGCCCTCTGGAACCACACCAAGAAGCAAGAGGATTCAGCATTGCATGTAACTTTTTATACGATTAGGATATTTCAAGCAAGTAGACAGGCAAATCAATGCGAAAATTAACATTTAAAATAAGTCAAATTTCCAGTGTCTCAGCGAAAGAGGAATTAACGAAAGTAAAGGATAAAGTAGATCCCAGATCCCAGGGTTTCCTCTCCAAAGACCAGCTGCTGTGTCAAAGAATGTGAGAATCAGGTCGTACCAGGCAAGGTGCCAAAAAGGCTCTAATCTTGAGGTGACATGATCAGTAGCTGTTTGTATGTTCTTTTTCTGTTTCATAATAAAAAAAGTTTACTGTATGATGAATTCATGATTCAGTGATGATTTCAGTGGGCAATGCGTGGGTCTTTCTGGACCTCACCGCTGTTACCTTGGCCTTTCTCTGGCTCCTTGCTTTTCATCTCCATTGAGGTGAGGGTGACCCTGAGAGGCAGATCAGGTCTGCTGCTTTTGAATACCAGAATAGCTGCCTCTGGAATGCATGGCTGCACAGTGTAACAGTCCTCTGTCAGTTTCTGGAAAGAAAGAAAAGATACAGCCACATATAGCACATTTTATATGCCCCTAGGCTCTCAGTAGTAAATATTTCACACCAGCAATATGGACTACACTGGAAAATAAACTGTTCTGAGGGTTGGTTACTTTAGATTCCTAAAACCTTGCTGTGTCGACCAAGTACACGAACTGAGATTAACAAAGATTTTTTTATGTTCTTTTGGCTGCCCGCTATCAGGAAAGATTAATCAAAGCCTCTTATTATCTTTATCCCTGTTTAAATGAGCTTGCGGTTCAGTAATTAAAGTTGTTTTACTTTAGCTTAAAACAATTCCAGTGCCAAAGTTAATTACATTTTCAGAGCTGTGTCCTCAACACAGACTATGCAAATCTTCACTGGAGCATTTCAGAAATATAGCACATGTGCACAGGCAGCAGATTCAGCCCAGTTTTACAGCCTTTTAATGTGGGAATGCTTAGAATTATAATAACTAACCTTCATCTGCAGTGGCAGGTTGGTGCAAATTGAAAGAAGCAGCTTTTTGGTAGGTTTCTCTCGGCACAGCAAGACCAGCTCCAAGTCCATTATCCCCTTGATCAGGAGGCCTTTAGCTACTGATCCAACACGGGCCACGCCAACCAGCGGCCCAGCACACCTGTGCAATAACAATGAGCACTACGTGAACAACCAGTAGAGCCTGATAATCACCTTAAAGGAGCATTCCAAATTCACAGTGTTCCTGCGCAACAAAACCATTGCAATGTAAAAAAAGTGTGGCTGCTGTTTTTTGTTCATATCAAACAGGAGGTTAAATGATCAGTTGTTTTACTGAGACCAACCAATTAAAGGAGTGAATTCAGGTGTGCTCAGGCCTGAATGGACGAAAAATCCAGCAGCCACACCGGCCCTATGCAAGATAAGCTTGCCCACCCCTTCCCTAGAAGCTACATTTGAGAAATGAAGCTGAAGACATGAAGACACCTGTCATGAAGGCTAACTGTTATATTTGCATTCACTACACTACCACTATTAATAAGTCTTCATCCACACATTCTGAATGCATTTATATTACTTGAATATTAAAGACTGCACAGGTAATATAAATTTGTGATATGGCTAATGGCCTGTTACTAAAACCTTTACAGCTGCTGTTTACATACATCATGTAATTCTTAGTATTAAAACACAACCTTACTAAAACTTACTTTGAGATGGGTTCTGCAGGGTCTTTATGTGTAACAACACTATTCTTTGTAGAATTAGTTAGCCATTCCGACACCTGCTTTAGCCCTCCCTCCACAACTGACACCAGAGACTGGACCGCCTCCAGCTCTTCAGCTGATGGGTAAATGGCTGAGTGTTTTGCCATCACATAACAGTCATCACTGGACAATGATTCAGGAGGATTCTGGAAGATAGTCCCAAAGCAAGAAACTATATTTTGTCATATTGAAAATGAATATACATAAATATATGCATACTCATGCAAACACAGACACAAATGTGTCCAGTGTAGCTTACGTCAGTAGTCTCCTCCATTGTAGGTTAGATAAAGGTGACCAAGACAATGTCACAGTACAACCGATCAAAAGTCTTCATTTATTGACCATTTACCTCCACTTCAAGTGTTCTTCGTTCAATTTCTTCCAGCAACTGGACTGAAAGAGGAAACTAATAATAACAGGAAAAAAACATTACATCCAAATTCCAAAATGAAGAACTAATACAACCTAGGATTTATGCTGAATCAAGACTAAGGATAAAGCAGTTATTAGGCATTACTTAGTGAAGAGGAAATAATGACTGAAAAACAGCTTCCTGCTGCTGAGGGTCACCCTGCAAAGCCTGAAATATTCATTCAAAAGTTCGAGCTGTCAAATCGGATTTGGCAGGAGTTTTTCCTGAGGCATATGTATTAATGTCATAAACACAGGTTCTGACCTGATGGACTGGTTACCTGAGTAACATTAGAAAGAATATGGCTTACAGTGAAGATTTAAGAGAAAAAAAAAAGAATGATTGTTTGGAAAAAGGAACTGTTTATTTCAAAATTATATCTACTTTCAGAAGCCGTTATTTTTTATTACAATTAAAGTGTTGACACAAATCTAATTCTATAATTCAGAGCATTTTGTATTACAGAGTTCTGGGGGAGATCTCTTTCAACACACTTTCAATGTGAATATGCTTATCCTATAAAAACCCTATGGGAAAACGGAACAATTCTAAAGTTTTGTTTAGCATATTTAATGGAATTAAACATTTGACCAGTAATGTTGCCAATCCTACAAATATGCCATCCTTACATAGGGCAGGAGTTAGCGTAATTACCCCAACTTCCGGCCACTTTAATTACAATATTGGAACAATATTAGCTAACTGTAAATAAATAGAAGTACTTTAGTCACTCAAATCAACATTTTTCAGGTGTCAAATGTGTAGATTAATGTCCAAGTCCTGTTTGACTTTGAGAGTATATATGTTTTTATATAAAGACGTTTTTGTTTAAGTAGGTGCCAATACTGCTAAGCTTATTGGCGTCCTTTAACTTCGGCCACCTCCCCTGCTTGTGACAGTCAAACGAGACAGTTGCTACCACATTAAGTGGTTTTGAGAGGTTCACAATGAGATTACGTTTGTCCTGTGTTGGTATCCGTACTCTACATGTAAGGATTACAGTGGCGGTAGGTTTTCCCCTCAGAGAAAAGGAAGCTAACCGGTAAGCTAACTTTTACACTGAGGGAAATATGTCGCGAAATGGAAATGCGTTGTGTTCCACATGCAGTTTTGCACACAAAGATTTACAACACTGTTAGAGATACTTAAATATTGTTTAGATATGTGATTTCTTGCAAGACTGATGTTTAAATGCCCTACTAGGGCTTGATCTTATGTTTTATTTTTTTCGCGATTGGCGAAGTGAGAGAGAGGAATTGCACCATATACGGCAGTGGCCGGAATTAGGGGGACGGTCGGAAATAGGAGGATAGAATACTGATCCCAATAAACAAGGAACGTCCCTGGACGTTCAAAATAGGTCTAAAAGTAGTCTGTCCGTCAAGGACATATTTTAAACGTCAATGGACGTCCAAAATCCATCTTAATAAGTTAAGTGGGGACCAATCGATAACGTCAGTGGACGTCCAAAACGCGTTTTATACAAGTAATTTATTTCGGGACCAATTAATAACGTCAATGGACGCCCAAAATACGTCTAATAGTCGTCTTTTCAATGTCTGTGTTTGGACGTCTTTTTCATTTTCAACCTTAAGAAAACGTTGATTAGACGGCAGTCATTAATTTATTTCAACGTTGAATCAACGGCTACTTGTTTACTGGGATAGTTAATAAGAAATGGCTACTCATAAAACGAGTCCGAAAACCAGTAAGAAATAAAGGTATGGTGATACAGTGTCCTAAATTTTGTATGTTGTTCTGGTCTAGTCAGTAAAGTCTAAGGTTATGCTGATTTTGATTACATATCTCAGAATTAAGATGTATATTTTAAATTGTACTGCCGATACTTTTAAAAACTATCATTGACAACATTCTCTGTATACTTTAAAAAAGTCATTAGAATCTTGCAGTGTTAATGATGTTTTAATTACTCTTCAAATTCACTCACATTCATCTGAAACATCAACTCTAAATAATAACCATTATAAACTGCTCCTCTGCAAAGTATTTACAAATACACATTTCCAATACAGAGGTCGCCATATCCCCAAAAGTTCCACCGTTACTCTTTAACACATTTAACATTCTTAGAATCAAAGATCACATAAAACCTAAAGTATTATAATATTTTGAATTAATACACTCCTGTCGTGTTCACCACAGATGAATACAAACATTTTTTCACGTGAACAAGCGAAGTTTTGCTCTCCTTGAAATTTCTCCTTCAATTTCGTGATTAAAACAAGCCACTTTTTTCCGCATGTACCTGCTATCTCTCTAATTCAGCTCACCCCTGCACTGACTCATTGACTGACTGACGCTCACAAGGCTTGCAGACGCGGAATAAAACGAAGGTAACGTGTCTGTCCGGGTTCACTAAGACGCTGCGTAAAATGGTAAACACTGGCGTTCCGTCCACAGCCACTGCAGCAGCGTTCACTCTCACTGCAATTTGGAGTTGATAAGTGCAGCAGCAGCTCCGAGTAAAGCGCTATCAAACTACACACTGCAGCAGAAGAGCTCAAGCTCATAACTCCTTTAAAGCACTTACCAGTTCAACTCTCAGGAATGGAGGCGAGAAAAACGGCGGGAATATCGCTTTTTATCGAGCCAGGTGTTAACTGTGTCTTTCTCAATGACTAGTCTCTCTCTCTCTCTCTCTCTCTCTCTCTCTCTCTCTCTCTCTCTCTCTCTCTCTCTCTCTCTCTCTCTCTCTGCGGCGGGCGCAGGCGTGTTGGAGCAGCAAGTGCTCATCTTGCACCAATACTTCTTTCTGTGTGTTTGTCCTTTTTCTCTAAGCTAAAATATTTTAAGACTAGAATTACAGAGAAAAAAAAAAGATTTATTCTAGTTATGTGCCTTGCACTGATAATACATTTCTACACGTGTGTGTGGATCCAAATTCTGAAATATTCTACAAGTCCCATCTTCAGATTTCTTGAATTTAATAAGCAGGGGAAAATATCTCGTCGTTTTGTTTAATGTCACTGAGATGAATCTGACCAAGTCACAAGTTAAATCTTAAATGTTTACAGGAATCCTTTGCATTTTTATAAGAAATACTGATTTGGATTATGACATTATTTAGACAGGCCATTTTATTTTCATCCAAAATCTACTAGAGATAAAAATAAGACTAAATTATACTTCCACAGACCCTTGTTGTTAAGGGCTTGCTTCATCTGAGTTTCCACCAAAAGCTGATGAAAAGGGGCTTCTAATCTAATGGCTTACCAAATATAGTCTTGCCCATGCATTTTTGATGACTTTCTCAGTGAGTTGGACATCCAGGAAGAATTGATTTTTGTTTGAGACAAGGTCGAAGAGGGCAGAACTGCACAATGGACTAATAATACGGTCGTAAGTGTACACAGAATAAACTCTGTCACAAATCATTACTCTTCATTGCTGAAACAATATAAATCTGGCTTTTCTTAGGCCATCTTTTTGGGATTATTTATATTCCAGAATATTTGGCAGGGTTAAAAATCAATACTTGACAAACAGACAGATTTTACTTTGGTTGAGGAGCATCAGAGAGTAGGAGCTTCAGAGATTAAAACACATAAAGCTCTTTTCTGCTTGTGTGTAATCCCTCCATCATGACATGGGACATCAGACCATATGTATGAGGTCTCATAATTGACCTTGTGTTCTCACAGTGATCGCACATGATGGTGAAACAGATTGCTCTCAGTTGTTGTCTTAAAGTGTGATTTAACCATTTATTTTCTTTACTGAGCCATTTCTACACTGAATAAAAGAAATGGGCACTGTCAGCTGTCATAAAGCAAAGCCCATCACCAGATTTTAGAGTAGAACTCTGAATAAAGGGTGCCGTCCTGCCATCTAGTGGCAGAAAGTCAAAAGCCTAACACATGCAGGAGGGGCTAATATGGAATAATATGAGAGGGTTTTATATGAGAGAAGTTTTTTTTTAATGTAATTTAACAGCCTTAGTACATTTAGTTTATTTACAAACAGAAAAACATCCATTACTGAAAGTATGCTGTTGGACATCCACTGAAATGGTTAAAACTGCTGGGCACAAATCATTTTCAGGTACCAGTTTGAAGAGGTCAGTGATTGTTTTGGAGCTGCTGTTTCCTTTGACATTAAGAAAAGATAGGATGCAGTTAATAAATATACACCAATCAGCCATAACATTATGACCACCTCCTTGTTTCTACACTCACTGTCCACTCTCTCCTCTCAACTGATTATACAGGAGCACTTTGTAGTTTTACAATTACATACTGTAATCTGCCTGTTGCTCTTCATACTTTGTTTGCCCCTTTTCACCCTTTTCTTCAATAGTTAGGATCCCTACAAGACCATGACAAAACAGGTATAATTTGGGTGGTGGATCATTCTCAGCGCTGCGATGGTATTGATGCGGTGATGGTAGTGAGTTGCTCGTCCTCTAGCCCTTCATCATTGATCATTGGACACTGCCCACATGATGCTGTTGGCTAAATATTTCTGGCTGATGGTCTGTTCTCTCCTCAGCAGTGGCACTGAGGGATTTAAAAACTCCAGCTGCACTGCTGTGTCTGATCCTCTTATACCAGCTCAGCACATACTAACACACCACCATGTCAGTGTCACTGCAGCGCTGAGAATGGTCCACCACCAAAATCATACCTGGTCTAAGGTTGTCCTCTGGGAGTCCGGACCATTGAAGAACACGGGGAAAGGAGGCAAATAAAGTATGCAGGGCAATAAATGGACTAAGAACTTTGTAGTTCTACACTTACAGTGAACGCAGAAACAAGAAGGTATTCATAATGTTTTGGCTGTGTGTAGGTGTTCAACAAAGTATGATACATTTATGCTTCTTAACTTAAGGTACAGAAATCACCTCAGTGACTGTTTTTCAGAGAGTGTGGCGGTGCGAAATGCTCACATGTTGTAATGTAAACTGCATATATTAAGTGTTAGGTACACAATACATAACTTACCTTTGCAGTTTCTGGAGAGAGGTCCTATCTGACATGTGTGTGTTTGATGGCCGTGGGACCAGCCCCAAGTCTCCAGGTTTGTAGTGAGACAGTTGGGAGGTCTTCTTCAGTGGGGGAAGTGGGCTTATTCTTTAACAGTAAAGAAAAGCATGAGAAATATGACAGCAATGGCCCCTTTCTTTCCTCACATAGAGTATTACTTCCTTTACTGGGAAATGCAGGTATTGTTTTCTATGACTGAAAAATATCATTCTAATTTCAAATCAAATCAAATTTATTTCACGAACATGCACTTCTGAGTCTTCTTCTTTAGGGACCTCCTGTAATGATCAAGTAGATTAAAACAACTGTTCATTTAATTTAACAGCTCCATCATTCCACAACTGCCACATCTCTTGTAATATTACTGTCAAGGCTTCCTTTAAAGCCACAGCAGCCTCCTGCAGAACCGTCTACAGCTGTTTTCGCTGCATGTTCACCTCTTGAAGCTCATTTTTCAGATGTTCGGCCTCGGCTTGTTTTTGGTTGAGCTTGTCCATAATGGATTCCTGTTCCTCTCTGAGTACATCAATCAATTCATAAAAGAGATGTACAATGATTTCCCAGTATGAACGTGATGCCAATAATAATTTGTTTCTTAATTCTCTTCCACCAGATGTTTAGGGAAACAAAACTGTAAATATGTTGTCAACACAAATGATCATATTTTCATATATGACCAGTGTGCAATCACTATAATGGGAGTTACACACATTTTCAAATTTTCTGCAAAGACCTTCCATTAATTCGTTAATAAAACCACTCCAAGTGGTTTATTATGAAATTTGAAATTCTTGAGAATTACTGAATTCACTGATTCTTGAGAATCACTGTTCTCAGTGTTTTTGACAGAAATGAGCAAGACTTTGTAAAAAGCAGGATTCAACTTTAACACACTGAAAAGCATTGATTTTTTATACCTCTGTGTTAGTGTCAACTTAGCTATAACAAAGAAACAAATCAAATGTTCATTCATTCATTGTCTCTAAGCACTTATCCAGTTCAGGGTCGTGGTGGGTCCAGAGCCTACCTGGAATCATTGGGCGCAAGGCGGGAATACACCCTGGAGGGGGTACCAGTCCTTCACAAGGCAACACACACTCACACTTTTAAGTCGCCAATCCACCTACCAATGTTTTTTGGACTGTGGGAGGAAACCCACGCGGACACAGGAAGAACACACCAACTCCTCACAGACAGTCACCCGGAGCGGGAATCGAACCCACAACCTCCAGGTCCCTGGAGCTGTGTGACTGCGCCACTGTGCCGCCCACAAATCAATTATTGTTCTGAAAACTGAAAGGGTTTTGATGTGTAGTGTGTGTCAAAAGAACCCTGTCACACAGACCCCACCTGAGATTATCATGCTTTTTCTGTAGTGCAGAGTGGTCCTCCAACAGCTGTTGGTGCACTTGTTTATGTCTAGCAATGTTTTCAAGCTCAGTGTTCATCTGCTGGCACTTTTCTGTTAGCTGCTCACCTCAGAAGAGGAAGAAAACTCTTTAATCTGTCAAACTCATTTAGAAAATTTGGTCATTCAGGCTGCAGAAATAGATTTCACTACAAACCTTTTGATTTCCAAATCTTTTCTTTGTCATTTCCTCCAGTAGAGACTCTGTAATCTTCATTTCTCTCATGAGCTCTTTCTTTCTGCCTCTCAGAGCATTGTTCTCCTCTAGCAGCTCTTCACTCTTATATGAGAGCTCTCTGAGTTGGACTGTAAGTGATGCATTCTGATATAAACTGTCTTTCTTTGATTATTACCCCTCACCTACTCGTCTAGCCCATCTTCTTCCTTCGACTATCACACCTCTCATTCCTCTCCTGATTATCATATTCTTCATCACCCTCATTCTATGTACCTCTCCTCTCACTCCTCTTCTTCCTCCTGCTCCTGCCCCCAAATCTCAAAGTATATGTGAACCTCCCAAAATGTATTTGGGCAGACTGAGATCATCCAGCTGTACTCATACATGGTCCTGTGTATATGTAAATAAACTCCAGTCTCCTGACTCTTCAATGCTGAATTTCTAACAGTTGATGCCATGACCGGGATGGCATACTGAATCCTTCTTGGTGAGTAACGCCAACACGAACTAAAGACGAATTCTGGCAGAACCTTCTCCTATGCAGACTAGGATATAAGGAATTAGAGTCAGTAAAAGTATCCTGAAATTGTAACTGTGTTGTTACTGTTATCCCCTCTATATGAGGGAAGACTGGTATTTTATAAGTGTTTAGATTTTCTGATCAAAAGAGGCCTGTTTGTGTTTTGTTGAAACACTGGTGTGTCACTGGTAAAAACCTAGCCTTTTGTGGCTGTTTTATATTCTTTGATCAAGAAAGGTCTGTTTGTGTTTGTTGAAACACTAGTGTGCCACTGGTAAAAACTTAGTTTTGTGGCTGTTCTTATATACTTTGATTGGGGGAAAACAGTACTTAAAGTTACTGTTAGCTATTGAGGGAAACTTTTGTTTTGTTTATTTTGTTTGTTTGCTTGTTTTGTTGTGTTGCCTCACCATGACTTCAAATGACCAAAATGTTCAAGTGTGTGATCAAACAACCTGGAAACCTACTAACTATGGAAACAGCACACTAGTTAAGGGTGGGACTGAAATGCCTCAATGGACAAAGCCAGATTTTGAAAGGGTAATTGCCAACATTGTAAAAAAAACACATCAATGGGCAAAAGAGAACTCAGTACTTTTCATCTAAAGGCTTTTCCTCTGATATTGAATGGGCTTTTGAAGAATGTAAATCAGCCTTAGGCTATGGCATTAAACATGGTTCATTTAAAGAGTGTCTTTATGTAATTCAGCAGTACTGGAAGTCAAAGCTAAAATGCATGGAGAGTAAACTAGATGAAGCTGAGAGGAAAGTTTTAGATCTTACTAATGAAGGTAAAAAGCATAAAATAGCTGCTATGAATGCCCAAAGAACTTGCAAAAAACTTCAGCAGTCACTGACTGTGGTTGAACAGCAACATGCTAACTGCAAACCTGTAAAACGTCAATGTCGACCTCCACCTGTATCTCCTCCTCCGGGTCAGCCATGCTATACAAAGGATGACGAACCTCCACTGTTGGCAGGACTGTATCCAGATTCAGATACAATCCACTGTGATGGATCAGAACTCTCATTCTCTAATGAGAATTCTGATCAAACTAGTGGTAAGGCAACTTTTACAAGACAAGTTCAGATGAGACCTGTTACCATAATATCTTCTGAGGTCCTTAATAAAGGAGGTGAAATAAAAGAAACTAGAGTACAAATTGGGTACATTCCATTAGATGCCATAACACTTGACAGATTGTCCAAAGAATTCAAGCACCCAAGGGAAATGGGACTCGAATTCATTGATCTCATTGAGAAAAAAAAAAAAAAAAAAGGAAGCCTTTATTCATTACATCCCAATGATGCCGTGGCTATAGCTAGCCAAGTTCTGAACCTAACTGATAGTAGACAGCTTACTAGTAAGGTTTTGGATGGTTTGGGTGACAGTGGACAAGATATTGATAAAGGATGGAAAGTCTTCAGGTAATGGATCAGTCTTAAATGTTGAAAGACCACTGATTGGGGGCAGATAACTGGTTGCAGACAAAAGAAAGGAGAATCAGATGCCGAATACTGTGAACGGTTTGAAAGAGTTTTTTTGCGCCACTGTGGAATTGATAACTATAACAGTGATAACATTGATGATACTACTGACGGTCCTCATTTTACACAGCTGGTTTAATCTTTGCAACCAGATATTAGACAAACCCTGATAACATCTGTCCCAAACCGGCGTAATGTTAAATGGGGTAAAATTAAAACTGAACTTGACAGGCTGGATCTTGACTTAGAATTAGGCCATGTGACAGCCTCCATACATGTGCTAGAAGACAACAGCTCCAATTCAGGTTCCAACCAGAAGTTCCCTAGCCATAAAATAGAGTGCCACTATTGTCATAAAAATGGTCATTTTGCAAGAGATTGCCGTAAGAAGCAAGCAGATAATCATAAAAGATACACAAAAATGAGGGACGATATGGTGGGTTCATCTTCTGAGGAGTTGTCACAGGGGAAAATGGAACAGGGAATATGAAAGCCCTTGCAGGGTATTTCACAAGACCAGTTGTCCATGCTTATCAAAGCAATGCAAGGCATCTCAAAGGGGTCAATAACTCCATCTGCTCCGTCTTTAAACTAATTTGCCCAGCCGCTTCTGCCCATCTGTGTGCTATCAGTAAAATCATTGAGAACCGTTTTTTTTGTTGATATTCAAATCAAGGAACAGGATTATTCATTTCTTGTAGACACAGGGGCTCAAGTAGCCACCCTTTCAGAAACAGTATGTATATCTTTAGGAGTGTCTTTAACAGACAGACACATTACAGCTGAGGTATTTCTTTAACTCTGTCTGAAACCATAGATGTTAATCTAGGACCTAAAACAGTTTCTTGGCAATTTTGGGTTGGTAAAGTTGAAAATATTCTTGGGGTGGATTTTCTGAGAAAACTGAACTGCTCATTGTCTATTAATGCTGACTCTTGTGTTTGGAACATTGCTTCTTTAAAACAATCTGATTTGAAAGATCACACCATTTGGTCACACGACAAAGATGACTGTGGTCTTCTAGATTTGGAACCAGTTGTTCTTGCAGGTAACCAACCACCTTGCACCAGGCAATATCCCATTAATAAAGAAGTTTTGCTGGGTATAATGCTTATCATACACCAACTTGAGAAAAGAGGTATCTTGGTCAAAACACCCTGTATGGCCAGTTCGAAAAGCTAATGGATCATAGCGACTAACAGTGGACTACAGAGTAGCCAATCAGCATATAGACAAACTAACCACATTGGTTGCTGACCCATCCACAATCTTTGATGGCATCCCCTCATCCCACAGTATCTTTTCAGTTGTAGATATGGCCAATGGTTTTTGGTCTGTCCCATTAGATTTACAAAGCCAGCCATGGCTTGCATTCACTGTGGGTGATGCACAGTATCAGTGGACACGGCTGCAGCAAGGTTTTCATAACAGCCCAGTATATATCATCAAGCTCTCAGGAATAATCTCTCCCAAGCTGAGCATATTTTGCAGTCCTCTATTATTATTCAGTATGTTGATGATGTTTTGCTGAGTAATGAGAATGAAGAAACACATACGAAAGATATGAGGTCACTTCTAGATTTTCTAGCTAACAAAAGACCAGTCGTGACAAAGCCCAGTTATGCTGTTCTGGTGTGCAATATTTGGGACAATGGGTTACCCAAGGCTCTAGAGGAATCTTGCCTGCTAGAAGTTCCGCAATTAACGCAATGACATTGCCAACTACAGTGCACAATTTGCAAGCTTTCTTAGGCTTATGTAACTACTGTAGACATTGGATAGACTCTTATGCTGCAATTTCACAACCACTATATGATCTGCTTAAAGGTAACCCTAGTAAACATGACCCTGTTGTTCACACAGATGATACCACTTCTGCTTTTGTAAAGCTAAAATCGGCTTTGAGGTCTGCAACTCTTGGCCTTTGTGATCCAAACAAGCCTTTCACTATCTTTGTAACTGAAGACTGTGGCTTTATGACATCCTGTCTGACCCAGCAACATGGCGGTATGCAGCGTCCAGTAGCCTATCATTTCGCTAAATTAGATGCCGTAGCATGTGGAATGGGTCCATGTCTAAAAGCAGTACAAGATACATATCTTGCAGTGTTATCATTTGCACCACGGACGCTAGAACAAACTGTTGCAGTCAAATGTCCACATTCTGTGTCACCACTGCTCAATAATGGCCGTGTACTGTCAGTGACAGCCTCCAGATGGGGTAACTGGCTTGCAGTGTTGACAGCTCCAAATGTTCTGATTCAGAGTGCACCTATGAATAACCCTTCCTCCTTTATGATGTCTTCACTGACTGATGCTAACAAGGAAGGGGATAATCATGATTGTGTTGAGTTATCTGAACCTCATACTGTTTTTAAAGATGTTCCTCTTGATAATCCCGATTTGATTTGAGTTAGTAGCTTTAACTGAGGCATGTAAACTTGCATCAGGCAAGAGTGCTAACATCTACACAGATTCTCGCTATGCGTTTGGGGTGGCTCATGACTTTGGACACTTGTGGAGTCATATGGGCTTTCTGACAGCTGCAGTTACTCCAGTTAAAAATGCTGATTTAGTACATAATCTGTTAGACGCAGTTAAACTACCCACGGATCTAGCCATTATCAAAGTCAAAGCACACACTGGAACCTTTTATTTTGAAGCCCAAGGCAACAAAATTGCAGATGAAGCGGCTAAAAGGGCAAGCTTGTTACCTCCAGCAAGTATTGCTTCACTCACTAACACAGAATGTAACACTAACAACATTTCTTCCATTCACAAGCTACAGTTCGATTCCCCAAACTGGGAAGTATGGACATGGTTAGATTCAGGTGCAAAAATTGCTCCAAATGGTGTTTGGGACAAAGGGGGAAAAATTGTAGCGCCTGAATCACTACTGCCTTAACTTGCCACATAGATACATTCTTTAGGCCACGTTGGTCAAATGGTCAAACAATTTTCACACTCTTGGTGGAATCCCAAGTTCAGGGAACAAGCCAAAACAATTGTACGAAATTGTGCTGCCTGTAATCAAGTTAACGCTACACCTCAAATGTGAACCCTTGCTGTTAAAACAGTGACACCCCCAGGTCCATTTCCCCACTTACAGGTAGATTCCATAACACTACCTAAATGTGAGGGAAAACAAGATGTCTTGATCATAGTAGACACATTTTCCCACTGGATTGAATCTTATCTAACCTCTAAAGGTACTGCTATACACACTGCTAAAATGTTAGCACAGGATTTTATTCCTAGATGGGGACTCCCTGACCATACTGAGTCAGACCAAGGCACTCACTTCACTGGGCAAGTAGTACAGGCAGTCTGTAAACTTCTGAAGGTGAACTGGAAGCTCCACTGTCCATACAGACCACAAGCCTCGAGACAAGTAGAACTTGTACACTGTGTCATTAAAGATCGACTGACTAAACTCCATAGCCAGAAAGCAAAATGGACTGCTGCCTTGCCTGCAGCACTTTTTAGTATAAGGGCAACTTGCAACAAAACAGTTGGGCTTAGCCCTTATGAAGTGCTGACAGGTAGACCAATGCTTAACTACTGTCAAACACTAACACAAGCAGTACAGGCTGCTCAGTGCTCAGGTCAGCAACGCATGGGGTAAAGCAGCTGAAGGTGGCCATACAATAATTCCAGGTCAATGGGTCATGGTGAGGAAACACGACAAGCAGTCCCTAGAACCCAGATGGGATGGCCCATACCAGGTTCTTCTCATTACTAACTCAGCAGTAAAATGTGAAAATAAGAAAACGTGGACTCACGTTTTGAACTGTAAGGTTGTGCCTGCTCCCCCAAATTAATGGTTAGGGTCAGAAAAGGGGGAGGTCGGTGAAGCACAGAGCCTCAGGGAAGATCCATGGTTTTTAGGCTGTGGTGGCCACCCCTGCAGGTGAAGATTACAACATACTGTGCCTAACCATAATAGCCTCCTCTAAGGGTCAGACTGCAGGGAGAAGCACATTACCTTAAACCAACTTCTCCAAAACTGTAATGATGAACAGATCACTGCGTATGTTTCCATGTGTATTACAGAACCACAACCTTGCAGAAACCCAGATGATTTGCTGAGTTGGAAGGGTCTTCATCAAAACATAACCACAACCCTGAAGGAACCCAGATGATTAGCTGAGTTGGAGGAAAGACCTTCAGAACAATCTACCCAAGAAACTGTCATTGTGGAGACCACCAAATTATGTATACACCACTAGCTCAAACACTGTGCCTGATCTTTACAACCATTTATGGTACAAAAGCATGGGATTGCAATCGCATGCCTAATGAAGGTTTGACATTTCACCATGCAAAAACAAATCACCTAAGCTCCCTGAACTGTATCCCTCACTGACAAGATTTACCTGAAAACATCTTATGCTGGTGGTACTTCTGCGACGGAAAAGACTCAGAAATGGTAGGACCCCGGGAAGCTACGCTAATGGCAAATTTTAAAGTAATAAAAACAAACTTAGTGGAGGCGAAACAAAGAACAGACATCCCATTCATTCTCCAATGGAATGGAACCTTATTTTTTAACAGAACAAGGTATGAAAATGAAGGCTTATACAGATGCAAATGTGGTGATCATATTCAAGACCAAATTTATGTAGATAGCACATTGAGATAGCCAAGGGGGAAACCATGTTCCTAGCATTTCCCAAGATAACCCAAGTGAGAATGTGTTTTCCCCATCTCTTCTCAATAACAAAACAACATCTTTTTGGGAACCACTCTGTGTGCATCCTTCAACCTATGAGTGTGAGTGGAGGAATCTCATGAACAGCACATCCGATGAAGACTGCGTAAAAGAAGGCTCACTGGTATAATTTTGTAGCCTTGACCCAGCTCTGTCGTCTAACTGCACCAGTAGGAACATACTGGCTTTGTTGAACTACAGCTTGGTCCGAATTACCCTCTAGATTTTATGGTCGATGTACATTTGCATATCTATTTCCATCAATGAGAAGCAAAAAGAAAAAACTAGAACTTCCAACTAATAGCATTGACCAAAGTGGCTCCTGTGTTTCTGGTTTGACCTGTCAGCCAACATCATGGTCTCACATTCTAGGAGCCCTGATCCCATCTTATGGTGTCATGCAATCCCTTGATCAGGTCCGCACACTTTCAAGACAAGTGGAACAATTGATAAATGATACTGTTTCTTCTCTGAGTAACATCAGCTTGACTCTAGCATTTCACAGAATGATGATTCTCCAAAACCGGATTGCCCTGGACTATATACTATCTAGTAGAGGTGGAACCTGTACAGTAATAGGCCCAGAATGCTACACTGATGTAATAGATACAACAGAAAACCTTTCAAACATCCTCACTGACTTAGATCATTTGCATGACCAAGTAGCAACTATGAACAACTCAGATACTTGGCTACATGTAATTCTCTGACATTTTTGGAACAACATTTTGTTGTATTCTGTACAATTTTAACAATCTTGATTGTTTGTTTTTGCCTTTGACTCATAATTGTACATATTTTTCGTGCTTGTAATGATAATACAATGTTGTGGGATATCAAAAGGGGGGATTGACACCTACTCGTCTCACACCTACTCGTCTAGCCCATCTCCTTCTCCCTTCGACCATCATCCTTATCACACCTACACCTCCCCTCACACCTAATTGACCATCACCCCTCACACCTACTCGTCTAGCCCATCTCCTTCTTCCTTCGACCGTCACCCTTATCACACCTACACCTCCCCTCACTCCTAATTGACCATCACCCATCACACCTACTCGTCTAGCCCATCTCCTTCTTCCTTCGACTATTACACCTCCTCTTCACACTTACACCACCTCTCATTCCTCTCCCGATTATCATATTCTTCATCACCATCATTCATGTACCCCTCCTCTCACTGCTCCTGCCCCCAAATCTCAAAGTATAAAATGTATGTGGGCAGACTGAGATCATCCAGCTGTACTTATACATGGTCCTGTGTATGTGTAAATAAACTCCAGTCAACACCAAACTCCAGTTTCCTGACTCTTCAATGCCGAATTTCTAACAGTTCTCATGGATGGCCCTCCTGGTTGTTTCTGGCATACTCCTCTCTGTGACTTCCCAAAATTCTGCAGCAGCTGTAGCCACATGCTGCAGCATCTCTTTCTTCAGTCTGTAGAGTAGCTTTAAACATAGGAGGTAAGCAGTGGGAAACTAAAGGATATGGGAGGACCAGTTCATTCATTTATTCGTTCTTCATTTCTCTGATTAATATATGGCTATGCTGACCTGTCATTGCCCAGTACAGCCTTTTCTCAAGGTTGTAGATGATTGCCTGGTGCTCCTCCTTCTGACGCTTCATCTGTTCTTTCAGAGATGTCAGTAAGGTCATGAGCTCCTCCTTTTGCACAAGGAACTCCTCCACAGCTGGAAAGAATACATTGAGATAATGCTAATGAATAATGAATATGCCATCTTAAATGTATTCATTTTGGGCTTAATTTTTTGGTTTGAGATATTAGCTGATCAAAGCTGGCTAGGCTAATAAATCAGTTTCTGTGACTCTGTGATTTAATACCTAAAGTCATGTTCTCTGAAATGAGCTTGTCCTTGTTCTCCTGGAACTCATGTCGAAGTGTTCTCAACTGCATCTCAAATGACTCTTTCTCTGCATCTTTGGCCAGCTGCGATGCCAAGAGCTTTTCTGAGAGATCTGTGAGTTCATTGTCCTTCTGGGCCAAAAAGTGTTTTAGATACTGAACTATGTCCTTCTTCTCTCTACATTGTTGTAGTTAGTGGAGAGGTCCTTCTCTCTGATCTCCAGCTCATCACATCTGTGCTGATACCTGGGGGGAGAGAAAAAGGGTATAAATAAGATTATTGCAAGCAAAAGGAAGGGTTTCCTGTGATAGCAGAGTGAGTCAGCTGTTGTTCCATAAGGGTGAGGTGCTGCAACAGGTTAATAATTTGTGAATAGCCTATGATCTTGTTCTTGGTTTCATTTTAACTTCCTTATGAGCCGTGCCATAATGATGGACACATGGATAGTAAAGCAGTTCTGAAGTGAATCTAATATATTTTTTAATAAAATCACTGGAACTGGTTAGGAGTCTTCTGCCAACTACAGCTTGTCTGGTAAGTGTAACTTAGTCTGGTCAAGGTACTTTAGATTGCTGGATAAACAATGAGCTCCACTAATTACAAACATACAACTGGATTAAGTATACTGTTTAGAACAGAAGCACTGTGTAAGGCAAATTGTTGGCTTCAGTTTTCATGAGGCTGGCTTGTGAAAAGCTGCTGGAGAGTAAGAACTAAATCCAGCTCTTTTGTCCTCACTTCTCTAACCGCGCCTCCAGGTCTCGTATCTGAGCTATGTAGAACTCTTTGCTGCTCTCGTTTAAATAGTTGTAGGCATGTATTAATGTATTTTTAAAGGCTGGCCAACAGCCCTGGGAATGAACCAATTCAGTTCAGTTTGATTCAGTAGCCAGTGCACATGCGCAGTGTTGCGATCCTTGCAAATGTCAGATTTGACAGACTCTCTCCTGAACAGCGGGGTTTTCACAGCATGGAGCCGAGCACCGAGATTTGAAACCGTACTTTTCAGTTGTGTTTTATATTAATTCAATGAGGTTATATATTCACCAAACCACAAATGATATTTTTCTTTCTTTGGAACTTGAGACGGTCACGTGGACTCCCCAAACCCAGGAACCAATCAGAGGACGAAGACCTCCCGAGTGGGCGTGACTGCGCCACCTATGAAAAAGGAGTTGCTCTCTCTTACACCCTTGTTTTCTTGACACTCTTGTCTCTTGTTTTTTTTTCTGATGCTCTCTCTCTCTTTGTTTCTCTTTACGCTGATGGAGCCGACTCTTCCAAAAGATTCTTAAATGAAGACAGATCTTCATGCGACGGGGGAAGCCTTGTGTCAGTAAACATTGCAATACAGAATTAAAAGTGTAACAAGGTTGATTAATTGTCAGTAATCTTGAACTTCCAACTTTTTATTTTGTGTTCGTTGTTTGTAGCCCGCCCTGTGAAGGACTGGCACCCCCTCCAGGGTGTATTCCCACCTTGCGCCCAATGATTCCAGGTAGGCTCTGGACCCACAGCAACCCTGAACTGGATAAGCGCTTACAGATAATGAATGAATGAATGAATGGATGAATGAATGAATGAATGTTTGTAGCCAACAAATCCAAGTTTAATTTTATAACTGATCAAAGCAGGTGAAACTTATTTTGGCCAGAATAAGAGCCACCGCTGAAATTAGTTGGAAATTAGTATTAGTTATTTACTTTGGAATACATCGCTTCCGAGGATCAGAGCAAAACAGCAAGCTTTTATTCTGACGCCTCTTCCTTCTGGAGGAGAACCCCAGTCAGGACAGCGAGCCAGAGGAAATCCTTCAACTGACGTCACAATGCTCTGAGGGCGCCTGAAGCGGCCTGACTTGTAAGTGACAACTTCTACGTTGACCCAGCCTCAACGCTCCCATGAAAAGAACAACAGGATCCAGGCTGGCCTCCCTACAATCACCTCAACGCGATGCTGTACCCATCGATTGGTTGAGTTGCGACAAAGAGTAAGCAAGTAAATTCCTCATTCTCAGAAGCTGATGCCAAATTAAGTCTCTTGATAAATTTATACACTAATTAAATCATTTAGCAACATATAATTCACAAGTCATATAGCCTAGCCAATTATTAAATTCGAACTGGTTTCACCTGTGATTTTGATGATTTTGCTATGTTTATCAATGTATTATCATTCCTCTTTAATAAAGTATTTCCATTATTTGAAACAATACAGTGTATGGAGATTATTCCTGGGAGTCTGAAAATCCTGAGAACTCATCCCTAGCGTTGACAGTATTTCAATCTCTGATAAATTATTAATATTGTTGTCATCTAATTTCAGTAATAATAATAATTATAAGTGATAATCATCATTAAACATAACCAAGTCAAATACTGTTACTAGGCTACATATATGCATTTTAAATTTTTGGCGCCCAACATTGGAAATAATCTCATCTTGGGTTAGAGAAATCCTTGCCGCTGTTTATGTTGCTGAATAATGATTGAGGCTCAAAGCTTGATGTGGGCAATTTCATGTTGTGTGTGTGTTACTGTTGAAAATCTGTTTTGTGGTATATACGGTCGAAAATAAGCTTGGTTCTGCGCCATTTTGCATAAGGGATATGCTGGTTTTCCGCGGCCCGCACCGCGTTTTTTGGCAGGGTAATAGTCACGACCATACCCAGCCCTGTCCCGAGGGTTCTGCAAGGAGGGTAGCATTTGTAGTGGTGTGAGGGCAGAGGAGATTTCGGGCCCTCACTGGACCATGGAGTTGGTGAAGGGTCCCGGGCGGATCTTTGTGGATCGGCCTGGGTAGCACCCTCTAACTCTAAAGGTGGAGAGTTGGATTCGACATTTAAGCCATGGGGTATTTCAGACCGTTTGTTTGTATTTTGTTCTGATTTTAGGAAACCTCTGCGTGCTAAGTCCCGCAGCTCTCTGCTAGACAGGGTGCGAGGGCAAGCTGAGACTCCCAGCTGATGACTAGTGTGGGGATGGAGGTTTTGGATAAATAATGATTTAAAATTTAACTCTTCCTCCATTCTGAAGTCATTTCTAGGTCCGAAATATGCCTGTCTGAGTCTGTTATAATACTGCTGAGGGGATTCCTGGCATTGCTGTTTTACAGTCAAAGCAGCGGCTAGTCCTGTCTGCGACAGGTAATTGGAGAATTCTTCCTCCAATGCTTGGCAAAGCACATTATATCGGGCTTTCACATAGTCTGGCTGACATTCAATGAAATTACTGATGTCCTGACTGGAGGTCAGTTTAATCACATATAGTTTGTCATCTACTGTGATTCCAGGGAATCGTTGTAGGTAGAAATCAATATCTTTCAGGTAAGAAAAGATATCATTAGAACCATCTGGTTTGGGATCAAAGCGGGTTATATTGCGTGCGATTTTGACCAGGTCCTTGTATGAGGACGTGCTACAGCAGCTCTAAAGGTTATGGTCCCTGAGTCTGGTTCATGATCCTCACTGTCTTCCTGCTGGTCCTGTCTTTCAGTAGCGGCGCTAGGTGGCACATTAGGAGTGACCTGGTAGTGTGTTCCCTTCAGCCATTTCTTGCTGAAGCTGACTTAATTCTACCTCTACCTTTGCCTGCTGTGGCTGTGACACATCAAGTTCAGGTTCACTGGCCCTGAGCTGTACTACAGTAAGGATGGCTATTTGACCTAATGCCTCAGTTCGGGGTTTGCCCTTGAGGATGTCTGTTAAGTGGTTATCTATCCACTTGGCCACCATGTGGTCACGTCTGACCTGTGAGGCTTTCTGCACTGTTTCTGCGAGTCCAGGCATCACATCACTGGTGAGGATGGTCAGGACAGAGAATGCCTCATCCCATAAGCTTTCTCCATATACTTCAGAGGGAGAAGTCCCTTCTGCCATGTTAGCTGTGTCTAACTGGGGGTGTACCTTAATTCTATTTAATTAGGATTAATCCCGTTAATCCCTTTTAAATTAACCTGAATTAAAATTCACCTGTACCAAGTACCTTAAGAATAAATGCTAGTCTGTATGGTGTTCGAGTTCACTTGTGAATCTCTAAAGGAAGACTGTTAGTATTAGAGTGTGGAGGGGAAGTTGCTATACGCAAGTGAGCAGAAAAGGATAAGAATTTTTTTTTAATAATTAAAGAATTATTAAAATTTCCCAAATTAATAAATGAAAAAATATATATATATATATAATGATTTTTTTTTTTAATTAAAGAATTATTACAAAAAATAAATAAATAAAATGAAAATATTATCAAACTAAAATAAAATAAAAATTTCAAATTAAAGAATTATAAAAGCGAAAGAAATTTTCCAAATTAAGGAATTATTAAAAATAACTAAAATTAAAAGATTTTCCCTTTTAACTGTATATATGAACTGGTATCAAGTTAAAATTACAATCTCTAATTACTGCACACTGTATGTTATAGTTGTATCAGCTTACTGTGTTTCCAAACCTTTAATCGCAGTTGATTTCCCTGTAATCACACACTTTAACCACGAGAGGAAATTAGGCTTCCTCTGTTTTGAGGGCATTTTGAATTTCCCTTCTTAGTTTTAGCTCCGCCCTTTGAAAGGGGTCGTTCATTTCCTGAATTTGCATTCAGTCCACAAGGAAGGAGCTGAAGAGCGCAGACACACAGAACACACAGGCCGTATTTTTCACGGCGTTCGGCTCACGTTTTCTCTGTGGCTGTGTTCTCAGTAACCTCCAATCTCCTAGCGCACGATTCATTATTAACGCTGGGAGCGACCCAGTCTTAAAACGAACAGAGGAGTTTGGTTCGGAGGTCCTTTGCGCCGGATTTCGCGGCCGAGGGTCAAACTGTAGCAATAACCCACCGCGGAATACGTGCAATGGGGATGCTAAGACCTATACAGTTTATGCCTGCAAAATGGCGCAGAACCAAGCTTATTTTCGACCGTATATACCACAAAACAGATTTTCAACAGTAACACACACACAACATGAAATTGCCCACATCAAGCTTTGAGGCTCTATCATTATTCAGCAACATAAACAGCGGCAAGGATTTCTCTAACCCAAGATGAGATTATTTCTCCATGGTCCAGTGAGGGACCGAAATCTCCTCTGCCCTCACACCACTACAAACGCTACCCTCCTTGCAGAACCCTCGGGACAGGGCTGGGTATGGTCGTGACTATTACCCTGCCAAAAAACGCGGTGCGGGCCGCGGAAAACCAGCATATCCCCATAAGGGATATGAGCGAACCGCTCAGAACCAGCCTTCTGATTCTAATAAAGAAAAGAAGGAAAAATACTGGTATCAAAATAAAGAAAATCATGCCAAAGACAAGTTTAAAGGCAAGGAATTTAACTCTAAGGAGTTAGAGGACATCCGCCAAATGCTTGCAATGATTTGCAAAGAGATAAAGAAAAAACCTGACGTTCTCTCTATCACCTCTGTGCAATCTGACCTACAGCCATCCTCTAACACCTCAGAAATGGTAGAGAGTTATGTAGGAGAGGTGACAAGCGAAGCTCCGTCTTCTAGTGTACAGTGCGATCTCCTTCTGACCCAGACAAGCGCTGAGGACCAAATGGTACAGGGGGGTGACTCAAACACCCTCCAGTGCTGTCTTGGTTGTTCAGTTAGATGGCAAGGAAGGTTTAATGCCAGATGACTCTTCAGTCATTGAAGGCGACACACCCGTCCAACAATTCATGGGACACTTCACTGAAAAGGGAGTTGCATGCAAGTTCTCTTTGTCCACCATCGTGGAGGGAAGGCTAGTACATGAGGCCCTGCTGGACACTGCATCAGATGTTACTCTAATGTCTTCCACCTTGTTCCACCAGGTTCGAGCCATTGTGCGGCATGAAAATCGTGAGATACGGCTCCAAAACTGTTCTCTTAAGATTCAGCCGTACTCACATGCAGGTCTCAGAATCCAATCTATGGCACTAATACACTTAGCCATTGGACCAATGACTTTTGTGCACCCAGTTCATGGCCGTCCTCTTGAAACAATTCCCTTCCTCATCGGCAAAGATCTCCTTAATCGATTCAAACCACTGATTGACTTCAAAAGGTCAAAAATCTGGGCACAAGTGTGTGAGCCTTTACCCATCTGCACCCCACACCACCGGGAAGCTCAGTGTTGCCACCTTGAAATCCAGCCTGAATCAATAGGAGATCCACCAAGTCAGATCCCTCACTTTGAGGAGGAAGAAACTGAGCCCATGGTGGCCACAGCAGAGACTGCAGTCTCTTCTTGGCCCCCTAATGCCATGTTAGAACAGCAGAGCACATTTCTGTACACTTTCACTAAGCCTTCCACAACAGACACTCCCGGCTTTCCCATCGTGAACGGCCTCACAATGCAGGACCATCATGTTGACAATGCCGCTCTGGCTCTGTGGACTGACAAGTCCACCATAAGCCGAACACTCTTTGAAACCCTGCGCCTTGCGCAGTCCTTGTCGCTTTCCTCTTGACCCAACATCAAAATTAATGTCACCCACTGATGGAATTTGTGCTCTAACCATCCAGTGGAACAAAAGGGTTGTCACCCATTACTTCTTGGTCATCCCTAACTTGCCACAGGACACTTATATTGGAAGTGACTTCTTGGTGTGCCTTGATGTCCACGTAGACACCCTCAATAATGTCCTGTGGTCCTTGACTGACGTTTCGACAGAAACCTGGTCCTCAGATCTCAGCAACCTAGGCTCAGGACAAACAATTCCTGAGGTCTGTCAGGTTACTAACCAAGGTTCCCTTGTGGAACATCGCAAAGGTACCCATCCGCTTGGTCATGCAGCCTGGCCAACACTTAAGCCACGCTCATGCGCTTTTCCAACCATCACCTCAGTTCTTTGAACTAGGTCTCACCTTAGAAGCCACACCTTTGGTGGAAACACAAGCAAGGTCCACCTACCTGTTCGTACGAAATGAAACCACTCAACCCTTGACTATTCCTCATTCATCTCCTTTGGGTTGGTTGGTAAGTATGAAATTCCATGACTTCGAGTTGCGAATCTCTATTATAGGACCAATGCCTGAATCTCTGCTTCTTGATCACCCAGAATCAAAGGTTTTCTATACTCAACCGACACAAGCCGTTGCTCTCTTCTCAGCTCTGGACATGGGCAAAGACGCCATTTGTAGAATAGATCTTGCAATGATGATCAAATGACGGTCATGGTCCTTTCTGGTCTCACTGTGGTCTCACTGACATTCACTCAGTGCTCATTCCCACTCATCCAGCAGCACCACCCACGTTTATCCGCCAATACAAAATCCTATTGGCATCCTATGGACCGGTACAAGAAATCATTGATGACTTGCTGGAAAAGGGCATAATTTCGACCCTGCAACAAGCATGTACTCTGCACCATTATGGCCTGTCATAAAACCCAATGGTAAATGGCGCCTGAGCGTTGATTATCAAAAACTAAATCAACAGGTCCCATTGTCTTGGTGGCCGATGACACAATTAGAGCAAGAACTTCCCTCAGTCCGAAACGCTAAATACTTTTCCACCATCGATGTAGCCTCTGGATTCTGGACCATCCTGGTGCAAGCAGAAGACCAACACAAGCTAGCTTTCACCTTCGCAAACCGACAGTATACATTCACTCGGTGCCCCTCTCTCCAGCTGAGTTCAACATTTTCTTGAACAAAGCATACCCTGATGCCCGCGAGCAAGGCACCCTCATATATGTGGACATACTCATGCGTAACCACTCCCTACAGGCACACATTGACGAGATTGATCATGTTCTTGACCAGCTCACAACAGCAGGTGCGAAAATATCACTCTCCAAATGTCAGTGTTGCAGAACAAAGGTGAATTACGTCGGTCTGCTAGTAAGCACCGATGGCATTGGACCACAAGTGAGTCAAGTGCAAGGGGTAACAGACCTCGCAGCACCAACCAAATTTAAGGAAATCAGTAGTTTCTTAGGAGCATGCAACTACTCACATCAGTTTATCGAAAACTATGTGGACCTAGCCACTTTATGACCTACTAAAAAAGGATACTCCATTCACCTGGGGCGAAGCCCAAGAACAAGCCATGCAGGCGCTGAAATCGAAACTGTGCACGGCCCCATGCCTTGCCTACCCTGACAGTAGCAAAGAATTCTACCTAGAAGTGGAATTCTCTGACCACTGTCTCAATTACATGACAAAGACAAACGTGTCATAGCCTATGCTAGTAAAACTATGCTGGCTCCTGAACACAAATATAGTGGCTGATAAAAAGCACTACTAGCAACTGTGTGGGCAGTCAAACATTTCTCCAGCTACCTAGGTGGTCAGAAGGTGATTGTTGAAACTCATCATCAGCCAGTCACTTTCCTGAACAGCCAACGAATTTGAGAGGGTGTAGTAACTAACGTTCGAGTAGCCTCCTGGCTAATGGCTCTCCAAAGCTTTGACTTGGAGGTATGTTACGCACAAAACTAGAAGAGCCCTCTAGGCAAAGGCCTTGCCTCCTGCAGGGGATGCGAAGGTGACATTCCTTCCCAAGTGCCACAGACTCCGGAAACCCTCGTACCTACCATGGCTAACCACCACTACTTCAACCCTAACACATGCAAAGACCTTGTCACTGCATATGTAGATGGTTGTTTGTTCCGCCGAAAACACACCCTATTTGCAGGGATGGGTATTGTCGGTATAAACGGGTGGCCTCACGAACCCCTAATGTTCAAATTGGGTGCTCAGTCCTCCCAATATGCTGAAATAGCAGGAATTCTCATCACAATTCAGTCTGCGGTCCAAAAAAGGGTAAAAACGTTGGTGATCTGCACAGAATCCAACTATGCGCGCCTAAGCTTCACATGCCACTTGAAACTGTGGAAAACCAACAACTACACCACATCAAACAAAAAGCCAGTCAAACACAAAGAGCTTTTTGCGGCGTGTGAACACTTGGTAGACACACATGACCTGCAGATCTACTGGAAGAAAGTGAGGGGCCACTCCTGAATCCTGGGAGATGACAAAAAATTCAATGACCAGGCAGATAGTTTAGCCAAACAAGGGGCCCGCGAAGGCACATCATGGACATTCGATCCCTCCCTTTATCCAAACCCATCCAACATCGATGTCCTAGCTATTACATGGTCTTGAACTGTAGCGACAGTGTCACCTGCCAATGCTAAAAGTACCATTGTCTCCATTAACCCTGCTTTTTCTAACGCCGACTTAGTTACTCGCCAAGCTCGGGACCCGTCCATTTCTAAAATGCTTATGCATGTCTCTGACCCATCTTCATGTCCCATCTCGGCTCAACATCTTGACACCATACCAGGTCTTAAAGACCTATACAGCACCAGAGTGTCCCTCCAAGTTCATGCCACTGACTCGCACACTTCACCTGCATTCGTGGTTCCTCAGTGCCACAGGGGGGTGATGCTGATGCACACTTATGACTCCCCATCTGCGGGACACAAAGAGGTCAAAGCAACACACCATGCACTACGGCAGGTGGCCCCACATGGTAAAAGATGTGGCAGATTACATTAAAGGCTGTCTGGTATGTTGCCAATTTCAACCCTCAAATTCTGTTCATAGAGCCCCCTTGCAAAAAAAAAAAGGGTTATCGTTCCCTTGGTCAAACCTCCAGATAGACTGGGTTGGACCACTCACCTGAACAGTAAAAGGTAACAAGTACTTCCTCACAGTTACGTGTGCATTCACCAAATGGGTAGAATGCCTTCCCGCACCGAATGACATAGCGCTAACCACAGCCTACTTACTAATGAGCGAGTCAACGGAACTGTTGTTAGCATGCTGAAAAAGTATGTAGCAACAAACCAGCGAGACTGGGATGTTAAGCTACCCCTTGTACTGATGGCCATACGTGCGACACCACATGATGCGGTTGGAGTCTTACCCTTTGAGTTGATGACAGGGAAACAGATGACTCTGCATCTACATCTGTTATATCAGCCAGGTGAAGCTAGCATAGAAGTAGCCTACACCACCCATCAGTATATGGAGGATCTGCAGAAATATCTCAAAGCCACTTTCGCCTTTGCCCAGCAGAAACTGGAAAAAAGTGCAGAAGGTCGCAATGCATACTATGATCACAAGGCATCCCATGACAAATAGGGGACAAAGTGTGGTACTACATCTTTGTCTAACCTGTTGGAAGGTCGCGAAAAACAGGAGGGAATCTGGCCTGCAAATTCCTACCCCGATGGTCCGGTCCCTATGAGATCACCGACAAACTGTCCCCCGTTGTGTACCAGATCAAAATCAACAAAGGTCAGGGCAGTGCTGAGCTCAAATGGGTCCACCACAACCAAACCAGGCCACATAAAACCCCCATGGGACTTGTAGGGGACACTAACGTTTGTGTTAGGTCATAAACAATAGAACCAAAGGCAAGAAGGGTGTTGGGTAACAAACAACTACAGCCTTCTACTCACACCTTAGTTCTACTATCTCCCCTCTTCCTCTCACTCTTCAGCAGGCAACAAGCTTCTAACCAGACTGAGGACACTCAGGGTGCAAGATCCTAGTCTCTCATCGTCAAATATTGTAGAGTGTTTACCCTAGACATATCTATTCATGAGCATTTCTCCCGGTAGGATGGCCCCACTGCTCATTCTCCTGATCGTCGGCTCCCTAGGAACCATCATGCTCCCTGAAGTGATGGAACCGGGTCCTGACTCTGGGATAATACTGAAGGACCAGCCAGGACTGCTAATCACTAATTGTCGCCTCCATACCCAGAGAGTATTCGTACGGTTGAATCCTGCCGAAGCATGTAGGAAAAACCTATCGATAACCGCCTTGCAAACTGGCCGAAATGGAGCTAGATGGACTGAGGAAGCTATCAGCCATACTGAAGCTGACGTAACTCATATGCTCCACCAGCTACAAAAGTTTACCGTAACGCAATCAGAATTAAGTGGTTTTAACAAATGATCTAAACGTTTCATAGGGGGATTGCTAATGGCGGTTGCAACTGTGGGATCACTACTGAGCCTCAGAACGTCCACTGTCAAACGTCAAGTAGGGGAATTGCAGGCTGAAATTCCAAACATTAAAACCCAAATAAACAAGCAGCAACAACACCTGCAAACAATTGGGCAAACCCTACAAGGCACCGTCGTAGTATTCAATGCTCACAGTGTCACTTTGAACAAAATGCTCCAGATGGTTAACCCTTTGCTTTCAGTAGTACAACTTGACCTTTGTGAATATGCTATTGTCTGATATGCTACAAGAAATGAGCTCCTCTGTGCATAACCTAGCCATGGGGAGGATTCCTTCCTATCTGGTGCCTATATCCTTAGTACAGGAGATTCTGTCTACAGCAACTCGAGAAGTAGTCACTGATCTCCAGGCCCACCTAGCCTATACCTTAGGTAGCGCCATCCCAATTTATGTCAGTCCTCAAGACAGAGAATTAGCATTCATCATTAACATTCCCATAATGGCGCCTGAAAACATCTACCGTTTGAAAGATGTCATTAACGTTGGATTCTGGCAAGATTCTGCCTATGTATGTGTAAAGATAACACCTCTTTTAGCATACCAGGATGATAACCCTGATCTATACTTGGTGCCTAACTTGCTTATGTGCACACTCACCAAAGACATCCACTACTTGTGCCCTAGCAAACCTTTTATTCGTGACAGCGCAAATGGGATTTGTGGCCTTAAGCCTATGATGAGTAATACTCAGTGCCCGGTGGTCGTCACACCTCGACATTTGGTAACCAGTACCCAAGCTGAGATTGTTGGAAACTGTTGGTTGGTTAACACCCCCTTTAGAGAGGCCCTACTAACCTATTAAAAAAAAGGGGCCTCAGAAAGGGTACCCCTTCCTATCCAGACTTTCTGGGTAGACGTAGTACAGCCTGTCACATATGCATGGTCCACTTCAGACACCTTACTAGTTACACTGGTAGGATTAGGATATCTTTTGACCTTTGGTATAACTTGGTTCTATTTCAAATACACTCGAGCTCTACAGAGCAGGTTAGAAACTCGGTCTAATAAAATGGTTAAGTTTGTTAGACATAAGAGAGCCCAGAGAGGTGATCCCCCAAGTTTTAGATATGAAGCTGAAGGCAATGGCGAAGAACCAGCTCTCGAGGCTGTGTTTGAACAAGACCTACCCATAAGTAATTAGAATCCCTTCAGCATGCAAACATCAACACTCAATATGCACCCATACACTTATAGGAAGACATCAGCTCTGAAAATGTGTTTGAATGTGCTTTCTGATCTCACCTCCTTCCACAGCAAAAGTTCTTTTCAGCTCCATGCTCCCTACCGGACCATAAAACTGGAAAAGGGGGGAATGTAGTGGAGGATGGATCCAGATCAAGAAATGAAAAACACTAGGATTCAAACTTTGACTTTCGTTCATCAAGACCTAACATTCCCCAGAATGTGTGTGTGCTAGCAGCCACGCACACCCCTGGGGTGGGATGTTTAATGACTATAAAACCCCCTTCTTCAGGACCCTGACAGGCTCAGAAGAGGATCCAGATATGGACACTAAGTCGTACCCCCAATTTTATGACTCCATTAAGCCTAAAAGATCAATCAGAGCCTTGGAGACCTGGATTAAAGAACCCCCAGCTTTTTATCACCCTCAGCATCTGACTGCCGAACATTATCTTATCGGCAGATGGCCCCAGGACTGGCTAAAGGTGACCTCGCAACGCGAGTTCAAACCAGACAAACAGCATGGACCAACAGAGCACCCCAAGTGGACATTTGCGAAATCATATGCCTGGGGAATCACATTATTCCTCTCCCCCAAAAGAGAATTATCTTATGTTTCTGCTGAAACTAAGCACGTATTATGCAATGTATTATTAATGTTATCTCCTGTTATTCTCAGGTGACTGTCTACTAACTAATCGAGTGATGTGAATTAATGTTTTAATCAAGAAGAAAGATTCCTGTCGCAATTTAGAAAAATGAATTAATCTCTAACATCTAGAATAGTTGATTATATATATAAATCTGGGCTCTCATGCACCTGAGACGTGCCACAGACTGATCGACTCCATGCCACGCCACATTGCTGCAGTAACTCAGGCAAAAGGAGCCCCAACAGTATTGAGTGTGCTATACATGCTCATACTTTTCAGTTGGCCAGCGTTTCTAAAAATCATTTTTTGTATTGACTTAAGTAATATTCTAATTTTCTGAGATGCTGAATTTGGGGTTTCCATTAGTTGTCAGTTATAATCATCAAATTAAAAGAAATAAACACTTTAAATATCAGTCTGTGTTTAATAAATGAGTATAACATACAGGTTTCACTATTTGAATGAAATTATTGAAATAAATCAACTTTCAACTTTTATCAACTTTTATTATTATTTTCCTCTGAAACCCTTTTATGCCTTATGATCCATCTGAGGGTCAGGACCAAGGATTTGAAAATCCCTGCTCTAAGGGTTGAATGGACTCAGACCTACCGTATGGTGGGGGAACAACTGGGCCACAACCATAAGGAGCATACACACGAAAGCAAACACACACACATATACTTCACATGAGGTATCATTTTAATCAATTTTGTCCCCAAAATTTAATGATTTCTAATTTTAGCCATTATCCAAATGTCCAAACACACAACGCTAGCATATATTACCACTGAGATGTGTTAATATAGCCACAGCTTCATTACAAACTACTGCAAACACGGTCACTGGACAACTTAAAATTCTTGGAGGATAAACATAACTATTTTAAGTAATTACCTGTCTATAACTGTTTTAGAGGCTTTGTTAGTTAACACATGCCTGCACTGGGTGAGGTAATGGGAAATGGAGGGCTACCAATAATAATCTGTGGGACTCCCGGCATAGGACAGTGGAGGCATTACGAGGAAACAAACATTTATGCCACCAAGTACCACTGTAACCTTTTTTTTTTGCGTGTTATTAGCCATACACCACATGGCCCCAACTTTAATGCCTTAAAAGGAAATTTTTCAGTACAGGTGACCTGAAGAATTACAGAATTACCTGGTGTAAAATATGCAGGGGCTGGTGGAAATAGAGGAAGCACTGGTCTGGTCATGGTAACACTTCGTTTCCCTCGATGAAAGCTATTTGTAGTAGCTGAATTTACCTATAAGAGTAACAAACAGAATATAAACTTAAATCTTCAGGAGATTCGTTAGAAAGTATATGCAACAACACATAGCACTGTGTAATGTGGTATTATAAATTGTTATGTATAAAATGGACAAATGCATTAAACAAAAAGAAGCACAATGTCTTGATTAACTTCATCTGAAGTAAGAAAATGATGTAAATCTGACTTTAAGTTATGATATTACTATTGGATTTTTGCAGGCCTGATGCTGAGTCTTAGGCCAGTTACCTTTGTGTAAGACCTCTTCCTTTTGTTGCTGTTTGTACTGTGCATGGAAAAGAGTCTTTCTATTGCTTACAAATAGTACATTTTAAAGAGCTTGATTGGTCAGCATTAACATCCTCTCTCTTTAAATAATCACCATAATTTGATCATGAAAAGCAAGGTCAGCCAAAGTCTGACTGCCAAAGGTACATTTACCTTTGGACCATTTACCTTTATGTGTGTTTACTCCTCTGTATTGAGACAGATATGTGGAAACAAAGATCAAGATGGTAGGTAATACTCATACCTCAATGACAAAGCGCTGCTGTTGGCTTTCTCCATTCTCTGTGATTAAGTCGTATGAAAGCCCTCTCCTCTTTTCATTCAGTTCCATGACTGGGATTTTGCCATGGGCTGTGAGTACAGGACCCTGACTTTTACCCTGGAAACCAGAAAAATATACAGCATTATATATGTTTACTGGTAACACCTGGCAATTTGTACCAACATGTTTGGGCATGGTTTACTAAGGCCGTCCACAAGGTTGTAAGAAGTCTTATATACACACTGCAGAAAATACTGGGACAGTGTCAGTTAATTCATTCATTCATTCATTATCTGTAAGTGCTTATCCAGTTCAGGATCACGTGGGTCCAGAGCCTACTTGGAATCATTGGGCGCAAGGCGGGAATACACCCTGGAGGGGGTGCCAGTCCTTCACAGGGCCAATTTCAGTTCATCTTTCAGTTAATTTACTATTCAGATTTACTGGATTTCCTGTCCAGTTTTGATATGGCAGTGGCAAAAATTAAATTAGTAGTTGCCCAGAAAAGCTATTGAATCTGAAATGGATGGAGTCTATGAGGGAAAGAAACCCAGCATTTTACCATGGCTGAGGAAGAGCTCTTTGTGTTGTTGTTGATAGAGCTTTTGGAAATAGTCTCCACTTTCCTCTGAATGTCTGACTTGTGCTCAGCAGTCAAAGAGCTTACATCAGTACCTTCAAAACAGCACATGACCATTAGTGTCAGTTGACCAGCTATTGAAAAATTAAGATGGAAGAGGGAAAAAAAATGATGTGCATTCAGTTTATCCTCTTGCTTCTAGTTTCTTGCAACGTTTCATCCGCACAAAGTCACTTCTTAGACATCCCTGCTGAATCCCAAACACAATTTCAAAACCATCTGAAAAAGGCCATGTTAAATAAGTCATAGGCTTAACTCACATGAAAGCACCAACCTACTGCTAATTTCAGTTCCATGGCAGGTTTAGCTAAAGGAAGAAGATCCATCTGGAGGAACTTGTGAATCTGGCGAAAAGCTAGCAGTCATAATGCATGCTGAGAAGGGAGAGAACTTATGGGTATTTCACTCTCTTTTATTTTTTTCATTGTCGTATATATATTATATTTGTGAGACAGAGGGAATACTAACCTGTGCAGTGTGGGTAAGAAGCTCAGCCTTATCGTTTGTCATGGCTGATAAAGTGTCTACCTGCTCTTTTTCACATGGATCACGTAAGCCAGGCCCACCTGCAAAGTGAAGAAACTAAAGAACTACAAACAGTAAGTGCAATAATGTTGGGACTGTTTGTATGAAAAAAAACGTAAAACAAATCAATTAGTACTGTTACTTTAATTCCCAAAAAATGTTATTGTTACAAGTAAAGACACCTAGTGATTTAGCTTTGAAATAAAATCATGCAAGTTTTATCCATTATACAATTTGTTAGTTGCACAAACTTATAGGTCTTGAATACGACTGGTGTTGTTATTTTAAAATAGGCATAGGCATTCTTGAAAAAGAGGTCATCTAGATGGCAACAGCCTAGCAGCAGAATGCCTGATGAAATGCAACTCAGGACTCTACGGAGAGCTTCGCTGGGCCCCAGTGGCCTGTAACTTGTGGCAACAGATTTCTCACACATCAATTCCAATGTCTGAGGGGAGATGGAATACAGATTTTGCACAACAGCTGAACACATTCTGATGAATTGAGTCTAACCATGCGTTCCCACTAGCAGGCAACAAAGCGATAAGCATCCAGTCATTTCCAATGAAAGAACGCTATTTTTGTAGCCGTGATGACAGAGCGACAACCAATAAACCAAGATTTTCTCAACTTTATGCAATGAGTTATGACGCAGTGAAGCAATATTCTAAACGACTGGCTGCAAAAAATTCTGTGAACCAATCACAGACACAGGGTCAGCCAGCTTCTGCTCTGAACACCCCCTGAACCCCACTGCCTAAATAGTCATTGTCAGAAAAAAAAAACATTGCTTAGTATCTGTCATTTATTATGTCATGATATCATTTTATATTTCTCCTATTAAACTTTCTTAATGAAGGGACCAGGAGAAATTGTTCAAATCTGAAGGTTAATAAGGGTTTTCCCCATGTTCTGAAAGCTTATTTTGGAGATACGCATTTCTGTCTGGCAGAAATAATAAATTCACCCATCCTTTGAGAGGTTCCCAGGCAGGTCTTTTGTTGCATATGTCCCTGAGGATCCGCAAAACTATGAGACAGGACTTCTTACCACTTATTCTGACCTGAAGAAGTCAAACTATATCTTACCAGCATGATATGGCCAATACGAAGTAAAATACAGTTCCAATATTAGACGTCATGCAGCTCAGAAAGGTGAGGCAAGGAGGAAAGGTGAGTGCCAGAGAAACAGTGTTTATGTCAGTTTGGGCCATTCATAGGTGGGATGAAATTTGTTTGATTTTGCAGCCCAACTGGACAGCACTGGATTGTCAATTTGAAATCAGTTTAAATAGTTCCAGACCGTGAATGGGTTTGAAATTTCTTGTATTTGTCTGTGACCAAGGCTACAAAAACACATAGTGCAAATAGATGGCCAACCTGGAACCATTTGGCATGTCGCAGAGAGGCCAGAGCAAGGAGGCATCTCTGCTGGTCCAGCAGATCAGATGGATCTTTTGCTTTTGTGTTTTCCACTGGTGAGAAGAACAGAACAGGACAGACACAAAGACAACAGATTTGCCATAAGCTTTTCTGTCAGGACACACTGGCAGAAAAGTGGAGTACTACAGTTAGGATCCCCAGCAAGTCAAGAGATACTATTTCATGCAAGCCAGAAAATTGATTGTTAGCCAAATGTGGAAAAAACTGGAATACCGCCACCCTTAAGATTTGTTACAGTGTCCACCAAACTCTCCTCTTAAGTAACATCCTTCATATTTGTGCTACCAGATAACGATGTTCAGATTTTCCTGTTATTGTTCATTGTTTAAATAAATGTAGATCACCTTAAAGTCAACATAAATGTAACTGTCTGCGTTCCAACTGTGTACTATATACTAATATCATACATTATATTTAAAGTACTAACATTTAGTACACAAAATATTAATATACACCTTTTCTTACTAACAGGACATGTCAAGGCATGTTTTTTCAAAGACTCAAAAACGTAGTGCTCATTTATAAAATAGTGCACTGTATGTCTAATAGTATTAGTTTTATAATTTGTGAAATGTACTATGTAGGGAGTACAGCACTAACTGGGACAGCCAAATTTTTCCAGGTTTTGAAGAGCAATAATTTGTTGTGTATGTTGTTATACTCACATTTGACACTTTTAGCGATACTTAAACTCTAGTTAGAATTAGTGCGTAATTAGGACACTACTGTTTCAGTAATATAATCTAATAAATAAATATGTAGTAATAACAACAACATGAAGATATGCCTGTGCCATTCTCACAGCAGATTTGTGCTGAGGAGATTTTCCTTCATTTGATGACAGATTGAAAATTTAGACACAACTTCAAAAGGTGAGAGGCATGTGAAACGTTATTGCAAACAGTCAATTCTATACAACTTTTGGAAAAGCTTTAGGGTGAGCTATTTTTGCTAACTCAAGATGCAGATCAGTGATTTCTGCAGTGAGCAGGCCAAATGTGATAACATGGGGAAGGACAAAAAAAAAAGAATAAAAAAAATACCAGCAAGGGGCCAGAAACCACACTGCAATATGTAAAACACCCCCACATGGCATTATACCACCAGGTGTTTTCCAGAGTTAAGCAGAGAATTGTGGCCTTTTTCTTGTTTTGTTTAATAGCACAATGCTGGTATTTTTGTTATGTTGGTCACGTTTGTCATCTCAGGAAACTCACCTGAGAGAACCAACATTCTTAGTAGCCTGCCTGTTCTCTGAATGACAGTTGAAGGTCATGAAGTGCTATGGCATTTTAACTATGGCCTGTAAATACAACCTTATAGCCATACCACCCACCCAACATTCAAAACACCAAAGCCCTCTGGAACCACACCAAGATGCAAAAGGATTCAGCATTGAATGTAAATTTTTATACGATTAGGATATTTCAAGCAAGTAGACAGGCAAATCAATGAGAACATTAACATTTAAAATAAGTCAAATTTCCAGTGTCTCAGTGAAAGAGGAATTAATGAAAGTAAAGGATAAAGTAGATCCCAGATCCCAGGGTTTCCTCTCCAAAGACCAGCTGTTGTGGTGCAGGTGGTACCAAGTAAGGTGCCAAAAAGGCTCTCATCTTGAGGTGACATGATCAGTAGCTGTTTGTATGTTCTTTTTCTGTTTTATAATAATAAAAAGTTTACTGCATGATGAATTCATGATTCAGTGATGATTTCAGTGGGCAATGCATGGGTCTTTCTGACATCTCAAAAACAAGGCCATTTTGGCCCAGGATCTTACGGTGGAGATTTTTTTCTAACTCTTAGAGGAAAGGTTTTCCCCTTCTGCTCCCGAGGATTACCCCCTCAGGTCCGGAGAAATTTTTGGAGGGGGGTTGAGGGTAGGGGCTGTTAGCCTTAAACCGCAGGACATGAGATGTGAGGCTAACAGGGGCGCATCCCTGGGGGAATTATGGTTGAAGAAGTCCCTCAAGAGTGTGCCCATCAGTTCCCCTAAACCCGCAATAACTCCAGCACGAGCAGCACAAGCCTCTTCCTCCGTGCACGTCGTAGCAGGTCCCCCTGCATCCATCGCCGCAGGGCCCCCGGTATCCAAGGACGTCATTGCAGTCCCTCCTAACCTCCACGAGAAGCTTGCAAGCCTCTATGCCCGTCTGGATGTCCTTCTAGGACGACACCACCCAGCCGCTCCTGTCCCAGTGAAAGAGGCGCCTCCAACCGCTCCTGTCCCCGTGAAAGCAGCGCCTCCAGCCGCTCCTGTCCCCGTGAAAGCGGCGCCTCCAGCCGCTCCATGGCCGCACCTGCTCCAGAGAAGTTGGCTTCCACGGATGCACCTGCTCCAAAGAAGGCGGCATCGGCTGCACCTGCTCCAGAGAAGGCGGCATCGGCCACACCTGCTCCAGAGAAGGCGGCATCGGCCGCACCTGCTCCAGAGAAGGCGGCATCTGCCGCACCTGCTCCAGAGAAGGCGGCATCTGCTGCACCTGCTCCAGAGAAGGCGGCTTCCTCAGCTGCTCCTGTCCCAGCGGAGGCGGCTTCCTCAGCCATTCCTGTCCCAGCGAGGGCGGCTTCCTCAGCTGCTTCTGCACCCATGACTGTGGCTGCAGCCGCTTCTGCACCCGTGACTGTGGCCTCGGCCCCATGGACTTCTAGGCCGATCCCCAGAACTGTGCCCAGGCTGGTACCTCGGACAGCCCCACAGACTTTTGCCAGTCCTGAGCACCCTCCAGTTGTTTTGGTTCCCCTGTCTGTTCCTGTCCTAGTTCCTGTCTCTGTCCTCGTCCCTGTACCTGTGTCTGCCTTGGTCTCTGCTCCTGTCCCTGTCACTGTGTTTGTGTCTGTCCCCATAAATGTCCTAGTCCCAGTTCCCCAGCCAAGTCCTGTCCAGTCCCCTGTTAATAATCCAGTCCAGTTCCTGTTTCAGTCTAGTGTCTTGTCACCAGTCTCTTCTCCTGTCCAGTCTCCAGTCCAGTCCGTTTCAACCCTCTGTCCAGTCCCCGCTTCAACCCTCTGTCCTGCCTCGTGTCCAGTCCCAGCACCCAGCCTCAGTCCAGTCACCCATCCTGTCTCAAGCCTCAGTCCTGTCCCCTGTTCAGTCACCTGCTCCTGTCCAGACTTCTGTCTCTAGTCCCGTCCTCAGTCTTGTGTCAGTTCCTGTCCAATGTGCAACCCCAGTCTCCTGTCAAGTCTTGTGTTTCCACTCCCATCCTGTCTAGTTCGTTCCAGTCTCTAGTCCCGTCTCCTGTTTCATTGTGTAAGTTACCTGTCCAGGCTCTTGTTTAGTCTCCTGTCACTACCCTTTGTCAGTCTCCTGTCCAGTCCCGAATCCAGTCTCCTATTTCCTGTATTTACCATTCGGTCCTGACGTGTCCCCAGTTCCTGTGTTTGTTCCTATCTTGTCCTGAGTCCTGTCTCCTGATGGTTCCTTGTCTTGTCTTAGTCTGTCTTGTTTTCCATGCTCTCTCCTGCACCAGCTCCTGGGGGTTCTAGGTGTACGCATCCCGGAAGTTGCGTGTTCAGGAGGGGGCATCTGTCACGCCCTCATCCTGTCATGTCTGTTTTCCCTGCCATGTGCTCTCTCTGCACATGGCTCTGTTTGGTATTGTCCTTGTCTCCGCCTTTGTTCCGCCTCCTTGTCCGTCATCCTCATTATCCGTTTCAGGTGTGTCTCATCTGTTGATGTATTTAAGTCCCCTTGTGTCGCTTCCTGGTATTGGTTATTTGTTTTGTGTTATTTCAATTCCAAGTCGTGTTGTTCTAATTTCTAGTCAGTTGTTCCTTGTTTTCGTTGCCTCATTTCATGTTGTTATTTCAAGCCCTTTCATTTATTCAGTCGCCGTGTTTGCCCTCAAGTTCGTTTGTGTTTGTTTTGTTCTTTCATTAATAAAATCACTGTGTTTTAGCGTTTGCGTCCGCCTCCGTCAGTCCGCCGTCTGTGAATCATGACAAACAGTGAAGATTTAAGAGGAAAAAAAAAGAATGATTGTTTGGAAAAAGGAACTGTTTATTTCAAAATTATATCTACTTTCAAAAGCCGTTATTTTTTTATTACAATTAAAGTTTTGACACAAATCTAATTCAATAATTCAGAGCATTTTGTATTACAGAGTTCTGGTGGAGATCTCTTTCAACACACTTTCAATGTGAATATGCTTATCCTATAAAAACCCTATGGGAAAATGGAACAACTCTAAAGCTTTGTTTAGCATATTTAATGAAATTAAATATTTCACCAGTAATGTTGCCAATCCTACAAACATGCCATCCTTACATACTGCAGGAGTTAGCGATAGTTAATAAGAAGTGGCTACTCATAAAACGAGTCCGAAAACCAGTAAGAAATAAAGGTATGGTGATACAGTGTCCTAAATTTTGTATGTTGTCCTGGTCTAGTCAGTAAAGTCTAAGGTTATGCTGATTTTGATTACATATCTCAGAATTAAGATGTATATTTTAAAGTATACTGCTGATACTTTTAAAAACTGTATCATTGACAACATTCTCTGTATACTTTAAAAAAGTCATTAGAATCTTGCAGTGTTAATGATGTTTTAATTACTCTTCAAATTCACTCACATTCATCTGAAACATCAACTCTAAATAATAACCATTATAAACTGCTCCTCTGCAAAGTATTTACAAATACACATTTCCAATACAGAGGTCGCCATATCCCCAAAAGTTCCACCGTTACTCTTTAACACATTTAACATTCTTAGAATCAAAGATCACATAAAACCTAAAGTATTATAATATTTTGAATTAATACACTCCTGTCGTGTTCACCACAGATGAATACAAACATTTTTTCACGTGAACAAGCGAAGTTTTGCTCTCCTTGAAATTTCTCCTTCAATTTCGTGATTAAAACAAGCCACTTTTTTCCGCATGTACCTGCTATCTCTCTAATTCAGCTCACCCCTGCACTGACTCATTGACTGACTGACGCTCACAAGGCTTGCAGACGCGGAATAAAACGAAGGTAACGTGTCTGTCCGGGTTCACTAAGACGCTGCGTAAAATGGTAAACACTGGCGTTCCGTCCACAGCCACTGCAGCAGCGTTCACTCTCACTGCAATTAGGAGTTGATAAGTGCAGCAGCAGCTCCGAGTAAAGCGCTATCAAACTACACACTGCAGCAGAAGAGCTCAAGCTCATAACTCCTTTAAAGCACTTACCAGTTCAACTCTCAGGAATGGAGGCGGGAAAAACGGCGGGAATTTCGCTTTTTATCGAGCCAGGTGTTAACTGTGTCTTTCTCAATGACTAGTCTGTCCCTCTCACTGTCTGTCTGTCTGTCGCTCTCTCTCTCTCTCTCTCTCTGCGGCGGGCGCAGGCGTAGGCGTGTTGGAGCAGAAAGTGCTCATCTTGCACCAATACTTCTTTCTGTGTTTGTTCCTTTTTTTCTAAACTAAAACATTTCAAGACTAGAATTACAGAGAGAAAAAAAAAAGATTGATTCACAAGTTCAACCTTAAATGTTTACATTCATTCATTCATTCATTCATTATCTGTAACCGCTTATCCAGTTCAGGGTCACGGTGGGTCCAGAGCCTACCTGGAATCATTGGGCGCAAGGTGGGAATACACCCTGGAGGGGGCTCCAGTCCTTCACAGGGCAACATACACACATTCACACCTACGGACACTTTTGAGTGGCCAATCCACCTACCAACGTGTGTTTTTGGGCTGTGGGAGGACGTGTTTTTGGGCCTGCTGTGCCACCGTGCCGCCCCTAAATGTTTACAGGAATCCTTTATTTTCTTTATCTACACTATTTTTATAAGAAATACTGATTTGGATTATGACATTATTTAGACAGGCCATTTTATTTTCATCCAAAATCTACTAGATATAAAAATAAGACTAAATTATACTTCCACAGACCCTTGTTGTTAAGGGCTTGCTTCATCTGAGTTTCCACCAAAAGCTGATGAAAAGGGGTAATCTAATGGCTTACCAAATATAGTCTTGCCCATGCATTTTTGATGACTTTCTCAGTGAGTTGGACATCCAGGAAGAATTGATTTTTGTTTGAGACAAGGTCAAAGAGGGCAGAACTGCACAACGTACTGATAATACGGTCGTAAGTGTACACAGAATAAACTCTGTCACAAATCATTACTCTTCATTGCTGAAACAATATAAATCTGGCTTTTCGTAGACCATCTTTTTTGGAATTATTTACAAACCGGATTCCAAAAAAGTTGGGACATTAAACAAATTGTGAATAAAACCGGAATGACATGATGTGGAGGTGCCAACATCTAATATTATATTCAGAATAAAACGCAAATCACAGATCAAAAGTTTAATCTGAGTAAATGTAACATTTTAAAGGAAAAATATGTTGTTTCAAAATTTCATGGCATCAACAAATCCCAAAAAAGTTGGGACAAGGCCATTTTTTACCACTGTGTGGCATCCCCCCTTCTTCTTACAACACTCAACAGATGTCTGGGGACAGAGGAGACCAGTTTCTCAAGTTTAGAAATAGGAATGCTCTCCCATTCATGTCTAATACAGGCCTTTAACTGTTCAATCGTCTTGGGCCTTCTTTGTCGCACCTTCCTCTTTATGATGTGCCAAATGTTCTCTATAGGTGAGAGATCTGGACTGCAGGCTGGCCATTTCAGTACCCGGATCCTTCTCCTACGTAGCCATGATGTTGTGATTGCTGCAGAATGTGGTCTGGCATTATCTTGTTGAAAAATGCAGGGTCTTCCCTGAAAGAGATGACGTCTAGATGGGAGCATATGTTGTTCTAGAACCTGAACGTAGTTCTCTGCATTAATGGTGCCTTTCCAGACATGCAAGCTGCCCATGCCACAAGCACTCATGCAACCCCATACCATCAGTGATGCAGGCTTCTGAACGGAGCGTTGATAACAACTTGGGTTATCCTTGTCCTCTCTGGTCCGGATGACATGGCGTCCCAGTTATCCATAAAGAACTTCAAATCGTGACTCATCTGACCACAGAACAGTCTTCCATTTTGCCACACTCCATTTTAAAAGACCCCTGGCCCAGTGCAAATGTTTGAGCTTGTGGAGCTTGCTTAGAAATGGCTTCCTCTTTGCACTGTAGAGTTTCAGCTGGCAACGGAGGATGGCACGGTGGATTGTGTTCACTGACAATGCTTTCCGGAAGTATTCCTGAGCCCATTCTGTTATTTCCTTGATAGTGGCGTTCCTGTTTGAGGTGCAGTGACGTTTAAGGGCCCGGAGATCACGAGCATCCAGTAGAGTTTTACGGCCTTGACCCTTACACACAGCAATTGTTTCAGATTCTCTGAATCTTTTGATGATGTTATGCACGGTTGATGATGATAACTTAAAAGTCTTTGCTATTTTATGCTGGGTAACAGCATTCTGGTATTGCTGCACTATCTTTCTGCGCAACAATGGTGGAATTGGTGATCCTCTTACCATCTTGGCTACAGAGAGACACTGACACTCTGAGAAGTTCTTTTTATACCCAATCATGTTGTCAATTGACCTAATTAGTGTTAATTGGTCTTCCAGCTGTTCGTTACATGCTCAATTTCCTTTTTCCAGCCACTTATTGCTACCTGTCCCAACTTTTTTGGGATTCGTTGACACTGTGAAATTTTGAATCAATGCATTTTTCCGTTAAAATGTTACATTTACTCAGATTAAACTTTTGATCCGTCATCTATGTTCTATTACGAATAAAATATTGACATTTGCCATCTCATTCAGTTTTATTCACAATTTGTTTAGTGTCCCAACTTTTTTGGAATCCGGTTTGTATATTCCAGAATATTTGGCAGGGTTAAAAATCAATACTTGACAAACAGACAGATTTTACTTTGGTTGAGAAGCATCAGAGAGTAGGAGCTTCAGAGATTAAAACACATAAAGCTCTTTTCTGCTTGTGTGTAATCCCTCCATCATGAAATGGGACATCAGATCATATGTATGAGGTCTCATAATTGATAATGTTCTCACAGTGATCGCACATGATGGTGAAACAGATTGCTCTCAGTTGTTGTCTTAAAGTGTGATTTAACCATTTATTTCCTTTACTGAGCCATTTCTACACTGAATAAAAGAAATGGGCACTGTCAGCTGTCATAAAGCAAAGCCCATCACCAGATTTTAGAGTAGAATTCTGAATAAAGGGTGCCGTCCTGCCATCTAGTGGCAGAAAGTCGAAAGCCTAACACATGCAGGAGGGGCTAATATGGAATAATATGAGAGGGTTTTATATGAGAGAAGTTTTTTTTTAATGTAATTTAACAGCCTTAGTACATTTAGTTTATTTACAAACAGAAAAACATCCATTACTGAAAGTATGCTGTTGGACATCCACTGAAATGGTTAAAACTGCTGGGCACAAATCATTTTCAGGTACCAGTTTGAAGAGGTCAGTGATTGTTTTGGAGCTGCTGTTTCCTTTGACATTAAGAAAAGATAAGAGGCAGTTAATAAATATACACCAATCAGCCATAACATTATGACCACCTCCTTGTTTCTACACTCACTGTCCACTCTCTCCTCTCAACTGATTATACAGGAGCACTTTGTAGTTTTACAATTACATACTGTAATCTGCCTGTTGCTCTTCATACTTTGTTTGCCCCTTTTCACCCTTTTCTTCAATAGTTAGGATCCCTACAAGACCATGACAAAACAGGTATAATTTGGGTGGTGGATCATTCTCAGCGCTGCGATGGTATTGATGCGGTGATGGTAGTGAGTTGCTCGTCCTCTAGCCCTTCATCATTGATCATTGGACACTGCCCACATGATGCTGTTGGCTAAATATTTCTGGCTGATGGTCTGTTCTCACCTCAGCAGTGGCACTGAGGGATTTAAAAACTCCAGCTGCACTGCTGTGTCTGATCCTCTTATACCAGCTCAGCACATACTAACACACCACCATGTCAGTGTCACTGCAGCGCTGAGAATGGTCCACCACCAAAATCATACCTGGTCTAAGGTTGTCCTCTGGGAGTCCGGACCATTGAAGAACACGGGGAAAGGAGGCAAACAAAGTATGCAGGGCAATAAATGGACTAAGAACTTTGTAATTCTACACTTACAGTGAACGCAGAAACAAGAAGGTATTCATAATGTTTTGGCTGTGTGTAGGTGTTCAACAAAGTATGATACATTTATGCTTCTTAACTTAAGGTACAGAAATCACCTCAGTGACTGTTTTTCAGAGAGTGTGGCGGTGCGAAATGCTCACACGTTGTAATGTAAACTGCATATATTAAGTGTTAGGTACACAATACATAACTTACCTTTGCAGTTTCTGGAGAGAGGTCCTATCTGACATGTGTGTGTTTGATGGCCGTGGGACCAGCCCCAGGTCTCCAGGTTTGTAGTGAGACAGGTGGGAGGTCTTCTTCAGTGGGGGAAGTGGGCTTGTTCTTTAACAGTAAAGAAAAGAATGAGAAATATGACAGCAATGACCCCTTTCTTTCCCCACATAGAGGATTACTTCCTTTACTGGGAAATACAGGTATTGTTTTCTAGGACTGAAAAATATCATTCTAATTTCAAATCAAATCAAATTTATTTCACGTTAGTGTAATGCATCAAATCTCCCCCAAAAGAACCCTTAAAGAGGGTCATGTAGTAATTTTGTAATCACCAAAAAAATGATTACCTTTGCATGCTTGGCCTTGTTGTGAGGACAAATTCAGAGAGTGCAGGACCTTTGCCAATAGCTGCAGCACTATTCAGCACAGACAGTAGCTTTTGCATCATCTGATTTCGCCGGACAAGAACAAGCACTTCTGAGTCTTCTTCTTTAGGGACCTCCTGTAATGATCAAGTAGATTAAAACAACTGTTCATTTAATTTAACAGCTCCATCATTCCACAACTGCCACATCTCTTGTAATATTACCGTCAAGGCTTCCTTTAAAGCCACAGCAGCCTCCTGCAGAACCGTCTCCAGCTGTTCTCGCTGCATGTTCACCTCTTGAAGCTCCTTTTTCAGATGTTCGGCCTCGGCTTGTTTTTGGTTGAGCTTGTCCATAATGGATTCCTGTTCCTCTCTGAGTACATCAATCAATTCATAAAAGAGATATACAATGATTTCCCAGTATGAACGTGATGCCAATAATAATTTGCTTCTTAATTCTCTTCCACCAGATGTTTAGGGAAACAAAACTGTAAATATGTTGTCAACACAAATGATCATATTTTCATATATGACCAGTGTGCAATCACTATAATGGGAGTTACACACATTTTCAAATTTTCTGCAAAGACCTTCCATTAATTCGTTAATAAAAACACTCCAAGCGGTTTTATATGAAATTTGAAATTCTTGAGAATTACTGAATTCACTGATTCTTGAGAATTACTGTTCTCAGTGTTTTTGACAGAAATGAGCAAGGCTTTGTAAAAAGCAGATTTCAACTTTAACACACTGAAAAGCATTGTTTTTATACCTCTGTGTTAGTGTCAACTTAGCTATAACAAAGAAACAAATCAAATGTTCATTCATTCATTATCTGTAACTGCTTTATCCAATTCAGGGTCGCGGTGGGTCCAGAGCCTACCTGGAATCATTGGGCGCAAGGCGGGAATACACCCTGGAGGGGGCGCCAGTCCTTCACAGGGCAACACACACTCACACTTTTGAGTCGCCAATCCACCTACCAACGTTTTTGGACTGTGGGAGAAAACCAGGGCACCTGGAGGAAACCCATGCGGACACTAGGAGCACACACCGACTCCTCACAGACAGACACCCGGAGCGGGAATTGAACCCACAACCTCCAGGTCCCTGGAGTTGTGTGACTGTGCCACTGTGTCGCCCACAAATCAAATATTGTTCTGAAAACTGAAAGCGTTTTGATGTGTAGTGTGTGTCAAAAGAACCCTGTCACGCAGACCCCACCTGAGGTTATCATGCTTTTTCTGTAGTGCAGAGTGGTCCTCCAACAGCTGTTGTTGCACTTGTTTATGTCTAGCAAAGTTTTCAAGCTCAGTTTTCATCTGCTTGCATTTTTCTGTTAGCTGCTTCACCACCTTCAATCAGAAGAGGAAGAAAACTCTTTAATCTGTCAAACTCATTTAGAAAATTAGAGAATTCAGGCTGCCGAAATAGATTTCACTACAAACCTTTTGATTTGCAACACTTTTCTTCGTCATTTCCTCCATTAGAGACTCCGTAATCTCGTTTTCTGTCATGAGCTCTTTCTTTTGGAGTGTCAGAGCATTGTTCTCCTTGTAGAGCTCTTCGTTGTTATATGAGAGATCTCGGAGTTGCGCTGTAAGTGATGCGTTCTCATGGATGGCCCTCTTGGTTGTTTCTGGCATACTCCTCTCTGTGACTTCCCAAAATTCTGCAGCAGCTGTAGCCACACGCTGCAGCATCTCTTTCTTCAGTCTGTAGAGTAATGTATATCACATAGCTTTAAACATAGGAGGGTGAAAATATAAAAATATAAGTTTTGTTCTTAGTCACAACTGTAACCAGTGGGAAACTAAAGGATATGGGAGGACCAGTTCATTCATTTATTCGTTCTTCATTTCTGTGATTAATATATGGCTACGCTGACCTCTCATTGTCCAGCACAGCCTTTTTCTCAAGGTTGTAGATGATTGCCTGGTGCTCCTCTTTCTGACGTTTCATCTGTTCTTTCAGAGATGTCAGTAAGGTCATGAGCTCCTCCTTCTGCACAAGGAACTCCTCCACAGATGCAAGCTTCCCAGCTGGAAATGGAGAAGGACATGAGAGTCATGATTGGAATGAATACCAAATCACAACCCCTTTGCTTTAGCTGGGAAGAATACATTGATAATGCTAATGAATAATGAATATGCCATATTAAATGTATTCAGCAGTGTGTTCAGAATATAGTTTAAAACAGTATAAGACTTGAAATAGAATAAAACCAGTCAGCTTTTATCTTCATGTAATTCTCCTATCAATGTTTCTCAGAATCAGTTGTTTTTGTGATGTATCTCATGCAATGGGCCAAGTCTTCAGAATTGTCCCCCTCCTGGTCTGAGTCTTTCCTATCACAGTTTATCTGAGTGCACAAAGATGAGCTTGAACCAAGTAAAACCGAGCAAAACAAGTGCAGAGAAGCAAGTGTACATTTTTAAATATGCCAGAAACCAGCACAGAGAAGAAAGAGGACTAAAGGAAATGGCACTTGGGCTTTTGTGCAGAACTGAACTGTGGCTGGGACAGCACAGTGCACAATAGGTAGTTTTTGTGTCACACAGCTCCAGGGTCTTAAGGTTGTGGGTTCAAGGCCTGCCTTGGGTCACTGTCTGTAGGAAGTTTTCTCAGTTTGTTTGTATCAGTTGCCTCTGAGAGTTCTGTGCTCCCACAGTCCAAAAACACAAATTGGTAGGTGGATTGGATATGCAAAAAGCATCTATGGGCATGACTGTGCAAGTGTATTTTGCCCTGTGATGAATTGGTGCAGGGTGCATGATGTTTTCCTGCCTTGGGCCCAGTGATTCTGGGTTAGCTCTGGTCCCACCGTGACTCTGACATGGATAAATGGTTGCAGACGTGGAATGAATGAATAAATGAATGAATGAATGAACAAACTGTGGGTCATTATCATTTAAAGGTGATGAAACAGAGCTGTTAAACTGTGGGAGAGCTATACTGTTATTTATTCTAGTGGTGATTTGACTAGAGCATGTATTTAATAAGGTAAAGAAATATGTAAAATGCACACACGTCCTGTTAAACCCCTAATACCAAACTGAGGAGAGTAACTGTATGATACTTCATTTCTGTATTCTGTATACATGAGCAATTCTGTATGTGTATTAGACAGTATGTGTTAGAATAAAGAGCTGCTGAATTTCTTGTAGAATATATGAAGAGCCATTTTGGGCTTAATTTTCTGCTTTGAGATATTAACTGATCAAGGCTGGCTAGGCTAATAAATCAGTTAGACTCTGTGATTTAATACCTAGAGCCATGTTCTCTGAAATTAGCTTGTCCTTGTTCTCCTGGAACTCATGTCGAAGTGTGCTCAACTGCATCTCAAATGACTCTTTCTCTGCATCTTTGGCCAGCTGCAATGCCATGAGCTTCTCTGAGAGATCTGTGAGTTCATCGTCCTTCTGGGCCAAGAAGCGTTTTAGATACTGAACTATGTCCTTCTTCTCTCTCTCTGCATTGTTGTAGTTAGTGGAGAAATCCTTCTCTCTGATCTCCAGCTCATCACATCTGTGCTCATACCTGGGGAGAGAGAAAAGGGGTATAAATAAGATTATTGCAAGTAAAAGGAAGGGTTTCCTGTGATAGCAGAGTGAGTCAGCTGTTGTTCCATAAGGGTGAGGTGCTGCACCTGGTTAATAATTTGTGAATAGCCTATGATCTTGTTCTTGGTTTCATTTTAACTTCCTTATGAGCCGTGCCATAATGATGGACACGTGGATAGTAAAGCAGTTCTGAAGTGAATCTAATATATTTTTTAATAAAATCACTGGAACTGGTTAGGAGTCTTCTGCCAACTACAGCTTGTCTGGTAAGTGTAACTTAGTCTAATCAATTAATTCTGTACTGTTTAAGGTAGTTTAGATTGCTGGATAAACAATGAGCTCCACTAATTACAAACATACAAAGGCAGAACTGGATTAAGTATACTGTCTAGAACAGAAGCACCGTGTAAGGCAATTGTTGGCTTGAGTTTTCATGAGGCTAGCTTGTGAAAAGCTGCTGGAGAGTAAGAACTAAATCCAGCTCTTTTGTCCTCACTTCTCTAACTGCGCCTCCAGGTCTCGTATTTGAGCTATGTAGAACTCTTTGCTGCTCTCGTTTAAACCGTCGTAGGCAGCAGGTTTCTTCACAGACACGGCTGCCTTCGGGGTATTTTCTCCGCTTTTCTTTCTGTTCTTTTTAGAAGACATTGCTCGTCTCTCCTTCAGTCTCAGTAAAGTTTAGGGAAACTCTGTCACTAAACAAATGAACAAATGTCCAGGTTGCGCTGGTTGCCATGGACGGTCATGTGACGCAAGCGGACCCGCGGTGCTCGAGACTGTTCTCTTTTATGACGCACGGATTCTGACAAAACCCCACCTCTTTTCTGGCCGTCATTCTATTCTCCAGCCCGTGTCCAGTGATATTGTAATGTAAAAAACATATTGAATTGTTGTTTCAGGTTCTTAGTGAAACATTATATATTTTTTCCTGCAAGTTGTGAAGAGCCCCTCCATTCAAAAACAATTTGTATTATTTTTGTATTAATGTTATTATTATTATTATTATTATTATTATTATTATTATTAATATTATTGTTATTATTATTATAGTTTAGCTTTGATTTAATATTCATATACAGAATGAAGGCAAAAATGTACATAATATCTAAGCCACTTAAGGCAGAAGGGATTGTAAATATATCACTATGATGAACGGAGATTAGTATTTGGTGAGATGAATATATGAGGGACTTTGAGTATTATTATGGAGTTATTTGCAGTAAGTGTGCCTTCTCTTCTAGTAAAGCTCTACAGGTTGGAACATTGCTGTTACCATATTCATGATATTCAGCCTCAGGAAAATTAGTGAGGTCAGGCCCTGATATCAGACAACACAAATCCCACTTCAGTTCATCCCAAAGCTACTTAATGAAGCACCATCACTCCGGAAACCACAGTTCTATTGGTCCAAAGCCCAGTGCCCAGGGGTCTTTACCCCTCTTGATGAAAACTAGCATTGAACTGGCATTGAATTGGTTGCTTCAGTGCCTGTCCCATTTCATGTCAAACATTTTCTATGGAGATTATACAAACTGTGTACACATATGAATATCTGTGTCCACGATGAGTCTATAACTCCCTTTACTCTCTGAAAACTTGAGCAGTGTTAAGGGCATTTCTTGAAAATACAAATCCATCAGCATCCCAGTGACTCAGGCCTGCATGAGCCAAATGTAAATACAGGTTCTTTACAGTGTAACTAATGTAAAGTAGACATTTTGTTTTGCAATGTATTAAAATGAGAGGCTCTTTTGAGTCTGACTCTGAGCTAACTGCCACTACTAACTTGCTCTCTTACAAAGCAGCTCTGTTATCATTAATGGAAGAGAGAAAGTGTATTTGTATGGTATAGTGGTGGCCTATAGAGCTGATTATTCTCTCTGCTACTTGAGAAGCCTAGACAAAGACTGTGCTGTAAGTTAAAGTTTCTGTCTTGCAGCTCTTCCCTCATGTGAAAAATATGTAAGAAATGTTCCATTTCCTTTTTGATAAGTGATGGCTCCAGAAATGCCTGGAACAGCTTGGATTAAGCTCTGTCTTAAACATCAACCCACTCATTAAAGGGCTTCTGTGAAGTTAGGCAAAATTTCTAGTACATATTTTTAATTCTCCATAAAGTAAGCACATTGACTATAAAAGATACAATCTTTTTTTTCTTTTAGACATAATTTAAACTTGCCTTTCTCCTCTCTCTCTCTCTCTCTCTCTCTCGTGCAGCTGTAATACATCTACTGAGATGAATAAGGCTTTGAATCTAAGACGAGTAAACAAACTGTCCAGCAAAACAAAAATGACTTTTAAAAATAAAAGAGACATTTATTCAGCATGGACTGATACCACAGCCAGCAGCACAGATCTTCTGTTGTAAATAAACAGGGAACTATTTTAGTCATGCGTTGTCTATTGTGATATCCCTGATAATGTATTTTAAAACCGTGACAGAATGAGGCTGGCCAACAGCCCAGGGAATGAACCGATTCAGTTCAGTTTGATTCAGTAGCCAGTGCACATGCGCAGTGTTGCGATCCTTGCAAATGTCAGATTTGACAGACTCTCTCCTGAACAGCGGGGTTTTCACAGCATGGAGCCGAGCACCGAGATTTGAAACCGTACTTTTCAGTTGTGTTTTAACCCCTAAGGTAAGATAAACACGCCTGCCTCCTTATCAGGACTGTTATTCGTATTATTATTATCATTAATATATTGTTATTATTTTTTTTATTATTTTTTTATTGCTGTTGTTGCGCACGCAAACTTTGGTCGAACTTTTATAATGTTCTTTACTCAGTAACGATGATTCTACACTTTTTATCGACACGTATTTTATTTTTATAAATTACATTTATCTGTTCCATTCTGATGAAAGCTATATTTTCCTCAGTTTTAGTCTAGTCTTTCTTAATTATTTCCTAAAGTAAGTAACTATAATCTTTTTATATGTTTATCTTCATTGTTTTCATTGCTCCCTGCCAAGGAGGGTTCTTTCAGGGATGTAAGGGTCCTGTACAACAACTTCATCTCAGAATTATAACATGGAGTATTTAGAAGATTTTGAACTTTAAGATTCTTCACATGCACACATCCTATTATACGTCCATTGAAGAGTTCTTTAAGGAACGACATAGTGTTCTTCAGTTTTTAAAAGAGTGTTGTTCCAGTTTCTGCACTTATATTTTTATACCGTTCTAGTGGGCAGTAACTATTTAAGATATTCAAACTAATAAACATAGCACAAAAAGTAAGGATATTTTTGTTTGGTAGATTATTTCTTTGTTGTAACAATTCCTCTTGGCAAGCGGAATTAACAGGCTTTCGTATCAGATCAGATTTATTGCCCAGAAGCCTTGTTACAACAAAGAAATAATCTACCAAACACAAATTTGTTTATTTTAAATTCATGTTAATTTAAGACTAAATGAAACTTAAGTGACCTACTTAGGGCATTCCTTAATAATAAACTTAAAGTGAATGATGTAGTGGTGTCACGGTGGCGCAGCAGGTAGTGTTGCAGTCACACAGCTTCAGGGACCTGAAGGTTGTGGGTTTAAGACCCGGACCCACCGTGGCCCACCCACAGTCTTCACAGCTGGACCTTTGATCCAGGTTCCATGCCAAGATTTTACTATGGGCGGTTGGTATGACAATATACCTGGCAAGTCAGGTTCTTTAGCAGTTGTAACTTTAGTTTTAAAATTCCTGCTGTCAATTTTAAAATCCCAGCCTGGAACAAGGATCTAAGATCCTAATTTGAAGACCTCTGCTATAGTGCATTGGTCAAGGCGACCTTCAGTGGACAAGAAGGCGAACCAGAACGACAAAGACAGCCAACACTGTGCAGAATGCTGTTTTTCATAAAGGTTTTCTCAGGCACAGAATGCACTTGTTCTGGTGCCATTGCTAAAATCAGTGTTTTAGTCACTTTAATCATATTTTACTGTTCTAATGTAAGATAGATAGTTGATGCCTACTGCACATTTAATTATGGGAATGAGATATTTAATGCATGACTTCATAAATAAAGAGTCTAACTAGTTTTTGAGATGCTACTTTGGTTCTCCTACTCAAGTTGTTGTGGTTGTTTTTGGGAAGGTCCTATTATATTTACTGCATTAACTCATTAATCCAAGTAACAGATCTTTGACTTTAGTATGGATTTATTTTACTCAACTTCATGTAATGTCTTTTGCAGGAATGTTTTAGAAGGTATACCGTATTTTAGGTGTTCATTTGTTTGGCTATTTTTAATTGTACTTATGCTGAGTGCTTAGCTGATCTAAAAGAGCTTTTCTTGACTGTTGTTTTTGACCACTCTGTCTGTGCAGCAAAAGATGGGCAAACATTCAGAATAATAGGTGTTTGTAGTAGTCCTGCAGAGGAGAGAAAGGTTTAAGGAGAGAGAAGTGTGGACGTTATGTAAGAGCTGAGCTTAGGAACTTGTTTTTGTGCTGCAGTTTTAGAGCGTGACGTTGCTCTGGGCTCAGATGTGGTTTGAGTTACTCAATGTGAAGTAATTTCCACAATGAGAGAGAGCAGGCTTTTTGTGCTTACTTACATTACAGTTTAAGAATTTTTTAATATTATATATTAATATATTAACATTAGGGGCAGCAGCAGGTAGTATCACAGTCACACAGCTCCAGGGACCTGGAGGTTGTCAGTTCGAGTCCCGCTCGGGTGACTGTCTGTGAGGAGTTTAGTGTGTTCTCCTCTTTTCCTCCAGGTGCTCCAGTTTCCTTACACAGTCCAAAAACACACATTGGTAGGTGGATTGGTGACTCAAAAGATTTAGTTCATTAGATAGTTCTTTTACTTTTAAGTTGTTTTTTTGGGAACTTACAGTTGCTTCTACTGCAATCTTTAATTTATGCAAGTAACAACACTTTGAATTGAGTGTGGATATTAACTTTTTTCTCTCTCTCTTGAGACCAAATAATCATTTTCTTGTAAGAAAAATGACCTTGGTGAAAACCCAACCTGGTGCTTTCAGGTTGTTCTCTGTTCTCTAGGAAGTAATCATTGGAAACAAGTGTTTACAAACACGCTTAATTAGATGAAATGCTTGATTTACTAGCTGAAGAAGTTCACTATTGTGACAGTTCTCAAATTGCACGCTTGCTGTATGATAGACATCATTTTGATTGGTGAGTTTAATGTACATTTATTGTTCATGCAGGTGTTAACCTCTGTATCCAGTGTTTAATTTTTGTCTAAAAAGAAAACCTTGCCTTTAGAACAGGACACTCTTAGCAGCCATACCTGAGCCTAAAATCACCATGCTCAGTGCCAAGTGTTGGCAAGAGGAATATAAAACCCCAGCATTGAGCTGTGGAGCAGTGAATCTGTTCTCTGGAGTGTTGATGCACCATCCAATATATTTAGTATGTGTTGATGAGTTTGGACTAGTGTAAAGGTGGTCAATGTGGAGTGGTATAATCTCAGACTAATTTCCAGCATCAGTGCCTGACTTCACTAAGGTTCATGTGGCAGAATGCAATTAATCCTTATAGCAATGTGCCAACATCCTACCCAAAAAAGTAAGAGCTGATAATGCAACAACCAAGAAAAAACTCTGTATTAATTCTGCTTACTTTTGTACATGCAACATTTTTTTCAGTAATTAGTCCATTGACTTAATTTAATTTATTCCGTTTACAGTGAGGTGGGGTTCAGTATGCCTGAAACAATTGTAATCTGATCTGTGAGCTCATAAGATGAATGGACATTGCCTGTGGCTCATTGCCATTTTTTGTTCCATGTAGTGCTTTGTTTGGTTTTGTTGGTTAGTGTTGTTTTTACAAGAAAACTGAGAATAAATCTTTGTGAAAACTGAAACCTGTAAACTGTTTAACATTTTTTACATCCATGCCCTAAATGCATTCTTATCCAAAAAAAGCAAGAATTATGCAGCAAGTCTTGGAAAAGAATATTGATTTGATTATAAAGCTCCATAAAATGAGTGTTGCAATCTCAGAAATATTCAGTCAGGCCCTACCCAAGGCTTTAACCCCATATTCTGAGTAAAGAAGATGTGTTTGGGAAAGATCATGTCTGTTGTTTGGTGGTGTGTGTGTATATGTGTGTGTGTATGTGTGCATGTGTGTGTGTGTGTGTGTGTTTAAAATTACTGGGCCAAACTATAAATGTGCTGAGTTGTGTAACACGCCCCCTGATGCACTGAGGATCTGAGTGGTCATGGGAAAGAGCAGCACAGTCTGTCCCTCTGAATATTTCCTGTCCAGAAGCCACCTGGCATCAGCACATGAACTATACAGCGCATACACAAACCCTGCATGGTCATGTGTGTTTTTCATGCATGGGTGTTACTATGAGTCACAAACATTCAAATATGTTCTTACTGTGAGACACAGTGATCATTCATTATCATATTAAAGCACAGAATGGTCTGTAATGCTGCATACATTACACTTTGACTCTGCTTTTCTTCTCTTCATAGTTCATCTGAATCCATGGAAAACAGAGGCGAATATGTGATGGTGAGTTTTCCCTCATTTTGAATTGAATTCTTGGGATGAGCAGTGGGTTTAAAGCCTGCTGAACAAAATGCAGTTTTCATAATTCTAATAAGATTTGGTTTTGAAATGTATTTATTTTTGGTTTTCTTAAATGGTTCAGTTTTCAGAAGTCTAAAATTAGGCAATTCTGATGCAGTTTAATGTTTCATTTTTTAGGCCTAGCTCTTAAATGAATGTAGTATTTGAGCTTCTATGATGAGTCAGCTTTAATGTTTAATTAAGATTCATTTTCCAGGCTGCTTATAAAATATTTCAGTGTTTGTAAAACGATCCTACACCGCAAATTCACCAGTGTAAAATCAACACTAAATCAAATGTTACTGCAATAATTTAACACCCTCAGTGTTCAGTTTACAATAATAGTGTTGACTATTATTAACACTGGAGAATTTGCTGTGTTGTATGTTGGAGCATCTGAGAGAAACTTCAGCTCATGGGACTGTAAAGTTTTTTTTTTTTTTTTACTGTTTGTTGTACTTGAATTCCTTCATGGAAGGCCAGAAACAGGGAGGAATCTCAGTGCAGCTATAATTGAATTAAGATGGGTGACACAAAAGGGCTTGGAGCCATGCCCATATCTCTGGATGCCTGCAGTCAGCTTGGGTTTCTATAGGCAACAACCACGCTCAGTGTGAAAGCTTACTATATTGTAACTGAAAAAATACAGATACTGGTTCCTTTTATGCTTGGATTCTTTGTCTCAGGAGCTCTGATTGTTTTTAGCCTTCCCACCATTTACATTCTGTAGTGTGTATGTTGCCAAACAATAGTTCCACTTTTCCCACAGTCTAAATTTCTCACAAATCAAGTTTACAGTTGTGAATAAACATTGATAAATATCCACATATTTTCAGCTTAGAGCGTGGGGCTCTCTTGCATTACTCTTTTTTTGTAGTCCTAGCTTGAGCCCTAATAATGATGTCGAGGTTAACCGATTGCTGCAGTGATATATTAGTCAATGAAGTATTGTAACACAGTGATGTCACCATAACAACTGGACAGAACTGTAGATGTAAGTGGTGAGAAGATGTGTCCAGTTGAGGGCAGTCTGGCTTTGGGGAGCAGGAACAAGTACAGATATCCTGGGCTCTTATGGAGGAATGATCTCTATTATTTTGAGAAAAGATATTCATTTCCTTTCCCTTTGGAAGTTTTCGAAGGAAACGTGCCTGTTGGACACTCCATCAGAGAAACTCCGCAAAGAGCTGGAGGAAGAGCTGAAACTCAGCAGCAGCTATATACAAAGCCACGGATGGTACCATGGACGTATTCCTTGGGAGGTGAGTCTGAACATTATACATGTCTGCAAATGTATGGATGCCTCTGGTCTAATGTTGAGCATTTTTGTTTTCAGTTTTAATGCACAACATCCCTTTATTTACGTGTTGAGTTAAAATTGGAATTGTAAAATACAAAGTGTCCTACACCATTATATATGTTTTCTCTAAAATATTCAGCAGATAAACTGTGAATTAAATACATTATTGTGTTCAGTATTCAGTTTTTTGAATGAGTATCAATTTTGTTTACATATATCAGTATTATTACAACACAGTAGCAAAAAAAAGGTGTTTAATAACTCTGGAGGGCTAAAGTATAATTAGAGCTCAGTTGTGCCTGTGTGGGGGTGGGGTTCAACATTTGATTGCAATAAGACACTTTAATATGGACTCTTTAAGATAAATCAGAATTTTGAGATGTTATATCACAGATCTTAAAATAAATTTAAAAAATTCATGGTACAGGATATTTTTCTATACATAATTTAGATTTATTATTAAGTAATTAATCTTAAAGGGCCCTCATTCTACTTTATATTCTAGCGTGTCATTTTCTCTCTATGTATCACTTATTTTTATACTTGGTTTTACATTCCAAAATCTGAAAAGTAAACATAAATTTAAAGAGTTAAAACACAAGCCTTAAAATGATTACAAATGATAATCCTAAAGGATGCTTTTCTAGACAGACATTAAGCAACACCTTAGATACCTTCAGGGCATTTCGGAGAAGTTACTGCTGGTGTAGTTTATTGTAAGAATAAGTATAATCTCTGGGCAGAAATACGGCCTCCTGCAGAGGTGGAATGTAATTATGTCTCAAAGCTATTTTATTTCCCATTTTCCCACACTGCAGGTAGCAGAGTCTCTTGTGCTTGAGGATGGCAGTTTCCTCATTCGTGACTCTCTCACAAGTTCGGGAGACTATGTCTTAACCACCCGCTGGAATCAGAAACCCCTCCACTTCTTAATCAGCAGAGTTCTGCTGCGCTCCAGTGATACCTACAGTCGAATGCAGTATGTCCTGGAAGGAGAAACGTTTGACTCCATTCCTGCCTTGGTTCATTTCTATGTGGGAAACAAGACGCTTCTAACCCAGCAGAGTGGGGCACGTGTCCTCTCCCCAGTGAACAGAACTCTACCCCTTTGTTATCTGGAGAATATGTTTGGTCAAACTAGTCCAGAGAGGACTCCAGTAAACTCCCCCACGCACAGGAAGGAAAGCCTTAAGAATAGAGAATGCACAGGAGCAACTGAGGCCCTGGCAATAGAGCTAATAAACCCACAGAGGTGAGAAAAAACTAAGAGCCATATCTGAAATGTTACATTTTTGCTTTGTTCCATATGTTCTCTGGATTTGTCTGAATAATTCTGAACATTCAGAACAGAGTAAAACTGTTAAAAAACAGTTAAAACTGCTAATTTTACAGTGAAGTTGATAGGAACCAGTGGTTGTGATGTCTACCGTACAAAAATCTAAAAATTTAAAAATAGAAATGTAACTTGCTCTCCACAACAACAACCAGTGACTCTACATGTGCCTCTTGAGTTTTCATATGCAGCAAATAAGTGGTAAATATGAAGTCTAAAGCTACAATAGCACATTTGTTTCTGTAAAGATAAAATGTATGTATTTCCCATTGATTTGTTTCACTTTTGCTTTGAGGTAGTGATGATAAAGTTAAATGTTTTTAACCACAGGGAGGCAGTAAAGAGCTTTGCTGGAAACCTAGAACAGCGTGTTGTGGTCACCTCATCTCCAACACCAATAAACACTTGTAAGTGCTACTTTCAAGATTTTTCTTTTAAAGCTTTCAAATATAAGGAACAGAAATAAATTAGCTATGTTCAGAATGTAAGCCGTGGTACTTCCATCCAAACTGACTGAGAAAATGGTGATATTATTAATTGTTCTAAAAATTATAATAAATTGTATAAACTTATAATCCATTGTAATATATATATATACTTATATATTTCAATAAAGTTTTAGCTATCACCGCTATGAAAACAAATGTTTGTATCTTCAGTAGTAACTTTAAAGTAGAAAGAAAAGGGTATTAATTTTGAATTAAGTTAATGATAAAGACATTTCTCAGTGCATTTAACAGTAATTTATTCACCAATATAAAGAGCAGATGGTTAGCATGTATTAATAATATGACCAGTGTTCTCTTGAATAGTAGTGAAAATCTGAATTAAAAGTTTGATCTCTCTCTCTCTCTCTCTCTCTCTCTGTGTGTGTGTGTGTGTGTATGTGTGTATGCTTAGTGTACAGACGCAGAAAGAGTCCATCAGGGAACAGGAAGTTTGTTGTAGTCCCTTCGTCACCTGTTCTGCAAAGACCCCTCGAAACTCAACTGTGCACTTCTCCCACTGACAGAGCCGTCATCTACCTGGAGCCTACAGACAACATCTGGTCCACCATGACCAGGTCTAGTCAGAACACCACTGCAGAGTCCAGCAACCTGCTGTGCAGTCCAGCCAACACCAGTCAGATACAGCACAGTGGACAAGAGGAGCAGACAGTGACTGGCCTCCCGGAGGAGGACAATGAGGATTACTTAATGCCTCTTGTGGTTGAATCAGCCTCCAGTTTCTTCCCCAGTGTGTACCAGTCACCACTGCTTCCCACAGAGAATAAACCACTAGAAACAAGAGTCCTGAGGAGAGTGAAGGAGGTGCTTACAAATGCAGATACAAAAACAATGGCTCTGAACATCACCAAAGTCGACTGCATGGTAGGGCTCTGTTAGAACCAGCAGCAGTAGAATCACAGTGTCCTTTTAGATGATGCTTGTGTAAAAAATGGTTTGGTTAAAAAAAATATTTTTAAATATGCAGTTTTAATAAAGAGATTAAAATAGAAAAAAATATGACGCCTAACATCCACACAAAACCTACTTGTCCACCTGATAAACAAGAATTAAATAAGCAATATTTCATCTTTGTGAGATAGAGGTTAAAATCAACTCTTGCATTAATTAAATATGTCCACAATTATTTGATTCCATCTTTTCAACATGAAAAATCATCATCACTATCATGTAGCATGATCGCAATTTGTAGCATATTGTTGTTGCTGAGAAATGGAAATAGACACAAAATAATAGAATTTGCTAATCAAAGTAATGCCAGTGTAAACAAGCCACCTGATAACTAATTAATGGGATCCGTTAAATGCTAAAACTCCCTGACACAGTGTTATATAGGGTATTAAACCCATCTTCATTCTGCAGGTCGCTAGAATACTGGACACAGCTGTCGACAGAACAAGAGGGATGGGAGTTTGTTCAGGAATTGAACTGCTTACACTTCCACATGGACATTACCTCCGGCAAGATCTGCTGGAAAGGTGTCCACATATGAACAAAGAGCATTTTGCTGATGTCAAATACTTTATATCCCTTCCATGTAAATGTAATGGAGTTTACTGACCTCACTTTGCTTGCCCTAGGTTCCACACCATGTCCATCCTGCTGGCGGTGGAGCTGCTGGGTTGTACTGGGAGTGTGGAAGAGAGAGGAGCTTTACTGCACAGAACTATTACGCTGGCCTCAGAGCTAAAGACTAACCTGGGAAACATGTTTGGCTTCACTGCAGTAATGAAATTCCTGGAACTTCCACAGGTACAAGATAAATTAACACAGTTGCAGGTTTAAACCATGTACACTGCTAGTTAAAGGGTTGAAGCTCATTAATTCATTGTTTTAAATCATATAATTTAGGACATTTTTAAGGCTTAAAAACTTCTTAACCACCTTCAAATATTTATAGTTAACTACATTATTATTATTATTATTTGTATTTTGGAGCAAAGCCTTGGGGAAAAAAAACCTTTATTGGATTTTCCTTTAAAGAACTAATCTGTGTGTATGAAAAACCTGGCGTGAAAGGTTTTAATTGTTTTTTGGCAATACATCTTATTTCCAGGACCAAAGTTCCCAGCCATTAATTATGTTGTAAATTTGATGTTTATGAGTGTTACACATATACCACTAATCCTTCTCTAGATTTCACGTTTGGAGGAGACGTGGGCAGTTTTAAGGCAGAAATACACAGAAAGTGCCGTCCTGTATGAGAAAACCCTAAAGCCAGCTTTGAAAAGAATGAATGATGGAAAAGGTACTCTGTCACACTTCACACCACAAAACCTAATTGAAGTCAGGGGAAGGCATGTAGGTCTGTCCAATCTCCAGTTTAATGTTACATACTTTGTTTAATGCCACTTTCTGATAATCACTCTCTTTTTATATCCTTGAAGAGATGTGTGATCTCTCAGAAACCACTATCCCTCATGTGCTCCCTCTGCTTCTACTGTTTGAGAAAACTGGAGTCACTCTTGAGGGATCAGAGTCATGGGAGAGCCTGGATGCTGGGATGGACTGTGTGCTGAGTCATTTGGATGCAGCACGAACCATTGCATGCCACGGGGAGATGTTCTGTACAAATGCAAAGGCAAAACTACAAGGTAGGTGTCCAGGGTCCCTGTCTACATGTTACATGGGAGCGCATGGTAATATATTATTGCTGTTGTAATAAAACCTGAAATGGTCATAAAATATGGGCAAAATATAACAAGATTTTATTGTGTCACAATTTACCATAGGTGTTAATAATAGAAATGACTTTTTGATGCTTTAAAACATTTATGATTTACGAGTTCTGTTTGTCATGTACAGATTTCCAGGAGCAGCCAGACCTTCTAGAAATTTTCATCACAGAGTTTCAGATGCGTTTGCTTTGGGGCAGCCGTGGGGTGGAAGAAAGCAGGGAAGAACGCTATGAGAAGTTTGATAAAGTGTTGACTGCTCTGTCTAACAGACTGGAGCCACCTCACCCATCACAGTGACTTAAAGCAGTGATCACGTTACATATCTAAAGATAAAATATCTGTCTCCACTTCTTGAAGAATATCACACCATGACATAAGGAAGCTATCATGGTCCCACTCAGAGTAACTGAACAATGTTTTAAGTTATTTGTTTCTAACTTTTATACAAGTTTGTAAATATTGTAGATCAAGATTTTATTCAAAATATTTTTAAGAATAATTAACATGATTTAGTTATTTATCTATTATATCAGCAGTCGTAATATCTTTACAGATGTTTTTATATTGTCAAAAACATGCATTTTTTTACTGACAGTTTTGTAACCTTTTGTAAGCTCATTCCCATCTACTCTGATTAAACCAGATCTGCTTTAATTGTCTTTTGTGTCACAATGTTTGCTTTGTATAAGAAATGTTTATTGGGCAGCATGTTGGTGCAACAGGTAGTGTTGCTATCACACAGCTCCAGGGTCCTGGGGTTGTGGGTTCGAAGCCCACTCTGAGTGACTGTCTGTGAGGTGTGTTCTCCCCATGTTTGCATGGGTTTACTCTGGGTGCTCTGGATTCCTCACACAATACTTGTTGGTAGGTCAGTTGGCTATTCAAATGTGTCCATATGTGTGAGTGTGTGTTGCCCTGCTGGTTCATTTTTTTATGATATTTTACCAATAACAACAACAGTCTTATGCCTACAGGTGTTTAACAATACAGTGAGGTTCTAAGCAGTGCTTTAGAGTGGACTGCTTTTTTGCAAGAGGTTTCCTATCATAATAGAGGACATTAAAGTGTTTGAAAAGCACTATATAGTTATTCCTCATCTTATATTTTGTATATTGTTGCTGTCCAATGACTATAACATTAAACTCCCTTTTCTTTTAATACATCATTTGACCACAGCAGCTGTTAATGATATTGTGTGAAATTGTAATGATTAATGGACCAGTAGAATTCCAGATTTTTTTGGAATAAAAGCTTTTTACATTGACTTACACTGGAAGCTAAAATGTTTTTCCCCTGTATTTACTATTTTGGAGAAACATGTTTTGCATTGGGCAGCAACAATCTTTCAGTCTAAATGACACATTAACTAACACTTGTTTAATTCTAAAGGATTTTTAAAAATAGTTGGAAATTGCCAGGGAAAAATAATGATGATTCTTTACATATAATCACATTACCTTAATAATTAACAGTAGCAGGTGGGCAGGGGTTTACAAGAAAAAATATATAATATGAACCCTTAAATATATCCTCTTACTTTGTAATTATTTTATATGGTGGGTATTTATATTAATGGTGGGTAAATTGTGTAACAATTTAAGAATTTCCTCACCTGTTTTCTCAGGCTGAAACCTTTATCAATTCACTTATCTTGTGTTGCGGTTCAAATGGCTAATTGCTCCCTATGTAGTGCACAACATATGGATTAAAACATTGGCTCTTGCACTCAAGAGAGTGCTTAATACGTCAAAGAAAGGGCTTTTTGGTTTCGGGGCACGAATCGCCGTGTGTACAACCCCATACTTGGTGAATACTAAACTGTTTCTACAGAGAAAATAAGATTTCTTAATTCGTGTAGTGAACTACGTAGGGAGAATGGAGCCATTTAAGATTTGACCTTAGACTTTGTAGCTAAGTGCCAACGTGTAGCTTATAATATCACACGTCTGAAGTTCAGTAATTGTAACTGAAGTAGCTGCGAGACTTGTGGTGGCCCTGTTAGAGTGTTTTCCTTCCTTTTCTTGTCTTGAAATAGAAATATTGAACAAATATTTATGTTTTACCTGAAGAAATATGCGCCCCTTGTGGGTGAATGAAGCATTGAACCTGTTCCATCTTCTGTTCTACAATGGAGCTGAGGTCTGAAGGAGCAGGGATGATATTCACACTTTTCTGGGTTTACTGTACATCAACAGTTGGTGGTTTTGAAATGAAGACGATATATTGCACCATATCTGACAGCTGTGACTGCGACTTCAAGCCCAATATTCAGGGTAAGCTCAATAAACTTCTCGAGAAACCTGTAGTCTTTTGCTTTTAGCACCAAGCTAACTGGTAACAGTGATGTTAATGCGTCTATATGTTGTTTAAGAAATACCAGACATAATTACTAGCCACAAAGTATTCTTTATTATTAAATTCATTGTTTTACCATGTGGTTTAGCTGGCCTGAATATATTTGCCAGTCTGAAAGCTCAGTTGTTGTGTATCATGCTAACGTTGCTAATAAACCAATAGGCTTCCGTTAACAGTCGTCGCCAATGCCTACGTAACGTTGTCTGTAGTTCTGAAAATTCGTGTTAATAAATACTCTTTATTAAAGGTGAATTAAATGCTATGCTGAGCATAGTTTGAATGTAATACACAGAATGCCTGTCTCCGAGACATTATTAAATTAACTAGGTAGCTACTCAGAGTGTGTTTTGTTTTGTTTTCTTATTCGAAATTTTGGTTCCACTTTAAATATATTCCTTTTAAATAACCGAACCTTCATTTAAGGAGGATCTGAAAATGTGAAAGAAATCAGCGGAATCTGTTATTAACTGCGTGCTGGTAGTGATATTTATGTCATATTATGACACTGTCTTATCAATATTCTTAAAGAGACCCTTCAGTGAATTGTTTTACGTTGTTAACATGTGTAGTGACATAAATACGTCAGAAGACTATCACGAGTGAAATACGCAATAAACACCACAGAAGAGCTTTTCCATTTTGAAATTGCAGTGTTCAAATACAGGGCCAAATGGGCAAATTCAGATAGCCAGGGCTTCTTACATCATAAACCTAAGGAAACAATCGCATCAACGTGGAGGACTGGGCTTTCAAACTGCATGTGATTAGCTGAAGTATGGGGGAGATAGAGGTGGTGCTCCCGCAGTGGGGAAATTCACAACAGTACCTGCTCTAATTGACTCTACTTTCATTTTCCTTGGTTAGTTTTCCATTTTAAAGCCATCTGACTCCAAAAAGCCTTCTGGCTTTGAATGCCAAAACATTGGTGGCTGTAATGTTAAGAGTTGTTTTCTAATTGTGTATTCTTGTTTTGTTGTTGTTATTTGGGACTGAACATGGCTCTGCTCCACAGTTCAGACAGATCAGTGGAGCTTTTCCATTCCTTGTTGCTCCATCCGTCTCTTGCATGTTTATTCAGTTGGCCACCAGTTTCTTTTGAACCTTTTCAAAATACCACTGCACACTTTTACAAGCTGCCGTAATGAGTCTGACAAAACAATGTGATCGCTACTGTAGTTGGAGATTTTACAGATCGTTAGTTTGTGCTGATCGTCTGCATTTTGCAGTGTAGACAAGTCTCTCCGGCCAATCAGTGTTCTGTAATGTTTATATGTCACATTTAGTCCCTACTCTGCCCGCTTGGAGCCAGGCACAAACAGGAAGTAAAAATATCAGCTTTCAGAGGCTACATACCGGCTTTGCCTACTGGAAAAGCAAAACAGGTGTGTAGGTGCCATGTAGCGTAAAAGCGCCAATAGATCTGGGTTTATTAGATGAAGGTCAAGGTATACAGTTACAAAAACATATTTTGAACATGAATCAGAAAATAGCAAGATTTTCTACTTGAACTACTCATTTATTTCTTCCTTCACACAGGCTTGGAGTGGGATCTTTATAAAAATGTATATGGGCAGCATCTGGTGCGGGATATTGTGTCAGAGACTGTTGTTAGTTTCCTAAAAAAGGAAAATCCAGACAGACCACTGGTGCTGTCTTTCCATGGAGCTTCAGGGACTGGTAAGACTATGGTCAGCACAATGCTAGGACGCCACCTCTATGGAACAGCCATGGGAAGCCCTTATATCCACCAGTATGTCCCCACTCTGCACTTTCCTTTAGCTGACAGAGTGAAGCAATACAAGGTATTGTAGTTTTATTACAATTATTTAATCATATTCTCTGCTTTAAAACTTACAGATGTTTATTCAGTAAAGCTTCTGTAGAAAAGGCAAAAGTATGATACCTGCTATGACTGTAACTGTATGCTAATTATCTTTATCTTTATAATAATATTTATCATATTAATCAGACTGCTTCTTTAAGAAAGGCCAAGCTTTCAGACAGCATAATCAAAACTAGGACCTGTGTTAATCATACATCTTAAATGATTAATTGATTGCCTGCAGAATAAATTTTCATGAAGCCATGATTGGGCCATATCTAATAAAATGTTACTGATGTGTCGCTCATGTCAACAGTTTCTCTCACTTTTGTTTATAGTCAGATTTAAAACACTGGGTCCAGGGTAATCTCACTGCTTGTGCTCGCTCTATCTTTATCTTCGACGAGATGGAAAAGATGCCCCCTGGAGTGATTGACATATTAGAACCCTTTCTTGGCCCTTCACATGTTGTTTTCCAGACCAACTACCGTAAGGCTATCTACATCTTTATCAGGTAGGTAGGACAGAGTTTCCATTCATCTTTTTTTTGGACTGTCTTAGTGTTTAGTATGATTATCCATTACATTAGAATCTAAAAATTGTAACTCTTAATAATGACATTACAGGTACATTATAAAAATAAGAATGATTAGAATCAGGGCATTGTTTCAGACATTTTTCACACTATGTCGACATAGCAAGAGCCACGCTGACAGATTTTAGGAACTTGTAAATTACATCAAAAGTATTTTTCTGTGAACTGTTTCATCTTCATCGTTATCATTTTGTAAAGCAAAGTTTTTTTATAATATAAATAATTTTTTAATGATAAATAACTTCAAAACTATTCGAAAAATAATTATATTCCCTTACTTTGATGTAGAAATTGTTTGGAATAGGTTACAGATTAAATTTCTAAAAGGTTAACCAGTCTTTACTAAAACATGCCCTCTCAACCCTGGCAATAAATCTGTTACCAAATTGCCACCCTGACCGACAGTGTTGCACAATTGTAACTGAGCATATGAGCTGGTCTTTTCTTCCTGATTTTGTTTGCCAGAACAAAACGTGTTACTTTAACCACATGGACATATTCCTTTCATCGTTTTGGACATTTGCATGGCTGATGTGATATTCCATTGCTTTAGCACTGCAGGTCAAGAGGTCATTAACAGAGTTGCCCTAGAAAGTAGGCAGGCTGGACGAGACAGAGAGGAGATCAAGCCAGAAGAGCTTGAGGAAGCCATTGCAGAGTCTGTGTTCAACAATAAGAATAGTAAGTGACACAGGTGATGTACTAGAGATATTTTTATATTGTAAGCTGATTAATGTAATGTATTCTAGCACTATAACTAAAACAGTGTCATGATGTTTGTTGTATATACATAATTGCAGTGCCAAAATGATAACTTCTTTGTCCAGACCACTCAGTAACTAATGAATGAACTTTTCTCCTTAGGTGGATTCTACCACTCCAAAATAATCTCAGAAAAGAGGATAGCTCATTTTGTGCCATTCCTGCCCTTGTGTCGGCGCCACATTGAACGCTGTGCCCAGCGGGATTTGTGCCAGCGTGGTGAGTGCCAGCGTAGAGATGTGGCAGAAGCAGTAGGGGGCGCAGTAACCTATACTCCACAGGATGGTCAACACTTCTCAAGTACTGGGTGCAAACTAGTGCCTGCTAAAGTCAATCTTTTCTTATGAAGACAGAGATGAAATGTTTCTGGACACAATATGAAGCAGGCCAGGTGGAGTCCAACAGCGAACAGTCTTCTGTGGAAGTGAAGACCTGAAAATCAGAATTACTGCTTTTGGATTCTGCCTTTTTAAAAAACCTAAGTTTACAGCTTGGATCAAGAAGTCTTGAGATAAGAATTCATATAGATACTTAAGTACCTCGCTGGCGAGGTTTGCCTCTTCTAAGCAGAATTCTAAAACCATTGTTTGCCACATCACTCTGCTGGCGCAGAGATCATGGACTTTTTCTGCTGTTGATCATTTTAATCGACTGAAGCTCAAAATATGCCGTCGATTGCTTTGGCGGAGTTTTGAATCAAAAGGGAACAGCTATCTGGCTGAAATCCTTTTTTCCTGATTGAGAGTAATTTTAAGATATTTGGCTGGTTTAAAAATCAGGAATGTTCATGTATTTATTTTCCAAAGAGTTTGTTGGAGTGAAGTACTGTGTTTTACATTTTTACCTATAGGTGACACTGTTGTCATATTTGATTTGCAAAGCCATCTCAGTTTTCAAAAGCCAGAAATTGTTTTATTTGATTTCTGATGTAGAACCTTGTTGGAATATTAACTGATTCATATACACTTAAAAACATTAGAATATTGTGGAAAAAGTTCATTTCTGTTCATAGTTTAATTCATGACTGAAGTGTTGCATATTTTATATTTATTATAAACAGAGTGACATATTGAATGGTTTTTTATGTTGATCAGTATGGCTTGTAGTTTAGGAAGATCAGAAATCCGGTATTTATTAGAATATCTCATTTTGAGTCTTAGCCTACTACTACTCAAACAGTATAAATACTGTGTATATCTCTGTCAAGCACCAGCAACCTCAGCCCTGGGGAAGACTGCTGAATTCACACTTGTCTGGAACTGGAAAACTGTCCACAGAAAGTCCCTTCTGAAAAGCTTCCACAGCCTGTGATGTTTGGGGGTTTTATGTCATTTACTGCGGTTGGTCCGAAGCCAATGCAGCAGTCTACCAGGAGATTTTACACCACTTCATCCTTCCTGTCTTCACTTCTGCCGAAGAGCTTTAAGGAGATGCCAACTTCCTTTTCCAGCAAAACATAGCCTCCAATGCCATAAGTACTAACAAATATTTTTCTGACCATGATATTACAGTGCTTGATTGACCAGCCAACTCACTGAACCAGAATATGGTCAAGAGGAATACAGGAAACACTGATTCTCAGCAGTGTCACAAACTGTTTGCTGCTGTGTTATTCCTCATTGATGCAGTACTTCATAGAATAGGAACACCAACCAAGTATTGTATGTATGAGGGTATAAATGAACATGCTTTTCAGAAGTTGGACATTTCTGTAATGTACATACTATTACATTTGTTCTCATGAGATATTTTAATAATTTAAAATACTGGATGCCTATAAGCCATGATCAACAAAAACAAAAAAGGCTTGCAATATTTCACTTTACAGGTAATAAATGTAAATTATTTTTTTTAAATTCAAGAATGAATACAAATGAACTTTTTCACAAAGGTCTGATTATTTTAGATGTATATTGTTGGAAGTAGGACTGGGCGGTGTAACAGTAATACTGTGGTATTTAAAAATGTGTATTTATGTTATGTTGTGTTATTAAGTACAAGGCCAGAGATTTCATTCTTGTGCATTGAAGAGAGCCACAGGGAGGGGGCTCTGTGGGAGCTCACTGACTGCTGGGTGGGTTAAAAGAGAAAGGAATGAAACTGAAACACAAGAAAACCTTTCAGTCGACTCTTGGCTCATGGTCTTTATCCTCACTCTCTCACACTGAGCCTCAATTTGCTGGAAAATCATCTGCTGTAGTGTGCTAAACCACAATTGCCTTATTAGCTAGCCAGCTATGCTTCTAAACAGTGTAGTATTTTTGTTCCTCCAGCACCAGTCACTGAAATTAGCTCTCTAAGAAACAGGCTTTTATCATCAGCACGTGTGTCAGCGTGCACTGTCGGGCTGTGCTGGGCTGAACTGCAGAGCACAAACACACAGAAAGCCCTTCACTCGACTTTGTGCTGACAGATATAAGGCTCAGTGCGGCCTGACAGTGCACCCCTCTAGACACACCGTCCCTACGTTAACACCATATACCTTGACAATACATAGAGGGTATGACAAAAATGTGGATACCGCTCATTTGTATTTGGAAGGTTTTGTCATTTTTTATATATACAGGAGGTCCTCGGGTTACGTCAGTCCCGAGTTACGATGTTTCGTGGTTACGACACATCTCCCATTTTCTGTATAAAGCCTTGTTTCGACGTAAGTGATTTTGCGTCTTAAACGTCGTAACGTGAACTTCGTGTTTGGTGTGCGCGGCGGAAGAATACACGGTTACGACGTAGGAACGGATCAACGTTGTAAGTCGAGGACCCTCTGTATGTGTGTGTGTGTGTGTGTGTGTATATATATATATATATATATATATATATATATATATATATATATATATCCTCCCCTCCTTTCTCCATTACCACCCACTAAGTTTCAGTACAGTTCTAACTGCCTATTGATCCTCAGCTTCATTTTTCAAGTTGCACATTGCCCATACCAATTCAGAATCTGTTTCATGGATGGGAGTAGTGAAATAATGACACTACTAAGGGTGGATAAATAGTTTGTTTATAAGAGGAAACACTTGTATATTTTCAAAGCAATAAGGTATGTCCTGAAATGTCTTGAACATTCTGCTTGCCTTTGCCGACTAAAACAAATTTATTCAGTATTCAACCACAACTCATTTGAAAAAAAAATTGATTCTTTTGATGTTTTTTTTCATTCACAACATTTCAGCAGAAATGCATAAATTATTAATGTTTATTATACCATAATTATGTCAGACCAAGGCATTCATAGCTGCTTTGCTACTTATTCATTCTCTGTATCATGCACTCATCTAGTATGTGTCCACAAGAACGCAAATCCCCCTAAGTATGTTCATTCTGATATCTCTGCACTTATTGCTAACGTAAGTGTTCAAATTTACACAGAAATCACCACAGAAAAAGTTGGATCACTAGAAAGGGACATTTTGTAGCAACTGCTTATGAGCCTAAGGTTATCATGCCCAGTGCTAAGCATTAGTCAGAGGGATTCAAAGCCTGGGCTTTGAGTGGCATTCGTGCTCCAGAACTAATAATCTTACATCAGTACTTAACCTCTCATTCTCTTTTTCCTGTATGGGGTTAAATGAGCACAGAAAAATTACAGCTAAAAGTGCAGCGGCACAGAAGTGGTTACTGATTTAAAGAAGGGGTGTGCTCCATATGAGTGCCTTTAATTTCAGAACAAGCATCATATGAATGTGTTTACAAACTTTTGGAAATGGGAGAGGAGCCTGTTTCCAAAACAAAGCTTAAGCTTACGCCAAGACTAAAAAGTAATTTCATTTGAAATGCGTAGGATGACTCTTGGCCCCAGAAGATGCCTTACAGTAGTAAGATATTCTGACATCACCAGTTAAGTCAAATAAATCCATATCTGGGGAAACTGGCTCATGTGTATTATTGGTGCTAACTGTGACAAGAATAAAGAAACCCTGCTGTATCATGCCTGAAAAAGAAATCAAATTAAACTCCTGTTTTCTTCTTTTCTTATGAGATTTTACTTTTAACTGTCCAACACTTGACTGGATACTAGAGACATTCAATATATATATACAACAAGTCTTAGATCAGCCAATTCATTTTGCAATGCTATATAGAGAGAGAGCCTGCATTCAGCTTCACTAAATCCTTAAGTATAAGTGATATTTCTGGATTGGTTTTGCCATGTTTAAGGATATGATGACTAATGTAGGTAGGGACAGTAAAGACCCAAGTTCTAGATCCTTTTACTTTGATGTCCTTTGTAAGTATGGGGCCAGCTGTCATCTCTTTCTGATGGAAGATCTCTGCTAGATTTCCCCATCCGCCTTCTGCCACAGGAAATTAGTCGTTTCTCAACAGGAAATGAAGAGGTGTCAGATGGTGTGTGGTAGTGGTCTTAGGAGAAGGATCCTCGGGCTCGGAGAGCCTGACTTAACGCTTTTCATCAAAGGACCTAAACAAAGGTTTTTCAGTAGAGGATAAAGTTCTTACAAGTTAGCTTTCCTCTCTGTTACACCTGCATACAAAGCCCTGGTATAATACCCACTTTGAGAACTTCATCAGTCCTCATCTCTATGTGTGGGGAGGAAGATTGAAGAGAGAAGCGTCTCAAGCCTGAATGCCCTTTAACCTCAGTGTAGCGTTTAAGGAAGGATTTTCCAATGTTTCCAGTGCCCTTACAAAAAAGCCGACCGAGATAATAACAAAATGACCCCCCACTCCCTTTTCTCCACACTTGGTTTGACCCCCACGGCCTGGTTCACACGCTCTCCAGGACTGCTGTCCTCGCCTGGCCTCTGGCCCTTCCATTTGGACACCTCTCCCCATCCAAATCAGGTTTAAAAAGGCACCTCACCGCCTCCCCCTGGCAACAATGGCCTACAGCACCCCCCTCAACATCTGTGAGCTCCCCTCTGTCTGCTCATTTTCTCCCTAACCGCTCCATTATTGGCTCCCTTTCACTTGTAAATTTGGCTGGTCACAGCGCTGATGGGGCTTTCATGTGCGTGGCCAGGGTCAGGGGAGAGCCAGCGGCCGGCTGAGGGGCGGGATAGGGGCTGGAGGAGGCCATGTGTGGGCCAGGGACGAGGGACAATCACCACAAAGAGGGAAATCCTTTTGGGGTGCAGTCATTCGGGACAGTTGGCAAAGCCAACTTTTGCTTCCCTCTGGTCAAAGCTCCACCAGACCTACTGTTAAAATGACGCAAGACAACTATTGACATTCAGTTTCTTCCATCCAGGGGCCAGTGTGTTCTCTGGGGGTTTAGTTAATAGGCCTGTGGTCAGAAGCACAACTTAAAATATATTTACACAGTTTGACACCACTGGACATCCTTCCTAAGCTCTTTTATAAACAATATCCTATTTTGCTCACAATACAGGTTTTCACCGTATCAATCCCTTTTGCGATCACTGAGGGCTTGCATGCCGCTTCATCTCCATTCTCACCACAACAATGGGTGGTCTCGGTGGCAGTGGAGTCTCCAAGACAACAGGTGGACAAAGGGTGAAGGGAGGAGGGAATGCTGGGAGTGGGCTCCAAGGGGCAGCCAAGATGCCCTTGGCCTCTATGTGGTCAGTAGGGGACATGGGCCTCTCAAGGACATGGGAGAAGATGGGACACTCTTGCCTTAGCCTAAAAATGATTGATAAGCCTCCAAGCCTGGGAGAATCCTGAACCACCCCCACCCCCCACCCGCACCCTCCAAAAACGAAGGAAAAGAAAAAGTCTTTGACATTGTCACAATCCTCTCTACAGATGATATATTGCTTCATTTGCTCTCAGGAAAAGTAGTCCCACTGATAAGAGCATATTCCACTTGCACAGCAGCAGCTTCTCATTTCAACTCACTGACTCTTTCCACACAATGAGGCCATAAACCTTTCAAGTCTGTGCAGCATGCCTGAAGAACAACCTCTGAGAGAGCTTCATTTCACTCTGTGTTAATGTCTTAAGACCATGCCTTTTATCTCAGATGCAAAGAAGTAACAAGCACAAAAATGGCTTTTTAAAATAATAATAATAATAATGTCCTTGCTTTTAAAGACAAGCTTTTTTATTAATTACAATATTCTGAATTCACTTAAATAATTCTGGATTATCTGTCTACAGTTGTCAGTTGTCTGACCAGTTGTCAGCTGCAGTATATATATATATGTATATATCCTTAAAAAAACTACGTAATTAGACCTGCTGAAAGAGGTTTAAAGACATTTAGTTCAAAAAACTGAATAATTATTGTATTTCTGATGGTAGTTTAAAAATATATATATTGTGTGATTTCCTATTGTGTGATTTTTGCTATATTTCCCAGACCTACAGGAGACGCCTGTTTTAACTTTAATAATAATCAAAATAAATTGTAAGTGGTGGATATGACAGCAATCCCATCAGGTCAACTAATGAATAATGCTCACAATGATTGTTCAAGGGGGGATAGGTTAATCATATAAAACATACAATAATTATATTAAAAGAAATTAAAGTGACTGTTTAATTATTTCAGCTTGATACTTACTGATTTGTGGCGAAAATAATGTATGGGTATTTCAATCTATAACTAGATTCAGGGTTTTAATCTTTCAATATCAGACATTAGTTTGTTTTTGTGTGTTTCAGGGTAATTTATTTATTCATTCCATTATTCATTTATTCATATTCTTCATACGACTTCATCTTGTTCAGGGTCGTGGTGGGTCCGGAGCCATTGAGCAGAAGGCAGAAAAACACCCGGTACAGGGCAACAGTCCAATGCAGGGCTGCTTCAGAGTAATTTCCAATTAAATGTTATCATTAGAATTAATTTATTATTATAAAGGCTGTTAAGAATAACAGTAATAAAATATGCATCGATACCAGTAACTCGCACACACGATCAGGTTTAAATAATCCATGACTGCAAAAACCTGTTTCATATTTACATATTATATATATAACTTAAATGCATTTGTTTCCCAGATAAAAATTTGTATCCCAGTTATTTCAAGGCATTGTAAGTGTTACTTTCGATTGTGTAGTTAATGCAACTTTGATAAGGCTCATTTTAAAGCATATAAGAATAAACGCTTTAAAATGATTATGTTTAAATGTTAACAGAGTTGCTTTTCTAAGAAACATTAAAACTATATAACCAATAAATGAAAACACAAATAAGGAAATAGATTGTTTAATGAATTTGTCTGTCATGCCACTACCACTTTCACCTGCCTGAGGAGCACAAATCATAAGGTGTCAAAATAAAATAATACGAAAATAATATGCAAATATAAAATAAAATAAACTGCTTTACATGGTGTTGTTACCAAAATGTATACATTCAGTACATTCAGTCCTGTTATACTTTTTTCTTTTTCTTTTTTTTTTTTTTTTTGTAATCAAAAGCCTTGCCAAGTGTGTATAGTCCTAATCTCGTTTAATCCGATTGGATTAACACGCCATGTCATTGTTAGCCAGCCTTCCAGTCTTTGGTCCTTGCTATTCAAACAAATAAATATGACAAAACCGTCCAATCGCCCCCTACTGAAAATCTGACCCAACAGGATTTTTCTTACAATTTGTATTTTTAGCTTTCATTAATTGTATATAAATCGTTCGTGAGTTCAACTGATGAAAATTATTTAAAATATTTGGGTTCAGTAACACCAAGTCAATTGCATGTTACCACGTCAAGCATTTTAGGCTTAGGTTTTAGAGTAGCAGTATTCCTTTAGAGAGGCTTAAGACATGAAACAAGATTAATTTGTAAAATGTCACCTCAAAAGTAAGATAATGTCTTTATTTTTAAAAACTGTTTTTAAACTCTTATTTTATATTTAATAAAGTACAATAACCTGTTAGTGACTTTCACAAGAAAACACAATTCATATATTAAATGATAATTAAGTCTGTCAATATCTTAAAAAATAAAAGCAAAAAAACTAAATAAATAAAAAACGTAGATACACAGAAATGGACATATTGTATTTTTGTTATTTATAAAACAATGTTAAGCCTTTGAGGAACAAAAAGAAAATCTGAGCTTGTGAATCTTCGTGTATATTAGATTTTTATTTTCATCTGTTGCTTGAGAACCCTCATTTGACCAGTTCATCCTTCATAATGGATTTATAAATGGTTTCACAAACGTTTTAAATTGATGTCAGAAAACTACGTGCTGGGGGAAAAAAAAGTTATGTTTTCTATACAATTTTATTGGTTTGATGATTTTTGGACACTAGTAAAAAGCAGTGAAATATGAACATTTATTAATCGAACACCAAATTTAGTCCTGAGTAAGACTGATGTAAAATATAATAAACCATTAACTCCAGGTGTTCTGAGCCGAAGCACTCTGAGGATTTATAGCGTGCAGCAGATGTGTGGGAACCTACAGCAACAGATGTCCATGCACAATTCTCGATTTAACGTTTGACATTTCACAAGAATTGCGTTTGGACAATCAGTAGCTTGGGCTCATATAAACAGCAGACACGTAGGCGACAAAAAACATTAGACTGTTATTTAAAACGACATTTGCAAATTTGTTCTTACGGGTTGATGCACTAACAAGTAAATCAGGCCTTATGACACAGAATCCGATAAACCTACATATAAATGAGCTGAAATATTGTTGGAATAATTTACCTCATATTAAAATAATTTGAAAAAAAAAAATAAATAAAAAGACATAATGTGTTAAATTATTGTTCTCCCAAGCCTAGCCCTGTTTTAAGTACACTGTTCGTTGATTAAATAAAAACATGGTATTTTACTATTAAAATGAGCAAGTAATAGCACATCAGTTATAAACACCGTATTTAAATCAATATTGAAATAATCATCTCTAAAAAATAATGATTTCTAAAGAAATTAACTGCAGAAAATTGATAACATTAATTCGTCTCTGTTCTAAAGCCAGAAACATTCATTTAGTTGGAGATAAATTCTTTAGTTTAAAAATTAAAACATGTCATTAGAATAGCAGCTTGGTAAACGTCGCGTTAAATTGTAACATTTTCTCCAACGGTCGCAGTGACAACGTTAATTTGCAGCACGCGGGCTAACCGTTAGCATAGCTCACAGAAGCCGTTCGCCATTTCTGCACCTGTAAAGCTACTCCTTCACCGCAGCGCGGGAAAGCCACATAAAAATCAGCTTCGTCAGCTTCAAATCCATCCATGAACAGAGGACCGAATACCACGATGTTGAATTGCTTTCAGCTCTGCGGTTTCTCCAGTCTGGACAGGGGTATTAGCCAAGCTAGAGTGCTGGAGGTTTGGCGTTTGAACTAAAATGGCAGTAAGTAGCATGTGAAGTTCCTCTGCACATCCCAGGTAAAAAAATAAAAAAATAAAAAAAACGCAGCCTGGGTGATATCTTCGAAGTCCACTTAAAGACCACCAAGAGGAAAACCTGAGGTTAAAAAATCCAGAAAATGATCCAGTATGAAGAGACTGAGCAACAGGAGAGAGAGAGAGAGAGAGAGAGAGAGAGAGAGAGACCAAGATGCTGAGCAAGTCCCATTTAAAAGAGGTGCAGAGACTAAGGCTAGAGCTGGAGTGGGGCTGGTGGTCGCCTGGTACGAGATTTGAACACCACCATCGCCAGCGCCGCGGTGATAAATGGTCATTGTGTGATGGAGAGAGTGGTGATGAATCTCCGCCGTCTCTCTTTCAGCTCGCGCTCCCCAGCAGCTGCGCGCGGACCAGCAGCCCCCTCTAAAGACACTAAAGGCTATTTTCTGCTCTAAAGCAATTACAATCCAGCACTGTGCATCTCTGTGCCATTAGGCTTTGTGCGCCCCAGTGACGTTGCCCTCCTTTTCTGTTTTTTTTTTCTCTCTTGCGCCCAGAAAGAGCCTCGTACAAAAGGATTACCTGACACTCCATTACAAAGGGAGTTGTTCATTAACAGTTTGTAAATGGAGTATTTTTATAGGCGCACATTAGCAACAACTAGCAAACAAAACACAACAGTTCTGAATATCATTGCTGTTTTTCTTAGAAATAATAAGACATTAATAAAATATAATATACATGTTACTACAACATTGAAATATTTTAATAACAATGTACATATATCTTATGTTGTTAATGTAAAAATAGGCAAATATTACTGTTGTCATTGTTATTTAAATTCAAAATGTAAATATAGAATACAAAAACAAATTTTATTAGTGAATAACCACATTTTGTTAGTGAATTACAATAAGTATTACAACATTATAAACACTTTAATAACATTATTTTGTGTTATTTAAAACCTGTATTATTATTATTATTATTATTTAAATTATTAGTGGTATGGTTAATCATAATAATACTAATAATATTGCTTTTAATTATTGTTGTTTTTGTTGTTGTTTAATTTCGTTAAAGACTACATAAAGAATACATTGCCAGCTGTTGGTGTCCTGTGCATAATGGTATCTCCAATAAATTCAAGGGAGTCTTTAGATCCAATGATCACACTACAGAAGAGTATCATTAATAATATGTATTTACTTAAATATTTAAAAACCCATTGAAAAACCCATTATGAACTGAGGAACAGATTTGAGTACAAGCAGCTAATAAGTGACCACATTTACTTTGTAGAACCATTGTAAGCTTTGACTGTTCAGGTGTCCTTTCTGTATTTATCTAGTAAAAAGTACCCAGGAAAGAAATAATGAAATGAAAGGTTGGATTACATGTGTATTATTACACTCAGAACCACTCCTGTGATCATACTGGGCATATATTAAAATGCATCATAACACATTGGTTAATGTATTAGAACATTATTATTCTTATAGCATTTAACTCTAACTATGTTTATGCTTTATGTGTGCTTGGGAGAATTGTTCAGATGTAAATCTTTTATTCAAACAGTGGACACCTCCAGCAAAGCTGGGAGACTCTTTCTGAATAAATTAGCAGTGTTCCATCAGCCCAGTGTCCAGCCGGCTCATGACCTCTGACCTCATGGGGAAGGACTGGTAAAAGTATGATTGAACTAACCAACACTAACCACTAAATCTGAGGAAAATGCATGAGAAAGAATAGCTTAAGAGTGTGTATTTTTTCAAGACTCTGCAGTCAAAGCAAGGAATGTGTCATAAGAGTTCTTATAGATGGGAGTCTTTTCTTCATCCCCTCCTGTCTCTCTTGAACTAAGATCTTTAGACAGTCTTAAGTGTAAGTTAAATTTGTTGCCAATTATTTCATGAATAATACTTTTAGTATTAATACGTTTAGATAGCTTCATACTGGCCCCTAAGTTCCATATTATTATTTTTTAAAAACACAATCATTTGTACCATCCAAAAAAACATTTAATTGAAATCTACTACAGTACTACATTTTCCAAAATTGCAATTGTGTTTTCTTTTCACAATAAGTAAGTACAAAGACACACTTGTTTTCATGTCTCTATTTTTTATATAAGGAAAATGCCCATGTATTTGTTTTGGTATATTTTTACAAAACAATGCAAACTACTCATTCTGTTTAGCTTAGCTGTCCTCTTTTGTGCTTAATTCCAAAGCAACACATATTTAAACATTGCCGTATATTTCACTGACATTTATATATAAAGTATATCAGTACTTTTGAGTATATCCATTGTTTTCAATGTGTCAACACTTTATTTTTCAGCCACTCACATTCATTTGATCAAAGTTCAGTCTTTGAAGCCGATTGATTTTTTAGTTCTTCACGATCAAAATGTCCACCATGTGCAGTGTTCCACCAAAGGCTCAAACTCTAAAGATCACAGACTTATACATCTTTCAGAAAAACAAACCTGCAGTAAAATTGGCAGAGTACAGGCTGAGGGAGCCACTCACAAATCTAGAACTGCTTTGAAGAGGTGGACTTCACAGGGCATAGGTCTTCATAAAAGTCTTCAACCTGTTTCTGACTCTGGTGATGGTCCTAAATGCCTGAAGTCAGTAGTCATAGTTCCAGTGATAAATTAAATACCATTAACCTCAATAACCTGGATGCCCTTAAAAACACAGTAATGCTTTGAAAAACTGGTTCCTTCTTCATACTGTCCTGACTTACCTTGAGACACAGGGCACATATATGAGGATGCTGTGGATCAGGGTCCTGACATGTCCTGTCTGATGATTACTAAGTGATAAGTCTGCAAACCCACCTGTCCCTAAGAACATAACTTAGTACTGGTGGAAAAGAGGGAATGAATTTTAAGCCAAAGTTTTCTACTTTTTCTTTACAGGTGCTGAACTTAGCTGGTGCTCAGAGAAAAACCTGTCCCTCAACAGTGAAAAAACTGACAGGAGAGGGTGTCCAGCTTCAGATTTCTTGTCATTCACATTTAGGAGGACCTCCCATGTTCCTCTAACACTACTGCACTTATCAAAAAGGCACAACATCATTTAAAGTATTAGGTATCATTCAGGTTTCCTGAGCTGGTGACCTCTAACCAATGCATTACAGAGAATATCTTAACACACTAAATCTCTGTGTGGTATCTCAGCTGTATAGCAGCTGACAGGAAAGCTCTGCAGCTGCTCATCTTCTGTGCGTACAGTATTGGGATATATGTCTCAGTTCAGAAGATATCTACAGCTCACACTGGCTCAGGAGAGTACCCAGCATCAGCAAAGCCTCCACTTATGCTAATGTCTCTTTGATTTATTTCCATCTAAATGCAAACCTATAGTCCAAGATTTCTTCCCAAGAGCAATAACAGCTCTGAATCTGTCCTCATCTCATAGTCTGCCACAATTGACTTCTCATACAGATGTGCATCACTTTCAAAAAGCATAAATGAAACATTAAAAAATTGGGTCCACTCTCCCCTCGTAGCATTATTAAGATTATAGTAATTAAAAGAAAAAGTTAAAAAAAAGAATGCAGTAGTGAGAATGTGGGTCTCGAGCGTATCTGTGACCCAGAAAGAAACATACCCTGGACAGGGCACCAGTCCATGACACACACACACACACTTTCACACAAATTGGCAGTTTTGAATAACCAATCCACCTACCAACATCTGCTTTTTGAACTGTGGGAGGAAACCAGAGCAGTTACAGGAAATTCACACAGTCGCAGGGAGAAGACAACAAACTCCTCATGGTGACTCGAGGCAGGGTTTGAACCCAGGACCCAAGAACCCGGAGCTGTGTGACATGGTAACACAACCTGCAGCACCACTGTGCCACTGAGTGGGAAGTTGTAGCAATCACTATAAAGTCTATTAAATCAATGCAAAACACTAATTCACAATCTCAATTTTTTGAACCACATAAGCTTTTAAACCAAAAAAAAAATAATTTACAGTACTCTGCAGAAGTCATAAGCAGCTAAGATAATTCTATATATTTAAAATAATGCCTTCTCAGCAAGAGTGGTGCGTGTATAAAGTTGTATATAATCACAGTAAATACAAAATAATAATAATATTTACCAAATAAGAAAGCGTGGCATGGTGGTGCAGCAGGAAGTGTTGCAGTCACACAGCTCCAAGGACCTGGAGGTTGTGGGTTCGTTTCCCGCTCCGGGTGACTGTCTGTGAGGAGTTGGTGTGTTCTCCCTGTGTCTGCGTGGGTTTCCTCCAGGTGCTCCAAAAACACACGTTGGTAGGTGGATTGGCGACTCAAACCTGTCCGGAGGTGTGAGTGAATGTGTGCGTTGCCTTGTGAAGGACTGGCGCCCCCTCCAGGGTGTATTCCCACCTTGCGGCCAATGATTCCAGGTAGGGTCTGGACCCACCGCGACCCTGAAGGATAAGCGGTTACAGATAATGAATGAATGAATGAATGATAAAACTAGGAATTGGATGATAACTTCAAATAATACAGAGTTGAGATTTGGAAAAAGTTAAACTAACACATTCACAAACAGAATATCACACTCATTGGAATAATGTTATTTGGTTTTATTCAACTGTGGGGCATTATTTGTTGTTTGTTTGGAATTTTTCCCTGGATGAACTAAGCCAAATGCTTAAAGAAATAGAAAAAAAACCCCCAAAATATAATATATTCCAAAGCTTGCGGAAGTTCTACAAATAAAGAGAACGGGCAGAAATGGGAGGACACTGCCAGGAACATAAGTGCCTGTAGTACAACAATGAGATCCGCCATTTACACTGACAAAATGGCATGATTTTTCTAGTCAAGCTAAAAGAAAGGGAGCAGAACTCAGGAAAGAGAGGACTAAGACTGGTGGGGGTCAGTTATCTACACCAGCCCTTACTCCAGAACAGGAAAAAGCCTTTGGAATACTAGGCCCAACAGCAACTGAAAGGATGTCTGGTGGTGTAGATGTGTGTTTAAACGGGTTCCCATCTACCCCACCTCAACCTACATCTCCTGTGCAACCTTCTTCACCCTGCAACACTCCTGGATCATCTCCTGGCCTTTCCAGTCCACAGCCTAGTCAAAGGGCTCCTCATGCTCCAGAGACTCAAAATAATACATGTGGATGTAGTGAATGTGTCCTTCCTCTCCCTCCTCATCATCTTCCTCACTCTCCTCATCAGGAAGGTGTATGCCAGCCTGCACTGCAATGTTATGAAGCACAGCACATACAACAATTATGGCACAGCTGCGTTCTGGTGAACACCAAAGACCCCCTGATGACTTGAAAATGCCCAAAGCTCTCTCCACAACACTGTGGGTTCTGAGGTGTGCCATGTTATATCACTCCTCAGCCTCTGTGTGGGAATTCAGGACAGGAGTAAGTAAATAGCTTCGGAGTGGATAACCGCTGTCACCCAGGACATGTCCACCAGTGAATGCACCCTCCCTTGACATCTGACACACTTCAGAACTGGCCCAAATGAAGGAGTCATGAATAAATCCAGGACACTTGGCCACAATGCCCGTAAAGAGGCCTTGGTGGTTGCATATGACTTAAACATTCAGTGCAGACAGGTGTAATTAGGGCTGAAGAGGCTGGGAGTGTGTATGGGGATAAGTGTACCATCCACCACACCAACAATTCCAGGAATGTTTCCAATTGCATGAAACTAAGTGGACTAAGTGTAGAATTTCTCCTGGTGACACTTGTCAACTTCTCCCGTACTATACCAAGGAGAGCCATGGTCTCATCCCTAGGCAGACAGTATCTGTCACACAGCACATCATCAGGGAAATAAAGTTGGTCCAGATTTAAATGGAGAACTGCATGAAGACGAACTGCCTGTCCTCATGGATTACAGCGTCTCCTCAAATGGAGTCTTTGGTTTAGGAACAATATTCTTTGTACTGTGGCCATGTTCATCACATACGCACCTTTGTCAGCCCTCCTCTTGTTTACTTATATGTGTACATAATTAATCAGTAAATTTGATTGGTTAACAAGCTCAATAGGCCAGTCTGTAACCATTGCTTAGAAAATAATATATGTATTAATTTACTACTATGACTGTTACATTGGAGAATATATCAATAAATTATATATTTTACTTTGAGTAATTTCAATTGATTCACAATTGTCTCACGTGAATAAACAGTTTTCAACCCAGAAATAAAAACAAATTCATGTACACTTATGTGCAGGACTGAGCTCTTCCCACTACACCATGATACAAGCAAATAACTGTTTGTACCAGACGTACACTGACTACATCATCAGGCTGTTGGATTAGAATTATGGTGCTGCTGGATGCAATTTACGTGATTCATTAACGCTTTCAAATGTAAATTTAAAACTTCATGAATTAATGTTTGTATTAATACGTGTGTGGTGCTACTGCGCACGAAACCATGCGTCAGTGTGTGTTTAAAAGGATAATTAGCGGCCTCTATCGTTTTAAAGAGAGAACTGCACATGAACTTCAAGTTAAGAACTTAGCGAGTTACGAGTGGGTCAGACTACTCTCACATAAATACTACGTTAGTTACGAATGCTTTTGAGAAACGTTCTTAATTTTAAGAATGTTTTTATATATGAGGTTACGAAGTACTTAAGAACCCCATATATATATATATATATATATATATATATATATATATATATATATATATATATATATATATATATATTGTTGAGCTGAACCTCAGCACAACATAACTGAAATATATTTTATTTACAGAGCACCTGTAGTACTCGACTTTGAATAACCTGTGCATTTAAATAATACCAAAAATTGCTGTCTATATCTCGAGATATGTACTTCTTTATTTGCTTATCTGTAACACGCTGTTAAAACTAGCCCCACTAACTATGTTTAGTTAAATGAAAATATGCCCAAAAATGAGTACATATACTAATAAAACGAGCACGGCAGATATTCATATAATTTGTACAGGGGTTGGACAATGAAACTGAAACACCTGTCATTGTAGTGTGGGAGGTTTCATGGCTAAATCTTGCATTAATTGCACATTGCGCCAATAAGACCATGCGGATCCAATGGTACAAATATTGTGTCCTGAAGGCGGTGCCGTGTATCAGGACGACAATGCACCAATACACACAGTAAGACTGGTGAAAGATTGGTTTGATGAACATGAAAGTGAAGTTGAACATCTCCCATGGCCTGCACAGTCACCAGATCTAAATATTATTGAGACACTTTGGGGTGTGTTGGAGGAGCGAGTCAGGAAACGTTTTCCTCCACCAGCATCACGTAGTGACCTGGCCACTATCCTGCAAGAAGAATGGCTTAAAATCCTTCTGACCGCTGTGCAGGACTTGTATATGTCATTCCCAAGACGAACTGACGCTGTATTGGCTGCAAACGAAGGCCCTACATCATACTAATAAATCATTGTGGTCTAAAACCAGGTGTTTCAGTTTCATTGTCTAACCCCTGTATATAACAAATAATATTTATTTTACGGTTACCCAGTGTTAGAGGCATGAAAAGGATGTTTTAATGCTGGGTAGAACCTTGAGGGTGAACTGTTTCATACATATTGTACAAAGTCTGGGAAAGATGTTTTAGGAAAATATTTTCGACTTCACAATGAGAGCAGGCAGAATATTTGGGAGCCCCTGCTGAAAAAAAAAAGTGATGACTTCCTAAAATAAACCAATCTCTTTATAGAGAATAAATATTTTCATATTTTAATGCACAATTACTGTTTATTTACTTCCTTTAACATTAATAAATTCATGTTAATCCATAAAATAGTGCACAAAAATAAGAATACTTTATTCAGTGTATACTGTGTAATAAATTATTCAGATTTAGAAAATTAGTAAAAAATGTAATTTGACCAGGGGTTTCCAAACTTTTGCATGATATTGTGTATGGTTTAAAACAGTATGAGCCAATGGTCTACTAACAAGAAATGGACTTTCATCATAAACAAAAATATGTCCATATATGATTATTAAAAAATATATTTAAAAATCACAAGGAAAAGAGCACCATCAAATGACCAGTAAGATCATTCACATTTGCAGGTTATTACAAATGAATAAGTGTGGGGTCAGCTCTGAGTCTTCTCTTCAGCAAGATCATGAGGTGGAGGGGTTCTCTCTTTCTTTCTGCCTGCTGCTCTTCTGCCTCCTGCTGGAAAAGTCTGGAGCTGCTCTTCTGTGATCTGTGCGAGTAAAAGGTCCACACTCTGCTCCAGAACAGAGCTCAGAATGAGCTGCTCTTCTTTGGAAAATCGTCCCAAAACATGTCTGTCCACAGTTGTCTTTCCAGAGGGTCGTCCGATACCAATTCGTAGTCGTGGCATAACCTTCAATATGGCATAAGTAAGATGAGGAGAAAAAAATAAAACAATAAATATATATATATATATATATATATATATATATATATATATATATATATTATAAAGAACTAAAGTGTGGATTCACATAGTTAAGAGGTTTAAGATTTAAACTAAAGTTATTTTCCTTTTTTTTGTGTCAGATTGCAGCTGTATTTAATAAAAGCAGACTTACATCAGTTTGAAGACAATCAACACAGGATCGGACACCATTATGACCCCTGTCAAAGAAGGATTGAAAAGACTAAAGAAAAGAATTCTAGCAAACATTCAAGCACAAATACATTTAATAATCCAACATCAAGAGTTAAGTCTCCAGGAGAGTAGACGCTGCTTCTGCAGCAAATGGAAACAAGCACTGTCGTAATACCCCTGATTTTATAAGTGTTGAATAAGCAGGGATCAACATATTTTAGGCCATATAGCCTTATTTGTTTGCAAACTATAGAACTGGGCATATTTGATGTGGTTCTGTTAAATGAACACATTCTTTTGATTTGGTTTCCTTTATCACTGTGGATAAGAACGTCTGCAGAATGAGTTTGTGTACTTTAATATACATCTTACTCTATCAAACACTTTCTAAAATGCTGTAACAAATTTTGAGGTATTTATAAGAATAATATAAAAACAAATAATATTTGTTTATTTGGGATAATAATATCCCAAATAGTACAAATGTATTAATCATCACTGATTTTGGTGCAGTTACAATTAATGCAGTGTGAAAAGACTAAACATTCCGAATGATGTATTTTTTCTTCCCTATTTTCAAAACTACATGGAGCCATTACAGCACACGATGCATATGACATTCTGCATAGAGTATGTTTGTCTGTTTCCAGATGGAAAATAGGAATGAAAGAACTCCTTCACAAAACTGATGTAATTTGGAAGTAACTCTGACCTTGCACTCCCTCCATGTTTAATGCCGACTTTCCCAAGGGGTTTATCAAGTTCATCATGAACCAAGACAATGTGTTCAGGCTGCACAGAAAACTTCCCGGCTGAAACAAACACAGTCTTTTAACTCTTTGTGTATACAGTACATTGTTGAACACAGGCTATTATTATTACTCCTTGTAACTGTAGAGAGAAAATCTTGCATCTCCATTTTTTTCATATCTACATTTTCATTTTTCTACGTAACTGGAGAATTTTATACCATGAATATTCATTCATATTCTGTAACTATTTTGTGTTGTTCATGGTCACAGTGAGTCCAAAGCCTACCAGGAATCATTGGCTGCAAGGAAAAAACATGCCCTGGACACTGCATCAGTCCATCACAGGAAATCACACACTCATATAATAAGTCACATATTCACACCTATGAAGATTTCATACAGCCGATCCAGCTACATGTGTTTTTGACTGTGTGTGGAAACTCATACAAACAGAGAAGAGAACACACCAATATCCAGACAGACACACATAGTTACACAAGGTGGGGAATACACCCCAGGAACCTGAAGTTGTTTGGTGGCCATGCTGGGCCACTGTGCAGCCACAAAATAATACCATGTTTTTAAATATAGTGATATTTGTCCTACCCCTGAAGAGTGACACTGTTGGAAACACACGGTGTCTGTTTGACAGAAATGTTTTAAATAATTTTGTAACAAATAACTGCTTACAAACGGGGCGACACAGTGCTGCAGCAGGTAGTGTCGCAGACACACAGCTCCAGGGACCTGGAGGTTGTGGGTTCGATTCCTGCTCCGGGTGACTGTCTATGAGGAGTTGGTGTGATCTCCGTGTCTGCGTGGGTTTCCTCCAGGTGCTCCAGTTTCCTCCCACAGTCCAAAAACACACGCTGGTAGGTGGATTGGTGACTCAAAAAATGTCCGTAGGTGCGAGTGTGTGAGTAAATGTGTGACTGTGTGTGTTGCCCTGTGAAGGACTGGCGTCCCCTCCAGGGTGTATTCCCGCCTTGTGCCCAATGATTCCAGGTAGGCTCTGGACCCACCGCGACCCTGAATTGGATAAGCGGTTACAGATAATGAATGAGCGAATAACTGCTTACAAACCCATCTATAAACTTATGGTTACTTTAGTAAGCCATTCTGCTAGATGCCACTCACCTGCCTTAGCTACACTCACTCCGTTTACATTCATGAGCAGCTTTGGACGAAGAAGCACAAGCTGAGTGTCCTGAAAAACTGAAATGATGACCTCTCCTGACACCTGTCTGTCTGACCTCCACTGGTCAGCCACACCCAGTCGCTCGGCCAGTGCTGAAATCACAGTCATCCCGACACTGTGCCTTGAACCATTCATCCCAGGGTTACCAAGCCCTACCACCTGAAAAAAACATTAGACATTTATTTACCAGTCAGAAAGTTGCAGCTGTACGACTCATTTTTCAAATTTGAATGTTATCAAATTTAGAAAATATCACAAATAATTATTGGCTCAGTTTCCATACGGGAGTATCCCTATGCTCCCTAGTGGCTATCCTTGTCCACCTTCTACTCCAAGGTTTACTTATGATGTTTGTGTTCAAGACATTCAATAAACCACAGTGGGCTGAACAAGTTTTAACACATAACTATAGGTAGAACTCAACGATATGGGCCCTTTATTAAAACGTTAAAGCCCGTTAATATAACCTTTAAATATTCACTGAGTCAGTATTTGAGGTAATGTATTTAAAAATAAAGTACAAACCAGTTTCCTTCTAGAACTGTTCACCACATCACTGGCCATCTTCTCAGACTGGACTGTGCCCAAAAGCACACGGTTCATCAACTTATTTATCATCCGCCTCAAAGCCATCGATAACAGCCTCCAAACCTGAGACAAAATCGCCAGGAGTTTTACCTTCCTCGTTTCGTCACTCATCAGCTACGTTGAAAGTTACAGTTACGTTACATCAGCATTAAAACCACCGCGTCATTTTCACTAAACAAACACACGAGACTGTCAGCGGTGTCCCTGTCTTTACAACGTGTCTCGCTTCCTCTCGCAGCTTCTTTATTCACGTTCAGTGGAGTTTAGACCGACCTTCACAGTCAAAGCGCTCGTCAGTTCATTAAAACCCCGAATGACTTCATGCCGCTTACTAGAATTGTTGGTTGCCAGATTGTAGACTAATCATTTTCTCCTTTAGGATTTTCTGTCCACAATCTACTCAATGCGTTTTAGTACTTCAACGGCGGACTTTTATATCTTTAAACTAGATTGTTCTTTACGGTGCATGACGAAAGGTCATCTTTTAATCTTTTATTTATTTCCTTAAATCATATATAGTGACACAGATCTATTCTAAAAAACATGGCAACCGGAAACGTCAGATGTGACACAAAAAAGGAACTAAAAACCGACACCGCCATCTACCGAGGAGGATCGGTCAGTATAGACGGATATAAAAACATTTATTATTACAAGATAATAATGGTTATGAATATAGTAATAATTCCATTGTGTTGTTGGTAATATACATTAACACCTCTATATTTAATCAAAATAATTATAATGAACATATACTGTTTGTATAAATTTAATGCAATGACATGTGACATAAATATTATAACAATCAACTGATAATACTTATAATACTACTGCTACTATATACTACTAATAATACTGCTAATTATAATAATAATAATAATAATAATAATTATTATTATTATTATTATTATTTTAATTATTATTTAAAAACAAAATGTGTGGTTAATTTCGTTATTTATTTATATATTTAATTAATTACATCATTCATTATTTTCTAATTTTATAGATAAATATTATGACCTAGCTATCGCTAACGAACTTCTCCACCACTCAGTATCTAGTTACAGTTGAAGATGGTGTCTGTTTGAGTAGGTTCGCTTACTTCAGTCTGCAGCAGGTGAGTCCTTCTCGGCTTAAAATTGGCTTAAAACATTCTGCGCCCGAAAGAAGATCGTTGTTTTAGGAGCATTAATCCTTCTGAAGTCTCGTAGTTTCCTCCTTCGAGTTTAACCACTAGGAAAAGTAGCCTTTAACTCCAGAGCAGCCTCCGTTCACCCAGAGTAAAGTAGGGTCTACCTGGAAGACCGCCATCACTGAGTGATATTACAGAGGGGTGAGGGGGTCTATTTTAAGCCGTCAACATACACTTTTCAAATAGCTGTTAGAGTGTTTTAAAAAGGAGATTTTGTATATTGCAAAATATCCGTTTTGTTTACAAATATTTAGAAAATACCACTGTATATATATATTGCTTTAATACAATTCTGCACTAAATAGAGGTAATGCTAACTAACATGTATTTTCTTTACGTAAGAAATGTGTTTTGTGTATGTCAGGACTGCCAAAATGTCTTGCCCGTGTGCACTGTTTTGGCTTTGAATCAGTTATGATATCAGATATATAAAATTGTATTTTGTAACACTACCTGGCCTATATTTTGCATAAGATATGTTTTACCATTAGAAGGTAGGGGCGAGGGTTCACACTTTTGGCAGCACTGTTCTAACATATTAACATATCCAAGCCTAATACTGACTAGAATTTTATTCCCACAGTTTCAACAGTGCATAAATGGCATCTCCACCTCATCTGCCCACAACAAACATAGACAACTCTTTACAGACTGACCATACAGGCAGCCAAAGGATGCAAGATACGGAGAGTTATGCTCAACATGAAAACTACTTCCAGCCTTTAAATGATCATGAAGGCCTTCTTAGTGAGCATACACCTTTAACTCTAGGTTCAACTCCCTTTGTTGCAAGCAATAATACAGTATTTCTGGAAGAGTTATCCCCAACGGGAGTCACCCCACAATCCCTTTCTCAACAAAAAAGTCCTATGTTTGAAATACAGCCAGATGTCACTTCAAGTGGCCTCAACCATGGACCCTCTTCAACTGATAATTGTGATCATTTTACTACGTTTTCTTCTACTCCACCCAACTCTTCACATCTGTACAACAAATCAGCTTCAGAAACTGAAAGATGTTCTCCACATCTTCTCTTACCATCACAGGAGGTCATCACATATACACAATCTCAAATTCAGCTTGACCAATGCTCTGGACATACGTCAACGTCATGTTCAGAACAACTACCAGAGAATTCTGAAGCAATATGTTGGCATTCCTATGACGAAAGGGCAAAGTCAGACCTCCCTTCTGGAACTTCTGTGGCTCCAATCCAAGCAAGCACTATGAACTCTATACAAGGAGATGTACAGGAGCTAGAAAAACACAACAAATTGGATTACAACTCAGATGAGGTGCTGAATTTAGGAGGTGAAATATTTAAATGTATTGACATTTCAGATCCATCATCATTGCATCAGGGTAGCCAGAAGTGTGAGAAAGAGGACAAAGGGGACTGCGTCTCAGAAAAGGGCCTGACTCCAGGATCGTATAACTATAAACCCAGTCATTTGCCTGATCCGCCATCACTGAATAATGAACATATAAATGTTCCCGTGGAGGACCATGTCAGCATTGTAAATACAAAGAGATCCTATCAAGGTGGCATTAAACAAAGTGATTTGTCATCTTCAGAAACATCCTTTGATATGTTGTTAGCCCCTGAGATGTGTCCCCAGGTCTCTGATATTAATGTAAATCAGGTTGAAGAGTCTGATCCTTCTGATATGAAGCCACCAATTCTACCTGAAGCCAAACCAGGAGGGTCAACAGATTACATACCTGTCTTATACCTCCAAGTCACAAAAACTCTGCAAGAAGATAATCAAAGAGCAATTGATACTAACCAGTCTCAACTCCCACATGTTTTCTCAGCCTCAATCCAAAATGAAGTATGTTCTGGACCTTCAGTTGCTTCAGATCATTCTAATATTTCTACTCATGAACTGGAAGATGTTAAAAATAATGGCTGTGAAAATCTGCATGGTGAACAAGGACTGGGCAAAAATCAGGACAACCCACCTGAGGTTGGTCCCACATCAAGGAAGGAGAACATAAAAAAATCTTCAACAGATATCAGTCAGCCTGTATTTCCTGGACTAAAGACACAGCAAATTCACCGGACACCTCACACTGTATCTGCAGAAAGTTACAATAGCTACTATGGATCTACCTACCGTGATTATCAAAATGCAGATCTTCCATTATCACACAACTATTCCCTCCATTATTCCAGGGCTCCATATACCTGGATGAATTTACGTGGTCACTGGCCACAAATGGGATCTGAAGCTCAGTTTTATGACCAGGTAACAACAGTTCAGACAACTCCATTTACAATATATTACCTTTTCAATGCTCCCAAATAATGTCTGTTTAACAGAAATATCAAAAAGAGGAGCATAAGCAGAAACAACATGAGCAGTGCACTTCAGAACACAGCCACAACTCACAGCTAAGGTTCGTTTAATGTTTTATTTTATCCTTTTCCTTGTGATTAGTTATTGTTAACTTATAAAATTATCAGATTTAATGAGAATTTACATTTGCTTCCTGAGCATGATATAAATTATATAAATGATGTCACTAAAATTATTTCATGGATATCATATATCGGCTATTAGATAAACTTTATATATGCTTACTTTAGGTTGACATTGAAGTGGCAGCTTTTTTTTCTTTTCAAACAGGCAGATGAGGTGCAGAGACAGGTCTATGAGCACTGACAGAAATAAAACCTCAACATACTGGTCAGAAAACTACACTGACTATTATAACTATGGAGGTAATTCATTTTTATACTGTGGTCTTGCTTTGCATCTGCATATTTAAACAAATAGGATGCCAGCATTCATGAAAGTTTGTTTGATTTTTTATTATTTTATAGGTTGGAATCCTCAAGGACAATATTCTAATGCCTACTACCAAGATTACTACTATCCTTGCACTTATGGATACCAAACTGATTTCTCCAAAAGCAACAGTCAACAATATAACACAAAGTACACTCAATATAGCAGTCACAGCTAAATATAGTTAATTTATCTATATATCAGTAAAATTGCCAGCTTTGCCAGTTATTCAGATTACTTTTGTAATGTTTTGTCTATTATTTTTTAAGGCCTTACAACTATGAAGACTGGTGGAGATATGACCCACGTTATGATTCATCCTTTGACTATGATCAGTTCACCCAATGCCAGCTGTCTCCCTGTGATCAGAATGACACAGAAAGCAGCCACAGTGGCTACTCTACTCAGAGCATGTCTAGCACTAACAGTCAGAGTAGTCACTTTAGCTGGCATTCAGAACAGGTAATAGACTCCATACATAAATTTACCTCCATGGTTTTTAGCTTTAACATACAGTCCCCGGGAGGAAAAGAATGTAAATCTTCAAACTAACATTATTTTACAAAAATGTATTTTTAAAGGAACACTGTATCTCCTACACAAACCTACTGGCCTTTACCGATAAGAGTTTTGGCATCTAAACCATTTTAAGCAACGCAGAGTAAGTTTATAGTATATAGGGTAAACTGAATCAAACAAGCAATTTAATTCTTAATTTCTTAATTGCACTTTATTGTTTTGCAGTTTTCAGAATTATGTTTGCTAATTTTGCTATAAAAAAATGACTGATGGCTCATTTACAAAACTTTCAACTAAACAGTTATTTGGGAAGACAAGGGTTCTAGTTCAATCACCCAAAAATCCTTTTTGACTCCTTTACTTTTAACCACATAAAGAATGTAATACATATTTTCTATTAGTGTTAATGGTATTGTGTTAATTATTTGTTCCAGGGCTGGGGATACCCAATACAGCAGTACACTGACTATCCACATTATGATGGCAATATTCAGTCTCCAGCTCATTTTGTCGACCATGCTCATTTAGAGAAAGAATCCGGAAAAATCACAGTTGCATGCTCTTTAAAGGGTGAGATTTAATACACTTTCCTCTTTCCTTTTACCATACCATCACATACACTGTTTATAGAGTTCCACTATTTTTTCTACATTTCAGTAAAGTTGAATTAATGAAGTTGAAGATGTAATTACAGTGATTTAGCATAAAATAGTTTTGGAATAATATATTTTGGTCTAAACATATTTTCAGAAATTCAATGTATTGTACATTTTAAGCTCTACAATTATTAACATTAGATATAAATCACAATATGGTGCATATTCTCTGGTTATTTTGGTCATTTTGTTTGTATGAAATTTACCATTTCACTTTAAACCACTCTAAATAACTTGTTAAATGATGCAGATATTTTTATGAATAAGTTGAAATCCTCTTTAAAGAATACCTTTCCATGTTCTTCCCATAGGTCCTTCCACCTCAGAGCAGTTCCCCTTCCTTCACTGCTGTGCTCGGTTTGGACCTGGTGGACAGCTGTCTGTTGTGCTTCCAAATCTTCCCTCTGAGGGCAAACCAGCACTGGTGCAGATCCACAGCACTGAGGTCATTTCCATACATTCAGGTTCACTGTGTTTGTGTGGTGTTTATTAAGCAGTTGCCTCCTTTTAATCTCACACTAAAGAGGCATTTTTACTGGCTATGCTTTATAATCTGCTATGTGGGTTTAGCTCAAAGTGAACAATTGACTTCTCAGCAGATGATGCTGCAAGGCTGCAGGGACCAACCAGAACTCCAGGGCTTCCCAGGACCTCTAATAAAGTAAATGCTAGTTTTAATAATTAATATAAATAAGAGCTATAACATTAATTCAGAAATGTAACTTGAGGACTTATGCGCAGCTAGATAAAGGATATATTATAGAGGACTTGCTTTAACTCCATGATAAGACTTTGGAGATAATTTTAAGACATTGCATAATTTTAGTGTAAATCCAGTGGCATATCTATACTGTTGGCAGAGGAGAGAACCATGAAGTTTTTACAAAATATGATCATAATCTGGTGCTATACATACATTAATTATGGAGTTTGTGAAACTTTCTCACTTCCAAAAATTCAAAAAAGATTCTAGAAGTATTTAAATGGGGCGGCAAAGTGGCACAACAAGTAGTATCACTGGCGCACAGCTCCTGGAGTTGTGGGTTTTAGGCCGACACCAGTTGACTGTGAGGAGCTTAATGTGTTCTTCCTGTGTCCACATGGGTTTTCTCTGGGTGTTCCGGCTTCCTCCCATGCTCTAAAAACACATACTGGTAGGTGAATTGGCTACTCAAAGTTATCCATAGATGTTTGAGTGAATTAATGTGTGAGTGTATGTTGACCTTCAAAGGACGGGCGCCCCCTTCAGGGTGTGTTTCCACCTCGCGCCCGTAAAAGAATCAGAAACATCAGTGATGTTTAAATACATTAATTTGTTCATTGTATGTAAGCGTTTGTCCAGTTCAGGGTCGCAATGTGTTCGGAGCCCACCTGGACTCACTGGGCGCAAGGTAGGAACACACCCTGAAGGGGGCACCAGTCCTTCATAGGGTGACTCACACACACCCACACACACACTCACACACACACTCACACCTATGGACATTTTCGAGTTGCCAATACACCTACCAACATGTGGTTTTGGAACATGGGAGGAAATCTGAACACCTGGCCTGGAAGAAGCTCAAGCAGACACTGGAAAAAAACACCAACCTACTCACAGAAAGTCACCCAGAGCAGGGCTAGAAGCCACAACACCAACACGACCTGTTGCGCCACCGTGCCGCCCATGACACATGTTGTTTTTAATTAATTTGTCTCATAGACATAAGACCCATAAATCCGAGGTGCTGGAATTCATCAGAAAGAAGAGACAAGAATGCTTACATAATGAAACACTGGTAGAAAAACAAGCGTCTTGCCTAATATGGAAGCTCATGGAATTAATATGCAAACATAATGGTGTAAGTTATAATTTATTATATTTGGCATTTATAATTATAGCATATAATAATGTAATTATATAATGACATGATATGCTAATAACATGTAGCAAAGTGTAATGAGGTATATGGTAATGTTTTACAGAAACTTGTGGGAACTGATATATCTCATCTTTTGTTGAGAAATTCAGACTCCTCCTCAAAAATTAGCACCTCTGATCTTATCGATTTTTCAAACGAAGCACTCAGTAGAACAGTGGAAAATAAGACATGTGATGCTGAATCAGCCAGTCAAGATGATGTTTGGGCAATATCAAATGACACAGAGAAGGATTTACAGTGCTTCAGAGAGCTGTTAATCTTTGGCAAGAAAAAGGTAAATATGTATTGAATTTAATTTAAAATGCATATTTTAAAACAAAGGGTAATGCAGACATACTGCTTTGTCTGCTTACAGAAACAGTTGAGTTAAACATTGCTGTTGTTCTCAAATACCTGACAAATAGGATGCTCTGGAGACAGCGATAAGCAAAGGATTGTGGGGACATGCTTTCATGCTGGCTGGTAAAATGGATAGCAGGGCCTGTTCTAATGTGATGAGCAAGTAAGTTATAACAAATTACAACATCCTTGAAATATGCATTTATATTACACTATTTATATTACACTGCCTTGCTCCCTATTTCTTACAGCTTTGTAGCTAGGCAGCATTTCCAACTTCTCCTAAGGTGTCTCAAGTATCAGTGTTATACAAGAGGATTATACTAGCTAAGTGCAGGAAATCTAGCCTGCATGCTTATCTAGAAATATATTTAATTTGTTAAAAATAATAAAGTGACTGAGCACAATGAAAATAAGGAGTATGGAATAACGTTAAACACTGCACAGCTCTGCTTGTATATACAGCTTACAGATAGTTTCAGTATCATGCTTAATTCCTTGAATAGGTTCATTGACAGTTTAGCAGTGAATGATTCATTGCGGACCTTTTATCAGCTAATGTCTGGAAAGATGCCATCATCTGCAACTGTGAGTATGTCTTTTTTATGGTAATGTTTATTTTAGAGTTCCATGCGGCAGAAAGTGGTTTATATGGAATGAATTTGGCTTCAGTGTTTACTTTTTAACAAATATTTTGCCTGGGGGGTTTATATGAGTATTTTCTCTAGTGTTGTGAAATTAAGGACTGCGGACATTGGCACATCCACCTGGCCATGGTTTTATCAAACCACACCCATTTCAAACATCTACACCAGAAAACCATTACTAGGATGGGAGACACACTGGGTAAGACAAAACATATATGGTGTAAACATTAACTGTAGAATTGTAAAATAAACAACTGCAAGCTTCCTTAAATATTTGCATTCTTACAAGCTTAAACTGTTTACGTGTTTGTATATTGATTCAAAAATTAACAACCCCAGAAACTTTAAATAAAAGCGTTTAAATAAAAAGTTTGATTCAAGTTCAAATTTAATAATTTTTAGTCAACCTGTTTTATTTAACAGTGCATGCTGTATGTTCATAAAAATATGTCCAATGTCTAAATAAATAACATGAACTAACTTGCTTTTGCAAGAAAGTTTATAATATACTTTCATTCTTAGCTTCCCAAGGATGTTCTGTTGCTGCAAGTTTCTGTTACATGGTGGTTCAACTAGGCACGGACACACAGAGTAACAAAACAGACACCTGTCTTTTTGGGGTCAATTCCAGGTCAGCTGTTATGCACTAACTCTTCTTTAGAGTTGCCATGATTACTTGAATATTATGTTGTATTATATTATAATACAGTAAGTCCTCTACATACTAAAGAGTTCTGAAATTTCATTCATAACTCTAGTTCCAACAAAGTTAGCTTAGGCATCCAATATTTTAGTAAGCCTTCAACATGTAGCTCTATATGGCAATAAATAAGAAGATAGCTTAATAAAGTTTCAAGACAGCAGTATCAAGAGAGCCATGAAATAAAATAATACATAAAAATCTGTTATCTTGGACTGGTAGACATGTCCGCTTCTGGAGGTATAATTATTGACAGAATACTTGAACAGAATATAATTACACTGAAGACAACAAATACTGGTTAGAAAACCCCACATGTATGGGGTAACATTATTACAAGCTCACAAGTAAATAAATTACATGTGTTACATAGCAAAAATTCAACTGTATTCACAATACATTGATTCTAAAAGGTATGCCATACGCATGTGCCTAATGTAAACGTTTACTTAAACCATAGAATTTTGAATTTTGCACTAATTTAAACAAATTATAAACAAATGGACATGGACGTTATTTGTTTTTGAAAGTATACAATTGAAAGTTTTGTATGTTAAGGACTTACTGTATATTAGTTTTTACAGTGGGCCCAAATGTATTAAAACCTGGAAATACACAACAAATTTAGCAAAATTGGAAACACTAATTAAATTATCACAAGATTTTTTTACAACTATATCCATCATTATTTTTTATCAAATCAAAAGTAGCACAAAATAAATGTCCAAGATATTTGGACCCCACTGTACATTTGTAAAAATAAATAAATAAATAAATAAATAAAAGGCCTGAACTGATCAGTGTTTAATATAATTAACTTCCACAGTTTTAATTCTAGTTTACCAGCCCTGAAGTATGCTACCAATGAAGCAATCCAGCGTACTGAAATCTTTGAATATGCCCTGTCTCTTGGCTTTGATTCAGTTCACCTTTATAACTTTCAGGTATTTTTTTTTAACTTCCTAAATCTAACAAACTAAAAGTTTAGTATTTTAACATTAACATGTAATCATTACCATCTACTTTTAAAAGTTCTTTTTGTGTGCTTTAGATTTTCAAATTTATTTATGCTTGCCGGTTAGCTGAAGCCGGACTTTACATTCAAGCGCTTCAGTACTGTGAAGTGATCTCTAAAGCACTGCTAGCCTCAGGTTCAGGACACTCTCTGACCTTGATAAGCCAGATCATTGAGGTAAAAACATGACAACACACTTACAGAAGTAAAAAATTAATTAATATGTAGTCTTATGATTTTATGTCATTTTGAGGATACAGGAATTCAAAGGTTTAGTAGCAACCTTTTAGTCTGCATGTTCACACTTCAATTCCTTATATTTTATTGTTGTAAGTTCCAAAATTTGCAAACTTCAAAAGTAAGGAGCCCACGTATGAAAAGGCCTGTCCAACCTGTGTATTCCATGGGTTCACTGAGGGTCAAGCATGTAAACATGCAAGTAATTACACAAATAATTTAATAACAGACTCATTATAACATTAACATCTGGGTAACACATGAAATAGTGTGGCACTGCTGGGCTCCTAATTGCAGAAAAGTGGAGATTTTCTTTTAGGCCTCACCCAGGGTTATTTAATGGGATTATTGACATAAGTGAAAAATCAGGAGAAACTTAGCAGAAAAAGACTTTAACATTTGGCCCACTTTTTATTTAATGTGCACACATTGGCCACTTTATTAGAATCCCTTAACTCATAGAGCTACAAAAAGATGCATTATTGTATTAATATGATTGTGTATGTGTTCTCTATGTGCTCACTTTTCTGATGTCTAAATGGCAGTAGTTTATCGTTATGTCCGCTGTGCTGTTACTTATAATCATATAGTTGTCTACAAAAATGAGATACGTTGACCAGCAGTTTAAAGACATCCCAGAAATTGAATTATCATCAGAACCAGAATGGCTGATCAGCATAAGGAAACTTCACTGCCATATTTTAGTAAGTTTCTTGTAATAAACACTAGATGTCCTATTCTTTATGTCAAGCTTTTGGGTATGTAGTCTATATATGGCACATTTTAAACTTTCTGGTTTTATCATATCTAACTTTTAGGAGGAACTGAACACACATGGCTCAAAGACACAGGATACAAATCTTCCTATGTTAGAGACAAACTCCCAGGGCACACCACCAACAATTAGAACTCTACCTTCATATCAAATTTCCCTTCTGACTACAGAGAAGCCGGACCAAGAAAATTATACTCCAGATGTGCACCTAGTACCACCGGGTGTGTTTACATCTTACATGCTTGCATTTTATCCTGATTAAGAGACTATATTAATTTTTTCTGCATCTTCTTCTATGGTTTCAGCATCACAAGACATTCTTGAATATAGAGACAAACCCATGATTCCAAAGTCAAGCCAAATACTTGATCCAACTTGTTTTCAACTTAGCAAGAAGGTTAGGTGTTTTCTAGTATTTTTTAATTTTGTCATTAAATCTCAAATTCCTTTGGTTGCATATTACAGGAAATTGCACTTGTGTAGGTCTACATAGATTTTGTGTAATTGCTGCATCTTTTTTAGGCAGTTCCATTGTCTGTATCTCCAATTTACCAAATGTCTTCTCACCAAGAAAATCTAAATGGTTCACCAGTGGAGGAATCAATTCAAGACAAGCCACCAGCAGTGTTGGAACCCCAGATTCAGATTTTGCTCACTGATGTAATGCAACCTGAAGGACTAGTTCACACAGATGATTCAAACGATTTGCCAAATGATGATTCCAGTGAAACCAACGCGTCAACAAATACTCTGGTCCGTTCACAGCCATCTCCATCAACGCTGGAGCCAACTGCAGGTGATCTCCAATCCCAGTCTCTGAGCATTGTTCCTAAATCTACACAACATACACTGGATCCTCATACATTGCCTTCAGCAATGTTATCTTGCTCCAAGTCAGTGGCAACAGAATCAGAGATTCTGCCTCAGATAACTGCTCCAAATATAGAGCCCACAACACTGGCTTCTACAATGTCAGTGGCAACAGAGTGTGAACCATTACCTTGGTTGATTTCTCCTTATAAAGAGTCCCAAACAGTGCCTTCTACAACATTACCTTCCATATCATTGGAAACAGAAATTAAGTGTGTCCATCCGACAATTTCACCAACCACAGAGACAAATATGGTGGCTTCTACATTATCTTCTTCCATGTCACTGGTACAAGATTCAGTGTGTATACCTCCATCGTGTGGCCCATGCACAGATCTAAATTCATTGTCTTCTACAGTATTACCTTCATCCAAGTCCCTGCCAGCAAAATCAGAGTCTATTCCGCAGTTAATTGTGCCACTGCCTGTTACACCATCTTTTGACCACATGGGTAAACGGTGTCAAAAACACCATCCAGTAACTCAACCAAGTGTTGCTGTAGCTCCACTCCAAATGGTATCTGATAATAATCAGTGTTATTATTCTACAAAGCAGAACTTGTCTTCACCCGAGGTACAACAAGTGCATCCCAAGACAACACCCAGGCTGTGCCCAGCCTTTGAGCCCCAGTCACTTCATTCAGCTGTGTCCAATGGAAAATCTCAGCGAACAGATACTGTGGACTCACAAGCAGTGCCTCTTCTTACTGTGCCTTTACCTGCATCCCATATTTTGCCTCCAATCAGCAAAGATTATTCAGCAATCCAGGGTCAGCATGCAGCAGAGACAGAGATCAGACCTGCCCAGATGTCATGCCTGTTGGTAGACTCAGCTCTAGGCCAGACACCTCCCAGACTTTTCAGTGCAAATCCCTATTCCATGGGAGAGAAAATGGCTCACTCAAAGCAGACACACACATTATCAAAACCCTTGATACCTCGGCTCTTTGTCCCTCAGAGTCTACATCCAGATCCCAAAGACCAAAAGGTTAGTCATACTATCAAGGTAAACATAGCTAAACTTCTTAATTACAATACTGTCCCTTTCCTATAATTCATGTCTTTTTAGATTCACTCATTCATGCATATTTAGCAGGCTAATACTTTTCCACAAGGGGTCACCATTAGCAGTTTATAGCTTTGGATGCTTTTTTATAGCAGTGTTTTGCCCCTTGTTCTCTTTCTTTCATTTCTTTCTCAATTTTCCCCTTCAGCATCCCACATTATTTTGTCTGTCAGCAGGAAGCTGGAGGTGGGTGGCTCAGTTGGTTGTTTGGCAAAAAGAAGGAAGTTTGTTTCCCTGTAGATACTGGCAAATCAGTAAGTGAAAGTTGATGTCAATATAGTTAATTTAAATGTACGTTTTTTCAAACAAATAACAAATTTGACCTCCCACAGCTTGTTTGGGATGAAAACCTTCAAAGATGGGTGGATCCCAGTGAGGAAAAGAAAAAGGTTGTCCTTGTGCTTCATGTTTATAAAATGAAGAATATCTGTATTAAATGAAGCTCATGACAATGTTACTGTGTTCTTTACAATATGGTGTGATTTCCTACAGAGAAAACATGAGTTAGTGCATTCTAAAAGAGTTAATAGGATGACTACTGAAAAGTTAGGAGAATTGGCTGAGCCACACACGAAGGGGCTATCCAGTGGCATGCCCATTTTGACATCAGGTGATTTCCCTTCCACATCATTGAAATATTAGTGACTCTTGTTTTCAGCAATATCATGATACAGATGTCTTATTTTACTCAATCCAGGGCCTAAGAGAGGATATATGGCAACTCTCAATCCAGTCTTAATGTCTAACAATACAGACACTCATTTTTACACTTCATCAAGCATAAGCAGTTGTGAGCCACCAATGGTCAAGCCTGCCAACACATATCAAACTGACCGAGGTAGGTGACCGTAGTCATGGTAATAGTTCCAAACATAGTTTGTCATTGTTTACAATTTAATTTTATTTTGAGTCAAATTATTGTACATCATGACAAGTTATCTTTTGTATTTAGCTATTTCTGGACACTCTATAAAGCAAGTATCTGAACACATGGGATGGAAGCAAAGTGCCCCGTCTATGCCATATTCACCAACATCTGATGTAAGATTAAAAGGTATACAGTACGGTGCAAAAGTTTTAGGCACCAGAGATTATGAGATTTATAAAGCTATTTATCTGAGCAGTTATTTATCTAAAAAACAAACAAACCAATAATGCCCAACATTAGAATAAAGCCAAATAACATTATTCCAGTGTGATATTCTGTGTGAGAATGTGTTGGTTTAACTTTTTCCAAATCTCTCCTCGTGGAGTCATCTGAGGTTGTCATCCAAAACCTATTTTTACTGGTTAATAAATAAGATTTTAAATAATGTTTGCTGTTGATTTAACAAATTCATGCAGTTCAAGGAGAATCTGAACAAAACATTACTCACATACTACTTTATAGAAAAATATTTCTTATTTGGGGACAGCAGGTTGTGTCGCAGTCACACAGCTCCAGGGACCTGGAGGTTGTGGGTTCGATTCCTGCTCCGGGTGACTGTCTGTGAGGAGTGTGGTGCGTTCTTCATGTGTCCGCATGGGTTTCCTCCGGGTGCTCCGGTTTACTCCCACAGTCCAAAAACACACGTTGGTAGGTGGATTGGTGACTCAAAAGTGAATGTGTGTCTGTGTTGCCCTGTGAAGGACTGGCGCCCCCTCCAGGGTGTATTCCTGCCTTGCGCCCAATGATTCCAGGTAGGCTCTGGACCCACTGCGACCCTGAAATGGATAAGCGCTTACAGAGAATGAATGAATATTTCTTACTTGTTAAATATTATTATTATTTTGTATTTACTGTGATTAAATACAACTTTATACAAGCCCCACTCTTGCTGAGAAGGCATTAGCTTAAATATATAGAATTATCTTAAGTGCCTAAGACTTCTGCACAATACTATAAATGTCCATGTATTGCGTTTTACAGCATGTTTTACAGTCTGTTCATTGCCCTAGTATATACTGTAGCAGGTATATATGTAAATAGTACAGATTTGAAAAATGATCATTTCCCAGGGGAAGGCAAACTATCAATAGCTTTTAAGTAATTTTGAACCAAATATAGTGCTCAGTTTGCTGTGACATTTTGACAAATGGAGCAGGAATGGAGATACAACTGTTTTTGTTTGAACATTAATGGTCAGTAAACTTTATGCAAATTCAAGGGTCAAGAATGTATTTACAGAAATTGAAATATGACACTGTATATTCTTTACACTTCCATGTTATCTCTGATAAATTATTCAGACTTTGTATAATAACTGATTGTTTTTCCTCACATAATTTAATTGCTATCATTTTTCTTATGTTGTGCTTCACGTGAAGGATATTCTTGAAGAGATAATGTGAATATGAGGTGGTTCCTGTTCATGGAGGTCGACGACAGGATCTGGATGAAGCTACATTAAATACATTAAGCTACATAAACATAAACTGAGATGCAAATAACTGTATGTGTTAAGTGTATTTACTATAGTATTTCATTAGGAACTTTTTCGTATGACATCACTGTTAAGTCAGACACTTTTGCCTTGTTTTCCTGCTCTGTCTTTTGTGTCTTCCGAGTTCCCTTGTCTACCATGTTCTAAAGGAGCACATGGCTCTGTTTTGTTATTCTAGTCTCCTTCCATGTCTCTGCCTTTGCCCTGCCCTCTCATTATTGTTCTCACATGTGCCTCCTTTGTGATCCTGCCCCCTCATTATCCTTCTCAGGTGTTCCTTGACTGTGGTCATGTGTATATACACCCCCTTGTTGTCAGTGTTCCTTTGTCTGGTATTGTGTGTAGATATATATTTTTCTATTTATAGATTGTTCTAGTAGTTTTTATTTATCTGCACCAGTTCATGGTTGATTCCTGTTTATTCTAGTTGAGTTCTTTGTTTTTGTGTTTTCCTTGTCTTGCACATGTTTGCTTTCAGGATTTATGTTGTTTGGTTTTGGGTTTGATTGTGCTAATAAAAGAGTCCTTGAGTGTACGTCCGTCTCTCTCATCTTCCCGACACCACTGGCAGTCACTTGGATTTGATGTAAAGCCTAATTTTAGTGTAAATTAAAAATGGATTATTTCAAGGCAGATCAGAAAATCAAAACACATTCATGTTTCATATTGCTGACACTGAATAGATGTCTGGCTTCCACTAATGATGGGCTGTGAGCACAGTAATATGGGATATGTACTCATTTATTTGGCTTGATTTTCAAAAGCTTGTCCAATGCAAATCTAATATGATACAGTTACAGAGAGTCACTGATCGAAATAAATAGTATGCGTCAGCAAACTTAAAGGAACGCTAGGGAAGATAATTTTTTTTCTAGTTCCATTCATTTTTATAGCACTGTACTGAAATCAAGGTGGAGGGAAAGGGGGTGGGGTGGTATTCTACCCTCCTCCAAAACTTACATAATGTCGTTTCCGATGTGCTGATCTCGGAGTAGCAACAACAGATGCTCTGTTCTCCCTATTACAGTAAAGCATCACAGTGATTTTGAACATGCAATTTTAAGGAAAATATTACATAGTGTTCCTTTAAGTCATATTTCCATCAGTGGAAAAAAATCTTTTATAACTTGAATGAACATGCTTTTTGCTCTAACGCATGGAAATATTTAACTCAAGTCTAAGTGAATGTGTTCTCTTCATCCATATACAACAACTTTGTGGAAAGTATGGGCACTCATTCTATATTAGGTTAATTTTTATTTTTTGGATGTGACAAATTGGCAGATATAGACACTATTAAATTGTTACAAATTCCGTGTTAATGCAAGCAGTAGGCAAGATTTAAATAAAGATAGACGAAGTAGCTACTCTCTATATTTTGTAGCACTGTGGCCTAGGACTTGAGCTGCGCAAAATACTACAGTGTTTTCTGTCTACTCTTGTTCTCAAACTACAAACTTCCAAACAACAAAAAACACATTCTGACAAAACCACATTTTAACATAAGTATAAAACAGCGCAGATATTGTATATGAGAAAAAATATATAAATATGAAGTCCACATACACTACCAGAGTAGAATATACAGTACAAATTGTTCCTAAATGTACAAACAGTGCAAATGTACCTTTAAAGGGTACAGCAGTGGTTTTAAAATATAGTTTTTTTTCCCTAAAGATACATTACATTTTCTTCTCCAGATATATTTGTAGATTTCATTAAAGAACTGTGTAAAATAATTTAACGTGTTATAAATAATGTAATGTGTTATTAATCCTGGAAATAACATGGGGCAAATGAAATTATTCATTCATTCAGTCAATCATAGTCTGCAATCGCTTATTAAGTTCAGGGTCGTGGTGGATCCGGAGCCTACACATGGCAGGATCACACCCTGGAGGGGGCGTCAATCCTTCATATCCACGTTAAAATAGAATCATCCTTGATCCATACGAAATTAAAAAAATAAATAAAATCTAAAATTAATATAGAGTAGGAGCATTATGCTCCATTACTAAAGGGAATATGTACCACCACAGTAACCGTTTTTTTTCTGAGAGTATGAGTACGGATCTCAGTCACTTAATGAAAATAAACCAATTTTATTATATAGTTAAACTCTAATGAACCAATATGGTTTCGACATTACTCTCAGAATTATTCCGAAATTATTCTCAGAATTCTGACTTTATTCTAGGTATCTCATTATTATTATTATTATTATTATTATTTTCAATGCCGTGGCCCTAAAACTCCGTCGTAAATACAGCTCACAACACCCCCACGCCCCAAAAAAGATGTTCAACATTAATGCAAACCAATCACAAAACGACCGTCTCGACACCGTTGTGTTGACGCCGACCACCTTGATTTCTATTTTTCAAAATAAGAGTCCTACATGACGGAGTTGTTTGGAGAATGAAGTTTGACCCGTGTTTGTGTGTGTGGCTCTAAGGTTTCACATAAATGTTATCGCTCTGCTGAATTTTGAAATATGTTAAAGATAGACTTGGAAAAATCTCTGTCAGGATGGACACTGCTGAAGGACGAGTGTAAGTGTTGTATTCTGTCTGACGCAGTGTTTTCTGCTGTTGTTTGGCTAACAGTAGCCGCTCGCTAACCTGCTCTCAGTGGCCTCGCAGTGACGGAGTTCAGTTACTCTTACACAAAAAAATAGGATAAATGGGATAGTCCACAGAGAAAATGGAGTTGTGGAAACTATACCGTTCAATTTTAATTTAACAAAATTTGATTACATTGCCTAAAGTACATGTTTATTCTAAGTTTAAAAAAGTTCAGCTCCTCTACAGAAGCACTTTTTGGTTACTCTTTATTTTCTGCCTTTAATGAATTGAGTAAAACAAACTTCAAGTTTGGCCTGTGCATAACATACTTTTGGTTTTGTTTTATGTTTCTTATTTTAAAAAAGCTATTGTTTGTTTTTCCCTTCTTAATACATTTGTATTAATACAAAATTTATTTATATTATATAAAAATGCTTTAGAATGACCTGTTTATACACACATCCTGCAAGTATTATTATTATTATTATTATTATTATTTTTTTTACTTTTTCACAACGCACCATTAGACCAGTGGTGCACACTCGTGCTTAAGGGTGGGCTATGCCAGAATGCTCTTGTGGTTTGTTGAGAACTTTCCAGTTGGCCAAATCTACATTAGAAACACACAACTGCATATTTTTCTGATACACTACTTGCCATGCAGGTGTTTTAGTTATTTATTTTGTGTAGAGTTATATAGTGCCTTTTCTAGAATACCATGGACACTTTATACAAGCAACACTGCACAGAACACTATTCTATTCAACAATCAATCAACACACACACACACACTGGCGAGAAGTGGCAGCCAAATACACACATCATAATCATCAGAAATTACACATTACATGAATCCATTGCATCCACTGGATAATATTCATTCATCTATGCCTCCACAACACTAAGTATATATTTTTTTAATATCTTGGTTATTCCACAAGGATTTGTATGAACGAGTAAAGTGAATAATCTTTCTATTCACCCATATTTTCTGTGAGGTTTTGTTCCTGAGGTAGGTTAATATGTTGTTTGAATGATTAATGCATGCTTTCTTAGATTCAGTGTTTAAAAAATAGTAATGATGCCAAGGCTGTGAATAAGTGCAGTTATGGTTGTCCCTTTTCTGCCTTTCACAAAATCTGATCATCAGACTATTGACTGAGTACCTGCCTCTGATAAATAAATATTCAGCAGTCTGGAACTTCTGGTTGAGCTGAAACAGAAAATACTCTCAAAATGGAGGAATACAGGAGAAGGTATGTGTACTGTGTGCTGTTTATTTACTGTACTCCCAATATATATGTATATTTATTTCAAAACGCACAAAAATTGTATGAGTATTCATAGTCCAGTTCTGTTTGACATTTTATGTTTCAGCCCACTATCAAGAGATCGAACAAATCAGTCCTCATCTGAAAACTGGTTTACAAGAAGGCAGAAGGCAACAGTAACAGAAAATCAACATGGCTGTGAAAAAAAGGGGCAAGGTTCTAGTTCTGTTCAGCAGCAAAGAGCGAGTAACAGTTTCCAAACAGACCCTGCTCAAAAGGGCCACACACCCAAACATATAGGAAAGGTATCATTATGCCTGTTACTCCTTATAATTAATTGTAATCAGCAGTACAATGGAACATTCATAGCAGTAGTTCTTGATTTCTTTTTAAATGACATCCTTATTAAGCAAGGTTTAGATTTCATATCAATTACAGTGCTGAATTTTTTATTTATGTTTTTTATTTTACAGGCAGTGCAACATAGACCTGAGCCTTTTTCACATGACAGAAGAATAAACACGAGATCAGAAGACACATCCAAAAGAGGTCAATTTTTTGTAACAAAGCATAGAAATAAACTTTATCACGGGTTTGTAGTGATTTTCACAAAGATACAATATTTGAATATTACTAATTGATTTTGAGACTAATTTCAACATCTTTATTTATGTAGTCTTTTATCCACCAGACGCATTACATGCACAAAAAACATTTTTGGCACACAATGTCTGTGTCCCTCAATGGATTTTTAATTATTGTTATTTACTTATTATTATTATTATTTATTGTCCTTGATTTTTCTAAAGGTTATAGAGGAAATAGACCTTCTAAACTTTCAAATGAAAGACCCAAATCAGAAGTTAAGACAAACAGCACATTTGAAGTGAAACTGTCAGACTTTCCAGAGCTGTGTGATGTTACGTCCAGCAAACACAAACCTGCCTTCACCCAGGAATCTCAGACATGCTGGGGTTCTAGCACCTCACAAGCCCTTCAGGATTCAACAGGAGACCAAAAGGTTCGCCTGAGCACGGTTGGTTCTCTGGAAAACATTACATAGTGCATAACAAAAGGGACCAGTTTTTTTAATTTATATAATGATTGTAAGTTCAGATAGCTCTAATAAAACCAAATTTCAATTTTGTGGTCAGGATACACCAGGAGCAAAATCACCAAAACAAAAATCATCTCAGCATGTCACTTCAAAAAAAGAATCTGAGAAGACATTAACAGGAACACCAGGTGTTATCATTTTTCTTTATGGGTGTATTGTTATTGTTGAGATTTTCACACAGTCTGCTATAAGTGAGAGTAAATCTATCTGGTGCAGTGATAATAGCATTAATAATAATAATAATAATAATATGAAATTTCCTTTTTTTAGATCAAGATTCTGGGAAACTTGGATTACCCAACCCTTATGAATCACCAGCAGCATCATGGGCCAACATTGCCTCTCAGCCTCCTAAAGTCATTCAGAAGAGTTCTACTACACCAGAGGGTCCCCCATGGGTGAGGACCCATATCCTCACTCTAATAACAGCCTTGTATAACAAACATTGCTCCATTCATTGATTTATTTTGAAATATACACAGAATGTCTATTTAATTGCTTGATAATAAGTCTGAAGTTATGCTACTTTGGCAGTTTGGAGTTAGAATCTTAGAACTGAAAACACGTCTCAATGTTTCCCCTCTAATTCTATGCAAAATGTGCAAGAATATGCAAAAATCTTAGCTCTGAAAACATAACTGACTTTTCCCCCTCTAATTATATTCAAAATGTCAATTTACTGTTCATGTCAAGGAGGAAAAGTCCCAAAAACAAGCTGAACAATCTACTGAGAAAAAGAAAAGGAAGAAAAAGAAGAAATCTAAAATGGCCCCTGAGGATGTGGAGCAGCAGACAGTGCAAATACAGCAAGAGCCTCCCAAATTTGAGGTAATAACAGTATTTTCACCTTTGCTGTAATATTTTGTTTGTACACTCAGTTGTTATTTTTGTTTGTTATTGAGAATTTATTGCATTTGATCTTTTTCCTTTCTGTTCATTGTCACACACGATAGATTTTGCTAATGACGTTTACATGTTTAGGATGAAGAGGAGTTCCCAGACCTGTCTTTTTCATCTGTCAGTCCACACAAAGGGTTTAGGCATACATCCAACACAACAGCTCAGGTAAAGCCTTTAAAGAATGAACAGGTCGTTGGTAAAAATGTGTTTATTTTGTTCTCAGTTTTCTGTCTGTTATGCAGGATCCAGGCATGTCTGAGAAAGAGGGGTCATCACTGCAGCCAGAGAGTGCAAATAAGTGCAAAGCCACTGTTGGAAAGACAGTCCCACCTGAACCTAAGAAAGCACAGGTTGGTTAGGAAGTTAAATGTGTGAAAACATGGTTTTCAATGTTTCCAGGACTTGTCCTAGACTATATATTTCTTTCAACGGTGAATCTACAATCAGGACAAAATCACTGTCCAGGAGCACTACTCACATTTATATCTTTTGTCATCATCAGGGTAATGAGACATCTGCTCAAAAACAAAAATAATTTACCAATTTAATATTTAGAATTTTTAGAAGATTTATTCAATGAGTTGAAGTAAGAATTTATTAAACAACATTTCAAGGACAATATTCTCTTGGAGTCTTAATTTTAAGAGTGTTAAAAAAAAGTGTAGTGAATCAGTTTCAATTGCTGGTTGTATATTCGCTAAACTGTTTATTTATAGAATAACTTGCTCTAATCCCATGCTTCATTACATTTTGGTGGATGATAATGGCGAGTTTTTAATCGATTCCCCTTCTTGATTTCCAGCAGGTGGGTCAGAAGAAAAGCAAAGCTCCTGTACAGCTTGACTTGGGAAACATGCTGACATTTTTAGAGCAGAAGCAACAATCAAAAAAGTCCAAACAAGACATTAAGCAGCTAACTATTTCAGGTATATTTGAGAAAAAGAAGTTATATTTTGAGGCTGTTACTTTTTAATGTGGAAGCTGCAGTCCGGTTATACAGAAACAGTGATAAACTGATCCAAAGCTTCTTTATTTATGCATAATAATTTTTAAACTTTTGTTCACTGAATTTTAACTATAAACTTCTCATAAAGTTGGAGGAGCTGTACCAGTTGTCCAAAAAGAAGCAGCAGTTCAGAAGAAGCATCCAAGGCAGAAAGAGCTGATTGCTCACAACCCTTTAGATTCCACCAGTCCTCTGGTGAAAAAGGGAAAACAACGAGAGGTTCCTAAAGCAAAAAAAACAACACCCCTTAAAAGAGTGAGTGTCTGTTGCTTTTTTTCTTTAAACTATGCTTCTTTGTGTAGTTGTATTTGTATCAACAGAAATGAACTCGGGTTGATCAAAATTTTATGTATATTGTGTAGATTATTCTGAAGGAGAGAGAAGAACGGAAACAGAATCGCTTAATAGAGGAAAGAGAGACAACTCAAAACATCAGTGAAGTTGGTCAAACTGAGCCACAATCCAGTCAGAATTCAGAAGAGACCAGTGAACATATGAGTGAAATACTAACGCAGGATTTGGATTTGATGGAATGTCAACACAGTGAACAAGAGGAGACTGACCAAACAAGCGCAGAAGTCATCAACATGGATGACACTGCAGAAGAAAAAGCACTTTCTAATTCCATCCGTACTCAACCTAAAATTCACAGCAGGAAGTTTAGAGAGTAAGAAAAGCACAGTGATATTTCATATTTTTCACAAGAACGTAGACAAAATATTCGCATCTATGGCCTTCCATTGTGTGTGTTGCTGTAACTCGCAGACGTTTGTCTTAATTACTGTGTTATTACCAGCATTATTCATGTGTTAGCTCTGTTTTCTTAACTTTCTTTGGTTTATTAGGTACTGTAGCCAGATGCTAAGTAAGGATGTAGATGAATGTGTCACCACTTTACTGAAGGAACTCGTGAGGTTCCAGGATCGGCTTTACCAGAAAGACCCCATGAAGGCCAGAATGAAGAGGAGGCTGGTCATGGGCCTCAGGGAGGTTCTAAAACACCTTAAACTCAGGAAGATCAAATGTGTCATCATCTCTCCCAACTGTGAGCGGGTACAGTCTAAAGGTATCAGGGGGCGTCTAAACGTTTTCCTAAAGAATGTTTTAATAATGTTTGTAGTGTTTTAAATTATCAATACAAGGAGGAAACTGAAGTAATTTTATTCATCTGTTTATGCATTTGATCTGTTTTTAAAAGTTTCAAATGTAATAATTCACTCCCAATTTCACAGTGAAGTGTTTCAATGTGAATGATTAGAACAGTGCTTATGTTATGACTTAAAAGCACAATAGAAAAACAACAAGTTTAATACTCAGGGTAAAACTGAATTACCACTCAATCACATTTAATCAGAGGATTTAGACCAGAGGTTTGTAGGATTCATTCATTCATTCATTCACTTTTTTATGTTTAAACAGGTGGCCTAGATGAGGCTCTGCACACCATCATTGATACATGTCGGGAGCAAAGCATTCCTTTTGTCTTTGCCCTGTCAAGGAAATCTTTGGGTCGTTGTGTGAGCAAAGCTGTTCCTGTCAGCTTGGTTGGCATCTTCAACTATGATGGAGCACAGGTACATAATCTCTGTAATGTCTCGAAGTTCAAGTCTATATTTCATTTATTTAGAAAGTGTTTTAACAGTACAGCCCAGAGTCACCTGAATTACATTATATTTTCTTTACTAAGGTCAACAAAAATTTGACCTTTCATTTACCTAGTCGTGAGTGACTGAGGGCGCACCTGGTGATTCCAGGTAGTCTCCAGATAAGCGGTAACAGACAATGCATGAATGAATTAATCTAGTCATTTGCCATACACAATTTTGGACAAAAAAAAAATCTTAAATTCAGTTTCCAGTTATGTTTTTTGTAATCAGTACTGGTGTGAGACTGTATGGCCTATAGACCATCGAGTTTTGCATCCTGCTGTAGTCAGGCCAATGTCCACATTCATGTAAATGAATGGTATTTTTTAAAATTACATCTTAAACTGTCTTTTCCTAGAAGTTCATATAATTAACAAAAAGTAAGGCGAGACTTTATTGCCTTTATTGACTTTATAATGCATCCATAATGTAATATGAATTCCTCAGGACCATTACCACAAAATGATTGAGCTCACATCACAGGCCAGGAAAGAATATGAGCTGATGATGACTAATCTCGAGATGAGTCCAGATGAACAGCAGGAAGAAGAGACTGAGACACCACAGAACACAGAGCCACCTGCAACAGAGGAGCCTGAATACAGTAAGAGCTTTACATGTGCAAATGCCTGCACCTTGATATATTTTAAATGGTCTGTAGTAAATGGTTCTTTATTTGATTAAATTGTTACACCCTTTGACAGAGCTGTTGTTATATGCCCGCTGTGCTAATGAATGACAGGGAGAGAGAGACTTCTCTCTCTGACAGATGAAGAACTAACATCATAATATCTAATTTCATATACCTTTACACCTGTTTTAACATTCCATAGTGTGAGTAACTCTGACATCATTGGGCCATTTATGCAGGAGTCTCCCTTATTAGTCAGAAATCTAGTACATGCTGTAAATTCAAGGAGAAATATAATTGTTTTGTAAGAAATTGCAGGTAGGTGTAGTTAGGCCCAGTGGAATGATGATAATACAAATTTCAGAGGGTTACATATTCAAAAACTGATGATGGGCAATTTCAATGTATATTTATTTTACATTTAGAACTCCACCTACGTGAAACAGTACCAGGTGAAACTGTCAGTGTAAATTTCTGTCAGTGTTTAATTGTTATATGCTTTAAAATTAAGATATTTAAAATTTTTTGTGTGGACCTTAGTATCCTCTAACCTAAAAAAAGAAAAACTGCTGTCAGGCTGATGGTACCCTAAAGGGTACATATTCTATACTTTTTGTTATGGAACATAATTGTGCTATACTTTATATTAATTGTAGGTTTGTAAGTTACATCAATTTCATATGCCCAATATAATTCTGTAATGAAAGCTTACAAATTATTCCCCTTGCCTTCTAGAGAAGAGAATGCAATGTACCTTTAAGGAGCAAAATGTGACTTTATAATTACTGATGTACCTTTTTAAAGTTACATTAACACTGTTGGTACCTTGTAGTGAACAATAATGTACCTGTACAGAAGGTCTTTTTTCTGACAGTGTATATACCCCTATTCCTTGTCAATATTTGTTTTTGTTTTTTTTTAGTTAGAATATGGAAGAAAATGCTGGAAAAGGGTTACAACCAAAAGTTTTTGGCTTTGGAGGAGAAGTTTTCATCATTGGCCACCTCAGATACACTGCCAGACAATCATGATGGAAGTTGATAATTTTCTATTTGAATAATTCACAAATTATCTTTTGTAAGGAGTGCATAATTACATTGTTGATTACTTCATTAAATGAAAATGATTGTTCATATTTTTATGGATGTAAATGTTTACAAATTTGCACTTGCAACCCTGTAATATGTGAATTTAACCTACAAAAATATTATTTTGAACTCTACTCGGCAGCAACACCACACATTACACTGCCACAGAAAGGGTGTAAAAGCACTTACTCTTAAGTCTCAATGCTCTTTCCTGTACCTTATTTAATTCAGATTATTTTAATTTCTCTTGAATCATGATCATTTAAAGGGTTAAGCAGGTTTTTTTTTTTGTTTTTCTTTTGTTTGACAAAATAATGGCAAACATATATATAAATATGTTATGAATTTTATTTTATTTATTTTTTTTATATGAAGTGCATCTCATCTGAGATTAAGAATCAAATTGTGTTATCTCTGAACAAACAAGATTATGCCCATAGTGTAGTCCTCCATGTGAGTATGACTGTAGATAAAATATGTTTAATACAGGATACATGGCCATGAGGTGTCAGTATAGTGGCTGTTCAGTAACGTGAAGAAGAATTCTGCTCCGTATTTTAACTTACAGTCTGATTTATAAACAGCTTTGTTTTATTCAGTATCAGATATTTTTGGAAATTGTGTGAATTCTCTCCAGGTGATTGTATATGCCCTTCATAGCATGTTGAAACTTGTCAGTTTTGTTGTCCTCACAAGACCTAATTGTGTGCTTTAGCCTACTTCTTCATCAGAAAGAGCTTGAGTAGCAGGTTTATTTACCTATTAAGAGTGAAGCATAACGGACAGCTGTTACATTCTTTTCTGTCAGCAGTAATGAAAAGTAGAAATGAATTAAATTAATGAGTTCCCTGAATAGAATATTTGTGTCTCTGCAAGTACATGAATATTTGTACTATTGTACAATATCTGTATATTTTTCATTAAAATATATGAATATCCTAAATCTGATATTTCTTTTGGATAGTCCTCCAGGCACAGTCATATACATTTATTCTCCATGTGAATCTATGCTGGAAAAGATGGGGAAATATATATATATATATATATATATATATATATATATATATATATATATATAGCATTCTTATAGAAGGGTTCCCAAACCTTTCAGCTTAGATTTGAAGTAGGAAAATATTAATATTTCAAATGTGTATTTTCCCAACCCCATTACTCCACTCAGATGCTAGGCTGTTCTTCCACTGATGATTGCGTTTTACTAACAAAGTAATCTCTCCATTACAGAGATTGTAATGAATCTACAAATTTGAGACTAAGGTTAAGTCAAATAGTTACAGCCTTGTATCACATGCCAAGCACAGAAACTGTACTTTAACTTCTGCCAGCAGTGTCACCACTGACTTTTAGGCTTATGAAATCCTGGCTGAAATAAATGTTCTAAGTTGCTAAGTGCTTTAATGTTATTACAATCAGTAATAATAACTCACAACACATTATGGTGTGTCCCATTCTCTATAACAGAATGCAAAAGCAGAATGTTTTTAAGACTAATCCAAACATTGTTCTGCAATTAGTGGTGGTCAAAAGACATGGAGCAGTTAAGAAAAATATAGTACAACATTATCCTATAGATAAAAATGATGCAAGATACATAAATAATCATTTAAATATACGTTGCAACCTAAGTCCGTTGACAATACAAACCCATATTTAATGTTTGAGTCACACTTAGTGTTTGTAACAAAGCACATTCATTACAAATTATTGACTGACAAAAGCAGAGCTGGCTTTACATTGCTTGAGAAGTATGTTTTGAAACAGATGTATGTTAACAGTGATATACTACACAAATGGAAGCCACACAATCCCTGTGCTTGAATGGAAAATATTCATAAATGATATGTGGACATCCTTTTTTTCCATGCTACTACTAAACTACAGAGTACTTGCTTTCAGTAAATGTAATAAAAAGCCATAAGAAAAACTGATTAACCATTTCCATAAAGCCCAGTGTGGCTGCAAAAATAGAATGTATAGACAAATAACCCAATTTTTCACTTCAAATATGGAAATTAAATGTACAAATATTAATATTTGCAAACTTCTAAGAATACCATATGGCATACCACTTTAATATGACTATAGATTTACAGCCGTTTGTTAAAAAATACAGAGGAGCCAAGGCCTTTTTTTCATATAAAACATATTCTGAAACATAAATGCGTGTGCAGCCAGTGTTATTGGTTTTAAAGCTACATGACACCATAAGACTTTAATGACAACTGACAAACTTTTATAAACATTTAATTAATAATTATAAGGGGGTGGCACGGTGGCGCAGCAGGTTAGTGTCGCAGTCACACAGCTCCAGGGACCTGGAGGTTGTGGGTTCAATTCCCGCTCCGGGTGACTGTTTGTGAGGAGTTTGGTGTGTTCTGCCTGTGTCTGCGTGGGTTTCCTCCGGGTGCTCCGGATTCCTCCCACAGTCCAAAAACACGTTGGTAGGTGGATTGGCGACTCAGAAGTGTCCATATGTGTGAGTGTGTGTGTTGCCCTGTGAAGGGCTGGCGCCCCCTCCAGGGTGTATTTCAGTCTTGTGCCCAATGATTCCCGGTAAAAAGCTCTCGACCCACCGTGACCCTGAACTGGATAAGCAGTTACAGATAATGAATGAATGAATGATAAAAATTATAAAGGCTAACAAGAGAAATGGCCAGTTCTTATAAAGACTGCTTTGTTAATTTGATCCCAGAAAGCAATTATAACTGACATTTGCTGGAATAAGTATTTAAAAAAAAAAAAAAAAAGATGTTTCTATAGATTTATTTATTTGCAGTTGTGATACAGCCTCATGAACAACATACTGTACAGTGTTGTCCTGTTTTTTCACTAATGGAATTTGAACACTGACAAGTAACAGGTTTCACTTTATTTTTTAATTTATTTTTGTATTTAAATGATCAAGTGCACAGATAATTTCTGTAGAGAAAAATGAAAAAGCTTCCTATAGCTTATGATAAAAATGATTTTTTATTTTTTTATAATTAACATCAGGAATTTCACCAAAGGTGTGGCATGGTGGTGCAGCAGGTAGTGTCACAGTCACATAGCTCCAGGGGCCTGGAGTTTGTGGGTTCGAGTCCCGCTCCGGGTGACTGTGAGGAGTTTGTTGTGTTCTCCCTGTGTCTGTGTGGGTTTCCTCCCACAGTCCAAACCCACGTTGGTAGGTGGATTGGCGACTCAAAAGTGTTCATAGGTGTAAGTGTGTGAGTGAATGTGTGTGTGTTGCCCTGTGAAGGACTGGCGCAGTACACCTCCAGGGTGTATTCCTGCCTTGCGCTCAATGGTTCCGGGTAGGCTCCAGACCCACCGTGACGCTGAACTGGATAAGCGCTTACAGATAATGAATGAATGCTTAACAATTGCTGTCATTACATAGTGTCTACCAGGGCTTAATTTGTAAATGTGGAGGTAAAGGTGCCGTCATCCAGCAAGGGCACAAGGGTTGATATGGATCCGGATGTGTTTTACGGATGGACTGATGTGGGTTCTGGCAGGATCCTGATTCAGTTAAACCCCGGTGTCTACATAGTCCTCTTGAGCTTTTGCAATATCTTTAGCTGGGGACGTTTTGGCACCCATTATTTTTTTGTGGTGATCATCACAGGCTGTCTCTTTAAGATTGAGATTGCTGTGTTTTTGAAGAACAAGCATCATGTCACTATAAACCCCACTCACTTTGCTGTAGTCTTCTCCATCTTCTGTTGTGAGATTATGTTTACCATGATGTGTTTCCTTGTCAACATACTCCATTAATCCATTCAGATTGCTGCTGTTATTGTTCTGCTTAAGGTTAGGACGGCTGCTCTGAGGGTTTTTAAACATTTCTTTAACAGATGTGATAAGAGAACCTTCTTGGTCAGGGTCTAGTGCCTGCAGTGGTATTTCATGTGTGCTGAGGAGGTGTGCTTGTTGGTTATTTAACTGGGAAGAGTGGTTGCCTCTTAATATTCCAGGTGTAGATTCAGGATCACACTCCTGATATGGAGTAACTGTTCTTATCCATCTGTCACTCTGAACACTGTTTAGATTCTCTGTGGATAGGCTGCTACAGTCTACTCCATTTTCAATGTCTGAAGAAACCTGGTCTTTCTTTTGATGCTCCTGAGCTGATTTGCCATCCCCTTCGTCCACTACCACCAGATAATCCACTTCATCAGGGCATTCGGGAGCTGGAGGAAAGGCTTGCATGGTCAGCACTTTGAATAGATCTTCTGACTTTGTCTGTGAATAATGCACACACAAAAAAAGCATGATAAACAAGAGAGTGAATGAAGTTGTATTACTTTCATGTTTTCACAGTCAAAATTATCATGTCAGACAAACTGCATAAAATGATGTCCAATGTGAAACAATGTGCATAAACCCCACTAAAATGTTTTCAACATAAATCTGTGGTTGAGGTATAAATGAAATCCTTTATAAAAGGTCTTTTTTGGCAAAATTTCATTTTAAACACATTTATACATTGGAAAACAGTAAAATGTAAATAAAAACAAACTACAATTGTATGCAAATAATTTAAACACTATGTAATTGTACGTAGTACAAAGACAATATTTCTAATGTTGAAACTGAGAAAGTTTGTTTGTAAAAAACAATTTTCTATTTTGTATTTGATGAACTCAACACCTTCCAAAAACGTTAGCACAGGTGTATGTTTACAACTGTGTTGCATCACCTCTTCTTTAACAACAATGTAAATGTTTGGGAAGTAAGAGACCAGTTTGCTGTACTTGTGAAAGTGAATTTTTACCCCATTATTGCTTGTTACTGTCCTGTAAAGAACTGTATAGACAGAAAATGGTTTTGGGAATTGCTTCTTTGCGTGTTCATTGTGTGTAAGCGCTTATCCAGTTCAGGGTCGTGGTGGGTCCAGAGCCTACCTGGAATCACTGGGCGCAAGGTGGGAATACACCCTGGAGGGGGCGCCAGTCCTTCACAGGGCAACACACACATTCACACATACGGTCACTTTTGAGTTGCCAATCCACCTACCAATGTGTGTTTTTGGACTGTGGGAGGAAACCGGAGCACCCGGAGGAAACCCACGCAGACACAGGGAGAACACACCAACTCCTCACAGACAGTCACCCGGAGCGGGAATTGAACCCACAACCTCCAGGCCCCTGGAGCTGTGTGACTGCAACCACCGTGCCGCCCCGATTTCAAAACCAGAAAACAGAAATTCTTCTGTTTTTAATTTAGTGCCATTTGAGGGCTTGAAGGCCACAGCCAGCTAAGATTGATTTTGGGTCTTGTCTCTTACATTTGGAAATTTCTCTGGACTTTCTGAATCTTTTAATGATATTATGTACTATAGATGAATATTGCTTCACTGTTTGCCTGCAGAATTGAACCCCTCCCCACTTTTTTACTTCTGAGTCACAATTACTCTGTCCTGTTGTCATTTACTTTTTTTTGTAGCATTACAAAGAAAAAAATAATACAAAGTCCATATTTCAAATGATTTGCATATCATTGAGTTCTGTTTTTGTTTACATATTGCGCAGTGTTTATTTCAAGAACACCTCAAGTGAGTTTTAATACAGAATACAACTGCAGTGTGCATCAGGTAAGATCAGTTTTTACAACTCAGCTATCAGTTTTATAATCTTCATAGACTTTATACTTTAGTCTTCTGAAGTATTTTATTATTCTGAGTGGTTTTATCAAAAACATTATCAAAATGGTTTTAGAAATCAAACTGTAACTAAAGTGCAGTTACTGTGTATAATGTGGATATTTTGCAGTACCTTCAACAGATGGGCATCAAGGCCTTTGATCTTTGGCCCTGGAACAGGGGGCAGTAAGCAATGCTTAACACTGAAGGAGAGAAAAGACAAAATATTAACTTAAATGAATATTTTCACCAGACATTTACATGATTTCCCACTTATTCCAAGTGTGGTTGATCAACCAAGACAGGTCTGGGTACATTGCTTTGCTTTGGTAGTTTTGAATTATTGCCACAGGGCTTATATTTTGAAAAATATTTAAAAATCATTTGAAATATACTATTTAGTGGAAATAGAAAAAAATAGCTTTATTTTTCTATTGATGTGTTTCCCTTTAAGATTGTATTGTCAAACAAAGTGGGGGTTTTAGAAAACACCAACAGGGGACTTTCACTATTTGACCTTGGAAACCAAGGTCAGAATTGCAGAGTGAGTAAACATACCTGGTCGGTTTGCCACACTTCAGGTAAGTACAGCTATTCGTTTTAAACATTAAAACTCAAATTTTACAGCCCCTGTCTAAAACTGACACAGTATTTTACTCAAGAAAGGTAAGCTAAGGCTTTTTTAGGAACACTGTGGAAGTAACGTTCTAGCTGGGATTTAAAGGCTCATGAATCATTACTAAGAATAAAAGATATGCTTGTAGATCAACAAACAAGCTCAAAATTAATGTTCATGTTTGTAATGTTTGGGGTAAAAAAGCATAACAAACTTACTGTTTTATTTTGATTGCTAGTATTCCGACAGTGATGAGGAAAATGATGGCACTGACAGTGGCTATGAAGATCACAAATGAATGCTCTTTTTGGTACCCTGCAAGAAGGAAAGAAAATAAAATAAGGTACAATTATGTTCCCTAATTAAAGGTACAACTATGTACCACCACAGTGACAAATTTTCTGACAGTGTATGAGCTTGAACATTCACAGCATTCTCTTTTTTTTCAACTTGGAAAGGTAATAAAAAAAGTTGTGTGAAATGGGATCAGTTGAAAGCCTCAGGTCAGACAGCAGACATCTTGAAAAAGTTTATTCTAGGCTTTTATTGTTTACACTGGCTGAAGGTGTGTTTGTCAGACTGAGGAATATTCTCCATATCCTTTGAGATGTATCTAATACAAAAAGATCTGATAAAAGTTGAAATGTAGAAAATCTTACTGTTTGGGATTTGGATAAATGTGGGTGGACTCCATTCACTCCACCTGCCTTCGTCTAGTCTACAGCGCACTTGTACAGCATACTTTCCTCCAGGTTGTGGACTGTAAATGCTCAGCTCCTTCTGTTTGCCAGCACTGTACACCTATGATCACAACATGAACCTTACGCTTAAGCTGTGCCACCAATACACCTGCTTTTGTTTGTTGAACAAGTTGTAGAGCATAAAATATATTTTAATTTGTCTTAAAACAAGGATGGAAAGCACTGAATTGTGACCTTTGTAGAAGTTCATTGTTTAATGTGAGGGAGTGAGTAAGAAACAAGACAGTTCAATGAGGCCCTTAGCATGCAAAGAAAAAACTGCAATGCCATTAGAGAGAGATTTAGCAACAGTGTATGTCATTACATTCACGTCAAAAAAGCAGCACTGAACTGAGATTCAAACAATGTGGAGCTTACCTCCCACTCACTGGCCTGCTCCTGTCTGCTGTTCTCCAGCTTCACTCGTACTTGGTATTTGAGGGTTACCCATCCTGAACGAGTGTCCGTGTCATGCGGGGCTTCCCACTGCACCAGAGTATAAGCGTTGTCCTCTGCTCCCACCACACTTAAAGTCACGTTCTCTGGAGAGTGCGGCTGAACTGAAGATACATGTCAACAGCTGATAAATAATACTTATAATAATAAATATATATTCGTTTATTTTTTAACACTTGATTAACTTGGGTATGACCACTAATAATGATTTGCTTATTTTTCAATATTTATAGTGTAATTTGGTTTTTATTCTACAGGGTGAGTCAAAAGTGGCAGGACACCCTTATATTTCAGAAACAAAACAAGCTTGACCAGACCTTAAATGCTCAGCTCTACCTGACACAGCTACAGGAAACACTGTTCCCATCCGTTTTGACCGAAGATGGTGCTGAGCATTTAGGGTCTGGTCGAGCCTGTAACAAGCCTGTAATGAACAACAAAAGTTTTGAACTTTGTGTTGATAACTATTTAACCACAAGAGATATTGCAAATCTGACTGCAATCCATTTCAGAGACAATTCTTGTCTTCTTTGATATGCTACATGACCACATTTGCATAGGGTGACCAGATCTGAGATGGTTAAAAAGAGGACAAAGAGGTGAAAAAGTGGACGACTACTGACGTGCAGACTGACCAATTAAATGTTTACAGAGAAGGTCATCGACCAATAACGGTAGCTCTACAGTCAGACCGTCCAATCCGAAGACTTTAGGCTACTTCACCATGCCCCCTTCTCACTCAAGCGAACCAATTGGAGTAGGGGACGGCGGGACTAGTTTGTGAACGAAACTTCTCGAAATTCTATGTAAGCTCTAGAAAAACAAAATCCCGGACGTTTGTGAAATTCCGCCCGGACATTTTTTTAAGTCTAAAAAAGAGGACATGTCTGGGTAAAAGAGGACGTCTGGTCACCATATATTTGCATTAGAATAACTTGCCCTTGATCCGATATGGCAGCTTTCAAGATGGCTGCCAATGTTCCAGACATAGCCTAAAAGATTACTTGCTGGGGTATTGCAATATGTAAATTTCCCTTTCATTTCTGAAACAAAAGTGTGTCCTGTGACGTCTGACTCACCATGCATGTATTTCACATACCCCAACATCATTTAACTGATTGCATCAGATGAAGTTCATCCAACCAAATACCCCATACAGGCATAAAAAGGACACGGAGAACACGTACGGAGAAAGGTATATGATTCATGGTTTGGACTTTTTAAAAGTAAATATATTGGAACTATTTAACCTGCTTTTTTTGTCTCTTGTGCACATACATTTTGTTCAGAGAATGTTTGGGTACCAAACTCTGGAGCAGGTAAAATGAACTTGAACTCAGGTGTTTCCAAGCCATTCAATGCATCTAAGTCATCTGGCTGGTGACTAGTGGTTTTAAAGACAAGACTACTGTGTGTCTTTTGTGGGTGCTGTGCAGGACTTACTCTCTCTTCTATCCTTACATTGACATGGCTCATACATTTATTTCTACAGGAGTAGAATAATCTCAATGCTACACCTGATATTACTTTGCACTGTGTGGTGGCTAATCCAATACTTTCTATGGAACTTACTGTATTTGAAGTCAGAAATATACTCCTAGTAATAAAGTTACAAAAATGTTGAATGATGAAAAAACAGAGCCACATTGTGTTCCTAAATGAACCTTTAAATGGAGGATTCCTTAGAAAAAAATTTTCCTTCATTCATCAATTAGATTGGTGGATGGCCTCTAAAAGCATGTCTTATGCCTCACTATCGGAGAGCCACACACAGCAGCTGGCACAGGACATGTGATACAGGGCTAATGTTTTATTACCCATTATCTGTAGTACAGTCCCCTTCACTGTTCTCTACCACCAGCTGTCCTGCTGTGAGCACTGTATTTTCCAGAAACCAGAATGGAATATGTTTCTATTATTATTACTACTTTTAGTATTAAAGGTGAATGCAATTTAAAGATAATTCAATTGTTTAAACTGAAATGTCAAAATATTAAAAGTTCCTTAATTTTGGGTTCTGTTTTCATTAGTGGGTCGTGTAATTTGAGTTCAAATGCATATTTGATTGTGTAAGCTGTGTTCATGATTTTCTGATGTCACAAAAACTGCTACAAAAAGAACATTTCTGTGGAGAAGTGAGATTTTTTTCACAGTAGGGAGGTGCCACCCCTTCCTTTCAGGCCTCATTGCTCACTGACGGCTGACCACAGAAGTGCAATGTTTCACAATGAGATTCAACTGTGACATACTATAATTAAAAATCATGAAATGTTTACAATAATACAAGCTAAAAAAAGAGGACTTACCAATATCCATGACGTCCACCTCCACAGATTCAGAAAAAGTACTGCCGTAAGCATTAGTGGCTATTACTGTAATATTGTAAATAACCCAGATAGACGTGTGGGCTTTGCCAAAGAAACAAGAATTGTTCCCTGCACTGTGGTAGTCTGGACATTCCAACACCTTCTCAGATCTGCAAAAACAAATATAATAAGCTAAAATAATCTGGCTAAAATAAGAATCCCAATAAGAATTGCCATGTTTTTCCCCATATGTCTCCACAGTGTTTCCATGGTTTACCACAAGTGGTAATAACTTCACAACCCATGTTTAAAGAATCAATATTGCCGTGCTGATCACAAACAACAACCAGTATTTATGGTTCAGATAAAACATGGAACCGTAGACAATATGAAAATTTTTCAGACCACCAGAGTGGTGGGACACAGTGGTAAATCATTAAGAAGCAGACTAGGCCTTGAGCATCTGGGTGAAAGTTAAAACTAAACTCACTTGCCTCTCTTTCCTGTAGAAGAGCTGGTGGGTAGTGGGCAGACCTCCAGAGTGCCCTGGCTCCCACCAACATGTGAAGGTTTCCTTTTCAGGAGAGCGACAGTTGGTGATTTTGGGTCGTCCAGGTGCAGACTGACCTATGAAATCCAATATATTGCACTGTTACTGTATGAATCCTAAAGGCACCATCAATTACATTAGTGACTGAGGTACAAATATTTTACCTTTGAGAAGCGAAACAAGGTGTGAAGTTTAATAACATTTTAAGTTTTATTTAGTCAAGATATTGTTTAAGCCCTAGAGCCAGTGTCTACTGTTTAGTAAATGATACCGAAAAGTGGGCTTTACAGTGTTACACCAAAGAACATTCTATGAATGCAACCAAAAAAAAATAAAAAGTCAACAGAATACGTCTGGTCAAAGTTTTTTTTTTTTTTTTTTTTGTCGTCAACAGAATGGCTTTTATTATCTTTCCTGATTTATGTCCAATATTTAAATACTAGTAAATCTTACATATATATTTACTAGTAGTAGTTTTTAGAAACCATTGAGCTCACAGAAGAAGTGATACTTTTTAATCCCCTTGAGGATATGTATACACTGCATTTAACCCATTATTGGCAGTGAATGCAAACATACACAGACACATATTATTGAGCCATTTATGCACACACACCTGGAGTGTTGGGCAGCCAGCCACAACGCCTGGGGGCAGCTGGGGGTTGGATGCCTTAAGCAAAGGCTCTTTAGTATGGAGAGAGATTAGTCTCAAAATACTTTACAAAGTCACAAATATGTTTCAACATTCACAAATGAATACATCCCAATCTGTGTCTCACGGGCTGCAATTTATACAAATACAATTACATTCATAAATACGTATTTTTGGTTTTCATAGATATATCACAATTTTATACTTTAATAAATACATTTGTTTAAATTTACATTGCAAATATTTGTAAAGTTGAAGTCTCAAATGTAAAATTTATTTGTAAATTGTAGAATCTGCATTTGTGGATCAAGTCACTCATGTTTTTTGTGATGTACATTTGTTCATTTCCTCTCACGGGATTTTGGATTTTTGAGACTTTCCTTTCACATTTCACCCATTCCAAATACAAATGCAGCCTGATCCACAAATGTGGCCAGCAGGTGAACAAGCCACCACCAAATTTTACGTTTTTTTTTTTTCTAATTTATTTGTTACTATGTCAACAAATGATTAAGTAACTTAATGTAAAAATAATAGTGTTTGATATCAAAACCATTTGAATAAAAGTCTTAGTGTCAATATTAAGCTGGAGTTTTAAACAGCTGTGAAAAAACAGCTTAATGCCTCATAAATACAGGTTTGAGGTTTCCATTCAAATCAGTCAGGTTGTTGCCAGAAACACATTTCTCCGGATGTAAATTTGATTTTAAGACTGTGTTAAAATATTTGCTGGGTTTTGTAGCAAATATTTTGTCACAGATTGCTGAGCTACAAAAGTTTATATAGTGAAATTATGGTGGGTTTAAATTTGAAATGTGATGATAAAAATCTCACTGTTCAAAATATTTTAAAAAATAAAGCATTTTAGTTGCTGCATTTTTATATTTCAGGGGTTGTATTCACAAGCCTCTAGAGTAGGGTTCTGGTCTAGAATCAGTTCCTATGACCATCAGTCCTGAGGTCAGTCCTTAAAACTTGTGAATACAAGCCCCAGTTCTGTTCCCTAAGTTTTATTCTGTCTCTCAGTCATTATCAGTATTGACACAACAAAATCTCTCATGGAAGTTAAAAATTTGGCACTCACCTTTGCAGGGAAGAATCCAGGGTAATAGAATGGCCACAGTGAGGGCTAATATGACGTGCCCCCACATGTTTTCTCAGCCCCTGATGGGATGCATCCACTCACTTGAGTTGAGGAGGAGTCTACACAGAGCACATCAGCAGCTGTACCACTGTTTTGACACCAAACATCAGTCTAATAGTGGAAAACAAGCACTTAGTATGTGTAAAAACAACTACCTTTTAATGTGTGTGGAAATAAGCCACAAACATGCGCTTGATTGAGAGTAATGATCAAATAAACAGAGTAATGTTGTTAATATTTTAGATATATAAAATCTGATTAACCATAACATTATCACTGTCCATTCTCTCAGCTCCATTGGCCACAAAGGAATACTTTGTAGTTTTACAATTACAGACTGTAATCCATCTCTTGCTCTGCATACTTTGTTTGCTCCCTTTTACCTCGTTCTGCATTGGTCAGGGCCCCCACAGAGTGCTGCAGTGACACAGACAAGGGGCTATGTGTTAGTGTGTGTTGCGCTGGTGCAAGTGGATCAGACACAGCAATGCTGCTCAAGTTTTTTAAAACTGTGTCCACATACTGTAAACACAGTTAGACACATCTACATCCAATTTCCTTGTAGATCTAAAGTCAGAGACAGTACCTCATCTGTTGCTGCACAGTTTGTGTTGGTTGTCCTCTAGTCCTTCATCAGTGACACAGGACGCTGTAGGTTGGACACTTTTGGTTGATGGACTAGTCTCAATCCATTAGTGACACTGAAGGATTTTAAAAACGCAAGCAGCCCTGCTATGTCTCATCCACTTGTATCAGTGCAATACACACTAACATAAAATCACCACGCCATTGTCACTGCAGCGCTGAGAATGATCCACCACCCTGCTCTGTGGAGGTCCTGACATTGAAGAACAGGGTGATAGGAAGCTAGCAATTTATGCAGAGCAACAGAAGGACTACAGTCTGTAATTGTAGAGCTACAAAGTGTACCTGTATGGTCAGTGGAGCTGAGAGAATGGACAGTGAGAGTAGAAGCAAGGAGGTGGTCATAATGTTATGTTGATTATCTGTGTAGTTACAGTAACATTATTTGGCTAGAAAACTGAAAAAGAGCTAACAGCCCTCTACCCCCTCCCAGATGTAAACCTCACATGGGTTGCCAGATTGAGGAAAACTGACCCTAAACAAATGAGTGCAAGATGAGTTCAAGAACTTCAGAGTTTCATTGCTAAAAATAATATACCATAATCAACCTATTTACACAGTTCTACCTTAAATAGCTGACTGTGCGAGCCGGAAGTTAGCTTTTGAAAACAAGTCTTATTCCACACTTACTTTATTTCTTAATTTAAAACACAATAACTACAGAGTTTACATATTTTTATCCTGTGTTTTTTCTCACTTTCTTCATTTAACAAACATTTATTTTATTTAAAACACACAAACCATGGAGCTGACTGCCATTTATCCTGCAATTATTCCTCATTTCCTTTGATTAAAGCACACAAATGATGAAATTTACACATTGTACATTTACAGCTTTTCACAAATTACATGTTTACCAGTTCCGAAGAAAATTAGCTATCTCTGCATCCATTTTGTATTCCTGATGGGCTCTATGCTGTCTCCATCTTTTAAATACATCAATATTTACTCTCATTTTACTCCCATCTCTGGTTGTGGAGATTAATGAATCCAGTAGGATCTAACATTATCTGCCTTTGCTTGCTTGCTTCCAATGATGTATTTGTCTACTATTGTGTGTCATACCTGGCAACCTGTGTGTGGAATTTTTACAGGGGATTGGACAGTGGGCAGAATCACAGGCCAAAACAGTAAATAAATTACAAGTCAGTAATTTTCAACATCAGGAAAAAAATAAACAAAAAAAATAGTTAAACACAGAAGCCTCCACAACTAAATTTGTCATCCTTTATTTTATTATGCAATTATTTTCACTAGTAAGGAATAATCATCCACATATCAAAAGTTCAGTCTTAGAAGTGGATGTCATTTTCTCTTTTGATTTTACATTTTATTTTTGTCTATTTTATTTTCTCTGCAACAGTTTCATATAAGTTACATATCATTTCTTCCATATCATCTTTCAGGTCTTCTCACAGTGGGAGAAAACCCGTTGCATGGTTTTCAGGTTTTTCTTTGACATTCTCATTCTTTGTGGAAGTGAATGACCTTACCTCATTTAATCTCCTCAAGATATTGCCCAACAATTAATAATTTAAATTTGATTGTTTTAAATAAACTTCATTATTCAAACAGCTCTCAAAAACATTTTAAAATTGGATTTTGACCTTCTTACAGTCAACACAGTATCTGGATTTGGTAAAAGCTGTTGAATTGACAAAAGAATTCAATGATTGTGCGAGCATGAAAATTACAGTGATCTCATGAAGCTTCTTTGGAGACAGAGAGCAAACTGAGTGTACTATATCTGAGCCTGTGGAAAGGTACAAGGGTGTTGTATATTAGAAGTCACTCAGACGAGATAACTGGGCGTGGAGAGCCCAGAGGTATAGCGTCTAATGGAAAGTTACTGAATAATCCAGCTGCCCTACAGAGGATGGACAATTACCATCTAGAAAGAAAGCATGTCTTTCATGGTTTTCAGTTATTTTCATCTCATAAAAGCCTATATATATATATATATATATATATATATATATATATATATATATATATATATATAAAGCCAAAAAATATATCTTGTTCCCTATTTCTTTTGAGCTGTGAAAATGTAGCTTAGGCTAGTAACCCAGTCTGGAAAACTGAGTTGGAGGAAATGAGAAAAGATTGATAACGCACTTCATGATCACTTAATTAGCGGGGACAACAAACATCACATGAATACGTGTCTCCAAAAAGAGTTTGCTGAACTCTCTGCAGTCCTAAATAAATGGCTACATCTATTCTACATTGTCAATAATATGTGTTTATTGTAAGGAGGAAGTAGGCTAAAGTCCAGGTTTAATTTAGCACATTGCTCAGAAACATTCAGTGATATTGGCTTTCTATTCTGAGCCCAAAAGGTAATAAAACTGTGGCATGTTTTAGTGACCACAGTTTACAGGAGTGGTTCATCATAAGATGAAATATACACCATTTTCTCTTTAACACGATGTAGGCCATCAGTCAAAGGAGGCTTGGTGTCCAAATCTTTATTCTTCATTTCTTTAGTTTCATCCAGTAGCTAATGAGGCTTAAATGTAACGCAACCGTATACGACTTTGATATAAATGGACTACATTTGTCTGAAGTGGGACAGCATGGAAATGAAAATGATCACGGTCCAATTTTTAACTAGAGGAGACTGCCCCAAGCAAGTATTCTTTATGCATCCTTATATTTTCCATAATGTGTTTGCTCATGTATACGCTGAGTTCTAAGTCTGAAGCCTTACTGCCAACTAACCACTGACATCAAGAATCATTTACACAACAAATTTATGCTAACCTATATTTCTCTTTCTCTCTCTCTCTGTCTACCATAGACATAGAAATACCATCTCTCTCTCACAACCATAGACACAAATGCACACCCTCTGCTCTTCTGTCACCTCTCTCCTTTAATTGAATGTGTGAATGAGCATTCATCTTTTAAAAGGTATTAATTATTTACCATTGCTTAGCTCTAATAATTTACAACAGCGTGGCTGCTAAAAGAAGGCTGACAGCCAGAGTCGTAATCAAGCAGTGGATCACTTGTGTCTGAGACAAGACAGCAACACTAACCTTAAGATGTCCTCCACAAAAGAGGTTAATAACACAAATAGAGACCCACTGTTTGTGTCTGTAGTGGAATCAAAGTAGCTAAATGTCCTTATTCAGTCCTTAAATCTGCCACAAGGGAGTAACCTTCCCCCCGGTGGTTAACATTGTCTTAGTTACTGTGAGGGCAGGTCCTATGTCACACATGCATACATATATATGTGCATAACTGAATATATAAGTGTTATTCAGCCACAACATTATGACCACGTCCTTGTGCCTGCACACACTGTCCATTCTCTCAACCCAACTGTCAAGGCAGGAGCACTTTGTAGTTCTAAAATTACAGACTGAAGTCAATCTGTTGCTCTGTATATTTTATTTGCACCCTTTCACTCTGCTATTCAATGTTCAGGACCACCAGAACAACACCACAGAGCAGGTATGACACTGATGTGGTGGTGTGTTAGTGTGTGTTCTGGTATGAGTGTATCAGACACAGCAGTGCTGAGTTTCACTATTGGATGTAGAAGAGTCCACCAATAAAAAATATTCAACCAACAGCATAACAGGCTACGAGCCACAAAACCTGTGAGTGACAGATGAGCTTATTTCTCTGACTTTATATCTACAAGGTGGATGGTATGTGTGTCTAATACTGTGGACAGTTTTTGTGCCTGATGCACTTACAGCAACCAAAGAAAAAAAACACGTCTTTAATTGTAGAACTACATAGTGCCACTTTATGTTCAGTGGGGCTGAGAGATTGGACAATGAGTTAGACTTTACCAATGAACATCTAGGTATGCAAATTGGGCTACAGTTACCTGGAAAATGATTACAAAATAAAATGTAGGGCTAATTCTGCACTGTAGAACTACAGTAATAAAAATCACATATTGGTCCACTATGATATGAATCTGATAAACATTTGTACACGATGTCAGAGTCAGAAAGATCAGATCTAGCTTTATCAGACCGATATTTCACAGCAACATTTGATTAGAACTTTTACTCATTAATAAATTTTCTTATAGAAATGTAGAAGTTGTAGCGCACCCTGTTGTGTGTCACCAATAATAAGATATTACATACACCAACACGCAGTATTGGCTTTGTTTTGCTTATTTAGAATGTGCTCCTAGCCTATGTTTAACCTACTACATTATTCACAGTACATATGTCACATTCAAGTTGTTAAGATAATGGGTAAAAGAAAAAATAAAGGAGCTGCCTAAACACTTCATCACATTGGGTTAAATAGAATGCAACGCACATTACCTTCTCTGTGAATCCAATGCGAAATCCCGGGAGTGTGAATGAGCACCTGTAGCTCCTCAATATAAACCCGAGCTCCGTCAACAACACAATCCCGCTGCAGAAACCAGGAGGCGCTGCACGCATCAGCATACACAAGGAGGAAGTCGAGCACAACACACACACACGCAGAGGTACAAAAGGTGTTTTATTTTCCACCCGTTTTCCGACCAACCCCGCCCTCTGCCGGGACTACTCCTTAAAGGCTAAGCACCAGCTCTATGAAAGTGTCAAACAAATAAATACAGTGGATTTTGAGTTCTTAACTTGTGTTAATTGATAGTGAGAAAACATGTTATTTCTGACTAATTCAAGGAATAAAGTTTAAAATACCATTGGTCCCCCCCCCCCCCCCCCCCCAACGGTGTTCGGAAACTCTAATAGGCGTCTCGCCTGTGACGTAGATGGTGGACAACAACTCTAGAAGTCGCTCTTAATTTAATACAAAATGACGAAAAGGTTTGTTGTTTTCGGCTGCAATAATTCAATGTACAGTGGGACATCTGTGCACAAATGGCCCAAAGATCCCAAAATATCCAGAAAATGGACTAAATTTGTCAACTTCAAACGGGCACTTTGGAAAGGACCATCCGCTCACTCCGTTATCTGTAGCTCATTTCACTGGCGCTTTTCCAACAATATGGGCATGTAAGGACACCAACGAAAGGTGTTCAAGAGCCTCTGTATACGTTGTCCACCAGTGACGTCACGGTTGCGTTCAAACATTTCCGTAGCGAGCTCGGGTTTTTCCGTCAATTTAATAAAATTGTCAGTTTTAATGCAAATTAAGCTGCTATTTTCATTTTAATTAATACTTATATATGTCAGTGAAATATTCATGGAGGTCCATTAAGTGGTGCTTAGCCTTTAACAATTGGACACATTAAAAGACCCATTTAAAAATGGGTGATCCCACTGAAATCATGAGAGACAATTTATTATTTTAATATATATTTGTAATAATTTCTTAAAAATAAGTTGCAATTGCAAGTCCAGGTCACCACGGTGATTATCAGTAAATTTAGAAAAAAGGCAACCAGTCTTAAAGTTTTCATAAAAAGTATTCATAAAATGTAGTTTCCCTCAACTATTAACTATCAACTAATACCTGTAATGACAGAAACATCCAATCGTATCACATGGGGCGGGGCTTTTCTGAAGACGGGTGGAAAACAAAAACCTCCAGACAAAAGACGCTCCACTGTTTGTTTGATTAGTGCCTGTGATTCCTATTTGGCAGGAAGTTGTTTGGGGAAGAGAGCAGTGACTTTTGTTATAAATGTACTGTCATAACAACACATACACACACAGTCTCTCATCGTTCTTCTGAGAACTTACACTTACACATTTCAGCAGCCGAATAATACCTCACCTAAACCAAAATGTTCTCTCGTTTTTTTCAGTCTGTAATGGGAACACTGTGTTGTCAAGCGAGGGCCAACAAAAACCCCTCGTTTTCCAACAAGATATCATGTCCTCACAAGGATAGCGATACAAGTACAAACGTCTCAGAATAGCACACCTTCGTTGGGCGCGCGCACACACAAATACATCAGGAAGTGAAGTGTGAGACGTAGACATGTTGTGAGATGAGGTGGATTTCCCCGCATCTGCCTGCGCGAGTAAACTACAACAATGTCTCGACTTGGCGTTTGCTTCTGCTTCTGTGATTAGCTCAGAGGTAAGAGCTTTCATCTAGAGTCTGTTCAAAATCTCCCTGAAGGGGGGTTTGAGCTGAACTCGGATTTCTTCATTTATCTTTTAATACATTCCCTCTCTAGCTTCAAAATAAGCCCAACAACTTCTCGTAGTTGTTTCAGAGAGACTAGAACATGGTCTAGGTGCCTTTTTTTGTAGAGTGGCTAACCGTGACTGTTCCGCAGGTAAACGACTCCTCCTGGGAAAAGCTTTCTACCAGACTGACCTACATTCATCATAGTCCACACTATGTCTCAGGACTCGCACGACAGCTCCCTAAACATTAATTTTCTGAAGGAGTCTGTGCTCAGAAGACTCTGTGAGTGTCTGGACAAGGCCAACAATAAAGGATGGAGAAAACTCGGAGAGACTGTCAACACTGACCGGCGCTTTAAAGTGAGGTAAAATCTCATACTGACCAATGTTTCAACCACATGGTGCTGGCAGGTTTTAAATCAGTGTTAGACATTTGAATTTAAATCATTCATTCTCTCTTTCTCTCTCTCAGTTTGGACGATATGGAGATGTGCTCTCTGAAGGTGTTGGAGGTGGAAGGCAGTCCCTCTCGGACTCTGCTGAGGCTGATGGGAGATCGTGGCTGTACCTTGTCGAATCTGCTTGAGTTTCTGAAGATAATGGGACACACTGAAGCCATTCAGTGCCTTAAATCAGGTAGACTGCTGTCCCTGGTTTGACACATTAGCAGTTGATGTTGTGAGATACATTTTTTAAACAGCTGAATGAGGTAAAGTCCTGGAAAAAAACATTATATCTCATATTTTGTCATAAAGGCAAGGCAAGTTTATTTAAAGAGCACCTTTCGTACACAATGCCAATTCAAAGTGCTTTACAGAGCGATACAGAAAAATTACAGTAGAATTTAAAGAGTAAAAGAAAAAAACAATTAAAAAATACAAATGATTAAAAGCTATTCAGTAAAATTTAAAAGAAAATAAAAGGCAATAAAAGATTTATAAAAAAGGACAGTTATTAAAATGATACTAGAAATAAAATAATTACATCTACATATTTAATTCAATCTAAGTGCAGCGCTACTCAAAGGTTTTTTCTTCAATTATCATTAATAGGGATTCAGATCCTGGTCCAGCCTCAGTCAGTGGCAGTAATTGCTGGTCACAGTGTTCGACTCAGCTGCTACGCTGCTGGAACCTCTACTGTACAATACCAGTGGTTCAAAGCAAAAGAAGAGGTAGGTTTCTGTGGACTGTTTTGGTCATATTTACTATAAACCATTCATTTTTAATCAGATTGTAAATTTACCAGTTTAGTGCTCTCCCTCAGGTTCCTGGCAGTTTTTCTCCAGACCTTCTTCTGAGTCCTGTCCAGCTCCAAGATGCTGGATTCTATATCTGTAGAGTGAACTGTGGTGAATCATTTGATTTTAGCCAGTGGGCACAGGTGGACGTCCTTGATGTTATACCATCATATGGTGAGACATTTCTTTACTTTGCTTAGAAAGGGTGTGTTTGCAAACTTTAAGGTCAAAGGGTCTATATTTGGGCCACAGTTGGGTTCCTCACCTGTTAATTACATGCATGTTAGTTTCATTGTAGTTACTAAATGATTTTAAGTAGAAGATATTTAATAAATAATCATCATTTTTTTAGTGTACTACATCATATCAAGTGAACAACTGTCCTTCACCTTGTGTTCAAAATGCTCCAAAATTACTTAATACAATCTTTACACTTTGAAAGTTAAGAAGCTTTTTTCCCCTTTCCTTTAAAGTTAGTGTTTTGGAGTGATTTGTACTGTGATATATAAGTGCATAATATAAGAAATTAGTGCATATATTAGTGCATATATATGTGATAATATATGAAATATAAGAATTAAAATATAAGGAAGTTAAGGGGAGTGTACTTAAATGCATATTAAAGGCTAATGCTCTATAATAAAAAGGATAATACTCATTTTTATGACTATGTATTGTTAAAGCTGTTTTAGATTTTTTTTACAACTTTATAATGACCACAGCCAATAAACATTATCATATGTTGACTGATCATATCTGATTGACCTCTGGTCCATTTATTAAGACTAATATTGGTGCAGATGCAGAGCATGTTAATCAGATTGTCACTGTTTCAAAGTGACTGTTTCATTTTTTCATGCTACACAGGGTTGATGTCTCTTCCTTCCGAGGGACGGCTGAGGGTTGTAATTCAGCCTAAACCTCAGTCACTGGTAGTGGGAGATGCTCTGTATCTGGAATGTGGAGCTGTGGGAAAACCTCTGCCCCACTTCCAGTGGTACAGAAACGGGGTTCCTCTCAAGAATGCCACCAAGAGGAAGTTCACTGTAAGAGAAGGAACAGAGAATACAGAGTGGTGGTTTAAAGTTCTTAAGCTGCAACAGACACAATGCACCACACTGTAGCAAAATGAGTACAAGTTTAATTCAGCATTTCAAATATTACACAGTACAACATCCAGAAATCAGCACCACTTATCCTAATTTGGTTTTCCAGCATCATCAAGATACAAACAATCACACAGTCAGAAGTTAGGGCAAAATCTTAACCCCATGTTAAAATTCAAGCCTCTTGCTAATTGAATATGATTAGTGTTATTGTACTATATGTTATTGTTTGTAACCCTCATGCTTATGATCTGCATGGCCAACTATTCCTAAGTTTAATGAAGTTGTAATAGATCCACTGCTGTAGGGTCCTGGCCATTTATGCTACTAGTAACAGATCTGCTACTAGATTATGTTCAGGATTTTTTTAGAACTAAGATGTGAGATGATGATATTTATAATATATAACACATAATGATATAATATCCTCATGTCACCAGCTTCTGCTTAGTGATCTGTCCTGTGAAGCTGCTTTGTGACAAAGTCAGTTGTAAAAAGTGCTATACAAATAAATTAGATTTGATTTGAACACTCCTTTTAGCATCAAGTGATGTCTATCTTTAAGAGTAAGGTGTTAACAAGACTGAACTTTTTTTGGTTAAATTAGATCTCATATGTGTCGCTGGAGCACCAGGGAAGATATCGCTGTGAAATTTCCTCCAACAATGAGCGAACGTGGAGTAATGAAGTTGCCATACTCGTAGGTATGTAAGCTGCCTTTTTCCATGGCACAAAATACACAATGTACTTGATATAAACGCAAATTAAACTTGACACAAGTTTTGGCACCAATTGTTTTGATGTATATTGTTGAAATTAAAGTGGAAACTAATACACATTAAATTCATCAAATTAATTCAAATAATTTCAGGGAAAACACAGTTCAACATAAATTATTCAAAGTGTTGTACAGAAGACAATGTGTGCTATCATACAGCTGTACCTTTTGTATAATTGTACTGTATATAGAGTTCAGCTTTAAGGTAACTGTTCTCAATTTGAAACAAAAGGGCCAAGGACATCCTTCAAGTTTTCAGGGGCAACAGAATGTTCTGAAGGTATTCACTAAGACACAGTGCCCTTCTTCTTGCTGATCTGGGAACTTTGGGCTTTGACTTTCAGATAATCACTATATGCATCCAAATTTGAATCAACGTCTTCTTAATACGTGCTTTAAACATACATGGTTTCCCTATTTTACACTGGTTTTCACCTGCTCATCATAAATCTTACGTAGCGTTTTGCTGACTGCCTCAAAGGAGGTAACTGTAAGACCACACTGTAGATCTGAGTTACTGCAAAACAGGATATGGTGGTGAGATACTCTCATTTGTGCATGTACTAAAAGACATGGTGTGCTTGCTTCAATTTATGCTGGAATATGGTTCTTTCTTTATGTTCACACAATTTAGTTAATTATTATTTTTTATATTGTATTAACTCTTAACTAAAAGGTAGTGCAAATGTGATACTTGTTTAACAATATTTATACATTTTTACTTTTGGGGATTTGTAATTTGTAGTTACAAAATGTAGGTAGAAATCCATTGGTCACCTGTAGCAGTGTGGTTTGGATTTATAAACAGACATTTGATGCATGAGCTGGTGCATAATATATGAAGTGTTTTGCTCCAAAACATATGATAGATCACCTTCAGGTATTTTTAACCACTCCTTAACATTACAACCACTTCCTGGTTTCTACACTCACTATCCATTCTCTCAGTTTCATTGACCATACAGGAGCACTTTGTAGTTATACAACTACAGACTCTAGTCCCCCTGTAGCTTACGTTGTTAGCCCCATTTCACCATGTTCCTCAGTGGTCAGGACTCTCATAAGAGTTGCTGTGTATTGTGCCAGTACATTTGCTGTCAGTGTTTATAAACCTTAGTAGCACAGCTGTGTCTGATCCACTCATATCAGTGCAATACACAATAACACACCATCACCACATCAGTGTCACTACAGAGAATGATGCACCACCCATTTCATACTTGCTCTGTGGAGGTCCAGACGATTGAAAGAAGGGTGAAAGGGGACAAACAAAGCAACAGATGAACTATCGTCTGTAATTGTAGAACTATAAAGTGCTCCTTCATGGTCAGTAGAGCTGTGAGCTTGTGTCTGTTTGTGCATTCATATTTTTATCTATGGAGTAGGCATTTGTCATAAACAAGTATTCAGATTTGTGTGGCCTTGTTTGTGTGGTCTTCTACTAAATTACAGGTACCAATCATGTCTTTCTCTCAGTTCTGTCCAATGACATCCTTTGCTTTACATTTTAAAGAATTGTGTAGTCATTTCAGATTTTTCATTCATATTTCTTGTTTTGCCAGATGACTTTCTTGCCTTTGGACAGAGTAAGTGTTTTCTCCCCTAAACATACATTTGTGTTCCTCAAGTGTTTTTTTTAGTCTTTAATGTTCTTGGTAATTGTGGTTCTGTGGGTTTCCTTTTCAGTTAACAGTCTGGAAAAGCCTTATGGTGAGTAATGTATAAAAGCAATACTCAAAACTATAGTTCTACGTTTGTGACATTTGCATTTCAAAATAATGTATAACTTTTTAATACAATGTATCTTATAGGCCTGCCTTATAAGTTATTCACTGACATTTACCAGGCTAAATATTCTGTTAACACACACATTTAGATTTAGGTTTCCAGTGGTTAACAACAATAGATGTAATCTATTTTTTAAACCTAAGGTTAAAGGGTTATTACATTTATGAAATACATATTTTTTGCACACTTTTTTCTGCCTGGGGATGTTGTTTGTGTGTTTTTACTTTTGTATATTTCCACAGTCCAATTAAATCATGTATCTTCAAAGTAGTAAATTTACCAGAGAAGAAAAAACACTATTTTAATTTTCAGTGGAAGTCAATGTAAAAATATTTTTTTCCAAATTTTAAAGTAATTTCTATTGGTCCATTTCATCATGAGATTTTCACACAGTGTGAAGGACCGCTGCTGTGTTCAACTAATTTAGTAAATGAAAAATCTACCAAAATGGAGACACATTGTTCATTGGAAAGTAATCATAAGTTTAGTGTACCTGGCTGCAAAACCAATTTCCTCTTGGGGACAGTAGAGGAACTGAACTTTCTTTGTGGTTCATAGAATTGGTGATTTGCTTCAGTGAAAACTTTGGCTTTGCCTTAATGAAAAATAATCTTTTAGCATGTTTATGTTTTAATACCATAATATCCCCACAGCTACAGACAAAGTGGCCCTCCTCATTGGGAACATGTCGTATCAGAACCATCCTCAGCTGAAGGCACCTATGGTGGACGTGTATGACCTCACAAATCTACTTCGGCAGCTGAACTTTAAAGTGGTCTCACTGCTGGACCTGACTGAGTCAGAGATGCGCAATGCAGTGGAGGAATTTCTCTCTCTGTTGCACAAAGGCGTTTATGGTAATGAAGGTTTATATAAGGGAGAACTCAGAAGGGCTATGTGATATGTTATCATGATAAATTACACCACATAGCATTAGAGTTAGATGTTAAATGCTGTATATCTTGATACTGGCAAAAGTTTCCTGTTTTTGAAAACGATATAAAAATGTGACAAATTAATGTTCCATGTCTATCCAATAAATTAACGAAATGTAACAAGCAGATTATAACTGCAGTGAGTCAAAAACACTGCAACAGAGATGCTACCTTCTGTTTTATTTCCTCGCAGTAAGACAGAAACATGAGCAATTAAACTCTGCTCTGCAAACAACCTCAGGAGTAATTATAATTTTAAGCTGCCCAACCCTATATTATGCATACCTTATTTTGATATTTGTTTTAATTGATTCATTTGCAAATTTTTTGTTGCCATATTGTCCACTCCTAGCACCAAAATGTTTATGTATGTTTATGAGATTGCTCACATACCTTCCTCTGTTTACTCAATTTTTCTGACTGTGGAAATATGTTCCTCTCTATAGGCTTGTTGTACTATGCTGGTCATGGGTATGAGAACTTTGGTAACAGCTTCATGGTGCCGGTAGATGCTCCAAACCCCTACCGCTCGGCTAATTGCTTATGTGTGCAGAGTATTCTGAAACTGATGCAGGAAAAAGAGACTGGCCTCAACGTCTTTCTGCTTGATATGTGTAGGAAAAGGTACGCTCAGAAAAACATATTTAGTCTTTAAAAGCTGCTAGATTTAAAGACATACATGTGCTCTATTTGGGACAGTTCAAAATATATTTTTAGACCTATAGACTAGTTCATCTAGCCCTCTCAGTTTATTTATTTGTGGTCAGTATAATCAGATCGTAAAAGGTGACGGGAACTATGAATCACATCTAAGGACTTTCCATAGTTTAGTCGTAAGCAAATGTTTCAAGTGCATATTTTGTTAAAGTGAAAAAATGTCAAAAGAAAAAAAACTTAATTAATTCACACTTATTTTTACATGGAAATGTACATGTTTTACCTTTTACCCATTTACTATATGCATTTTCTTATCAATGTTTTTATTTTTCAGAAATTTTCATGATAAGGACATGCGAAATGTCATGCTTAAAGTCACAGCCAACATTGTGTTCGGATACGCCACGTAAGTGCTATGGTTAAAAACTTTAATTTCATACATATATCTTTTGCACACGATCAATAACAATATATGTAACCTTCCAAATAATTCGGTCACGGTCTTTTTTAAGCTGTCAAGATGCTGAAGCTTTTGAATTGAGCTCCAGTGGACTCACCAATGGTGTATTCATCAAGTTTCTGAAAGGGCGCCTCCTGGAGGATGAAAAGATTACTGTGCTGCTGGACAGAGTGGCAGAAGGTGTGGTGAGCTCGTCTTATCTTCAGTGTGTTTCTAAACTTTAGCAGAAGATTTGCAAAATGTTTGCAAATTTAAAGAAAATTTGCTGTGCTGAAAAGATCTAAAAAATAAAAAAATTTAAAACAAAATGCAGACGAACATTTTAATTTGGGATTAGCAACTTACAGGCACATACAAGCTAATAATACCCTCACTGATAAAGAAAGACCTTCATCCATATATTGATTCGTTAGTGGTGTTGGATTAGCTACAATATTTTCTCATGCTAAAGCATATTATCACAAAATTATAAGCAAGTATCTTGTTGCCATTAGATGATATGTTGTAATACTACGAAGAGTTGGGTGAACTGCACAACCATGAACACTCATACTTTAATCTTCTTGTTCTGTGTTATGTCATGTTGTAGATATGGGCCAGTTTGATCCTACTAAAGGGAAGCAGGCTCTTGAGATCCGCAGCAGTTTATCAGAGAGGCGCTCCCTGACCGATCCCATCTTGCCTGGAGACTGTTCCGACGTGGCCCAGGCACACAACCTGCTTTGGGCTAAAGCACATGGTAATGCTAATACCCTTAAGGAAAACATTTTAGTTGAACAGGGTTTCCAAATATACTTTAGGTTTTTCAAGGGCGTATTAATGCTCGATTAGGTGTTTTGGGAACAAGAAAAAACTAAAGTGTTCTATGCATTGTGCCTCCAGTAGTTTTTAAATGCTGTTTCTCACATAGTCATGTTATTGAAAATCATTTCTGTGTGCAAATTTGTAACGCATTACATAGAATGATGAAACTTTTGGTTATTAATTGTGTTCCAGAGCTGCCAGAAAGCATGACTCTGGACTTTGACTGTGGCGTGCAGATAAAGATGGGCTTTGCGGCAGAGTTCTCCAATGTTCTGATCATTTACACTAACATTGTGAAGAAGCCAGAGGAAATGTCTACCTGCCAAGCTCATCTCATCAACCTCTCTGTAAGTCTCTAAAGATGCTATTTTTAATCATTATTGCCAAGTTATGTTTAAAGAAGTCTTTTCAAAACTAGTCCTCCTTTTTTTCCCTTAATTTCTGTCAGTGCTTTGAGGAACAGTAAATACTAAAACATTTGCATATGACCGGAGGTGTATTCATTCTTGTTTAGAATGGACAGATTTAAGATTTTCTGTTGACCTGTTCCTGCAGGATCTGGACCCTAAAGTGATGAATAAAGAGACTCCGGAAGAGACAGGGAGCTACTTGCTCTCAGGCAGCCTACCCCAGCACTGCCTCTACACCAGACTCAGCTCTCTACAGAAACTCAAAGTAGGACTCTAATACTCATGTATTAGGCCTGAAGATGAAAATGATTCATTCTGGTTATTTTGGTAGTGCTTAAGGGTGAGATGTAGAGGATGCCAGATTCAGACGTGTAGAGGAACACTATACCGGCCAATTAAGGTTATATTTTGTCTGAGTCTATCTTTACAGGGTCCTATTTATTAACATTAGTAATGGCCTTTTAGTATGACTTCAGTAGATTGTTGCTACTGTGAAAACAGGCTCAAACGTAATAATAGAAAAGGATGCAAAATGTAGACTTCAGTTTGTTCATTAGGAAGTGATTCAGTGCAACTTCAAATATCAAATTTTACCAGAACCACAATTAACTATTCTAGTACAAGTATAAATATATACAGAATTTGCAAATGCAAATCCAGAAATTAAATAAGAACAAAAACTATGTATTCATTCTCTAGACTGCTGTTTCTCATTCACCTTCTCCACTCCACAGGAGAATCTGGTTTTCACTGTCTGTCTGCAGGCTGAATTTACATCTCTGGAAGAGCAGGTCCAGTGGACCAAGGAGGTGGATATTGGGAAGCCTCTTATAGCCAAGCTGGATCTACACCGGCCCACCAGGAGAAACAGCTGCCAGCAGACTTGCCTCATGCCTCATAGCCCCTGCAGCAGCCCTAGCCCCAGCCCAGGAGCTGAGAGGCTGCTGCTTCAGCAGATTCCTTTTCTGCAGCCACCGCACAGCAACCCCTACCTCAATGTCTATGAGCCTCTGCATGGAGCTGTGGGGGGCTTCGGGAACACTCTACACGGAGATTACGAGTATCATTATGAAGAGAGCCCTTATTCACCCTACAGGCCCTTACCCAGTGTGCCCATTGAAACCACGGATGATATTGAAGATGTGCAGAATAAATTCATGAATAGCCTGCATCTATATAACCTGCCTTGAACATCAATACAGGCACTGGGACAGATATGGTCATATGCACAACTTTGGACAGACCTAGATGAAATGGGTATTAATTAGATTGTTGTATGTGGAAAAAATCACACAACCTCTACAGAGAAAATACTTCTGCACTTTTTTTAATGCACAACAGTGATTATTGAACATTTTGGAAAAAAATGTGCGAAGTTAGGGAACACCATCAGTCAATATTTGGGAAAATATTAGGTTCTTTAGAAAAGATTGAGATAATTTCATTCATGAATTTAGATATAATTTACATTATTCAGATAATTTTTAAAAATTTGTTTATGAATGGATTTTGCACAGAATATTTTTTTTAATTGAACATTGTTTATTATCTGTAATTGTCAGGGTCTTACAGTTCTCACAGATGTAGCTCTAATTTTCCACCCTGTAACAAAGTTCTCACACCACCCAGGCATTTAATCCCATTTGCTCAGTCTTCTCTCAGTCATACCTTTGTTCACCTTAAAGTAATTTAGCTAGTTGTCATACTACCACCAGTGTTGGTGTAGTCAGTACTCAGAAAATAAAACATATTTAATATTAATATGCAATTTAATATATTAATCAACATAGACTTTTAAGGAAAAATGTGAAGCAGCAATTTTTAAATTTTTAAAAAAAGAATTCAGATATTATATCTAAATTCTAGGCCACCGTTCTCCTGTAACATGCTTGCCAGTCAATACTACCACCACTAATAATGATTCTATATGCAGTTCTCCAAAATCAAAATTGCGTATGAGTAGACTGCTGAAAACTGTATAATCTATATATTTATCAAACTGCAGTATATTATTTACCTCCAAAATAAGTACCTGAGTTCTTTATTGTAATCATTGGCCCTTTACATAACAGTGCACTTTTCCTCAGCCTTGGATTTCATCTCCACCAGAGTGGCCTGCGCTTTCTCTTTGATCTGATCCATGTTCATATTTTGAATATTCTGCATTTGATCCAGTATGGACTGATTTTCATCTTCTTGTGGAGCATTTTCATCCACCATCTTTACCAGTTCCTCTGGCACATCGATGTCGTCTCCTGCCTGCTGAATCATGATCTCATCCTGCTCACTCTATAACAAGTCAAAAATAAAGGAAATGACAACCCGTTTGCATGTTATGCAATTTGTAATACTTGTTTCATATTAATTAGGGTTCAATCACTCATTTTATTTGTTATTATTCCAGTCCTTCAACATTGAAAGTGGTGTTTAATGTAGTCGTTTGGGTCATCCATGTTTCTAGGGCCTCCATGTATCATGGCCAAATACATTTAGATTATTTTGGAATGTGTGTATATTTTTCAACAAACAATAGTTACACTTTTAATTCAGTTTCTAACCAATATTATGTTAAATTTGCACTTATTGTAAACAACCTGCTTGGGTTTTCCATTGTGTACAGAGTTTGTGCTGCTTTAACCCACAGCAGTGACAGATGGACTAGACTCTGTCGGTCATTTACGGCATGACAAAGCCCTTAATTCTGTTGCTGTGCTCTAATCTCTTGGCGTAATGCAACTCTATAGGCTATAACCACTCATTCTGAACTGTTGCTATTCTGGTGCTGTTCTGTGAAAGAGAATTAATCATGTGCACTGTGAGGAACCACCTTATATTCAAGTACAAAATCTCACCTTTGGCAGACGGTACTTTTCTCTTAGACAGGACCTCAAACAGGCCCTTTCTGCTTTTTTTGTTGCAAACTCAGCATCTCTTTCCATTCTTTGTAAGAAAGGAGTGAAAAGCAGGAGAGAAGACTGAGACACCAGAAATTATTTTATTACATTAATGTCTATTAAACTGTTATATTTCATTCCAAAACCAAGTAGCTGTTTTCATACAGGCCCAAATGTGCTGCACATGTACATTATGCCACTATTTACCATTTATATTAAAGTTAAACGAGTAGGCATGTAGTCATGTAAATGTAAACATACATTTCAATTACTGAGTAGTTTTCATCCAATATCTATATCTTAAAAATCAATAGTGAAAGCAGGTATAAATATACTAAGCATGTATATTTATGCACTTGCTTATTATGTTTATATATGTGGTAAACTAAAGAAGGAAGGAATCTAAGATGACATCATCTTGTAGACACAGCGTTCTAAATGATTCTTGACTTGAATGACTTCCTAAAGAGCCCTTTATATGCCACACATGCTTTACTTAAGAATGTTGTACTTACTTCTCCTCCACCAGTTGTTTCTGGTACTCCTCATACTCCTCTCGTGACATTCCATCTCTAGCCATGGTGCCAGAAGGCCTTGCTTTTTCGGCAGGAAACTCACAATGAATCTCCACTGAGGAGCCATCCTACAAAAGCCTGCTCTTCTCTTCTCTTTTTTTGTGAATGAACCTTCCTCCCAGCCTCATGATTGGTCTGTTCGCTGACTAAATCCACCGAGGCTTTCCAGCAGGACAAGCCGCAGACGAGTTGCATCACTAAGGACACGCTGACAACGACCTTGGCCAAAAAAAGAGAGAACAGGTTTGCCAAACTTCATAAGCTGGACTTACTGCCATCAGGATAAAAGTGACAATCAGTTTTAGAGTGAGGGAAAATATGTTCCTGTAGTCATGTTATTCCCTGACTTTTACATTAGGCCATTCGCAGGTTACTAATTAAAGGAATGATTCAGTGTTTGAAATATGAACATTGATTTAATGTGAAATTATCTTTATATTATCCTTAAATTATTTAATGTGAAACTGAGATTTCTTTACAGTGGTATAGACAGGAACCAGGAGTCACCATATATACGACACAAAATGTCAATTATTTTCTATATAAAACCATGGCACAAACATCCTGCTCGTATCTCTCCAACATTAAAACATCATCAGGATGTGTGTTAAGTCAAAACCTTATGGTAAAACTATGGTGAAACTTTTTTTTATTTTTTTTAAATCTGAGATGTCTCTGATGTTGTTTTGCAGCTCTCACACAATCACTGAAGTTTGAAGATGGAAGGGTGCTGATATTTACAAGGGTCCTGAAGTCTGCACTCCGTTTCTAGTGCTCCCTTTTTAGTTAGGTTTGTGTGGGGAAATTGTGCGTTTGGTTAAATTCATTGGGCATTATCTCTATTTTCAGAGTGTCTCAAAAATCTGAAAGGCTCATTGAAGACACAATATAACAGACTATTCATATCCTGAAGAAATGTCATTGTGGAATTTTTGTCATGCAAATATAACAAGTGATATGATGAATATGTGGAAACATGAGTTTTAGGGTATATGTACAATGGCATTTTTATTTTTTTAATTATAAGATTATCAAGAATCTGCAATTGATATTACACAAGGTGTAGTACAAATGTAAAATCCCAAAATGCAGTGTTTAATTCATAAAGTTGTGTTTGTTTAAACACTGAATGTCAGTGTGTATATTCACACTGTCTGGTTATTTCTAATATTACTAGAAATATTTATATAGAAATTTGTGTTTGGTAGGTTATTTTCATTTGGACAGGAGCAGAGACAGATGACAAGACTGGACTGAAACAGGACAGGACTTGCCAGGGGAACAGACCAGGATGTTCACAGACACTGAAACACAGTGACCAGGACAGAAACAAACAGACACGTGCTGGGACATGGCCAGAGACTAAAACTACTGGGGAGTGCCCAGGACTTGCAAAAGTCTGTGGTGAGGTCTGAGAAGCCAGCCTGGGCACAACTCCAGGAATTGACCCAAAAGTCCCTAGGACCAAATCTAGGGACACGAAAAGAGATGGCTGAAGCCACAGGAACAGAAGTGGCAGGGTTCGCCGCCTTCACAGGGACTGCAGAAGTGGCATGGTTCGCCGCCTTCACAGGGACTGCAGAAGTGGCATGGTTCGCTGCCATCACAGGAAAGGCAGATGCCGCTTTCACAGGGACAGGAGCAGCTGTGAAAGCTGCTGGCACAGGAACAGGAAGAGAGGAAGCAGAGGACACCGCCGGCACAGGAACAGAGGCGAGGTGTCGCCTTTGAAGGGCATTCAGAGAGGCAGTGAGTCTTGCAAGCATCTCCATGGGGTAAGGGGCAAGGGGCAAGAGGCAAGGGGCCCTGCAACTACGTCCACAGAGGCAGGGGCTTGGGCTGCTCACTAGGCACGTGTTGGAGCTGTTGAGGGTTTAGGAAGGCTGATGGGCACACACATGAGGAACCAAATATACCCAGGAAATGTGCCCCCATCAGCCTCACTTCCTTTGTCCTGAAGTTTGAAGCCAAGAGCACCAACCCTCAAATTTCCCTGGACCTGAGGGAGTAGTCCTCCAGTGAGGGGGGAGACTCAAACGCTGCTTTCTGCTTCCTCTGCCCCTCCGTCTCACTCTGGACATTGTTAGGACCGGGCAGACACAAATGCAATAAACACGAGACTTATTTAAACAAAAGATAACAAAACAGAGAGACTTGGATAACTAGAAAGGAAACTTAGATAAAAAAAAAAAACCTAGACAGAGAGACCTGGACTAATAGAAAGAGATTAAACCTACAGAGAGCTTAATAAAGACCTGAACAGGGAGCACTAAACAGAGACCTAGACTTGAGAGAAAGATACATAAACCTAGACTGGGAGACAAATACCGACAGACCAGGATAGGGAATTACTGACTAGAGACAGGGAAATGCTAACAGACTAGAGAGAGACCAAACAGGTACACAAAGCACAAGGAAGGAATAATAAGAAGAAACAGACCGACCAACCAAACAAGCACACTCAGGGAAGGAGAAACAGACTAGACAAAGAGGACTCGCATATAATGTGAAAGAGAAACAGACTAGATAGAGGAATGTCCAACAAAGAAAGGCTGAGACAGAGTAACTTAAATACACACAAGGACACCTGAGACTGATAACGAGGGGGCAGGATTACAAAGGAGACACAGATAGAGCCACTGATGAGAAGGTGGAGCTAAGGCGGGACTAGGGCAGAGACAGGAACCACAATAAACAGAACCATGTGCAAGAGCACATGGTGGGGAAAACAGACCCATTACAGGACCAAGGCATGACAGATCCACTCATTACAAAATGTTAATGTAATAGTATACATTTTTCATTTTAGATCTTTTCAGCTGTCTAACAGCAATACTATGCACAGTCAGAATATTATGATATATTATTGAGTTTTAAAACTCACTGTCCACTTATTTAGACCCACCAACCTAGTCCACTTTGTAGATGCAAACTCAGAGACAGTAGCTCATCTGTTGCTGCGCAGTTTGTGTTGGTCATTTTCTAGACCTTCATCAGTGGACACGGGATGCTGTTGACTGCATATTCTTATTCTTAGTCCAGAAGTGACTCATTAATTTGTGGATATGGAGTCCTTACTAACCCACAAATCGCAAAATAAGAACACACGGTCAGCTCTAAGTTAGAAAACATGACTTGTATATATTGCTTCACTTCTAACAAAATAAGGGGAATCATTATAATTATGCTGCCTGCTCATTTGAGCATCTCCAATCACAGCATCAGACACTCCTTTATGTGCGAGTAAAAATGAAGGGATTTAAACTGATTAAATTAGACATGACAAGAATAGCGATATAAGAACTGCTGCTGGCTAAGTTAATTCTGGACAGGATGAGAATAATGCTATAGAGCTTGATGCTTTTGGTATTTTGACCAGAGGATTTCACAGATATTCCATTAAGGCCCCCAGGTAGCTCTGGTAACTGGTGCAAAAGAGTTATTATATATCACACATTATCACTTTAATTATAAGTACTTGAGTAAATGTAACAAGGTTCTACTCACCCCTGAACCAGCACTTAAGCGCATATGTACCCAAAAAACTGAATCAAGTGCTGCTGCAGGGCAGTGGGTGCCTGGAGAGTGATGTCTGAATACATGAGTAACAAGAGAAAGACAACAAACTACAGAATACCCTTCGCTGCATCAAGAATAAACAATATATATATATATATATATATATATATATATATATATATATATATATATATAAATATATATATATATATATAAACACTACATTCTGTGAACATGAGCTCATGGCCCAAAATACAGTGTGCTGTAGTCTGATGAGTCCATATTTCAGATTATTTTCTGTAAAATGGACATCAACTTCTCAGTTCCTAAGATGAAAGGAACCATCCAGACTGTTCCACCCTCTGCGGAGACAAAAGGCTCCATCCTGTGTCTCAGGATTTGAATGCTATGGCTGAGCATGCTTTCGTGTAACTTAACAATTACTGGCGGCTTGAATTTATCAACAACAAGACAGAGGGGCAGCTCAGCCAAAGAAGGTAAATGGGCTCTGAGCACGTCCATGGTCCCTCAAAGCAGCTAGATGTGCAGCTTCCACACAAGATGAGCTGCAATTAATGCAATAATAACATTATCAATGAAGACCACTATTTCGTCTTCGAGGGGCCACCTGCTTTCATCAGTTATGGTATATAAAAAATAATTGTTTCAGTTTATGTAGATTTAAAAGTTTTGCTAAAAATGTAAAGTTAAAATCCTTTGTACTAGAAACTGGATGTAGTCTCACTGTCACATGATATAAATTTTCGTAGCATTTAGCCCAATTGGCAAAGATTAAAAAGATAAAACTCTGTTTTCTTTTATAAAATGGCAATAATCAAATCAATACTAAAAAAACTAACAAAAAATTATAATTTTAAATAATGCAGTGATTGCCATGAAAACCCATCTGTATATAAACTTCCTGCCTTATAATTATGGACTTGAGTATCTAGCCTTGTGTCCAAAATGGCTCCCTATTCAACATTCCCTATATCATTCACTACATAGTTCTCTAGTATAGGGAACTAAATTCAGGAGGATAGTAAATGATTTCAGACACTATCTTATGTGGGATTTTACCAAACAATGCTGTGGATTATGGGTAATCTGCTGTCTGTCAGTGTACATGTGTTTTTAAGGATTGTTTTAGTGCTTTTTTTTTTTGACGCTATTACAAAATAGTGGAACCCACAAAAAGTGCACTATGTAGTGAATAAGGCACAGTTTCAGATACAGCATTGGTTTCCTCTATTATGCTCATGTGTTTAACTTTATTTAGAAAAAAATCTTCTTTCCTGCCTGGTTGCTAAAGACTTTTATTGCTTATTGTTTATGAATTATCTATTAATTATTTGTTGTAAACCCAGCAGTAGCACAGAACTACTTTGTAGTACCTTCAGATATTTACACTGACAACACATCTGCAGCTAAAACTATTTGTAATATTCAGTAATTGTAAAAGTAAACTGTTAATGTTAACTTTAAACGGTAAATGTTTCTGATGGCCAGTGTGATTCGGTATACTGTAAATGTGCTGAACGTGTTCTATTATGTTGTAAATTCTGGAGCTTGCACTCATTCTTGAGACTTCAGTAGTGGGAAAGCTTTAGAAGTAACAGCTACAGTACTGAGTAAAGCTGAAGTTGAGGCAGAATAAAATGTTGTAAACTGACCTTCCCTGACAGTGGTATGATACAGCAAATCATAGATTTTTGTTCTATTGCATTTTGTTTATCCTCTAAAAACATTGTGTTTTAGACCCACCAGCACCTCTGACATTTGTAGCACCAGCAGATGTTTATAACACCATCTCAACATCTGCAGGTATGCCAAATAAGATGCTGATCTCAAAATCGAGGGTGTGGGAAAAACTTTCAAGTTGTTTCTTTTTGTACTCTATCTTGTAAATATGTACATAATAAATAAATCTCAATATTTAAAAGTACATAGGCTTCCTTTAAGTAGATAAATATGACTGATAAAATAATTTAATTCTTATATCATTGCTCTGAAGACTTAACCTCATATCTCTAAAACTGCAAACGGGGAGACACTGTTCTGCCATGCTACCATAGATCCCGTTTCCAGGACTCTGAAATTTGGAAACTCGAAAGAGACCCCTCTGGTAAGGGAAACTCCAACCAGGAGCAACAGAGTGGTCTTGCCCTAAAGGGGGCCTCTCGCTCCCTGTAGAACCCTCACTTTAGGGCAAGGTAGCCCTGTTCCACCTGGTTGGAGATTCCCTCAGCAGAGGAGTCCCTTATAAGAGTTGGAGTTTCAGGGCTCCTCTGGGTCCGGTATTATGACTAATACCTTTAAAGGAGCTACAGAATGTAATAGAATAAAGATCTGTTGCCCCTGAGGTATGTCATTTTACAGCTTCTTTAGAGGTAGCAATCAAATCAAGTGTGCAAAATGTACTACTTTAGAATCTGCCTTATAGGCAGCTGAATTTTATTGTATAACATCCTGTAGCTTCCTCTGAGACAACAGTTATAACACAAATGTGTAGGGAAGTACTTCTTCAGAATCAGCCTAAAAGGCCCCAGAGCTTTCTACAGCTTCCTCAGAAGCTTCCATTCAAACAAAACAAACAGTTCTACCAAATTATGAAACAGAACTAATGTACATTTTACTGCAAATGTATTCCTTCCAGAGTCATTTCTGGCAGTCAGAGCAGGCACACACCACAGGTGTGTAAGTGGAGCTTTACCGGTGTATGGGGCAGTATTTAAAAATCATCACCCAATGTGTTTTAGCCACATTTGTCCCCACATATTGACTGATAACCAATTACATTATTTCTGCCTCAAAGTCAGCTCTGCCTCCAGAACCATTTTGAGTAGTAATTTTGTACTTGTGCACAAAACAGTGATCCCCTCATTACAAAATGTTAATGTAATAGTATACATTTTTTATTTTAGATCATTTCAATTGGTTCATTTGTTGGAATCGCTATTTTCATATGTAAAAAAGGAGATACAGGGTTTTATCAGATTTTTGAGACACATTCAAAATAAAGAGATAATATCCGCGGAAGGAAGCTAAACGTGTAGTTTTTCCACGGTATGGCAGTTGTGTTCTGCCATCTAGAGGCGACAGGATGCAACTACTGCACCATTTAAGGTGAAACAGAAAATCCTAATAAGAAACTGGTAAGTAGCCAACTTCAGTCGTGGTTGGATGTTGGTTCGATTGGAGACAGAATCGATTGCTTTTCCTTTGTATCCCGGATATGTTCTCTGAATGTTTTAACTCGTATTTTGGCATCTGAATGTGGTCTATCGAATCTGAGCAACTTCAAAAAAATATTGTTTGAATTTTTTTAAGCTTGATTTTTTTTATCTGAATTTATTAATCTTGAATAATAACAGTGACAACGTGTTCTTGAACATTCACGAATTCAATTCAAGAACAGATTCAAAGGTGGTAATATTTCAAATCTGATGAGACATATTTGCTATTGCTTAGAAGCTCGTGTCACTTTTCCAACACCTGCTGATTCGACACGGTGTACCGGAGCTTATAATGAGTCACTTATCCTCACGTGATTATGAGTTGGAAGCTTCGAAAACCTGAACCACCGGAAACCACTGGTTAAAGGTTTTGTCACTATCCATATCACAGTGACCATTGAAGGGACAGTAAAATGTTGAGCGCATTTTCTGTAGCATATTTTCCAACTTTGTAGACGACTTTTATATTCCTACATAGCCCTCATATTCCCTATAAAATCATGTTTTCATGATTCACAGATGAGTGGTTACTTTGTTGCTAATACAGGACTTATATTTTATTTTCTGTAGGCCTTACACATTCTGTAATCAATAATGACAATATTAAAGCATTTTTCAGCATTTTAATAATTAAACATGATTTTCAGCGGATGAAAACAAACAACAGTAAGTCTACACAAGCATTAACATGCTTCGCAGTGTTGATCAGCAGGCTGCAATATTTTATTCTGGCCACCAGATGTCACTCTTCTCTGATGTCGAATTTCGAGGTCCATTTGGTGCAAGACGCTTGAGAAGGGTAATGCTGCCGTCCGGAGCGCCAGTGGGCGGAACATATTTCAATCATTTTCGACTGCAGCCCATTAGACAAGAGTCTTTGTGTCAGTCATATTTTACTAAGCCAATCACCACTAAGCAGTAAGTTGCAAGGCCGGGGAATTTACAGACTTGTTTTAGGTATAACTTAAACCGGATTTAACAGACTGTTCAGACAGACAGATTAGTCTGTACTGCTATAAGTAGGAAGCGAGGTTTGCTTGGAGTAAGTTAGAGCTCACCTTTTCTTAAAGATGAACATTTATGTTTCACATGATATGTATCTTAATTTTGAATGATAGGCCATTACTCTTGGTTAGTCAGAGGTGGAAATATTTTGTCAGAGGAGGCAGAAAAAAGGTTCATCAGTGGACCAGCGTACACAAGGTGTGATAACACTAAACAGTGATTGATTTCAAGGTAGTAAAATTGGTGTTAACACTTTTTGAACTGAATATTTGACAGTGTGCTAACATTGTTATTACCTATTGCATTACAGAAAGTCCTGTTTTTAAATTCTGAAATTGACAACAGATTTTTTTTTACAATAAAAATTTACCTACCCTAACATAACTCTAACCGCTGTAGAAATATTATGTAAGTTTGCTTATGTTTCTTTAAATAGTGAGAGATCATTCATTCATTCATTATCTGTAACCTTTATCCAATTCAGGGTCGCGGTGGGTCCAGACCCTACCTGGAATCATTGGGTGCAAGGCAGGAATACACCCTGGAGGGGGCGCCAGTCCTTCACAGGGCAACACAGACATTCACTCACACACTCACACCTATGGACACTTTTGAATCACCAATCCACCTACCAACATGTGTTTTTGGACTGTGGGAGGAAACCGGAGCGCCCGGAGGAAACCCACGCAGACACAGGGAGAACACACCAACTCCTCACAGACAGTCACCCGGAGTGGGAATCGAACCCACAACCTCCAGGTCCCTGGAGCTGTGTCTCACCAAAATAAGTACGGCGCCAAACATCCCCACTGACTTCAGCAAAATAGGGTATAGCCTATTTATAGCCAGGCTACCATCTGGTAGGCTGTATAGAAGCATCTGTACTACTACTGAAGAAGTTGCTTTTTGTTCTCAAATTTCTGATTCTTACTTAATATGTCTCTTCATATGCTTTCATACATTGATGTCAATGCTGCTATTCGCTTTCATTTCTCATATATGGACTGTAAGCTTTGCTCATTATTATATGTTTAGTACATTTCTGCAAGTACATTATACTTTAGAGTCATCTTTCCTCCTGTATACACTGTATTGTACAGCTGTAGGGTAATTTTCTCAGTCTCACCACAAGCATTTCAGTGTGTGGATGTCCTTGGCATGGTGAATATGCCAAGGAGGAATGTGTAATTCAAATAAATCTTTGTGGAAAAATAGCATTTGTTACATTTTTTTTGGTTCATTTGAAAGATGAATAAAGTATTTAATAATAAAACAAAGCAATAATAAAACACTGAATTATCAAAAAATAATTATGCATACCACTTTAAATCCATGCCGTAGCACAGCTTTCGAGACACTGAGTTCTCATTCACTAGAACAACAAATAAACAGAGTTAGAGACAATGAACATAAAACTAAACAAACGGACTAAACCTGGACATGTTGAAGGACACCTGCAATAAGGACATGGGAAATAGCAACAATATAAACACTAGTGTGAAGACACAGAGTCCAGGACAGGACCAACCCAAAAAACAAAGCTCATGAAAAGAAAACTAACAGAAACGCTGCCAAAACAAAGCAAATTCTCTGAAGACAATGGAAAGGTATGGACACTGGGAACAGAGAAGAGAGACAGGAATAAAAATAAAGCCTGACAAAGCCGAGACACTACAGAATTAAAAGGAGAGTGTGACATAGAAATAATACAGGAAACATTGACCCAACACGAGTCAAGACCTGAATAAAGACCAGCGAGAGGAACACAGAAATTACAGAAACTTACACAAGGAAACAAGCACGTATATTTATATATATATATAAATCTTCCTCCTCCTCCTCCTCCTCCTACTACTACTACTACTACTACTACTACTACTACTACTACTAATAATAATAATAATAATAATAATTTAAGAAAGGGCGGCGCAGTGGTGCAGAAGATAATGTCGCAGTCACACAGCTCCAGGGGCCTGGAAGTTGTGGGTTCGATTCCTGCTCCAGGTGACTGTCTGTGAGGAGTGTGGTGTGTACTCCCTGTGTCTGCGTGGGTTTCCTCCGGGTGCTCCGGTTTCCTCCCACAGTCCAAAAACACACGTAGGTAGGTGGATTGGCGACTCAAAAGTGTCCATAGGTGTGAATGTGTGTGTGTCTTTGTGGGTGTGTGTCTGTGTTGCCCTGTGAAGGACTGGCGCCCCCTCCAGGGTGTATTCCCGCCTTGCGCCCAATGATTCCAGGTAGGCTCTGGACCCACCGCGACCCTGAACTGGATAAGGGTTACAGATAATGAATGAATGAATGAATTTAAGAAAGGGGCTTAAAAGAGAAGAAGAAAATGTTGAAGACATTATTCATACCTCAAAACCTATGTTAAACAAAACTATTTCATACACTTTCTGTGCAGAAAAATGTGTAGACTTTTCAAAAATGTAGTTTCCCTTTAAGCATTTCATGAATTAAAAAACTTAATGCTGATCAAGTTCCTTATTCCTTGTGGCCACAACATTTCAAAAAGCCTCAACATCTTGTTTATGACATTGCTGTTCATTATTATAATCTCATCCAGACAGTTTCCACTACATAATAAAGAGGCTACATAGATATTTACATTTTTTAAATAAAATGGTTGGATTATATCACTGTATTTGTGATGTCATAAAAAACAAAGCATTTATATAATTCATTTTTTATTTAAAAAGAATGTTATTCAGCCTGGCCTGATTTCTGACAGAGGCATAATATAGGCAGCCAATCTGGACAAAGGTAATTTACATACATCAGTCTTAAGGAGTAGCAAAAACAGCTTGTTACCATGGTGATCATGTATTGATTTAAAATGATTAGTTGTGGATCACAAATGCCACTCCAAAAATACTGGTCCTTTATCACTTCAGAGAACACAGTTTCAATGCTCTGCAGACCAGTGCTTGGGGGCTTTATACCCCAATAAACTGATACTCTGCACTGAGCATGGTGACTTTAGGCTGATGTGTAGCTGCTACAGAGTATCGTTTAATTTAATTTAATTTCATGCTTCTCTGATTCTGTGATTATACAAGCTGTGTTTACACAACAAAATGACTTTATATTCTATAGACGCATCTGAAATAGCTGAATTCATTGATTATAGCTGATGTTCAAAACCTTAACAATATATGCAGTGTTTTGTGTGCTGTTACATTATTCTGAGGCTTAAATGTCTTAACATTCAGGGCTCCCTTTAAAGAGACTGTGCTATTGTGTTTCTACACTGGCCAAACTGACTGTATTTAGCATCATGGGAGATAAATATGAACGTTTAATCATGTAACTATGCATCATTGGTAGAATTTGTAATTATTGCCTTTTTTGCTTTCTTAAATGTGTGCTGGTAAACACCTACGTGACTGTGCTAACTGCAGGATCATTTGATACACCCTGGGCTTCAGCAGCTGCTCCATCCTCATGATTCATTTAAAACAAGCAGGTCCCACTGCAGCAGAGTCACCATGGCTGCAGGAAGAGGAGAGGAGGAGCAAGAGAACAGAAGAGAGGAAGAGAGAAGGGGGAGGGCTGCATCTCATGCGGAAGAGAACAAGATGCCTTATTCCTAGACTAGAGTAGAGGACATACACAGAAACCTTGAGTCCTGCTCCAAACACTATGCATCTCATCATTCTTTTACTTTTCTGCCAAGGCGTGAATGCAGGTGAGGCATATGTTTAGTATGTATGTGTTACTATTTGATACTACCTGTATCAAGATCATTATATCTTGTTTTGCCTTTAAATAATTATATGTATATCTCCTAATTCAATATATTGTAATCCAATATTAATAATTATCTAATATTTAAGTGTATTGAGATTTAGCTGTGTACCAGTTGTTTGATCTTTTGTTCGTAATGTTGTGACCTTGTGGCCTGATGAAAACCTTTACAGATCTTCTAATATTTCTCAATGTGCTTTGAGTATCTACTCTCTGTATCCGGAAAAGAGAAGTTGAGTTCTTGTTGCGTAGCCCATATGATGTGTAATTTACTTGAAACACAACATTTTAAGGCAAATTTCATCTTGGTATGTGATCCTTTGCTTGCTTTCCCAACAGCACATGGTCATCACAGGAAATAACTTAATTTCTCTGATGTTCAGCCACAATTGTTCTCACATTTCCTGATTATTATTTTTTTATTTATTATTTTAAGGATCCACCCCGTCCTCCAAGACTGGGGATGCTGGGAATGTACACATAGCTAAGTTATCCAAAGGTAAACTGACCTTTTCATGTTCTATTATTCTGCTGAGCTCCCCTCACAGCAGCTAAGCTAAATAAATAAGGTTAGCTTGAGCAATGATGTTTGACCCTATACTATGTCAAATATATCTTAATAATAATCTCTTGCTGAATGCAGTAGAAAACACTATTCTTTTCAATCCCGAGGTGAAGGCCTTTAATGTAATTTTATTTTCTTTTTCCTCCAACACATAACATGGCTAGTGCTGGCTTTTGAATCTTTCTGTGTGTGAAATACAGTAATTACAAATATTCATGAAACATTTTCTGAGCATTTCTATGATTTTTAAGAATTGAAATCAAAGATGTCATGAGACAGATTATGTAAATTAGTTGTAATAGTAAAATAACTGCAACCTGAAATAAAAGAGAATGTATGTACAGTACTTTAGGAAAGTGACATATTTTTAAATGCGAAACAACTCATGGAACTATTTATTAACAAGCTCATTCACTCACTCAAATCCCCTAAATCTTATGCCAGTGTAGGTTTACATTTTATGTTGCATATTGTCACCCTATGGCAATGAACCATAACAATTTATTATTAATATATTATTACTTTTTTCTGTTAATGTAGTGTTCAAATGTATGTCATCATTTGTTCAGTAAACGCTACTGGAAATGGTGATAAATGCGCAAGGAAATTGTGTTAGAAATTCTGATTACGATATTGCTCTGCACAGGAGTGTTTTCTGATGTCCATTTCTTAATTCACAGATAAACTTTATGACACCATATATGTTGCAATCGAGAACCCTGAAACAAAGAACATTTCATGTGAATATAGTGACACAAGCAAGTCACTTGTAAACAGCTACTGGGTATTGAAAGATGGAAACCGATCTCAAACAAGTGCTCCACAGAAGGTGCTTAACTATACGTAAGTATAAACAGTATGAATTTTCTTAGCAAACAGAGTTCTAAATGGTACCCCCAAAAAAACATGATTTTGAATCATGGAACCCTTTGTTTGAGCAATTAACTTCTATTTCAAAAGGTTCTAAAGAACTAATGACAGATTGTTAAATGAGCATTTGTTTATATGGTTTAGTTTGCAGTTATTTATAATCAATCAATTAATAATTATTTTATATGGCACTGTGCAAAGGATATAGACACCTTGAAAAAACACAAACAAAACCCCTATTAGGATAAAAACAATATTATTACAGTAAGCTGTGAATGTGTTGGTTTAACCCTTTCCAAACCTCTCCTCATGGCAGTCCAGTGTGATTGTAGTCCAACACTTCCACTAACTCCGTGGAACCAAATATGGCTTGTGACTTGTAATTTCACATTCTCCGTTTCATAAATTACTTATTGTATACGATATAATATATACAAGATTAAGGTACCATTTGGAAGCTGGTGTCGTGTAATTTATGGAAATAAGACAACTAGTAAGGAATCTGCCTCAAACATATCATGTGCCCAAAATTAAAAAGCAGAAATATGAATATCATTCATTTTTACAAAGATGTCTCTCAGGATTATGATTGAGATTATGATGAGGTTTTAAGCAGCAATTTTTTTTTATTACAAGAAACATGTAATTTGTAACAGTTGATTTGGAAATGGAACTTTTTTTCATTTGTCTTAAAATATGTCTGTGGTTATACACCTTTTATGTATAAACCAGCCATCATTGAATTCCTGAGATTATTCTGAAACTAACAGGCGCTTACTTTCTGTAAACTACAATCTTCCTATCAAATATACTTCACTATATTTATCAATTACCCTATGACAATAAAATAAATGAACAATCCCAAGAGAATGGATTATGATCATGCAATACCTTATATAGACGCGTCCATTTGACGTCTCATTCAAGGTAATGGAGCACTGTTTTACACTATTTTTGTGTATTCCAAAAATTCATTTATTCCAAACCGTCAAATTAATAATCATTCAAATTTGGCCATTTTAATTGAGATAGAAATTAAAAAAAATTTTTTTCCTGCATTTATGTTTTGTATTTATTGTAATAATATATCACTTTATACATGCTCCATGTTTATTGAGAAAATAAATCATTTTAAATATATTATATCAGGTGTCTACATTTTTTGCAATACAATACTGTATTTTGTTAATATATCCATGCATAAATAAAATATAAAAAAATCATGTCAAACCACTCATGTGATACAAATGCGTCAGTCTATTTTACTAACTTTTAATTTACGCAATTACTTGTAACATCACTACTTTATCATTACAGATTCAATGCCACATCAGTAGGAAATTATTCGTGTGTATTCACATTTTCAGAAGGAGAAGCCAAAGCTAACTTTGTTTTTAAAGGTATGTGGGCATAAATGTACACAACAAAACTAACAAAAATTAAGTAAATAAAAATATTCCATTAATGGGGACACATTCACCAGCTGTAAAACAGAATGAACTTATGAAGAAGTTCAAAATCAGTCTGTCCACACTGGCATTATTATTCTTATTTTAAGTGTAAAATATTGCAGTGCATCTGATACTTTGTATGGTTATGTTTTATTATAGTTCCTTCAATTAAAGAGCGTGATAAACCAATTGTGAGCTACATTGGTGACTCAGTGGTTCTAGAGTGCCTACTTAAGGAGGGATCAACCACCTGGCAATGGTATGCACTCAACGGCACTAAAAAGGTAAAGTACTTTAAGACTGAGACTGGGACACAGCACTTCATAAATGCAGTTTATCTGTTCATTGAAAGCTTAAGCAAATGTGATTTTTGAAAAATGCAATATTTCACAACATTTAAAACATTTAAAACTGAATTTAGAATCTCAATTCTACGCACTGAACATTTGAGGGGCTCCCAAACAGCAAGGTTAATGTTGCAGAAGAAACATTTTTATAGAAACATGATTTAGGAAGTCTTAATAGTTCTAAAACATTTTTACTGGTTCTGCTTAACACCTATTTGCATTATTCAGAGCTTACTCAACGACACTGATGAACCAGACAAGTATAAGATCCAATCCGAAACCAACAAAACTAGCCTGACTGTGCTGGACCTGATTATGGAAGACTCCAGAAAATATGCCTGCAAAGCTCAGTTTGGTGTCGGCTCAACGGAGGCCTACGTGGAGCTGAAGGTTTTATCTTTCACTGAGCCCCTCAAGCCTTTCTTGGCCATAGCAGCTGAAGTGGTTATCCTGGTCACACTCATCCTCCTCTATGAGAGACAGAGCCACAGTCGGAAGAAAAACTCTGAAACAACTGGTAATGTGGAATAAATATTTTCAGCAGTCAGTTCCAGGACTGGCTCATAGTTCATTGATACTGCTGTTATAGCGGGTGTAAAATTTTACTGAAGAAACTGAATGTAAATGAAAACCAATAAACAAATTCTTTACTCAACAACATCAAATAATTAAACATATCAAGATCAGCATGGACAACCCATGTGCACTGATCACAGACGGAACAGGTTTGGAAGAAGGAAATATTTCAGTGTGTGTTCTTGTTTCACACATGAAATTGGGATATTTCATTAAATTTAGACAATGAAATACTGATAATATTATATATAAACTAAGTGAAATAAACAGCAGCAACAGCTGTTCATTCCGACCAGCCTTAAACAAACCATTGGTCAGTCCAAGCAAAGGAGGTGGGGCAATCGTCAAAACTGAAATAAGTTTGTAAAAATGGCTAAAAGATGAAGGCTCAGTGTATAACACAGAAATAAACATCAAGACTTACAAACGGTTTTGTCTCCTTTTACAGAAAATGGACCGCAGTGTGAACAGACAAATAAATTGTAAGTAGAACATTTTTTCACATAATCGTTAATTGTGAATCTGGTATTACAGCAATAACATGGGTTGTTTATCTTGACTTATAAATATTCATGTATCCCTATTTGTTTTAGGACACAGGATGACAACAATGGGGTGGATGGAGGAACCACCGCAAGACAGAGAAAATCTGAACAGTGAAAAACGTGCTGTGTATCATTTTAAAAGCCATTATACATTACCAGTGATAAAAATATTAATCCTCTTAGGTGCTAAACTTAGACAGCTGTTGCTTTCTGAATGTGTTTTATCAAGCACCCTAACTCTGCATGTTTGAATATATCTCACAGCAGTATCATATTTATTAGTAATATATAACCTGAATATCGTATAAATACTCCCCACAGTCTAACACCTGTACATGTGCTCATCTGCAGTGTTTGTCTAAATTGTTAAAATCTCCAGGTCTACTCCAGCTGTACCCTGACCTTCCACTCATGGGATGTTCATATTCAAGCACTTTTGAATACCTCATAAATATAAAATATTATAAAAGCAATACGGATGGGGTTAAGCTGAACTACCTTTGTGTGTGATTCAAATGTACAGCATTAAACTAAAGAAAATAACTGGTTTAAAAACACAAACAAACATAAAATTCAAGTATTTTCAAAATGTCATTATAGCTTGTTTTTCCAGGACGTTTTGTATTGTCAAGCAATGTTAACTGCTTAGTTACTACCACGACTGTGCCTCTAAAAAGATTTAATTTGCAATATTTGCTAATAGGAATAGTACTTCACTTTTTTTTTTGAGCTAAAGATAGTGAGTGATTAATAAACCAATTGAAGTGGCTGTATGGATCTGTGGTGTATAAATGGAGTATATCAATATTAATGAGTGCAAAAGAAGATCAATCTTTAAATTTCTTCAAGAGCAGATAGCAAACGACATGTCTGATATAAAAGCCTTGCATAAACGGCTTTCTATATGTTCCAATTTTGCAGAAAGTATGAGATATAAGTAATTATTCTACTGGGAATTAAAAATAAACAAATAAAAATTTACTTTAGTAAACTTTTGTTATTCAACTTCTTTACTGTGATTGATATATTTTCAGTTTCCTTTTTTTTTTGAAAAATGAAAGCTGTAACAGATAGTTGTATATTATATATTTATTGACCATTTATAGAAAACATTCTACCACCAGTTCATCCTTGAGTGTCTCTTGGCTTAATTGTGTGGCTTGTTTAGCAGAAACTGCACAAGAAGCCTCAGCACGCTGTCGTCCCAGCCGAGCACATCTCCCTCCATGATACTGTCATAGAGACACATGCTCTCTGTGCCCCAGCACAGATTCTTACGGAGATTGTCGGGGGTGGAGAAAGAGCTCAGGGCCAATGTGTTGAGCTGGTAGCAAAAGAAAGAGAAGTACTGACCATCAGTGATGATAGCCTGGGACACAAATGGCCTGCTCACATCCTGCTCACTCCAGAACCCTGAAGAGACAAACATGATAGGTGAGGTCTGTGGTTAGTTAAGCCTCTCCTAAACTTAAGTTGAGAAATAATATTCTAATGGTAATGTGGCACCACATCTATGTCAAATCTAGAAGGTGCAAAAACACCAGGTGGAATATATGAACAAACTTGAATGGCAATAGGTACACATCCACCGTGTTTGTTTCTCTGGAGAAGGCTTCAGTCAGCGGGCAGTCACAAAACATGACACCAGCCAGTAGTTTTTACTGACAGAAACAGCCCTGACCCAACATCCTTAATATCAAAACCCACCCATTTCAAAACTCTTTAACTGCTTTAACTGGTATTAGTGCTTAGCACCCCCAGGTGACCAAAATGTGCACTGTTCAAGATCATATTTAGTTTCATGTACAGTATTTAGTTTTGTTGGCCATCTATTGGTGGATTTTGCCAATACCAGTAAATATATGGAACCTTAAAATGACCAACCAGATCATATATCAGCCCTAGTATAACTCACCCTGATACATGGCTTGTGCACCTGTCCATGCAAAAAGACTTGCGATTGCATTGGCTCTCAGAAATGTCTCAATGTGTTCAGGAAGGTTTTTCTTGATCAGTCTATCCCTGTAGAACTTAGCAGGAACCACATGGAACTGTGTGTGACCGTAGCAGCATGGATCTTCCAGTTTAGCTCCTATGGGGAGGGATTCAAAATAAATAAATACATTTACAGTGCAGTTTCTCTGCAGTTTGTTTGCCCCCTTTAGACACAGCATCACTGCTTCACTGAGAATTATCCATCACCAAAATCTTACACACTCTGTGGTGGTCCTGAACATTACAGAACACGGGTTAACAATTTACACAAAGCAACAGGTGGACTACAGTCTGTAACTGTAGAACTACTAATTGCTCCTGTATGGACATTGGGGGTGAGCAAACAGACTGACTGTAGAAACATGGTGTATAACATACATACAAGAATGAATATTACTCCTACAGCCTGGACCCTTATAATTAATAACAATAACAATGCTGCCAAAAACTTTCCAAATCACTACATCTTAAATAACTCATATGCACAAAGATTTACAAACCTGTAAAGATGTTATTTTCATACTGTCTTCGGAACAATGGGAGGTGGTCAGGCTCAAATTGGATTACTGGGACTTCAGCAGATACATCTGCCTCAATTGGCACAAACTACAAGAAAACAAAACAGTTTCAACCTGAATGTACATTCGATGAGTTTACTGACCTTAAAACTGAAACCATCTTCTACATGTATAAGTAAGGACATGGCAACTGTACTGCCATGGACTTGAGTGTGAGAGAGACACAGACAGAACTGGAAGAAACTATCTGGAAATTTGGACCTCTGATAGTTGGTGTGGGATCCTTATCTGGCTGTGGGGTTTGTCATCAATTTGAAATCTCTGTGGTTCAACTCTTCCACTTCTGTGTCCTCTTGGAATAGTCCGCTCTCCATTCAGCCAATAAAAATTGACCTGGGGCTCAAAATCTGCAAAACAAACCAGGTAAGAAATGTGTCAGCATGTCAAACACACCATTTTAATTCAAGTTCTAAAAGCCAAATAATAGATACATTTATGTCCAAACTTGCCCAAATACAACTTCTTATTAATAAATTCAGCTAATTTACCATGCACCCATTGCTGAAAATGGTTTACAAAGTTTATAATGTACAGTCTGTGTAAAAAGGCAGACAGGCAGAACCAGCTGCACATGAGCCTAAGTTTTAAGGTCACCAGGTGAAATGACAAGTGTCAGCCAGGTGTCAAGCCCCCAGCACTGGGTCACGGTGCAGTGCAACTATACTCTCTTATTTGATGTGATGGAGCACCTTCCAATTCTTTTTGAATGAGTTTTAGAACTAATCTCCAAACGTCAGTACCTGACCTCACTACGGCTCTTGTGGCTGAGTGCAAACAAATCTTCACAGCTATGCTACATCATATGATATAAAGCCTTTCCAGAAGACTAGAGACTGTATACAATCCATGTGAGGGCCTGTAAGGAAGAAAGTAACGGATCCCTAGAAACCTACCTAAGCTCGAGAGGCGAAGCACTGGGTTGTAAGTGGCCAAAGAATTAACAAGGCCGGCCACTATATTGGTCAAAAAGGGGTAAACCATCTGTTCCTGCCGTTTGTGAAGAAATGTCCTGCCTTTCTTCATATACCAGTTCTCCTGCAGGAGAGAGTTACACAGCGCTGATCTGAGTTCAGGCAGAGCAGAGTCCTCCATTGGTTGGGTCTCCGGGCCAGACTCGGGTCTAGAGGAGTATTTTTCTGGAAGTCCGGACAGGTACGCGGTTCTAGTGAAGTGCTGGTACCACCGATCCGCTCCTAGAGCGAAGGTCTGCGGGTAAACTACGTACTTCATCCTCTGAACGCGGCTAAGAGCGCGGATCTTGTCCTGAGGCTCGGCTGCACCCAGCTGCTCAAAGCTGTCCAGCAGGACGCGGCGCTTGGCCGACTTGCTCTTAGCCGTACGGGAGGGCAGGACCGGCGGGTACTGAGCCCCGGAGGAGACGCTCTCCTCATGGACATGTCTTCGGCAGGTCAGCCTCGGGGGCCGAGCAGAAACTGACCGCAGCAAGGACAACTTACCGCACACTGCCATATTTAACACGGGTTTACTTCACCACACACGAGCTCATATTAACACTCAGACTGAAACACTGCCCCCAGTGATTGGGAGGAGGAATAAAGCTACCGATATATCACAAAAAAATGAAATAATTAAACAAACAAATAAATAGAATATTGTAAACAAGATCATTTTGACCATAATTTAATTCAAAGGGTCCATCCTATTGGGATTCTATTGCTCCATTCAATAGGACATTTTCACAGAATGAAGGCCAGCTGCTTGGTTCAGATGATGTGGTAATGGACAATAATAATGATAATACTTTTTTCAGGTATCCTCCTATGCAGCCAAAGAAAATAACGTCTTATCTGGAGTAAGGAGAAAAAGAACTGGGCTAGTGCTCAGTGGTTCAAAGTCATTTTTTTCCAGATGAAAGTAAATTTAGCACTTCATTTGAAAATTAACTTCCTAGTCTAGAGGAAGGGTAGAGAGCCACAGAATCCAAAGTGTCTAAAGTCCAATGTGAAGTTCCCACAGACTGACATGTTTTGGGGTGCCATGTTATCTGCTGGTGTTGGTCCACTGTATTTTATCAAGTCCTAAGTCATTGCAGCCTCTATCAGGAAATTTTAGATACGTTCATGATTCCATCTGCTGACCAGCTTTATGGGGATGTCAATTTCCTTTTCAAGCAGGACTAAGTACATGCCCACAGTGCCATCCCAGTAAACAAGGAACGTCCCTGGACGTTCAAAATATGTCTAAAAGTAGTCTGTCCGTCAAGGACATATTTTAAATGTCATTGAACGTCCAAAATCCATCTTAATAAGTGGTGACCAATTAATAACGTCAATGGACGTCCACAATACGTCTAATAGTCGTCTTTTCAAAGTCTGTGTTTGGACGCCTTTTCAACTTTCATTTTCAAACTTAAGAGAACGTTGATTAGACGGCAGTCATTACGTAATTTTACTGGGAAAACTTCTACCAGATTATTTTCTGACCTTGATATTACTGTGCTGGATTGGCCAGTCTACTCTCCGGACCTGAAACCCAAAGAAATTATATGGGATCAAGAGGAAGATAAGATTGTTTTAAATGTTTTAAATACTGTATATTCTTTATTATTATTATTATTTATATATATATTATTTTAACACTACTTTGCATTTACTACCCTCAGTAGTTGTGATACAGCAGATAGTTTTGTTTGTCTGTCAAAATATTGTATATCGTGAAAATGTCTTTTTATTTTTAATTATCGAGATGTGATTTTATCACCCACCCCTGTCTTGAAGATCTCATTTTATATGAGTGTAGTAAACTGAATGTTCACACGAGGCGCTGTTTGTTCTTCTCAGTCAGAACTGCGCATGTGTGAAATTTACAGCCTTAGAGGAGAAATTATGGCGAGAAGAATTTTACACAGCCGCTGTTTTCTGCCCTTCGTCCGCACTTTACCCCGCCCTGCTCTCTTGCTCCAGGTCTCTGGTTTACTGCAGATTTGTAAGGGTGCTATTCAGGTTAGAGAGTTAGCAGCTAATTGGGTCTTTAGTCGTCATTAGCCATATAGTGTCAGAGGCCGCTGTTCTCTGCTCCAGAAACTTTGGTCTGTTTATTTGTCTCTTTCTTTCTTCCTCAGAATCACAGCTTGTCCACACACAGTGATGAAGTGCGCCTGGCAGAGGAAGCCAGCAAGAAATATGGCAAACCAGCTCCGACTATCTTCTCCAAAATTATTGATAAAAGTATTCCTGCAGATGTCATTTTTGAAGATGACAAGGTAATTAGGTTTGTTTGGTGTAGCTAACATACACTGCCTGGCCATAAATTAGTCTCAAACTCTACTATTCTACACTCACTGTCTATTCTCTCAGCTCCATTGACCATGGATACACTTTGTAGTTCTACAACTACTGAATGTAGTCCGTCTGTTTCTCTGCTTAATTTAGACTTTCTTCACTCTGTTTTCAAAGACAAGGAACACATTCATTCATTTTCATTCATTATCTGTAACCGCTTATCCAATTCAGGGTCCAGAACCTACCTGGAATCATTGGGCTCAAGGTCGGAATACACCCTGGAGGGGGCGCCAGTCCTTCACAGGGCAACACACATAGTCAGATCATTTTAGTGCTGCAGTGAAACTGACGTGGTGGTGGTGATGCATTACTTTATAATACTCTGATATGAGTTTATCAGACACAACAGTGCTGCTGGTGTTTTTATACATCTCACTTGTCACTGATGTACTCACAATAGTCCACCATCCAACATATCCTGTCAGCAATGCCCTGTGGACATTGTCCAGTGACCACTGATGAAGTACCAGAGGATAATCAGCTCTGCATCTACAAGGTGGATGTGGAGTGTAGAGTGAGTGGGTGCATTGTTTTAAAGCCCCAGCAGCACCGCTAGATCTAAATCACTTACACCAGCACAACACACAGTGTATATTCACTGAACAATCAGTGGGGATAAGAGAATGGACAGTCAGTGTAGAAACATGGAGGTGGTTTGTGTGTGTGTGTATTATCTGTCAGGTTATTTAAACTAGTTTTAAAGCACTAAAAGATGTTTCACACTGACAAAAGTTTTACATTCAGTTAAACAAATGTATGTAAACAAATGTCCGATGCGTTTACAGTATGAACTTGAACTAAGTTGAACTTAATCCCTTAGTGATGCAAGCTGCAGCAAAGTGCATTCCTCTGATACTGATTGCTGTAACATTTCTTTCAGTGTCTAGCATTCAGGGACATCAGTCCCAAGGCACCAGTGCATTTTCTGGTTATTCCAAGGACTCCTATCCCAAGGATCAGTGAATCGCATGATGACGATGCACTGGTTTGTCTTTGTTTTTCCCTTCATTATGCTGTATTATTTCACTGTGGGAATTATATTAATACCTTGAAGTTTTCCTCTGCAGCTCCTTGGACACCTTTTGGTGGTTGCTAAAAACCTGGCAAAGAAAGAGGGATTGAGTGAAGGTTTCAGGATCGGTATGTTTATGTATTTGCTTTTCTAATATATCTGTGTTTTCATATGCATTTTTTAATTATAAAATGTATTTTATTAATTTAGAGAATGTGTATTCCTTGCAGTGATCAATGATGGAAAAAACGGAGCTCAGTCGGTTTACCACCTACACCTCCATGTCCTTGGAGGACGACAGATGGGATGGCCTCCAGGATAAATGGACTGTTTATAAGTGTAAATCAAAGATTGTATTTTATTATCAGAGATGATTAAATCAGTTTAGCAAATACATTTATAATTGAATAACAAAATTGTGATGCAAACATAAACAACATTAACAGTTTTGGTAAATAGAACTGCTGGAAATTATAAAGTGCTTACAGCATTTTAGTTTTCAGTAAGTTCCAAGGTAAAGAACACCCAAGGAATATAAAGTTTTAATGATTACACAATTACACCTAAATGAATGAATGAATGAATAAGTAAATAATTATGTTTTCATCTGGTATCAAATCAATCAGTATCCCTCACATCAAACTGTTTGCATTTACAACATGACAGTTGCAGAGGTATTTGTGCCATGACCTTCATATGTTGTTACATGGATGGGGAAGAAATGCTGCTATGCAGTGTTGCTTTGACAAGATTGTTTTCTGTTCTTCCGATGACTGCATGTTTTCACACTCTGCTAATATTTCTCAGTACCCAGTGATAATGGAGAGTGCTTTATATTTTTATTGACGTTTTTCAAATTGTATAGTAGATATATTAGAGCCAATTTCTGGAAGTGTTACTTAAGAAACTTTAATGCCTTCAGTACTCTAATTGGGAAATAAAATAAGCTAAACTTAAGACAAGTTCTGGCTTATATGTCATTTAGTCCATGACCTGCTCAGACGGATTTAAAATTAAATCGGTGGTGTGATCTGGTGACCTTGATAAAGAGGATCCAGACTACTATGTGACATTTCAAGTTGTGTTTATTGTAAGTGAACTTTCATCATTGTTTGCAAAACTGTCAGGTTCCTATCCAAAGAGCAGGATGTCACCTACCCTCATTTTGACCTGATCAGATAATCCATGACAGGAAACTTCTAAACCTTCCACATATACTGGAAACTAAGAATGGAAACCCTTGTAGGCAAAAATAAACTACAATGCAATTTAAAAATTACATATTGTATATATACTTGTTATTTTTTATGTAGCTTAACTCCAGCACCATTGTCTGCAATCTTATCAGCTCGAGACCGCTCTGCGTGGCACCCTTTTTATCATTTGTGAATGTACAACCTCCTCTTTCATGTAAATCTCTGTCTTACCCAACCCTCAACCACTGCACATAAAGAACATTTATTGGAAATATTGATTTATTTTTGCAATAAGATGATGTTTTCTATGATTAAATGTCCAGTTCATTCAGATTTCTGCTGCTGCATTCTCCATCCATAAAAAGAAATAGGGATGTTGTGCAAAATGTAAATAAAACAATGTGATGATGTGCAAATCATTAGAACCCCATATTTAATTGATTAAAGCACAAAAACAACAATTAAAAAGCTAAAACTGAGAAATTTTATTGTCAGATTTTGAATTTGATGCCATGTTGGTCGACAAATGACTGGTAAAGTTGTGTAATGCTACAAAAAAGAGGTTAACTGGCAACAGGTCAGTGAAATGATTGTATTTAAAAAGAGCATCTCAGAGAGTGTCTCAGAAGTAAATATATTATATATAAATTATCAATGAACATAGATCAATGCTACATCAGCAAAAGCAAGTTCAAACATACATATGTAAAAAAGAAGCCATATTTATTAATGATCCAGAAACGCTGCCATCTTCTCTGGGACGGAGATCCATCCATCCATTATCTGTAACCGCTTATCCAATTTAGGGTCGCGGGGGGTCCAGAGCCTACCTGGAATCATTGGGCGCAAGGCGGGAATATACCCTGGAGGGGACGCCAGTCCTTCACTGGGCAACACAGGCACATTCACTCACACACTCACACCTACGGACACTTTCGAGTCGCCAATCCACCTGCAACGTGTGTTTTTGGACTGTGGGAGGAAACCCACGCGGACACGGGGAGAACACACCAACTCCTCACAGACAGTCACCCGGAGCGGGAATTGAACCCACAACCTCCAGGCCCCTGGAGCTGTGTGACTGCGACACTACCTGCTGCGCCACCGTGCCGCCGGGACGGAGATCATTTAAGGTAAAAAGAGGCAAAGTGAAAAATTGTGCTGTGGTTCAACTAATGAAAACTTGAAATTCCTATTGGAAATCATGGCAGCTGCTTCCTCTAAAGAGTAGAGGGATTGTTGAGATTATTTTAAGCACACTGTTCAAACGCCAGTATCTGTGATGATATTAGGGGCATTGGAGCACATGGAGTGGGTGACTTTACAGAAGGGCACATCTGTAAAGGCACCGTTAATGCTGAATGATATAAGGGAGTCACAATCTGTTAAGCAGCTGAAAACCTGTATCAAGCAAATATGAGAAAACATACAGGTTTTGGAGCAACATGTTTCCATGCATCTTTTTCAGGTAAGGCCTTGCTTATTTTAGCAAGACAATGCCAAGCTGCACTCACTCTGCGCAAATTACAACAGCTCTGTTTTGTAGTGAAAGATGGATGCTATATTAACTCAGAGTCACTGAAAACATTTGGAATATTATGAAATGGAATCTGCACATTTTTAGAGTGGCCTTTTATTGTAGTCATCTTAAGGCACACCTGTGCAATAATCATGCTGTCTAATCAGCATCTTGATAATGCCACACCTTGGAGGAGGATGGATTATCTCAGCAAAGGTGAAGTGCTCACTAACAGCTTTAGACAAATTTGTGAACAATATTTGAGAGAAGAATGCCTTTTATGTACATAGTGAAAGTCTTAGATCTTTGAGATCAGCTCATGAAAAATGGGAGCATGCAAATGTGAATTTGACTTTTTCGAATGAAAGTGAGTATTTAATAAACAGACAGGGCATCGTTCAAATGACATATACACTCTTAAAAATGATGGTTCTACAAGGGTTCTTAACGAAAGGAAATTGATTATTGGTTGCTTTGCATTTTGAAAGGGTTCTTCAGATCGATAGGGAATGTTCTATCGATGGTTCAGTGTCAAGCTTGTCACAATGGAAGAACCGTTTTCTAAAAGGTGACATATGCAACCATCTATAGCACATTCGCTATCAATCTGAAGGGAATTGCACAATGTAAAGGGCCCATTAATCATGCAAAGGTTCTTCAAGCTTTCAATGTTCTATATAGAACCATTTCCTTTAATGTAGAACCATCATCAAGCGTGCAGCCTAAACAACTTACACCTGTAACTGCTTATAACAGATGCCGTAAGATTCACGAACTGACCTTTTGCTTTGATCAGTGTTCAGTGGCTATATCGGGGTCTGATTGTGAATGTGGACCTTAGCCAATGTGCATTGCTTTAATTTGGTCATGGTCCACTATTAGCCAATCACGATGCAGGAGGTGCCTAAATACGAGTGGGGTAAAAAAAACAACTAACACCCGCATTCGGTGACTACCTGTGAGCGAAGGAAGGCCACGTGACACGGAGTGTTCGTCCCGAGCAGTGCTGTATGTTTGTAATAATCCCTGATCTTTGTTTCATCGTCTTCCTTCACACATTAGAAGGCTGTACTGGAGTTAAGTGCACCGTTTATCTCTTCGTTACAGACAACTGGGAGTCCATAACAAGCCCAACAGAACCTGCATGTCAAGATAAAAAAAACATCTCCCTGTGAGTAACACATCTTCAGTGGGACTTGAATTATATTATCATTGCTGTTATCGCACGTGCGTAGAGTACCAGTACCTGCTCCTAATGAAAATGTTTTATATCTTTTAATCTGTTTGCAAAAGTGGAGACATCCCCTGTCTAATGATATATTTTGTTGAGTTTGTATGCCTTTTTACAGAGAAGCCAATTGTGCACATAAAAAAAATTATGGTTTATTTGAAATTTTTAAATATAATATGGTGCCTATGCAAAATTGACACAAAAGAAAAATGCCATATTTATGTTTGTGGCATGTAGAGGATGTTTTCACTGATGTTCACATTTGATAACAAACCTCAGCATGTCATTTTACCAGAGATATCTATATAATTGCATACAACTGCTTCCTGTCTGTCTTCCTAATCACAAGACTTCTGGAAGAAGTACCCCTTTCCATGTAGTTATTCATTTAGCATTAATGTCATTTCAGTGAATATCAAATGTGTTATGACCGTAACCCTAGGTATGCAAATGTCATCTTGCTTTCAGTGCATGTGTGTCTTATAGGAACTTTCACCGTCTTGCGTCACAGACAAAAAGGTTGGGGTATCTAAGTAACCTAAGGGCACTATTTGTATAATATTTGAGTTTCTGAAATTTGAGATTGCTCACATGTGATATGGTCTGAGGCATAGTGTAGTTCACCCATTTTTTTGCATAATTGTGTGCAAAAGTTCATTTAAGTGTAGCCCTACATGTTGCCACACTAGTGTTGTAATTATGAACTTTGTCCTTTGCCCTATTTCATTGGTGATGCTGACGTGGGATAGAAACCCTTTAAGCTTTGAAATGGTGACTAAACGTGTTATAATAAATGACACTGTGCTATCTAAATTATAGCCAGATTCCACGTTACATACGTTAGTATAGATGCTGTACTTGTTGAATTTCATTAGCTGTAAATTACCCTAGGGGGCACCATTGCTTAGGAAATGCGTAGGTCAGTAAGGAAGGTGAGAGCCACATTTAACATGAACTTCTTTTTTTACAGTCTAATTACTTTAGACCTATTTTGTTCCCACTGAATGGTAATGGAATAAGCTAGATATAGGTGAAATGTACACTGACACTGAAACATACCGTACCGGCTACCAGCTGCTTTCATCACTCTTCCAATCCTAACAAGTCATTGGCACACTTAACAGACTTGTGTGTTGCAAGAACATGGTGACATAAAGGCTTCAAATAAATGGAGTTCAGAAAGCTAGTACTGGGGGCATAGGGAAACAACTATAACTGAGCTGTGTGTCTAGTCAACGTTGATAACAGATATTATTAACAGTCTTTTATAATTTATTAGTCAGTGTGTTAATCCATTTTTATTGCAGTTATTATAATCAAATCTGTTTTAAGAAGCTTGTGAGAACACCTAATATCTGTTAGTGACTCTGTGCAACTCAACAAATCCAAAGGAATTCACTCCATGGAAAATAATACTCAGAGGTAAGCATTAATTGTCTCACTCCAACATAACAACAGCTATACAAATAACATGGATTAGACGTCACGTGTTTGTCTCCAAGTAAGCATTGCTGTTTATGTTCTTTGTTCATCTCCTGCCAGTTTCCCAAAGGTCTCAAGCCCTTTGGAAGATACTCGGGTACTGCAGGGCTCCAAAGCACAGGTTAACGGCATCTGTTTGACGTCTTTAACTGACTGCAATAGCATGAACCGTATGGACAGCAAAGTACTTGAGATCTCCACTACGGATGATTCTGGGATTGACAGTCCAACCATAGATGCAGATGCTGAGCTTTCAGAAGAGGTCCAAGGTTTATCACTATCAGAGCTAAACCTTGAATGTGAAGATGCCTTTGCTGGGAGCTTTGAGGAAGCTGTGAAGGCGTCAGGTGGAGCTGGCAAGATCACAGGTAAGATTAAATCATTTCGGCAGGATGAATTACTGCCATTATGTTTATTTTAAGGAATATTTTGGTCAATCATGCATAGTATGTGAATGGTTATGGAATCAAATGTGTGGTCTCTGGAATCAAATACAACATTTTGTAGGAAATTGTTTGGTACTCAAAATATGTAGAGTTTCAGGCTTCAGTCTCCGTCATTATGGGGTTTTTTTTAGTGATAAACATAAACCTGTTTGGTAAGATTAGAAATTCCACAGCTTTGAAAGTAACTTAACCCGGGTCATCCCTAATGTTAAGTCTTCCTGTTTTATTATTTAGTGTGCTTGTGTCAAATAGGCAGTGCAGTAGTTAGACCATGGGTGGATAGAGCACTCTTCTATTAACTTTGAAGTTTTATTTTGACTTACTTATCATTTATTTTGACTTACTAATCATGCCGGGTCTTTGTCCTCAATGCTGTCCTGGTTCAACAGTGGAAAAGTCTATCCCAGTTGTGGGTGACGTGTGCCTGGCTCCAGCAGAGCAATACTGGAGCACTGTTAGGGACAAGGCAGTGAGGCTGAGGATGGCTGAATCAGGCCCAGGCTCTGAGCCACCTTTCACCATCCATCAGATGTTTCAGGCCACAGTGGATATGTTTGGAGACCAAGCAGCTCTCCGGTGGAAGAAAGATGGAGCTTGGGTCACATTTACCTACAAAGAATACATGCAGCAATGCCGAACTGCAGCCAAGAGCTTTCTCAAGGTAATTAGAATAACATCAAATGTTTGGTTAGAAATCAGGATTTTAGAATTTTAAACCTAAAAAGGACACTAGGGAAAATATTTGGGATTTTTGCTCCTCTGGCTCCCACTAGTGTAATTAATTTTTACAGTGCTGTGGTAAGTGTGTGTGCGTGCGTGTGTGGTACTGAGCCTGTGCATTTGTGTGCCATTTCTGTGGTACTGAGCCCAGAGTAGTAATGACAGAAGCTCTATTCTCCTTAGATTTTGTGCAATTTCTGCAGTACTGAGCCCGGAGTAGTAATTACAGAGGCTCTATTCTCCTTAGATTACCACAGTGAATATGAAGCTGTAATGTTTGTATACCCGCCTTAGACAAAGATCGTTGTCAGGAGTTGGCGCAAAACACAGCTGCTTGGTTTTAACTAAAACGATTTGGTGGGATAATATAATCCCAGCCTCTCTTCACTGGTTGCTGAATGAAATTTAGAATTGGTTTTGGTTCTTACTTAAAAGGCTTTACATTGTCAGGTCCCTGTTAGGTTTCTTTTCAAGTACAAGATCACTGAGATCCACAAATTTAAGGCTGCTTTTTATTCCGAGAACTAAACTAAACGGAAAGGGAGACTGCTTTAAAATGTGTTGCAGGGCATTGTAAAGGGCGGACACAGCCTAAATGATAGGCCTCTCACTCATTACTTGCTTGTGTATTCATATGTGTCATTTTCCTTTTTGTTTCTGAAATAAAAAGGTGTCCTGCGACTTTTGACACACCCTGTATAAATTTACCAGTGTGAAAGCTCTTTGAATATGAAAACAGTTGTTCATACATATACTTGTATATTGTAATGAATGAATGAGAAGGGTGTTTTAAATGATATTGCTCCATAGACACCTTTATGGCACCTTGACAGTTTAGAAGCTGTAGTAGTTACTATGTAAATATTTAAATTAAATTAATTGAACAATGAGCCCGAAGTTCATGGGTTTTAATGTGATTGAGAAAGACACTGTACTGACCTCATCGGTAGTAAAATGAACCTGATAATATTAAGATTGTAGTGCTGTTGTTGTGCAAATTTAGACACCAAACTTTATTTATTTAATTTAAGGCAAAATGGTTGTTAATGTGTTAAGTGTCAGGAAAGGGGGCACAACAAAAGAAACATCCACTGGTGTTACTTGTAAAGGACAAAGTTAGATTATCGACTATAGATTATTTAAATAATCACAAATAAACACAAAATCACATTTAATGATGATGACGTCTTATCTCTGGAGTGGCCAGTTCATTGCTCTGAAAGCAACAAGATTTTCTTAGTTTGCATTTTTCATTGTTTTTTTCTATTTCCTTATGTAATATTCTCTTCTTATTGCCTACAAAATGTATAACTATTCTGACTGGAAATTAAATGAAAATATGATCTCTGATCTTTTTAGTGTGTTAGCTAGGCTAATAATATGTAAGACATGCATTACATTATGATTTCTATATAAACAGTACATTGGACTCTTCTTTGAACATTTATTGCACCGAGTGAGGGGAGTTCACAACTTAAACTCCAGTTTTACAGCACTTTAACATAAAATATATTTTATCTATATAGACTGCCTGTATATGAATGTTATCTATGTGTTAAATATTTAACAATGTGTCTTGACTCTCTGTATGTGTTTGTCCTTTATCTGTAGCTGGGGCTGGAGCGTTTCCATGGAGTTGGTATTCTAGGCTTTAATTCCCCTGAGTGGTTCATCGCAAATGTTGCCTGCATCATGGCAGGGTACTGCTTCTCAAAATAGTTTTCATATTTGATGCTATAGTGACGTGTGATCATGTTTAAAGGCATGAAATGCATTGTGTCATTTGTATACTAATGTAAGATGTGATCTATGTGCTTTAGAGGCCTTTCTACTGGAATCTACACTACCAACTCACCAGAAGCCTGCCAGCATGTCGCTCATAACAGTAAAGCCAATATTGTGGTGGTCGAAAACAACAAACAATTGGCAAAAATCCTCCAGGTAAAAAACAATTAACCATTGTTTAAATGGTGTGGTGTAGGGCTGCATGATACTGAAAAAAAAACAGATATTGTAATATTGTTATTTCAATAATATTTTGATTTCTCCTGTCTGATTTCTCTCAATATTTCTCAGGATTTCCTTCACTTTCCCTTACCTACTCTGTTCAGGATGTAGATCAGTGTCTGGAGAACCTTTTTTTTTCTGGTATCAATGAGTCACAACATGATGGAGATATGCACGTTAGCACGTTCGCCTCCCAGCACTGGGATCTTGGGTTCAAGTCCCATCTGGGTGGAGTTTCCATGTTCTCCCCGTGTCTGCGTGGGTTTCCTCCGGGGTCTCCGGTTTCCTCCCACAGTCCAAAAACATGGAGGGTAGATGAATTGGCTTCCCTAATAACTGTCCTGGTTAATGAGTGTGTATGTGTGAGTGAATGTGTGTGAGCCCAGATATGGATTGGCGCTCTGTTCTGGGTGAAGTCCTAGTGCCCGATGCAGTCCTCCAGGTGGACGGTCATTTCTGGTTGAGAGTACGCTGTGCGCGTTTGGCTGCCGCTTCTCGCCAGTGTGTGTGTGTGAATTGAGCATTCTGAGCAGTGTAGATTGTAAAGCGTCCTTGGGTATCTAGAAAGGCGCTATATAAGTGTAACGATAACTACAGCCCTAGTGTGGTGTTACAGTTTAAAACCAGTGTGCAGCTCCTCTAATGTATGATTTTAGAAAGCAGGTTTCTGGTCTTTTATTTTTATTTAATGTGTCAGGTTTTAATTTTTTTCTGTATTGCATCATTAGATCCTTCAGACTTATCATTTAAATAATTCAAAACGTTATACTGTTGATCTGATTTATTAAAAAAATAAAAGCTGAACTGATGTAAAGTATTTAAAGAGCCAGGCAGCTGCATGACTCTAAGGAGATTTTAAGCTAAATAGCAGTAATGTCAACTATCTGCATCCATTTTGTCACCAGCTAAAAGAACATTATGTATAAACATGCATCTAAAATCTTCCAAGCAGTTGTACCTTCTACATTGGAGATGCATCTAAATCAATTTCTCTCTAGAAACTACTTTCATTGTGTAGGAGGTGAATATTCAAGTTAACAAAAGAACTGATGGTTAAAATTGCATTTTTTTGGTTGGAGTATTCCCTCAAAGCTGCTGTTATTTTAAATTAGGTCAGAGATCAGCTACCACACTTGAAGGCTATTGTTCAGTACAAGGGGGAACTGGAAAATAAACAACCAAACGTATATACGGTAAGCCTCTACATTTAATTACAGAGCTGGTCCAATGAATGTTTAATTTTACCTTTGGCTATACCTAAAAACTCACACTGACACATCATTACCTCAATAATGTACAGTATGTGTACTTCTTGACTTCAACCTTGCCAAACTTTGGCACAGTTGTAGACAAATCGTTTGAACTATTATCAGTGCAAACAAATCTCAATAATGTCTCAATACAGACACATTTTATAAATGAGTATTGGAATACTCTACATTTATATCAGTGATGGCCCCCTCCAACTGAAGCTCAAATCTGTTTTTAAATGTGATCTGTTCTTGCAGTGGGCTGAGTTCATGAAGTTTGGTGAGGAGATTTCAGATGCCCAGCTGGATGAAGTGATTAACAGCCAAAAGGCAAATGAATGCTGTAGCCTTATCTACACCTCAGGAACCACAGGGAACCCAAAAGGAGTCATGCTCAGCCATGACAATGTGAGTTTCTCTGAGACCATGACATAAACAAGATTTTAATTAAAGGGTATTGAAATCTATTCCTTCTTTACACTGTTAATATTAACACAGAATGGGCAGATTAGATATGGCAAGTTGTTTCAATGCCATGATAAAAATATTCACTCAAGGTTAATCAATAAATAAATTTGAACTTTTTTTTTACCATTCTTCTGACCAGATCACTTGGATCTCAAATGCAGGTGGTACTGTGGCTGGTGTAAACGTGGGAGAAGAAATTGTGGTCAACTACCTGCCCCTCAGTCATGTGGCAGCCCAGGTCTTTGACCTGTGGATTTCCATGAAGTTTGGTGGCATTACCTATTTTGCTGAACCAGACGCCCTGAAGGTTAGCATTACTTTGTTTATGAAGTAATGTGAGCAGTTTGTAAAGTAAACTGAAGGAGTGATAGAAGAACTGCTTTCCATTCTGTAAAGGACCATTTATTGGACAGATCTTAAAATGACCATTGATGTAAATGTCTGTGATTTAGTAAATTACCTTTTGTTTTGTCACTATTGGTTGTGATGGGCACTGTGCTCCTATAGGGTTCACTGGTCAATACTCTGAGAGAGGTGAGACCTACAGCGTTTCTGGGAGTTCCACGCGTTTGGGAAAAGATGCAAGAAGGGATGCAATCTGCTGGTGCAAAGTCTTCTGTAATGAAGAAGAAAATTGCTGATTGGGCCAAGGCCATAGGGCTTCAGACAAGCTACAACAGCATGAATAGGTATGATTAACTTTACCTCGTCTTGCAAATCTGCTTTCCAACCTACATCCAACATGTTGCCTTGCCATTATCTACCAATAATGCACTGGACGTTGCTAAAAAACTAGAGAATTTTATATTTTCCATGAAATGTGCAATTTAAATTGTTATTGTGCATACTTATAAGGGTACATAATATATATTTTTAACTTATTATAACAACAACAACAACAATAATAATAATTCATTTATTCATTGTCTGTAAAAGTTTATCCAGTTCAGGGTTGCGGTGGGACCGAAGCTTACCTGGAATAATAAAATTATTATTATTATTATTATTAGTAGTAATAGTAATATTTAAATCAGTTCTCATCTGTATGGCTAAATGCTCTTGTACTTTGATCTACAGTGATACATCTGTGCCCTGGGGCTTCATGCTGGCTAATAATCTGGTGTTCAAGAGAGTGCGTGCCGCCCTGGGGCTGGACCGCTGTAAGGTTTGTTTCACAGGCGCTGCACCCATCACGAAGGACACACTGGAATATTTCATGAGCCTCAACATTCAACTGTATGAACTCTATGGTATGAGTGAAAGCACTGGACCTCACACCATGTCCTGGCCCAACAACTTTCACCTAATGAGGTTTGCCCCTGTTCTATTTCCGGAGGTTCAGTACTTTTTTTTTTTTTTTAGATTCAAATATAAATGCTCAAGTACTACTTGTCTGTTTAAATAATTCTGGACAAGATCTTGACCAAAATTGCCAATCCTGATTAATAACATTGACTTACATAGACATTAATAAATACTAAAACCAGCATATAAATATTTTCAGGATAACCACAAGTAACCTAATATCTACGTGACACTGTTTTTCTGACATTAGGTTTTGTCATGACACGTTTTCTGTGGTGAAACCACATAGACTTTGTAGCTCAGTATGTGTTACAATGACACAACACTGATAATAGCACTGCCAAACCATGCTGTTTGAACAGAAGTCAGGATTTTCAGAGGCTGTAAATAAAGTGAATTTAATTTACGTAATTATAATATTTAAGGCATGTTATCTCAATTTTGTAACACTGTGACATACACGAAGATGCAAAATCTGTGATTATCGCCTGACACAGGTTTTAAGTCGTTCTTTTCTCACCGTTAGTCATCATGATGAGCTTAAATATGTGTCATTTATTCATATGAACACTGCCTTTTAGTAAAATTACTATCAAAAATCATAGGCACTAGACACAATGGTAGACTCACCATTGATTCTAAATGTGTATTCATATTCCAATATTATTCCACAGCTGTGGTAAGGTAATACCAGGCTGCAGAACAAAGCTTGACAAGCCAGATGCAGATGGAAATGGGGAAGTTTGCTTCTGGGGACGAAATGTCTTCATGGGCTACCTAAACATGCCGGATAAGACAGAGGAGGCTCTAGATTCAGACGGCTGGCTGCACTCCGGAGACCTGGGAAAGCACGACCAAAATGGCTTCCTGTACATTACAGGCCGGATAAAAGGTATATGTGTAGATTTTAGCCTAAGAAGCACACTAAACATTTTAAGGAGAATTTACTAGAATGACAAGGAGACCATTAATAATACTGAAAGCAGTTTGGTTAGGGTCAGGTTTAGGACTGTTATTTCAGCACATTTTAACATGTGCATCCAGATAGCTGTAGGCTCCATTATTATATTATGGCCTCTTTTAACATAGATTTAAAATATTTATGCTAAATTATATCTGATTTTAATTGAAAGAGAAAATCTTTTATGGTTTCAAAACAAAAATATTTTATATGTATTTTACAGAGCTGGTTATCACTGCTGGAGGCGAGAACATCCCACCAGTCCTTATTGAGGATGCAGTCAAAGAAGAAGTGTCCATAATTAGTAATATCATGTTAGTGGGAGACAAAAGGAAATTCCTCTCCATGCTTCTCACACTGAAAGTAAGACTATTCATATTTATTCATCCTATTCAGCCCTTACTTTTAAAAAATAAGGCTATGGAAAGGGTTCTTGTGAGCAATAAAATATTATAGAATTGTACATGTGTTCCAACAAAATATTATCTTGTATATTTGATTGCACTAGTGATAACAGTAACAAACAAAAAACAAAATAAAACAAAACTATTCAAGGCAAATTTGGACCTGGGGCAGCAGGTAAGTGTTGCAGTCACACAGCTCCAGGGGCCTGGAGGTTGTGGGTTTGATTCGCGCCCTGGGTGACTGTCTGTGAGGAGTTTGGTGTGTCCTCCAGGTGCTCAGGTTTCCTCCCACAGTCCAAAAACAAACATTGGTAGGTGGATTGGCGACTCAAAAAAGTGTCCGTGTGTGTGTGTGTGTGTGTTGCCCTGTGAAGGACTGGCGCCCCCTCCAGGGTGTATTCTCACCTTGCGCCCAATGATTCCAGGTAGGCTCTGGACCCACCATGACCCTGAAATGTATAAGCGTATCTGGACCTTTTAGGGATAAGATGCGGGACCTTTTAGGGATAACATTTTTCAGTTGTAAAATTTAAAAACGTCTTGCATTCCTCAGTGTAAAGTTGATGAGAACGGAGAACCCACAGATGAGCTAAGTCCACTGGCTGTGGACTTCTGTCAAAAACATGGAGTCGCCGCCAGCAAAGTGTCTGAAATCATCAACAACAAAGAGCCAGCCATTTATAAAGCCATTCAGGACGGAGTAGACAAAATCAATGCCAAAGCTACATCAAATGCTCAGAGGGTTCAGAAGTGGACCATTTTGCCACGGGACTTCTCAATATCTGGAGGGGAGCTTGGTAAGGTTTTATTTGAATTATTCTATTGTATTATTTTATAATCAAGGATATGGCTTAGATTGTTGGTATTGAAAAACTGATGTACATTTTAATTTTAACTTATATTGTATCTTCATTTTACGGTCCTAATTAGAATGGGCTTCTTTCCAGAAATGATTGTTGTGTGAACAATTCTTATCACAAATGCCCCCATGGTTATCTAAGGGGGGTGTACATGCAAACTACAAGTGAGAGTGTTAACACCGTTTCATCAACAGCCAGTCTGTTGTTTTGAGAACCCTTGCAGCTTCTTTGTTTATATAAATATAATTCGTTTTATATTTTCTTTTTCTATTATCGTTTGACCAGGTCCCACTATGAAGCTCAAGAGGCCTGTTGTCGCAAAAATGTACAAAGAAGAAATTGACAAAATTTATGAGGAATAATGGACTTTAACCTGTGAATGTGGACAAAACTGGACAAAACACCCCCCCCCCACTCCAGTTACCTTTATCTTGTTCAGAAATGTATCAAGTTTCTTCACTCCAACTCACATACAGCTAACCAGACTGTGTCTCTGTTTCAGCTGTCAGTGTGTGTACATAGCACTTTCAGATGATCTCTGCACTTTTTATACATAAGAGGCTCAAACATAGCCAAAACTAGTACCTTAAACTTTTGACATTTGTGTTAGCTCTGCTGAATCTGTCGGGCAGTTTCGCTCATTGAAATACTGGTACAAGATTCTTGGATAATGTCTGATAAGTTGACACTATTGTCTATTCATTAAACCATTACTCTACCAATGTTTGACAATAAAGGTGTAGGTTTAATTAATTCAAAGACAGCTACTTAATGCTTTATTAGTATTTTGTAAATAAATTGTTTGTGCATGATTAGTAAATTATGTTTTGGGGATATTATATACAGTTACAGTGTACAAGTTCAGCACAATAGACAATAAGAAATCAGCCTTGGGAGTGATTGTTTTTCTCTGGTCATAGTTCAAAAGCCAAACTGCTATTCATAACCCATGCTTAATATAATGTGCAGCTCAAGCCATGTTAGGATATTGCTAGAGGAAATGTAAAATCAATTGTTCATCTGTTTTTCAAAATAATGCACATTTAAGTTTGTATTGGAAAGCCATTATATGAACTATTTTTTTAGAATAAAAGATTATAATTCAATCAAAATATTTCAGATAGGCACAATATATATGAAAGTATTCTTTTTGATTAATTTGTTATTATATTTATCACTAAATTAATAATGAGGAGCAGCATGGTGGTGTAACAGGTAGTGCTGCTGTTACACAACCCCAGGGCCCTGGAGCTGTGGTTTGAGCCCTGCTACTCTAAGGTGTCCATAGGTATGTGTGAGTGTGTATTGCCTTGTGATGGACTGATGTTGAGATGGTGTTGTTTATTGTCTATGTCACAATAAATTAAATTATATTTTCAGGATTAAACATTACATTAAAACCTGCATTATACCACAGTCTTCGGCTTGAGTTGTTAAAGTTTTGCTGCTGAACCAGTTTCAGATACACTATTCTTCTATAATACATTCTTTGTTCACTTACAATTGCTGAAGAATAGTCTCTTTTGGGTTTCACATGTCACTTACATTCAGATAAAACCTATTCGTCTCATATTACAGTAATTCAGTATACAGCAGTGTTAGAGCAAAACGTCCTTTCAGAAAATCCAACACTGAAATACCTGCATCTGCTTGAAGAAGGGGAAAACACACCAACATTCACCTTTGAGCTCTGAAAGCTAAGATAAAGAATGGCCTTAAGGTAAATTGCTGAGGTGTGAGAACAAGTGTGTGAAAGTTTAAAGCATAAAATAAATGTATCACATTTACACAGCATCAGAATGAAATATGGATTTTTGGCTGAAAATAGAACGTTTTTTCCCCTCCCTATTTTTGATGTATTAAACCAGGATTATGGAGTATTTATCAGCTATAAGGACCTGACCTCAAACATCTTTCCCAATAATGTCAAGTGCGGTCTTTCAGTTATGGACAAAAATGCACTTTAACCATAATCTGTAGAGGGGCTTCAGACAGAATAGGACATAAGATAAATAAAATAAATTATTATAATTATGTTTTCTGTCCTTGTATCCTCATGTTAAAAATGTGAAAAAAATATCTAGAGTGGGCCATTATATATGGATACACCTTAATAAAATGGAAATGGTTGGTGATATTAACTTCCTGTTTGAGGCACATTAGTTTATGGGAGGGGGAAAACTTTTCAAGATGGGTGGTGACCATGGCAGCCATTTTGAAGTCAGCCATTTTGGATTCAACATTTGTTTTTTCAATGGGAAGATGGTCATGTGACACATCAAACTTATTGGGAATTTCACAAGAAAAACAATGTTGTGCTTGCTGTTTTAACGTAACTCAATTTTACAAGTTTCTCTTTGTTTACAGCCATTGACATGTCGCAGAGGTTAACACGTGAGGAGCAGTTAGAAATTGTGTTGATGCCCGGTGAACACAGTAACTGGGTCATTGCAGCAGATATCAGTGCAAGACACCCTGTGAGACCACCCATCTCCCATGCTACAGTTAGCAAACTGCTTGCCAAGTTTCGTGAAACTGGTTCAGTGTTGGATTTGCCAAAATGAGGACGCATGAAAACTGTCACTAATGAAGAAACATCAGTGGCTGTTCTAGCTTCATTCAGCAAGAGCCCACAGCGTAGCACTCGCCGCATGTCACTGGAGAGTGGCATCAGTTTGAAATTCCCAATGAGTTTGATGTGTCACATGAACCTCTTCCCATTGAAAAATCAAATGTTGGATCCAAAATGGCCGACTTCAAAATGGATGCCATGGTCACCACCCATCTTGAAAAGCTTTCCCCCTCCCATATACTAATGTGCCACAAATAGGAAGTTAATATCACCAACCATTTCCATTTTATTAAGATGTATCCATATAAATGGTCCTTCCGGTAGTTTCTGGTTGTTTAGATAATAGCTAACAAATCACACAGAAACACGATGCAGGTTCACACTGAATACATTTTGTTGTCATTGCAAAGCAGTACAATGAAATTAAGACTCCGCATTTAACCTGTGGCAGTGAACACACACACACATACACAGTTGGCAATTTTAACACGTATTTGGCTGGTGAACATATAAACACACATCCAGAAAGGCACTGGGTAGCAGTTGCTTAAGGGCACATTAGCCATGGTTCCACCAGCATATTTCCTGCTGGGCCAGGAGGCTGAAAGAGTGACCTTTCAGTCCCAAGCTTGCTTCTATAACCTTTAAGTCATGGCTGCTCCAGATTGATTGTAATACAGTGATTAGAATACATGTGACTATGATAGACTCTGTCAGAAGAGTGGACATTATTAATGCATCTATCTAATGTTTGTTCCTATTATACGGATGTTTGATCCAGTGATTCCTGTGCCACACAGGGATACCAACCGTGTAGATCTAGTCTCTGTAGGTGAGCGTTCCCCTATGACAGTGAAATTATTAAAATAAGACCTGGCCAGTTACGTTGGTGCCTTCACTCTGTCAGGTAAGGGAAGATTTCCATAACAAAAAGCATCGTATAATTGGTTATAAATTTTATGCTGCTGTTCTCTAGTGGCCATTAGTCCAAACTGCATGAGCTTGTGAACGTTGGCATACATAGAGCATTCAAATGCAATGTGGTCCCATTCATGTGATTTTTTTTTTTTTTGTGAGAAGTTTAAAAAAAAAAAAGATGGATGCTCTCAAGATGCCATGTTGATTTTAACCTTTCTATGGGTGTTTTTTATGGAAGCAAAACAACTGAATATGTGTTCATTGTGGATGTTTAAAAACAACATTGCTCTTTAGAATTAATTTACAATTTTACATTATTATTTGACATTTTACTGTATTGAAAATTTAAATTTGTTCGACTTAAGACTTAAGACAGCTTAAGACTTTGGAGGGTGTTCATGTGGTGCCTCCTGGAAGGAAACTCCTTTTTCTGGTAACACCACTTGAATGCAGCAAGAGGTCATGATCCACAAACTGTCCTGTAAGGAACAAACTGCATATAACGGGTCCACAGCAAACCCAAATGTGGTGTTTTGGACACTGGTCAGCCACCAAAACCATACTCAATGACAAGGTTTAAGTAGCACAAGACCAGCATAATCCGGTGTAGAAGTTGTGTTGGTTTAAACAGGTGTTAGTGCATTTTAAAATGGCCAGGTGCAACATAATTACAATGTAACTTACCACAAACATGACATAGCTGAAGTAAAACTTTTTTTCCTTGTTTTCTTTTTAAATGTCACTTATTTAGGTTTAATAACTGAAGACATAATATAAAAGTCCTTTCAAATATTTTTCCTAGAATCACACATTAAAACATGGATATTAATTTGTTAGAAGATGTGATTATCATAACCGAACAGATTATACAAAAGTAGCCTTGATAACTGATTCAGATTGTCCAGCAATAAAGACCCCTAGTCTAACTCTAATTCAGATTTAGCCATTCACCACACTGTCCTTCACAAGCCTCTCCATCTAAACACATTCAGATTGATGTATGTAAAGCTGGTCTAAATACAGCATTGTCAACACATTTCTGAAGGTATGGTTCTTTACTTATCTGTAGCCTCATAAACAACAGAAGTTAATGTTTAATTCTGTATGTAGGATTTATAAACCCCTGTGTTATCTTTATCTGAAATCACAGCTTTTCAGCAGCATTATAAAGTATATGCTTTAATTAAAAGGTTTCCCTCTTCGTCTTCACTTGTGCTTGTACCCCAAACTGCAGGTGGATTATGGGGAGCTTTGGGAGACAGCTGTGGAATTACAGAAACTTTCTTGTGGCTTTTCTCACTCCTTTGCTGCTCCTGCCTCTGCCATTGGTTGTCAGCACCTCGGTAAGTGTATGTGTGGGTAGTGAATAGGTATCTCTAGAGCCTCAGTATGCTTGATGCACAAAGTTAAAACCCAATTTCTCTAAGCCAGTTAACAACTGCATTGTCCTTTATATAAGGGGATTTCTATGATTGTAGGAATAGGCTGTTCTCTCTGGTTTGTTACCATTCAGTAGCTCCATATGGTGGAACAGTGTGTTTGAAGGAAAAAAAATGTTATTTACTGTTTGAATTGCCACAGAAAATCATTTGTAACTTGAATTGTTTAGTTTTAGCTGTTGCCTGAAATTTGAGACATACCCACCCTAAGTAATTTGAAACAACAAAAATAAGTCAATATTATCCACCTGTAGAGTAGGAGTAGAGCAATATACTAATCTCAGGTTGTGCTTTTCAATGTTTGGAGTTCTTTTTGTTGTCTAAAAACTCCAGATTCTGTTCTCTGACAGGAGCAGGGAGTTTTTTTTTTAACCTACTTACAGACACTGGGGCTTTGTGATCACAATAAACTGGTTTGACCATGAAAAACATGTCTAATGTGTTTACAAAGCTCCGGAGTCTGTAAACAGCAAAAAAACCTCTCTTGGTCCAGTATGCTAGGCTTTCTCTCTGCTCATGGCAGAGCAAAGCATCTCAACTTTTTTAGTCAGTGGAGAGAACTCCACACATTGAAATGCATGAACCAAGATAAGGATATTGCTCTATTCCTGGGCCATAGATGGGTAATAGATTCTCACTTTTTTTTTTTTTCATTTTTGGATTACTTAAGGTGGAAATGTCTCTAAATTTGAGAGATTGCAAAATGCTACCAAACTTGAGTTACAAATGAGTTTCTGTGGTAACTCAATCAGTTAATTACACAAAGCTTCTGAATATAAACAAATGAGAGAGAACAGTGTTTCCCCTTTGTAAGTGATGACTAATTACAATAAATAAAGTAAAAAAGTCTCAGTTTGTCTGTTGGGTTTTCCAGGCCGTCTGAATCATTTTCCAGAATGAAAGATGCTACTTTCACTTTACTCTAATTCAAGAATTCCTGAGGTAATTTATCCACTGTGTGTGCGGCCCTCAAACAATATAACCATAATAATCATCATAGTATTCAAATTTCTGTAAATCTGTTCGACCAAAACAAGTAAAAAAAAAAGGCATTTCTATATTACACCATGTAATCTGGAACATCTCTAGTGTCGCCTGGAAAATTACACTGCCTGAACGTCTTATCAGACCATCAGATTTTTTTTCAGAAACCAGTTTGAGTGACCTTCTATATTTATTCACCCTCTTATCACAGCTGTTTAGGTCGAACTATCACATGCTCTGCTCTGTGGTATGTGTCTATTTGTCGGCAGACTTCCTTTGTTTCACATAATGCAAGAAAAAAGGCAGCGGTGCTATAAAACTAAGCTATTAAAATTCTATAGGTGAAATGTCACAATACAACAATTTCACAGTGCTTAGGTTAAGATATGTAATACAGTGTGCAGAATTATTAGGCAAGTTGTATTTGAGAGGATTCTTTTTATTATTGAACAACTTTGTTCTCAATCAACCCAAAAGACTCATAAATCATCATCATCATCATTTTCTTCTCCGCTTCTCCATTTCAGGGTCACGGAGACTCATAAATATCAAAGCTTAATAATAAATAAATAAATAATAAATTTTTGGAAGTTGAGGTGGGTTTTTTTTAGATTTGGCTATCTTAGGAGGATATCTGTTTGTGCAGGTAACTATTACTGTGCAGAATTATTAGGCAACTTAATAAAAACAAATGTATACCCATCTCACTTGTATATTTTCACCAGGTAAACCAATATAACAACACAAAATTTAGAAATAAACATTTCTGACATTCAAAAACAAAACCAAAAACAAATCAGTTGCTTGATCTGTTTACGATCAACATTGCGTGCAGCAGCCACCACAGCCACCCAGACACTGTTCAGAGAGGTGTACTGTTTTTCCTCCCTGTAGGTCTCACATTTTATGAGGGACCACAGGTTCTCTATGGCGTTCAGATCAGGTGAACAAGGGGGCCATGTCATTATTTTTTATAACCTTTACTGGCCAGTCACACTGTGGAGTATTTGGATGCATGTGATGGAGCATTGTCCTGCATGAAAATCATGTCTTTCTTGAACGATAGTGACTTCTTCCTGTACCACTGCTTGAAGATGTCTTCCAGAAACTGGCAGTAGGTCTGGGAGTTGAGCTTCACTCCATCCTCAACTCGAAAAGGTCCCAAAAGTCCATCTTTGATGATACCAGCCCATACCAGTACCCCACCTCCACCTTGCTGGCGTCTGAGTTGGAGTGGAGCTCTCTGCCCTTTACTGATCCAGCCTCTCGCCCATCCATCTGGCCCATCAAGAGTCACTCTGATTTTTCTAAGGTATTATGGACTGATGAAATGAGTCTTAAGATATTTCTTGACCCAGTCTTGACATTTTATCTTATGTTTCTTGTTCAAAGGTGGTTGTTTTTTTGCCTTCCGTACCTTGGCCATGTCCCTGAGTACCGCACACCTTGTGCTTCTTGATACTCCAGTAACGTTGCAGTTCTGAAATATGGCAAAACTGATGGCAAATGGCATCTTGGCAGCTTCATGCTTGATTTTCCTCTATTTATGGTCAGTTATATATTGCCTTTTTTTCAAACACATTTCTTGCGACCGTGTTGGCTATTTGACATGAAACACTTGATTGTTCGGTGATCCCGCTTCAAAAGTTTGGCAATTTCAAGACTGCTGCATCCCTCTGCAAAATCTCACAATTTTTGACTTTTCAGAGTCCATCAAATCTCTCTTCTGACCCATTTTGCCAAAGGAAAGGAAGTTGCCTAATAATTACGCACACCTCATATAGGGTGTTGATGTCATTAGACCATGACCCTTCTCATTACAGAGATGCAAATCACCTGATTTACTTAATTGGTAGTTGGCTTTCAAGCCTATACAGCTTGGAGTAGGACAACATGTATAAAAAGGATGATGTGATCAAAATACTCATTAGCCTAATAATTCTGCACACACTGTATTGTGATTCACCATGTACAACAACAAAGAAAGCATTCCATTCATGTAAATATACATTTTATTTTTTGCTCTTCATTTACCATTATTAAAACAAAAGTGAATAGTGAGATAGTTATTTTCTTCACATTTACATATCTTGAGTAACTTATAGTAAAACCAGACTATTAGACTTACATGCCACGCTATAATGTTTCACCGTGTAAATATTATAAAATGGAACCTTAAGGTTAGGATTGGTCTAGGAACATCTTTCTAATGACTAGTAAAATGTACTCAAGCATTTGAATATGTGTACTTTTAAACAGTAAAAAAAACCTGTTTCCAGAAAAGTTGGGACATGTTGTAAAGTGGTATAAAAACTTGAATCTGTTATTTGTCTTTTTTTATATATGTGATGTAGAGGCCTATATTGCTCTCTTAAGTTGATATCTTTTGACAGTAACAATATGTCTATTTCAGGCTTCATTCTGCTGAAGTTACAACAGCATGGCTTTGTGAACACAGTTTGTGTGTGTGTGTGTGTGTGTGTGTGTGTGTGTGTGGGCATAACTAGTCCACATCTATCTTCTACTGAAAATGTATGGTACATCATGAAGAGAAGAATCAGACAGGGTGCGTGTTGGTGAAGGAACAGTGCTGTCTCCTCTCTCATCATCCACAGCTGAAGTGGCATTAAACATGTCATTTTACGGGTTTTAGCAGTTTTCATTTTTACACCAGTGGATTCTGTGCCAGATATCAAGGCATTACACTTCTCAGCCTCCTTGGAAAAGGTCTTTGCCAAGACACTGAAAAAGAGAATTGGTCTGATAGTTGAACCACGAAGGATTCATGGATTTGTGGATTCAGAAAGAACCGTGCAGGTTTGGTCCTGGCTGTGGAAAAGCTGATCAACTCTTCATCTTTTGGCAGAGAATTGAGGGTCATGTTAGTTTGCTACTCCACCCTTCATCTGTTTTGCTGATATTTAAAAAGGCATATCAGTGTGTTTCCTGAGTTATTCTGTAGGGATTTTCAATGAGTATAGGGTGCCAGGGTCACTCAAGCAAATTGTTCAGTCCTTATGCATTTGTAATCGAGAGTGAGATGCAGGCATAGCCTGGGACACAAAGGCTTCCGTTGGGGGTTCAGGAAATGTCATCTCTGTCTTTTGTGGATGATGTTGCACTCCTGATTTCTTTTTATGGAAGCCTTCAGCAAGCAATTGAGAAGTTTGCTGTCAAGTTGGGAAGCAGTCAGTATGCAGATCAGCACCTCCAAGTTTGAAGCCATGGTTGCCTCCGAGATAAAAAAAAACAGCATTCTCAAACCAGATAGGATGAGAGTGCCTATCTCTGGGTCTTGTTCAGGAGGATGAGAAGAGGAAAGTCATGAGAGTCATGAGGAAGGAACATGAGATCGACAGTAGTTCTTATTTACAATGGCAGCCTGCCAATCAAAGCATGTGTATCATACTTACCACTTTTTTATATAGTCCCTTTTTCCTTTTAAGTGTTCAATTTCATTCTGTTTTGTTCACACCACTGATTATTGTGTGAGTTAAAACAAAAGTGGTGATAAAAACCCTGTGCATATCAGTTAATATCCTCTTTGTAAAACATTTTGACTTGCAGGAAGCTAAATGTGGCTTTGTGGTCCTCCTCATGGCACTGTACTGGTGTACAGAGTGTGTCCCGCTGGCGGTCACCTCTCTGCTCCCTGTGGTTCTCTTTCCCATAATGGGCATTATGAAGTCGGAACAGGTACGCTCCACAGCATAAGACAATTTCTTTGCAGAGTGAAAGCCTGATATATATATGGGACCTTTAAAAATTGTTCAGATGGCTCTTGAATGTTCAAGGTTCTACACAAAACTACTGATTTTGCTAAAAGCCTTAAAAATCTACTGAACTCTAGTTTATTTATTCAGTATATTTTTGCTGTCCAAAACTTTCATGCATCATACAAACACAAGATGTCATTTGTGTCATGTTAAACTTTCAGAAATATTAGACCAATAGAAATTCTATTGGATTAAATGTCTTTGCATTAACTATTAGAAGTTAAGGAGGTCTCCTCTAAACATGCCAGGGTGGATATACTTGACTTTTTGGCATTTTTTTGTGGCTGAGAAACTGAATAGAGTGTGTGTGTGTGTGTGTGTGTGTTATGGCGGCAGATAGCTTTTAAGAACGTAACGGCAGGGAGACGACAAAGAGAACTGAGGAAGATAGGCAAAGATGAGCTGGCCTACATGTGGATGATTAGGAGATCGAAGGCTATAAACATTGTTCTTAATAACAGCACATACCCAGAAACAGTGCCCAGTGCCAGCGATGTGAATCATGTTTATAAATATCAGGACTGTGAGAACTATGGAAGTCCTCCGTGGAAGGAACTGTTAGATCTAAATCTTCCAAGTGAGGAGCCTGATACTACCCTATTTTCATTAGAAGAAATTGAAAGTGTGATTAAGGGCCTTCCAAAGAATAAAGCTAGTGGATCAGATGGTGTCACATATGAAATTATAAAAGTTAATAAACAGCGAATTTGTGGAATAGTGAAACAAATATTTAATGTTTGTCTGATTAATAAGAAAGTACCGGACTCTTGGAAGGGTGCTTTTATCCACAGGATTCCGAAAAAGGACAATGTGCCCGATGACCCGACTACATGGAGGGATGTCTCTCTGCTTCCTACTATTTATAAGATTTTTATGAAAGGTATCAACCGTATATTACCATGGCTGATGGAAACAGGATTATTATCCCCAAATCAAAAAGCCCATATAAATCGACAGGGCATGAATGAGCATGTCTTCAGTTTGAAAACTGGAATTGATGATTTTAAACATGAATCTGCTAAATTTTATGCTGTGTTTTTGGACTTTAGAGATGCTTTTGGCACACTACCCCATGAAATAATGATAAGACTGCTGGAAGAAGTTAATGTACTGAGAGTATACGTGGACATAATTAGAGATGTATACAACAGCTCATTTCTGCAAGTGATCTGTGGAAATCAAATCACTGAGCCAATCAGACTTAACATAGGGATAAAGACTGGATGTCCTTGGAGTGCAGTTAATTTTATCATCGCCATAAATCATTGGATCAAGTGGCTTTGTCAATGTGCTCCTTTGGATGTAAGATCTCCGATCCCAGTCCAAGGTTTTGCAGATGATGTGCTGTTGGCATCGAGGGAGGAGAGTGTCATCAGAAACATGCTCCTGTGTACGGACAAGTTTCTGCAGTGGTCTCACTTAGAGATGAAGAGTTCAAAGTGCGCTGTGTTCTATGAAAGACGCAGCGGGGTGAATAGATGGTATAGAGCTAAAAGTGATAAACCACCTGCATTTACTATTGATGGAGAGATGATTAGAGTGTATGGAAGGCATGGGACACCAGTTTAATGTCGCTGGAGAATGGGAGAAGCAAATAAAGGACATTGTAAAAAGCTTCACCTCCAGGTTGGACTTAATAAGTTCCTCACCTTTACCTGTAGTTATGAAACTGCAAGCTGTTCATGAAGTTGCACTGGCTAATGTGCAGCACTTGTTTGCTAACATTCACATACCAAAATGTACTTTGGATGAGAGGAATAATAAAACAGTGTATGTGGTGAGGAAGTGGATAGGTTTAAATTCTCATTCAACAAGATGTGTTTTGTTTCATAACAGAAGGGAAGGTGGACTAGGGGTCCCAAATATTGAGTGGATCTATGTAGCAACTAGGATTTGTCATTTGCTGCAGATGTTGAATAATGACGATTTAGCAGCTCAGCAGCTGGCTCGAGCTTCACTTATTTTAGATTTTACAAAGCGTAAGATCTCAACTGCAGGAGAAGGAGAAGATAATTTTTGGGGATTTAGGAAGAAGCTGAATGGGAAGTTGGATGTGAATGTGAGTGGATTTGGAGTACGATCAGACTGGCCTGATTTAAATGATCTCTGTAACAGGGCTCATATACAGCTGAGTTGGAGGGATAGTAGAGGTCAGTTAGTAAAGGTTAGTGATGAACTGATACAAGATTCAAATGTCTGTGTGGAGGCAGAGATTGAAGACAATGGGATATTTAAGAAATTGAATATGGATCACTGTAGAACTGAGATTTTGAATGTCTTTCAGTCTCGGTTGCGACGGCGCTGGATGGAGCTGCGTTTACAAGGCAAATTAGCATGTTTGCCCTTTGTGGACCAGTTAGTGTCTCATGTTGTGTTGGGAAGCTCTGAACTTGATCAACAGTTCTTTAGCTTTGTAGTTAAAGCTCGCCTCCAAGTGTTACCAACAAAGTATAATCTGTCTCTTTGGTATTCGTTACAGCATAAACATTATTGTTTATTGCACGATAATCAAGAGGCTGAATCTGTAGCACACATCATGGACGGTTGTCCAGCTCTTAAAGGACTTTATATTCTTAGACATGACCGAATTGTACATTTATTAAGTAAGGAGTTTGTATCTATGTGTCGTTCAAAAACGGTAATTCATGTGAATGAAAGGGTTAAGGTAGAGTGGTTTTTATCTTTGAACCAGGAGAGGTCACAGGTCGCTTTTAGTAACTGTCCGAATTCTCCTGACATTGTTCTGATTAATGAAGGGAGGAGGAGTGTGATGATTGTGGAAGTTGGATGCTCTTACGATGGATATATGGAGTTGTGTTACACCTCTAAAGTCCTAAAATATCAGCCACTGATGGAGATTCTTCTCCTGTAAAGTAGTTGCCTTGGTGTTTGGAAGTTTAGGGCACGTTCACAGGCTGTGTGTGCATGGCCTACGGATTGTAGGACTGGGAAAGAAGAAGGCCAAGCACATAGTGAAGTATTGTTCTGTTTATGCAGTTATAGGGAGTCAGTTTATCTGCAGAAGACGCTGTCATCTGTCTCCATGAGAAATGCATACTGTGAATTTAATTATGAACTGTGCAATGACTCTGAACCATTATTTGGGTTTTATATGATATTGTATTTTATATGTTAAATCCAAATAAAGTATTATATGTGTGTGTGTGTGTGTGTGTGTTTCTTCTGCAGGTTTGTCAAAACTATATGGGTGAAGCTAGCATCATGGGAGCTGGTGGACTGATAGTGGCAATAGCTTTTGAACATTGGAACCTCCACAAACGCCTTGCTCTGGGTATTCTCCTGCTGGTGGGGGCGAGGCCAGCTCTGTGAGACACTGAATACTGTTGAGTTTAAAAAAGAGCATGAAAAAGATTGTATTACTATACTAATTTGGTACAAAAAAAGTAAAAATTGAAAGCAAAAAAAAGTTAAAGAAGAGAAGCCTTCAATATTGTTTTGAAAATATATCTATAAAAGCACTTTCCTCCTTTTATTCTTTTTCTCAGGTTGATGATGGGGTTTATGATCGTTTCAGCCTTCCTTTCTATGTGGGTCAGTTCTGTTGGGTCCACAGCAATGATGCTGCCCATCGTCCACTCAATTCTGGAGCACCTCAGAAAGAGTGAGGCTGAGGCTGAAGCTGAAGAAAAGCAGATGAGCAGAGTCAGTCAGGATTTACACCTCACTCAGACCAAACACAGCACTGAGGAAACGAGAACAGGTGAGAGAACGGAGGGAAACAATGCACCATAATATCAGTTCATGTTCAGTCAACCTTCATAAGTCTCCAGTGAGTTAAATGAGCAATCAGTCATTTCCACAGAGATTCTTCTTCACATTATGAAACAAACAGGTATCAGCAACTAAATATATCATGAACATGGCTGGACACATGTGGGGAAGATACTCCTTGGAGTATAACTTGGTAACTTCAGGGACTTCAAAGAAATTTGATTCTTCAACTGATGTGAGTTAGAAATAATGTAAAACTAATAAATATATTCATAAATATTGTTTGCAATTTTGAAATAGTAAAATTACTTATTCCACCTTTAAATGCATTAAAAGAGTGACAGTTTATTCAAACTTAAATTGAGTTTGTGATTTAAATAGTTTTAATCAGTGTAAATCAAATCAATTTTTTACTTGTTTAATGGAGAATCTGGTAAATTCAGCAGTTTTTTCCGCTGTGGAGGAGGAGCCAAACCCAGAGGAACTCTGCCATACTGAAGCAGAGCAGCTGAAACAAGAGCAAAAATATGTGAATCTCAGAAAAGGAATGAGTCTGTGTGTCTGCTATGCTGCCAGCATTGGGGGAACAGCCACTTTGACTGGCTCCTTCCCCAACCTCATTCTCAAAGGCCAGATTGACAAGTAAGAAAGACTTAATCAACTATTATAATATCTTTACCCAGAACTATAAACAAGACTTGGAAAGCCTTGTTTTGCTGGATCGCAGTATCTTCATAGATCCACAGCTGGATCACAGTCATTTATGTGGATCCAAAACAATATATATATATATATATTTGTTTGTGTATTTATTTATTTACATCATTGCATTACTTTCTTCACATGAATCTGACAGTTTTATCAGAACAAAAATGAATTTATCTGCTGTAAGAATTGAAGAAACATATGTACATTCCATAATGTCCTATGTGTTCCAATGCAGATTATTTCCTGAAAATGGAGGTGTGATCAACTATACCAGCTGGTTTCTGTTTTCCTTCCCCCACATGGTGCTGATGCTTTTTCTCTCTTGGCTGTTTATGCAGTTCATGTACTTGGGCTTCAAGTAAGTCATAAGAAAGTGTATTTTACTGTAGAGTTATATTTCAACAGAGGTGGTGGAATTGGTAACCGCTGAGTGAAATAAACTGGATGATGTTTTTCTCTCCTTGCTCTACAGTGTGAAGCAGACATTTGGCTGCAGGAAGGCCAGCACCAGTGAGAGGCTGGTGTACAAGGCAATGAAGATAGAGTACAGGAAGCTAGGCAGAATGAGTTTTCCTGAGTGGTGTGTGTTAGTGCTCTTTATTTTGCTTGTGTTACTGTGGTTTACACGTGAGCCTGGATTCTCCACTGGCTGGGGCTCACTGCTCTTTAACAAGGACAGAAAGTAAGTCTACACACATACATAAGTACATATACACACATACTTCAAATCAGCCAGTACCGTTGAATAACACATCATAAACTCTTCATTTGTTGGCAAGTCTAATAATTCAATCTAATCTTTAAAGGCTATTATTGGATAAAAAAAACTATACTATTATTATAACAAGATATATATCAAGATATAATAAGTAACTTGTATTTCAAGCAGCAAGTGTTAACTGAACATCAGCTCTCTACATAAAACATAGTAGTAACACATAAACATTTATTATATTGTAGTTTTAAAAATCAACTATATTCCTTCCATCCTACATTTTCATATCAAACATTATCTTTATAGCTGCAATAAGCTTAGATCTTGAGATTAGTCACAAGTTTTTACTTTGTATTTCAGGTTTGTGACAGACTCCACAGTCTCCGTTGTTATCGGCGTACTGTTCTTCATCATCCCCTCCAGAATGCACTTCTCATGTTACAAATTTGGTTCTTTAAATATAAGTGGTATGTTTCATGTCACACCTATCTGTTTTCAATATTGGTATTCATTAACTCACAAAATTTACCACATTTTAACATTCGTTAATTTTTTATTGAGTGCGGCACGGTGGCGCAGCAGGTAGTGTCACAGTCACACAGCTCCAGGGACCTGGAGGTTGTGGGTTCGATTCCCGCTCCAGGTGACTGTCTGTGAGGAGTTGGTGTGTTCTCCCCGTGTCCGCGTGGGTTTCCTCCGGGTGCTCCGGTTTCCTCCAACAGTCCAAAAACACACGTTGCAGGTCGATTGGTGACTCAAAAGTGTCCGTAGGTGTGTGTGTGTTGCCCTGTGAAGGACTGACGCCCCCTCCAGGGTGTATTCCTGCCTTGCGCCCAATGATTCCAGGTAGGCTCTGGACCCACCGCGACCCTGAATTAGATAAGTGGTTACAGATAATGAATGAATAATTTTTTATTAAGTTTTATTCATTTCCCCGCTTTTCCTTTTCATATATATGTTGTTCCTTAATATAACTAGCACTGGTCTGCAATGGAATTTAGTGAATAAACATTTAAATACATTTATATGCATTAAAACTATTTTTGAAAGAAATAAACAATTTAAATTCCTGCAACCACAATTAAAAAAAAACAAGTAAGACTAAGAAATTCTGCATGAAGGAAAATACATAGATTCTTGGCCATTTTGTAAAATTTGTCTTATTGGTTGCCAGTGTAATCACATGTCATAGTTATTAATGCAAATATCCAAAAATTTGCAAATCAATTATAAAAAAAAAGCAATCAAAAGCAACTCTTAGGCAAAATCACATGTGCATAAGTTTACAAAAAGTTTGGGGTGCAACATGTTTGTCCTTACGTTTGTACCCATCTGATCACCTGGATCACAAAGACCACTACATCTCATCTTAAAGGTTTTGAAAGTGCTCTGTCATTGAGAGAAAAAAGTTCTATGTTGAGGGGATTCATACATTACAATACACCTGACATTAGGTATTGTGCCATGTGAGTTTAGACGTCTGCCTGCTCCAGGGGGTCCTATTCAGTTGACAATCCATTTCTATAGGAATTACATAATTATGAGAGTTAAATTGTTTGCCAAAATTAAAACTGAAGTAAAAAATAATAGAATTAAAATTCAAATATGTTTTTGCAATTTAATTTATAAAACTTGTGTGCCGATATCCAGACAAAAATATTTAATATAATAATTATATTTGCACTCAAGTATGTGTCATCACTGACAAAAAGTTTAAAAAACCTTTTTGTCATTTCATTTTCAAAACTGGTCAAATATTAATTGAAAAAGCTAATTGGGGAAAACTCAATCCCCACTTTATATAGCTTCACTATCTGTTGCATACTGCTTTTGAAAATGAAAAGCTAAACACATATTGCATTTTCATTTTAATCTTGACACTTACTATGCAGTTCATGAAAAATAAGTAAAGCCAAGTTTTCTTTTCCCAATTATTCTTTTCATTTAATATTTGACCATTAATATACCAGAATATTTTTGAAAATGACAAAAGCTTTTTTAAAATCAGTTTTTTTTTTTATCATTTATCATTTATTTTGTCATGATATTTGCGCACACCTTTGAAAAAGAAATGGCAATTTTTTTTTTCAGTTTTCATTTTGCATCCAATGTGTGCAGAGGTGTCTGGATACTTCTGATACTTCTGGATATACTTAACTGGCTTTTATATATATATAGCAGGTTAATAAGTTTTTGCTCATTCACTGGCAGGCAGGAGGAAATGGAAGGCTCCTCCAGCTCTGATTCAGTGGAACCTGGTGCAGAGTAAGATGCCCTGGAACATTGTGCTGCTGCTTGGAGGATCATTTGCACTTGCCAAAGGGACTGAGGTATAAACATACTAACAAACTGGACATATGAATGATCACAGTGTTGACCACCAGCTTCAAAATCACGAGAATGTGTGTAGTTTATACTTTTTATACACAATTGTCCACTAGACAATACTGTGAGCAATCCAGCAGTATAGACATCAGTATAGTCATCCACCTTTCACAGGGTAGACGTTATACCAGTGATATAAGAATAACTGCAGTTACGCATAGGAATGTGGTCTTACATCAAGATAAGAAGACTCTTTTATGATGCCATATAGACCTTTTTTAAAGATCTTTAAAAACCCTAGGCTGTGTTTATTGCATTTAAAGGCGGAGTTCAATTTTAATCTATTTACAGTGTCTCTAAAAGGGTAAAAAACACATACTGTATCATTCTGACACGCTAGGCTCTCTCTCCGCTCATAGCAGTAAAACAGCATATTAGAGGTTTTTAGACAATGAACAGCCCCCAATGTTGAGAAGTATGAACTGAGATGAGGATATTGCTCTATTCCTGCCCCATAGGTTGGTAATTCTGACATGTTTTTACTATAAATGAATCCGACTCTAAATGTGGGAGAAAGTAAGCTAATAGACAGAAGGTGCTACAAAACTAAACAACTCGTGTAACACAGGAGTCTCTGTGGTAATTCAAACTGTGAAAAAATTCTTACAGAAAAGCTGAACTTCAACCACGTACAAGCAACAAGCGTTGACTTTCTGAACGTAAACAAACCAGAGCACAGCATTTCTCCACAATCGTAGCCATTTTTTAAAATGCCAGTCTATAGTAAGAGTGGCAGTGGGATACAGACATTGGTTCTTTTCTGATGTTTGAGTCTTTTTTTCTCCCTGGCCACTACACAATTTATTTAAAATGGTTCTCCAAGACTTCTTTGGTAAAGGCATTAGAAACTGAAATGAAATACATTTTAAATAAATGGTTCTTTAAATAAACAAAAATAAAACAATTTCTTTATACTTTTTGCTATTAAACAGGCACTCAGTGGAACCATTTTACCATGCAATATATATATTTTTTTCATTCAAATATTTCTTTGATGGTCCTGTATGTTTAGCTATTTATTATTTCCCCCCCCACACACACACATTAAAAGTGAATATGTATTTGACTCCTTTCACTTACAGTCACTTATGTTATGCTCTTAAATCTGTTTACTGCTTCCTTAAATAATGTTCTCTTAATTCCTTCTTGTTTTAACACCTTTTTTCTCTTAATTGCAGCAAGGGGAGGGGGGGGGGCTGTAACCCAATTTCGTTGTATAAGTAAAATGTACAATGACAAAGGTTTCATCATCATCATTTCATACAGATAGAGCTGAGTCATCAAAGTCAAAAAACACTTACACTGACAGATGTCCTTTTGTGTCTGGCTATGTGATTGTATCTAGGTTTCCAAACTCTCTATCTGGATAGGACAAACCTTGGAGCCTCTGAAGAATGTCCCCCATGTCGCCCTCTCTTTTGTAATCTGCATTGTGGTGGCTATGTTGACTGAAATTTGTAACAATGCAGTAATTGGCACTGTTGTTCTGCCAGTACTGGCCTCTATGGTGAGAACAATACAGAATAGAATTAGAAACTAAGAATAATTAAAAGCCCATGTTATGGACATATTTAAATGGTTAATGTAGTAGTATGTTAGCATTAGATAAATTACAATCAGAACTTACCAATCACTCCCCAGATCATAAAGCAATATCTGAAGGATAAAGAATAAAACGAGGTTGAAATAAGCTAAAGAAAACTATGCATAAAATTAAAGAAGGATATAGATTGTTGCATCTTTAATATTTTTGATATGTTCCACTCATGTTGCATTACTCAAGGCCAGTGCTGTAAAGCTGCACCCTCTGTACATCATGCTACCATCCACCATCTCCTCCTCCCTGGCCTTCATGCTCCCAGTGGGCACAGCCCCTAATGCCCTTACATACTCCTATGCTAACCTCAAGATCATAGACATGGTGAGGACTCTCTTCTCTCTCTGATTTTGTGAGAAATTTGTGACCCTGAACTGGACAAGTAGGTAAAGACAAGGAATGAATGAATGAATTTACTTAATAATTATCAGGGTAAGGCACCCTGAGTACTGCTGTTCTGAGCTAAAACTAGATCCAAATGTGAGTTAAGGGAACCATATTCAGCTTTGTAATCAAACAAAGCTGGATTTATAGAAAGAAGAGTTAGTGTTTGTTTAGTTTTTCTAGCATTCAAAAGATTGAAATCACATCATATTAATAACTTCTATTTTTTCTGTAATAAATTATACACTGTCTACATTGTAGATTTAAAGAATATAATTTGTATTATAGGTTAATATTTATAGATATTATGTATATTGGCATATGTCATATAAATCACCCTCAACCATGTTTTTCTTTTAAGGTCTATCACTTGTATAAAACTAATAAGTATCTGTTGTTCCAGGCAAAACCTGGTTGTGTGCTGAATTTGCTGGGGATCCTCTGCATCAACTTCGCTCTCCACACTTGGGGCATTGGCATGTTTCAATTGAATGAGCTTCCACCATGGCTCAATATCACCACCACCCCTACCCCCAACACTACCATGTTTCCATAAACTACTCTCTGATGTAGATGAATGCCTGATGATAAAACAGTTAGTTCATTTTAACAAGGCTAGGAACTGAAAAAGGAATGCATTCAAAAGGTAAATACACACTGTTAGCTTGTTTTTCTCAGCTGCAGCCAGTCAATGTAGATCATGTTTAGATGTAAAGGGGAGTATACGAATGTAAAAAGAAGAAGAGTGAGATATCTCCACTCTCATTCATAGTAATTATTACTATTTAATTAAGCAATTCTTTTTAACATTTTCCAACCTAATCTCTTTCTTCTACCTCTGCGGTATGGTTCAGTACTGAAGCACCTGGCCATTGTCTTCTGTTATAATTGTGTTGAATTTGCAACAAGAATGTTCTGTTTTTGTTTTGTTTTTTGTCATTTCTGAAACACATTTCCAAAACTTCACTGTGGAAAAATCAGAATTCATTAGTGATGCACACAAATGGAGATTAGGTTGATGGTAAAAATGACTAGATGTGATTATTTTAAAGAGCCACTATTTGACTCTGTAAAAAATATATATATCAAGGCAATGTTTTTTTTTTTTTTGTAAAAATGTGAATCTATACATTTAGATTTCCTCAAACAATACCAGTCATGTTTGTAGCATGTTTCAATTGCACAGCTTGTAAAATTCTGTCTGTTGGGAGAATGAAATCAACCCAGATATGTTTTATAATAATATAATCAAATACTTTTCCCCCTGTAACCCAGATGAACTAGGCTTTGTTTGTAAAAATGTGTGACTCTGTCTTGAGTGTCTAGCAAGCAGTGAGGGTTGAAAGTGGGAGGCTAAAAAGCTTCTGCTGTTAAAACAATTTATATCTCATATACCATTCATACAGCCATGCAGAGGCAAAACACAGAGAACAACTGCAGCTGTTTCATAGAGAAAGTCAAGCAACTGCCACAAAAATTAACATGGAGGTTGTGGGTTCGATTCCCGCTCCGGGTGACTGTCTGCGAGGAGTTGGTGTGTTCTCCCCATGTCCGCGTGGGTTTCCTCCAGGTGCTCCGGTTTCCTCCCACGGTCCAAAAACACACGTTGGTAGGTGGATTGGCGACTCAAAAGTGTCCGTAGGTGTGAGTGTGTGTGTGTGTGTGTCTGTGTTGCCCTGTGAAGGACTGGCGCCCCCTCCAGGGTGTATTTCTGCCTTGCGCCCAATGATTCCAGGCTCTGGACCCACCGTGACACTGAACTGGATAAGGGTTACAGATAATGAATGAATGAATGAATGAATGCTAAGTTCAACTGAAACCATCAAAACAGGCTGAAATAACATTTTATGGCTATTTTAAAATAATGTATCAGATGACAGCATCAGTTTAATGTTTTAATCTGGCATTTGAAAAGCAAAAATTGGGTTTTTGTTTTCTTTTTAAATAAATAGTGGCATCTGCACATTTGCATGAAAGCAAATGGTTTTTTCGGGGTTAGCGATGAGTACAATGGGGAAAAATGTTAACAATAAAACCTTCTTCATCAAACCTCAGTGCCAGATTTAAACATATATCACAACTAGTTTATCTACACTGGTGTTTAACACTGAGACAAGGATTTGAAGTTTCAAGAATGCTTATTAATGGTTACGCCTTACATTTTCTTTAGCAGAGCGTATTTACAGAATGGGTGTCCCAACTGTTTATGAAAATCAGGTTTGACTGATTTAAAGAATACAGCAGGCAGTAATTCAAAAATATATTTATTACAAACATCTAAATATTTAATGATTATCACAGTGAAACCCGATTGACAATCTGCTGTTTTGAAACTAATAAACAGGTGAAAATCTATTGCTTATATCTGTTCAGTAACAACAGCACTCTACAAAGAGCTTTTTTTTAAACTGTAGTTCACCCTAAAGTTGTTTAGGGTTATATATATATTTATAAAGCAGTGATTTAAATATATTTGGCATGTGGTCATTAAAGAGACATCTAGAGACAAATCTGTTGGGTTTTTTACCCATGTACAGATTCTGAAGACTCAAACACATTACACCAGTTTCGAGCACAGAGATAGACTGGAGAGCTAGCAAATAATGAGGAAATATCCTCAGAATTATATAAGAAGTGTTTTTATTTAAAATCATGAATGTTGCTTTTAATATAAAACCTCAAAGTTGCCTTGTAGTTATAGATGCCATAATAAACATTAAAGAATAAAAGAAAATAGGCAACATGTGGTGAAGGCAATAAATCTGTTTTAGTGTTTTTATAAATTTGAATTCTTGTGTGCATTATGTCAATGGCAGAAGCATCATTTAGTAATAATAGCCACTGCCTTCTTTATCCAGGAGTTGCTGCTGAGCACAGAGAGCATGAAGCGAGCCACATCTGCTCTCGACACAGCTTGTCCTACAGGGACATCATTCTCGTCAGGGACATAGTAACCTTCATGAGTCAAATACTCCTTCTCTGCAAAAAATAAAAAATAATAATAATTATTATTATTATAAGAATAAATTGGAAGATTCTTGAAATACTTTACCACAGTGATTTTAAACAAACAATCCTTAAGTTACTCTTCTTTAACACACCTGTTACGGGTGTATTCTGAAGTCCAGGTGGCCTTACTACAGTCCATTCGATGTCATCGGTTTCTTTCAAGAGTTGCTCCATGGCATACATATTGGTCAGAACACTTCGGATCATTGGCAGCAGCATGTAACGGATAAAGAATGAACAGTTGGCTCCTGAATTAGCTGTAAAAATAAATATCACAAGACAATTAAAAGATATAAAAGACAGCATGTGATATTCAATGACAAAATATACATTTCACAAGTCACAAGTTATTTAAGTCTCCATCTCTTTTAAGCTCTATGAGAACAGCTTCAATTGCCTAAAGCTAAGACACTTACGTTCAGTGTACCACGATGTCATGGTGACAATTCGATTCACTCTGACCTCTCTCATAGCGTTGAGTGTTGCTGTCATGGACTCAGTATAACCAGTCACTCCAACCAAGGGAGCCGGTGGAAACCCAAGGCACGACATCACAGCATCCTGGTCTTTAAAATGTGGTTTCAAGCTTTCTTCTGAGAAAATACTTCCCTCAACCACCTGTCATGGGACAGGACACGTGTTGAGAAGAAAAAACTCTAGCTGAGTTTAATGGACTTTTATCTGGATTATTTTTTTTACTTAAATGAAAAAAAAGCAGAAACAAAAATAAAGGACCATAAAAGTTTTTCTGAGTGAATCCACAGAAGTATTTTGCTTTCTTAAGGCATCATGTAGAAAAAATACTCATGTCTCTTAAATGTCTTGGTTTTTAACATTCAATTATTTCCTTTTCCACTAGGTTTATATATATATATATATATATATTTTTTTTTTTTTATATGCATGAGCATCAGTCGGCAAATTCACTATGTAGAGATGAGAAAATACATCATCTGATGGTGTATAGTAACAACAAATGAATGCTATATTTAATTTCATGCATTCCTTGTCACTTAGTGGTGGATTAAAGTGTTTCCAAAGCAATTTTTCAATGTCTCTGGTACTGAATCCATTCAACAATTCATTGAAAGTTGCATATTGGTCTGTAATTATATGCACTACATCTAAATTATTTAACAATTTATTAGTTAATTTTAAACCGCTACAAACCATAATTTAATTTAAGAGTGTACATTAATATTAAACATATTGCTTGTAATAATGCGACTTTTCTTAAATTACACTGCGTAGCTGAACACATTCTTTACAATTTCCTGAAATACCTTGAGGTTGTCATGGGTTATAGTCAGTTTTCCAGGATTCCTGACGATGGCTGTGACGATGTGGCCATGCTGCAGAGCTTGGCTGACCAGCTGCTGACCAGTTTGTCCTGTGGCTCCAAGAACTGCAATCTTCATTTTTAAGCAAGATCCACACAGTCAGTCCTGGAAATGGTACAGATTAATGTTAACAGTTAGGAAAACCAGTCTACGGTTATTTCCCAACTCAGGGTAATGATTTATGGAGGACCAAACCTCCCAAAAAAAAGAAATACATAAATAAACGTGGAATTAAAGAAAGAAAAACTAATGAGGAATGTAAAAAATATTATATTTATATACAATTTATAATGTATTTATTTATGCATATTTTTATTGTTGTGTACTTATTAGTCATATTTATTTCTGTATTATTTACTACTTTCCATTATAAATTTCAACACAGCAGAGGTGCTGCATCAAAGGAGCTGTGTCTCCCGCTGCCCCATTTCTGGGAGCAAAAGGTCCACATGGGGAGAGCAGTGTCTCCCGCAGTTACATCTCTGGAGCAGAGATTTGTCTCCCCGCAGCTCAATTTCTGGGAAGTTTCAGCTGTCTCTCCTGCACACAGTCAGTGTCTGTGTTCTGTTGAGTTGTGCTATGGGTATATCAAGGCTGCCATTACTATGATGGAGCAAGACCTGTACAGTTGATCTACAGCAGGGGTGTCAAACCAAATCCACGGAGGGCCGTGTGGGTGCAGGTTTTCTTTCCAACCACGCAGAAGCCACACCTCATTCCACCTGTTTTTAATCATTGGATATAATCAGTAGATCTTGACTTTCAGTAGTGTGGGGCTTTTGCGTGGTTGGAAAGAGCACCTGCACCCACACGGCCCTCTGTGGATTTGGTTTGACACCCCTGATCTACAGCATCTGGCATTGATCAACCAATAAGGATGTTTAGACTCTGTGACATCATTGATAGACAGCCCCTTATTATCATAAAAGAGCAAGGGAAAAAAAAGAATCAGGAAATAAATGAATGCAAAAAGCAATAGAAATAAATGAATAAATAATAAAATGAATACATAAAAACTAAAAAAAAATAAACAACAAAAAAATACTTAGAAAAATAAAAAATAAAAAATAAATGTAAAAGTTAAAAATATGAATACAGATAAATACATTAAAAAATACATTTATACAGAAATGAATAAAAATATTAAGTAGTACAGAAATAATTATTTAATAAATGAATGCACAAATTTTAAAAATATGCATAAATATACAAATTATATATTATTTTACTTTATTATTTGTTAAATATTTTGCTTATAACTTATACTTTAGGAATTTTAGTTAGAAAATAAATGGCCTCTATATAGCACTGTAATCTTATTCAATATCAAATTCAGATTTTTTTTTTCTTATTTTATATACCCATATCCCATGGACTAATACGTGATGCAGAGAAAAGCGCCCTCTAAAGAAACCTGACATCCATCTATCCGGAAATGTACAAGTGCACAAAACACTGTTTCTATTTACAAACCAAAAACCCCTCCACGGACTGCATGACAGAAGGAAATACAAGCAAAAATGCAAGATACTTGTGTTATATATAACTTTTAACGTTTCAACATTATGTTTGGTGAAGGATGATATGACGTTATATTGTTTATCATATTTTTCATGCAGTCACCACAGTAACAGGAAAGATATTTAGCAAGCTACTTAAGCGCAACATTAAACTGACATTTTTGTGTGTTTACAGTTAAAACATTTAATTATTAAGTTATCATAGCCGCGTATCTGTTCATATAACATTCTGTTTAAATGTCGTTTATCATGGATATTCTTGCTTTCCCCGCACACTAACGACACTGGAGTCTGTAGTAACTTACTTGTGGAATTTGAATGTCTTCAGCTGCAGATATGCAGAGAAATATTTTCCCCTTTAAAACAAAGGAGAATGCAGCCCAATCTTGTGTTTAAAGAGACTGCAAGTGTATTCTCGAACTGAAAGAAATCCAGCCGCTGCACAGCCCCAATATACACTCCACAGAGGAAGGTAGAATCTCCAATGAGAGGTCAGTTCTCAAATAAGCATCAGCTCCCTATTTAGTGTGCAAATCACAATAGACTTATTCACACAAACTGTGCGCTATATGTCCAATATGGATTTGTGTATACTTGCCAAAACCCAAATGTCTGTTTTATTCGGGGTATTATTAGCTGCTCCTGTCCAGGAAACATTCTTCAATGACCTACGTAGTGCACTACGTAGGAAGCAGTGCGGTTTGAGACGCTTCAGTATTGTTGCACAAATCAAGATTTTAAAATTAGCCGGATAAATAAAGCCCTTGGTCGTCCATTAGGACTGTCTCTTACCAGTCCTTCTGTTGGTTAAGCTTGACCTTGGACTAAAAATTACGATAGAAGCCTTGCTTTTTGGAAATCCCCTTGTTTGTCTCCGCTGATGTTATGAAAACAGCTGTTCACGCATGCGCATTGAACCCAAAAAACTTGAATCTTGCAGGGAACCTTCAAAGATCATGGAAATAAGAGTAATTTCTCCTTTATACAGTGTGTGAAAATTGAAATTTGGATCTGTCCCACTCAAAACATTTCCCATTTAGGGCAAAATTGTAAAACATTTTAATATTAATTTAAGGGTTTGTGTAAAAATAGTCTATATGCACACTTAATATGTTTCATCTAAGCTTTTGTAAAAGTGAATTTTACTAAACAATATGTATTTAGACGAATTTGTGTGAATTGTTTATCCAAATATTACCGATTACCGCTGGGTGGACTCCAGGTCGACTCAAATTCTGAATCCATGAATCGATTCCAAGTGTTTATTCAACTCATTAACCCAATTTATATAAACAGTGGTGACGGGCATCTAGTAAAAAATGTCATACTGTTTCTAATAAACCTTATGAAGAATACCTTTAGAATTTTTTCGTAGTTAATTTTGTGTGTAAAATGGGTAAAATGATTTCTTCCTTTCTTACGGATTTTAGGTTACTTGGCTTCATTCAAAGTAAACAAAATCTACTAATTTATATATGTTGTTGAAGATTACATTTTCCCAACAGGCATTTTATAGCAGGTCTGGTTTAATGAATTATATATGTATGGCTTCTACAGCTGTCCACTACGTCCAGTGTGCAGACTGAGTTTTGGCTCACCCAGAGTGGACAGGTTTGGTGTTTGTGTGGACAAGCCCAAATGTGGGCTGCTCACATAAAAACACAAGAGACCAAGAGACTATTAAATTGTGCTGCCTTGGGTGGACAGATTCAAAAGTGCGCTAAACAGGTAGTCTTTAGAGATTCACTGTGGAATCGAACCTCAATTCCCGAGGTCTTAGATCAGAAGAATCGACTCTTCTTAAGATTCACTGTGTGCTCTACCTAACCCGTTCGCTGAGTTACTCAATGAGGAAGTTAACAGAGATGATCTCTGCTTGTGGGGTTAACACAGTCGCGACTAAAGCCACCGCAGACACTCAGCTCTCCGCTCAGGACTCACACACTGTGGTTGGTATCTCATAATGAAATTAGTGGTCTTCTGGGCGGTGGTCGGACTGTGTGGAAGCAGTTTTTCTCCTCCTGTCGTCAACATCAGTCTAGACGACCCTGCAGAGCTGAGATGGGCGCCTCTTGTCAAGATTTTTGACAAAGATTTCTTAAGAAAGGCAGCTGCAGAAGTGATCGAGTGAGTAATGCATCACTGACACTGATGTGACCACGGTACCTTTTTATTGCCCCTGTGTTTATTGTTAGTTTTGGGAATGTGTTTTTTTGTTGTGTTTTGCCAGATTTAAAGATTAGTCTTTAAAATACGGTAAAGTATGTGTAGAGCTTTTCTAAAGTGTAGAGCACCAACCTGAGTGAATGTAATATAGCACGGCAGTGGAACGTCTTTATGCATTTAGGATCTACAGCATCTCCCGCTCTTTGTAGATACATTGTATAATATGTGAATATCATATATGTGAATATCATATAATGGTGCCCCTGTTCCTATCACATGCATTTATTTGTGCATGGGCTTGAACAGCTTGTAAACTCTACAGAGAAGAAGAGGAATATGATGCTGTGCACATGGGCATATTAAGGTCATCATGGTTAATGTCAAGCGTGGGTTAAAATGTAGATGTAAGTGGAGAAGTGTTTGAGTGGGGTTTGTCACCTATTACTTCCAACATCATTATCTGACCTCACTATTAATTATGTTGCTGAATGCAGTCATATCCACACAGCGAAGATTTAATATATAATTTAAAGCTTTCCTTCAAGAGTAGAGGCTACAACGGGGGGAAAAGCACCCTGATTTCAGAAGACACAGAGTGGGCCGATATCGAAATCTTTTGCTCGTATGGAGTTTCAGCACAGGAACTGAAGTACACCATTGCTCCTTGCTTTTTGGATCCATTTTGTCCAATAAAAAATAAAGCTGGAGAGTGATAGATAGAGGAACTAGTTAAAGTAGAGAAAGCAGAACAGCTGATGAATCAGTGCAAGCAGAATAATATCAAACTTAGGAATGGAAACTAGTATAAATAGTGAGTAAAAATAAAAAGAAGACTTTTGAGACTATGCTAACATCATATTAATGATAGTGTTCATGTTTAAGAAGGCAATAGCCATAACACTTGGTAAGAAATGCTTTTATTTAATGAACATTCTCTTTCATTAATTAAAAGCATTTCTTACCAAAAGATCACCTCACCCAGCAGGACAATACACACATACAAATGGACGATTTACTAAAACACACCCATGACCACGGTACGAATACACAAAATGACACAACAAACCTAAATAGACTTATCACACAACTAAACTACACAACAACAACAACAACAACAACAGATAAAATCTACAGAGTATCTCTTTCACCAGGGATGTGGTAAACCATGGAAACGTCTGTGCATGGCTGTGCCCAAATCTCCCAAGAGGACAACGCAATCCATGGTTCTTGTAGTTGAATTTAGATGAGTTTATATTTATGTTATATTTCTTTTTTGTCTCCTTACAGTAGCACTGTTCCAAAATGGGTACATTATGCTGTCCACCCTGTGGTAAAAGCACTGGAGAAGTATGTTCCCCAGCCATATGCCGGTGAGATCAGAGGCATGTCTTCATTTTATCAGTCTGACATCTCTGACATTATTCTTCTCAACTTTGCCTACGAAGTTTCAGCGTATGTATTGCACATTCATAACACGTGCACTTTAATGAACCAAATACTTCACATTATGCACCTACAGTACACAGTTTAGAGAACAATTCCACCAAAATCTTTATTTAGTTTCCAGCCAAATTACGATTTTAAGCCACTACATTGTTTTTCTCTGAGTATACCTCAGTCTCTGGACACTTGTTACATGTATGGGGTGGGGGTGTGTGTTTGTGTGCCATATACAATAAACAAACAGGCCAACTCGTAGTCAACAATAAGATGATAAGTGAACACTTCACCTATTAAACCTCTGTTGCTTACCGCCCAATGTGTCCTGACTTTTTCCTTTTCTATAAAATATACAGAGAATATAAAGATGTAGAATATTTGTCTTCTACTTGGGACATTTGACGATCACAGACCACTTTATGTTTGTGGGATAGTTTTTCATTCATTGACTTGATTCCTTTATGTTTTACAGATTTTGTACCAGTATTGTGGCTCAGAGCTCTAAGGGAAATATTTACCATGGTCGAAACCTGGACTATCCCCATGATATCTTGAGAAATCTTACCATAGATATCCTGTTCATCAAAAATGGAAAGGTTAAAGATGGTCATATGTTTGATTTATAGTTCTACATTAGATGATATATATATAATTTCATCTCTTAAATCTTGCATCTCCAAAACAGTAACCTTTCAGCAAAAGGAAAAGAAAAATGTTCTGCTTTTACATAGAAATTATTCATGTAAAAATAATTATTTCTAACAATGTATGTGAGTGCATTTGTTATGAATATTTGGCACAAATTACAGGCAGGTTTCATTTTTTAATACATTTATTAGAAAAGAAAGCCAATAAATAGGTAGATATTCTTTTGCTCTGATAGCAACATTATGACCTTGCATTGACCAAGTAATACTACTAAATTAACCATATCTCTCTGAATTGTCTGTTCCAGGTGGCCTACAGAGGCACTTCGTTTGCTGGTTATGTTGGGCTATGGACTGGACAAAGTGCGAACAAATTCACCGTGACAGGGAACCAGCGAAGTAAGTGCAGTTTCTGACATGACCTCATTACAAATTTTACATTCGCTCATCTAACTGTTTGATTTTCTCTTTACAGGTAAAGGTCACTGGTGGGAAAATGTCATCTCAGCATTTCTTTTGAAGAGTTCTCCTGTTAGCTGGCTGGTGAGAGAGGTAAATAAACCAGTGGTGCTGAAGTTCAAATTATAAGACCACCAGGGCTGACATTAAACAGACATAGGACCAGCAGATATATGCTTTAATAATAGACTTTTACTACAACTGGCATGTGTCTAATATTGCAGTCAAAAAATCAGAAAAATTTAACCAATAGTGCACTGAATTACAATTTTCGACTTTGTCTTTAGCTTAGAATTTCCTTTTATCATACTCTGCATTTCTTGAATTTCCCCTGGGGATCAATAAAGTATCTATCTATCTATCTATCTATCTATCCATCTATCCATCTATCCATCTATCCATCCATCCATCCATCCATCCATCCATCCATCCATCCATCCAAAGTATTAAAGTGTTTCTTTTGTATGATTTGCACTAAAGCATCTGTCTGTGTTTGTGTGTGGAGACTCTTGAGGAGGCGACAGATTTCCATGATGCCGTAATGAAACTTTCCAAGGTGCCCATCATCACTGATGTGTACTACATTGTTGCTGGCGTCCACTCAAAAGAAGGTGTGGTTATCACCAGGGACAGGAGTGGTGCTGCTGATATTTGGGCTCTGGACTGGGTCATGGGACAGTAAGCAATTGCACTTATTATTATTTCTGAATCAGCAATCAAAATTTGTTGTTCTACATGTACATCAATCAGATTCAGGTATAGGTATGGCAGCCTAAAACAATGCTCAAGAAAATGTCCAAAAGCTCATTATATAACTGCTTTGGTGCTTCCTAATATATCTAGGATTTATTAGCACAGGAAATAGTTTTCAGGTGCTTCTGGTCTAATACAGTATGCTAAAGTTTGAAAGTAGGAAGTGTGAGTCATAGCAAAGCAGAACAAGTGCTGAGTCTTTAGAAATCCAAAAGTCAAAATCTGTTAAAGTCTGGAATGAACTAACTACAATGTATATTCCTTTACTTGAACAGAAGCAAATCAGCACCAGCTCTAAACAGCATGTGTAAGAATGGCTGTTTCATTGATGAATGAATGATACTAATATGAGATAATATTTTTGTTTTATTCTAGATGGTACCTTGTTGAGACAAATTATGACCACTGGCTGCCCACACCCAAAAGAGATGACAGAAGGTGTGCACTTTAGTTATTTTAGCTATTAATATATTAAATTAATATGCAATGACTGTATTTCATTATAGTATGTATTTATGTATGTGCTTACACTTTCCTACATTTGCTTGTCTAGAGATGTAGCTATGAAAGCATTGAATGCTACGGGACAAAATAACATAAACTTGCGTTCTCTTTATCAGGTAAAAACTCTCTCTATGTCTTGAGTGTCTTAATCGCAGTGTTCTGCATTAAACCCAAATTATATAGAATGAATACAACCAGCCAGACATTTCTGGCTGTGATATCCATGTTGTTGTTCTGCCCCAAAGAGCATCTGCATTTGGATAACACATCAGTTTTAATTTATTTAAAGGGGCATTGTATGGTTGTGACAACAAAGATCCTCTTGTTTAAATTCTGCTAGAGATCCAAACATGGCACTTGGACAGTGGTTCTTTATCCTCTTGGTCCCTCAAAGGCATTTGTAATTGGAGGACACTGAATCTCCAGCTTGACCATTCAGCCTGGATATATTCAATCAATTATATTTTCATCCTTACCCCATCACCAGAGTTGTTCTTTGTATTAGTGATCAAATAACATAATGGTTAAGTTATTTATTAATGAAGATATATAAAAACAACAAAGTAAGGCTAGTTTTGTATGGTACATATTATACATGTGTGCATTTACCAAGACAAATTCTTTGTATGTACAACATTCTTGGTGAAAAAAAATATTCAGAATCAAAATTAAAATAGAAAATTGTCAGAAAAAGTAACTGACAATTATTATTATTATTATTATTATTATTATTATTATTATTATTATTATTATTATTATTATATTTTAAACCATAATTAAAACCATCAAATGTGGTTATTTTCTATATATTATGGTTGATTTCACAGCACATGTGTGGTTACTGTTGTTTGCTTGTGGGTCTGTTATGTTTTATAGTATTTTATCCTGTGTCATTCCCACAGTGACAAACCTCTTGCTCTCTTCCAGGTTTTATCAGTGGTTCCTGTTTGTAACAGGTGAGATGTGTTTTATTTGTGGGATGTGATCATATAGTAGATGGTCTTTCAGTCACATGATGATGTAAAGTGCCTCACTGGAGCTTTCACTTCCCCTGTGCATCAGCTTCTTTATACATACGAGATTTTCCCCACTTCCTCTTTCAGGACATATTAGCTTCTGAAATGACACTAATAACCTCAAGGATAAGGGACTTGAGAAAAGTTGACAGTTACACAGCTAACAGTCTGTGGAGTCATAGGACAAACCAGCTCAGAGTTCTCTAATAAGTCTTTGTCCCATGACTCATGTAGTGATCTAACTACAAAGAATAAACGTAGATTACTTACCGCTACACTACACTTATTCAGCATATAAAGAAATAAATCAATTACATATAAAAAATAGCTATAAAAGAATAGTATAATATTAATATTTACTGAAGATTAACACTCACTTTTTTCAATTAGCTTTAATAATTTTTTCTCATAGTCTGCATGTTTAAAGATGAATTGCTTACTGTTTGTTATTCTACTTTATTCTAGAACTCTACTGTATTATTTTACTCTAGCTTGTTTCATTTCGTTCTGTATATTTTTAAATTTTTATTTGAGCTGTGGTTCATTGTCATTTAACAAAAAGACAGACTCTCCTATTGTGAACAGGGCTTTTTAGACAAGGGTATAACACTGCTGTGGTGTTTGATCCTTGTGGTACTTTGACAAAAAATGTTAAAGACATTTCATTAATACCCCAGGTATAATATATATACTATGTGCCATTTATGTCTCTTTTCTGTAAATTAATTTGCTATATGTTATTTACAATACAGATGTATCTTTTTAGCAATTAAAAAGAGTAACAACCATTTATAACATGCTATAACAAATTTTAACTCAGAGAAGCAGCATTAATTTATTTGCAAACTTAAATAATATCTGTTGTTAAGATTTTAGGAAATATTTTAATATTGATTTTTAGAAATAGTGCTCAACACAAAGTGTTCAGCAGGAGGTCCTATGTTTACATATGCTACATTATTGCTCTTTAAGTGAACTGTATAAGTATTGAGGTATATTTGAAAGCTTAAATCAATAAACCACATACTAACCTAAATCTTAACTGGTGTCTAGAATCACAATCTATACAACAGTAATGAGTGCAGCTGTCCCGGAGGAATACAGAACTGTGGTTAGAGAGGTGAGAGCATCTATCCCTGTTTGCACACAACACATGTCTCATATAGTTTAAACACTAAACCCAGTAACCAATCTCAAGTGAAGTTTACACCCTGCCTTGGTGTCTCTCAGTTGAAGGAGTAATCTAGTGCAGTGGTTCTCAATTATCAAACCAAAATCTCCAAATACCTCCTCTAAGTCACATCACAGAAAAAAAAAACCTCACAAAACTTTTACAGGGTAAGCATACATATAGGCCTGTCACATTAGCCATTGTTTGTGGTAAATATATTGTCCCAGAACTAATTGCAATAAACCATATTATTGTCATTTTACAACCAACTGTTTATGCCACAGGTAAAATGATAATAAAATGACATATGAATGCAATTACACTCATTTAAAGAGCAATGCATTTTAACAAAAACTTAATCATTGAGATTATCCAGACAGTGGATTTGGAATATCAATATTGTTTAAATATATTCAATAAATAACACATAAATAAAACAAAAGAGCTAGCAGGTAGTGTCACAGTCACACCACTCCAGGGTCCTGGAGGTTGTGGGTTCAAGTCCCGCTCTGGGTGACTGTCTGTGAGGAGTTTGGTGTGTTCTCCCTGTATCTGTATGGACTTCCTCCGGGTGCTCCGGTTTCCTCCCATGGTCCAAAAACACATTGATATGTGGATTGGAGACTCAAAAGTGTCCGTAGGTGTGAGTGTGAGACTGAATGTGTGTGTGTGTGTGTGTGTGTGTGTGTGTGTGTGTGTGTGGCCCTGTGAAAGACTGGTGCCCCCTCCAGGCTGTGTTCCCGCCTTGCACCCATTGATTCCGGGTAGGCTCCAGACCCACCGCGACCCTGAACTGGAAAAGCGGTTACAGACAATGAATGAACAAATGAACAAATCGACATCATGGCCCCAGAACAGAGTGTCCAGAGCAAACCAGAGAACAGAACAGAGCAAGTGGTTAAAATACTGATGGCATTCATTCTTCTGTAAACAAACCAATGATAAGCCATTATTGTGATACGCCTACATAAATATGCACTTACCACTTACTATTTTAGTGAAAAGGCTGAGTCTAGCCAAAGAGACTAGATCAGTGAGCTTTAAACGCAGATCTGGCTGAGCATCCATTTTGTAATGTTATGTTACTTGGTATTTTCACCTCTTTGAAAGTGCTAAACAAAGTTCTTCACTAAATTTTCATCGCTTACCTGCTTTTGCAATCTAGGAGCTGGCAGGGCAAAATGTTTCTTGGGATTTGGAAAATGGGGTGACAATATTCTTTTTTGTAGGTGTGACCACATGGTATATTTATTGACATATGCTCACATGATTCTTTTTCAATGTACAACAGAAATTAATTTTAAACAGAATTAGTACAACTCTGAATCATATTGTGTAATTTACACAAAAAATGGTGTCCCGCCAGTAGTACATGTACAGTTTGAGAATCACTGCTATAGTATTTTTAATCTACTATCCACTGCATCTCTAGGACATTGTCATACTACAATAACTACTGTCATACAATCTATTTACTAGTGTGCACTGTGGTCTCATGAAAAGGATATTAATAGGGAGTTTTTCTGTGCTGCTCTGTGTTGGCTTTAGACTTAATGTAACATTCCTTTGAGGGTTCAATAACATTTGACCATGAGAACATTAGTGTGAACAAGAACTGATGATGGATGATTAGTTCCGGATCACAAACATCATTCCAGCTCCAAATGTATTTTCCGGGAGTGTCACATATTTATACTGCTTCACAGTATAATGCTGAGGCTTTAAGCCCCAGTGAGGTCCTGTTGTCAGTAATCTGTACTTTTTTGCCTCTTCTTGCGAAGTGAGCAGATGATCACTTGTTATGAAATTGAAAGGGAAGTGTGTGACGGCAGTCTTTCGAAACTTGATGACATGCCCTCAGACTTCTTTTTTCATGTTGCCATAGATATACAGCAAACATTTACTCTAGTTTCCCAGTAAAAAAAATCCTCTGTTTTCTCTCTTTTCACAGACATGTGATGAGTCCATTTTTGAGTCCAGTATTATTGACTGACTGAATGGGAAACACTGAACAGGTTTAATTCCCAGCATGATGTTTAAGTTGTACTTTGTGGGGGAAAAAACAGTTCTAATAATTAGTGGCAATTTTACAATGCTATATAGGTGATGTATGCAAGTCCCTCACTGTCACAGTGTCAGTGTGATTTTAACAGATTTTATATTTACTGGAGAATATATTGCAGCAAGGTAAATAAAACTTTGGACCAGCTTTCAGACAGAGTGCCTTACATTTGAGAAGCAGAAACGTAGCATGTGTTTATGTAGTAAACACATATTTAAACTGTGTACACTGATCATGGAACCACAATATACATAAATCTTTATCATTTATTGCATAAATCCTTCCCATATTTGGTGAAGGACAATAAATTTGTACTTTTTTAACCGTGCTGTTCAGTTGTCAATGTGTGTGTATTACTGTTATTATTTTTTTTCTGATTGTTATCTGTGATGCTTTTTACATTGTAATTGTAATGTCTTTGTGTTCCTGAAAAAACACAATATAAAAACATTGTCATATCATTATTATTAACTTTTTTGGGTGGTTGGTGATGAAGGATGATTTTTAGGGGCAGAAATCACAGAATCTTTCTGAAAGTTGAAGCATGTTTACTAGTGTGTTTACTTTTAATAATTCTTCTGTTATACATACCTTCAACTACATGTCCATTATTATCATGAAAGTCATAAAATGTTCAATCCACAGAAAAATATATTAATGTCTTTACAATTTGTGACCACAATTAATGGCACTGTACTTACAGTAGCACATTCTGTTTTATCCTAATCACAAAAATTGATCATGGTGCACCTAGCTAATCACATAAGTCTCTAGTAGTGCCAAAGGCTGCCCTTTAACAGAATGGCATTTCCTATATAAAGCTCAGTGTAGTCGCATCAAGCTATTACCCTAATCCCCTTGGGGCTTGTTTTCTTAATTAAGCTGACTGCTGCGGCTGAAGAAGTACAAGCCACACTACGGGACTGGAGTTGTGTAGAGCCTTAGGAAGAACAACCTGTTTTGTTGTTGTTTAGACATACAGTGGCTAGTAATAAGGACCGTGGATCACCGACAGAGGATATGGGGTTGCCAAGAAGTAAGCAGCCCTCATGTCTTCATGACTCATCTCCAAACGAGTTGTGTTTGTTGTTTTAACCACATTTAGAGATCAATAAGGAATGCATGGCATGCGTACGAGGTAAATATCCAACCTTTCAAGGAATTTCCTTGCTGAGAGGAGACTTCCACCAGGTGAGATTCCTTGTGGATTCTTTGTACTTATTTAAGGCTTTCATGTACAGATTTGAGGTCATATGTATCTGTAGGATGCCTATGAGAACTTAACAGCCTTTCAAACAATAACTACAGTTTTCTTAAAAGAAGCTCAATAGATTACAAGACTAAAATTATAATTATTTTTATAGAATCATATAAATCAAATGGTTTATTATAGTATTAATATACACCATACTAAATCATTTTGTATGGGAGATGTAGTAATTAAATAAACTTACATTTAGTCCAGGAAAATTTGTATAACTAATAATCAGGGTTTCAGGTTTTTTTTTTGTATTTCCACAGGTAAATTATTCTATTCTAACATCACAGCATCAGGGTTTAAATCTAAGAATGGATTTTGTTTTGAATGAATGTGAATCCCTATTCAAAGGATTGTTTTGCAAAGGAGTGTTTTCAAGTGATGTTGTACTGTGACCCCAGTTAAAATGCCATATTTAAAAAAAGACTATACTTCTAAATGTTTTAATAAACATGCGGTTAATTTCCTGCATGTGATACTGGGAAAACTAAAACACATAAGGTGCTGAAATTATAGTTTATTTTACTTTTCCCAATATTTTAAACTCAACTCACTTTAAAAGCAGATTAACCAAAAGCATGCACTAAAATTGCAGGGAAATGGCTTAATGTATTATTATTACATATTTTTGTTTTTTCTAGAGCACCTTTTCACAAACATTTCACCCTCATTATGGACAGGTGTCCTACCCATGATCCCACTGCATCTTTCTACCCCTCCTTGACATGTTACTAAATCTCAACTTCTTTCCCCTGCTTTTGCGAGCTTCCCACCACTGTGTCAATCCACCACACCACCAATCTATATCTGTGAAAGAGTGAAAAACAAAGTGAATATCACATTGTTTTTCACCCCACCGGTATACAGACAATACAATAAACAGTGCTGTGAGGAGGATTGAGGCCAATCAGAGTGTCAACACTGCCCTGTTGCTGAACTGAACTGGGATTAAACTGGCTCCTGGATCTGAAAGCACACCAGAACAACATGACATTAACTTTGTCTGCCATTTCTCGCAACAAACATATTTAGCTATGGCAATGAACCGAAATATATTAGTATTGATTGTACAAAATGTAAAGAAATAACATTAATGATTTATGGTATTAAATAATGATTATTTGTAATATATTTTGTGGCTAAGTCCTCATGCTTTGCAATGTTTAGGTCTTTTTTATATAATGAAATTTAATGCTTCACTTTACAGGAGAAGATATGGGCTGTGGCGTCACAAAAGGAAGTAACTTCCATAAAAGATATGACAAAGGTAACAACACCAGTAGCATATTTCAGGTTACAGCCTGTAAATGTCCCTTAACATTGTGTGTGTGTGTATTTACACATACAGTTATGAGTGTATGAATAAGTCAAATATTAAATATGATCCTAGATTTGTCCTCTGTTAAGATTCAGATAGTAGCACATGCTGCTTTTGGCCCAGTGCAGTTTTTAGAACTAGCGAAATAGATAGGTTAGATGCATTTAAGTGTGTTAAACATTATAATGGTATAGCCAGATTTATGTAGTTTTTATCATATAATGTCCAAGCTACTTTTATATGTTGTAGCTAAAAATGAATTTTGATTAATCACGTTTTCCTCCTCCTCATGCATACGTGTAGCTGCTATAAGTAAGCAATTTCTATCTATTTGCCTCCACTTGTTTTTTTTACCCTCACTTGTAGCAGCCTAGACTAATTAGAGTCTAAGCATTGACCTCCAGAAGCCTTTTTCTTGGCCTTCGCAGCTACCCCTGGACAAACTAGGACATGGCCTACTGTTGGACTTGGCTAGCCTTTTGTGATTGGTCAAGATGTTGTTATGGGCTACACTCTGTGAGCCTGAATCTGATTAGTGGGTCAATAATTTTTAGCCTGTAAGTGAGACTGGGTCACATCAGAGACATTATAAAGGAGGGACTACTCACTAATTGACAGCTGAATTCTGGGAAATAGAAAGTCTATTTTTAGATAAACTGTATATAATATTTACAGCAAAAGTCCAGCCTTGTTGAGGTCCTGACCTGCAGTATGTTCTTTAGACTGTTGAAAGAAAATGTAGCTACATTCTAATGATAAAAATAAACAAAATACTCAATTTGACCTAAAGTGAGCATAATGCATCAATCCACATGTACTGTAGTCACTCTAATATGATCACAATTAATACTTTATTATGAACAATTCTGAATTCACTGTTCCATTCTCCCTGAAGCGATCAGAGCGGCGGTTCTGATTCAGCGCTGGTACCGGCAGTATGTGGCTCGCATGGAGTTGAGGCGCAGATACACTTGGAATATTTTCCAGTCCATAGAGTATGCCGGGCAGCAGGACCAGATCAAAGTAAACAATCATGTGCCTGTATTAAATTAAACCGATTTTATGGTAGATAGATGGGTAGGCATAGTGTATGTGAAATGTATTGTAAATTAGCTTAGCCAGTATTAGCAATCAGGAAAAAAAATAACATTTTTCTTCTCTCTCTTCACAGTTGTATAATTTTCTGGGTTACCTTGTAGACAACTTCACACCCTCCAGCAGTGAACGTAAGATCCCCTGCTGTGCAGGCCTTGAAATCTTGTAGCCTTTAGTGAAGTGGTCTTTAGTGTCATTCAGTATAAATGGTATAAATTCCAACAATATGTCATTTTCATTTGCAAAATGTTGTGACTCTTCAAAATATAAACAAGAATTAAAAACCAGTCAAATGGTTACAATTAAATTACAATTAAAGTACAATTAAATTAACTCCTTAATTTAAATGAAAATAGTGAAAAGACAAAATTTGAAATGTTGAAATATGGTGCATATTTACCACTGTGTTGCATCACCTCTGCAAATGTTTGGGAACTGAGGAGGTAAATTGCTATACTATATATAAGTGATATAATTACCCTTTCTTAGTTGTTATAGGATTTCAGCTGCTCAGTAATTGGTTCTACTGTGGTTATAGTGTTATTTCAAAATGCACCAATCGTTTCCGGTGAGTGACAGGTCTGGTCTAGTTTAGACTCTTATTAAGCCGTATTGCATGCAGAATGTGGATTGGCAGCATCCATTACAGGCAACTGTAACTGTACAGGGAGACCGAGTTTGAAAACCTTTCCATTTGTAAGCTAATGTTATATGTACCACTCCCTAGGAAACCTGATTTCTCACATCTTCAGGGAAAATGAGGTGTGCCGGGACACAGAGTGGGAGAGATACTTCAACTACAGGAATATAGAGGTGCCAGAAATCTACTCAGGTCCTCGGCTAAGCTTTCCAATGGACGCAGGTCAAGCTGCTGATCTTGTAGAGGCCTTCAGAAACAAACAAGTAGGTGCTTAAACTAAAAGATTTGTTTTCAGACTTAGTATGTAACTTTTCTCTCATAGACAAAATGACAATAGACCATGCCTCAGAAAAACACAGACTATCCATTTACTGGCATTGCTTTCTTTGCTGATCCAGTTGTTTAGTCATGCACACATTTACAGAACTGGATGGAGCTCCATTTCTCCAGTGTACAAAATTCGTCAGCTCTAGAAAATTGTATTCTCTGGAGTCATGATGCTCCCACCAGTAACTTTGAGCTGAGGTTGTGTGGCAACTAACCATCTGACAACAGTACCTTATTTTGCCAGTGTTTATGTGGCTCAAAGCAACCTGATCCTCCCAGCAGTTTTTCAATTTCTGGTGTAGACCTCCTCAGAAGAGTGAAAACTGTTACAGTTTTAATGGGCAACCAACTACCTACTAACTATAACTACCTTCAGAAGAACCATTGCATGAACAGATGTCTAAAATCTAGTGCGTTTATCTTTTTGAGTGTCTGTTTTTTCTTCTTACCGAGCAGCAGCTCCATTCCCGTTATGTTCTTCAACTTCTTGTTGAAACGTGGAAGTTGCTCAGAGTTTTGCCAAATATCAACCGAATCTCCACTTGCCATAGCAAAGAAATTACAATTTGTGGTAAGTACTTTTATTCAAGTAGATATTGATTCGATATCATGTTCTTGCACTCCAGCATCATAAAAATTCATTCTAATTTTAGGTGACTTACACGGACAGTTAGAAGACTTGCTACTAATATTTTACAAGGTAAGATCTGTGTCCTTTTTCTTCAGTTGGTTATTTGCCATTTAATTTCAGTCTGTTTTGTCTTCCAAAATACAAGGGTACATTTACTGTATATTTTTTTAAGACTTCTGTAGAGAAAAAGGAAGAATTAATTTAATGCTTTAGTCATGTGGTTTCTTTCACAACTACTGTGAGAACAGAGCATATCACATCAAACCAAACTGAAATTACTTAAGCTGTATAAAGCTAATGTAAAACAAAGCGCCTGTGTTCAAACCTTTTTTTTTTTTTTTTTTTTTTTTGACCAGATAAAGGTGTGGGACTGGGAATGTGATTTATAATACTGATTATTATGTTTTTTGTAAATATGTAGAATGGGATGCCATCACTGGAAAAGGCTTATGTTTTCAATGGAGATTTTGTGGACAGAGGCAAGGACTCCATTGAGATTCTGCTCATTTTATTTGCCTTTTTATTGGTGTATCCTGGGGAAGTTCACCTTAATCGAGGAAATCATGAAGATCACATAATAAACCTGAGGTATTTAAAAATTAACAGAAATATATATTCTAGAAATATATTGCATAGTACTGAGCAATGCAGCACTACTGCATACCATTATTTTGGTACTTTCTGGTGTTTTGTGAGTTGGGGTGGTGTTTGCAATACAACATCAGGACCTGACTGTGGTTGAATGTAAACACAGAAAGTCCACACAGCAATGTTTGGATTTTCCAGAAAAGTACAGGCTACTATTTGCAGGAAAGGGAAACAAACACAGATATATAATATATTTAACGACATTGTATTAATACATTCCTATATACAGTGTAGGCGCAGTGCTCTAAATATATCTCTGCTTCTATTTAAAGGTATGGTTTCACCAAAGAAGTGCTGGGCAAGTACAAGGTAAGCCTTTTATCAGCTTTACAGCACTTTCTTACATACCTAATTATTCTTCAGCTTAGGATTCGCTTATAGGTTGTTTACATTTGTACGTGAGCACCTGATATGACCCTTATGTAAAGATAAAAGAGATTCCACTGCTCTTTCTCAAAAACAGCTCACGCAAACTGCAAGCAGCACCCTCTAGTGGCAGGAGGGGTCTGTAGGTACAAAGATGAATTTTTATTCAGAATTTTTATTACTACATTGGCACTATTATGAGCTAACTATATTCCATGTGTCTGTCTAGGAAAACCTAAAAGGTAATACATTTCATTTTAACCAGGCAAACTCATGTTTTTTTCACAGTAAATGCAGGTCAGTCTGACACTAAGAGGATTACATTGTCATTATAGTGCTATGGCCCAGAGAATCAGTCGTCTTTAGTTCCATCAGTATTGACTGTTACTTAGGCTTTAAATAAACACAGTGACACAGTTGTTGACTAAAGTGTTATTCTCATTAAGGGGTCTGGTGAATGCCACGGCACAGCAGCAGCATCAGACTTAGCTGATGCTGAAAAACTGAGAGTAACTCTCATTTGAGACATTCTTCTGCCATTTTAAGAATAATTTCATACATGTACCTGCCAGTGAAAACAATTCAGAACATTAACCATACATGATATTTATTTGTCTAAAGAGACAAATAATGAGATAATGTGATATTTTATTCTTGTGACAATAATCTTAATATTTAATTTAAAGCATTAATTCCAGTGTAAACAAAGATAAGACTTTTTTCCTTTTTCCATTCAAGTTTATTTTACATACGTTTTGTTTCTAATGTCCAGGCAAACCTCTCTAGGTCAAATAAAGATGGTAGAAATCAGAGTGACTCAGTCTAGAGATTAGGGGCAGATTTACTCAATCCCCATCCAAATAATGTTAAACAAGTAGGTCCTGGAGGACTTTTCTGAAAAACTGTTGCTATAAAAGAAACATGACTAATAAAGAGGATTTTTCTGCACATGTATTTTTGAATGAAATGCTTATTTGTACAGGGCCTACAACAAGTCACACAACCTGTGTGTAGTCCACCTGTGTAGTCAAGCTGTGTGTAGTGAAGAAGCAAGGTTCAAACATGCAGAAAATGAAAGAAGCATAGTTGTATTTGACTGCAATTATAATTTAATTCTACATTTAATTCTACGATTTTTTCACTTCTTGCTAGATTCTGTGAATGAAATACATTAGAAGTTGCCAGCACAAGCAATTTTTAAACTGTAAAGATTCTGAGCAGGCTTAGCTGGCCATGATTTTGAACAGTCCATCCACATAAGGAGTTAAATTACAATAGAGTGCATAAACACCTCATTGCAAGTCACATTAAAGGCACATAGCTCAGCAGTATAAAAACCATAGGCACTGATTTAAAGAACATGATCAGTTTCTGAGGACTATTTGTGTTTATTTATGTATTTATTTTAGATGCACGGGAAAAAAATCTTGAAGTTGCTGCAGAAGATCTTCAGCTGGTTGCCACTGGCTACGGTGATTGATCAGAAAGTCTTGATAGTGCACGGAGGGATTTCAGACACCACTGACCTAGCCCTGGTGGCCAGAGTAGACAGACACAGAGTGAGTACACAAACAAACCCAATTAATCCATAGATTTCATTCTTCAACAGACATCAGCCCTTGGGAAAATCCTGTAATCTGATGCAGATAAAATACAGAAAAACAAAACAAATACAAATAAACCAAAATAAAAAATCTGCTATTTATAAAATATCGAGTGTGCAAAATCATTTACAGATCCTTCTTACTTTTTTCAAATTTCACAAATCACGTTTTATTAATATACATTTATTTAATATTTGATGAATATGTTTGTAATGATATATTTATATATGCTTTCATAATTTATGCTTATGTTTTGGAAAGTGCTAAAAATCTGGTGGGTTTTCTTCTTCTTCTCCAGTATGTGTCTGCTCTAAGGCCTCCAAAGAAGAGGATTAGCTACTCTGCCCGGACTTCAATAGACTCTGAGATGGATGAGGATTTGTCCGGCTCTAGATACAGTATACTGAACAGGAGACGGGCTTCTATGACTTATTACAGGCAATTTCCTTCCCGAGAAAGCTTTCAGCGCCGCTCCCTGCAGGACTTCTCGGCCACTGTGGCCCGGACCATGGAGGAGGAGCTGGAGATCCGTCGCAGACAGGCAGCTCTGGCTCGTCCTTGGTTCAGTCTCTCCTACAAACATCTCAGTACATCCATGTCGTCTGGATCCGACTCAGACTCTGTGGAGGCCTTTGACAACATTAACAATGAATGGAAACAGGTGGGCTGTTTGCTTAAGACCGCTTCTTTGTTGTGTTTAGGTTTGTTATATTTTATAGGAGACTGAACTGTGTTAAAATCCATGTTTGTTTGACTATTCTGCATTAGGCCTACATTTTCTCTCAGATTTTGACCTGTCAAATTGTATTTTATGGTCAGATTCTGGACTTGCTGTGGAGTGACCCCATGATGCCAGATGGCTGCATCCCCAATGAAGTCCGCGGTGGCGGCTGTTACTGGGGTCCTAATGTGACTGAGGAGTTTTTAAATAGACACAACCTGCAGCTTATAATCCGCTCCCATGAATGCAAACAAGATGGATATGAGTTCTGTCACAACCGCAAAGTAAACCTAATCTCCAGTTAAATCCACCATTAACGTACCTAGCCCCATTTGTTTCACGTGGAAGGCATGATGTCATGCAATGCTGTGATTCTAAACCAGAGGGGTTAATTCATTGAACAGTAGAAATAGGAGTCAGTGACAACAAGAGCATGTTGACATTTTGTAATATTCATTCATTATCTGTAGGCGCTTATCCAGTTCAGGGTCAGGGTGGGTCCAGAACCTACCTGGAATTCATTGGGCGCAAGGCGGGAATACACCCTGGAGGGGGCGCCAGTCCTTCACAGGGCAACACACACACACACACACATTCACTCACACCTACAGACACTTTTGAGTCGCCAATCCATCTACCAACGTGTGTTTTGGACTGTGGGAGGAAACCGGAGCACCCGGAGGAAACCCACGCGGACACGGGGTGAACACACCAACTCCTCACAGTCAATCACCCGGAGCGGGAATCGAACCCACACTCCTCCAGGTCCCTGGAGCTGTGTGACTGCGACACTACCTGCTGCACCACCGTGACGCCCCATTTTGTAATAATCTTTCCTTATTTATATCTCTAAAATAGGTTAAAAAAAAAAGCATAAAAAATGCAAAAAAATACAGACATACAGACTCGCTTCTCACATGTAACTCTAGTGTCCAGTGATTGCAGGTAGGTTCTGGACCCACTGTACCATGAACTGGATAAGCAGTAACAGACCATGAATGGATGAAAATCTGTATCTCTAGTTTCACTTAGATAATGCTGTGTTTGCAGGTCCTCACCATTTTTTCTGCCTCTAACTACTATGAAGTGGGCAGTAACAGGGGGGCGTTCCTGAGGCTTGGTCCAGATTTAGTGCCTTATTTCATCCAGTTCCAGGCCAATAGTATGACCCGGGAAATGAGTGTCAGACAAAGGTAATCAGAGCTGGGTTTTTTAAATAGCACATGTTTAAAGCACAATCAGATTATGATTTAAGTTTTATTAAGATTTCTAATTGTTTTTAAGTTTTCAACCTTACTTGCATCCATATACATTTCTGTATATTGTATCGCATTCCATATCTTCAGAATTTGTTAACTGATTATTTATTTGGTCAGACCAGATGGAAAGGAAAGGAGACTTAAGTCTCTAATAATAATTCCTCAGATATTTCTCCTTAGAAATAGAGACCAGGAATCTCCCGTGATTCATCTTGAATTTTAGTGGCATAGCCTCCATTAAACTGCACTTTAGTCTCAGTACATTTTCATACTTTTGACCAATTAACTTTTCTTTTGGGACATTTTCTTGTTTTAATAAAACCAGAACATTTCATTTTGTTTAATGGTAAAAAAGCTTTCATTAGCTGTTGTCCATAAAACTGGCTTTTAAACTGTAAGCGTTTTTCAGTGTTTAGTAGCTAGGCTCTGCTTCTCACAACAATAGAGTGAAGCTTTTCCACTTCTGTACTGCAGGTGGTGATCTACTGTCATTGATTTTTCACTTTGAGGTGTGCCATGTGTTACATTCTCACAGCAGAAAAGAGATTAAATAAAACCTTAAACTTACATTTGTCATTGTTTAAAGCAGGGGAGTTCTAATTTGCCTTAAATTAAAGTTAATAAATTAAAGTTTATTGTGGCACTGATTAAGAATTTGCTCATTGACTTTGTTCCATCATTTTGTTTCTGTTTAGCGTCAGACGGACGGAGCACTTGGCTCTTAAAGTTCTGAGAGAACAGCTGTTTGCGCACAAGTCAGACCTCATCTGTGCCTTTCAGGAATATGACAAGGAGAACAAAGGTGCAGTACACAAACTCTTAATCAGAAGGGCATATCCTCCCAAAATGATTTAACTATGTTTTTATGTCTAAACCTGTTAATGTTATAGCCTTCTTAAATACAAATATTGTTCAGTCTTTTATTTTTTTTTCTTTCACATAAATATAGTGATAATTTGTTTTTATGTCTGTGCTCTCTATGCTGTTTAAATTGATTTGTACACACCCTACACACATGTTTATCTGGATGAGTTATATTTAACCTTTCACTTAAGTTAATTTTTCTTGCAAACTGTGTAATTGGACTGTGACATGATTATTTATATTCTGGCCCTGTACTCCAGCATAGTAGATCTTAAAGTAACCTGTGATACTGCTAAAATGTGGAATGTCAATTTCTACGTGAAAGTTTATACTATACATCCACATCAGATGAACCATGTAAAAATTGTTTTCCTTTCCTTTAAAGTCCTCTAAATGCATGGGAAATGTAGCTGAACTGCTGACTTGTTAAGGGTTGTGGCCAGTTGCAATTCAGTGATTTATTTAACAGAGATCTAATAAAACATCTAGAACTGTTTCTAGGGGAGGCATTTGTCTCTAAAGTCTGTTTTTTAGCCTGAGAACCAAACGCTGCCGGTAAAGAGACATGGCCAAAACATTAATTAATTTATTCATTGTCTATAACCGCTTATCCAGTTCAGGGACGTGGTGGGTCCTGGAATCATTGGGCGCAAGGCAGGGACACACCCTGGAGGGGGCATCAGTCCTTCACAGGGTGACACACACTCACACCTCTGGACACTTTTGAGACGCCAGTCCACCTACCAACATGTGTTTTTTGACATGCTGCAACTCTGTGTTGAGCTGCTCATGAGCAATAAGTTGAAAAAGGAGAGATGAGAAGAAACATTTTGTTTTAAAAAATGGAAATTTCACAATCATTCATTCATTGAATTTTACATGACGTTTGAAGTCAAAACAACAAAAATGTATCGCTGTTAATTTATTTACTGGTTGAATGATATCTCTATCAAAAGTCAACATTGTGTAACAGACACCTCTTCTGCACATGCACTGCTCCACTGTCTCCTTGATCTACTGTTATATAAGGAGAAGCAGGGGACAATGATTTCAGAACCTTGTGGAATTCAGAAGATTTTTTTTACCATTTCATTAGCTGCTTTAATCTCAATCTGTGCTTTTGCCTTGGCAGCCTAAGAGGATCTAAAACAGAGCCAAATCCTGTGAAGGATGGAATTACACTTTCAGAGTCAAATCCACAATAGCAGTGGACTCTAATTGACTATTATATTGATATAAATCCTGCTGTAATCCAAAGATTGTTATATCTTTGGGAACCAAACAACAGAACTCTTTTGTCCTGTGTGTCCAATCTCAGGCCTCATCTCTCTGAATGACTGGGGCAGTGCCGTGGGTCAGGTTCTTCATCTGGACTTGCCATGGAGGATGCTAAGCACTCAGCTCATCACCACCACCGCTGACGACATGCTGGACTACCACAACTGGATCCGAAATCTTGCCATAAACGAGCCCAGCTGTGAGGTACACTGATGCTTACAGGGGTGCTTTGATAAAGCTGACATGTTCAGTCTCAGTACTTGATTCTGCTTGCATTCAGTGTTGCACAGTAACAGAGTACACTGTAAAAAACATTCCCTATATATTTCTACATGAAAATCAAATACAACATATGTAAGTATCAATATCTTCAAGTCTACACAGCTGATATAGTGACATTGTCATATCTCACTGCATTGAACAAATGGCTCTTATAAAAATACACTCTAAAGTTTGTAAATAAAAGGATTAAAAATGTAATGAAAAGAAAATCAGGAGTTGGTTAAAAATATCTGTTCTTTCATTAGCTAGGAATGAGAGGGCTCAGGGACTGTTCTGATGGGCCCTATTTTGGACACCCTTGATCTATAGCCTTGATAAGTAATTGAGCTACCCAAACATTGCTGTTCAAGCAGGGAGTTTGTCTTCTCTGGCAAACCTCTGCTTTCGCTATCATTTTTCTCAGAGAAAGAAAACACAAAACGACAAGGGATCTTCAGAGAAAAAGTCAAAACAATATATCAGGGAAGCCAGTGTGCTTAATTGCACTGCTTCTGCTGCAAGACCAAGCACCTCAGGGACAGTCTCACAATGAGTCTCATTTTCTGACCATAAATAATACACATGCAGAAATGTGGACTGTCACATTGTTCTTCATGCTGTGTTTAGTGTATAATCTTCCTGTTCATTTGTTGTGTGCAGCACATTGAGCAGAAGTTGCTGGAGACGCTTTACAGACACCGCTCTACTCTGGAGACCATCTTCAGAATAGTAGACACAGACAACTCAGGTATGTAAGCAGAGTCTGATCTATTAACAGTGAAGACATTAACTTTGGACAGATATGAAGACCAGTTAATTTTTTAGCTTCAGAAGAGTATATAAAGAGTATATTCAGTATATTCTTCCTCCATTAACCTCAGTGGCCTCAGTGGCCATTAAAATACTTTGAGTTCAATAGGGAAAAAAGGAAAATAATGAAATAAATTGAATTTAACTTAAATTCTGAGAAATGCAACAACTTAAAGTTCAATCACAAACCATCAACAGAAACATCTTAGAGGTGCTGGCTCCAAACCTTATCTAGCATATCACGGACCCTGACTTTAAATGGATCTATGTCAGCATTCTTGGCTGTATTTGCTTTCTTTGATGATCTTGTATTTTCACCCCAGGTGTCATCTCTTTCGAGGACTTCCGTCAGACATGGAAATTGCTCAGCGTCTATTTGAAAATGGAGATTTCTGAAGAAGCCATCAATGACTTGGTGGTCAGCACTGACACAAACAAAGATGGAAGCATAGACATTGATGAGTTCATGGAGTCCTTTCGCCTGGTTGACAAGAACATGCTGGAAAGGGGCAAAAGCCTATTCATGCACAGGTCAGAGGGCCAGGATGAACCACAGAAAGAAAACCCTCCACAGACTGAAGAAAAAGAAGGTGGACTTCTGCCTCCACAACAGTAAATTACGGTGTGGTATAGATGGTTTAACTGTTCCCAATGGAGTTATCTGAGTCCGTTAAAAGTAATTTTGAGTTGTACGCTTGATACTCAAAAGTAATGGAGTGGATCTTCAAGGGATTCATAGAATGGATTTCCATAGGGTAGTGCTCCGATTGAGATTCAAGGTCACAAGGCTTGGAAGAGTCAGTGAGTTCATGACCGAGAGTCGTGGACGCTTTCTCTGATAGGACTGTTCCAACAATCTGAAGCCAGCCGGGTTTATGGATAATCCTTCTTACACGGAATATTTGATGCTTGGGGCACCATGAAAAATGCCTGCAGTCCTAAAGTCTGGATCTTTTTTTTTTTTTTTTGGAAATACTGTGGGATCTTTGATTCTCAGAGAGCTCAGTGTCAAAGAAAAACTGCAAAGACTATCAACACCTTACTTCCACAAAACCAGTTCTTTACAAACATCAGAATACACTTTTATATATTTTATTTCCCATGAAAGAGGAAATGAAATACAAGACATCATTTTTCAGTGTCAGAAAAATAAATTATTTAACAAATATCTTTGGCACTTTAATACAAATACAAATTTAAGTCTGTCAGTACTATTGCTATAATTAACAGCTGTAATCCCCAAAATTCTTGGCGCTGACATTATGCTTTATTTCAAAGAGACACTAACAGTCATAGAAGCACATACCCAAAACACACCTTAACAGCCATTTACATAAAGGAATAGTCTACAGGCAATAAGCAAAAAACAACCAACAAACAAAACAATCATGTGTTTTTGATGTAAATTTCTTAAAGAAACGTAAATTGTTAAATAAACCTAACTGCCACACAAGTCCAGTTTAATTAGACAATCACATAAAAGAAAATGGATTGTTTTCCAGTACAATGCATTCATTCATTCATTTATTCATTGTCTGTAAACACTTATCCTGGAGGGGGCACCAGTGATTCACAGGGCGACACACACTCACACCTATTGACACATTTGGGTCACCAATCCACCATCCAACGTGTGTTTTTGGACTGTGGGAGGAAACCGGAGCACCCGGAGGAAACCCAAGCGGGTACAGGAAGAACACACCAAACTCCTCACAGACAGTCACCCAGAGCGGGAATTGAACCCACAACCTCAAGGACCCTGGAGCTGTGTGACTGCAACACTACCTGCTATATTTAATAATAATAATAATAATAATAATCAATTAAATTTATATAGCGCCTTTCACAATGTAGCTGTTAATGACTCTTGTGACACTGAAAAAATATAACTTTTCACATTTTGACCAGAAAATAACTAAATGAGTGTGGTGTACTCTATTACTTGACAATCTCAGATAGTATTATAGTATTTTTAAGATGAGGAAGAGATTGCTCTACAGATCTCTAGAGAAAGTTTCAATGGATGACAAATTTGAAAGCAACCACAATGTTTTACTGCATAGGTATTGTGTACAGTACATGTCGATAATAGTAAGCATATATTTTTGATTGCTTATTAAACATGCTTTCATACTTACTGATAGGTCTGGATTTTCACTGCATGTGATTTACAGAAGGGTGTCCTTTTAGGAATACAACTTTCACTCGTGATTGCACTGGGCTGAAGCAGGGAGACTTTTTCAAAGCATTACAAATGCATAGCATCTTTATATAAGCAGGCATGCAATTTCAGTATAAAAATTAAATAACACCCTGTGTTGTCAGAGTTAATACACCTGAGGTGCTACTTTGTTTTGCTGGATAGTGTTAAGATTGTGCTGAATGCAGGGTACACTGCTGAGTCAATCAGAATGCCTACCTCTGAGAAATGTTTACAGTAGGTAGGGTTATTTCTTTTGAAGTTATTCGGCAGTTTGCAGCAAAACAAATACATTGGAAGACTTCTGGTTTCTTTTGTGGAGCAGGCTATGCTTTGATTTTACACTAAATACATCATAGTGTGGTTTAACGCCATCACTGTCTCATTTAAAGCAGCTCAGTTGCTCTTGTGTCCAGCAGGTTGTGCTGACGCTGTAGCTACAGTATTAGAACAGGACAAAAACACTTTTGGAGGCCTAACAACCGTGTTATATTAATTGAAAGCGTGTTTATTATTACAAATGATATGTCTTGAGTAAAACGCTTGCAAAGCATCCCTCATAGTCTAAAATAAATGGTTGTAATAATATTCTGACAATCTCAAAATATTAACTATGGGCAATATGGGGGATTGAAGATGTTTTTACTTGCTTTTATCATTTAATTTCTGAGTTTGAGCTACAAGTTACCCAGTGCACTTCCTGATAATTAGACTTGATTAATTAAGCAAACAGTTATTGAAAAATATAAGACATTTTTATCAGCTGGTTCATAACCATACCTTCATCTTTATCTCAAGGTATCATGCATCCTATTTACACTGACTCAGGATATGTGTCCTTCCTAAGGGAGGTTACTTTGGGCTAATATGGGAAATTGTTTGTGCATTCATGATTAGAGCATCGTGAGGTCAAGTGTAAAGGCCAAATGGATAGCATGCAAAATTTAAAGCTGGACATAAACTTCTCAAGGCTCTAAGAAAGGCACATAAGTCTTTGGCGTTCAAAGAATTGTAAAAAGAACAGGAACTTAACCTGTTTTTAAATGCATGTCGGATATGTTCTGAATTAAGGGGTTGAACTAGAGTGGATTCTTGGAGGGCCAGCCCCAAATTTGTGCTGTTTGTCATTGTGTGCCACAATAACAACCTGTCTGAGAATGTGGGTGTTCAGCCTGCTCCGGGTTGTATTCTGACATTTTTAGTTGGCAGTGTGTAGGTGGGGGGAAAAGCCTGAACAAGTTCAGAAAGATAGAGGTCACTTGTTCTAACACGTCTAAAGGCCATGAGATTCTCGTTTATCCTTGAGGAATCTCAAGGTCTTTGTCATATAGAGGCCATCATAGCGTAATGTACTGTACTTGCATTTCCTGGCAGTACTTTTGAATTTTATGAGGATCTGTATTTTTTATAACATCTAAAGTACTCATAAAACTAAGCCACCATTACCTGAACCACTTTTGATGTACTGGCTTCATATTAATTAATCTGTTGAAAGAGACAATTATGGTGTTAGCAGGGGAAAAAAAACACACCCAGATATTTTGCAGTGATTGCAACTTCTTTATTTAAATTTTTTTGCAAATAACACTAAAAATGTTTACAAAAAGCACTGTAGAAACATTTGTGCAGTGTAAATTATCAAAACTAAAACTGAATATTACTTTGTAATGGTTTTGCACCTAACATGATGACATGAGGATTGTCATATTCAGCAGCAAAAAACTCAATGTGTCTCTGAGGTGAACGTGAAAAAGATGAAATTCTCATTAAAGAGCGTCAGGAATGTGAACTGAAATGTGGTGGGAACAACTGCTGCACTGCTTGCACATGTTACTAAAGCAAATTCAATAAACCAGGATGATATGGCACTAGAAGTTCATCCCTGAAGGAGGGCGTCATTCATCTAAGAAAATAATAATGAAGGAAAAAGTTTTGATTGCATTAAAAATGTCCCTTGTACCCAACGTGGCACAGTGGCAATCGCCCTAAACAAACAAAAGAATTCTCAAAGATACTCAGCCTTCCTACGGCAGGCCACATCAGACAAAAACAGTGTGGCGGCTTCTTGAGAAACTTGTAGCACAGGAGGTCATTACACAGAGTTAGCTCACACCCCACAGATAAATCACAAGTCTTTCTCAGTCAATGCCACAGAACATATGATCCATATACACACTGCTTCAAATCACTGATGTGGGACCAACGCATACTCATAACCACTTTATAAATCCGTAGGGGGGGGGGGGGGGGGGTATAAAGAAAAGTTAGAAACAGAGGATCCCAGCAGAGATATTACAAAATTATTTATAAAATACAGAAATTAACAGAACTGAAATAAAATACCTTACAAAGTCCAGTTAATGTACATAGCATTGAACATGTGGATACATAAATATTTGTCCCAATACAAAATTTATTTTTTTATATAAAATTTCCTTTTATACAATGTATTGCTGTGTCAATACATAATACTGAGTGTTCTAGCACATTGTGGCAACCCTTGATATTGAAAGCTGTATGGTGTAATAAAGGCTTCTCTCGAAAATACTTATCTAATTGTTTAAATCACTTGGTTGCCTTTTGCCCTTGTTGGTGATGATCTTGGGTTGTGACATCGCTATCGTAAAGTGGGGAAATTGATGGCACTATAGCAGTATCTGTGTAAGTAAACAAACCAGGCGAATCAGTCTATAAGGTTATCTTTGGTTGAGCACATGGGAATGAACTGATGAGAAGGACTCTGGGCTCAAAAGTACACTACATGGATTCCGCCAACCGTGCGGAAATGGCTCAGGTTGTAGATCTTAAAAATTCAAGTCAGTACAAGTGGCACATTTCACTTTGCGATAAGGTGAACCGGTGGAGTTTACCACAGTCTTGGTTTGCGTTTAACGATGAGCAAAGGGCAGTGTTGTAAATCAGTGTACTACCGCATGTGCTGACTACAAAGAGACATGCTACCGACCGTTATAGACTACTAGGAACAAAGTGGCATTGGTCTTGTAATATAGTGAAAGCTTTTGTTCATTTACCAACTACATCCTTAACGACAGTGTATGCACACTGCTTTTCTAGTTCAAATTTTGCTCCAACACTTAGATAGAAATTTAAACATAATATAAAACAAACTTCAGAAGAGTTTGCCCCAGTACTTGATGGCCATCACAGCCAAAGTAACAGACAGCCATGTGAATAGAATGTAACATATACATATTTTTGTATATTTTGTGATGGCACTGCTGCTTGGCATGGTATGTTGCCCGATACCAAACAAAGCACGTAAATGGCTATGAAATGTTCATGGGTTTATGGCATCTGTTAGCAGCAAAAACAAAATGCATAGAATAAAGAAAACCCCAGTAGATTTGAGTGCCAAGAGAAGCAAGAAACAAAACTAGCAAACAACTAAATATGAATAGGCAACCACAAAAATTTGGACATACTTCTGAAATGAGGACCAATGCATGGACTTACAAATAACAAAAAATGTGCACAAACTTTTTTTGTGAAAAGTGCAGATTTTTTCCCCCATATGTTGATGTCTATGGCCTTAATTCACTTTTGAGGTGCCTTAGCTGAAGGCTCTGAAAATCATGGACTGAAACAGAAAAAAAATAAAATAAAATAAACAGAACACAATGGAAAACAGTGATTCAAGTGTCAAGTTTGTTAAGGGTTGTAATTTGCCCACTGGCTTACAACGTTAATGCACAGAAGCATGCAACTCTAATTATAATTGCCCAAATTCTGCTCTCCTCAGCCTTCATCGAAGACACTAAGATAAAATGCTGCAAACAAACTCCCAAAACAAGAGCTTGACCATGTTGTGCTTTCTCCAAGTTGCAGAATATATGTCAGTGCCTGCTGTATTCATAACATAAGGGCTTAAAGTCAATGATCTGCAGTCAATGAGTTGTTTTAACAGGCTTGTTCAAAAGTGGTCTGACAATTTTACTACAGTGCTATTGAGCCCTTTTTCAAATGTTGCCATGGCCATGCAGCAAACTCGTGTATGTGTAAGGCAAGGAATAGGTTCAAGTCTCACTTGTGCATTTTGTAAGCCTTTTCTCCCCATTTAGGGGATCAAAAGATATTTTACAGCACGAGGAGACCCTCAGAACCCCTTAAAGGTTGAAAGAGCGAGTGTTACTTAACAATCCTGGCACCTACTTGGAACTTGAGGGCATTCAGCCAGTGTCTGGCATCCAATACCTTCAAAAGATGTCAGAGGGGGGAAGTTTGATAAAGACCTTTAAAATCGCTAGTGTTCCACTGCATCAAGCTTAAGAGTGCACGTGCCCCTCCAAAGCATTTCACAGCAGTGTGGCTATCACATATTCAAACACAAAACACAAAGACACATTCACCCCTATGACCGTTACTGGACTGGACCCAGTACATTTCTTGACAAGGGAGACCTCCATTTAGCTTTTTAAATAGTCTTAGAAGAGGCACACTTTCACTTAAATTCAGTCCTAATGTCAAAAAATATGGCAAAACATCTGTGTTAGTTGAAGTCTGGCCATGCAGACTTCAGTACAGTAGTGTGGCAATAAACATCATATATTTGAAGAGCATTGGCACTGCCTAAACACTGATGTTCAAGGTGGCTCCTGCTAGCCAATTGAAAGCAGCATTTGATGTGTTCACCTCAACACCCTCCCTTTGTTCTTTTCCCCATGTTCACAGGGTAAAAAAGAAACTACACATCCATATGCATGCAGGTGGACACCATCTTCCCAAAAGGTGGGTGAATATTTTTCAGTCCACAGGAGCTACAAAAAGCACTGAGTGCTTCTAGTAATACAATTTTTTGTTTTTGTGTCAAAAAATATGGCAGTTTGAGAAGGCCATGCTCAGAGAGCGAGAAAAAGTCAGCAGGATATAGCAGGTCTGCCAAGACAACAGCAGCCATTTTTCGGCTGACGGTGGCTTTTCTAGGAATTGGCCCCCCAGAACATGTTGCACAGTGGAAAGACAGAATGGGGGAGAAAAAAAAAAGAAAGAGGAAGAGGGGAAAAGGAACGTCACTGAGAGGTGGATCCCTCCCAGGGAATTCCACACAGTGATGTTCATCAACACTTTTGTGCCTCTACTGGCGACATGGCAATGTAGGAGCCGTTCTTCAAAGGTTGGTTAGGGTGAGTCCCAGGGGAGTCATCTGATTTGTTGCTGACTGGAGTGTAGGCTGTGTCATCTTTCGTTGTCTGTGAGGGTATAGAGAATCAGAGTTTAATGCACATACTCAAATACTGAATTTAACTCAAGTGGGGGGAAAAAAAAAACAAAACTCCCCCACTATAAGAATGGTTGTGCGCTACCACACAGCTAAATCTTTTTGTTTGCTACAATCATTCGAAAACTAAAAGACAATACTACTTTGTACCAAATAAACCATGCAAGAAGAGCAATGAACATGATTTGCCTAAACAAATGCATGTTACTGTACAAAAAAAAACAAACATACTAGAAAATATTAACTGACTAAAATGGTCCTTCACTTATAATTAACTTAAAATTATGAACAATGACAAGCAAACAGTGAGCAAATAAAAGGAAAAATTGGGGGAAATATTGACTTACAGCAAAAGAATGAAAAGCTTCTGTAAAATCAATACGTTTTACTTCATTCTGAACAGGAACACAAAAGGGGGAGGGGACAATGTTACTGAAAACGAAAACATGGCAGCAATATGCAAAATATATATAAATTTGTATATAATGTTACACTACACTGCAGTATTATGATGCTAAAAAAATACACCACAATTGTTGTGTGTTTAAACACAAATTTAAAATTTCTGGTGCAATAAATTGTTAATGTAAAATAAATAAATCAATGCATTTTTGCAGTGAAATGTTAGTAAAAATAAACATTGAGTAAATTAAAAACTGCACATGCAGTAAGGGTTAGCCTTGTGCACAAATCCTTCATGCAGGTGGGCAAGGAGTGGGGGGAAAAAAAGAAAATATTTTGTCTTTTTTCTGTTAGCATGCTAATTACATATAGGTCTGCTGTGTTCTGTTTATGGTGAACTAAGATTTTTATTCATTCATAATGTGATTTTACTTTACAATATGTGCACTGTAATAAGTCATCACATTTTAGCATTAGGAGAAACAACTGCAGAGGCTTTTAGGAAAACATCTTGACAAGTGACATAATGGAGACTTCCTGAAGACAAGGATTTCTGCTTTTAGTCATTTTGTTTTGTTTTATGCATTATCTATGTAGTGGCACAGTACAGTACGAGGAAACAAACATTGAACTCCTGTAGTCAGATATTACTATCAAGAAAATACGTTTTACAAATAAATCTCCTATATTACCATTCTTATCCTATTGCTAATAAACTATGCCACTATCCACTCCCTCTATCAAACTTTATCAAAATTAACTGGTTCTATAAACGTATTTAAGCCAAAGCAGAGGGCAATATGATCATTTTTGTTTTCACGTTTACATCCAGTCTGCTTTGAGGAGTGTAGCACTATGTGAAATGAATTTTCTGTGTCAAAAACGTAGGCAAATATTGTATTTACGAGTACTGAGTCATAATGGCTTACGTGCTCTGCAATTGAACATAGCTCCCCCAAGTAATTTTAGAAATGTTAGTAAACTGAACATAATTTTTGCTATATTACCTTTCTCTGACGGTTTCTGCACACCAGGAAGATGAGGACCAACAGTAAGATGATACCCATGCCCACAATGATCACAGGAAAATTTGACACAATTGTCACAATCAAGAGCAGGGTTTTCATTTGGCTGGCAGAATCATCATCAATGGTTGCTGTCTGAAAAAGCAGCAAAAAGCAGATATTAACCAAAACAAAATAGCCTAAAAGCATTCTGATTGTGACTAGCGTTTTATTCCATATAACTGACATGAAAGTACTCATACCTCGTTGACATACATGATTGGAAAGATAGTTTCATTCAGGAATTTTGTTTGCCTGAAAATGAGAAAAAGACAACAAGAATGAAACATACAATTTCCAACAAATTTTGTTGTGTTCTTAAGACATTGAAGCTGCTGAATGTATAGAATATTAGAGTTATAGGAAGTGTGACATGGGTACGTACGGGAAGCCAGGGACTCTCTTCATTATAACATTGAGTTGGGCTCTCTTACAGGCACGAATAGGAACCCCGGTAGTCTAACAAATGAAAGGAAATAAAAGGAGTTAACCCCCGAGTTAACTTTAAATCAACTAGCAGATTTAATCATCCATTTTACAAATAGCCCTGACCATTTAAAGATACCAGTCTTTAAACAAACAAAAAAAGAGGTCAAAACAGCAGACTGATGAAGACACATTATAACACTCCTGCAGTAAATATGGTCAGATTCCTGCCAATCTTACCGGATTCAGATCGAGGTAAGTTTCATGTTCTTCCTTGTTTGGGTTCATACCATCAATTGCTTCAATGTAGTGTTTATCAGCTTGGTAAAAATGTGGGAATGACACAACAATAGGTGCACCTAGAGAAGAATGGAGAGAAAAAAAAATAAGCATACAGATGTGACCGTTATGTATGGCTATGTAATTGATAAACCCAGGGAACCTTTCCCCCCCAAAGCTTAGGTGATCAGGTGCAGCAGGACTGTGACCTGCCGGATTTAAACAGGAGTAGGCAAATTCCACTTTTTATTTGCTATGTGTAAGACAATTTGACCTTGACATACATATACTTCAGCTGGTCAAACCCAGCAATGAACCGGTTCCTGCAAGTTACAAGAATCTACAGTTCTATGTCTAATTTCCTAAAGATTTATGTGACACAGCATTTTTTTTCCAAAATATACAGTGCATATGGAAAATTGCATTAATAAAAGAGTTTGCATGTGATAAAGAAAATTTCATGACCAGTGAATATTGTTATCAGCACTGATGTATTAAGGAAGTAATAAAGAGATTTAACATAGCTATGTCCTAGTTGATCTGCAATTGTAGGCCAGCCTGGGGTGAATAGCCCTAAATTGGTGTTACTTATTAAGCGTTTGTGTGCTCTACGCTGATTTCTATCACGGTCCTGAAGTGCGCAAACAATGACAGACAGCTAGGAGACAAATTTGAGTTGAAGCAGTGCACAAGTTGAAAATATGTCAAAGTTGTATGATTGAGATGTTGGCACACTTTATATTAAAAAAGGGACATCTGAAAATCTCAAAATCTAAAAATGGAGGCAGACATGGTTTTATTTTATAAATTTTTTTTTTTTTTTCGGGGATTTTTTGGCACGTAGTTTAGACTTCTTGATAGGGTTTTAACACAATTAGTACATTTTATTTAAAAAATAAATAAATAAAATATTGGTATAGCTGAGTTTGACTCACCTTCACGGCAGACGCTGACTTTGAGCACACCTTTGCCCAGACAGTCACCAGCAGGAACACAGAAACCAGCATTGTTGGGGTTTTCATCGGGGGCTGCAAGAACATCAGGAGGAGGTGCAAAGCGGAAGGCAGGGATTCCCTTCACTTCTGTATCATGCACATATCCCAGATGGATAGACCTACATTGGAGAAACCAGGGGCTTAAGTGTACAGCAATTGCCTGCTTACTATCAATACTTTATGAAGCCAAATATATGATATAATTATATTAAAGGCTGAAATTTGTCCAAAGTGGAGTGTGCTTTGTGTAACATACCGGCACAGATCTGCTGCAAAGATATACAGGAGTTCATTCCTGGATAGGAAAGTGTGGAACACGCTGCCATCAGTTCCATTTATCATGTTACTCTGCTCTGATGACCACCAGTTCATCTTTCTAGAAGGAAAAAAATTCACATGCTTTAAAGATTAGATAACCTCCTGTACTGTAGTGTCAAAAAAGGAATACCAATTCTAAAAGATCTGCTAATTAAATAGTTTCAAAAGTGTCTTTAAATTGATAGGTTCTGGTTAGGAATTATGAGCACCAGGATGAACTGTTCTGTCTTAATATGCTTTTTTTAGACTTTATACTTTGCTGTTAGCTTGGCATGCACCCAGTGCAAGCACTGAAATTTCAACAAGTGAAAGTGAAGGCCATGACATTTCAATAAGTAAAAACCTTAACGCCAACTAGGCCAAGGGCACTTTGCGTAAAGCACTAGATACCTTATGCCATTCCATGTATCAATCTTGCCATAGTCCATGTAGTTCTTTTCTCCAGTGTGAAAGACAAATTCACCTTCATGGGTTCCATTTTTCTATATAAATAAAAATAATGTGGTTAATGGAGTTAATTCACATGTCATATTCACAGTTCTTATATAGTTTTCCAGGATTTGGATAAGACCCATTTCATATAGACTGTCCACTGTCCAAAACAACCAAAGAAAATGTCTCAGTGAATTATTAATTCAAACCGATCTGCTCTGGGCTCAGTTTCTTCCTGTTCAGCACATTGAACAAAATGTTACACATCTCGGCTTTCATTCATCATCATTTCTAACTCCATTCAAACGTTTAAGTGTAATGAGTCCAAACCTGGTTAAAATAAATCAGGTCACCAGATATAACCTTGCACTGCAGCACATGTCTGTGACTGAGTTCTGATCACTGAAATATGTCAGGGGTCAAGTTTGGCTGCATGAGTTGCACAAATTTAAGAAAAAAAAAATCCAAAATTAAATTCTCTTAGTTTAAACTAACAAGATGAGACAAATGGATTTCCCCAGCACCTAAATAAGTAAATGACAGCAAAACAGTGTAGATTTAAATTAAAAAAAAAAAAACAACACACACACACATTAAAGATTCTTACCTTATACATGAGGCCAAAGTATTCATCTACGTCTGGCTTCAGATTATGGAGTTTAGACATCAGTGGGTCTTTGAAGCCCCACAAGAACTCGTGTACAGTGCGTGTCATAAACATGGTAACACCCAGCGATTTTATGTACATGGAGACCAGTGGCCGGATAAAGAATGAATAGGAGTGCATCTCATTCATAACAGCCTGTAAAGAGACAAAAGGTAGGATTTTACACATTCAGTAATCATTCACAACATAACTTTTGGGAGTTTATGAAGAATCTATGAAGAGTCTATAAAGAAATGGCAGTTCAAAAGATATAATGTGGTGGTTTGATTGAGCAAAGTGATTAACCTAGAAAATCAAAGAACTTACAATGAACGGGATGTTGGGGGTAGTTAACAAGTCAACCTCAGGGTTTCCTGATGACATTTCAGGAAGAAACACAAAACTCTTGGGATTTGTGGCAAAGATCTTCGTGCCATTCTCCAAGAATGTCACATTCTCTCGTGGCCTATATTCTCTGATATCATAAAGACATAACATTCATTGTTAACGATTCCATTTGAATAGATCAATTCAATCTTCTGAACATTGAATCTCTAAGCCTGTTCTATTACTCAACAGCAAAATAGCTAAACCAAATACGGTTCTTTGGCCCACAGCAATTTGTGCCAATCAACTGACTGCTGCTACTGAGTGATTAAAGCTTCATGATGTTTGGCATTTCTGGGTGAACATTTCCTCTGTTCTCTCTGACTTCCCTTTTTAGCAGAGTCACTTCCGGAGTGCTGTGACGCTCCAGATTATACACATGCCAACAGACCAAAACATTGATAAACAAATAATTTAACATTCAGTTTAGAAATTTAAAACCTCTTTTCCAGCAATGCAACAACTTGTGCAATTTTCTGAAATGTACGGTATATAATAGGAGGGGAAAAAAATAAATTAAAATTTGGCAAAGGGAAACACCTAAAAAATGCAGTGCTGTAACCATCATACCTGTAAGTGTAAGGGCCCATTTGAGTCACACGAGGCTTTTCTGTGCCAGCAAGGAATTCGTCAGGGTTGGTAACATTGAAGAAAAAATACTGCATGTAAACTGGTGGTGGTGGGTTTATCCAGCCACCTAATACTCGACTGTTTTCAGCTAGTGTAATCTCCTGAAAATGAAAAGAAGGAAATATGTCAGTGAAGGACATGACTAGGACAAGAATAAAATGCTTAAGAATAATTGTCTTCTTCTAAATACCACTTATGTGAAATGTATGTTAAGAAACCTCTGTCCAAATAAAAACTGAAGAGACACATGACCTCTTAGCAATAAATTATATTGATGCTGACTCGGTTTGCCCCAAATTTGAATAAAGTAATTTATACATAGAGCAGTATAAACTCAATGTATAAAGGATTGCCCAGGAAGGATGTCACTTGAAGCAGACATGACTTGTAAACCTTTTGAGTGATATGTGAATGGCCTCTACCAATCTAAGGTAGTTACATAAATCCAGCACACAAAAACAAACTAGCATGTTCTCTTCTGTGCTGAAGAAAAGTAGAATCCCAGAGACGTACTGGGTCACTATAGGTCAGCTACGAAGGGAAACAAAATGTTTAGTCAGCAGTATGTGACAGACCGAAACCTTAAGTTTCATTGTCAGAATAAAGTAAATTTGCTTAGTTGTCATGTTAAAACAAAAAGACGAATTGGACCAAGTCTAATCTAAGTCTAGTCTTATTTTTCTCCATATATATGATCAGAGGGGAGAAAAGAGATACTTAAATATTTACATATGCTGTGAACTTCAAGAATTGTAATTCTTTTTTATAAAGAATGTATTGCTCCAGCTACCACTTTCCAGGTGTCAGAAGGTTCAAGAACAACTTGGTGATTTCAAAACAATTACAGTATTATCACATGTGGTTGCCTTGAAAAGTTGATAATACTGTCTGGTTTATGAAACCTTGAGCAGAGAACAGTAAAATGTCACAGCCTTGTAAGCAACATATATAAATACACGAGAATATCACAAACATAGGACAGTCATTTTTAATGTTTCTTGATTTTTCCACAGATAACAAGAATTATTGTATAATTATGTGTGTTGGTAGTTTCATTACAAGAAAATAATTGTTACTAGTTCACAAATAACTCAGTATCTTGCTTAAGATAACTTGCATTGAAAAAGAGATGCTGCGAATTGACACAAAAACAAAAATAGATATACAACGGTAAAAGGATGTCTCACTTATTGGAAGGGGAAATGCTTTTCCAAATAATAAATGATGTGAAAATATATAAGTAGTCAAAACCAAATAAATAAAATGCTATAAAAAATAGATCAAATGCTATTTCTATGCTATTTAAATTACTTAGGTAGGCACAAATAATGGAGTGATTAAAATGCCTTTTTAAAAAATGCATGTGTAAAGCTGAAATGAGAAATATCTCACCTGCACTTTATAAAAGGGGGTTACTACTTGTATTTTCTGCACTGTGATTAAAGTATGATTTACCTGAAACAATCTTTTAGCCATTCAGTTTGCTCACCCATGTATGGTAAACCCCAGCTATAGTTTTGTCACGCAACTCCTTTACCACAGGACTGGTTTTAACTCAGGCTTACTGAAACACTACCACGATCCGTATGTTCCACTATAAAATATTTGGTTCCAAGCGTTTAAATAGGTGTAGGTTTTGGATTTCTTTAGAATGCCAAGTACAGAAATTCGTCGGACCACACCTTAGCCTTTATTTGCCCATTTCCTTGTGTCATTTCTAAGTATGTCACCTTAAACGTGTTTACCTAGCCTCAGCACATAGGTTAAGGTTATCTGAAAAGATAGCACCATGATAATTTCAAGATATATATATATATATATATATATATATATATATATATATATATATATATATATATATATATATATATATATATATATATATATATATATATATATATATATATATATATACAAATATACATTTTTTTAAGGAGTTACAGGTAAGCCCTAAACTATGGGCATGATAATCATCCTTGAAAAGAAAGATTTGTATGTTCCTCAAATATGTCACTATCCTCAGGGACAAAAATATTTGATTAATTCAATTACATATTCCTGTTTATTTTCTCTGCCTTCCACAAGTGCCAATTGTACAAAAATGGACTAGAAAAGACATGTAGGTTAAAAAACTGGTTTAAATCCAGTTTTGCTGTGTTGTGCAGGTTTTGAAGTTATACTACTAGAAATATGAAACAGTTTAGAAAATTAGGTCTGTACTCAATTTTAGTCTTTAAACTAAAAAATAACACTAAATAGTTCATTGAAGATTAGGAAAAGATTAGGAGGGTTCAAAAACTCTACACACAAGTGTTTAAAACGACATAAGGAAAATGTAAAATAGCACACATACACTAGTCTTACTAGCTGAGGGCTAAGTCAGAATCATAAACACATAAACATACTATTCAACACTGTCCGCACCCTGTTCAACAGTCATGAATGTCCTGAGGTCTGGGGGTGGGGGCGAAGAAAAATAAAAGATTCAATCTGATTGACTTAACTACGGTCCTACACATTTCAGTAAGAATAAGTACATGTTGAGCTCTGTGTACTTTGATTCTAGATAGAATGACTTTGGTTAGCTTGGTGTATACAAACGTGTAAAAATACATTTAATCTCAATTAAGCAAAGTAAGACTATATACATTATGAAGAAATAAGGGGTGAATCTACAGTTCCATACAAACAATTGACAGCTCTTGATGACTTTGTTTTATTTGCCGTTGTGCTTTCATTTGCAATTGTGTTGCATTTAAAATAAAAATTGGCCTGTAATAATTATGGCACCACTTATATTTATCTTTCATTTGTCCCCACTAAGTTAGCCTTAACATTATTAACATAAATTTTGCTTTAAGGCAGAAACATGTTTCTGTCGAGAAGCACTTTTTTATTCCTTTCTTTAAATCAACAACAAAATAAAAATTATTTGACCAGACCACTGTCCAAATATTTGCTTGGGTCTGTGTACTCCAAGACTGGCTCCTATCTGCATTTGTTTAGGAATGAAGGGGTCACTATGTATAGCATACAGCCCTCCTAGTTAAAATTTCCTGGGGTGTTACAGAATTCCAAGTATTTCTCAAGGAGAATTTCCTTCTTGAAGACCCTTCCCCCACCTTTCTTTAACGACATCACACCTCCCCCTGCCTATAACCCTAGCACCTAGCACCTCGTTAGAAAACGGGACAAATCAGCTGTTTAGGAGATAAAAAAAACCCTCAGTATAGATCGAGAAATGCACCTGGCTCTTGGAAACCTAGGGAGAACCCGAACAGCTCGGATCCTGCGCAGTATGACAGATGTGGATGACCAACCCACTCGGATATGCTAACGTTAGTCACACAACCGCTGACTGAAACACATGGAATATTTGGCTGTTACTACTGGGGTTTGGAGGAGACAAACCAGAGAATGAAGTAACAACTAGTACATATGACCACTCGTGACAAAACAAACCCCACAATTTTCCAATAACTCTGGGAAACCGCCTGACTGACTTGCTTGTCGAAACCTGAAGTATAGCCAGCTACATCCTGGGTTGGTGTTCTGTTGGGCTGTGCTTTTAAAAACACGGGAAAGTCTCACTGAATGTATAAGTGGTCCTTTATCTAGTTACACGGAAAAGTACTGTGTTAAAGTGTCCCTTAAGAATTCAAACAATCATCGTTCATTCAGTCCTAAATATTATCCTTTAAGCGGCGAGTATCGGAACTTGTCCCACGCAGTGCAGTAGTCAGATTTAAGGTAGTCCCGATCCTTTACGGCGAACGTAACAGTTAGCGGCGTATGGGAAATAGTTTCTGAAATATTTGTAAAATTAAAACAAACCCGTTACAAGAAGACCGTTACAGAACCGTTAGAATTGCGTCATTATTCACAACTTCGAAAGTCGCTAAGCCGGATAACCGCTACACACCCACTAAAACATACGAGCTACCGGCTATACCGTTTTAATTAACTTCGCAGCCGCACAAATTACAGAACCGAACCGAGACAGCGGTAAATGATCTAGATTTGAGCTCGACTCACCTTCTTGATCCGTTCTTGAATCATTGTTTGGAAGACCTGAGCCACCAAGAGGGCGATCCCCACTATCAGCAGATGGGCGCACACGATGCCGGTAGCGTAAATGCAGCAAGATTTTCTCATTTTCTCGTTTGTCTCTTTAAACTGAGTGAGAAAGAGAGGTAAGGTACGTTGAGAACAGCTCTAAAGCTGAACAAGGTCCTCCTCTGACTTTTAAGTCCTGAATGAGAGCGATTTCTAACTGGAGTCTACTCGTCCCTTGTTCCTACAGTAGAAATGTAGTAAGGTTGGTGGGGTCTCCGATAGACTGAGCCAGCGAGTCCGGTTTAGCTCTAGCAGTAACTAAGAAATCACCGTTTCCTGCGGTGCAGAGTGTCTCGGACTTTTTGGCTGAAATAGAAATGCAGGCAAGCGGAGGAGGACCTGTCTCTCTTTCTCCCCCTTTACTCACTCCATTCAAATGAAGGCAGTCATGCGGGAGTCTTCAGGTTTTGGAGGCTGGGTGGGTGGGGGCTGAGCTGATGTCACATGTTTAAATGTGTTTTTTTTAAAACGGCAGTGTCAGACAAACGAAGCCCGAGTCATTAAGATCCGCTTCTCAGCACTGAACTGCAAAGAAAGCGTATTTAAGCTGCTGGCTCTTATTTTTTGGAGAAAAGTGTCTAGGAATTATGAGCTCGTCAACTTTTATTGTGGCAGGGAAGTCAACTTTGGAATAATTACATACGTGTATTCCTGACAAAACTGAAAAGTTTTTGAATACATTTAGGAACACACATGCACATACATTTATGTTCCCATACGGGATGTATGTGAGTCTGAGTCTCAACTTTGTTAAGTGTCTGTGAGTGAAACAGCTGTTAGCAATAACACTCAGTGGCTGGTTTAGGTATTATAACCCTGTCATTAATGATAAAGCTCTACTCCGTTATCTCGCTGAAGAGGACGCCTAACACAGCGGGACATTCCTGTATTGAAGTGAGAAAGACGCGGACCGTTATGTCTTATCTCTGTCAGGGCTCCTTAAAGCGCCGCTCAGTGAACATGAATAATGAGCGGAGTGACGAGGTTCGTAAACCTTTTGTTCAAAGAGCTCCTGATCTGATTGGTTAACGTAGTCCCGGACCACCGTTCTAACGCCACCCCTTGGCGACGCTGATTGGTCCGAGGCGCAGGAGCGCGATGCAGAATTTGATCGACTGATTTCGGGGCGAGGCTTATTTAAAGGGGCCAGTGCGCTGAGCTGAATAGCGTGTTGTCCCAGTGTCAGTCAGCCTGCAGAAACACACACAAGAAGAATGGAAACGCTGTATTTCCTTTGCATTGTTATGCGCCTTTGAACTTCCACAGTAAGCGCCTGGACTACAAGCTTTTGATTTAATTTAAACATCCAGGCACATATAGATTCGGCAAAAAAAGATCCATTGTGTTTATGTCTCCACCTAAATGCCTTTCCATGCCCTGCATTGTTGCAGTTGGACAGTAAAGTTCATTGCTTCAGCTTTCTCTGTGGTGCAGGGTAAATGATATGGCCAAAATAATCACAGTACCTAAGGGCATATTCATTATACACATCACATATCATGATATTTCAACACCCAGATACAATAATGCTATATTTAAAAAGTGCCATAAGCTACCTCATTTATTCAGATTTATTCAGTGCTCCCCTATATACACCTACCTTAAACTCACCCACTTCCACATAAAATATAACAAAGCAGATTGTTCATCAGCATAACACAGTGCATCATGATAATCTAAATGACTATATTGCTCCAAAAATTATTATAATATATACCAGTCAACCAAAGTATAAAATTTACCTCCTTGTCTATAAACTCATTGTTAATTTTATCAGTTCCACCCCCCATATAGATTCACTTTGTACAATAAAAGACTGTAGTTCATCGATTGTTCTACTTATTTTGTTAACTCACCCAAGACCAAAAGGTGGCAGGTATTATGAGTGCTTCATTATTCTCAGCAATGCAGTGACACTGACATGGTGTCAGCATGTTAATGTGCTGCACTGGTGTAAAGGGATCAGACACAGCAGTGCTGCTGGCATTGTAAACAAAATAATGCCACTTCAGAACTTGGCCCACCAAACAAATATATCCATCCAGCATCTCCCTGTGGGCAGCATTTTGTAACTAATGATCACAAAGTAATCAACAAGGTAAGTTGAATTGAACAGTGATGGACCAATGGTTTAAAAACTAGTTCTGCTGTGTCTGATCCATTCATGCCAGATCCATTCTCACCACACATTAATACACCAACAACAATAATACCCGCTCGGTGGTGGTACCTAAAAAACAAGGGGCTTAACAATATGAAGAGAAACAGATGAAGAACAGTCTAATTATAGAGCTACAAAGTCACTTATATAGTATTTGGAGCTGATCAAATTGACAATGAAAAAATAAATCATTTTAATGTTTTGGCAGATACAAAACCTTTAATAAGTACTATTTAGTGTACTAAAACAACTTATTTCTCAGTGCTTTTAAGCAACCTAGCTAGAAACTGCCAGCCTCTTTAGTTACAGCATGTCCAATGCAGTATCATCACTGTTTACAGACAACAGATTTTCTTATTTACTTCAGGTCTACCCACCCACAGGCTCAAAATCCTTTGAAGAAAAATATGACCTTAAGATTAAGGATTCACCAATGACAGTATCTGACATTTTTCAAGTCCCTTATGTATCTATCTGTCTGCAGATCTAAACATTTGTCCATGTAGATGGTCATGTTTTATATAAACCAATTTTGTCTGTGATACTTATATAATCCCAATATCAATATGAATCCCTAATAAGATTGCAATTCAATGTCTTAAATAGCTTTGACGTACTGCAATAAATATGCTGAGAACATTCATTGCATGAGAACATCCTCTGAGAAAATCTTGAGGATGTACAATCCGTTTTCCTTAAACACGAAGCAGTATCAAAACTTTTAGGATAATATTGACACCAATTTCCTTATTTCCAATATTGTTATTTTCTCAAAGCTTGTGGTCTGGCGTCTCAGAGAAGAAAACTTGCCTCATATATTTGGACAGTTGATAAAGCTGAATCAACATGGCCCACCAGCAGCTGTTGGAGTGTTACTAACAATATACTGTTTATTCCCATGGTGCAGTTGGAGTTGGAGAAAGAAAGTTAATTAAATAAAAAAAAGCCTAAATAAGTAAGTGAATATAGCCCTAACCTGAAGCAAATACCACAATCTGTGCAAAACACTTTAATTTGGGATGCTTATAGTTCTAATAAGGAATGATCATTGCAATGGCAATAACCTGATAAATATTTAAGCAACTTAATATGCACAGTGGTCATTCTTGACTGGATCTCATATTCTTGTGATACTTAGGGGGTGAGGGACATTCAGCCCTTGAAGCATCTGTCCAAACAAAAGAAGTGAAAACAGACCACAGTCAAGTGGAGTTCTGTTTGGTGTCTTATCAATGAAAACGAAGACACACTATCTAAAGCACAATTTCCATTACATTATTAACTTAATGTTTAAAAGAATTCTGAATCAGAATCTAAGTTATTGAGTCTTCAGTATACTCGTGTCACATTGGCTACTGTACAGCACACATTATAAAAGCCAAAGACATTTAAATACACATCACATCTAGTACAGAAAAATTTACCTAGTTAAAAAGTTGTTTTTGTAAAGGAGATTGTGTAACTGTGAACATTCCTTTTATGACTGGTTTCCCAGACGTGGATTAAGTTTATTCGTAGACTACAGCACCAATGATAAATAATCATTGAAAATTCTTTTGAAGTCTAGGATTAGGCTTAATATGGGTCTGGGAAACCAGTTTTAAAGAAAGAACATCCATATAATGTAGAGGTGCTGTACCATTTAAAAGTATTTCCAGAACTGTAAGTCCAAGTCAACAATTTAAAAACCCTATTTTAAGAGTGTAAAGCAGGTTAAAATATATATTTTTTTAATTGGGTGAAAATTCCATAGAACTCCATAGACTCCATAGAACAACGAAAAGTTATACAAAATAAACTTTTTCTTCCAAGAACTGTACATTCAAACCAAAAACCATTTAATGACATGTATTTTTAACTGTGTAGTGGCAGATTCTTCAAATTTGACATTAGGGTACATTCAGTGATTTATTTAGAACCACACACAATGAATGTAGCAGAGCACGTCTTCTTAGAAACATATTCACTTTCTAACAAATGCCAAACCCATCTGTTATCCAACAAGTGATACGAGTTCACATAAAGCTGTTTTGTGTTTCCTCCTTTGTTCCATGTCCCCATCGAGACAGTCTCTTCCTCTGTTTCCAAACCCTTTTTTCCCCAAATGCGCACGCAAATATGTACTTAGTGCATCCTATTTCCAGACACAAAAGGGCTGCTCATGACGTTGGTGCAGATTAATAATACCTGTTAATTTTTAAGCAAGACAATATTCTATCCAGCCTTCTTCCAAATATCCTCTAAATCTGAGGTTTTCAAAAAGTAAAATTTAACACCAACATATGATGACAGTTGGCAATACATTTTTCATATCAGTGCATGTGAAACTGCAGGCCCTTGTGCTTCCTAAACTGTGAGAAAGTAGAGTGTGAATAACTTTTCATACATTCCAGAACAAGGCGACTTTTCATGATGGGAAAAGTGGACACATTCTGCTGATCTGTATGGCTATCTATTCTTCTAAAAAGTATTCAGTTTTTCCCTCACTAATCTGCCAAGTCTAAGCATTGCACCACACCATCATAACGAAACCTTTCAACTAAAGGCCTCTAGCAACAAATATGACCATATGCTTTGTAAATAACAGCCAAAGGAAGACTGGAAATATGAAAACAGTTTTACTACTAATAAAAAGTCCTTAGAAAACAGCGTGTCAGACAAGTCAGACAACTATTGAGGCATAACAAAACATAGAAATTCAAACTTGTGATTTGCCCCATTTGTCCTTGCCTTTTTAAATGTCCAGCATACTGAAGTGTGTTCAATATACAAAGGTTATGAAAAAAGATGTAATGTAATTTGACCTTTATGGGACACAACAGACCAACATTTCAAAGGCTTTTTTTCCTTAAGATACTATTACTGATTTTCTTAACTGTAGTTTTAGTTACTTTTCCTAGGCTACTTTTTATTTTTTCCCTGAGTCATTGAGTATATGTTACCTGTTTGAGTTTATATTACTTAACTATGAACACAAATCATTTGCGCAAATTTGTTTGCAATTCACATCTACTTCCACTTTCTAAACCCATTCTTACAGTTCCAGTCAACAGTGTGGTAACCACATCAGGTTGTAAGCAGCAGGAATTTTGGTGCTGGGAGCAGGAATGCAGCTGTGTACAGCCTGGTACGCCACACTTGTTGCAAAAGCTAACAGGATCTAGACACTCCCAACGAGGGTAAAGAATGATATCCAAGCATAACCGTGGGAGTATAGCACCAGGAGCTGAGAGCCAAACCTTTTCATGCAATGAGATTCATTGAGGCTCAGGTCATTTATTGCAGCTTGAGTCAGACTGTGCTGAATTTATGCTGAGTGAAATTCTCCTACAAAATCTCCCAGGAGAGAGTGGAAAGTCAAGGGAAAACATGCCACTACCTTAAATAAGGACTCCTAAATTGTCCTTGGCTTAAATGTACCCTTTGAAGTTCATCATACTGTTTTTGACTAAAAGTACTGATTTACATGAACATTCTTAGAAAAGAGAGTTCTAATCATTTCTTCAGTTCTGGAACGGGAATACAGGCTCACACACCTTTATTTATCATTAAATAACTTTTTTTTTCAAGCATTTAAGAATGAAAAGAGAAAAAGTCAGGGACACAATGCATTCATGCAGCTGAAAGTACTTTTGAACAGTGGGAAAACTACCAAACTTAGAGAGAACTAATAGAGGAGGTGCTGCTAATGTGTCATGAGTTAGGGATTTAGTTTGAGCTTAAACTACAGTGTTGCACATCTGCGTTCAGGAACTGATTCCTAACCGTTTATCATTCTTATCATTCAATTTTACATCCTTCCTTGCTTAAAATAATTATTTGCACATTGGAACAGAACATTGGATGGAAATTGTGCTTTTGTTCTTGTTCTGTTTTGCCCTCGTTTTCACCCAAGGTGTGGTGGAATTCCTAGAACAGAAGCAGGGCAACACGCAACTGAAAAGTATTGTTCACAGCCAGAGGGGTGAGGGACTTTGAAGGAAATTGGGGTTGGATACAGGAGCATGGTCCTTTCTCCTAAACTAATGACCAACATGCATATGTGAAATCGTTGCGCTGTACATGTTTTGCAGTCCAGACCGTGACAGTATCTAGTGTTTTTGATGTTGTGGCATTTATATAATTAGAAACAGGGAGGTATATTTCCGAGAGTTTATTTAAAGTTATTACAAGAGTTCCTCCATTTGTAAAATAAACGCTTTAACACCCTGAACATGCACATAGTCACTCAGGTTTCACAATAAACAAAAAACAAACTTCTTAAAGCTTGTTCCTAGCTTTAATATTTCCCTCCATTGTCCAAGTATTCTTAGTGACAGCTCAAACTCTCCTGAGAGAAATGTGGCTTATCCTGTTGGCCTCTTGTTCCCATAAATGAGCAAATGAAGGTGGGAGGATGAACTTCAAAAATAAATCTTGCACTCATGTTAAAGGCCATTCAAAGTTTATTTCTGTTTTAGGAAAAAATATATTTTACGTATTTTCTTAAATACAGCTTCGTGATCGCTACAAATCATTTCAGACTTAGTTGAGAAGTTGTCTCACTGTAGAGTATGGCCAGACACACCGGTGCATTTCTTCGGAATCTGAAGAAAGAAATGAGCTTGATTTTCTCCTATTTCTCCGGTGTTGTCTTGTTCATCTGGTGCTGACAGTTTTGGTGGTCTGCATGGAGTCCTGGTTTCTCAGTATCATTAAATAATTCTCTTTCAGTTTTAATTCTTTGACTTAGCAGTTTCCTTTCTTGTGCAAGTGGATAATCATATCTCTAATCTCCTCTGAAATATCACCTGAAAATACATTTCAGGATTTTTTTTCTGGTAATAATGACTGTTTTAATGGAAAGCTAAATAAAATTAACTGCTTTCAATATGTCTATCATACAACAGAGATATGTATAATGTTCATGGTATAAAACAGGAAATAATTAGGCTTCATTGTTGTGTTTATAGATAGGAATGCCAGAATTATAAATGCTTTGAGACAAGGCCAGAAGATGATTGTTTGAAGCTATTAACTTTTTTGTGCAGAAGACATGAAACTCATACTATAAGCAAAATAACACTAATATTGCAGAAAACTTGATGGAAGATTCACATGTTTGCACAATGCTCATTTAGCTGGGGTGTCTAGATTTCATAAACACTCTTAAAAATACATTCCTCTTTGGTTCTTGATATGAGTGTTCATTTCAAGGGTCAAGCAAAATATTTAATTGTAATGTTTGATGAAATATGCTGAGGTCATTGTGACTATTCTGCACCTTACTGAATACACAGTCTGGTGGTTTCTAGATTGGGTAAACGGTAAAAGGAAATAAAGTACAATTTTATAGAACAATGCATACAGGCCAATAAAAACCCAGCGAGCACAGCTCAGTCACGGTTGAAGGCCACACGGGTTGAAGATGGGCATGGGCTCTGGGTGGGTCAGTACATAGGCTACTAATGGGACCTGGATGGGCTGCTGAACTCGGATAAATATGGGAAGCCATGAAATGCTCCATAAATGGGGGCCACATGGACTCATAGTGGGTTGTCTTAATTTAGAGAGATTTTTTGCCTTCAGGTGAGCTGAAGTCCATATTGCCCTGATGGGCTTTATATTTAACCCATCCTGGTCCCATGGTCTCACAGACCCTGAAGGGCGTCCATATGTGCAGGCAAAATTTAAACCATGGAGAAAACTTGCTGGGCTTCTCATATGATTCCTACATGGGTGTGTTGGCTGGGTATAAACACCTTGCTAAATTTACTCTAGGTCAATGGTGTAGATTTGCTCTTGACATTGGTGAGGACCTAACAATCTACAACACCCCCCCCCCCTATTTTTTTCCTTTGTTCCGTGATAAAACAACAATATAAGAGAACTGACAATTGGCAGTTTGTTGTGCAGTTAATTTACAAACCTTTGCCTACTGTTATTATAATGGACTTTAAGTGACTTACATGTTTCTTTGAAAAACAGCTCATGTCCACCTTCTTCTTTTTTAATGCCATCCTCATGATGCACCTGAGTCTTGCACAGTAATACTCGCTTATGACGGGAAAGTTTTCCTTTCAGTTTTGGCGCTGCTAACAACCAAACTACAGAGACTCTCATGAGAGCAGGGAGAGGCACAGCCAATCACACTGGCCATATGTATTACGGGGAAGTAGGACTTTTTTTTGGAGGGGATCAATTTATTAATAATCGCTGGACCACGCAGATAATCGCTGGATGTTGGGGACATGTCACCTCCATCCATGCTAATTCTACGCCCTTGCTCTAGGCTGTTGAACCTGTGGGTGGCACAGTGGCATAGCAGGTAGTGTCATAGTCACACAGCTCCCGGGTGCTGGGGTCGGGGATTCAAGCACCGCTCCAGGTGACACTCTGTGAGGAGTTTGGGGGGTCCCTGTGTCTGTGTGGGTTTCCTCCCATGGTCCAAAAACACGTTGGTAGGTGGATTAGCGACTCAGAAGGGTCCATAGGTGTGTGTGAGTGAATGTCACTCTGTGATGGAATGGCACCCCATCAGTGGTGTATTCCTGCCTTGCACCCAGTTATTTCGGAACTTACTGTGACCCTGAAGTGGATAAGCAGTTACTGACAATGAATGAACAAATGAATGTTGGACCTCTTAACGTGATCAGATCAAAGGGAAAAAACGGCCTTTATATATAGCTCCCTTTGTCTCCAAACTTACATAACTGATTTCTCTTTTGTATGCAGGACCTCTTTTCCCCTATTTCTGGTACATCACATGGCCTGACATATCTACCAGCACGCGATTGGTTCTGAATGGAATTCCATTTACTCTCCAGCCAGCAGGAACTTTATACCTGTCTCAGCTGTAGCAGCAAGCCCTGGGGGAATGACCCTATAAACATTTAATAGTGCTGTACATGCCTTTAATTTCCCTGACGGCAGCTTTAATAGGGAAAACTCTCACGGGAGATATTCCCACGTATGGAGATTCTCACTAGCTGTGCAAGCTTAATTGTCTCCACACTTGTCTACAATGTCTTCACATTTTCCTGATAATGTAGCTGTCCATAAATATTCTTATTAATTCTTCTGGACTAGTACTTGCCATCTGTGGCTGGAAGCACAAGAGAGCATAACTGTCCTCGCTCCCTCTGGGTGGTTAGGATAGCAGCATCTAAATTAGGGAGAAAAATTTGTAAATATACCAAATAAAGATTACTCAAGTCAAATATTATTCTGATTGTTCAGGAACTTTGTTTCAAGGTCAGTCTAGTGAGCAATATAAGGGTGTGCTGACTGATCAAACAATTTAACAAGCATTTCAATTCACTTTATTTCTCAAGCCACTGTCTTAGTTATCTAAAGTAACTTTCTTGGTCTCAGCAGTAACTAAGAAACACCCTCAGAACACAAACACACACACACGGCTCCTTGGAATGGTCAGACCACACCACGTTTTGGTTTTCCTGACACGTTTGCCTTAGGTGTGTGCAGAGCAAATAAAGTTAATTTGTATTTACTCTTATAAATGTGCCAAAGGGTTGACCTCAAATGGGTATAAGACAAGTAACAAGTAAAGCAAAAGTACATGGGAAGTTGTAGCTTTTCCAAAAATATCAGTGGAAATTGGATGAATTTTTCCACACATTTTAGATGGTTGTGTAAGTTCTATACAAGAACATGTGTGAGACACATCAAGGTTCGCTGATGCCCACATGGTTCAGTTTATACAATGTACAGTGATAGAGTGCTAATTAAAAAACACTAAAACTAAATAAAAATTTTATATTCCTACAGGTACTTCCTAATGAAAAATATTACATGGATAAGCTACATTTAAGATATTTTCCCAAAGATGGATTCTAGAAGCCATAATAGATGGTTGTTCAAAAAGTGATCAACCAAGAGAAAACTGGACCATTATTTGAGACCGGTAAGAAAACATCCTGAATCTTCAGAGGGTTTCCTGCAGGCCTGCCGGACTAATCAGTGAGTTCTGATGAGCTGCTTGAGTTGGCCATTAACTATCTTTCTTCTGCATTAATGTTCACACTTAAGTTGTTGTTTGACTGACTTACAAAAAAATACAAATTAGTGAGGGGTGCAGATTCTATTTTGACTGGATTCATTCTGTGCCATGTGAGCCTTCTGTTTGAATCAGATCCTACAGTGATACTAGGAAACCAAGACACACTTTATACATTTCTGCTTCTAATCAGACCCATAGTGCAATATGGCAGTTTTGGGCACTGAAAAGCACCTCCAATATTAAGCCTAGTCATGCGCTATATTTCCTTTTTAATGACCATCCTGTTTAGTCTAAAGCTAGGCTGAAACCTTGTTTGGGAGACTGGCTCTGAAAGTAATAACAAAGTCAGTAAGTTTTATCACATATTTTTAACAATGATAATTTATCTGAAAACCAAACAAAGCAACCGAGATTAAGTGACTTGCTCAAATGCTTTTAGTAGAAGTGTGCATCAGTAGGATCACACCCATGATATTCTGACCGCTGAATGATTGACCTGCCCCATTTCCACATCAAAATAATATGAGTAATTATGTTAGCAAGACGCATGTCTTTGCTTGAAGACATAAGCATGATGAAGCTTGTTTGTCATGAGGAACATTAAAGGCCCCAATGAAATTCCCTCTAAGTTCAGCATTAGTATATATGAGATGGTCTTGTGATCAGGGGTGTGAAAAGCTGTCACAGTGGACTGAAAGGTTAAATGAGAACACTGTATGCTTATAGCATCCATGGTTTCTTGGCTAGGTTACTTCAGATTTAATCATATCCAAGCTCATGCTCATTGTAACGTATTCTTACAATAATAGCTCACAAGTGTTCTGTTGAGCAATATCATAAAACAGGGGTCAGCAAAGGCCAATGACTCTAGTTCTTCGTTTAAGCAAAGCAGGAGCATAGCTCATAATACTGTTTAAATATTTGAGGACATTTAAATTCAGTTTTGTTTGAACAAATGTAATTATTTGGTGCAACGCAGGAACACACCCAGGACAGGGTGCCAATCCATAACTGGGTATCACACACTCATGTAATCACTCACAAACTCACACGTGGGAATACACCAGACTTCTCAAAGACAGTGACCTGAGGCAGGAATCAAAACCATGACTCTGAAAACTTGGAGCAATAACACTACCTGAAGCTCCACTGTGCCACCCCTTTAGACCATTGACCCATTAGAGACTTCTAGATTTACAGTAAAAACCTTTTCCTATACTTTAATGCCGTTTGCATCAACATGTTTCCTGTTATATTATGAACAATGGAGCATTCCTTTATAGAGGTATTTATTACAATGTTCTTCAGAAAAACAGATGTGTATTTTTTCTTGGCCTAGCTACAAAGAAGTCCTTTATCTCCTTTATTTTGAAGAGATTATATGTTAAAAACAATTTTAAAGGTAAATAAATCAAATAGAGTAGTGGTTTTCCAATGGTATCACTCTAAAGAATTTGTCTGTTTCTTAATAGCACTGTTCTAATTTTGCTGCATGTTTGTATATTTCATTTACTGAGATGTAAAAAGACAATAACAGTAGTTTGATGTTGAATGGTTCATTGTAAGGACAAATACTGACACATTCTTTGCAGTGTTTGGTGAAAGGAACCAAGTGTTGCAATGCACATAAGGCAAGTTACACTAATTTTAGTTCCAAACCCACAATGTGATTGGCTAGGACTGCAAATATTGCACAATAATGAGAGAATGTTATTACTTTACCTTGTGGAATGCTGATAAACTATTTGTATTTTTTCTGCAATGACAGAACTGTGGTAATATAGCACTTCCTCTCCTGTATTATTCCTTATTTGTAGCCATTATATTTACTATATAAAACAATGACTGACAATAGACGTCTCCTGTGTATTATATATAGTGTTGAGATGGGTAAAATTATCATCAAACAATGTTAAAATGTTTTACAGTAGAACATCTGCATGTAATTCTCTACCATAAACTGATTTGTAAAAAGCACATTTTAGGACAAAACAATCACAAAACAAATGCCATCTGCATTAGTGCATGTGCTCATAAAAATTCCATTTAATAGCTTAGTGTGAAATAGCTCTACAGCCATCTATTTGCAATCAGCACTTCTGTAAATTGTACTGGCGTAATAAGTTTGTCTGAAATGGGACATTTTGAATGAAAACAAATGGTTTTTGTTTAAATCTTATGACTTTATTTATGCAAACAGTTTATAACATTGCTGGATTTCCCGTTTAAAGTTCTGTGTGTTGATTAGCAGTTTTTAGGAAAAAAAAAAAAAAAAAAAAGGAATGTATCCCAAAAACGATTCTAAGGCATAGCTCCAAAACAAATATTTTGCCTTTTGTTTAAAGTGTGTCCATCTGTGTGCCTATATTTATAACATGGTCATAAACTACTGAAATGCTTCTGACATTAGTTACTTTATGTTCAAATTATAAAAGATAATTTGTTTTTATGATCATATACTTTTTTATTCGTGTTTATGACCTCCTACCGTTCGATATTCTGAGTCATGTTATAAAACCATAATCACGCATCATTTTCCAACTTCTGTTAAAAGGGTGCACTCAACAGGGCAGAGAGTTTTAAAACTGAGGTTGCAGAGTTGCAATGAAGAGTGAGAGGACAGTATTGTCCTACTTACAGAGCATTAACTGAGGATCTGGCTGCAGACAGAGCTGCTTCTGTCTCTTTTCCCAAATGTAAACTCTCTTCCCGGCCTCTTTATGAAGCCAAACCTTCATCACATGTGTACAGCACGCAGAGCCACTGGCATGAGCTGGATATATCAGAGCGAAATTACTGGAATGTTTATGTTTGTGTTCATTCCTCACATGGCTGGCTTTTGCTTAAACTTAATTTAATACTGATTAAAAAGCAAGCAGCATTTGCCTTAACCTCTTAAAACATAAAGGCCTGTAAGGAGGTTCACACTTCAGCTCCTCACTACTGTACATCATAGGAGTAGTTATTGAAAAACATGTTAGGTAATGCTCTTTTTTCCCCTCCTACACAGACTGGTTTGACTCAGGTTAAAGTTTTGACTCAAATGCAACCTTTTTAGTACCTGCTGTCCCAGACCTCAAAATATAATACACCACAAATATCACAGAACTTACATAAGAAACTCAGTAAAAAAGCATAGTTATGGGTGTTTACAGCTTAAGCCCCAAACCACCATGCCTAGTTGTGATCACTGACTGTGCTTTTTCATGAACGACACAATCATGTGTTAGACATACATTTTAAATGTTGGTATATTGTTTAAATATATATATATATATATATATATATATATATATATATATATATATATATAGTTAAACTCTTACTGAATGTGTAGTGTATTCTTATAATCCCAGTTCTCTTAAACAGACAAGTTTCATCCAAACTTGGCAAAAATTAGAAAAGGTTCAGACAAAACATGTGCTTTCACCTGGTCATGCAGCCAGAAAATGGCCGATCTAAATATATTTGAGATTTTTTTTTTTATTTGACGTTACACATTAATTTCGGCTTTTCTCATAGATCTTGAGAGGTGGAAATGTGAAAAGTAAAAATAAAAATCTTCTCCAGGATTATAGTAAAATAGATACTGTTACTTTCTGGACCTGGTGTACACTGTAAGAAAAATATTCATTGTTGTGGTACGCCCTTAATGGTACATTTCAGTATCTTTAGTTAGGGAATATTATTGTACATTATTCTAATTGTAGTTTTAACTGTGTTGATTTCATACACCCCATTTCATCTCCAAGACAGTTCTTACACATTTCTTTAATGAGTGATTACAAATATTCACCTCTCCTTCTGGAGAACAGAATGTCATGTAACTTAAGGGAACACAACTGGAATTTAACAGCACTGTTCTACCTTTAAAGGTACATTACACTGTTTGTACCATTAGTGACCATTAATGTAACTCTACCGTACATTTTTTTCTGAGTGTGTAGCTACTTCTGAAAATTTTTACTAGTTACACTAAATGTCGTTGTTAATCTCACTTCTTACAGGGGCTTTACAGTGGGGAATGGTGGAAATACACTAATAGTCTTTTTGGGGTAGGGGAGTTAGGCCCAGAAAATCTGCCCCAAACATTTGTGGAATGCCCCTGATCTCACTTGTAAACCTGCTTTTAACATAATCCCAATATACAGGTGCTGGTCATAAAATTAGAATATCATGAAAATGTTGTTTTATTTCAGTAACACCATTCAAATAGTGAAACTTGTATGCTATACTCATTCATTACACACAGACTGATATATTTCAAGTGTTTATTTCTTTTACTTTGATGATTACAACTGACAACTAATGAAAACCCCAAATTCAGTATTTCAGAAAATCAGAATATTACTTAAGGCCAGTACAAAAAAGGATTTTTAGAAATGCTGGCCAACTGAAAAGTATGAACATGACAAGTATGAGCATGTATAGCACACTCAATACTGTTGGGGCTCCATTTGCCTGAATTACTGCAGCAATGCGGCGTGGCATGGAGTCGATCAGTCTGTGGCACTGCTCAGGTGTTATATGAGAGCCCAGGTTACTCTGATAGTGGCCTTCAGCTCTTCTGCATTGTTGGGTCTGACGTATTGCATCTTCCTCTTCTCAATACCCTATAGATTTTCTATGGGGTTAAGGTTAGGAGAATTTGCTGGCCAATTAAGAACAGGGACAGCATGGTCCTTAAAACAGGTAATGGTAGGTTTGGCACTGTATGCAGGTGCCAAGTCGTGTTGGAAAATAAAATCTGCATCTCCATAAAGTTGGTCAGCAGCAGGAAGCATGAAGTGCTCTAAAACTTCCTGGTAGACGGCTGCATTGACCTTGGACCTCAGAAAACACAGTGGACCAACGCCAGCAGATGACATGGCACCACAAACCATCACTGACTGTGGAAACTTTACACTGGACCTCAAGTAACGTGGATTCTGTTCCTCTCCTCTCTTCCTCCAGACTCAGGGACCTTGATTTCCAAAGGAAATGCAAAATATACTTTCATCAGAGAACATAACTTTGGACCATTCCGCAGCGGTCCAGTCCTTTTTGTCTTTAGCGCAGGCAAGATGCTTCTGACTTCTGACACTGTCTCTTGTTCAAGAGTGGCTTGACATAAAGAATGTGACGCTGAAACCCATGTCTTGCATACATCTGTGTGTGGTTGTTCTTGAAGCACTGACTCCAGCTGCAGTCCAGTCTTTGTGGATCTCCCCCACATTTTTGAAAGGGTTTTGTTTCACAATCCTCTCCAGGGTGTGGTTATCCCTGTTGCTGGTACATCTTTGTCTAACAATTTTTTTCCTTCCCTTTGCCTCTCTATTAATGTGCTTGGACACAGAGGTCTGTGAACACCCAGCCTCTTTAGCAATGACTCTTTTGGACAACTGTCAAGTCCACAGTGTTCCCGATGATTGTGTAGCCTATAGAACTAGACTGAGAGACCATTTAAAGGCCTTTGCAGGTGGTTTGAGTTAATTAGCTGATTAGAGTGTGGCACCAGGTGTCTTCAATGTTGAACCTTTTCACAAAATTCTAATTTTCTAAGAAACAAAATATATCAGTGTGTGTGTAATGAATGAGTATAATATACAAATTTCACATTTTGAATGAAATTACTGAAATAAATGAGCATTTTCATGATATTCTAATTTTATGACCAGCACCTGTAGATGCAATCCCAAGGAGCATAAGAGGGTTCTCATTCTGAGCATAAATCTATTACATTAGATTTTTTTTCTCCTCAGTGTTTTTATTTAAACAAGATCGTGTACATGTATTATAATTATCTATTTCAATTATATAAGAGCATAAAAAGCAATGAAGACAATTAATGAAATTACTACAAAAAACACAAGCATTGCTAAACAACCCAGACCAAAAAGACGGAGGGAGGATAAGGGTTAACAAAAAAAAAAAGGAACCAAAATGATAAATAATCAAAATAAAAATACAGCAGCTGTGTTGATTGTGCAAATAATAGGTTACGTTCTGTTAACACTTATGATACTGGCACAGCAGTCACTTTCAGGCATGTCTAAGGCCCTAACAGGTTTGAGATTGTTTAAAAATTACTTACAACCTCAGGCTACACATTTTTTGGAAACAATTGCCCTTCACAACTACTTTAGCACCTGGGTAACTCGTATAAAACAAGTACATTTCAGCTTAACGTTTTAAGTGAGCAGTGAAAATCTTCAGGGAAACATTTTAATGGCTGTAGAAAAAAAATCCATATTTATGAACAGTGAAATGTTCTACCCCCAAATTACAGCCCATAGGGGTTTTACAGTGTTGTATTAACACTTCCTGTTGTAGGCCTCTCTCCTAAGCATTTAACTGGAGATGGTTTATCAAAATGACTAGAGGACTGACCTGGCCACAGTGGTTTGCTGAATGTATGCTTAACTTGTTTATGCTCATATTAAATATAAACTATGGGAGATGTTAACTACAAAACTACACCACACTAAGCCTTACAAATTTGGAAACATTCGGGATTTTTTAATTTATTTACTTTGTTGTTGTTTTTCCCCTGTAATGAATGTAGTGTCCGTCTTGTTGATGACAGTGCGCCTCCTAGTGGTGCTCTCTGTGTAAGGAGTGGGCAGGGTCTGCTTCCATAGCAACCACAAGCGCACACACTAAACAGACCTGGACAAACGTGGACAACACTTGTATACGTTTTTGGGAATTAAAATCGATGTAGTTTGAAGATCAGTCAATACAAGTCGATGACTGGTACAAAAAGCAGCGAAATGAGCGACAGAATGTGTCCCACTGTGCTCCGAGAGTGCGCCCCTCAGCATCCGTGGTGAGTCCCTTTCTTTTGAAGACTTAAATCAAGCTATTTGTAAAATACCATACATTTATTTATTGTATGAATTGAATGGGTGTGAACCTTGTCCCCAGTGAAATTCAAAGCCAATGTAGATCAAAAATCAAAATAATGACTTACAGATTATCTCAGAAAATAGATACTTACTCTCTTAAAATAAAATTATTTTAACAAAGTCTACACAAGTCTTATAAAGAAATAAATAACAAAGAAACATTGCAGTGAAAATCAGATTTTTACAATATAAACGTGTCTGTGTGGTGTTTTTGTAAGATGTATCAAAAGTGAAATAAAAAGTGTATTTCCGCTGCAGTGTTCCAAAGGCAGTGTCACAGGGGTGAACTCAGAGAGCCAGGGTTTCTTACATCATAAACCTAAGGAGCCAATCCTGTAACTTGAGGGGTAGGGATTCTGAACTGCAGGCCAGAGGTGGGGGGTTATGTGAAGGCGAGGACAAATTACAAACGCAAAGATCAGTACTGAATGAAGGTGTAGAGCTTAATTTAAGCCATTTCAAGGCATTGGGTGATAGAAATACATTTTTAAAAATATATATTTTTGATAAACAGATATTAGTTTGTATTTAATCAAATTATTTCATGGTACAAGAAACATCTCTTATACTAGTTACTAAATCAATATGTTGAGAAAATAAATGAAGTATGACTGCTCCATGTTTCATAATAGGCCTGAAGATAGGCAGCGATAAAAATAAAAAAAAAAGTATAGCTCCAAGTCAGGAACAGGACATGAATTCACAATTTATCTCAATGGTAGGTTTGTACGGTATAAAAATCTTTCCCGTTATTTGCTGCAGGTATAAGGAGAGACTGCGGACTAAGAGCCTAAAGCAACCGCTGAGGAAGCAGCAGCTCTGCGGGGCGGTGGATGGCAGAGCTTGGCGGTTTCTGCCCCCGGGGCAGGATGACTTTAGAGATGGACTTCCGGCGCTGCGGAGCGGCGTGTTGACTGAGTCTCAGCAGGGTGTGACTCCTCCGATACTGGGTCTGGAAAACCGGGCCCGTCCGGTAACGGGACTGAAGAAACGGTTCAGTAAAGACCAGGTCTGCTTCACCAAACTCAACTCTCTGCGCCAAACCCGCCGCCAGTTTGTGGAGGCGGTGGAACACCGGCTTAGCGCTCATCCCCTAGTCTTGTATCCGCATTTAATTAGCGGACTGCCCCCCCAGGTAACCGTCATATTACACACGTGACACTGGAAATTTGACAGCCATCTTGGTGAAAACCCTAGGCAGTTATTTCTTTCAGTATTCATACCCCAGTAAACAAGGAACGTCCCTGGACGATCAAAATAGGTCTAAAAGTAGTCTGTCTGTCAAGGACATATTTTAAACGCCATTGAACGTCCAAAATCCATCTTAATAAGTTAGTTAAGTGGTGACCAATTAATAACGTCAATGGACGTCCACAATACGTCTAATAGTCGTCTTTTCAATGTCTGTGTTTGGACGTCTTTTCAACTTTCATTTTCAACCTTAAGAGAACGTTGATTAGACGGCAGTCATTATGTTATTTCAATGTTGAACCAGGTTAAATGTTTACTGGGACAGGACCACCAGACTCTGAAGGGCTGGAGAAATATGCACCAAAAATTAAACAATAACAGTAATCTTTCAAAAACAAGTTTGAAATAGTATTTTTTTTTTACTTTGTTTTCATGCATTTCTCTTCAAAGAGTTTTTCCCCCTGAGTGGCTAACTACTTCATGTTGAAGTAATGAGCGTTCCCCTAAACCCCTAAAAACAAAATAGCTAATTAAAAAAAAATAATTAAATTAAAAAATCTGCTAATCTAATGGTGTGTCAGCTGCACCTCTTACTACTAGCTAGATTTTGAGTAAGTAGTATAGTTTCAGGTGTCACCATTGAGTATACTAAAAAATTCACAATGCATTCTTAGAACCATTTGAGTTTGATTTTTAGATTAGATTTTTGAGTAAGGTAAAAATGGACACAGTTGTCCCACAATCGAACAAGGAGCAGAAAGGAAGGAGGTTCTTGCCTCACTGTCACAGTAGTTCTGGTTAAATGACAGTTAGGGCTTATTTATTTATTTATATACAATATAAAATAATAAATAGCATTAGATATTGTTGTTAAATAAAAAAAAATTAAATTAGACATTATAAAAACTACTATAACAATTTTAATGTGGTGAGCACACGTTTATATTCTTGTTCCTATATGGTTAAAATAATCAGTATATGAATGCTCAGTAATGTTTGTGTACGAAACTGTAATAACACAAAAGCATATGACACATCATAGATTATTGATGATATTATGTAGCTAGCTTGGCAACTGGTAAATGATAAAATGTTAAAGCAGTAATACTTTAATACTTTGTGTACTAATCTGCTGAACTCAAACTATTAAGATTAATACCAGTATCTACTAGTGTTTCTCAACCCTGGTCCTCGAGAATCCCATGTAAAGACTTGTATATTAACTGATTATTTGAATCAGATGTGTTGGGAAAAGGAAAAGCAAGAAATATGCAGGGCAGGGTGCCTTGAGGAATAAGGTTAAGAAACTCTTCCATGTAATGTCTGGTATTAGTGTGTGTTACACAACTGGGATGTAGCGATCAATTTATGACATAAAAACCCTGGCTGTGTATCCACCCTTTAACACATCACAACCACAGAAGACATTGCGTAATACTCCACAAATCCCAAGGCCAAAGCAAATAGCACCCGTCTTTCTAAACCCACTGCTAACTTACATGGTAATGAAAACCTGCTTGGAACTATAAGGCATTGTGCAACACCATGCTGAAGACAGTGAGATGGTGTTCACGCGTTGAGTTAAATACATGTTTCTGTCCAACCTCTGGAGGCTCTTAATATGGGCTGATTGAACCCTCTGCTACACTTGTCAGCCTGTAGTCGTTTGGTTGATGCTGTGCAATTAGGCCTTAAAAATATTTCCCTGAGAATTTTCATACTTAAGTAATGTTAAGCCTTTAAAATCACCTTGGAAATGCAATACTCAGAAACTTAGAGTTCTGAAGTTTTTACATTTGCATGGTTTCTTTGACCTTGAAATATTGTGCCTTATGTAATTTGTCTAAAATTATTTTGATGTTGTTCGAGACAAAGCATTTCCTTCAGCTGCTTTCTCCCACTACAACTGCCTATAACACAAATCAAACATCAGAATTAAAATGAATTTATATCAGTTCTGCCATTTACATTTGAATGGTGAAAGAACAATAACATTGAAAACACAAAGAACATTCCCTTCCTTTTCCTTTACACAGCTGTTTAATGACGTGCTGTACGTCCTGGACCCGGAGATGCATGTCAAGAAGGAGTCAGATGTTATTTGTTTTGCAAAAGAAGAAGATCGTAATGAAAACAATGTGGCAACTTTTGAAGGCCCAACCCAAGAGTCATTAATGGAGAAGAAAAAAGAATCATCTCTCAGCAACATGTATGTTTTCTAGCATAGCACCCGAGCAACATGCTTTACTGCTTTTTAAACTGAACAAGATCAGTGAATTTATTGATCTCATGTTTTTATTTCTGCCATTCTGTTATGTAGTTTTAGCAAACAAGGTTACATTAAACCATGCTGTACTTTTAATACATTTACAGCATGACATTTTTAGTTCTGTTAAATGGGCCAGAGTAACAATAATTGCAGAGTTAATATTGATCTTTTATGTACATCTGGTTGTTGTTAGAAAGGTATTTATACTGTAATATGTCTTCCTTATTCACCATTTAAAGACACATTATCTGCTTTATCACTGATTTTATTAACTCTAATATAATCTATGAGTTAAAAAAAAAACCTAAAATGTATTCTACTGTATGATACTCACATTTATACCTATATTAAAACCTGCTATAAGTGTTGTTATCCACACACTCTCTGTGACATTAATTCGTTATTACATCCACAGATCCTTGAAGGAGGAAGTAAATGGCCTTAGTTCTAGGAATCCCTATAAATGGCAGGAAGTTAAAAAGACCTGTGCAAAAGAGGACCAGATGGTCGGTGAAAAATACTGGCACTCACCCTCTCAGGATGAAGACATCAAGAAAGTGACCAAGCCCTTCTGTGACTGGGTTGCTTCGCTGGTCAGTTTTTGCGTCACGGCAAATACACTGCCTTATTTAAGAGCCAATAGATCACAATTTACAAACCTCTAAAACGCTGGGGTTGTTATTAAGATGATAAAGAGTATCATTTAAACACAACCACAGGTCTGATAAATACAAATCAATTCTGTCCCTTCCTATATTTAATTTCCTTCTAGAAGGTAACCTTTCATCTCTGAACACTTAAATCTTTTAGGGTGGGGACACCAGCAATTTCACAGAGTCCACAGTTCTGAGCCTGTTTTTCAATGTCCATGAGAAGAAGCCTATATTAACATTACCTGTTCAAGCACGGGAAGCCAAACAAATTCCAGAGGAGCTCTGCACCACTGTAGAGTGCACGGGTAAAGAACACTCAAGCTCTGCACAGGTGAAGGACATAGAGCAGCATGGTAATCATTTATAGTCAAAATGTATAGGGCTTAGTATCAGAATTGTACTGAAGAAGCCAAAAATCTATTAAAAAAAGGAAAACAAAGAGTAAATTTAAAAATTAAAAAAAGTTCCCATTAAGCTCAAAAATAAACAAAGAATATTCAGATGCATTTGCAATCCGTATGTTATATGGAATAGTTCAGTAAACTATTAGTTTTAATTGTGACTGGGATTTTTAGGTCCATTGCTGTTGGGTTTTCTTGTTTCTTACTAGGTGTTGTGTCTGACTGTTGTGTTTGATTATATATGTTCTTATCTTTGGATTAATTTAGACTAATTAGGTTGTCTGTCTATACCCCAGGTTTGTAGTCCCAGTATAAATCATGAGACACTGTATTTAGATTCAAAAAAATGGAAGAGGCATATTGTTAACAAGAAACTGAGAGATCCTTCAATACCTGGGGACGTGGAGCTTGAGCAGCAGCCCACTGAAACGGTAGGTGTGATCATTGTGCACATATAACTACTAGTCACACTAACTCAACTGTCAGAAAGGGAAACTGTAACTGCAACATGTAAATAAAAACAAAATGCAGTCATTCAAATTTTAACTGAAAACATAAAACAAACAATTTAAATAGTAAATAACTTGAGTATTTTCTCACCTATAGTATATATATCATTTAAATACTTAGAGAATCTAGACAACTCTCTACATGTAAAGGACAAGGCCTAAAACCAGTATTGGTTTGCTGTGGCCTTTAGGACGTCGTGTGGCACTGCCTTGAAAACAGACACTATTCTGTAATGAACATCACTGCATGGGCTGTTGTTGTTCTATACATCCACGAAGTCAAGTTACAACTCACAATTTGAAAGAGGAAAATATATAAACAGCATCCAGAAATGCTGCTGCATTCTCTGGACCCATGTTCATTTAAGATGGACAGGAAATCATTGATGTCACATCCTCCAGGCTAAAGAGGAGAGGGACCACCCGGCACATTTTTATACAATTATTCTACCACTTTTATCCCTGTTTGGAGATTCTGGAATGATAATGCAAGGCAAGATCTAAGAGCCAGGTGACGAAAGCGTCCATCTGTAGCCACGGCAATGACAGCTTCCTTCTTTAGCCTGAAAGCAGAAGGACATCTCATGGTTTGTCCCTGAATTTTTACCCTCCCTTTAATTGGAAGTACAATCCCTGGCTCAAAGTGAAACTTCATCTGAGTGGAATGTTAGTGAAGAGGAAACAAATTGGGAAAGACAGAAAGTTATATTCTGGGATGGTCTGACTTATTTCAGTAAGACAAGGCCAATCCACATTCTGCATGGCTCCTTAATAAGAGTCCAGTGACTGAACAAGATACTAGACAAGAGTAAATCTGTCACCAGCGGCTGCTAATAGCAACCAAAGTAGTTTTTCTCTAGTGGTCTGTAATATTGTCCCTAGCAGTTGCCAATGAGGGATTTGTAATTTAGCTAGCACCCTGTAAATCTACCACTAATAGCTACGAATATTGACACGGGGAACTAGTCTCTTTTGCAGCATATGTGTTAATGTAAACCCTGTTGTTTGGTGCTGCTCATTTTGCTTATTTACATTTTGCAGTATCCCAACATTTTTGGAAGTGAGGTTTGTATATGCAAATAAGCAGATAGCATAAGGATAGAGCCTTTCAATATTATTCTTTTATTAGATATGTGACATCCATTCACATTTCCTTGTTGGGCAGGACAAAGAACTGAAGCACACTCATGGAACGCTGGCCTTCAGGCACTTCATTATCAGTGAGGGACTGAGGATGCCCCGGGTAAGGCCAAGAGTTTTTCATTCGGACCTCAGAACACAAGAATTGTATAACGTCCCAAATCAGCTAGGAATTTATTGTATAATTCCTTGCAGTTTCTCAGCTCACTCTTAGTGGAGGAGGAGCAGAAGAACAGGACCAGAGGGGCAGCCACATCCTCATCACGCAAGGGGACAGGAAAGCTTTAAATATATCTCAGGCCTTATTCCTGGGTGGCACAGCTGAGCTGTACTTGAAATGAAGAATTATTAAAGGAGAGCGGTAACTACTCTGGTTTAAATGAGATTACAATGGCACCTATTCAAGTTTCTGATTTTTACAATATGTGAGAATATGGAAAAAAGGATATTTGTCAACATCTTTTACATATACTTTTAAAATGTTTCTTTTTTTTTTTATTGTCTCATTAAAGGCACTTTGAATGTAAAGACAAGACACATGTTCAGTTCTGTATCTAGGTGACAGCTTGGTGTCTTCTACTTCTACTGTAGAAATTCCACGTTTTTTTTTTTATTTAAAAAGCCTTTATTTGAAAGTCATGGCAGGTCTAGAGGTTCATGTGTTCAGAGGGCCTCTTGTTTTTCTAAATCCCTTCATCCGCTTTTCTTGGCTTTTTATCATGCACACCATGTCTGCAAAATTAACAGAGAAACATAATAAATACAAATGTGTGTTCTTTTATCTGCCTGGACATCTGTAAACTGTCTGTTCTCTTATACTATACTCCTACCTTGATTCTTTATCTGAAGATCCTCCACTAAATTCTGAAGACTGTCCAGCTTATTCTGCAGTTCTTCGCAAGTCTGTCTCCTTACTTCATTTTGGTTATTGGCAGCTGTTTCAATAAAGCAAATTAAGCATGTTTAAATTTCTTGAACTGGTGTGATAATCATTTTTACATACACTGATCATCCATAAGATTAATACTACCGTATTTTCCGCACTATAAGGCGCACCTAAAAAACTCAAATTATCTCAAAAGCCGACAGTGCGCCTTATAATCCGGTGCGCCTTATATATGGACCAATATTGAGCCAGGTCTCGCAACTACGGTAAGCAGCCGCCTACTTCATTTTCTTCCGCGCGCGGTGCATGCTGGATATATACCGGTATATATATTTCATTTCCATTTCTTTTTTATGTAAAGACCCCAAAATGGCTCCTACCGTGTTTCCCCGAAAGTAAGACAGTGTCTTACATTCTTTTTACCCCCGAAAGTCCCACTATGTCTTACTTTCGGGGTATGTCTTATATTGGTAAAAAATGTCGATTTTTGTTTTAACCATAAAATTAACATTTATTAACAACCTGAACATTATGGTATTCACCATAAAACAGTTTTATAAAAGCAAGTGCCAAGAATGTCTTGTTACAACCGTATCATGACGGTATTTCCATGTATAACATGTAAAACAATGAAAAACGGTAAGAACGAACAGTTTGAATATGTTATACTGGAAGATAAAACAGATTTATTCCATGACAACCATGGCCATGCCAATCAGAGTGGCCACCAGCGGCTGCACATGAGGGCACTGAGGCTGCGTGTTGGACCACGGACAACATTACTGCTGCTCCCGCGGCCTCCACATCCCTCCGCTCATTCCGCTCCAGATCCGTCCGCATCCCGCAGTTAATGCAGCAAAAGGTACCGGTACTATGGCTTGTATTTTTCCAACGTACAGTTTACTATGTCTTACTTTCGGGGTACGTCTTACATTAGCCGACCCCCCTAAAACCCACACTGCGTCTTACTATCGGGGGTGTCTTACTATCGGGGAAACACGGTATTAAGAGACACGCATATGACGCAGAGTTTAAACTCAAGGCGATCAGTCACGCAGAAGAACACGGGAATAGAGGAATAACTTAGTAAAGTGAGCTTTACGTGTTTATTTTGTGTGTTGTGTGATTTTAACTTTTGAGCAACGTTGAGTTATTGATATATTGTTATCGCTTTGCACTATTTCGAGTGTTACTATATTGTGATTATTGTTATTATTGAATCGAGGAAAAGTCCCCCCCCCCCCCCCACTATGTGGGGTATATTAACATTGCACTACATGTTTTACCTTAAACTACGCTGGGTTGTAATCTATTAATAAAGTTGAACTGACCTATCTGACTGTTTTGTTGACATTCCCTTTAGCGCAGCTCCATCTAATTGATGCATAACGTAACCCCCAGCCTCTACTGTAGCGTCTATTGTATGCGCCTTATAATCCGGTGCGCCTTATATATGGACAAAGTTTTAAAATAGGTCATTCAATGAAGGTGCGCCTTATAATCCGGTGCGCCTTATAGTGCGGAAAATACGGTACTTCCTTTTTTTTTTTTATTTATTTTTTTTTATTTTTTTTATTTTTTTTAGCATTCACTGTTCCTTCTCTCAGTTCCACTGATCTTGCAGGAATGATCTGAGTGGTGGATCATTCTCAGTGCTTCAGTGACAATGGTGTGGTGGCATTGTGTTAATGTGCATTCTGCTGGGGGATCAGACACAGCAGTGCTTGTCACAGCAGGGTTGGAGTTTTTAAACCCCTCAGGGTCACTGCTGGACTTGTCTAAGCCACAGATGCTCCGCCCACAAGTTGATGGAGAGTGATACTTTCAGTGCACTAATCTGGCTTTCTGGCATTCTGACTGGTTCGCTGTTCATCCACATATATGCACCTCTGCATATCATTTTGTACTGACTCTGCTACTGGTCCAAACTGAAAGACTGCCTCCACACATCATGCCAAAATAGCAGACTCGTGATTGGTGATTGGATTGTGTGTCAGTCAATTTTTTCTCCTGCAGTAGTATGAAAGGCGAAAGGTACTAGATTCTCTGTAGAGTTTGGCAATGCAAGGCTACTACTAGACTAATAATAGTCCAACGACCAAAAATATCCACTACCCAAACGATACCTGCTCTGTGGTGGTCCTAATCATTGAATAACAGGGAGCAGAGCAACAGATATACTACAGTCTGTAATTGTAGAACTACAAAATGTATACTTTCAGAATACAGTGAGTGTAGAAACAAGGAGGTTGTAATAAGTATTTGGCTGATCTGTATATTGGTTTGCGACAAACATATTAAAAAAGGCGTAGTTCATGTTAGTATTCAAAAAACACTTTTTATAAAATTCAGATGTTTCCTGACCTTTTGCTAGCTCTCTGGTCTATTTGTTTGCTCAAAACTGGTCTAATGTGTTTTTTACGACGCCCTAGTTTCTGTAGATTAGTAGACAAATAAACTGGCTCAGTTTGGTGTTTGGTGTAGTGTGCTAATCTTTCTCTCTCTTTGAGACAAAGGAGAGAGCTCTAAACGTTGAAAAGCATAAACCGAAATCAGGATATGGCACTGTTTCTGCTTCAAAAGTGGGTAATATTGACTTATTTTTACTGTGTCAGATCACTTAAGGTGGAAACGCCTCCAAATCAGGAGATGACTAAGTGCATTACCAAAAGTGCTACAAAATTAAACAACTCCAGTTAAAAATTTGTTTCTGTGGTAATACAAACAGTGAATAAAAAGTGAAACTTCATCCATGTATAAACAACTGCTGTTTTTCTCCCTCAAACACACGGTTTCACCTTACAGCTGCATATCCCCACAATCGGAGATGTTCCCTTTAAGTGGTCACATCGAGGAAATGTGCATTCATGACCCATAGAATTACCAGGTGTATACGTCTATAAGCCTGACAGTACATTTTTGGTCAAATTTTGATACCAAGTGTGAACAGTCATAAATTAGTCCATCAAACATACGTTGATATATTTACTGATTACAGAATTAAATATTAGATGAAGACCTTATTTTTCTGAAGGAAATACCTGGGCTTTGGAAAGTGGGGCTTTCGGTTTTTAGAATATCAGGGACATCAGAAATTAAGAGAGAGTGGACTGGAGATCTCCGTCCCAGTGCAGTCATACAAGATGAAGGTCTGTAGCAAGGCCTAGCTGCTGTAAATCCTGGTTCTTCATCTGAGAAATCGAAAACAAACATCAGGTCTGAATTGAACATTACATGTACCTTATCCTTAAACTTACATTAAAGTTAACTCTACAACCTTGGTCAACATCTCGTGACTGATATTTTGTGACATAAACCAGGGCTTTTGTCACATGCTGTGTTAGAAGCAATTGTCCATTCATTAGTTACAGTGGTTATTCACAGAAGCATAGGCACGAGGACTCACTGTCTGCTGAATAAGCACAGCTCACGTCCAGTTTATCGAGGTCAGTCCTTTGGAGAGGACCCTGCTCACTGCATTACAGCAAGACATGCAAGAAAAGCCACACATGCATTAGCTGCAATTCAGAGCAATCATTTGACATTCACATAGTGCAAAACAAAGAAGACAGAAAGCAGAAACCACAAGCAGGAAATACTTCTATACGTTCATTTGTTACAGAATACCACGCATATATATAGGTGTCTCAAGCAAGCTCAAAGGAAGCACTGTAGAAACAGACACACTTGCATGAAGGAATAAGCAACAAGCCTTTGGCAATATTAAGCTCAAGATCCTGTCACTTGTAACTGTCACTGTTTAATCACCCTTCTGGCACTTTGGCTTTGGTGACTTCAAACTGCTATTCCACATTTTTTCAACTGAATTCCACAGTTTTTTTATGTTTGTTTTTTTGTTTTTATTTAAAGTTGAATGTTTAATGCTTACTGAGTCTGACATTTTCATCGTAGTGATTTTCTGAACATCTGAATTATTTAATGCCTCCGAAAGCCATGCCATTTGTTGCTGGGTATCCAAGTCATAGCATAGTTTTGCATCCTATACAGTACACTATTTTACACTGAATTAGTAACTTAAGATTCCAATCACACTGTTCATGGCTTAATGACTGAATTATGAAAAGTCATTGGCATCGTTACGCAATGATGAGCATCTAAAACCTAAACATGTTGAGAGGGCTTTCAGGGTTTTTTTTTGGTGGGTGTTTTATTAGTCCTGCGCACGTCCCACCCAGAATGCTATGGTTGCCAAGCAGAATTAATACAGAATTTAGCTGATGTGATCATATATGTGCAAGCAAGTGGACCGTTTTACAGACATGGTGAGGCAAATATTACTTGTGAGCTGGAGAGAGACTGAACATCTGTGAAATGGTGGGAGGCTACAGCAGGTTATGTTTACACATCACATCATTCACATGGATTCAGCATAGAGAGCTTGATGTGCAGCAAATTCAAATGTTGTCTATTGTAAAAGTTTTTTGTTTTTGTTTTTTTGTTTTGTATTTTTTTTTTTTATATTTTCAATAAGAGGTTAGTTGAAGTGGGATGGAGGTGGATTAACCACCTCCATTGAGGTTGAGGTGGATTAACACATCTGTTAATAATTCACTAAAATTGTGAAACCATGAATGTGCTGTATTTCCTGGTAATATGAACAATTCTTTCTTCTCACTGTTTCTCTGTTATTGCTGCCTATATAGAGGCTACATGATGACTCATTTGAGACTAGTTTCTTACTTTGTAGCTTTCTTTTTCCTGTAGCTTTCATCAGACCTCATCCTGGTGGCTAGGCTTGTGTCAGGACCCTGGCTCTCACTGATTGCACTGTACAATTCCGTTAACGTACTTCGCAGCTGCAGAGTGGGGCTAGGCCTTTGGCATCCTATGTTAACCTGGACACAAGCCAGAGAAATCATGTTTCAAAGCATTCCTTCAGATAAAATGTTGATATTTGGAAAACCCCCTTTTCAGATTTATACCTCTGTATGGCTGGTGGAGTTGTTCTGAAAATTAGGCAGTTGCTCTGGCATGGTAGGACTGGAGATGGGGTGGGATCTATGGATGTTGCTTATGGCCCTCATGTTTTGGCCTTGTAGTTCCTACACAAGATACACAAAGCAATATTGTGAAAACAGGGGAATGATGATAGCAACCGATGTTCATAGTTGGAGAAATTCTTCAGAAAAATGAATACCTTAAGCTCTAGAGCATGCTGGAGTTTCAGTCTTATGATCTCTTGTTCTTGCTTCTGGATGAACTCTTGGCACTCTGCAAAGCTGTCTGACATCTGGAAGTGATAAAGCATAATGGTCAATGTACATGGTAAAAAAAAATCATACCCTTCACCTTATAAACACATGTACTGAAATATATTCATCATCTAAAATGTAGATCAGTTTACTGAGAACCTTGTGCAGGGCTGCATGCATTTCCTCAACCTTGCTCTTCAGCAGTTTCTCATTTGTACGCAGTGTGTCCAGTTCAGTCTCCAGCCTCTTCCTAATCTCCTTTTCAAAATGCAGCTCCTGCAAATGACGTTTGCTCTTCATCACCAGATAACGCTTCTCCTGCAAATCCATATGCACATGTATAAATTGGAACAGAATGCTTACAAGTTTCTGTTTAGAGTTTTAATCAGGCCTGAGATTCTGTCTGAATGTATTTCAAATCTAAATATATTTTCAGGAAATTTCCAAAACCAAAAACTAAACAGATATTTTTAGAGCTGAATTTTTCAACCACTATTTATGCCTGTGATTTAAACAGGTGATGTTTTTGTTACTGTGTATTTATGAATACTAATGGTAAATAATCTTTGTTTTGACTAAATTACTAAGATTAGTTGTTGACTGAATGGTAGATTTAGAAATGTAACATGGTTAACAATATACATGACAGTTTTTTTATATAAAAAAAGACAAATACGAGAAACTTCAAATCTGAACATTACTGGTGTGGACCAATGTTTAAAAATTTTTTTTAAATGTAGTGCTGTGTAAAAGCATGATGCATTTATTATTATTTATATTTTATTATTATTATATTATTATTATTTATCAAGATGCACAGCTTTAATTAACATTGTTTAACATTATAAAACCATTCATAAACAGAATGGAGTTACTGATAACCAGCTGTACCTGTGTAAGCTTGTCTGTGGTCTCCTCTAACATCTGTACATGGCTCTGGAGATGATCAATCTGCTCTCGTTTTGCAGTAATTTGCTTCTGCATCCCCAAGGCTACCTGCAATCCTGTAGTGCCAAACGTCCCAAAAAGAAAATAAATAATAAGAATAAAATAAAATAAAATCTGTGTATCACCACTGCTGTCATCAAGTCACATTTTCTGTTTGATTTAAAATAGTGTTTGTATTTTTTCAGAGGTGAAGAATATGTTTCTGATGCAATCCTAACTGCCACAGACTAACACAGGCTCAGTAGACAAAACTTTTTACATTTCAACTTTGAATAACATTCAGAATCAGTCATATTTTTTAAGCTGCTTCACATGAACTGTAGAGACAAAAGCTAGGCTATAGGGTTCAGCTATTGTCAGCATGTAAAAGGATGTTTTGTTTAGCATCTAAATGCACTTAAACTTGTGTCATATGATGTCACATTGTTCTTGTTCTCCCTGAATGTCCCTACGACTCCTTCAATAGCACCAAAACAACACTGCAAGCTGCTTTACAGCAATCTGACTTTTGTGGTTAGTTTGTCAAATGCAAACACAAGGCTCCCTAATGCATTTATCCAAATACAATGCATTACTGTTATTTAACAGTATCGTACCACAATGACGTGGTGTGAAAGCAGCAAACGAACAAACGAGGGAGTCGAATTACGTAGTCACATGACGGAAAAGAACACGATGGAATAATAGGAGGAAGTTACAGCTCTAAGATGCTCCAAAACTAGCCTCTCAGTGTGTAGCCTTCCTGCCATTATCCACAACCCAGGGATAATACAGGGTAGGCCACACTCCTTAAACAGATTAAATGACTCCAGAGAGTCAAAGTGTTTGGTCTTCCACCTATTATACTAAATAGACCTAGATCTCACCACTTAGGACGAACACTGAACTTTAACTTTTGCTATAAATGTTTTTCGTGAAAACATCCTCTAGCTTTAAACATGAGCCGGGTTCTTACTGGAGATGGAGGCCCATATTTCTGTGCATATTTATACAAAGTTTCTTAAACAATCTGTTTCATTTGTTAAGTATGGGTCATATAAAGGGAAAAAGTTCATTGGGCAAATGGGTGTGTGTGTGGGTTGGGGGGGGTGTTTGTACCATGTCCGTCAGCTCCCTCCAGTGTTCTGAGGGTGCCCTTGGCCTGCTTCAGTCTTGTTAGAGTGTGATTTAGCTGGGCTTTGAGTATTTTGTTCTGCTCTTGCAACTCTTCTGTCTTCCTGCTGTGCTGCTCTATCAAAACCTCCTGCTCTTCTATACAGAACCAATACAGTGTCAGTAACCGATAATTAGGCAGCTGGATATGGCAGAACACTAAGACATTTTAATGTCATACACGGACAAGTGACAAATTTATGTTGCTTCCAAATTAATAACATATTGCCATAGTACTATATGTCTTGATGTGATTAATGATAAATGATTAATGTGCGTTCATCACTTTTTGTGTATACATGCTTTTAAAGGTAGAATTTAATGGTGTAATTAGAAGTGTATCACTTCAATAATATATCAAGTCAAACACCCATGCTCACAAACGGGGCTAATGAATTCCAAAAGCTATGATTATTTGGGCATAAACAGAGTTCTGTTAAACAACGATAATTTATCTGAGCTAAACCCCTCTGTATAAGTAGAACTTTGTACTATGTCTTGAACTTAGAAACATGAGAGTATTGTAACACCTTTATTTTCCTATTTACTGTATTGCAAAAACCACCTATCATATTGTACAATGCTGTTTAATAGTTTTCACTCAACCAGAAGATTAGCTATACAACTGTAAAAGTAAAACCCTCATTAGGCTCTGTGTTGAGTCATTTACCTTTGAGCTTGAGCTGATTAATGCAGCAGTTTTTTTCTGAAAGCGCTGCCTGCTGCTGAATCTCCTTTACCGCCACTGAACACAGCCTGCCTTCGGGCTCCTTCAGGGCACACTGCTCACAAGGAAAGCACAGATAACACGTAGGAAATTATTGTATCAATGACAAACAACTGATGAATGTAATACTCCAGTTAATTCACTGGTTTGTATTTTATTTACCGACATCCAATTTCTATTGATTTGCAATAATTAACTCATGCACTACCCTTGGCAAAAAATAATGGGATCACCACATTTTGGAGGATGTTCACTCAGCTCTTTTATCAAATGAACAAATCATAGATATGATTACTCATACATTCACTGACTGTAACCGCTTATCCAGTTCAGGGTCACGATGGGTCTGGAGCCTACCCGGAATCATTGGGCGCAAGGCAGGAAAACACCCTGGAGGGGGCGCCAGTCCTTCACAAGGTAACACACACACACACACACTTTTTTGTCGCCAATCCACCTACCAACGTGTGTTTTTGGACAGTGGGAGGAAACCCGAGCTCCCGGAGGGAACCCACATGGACACGGAGAACACACCAAACTCCTCACAGACAGTCACCTGGAGTGGGACTTGAGTTGTGTGACTGTGACACTACCTGCTCCACCATTGTGCCGCCATAGATTAATTTATTGAAAAAATTAAATAAAAGAAAAAGTTTAAGGAATCACTCAAAATTGAACATGGAATGAATGAAAGCATCAATCCAAAAGCAACTTCCATTATCATCATATTATGTAGAGTATTCCCAATGCGATCTCAAGGAACGTTATTGGGCTGATCAAGGAAATTTTTATATCTGATAGTAGAATTAAATTATAGAATATATAAGAAATTATAGAATATATAAGAATATATAAATCATAGACTATATAATATATAAGGTATATATTTAAATTTATACATTGTACCTTGCCCAGAGTCTTAATGTTAATCTTCTCAGATTGGGATCAGGGGCAAAAACACTTTACAGGGACATACCTAAAATTGCTATTATTTTTTATCCTGTACAAAATATTTATAAAAATTACAGGCCTATAACACAACCTTACCATTGGTATAAAGTGTAGAGCTACAGTGAAAGTGTGTGTAATAAACACATTTTCAGTCAGTAATTGTAAACCTAAAAAACTGCAGTCATAAAAGAGCACCTGATAAATAACCAGTGGTTATGTATACAAACTACCCTAATAAACCAGGAATCTGATAGAAAAAAATCAAACATCCAAAATGATTTATTGCTATTTTACCTTCAGCTGATGGTTTTTAAATCTGAGCTGCTTCAGTTGCTTGGCTAGACAGTTCCTCTCTTCTTGCAGGGTCTCCAAAGGCTTCCTCATCAATTCTGTGTTCTTCTCTCCATCTTGCAGTTTTAGTCTGAGCATTTCCACCTCAGCCATCATTGCCTCCACCTTGTTCTGTGCCTCATCCAGCTTCTTTTGGGTCTTTTGTGCCTCCTGTTCCTGGAAATGCATCTCTGCCTCTTGCTTGTCAAGCACAGCCTGCAGCTGCTTGGTCTCTTCAGTGCTCAGCTCCTGAGGTATTTTGGTGATATTTGAAATACTAAGAATAAATAGCTATTTCCAAAAGTCTCTGAACACATGCTTATCTAGTGTTTCTACTCAGCGTTTCAGCTGTGCTGTATTAACAGCCTCTATTCTTAGGTGAAGAATTTACACCAGATGACGAAGGATTTAATTTCATTCAGCCACAAACACATTAGTGTAGTTATGTTCTGATGTTGAATCATTAGAGATACTGGATGATCCTCCATCCAACCTGTTTCTAAAACATGTACTAGCACTACGCCAACAAAACTACTCTAAATCAGACTACATTGTTGTAATGCATTCTTCTAATCTGTGAGTCCTGACATTTTTGGTACTGTTGTTTGAGGGAGTGGACTAGGATATAAAGCTGCTGGATGCCTATGCTGTGCCAGAGCTGGATGCTCTGGCCTATGTCCCTTTCCCTCAGCTGCTGTCTCTGCTTGCGCTCCACAGAGAGCACTTCTGTAGTCTCACTGAGATTACAACTTTATATTACTGAGATTCTGAAGCTGAGATTCTGAACAATTTTTTGTTTGTTTTCTACAGTAAAAATCTAGCAAATGTACAAGACGCCATATTTGCATTACCGTAAGTCGACACAGCTGAGAGTCCAGATCCTCTGCTTGTTGGATTGAAAGGTCTCTCTCTCTTTGGAACTGTTCTGCCAGTGAGTTAGCCCGGGTCAGTGCCTCCTCCAGAGTTTTGACCTTAACAAAGAACCAGAGATTCACTCCCTTTCTCAGAAACACACTTGATAGTTTCCATATGCTCAGCTGTTTTCTCAGAGCATATGGATACACTCAAGAATATCAGCAAATGGCAGAAAATTTTTTATTACAGTACAAAGCTCTAATTCATCAGGAATGTTTGCTTTCTGGTGTTTCTGAGAGGTGGTCCAGATGGTCTGGCTTTTACCTTTGCTTCAAAGGTCTGCAGTTTTTCCAGTAGTTCTGACTGCAGTATGAAGAGAGAAGACTCTAGATTGCTTATCTGAGAGTGGTGCAATGAGGTCTCACATTCAACTTGTGCACTTTTGGAAACATAAAAAAGGCAGTGTTTTCTATAGAGAATTTGGATTATTTAAATGGTGCATTCACCTTAACATTGGATAAAAACATGGGTTATCAAAATCAAAATTTCTTTCTGCTTCCACCACACTTAGCTTTGAGAACGTGAGAGATTAGCATGAGCCTTACTGTAGTTGTTCCACCTGGACATGGAGACGTTCAGCGTTACGGTTAGAACTTCTTAGTTTCTCAGTCAACACTGCCATCTCCTGTTCATGACTGGAAGTGAGCTGTTCAGTTCTAAAACAATAAAGACAGAACCTTTTTGGGTGAATGTTCAAATCAGCAACATTACTTAAAGAAATACTTAGATTTATAACAATAAAAAACCCAATAATAATCAATAAACAATAAAAACACAACAACATCTGATTAATCAACAGACATTCTCTTTAGTTGTGTAAGTTACAAAGACGCTGTCAGTTACTCATTCCCAACCAAGTCATAGAAGTATATATACTTTTCTTGGTGCTCCTTCAGAAGACATTCTGTTTTAGTTTGATCTTCTTTTTCAAAGTCTTCCAACTGATTCTCCATCTGCAAAATATGAAAAGTGCAAAAGCTTTAAAAATCAAATGGTAGGTGATAATCAATCAATATGGATAATTTTAAAGATTTTCTTAGATCCAGTACCATTGTGCATCTCTACAATTTTTCCATTATGCAAGATGCAGTCAATCAGTCTACACATGCTTGATGTTCAAGGGAGAAGAAATAATGCTGATTTTTGTTCTTTTCATGATTTAGTTTGTGTGAGATTTCCATCTAAATTGGTGAGGCAGCTTATGACTTAGGCAACCTAATAGAACCTGAGTAAAGTATGATTTGCATTGCAATTTAAATACTTGACCTTTGCAGCTCCACTTACACACTAAAAAAAGCATGTTTTTAAACAAACTCGTCTTTGCTGATCTACTGGGCTAATTAGAAAACTTGTACGTTCACTGTTTGACAGAACTATCAGTAAATTAATGTGATTGTACTTTATTAATATAAATATAGACAGGTGCCACACTATAGATAATATCATTTAGTAAATGTAAAAGTAATACATTTTATAGAGTTAAAATAATAATAATATAAAAATAGACATAATCAGGTGTTAAGGGTTTTAGCATGTTTGTTGGACAGCAAACGGCAAGAAGTTAACGTATTGACCAGTGGCTGTACTAATAAAATAGTTAGGTTTATGCGTAAGGGGGAAATGTTTTCAAGAAGGTGCACAGGCTACAAATTTTGGTAGATGGGGTGAAGCATGAGACTGGAAATTGCTGGTGGACTTAGGAAAAAAGCTGCAGGTCCCAGACTGCATTGTGTAAACTACACTGAGGCCAGATAAGGTGCTCTACTCTGAAAATAAATGGATAGTTTATTTCATAGAGTTAACTGTTCCATTTGAGAATGCAGTAGATGACACATTTGAAAGGAAGAAGCTGAAGTATGCAGACTTGGCGGCTGAGGTGAGGAAACACGAGTGGCAAGCACATGTATGACTGGTGGACATAGGTGTTATTATGATAGTTGGTGATGAAGCACGTAAAGTTCACATGGGACTGGTGGCACAGCTCATGCATTAACGGTGCCAGTGGGGCTAGGTACAGCCTTAGTCACCATGGAGTCTGGTGTGGATTTACGGGTGGGGTGGGTCTGGGACGCCAGACTTCAATATTGAGCCTTCTGGAGGCGTTGTGGCCTTAATTCAGCAAAACAACAACGAGAGGAGGTGCCTACCTGATGACCCCTGTGAAGAGATAGTGATACAGTGGGCGGTTTGGGTACTCATGGGCTGGGCTCATTGAGTAACCGTAGTTGTTAAGGATAGCTGGTTGCTGGTCGGATCATAAACGGCCACAGCAACCTTAGTGTTGAGGTGTAGGATTCAACAGGAATTTTGTGGCTGCAGGTAGGAAGAGTGTGGTGAGTCCTACGTGAAGCTTTAATGGTTTGGCATAGGATATTTTACATCTTATCTTGTGTATGATCATGATTACTATATAAATGTCAGAAGTAAGTGACATGCCTGTTGCAGTCTATCTTGGAGGCTACAGTTGTCTTTCTCCAAGTCCTGTAGTGCTTTTTCTACTGCAGGTCCCAGCAGAAATTCTGTAGGGCTGAAGGTACCATCACAGCCAAGATAGTTGCTTTTTCCACTGCATTTCTCATAATTTGAGAGCCTGATGAACATGTCCTGGAGCATTTCGTCCAAACACTTTGCTCTCCTTCTAAAAGCAATGGCTTGGTCCTCAGCTTCCATCAGCTTCTGCTCTCCTGATTGCTTTAATGAGTCCAGCTCAAGAAGAGTCTCCTGTAGCTGCCCCATTAGCTTAGACTGCTTTCTGGATTCCTTCGTTCTGTTGTGGGATATTGGGGAATTAATATATGCATTTGAGAGGGATTTTGAAATAATTGGATTACAAATTTTAATGTTAAGCATTTATTTTTTACCTTAGTTCCACCAAACAATTTTTCTCAGTTTCACTCTCAAACAGTTTTGTCTGTAACTAGAAGATGGACGGATGAAAATTACTGTTCTGCTGATCAAGCAGCTTGTGTGCCTGCAAGATCATTGACAGGTAGACTAACAATATAAGGCTGTTTTGTATCTTGCAAAGTGATCTGATATGATTCACAATCACCATGAAATACACTACTGAAAGGCCACATTTCAGCATCCCTTTACTGCCAATCTGTTGTTATGGTTTGTCTTAATGCAAATAATAACATGAGAGTGGAAATCAGATAACCTATCTACTAACCTGTCTGAGATTCTTTTGTAGGTCTGCGACCTGCTGAGAATACTTCGCTATAGCATGCTCAAGAACATCTTTCCCTGGAAAGTTCAAACATCTTGTGATGTTTACATCCACTTTGTTCACCACGGTTTGCAGAACTGGTTCTGCAGATGCTTCTAACGTTCTGCCTACAGTACAGAAGATCAGAATTATGCCCCTGAAATTTATGTAGTTCTATTAATGAAGACATCAATGTACAAGGTAAATTATATTTACACCTTAAGTATAAGGTATATTAATATTCTCACTTGAAGAGGTGTAGTTTACTGGGACTTCTGTGCTGTTAAATGTATGACCCATTCTCTCTAACGTCTGTCTTGTAGCTTGTTCAACATCTTCTTGCAGCTTTTGAGTGTCCTTAGTCTGTCTCTCCAGTTCTTTGCTGTAAAATGACATGGAGCGAAATGGACATGAAAGTTTATTTGTTTTTTTCATTTGTTAAAACAGGGCCCACCACTTTTTTCTAAAGGGAAATCTGAGCATGATGCATTTTTGTTCAGGTAGTGTTATCTTTACCTTAGAGTTTCCAGATTGATGCAGTTTTTTACTGGTGTGTCTTCCTCCAAACCTGAAATGCATTCTTCGATTAGAGAAGTTTAACTGTGATTCAATTAAAGGTGATGTTAAGTTGTTAAACTAGCCAAATAACGAACAAATCTAGCCACGAAATACTAACGTTACTGATGCAAACAAAGCACCCTTCACATCAGAACATTCCTGCAGGTGAAGCAAAACTACGGAAAAAGACGGAACTGGAGTTTGCTTCTTGTTAACACCCGTTTCTTCTTTTTCGTATTTTCCCTTTCACCTTACAAGCTTCTAGCCCCTTAACTATACTGCTGTATCATATAAAGTGGAACATTAAGTTAGAATGACTTCAAGTTATTCTCAAAAACTCCTAAAAACAAAAAACATTTCATACTCACTAACGCTAATATCATTGAGAGGCTCCAGAGACATCTGTAACTGCTATTTTTAGCGATGCTCGGACAAACAGCTTGTGTAATATAAAGTTGTACAGCACTGTTAGCTAGCGATATGTTTCTTGTCTGCCGCTTCAATCAAGCCCGACTGCGCCTCTTAGCTAATGCTAACTAAGCTTAGCCTGCTGGAATCGAGCTAGCGCTCTCATTACCATGGCAACAGACAACCATACACCAGCGAGGCACAGTTTTGTGTGTGTGTGTGTGTGTGTGTGTGTGTATGGGGGTCGCAGGTATTTTTTGGAGAGACTTTAGTCTCAAAATATTTTACAAGATACCTAAATGTTAATATACAAATTCGCAAATAAAAAGTCGCAAATATGTTTAACTATTCACAAATGAATACATCCCAATCTGTGGCTCACGGTTTGCAGTTTGTACAAATACAGTTAAATTCATAAGTACATGTTTTGATTTTCATAGATATATCTTAATATAATTTATGTTCGAAAATTCCACATTAAATATTGCGCAAATGCGTCTCCATTTAAGTTGGTCCCCACATCTTAAAACAACAGTGCCAAAGGCCACAAGTACATATCTCTGAGAGTGAGAGGCGCGAACGCAGCAAGGGGCCGGAAACCAGCACGTGGGCGATCTATGTTTTGTGGGAAGGCGAATGTAGGAAAAGCAGCGATTTGAAAAAAGGGCATAATTTCTCTCCAGCAGAATTAGATACCCTCTACTAGTTATATCGTTTAAAATATTAAGTATCAGTGAAAACGAAATACATAGCACTTCTGGTATTTTAATTATATATTTTTGGTAATCTGATTATGGGGTGAACTGCAAACTTATGAAATCCATTAGGTCTCTCATGTCTACAATCATTATTTTAATTTGATTACAGAACTATAGGACTGTATTATTTGTTTTGTATTCAGCACAGTATTCGATTATAATCAGTTTAAACGTGTAAACCCTTAAGTAACACTATAGAAAATGGCCCACTATTCAAATAAATATTTAAAGCAGCTCCTTTCCATTAATGGACATGGGAGAAATGGTGCTAATGATTTGCAAATAATCATAATATTCAGCAAACCTACCATGACCTCTCAGTCACAGTGGGTTTATATGACAATAGAGTCAGTGCATGTAGCTACAAGTGAGGTGAACTTAATAAGATGGAATTTCACTGTAATGTAGTTATGGTTTAATGAATTCCAAGATAGTGGTGCAACCTTTCAGGAAATTTGGCTCAACTTAAAACTAAGAAAATAAACAGACATTCAGAGAAGTTCACTGTACTTCATGTCTCTTGTTAGGAAGTGAGCAGTAGTCTATATGTAAGCAAACGTTATCATTCTCAGTACATGTGGTCTCAGTTAAATGGTTATTCTATTTTTATTGCAAGAATTTCACATATTAAGCCAACCACAAACAAGTCTGTAAATCACATAATGCTGAAAATGTACTCCATATAATGTACTCAATGTTTACAAGGTACAATATTAATGAAAATTACTGAAAACTAAACAGTTATTACATGTTCGCCAGGCACACAGCTTTACTACAAAATACACAATAATCTAACACAATATCCCAAAGAACTCGCTGACATTCTCTTAAACTTCCAAACAATGCTCAAACAGAGCAATTTGAGCTGCATTAGTTGTTAGAAGAAAGAAAATAACTAGGATACCTATTTTGTGCAAGGGCATTTTATGCAAAGGAGGTCATCACAGTTAACCATGACAGCCTAGGTTTCTAAAAGTATGAACCTATACAAACTGTTTGAACTGTGGTGTATAAGGTGCCCTGCAGTCTAGTATCTGTGTCTTAAGAATTGAGGTGAGGGGCCCTACAGTCCAGTTTCCATGCCTTAAAAATTATGGGGTGAGGGGCATGCTGTAACCATTGGACCTGAGACCCTGCTCATCAACACGAGCTTTTAGAAACAGCTCCATATCACCCGTTTTCAAAAACAAATAAAAAGGGTTCTTTAGCCTCTGGGTCATCTCCAGAGCCTTTATGCCAACTACATATCTCGAAGCCAGCGACATGCTTGAGTCGTGTTTAACATGTTCTTCCGCGCTCACTTGGAGCTGCCTCCAGCCTGCAGAGATACCCTTTTTGCCAAAGGGCACTCCGCCAGTGGGCGTGAGTAAAGGGCGGAGCATATGACAATTATTTTTGACTGCAGCCAATTACACAAGCGAGTCTTGATGTCAATCATTTTTTATTAAGCCAATCACCAGCCAGAATTAAGTCCTCTCCTACTGGGGTTTGTTTTGCGGCTGTAAAAACATGGCGGAAAAGCACTAAATTGCAAGGCCGGGAAACTTACAGACTTATTTTAGGTATAAATTAAACTGGATTTAACAGACTGTTCAGACAGATAATCTGCTAGAATAGTAACTTATATTTATCAAGTGTTTAGTCTGTACTGCTATAAGTAGGAAGCGAGGTTTGCTTGGAGTAAGTTAGAGCTCACCATTTTTTTAAAATGAATATTTATGTTTCACATGATATGTATCTTAATTTTGAATGATAGGCCATTACTCTTGGTTAGCCAGAGGAGGCAGAAAAAATTTCATCAGTGGACCAGCGTACACTCAAATACGACAGAGTTTTAGGGCCACAGTGTTTAAAAAAAAAGAAAAAAAAAGGAAAAAAAGATTCAGAGAATAAAGTCAGAATTCTGAGAATATTCTCGGAATAATTCGCTGTGTATAATGGAGCAGACACACAGTGTAACTGTGGAATGCTGTGTGTTGCGTAAGTCATACTATGGTATATATTTCAGGAATAAACACTCGGTTCTCTTCCACATCAGGACCACAGTGTGAATAGTATTTAAACTCTGAATCGGTGCATGAACCCATGGCATGTAGTTTCACGATACAATTAATGATCACGAAAATGATAGATCCAGAGTGAGTGGAACTCCGGCGTGCCCATGAGACTCCATCGCGTTACGGTTCGGACTCGTACAATAAACTAAACTCTTATGCATCGCAGTCAGGGGCTGCACTGACGGGGTTGTCATGTCGTGTGAATGCGTTTAAAAAATAATTCTGTTCACTTCACTGACTGCTTCTTTCACAACTCACTCACGGCACACAGACTGTGAGTCTGTCTGTCTATATATTATAATAAATAATAAACCAAACAGTATTTTTCTAAATATTCTGATTATATTCTCCAAATTATACAGATCTTTTTTACTCAATCTTTTTTTTTTTTTTTACACCGTGCCCCTAAAACTCCATCGTACTCAAGGCATGGTAACACTAAACGTTACTGGTTTATGCTCTAAATGTTTATGCTGTGGTTGATTTCAAAGTAGTTAAATTGCTTGTTAACACATTTTATTTCTTTGAATAATGGGACTATTTTATAATGTATTAAAGAGATATATACTATTTCTATATTATTTCTGGTTTAAGAAATTGTCAAATACATGTTTAAAATACAAAACTTTAAAAGAAATTTATCTTTATTAAGAAATAGTAATTACACGTTTGTATTAAACGTGTGTGTGTGTGTGTGTGAGACATTCCTGAACGTGGTGTGTGATGATACAGGCCTTGCCTACGGAACGTATTAAAGAGGCAGTTGTACCTCATAATGGCATTCGAGATCTGAACGTGTTGCAGTGCGGATGAGTGTCCAGCTTCTCTCCCTCTCCGATTCGGTCAATCTACAACACAAACAAAACAATGGTTTCGAGCAATAAGATCTTCCCCAGCGCTTGTGCAGAAAAAGAAAGGTAAAGGTTTTCAAATGAAAATAGATATATTTCCAGTATGTGTGTGTTCACTGCCACAGATGGGTTACATGCAGAAGATACATTTCCTTGTGTGTTGTACAATGACAAAAAAATTCATACATTAATAACTTTTAATGGAACTCAAAATAACAACATGCCCTGTGAAGGACTGGCGCCCCCTCCAGGGTGTATTCCTGCCTTACGTCCAATGATTCCAGGTAGGCTCTGGACCCACCACGACCCTGAACTGGATAAGCGGTTACAGATAATGAATGAATGAATGAATGAATGAAAATAACAACATTTTATTCCAAATAAATTTTGAATATTTCAACTGGTTCATTATTAAAGGATCACACTGTGTTTGTATATGTGTGTGTATACATGTGTGTGTATATGAACACACTGAATTGTGTCTAATATTACAAAGCTAGCAGATTCCTGAATGAACCATAATTGTCAGTAGTGTGTGTGTTCTTGTGAAACAATGTACTTACTGTAGCAAAGAACCAGAAGGAAGAATCTGCAGGAATGTATAACGAATACAAATCATATGTTAATGTTGGTAAAAAACTCAAAACCCCAGTCACAATAGTTATTCATTTAAACTGCTGCATATTTACATCTTACTTAACATGACTTTAAAAATGTGGAAACACTCAACTCAACTTTATTTATAGAGCACTTCAAAAACAACAACAGCTGAAACAAAGTGCTGTACAAAGATGGTTATAAAAGAAAAAATATCCAATAAGGAGAAATAAATAACTCAAATAAAACAAAGCAAAAGTCTCATGCTGGGTTGAAAGCCAATTAATAAAAATGGGTTTTAAGATAAGATTTAAAAATTGATAGCGAGGATGCCTGCCTAATATATAATTGGAGACTATTCCACAATTTCGGCGCAGCAATTGAAAAGGCTCTATCCCCTCTGAGCTTACGTTTTGACTTTGGCACCTCCAGGAGCAGCTGGTCAGCATTGGGGCGGGTCCATTTTAAGATTTAAAAACAAATGAGAATCTTAAAATGTACTCTAAAATGCACAGGCGTCCAGTGGAGAGAGGTCAGAATGGGAGTTATATGCTCCCTCTTACACGATCCAGTTAAAAGTCGGGCAGCAGCATTTTGTACTAATTGGAGACGTTTGAGAGACTGGCAGACTCCAATATAGAGTGCATTGCAGTAATCCAGCCAGGATGTGATGAAGGCATGGATTACTGTTTGAAAGTGCTCATGTGCGAGAATTGGCTTCACCTTTACCAGCTGCCTCAGGTGGAAAAAGCTGGACTTAACTACTGGGCCAATTTGGTGGTCCAATTTAAAATCACTGTCCCTCGTAAAACCTAAGATTAAGATTGTTGGCTTCAAATACAAATTCAAAAGGCCCAAGTCAATCAGAGGGGCTTCACGGGGACCACTGGGACCAAACACCATCACTTCTGTTTTGTTTTCATTAAAATGTAAAAAATGACTTTAATGTCATTAAGACATAACAAAAGTGGTTTAATCGAGAAAGCAACTTTCTTCTTACCAGGGTCATATATCTGGCTGTCGTCAGTGTAACAATGGAATGATGCCATGCTTTCTCAAGATAGAACCCAATGAAAGCAGATAAATTGAGAAAAGAATGGGTCCTAAAACTGAGCCCTGTGGAACCTAATATGATGGGGAGCTGAGGAGGATTCTGAGCCTCCTCGTAAAACGTAGATTATGTGCTAATAATATAATTTAGCTTAGTCTGAATGTCCAGCTCTAACTTACATTACTTTGGGCTTGTGATTCAGTGGGTGTTTTTAATTTGCTGTTCACTAGGGGACAGAGAAGTCATTTAAATTCTGAGGTAACCTTACACTAACCCGGTTTGCTAACTGAGAGACCAACAAAAGGTTTAACCCTGATCATAACCCACATTTAACAAACAAACTATTCATTAAATACATGGGGTTTGTTGAATTCAAAATCGGACGTTTTTGAAAGCGGTTATTTTCAGAGTTACAGAGTGTGAGACGGTTGTGTATCGATTGACGCTGAAGAATCTGTTAAAAAAAATGTTTCAAAGCACAACAGGCTCAGTGACATGTTTATAACAAGCCCCTTCCTGAAGTGTATGCTTCAATGAGGTTAAAGGGTGAGTGAAAGGTGTGCATTTATTTTACAATATTTTTTTGCTTTAAAGAAATATATATTATTTATAAATTATTTCTGGTTTAAGAAATCGTCAACAAATCAACTGCAGCAAAAGCCACGCACTCTTTGGAAGTGAAGAAAGCATAAAATGACTTCCAGTGATCTTCATCTCATAGCGCCTGGGGATATGAGTTGAAAATCAGAGCTTAATTGGCTCTCTGATTGGTTAGTGGAACCACACCTATTGGTTTGTGAGCTTAGAGGCAAAAAAACAGGTCCCATTTTTCCGTGGAAACTGAGCAGTGCACGTGATAAGCTTTTAAATGGTAAGTTAATGCATTTTTATTTCATAATTTCAAAGTTATGTAAAATAAATTTACAATTTAGTTTTTTTCTGATTTATTTAATGCATTTGAAATGGTTCTGTGGTTAAACTGTTTATTTATTTATTTAATATACACGTTTGTTGAACTTGTATGTTTAACCAGGCACATACGTAGACATTTTAGAGTGCAAAGGTTTTAAACTGGAGAATAAAATTTTGTTAAGTCGACATGCAACGTGTGAAGGAAAGGAGCAGCATCGAGAGTACATTCAGGAGAGCAGAGCGGTGGACTGCAGAGTGGGGGATGGGCGCGTGCAGCACGGACTGAGTGGGGGATGGGCGCGTGCAGCAGACTGCAGAGTGGAAAAGTTTAATCACAGCTACAGAGAGAGTTGGGTGAGGGGTGCAGGGCTCTGCCATATAGTAATTAATAAATGGTAAACAGGACAACCGTTTTTGGTCAAATTTTACATGTACATCTAGTCTAGTCTTTAGTATATTTAGCCATTTACAGCCATGTTTTCCCTGTTTCTTAACCCTAGCTCTGCAGAATATTTACAGTCTGTTATATTATACAAAATACTTATTCATTGTATGTATTAAGTATGCAGTGTACAGTTTGTGTAAAATTACAATGAGCATACTGAGTATGTTGTTTCCTTAAAATGTTTAGTATTCATATTTACTCTTTTTCCATGATAAATTCTATGATTTAAAAACAGTATTAAGGAAAATGTTAAATAGAAGAACAAGACGAAATCCTGTGGCAGATGCTACAGAACATATTCTTTCCTGCAAGGACAAGCCTTGGTTTAAAGAAAGATTTATCAACTGTTGTAGAAAACAATTTTATTACTTTGTGTTTGTTGACAAATATCCTTAAATGATGATTAGTTAAATTAGCATTTATAACTACATACTCATTGTGTGAAATCCTGTACCCTATATGCATTTATATGAATGACTAACCAGCATTTACATTATGAATTACTTACACATGTAGTTAAACATTTTTGCTTGATTCTGCACTACTAACTCATATGATAATTACTCTTAAAGACATATTATAAGCTAACTTCACTATATGGCATGATAACTTAATATTGACACACAGTTTTAATTCTTAACGTCTAACCTTGAACAGATGTGCACTCCAGGATTGTAACACACTGACATCATAGTGTTGGGCATGGAGGCGCTGATCTGTAGCTTCTGTTTGTGGCCTTGAAGTGTATTTCTAACTCCCTAAATTTTAGTCTCTAGGGAAAAAGTGCTGAGAAGAGAGGCCCATTGTAAGCCTGGCCAGATAATGAATGTCTTCAGGGTCACAACAGGCACCTGAATATTGCACGTGAAGAGCTGAGTACTAACACGTGAAATTATGCATATTAATATATGCTAATCAGCCAGAAACGCCTCACCACTAGGCTATACGTCATCATGGGTATAACTTTTTGAGTCAGATGATGGGAGGTCAGAATTTTCACTTGGGAGGGGTATCACACTGTTCTCAATGTGTTAATTCTCTTGGATCCAATATTTTGTAAAATAAATACTTTGATTTGCTACGAACTTCACTCGACTGGTGTCTGCGACTCTCTCGTGACGGACACGCCTTCCCCGAAGAGGGAGAGTGTATTTTTGGACCTTTTTGTAAACTTTGAAATACTTTGAGAGTGGTCCAAAGGAACATTTTTATCTTCAATTGGTGACCCCGACGTGCGGGAGGTCCAGACCGGACACCTTAGGACTCCTTTCCACTCGCGGCCGCAACATACTAAGGTGGGTGTGCAGACCCTGTTTTATTCAAATTCTGCATATTGGATTTTTTAAATTGGAGTGGTGTGGAGCCCCGAAGGTGGTCCGGAGTGGGGTATTGAGCAAATCAATTTATTTTAAATATGTTTTTATAATTTGTTATTGGTTTATTCTTTTGGGGTTGCTTGGTTATGGAATTTAAAATGGAATAGATGGACGTTGTACCCATCATGGAATTTAAAATGGAATAGATGGACGTTGTACCCATCATGGAATTTAAAATGGAATAGATGGATGTTGTACCCATCTGAGACAGAGTGGTGGCGTCCTCAGCTCGGAACCTGACGAGGTTTCGTGTTAATTGCCTGGTCTAAGGGTAGGCCGTGAGAGTTCGTCTCCTCAGAAGTATATTCATAAGCGGAAGTTGTCCCGCGAAAAATAAAAAGAGCGGATGTTGTTCCCGCCACAATTTGGTGTATATTTTAATGAAATTTGATTGTGCATTCATGTTTTATGTCTGTTTGGAATTGCCTGTTATTTTTACAGGCTGTTATGTGACTGTCGTGTATGTTTTTGCTCGCTAGAGGGCGATAGAGGAGTGTCTTGCTGTGTATGTGTATGTGTGTGTGCCAGCTGAAACAATTTTTTTTTGGGAGAAAATGGAGAAAGTGGGGGACTGATCAACCCCCTTTTCTTCTGCGGTTGCTTTTGAGTGTGTGTGTGTGGAGAACTCTCCATGTGCTGTAAAGAGCCATAAATTTTATGTGAGTGTGTTTAGAGAAAAGGGGGGAAAAGACATCTCTGCCTAGAGAGTGTCAGAGAGAGAGAGAGTGTGTTTAAAGAGAACGGAAAGTGTCAGAAAGAGAGATTTAGAAATTAATAGGGAAAGAAATTTGTAATGGTAACAATTATGAGCTTCGTTCAAGGACAGTTATTTAAAGAATATGAACCTCAATAATATGAGGGGCTTGTTTATTTATGACAATGAGCCTGAACGGAAGACGTTTTAAAACAAAATATATAAAGTAAATTAAATGAGCTTTCTTGGAGACTATACATTAAGAAAATATAGACAATGAGCTCCAGAAAGATGTTTTTAGAGGTTGAGAATAGGAGAAAGGAGAGCAAGGTGTAAAGCTGAGTAATTAATAGGATACATTGGGGTAACTGTAAGGTTTAAACATGGGAATTAAAGGGAAAATTGTTAATTGAACACTTGCTCTAATTTTGAATCTGGTTTCTTTGATATTGTTAATTTAGACTTGTAGTGGATAAAATATATTTTGTATTTTGTTTACTGTTTACTGCTTATTGTCCTAAGAATATTATTTTTCCGGTTTAGTTTGCATTTTTTTAACTATGGTAGTTCGTCTAAAAATTTATTTTCTGCCTCGGTTTCAATTTTTTCGTTCATCATAACATATTTTGTAACTTGCTTGCTAAATTCAGTAGTTCATAAAAATTGTGTTTTTGCTTGCTAGAATATATCTTGTGATTTCACTGTGGACTGTTGAGTGTCTCTGGAACATTGTTTTCGTACCTTACATATAGTCTTTGGTTTAATTCTGTGTTGTGACCTCACTGTCCTGTCTTCCTAGCTTTTTTGTTGATTACAAATTCTATTTCATATATTGGTGTGTTATTTGCTTCTGACTTATAAGCTTTTTCGGTCCGTGGGTCGGTTTCATACTTCATGTAAATTAGGCTTCACTTGCTTTTAAATTCAATACTGTGTTTGAAGACAAACTTATGTTTTATATCCACCTGTGAAATTATTCACAGAGCTGAGGTGGTCCTGCTTTTATTGGCTGTGTTTCAGAACCTGTCTTTAAAACTTAGATTTTTTTCTCTTCTTTTCTATATATCGTCCGAGGTTGCGTGGGTGTTGGGAAACTGTTTTGGTTCACTCTGAATTGTGATGAAACCTAACGGTGATAATTGATTTGCATTTAAGGGGTGAACTAGAACGAAGACCATTTCAGGTAAGGTCCAATTTTTTAATCAGTTTCTTACAGACACTATGGCTACTCCTAGAGACTTGAATAATGAATTAAACGCCATTTACGGCATGGGGAATTGGGAATGGAAACCGTTTGTACAACAAATTGAAATTATTACTGAGGGATTAAAACTGGGAGAAATACATTTGAAAAAGCGGGATATTGTGCACAAAAGTGTGCTCCAGAGATTTGAAATGTGGGCTAAATTACACACAGGGGAGAAAACTTCTTCAATCACCTGTATTAATCAGTTAAAAAGAGAGTTGGAGGAAATATTATGTCAGGCTGAAGCAGAGGTTAGTAAGGCTAGCCTTTTCCAAAGACCTAAGGCAAACACAAGTTTAAATATAGCCAAAACGGACATTGCGGAGCTTCAAAATTTTAAAATGGCGTTCCTCAGTCTCCTTCCGCAGCTTGTGGTTTTGAAAACACCAGGTCCGTCACCTTCGAGCGCTGTATCACTCACTGCCGTGAAGCCGGAAGTGGACATTGCCTATACGAACCACAAGGGGGAGGAGCCTACAGCTCCTACAGCTCCGCCTCCCGCATATAACATAGGTCACGTCACACCAGTTGATAATGTCCCACCAGTTGATAATATCCTCCCTGTTTTCAGTGTTGATTCCGGCAAAGTGAGCGTACAGACAGACACAAGAGGCCGGGATTTTGCTTGTGAGCAGCCAGTTCAAAGTGACAAACACACAAACGCACACACAGACGACCCATTCCAATTGCGAAAGCCACATGAGTCAATTTTAAATACACACACGGATATTAACACCGACTGTTATGACATTATAGATGACACGGGAAAGCATGTAGAACAGGATAATCCGCGCCTTGTCGATAAACAAACACTAACAACACCATTTAAGAACCCGATGCCACGTAAAAATAAACAAAAAATCAGGATTAAAGCTGATTTAGAGGGCCATGTCACAACGGATGACTCTGACCAAGATGAGGGACTTATAGCAGATGATGAGGACAGTGCGAATGAACGTCGTGGTGGTAGACGGATTTCTGATTTGAACAAAACATTGCGTGCCATGGAAGACCTCATACTAGAAGAACAGAGACAATTGGACCTAAAAAAACAGACTTTAGAATGCGACATGCACACCTCAGACAAAACGGACATTTTGAGACGAAGCAACAGACCCCGACACCCGCCTGACAGGTATATGTCTGACACTAACGTTGATACTATGCTTCCATTAGTGGCCACTAGTACTGGAACATATAAATATGTACCATTATCACTAACTGATGCACAGACTTTGGTCGATCAGCTTCCGCCTTTATGTAGTGGAGCGGCTGCCTGGTTAAGAAAGCTGGACAGTCTGACAGGTGGCATGACTCTGGCACTTGGGGATTTTAGAAACATTATTAAAAGACATCTACTCAACCTAATTATGATCTTTTCCACATTCACTCACAGCGCCTTACTGACGTTATGAGAGAGATGTGGCCAACCAGAGCAGCGTCCACAATCCCATTATATGCCTGGGATGAAAAGCTTAGCCCAGGGGAATATATGGGTAAAGCAGTTGAGGATTGGACTAACACTACAGGGGTTCACCCTGCTAGGGGGCAGCAGGTGGTTTGGTTTAGGACTGCAGTTGTGAAAGGCTTGCCAGCCCTCATAGAGGACGATCCTAATATGGGCCCTGACGCACCACATGACTTGTGGGTTAGACACGTTTTGTTCCATATGAACAAATATAAGGAAAAATTAGATAACAAGGACAAGGAGACACTTAAGTTACAAAGAGACCTATTAAGTGTTCAACTAACAGAAGCCAGGAAATCTATAAATGATAATATAAAGCAAACAAAGTCTGATACCATGATGCCTATCACTGCACCACCACCTAATATGCAGTCACCACGAACATTTATGAACACAGACACATATATGCCTACTCAATCAGGGCCACCACAAAACCCACCGTAATTATGTTAATTATTAATAATTAATAAGTCCATATTTCTCATATCAGCCCTACTAAAGGGGCAGTGGGCGTGGTAATGGCAGGTGGAGGGGCAGGGTCCGCCGTCAGACAGGGGCGTGCCTAAGATGTGGAGCTTTGGACCACTGGGTAGCACAATGTGAGGCACAACACCCACAGGCGGCACCAAAATCGGAGCCATCACATCTTCCTGCTGGCCAATACAGCATGGAGCCGTGGGGTGGACATTGACGGGGTCAAGAGGAGCACCAGGACAGCAGGGCCAGGGCAGAACCCATGCTGTCATTAACTGTGGGGGCCTCAGAAATCGTTTTTCTGGTAGACATGGGAGCCACATGGTCAGCCATCAACACAGTATTACCTGCACATCTGATGAGCGAACACACTGTGCAAGTAAGGGGCTTCTCGGGGACATCTACATCACTGCCAAAAACAAGACATTTGCCAGTCAGTACTGGTACACAGACTGTGTCACATTCATTTTTAATTGCATCACAAGCACCCTTGAACATTTGTGGTAGAGACTTGTTGATGAAAATGGGAGTTACTATTTTATGCCAACCTGATGGGATCACACTTACGTCGTTGGACGGACATAAAACTGTGGCAGTGGTGGGGTACACTGACAGTATGTACCTGATGAGACCTCAACAGGATGAGTCGGTAGACATTTATTGGGGTTTAGTGACTGGACAGACGGACCCGTCACCACGACTCATTGCCTTGTTCCACCAGTGGTCGCCTTGGATTACAGCCATGGTACCCTACATCTCTCCGTTCGACCCATTCCATGTCACCCTGTTCTATGATGTAGGGGGAGATTTAACTTACTATGAAGCTTTTCAAACAGAATTAGAGGGTACACAGTGGTCGGTTGACACCACAGGGATTTATGTGGGTCCTGAAGGGGTGGCATCTCCTGTTTCACTAACACCACAACAACATTATTGGTATAAACTGTCTGACACGGCGGCACCACAAACCCTTAATTGGATAAGCGGTTACAGATAATGGATGGATGGATGGAATTGTATGTAGAATTGGATTTGTGCACCTGCAGTTAAGAATTTGTGAAGGTGTAACTGTTAAGTTGCATTTGTGGGAGAGGAACAAATCTACTTTGCAACTCCTGAGGAGGTTTTCTCTGTGACTTCAAATTATAATAAAACACGTGTGACTATTTTCTCCAGAACAGATTTCACTGTCACTGGTGCTCAGGGGTTTTGCTCCAAATATAACTCCATAGTGGCACACTTTCAAAAGGAAAGAAGCATATTCTATCTTTCCGTGGTATATTTATTGTGGCGTACAAATGCAGGCGTTTACAATTTTGCGTGGAACATGTGCCCCATCCCTGTGGTTCCTATGCCAATTAAACTAAGACTAATACTACTTCAAGTGATATTTAAAAAATTTTGTTTTTGTGACACCCAGATGGAATTCAAAGAAAGTGTACATTGTTTTTTCACATGATGTTGTAAGCCATTATATTGAGCCAAACAGTGGGTAGGTCTTGTATGCTTGATGTCTTTCCTATTTAATAATTTCTGCTTATGTTCTTAAAGTTTGATATTTAATTAGAAGTAATTAAAAATTAACTTCATTTACATTTTCCCCTTTGCTGTATTTTAGGAAGGGGAGTATTTGCTCTGGTGAAAATAGAAAGAGGAAGTTTTGTCCTTGAATACCAAGGACAACGTATTTCTCAAAAAGAGAGTTCAGAGAGACAAAAAAATGTATACAGGAAAATAAAAAATGGGTTTTTGTTTGACTTTAAATGTAATGGGAGTAGCTGGTGGTAAGTGGCTGCCTGTTTAGGATATTCTAGCTTTCCTTCTTTTAGGAAATTTTAGGAGTTAATTTCTAACAGATAAAATGAAATTACATGAATAAATGATTAATACCTCATACTGACATTTATTTAAGAGTCATATTAAGTAGTTGTAATTTTAGCAGTTGGTGTTGTAATTAAATATATCTGAATTTTCTTTTTCAGTACAGATGCTGCCAAAGAAGATGATCGAATAGTAAATGATGATCACAAAAATCCAAACTGTAAAATTAAAAAAAATACTGGTTAAAGGCAAGCCACATTTGTGCTTATTTGCTATGAAGGACATAGACCCAGGGCAAGAAATAACGTACAGTCATGGAGACAGTCTCTGGCCTTTGTGTTCACTGGTGAGTTTAGATTTAGATTTAGGAATTAGATTTAAAGGACAGGGAAAATATTTTCATTAAATATTTTTTGTATACTTTGTAATATTATTTCAACTAAACTATTTGTAAAATATAAAAAAATTGGAATTGGAAATTTGATGTCTGCAAGACACGGGACAGAACCAAGTTTACCACTGTTACATTTCTTTTTAATTATACTGTTTAATCATTTGGGAACTGAGGATACTAAACTAATAAAGTGGAATGTTTGCCCATTCTGGTATGATACAATACTTAAGCTGCTCAACAGCCCATGGTCGCTGTTGCCTGATTCTAATATCATTATTAAAATAGGAGACAGATCTAGACCACAGGCAGGTTAAGCTCACGCTGTTGTAGCACATACCAAATAAGGCATGGCATCATCCCTCTGAAATAACCCTAGACTTCCTGGGGAAAGACCTAATCATTTTTCTCTAAAAATAGTAATGTTCACATCCACATCAATAGAAGCTACTCACATATGCAAGTCATCCATGCAGTGGTCACTGATGCCCACTGATACCTCTCGTAGGGTTTTGCCCCTGTCACTGATAAAATTTGGATGGTCCATTGTGTCAGTGGTACAGAAAACATGATTTATTTGGATTTTTCATTAGGTACAGTAGATTTTGAAATATACTGTATAGAACATTATATATTTTTACAATAATTCACTCACAAAGTTTGGCACAAAGTGGTGAGAACCAACCCATCTTTGCTTAAAAACAGTGGAAGCTTTTTACCCAATATCGATCTACTCTCTTGTTACCAGCTCACCTGCTTGTTATGAAATGCTTTAAGATTAAAATATATCTTGAGTGTCTATACATATTGTCCCTTTAAAATTTTGTCTCTGCGCCTGTGTTGAATGCAGCCAATTCTTAATTTTTTTTATATTTACAAAATTTAAAAAAAATTAGGTAATTAGAAACACATCTTAAGGCAGACTTAAACATAAACAAACTTAAACATTCTAGACTTTAACACTTGAACACTGATAAAGACAATTTCTGTGTTCTCTTGCATGTCTGTCGTGTTTACATTGTCCATTTTAAAGATGACCAAAACCAACCAATTATCCTATGAATCTCAGTGTACTTTACTCACCACCGGGACACAGTTAAGCATGTTGAAGCATATTGATACGCAGCAAAATAGTAGTTTTGATAAAATATTACCATGTTTGGAATTCATGTGTTATATATTAAGAAATATCCGTATGTCCAGTCCTTATTTTATATTTGGGTGTAAGCGATGTTCATGTTGCTTCTATTAGTCCTTATTTTTGTAAAATTTTTTCCATGAGCAATGAACATAAGCAGTATGAAATGTCTGTTGACTGGTCTTTGTCTCACACCTTGCAGGACAGAAACATTAACAAATCACCTGAAGATCCGGATCTTTTGTGATTTCTCATGAGCAGAGAGCAGAAATCATGGCAGCACAGGTAGAAATGGATTATCCATACACTCTATTTGGACAGTTTAATAATAAAAATAACTGCCCTAATAATGATGCTCCAAATCTTTTCTGGGGTAAAATGTTTTGACCTGAGGGAAATCTCAAATGTCTTGACATTGGACTGTACCAGAAATGGGGTGTGTGTTGTGTCCTAATTTTGCATCTCGGCGTAAATCACTTTGAATAAATTATTGTTGATACTTGTTTTAGATTTTAATAGTCAATTTTGTGGTCTTTTTCTGTTATTGTTTTAATATTACTATGCCTACGTTCATTTAGACTGACAGCAGAATCATGCGGAGCGCAAAGCTTGCCAAGTATGGTGCTGAACCAGAAACATCTTTGGCCCCTGAGGAACCAACAGTGGAGGCTACTGCTGCACAGGTTAAAAATGAACCTATTTTCATATAATAGTAAGCTAGGCATTTCAGTATTTCTTTCCATTAAGGGCTACTACATCAGTTCTGCCCTTACCCAATGATTGTTCTGACACCAATATTCCAAGACTGTTTTGGGGTAAAATATCTTGGTGAAGTTAAAGGGGACTTTCACGGTTTTAATCAAAACACACATTTATTTATATACAATTCTGATGATGATTCCTCATTATTTGCTGCTTTCCAGTAGTTTTGCGTGCTTAGAACCTATCTAATGCATTTCCAAAGCCTGTTTAAAAAAAAATTATAAAAAAAATAGAAAAAGAAAAATGTCTCGGTCCACTGTGTTCACTCTCTCAAGAGTTCTGTTCATGTAGCATCAATGCCATCCTCAAATACAGGCTGGAGATGTAAGAAGCAGCAGTATTGTCTATATTGTGAGAAGCCATTCTCTAAAATTTCAAGGCATCTGCAGTATGTACATCGCAATGAGTCAGATGTGGCTGAAGCATTCAGCTTTGATAAAAAATCAAAAGAGAGGCGAGTGCGCCTGCGTTTGTTAATAAGCAGAAAAAATTTTGTGCACCATGCTGTTGTATACAGTGAGGGTAAGGGTGATTTGGTGGCCTCTAGGAGACCTAAATAAAACCTGCATTCACAAATGACTTTACACATTGCATCCACTGCCAGGGTCTGTATGCAAGAAAGACACTTTGGAGGCACATTAGAAACTGTCCACAGAATTCCAGTTTTAATGAGTCTAGGACTGGCAAAAAGAATGTGCAGTCACTCAGTTACATGGCATTTTCCCCTTCTCCTGATCCGTCCAAAGCATTTTGGGAAAACAGTCGTATGCCAAATGAAGCTTGATCAAATTTCTGATTTGATCAGGAAAGATAAATACATACTTCTGTTGGGAACAGATGTTCAACAAACTCAACCCAAGTTCCTCGAAAAACGATTACATTCGACAAAAAATGAGAGAAGTAGGACGTCTGCTGTTTGAGGTAAGAAGAATGACACCTATGAAGTGCATGGAAGATTTTGTATTGCCATCCAATTTCCCCCATGTCATCAAAGCAGTGAGAAGTGTTGCTGGACACTGTGAGGAAACAAATACATAGAAGACTCCTTCACTCACTCTAAAATAATAGTGGGACGAGAGCAGCTTGCTCAGGATGCGCGAAACTTCAGAGTTTTGCAAGAGTATAAATGGAACGAATCAATCTCAGCTGCAGCAGGAACAACCCTCAATGAGGCAAAAATGAACAAGCCACAAATTTTACCATTCACTGAAGATGTGAAGACCTTGCATTCTTTTTTAAAAACAGAGATGGAGAAATATAAGAATGCTTTGAAGGAAAAATCTGATGTCAAAAGCTATGCAAGCTTATGCAAACTGACACTTACCAGAGTCATACTTTTTAACAGAAGGAGGGGTGGAGAAGGAGCAAGGTTGAAACTAGAGTCTTATGTTTCAAGAGAACAGTCACCAATTCATGAAGACCTGGCAACTGGGCTTAGCGATTTTGAAAAGAGTCTCTGTAAACATTTTCAAAGGGTGGAAATTTGTGGAAAGAGGGGCAGGATGGTGTCTGTACTGTTGACACCAGAGATGGTCAATTGCATGGATCTCCTCATTGAGAAAAGACGAATTTGTCAGGTACCAAGTGAGAATGTACACCTTTTTGCACGTCCAAATGCTCTCATCTTATTGTGGATCGGATGCTTTGCGTGAGTATGCAGAAGCCTGTGGTGCAAGAATTCCAACAGCTCTTTCGTCAACAGTGTTAAATTTAAAAGAAAATGAAGTGGATCAGCTTGCCAACTTTTTGGGTCATGACATTAAAATTCATCGTCAATACTACCGTCTGCCTGAAAGTACTTTGCAAATGAGCAAGCTTCTTATCGCAATGGCGAGAGGGGCACTGTCAGAAATTCAGGGTGTTCAGCTGAATGACATCGTAATTAATCCAAAAGGTAGAGGAACATAACATTTATTTATAAAATTAGAATTTATGAAGTGCAGTAAGATCAGGTCCAGTGGGTCATTTAATGTGATGATAATTTGGCAAAGTGAAATGTTTTTGATACACCTGTATTTTGTAATATCATTTTCACTAACCAGTTTTATACGTGATTAGATTAAATTGAAGACACTGATGCTGATACTTCAAGTGATGAGGCAGAGATAGAAGACCTTCCGCAAAGCCAGAGCCCAAGAGCTCCTCAGCCATCAACTTTAGAAAATCCAGGCAACTCAGATCCAAATGGTAAGCTTAGGTTAACAAGTTGAGTTGAGGCCTAAATTGTATATAAAATCGCCCAAAAGAAAGAATACTACTGTTGAATTTGCTGGTCGCATAGTGTAGCTTGATTTTTCTCCTGTTCATGCTAATTATTCCATGTAAGTTTGTTTTATTCATTGAATTTTTTTTGTCTGATCTTTTTGTTTAACTTAATCCTCTTTGTTTAATCTTCTTCCTCTCTGCCTGGTAAAGCACTCTGATGTGGCTGTTGCGTTCATACCTATTTTGACATTTCCAGATTACAGTGCTTTTGGAGTAGGCTGTTTCATTGTGCTTGTGCATTGATCATAATTATAGATAATATTGCAGCATGAATTCAATTGGTTTTAACATTAAAAGAGTATATGGTGTAAAGCATTTGTCCAAATATAATGTATACTATAGTATTTGGCTTGCAGTTTTAGGATGGCTTTGAAATATTCTATTTTGTACAAACACTATATTTAAAAGTTGTAGGCTGGTGATTTACATTAGTGTAAATTTTATTTATTTATTTATTCATTTAGTATTTAGATCAGCATAACGGAAAAGGAGAAAAGCGGAAAATCCTTTTCTGACCAAACTCGTCTACAAGACCCAAGTTCAACACAAAGCAACGCTAAGGGAAAACAGTTCTGGAATTTTATTTTATATGGCACACAGATCAACTAGTCACTTCATTATCCTTCAGTTTTCTACACTCTGCCTATTCACTCTGTTGCACTGACCACACAGTAGCACTTTGTAGTTCTTCAGTTATTCTGAATATTTTCATCACTGCACTGCAGTGACACTGACTGGGGAGGGCAAAAATATAAAGAGCCACCACCATTTTCCCTGCATTTACAAGAAAGTAATGTCTACACCACGTTAAAATTTAGACTAGACAAGGCTGGTATTATTTTCCCTTCAACCATAGGCATCAGTTTAGAAGGCAGATTCTTGCTTCCTATTCACAATTTTTGTATTTAAGCATGTAGTTCCACCTTAAATGGGTCTGTTTAAGAGTCTCCAGCTACTTATTGAATACTCATTTCCATCTTAAACAGCTATGCGAAGCTAAAGCTAGCGCTAGGATTATAAACTAAACTCGTTTTGAAACACTAATTTCCCATCTTATCCATTTAAAACACACAACCAAAGAAAGAGTAAAAAGATGAATTAACAAGAGTTAAAAATAATAAATAAATGAATGAATGAACACTCCCAAGTGCTGAAATATAATACTGCACGTAACCCATTAGAAGGCTTTAACAGTGCTAGTAACAGTGAGAAAGCTAGAACATTTTCAGTTTCACACATTCATTCGTTCACTGCCTTTAACCTCTTCTCCAGTTCAGGGACGCGGTGGGTCCGGAGAATACCCAGGCGAGAAAATTCCACCCTTCGGAATTTTTATTTAAGAAAAGCAGCCTGATCTATGGCATCGGAGCCAATTAAAAATTTGAGAGAAGAGAAAATAATTTTCTGTGAGGAAAACCACGTCAGGCAACGAACAGTGCTCTCGCAAACCGGAAAACATACACTTTGAGTGAAGAAAAACCCACCGGATTCACCTTGTGTGCGAGGGAAAGCTTCTGTGCTTGTGTTCTGACAGGGGGTCACCATACCAAACACAATACACCCCAAAACGCAGTGAACAGCAGACTATAACATTAAACCTATTATAGTCTTGTTTACCTTCTCGCGTTCATGCGGTCGCCGTTCATTTACCGTAATAGCATGAGTATAAGCGCCAGATAACGTGCAGTTGGCTGTGCTAACCGGGAATAGAAATGAAAGCTTATCGTTATCAATCGAAAATTAATCACGAAACATATCGATATCATTTATCGCCCAGCAATACAACCAAGTGTACATCATGTCATTAAAACATCTACCTACTAGAGAAGTGCTTACACAGGTGCTGGTCATAAAATTAGAATATCAAGAAAAAGTTTATTTATTTCAGTAATTCCATTCAAAAAGTGAAACTTGTATATTGTGCTCATTCATTACACACAGACTGATATATTATAAGCGTTCCTCTAGTAGATAGATGTTTTAATGACATGATGTACACTTGGTTGTATTGCTGGGCGATAAATGATATCGATATGTTTCGTGATTAATTTTCAATTGATGACATGACAATTGTCCAAATGACGACCATTGACACCTTACACAAACAGAGCACGACACAAAAGGTCATTGCTAAAGAGGCTGGGTGTTCAAAGAGCTCTGTGTCCAAGCTCATTAATAGAGGGGCAAAGGGAAGGAAAAGATGTGGTAGAAAAAAGTGCAGAAGTGATAACTGCACCCTGGAGAGGATTGTGAAAAAAAACCCTTTCGAAAATGTGGGGGAGAGTCACAAAGACTGGACTGTCATTTCTTTTTTTTATTCTTCTGACATATCAGATGTGTTCTGTGCAGTTTTTTAAGTTAGTAAAGTTCAGCCAGCAATATTCTTATACCTTCTTTGTTCAATATATAACCGTCATTGAATAGTTAACACTGGTCACCATTCACCAGTTTGCCATTTTTATTTTAATTGTTTGAGAGAGAAAATTTGCAGTGGATTGAGCAATGTATTAAAATGTTTTTAATTATTGGCTGGAAGATAATATAAAAGTAAATGAAAAATTGATGCGTATTATTATTATTGCTATTGTTATTAATAATATGATTATATTGATAACATAATTGTAATAACACAATGCAAAGTTCCTATAAGTGAATACATTGTCCCTGTCCAAAAAAAAGCCCCATGCATATCCACTTTAGAAGAGATGGATAAAAACCTTCTTTGGAAGTCAATCTAAAATATTTTATTCCATTTTGGAGTATTTTTATTCGTCCATTCATCATAGCAGACTTGAAAGTGTGTGTATTGTATGTCCTGGAAGTTCACATAAACCTGAAAGTGTCCTATAATTTCACAAATAGGTTTCCTTTGTTTCTGGAACCTCCAGAAAGGGATGTCCCCATTTGTAGGTAGTTGGTCTGGTGTCCTGAAATTACACAAAAATGTGTGTGTGTGTGTGTGTGTGTGTGAGACATTACTGAACGTTGTGTCTGATGTTACAGGCCGTACAATGCTACAGAGCGTATTAAAGAGGGCATTGTACCTCATAATGACATTCGACACCTGAACGTGTTGCAGTGCAGGTGAGTGTCCAGCTTCTTTCCCTCTCCGATTCGGTCACTTCTTCTTAACCTACTTTAACTAAATGCGTTTTGATGTTTTACTATTACTATTTACTGTTTTAATATTGTGAATTTGTCTTTATCTTACTACAGTAAAATCTACAGCATAAAAAAAACACGAACAATAAGATCTTTCCCAGCTCTTGTGCAGAAAAGGAAAGGTAAGGGTTTTTAAATGAAAACATATATTTCCAGGTGTTTTTCTACTGAAATGATATGAAATCCTGTTAGAAATGATGTTAGCGGATTCATATATACACCATCCAAAATTAGTATTTATCTGTATTTTAATATATTTTCTCAACATTTGAACTGTGAGATTTCATTAGGAACGGTCCAATAGAAACGCAGCAGAATTAATCTGAAAAAAGTATCTGTACATTAATGTACATTAAAGGAGCAATATAATATATTTGTATATGTAATATATTTGCTGTAATAAATTATAACATGGCCAGTATGTGTCATCGGAGATTAAGGGAACTGTCTTAGTTGAAGCACTGGTGTCCCTGAGAGCACTGCTGCAGGCCGTTTTTTCTTATGTGAGGAGGCCCAGAGCAGCGCTCGATTGGTGTTTGGTCCCGCCCCCTGCCCAATCACAGTCCGATCACAGTACAGTACACAAACCCCAGGTTGCCAGGTAAAAGAAAAACAGTACGCTACAGTCAAGGAAGACACAAGCAAAGAGTGCTGACGTTAGATGTAACTGTTTTATTTATATTTTTTGTGTGTGTTAGACAAATTCGTTTTGTCATTAGTAGTTTAATTGAATGCAGATAATGGATGTAAACTGTGTGTTTTGAGAGCAGATAATGGATTTAAACTCTGTGGTTGTTTTAGACAAATAGGTGATTAATGACCACAGATTAAGGATGTAGAGATTGTGTTTTTTAAATGAAAGGATATTCAGAGCAAATCTTCATATTTATTTGATTTCAGCTGCATCTGTTCCCTGTAAGAACGTCCTATTCCACCTTAAATGCTGCATTGTTTAATAACTCTACAAAGGTCACATTGGAATCATATACGGAATCAGTGGAATGGAAAATTCTACAGGTGACCAAGAGTATAGCATTTTAAGGTGGAATGGATAATTTCTACTGGGTCCACTGCTCCATTTAAGGTGGAATGTAAAGTTATGCAGGTGACAGTATGGCGTGATTATGGGGATTTATAGCTTTATGCTATTTAGGTTTTATTTATTTAAACATATGATATTCCATATCTAATGTGTGAATATTCTTAACTTAAGTTATTGCTAAAATGTATTTGCTCTTTAAACGGGTGTAACAGCATTGTAGAAATAAACACAATTTAAAAATCCACACTTAATACAGAATATGGTACAATTATGACTCATAACGGGAAGTAGTGAATTATGTCCCACAGACGGACAGATAGATTGATTTAAGTTTATTGTCATTGTTCAGCAAAAGGCACAAAAGAAGTATGCAAACAGAAGAGTGAAAATGTGCCTGAAGTAAAATAGGTCGATGATAAAATATGAATTAACGATGGGGTGCCATCATAGCCACAGTTTATCTGAGAATGTAGGTGTGTTATTGTAGGTAAGCCTTTATCTCTTGACCAAATGAGCATTACTGTGCGATTGTAGGGGTGCAGAAGGTCAGGAGGAGATGGACAGTGAAGAGCGGCGCCGAACAGAATTCCTGCAGCAGAGGATTCAGCCCAGAGTCCTGTCCACCTTGAACTGCCATGTTCAGGGTCCAGCTGAATCCAAACCTGCGGATGTCCAGAGGGAGTTTACAGAAGGACTCGCCCTGGAAATTACGAAGGAGGTCATCACAGTCATAAACCTGCTAGATTATGAAAAGAGACTGACCCCAGCTGATGGTTCAGTTGGCCCAGGACTTCCTGCGAAAGAGGAGCAGGATGAAGAGGGTGCGTCTCCCTCCGGAGCTACTGAGGAGGAGGGGACGGAGAAAAGCTCTGGACCGTGCGACGCCTGGTACGACTTTATTCGACCTGAGCGGAGGGCTGTGGATGCTGCGGAGGACAGTGTGGATGTGTCAGACACAGAAAATCAGGAGGACACATCCGTGGAAAGTGTGGAGGTGGTGGACGAATCCAGCTGTTGTCCCCGCTCCATATTGTGGACTTTATCCAGGGGCCATTCACAGAGGAGGCCGTGATGGGGCTCCTGGAGTTCTTGATGAGCATGGAGCTGTCTCATCCCAGATACAGACGCCAGACTGCCACCGTGGCGGAGGTGTACTCTCAGCTGCTCCGTATGGTTGGCACTCTGGAGAATCTGCAGAGAATCGCAGAGCATCCAGCTGTTATCCCAGCCTCAGGAAGTTGTGCATATCTGCCAGGAAGAGGATGAGGAAGTTAATCGGCAGAGCTGCTCGCATCTTCCGCAGAAGAGTATCTCCTTCTCCCTTCAAATCTGCAGGACAGGGGCTCCACCGTTTCCCCAAGATGTGCGTCCCTTTCCAATTTGGGGCGTGGTCCTGTCCAGGAGTACCTCCATGTTAGGTCTCATTTAGAGGAAGCCGGAAATGAAAGGCCGCTCCCGCTCCATATTGTGGACTTTAACCAGGTGCCATTCACAGAGGAGGCCGTGATGGGGCTCCTGGAGTTCTTGATGAGCATGGAGCTGTCTCATCCCAGATACAGACACAAGACTGCCACCGTCACGGAGGTGTAATCTCAGCTGCTCTGTATGGCGTGATATCTACTACCTGATCACAGACTCCATCATGAGGGCAGTGTTCAGTGTCCCGCCCTCCTCTTAGCTGTACTGGGGATGTCCAGAAAGGTTCAGGCTTCCTATGGAGAGTCCTCACTCCTGGGATCGTGAGCCGGTGGTTGAAGGAGAAGGCCAGCTCCCAATGGGACAAGAGGGACAGGAAAGAGAAGGAGGGGACCCTCCAGGTTCTTCAGACTCTTCAGAGTCAGAGAGAAGGAGTTTTGATTTTACAGACAGTGCATTTACAGACAGCATTAAAAACAGGTATTATCTCTGAAGCTTACCACTGGGAACCATTAGGGGACAGTGTAGAATGCAGCTCATGGTTGAACCGAAACATCTTTCCTGTTGTCACGCCTGTCTCTGCGGACGTCTCGCTTCCTCCCTCAGTTCAGGACGCAGTACCACTTGAGTCTGGGAGGGGCTCAGAAGACTTCAATTCCCATGATTCAGCTGATGGTCACATGACTTCACCAACCAATAGAACCCCTCTCACACGCTCCAGGTCACCTGAGTTTTAATTCACAGCTGTTTCGTTTTAGTCACAATCACTCACTCACCATATAAACCCGGACTCTTGCATTCACCATTTGCGAAGTATTGCTAACCTTATGTTACTTACCGAGCGAACCTTGTTTCTGAAACCAACCCGTGTATGACCCTTGCTTACGTTCCACTTGACTCTGTGTTTTTGGTTCCGGACTGTTATTGTTTAGTACGTTGTGTTTTTGACCCCAGCCTGTACCTCACTATTCTTTGGATTGCCCCTTTTGCTGTGACTGCTTTCTCTTTACGGTGTGCTTTGCACATCCCTAAAGTAAATCTCTTTCTGTTAAACACCCGTGAGCGTCTCTCTTGTTTACCAAGCCTGACAGAATACTTCGCCTTTAAAATGCAGACGGCGGGTTCTGGTGACTTAACAACTGCTATCGGTAACCAAGGTCAGTTGTTAGGAGAACATCACTCTATATTGCAGCAATTATCGGAGTCTGTAACCCTATTGAGGCAACAGCAGAGCCAGCAACAAGAGCAAATGGCGGTGATTTCTGAACATCTAAAGAATCTTGTTCCCCAGCGACCTTTTGCTCCTTTGCTCGAACCTCCGTCGACCTCGAATGAAGTTACACCTTCTTCTGTCCCATCATCTCCCTATAGCGTAAGTAAACCGGAGAAATATGATGGCTCTATGGACAAATGTCAGGGATTTTTGTTGCAGTGCTCATTATATTTTAATAGCTCCCCTCCATGCTCTGATTTCGCTCGGATATCATTTTTAGTATCTCGCTTGACTGGTAAAGCTCTTGATTGGGCTACGGCCGTTTGGCCTAATGTACAGAGCCTCTCTTACGATCGTTTTGAAAAAGACTTTAAGACTGTTTTTGATCGCCCTAATGAGGGGAGATCTAATGGCGAAATAATCGCAAAAATTCGTCAAGGCAGCAGATCTGTGGCGGACTATGTATTAGAGTTCCGTATTCTCGCTGCTGGTAGCGGCTGGAATAAATCCGCATTAATCATTGTCTTTCGCAACGGACTTAACGGGGACATCCAGTCGGAGTTAGCCTGTAGGGATGAAAATTTCACACTGGAGGGATTATTCGACTTAGCTATTCGTCTTGACCATCTTTTAAGTACTCGTAAACCTTGCAATATTGGAAAAACATTCCAGGGCACCCACATTCCTACCCCGCGGCAACATCACAACAGGGCAATCCCTGCACCTGTTTCTTCCACTCATCAAGCATCAGAGTGTCCTACTCCCATGCAGTGTGATTCGTCACGTCTTACACCAGAAGAAAGGCTTCACCGTCAAAACAACGGTTTATGCATGTACTGTGGCGCAGCTGATCACGTTCACCGTCAGTGTCCGGCTCGGCCACGCAAATATCAGGCACCTCACCCTGGAAAGCGCGAGACGCCTCCGCAGACGAAATTGGTGAGTACCATCACAAAGGGGCTGGTTTCGAGGTCATTCACTCTTCCAGTGACTATTCACTGCTCTCAGGCTTGTTCTCCTATATTTTCAGCCTTGATTGATTCGGGAGCAGAAGGAAACTTCATCACTGCGGTTGTGGTGAAAGACTTGAAAATTCCTGTTATTTGTCTGGAACGATCTCTACAACTATCAGCTATTGATGGAGACCCCCTAGGAACTGGTTTGGTTTCTCAAATGACTGCTCCTGTCCTGTTAGAGACCAGTGCTCTGCATAAAGAAAAAATCAGTTTATTTGTTATAGACTCTTCAGACTATCCTGTAATTTTGGGTTTGCCATGGTTAATGAAACATAATCCAGTTATCTCTTGGTCCGAAAGGGAGGTTTTGTCTTGGTCACTACACTGTTTTAAGCATTGTCTGTCCAGACCACAGATCAATATTCATTCCACCTCTATTGAGAGTCCTGAGACTAGTACACGATGTGATATTCCTCATGAGTATAGAGACATTATCGAAGTGTTCAGCAAAGTAAAGGCCATGTCACTTCCCCCACATCGTTCATACGATTGTGCTATAGACCTCATAGATGGAGCTAATCTTCCTAAAGCTCGGATTTATCCCCTTACACAAACCGAAAACCAAGCTATGGAGGAGTACACAAAGGAAGCGCTACAACAGGGTTTTATTCGTCTTTCCACTTCACCAGTATCGGCGGGATTCTTCTTTGTTGAGAAGAAAGATTGGGGTTTAAGACCATGCATTGACTATAGAGGCCTAAACCAAATAACCAAAAGATTTCCATACCCATTACCATTAGTGCCTGAAGCCTTGGAACAGATTAGGGGAGCAAGGGTTTTTACTAAACTAGACCTCCGTAGCGCTTATAATCTAATAAGAATTAAGGAGGGAGATGAATGGAAAACCGCTTTTTCAACTAGCAATGGACATTATGAATACCTAGTAATGCCTTTTGGTTTGGCAATAGCGCCTTCGGTCTTCCAGTCTTTATTAATGATGTACTGAGAGATATACTGGGAAAATTTGTTATTGCATATTTAGACGATATTTTAATTTACTCACCAGACATTAAGACACATGTTCAACAGGTTCGCCAAGTTCTCCATAGATTGCTAGACAATCAATTATACGTAAAAGGAGAGAAATGTGAGTTCCATGTACCAAGAATCTCATTCTTGGGATATATAATAAGTAATCAAGGGGTAGTCATGGACGACAACAAAGTTGACGCTGTTATTAACTGGCAAGTTCCCACTACTATAAAGGGTCTTCAACGCTTTTTGGGGTTCGCTAATTTTTACCGCCGCTTTATTAGAGATTATAGCACAATAGCGGCTCCTTTGACTTCATTACTTAAAGGGTCCCCTAGAAAACTCCAGTGGAACAGTTCAGCTGTCACTGCATTCCAAAAGCTTAAAGAGGCGTTTACTACAGCACCAATCCTTCATCATCCCAATCCGAAGATGCCTTTCGTTGTTGAAGTAGATGCGTCCGATGTAGGTATTGGAGCGGTTCTCTCCCAATGTTCAGACAGTGCTAAGAAACTACATCCCGTAGCCTTTTATTCCCACAAATTAACGTCTACGGAGAGAAACTATGGTATAGGGGACAGGGAATTATTAGCCATTAAATTGGCTCTCGAGGAGTGGCGTCACTGGTTGGAAGGGTCCCTACATCCATTCCTAGTTTTAACGGATCATAAAAATTTAGAATACTTACGTAATGCAAAAAGACTCAATCCCCGTCAAGCTTGTTGGTCTCTCTTTTTTTCGCGTTTCCAATTTACCATTACTTACCGCCCGGGTTCGCGTAATACTAAAGCTGATACTCTGTCTAGACAGTTTGTTACGGAAGAAGACTTGGAGAAACAAACGGAAGAAATACTGTCACCCGGGGTGGTAGTCGCTGCAGTTAGATGGGAAATTGATGATAAAATTGATAAGACTTTAGAAACCATGAATATTCCTTCTCAGTGCCCCGTCAACAAAAAATATGTCCCTACGGAATTCCGAGATTATTTAATCACTTGGGCTCATTCTTCACTTTCCTCTGGTCATCCAGGAGAGACACGTACTCAGGAATTAGTAAAAGCTAGGTATTGGTGGGAAAACATGTCAATGGATATTCACCGTGTTGTTGCGTCTTGTACAGTTTGCGCACAATGCAAGACCCCAAAGACTTTGCCTGCTGGAAAATTGCATCCATTACCTGTTCCTAACTGCCCATGGTCTCACATAGCAGTTGACTTTATTACTGATTTACCTCTTTCACAGCAATTCACCACCGTCTTAATGGTGGTAGATAGATTCTCTAGAGCGGTGAGATTTATTCCATTTTATCAGATTCCTACAGCCTTCGAAACTGCAGAAGCCTTGTTCAATTATGTGTTCAGACTGTTTGGTATCCCGACGTTGTATCAGACCGAGGTACACAGTTTACTTCCCAGGTGTGGGCCGCATTCTTTGAACATCTGGGGGTCAATGTAAGCTTAACCTCTGGTTACCATCCTCAGTCCAATGGACAATGTGAAAGAGTTAACCAGGAACTGGGTAAATTCCTTAGATTAGCACATTGATTAGCACACCCTTTTAGCACATTGAAAGGGTGATAGACAGATATAAGAACTTTGCTGATCGTCATAGAAAGGAGACTCCACTCTATCAGCCGGGAGATCGGGTCTGGCTTTCTACACGGGACTTCAGAACTGAAGGGGGTTGTAAGAAACGGACTCCTAAATATATTGGTCCATTTAAGATTATGGAAAGGATTAATGATGTTACATATAAATTGGACTTACCTAAACAGTATAAAGTTTCTAGGTCTTTTCACGTATCCCTTTTAAAGCCTGTGGTTCCAGGTCCTTTGGACGAGGTGATACCAGGCGAGGCACCTCCGCCTCCGGTGTTCGTGGATGTAGTCCCGGTGTACCAGGTTCGTGGCTTGCTGGACTCCAGGAGGAGGAGTGGTCAATTGGAATACCTGGTAGACTGGGAGGGTTATGGTCTGGAGGAGAGGAGTTGGGTTCCTGCCCATGATGTTCTGGATCCTGCCTTAGTGTTAGAGTTCCACCATCTCCATCCTGACAAACCAGCCCCTCGTCCTAGAGGACGCCCCAGGTCTCAACCACTTGGCACAGGCAGGGTTCATACTGCTTGACGTTCTGGGAGTCGTCGTGGGAGGAGTTCTTCCGGTCAACGCTCTCTTGACTCAGGTGGTTCAGGAGGCTTACCTGCTCGTTCCGGTGCGAGTCCTGGTCGACCTCGTCATTCAACTGCGCCGGACTCCTTGGGGGGGGTACTGTCACGCCTGTCTCTGCGGACGTCTCGCTTCCTCCCTCAGTTCAGGACGCAGTACCACTTGAGTCTGGGAGGGACTCAGAAGACTTCAATTCCCATGATTCAGCTGATGGTCACATAACTCCACCAACCAATAGAACCCCTCTCACACGCTCCAGGTCACCTGAGTTTTAATTCACAGCTGTTTCGTTTTAGTCACAATCACTCACTCACCATATAAACCCGAATTCTTGCATTCACCATTTGTGAAGTATTGCTAACCTTATGTTACTTACCGAGCGAACCTTGTTTCTGAAAGCCAACCCGTGTATGACCCTTGCTTACGTTCCACTTGACTCTGTGTTTTTGGTTCCGGACTGCTATTGTTTAGTACGTTGTGTTTTTGACCCCAGCCTGTACCTCACTATTCTTTAGATTGCCCCTTTTGCTGTGACTGCTTTCTCTTTACGGTGTGCTTTGCACATCCCTAAAGTAAATCTCTTTCTGTTAAACACCCGCGAGCGTCTCTCTTGTTTACCAAGCCTGACACCTGTAGTGAATAATATTATAGGTAGATGACACGGAAGTATTGAAGGGTTCATTTGCACCACGTAAAGGGAGAATATATGAGCCTTAAAAATATACCTGAATAGGAACACGACGTTAATGAACTTATAAAAGAGTTTGACATCATTTAAAAAGCAAGGGGATCCCTTACACAAAACGGGATTCCTGTTAGCCAGTTCCATTTAGGCTTAAGTTATCTGACTAAACTGAAATTTTGATTTGTGGCCGTTTAAATAAACCAAGCAGCTCCTTGGATATTAAACACAGCTCTGAGTTGTTGGGTAGTGGTCTCTTTTTAAAATATTTATGATATTATTTCTTTATTTGATTATATATGATTTGTATATTATTATATATTATTTAGACTCTGGGGGTGAGACGGAAGGGTTCAGGCTTCCCAGGGAGATTCCTCACTTCTGGGATTGTGAGTCGGTTGTAGAAGCGGAAGACCAGCTCCCACTGGGACAAGGGGGACAGGAAGGTCACTTCAGACGCTTCAGATTCAAAGCTAGAAGGGTAAGTGTGCTTTTTCACTTTACAGACAGTGCAGGAACATGAAGGAATTTTAAGGTGGTCTGTCAAAACCAGACATTTAAAAAGGGAAAGCACATTAAAGGAACACTATGTAGTATTTCTACCTTAACATTTCAGCTTCTAAATGATTGTGAGGTGCCACTGAGCTGGAACAGGGAGAATAGAGCCTCTGTGGCTGCTACACCGGGTCATCTGCTGGTCCCTGCACTAAGCAACTTAAGAATCACAGGACAGAGGGTTCTTGTGAGAACTCCGTTATGCTTGATGGCACATCTCACAGGGGTTTATATAGATACAAAAATAATCTAGCTTGGTATTCTCAGTGCGGACATTGTGGCAGAGGTAGCAAGGAGGAGAAAGACCGCGAACGAGTGGGCGGCCATAGAAGAGTTAATACTGGACTGATTTTACACAGTAGAGTGAGCTGAAACGGACCTAAAGACACAAGCCGGAGGAGGTCCTCAGATAGTAAGTCTGCTCTGAGTTATGTGTAGTGGCCTGTTGGTAAATATCTGTGATGTTATTTCTTCACCAGTGGCTGGTGGTGATGAGTTGCTGCTCTGCGGATCGACTGTGACACTGTCCATAGAAGCCTTAGCCCAGTGATTCTGGCCTAGCTCTGGACCCTCCACCGCCCTAATCAGGATGAAGTGGTTATGGAAGATGAACGAGACTAATCTGGCAACCCGTTTGGCTGTTCCTGTACCCATTTAGAAGAAGCGGATTTGTTCACCCTGGTTTTCCTGTTACTTGTTTCTAATGTTAATTCTGTACTTATTTCTGTTTTTACCACTTAACCACTCATAGATCTATTTTTTTAGATTGTCTCCGCAGGATTATTTATTACAGAGGCACTAAAATTGCCACCTGCTCCTGGAGTAACGTTTCTGGTGTAAATTCCTACATCAACCAAAAGCGGTAAGTACCTGCAATACCATGGCTACTGCTGGCTGTTTTGCCTGCTCAGAGTATGGCATATTTAGTTTTAACTCCCTTTACCACCCGCTTTACCACCCCATTTACCAGAGGATGTCCCCTGAATTAAATGTAAAAGTAGAAAAACTAAATCAGCCTGTTTCAACAACCTAATCAATATTAAATCATACACATATGATAGCAGCAACACCTCAGAACTAAACTTTGGGTTACTCAACATAAGATCACTAAACTCAAAAGCAGTCAATCGTAAATTTTAACATAAGTGATCATAAATTTGATGTTTTCTGTCTCACAGAAACATGGGTTAGACCAAATGAATATTCAGCACTAAATTAAGCCAATTAAGCCAAGATTATAATTATGTACATAGCCAAAGAATATCAGGCAAAGGAGGTGGAGTATGTGTAATTTACCAAAATACCCTAGACACCAGTCTTAAACAATGTGACACCTTCGCTTCTTTTGAGGTGCTCTCCACCATTATTACAAATCCAGTCACAAAAAAGGACGCATATTTATTATGTAACATTTACAGACCACCAGGGCCTTACTCAGAATTTCTTGAATAATTCAGTGATTTCTCTGCAAACCTAGCTGTGTGCAATCATAAAGTTATAATTGTAGGAGATTTCAATGTCCATTTTGAGAAGGCTAAACCCACTAAAAAGGCATTTACTTCAACCTTAGACTCTATTGATATTACTCAAAATGTAACAGGGCCTACACACTACTGCAGTCACACTTTACACTCAGTTTTGACTCTAGGTCTTAACATAGACAAAATCAATATCTTACCACAAATGGCATTCTCTGACCATTACGTCATTTCATATGAGCTATGTCTTAGCCATAATATATGTAAGTCCCCTCGCTATTCTACAAAGCATATAATAAAACCATGTACCACCCTACAATTTATAGAAAACCCAGAACTATCAACCCCAGTTCCCACTCCATCAGACCCAGTGGAGCTAGATGTACTAACTGATTACTTAGAAAATACCTGTCAATCTACTTTAGAAAATGTGGCACCACTTAAAAGAAAAAGCATGAGACAGAAAAAGCTCGCCCCATGGTACAATGATAAAACCCATACCTTAAAACAAACATTACGGAAACTAGAGCGGAAATGGCGATCAAGCAAGCTGGAAGTGTTCCACTCTGCCTGGAAGGGCAGCCTTATAGACTATAAAAATGCCCTCACTAAAGCTCGCTTAGCATATAAGGCCTTGCTGATCTCCAGTAATAAAAGTAATCCTTGAGTAGTGTTTAGCGTGTTTTCCAGAACTACAAAAAATCAGGCAGGCTCTGAACAACTAATTTCAGCAACTCTCACCAGTAAAGTCTTTATAGACCGTTTTTTAATAATAAAATTGAGAATATTAGACAACGAACTCAAGCCACAGTATTAGATCTGACCTGGCTGCCACCTGATGTGACTGATATAGAACATAATGTAATTATTAAAAAAAGACTTGAAACCTTTTACCCACTTCCACAGTTAGAACTAGAGAAGATTATCACCTCCACAAACTGTACAACTTGCACACTTGATGCAATTCGCATAAAATTACTCAAAGAAGTACTACCAGCTATTATCAGTGCTCTTTTAACTATAGTAAACTCATCCCTTAACCTGGGCCATGTACCCAAAGATTTTAAACTAGCAGTTGTTAAACCTATGATCAAGAAACCAAATCTTGATGCTAGCACACTGTCTAATTACAGGCCTATTTCTAATCTGCCATTTCTATCCAAGATCTTAGAAAAAGCTGTGGCCCAACAACTTAGTTCATATCTACATAAGAATCATATATATGAAAAATTCCAATCTGGATTCAGGCCACACCATAGCACTGAGGCAGCTCTAGTCAAGATAACATATGATCTTCTACTTGCTTATGATCAAGGCCACGTATCCCTGTTGGTGCTCTCTGACCTCAATGGAGCTATCTGGATACGATAGACCACAGTATTGAAAGGTTAGAAAACATTGTTGAAATTACAGGGACAGCCCCTTTTTGGTTCAAATGTTACTTAACGGAACGTTATCAGTCAGTAAAAACAAACGATTTATCTTCCAATTATTCTAAAGTAAGATTTGGAATTCCGCAAGGCTCTACTTGAGGACCTTTATTATTTACATTATACATGTTACCACTAGGCACAGTTATAAGAAACCATGACATTAATTTTCACTGTTACACAGACAACACACAAAAGCCCGAGGACAAACACAGATTGAAGAAAATAGAGGACTGTGTAAAAGACGTAAACAGCAACAAAACAGAGGTCCTGCTTTTGGGTCCAAAGGTGGCAAGAAATAAATTTAATTTTAAGTCTCGCTGACTTTCCAGTTAAACCTGTTTCAGGAGCAAAAAATCTTGGTGTCATAATTGACCAGGATTTATCATTTGATCAACATATAGGCAGTATCACTAGGACAGATTTTTTACATCTTCGCAACATTGCCAAGATTAGAAATGACTTTTCCCTGCAAGACACAGAAACATTAGTACATGCCTTTAGTAAACTTCAACTAGTTCTAAATGCTGCAGCCAGGGTCCTTACTAAAATGAGAAAATTTAAACATATCAGTCCAAGTCTATCATCACTTCATTGGCTGCCTGTTAAATTCTGCATCGATCACAAAATTCTGTTATTAACATATAAAGCTCTACCTGGGGTCATTACTGAATACCTTCAAGATATTTCCTATTATGAGCCTCCACGATTACTCAGATCACAGAGTACTGGATTTTTAATATTTCCAAGAATTTAGAAGGCCTCACCTGGGGAAAGAGCTTTTTCTTATAAAGCCCCCAACTCTGGAGTGATCTTCCAGAAAATTCTCGGGACTCAGACAGAATCGCAATAGTCAAATCGAGGCTAAAAACTAATTTGTTTAGCTTATATTTTGGTAGTAAATGCTCCCCATAGATAAAGGTGGCAGATCCAGGGGGTCCATGGACACAAGGATTTATAGTAAACTGAGACGCTGGTGTCGTCCATCCGCTTCACAATATCACTCAGTTTTGTTGATAGTGGAGCGGAGGGATGCAGGTGTTTCAGGATGCTCCCGCGTCTGTGTCCTTCTGGTTCTCTGCTTTTAGTTAAAGCTGTCATAGTCAGATCTGCCAGAGTCATTAGCCACACTCTGGAAATGTTAATATTTTCTGCTTTACAAACACCAAACCGTTTAAAACTAAATCCATCCCTTTACCTTTTTCCAAATAAACGACCGCCCACCTGTCCAGCAGGACGCTGATGGATAACTGTCAAGCTCCTCCTCCATGCTTCAGACCAGCTGCCCACACTCCAGCAACCACCAAGTGCCTTGGACCTGCACCTACACTGAAGTTCTCATGGACTCCTGTTACCAGTAGATTGACCAGAGGAGGATAGGTCACCCCTTGTGAGCCTTGGTTCCTCCCAAGGTTTCTTCCTTAGCTGAGGGAGTTTTTCCTTGCCACTGTCGCCCTTGGCTTGCTCACCTGGGGATTTTTACATCTTTTATGTTCTTTACATTTTTATATTTCACGTCAAAAATGTCTTTACTGGAATTATGTGAAGCTGCTTTGTGACAAAAAAGTTGTACAGTTGTTTTACAGTTGTAAAAAGCGCTACACAAATGCATTTGATTTGATTAGATTTGAATGAATGAAGACCAGTAAAGCATTACCTCCCGAGTGCTACAGGTGAAGTGAAGAATCATTTCAGCTCAACGGATCTGTCCGAGCAACTCTGTCTAACTCCAACTCTGAACAAAGCTCTGAAATAAAGACCAACAGAAAGATACTCGCCTTCAGTTCATTTCAGACTTCACTCACAAACACTGCACAGTACTGGCATCTGTACTGTAACTAACACTGTGAGGGGTAAACAGAGCACTGAGGGGTAAATACAAATACACACAAAGCACTGAGGGGTAAATACAAACAGAAAGAAAGTAGTCAGTGGTAAATAAAAACACAGACAGCAGTGAGTGTTTCTGAGACAAAGATCAGGAGGAGAGAGCTGGAGTCCCCAAGCAAGTCCCAACTTTGGTTCTTGGCTGAACCTTCAAGACTCTGATACATCATTAGAACACAAAACAGAGCAGCGCTTCATTCCCTGGAAACATACATTTAGAGCCTCATTCTAAATTTTGATATTATACAATTTCAGCTAAACAAGCTAAACAAAAGATCAGAAGCATAAATATTTGATCCGGTCCAATCTAAATGGTGCCAGAGGTGTCAGAATGGAGCTTTACCAACAACACAAGGTTTTAGAGTGGCGCAAGCAACAAAACCAGTCAATCTACCTGCATTGTTTTCAAAATTCAGCTTCCAAAGTGGAGCAGCTACTAACCAGTAACACACCAGCTCTCTAAAAAAGAGTTTTTTGGAGAAAGACAAGAGAGACAGAGAATCAAACTGTGTTGGTCACTGATGACCTATATACACCTTTAACACATTTACTATTTAATACTATATTATTATATAGTCATGTGTTTATTTCCTTTATAATTTAAATGTTTTTGCTCCTGGGGCTCCCTCTAGTGTTAACTCTGTACTGAAATCAATGGGGAAGGGGAGGGAGGGGGTTGGCTTCCTACCCTCCTCCAAAGGTTACATAGTGTAGTTTCTGCAGTGCTGAGCCCAGAGTTGCAACAACAGTGGCTCTGTTCTCCCTATTACAGATCAGTGGACTACCACAAATGTTTTGAAGCTGTAATTTTAAGGCATTAATATCACACAGTGTTCCTTCAAGGTAAACAATGATTTATTAACAGCTTTGTTAAAAAATATCTTGCAGGTTTAAATATACTGAATAACATCTACCCATAATCACCTGATCATCCAGATTGTCTATGAGAATTCTCATCTTGTCTCCAAGTACCATCTATTATCAGATCATAGCCTCAAAGTACTACCTATCAATCCTATATCTTGCTTGAATATTTGTAAACTGCATGAATTCCACAAAGTTGCGCTAAAATAATCTCTAAAAATTTATTTACAAATAAATTAGTTATTTACAAGTTTCTGACCACTTATATAATGTGTTCAAAGTGCTGCCCATTGTGTTGGATTGTCAATGCAACCCTCTTCTCCCACTCTTCACACACTGATAGCAACACCGCAGGAGAAATGGTAGCACAGGCTTCCAGTATCCGTAGTTTCAGGTGCTGCACATCTTGATGGTATGGTGTGGTATATGGGGTACAAAGATAGTGGGGCCATTCTTCATCAATGGAAACTTCAAGGCCACTGGATATATGAAATTACTACATGATGATGTGTTTTCCTCTTTATGCACTGAAGCTGGCACGTTCCCTGAGTTTTTCCAGCAAGATGGTACACCACCACATTATGGGTGTCAGGTCCAATCATTCCTAGATGGACAGTTTCCTGGAAAGTGGATTGGTCATCGTGGGCCAGTTGAATGGCCCCCAAGGTCTCCCGATGTGACCCCCTTAGACTTTTATCTTTGGGGTCATCTGAAGGCAATTGTCTATGCTGTGAAGATACGAGATGTGCAGCACCTGAAACTACGGATACTGGAAGACTGTGCTAGCATTTCTCCTGCGGTGTTGCTATCAGTGTGTGAAGAGTGGGAGAAGAGGGTTGCATTGACAATCCAACACAATGAGCAGCAGTTTGAATACATTTTATAAGTGGTTAGAAAATTGTAAATAAGTCCTGAAAGAATAAAGTCACGTTAAAACCAATGCCATTGTTTTTCTCGTGAAATTCCCAATAAGTTTGAATAAGTCACATGACCCTCTTCCCATTGAAAAAACAAAAGTTGGATCCAAAATGGCCGACTTCACAATGGCCACCACCCATGCTGAAAAGTTTCCCCTCTCCCATATACTAATGTGCCACAAACAGGAAGTTAATATCACCAGCTATTCCCATTTTATTAAGGTGTATCCATATATACACCTGAGCATGTTTCAATTTCAGATTTTCAGTTATTAATCATCTTTTTAATTAAGTAGTTATTTTTACGAGGTCACCTGGCATACCACCATTTGCTGCTTCACGTACCACTAGTGGTACGCAACACAGTTTCACAATCACTGCCCTAAGGGGATCAATAAAGGTGTTTCTTCTTCAGATTAACACACATGTCAATCCATATGAATCAACCGGAAATGAAGAACACACAAGTAAAATGTTGTGTCAATTTCCCTCCCACTGTTATGCAACATGTATTTGCATTTTGCCTTACTTAACATCCTAACCTGGCTTCATGAGTATTTTAGTATAACACGTTTAGCGAGCAGAAGTGTTACTCGTATATGTCACGACTAAGGTTCAATCCGTTGAAAACTCACAAAAAGCTGTTTATTTTTGGAATATCCACCGTAATAAATACCACTACTGATTTCAGTATTTTCATGGATAGAGATTGGAGATATCAGGCTTTTCTTTGCCATGTTCTCTGCTGTGTCTAGCACTAGATGCCATATCTTCTAGTCAATCCAGGAGGAAAGCAAAATGTGAGATTTTCCGTTGGGTTGCATTATTTTCAATACGTTTAATAAACAAAAATTCATGGGATAATAACCATCATTTTTCATGGCATATTACAGTGTGAAACTACTAACTTTTATTGCTGAAATCCTAGTGTTGACAAGCACTTCAGGTAATTATATATTGTGGCCGGGGGCCGTCTCACCAATCCAGCAGCTCCATGCCACGCCAGCCATCGGCCCCTCAGGGCGGGGTGAGAAACCACCCGCGCCTGGCAGTTACGGGGCCCAGCTCCGCCTACGTCCCAGGGAGGAAGCGACGACATAAAAGACCGCCGAGGGATCTCCGGGGGGGAGAGAGAGAAAGGGGTTAATCGCTGGTCGACACGCGAAACTGACTTTTTGCTGATTCGACTAATCATTTCGCTCTGGTCTTTCTCCCTCTTCCCACCTGTTGTTATTCTGTTTTCTCTTCTCTGGAGCAGACTGATCTGGCGCGGACGCGCAGCCGGCCGCCGCCCCGCTGTCCTAGAGAAGGAGAAGCCCTGGCGTATTGACTGGCGCCGACGCTCGTTGCACGTGGTTCTTTTTGAACGCCTGAGATTTTCGTTAACTCTTTATGTTTTGAGCATTAAAAGTAATGGCTGAGTGCTGAACTCTGACTTATGTTCTCCTGTGGTCCCTCGCCACCGTTTAGAGCGTCACAGTGGTGGAGAATGCGGGCATCTGCGGTCGCCTAAGGGATCACAAAAAAAAAAAAAAAAAAAAAAAGTTTTTTTTCCCTCATTTGTTTTCTTTTTCCTTCTCTTAACCCAATCTACGGCATGGATCCAGTTATCCAACACCTCTTGGAGGCCAGCCTTCAACACCAGGCAGCCACACAGGAGCTCGCGAGGGGCGTACGAGCTCTCGCCGAGGACCTGCTTGCGACCCGCCTGGCCCCTCCCGTCCCTACACTGCCTAGCCCCAAACAAGCTGCACACCACCTCCTCATGAAACTAGCACCGGAAGATGATGTGGAGGCTTATCTTCATACGTTTGAGATAGTGGCCGAACGGGAAGTTTGGGATAGAGAGCTCTGGGTCGAAATACTTGCACCTTTTCTGTCGGGTGAGGCTCAGCTTGCGTATTATTCTCTAGCACCAGATCATGCCCACGACTACGACCAGCTAAAGCGGGAGATCCTCGCACGAGTGGGTCTTAGCCCGGCGGCCGCCGCTATGGAATACCACCGGTGGACCTATCAGCCTGGCCAAACCCCCCGGCAACAGATGCTGCAGCTACTACGGACCACCCGCCGCTGGCTACGCCCTGAGCTCCGGAGCTCAGAAGAGGTGGCAGAGCATGTAGCCATGGAGCGGTTCCTGAGGACCTTACCAACGGACCTGCGTAGGGCGGTTGCCATGCGGGATTCAGTCAATCCCCGGGCCATGGTGGAGGCCACGGAGGCAGCCGAGCGCATGCTCGGGCTCATGCGGGCTGATAGGCCGGAAGCAGCTTCTCTAGCGCGCCGCGATCGGTTCCTCATACGACGGACTCCACCGAAGGAACTAGAAGCGCCTCCCCACTCCTCCAAATCCGCACGAGGAGCCGATGCCTACAGAGCCCGAGTTAGGCCCTCTTCCCCGGCCGGCGAAGACCTGGCTTGCTGGGTGTGGTGTGCATGGGAATTTTCAGAAGGACGGCTCCCACCGCCTGCTGCATGTAGATGGCCGGCCCGTCCGGGCGTTCATGGACTCGGGGAGTACCGTCACCCTCCTCCGCCCGGCTGAATTTCCCTGGCTCCAGGCCTCCCTCGAAACCCTACCCGTCACCTGCGTGCATGGGGAGGTGCGGCAGTTCCCCACTGCCCGCATCCTGTTGGGCGAGCAAGGACGTCAATGGCCCCTCACCGTGGGCCTTGTTCCCGATCTCCCTGTCCCTTTGCTCGTGGGACGGGATTTTCCTGGGTTCGCCCAAGGCCACAACCAGTTCCCCTCTCGGCAACGACGTCACCATCGCAAGTGCCGGTCCAGGGCCCGGTCGGCTTTGTTGGCCCGGCCCCAGGGGGATAGCGCAGAAGCCAGCGGTGAAGGTGAGTGCCAGGATACCATTAATCCTCTCTCCTCTCTTTGTCAGCAGATACAAGCAGAGGGAGGGTTCGCCCGAGAGCAGAGGGAGGATGATCGGTTGAAGCGGGCCTGGGAGAACGTGGCGGTTCTGGATGGGGTTCCCCACGTTACGGGTCCGCTTCCTGACCCACATTTCGCTGTCCATAAAAATCTCCTTTACTCCCAGAGGGGCCTCAGGAGGCTCTCGTCCTCCCCAGGTCCCTCATTGACGCGGTTATGCATCTGGCTCACCACCACCCGCTGGGGGGACATCTAGCCTGGCAAAATACCTTGGCCCGTATCCTGCCCCGTTTCTACTGGCCTTCCATCCAGGCAGAAGTCAAGAACTACTGCCAGCATTGTGCGAGGTGCCAATTAACTTCACCCAAGAAACCACCGCCAGCACCTCTCATCCCGCTCCCAATCATCGGAGTTCCTTTTGAGCGGATCGGGATGGACATCGTCGGGCCATTGCCGAAGTCTGGCCGCGGTCATGAGTACATCCTGGTGATGGTAGATTATGCCACTAGGTATCCGGAGGCTGTCCCCCTCCGGAAGGCCACCTCCAAGGCGATTGCCCAGGAATTGTTCCTGCTATGCTCCCGAGTGGGGATTCCCAAAGACATTATTACTGACCAGGGCACCCCCTTCGTATCCCGGCTGGTGGCGGACCTCTGTAAGCTCCTGAGGATAAAACACCTCCCCACCTCGGTCTACCACCCCCAGACAGACGGGTTAGTGGAACGGTTCAATCAAACTCTGAAGCGGATGCTAAAAAAAGTGGTTGCTCAAGACGGACGGGACTGGGACCTGTTGGTGCCCTATGTTCTCTTTGCAGTCCGGGAGGTCCCCCAGGCTTCGACAGGCTTTTCCCCCTTTGAGTTATTGTACTCTCGTAGGCCCAGAGGACTTCTCGATGTGGTGAGGGAAGCGTGGGAGCAGCAGCCGTCTCCGTACCGTTCCATCATTGAATATGTGCAGGAAATGCAACAGCGGGTGGATGCGGTAGCTCCGATCGTACAGGAGCATATGGAGGAAGCCCAGCGGGCCCAACAGCGCATCTACAACCGTCCCCCCAGGTGGGGGACTGTGTCCTGGTTTTAGTCCCCACGACCACCTGCAAGTTCCTGGCTACTTGGCAGGGACCCTACACCATCCATGAAAGAGTCGGCCCCGTGAATTATCGCCTTAACCAGCCTGGTCGGAGAAAAACCCAGCAGGTTTATCATGTGAACCTGCTTAAAAAGTGGGTGGAGCCGATCCCTCAGGTCTCTGGGTTTGCCTCCACTGAGAGTTCAGCTCGGGCGGAGATTCAGTGGGGCGACGACCTCAGCCCCGCCCAACGCCAGGAGCTTGTAGAGTTGGTGGAGCGGTTCCGGGACGTATTCTCTGTCACCCCGGGGCGGACCCAGGTTGTTCAACATGATATCCGAACCCCTGTTGGGGTGACAGTTCGACAGCGGCCTTACCGTGTCCCCGAGGCCCGCCGGACAGCCATAGAGGAGGAAGTTGAGCGTATGTTGTCCGCCGGTATCATCGAGCCGTCTAACAGTCCATGGTCCAGCCCCATTGTCCTGGTTCCCAAACCGGACGGTTCATGGAGATTCTGCAACGACTTCAGGAAACTAAATGAAGTCTCGCAGTTCGACTCCTACCCTCTTCCCAGGATGGATGACTTGATCGATCGGCTAGGTAAGGCCCGTTTCATTTCCACCTTAGACCTCACCAAGGGATACTGGCAGATGGCTCTCACTCCAGAGGCCCGTCCCAAGACGGCCTTTTCCACCCCTGCAGGACACTGGCAGTATCGCGTTCTCCCGTTCGGCCTCCATGGGGCCCCAGCCACCTTCCAGCGTCTCATGGATGTGGTCCTAAGGCCACTTTTGCCTTTTGCGGCAGCCTATCTGGACGACGTCATCATCCACTCTGAGACTTGGCCTGAACATGTCGACCACCTGAGGAGGGTATTGAGTCGACTCCGTGAGGCTGGACTCACCGCCAACCCCCGAAAGTGCCACCTGGGGCTCACAGAGGCCCACTACCTCGGTTATCGGATTGGTCGAGGGCTACTGAGGCCCCAGGTAAGGAAGGTTGAGGCCATCCTTAACTGCCCAAAACCCCGGTCCAAGAAACAGGTACGTGCCTTTTTGGGGTTGGCTGGCTACTACCGGCGGTTCATATCTAACTTCTCCTCTATTGCCTCCCCTCTTTCTGACCTTACTAGGAAGGGCCAGCCGGAGACTGTTAAGTGGACGCCCGAGGCCGAGGCCGCCTTTGAGCAACTGAAGGCATGCCTAACCTCCGAACCCGTCCTAAGGAGCCCGGATTTCAACCCACCATTCCGGGTCCAGACAGACGCTTCGGAGCGGGGGCTCGGGGCGGTCCTGGTGCAGGATTTCAACGGAGAGGAGCATCCTGTGTTGTACATAAGCCGTAAGTTAACTCCCCCCGAGCAATGCTATGCTGCCCTGGAGCGAGAGGCCCTGGCCATCAAGTGGGCAATAGAGGAGCTCCTGTTTTACCTTACGGTTAGACCCTTTATTCTAGTCACGGACCCCTCTGCAGTGGCTGGCCCGGGCCAAGGATTCCAACCCTCGGGTCACCCGTTGGTTCCTCTCCTTACAGGACTTCTCGTTCCGGGTACAGCATAGGGCAGGGGTCCTACACGGCAACGCAGATGCCCTCTCCCGCCTGCCGGTCTGCTGGGCGTCCAGAGGCCCTCTTTCTGACGTGTCTCTAAGGGGGGGGGAATGTGGCAGGGGGCCGTCTCACCAATCCAGCAGCTCCATGCCACGCCAGCCATCGGCCCCTCAGGGCGGGGTGAGAAACCACCCGCGCCTGGCAGTTACGGGACCCAGCTCCGCCTACGTCCCAGGGAGGAAGCGACGACATAAAAGACCGCCGAGGGATCTCCGGGGGGGAGAGAGAGAAAGGGGGTAATCGCTGGTCGACACGCGAAACTGACTTTTTGCTGATTCGACTAATCATTTCGCTCTGGTCTTTCTCCCTCTTCCCACCTGTTGTTATTCTGTTTTCTCTTCTCTGGAGCAGACTGATCTGGCGTGGACGCGCAGCCGGCCGCCGCCCTGGACGCCGCCCCGCTGTCCTAGAGAAGGAGAAGCCCTGGCGTATTGACTGGCGCCGACGCTCGTTGCACGTGGTTCTTTTTGAACGCCTGAGATTTTCGTTAACTCTTTATGTTTTGAGCATTAAAAGTAATGGCTGAGTGCTGAACTCTGACTTATGTTCTCCTGTGGTCCCTCGCCACCGTTTAGAGCGTCACAATATGTTTATATTTACTTATGTGGGGAGCCGTGGCCTACGGTTTAGGGAAGAGGGCTTAAGACTAAAAGGTCGTTGGTTTGATTTCCACAACTGACAGGAAAACTGGGTGCAGTGGGAGTGAACAGCTGAAGTGCCCCTGAACTGCTCCCCGCCCTGGGTGTATTTTCACAGCCCCTAGTGCTCTAGTGTGTGTGTGTGTTCACAGCCTCTAGTGCTCTAGTGTGTGTGTGTGTTCACTGCCACAGATGGGTTACATGCAGAAGACACATTTCATTGTGTGTTGTACAATGACAAAAAATTGCACACATTAATAACTTTTAACGGAACCCAAAATAACCTTTTATTCCAAATAAATTCGGAACATTAAATTGGTTCATTACTAAAAGTTCACAGTGTGTGTATATGTGAGTGTGTATACATGTGTGTATATGAAAACACACACAAACACTGAATTGTGTCTAATTTTACAAAGATCGCAGATTCCTGAATGAACCATAATTTTCAGTAGTGTGTGTGTTCTTGTGAAGTAATACACTTACTGTAGCAAAGAACCAGAAGGAAGAATCTGCAGGAATGTATAACGAATACAAATCATATGTTAATGTTGGTACAAAACTCAAAACCCCCGTCACAATAGTTATTCAATTAATTGCTGCATATTTACATCTTACTTAACATGACTTTAAAAATGTGGAAACAAGTAGGTTATGTGTTAATAATATCATTTAGCTTAGTCTGAATGTCAAGCGCTAACTTACATTACTTTGTGGTTGTGTTTCAGTGGGTGTTTATTATTTGTTGTTCGCTAGGGGACGGTGAAGACATTTAAATTCTGAGGTAACTTTACAAAAGCGGTTGTCTTCAAAGTGGTTATTTTCAGAGTTTCAGAGTGTGAGACAGTCACATATCAATCGACGCTGAAGAATCCGTTAAAAAAAATTTCAAAGCACAACAGGCTCCGTGACGAGTACCGCACGGGTTTAACCAGACGCACGCACAGGGGGCGCCTCTAAATGCAGTTGAGGCTGTGTCTGAAACAGAAGGCAGTACCCTCGATAAACATTACTGTTTATAACAAGCCCCTCCATGAAGTGTACGCTTTGATGAGGGTAAAGGGGAAGTGAAAGGTGTGCATTTATTTTACAATATTTTTACTCTAAAGAGATATCTTTATCTATCTTTATGAATAAATAGTAATTACACTTATTATTACAAATAATTACACATAGTGGATACAATTACAAAAACATTTTATGTAAAATAAATAAATATATAAGTATTTCTTTTAAAAACTATATATATATATATATATATATATATATATAAAATATTAATATTAAAATATATATATATATATATATATATATATATATATTTCTTTTCTTTTTTTAAACATGTAATTCCTGAATATTCCTGAAAGTTGTGTGTGATGTCACAGGCCCCGCCTACGGAACGTATAAAAGAGGGCCTTTTACCTCATAATGACATTCAAAACATGAACGTGTTGCAGTACAAGTGAGTGTCCAACTTCTTTCCCTCTCTGATTTGTTCACTTCTTCTTTATCTACTTTAACTAAATGTGTTTCGATGTATTACAGTTTTTACAATGTAAATTTGTCTTTATCTTTCTACAATAAAATCTACAGCATAATCATGGCTTTAAACAATAAGATCATTCCCAGCGCTTGTGTAGAAGAAGAAAGGTAAGGGTTTTTAAATGAAAACAGATATATTTCCAGGTGTTTTTCTACTGAAATGAAATTAAATCCTGTTAGGAATGATGTTAGCGGAATCATATATACACTGTCCAAAATCAACCTTTATCTGTATTTTAAATATATTTTCTCAACATTTGAATTGTGAGAATTCATTAGGAACGGCCCAAATAGAAATGCGCCAGAATTATTCTGAATACAGTCTCTGTACATTAAATGTACATTAAAGGAGAAATCTGTAACATTTGCTGTATTAAATTATAAAATGGCCAGTATTTATCATCGGAGATTAAAGAAACCGTCTAAGGCCCAGAGCGGCACTCGATCGGTATTTGGTCATAGGTTCCCGCCCTCTGCCCAATCACAGTCCGATCACAGTACAGTACACAAACCCCAGGTTGCCAGGTAAAACAAAAACACTGCGCTATAGCCAAGGAAGACGCAAGCGAAGCGTGCTTAGATGTAACTGTTTAATTTACATTTTTTGTGTGTTTTAGACGAATTCGTTTTGTGATTAGAAGTGTATTGAATGCAGATAATGGATTTAAAATCTGTGGTTGTTTTAGACAAATAGGTGATTAATGACCACAGATTAGTTTGTGTGTTTTTAAATGAAGGGATATTCAGAGCAAATCTTCATATTTGACTTCAGCTGCATCAGTTCCCTGTAAGAACTTCCTATTCCACCTTAAATGCTGCACTGTTTAATAACTCTACAGAGGTCACATTGGAATCAGTGCTCTATTGAATCATATATGGAATCAGTGGAATGGAAAATTCTGCACGTGACCAAGAGTATAGCATTTTAAGGTGGAATGGATCATTTCTACTGGGACCAAATTTTACTCTGCTCCATTTAAGGTGGAATGGAAAGTTATGCAGGTGACAGTATGGAGTGGTTATGGGGATTTGTGGCTTTACATTATTTAGGTTTTATTTATTTAAACATATGATATTCCAAATCTAACATGTGAATATTCTTAACTAAGTTATTGATAAAATGTATTTGCTCTTTAAACGGGTGAAACAGCATCATAGAGATGAACACAATTTTAAAAATCCACACTTAATACTGAATATGGTACAATTATGACTCATAATTGGAAGTAGTGAATTATGTCCCACAGACGGACAGATAGATTGATTTAACTTTACTGTCATTGCACAGCATAAGGCACAATAAAAGTATGCAAACAGAAGAGTGAAAATGTACCTGAAGTAAAATGTTATATGTTAAAATATGAATTAACGATGGGATGCCATCAAGCCACCGTTTATCTGAGAATGTAGGTGTGTTATTGTAGGTAAGACTTTACTTCTTGACCAAATGAACATTACTGTGCGTTTGTAGGGGTGCAGAATTCCTGCAGCAGAGGATTCAGTCCAGAGTCCTGTCCACCTTGAACTGCCATCTTCAGGGTAATCTGGCTGAATCCAAACCTGTGGATGTCCAGAGGGAGTTTACAGAAGGACTCGCTCTGGAAATTACGAAGGAGGTCATCACGGTCATAAACCTGCTGGGTTATGACCGGACACTGACCCCAACTGATGGTCCAGTTGACCCAGGACTTCCTGCGAAAGAGGAGCAGGATGAAGAGGGTGCGTCTCCCTCCGGATCTACTGAGGAGGAGGGGACGGACTCTGAGGGGACGCAGACAAGCTCTGGACCGTGCGACGCCTGGTACGAGTTTATTCAACCTGAGCGGAGGGCTGTGGATGCTGCGGAGGACAGCGTGGATGTGTCAGACACAGAAAATCAGGAGGACACATCCGTGGAAAGTGTGGAGGTGGTGGACGAATCCAGCTGTTGTCCCCGCCTCAGGAAGCTGTGCATATCTGCCAGGAAGAGAATGAGAAAGTTAATCGGCAGAGCTGCTCGCATCTTTCGCAGAAGAGTAGCTCCCAGCACCGTCAGGGACGATGTACTCCCCTCCCCTGCAACCAGCGTGTCTCTTGGCCTTCTCCCTTCAAATCTGCAGGACAGGGGCTCCACCGTTTCCCCAAGATCTGCGTCCCTTTCCGATATGGGGCGTGGTCCTGTCCAGGAGTACCTCCATGTTAGATCTCATTTAGAGGAAGCCGGAAACGAAAGGCCGCTCCCGCTCCATATTGCGGACTTTATGGAGGAGCCATTCACAGAGGAGTCTGTGATGGGGCTCCTGGAGTTCTTCATGAGCTTGGAGCTGGCTCATCCCAGATACAGAGGCCAGACTGCCACCGTCGCGGAGGTGTACTCTCAGCTGCTCCGTATGGTCGGCACTCTGGAGAATCTGCGGAGAATTGCAGAGCACCGGAGACGTGATATCTACTACCTGATCACGGACTCCGTCATGAGGGCAGTGTTCAATGTCCCGCCCTTCTCTCAGCTGTACTGGGGATGTCCAGAAGGGTTCAGGCTTCCTATGGAGATTCCTCACTCCTGGGATCGTGAGCCGGTGGTTGAAGCAGAAGGCCAGCTCCCACTGGGACAAGAGGGACAGGAAGGAGAAGGAGGGGACCCTCCTGTTTCTTCAGACTCTTCAGAGTCAGAGATAGAGTAAGAAGGAGCTTTGATTTTACAGACAGTGCATTTACAGACGGTCCCATTCGTGCTCAGCATTAAAAACAGGTATTATCTCTGAAGCTTACCACTGGGAACCATGAGGGGGCAGTGTAGAATGCAGTCCATAGTTGAACCGAAACATCTTTCCTGTAGTGAATAACATTATAGGTAGATGACACAGAAGTATTCAAGGGTTCATTTGCACCACGTAAAAAATAAATGAGCTTTAAAAATATACCTGAATAGAAACACGACGTGAATGGGCTTTAATAGAGTTTGACATCATTGCAAAAGCGAGGGGAATCCCTTACACAAAGCGGGATTCCTCAGATAGCCAGTTCCATTTAGGCTTAAGTTATCTGACTAAACTGAAATTTTGATTTGTGTCTTTTTAAATAAACCTAGCAGCGCCTCTGATATTAAACACAGCTCTGAGTTGTTGGGTAGTAATCTGTTTTTAAAATATTTATGATATTTTTTCTTTATCAGTTTCTAGTGGTGAGACGGAACGGTTCAGGCGTCCCAGGTAAATTCCTCACTCCTGGGATTGTGAGCCGTTGGTAGAAGAGGAAGACCAGCTCCCACTGGGACAAGGGGGACAGGAATGAGGAGGAGGGGGCCCTCCTGTCTCTTCAGATTCAAAGCTAGAAGGGTAAGTGTGTTTTTTGACTTTATACACAGTGCAGGAACATGAAGGAATTTTAAGGTGGTCTGTCAAAACCAGACAACATTTAAAAAGTGAAAGCACATTAAAGGAACACTATGTAGTATTTGTACCATAACATTTCAGCTTCTAAATGATTGTGAGGTTCCACTGAGCTGGAACAGGGAGAATAGAGCCTCTGTGGCTGCTACACCTGGTCCTCTGCTGGTCCCTGCACTAAGCAACTTAAGAATCACGAGGCAGAGGGCTCTTGCGAGAACTCCGTAACGCTTGATGGCACATCTAGAGGGCTTTTAAATTAATACAAAATTATTCTAGCTCAGTATTCCCAGTGTGGATGTTGTGGCAGAGGTAGCAAGGAGGTGAAAGACACCGACCCAGTGGGCGGCCATACAAGAGTTAATACTGGACTGATTTTACACAGTAGAGTGAGCTGAAACGGACCTAAAGACACAAGCCGGAGGAGGTCCTCAGATAGTAAGTCTGCTCTGAGTTATGTGTAGTTGGTAAATATCTGTGATGTTATTTCTTCACCAGTGACTGGTGGTGATGAGATGCTGCTCTGCGGATGACTGTGACACTGTCCATAGAAGCCTTAGCCCAGTGATTCTGGCCTGGCTCTGGACCCTCTGCCACCCTGATCTGGATGAAGTGGTTATGGAAAATGAACAAAACTAATCTGGCAACCCGTTTGGCTCTTCCTGTACCCATTTAGAAGAAGCGGTTTTGTTCACCCTGGTTTTCCTGTTGTTTCTGTTATTTCTGTTTTTACAACTTACCACTTAACCGTCCATAGATCTGTTTTTTAGATTGTCTCTGCAGGATTATTTATTACAGAGGCACTAAAATTGCCACCCTGCTCCTGGAGTAACGTTTCTGGTGTAAATTCCTACATCAACCAAAAGCGGTAAGTACCTGCAATACCATGGCTACTGTTGGCTGTTTTGCCTGCTCAGAGTATGGCATGTTTAACTTAGTCCACTTTACCAGAGGATGTCTGATGCAGTAATCTGCTTTGATCCCATCCCAATGCGGTGCGGCACTGAAGCCTACAGCAGACATTCAGCGTTAAACTGCTGGATGTCCAAGTGGTGTTCCGAAAATCAAGTGGGCTTTATAGACAGTTGGTTACATTTGAGGGCAAGCATGATCTTATAGGTAGGAATGGTGCTGCCTTCTTTTCTTGCAGCATAGCACACAGTCTTTTAGTTAGTCAGCAGTGTAGTGTAAACAGTTGCTGACAGTCCAGAGCCGGGACCAAGTCGCAGACAGACAGGCTAAACCGACCGTCTGCGAACTGCCTTCTCGTTTTCTGCTTTTAGTTAAAGCTGTCATAGTCAGATCTGCCAGAGTCATTAGCCACACTCTGGAAATGTTAATACTTTCTGCTTTACAAACACCAAACCGTTTAAAACTAATTCCATCCCTTTACCTTTTTCCAAATAAACGACCACCCACCTATCCAGCTGGATGCTGATGGATGACTGTCGAGCTCCTTCTCCATGCTTCAGACCAGCTGCCCATACTCCAGCAACCACCAAGTGCCTTGGAGCTGCCCCTACACTGAAGTTCTCACAGACTTCTAATTATTGTTACCAGTAGATTGACCAGAGGAGGATAGGTCACCCCTTGTGAGCCTTGGTTCCTCCCAAGGTTTCTTCCTTAGCTGAGGGAGTTTTTCCTTGCCACTGTTGCCCTTGGCTTGCTCACCTGGGGATTTTTACATCTTTGATGTTGTTTACATTTTTATATTTTACATTAAAACTGTCTTTACTGGAATTCTGTGAAGCTGCTTTGTGACAATATCAGTTGTAAAAAGCGCTACACAAATACATTTGATTTGATTAGATTTGAATGAATGAAGACCAGTAAAGCCTTACCTCCAGAGTGCTCCAGGTCTACAGGTGAAGTGAAGGATCATTTCAGCTCAACGAATCTGTCCGAGCAACTCTAACTCTGAACAAAGCTCTGAAATAAAGACCAACAGAAAGAGATACTCGCTTTCAGTTCATTTCAGACTTCACTCACAAACACTGCACAGTACTGACATCTGTACTGTAACTAACACTGTGAGGGGTAAACAGAGCACTGAGGGGTAAATACAAACAGAAAGAAAGTAGTCAGTGGTAAATAAAAACACAGACAGCAGTGAGTGTTTCTGAGAGGAAGATCAGGAGGAGAGAGCTGGAGTCCTCAAGCAAGTCCCAACCTTGGTTCTTGGCTGAACCTTCAAGACTCTGATATGTCATTAGAACATAAATAAAACAGAGCAGAACTTCATTCCCTGGAAACATACATTTAGAACCTCGTTCTAAATTTTGATATTATCCAAGTTCAAAAGAAGCTAAACAAAAGATCAGAAGCATAAATATTTGATCCGGTCCAATCTAAATGGTGCCAGAGGTGTCAGAATGGAGCTTTACCAACAACACAAAGTTTTAGAGTGGCGCAAGCAACAAAACCAGTCAATCTACCTGCATTGTTTTAAAAGTCAGCTTCCAAAGGGGAGCAGCTACCAACCAGTAACACACCAGCTCTCTAAAAAAGAGACTGAGTTCTTGAAGAAGGACATCAGAGAATCAAACTGTGTTGGTCACTGACGACCTATATACACCCTTAACATATTTACAATTTAATACTATATTATTATATAGTCATGTGTTTATTCTCTGTATAATTTAATTGTTTTTGCTCCTGGGGCTCCCTCTAGTGTTATTCATTTTTACAACTCTTTACTGAAATCAATGAGGAAGGGTAGGGAGGGGGTTGGCTTCCTACCCTCCTCCAAAGGTTACATAGTGTAGTTTCTGCAGTGCTGAGCCCAGAGTTGCAACAACAGAGGCTCTGTTCTCCCTATTACAGATCAGTGGACTACCACAACTCTTTTGAAGCTGTAATTTTAAGGCATTAATATCACATAGTGTTCCTTTAAGGTAAACAATGATTTATTAACAGGTTTGTTAAAAAAACATCTTGTAGGTTTAAACATACTGAATTACATCTGCCCATAATCACCTGATCATTCAGATTGTCTATGAGAATTCTCATCTTGTCTCCAAGGTCTCTGGTGCTGTAGATTTGGGTTCGTGTAGCTGTGTGAGGATCAGGAAATGTTGTAAAGGAGGATTTAAGGTCCATACAAGTCATCCTTTTGAAACTCAGCTAAAACCTGAAGGGGACCAACCAAGAGAGTGAGAACGAAAGAGAGACGAAGAACAACACATTTACAGTATCAGTAGAATATTACAATCAACTATCTAATTTGCACTTACTCTCAAACAAGTAAACCTAAATAAACACTTACTTGTTCTCCCAAAAATACAGAGTGAGACTGTATTCTCCATTCCGGAATTGTTCACATTCTGGTCCACGTTCTTTTTCTTCACTTCATTTCGGAGGTGAGGCTGCTCTCTTTCCCCAGTGGCGTCATCTACACCAACAGCGGTGTCTGGAGGAAAGTTAATGCGTTATTTGATCATTTTAATACATCAGTTTCTGTTCCTGATTCTGCGTGAGGCTGGCGCATGGGCGATGGCTGAAATCTAATTGGAAGATGGTTTCTGCATTAAACACCACTATGTTTACGACTGGTATGACATCTTGATTAGTCAAGAATATTTGGGTTTGTGTATATTTGATTTCTCTTCAAAACCGATCGGTCCATCACATACTGCAGAAAAACAATTTCCCTAAGGCAGTGGTTCTCAAACTTTTTAGACCAAGTACCATCTATTATCAAATCAAAGCCTCAAAGTACTACCTATCAATCCTATATCTTGCTTGAATATTTCTAAACTGCATGCATTCCACAAAGTTGCGCTAAAATAATCTCTAAAAATTATAGAGCGAATATGAAGGTCACGCCTGTCTCTGCGGATGTCTCGCTTCCTCCCTCAGTTCAGGACGCAGTACCACTTGAGTCTGGGAGGGACTCAGAAGACTTCAATTCCCATGATTCAGCTGATGGTCACATGACTTCACCAACCAATAGAACCCCTCTCACACGCTCCAGGTCACCTGAGTTTTAATTCACAGCTGTTTCGTTTTAGTCACAATCACTCACTCACCATATAAACCCGGACTCTTGCATTCACCATTTGCGAAGTAGTGCTAACCTTATGTTACTTACCGAGCGAACCTTGTTTCTGAAAGCCAACCCATGTATGACCCTTGCTTACGTTCCACTTGACTCTGTGTTTTTGGTTCCGGACTGCTATTGTTTAGTACGTTGTGTTTTTGACCCCAGCCTGTACCTCACTATTCTTTGGATTGCCCCTTTTGCTGTGATTGCTTTCTCTTTACGGTGTGCTTTGCACATCCCTAAAGTAAATCTCTTTCTATTAAACACCCGCGAGCGTCTCTCTTGTTTACCAAGCCTGACAGAATACTTCGCCTTTAAAATGCAGACGGCGGGTTCTGGTGACTTAACAACTGCTATCGGTAACCAAGGTCAGTTGTTAGGAGAACATCACTCTATATTGCAGCAATTATCGGAGTCTGTAACCCTATTGAGGCAACAGCAGAGCCAGCAACAAGAGCAAATGGCGGTGATTTCTGAACGTTTAAAGAATCTTGTTCCCCAGCGACCTTTTGCTCCTTTGCTCGAACCTCTGTCAACCTCGAATGAAGTTACACCTTCTTCTGTCCCATCATCTCCATATAGCATAAATAAACCGGAGAAATATGATGGCTCTATGGCCAAATGTCAGGGATTTTTGTTGCAGTGCTCATTATATTTCAATAGCTCCCCTCCATGCTCTGATTTCGCTCGGATATCATTTTTAGTATCTCGCTTGACTGGTAAAGCTCTTGATTGGGCTACGGCCATTTGGCCTAACGTACAGAGCCTCTCTTACGATCGTTTTGAAAAAGACTTTAAGACTGTTTTTGATCGTCCAAATGAGGGGAGATCTAATGGCGAAATAATCGCAAAAATTCGTCAAGGCAGCAGATCTGTGGCGGACTATGTATTAGAGTTCCGTATTCTCGCTGCTGGTAGCGGCTGGAATGAACCCGCATTAATCATTGTCTTTCGCAACGGACTTAACGGGGACATTCAGTCGGAGTTAGCCTGTAGGGATGAAAACCTCACACTGGAAGGATTATTCGACTTGGCTATTCGTCTTGACCATCTTTTAAGTACTCGTAAACCTCGCAATATTGGAAAAACATTCCAGGGCACCCACATTCCTACCCTGCGGCAACATCTCATCAGGGCAATCCCTGCACCTGTATCTTCCACTCATCAAGCATCAGAGTATCCGACTCCTATGCAGTGTGATTCGTCACGTCTTACACCAGAAGAAAGGCTTCACCGTCAACACAACGGTTTATGCATGTACTGTGGCGCAGCTGATCACGTTCTCCGTCAGTGTCCGCCTCGGCCACGCAAATATCAGGCACCTCATCCTGGAAAGTGCGAGACACCTCCACAGACGAAATTGGTGAGTACCATCACAAAGGGGCTCGTTTCGAGATCATTCACTCTTCCAGTGACTATTCACTGCTCTCAGGCTTGTTCTCCTATATTTTCAGCCTTGATTGATTCGGGAGCAGAAGGAAACTTCATCACTGCGGCTGTGGTGAAAGACTTGAAGATTCCTGTTATTTCTCTGGAATGATCTCTGCAACTATCAGCTATTGATGGAGACCGCCTAGGAACTGGTTTGGTTTCTCAAATGACTGCTCCTGTCCTGTTAGAGACCAGTGCTCTGCATAAAGAAAAAATCAGTTTATTTGTTATAGACTCTTCAGACTATCCTGTAATTTTGGGTTTGCCATGGTTAATGAAACATAATCCAGTTATCTCTTGGTCCGAAAGGGAGGTTTTGTCTTGGTCACTACACTGTTTTAAGCATTGTCTGTCCAGACCACAGATCAATATTCATTCCACCTCTATTGAGAGCCCTGAGACTATTATACGATGTGATATTCCTCATGAGTATAGAGACATTATCGAAGTGTTCAGCAAAGTAAAGGCCATGTCACTTCCCCCACATCGTTCATACGATTGTGCTATAGACCTCATAGATGGAGCTAATCTTCCTAAAGCTCGGATTTATCCCCTTATGCAAACCGAAAACCAAGCTATAGAGGAGTACATAAAGGAAGAGCTACAAAAGGGTTTTATTCGTCCTTCCACTTCACCAGTATCGGCGGGATTCTTCTTTGTTGAGAAGAAAGATGGGGGTTTAAGACCTTGCATTGACTATAGAGGCCTAAACCAAATAACCAAAAGATTTCCATACCCATTACCATTAGTGCCTGAAGCCTTGGAACAAATTAGGGGAGCAGGGTGTTTACTAAACTAGACCTCCGTAGCGCTTATAATCTAATAAGAATTAAGGAGGGAGATGAATGGAAGACCGCTTTTTCAACTAGCAATGGACATTATGAATACCTAGTAATGCCTTTTGGTTTGGCAATAGCGCCTTCGGTCTTCCAGTCTTTATTAATGATGTACTGAGAGATATGCTGGGAAAATTTGTTATTGCATATTTAGACGATATTTTAATTTACTCACCAGACATTAAGACACATGTTCAACAGGTTTGTCAAGTTCTCCATAGATTGCTAGACAATCAATTATACGTAAAAGGAGACAAATGTGAGTTCCATGTACCAAGGATCTCTTTCTTGGGATATATAATAAGTAATCAAGGGGTAGTCATGGACGACAACAAAGTGGACGCTGTTATTAACTGGCCAGTTCCCACTACTATAAAGGGTCTTCAACGCTTTTTGGGGTTCGCTAATTTTTACCGCCGCTTTATTAGAGATTATAGCACAATAGCGGCTCCTTTGACTTCATTACTTAAAGGGTCCCCTAGAAAACTCCAGTGGAACAGTTCAGCTGTCACTGCATTCCAAAAGCTTAAAGAGGCTTTTACTACAGCACCAATCCTTCATCATCCCAATCCGAAGATGCCTTTCGTTGTTGAAGTAGATGCGTCCGATGTAGGTATTGGAGCGGTTCTCTCCCAACGTTCAGACGGTGCTAAGAAACTACATCCCGCAGCCTTTTATTCCCACAAATTAACCTCTACGGAGAGAAACTATGGTATAGGGGACAGGGAATTATTAGCCATTAAATTGGCTCTTGAGGAGTGGCGTCACTGGTTGGAAGGGTCACTACATCCATTCCTAGTATTAACGGATCATAAAAACTTAGAATACTTACGTAATGCAAAAAGACTCAATCCCTGTCAAGCTCGTTGGTCTCTCTTCTTTTCGCGTTTTCAATTTACCATTACTTACCGCCCGGGTTCGCGTAATACTAAAGCTGATACTCTGTCTAGACAGTTTGGTACGGAAGAAGACTTGGAGAAACAAACGGAAGAAATACTGTCACCCGGGGTGGTAGTCGCTGCAGTTAGATGGGAAATTGATGATAGAATTGATAAGGCTTTAGAAACCATGAATATTCCTTCTCAGTGCCCCGTCAACAAAAAATATGTCCCTACGGAATTCCGAGATTATTTAATCACTTGGGCTTATTCTTCACTTTCCTCTGGTCATCCAGGAGAGACACGTACTCAGGAACTAGTAAAAGCTAGGTATTTGTGGGAAAACATGTCAGTGGATATTCACCGTGTTGTTGCGTCTTGTACAGTTTGCGCACAATGCAAGACCCCAATGACTTTGCCTGCTGGAAAATTGCATCCTTTACCTGTTCCTAACCGCCCATGGTCTCACATAGCAGTTGACTTTATTACTGATTTACCTCTTTCACAGCAATTCACCACCGTCTTAATGGTGGTAGATAGATTCTCTAGAGCGGTGAGATTTATTCCATTTTCTCAGATTCCTACAGCCTTCGAAACTGCAGAAGCTTTGTTCAATTATGTGTTCAGACTGTTTGGTATCCCGGAAGACATTGTATCAGACCGAGGTCCACAGTTTACTTCCCAGGTGTGGGCCGCATTCTTTGAACATTTGGGGGTCAATGTAAGCTTAACATCTGGTTACCATCCTCAGTCCAATGGACAATGTGAAAGAGTTAACCAGGAACTGGGTAAATTCCTTAGATTATATTGCCACAAGAACCAGGCAGAATGGGCTCGTTTCCTCCCCTGGGCCGAAATGGCACAAAATTCCCTGGTAAATTCCACAACAGGTATCACACCATTTGAATGTATTTTGGGTTATCAACCTCCTATCATGCCATGGACAGCGGTGACTACCGAAGTTCCAGCTGTGGACACCTGGATGAAAAAGAGTGAAGAGGTATGGGAACTTACTCATCAGCACATTGAAAAGGTGATAGACAGATATAAGAACTTTGCTGATCGTCATAGAAAGGAGACTCCACTCTATCAGCCGGGAGATCGGGTCTGGCTTTCTACATGGGACTTCAGAACTGAAGGGGGTTGTAAGAAACTGACTCCTAAATATATTGGTCCATTTAAGATTATGGAAAGGATTAATGATGTTACATATAAGTTGGACTTACCTAAACAGTATAAAGTTTCTAGGTCTTTTCACGTATCCCTTTTAAAGCCTGTGGTTCCAGGTCCTTTGGACGAGGTGATACCAGGCGAGGCACCTCTGCCTCCGGTGCTCGTGGATGGAGTCCTGGTTTACCAGGTTCATGGCTTGCTGGACTCCCGGAGGAGGAGTGGTCAACTGGAATACCTGGTAGACTGGGAGGGTTATGGTCCGGAGGAGAGGAGTTGGGTTCCTGCCCATGATGTTCTGGATCCTGCTTTAGTGTTAGATTTCCACCATCTTCATCCTGACAAACCAGCCCCTCGTCCTAGAGGACGTCCCAGGTCTCAACCACTTGTCACGGGCAGGCTTCCTACAGCTCGACGTTCTGGGAGTCGTCGTGGGAGGAGTTCTTCCGGTCAACGCTCTCTTGACTCAGGTGGTTCGGGAGGCTTACCTGCTCGTTCCGGTGCGAGTCGTCCTGGTCAACCTCGTCCTTCGACTGCGCCGAACTCCTTGGGGGGGGTACTGTCACACCTGTCTCTGCGGACGTCTCGCTTCCTCCCTCAGTTCAGGACGCAGTACCACTTGAGTCTGGGAGGGACCCAGAAGACTTCAATTCCCATGATTCAGCTGATGGTCACATGACTTCACCAACCAATAGAACCCCTCTCACACGCTCCAGGTCACCTGAGTTTTAATTCACAGCTGTTTCGTTTTAGTCACAATCACTCACTCACCATATAAACCCGGACTCTTGCATTCACCATTTGCGAAGTATTGCTAACCTTATGTTACTTACCGAGCGAACCTTGTTTCTGAAAGCCAACCCGTGTATGACCCTTGCTTACGTTCCACTTGACTCTGTGTTTTTGGTTACGGACTGCTATTGTTAAGTACGTTGTGTTTTTGACCCCAGCCTGTACCTCACTATTCTTTGGATTGCCCCTTTTGCTGTGATTGCTTTCTCTTCACGGTGTGCTTTGCACATCCCTAAAGTAAATCTCTTTCTGTTAAACACCCGCGAGCGTCTCTCTTGTTTACCAAGCCTGACAATGAATAATTAGGCTTAAGTGAATGTTTAAATAAAATTATACATTTATGAGGACATATAGAATTTTGGGGAATTTAGCATTTCTGAAAGAAATAAAAACATGAAGAGAAGTTAATTTAATATGTGCTTTAACAGACTAGATGTGGAGCAGGTCACAGTGGCTCTCGGAGCTTGTAGGTGATGGCGCTGTTAAACAGTGTTTTAGGACTCTAATGATGCCAAGATCGGTCACGTTCTTTTCCTTCAGCAATGCGTTCTCTCTGTTTATGCCTCTAGATTTAGTCCTTCTGGGCTTTGAAGTAGTTTTTTTGGGGTGGGTCTCTGTTTGTTCGTCTCGTTTCCACTTTGCCGTTTTTGTAGTGGAATTCTAATTAATCACGTCTGTCTCTAGCCTTTCCTCACATTTAGTAGGAAGCTGAAACTGGACTTTCTTTTCATGGATTGTGCAAAATACTGGGAGATCACGTTCCCTCTTTGGAAATAAGAAGCGAGGGAACGCTGCACCACCCCTTCTCTTACAGACATACTGAATACCATTTCTCCGTAGCCCATTCTGTATTTTATTTTTTTAAACAAACTACATTTACACAAACTTATGAAAACTGTGAAATATTATGTAGTTTACACATGAGCATGTTTCAATTTGAGATTTTCAGTTTTTAACCATCTTTTTAATTAAGTAGTAATTTTTACGAGGTCACCTGGCATACCACCACTTGCTGCTTCACAGTTTCACAACCACTGCCCTAAGGGGATCAATAAAGGTGTTTCTTCTTCTTCAGATTAATGCACACGTCAATCAACTACAGTCTTTTATTTCACTAACACCTACCATACATCCAAACACACACACACCAAAGAAGGACACTGTGTGCTCATGTAATACAGTTTTAACAAAAGCTTTACAGTGTCAAAGAGATTTAAAAATAAATAAAAAACACAGCAATCTGAAATGAACACACAAGTAAAATTTTGTGTCAATTTCCCACCCACTGTTATGCCACGTGTATTTGCATTTTGCAATTTGGATTACTTAACACCCTAACCCGGCTTCATGAGTATTTTAGTATAACACGTTTAGCGAGCAGAAGGGTTACTTGTATATGTCACGACTAAGGTTCAATCCGTTGAAAACAAAAAGCTGTTTATTTTTGGAATATCCACCGGAGGAAAACAAAATGTGAGATTCACCATTGGGTTGCATTATTTTCAATACGTTTAATAAGCAAAAATTCATGGTACAATAACCATCATTTTTCATGGCATATTACAGTGTGAAACTACTAAATTTCATTGCTGAAATCCTAGTGTTGACAAGCACTTTATATATATTATATATGTTTATATTTACTTATGTGGGGAGCCGTGGCCTACCGTTTAAAGAAGAGGGCTTAGGACTTAAAGGTCGTTGGTTTGATTCCCATAATAATTGGGTGCAGTGGGAGTGAATGGCTAAAGTGCCCTTGAACTACCCCCCCACTCTGGGTGTGTGTTCACAGCCCCTAGTGCTCTAGTGTGTGTGTGTGTGTGTGTTCACTGCCACAGATGGGTTACATGCAGAAGACACATTTCATTGTATGTTGTACAATGACAAAAAATTGCACACATAACTTTTAATGGAACTCAAAATAACATTTTATTTTAAATAAATTTGAAAATGTTCAGTTGGTTCATTATTAAAAGTTCACAGTGTGTTTATATGAACACACACACACACACACTGAATTGTGTCTAATTTGACAAAGCTAGCAGGTTCCTGAATGAACCATGAATGTCAGTAGTGTGTGTGTTCTTGTGAAGCAATGCACTTACTGTAGCAAAGAACCAGAAGGAAGAATCTGCAGGAATGTATAACGAATACAAATCATATGTTAGTATTAGGGTGACCAGACGTCCTATTTTACCCGGATATGTCCTCTTTTTTAGCCTTAAAAAATGTCCGGGCGGAATTTCACAAACGTCCGGGAGTTTGTTTTTCTAGAGCTTACATAAAATTTCTAGAAGCGTTTCGTTCAAAAACTAGTCCCGCCCTCCCCTACTCCGTTTGGTTCGCTTGAGAAGGGGGCGTGGTGAAGTAGCCTAATATCTTCGGATTGCACGGTCTGACTGTAGAGCTGCCGTTATTGGTCGATAACCTTGTCTGTAAACATTTAATTGGTCAGTCTGCACGTCAGTAGTCCTTGTCCATCTTACTTAACATGACTTTAATGTGGAAATACGTAGGTTATGTGTTAATAAAATCATTTAGCTTAGTCTGATTGTCAAGCTCTAACTTACATTACTTTGTGGTTGTGTTTCAATGGGTGTTTTTTTATTTGTTGTTCGCTAGGGGACGGGGAAGACATTTAAATTCTGAGGTAACTATACACTAACCCGGTTTGCTAACTGAACTACCATCAAAAGGTTTAACCCTGATCATAACCCACATTTAACAAGCGAACTATTCATTAAATACACGGGGTTTGCTGAATTCGTTTTTGAAAGCGGTTATTTTCAGAGTTACAGAGTGTGAGACGGTCTTGTATCTATCGACACTGAAGAATCTGTTAAAAAGCGGTTTCAAAGCACAACAGGCTCAGTGACTAGTACCGCAAGGGTTAAACCATGCGCATGCGCAGGGAGCGCCTCAAATGTAATTGAGATAGTGGCTGTGTCTGAAACAGAAGGCAACACCCTCGATAAACCTTACTGTTTATAACAAACCCCTTCCTGAAGTGTACGCTTTTATGAGGTTAAAGGGTGAGTGAAATGTGTGCATTTATTTTACAATATTTTTTACTTTAAAGAAATATATACTATTTCTATATTATATTTAGTTTAAGAAATTGTCAAATATATGTAAGATTTAAAAAAAATATTTCTTTATTAATGAATAGAAATTACCCTTTTGTATTAAATGTGTATATATATGTTTTATGTAATAACACATTATGTATAAAAAAAAAGACATAAAAAATGATTTATATATCTCGATTGGTCTGAGCTCCTGCCACCTGCCCAATCACAGTTTGAACACAGTACAGTACACAAACCCCAGGTTGCCAGGTAAAAGAAAAACAGTACGCTACAGTCAAGGAAGACGCAGGCAAAGAGTGCTAACGTTAGATGTAAGAGTTTTATTTATATATTTTGTGTGTTTTAGACGAATTCGTTTTGTTATTAGTAGTGTAATTAAATGCAGATAATGGATGTAAACTCTGTGGTTTTTTAGACAAATAGGTGATTAATGACCACAGATTAAGGATGTAGAGTTTGTGTGTTTTTAAATGAAGGGATATTCAGAGCAAATCTTCATATTTGACTTCAGCTGCATCAGTTCCCTGTAAGAACTTCCTATTCCACCTTAAATGCTGCACTGTTTAATAACTCTACAGAGGTCACATTGGAATCAGTGCTCTATTGAATCATATATGGAATCAGTGGAATGGAAAATTCTGCAGGTGACCAAGAGTATAGCATTTTAAGGTGGAATGGATCATTTCTACTGGGACCAAATTTTACTCTGCTCCATTTAAGGTGGAATGGAAAGTTATGCAGGTGACAGTATGAAGTGATTATGGGGATTTATAGCTTTACGTTATTTAGGTTTTATTTATTTAAACATATCATATTCCAAATCTAATGTGTGAATATTCTTAACTAAGTTGTTGCTCAAATGTATTTGCTCTTTAAACGGCTGTAACAGCATCGTAGAAATACAATAGAAGTACAATAGATCTATGATAATATATGAATTAACGATGGAGTGCCATCATAGCCACAGTTTATCTGACAATATAGGTGTGTCATTGTAGGTAAGACTTTATTTCTTGACCAAATGAACATTACTGTGCGATTGTAGGGGTACAGAAGGTCAGGAGGAGATGGACGTGAAGAGTGGCGCTGTACAGAATTCCTGCAGCAGAGGATTCAGCCCAGAATCTTGTTCACCTTGAACCACCATCTTCAGGGTAATCCGACTGAATCCAAACCTGAGGATGTCCAGAGGGAGTTTACAGAAGGACTCGCCCTGAACATTATGAAGGTGGTCATCACGGTCATAAACCTGCTGTGTTATGACCAGAGACTGAACCCTGATGGCGGTCCTGTTGGCCCAGGACTCCCTGCGGAAGAGGAGCAAGATGAAAAGGGTGCGTCTCCCTCCGGAGCTGCTGAGGAAGAGGGGATGGGCTCTGAGGGGACGGAGACCAGGTCTGGACCATGCAACGCCTGGTACAAGTTGTTTCGACCAGAGCAGAGGGCTGTGGATGCTGCGGAGGAGAGCGTGGATGTGTCAGACACAGAAAATCAGGAGGACACATCCATGGAAAGTGTGGAGGTGGTGGCCAAATCCAGCTGTTGTCCCCATCTCAAGAAGCTGTGCATATCTGCCAGGAAGAGGATGAGGAAGCTAGTCGGAAGAGCTGCTCACATCTTCCATAGAAGAGTAACTCCCAGCACCTCACTCCTGGGTTCGTGAGCTGGTGGTAGAAGAGGAAGGCCAGCTCCCACTGGGACAAGGGGGACAGGAAGGAGGAGGAGGGGGCTCTTCTGTCTCTTCAGACTCTTCAGATTCAAAGCTAGAAGGGTAAGTGTGCTTTTTCACTTTACAGACAGTGCAGGAACGTGAAGGAATTTTAAGGTGGTTTGTCAAAACCAGACCACATTTAAAAAGTGAAAGCATATTAAAGGAACACTATGTAGTATTTCTACCTTAACATTTCAGCTTCTAAATGATTGTGAGGTTCCACTGAGCTGGAACAGGGAGAATAGAGCCTCTGTGGCTGTTACACTGGGTCCTCTGCCTGTCCCTGCACTAAGCAACTTAAGAATCACAACGCGGAACTCCGTAACGCTTGATGGCACATCTCACAGGCGTTTACATTGATGCAAAATTATTCTAGCTCAGTATTCCCAGTGTGGACGTTGTGGCAGAGGTAGCAAGGAGGTGAAAGACACCGACCCAGTGGGCGGCCATAGAAGAGTTAATACTGGACTGATTTTACACAGTAGAGTGAGCTGAAACGGACCTAAAGACACAAGCCGGAGGAGGTCCTCAGATAGTAAGTCTGCTCTGAGTTATGTGTAGTGGCCTGTTGGTAAATATCTGTGATGTTATTTCTTCACCAGTGGCTGGTGGTGATGAGATGCTGCTCTGCGGATGACTGTGACACTGTCCATAGAAGCCTTAGCCCAGTGATTCTGGCCTGGCTCTGGACACTCTGCCACCCTGATCTGGATGAAGTGGTTATGGAAGATGAACAAAACTAATCTGGCAACCCGTTTGGCTCTTCCTGTACCCATTTAGAAGAAGCGGTTTTGTTCACCCTGGTTTTCCTGTTGTTTCTAATGTTATTTCTGTTTTTACCACTTACCACTTAACCATCCATAGATCTGTTTTTTAGATTGTCTCCGCAGGATTATTTATTAGAGGCACTAAAATTGCCACCTGCTTCTGGAGTAACGTTTCTGGTGTAAATTCCTAAATCAACCAAAAGAGGTACCTGCAATACCATGGCTACTGCTCACTGTTTTGCCTGTTCAGAGTAAGGCATGTTTAGTTTAACTCCCTTTACCACCCCCTTTACCAGAGGATGTCCGATGCAGTAATCTGCTCTGGTCCCATCCCAATGCGGTGCAGCGCTGAAGCCTACAGCAGACTTTTGGCGTTAAACTGCTGGATGTCCAAGTGGTGTTCCGAAAATCTCCGGCTTTATAGACAGTTGATTACATTTAGAGGGCAAGCATGATCTTATAGGTAGGGAAGGTGTTGCCTTATTTCCTTGCAGCATAGCACACAGTCTTTTAGTTAGTCCGCAGTGTAGTGTAAACAGCTGCTGACAGTCCAGAGCCGGGACCAAGCTGCAGACAGACAGGCTAAACCGACCATCCGCGAACTGCCTTGAGGCGTCACCTAGGTTCAACTGTATTGAGATTGTGTCTTTCCCCCGAAATAAATGTAAAAGTAGAGAAACTAAATCAGCCTGTTTCAACAACCTAATCAATATTAATTCATACACATATGATAGCAGCAACACCTCAGAACTAAAATTTGGGTTACTCAACAAATCAGATCAGTAAATTCAACCCTAGTGCTCTAGTGTGTGTGTGTGTGTTCACTGCCACAGATGGGTTACATACAGAAGACACATTTCATTGTATGTTGTACAATGACAAAAAATTGCACAGATTGATAACTTTTAATGGAACTCAAAATAACATTTTATTCCAAATAAATTTGAAAAATTTCAATTGGTTCATTATTATAACACACACACACACACACTGAATTGTTCCTAAATGGTTCCTAAATGAACCACAATTGTCAGTAGTGTGTATATTCTTGTGAAGCAATGCACTTACTGTAGCAAAATACCAGAAGGAAGAATCTGCAGGAATGTATAACGAATACAAATCGTATGTTAATGCTGGTACAAAACTCAAAACCCCCGTCACAATAGTTATTCAATTAATTGCTGCATATTTACATCTTACTTAACATGACTTTAAAAATGTAGAAACACGTAGGTTATGTGTTAATAATATCATTTAGCTTAGTCCGAATGTCAAGCGCTAACTTACATTACTTTGTGGTTGTGTTTCAGTGGGTGTTTATTATTTGTTGTTCGCTAGGGGACATTTAAATTCTGAGGTAACTTTACATTAACCCGGTTTGCTAACTGAAAGACCAACAAAAGATTTTAAACCCTGATCATAACCCACATTTAACAAACAAACTATTCATTAAATACATGGGGTTTGTTGAATTCAAAATCGGACGTTTTTGAAAGCGGTTATTTTCAGAGTTACAGAGTGTGAGACGCTGAAGAATCTGTTAAAAAAAAATGTTTCAAAGCACAACAGGCTCAGTGACATGTTTATAACAAGCCCCTTCCTGAAGTGTATGCTTCAATGAGGTTAAAGGGTGAGTGAAAGGTGTGCATTTATTTTACAATATTTTTTACTTTAAATAAATATATATTATTTATAAATTATTTCTGGTTTAAGAAATCGTCAATTAATCAATTGCAGCAAAAGCCATGCACTCTTTGGAAGTGAAGTAAGCATAAAATGGCTTCCAGTGATCTTCAACTCATAGCGCCTGGGGATATTCCATGAACAATGAACATAAGCAGTATGAAATGTCTCTTGACTGGTCTTTGTCTCACACCTTGCAGGACAGAAACATTAACAAATCACCTGAAGATCCGGATCTTTCGTGATTTCTCATGAGTGGAGGGCAGAAATCATGGCAGCACAGGTAGAAATGGATTATCCATACACTCTATTTGGACAGTTAAATAATAATATTAAATAACTGTCCTAATAATGATGCTCCAAATCTTTTCTGGGGTAAAATGTTTTGACTTGAGGGAAATCTCAAATGTCTTGACATTGGACTGTACCAGAAATGGGGTGTGTGTTGTGTCCTAATTTTGCATCTTGGCGTAAATCACTTTGAATAAATTATTGTTGATCCTTGTTTTAGATTTTAATAGTCAAATTTGTGGTCTTTTTCTGTTATTGTTTTAATATTACTATGCCTACGTTCATTTAGACTGACAGCAGAATCATGCGGAGCGCAAAGCTTGCCAAGTATGGTGCTGAACCAGAAACATCTTTGGCCCCTGAGGAACCAACAGTGGAGGCAACTGCTGCACAGGTAAAAAAATGAACCTATTTTCATATAATAGTAAGCTAGGCATTTCATTATTTCTTTCCATTAAGGGCTATTACATCAGTTCTGCCCTTACCCAACGATTGTCCTGACACCAATATTCCAAGACTGTTTTGGGGTAAAATATCTTGGTGTAGTTAAAGGGGACTTTCACGGTTTTAATCAAAACACACATTTATTTATATACAATTTTGATGATGATTCCTCATTATTTGCTGCTTTCCAGTAGTTTTGCGTGCTTAGAACCTATCTAATGCATTTCCAAAGCCTGTTTAAAAAAAAATTATAAAAAAATAGAAAAAGAAAAATGTCTCGGTCCACTGTGTTCACTCTCTCAAGAGTTCTGTTCATGTAGCATCAATGCCATCCTCAAATACAGGCTGGAGATGTAAGAAGCAGCAGTATTGTCTATATTGTGAGAAGCCATTCTCTAAAATTTCAAGGCATCTGCAGTATGTACATCGCAATGAGTCAGATGTGGCTGAAGCATTCAGCTTTGATAAAAAATCAAAAGAGAGGCGAGTGCGCCTGCGTTTGTTAATAAGCAGAAAACATTTTGTGCACCATGCTGTTGTATACAGTGAGGGTAAGTGTGATTTGGTGGCCTCTAGGAGACCTAAATAAAACCTGCATTCACAAATGACTTTACACATTGCATCCACTGCCAGGGTCTGTATGCAAGAAAGACACTTTGGAGGCACATTAGAAACTGTCCACAGAATTCCAGTTTTAATGAGTCTAGGACTGGCAAAAAGAATGTGCAGTCACTCAGTTACATGGCATTTTCCCCTTCTCCTGATCCGTCCAAAGCGAAGAGAAGTAGGACGTCTGCTGTTTGAGGTAAGAAGAATGACACCTATGAAGTGCATGGAAGATTTTGTATTGCCATCCAATTTCCCCCATGTCATCAAAGCAGTGAGAAGTGTTGCTGGACACTGTGAGGAAACAAATAGAAGACTCCTTCACTCACTCTAAAATAATAGTGGGACGAGAGCAGCTTGCTCAGGATGCGCGAAACTTCAGAGTTTTGCACGAGATTAATTGGTACGAATCAATCTCAGCTGCAGCAGGAACAACCCTCAATGAGGCAAAAATGAACAAGCCGCAAATTTTACCATTCACTGAAGATGTGAAGACCTTGCATTCTTTTTTAAAAACAGAGATGGAGAAATATAAGAATGCTTTGAAGGAAAAATCTGATGTCAAAAGCTATGCAAGCTTATGCAAACTGACACTTACCAGAGTCATACTTTTTAACAGAAGGAGGGGTGGAGAAGGAGCAAGGTTGAAACTAGAGTCTTATGTTTCAAGAGAACAGTCACCAATTCATGAAGACCTGGCAACTGGGCTTAGCGATTTTGAAAAGAGTCTCTGTAAACATTTTCAAAGGGTGGAAATTTGTGGAAAGAGGGGCAGGATGGTGTCTGTACTGTTGACACCAGAGATGGTCAATTGCATGGATCTCCTCATTGAGAAAAGACGAATTTGTCAGGTACCAAGTGAGAATGTACACCTTTTTGCACGTCCAAATGCTCTCATCTTATTGTGGATCGGATGCTTTGCGTGAGTATGCAGAAGCCTGTGGTGCAAGAATTCCAACAGCTCTTTCGTCAACAGTGTTAAATTTAAAAGAAAATGAAGTGGATCAGCTTGCCAACTTTTTGGGTCATGACATTAAAATTCATCGTCAATACTACCGTCTGCCTGAAAGTACTTTGCAAATGAGCAAGCTTCTTATTGCAATGGCGAGAGGGGCACTGTCAGAAATTCAGGGTGTTCAGCTGAATGACATCGTAATTAATCCAAAAGGTAGAGGAACATAACATTTATTTATAAAACTAGAATTTATGAAGTGCAGTAAGATCAGGTCCAGTGGGTCATTTAATGTGATGATAATTTGGCAAAGTGAAATGTTTTTGATACACCTGTATTTTGTAATATCATTTTCACTAACCAGTTTTATACGTGATTAGATGAAATTGAAGACACTGATGCTGATACTTCAAGTGATGAGGCAGAGATAGAAGACCTTCCGCAAAGCCAGAGCCCAAGAGCTCCTTAGCCATCAACTTTAGAAAATCCAGGCAACTCAGATCCAAATGGTAAGCTTAGGTTAACAAGTTGAGTTGAGGCCAAAATGGTATATACAATCTTCCAAAAGAAAGAATACTACTGTTGAATTTGCTGGGAGCATAGTGTAGCTTGATTTTTCTCCTGTTCATGCTAATTACTCCATGTAAGTTTGTTTTATTCAGTGATTCTTTTTGTCTGATCTTTTTGTTTAACTTAATCCTCTTTGTTTAATCTTCTTCCTTTCTGCCTGGTAAAGCACTCTGATGTGGCTGTTGCGTTCATACCTATTTTGACATTTCCAGATTACAGTGCTTTTGGAGTAGGCTGTTTCATTGTGCTTGTGCATTGATCAGAATACACCTACGCAAAATAAGTGAACATGTGACCACGATTTCCCTGCATTTACACATTTACTTAATCTATCCAAATCCACCTGAAATATTTCCACTAGACATGGCTGGTGTTACTTATCGATTTTCTTTTCCACCATAAATGTTGTTTAGGAGGCAGATCTTATCCACAATTTTCGTAGTCGTGTCGGTTTATGAGTCTTATTGGCGTTATTCGCCAGGTTCTTGAATTCTCTGTTCCACCTTAAAAGTCGAAACTAGCGCTATAGCATTTTGAAGCAACTGTTATTCCACTTTATCTGTTTAAAACACACAAACCATGCTACGTCACTATTTACCCACTTAAGGGGAGGGCAAAAATATAAAGAGCCACCACCATTTTCCCTGCATTTACAAGAAAGTAATGTCTACACCACATTAAAATTTAGACTAGACAAGGCTAGTATTATTTTCCCTTCAACCACAAGCATCAGTTTAGAAGGCAGATTCTTGCTTCCTATTCACAATTTTTGTATTTAAGCATGTAGTTCCACCTTAAATGGGTCTGTTTAAGAGTCTCCAGCTACTTATTGAATACTCATTTCCATCTTAAACAGCTATGCGAAGCTAAAGCTAGCGCTAGGATTATAAACTAAACTCGTTTTGAAACACTAATTTCCCATCTTATCCATTTAAAACACACAACCAAAGAAAGAGTAAAAAGATGAATTAACAAGAGTTAAAAATAAGAAATAAATAAATGAATGAACACTCCCAAGTGCTGAAATATAATCATACTGCACGTAACCCATTAGAAGGCTTAGAACCAAACACAATACACCCCAAAACGCAGTGAACAGCAGACTATAACATTAAACCTATTATAGTCTTGTTTACCTTCTCGCGTTCATGCGGTCGCCGTTCATTTACCGTAATAGTATGAGTATAAGCGCCAGATAACGTGCAGTTGGCTGTGCTAACCGGGAATAGAAATGAAAGCTTATCGTTATCAATCGAAAATTAATCACGAAACATATCGATATCATTTATCGCCCAACAATACAACCAAGTGTACATCATGTCATTAAAACATCTACCTACTAGAGAAGTGCTTACACAGGTGCTGGTCATAAAATTAGAATATCAAGAAAAAGTTTATTTATTTCAGTAATTCCATTCAAAAAGTGAAACTTGTATATTGTGCTCATTCATTACACACAGACTGATATATTATAAGCGTTCCTCTAGTAGATAGATGTTTTAATGACATGATGTACACTTGGTTGTATTGCTGGGCGATAAATTATATCGATATGTTTCGTGATTAATTTTCGATTGATGACATGACAATTGTCCAAATGACGACCATTGACACCTTACACAAACAGAGCACGACACAAAAGGTCATTGCTAAAGAGGCTGGGTGTTCAAAGAGCTCTGTGTCCAAGCTCATTAATAGAGGGGCAAAGGGAAGGAAAAGATGTGGTAGAAAAAAGTGCAGAAGTGATAACTGCACCCTGGAGAGGATTGTGAAAAAAACCCTTTCAAAAATGTGGGGGAGAGTCACAAAGACTGGACTGTCATTTCTTTTTTTTATTCTTCTGACATATCAGATGTGTTCTGTGCAGTTTTTTAAGTTAGTAAAGTTCAGCCAGCAATATTCTTATACCTTCTTTGTTCAATATATAACCGTCATTGAATAGTTAACACTGGTCACCATTCACCAGTTTGCCATTTTTATTTTAATTGTTTGAGAGAGAAAATTTGCAGTGGATTGAGCAATGTATTAAAATGTTTTTAATTATTGGCTGGAAGATAATATAAAAGTAAATGAAAAATTGATGCTTATTATTATTGTTGCTATTGTTATTAATAATATGATTATATTGATAACATAATTGTAATAACACAATGCAAAGTTCCTATAAGTGAATACATTGTCCCTGTCCAAAAAAAAGCCCCATGCATATCCACTTTAGAAGAGATGGATAAAAACCTTCTTTGGAAGTCAATCTAAAATATTTTATTCCATTTTGGAGTATTTTTATTCGTCCATTCATCATAGCAGACTTGAAAGTGTGTGTATTGTATGTCCTGGAAGTTCACATAAACCTGAAAGTGTCCTATAATTTCACAAATAGGTTTCCTTTGTTTCTGGAACCTCCAGAAAGGGATGTCCCCATTTGTAGGTAGTTGGTCTGGTGTCCTGAAATTACACAAAAATGTGTGTGTGACATTACTGAACGTTGTGTCTGATATTACAGGCTGTACAAAACGCTACAGAGTGTATTAAAGAGGGCATTGTACCTCATAATGACATTCGACACCTGAATGTGTTGCAGTGCAGGTGAGTGTCCAGCTTCTCTCCCTCTCCGATTCGGTCACTTCTTCTTTACCTACTTTAAATAAATGTGTTTTGAAACTAAATGTGTTTTGATGTTTTACTATTACTATTTACTGTTTTAATATTGTGAATTTGTCTTTATCTTACTACAGTAAAATCTACAGCACAAAAAAAAAAACACGAACAATAAGATCTTTCCCAGCTCTTGTGCAGAAAAAGAAAGGTAAGGGTTTTTAAATGAAAACATATATTTCCAGGTGTTTTTCTACTGAAATGATATGAAATCCTGTTAGGAATGATGTTAGCGGATTCATATATACACCGTCCAAAATTAGTATTTATCTGTATTTTAATATATTTTCTCAACATTTGAATTGTGAGAATTCATTAGGAACGGTCCAATAGAAACGCAGCAGAATTAATCTGAAAAAAGTCTCTGTACAGGTTTGCTCCCAAGGTTTCTTCCTTAGCTGAGGGAGTTTTTCCTTGCCACTGTTGCCCTTGGCTTGCTCACCTGGGGATTTTTACATCTTTGATGTTGTTTACATTTTTATATTTCACATTAAAACTGTCTTTACTGGAATTCTGTGAAGCTGCTTTGTGACAAAAAAGTTGTACAGTTGTTTTACAGTTGTAAAAAGCGCTACACAAATACATTTGATTTGATTAGATTTGAATGAATGAAGACCAGTAAAGCCTTACCACCAGAGTGCTCCAGGTCTACAGGTGAAGTGAAGAATCATTTCAGCTCAACGGATCTGTCCGAGCAACTCTAACTCTGAACAAAGCTCTGAAATAAAGACCAACAGAAAAAGATACTCACCTTCAGTTCATTCCAGACTTCACTCAAAAATACTGCACAGTACTGACATCTGTACTGTAACTAACACTGTGAGGGGTAAACAGAGCACTGAGGGGTAAACACAAACAGAAAGAAAGTAGTCAGTGGTAAATAAAAACACAGACAGCAGTGAGTGTTTCTGAGAGGAGAAACACAGGAGGAGAGAGCTGGAGTCCTCAAGCAAGTCCCAACATTGGTTCTTGGCTGAACCTTCAAGACTGTTTTAATGACAATGATATGTCATTAGAACACAAATAAAACAGAGCAGAACTTCATTCCCTGGAAACATACATTTAGAGCCTCGTTCTAAATTTTGATATTATCCAAGTTCAAAAGAAGCTAAACAAAAGATCAGAAGCATAAATATTTGATCCGGTCCAATCTAAATTGTGCCAGAGGTGTCAGAATGGAGCTTTACCAACAACACAAGGTTTTAGAGTGGCGCAAGCAACAAAACCAGTCAATCTACCTGCATTGTTTTAAAAGTCAGCTACCAAAGGGGAGCAGCTACCAACCAGTAACACACCAGCTCTCTAAAAAATAGACTGAGTTCTTGGAGAAGGACATCAGAGAATCAAACTGTGCTGGTAACCGACGACCTATATACACCCTTAACATATTTACTATTTAATACTATATTATTATATAGTCGTGTGTTTATTTTCTGTATAATTTAAATGTTTTTGCTCCTAGGGCTCCCTCTAGTGTTATTGATTTTTACAACTCTGTACTGAAATCAATGAGGAAGGGGGTTGGCTTCCTACCCTCCTCCAAAGGTTACATAGTGTAGTTTCTGCAGTGCTGAGCCCAGAGTTGCAACAACAGAGGCTCTGTTCTCCCTATTAACGATCAGTGGACTACCACAACTCTTTTGAAGCTGTAATTTTAAGGCATTAATATCACATAGTGTTCCTTTAAGGTAAACAATGATTTATTAACAGCTTTGTTAAAAGACATCTTGCAGGTTTAAACATACTGAATTACATCTGCCCATAATCACCTGATCATTCAGATTGTCTATGAGAATTCTCATCTTGTCTCCAAGGTCTCTGGTGCTGTAGATTTGGGTTCGTGTAGCTGTGTGAGGATCAGGAAATGTCGTAAAGGAGGATTTGAGGTCCATACAAGTCTTCCTTTTGAAACTCAGCTAAAACCGGAAGGGGACCAACCAAGAGAGTGAGAACGAAAGAGAGACGAAGAACAACACATTTACAGTATCAGTAGAATATTACAATCTACTATCTAATTTGCACTTACTCTCAAACAAGTAAACCTAAATAAACACTTACTTGTTCTCCCAAAAATAGAGTGAGACTGTATTCTCCATTCTGGAATTGTTCACATTCTGGTCCATGTTCTTATTCTTCACTTCATTTCGGAGGTGAGGCTGCTCTCTTTCTCCAATGGCGTCATCTACACCAACAGCGGTGTCTGGAGGAAAGTTAATGTGTTATTTGATCATTTTAATACATCAGTTTCTGTTCCTGATTCTGAGCGAGACTGGCGTGTGGGCGATGACTGAAATCTAATTGGAAGATGGTTTCTGCATTAAACACCACTATGTTTACGACTGTTATCACATCTTGATTAGTCAAGAATATTTGGTTTTTTGTATATTTGATTTCTCTTCAAAACCGATCGGTCCATCTCATACTGCAGAGAAGCAATTTCCCTAAGGCAGTGGTTCTCAAACTTTTTAGACCAAGTACCATCTATTATCAGATCAAAGCCCCAAAGTACCACCTATCAATCCTATATCTTGCTTGAATATTTGTAAACTGCATGCATTCCACAAAGTTGCGCTAAAATAATCTCTAAAAATTTATTTACAAATAAATTAGTTATTTACAAGTTTCTGACCACTTATATAATGTGTTCAAAGTGCTGCCCATTGTGTTGGATTGTCAATGCAATCCTCTTCTCCCACTCTTCACACACTGATAGCAACACCGCAGGAGAAATGGTAGCACAGGCTTCCAGTATCCGTAGTTTCAGGTGCTGCACATCTTGATGGTATGGTGTGGTATATGGGGTACAAAGATAATGGGGCCATTCTTCATCAATGAAAACTTCAAGGCCACTGAATATACGAAATTGCTACATGATGATGTGTTTTCCTCTTTATGCACTGAAGCTGGCACGTTCCCTGAGTTTTTCCAGCAAGATGGTACACCACCACATTATGGGTGTCAGATCCGATCATTCCTAGATGGACAGTTTCCTGGAAAGTGGATTGGTCATCGTGGGCCAGTTGAATGGCCCCCAAGGTCTCCCGATGTGACCCCCTTAGACTTTTATCTTTGGGGTCATCTGAAGGCAATTGTCTATGCTGTGAAGATATGAGATGTGCAGCACCAGAAACTACGGATACTGGAAGACTGTTCAAGCATTTCTCCTGCGGTGTTGCAATCAGTGTGTAAAGAGTGGGAGAAGAGGGTTGCATTGACAATCCAACACAATGGGCAGCACATTGAACACATTTTATAAGTGGTTAGAAACTTGTAAATAACTCCTGAAAGAATAAAATCACGTTAAAACCAATGCCATTGTTTTTCTCGTAAAATTCCCAATAAGTTTGAATAAGTCACATGACCCTCTTCCCATTGAAAAAACAAAAGTTGGGTCCAAAATGGCCGACTTCAAAATGGCCACCACCCATGCTGAAAAGTTTCCCCCCTCCCATATACTAATGTGCCACAAACAGGAAGTTAATATCACCAACTATTCCCATTTTATTAAGGTGTATCCATATATACACCTGAGCATGTTTCAATTTCAGATTTTCAGTTATTAATCATCTTTTTAGTGCCCCTGAACTGCTCCCCGCCCTGGGTGTATGTTCACAGCTCCTAGTGCTCTAGTGTGTGTGTGTGTGTGTTCACAGCCCCTAGTGCTCTAGTGTGTGTGTGTGTTCACTGCCACAGATGGGTTACATGCAGAAGACACATTTCATTGTATGTTGTACAATGACAAAAAATTGCACACATTGATAACTTTTAACAGAACCCAAAATAACATTTTATTCCAAATAAATTTGGAACATTCAATTGGTTCATTACTAAAAGTTCACAGTGTGTGTATATGTGAGTGTGTATACATGTGTGTATATGAAAACACACACAAACACTGAATTGTGTCTAATTTTACAAAGATCGCAGATTCCTGAATGAACCATAATTTTTAGTAGTGTGTGTGTTCTTGTGAAGCAATACACTTACTGTAGCAAAGAACCAGAAGGAAGAATCTGCAGGAATGTATAACGAATACAAATCATATGTTAATGTTGGTACAAAACTCAAAACCCCCGTCACAATAGTTATTCAATTAATTGCTGCATATTTACATCTTACTTAACATGACTTTAAAAATGTGGAAACAAGTAGGTTATGTGTTAATAATATCATTTAGCTTAGTCTGAATGTCGAGCGCTAACTTACATTACTTTGTGGTTGTGTTTCAGTGGGTGTTTATTATTTGTTGTTCGCTAGGGGACGGTGAAGACATTTAAATTCTGAGGTAACTTTACAAAAGCGGTTGTCTTCAAAGTGGTTATTTTCAGAGTTTCAGAGTGTGAGACAGTCACATATCAATCGACGCTGAAGAATCCGTTAAAAAACCTTTCAAAGCACAACAGGCTCCGTGACGAGTACCGCACGGGTTTAACCAGACGCACGCACAGGGGGCGCCTCTAAATGCAATTGAAGTAGTGGCTGTGTCTGAAACAGAAGGCAGTACCCTCGATAAACATTACTGTTTATAACAAGCCCCTCCATGAAGTGTACGCTTTGATGAGGGTAAAGGGGAAGTGAAAGGTGTGCATTTATTTTACAATATTTTTACTCTAAAGAGATATCTTTATCTATCTTTATGAATAAATAGTAATTACACTTATTATTACAAATAATTACACATAGTGGATACAATTACAAAAACATTTTATGTAAAATAAATAAATACATAAGTAATTCTTTTAAAAACTATATATATAATATTAATATTAAAAAAAAAAAAAAAATATATATATATATATATATATATATATATATATATATTTTCTTTTTTTAAACATGTAAATTCCTGAATATTCCTGAACGTTGTGTGTGATGTCACAGGCCCCGCCTACGGAACGTATAAAAGAGGGCCTTTTACCTCATAATGACATTCAAAACATGAACGTGTTGCAGTACAAGTGAGTGTCCAGCTTCTCTCCCTCTCCGATTTGTTCACTTCTTCTTTATCTACTTTAACTTAATGTGTTTCGATGTATTACAGTTTTTACAATTGTAAATTTGTCTTTATCTTTCTACAGTAAAATCTACAGCATAATCATGGCTTTAAACAATAATATCATTCCCAGCGCTTGTGTAGAAGAAGAAAGGTAAGGGTTTTTAAATGAAAACAGATATATTTCCAGGTGTTTTTCTACTGAAATGAAATTAAATCCTGTTAGGAATGATGTTAGCAGATTCATATATACACTGTCCAAAATCAACCTTTATTTGTATTTTAAATATATTTTCTCAACATTTGAATTGTGAGAATTCATTAGGAACGGCCCAAATAGAAATGCGCCAGAATTAGTCTGAATAAAGTCTCTGTACATTAAATGTACATTAAAGGAGAAATCTGTAACATTTGCTGTATTAAATTATAAAATGGCCAGTATGTATCATCGGAGATTAAAGAACCCGTCTAAGGCCCAGAGCGGCACTCGATTGGTGTTTGGTCTGAGTTCCCGCCCTCTGCCCAATCACAGTCCGATCACAGTACAGTACACAAACCCCAGGTTGCCAGGTAAAACAAAAACACTGCGCTATAGCCAAGGAAGACGCAAGCGAAGCGCGCTTAGATGTAACTGTTTAATTTGCATTTTTTGTGTGTTTTAGACGAATTCGTTTTGTGATTAGTAGTGTATTGAATGCAGATAATGGATTTAAAATCTGTGGTTGTTTTAGACAAATAGGTGATTAATGACCACAGATTAAGGATGTAGAGTTTGTGTGTTTTTAAATGAAGGGATATTCAGAGCAAATCTTCATATTTGACTTCAGCTGCATCAGTTCCCTGTAAGAACTTCCTATTCCACCTTAAATGCTGCACTGTTTAATAACTCTACAGAGGTCACATTGGAATCAGTGCTCTATTGAATCATATATGGAATCAGTGGAATGGAAAATTCTGCACGTGACCAAGAGTATAGCATTTTAAGGTGGAATGGATCATTTCTACTGGGACCAAATTTTACTCTGCTCCATTTAAGGTGGAATGGAAAGTTATGCAGGTGACAGCATGGAGTGGTTATGGGGATTTGTGGCTTTACATTATTTAGGTTTTATTTATTTAAACATATGATATTCCAAATCTAACATGTGAATATTCTTAACTAAGTTATTGCTAAAATGTATTTGCTCTTTAAACGGGTTTAACAGCATCGTAGAGATGAACACAATTTTAAAAATCCACACTTAATACTGAATATGGTACAATTAGGACTCATAATTGGAAGTAGTGAATTATGTCCCACAGACAGACAGATAGATTGATTTAACTTTACTGTCATTGCACAGCATAAGGCACAATAAAAGTATGCAAACAGAAGAGTGAAAATGTACCTGAAGTAAAATAGACCTATGTTAAAATATGAATTAACGATGGGATGCCATCACAGCCACAGTTTATCTGAGAATGTAGGTGTGTTATTGTAGGTAAGACTTTACTTCTTGACCAAATGAACATTACTGTGCGTTTGTAGGGGTGCAGAATTCCTGCAGCAGAGGATTCAGCCCAGAGTACTGTCCACCTTGAACTGCCATCTTCAGGGTAATCTGGCTGAATCCAAACCTGTGGATGTCCAGAGGGAGTTTACAGAAGGACTCGCTCTGGAAATTACGAAGGAGGTCATCACGGTCATAAACCTGCTGGGTTATGACCGGAGACTGACCCCAACTGATGGTCCAGTTGACCCAGGACTTCCTGCGAAAGAGGAGCAGGATGAAGAGGGTGCGTCTCCCTCCGGATCTACTGAGGAGGAGGGGACGGACTCTGAGGGGACGCAGACAAGCTCTGGACCGTGCGACACCTGGTACGAGTTTATTCAACCTGAGCGGAGGGCTGTGGATGCTGCGGAGGACAGCGTGGATGTGTCAGACACAGAAAATCAGGAGGACACATCCGTGGAAAGTGTGGAGGTGGTGGACGAATCCAGCTGTTGTCCCCGCCTCAGGAAGCTGTGCATATCTGCCAGGAAGAGAATGAGAAAGTTAATCGGCAGAGCTGCTCGCATCTTCCGCAGAAGAGTAGCTCCCAGCACCGTCAGGGACGATGTACTCCCCTCCCCTGCAACCAGCGTGTCTCTTGGCCTTCTCCCTTCAAATCTGCAGGACAGGGGCTCCACCGTTTCCCCAAGATCTGCGTCCCTTTCCGATATGGGGCGTGGTCCTGTCCAGGAGTACCTCCATGTTAGATCTCATTTAGAGGAAGCTGGAAACGAAAGGCCGCTCCCGCTCCATATTGTAGACTTTATCCAGGGGCCATTCACCGAGGAGTCTGTGATGGGGCTCATGGAGTTCTTGATGAGCGTGGAGCTGGCTCATCCCAGATACAGACGCCAGACTGCCACCGTCGCGGAGGTGTACGCTCAGCTGCTCCGTATGGTCGGCACTCTGGAGAATCTGCAGAGAATTGCAGAGCAGCGGAACCGTGATTTCTACTACCTGATCACGGACTCCGTCATGAGGACAGTGTTCAATATCCCGCCCTCCTCTCAGCTGTACTGGGGATGTCCAGAAGGGTTCAGGCTTCCTATGGAGATTCCTCACTCCTGGGATCGTGAGCCGGTGGTTGAAGCAGAAGGCCAGCTCCCACTGGGACAAGAGGGACAGGAAGGAGAAGGAGGGGGTCCTCCTGTTTCTTCAGACTCTTCAGAGTCAGAGATAGAGTAAGAAGGAGTTTTGATTTTACAGACAGTGCATTTACAGACAGCATTAAAAACGTATTGTCTCTGAAGCTTGCCACTGGGAACCATGAGGGGGCAGTGTAGAATGCAGTCCATAGTTGAACCGAAACGTCTTTCCTGTAGTGAATAACATTATAGGTAGATGACACAGAAGTATTCAAGGGTTCATTTGCACCACATAAAAAATAAATGAGCTTTAAAAATATACCTGAATAGAAACACGACGTGAATGGGCTTTAATAGAGTTTGACATCATTGCAAAAGCGAGGGGAATCCCTTACACAAAGCGGGATTCCTCAGATAGCCAGTTCCATTTAGGCTTAAGTTATCTGACTAAACTGAAATTTTGATTTGTGTCTTTTTAAATAAACCCAGCAGCGCCTCTGATATTAAACACAGCTCTAAGTTGTTGGGTAGTAATCTGTTTTTAAAAGATTTATGATATTATTTCTTTATCAGTTTCTGGTGGTGAGACGGAACGGTTCAGGCGTCCCAGGTAAATTTCTCACTCCTGGGATCGTGAGCTGGTAGAAGAGGAAGGCCAGCTCCCACTGGGACAAGGGGGACAGGAATGAGGAGGAGGGGGCCCTCCTGTCTCTTCAGATTCAAAGCTAGAAGGGTAAGTGTGTTTTTTGACTTTATACACAATGCAGGAACATGAAGGAATTTTAAGGTGGTCTGTCAAAACCAGACATTTAAAAAGGGAAAGCACATTAAAGGAACACTATGTAGTATTTCTCTCAGATAGTAAGTCTGCTCTGAGTTATGTGTAGTGGCCTGTTGGTAAATATCTGTGATGTTATTTCTTCACCAGTGGCTGGTGGTGATGAGATGCTGCTCTGCGGATCGACTGTAACACTGTCCATAGAAGCCTTAGCCCAGTGATTCTGGCCTGGCTCTGGACCCTCTGCCACCCTGATCTGGATGAAGTGGTTATGGAAAATGAACAAAACTAATCTGGCAACCCGTTTGGCTCTTCCTGTACCCATTTAGAAGAAGCGGTTTTGTTCACCCTGGTTTTCCTGTTGTTTCTAATGTTATTTCTGTTTTTACAACTTACCACTTAACCGTCCATAGATCTGTTTTTTAGATTGTCTCTGCAGGATTATTTATTACAGAGGCACTAAAATTGCCACCCTGCTCCTGGAGTAACGTTTCTGGTGTAAATTCCTACATCAACCAAAAGCGGTAAGTACCTGCAATACCATGGCTACTGTTGGCTGTTTTGCCTGCTCAGAGTATGGCATGTTTAGCTTAATCCACTTTACCAGAGGATGTCCGATGCAGTAATCTGCTCTGATCCCATCCCAATGCGGCGCGGCACTGAAGCCTACAGCAGACATTCAGCTTTAAACTGCTGGATGTCCAATTGGTGTTCCGAAAATCAAGTGGGCTTTATAGACAGTTGGTTACATTTGAGGGCAAGCCTGATCTTATAGGTAGGGATGGTGCTGCCTTCCTTTCTTGCAGCATAGCACACAGTCTTTTAGTTAGTCAGCAGTGTAGTGTAAACAGCTGCTGACAGTCCAGAGCCGGGACCAAGCCGCAGACAGACAGGCTAAACCGGCCATCCGCGAACTGCCTTCTCGTTTTCTGCTTTTAGTTAAAGCTGTCATAGTCAGACCTGCCAGAGTCATTAGCCACACTCTGGAAATGTTAATATTTTCTGCTTTACAAACACCAAACCGTTTAAAACTAATTCCATCCCTTTACCTTTTTCCAAATAAACGACCGCCCACCTGTCCAGCTGGATGCTGATGGATGACTGTCAAGCTCCTCCTCCATGCTTCAGACCAGCTGCCCATTATCCAGCAACCACCAAGTGCCTTGGAGCTGCCCCTACACTGAAGTTCTCACAGACTTCTAATTATTGTTACCAGTAGATTGACCAGAGGAGGATAGGTCACCCCTTGTGAGCCTTGGTTCCTCCCAAGGTTTCTTCCTTAGCTGAGGGAGTTTTTCCTTGCCACTGTTGCCCTTGGCTTGCTCACCTGGGGATTTTTACATCTTTGATGTTGTTTACATTTTTATATTTCACATTAAAACTGTCTTTACTGGAATTCTGTGAAGCTGCTTTGTGACAAAAAAGTTGTACAGTTGTTTTACAGTTGTAAAAAGCGCTACACAAATACATTTGATTTGATTAGATTTGAATGAATGAAGACCAGTAAAGCCTTACCACCAGAGTGCTCCAGGTCTACAGGTGAAGTGAAGAATCATTTCAGCTCAACGGATCTGTCCGAGCAACTCTAACTCTGAACAAAGCTCTGAAATAAAGACCAACAGAAAAAGATACTCACCTTCAGTTCATTCCAGACTTCACTCAAAAATACTGCACAGTACTGACATCTGTACTGTAACTAACACTGTGAGGGGTAAACAGAGCACTGAGGGGTAAACACAAACAGAAAGAAAGTAGTCAGTGGTAAATAAAAACACAGACAGCAGTGAGTGTTTCTGAGAGGAAGATCAGGAGGAGAGAGCTGGAGTCCTCAAGCAAGTCCCAACATTGGTTCTTGGCTGAACCTTCAAGACTGTTTTAATGACAATGATATGTCATTAGAAAACAAATAAAACAGAGCAGAACTTCATTCCCTGGAAACATACATTTAGAGCCTCGTTCTAAATTTTGATATTATCCAAGTTCAAAAGAAGCTAAACAAAAGATCAGAAGCATAAATATTTGATCCGGTCCAATCTAAATTGTGCCAGAGGTGTCAGAATGGAGCTTTACCAACAACACAAGGTTTTAGAGTGGCGCAAGCAACAAAACCAGTCAATCTACCTGCATTGTTTTAAAAGTCAGCTACCAAGGGGGAGCAGCTACCAACCAGTAACACACCAGCTCTCTAAAAAAGAGACTGAGTTCTTGAAGAAGGACATCAGAGAATCAAACTGTGCTGGTCACCGACGACCTATATACACCCTTAACATATTTACTATTTAATACTATATTATTATATAGTCATGTGTTTATTTTCTGTATAATTTAAATGTTTTTGCTCCTAGGGCTCCCTCTAGTGTTATTCATTTTTACAACTCTGTACTGAAATCAATGGGGAAGGGGGGGAAGGGGGTTGGCTTCCTACCCTGCTCCAAAGGTTACATAGTGTAGTTTCTGCAGTGCTGAGCCCAGAGTTGCAACAACAGAGGCTCTGTTCTCCCTATTAACGATCAGTGGACTACCACAACTCTTTTGAAGCTGTAATTTTAAGGCATTAATATCACATAGTGTTCCTTTAAGGTAAACAATGATTTATTAACAGCTTTGTTAAAAGACATCTTGCAGGTTTAAACATACTGAATTACATCTGCCCATAATCACCTGATCATTCAGATTGTCTATGAGAATTCTCATCTTGTCTCCAAGGTCTCTGGTGCTGTAGATTTGGGTTCGTGTAGCTGTGTGAGGTTCAGGAAATGTCGTAAAGGAGGATTTGAGGTCCATACAAGTCTTCCTTTTGAAACTCAGCTAAAACCGGAAGGGGACCAACCAAGAGAGTGAGAACGAAAGAGAGACGAAGAACAACACATTTACAGTATCAGTAGAATATTACAATCTACTATCTAATTTGCACTTACTCTCAAACAAGTAAACCTAAATAAACACTTACTTGTTCTCCCAAAAATAGAGTGAGACTGTATTCTCCATTCTGGAATTGTTCACATTCTGGTCCATGTTCTTCACTTCATTTCGGAGGTGAGGCTGCTCTCTTTCTCCAGTGGCGTCATCTACACCAACAGGGGGTCTGGAGGAAAGTTAATGTGTTATTTGATCATTTTAATACATCAGTTTCTGTTCCTGATTCTGAGCGAGACTGGCGTGTGGGCGATGACTGAAATCTAATTGGAAGATGGTTTCTGCATTAAACACCACTATGTTTACGACTGTTATCACATCTTGATTAGTCAAGAATATTTGGGTTTGTGTATATTTGATTTCTCTTCAAAACCGATCGGTCCATCTCATACTGCAGAGAAGCAATTTCCCTAAGGCAGTGGTTCTCAAACTTTTTAGACCAAGTACCATCTATTATCAGATCAAAGCCCCAAAGTACCACCTATCAATCCTATATCTTGCTTGAATATTTGTAAACTGCATGCATTCCACAAAGTTGCGCTAAAATAATCTCTAAAAATTTATTTACAAATAAATTAGTTATTTACAAGTTTCTGACCACTTATATAATGTGTTCAAAGTGCTGCCCATTGTGTTGGATTGTCAATGCAACCCTCTTCTCCCACTCTTCACACACTGATAGCAACACCGCAGGAGAAATGGTAGCACAGGCTTCCAGTATCCGTAGTTTCAGGTGCTGCACATCTTGATGGTATGGTGTGGTATATGGGGTACAAAGATAATGGGGCCATTCTTCATCAATGGAAACTTCAAGGCCACTGAATATACGAAATTGCTACATGATGATGTGTTTTCCTCTTTATGCACTGAAGCTGGCACGTTCCCTGAGTTTTTCCAGCAAGATGGTACACCACCACATTATGGGTGTCAGGTCCGATCATTCCTAGATGGACAGTTTCCTGGAAAGTGGATTGGTCATCGTGGGCCAGTTGAATGGCCCCCAAGGTCTCCCGATGTGACCCCCTTAGACTTTTATCTTTGGGGTCATCTGAAGGCAATTGTCTATGCTGTGAAGATACGAGATGTGCAGCACCTGAAACTATGGATACTGGAAGACTGCTAGCATTTCTCCTGCGGTGTTGCAATCAGTGTGTGAAGAGTGGGAGAAGAGGGTTGCATTGACAATCCAACACAATGGGCACCTGGCATACCACCATTTGCTGCTTCACGTACCACTAGTGGTACGCAACACAGTTTCACAACCACTGCCCTAAGGGGATCAATAAAGGTGATTCTTCTTCAGATTAACACACATGTCAATCCATATGAATCAACCGGAAATGAAGAACACACAAGTAAAATTTTGTGTCAATTTCCCTCCCACTGTTATGCCATGTGTATTTGCATTTTGCATTACTTAACACCCTAACCTGGCTTCATGAGTATTTTAGTATAACACGTTTAGCGAGCAGAAGTGTTACTCATATATGTCACGACTAAGGTTCAATCCGTTGAAAACTCACAAAAAGCTGTTTATTTTTGGAATATCCACCATAATAAATACCACTACTGATTTCAGCATTTTCATGGATAGAGATTGGAGATATCAGGCTTTTCCTTGCCATGTTCTCTGCTGTGTCTAGCACTAGATGCCATATCTTCTAGTCAATCCAGGAGGAAAGCAAAATGTGAGATTTTCCGTTGGGTTGCATTATTTTCAATACGTTTAATAAACAAAAATTAATGGGACAATAACCATCATTTTTCATGGCATATTACAGTGTGAAACTACTAACTTTTATTGCTGAAATCCTAGTGTTGACAAGCACTTCAGTTAATTATATATGTTTATATTTACTTATGTGGTGAGCCGTGGCCTACCGTTTAGGGAAGAGGGCTTAAGACTAAAAGGTCGTTGGATTGATTCCCACAACCGACAGGAAAACTGGGTGCAGTGGGAGTGAACAGCTGAAGTGCCCCTGAACTGCTCCCCGCCCTGGGTGTATGTTCACAGCCCCTAGATAAATACATAAATATTTCTTTAAAAACTATATATATATATATATATTTATAAATATATAAATATAAATTAAAAAAAAAAATATATATATATATATATATATATTTTTTTTTTTTTCTTTTTTTAAACATGTAAATTCCTGAATATTCCTGAACGTTGTGTGTGATGTCACAGGCCCCGCCTACGGAACGTACAAAAGAGGGCCTTTTACCTCATAATGACATTCAAAACATGAACGTGTTGCAGTACAAGTGAGTGTCCAGCTTCTCTCCCTCTCCGATTTGTTCACTTCTTCTTTATCTACTTTAACTAAATGTGTTTCGATGTATTACAGTTTTTACAATTGTACATTTGTCTTTATCTTTCTACAGTAAAATCTACAGCATAATCATGGCTTTAAACAATAAGATCATTCCCAGCGCTTATGTAGAAGAAGAAAGGTAAGGGTTTTTAAATGAAAACAGATATATTTCCAGGTGTTTTTCTACTGAAATAAAATTAAATCCTGTTAGGAATGATGTTAGCGGATTCATATATACACAAATGCGCCAGAGTAATCTGAATAAAGTCTCTGTACATTAAATGTACATTAAAGGAGCAATCTGTAACATTTGCTGTACTAAATTAATAAAATGGCCAGTATGTATCATCGGAGATTAAAGAAACCGTCTAAGGCCCAGAGCGGCACTCGATCGGTGTTTGGTCTGAGTTCCCGCCCTCTGCCCAATCACAGTACAGTACACAAACCCCCAGGTTGCCAGGTAAAACAAAAACACTGCACTATAGCCAAGGAAGACGCAAGCGAAGAGCGCTTAGATGTAACTGTTTAATTCATATTTTTTGTGTGTTTTAGACGAATTTGTTTTGTTATTAGTAGTGTATTGAATGCAGATAATGGATTTAAACTCTGTGGTTATTTTAGACAAATAGGTGATTAATGACCACAGATTAAGGATGTAGAGTTTGTGTGTTTTTAAATGAAGGGATATTCAGAGCAAATCTTCATATTTGACCTCAGCTGCATCAGTTCCCTGTAAGAACTTCCTATTCCACCTTAAATGCTGCACTGTTTAATAACTCTACAGAGGTCACATTGGAATCAGTGCTCTATTGAATCATATATGGAATCAGTGGAATGGAAAATTCTGCACGTGACCAAGAGTATAGCATTTTAAGGTGGAATGGATCATTTCTACTGGGACCAAATTTTACTCTGCTCCATTTAAGGTGGAATGGAAAGTTATGCAGGTGACAGTATGGAGTGGTTATGGGGATTTGTGGCTTTACATTATTTAGGTTTTATTTATTTAAACATATGATATTCCAAATCTAACATGTGAATATTCTTAACTAAGTTATTGCTAAAATGTATTTGCTCTTTAAACGGGTGTAACAGCATCGTAGAGATGAACACAATTTTTAAAATCCACACTTAATACTGAATATGGTACAATTATGACTCATAATTGGAAGTAGTGAATTATGTCCCACAGACAGACAGATAGATTGATTTAACTTTACTGTCATTGCACAGCATAAGGCACAATAAAAGTATGCAAACAGAAGAGTGAAAATGTACCTGAAGTAAAATAGACCTATGTTAAAATATGAATTAACGATGGGATGCCATCACAGCCACAGTTTATCTGAGAATGTAGGTGTGTTATTGTAGGTAAGACTTTACTTCTTGACCAAATGAACATTACTGTGCGTTTGTAGGGGTGCAGAATTCCTGCAGCAGAGGATTCAGCCCAGAGTACTGTCCACCTTGAACTGCCATCTTCAGGGTAATCTGGCTGAATCCAAACCTGTGGATGTCCAGAGGGAGTTTACAGAAGGACTCGCTCTGGAAATTACGAAGGAGGTCATCACAGTCATAAACCTGCTGGGTTATGACCGGAGACTGACCCCTGCTGACGGTCCAGTTGGCCCAGGACTCCCTGCGAAAAAGGAGCAGGATGAAGAGGGTGCGTCTCCCTCCGGAGCTACTGAGAAGGAGGGGACGGACGCTGAGGGGACGGAGACAAGCTCTGGACCATGTGACGCCTGGTACGAGTTTACTCGACCTGAGCGGAGGGCTGTGGATGCTGCGGAGGACAGTGTGGATGTGTCAGACACAGAAAATCAGGAGGACACATCCGTGGAAAGTGTGGAGGTGGTGGATGAATCCAGCTGTTGTCCCCACCTCAGGAAGCTGTGCATATCTGCCAGGAAGAGGATGAGAAAATTAATCGGCAGAGCTGCTCGCATATTCCGCAGAAGAGTAGCTCCCAGCACCGTCAGGGACGACGTACTCCCCTCCCTCAGAACCAACGTGTCTCTTGGCCTTCTCCCTTCAAATCTGCAGGACAGGGGCTCCACCATTTCCCCAAGATCTGCGTCCCTTTCCAATATGGGGCGTGGTCCTGTCCAGGAGTACCTCCATGTTAGATCTCATTTAGAGGAAGCCGGAAACCCAAGGACGCTCCCGCTCCATATTGTGGACATGATCCAGGGGCCATTCACAGAGGAGGCCGTGATGGGGCTCCTGGAGTTCCTGATGAGCGTGGAGCTGTCTCATCCAATATACAGACGCCAGACTGCCACCGTTGCGGAGGTGTACTCTCAGCTGCTCCGCATGGTCGGCACTCTGGAGAATCTGCAGAGAATTGCAGAGCAGCGTAACCGTGATTTCTACTACCTGATCTTGGACTCCATCTTGAGGGCAGTTTTCAATGTCCCGCCCTCCTCTCAGCTGTACTGGGGATGTCCAGAAGGGTTCAGGCTTCCTATGGAGATTCCTCACTCCTGGGATCGTGAGCCGGTGGTTGAAGCAGAAGGCCAGCTCCCACTGGGACAAGAGGGACAGGAAGGAGAAGGAGGGGACCCTCCTGTTTCTTCAGACTCTTCAGAGTCAGAGATAGAGTAAGAAGGAGTTTTGATTTTACAGACAGTGCATTTACAGACAGTCCCATTTGTGCTCAGCATTAAAAACAGGTATTATCTCTGAAGCTTACCACTGGGAACCATGAGGGGGCAGTGTAGAATGCAGCCCATAGTTGAACCGAAACATCTTTCCTGTAGTGAATAACATTATAGGTAGATGACACAAGTATTGAAGGGTTCATTTGCACCACGTAAAGAATAAACGAGCTTTCAAAATAAACCTGAATAGAAACACGAAGTCAATGAACTTCAATAGAGTTTGACCTCATTTCAAAAGTGGGGGAATCCCTTACACAAAGCGGGATTCCTCAGTTCAGCCAGTTCCATTTAGGCTTAAGTTATCTGACTAAACTGAAATTTTGATTTGTGCCTTTTTAAATAAACCCAGCAGCGCCTCTGATATTAAACACAGCTCTGAGTTGTTGGGTAGTAATCTGTTTTTAAAATATTTATGATATTATTTCTTTATCAGTTTCTGGTGGTGAGACAGAACAGGCTTCCCAGGTAAATTTCTCACTCCTGGGATCGTGAGCCGTTGGTAGAAGAGGAAGGCCAGCTCCCACTGGGACAAGGGGGACAGGAATGAGGAGGAGGGGGCCCTCCTGTCTCTTCAGATTCAAAGCTAGAAGGGTAAGTGTGTTTTTTGACTTTATACACAATGCAGGAACATGAAGGAATTTTAAGGTGGTCTGTCAAAACCAGACATTTAAAAAGTGAAAGCACATTAAAGGAACACTATGTAGTATTTGTACCATAACATTTCAGCTTCTAAATGATTGTGAGGTTCCACCGAGCTGGAACAGGGAGAATAGAGCCTCTGTGGCTGCTACACCTGGTCCTCTGCTGGTCCCTGCACTAAGCAACTTAAGAATCACGGGGCAGAGGGCTCTTGCGACTCACAGGTGTTTACATAGATACAAAAATAATCTAGCTGGGTTTTCCCAGGGGCGGCACGGTGGCGCAGCAGGTAGTGTCGCAGTCACACAGCTCCAGGGGCCTGGAGGTTGTTGGCTTGATTCCCGCTCCGGCTGACTGTCTGTGAGGAGTTGGTGTGTTCTCCCCATGTTCGTGTGGGTTTCCTCCGGGTGCTCCGGTTTCCTCTCACAGTCCAAAAACACACGTTGGTAGGTGGATTGGCGACTCAAGTGTCCGTAGGGGTGAGTGTGTGTGTATGTCTGTGTTGCCCTGTGAAGGACTGGCGCCCCCTCCTGGGTGTATTCCCGCCTTGCACCCAATGATTCCAGGTAGGCTCTGGACCCACCACGACCTTGAATTGTATAAGTGGTTACAGATAATGAATGAATGACAGACATTGCGGCAGAGGTAGCAAGGAGGAGAAAGACACAGACCGAGTGGGCGGCCATACAAGAGTTAATACTGGACTGATTTTACATAGTAGAGTGAGCTGAAACGCACCTAAAGACACAACCCGGAGGATGTCCTCAGATAGTAAGTCTGCTGAGTTATGTGTTGGTACATATCTGTAATGTTATTTCTTCACCAGTGGCTGGTGGTGATGAGATACTGCTCTGCGGATGACTGTGACACTGTCCATAGAAGCCTTAGCCCAGTGATTCTGGCCTGGCTCTGGACCCACCGCCACCCTGATCAGGATGAAGTGGTTATGGAAGGTGAATAAGACTAATCTGGCAACCCGTTTGGCTCTTCCTGTACCCATTTAGAAGAAGGAGTTTTGTTCACCCTGGGTTTCCTGTTGTTTCTAATGTTATTTCTGTATTTACCACTTAACCATCCATAGATCTGTTTTTTAGATTGTCTCCGCAGGATTATTTATTACAGAGGCACTAAAATTGCCACCTGCTCCTGGAGTAACGTTTCTGGTGTAAATTCCTAAATCAACCAAAAGCGGTAAGTACCTGCAATACCATGGCTACTGCTGGCTGTTTTGCCCGCTCAGAGTATGGCATGTTTAGCTTAACCCCCTTTACCAGAGGATGTGCGATGCAGTAATCTGCTCTGGTCCCATCCCAATGCAGCGCGGCACTGAAGCCTACAGCAGACCTTCAGCGTTAAACTGCTGGATGTCCAAGTGGTGTTCCGAAAATCAAGTGGGCTTTATAGACAGTTGGTTACATTTGAGGGCAAGCCTGATCTTATAGGTAGGGATGGTGCTGCCTTCCTTTCTTGCAGCATAGCACACAGTCTTTTAGTTAGTCCACAGTGTAGCGTAAACAGCTGCTGACAGTCCAAAGCCGGAACCAAGCCACAGACAGACAGGCTAAACCGATCATCTGTGAACTGCCTTGAGGCGTCACCTAGGTTCAACTGTATTGAGATTGTGTCTTTCCCCCGAATTAAATGTAAAATTAGAAAAACTAAATCAGCCTGTTTCAACAACCTAATCAATATTAAGTCATACACATGATAGCAGCAACACCTCAGAACTAAAATTTGGGTTACTCAACATAAGATCAGTAAATTCAAAAGCAATCATGGTAAATTATATCGTAAGTGATCATAAATTTGATGTTTTCTGTATTACGGAAACATGGGTTCGACCAAATGAATATTCAGCACTAAATTTAGCCACCCCTTAGATTATAATTATGTACATAGCCAAAAATTATCAGACAAAGGAGGTGGAGTATGTGTAATTTACCAAAATACTTTAGACATCAGTCTTAAAGTGTGACACCTTCACTTCTTTTGAGGTTCTCTCCACCATTATTGCAAATCCAGTCACAAAAAAGGATGCATTTTTATTATGTAACATTTGCAGACCACCAGGGAAAGAGCTTTTTCTTATAAAGCCCCCAACTCTGGAATGATCTACCAGAAAATTTTCGGGATGCAGACATAGTCGCAATCTTTAAATTGAGGCTAAAAACTCATTGGTTTAGTTTATCTTTTGGTAGTTAATGATCCACATCGATAAAGGTGGCAGATCCGGGGGGTCCATGGACACAAGGATTTATAGTAAACTGAGTGTCGTCCATCCGCTTCACAAGATCACTCAGTTTTGTTGATGGTGGAGCGGGGGGATGCCAGTGTTTCAGGATGCTCCCGCGTCTGTGTCTCCTTCTGGTTCTCTCCTTTTAGTTAAAGCTGTCATAGTCAGACCTGCCAGAGTCATTAGCCACACTCTGGAAATGTTAATATTTTCTGCTTTACAAACACCAAACTAATTCCATCCCTTTACCTTTTTCCAAACAAACGACCACCCTGCCTGTCCAGCTGGATGCTGATGGATGACTGTCGAGCTCCTCCTCCACGCTTCAGACCAGCTGCCCATGCTCCAGCAACCACCAAGTGCCTTGGAGCTGCCCCTACACTGAAGTTCTCACAGACTTCTAATTATTGTTACCAGTAGATTGACCAGAGGAGGATAGGTCACCCCTTGTGAGCATTGGTTCCTCCCAAGGTTTCTTCCTTAGCTGAGGGAGTTTTTCCTTGCCACTGTTGCCCTTGGCTTGCTCACCTGGGGATTTTTACATCTTTGATGTTGTTTACATTTTTATATTTCACATTAAAACTGTCTTTACTGGAATTCTGTGAAGCTGCTTTGTGACAATATCAGTTGTAAAAAGCGCTACACAAATAAATTTCTTTTGATTAGATTTGAATGAATGAAGACCAGTAAAGCCTTACCTCCAGAGTGCTCCAGGTAAACAGGTGAAGTGAAGAATCATTTCAGCTCAACGGATCTGTCCGAGCAACTCTAACTCTGAACAAAGCTCTGAAATAAAGAACAACAGAAAGAGATACTCGCCTTCAGTTCATTCCAGACTTCACTCACAAACAATGCACAGTACTGACATCTGTACTGTAACTAACACTGTGAGGGATAAACAGAGCACTGAGGGGTAAATACAAACAGAAAGAAAGTAGTCAGTGGTAAATAAAAACAAAGACAGCAGTGAGTGTTTCTGAGAGGAAGATCAGGAGGAGAGAGCTGGAGCAAGTCCCAACCTTGGTTCTTGGCTGAACCTTCAAGACTCTGATACGTCATCAGAACACAAATAAAACAGAGCAGCGCTTCATTCCCTGGAAACATACATTTAGAGCCTCGTTCTAAATTTTGATATTCTCCAAGTTCAAAAGAAGCTAAACAAAAGATCAGAAGCATAAATATTTGATTCGGTCCAATCTAAATGGTGCCTAAGGTGTCAGAATGGAGCATTACCAACAACACAAGGTTTTAGAGTGGCGCAAGCAACAAAACCAGTCAATCTACCTGCATTGTTTTAAAAGTCAGCTTCCAAAGGGGAGCAGCTACCAACCAGTAACACACCAGCTCTCTAAAAAAGAGACTGAGTTCTTGGAGAAGGACATCAGAGAATCAAACTGTGTTGGTCACTGACGACCTATATACACCCTTAACATATTTACTATTTAATACTATATTATTATATAGTCATGTGTTTATTTCCTTTATAATTTAAATCTGTTTTGGCTACTGTGGCTCCCTCTAGTGTTATTCATTTTTACAACTTTGTACTGAAATCAGTGTGAAAGGGGAGGGAGGGGGTTGGCTTCCTACCCTCCTCCAAAGGTTACATAGTGTAGTTTCTGCAGTGCTGCGCCCAGAGTTGCAACAACAGAGTCTCTGTTCTCCCCATTACAGATCAGTGGACTACCACAACCCTTTTGAAGCTGTAATTTTAAAGCATTAATATCACACAGTGTTCCTTTAAGGTAAACAATGATTTATTAACAGGTTTGTTAAAAAAACATCTTGTAGGTTTAAACATACTGAATTACATCTGCCCATAATCACCTGATCATTCAGATTGTCTATGAGAATTCTCATCTTGTCTCCAAGGTCTCTGATGCTGTAGATTTGGGTTCGTGTAGCTGTGTGAGGATCAGGAAATGTTGTAAAGGAGGATTTGAGGTCCATACAAGTCATCCTTTTGAAACTCAGCTAAAACATGAAGGGGACTAACCAAGAGAGTGAGAACGAAAGAGAGATGAAGAACAACACATTTACAGTATCAGTACAATATGTTGTATTGTTTTTTTTCCCCTTTGGATCTGAATTGTAACATTTCTCCTATAACATTTTGGACTGTTTTAGAGATCACACATTCCCTGTTTTAAACACCTTTGATAAGAACTGATTGTTAACTTTACAACTCAGGAACTCAGATGTTGTTTATGGCCTAGGTTGTTTATGGCTTGTTCACGACAGTGATGTGTTACGACAGTTCCTGGTGCTTCCAGATCCTGTTTTAGGTAAAGATCAATCCATGTGTGAAGTTGTAAAATGGGTATAAAGATGTGTGTCTCTTACAAACAATTAGATCAGTCTGAGATTCAGCCTGTGACCAGATCATTCTGAGATCAGTCTGAGGATCAACCAGAGCGCTCAATAAACAGCATTAAATCCAGACTGGTCTCCTCTCTTCACTTTGAAACCACCAGAAGACAAGTTTACAACAAATATTACAATCTACTATCAAATTTGCACTTACTCTCAGACAATTAAACCTAAATAAACACTTACTTGTTCTCCCAAAAATACAGAGTGAGACTGTATTCTTCATTCTGGAATTGTTCACATTCTGGTCCACGTTCTTATTCTTCACTTCATTTCGGAGGTGAGGCTGCTCTCTTTCTCCAGTGGCGTCATCTACACCAACAGCGGTGTCTGGAGGAAAGTTAGTGTTATTTGATCATTTTAATACATCAGTTTCTGTTCCTGATTCTGAGTGAGGGCGGTGGCTGAAATTTAATTGGAAGATGGTTTCTGCATTAAACACCACTATGTTTACGACTGGTATCACATCTTGATTAGTCAAGAATAATATTTGGGTTTGTGTATATTTGATTTCTCTTCAAAACCGATTGGTCCATCTCATACTGCAGAGAAGCAATTTCCATAAGGCAGTGGTTCTCAAACTTTTTAGACCATGTACCATCTATTATCAGATCAAAGCCTCAAAGTACTACCTATCAATCTTATATCTTGCTTGAATATTTCTAAACTGCATGCATTCCACAAAGTTGCGCTAAAATAATCTCTAAAAATTATAGAGCGAATATGAATAATTAGGCTTAAGCCGAATGTTTAAACAAAATTAAACATTTGAGAACATATAGAATTTTGGGGAATTTCGCGTTTTTGAAAGAAATAAAAACATGAAGTTAATTTAATTTAATTTAATATGTCCTTTAACAGACTAGAGGTGGAGCAGGTCACAGCGGCTCTCCGGGCTTGTAGGTGATAGCGCTGTTAAACAGTGTTTTAGGACTCTAATGATGCCAAGATCGGTCACGTTCTTTTCCTTCAGCTAAGTTTTCTCTCTGTTTATGTCTCCAGATTTAGTCCTTCTGGGCTTTGGAGTATTTCATAGGGTTTGTCTCGTTTCTACTTTGCCATTTTTGTAGTGAAATTCTAATTACTCACGTCTGTCTCTAGCCTTTGCTTACATTTAGTAAGAAGCTGAAACTGGACTTTCTTTTTATGGATTGTGCAAAATACTGGGAGGTCGCATTCCCTCCCTGTATATAAGCGGGGGAGCGCTGCACCACTCCTTCTCTTACAGGCGTACTGAATACCAATTCTTCATAGCCCATACTTTATTTTTTTAATGTCAGGGCCGGGCGGACGCACACGCTTAAACACAGTGACTCTATAATAAAAGATAACAAAACAGAGACGGACTTGGATGACTAGACAGGACACTTAGACAAAGGAAGACCTAGACAGAGAGACTTGGACAGACAGGGAACTGGACAAAGAGCTAAAACAGTCTCAGACTATTAAATATTACCAACTTTGAATTTGTAGCACTGAATTTGTTTGCACTGAAAATTTGCTCTTGAATAGTACTCGTGAATTTTCAGAGTACACATCCAGGATACAAAGGATGAGCAATCGATTCATTTGGATTTTCCCTTTCACCTCAAAATTGTGCCCTAGGTGCATTCACTAGATGGCGAAATACGAACACAACTTCCATACTGTGTAAAAACACGTTTAGCTTCCTTCCGCGGATATTATCTCTTTATTTTCAACGCGTCTCAAAAACCTGAAAGGCTCACTAAAGACACAATATAACAGACTATTAATATACTGAAGATGAAGAAATTTTACTGTGGGAAATTTTTTGTAATGGCCCTGTGTACATAGAATGTGATATGACAGAATATGGAAACATGAACTGTGGGGATACAGTCAAGTGAAAATTAGAACACTCCATAAAAGCCTTTGTCTTTTTAAACATATGTACATTTTACTTATTTGAACAGCACTAAGAAATGGAGCTTATACAAATAAAACTGAAGAAATTACTTATAAACATTGTACAACCTGTTATTGGCTTTAGCTGAGAGGATTTGGCAAGTTTTTCATGGCAACCCACACACTAATCTCTAATGCTCATTCCACAAATGCATGTTCCTTACAAATGTGGGACCATTGAAAATGAAAATTAACAGGCTTTTAAACAGTATAAAGTTTATTTGAAGCATTGTTACAACAAATTTACTAGCATAGACCATGCCCAGAGAAGCGTCGGAGAGGGGGGCGAACTCAGGAGGTTTGGGCTAGAGTTTGAATTGGCTCGGAAGCTTGTGCGTAAAGCTGGGAGTGGTGGGAATAAGGATGTGGAGAACTATGGAGGATTTTGTGGAAAACAATGTATGGCTGCTAGGTAGACTTTGATTGTTGATGACCGGATAGAGAAGTGTAAACTAGTAAAAGTGATGAACGAGGTTGTGGTTTGGGAGTCAAAGCATGAAAACGGAATGTTATGAAGTTGGTGGAAATGTCTGAAGGTTAGCCAGCCCGTCCAGTATGTATGATGCTACGGCCTGGAGGATGAGGTCTTGTGAGATGACTGAAAGATGGCGGAGCCGGGATGAAGTGGGAAGTTGATTTCTGAAAATGGAGGCGTCTGCGTGGGATGAAGGTCCGATTGAGGTGCCAATGCTCTGAATCTCAAATTGAGAGGGAGAGTCAGCTATTGGATTGGAATGGCCAGGGATGCGAGTAGCTCTTAAAATGAATTGGTGCATAACTGAATGCCAAACGAGACGGCGGAAAAAGAACATGAGTGGCAGTGACTTTGAAGGCCCTTTGTTAATTATGTTTACAACTGATGCGTTGTCTGAATGAATGATAATGGCACGACGGGCCAATTCTTGCCCCCAAAGAATGGCAGTGGCCACGATGGGGTACAACTCACACAACGCAATTGAGAAGGGGGGGAGATCTGAGGGCCACTGATATGTGAACCAGTGACCATTGTAGTAGCTGCCAAAACCTATAGAAGGAGCTGCATCCATAAATATGGAGGGGTCTTGGGATTGGAAAGAGCATCGTTGTAAGAAGAATGAGATGCCATTCCAGTGGCAGGGGAGGAGGAGCCAGAAGTTCAGCTCGGATTTACAAGCAGAGTCTAGATTAACGACCTGGAACAGAGACGAGACAGAAGAGGTGAGATTAAGGAGGTGTGAAACGAAAGTGCGACCTTGGGGGATAATTTGCATAAGCAAAGTTGAGGTGACGCAACAGAGAGGAGTTGATGCTTATTGCAACTAGCTTGGGTAAGAAAGTCAAAGAGGAACTGGAAGATGCGATTTTGTTTTTCCTGTGGGAGGGATGCTTGGAATAGGACGGAATCCAGGACGATGCCAAGGAACTCGAGGGAAGTAGTGGGACCGAGGGTTTTCTCTGCTGAGAGGGGAACACCTAGGTGGCAGAAGGCAGATTTGAGTTGGGTAATGCAGTGTGCTGGCGGGGAGGAAGGGATGTTAAGCAACAGGAAGTCGTTGAGGAGGTGGATGATGTAGGGCAGGTGATAGACGTTCAGCAATATCCAAGATAGGGCCTCGGCAAAGGAGTCAAAAATCTTGGGGCTACTCTTACAACCGAAGGTCAGCCGGACTGCAAAATAATGAGCCTCGCCAGTGCACACCAAAAAAAATTGCCAGAAGTCGGGATTAACTGGGAGGATTTTAAGGGTGGAGACAATGTCCGTCTTGGCCAACCAGGCGCTGTGTCCTGTGATCTTGAAGAGCGAAATTGCGTCCTCGACGTGAGTATAGGAGAGGGAAAAACCCCTGCCGGGGATGAGACTATCGATGAACCGCACGAAGGACCCATGGGGAGCCGAGAGGTCTATGATGAGGCGTTTCTTGCGACGATGCCGATGGGGTTGATGCAGAAGGAAGAGAAGGGAGGCGTGGAGAAGGGGTCAATCATGAAACCATCTGAGACGAAAAGACATCAGGTTCAGCTTCGGCTGATAGCAGTTTGCGAGAGGAGGAGGAGTTGGGGAGGACTACCAGACCGGGAGAAAAGCCAAAGAGAAGGCCATCGAGAAGGAAACAGGCGAAAGTGGAGTCGGGATAGGCAGGTGGCAAATTCCGACACATTGATAGGAGTGGAAAGGAACTGAAGCAGTCAGCTGCTGCTGAATCTCGTGATCTAAGGGGACAGCTGGGTCGGGCGTGAACCTGGCCACAGTATGTGCAGGAATCTGCATGAGAGTGCGAAACATCCACCTGAGTTAAAGTTGTTACAAAATCATCTGGCCATTGAGGTAGGACAGGTGTTGTCCGCGACTATCACGAGAGCTGGAAGTAGTAACGTGGGAGTTTGTGTGAAAAGTGAACATGATGCTGCGGGATGGTTTGGGTTGCCACACACATCGCACGAAAGGGCGATGTGACCGGCGAAGACACGACAGTAGAGTTCTAGATCCAGAGCATCCTAGTAGCAAGCGATGTTCCATTGCTGCAGGCTAGCAGTGGCCTGGGCAGAGAATTGCCAATGGTACTCCTAAAAGCCTTGAGTGTAAAGGAAAGATCCCCTATGTTGATTGTGCGAGGGGCTACAGGGGCTAACGAAGGACGTAGTAAGGCTGAAAGGTCGATGTCTGCACCTTGCAAGATCCTTTCTCTAAGACTGGGAGGCATGAGCGGTGGATTGAACAGCCAAGGAAAAGGACGTGTCATGAGGCCTAAGCACAGGGAGCTCGGACGGGTCAGCAGTAGCACCTGTAGGCAGATAGAGAAGGTGAGGGGCCTGAGAAGGTGCAGCCAGAAATGGAAATGGTTGGGATGAAGGGGGAGGGGGCTGAGATGACGAGAATGCGGGAAGAACGGAAGAGGAGGACAGCAGAAGAAGAAGAAGAGGCAGGTAGAGTAGAAGGATAGAGAAAGAGAGAGAATTAGAAACAAAGGGGGCAAGGAGGGGAGGAGAAAGTCGAGAAAACACGTAAACCTGGGAAGGGGGGGGTCTGGGTAGAAGAGGTGGGGCCTGGGCCGGAGTTAGAGCCTGGGGGGCGGGGGAGGCTGCCGTCCGGCCACCGGTGGAAGTAGCAGCAGACAAGGGACACCTGGAACAGATAACGAGGAGGCAGGATTACAAAGGAGACACTGATGAGGAGGAGGAACTAAGGCGGGACTAGGGCGGAGACAAGCACAACAACAAAGAGCCATGTGCTACATGGTTGGAACAGACACTGGACAGGGCGTGACATTTAAACAAACTACATTTACACAAACTTATGAAAACAAAATATTATGTAGTTTACACATGAGCATGTTTCAATTTCAGATTTTCAGTTATTAAAATCATTTTTAATTAAGTAGTCATTTTTGTGAGGTCAGCTGGCATACAACCACTTGCTGCTTCACATACCATTAGTGGTACGCACCACATTTTGACAACAACTAAAGAATAAAAGGTGTTTCTTCAGATTAACACACATGTCAATCCGTATGAATCACAGATCAACTACAGTCTTTTACAACACCACACACACCAAAGAAGGACCCTGTGTGCTCATGTAATACAGTTTTAACAAAAGCATTACAGTGTCAAAGAGATTTAAACAGTGTCAAACAGCAATCTGAAATGAAGAACACACGAGTAAAATTGTGTCAATTTCCCACCCACAGTTATGCCAAGTGTTTGCGCATTTTGTATTAAACACCCTAACCTGGCTTCATGAGTATTTTAGTAGAACACATTTAGCGAGCAGAAGGGTTACTTGTATATGTCACAACTAAGGTTCAATCCCTTGAAAACTCACAAAAAGCTGTTTATTTTTGGAATATCCACCGTAATAAATACCACTACTGATTTCAGTATTTTCATGGATAGAGATTGGAGATATCAGACTTTTCTTTGCTGTGTCTAAGCAATCCAGGAGGAAAGCAAAATGTGAGATTCTCCATTGGGTTGCATTATTTTCAATATATTTAATAAATTCATGGGACAATAACCATCATTTTTCATGACATATTACAGTGTGAGACAAATTTATTGCTGAAATCCTAGCTTTGACAAGCACTTAGATTAGATTCAATTTATCGTCACATACAAAGTTATACAAGTACAACATTGCAGCGAAAAGATTGTTTCGTCTGTCCACTCGCCCAACAGGGGTTAGGTCTGCGCAACAGACGCGACGGCAGCAGATGCACCGCGCCATCTTACAGTTAGAAAAACAGCAGGATTACAACAGGGTTACAAAGAAGGTCCCAGACCCCCAGCCCTGCTCTGGGTGTGTGTTCACAGCCCCTAGTGCTCTAGTGTGTGTGCGTTCACTGCCAAAGGTGGGTTACATGCAGAAGACACACATTGTTGTACAATGACAAATAGCACACATTAATAACTTTTAATGGAACTCAAAATAACATTTTATTCCAAATAAATTTGGAACATTTCAATTAAATTATTAAAAGTTCACACAGTATATACGTATGTATACGAACACACTGAATTGTGTCTAATTTTACAAAGATCGCATATTCCTGAATGAACCATAGCTAATTGTCAGTAGTGTGTGTGTTCTTGTGAAGCTTTGCACTTACTGAAGCAAAGAACCAGAAGGAAGAATCTGCAGGAATGTATAAAGGATACAAATCATATGTTAATGTTGGTACAAAACCCCAGTCACAATAGTTATTCAATTAAACTACTGCATATTTACATCTTACTTAACATGACTTTAAAAATGTGGAAACACATAGGTTATGTGTTAATTGTAATGGCAGCTCCCGGTGAGGTTGGAACTTTCTATTCCTGGATGTTATTCAGAAATCCGAACGGGTGAGCTACCAGTGTAATTGAGGAGTGGACCCAAGTGCCAAGCAGTAAGGGAGGGGAGCAGAAGTGAGTAACTCCCAACTGAAAAACAAACAAACAAAAAAAAATAGGAGAAAGAGAGCGAGACCACTCAGCCTTCTAATAAAACAGAGGAAAGATGAGCAGACAGATACCAAAATTACCAGCTAGACTCTCTCACACATGTAGTGCCAAAGAACCAGCAACTCAGGCTGTTTCTAGTGAGTCTTTACAGACCTGTTACCAGGTGCAGGGTGTTATGGCTGATTGGCCGTCTGCCGCTGCCCTCTGGTGGCTGGAGTGGTTAATAATATCATTTAGCTTAGTCTGAATGTCAAGCTTTAACTTACATTACTTTGTGGTTGTGTTTCGGTGGGTGTTTTTTATTTGTTGTTCGATGGGGATGGGCCCCTCCCTGGAGTGTACACTTCGATGAGTTTAAAAGGTGGTTTAAAGGTGTGCATTTATTTTACAATATCTTTTACTTTAAATTGTTATTACTTAATTAAATGGTTTACATTGAAAGAAGAATACAGAGTTATGTAGTCCTGCTTCAAGAGTAAGAGCTTGAAAGTAATTCTGATTTTTTTCACATATTACTGAACATGGAGTCTGCATTACAGAAAGCCCTGTTTCTAAATTCTGAAATTCACAGCAGATTTTTTACAATAAAAAATGGACATACTTTTCTGTGGAGAAACATTATGTATTTTTATTAATGTTTCTTTAAATAGTGAGAGATAATCATGAAGCACCAAAATAACTATGGCACCACATTTTCCCCACTGGCTGACACTGGCAAAATAGGGTAAAGCCCCAAGCATCGCCACAAACTCCCTAAACCCCCCACAGAACTTCTGAGAACATGTCTGAGGAAGACATACAACAAACTCCCATCCTTCCAGGACATTTACCAGTCGTGACGCCTGATAAAGTCTCAAACTCACAGCAGACTGCAATCACTGAGCACACAACCTGTTTACCAGGCTACCATCTGGTAGGCTGTATAGAAGCATCTGTACTACTACTGAAGAAGTTGCTTTTTGTTCTCAAATTTCTGATTCTTACTTAATATGTCTCTTCATATGCTTTCATACATTGATGTCAATGCTGCTATTCGCTTTCATTTGTCGTATATGGACTGTAAACTTGGCTTATTATTATATGTTTTGTACATTTCTGCATGTTTTATATTCTGCATATTACAAAGTAATAATGAAACAATGAATTATCAAAAAAGTATTACTAATACTGGGCGTCATGGTGGTGCAGCAGGTAGTGTCGCAGTCACACAGCTCCAGGGACCTGGAGGTTGTGGGTTCAATTCCCGCTCCGGGTGACTGTCTGTGAGTAGTTGGTGTGTTCTCCCCGTGTGTGTTTGTCTGTGTTGCCCTGTGAAGGACTGGCGCCCCCTCCAGGGTGTATTCCCGCCTTACGCCCAATGATTCCAGGTAGGCCCTGGATTGGATAAGCAGTTACAGATAATGAATGTATTACTAACACCACTTTAATTTCATGCAGTAGCACAGCAATCGAGACATAGAGTTCTCATTTACTGTCTATAGTATTTTTCAGAGAAGTAAGTAATTGTTTATAGGTAATTAGAAATATATAATCACATTAGATAATTCCATATAACACTGATACAAAGTATTCTAAGAGTGCAAGACAAATGTGAGAGTCTTAAACAAGCAGATTGTCCTGTATACAATACATAGCCTAACAGTAAAACAAAACCAGCAAATGTGTACGATTGTTGATAGTAATATTGGAGTTAATTATTGTATGTAAAATGCCATGCAAGGAGATAAAGATACATGATATATGAAGACAATGGTAAGTATAAAAAATGTTAAAATATTTCCATTGGAAAAAAGAACCAAAAGTAGTTTAATCATGATTTGAAAACATTCATTCATTCATTCATTATCTGTAAGCGCTTATCCAGTTCAGGGTCGCGGTGGGTCCAGAGCCTACCTGGAATCATTGGGCACAAGCCGGGAATACACCCTGGAGGGGGCGCCAGTCCTTCACAGGGCAACACACACACACACACACACATTCACTCACACATTCACACCTATGGACACTTTTGAGTCGCCAATCCACCTACCAACGTGTGTTTTTGGACTGTGGGAGGAAACCGGAGCACACGGAGGAAACCCACACAGACACGGGGAGAACACACCACACTCCTCTGATTTGAAATCAGAAAATCGTTAATGGGTTCTATAGTTTGATTATATTTGGCTACCACAATCTAAAATTATTTGCACTGATAATCGTGAAATCGGTGAAGGCTGCAATGAAAGAACGCCAGATTTGTTTATTTACTTACTGTAATGTAATGACATTTACAGTAACTTTTAAGTCGATAAGATACTTTACTTATAGACAAGTTGGCTAATTAATAAACAACCTAAAGGCAAGACACGGCATGTTTATTTATAGAGCACCTATCACACACAAGTGCAATTCAAATTGCTTTAGAGAGTGAAAAGAAACTGTTAATATGCAGTTAAATTAAGAGCAACAATAAAAAAATCATAAAAGGAATTTAACACTATTAAAATAGTACAATAAAAGTAAATACATGATTACATTATTCAAACAATTAAAATCACACAAAAAAACATTAAAATACCGTTACAGATTTAAAAGTGAAGATTATTTTGATCTCAGCTGTAGCAGCTCAACCAGGAAATGTTCAGTCTTGATTTAAAAGTGTCTAAAGTTGGGGCTCTTCTAATGTTCTAAGGTTCTCTGTCAGCTGGTTCCATTTAAGAAAGGCATAGCATCTTCTCCATGTTTAGTTTTCACCTTACGTTTTGAACTCAAATGTTTCAAATAATCACCATGGACTGAGCAGTAAAAAAACAATAAATGAAGATATGTCCAAAATGTTCACGATGGGGGTCTTCACACTACAACTGCATGACGTGCTCATTGTCCGGCCCTCTCTCCCTCACACACACACACACACACACACACACACACACACACACACACACACACAGGTTTGGGTGGCCTATTCCCATACACTCCTCCCCCTCTCCTCTTGTTCCTTTGCCAAAATATGTGAAGGCAACTCGAGCCCAGAGTTATTTCAGACGTTTCTGCTCAGTTCAGCCTGGATCATGGACGGAGCTCAGCTGTGGTAGTGGAGAGGAACCGTTTGCTTTGGTTCACCGCGAAGAAAATGAAGGAGCCTCACTGCCTGGTCTTTGCCGTCGTTGTTGTGTGGGCTGGTGTCAAATGTCTTTGCCGGTAGTGCTGCCGGGTTCCTGCTGTCGGTTGGCGGGGGGTTCGACTCTCTCCCAGGCCATAGACCGCTCTCCGTGTGCCCGGACCCGCGGGCGCTGCTGCTCGTCCGCTGCACGCTGTCGGACTCCAATGCCGGGCTCCGAGGCACGGCTCCCCGCCGCTCTGTTGCCCGCCCGGCCGCTGCTGTCCCTCGGGCTCCTGCAACTGCTGCTCGGCTGCTCCACGGTGGCACTTTCCTTCGGGGCTCTGTCCCTCAGCAACTCGCCCCCGGTCCGGAACGCCTGTCCGTTTTGGGCTGGATCTTCTGTGAGTATCTCTGGGTCTGTTCATTTACAATAAAACAGTCTAAAGGCTCCGTGGAAATATCACACTAGCCAGTGTGTCAGAATCACAGTGTAGCCTACACTATTTAGTGCATGCCACAATTAAAAGTGCATTAATTATTGTAGGACCTATTTACACCATCAGAATATACTTAAACGGTACTGTAAACAAACTGCATCAACAGGTAGCGGGCTTGTTGGTAAATCTGTGTAATGATGGGATAAAATAACCTCTGAACAGCGCCTACGCAAGGTACACGAAAATTACGTTAAACGATTTTCTATGGGTTTTGTAGGGTTTTATATAAAGTACATATCAGGTTACCCTACAGCTCCTTTGGACAACCTGCAATAGTCACACTAACTTCTCTTTGAATTAATAAATAATGCACATTACATGAGCAAAATCTACTGAACAAGAGCTTATAAAATTTCAGTGACTCAGTGCCTCACTTCCCACCAAAGCAAAGTGTGAAAATCTGTTTTAAATTGTGGTGGTAAATATTGGCCCATGTTTAAAATTCTGTGGAATCGTTTTTAATGGCCGGATGTTTTGCCCTGTCTCCCTCAAAAGCAAACAGACAAAAATACTTTACTTTTAGAAGTATTATGATTTTGTGATGTTCTGAAGATTAATAATTTTGTGGCCATCAGGGACAAGCCATTGTTTCTACTGCCTCTTAACACGGTGCAATTTATAGAGATGTATCAAGGAAGAACAAAATGTCACTCGTCAATCATGTACTGTTCTAATGCCCCCCACAAATGTCTTTCACATGATTCTCAGTATTCTTGATAAACAAACTGCTTTACCCAGCAATAGTAGGAATGATTTAGTACACCAGGGGCATGTCTGTCAAACTCAATTTTATTTGGGATTGTTCAAATGTCAAATTTCTACAATTTTTCAATTCATGAAAATTATCACGCAAGATAATGTGTCCAATGTCTGTTTTTATTAGTTTTATACTGGAGATACAATGCTTTCATTCATTATCTGTAAGCGCTTATCCAGTTCAAGGTCGCGGTGGGTCTAGAGCCTACCTGGAATCATTGGGCGCAAGGGGGGAATACATCCTGGAGGGGGCGCCAGTCCTTCACAGGACAACACAGACACACACACATTCACTCACTTTTTGAGTCGCTAATCCACCTACCAACGTGTGTTTTTGGACTGTGAGAGGAAACCGGAGGTAACCCACGCAGACACAGGGAGAACACACCAACTCCTCACAGACAGTCACTCGGAGCAGGAATCGAACCCACAACCTCCAGGCCCCTGGAGCTATGTGACACTACCTGCTGCGCCACCGTGCCGCCCAGATACAATGCTTATATTATAGAAATATTCTGGCAGTTACACAAGCATCCATAGTGTGTTAGGGTAGTTAAATCCTAACTCCAGGGCAAAATTAATAAACAATTCTCACATTTTAATAATTTTGAATTGAGTGATCAGTTGCAATGTGTGTACCATCCCATGTGAAATTCATTGGAAGGTACACCCATTATTATCTCTGTTCCAAAAACACATATCTCCAGAGTAGAAAACGTACAGGAAAAAATATCTTAATATTCAAAGTAATACTGCAGCATTGTTCATTGTTCCAAAAATGGAGCATTGTTATCATTACATTTCTTGCATAAAGTAAATTACAGCTGTTATGGCCAAAACTATGTAGAAATATGACATTTATTGATAGGAAAATAATGGATAGGAGATAGTGAAAAATAGCTAAATATATAAATGTGTACTATGTACTATGCCTTTTTAATTTTACACTGACATCACTTAATGGAGAACTCCCATGGCACTGGCATAGCCACATGTTGGAGACACTTAGAAATGGGAAGTGGTGGTCAGATTTTCTGAGGAAGGAAAAAAATTATATAGACGGATAAGAATGGGATCAACTTTACTAATAGCAGACTGAATGAGAAACAAAATGTCAGGATATGAATGTGTTCGCTGCCATATGGAAAAGTCTTATGCATCTGCTGTGGCTACATTGCAAAGTTAATCTGTCTGTTTCATGCCGTCTTTGCTGAATTGGCTGATTCTGCTCTCTGCAGGTCATCCTCTCTGGGATTATCGGCCTCACAACATGGAAACGGCCCATGCTCCTGCTGGTATGTGTCTCAGGGCTTTAGTTTTTAACTCTCAGGTTGACATATTCTCTTAATATAAGGGTTTCTAAATTGTTCTTGGCTTGAATATACATTTGAAAAGAAAAATCTAATTGGCGTAACATATAGGGGTATTTGTCCACATAAGAAGGCAGAAGTCCAGGCTTAGATATTACACACTTAAAACATAATTATAAATATATGAGTGTAGACATTTACAGAGGGTTACACAAACATATTTTCCACTGAAAGCTTGAGTGGTTCTTCCTTGATATGGATTTGCTCTGAAGAACCCCTAGGGGCAGATTTATTTTTGAAAGTGTAAACAGCAGGACTACAATTAGCAAATGGTTGCTGTCCTTGTTCGTTCATGATACAATAACACACATACTCTAAAGATCATAAACTGCAAATATGCAGCCAGTTTGAATCAAGGCTAATGGAAGATAGAGTATGATGTACTCCAGTCCGAGGAGAATACTTTATCTCCTTATCATGGATTCTGTTTGTAACTCTTTAAAATTCCTTATCCTGTGTGTCCATGGTGAGTTATTAATGACAGAAATGCTGAAGATAGTGCTGACCTCACACACAGGATCTATGCACAGCAAGCATTCAAATTTGGCCTCGTTAATCTAAGCTTAAACTGTCCATTTTGTCTCTACCTGCAGGCTCTTAGTCTGATGTTTGTGTACTGTTGTTAGTTTATTATATCGTTTGGAATCTTTCCAAGCACTCACTGTTGTATTATTCTGCGGTAACACAAAACAGCAAATCAAACCCATGTCTGCTGTGTTGAGGTAAGTAGAGTTACACACTGCTAAATAAGCTTCTAAAAAGTGAATAAAAAGTAAACTTATAGTGTTTGGCAGACACGCTAATGTTGAGTGATGTGCAAGCTTAATCACGTAACCCATGTAATGCAGGGTTAGAAGTGTTAACGTTATAATGTGTGGTGCTTACTTGAGTGGGGAATTGAAACTGTAGTAATATGAAATGTGAAATAAATATATCATCACTTTCAATCATCACATCAATTTTTATTTTACTACATCATTGGAACACAGCAGCTATCCTTCACACGTTGAACATTTCATGATGAATCGACCAATAGAAATTATTCCAAAATTACCTAAAATAATTTTTTTTACATTGACTTTAAACATTTACATTAAAATTTAATACATGGTTTTTAATTGGATAGTGACGACATCTGAAATATGTTTTGATTTTAGAGTAAACTTAAATATATATATATATATATATATATATATATATATATATATATATATATATATATATATATATTTAAGCTATATTGATTATTAATATTTATACACTTTCTGTCTTAGGTGAATCTGTTTGTGTTGCTGTCAGTGGTGTGCATTCTACTAAACTTGGCGGGCTTCATCCTGTGCTGTCAGGGAGCTCAGCTAGTGTCCAACGCCAGCAGCTGTCCGGTAAGGACACAGACCTCTGATCTGTTCCACTGGCAAAACACACACATCATAATCTAACCCAGGCTGTAATCTGCTGCAGTGGTATAGGAGAGATACTGAAATTACACAGATGAACATACAGTAAAGTGGAATAAGCCCAATTTATATCTTCAGGAAAACTGAGGTCCTGGAATAAAAACAGAGTAGATCCTGTACACTATTTGGCCAATATTTAATAATGATATTGAATGTAGATTGCTGCAGTAATGGTCTCTACTCTTTTGCTCTTGTAATATGATGCACTCTTCCTCAGCCCAGTGTTAGGGGGCTTTTGTACCCCTCTAGCCAACACTTGCATTAAGCATGGTGAATTTAGGCTCAATTGGAGCTGTTCCAGAATGTTCCATTTCATTTAATCCTTTTTTGGAGATTTTTTGGGTTCACCCTAATTGACCTCAGTTCTCTAAATTTCAGGGAATAAATACCTTTTCAATAATAACCATTGATTTATCTACAAACCCCATTTACAGAACAGTTGGGACATGTGTAAAATTAAATAATAACAATAATTTGTGCTTTGGTATTTCTATTGAATTTTTTTAAACTTGTTTTTTGTAAATATAAACACATTTATGAAGTGATTTTTGCACATTCTTGCTTTATACGAGACTAAAGCTGCTCAGCAACCCGTGGTTGCTGTTGCCTGATTCACCTTTTCACGATGTGTCATAGGGCACAAATCTGGACTGCAGTTATGTTAGTCAAGCACACACATTCTGTGTCTACAAAGCTATGTAGATGTAGCTTGAAAAGAATGAAGTCTGGTTTTGTCTGGGTGTAATAAACATTAACTTCCCAGGATAAGATGTCATCTTTATGGCAGCATTTGTCTAAAAACCCTCTGTTTGCCTCCACAGCAATGGAACATTTTCACATATGCAAGTCCCCCTGCTGCAGTCACTGGTGCATACCCTATACCATAAGAGATGTGGACTTTTGCGCCTATCACTGATTACAATCTGGATTGTCCTTTTTCGTCATTAGCAATGAAAACGCATGATTTTTTTTTCATGAAAACAAACTGAAATATGGACTCCTGACCACAGCATTTGTCCAATGTCTTTTAGACAATCTGAGAAGAGTTTTGGCACAGATAGCTCATTAGCTGTTCTGCATAGTATACATGTGGGGCTTTTTTTCCTTGCTTAATATAGTTTCCGATCACATTTCACAGTGTATTGGGGAATCTGTTCATTTACTATTTGTTCAACCTTACTCTTTGTAGACTCCAGATTTCCTGAATCTTTTCAGAATACTGATAATGGTAGATGATAAATTGCCTAAATTCTTTGCAATGGAGGATTCAGAAAAATCAGTTTGAAAATGCTATCATGAATTTTGGCATAAAGTTACATACACTGATTTATTTTTCATTTCAAACTCTGAGTGTTAGCTGAATGGTCATTTCATACCTTCTATATTCCCTTGCTTATAGGGTAATGCTTCAGAACAGTGATATGCAAATTTTCTATGCATTTTTCACTTTTATTTGACCCCTGTTCCAAATTTCTTGGAGTGTGTTGCAGGTATTATATATATATATATTAAAAGTATAATCAAGTTGTTGAGTGAAAATATTGTAAACCATTTCGTCATATACAGGAGGTCCTTGGGTTACGTCAGTCCCGAGTTACGATGTTTCGTGATTACGACACATCTCCCATTTACTGTATAAATCCTTGTTTCGACTTAAGTGGTTTTGCGTCGTAAACGTCGTAACGCGAACTTGGTGTGTGGTGTGCGCGGCGGAAGAATACACGGTTATGCGGCTCGGCACTGAGGAGGATAGGTGTTAGGATAGGATAAGTGCTTACAGTATGTTATTTACGTTATTTAATGTACGTATGTGGGCGGCACAGTGGCGCAGCAGGTAGTGTTGCGGTCACACAGCTCCAGGGGCCTGGAAGTTGTGGGTTCGTTTCTCGCTCCGGGTGACTGTCTGTGAGGAGTTGGTGTGTTCTCCCCGTGTCGGTGTGGGTTTCCTCCGGGTGCTCCTGTTTCCTCCCACAGTCCAAAAACACACGTTGGTAGGTGGATTGGCGACTTAAAAGTGTGTGTGTGTGTGTTGCCCTGTGAAGGACTGGCGCCCCCTCCAGTGTGTATTCCCACCTTGCGCCCAATGATTCCAAGTAGGCTCGGGACCTACCGCGACCCTGAATTGGATAAGCGCTTACAGATAACGAATGAATGAATTAATGTACGTATGTTCCGACTTACACCGAAAATCGGTTTATGACGCAACGTAGGAACGGATCAACGTCGTATGTCAAGGACCCCTTGTATTTGTCAGTTAAAGGAAAATTAAAGACTCAGAGAAGAGTGGTTAAGTCAGACCCAGCCCTGCTACATGGACAGAAATGTGAAAGATTCACACCATAGTGGCCTGCTTTATTTTCACACTCTCTCTCTCTGCATTTTAAATGGCTGTTAAAAAAGATGGACAGGTAGCAGATGACCATTAAAGTGGAGCTTGATTGTGGTGTGTGTTGCAGATTGTTGAGAAGGATGTCTGTAACTGTTGTGCTGATAGCCACACCAGACAATGCCAGGAAGAGAAGCTGATAAAGATTTCTGCCATCCCCTCGTGCACGATAAAGAGAGGGCTGCTCAAGGTTTGGCCTGAGTTTTTAGTAACACTACCATACAATTAACATTACCATTCAGTTCTTCATTAGGAACAATGCAATACTATAATCCTCCACTGAAATTCTCTTGAATGGATGCTGTGTATTTGTGGGAATGACTGTGAAATACAGCATGTAATCAGTTTGAGTGTGTTTTCACTGCATTAAAGTGGGTATTAAATGCTGTTTTTCTTGGTTCCAGAAAGTTCTGTTTGCGTTGTGTGCATTGAACGCACTGACCACAGCAGTGTGTCTGATAGCTGCAGCACTCAGGTACCTCCAGATTTTCTCTACCAGGCGGCCCTGCATGGTAAGAATCCACTAGAATCAATATTGTTTCTATTCTATTCTGCACCTAAATGCTAGGGGCTAGGTCTCCATAAAAGGGATTTAGGCCTGAGCTACATTTTATTCTCGGTAGGGTTTCTCTTGATAGTTGAACTCAGGATTGAACGTTTTAATCAATCAGTCATTTTCAGTCATTATTAAACTTTAAGCCCTGTCCAAGAACTTGAATACAATCTGGTTGTCAGTTAAAACAATATTATGAAACAATATTCATTTTTACATTCTTAAAAGAGATATCAATGCAATGAAGTAGAAAATACATTATGTACTTGCTTTACATGTTTTTATCAAATAAGTTTTTCTCCATTTATAAATTTTACAAATACTCTTCTCCAATCTGAGTAGTTTGTAAAACTAAAATTCCTTAAATGTCTTTGTGCAATGTATATTTGCAACACACTAGAAAACTAACTTTAATTAGTTTTTCTTCTGTACTGATAATGTTGATTCATGGTGCAAAAATACATTATGTATCATGAAAATTGTTTATAGTCTTTTTTAAGAAAATATTTATGGGTTTTTCTGTTTTTTTTACACTGCTGAAACATTATTTACACCTGTAGACTCCCTCTGGACACTGTCCATGGATTCTGACACTGTGAAAGTCACTGGTATCATCTGGCAACTTGGGCCCATGCTAAATTGCTAAACTGGTGTTGGCACTGTTCCTATCTGCCAGGAGGAGACGAGGAATGTTCCAGAAGAAGGAGAGGAGCAGCAGCAGACCCCTGATCCTGAGGAGTTCGTAGCTCCGACCCCACCTCCTTCATACTTCTCCACCTTCTATTCCTATACACCACGACTAGCTCGAAGGTACTAGCCAGCATAGTTTTCATTATGATAGGATACAAAGCATGTTTTTTCTGATGAGTACATTCATCGACTGCTCACAGGGACACGCTGAAAATGTGTTAATGACATTAAAAAATAATGACATTAAATCTTCATTGTGTTAGCATGTTATTATCACGTTACACCCTTAATATTGTTATATATAGTTTAATATTCTAAATAACCTGCATTGCATAAATACAACAGATAACTTTTGGGGATCCCTCTGGTTTAAAAACATCATGACACTTAGCCTAGACAATGACCTGTAATCTAATAAACACAACCAAGCTAAGACTGGTGTTATATCAACAACATTAGAATTGAATAAAACCATAAAAACATGATTATATCTCTAGTCAGCTCAATGTTTATACCAAATAAAAAATGGAAAGCAGTACTGGCCTACGATATTTCACGACTTTCCCATTACATAGCCAGGGAGCTTGCAGACATTAGCCACTGTCCACTGTCCATTTGATTTGAATGTATTCTCTTTTGTAATGATGAAGATTGTTCAGAGTTATAGAGTTGCAATAAGATGTTATATAATGGTGGCGCAGCAGGTAGTGTCGCAGTCACACAGCTTCAGGGACCTGGAGGTTGTGGGTTCGATTCCCACTTCATGTAACTGTCTGTGAGGAGTTGGTGTGTTCTCCCTGTGTCTGCGTGCTCTGGTTTCCTCCCACAGTCCAAAAACACACGTTGCAGGTGGATTGGTGACTCAAAAGTGTCCGTAGGTGTGAGTGAATGTGTGTGTGTCTGTGTTGCCCTGTGAAGGACTGGCGCCCCCTCCAGGGTGTATTCCCGCCTTGCACCCAATGATTCCAGGTAGGCTCTGGACCCACTGTGAATTACACAGTTATTAGTTTATTAAACCACACTTTACGCTGGTATTTGAACTTACATTTAAACTCATTTCCCCATCCCAGCTCTACCCTCATCATTCTCTCAGGTCAGAATTAAAGCTCTCTCATTCCACACACACACACATCCCTGCTGCACAACAGATGCAGCTGGATTTAGCAGCTGTGTGGGAGGTTTTGCTCTTTGGCAGAACAACCAAAAGAAAGCAGTCGGGTGCGTTCCATATTGTGGAACACGATGAAAGAGCTCAGTGAAACATTATGTATGATATAGAGCATGTCTTTTTGGCAGTTTTAAAGTTAGCTGTAAACGTGACTACAGATATCTGACAGATGCTCACAGTAACTTCTGGTTCTTATGATTGAAATTCAGTCTGCTGTTGGTAAAGTTCTGAATGGTGAAAACAGTCAGTATAAGATAAATGAATTTGAAATATCATTATTTCTTTCTAGATCCAGATTAATCACTGTATCGGTGATTGTTTAATATCTGTAGTAGTAGAGCGTCAGTGTCACAAAAAAATCACAAATTATTGTTTTGCGACAGCAATAGCATTTACCATTATGTATGGCATTGGTAACATTGTGTCTTTCTGCTTTGACAGGATGTTTGGTGACAGTGTGATCCCGCTGCCTCATATTTACGGAGCCCGGATCAAAGGAGTGGAGGTTTTCTGTCCCCTCGACCCCCCACCCCCCTATGAAGTTGTTGCAGGAGAAGAGAACCAGCCCATGTCGGTAATTCCAATGTTTAACTTGCACATTTTTGCTTGAAAAGAATAAAGCAAATGTAATACGTTCTCAACATGCCCTCATAATTATACATCAAATAAATCAGGATTTTCCAGTTAAAAATAATTGATCAGCTGATCCCAAAATCTTCTGGGTAATAAATCCCAAGGTGGCAGTGATTTGGAAATCACTGTAAATCACATAAAAATGTATTCTCCCTAATGGCTCAGATTATATAGAAACCACTGCTTTAACTAATATTTTATTTTCACTGTGTAGAAAAATGGATTTTAAATAAATGACTGTACTCTGTATCTCTCAGTCACATGTTTACTTCCAGGATCCCTAACAAGCAGAAGGTGCTGTAGCTTGTGTTGGCAACAGCTCAACCATATTAAGCTTTGTGCTGTTAACCAATCCCATGTGTTTATATCAGGCGCAGAACTCTGAGCTTCAAGTGACAGAGTTAACCGAGGGGCTAACCCACTGCTCTGAGATAGACACCGCCAGCGATGGTAAATAACCTCAGTCTTTATTACCGTCAAGCACAATTTCACATGGCACTGATAGATGGTGTTACAACATTGAATGTGGTTTCAATTAACTTACATGTAAATGAATGTGGAATTTTCCATTGAAAACTAGGATCTATTTTAAAGTTCTTTGTTTTCTTTGGGCAGAGACCACTAACAGCACTATCTCTATATATACTTGAAATAATCTAAGCTATAAACCCACAGTATGTCAGGCGCTTCATCCGCAATTATGTCACCCATGTATTAAAAGAAATGTATTTGTGTCCCCCGTATCTTGTTTCCATCTCCATATGCTTCCTTTTCATGAATAGAGTTGACCCCATTGACTTTCAGTGAAATTTAAAATCAATCTTTTAATGAGCACATTTACTTGGTTCACTGCCAGCATCATCCACCGTACTTATTTAGCTACCTTTCTGGAGCATTTGTAATTTGTTTAGTTTGTCAGCTGGCAGCGGTTTCTGCCTTGAGTATTTGTTTTTCGTCTTATGCACTAAATACATTCTTTTTACTGTTGCTATTTACTAAACTTTCTTGATGTCTTGAAAGTAAACAGACTGATTTGTTGTGTGTTTTAGACTATTTCACAAAGCAGTCCATGCTAAAACACTACCTACAATTAAAACATTATTTTACATTACATACTTTTATATTTAAAAAGCAAGTAAAATTCAGAGGAGTTGGTGTGTTCTCCTCGTTTCCGCATGGGTTTCCTCCCATTTTCCAAAAACATACGATGGTAGATGGATTGTGAGTGACTGTGTGTGTTGCCCTGTGAAGGACTGGCGCCCCCTCCAGGATGTATTCCCGCCTTGCACCCAATGATTCCAGGTAGGCTCTGAACCCACCGCGACACTGAACTGGATAAGAGGTTACAGGTAATGAATGAAGTAAAATTCAGGCTTTATTAATATGAACCTTCATCCATCCATTTTCTGTAACTGCTTATCCAGTTTAGGGTCACGGTGGGTCCAGAGCCTACCTGGAATCATTGGGCACAAGGCGGGAACACACCCTGGAGGGGGCGCCAGTCCTTCACAGGGCAACTCACACATTCACTTTCCAGAGGAAACCCATGCAGACACGGGGAGAACACACCAAACTCCTTACAGACAGTCACTCGAAGTAGGAATCGAACCCACAACCTCCAGGTCCCTGGAGCTGTGTGACTGCGACACTACCTGCTGCACCACCGTGCCGCCCTTAATATGAACCTGAGCATTCTAATTCATAAGGTCCAAAACAAATGTTGAGATTTAAATATGTACTGAAGGTTGTGTTTCACTCAGACAGGTGTCTGCAGACATCAGTGCTGTATCCCACACCTCCATCACAATCTTGTCAGCCTGCATCCAGCAGAAGAACACATTCACAGCGCCTCCGCAGGTCCAACAGTGACCCTGTGCTCGTGGACCTGGCCTCTAAAGGTGATAATGATGTGACGTGATAAATGTTTAGAGTGTAAGACAGTATAATTAGCCCTACTATATCTTGGTGAGTGGGTATTATGGCCCTCACTCTCCCCCATCAATGAGTCAAATGCTATCCAATATTTGTTTGTTAGCTTTTTTTTTTAATGTTAATATAACAATCTTTATTTATTTATTTTTAATTGTGTAGCAATTCTGTTTTATTAAAATTTAGCAATAGATTTTTACAAAGTTATAATGGTTTTATTGATGGATTTAACAGTTTAACAGTTTATTTACAGATTTTGTGGGTAAATTGTAGCAGTATGGTTTCACTTGTTTGCACATGTACACAACACCACATTCCATTTTTTCTAAATGAATACATGTCAGTGTATTTTATCTTTAAGGAAACATTTTGTTCAGTGTGAGTGTAAAATGAGCCTTAACCTCAGTTTAATGAGCTATTGAACAAAAAGCCAGTGGCTTCATGTTTTGAAACAAAGGCCCAGTTATGGGTTATCTTTAGGTAGTGTGTGTGTGTGTGTGTGTGTGTTTCAGAGTCAAAGGTTGGGGTCTGACACTTCACATAGTAAATCTTTGGACCCTCTCACTGTCTGTCAGCAACTTCATCAGAAGCTTTTTAAATATAGAGCTCTACCTCTTCAGTGTCACTGACTGAGCCTCTGCTCTTTGGCACTCACACAGACATCTGAGAGGATGAGTTTGCAGGGCTGTTAAACACATTGCTAGCACGCACTTTTATCAACACCCCTCACAGAAAACATATAGCCATGTGCAAATGTTTATACACCATTGGGCAAATTGCACATTTGTGGATTTTCTAATAAAATAAGCTACTCTTGTATTTAATTTCCACTCGTTCCTCTGAGTTTAAAATATTGGAAAAAATAAAATGTCTAATAAAAAATATTCCATAATTTTCTTACAAATTTGTTAAATTCAGCAAATACACAGTAAATCTCTGTGTTAACGTCTTTCAATTAGAATCTCAATAAAACCTTTAAAATGGAAGTGCACACATGCTTAAAGGCAGTATATGAATAAATGCAGAGGGTCACTAAAAAATATAAGAATATATGGGTAATCTTTGGGCATGTGAGATGTAGATGCCTATAAGAGGCTCCCAGAGTAAAAATAATCCCAGGCATCTTGGCTATGAGGAATTAGAAAAAGCTTTAATTGAGCTTTAAAATTGAAAATGTATGTGTTGAGATGTTACAGTTCCTTCTATATTAATTATCCCATTTTTTATGACTTATATTAATTATGCAAAGTCAGTAAACACATATCAGTACTTGTGTTAATGTAAATGTATGCAAACTGTGCTCTCACAAATGATGGCGCTCCATTAAGTATCTCTGACATTAGTTGGAGTGGGTGTTGTGATCCAGAACTAATCATCCAACCTGACCTCACTAATGGTATTGTGGCTGAATACAATCAAAGCCTCACAGCCATGTTCAGATATCTAGTGTAAAGCCTTCCTAAAGGAGTAGAATCTGTTTAAACTGCCTGTTCATTACCTTGATTATACAGGGTGGCCCATTTAATGGATACACCTTAATAAAATGGGAATGGTTGGTTGGTTTGCTTGGTTTTAATGTAATATTATTCTTTCATGAGTTATTTACAAGTTTCTGACCACTTAAAGTTTCTTGACCACCAAAATGTGTTCAGTGCTGCCCATTGTGTTGAATTGTCAATGCAACCCTCTTCTCCCACTCTTCACACACTGATAGCAACACGTTAAAACCAAGCACACCATTGTTTTTCCTGTGAAATTCCCAATAAGTTTGATGTGTCACATGACCCTCTTCCCATTGAAAAAACAAAAGTTGGATCCAAAATGGCCAAATTCAAAATGGCCACCATGGTCACCACCCATCTTGAAAAGTTTCTCCCCTCCCATATATTAATGTGCCTCAAACAGGAAGTTAATATCACCAACCATTCCCATTTTATTAAGGTGTATCCATATAAATGGCCCACCCTGTAGATAACATCATATATATTTGGCCATGTATTTCATTCTCACTGTTCCACAGTCACTGCTCAGTTTCCATGATATTAAAGACCATTGTCTTCTCTGGTCAACATTTGTCTGTTTTTCCACTTCAGTTATGAGCTGCGAGGCAGCCACTCAGACGGAGTTAAGTCCTGGGACGGGGTCAGTGCAGCCGGTCACTGTGACCCTGCGGCGGGGGAAGGGCCATCGGAGGCCACGCCCCTCCTCTATGGTGGACTACCAGAGCTACAGAGACACCAAGCTGCTTGTGGCCCGCTTCCTGCAGCAGTCCTCTTGCAGCCTGACCCGTGAGGTCCAGGAGCTCATCAACAGCATCAAGACAGTGCTGCGCACAGACCAGGAGCACATGGAGGAGGCTGTACGCTGCGCCAATTTCATCGACCAGGTCAGACACAGGAGACACAAAATAATGAAACCAATAACATGTTTGAATGAAAAAATCAACCATAACATTATGACCACCTATTTGTTTCTTCACTCACTGTCCATTCTCTCAGCTCCACTGACCACAGGAACAATTTGTAATTCTACAATTACAGACTGAAGTCTATCTATTGCTCTGCATACTTCGTCAGCCCCGTTTCACCCTCACACCCACAGGACTCCCACAGAGCAGGTTTGATTTGGGTGGTGGATCATTCTCAGTGATGCAGTGACACAGGTGCGGTGGTGATGTGTTAGTGTGTGTTGGGTTAGTATGAATGGATCAGACACAGCCTTGCTGCTAGAGTTTTTAAACCTCTCATTGTCACCGCTGGACTGAGAATAGTCCACCAACCAACCTACCAGTGAGTGTAGAAACAAGGAAGTGGTCATAATGATATGGGTGATCGGTGTGTGTGTGTATATAAATGTATAGATTTGTGCACACACACAAATAACACACCACTGCTAAATGACACAGAGGGTTCTGAGCAACATGCTGTTATCCAGATGTATTTTCTGGCAAGACATTGCTTATTCCAGTAAGACAAATCCACTCCACATTCTGTATGGATTACAACAGCATGGCTGCTTAGTTAGATTCCATGTGCTAATCTATTCCATGGTGTATTATGAAACAGAAGATTTCAGGTAGGATCCTGACCCACCACGACCCATTCATGAATGAATGAATGAAGCAAAAAACACTGTAACAGGCTCTATATGGTTGCGCAGTTGAACTCCTATAACAAGCATAAACAGGAAAACATTTCTCTTTCAGAACTAGAACAGTACTTCAGTTAACAAGCACACCAGAACAGTGTTAAAGAAGTGATGCCACCCAGTGATAAAGATGAAATTGTGTGTTTATGTATGTGGTTAAACACCTAGGTGCTTATGTATATACTTGTTATAAAATTGATTTCTAAAAATCTGTACATGAATATATATATATATATATATGAGGAGCAGTTAATTGTAATAAGAAACAAATCTGTGCTCTATTTCACCATAAAACAATAAAACATCATCATAATCTCTAAGCCCTAATCATAATCTCACTTTTAACACCCATTTGAATTTCCTGCTCCATCCTTTGTTTCCAGGCCATCACTGGGTCAGGGAGTGATCGAGGGACAGTATCCCAGACAAGGCAGCTGCAGCCAGACTGCACATCCATCACACTGCCACTGCGCAAACGTCCAGGCCTGCTGCACCTGCGTAGCTGCGGCGACCTCAGCACTTTCACATGGGCTGAGCTGCAGGGGGGCACTGCCTCTCGCTCTCGGACTGCAACCCACCGCCACAGACACGAGCGTCCACACAGCCTCATAGGAGTGTCCAGAGAAACCATCCTCTGAAAACTTTAGACTTTCTCTATGGACTTTGAAGCTGGGGGTGGGAAAAGGGGAGGGGTGGTGGTGGTGGTGGGGGTGGGAAAAGGGGAGGGGTGGTGGTGGTGGTGGGGGTGGGAAAAGGGGAGGGGTGGTGGTGGTGGTGGGGGTGGGAAAAGGGGAGGGGTGGTGGTGGTGGTGGGGGTGGTTCGGGGGCTGTATGGACTGCCCTCAGTGACACAAAGCCTGGCGAACATAGTTTGTAATTTTGAGGAATGTAATTTTATGTCTGTTACCAAGTTTAGTTGTATCTGCAGGGTTCCAGTGGTGGTAGAATTTACTTTACATTAGCTTGAGCAAAATACTGTGCCACAGCTGCGTTATGAATGTTAGAAAGCACCAGAAACATCACTGCAGGATATGAATAATTTCTTTCTTAGAAAAGATGCACTTCTGATATAACACTGGAGATTAAAATAATATTTAGTTTTTACTAAAACACTATTATTTACACTATGACTTTGTATTATTTTCCTTTAATTCAAGTTTACAAAAGGCAAAAATCAGAATGAGGCAAAGCTTAAACCACACCTGGGTTCGGTTTATTATTTCATGTCACATTCAGATTTGTTTCTATTTTGATTATCTTAACTGTCTGGTCTTGAGTCAGGTTTGTGTATTTCACATTGTCCTGTCTACCAGCTTAGTTACTGAGATGAATGTGTGTCGGCAGTGTGTTTTGAAAAAGGCAGGCTAATGAAAGGGCTTATGAAATAAAAGTTTAAAAATCTGCAGAGAGAAATTTTTAAATATGAAATTTAAAGCCATGACAATCTTCTATCAAATAAACACTTTTTTAAAAACCTTGCTGGGAGGCTTTGTGTGGGTATGTGGAGAGTATGTGTTATCTGCACATCTGAATTTATGTATTCCTGTTTTTCAGACCAGAACAGAACTGAAAAGTGTTGATTAGATGGTCTGAGCTCTTTGAGGATGATCGTACTGGGGTTTGATAGGATTAAAGGGGATTTCCACTGAAAACAATTTCTGTACTGTTTCGTGACCCGTTATGGAAGTGTAGGTGCTGCTGTCTGCAGCACAGTTACATCCCTGATGCTTAGGCTGTTGTCTGTGAAAATGAGTTGAGAATTGATTCTACACCTTCACTTTGGATTAATCAACTGCACTTGCTGCCCCATTTCCACATAGATATGGTTATCCCTAGTTTAAATAACCTGCACACTTACTGTGAAATTCACATGTGCTCTGAAATGATGTAAATACAATGCAGGTTTATTCTGAGCTCAGGGAAGTCTCCCTGTTTATGAGGCTTAAAAAATATATATATTCAGGTACCTGGAAAAAGTAAAGGCAGTGTGGACACTAATGGCTCTGGAAAATAAATAACCTCCCCAGTAAACATTTGATTCAACGTTGAAATAACGTAATGACTGCCGTCTAATCAACGTTCTCTTAAGGTTGAAAATGAAAGTTGAAAAGACGTCCAAACACAGATATTGAAAAGATGACTATTAGACGTATTTTGGACGTCCATTGACGTTATTAATTGGTCCCGAAAAAAATTACTTGTATAAAACGCATTGTGGACGTCCACTGACGTTATCGATTGGTCCCCACTTAACTAACTTATTAAGATGGATTTCGGACATCCATTGACATTTAAAATATGTCCTTGACGGACAAACTACTTTTAGACCTATTTTGAACGCCCAGGGACGTTTGTTGTTTACTGGGTCTGCTATTTTGATAAAACTGCACATCTAAAAGTGTTTTGTGATTCCATTTAAAAAAAAATACTAAATAAAAAGTGTCAGCGTGTCAGCGTGTTTGTACTTTCTCAGTAAGTCGTTTATTGTTGTAAATACTGTTACAAACATTCCTGCTATGGCAAAGGAATGTGGCTCAATATTTAATCACGGAAAAGCTAGCAAATAAATAAACATTGCCATTGCTTTACAGAAAGTGTTTTTTTTCCCTATTTCTTTACAATAGACATACAGACAAACATAGATATAAGTTTATTACATTCAGAGCGAGTGCATAATAAACACTACAGTCAACCCCCAGCAACCGGCTCGTGTTCCTCTAATTCAACAGCACTATTCGGCCAGGACTGGTGTTCTACTCTCAGTTCATATTTCTATATCTGTCACTTCCACGTGTTCAAGGTCAATGTGTCTAATATGTACAAGGGGATTTCTTTCCTCATGGCATTTCAAAACCCACCACGTCAAGCCACCTATGGATCTACAGAAACTCGAGATAATTTCCCACATAAAGCCATCACTACAGCCATCGGCATGGATAAAGCTTGCTAAACTTAGCCGGGTTTGCCACAAACATGTCCTGCTTTTATACACAGCCTACAGTGCAGAAGTCCTGGGAAACCGAATGGTGTATTTTGAGGTGTGAGGTTGTTTACATTGCTCAGAGACTCAGACAGCAGCACTGCTGTCCATAGAGTAAATACAGTATAGAATTTCACCTTGATATGAGCCGGACATTTCATCATCAGTTTCACAAAATTACTATTCACATTCAATTCAGTTCAGTTCAGCTGAGATTATACATATAGTGCCTTTTGCAATAGAAATCGCCACAAATCCGCTAAATGCAGCACTGGAACATATCATATTAAGACCAAAGAAATGACCGCAATTTCAGCCAAATGGAGATCACTTGGGTTTTGCCATATCCCTGAAGAAATTCATATGTGAAGTACTCAGGGACAGAGACTCAGAGACTCTTGCACTGCTTATCATTCTTAATTGTAACATACTGTATATAATCTGTGTATACTGTAGTGTATATGTGTATATAAATATATTTATATATTGGTTTACAGTTATCCAGCTGGTTTTGTTTATGGTGGAGTAATGTCATCACACATCACACCCACTACAAGCAGAAATGATAAAGCATACCTATGACATGACAGACCATGCTCATCATTAAAAAAAAAGAAAAGAAAACCATGAAGTCATCTTTTATATCCTTCCATAGAACCTGCCTCACACAGATTAAAATACAGTATTAATATGGCCAGGCCATTTAGGAACTGGGACACACGTGAAATGGCCACTGCTAAAGCTGACACTGCAGTACCCTTATGACCAGCTGTAGGTGTAGTGAATGCAGACCTGCATCACTGAAGTTACAATACATTGTTTGTACTGTCATCAAGTGAAAATCACCCAAAAGACTGAAACATATCTTCTGAAGGAGGAAAAAAAGAGTGGAGGTTCCTTAGAAACCTTAGATTGTCCAGTCTCCAAATACACAAAGCAAAAAATATGCAACATTTGGGTGCCCTAAGGAACCAGCTGAAAGCCACTGCTCTTAAAGAAACTGAAAAATGTTATGAGACACAAAGTGAGGGGCATGTGCTAGTCCCTCCAATAAGATCACAGAGAAAAACTCTAAACAAAACAAAGCAAAAAGTGCCCTCTGAGGCTAACGTGCACTTTAGTTGAGTCCGCTTAAAAACATCTGAATGAATTTGTACTTATTTTGAAATTTTGACTTGTGCTGAACATACTGCAACATTTATTTACTTTATGACAGCAACTGCACTGCTTCTCGACTGGCCACACAGATTAGACCTCTGTGGTTTATTATCTGATTTATACAAAAAAATTCATCAAAAACAGAAGGACATCCCAACAGGCTTCTGGTTCTCACTGATGGGCGCTGGATTTATGATCAGCTCAAGCTACTCTGTACTTAACTAATGTTTTGACAAATAACAATCCCTTTAACTTAAGAAAGATTTTACATTATTCCACCAATCAGCTTGTTATTAAAAGGTAGTAATGGGAAAAGCATGTAGAAGCCCACTGTTGGACAAATGGCACAAGACCAGCAAAACCCACATGCTTAACTTCTCAAATTATAGTTTGTAATAGATGTGAAAGAGAGCTGATTAGATTTTTTTAAATGTAGACTGATTAGTTTTAATCTGTGCTACACTATTCCCTTTAATTGAGTTCCCTGAAAGAGCTTGTGGGATTAACCCACAGACCTAGATTAAACCTGGCCAAATTACTCAGCAAATGCACTTCAAAAAACTGCCAAAAACATTTACAGCAGTCTAAACACGGGGTCAGTGCACTACACTACACAGGAAAATAAGTAACCATAGTGTGAAACGATAAACTCTAAAAGTGCAATGCTGTAATAATCATACTACTTAATTATAAACCATACTTTTACATAATTACAACTTGTTAAAAAAACAAACAAACAAAATGGTCTCAAACCAGAGAAGAACAGTTAGGAAAATAAAATCTCAAATAAAAATCAATATACACCTCATAACTTTTTACAAACAGAGGTTTCTTCAAATACGGTTTCAAGTATGAATTTTTTAAACTGAAACAAAACAAAAATGCAGACAAATAAAATAGCAGTGATGTCATTAAATATGAAAACCAAATGTGTTCTGTACACCAGGATACAGAGGAGATTATCCCAGAGTTCAGTCACCACAAAATATCAAATTGCACATCAGTCCTGAAAACAAAAAACTACCTCCAGAAAATCTCAACTAAAATATACTTTTCAAATACGGACCCTATGCATTTTGCAAAACAAAATTCAAAAATTTCAATTTTTTTTTAAATGATGTCAATGTCAGTTTGGTTATTCTGTGCTACCAGGAAGGCCAAAATCGCCTTTCTGTAATATTAGATCAAGATGTCAAAGTGTGGGTGAACCACATTAGGACCCTCTATGATATTTCATGTGCTAAAATATCTGAGTTGATTTCCCTCTTTCAAAATACGGTGTCATGATATTGTTAAGGCATTAACAGTCCACGGATTCATGTTATATATATTTAACATTTCTTCAAATCCACAGAGCCTGCTTACTCTAAGTAGCTGTTATTCTAAGGAATGCACATTGCAGTACACAGTTTTCACATTTTTTTTGGTCCACTTCTCCACACTATTCCTCTAACAGCTGCCCTTTAAAACTGCAGTGGAACAGAATGAAGCTGGAATGTTTGATGGTCTCCAGGTTCAAATTAATAACAGGGAAAGAATCAGTGAAAAGGCAAGTTCCATTTGCATGAAGAATGTGATCAGGTTCAGAGAACTTTCAATTCATTTCTGGGAGTAAACAAGTTTTTAAAGAGAAATGTTGGAAGGGCCACACATTGTGTCCAGAAGGCGAGGTCTTCATTCTCACTCTATTTCCATCACTGTTTTCTTCCTGGACAGCCAGACATGTGCAGAAACAGATGTTCAACACATTGAAGCAAACACCACCACACTGACAGAAGGTGAGTTGGAAGGGTAAAGGCAGTAAGTAGAAAGTAAAAGTTCATGGAAAATAGTGGTCATAGTGGGTAGAGCTCAGTTCAGTCATTCAGTTAGCAGTCCATAGTAGATTAAAGAAGGATAAGGGATAAGGTGAGGTGAGGACAGGTCAGGAAGTTGAGGGTAGTACTGTGGATTCAGATGTAAACTGGTTGCTCCTGGGCTGTCAACAAGCGATACATGGCAGCAGGCATAGTCTTCATGTGAATCTGTTTAGAGACAGAGATAAAGGATATGCATCAACAGCCACCGATCTATTTCAGGAGGTGATGTCCAAAATCAGTTAAAGAAAACAATCTGGAGGAAATACAAACTGAAACTGATGCTTTGACTAAAGCAAACAGAGCAGAGTAGATGATGAAATAAATGTAGAAGCCGTGTAAGCAGAGAAAGCTAGGTCAGTTTTTGTCATTTATCAGACAGAAAGCAGAATGAGAGCAAATAGAAATACATTCTTTGCCAAAACATTTCAACATAGTTACTAAATAATAAACCTGAGTCTGAATACTTGTCAGTAATTAGATAATGTTGTGTATATTTGCTTAAACATCTTGCTCTTGTCTTTTGAATTGAAAAATTAAGGGGAATGCGGTAAAATGACTGTCTGGAGAGCATCCTGTTTAGTGCATCTCAGCACTCACTTTAGCTGTTTTGAGAGTTTAGTGCCGCCTGTTTGCATTTTAATATTCCATATAAAAAGCATTGTTTTGTTCTTTATAAAAACACCTCCTTCATTCTTCACAGTGTAATATGTAAGCACACATTTAATTAAAAAAAATATATACATCTTTGTGTGTAAACAGCAACACTCACAGCATTTAAAAATCTCTTGACAACCACTGCAAATGATTCTTTTGTTTTGTTTGATAATCATTGAGGTTCCATTGTGAGGAAGAGTAAATAATTCACTCTATAAATTATTAAACTCTTACCCTACTATTGTCTACCCTTACCTCGCCAACTGCGTTTGACAGGATGTGTACAATCTTCTCATGAGGAGTGGCCACAACACTCTGGCCATTGATCTCAATGATGCGGTGACCCACACGGACGCCGCCTCGTTCAGCTATCCCTCCTCTCATAAGGCTGCAAATCTGTCTCACAGAGAATATACTGCAGGTTAATGGAATAAACTGTAGTAATTAATAAATATTTTCCCCAAATCAATTTAATGATACGCTCAGCATATACACACAATGCCATTTTGCACGCTGAAACCCAGCTGGTATCTCAGGTCCGGTCTTCTGATGAGGACTGTGGTTACTGGTGGGCATCTGACTATGTTTAGCTTGATTCTGGACTGGTTCTTCAGCCCCTGGAGTATAAGACAAGACCAAAGACAAGAACTGAGGTCATAGATTTATACAAATGTATCATGCTGTAGATACAAGTATACTATCAAACATTAATCCAGAACAATCTCTACCTTTGAACAATCCACTAAAAGAAAAACAATAACTACAATCAAACCCACTGATGGTAATATTTTGTAGAAATAGCACTAACCCAAGTGAGAGTACAGCTTCAACAACACAGAAAACTAAACTGAACATAACTCCCCAAATGAAACGCAAAACACTACCTTTATAATGCTTTGACATGTTGAAAGAGGAAGTCCAACAAGGCTGGTGCCATTGATAGACATGATCTGGTCTCCAATATTCAGTCTTCCTGATTTTTCTGCAGGTCCAGCATGCATCATGTTAGCGATAATGACTGTGGGAAGGATAGAACCCCAGCCAGACTCTACAATCACCACGCCTAGAATCTCTCCCTTCTGCTTCTCTATGTAAACCTAAGGAGCACATAATAAACACTCAACTTACAATGCAAATACGGAAAGAATTACCAATATATCTTACTGCTACAGCATAGTACAGCCAGTTAGTGATGCAGAGGTTTTGCCTCTCCATAAAGACACTGCTCACTCACATCTTTACAATTCTCTGACTTTGAGAAGTGTATGAGGTCATCATTGTACATGTCCTGTGTGTTTAGGAGGTCACTGTACTCTTTCTGGCTCAGGTCTTCAGGGTTGATGCCATTGGCACGCAAGAATTCTTGGTATGCTACACTGAAGGCTTGACCAATGGACTGTGCTATGAGCTGGGCCTAAGGGAACAGGGGAATAAGGAAAAAAACAAGAAAGCCAAAGTTAAAAAAACAACTCACAAAATCTGCCTAAGAAGTAGCTGTTACTTGTAACTTACAGACATTGGCTTGTGAAAATATATAAATAAATGTTCGGAAAAATAACAATAATGGGCAGCATGGTGGCGCAGCAGGTAGTGTCTCAGTCACACAGCTCCAGTAGGTTGTGGGTTCGAGTCCCACTCCGGGTGACTGTCTATGAGGTGTTTGGTGTGTTCTCCCTGTGTCCGTGTGGGTTTCCTCCGGGTGCTCCGGTTTCCTCCCACAGTCCAAAAACACACATTGGCGATTCAAAAATGTCTGTAGGTGTGACTGTGTGAATGTGTGTGTGTTGCCCTGTGAATTCCAGGGTGTAATCCTGCCTTGCGCCCAATGATTCCAGGTAGGCTCTGGACGCACCACGACCCTGAACTGGATAAGCGGTTACAGATAATGAATGAATGAAAATTAACAATCAGATTTTTAGTTATTATTGCATTTTGAAAAAACAATATTTATGACTTTTTAAAATAATTTTAGCCAAAAAAAAAAAAAAAAAACATAATAAAACAATACATTTTTTTGGCTGTCCCGTTTAGTAGTAACTGGATATTCCAATAAATCATCTTCATACTGTTCATATATCTAGACGTTCTGAAATCCCTGACAAGTGTCCTTTTGGTGGTTTTACAAAAGGTCACACTGGCAGTTCATTAAAAACTGGACTCACATCTTCAGACTCGAAGACATGGCAGATCATCTTGTACTGGCGCTTTTCATCCTGGGCTGGGTCAGACGCCTCCATATTCTCCTGAGAGTCTGAGCGAGGCATTCTCCTCCTGGCCATCAGTACAACAATGTTCCCAATGTCAGCAATGTAGGAGATGGTCCTCAAGGGGTGGTCCATCATGGTCTCCTACAGAGCAGAAGAAAAGGTTAGATTCGTGATGGTTAAGTGGAACCAGTTCTTTAAACATGACATGATATTTTACAGAGATTTTACTGGTTACAATAAGTCCAAGTACTGTTGTGTAATATTAAAAGGTTACATGTCAAAAAATGTAAAAGAAAAAAAATAATTAATCAGACCAGGCTCCACTGCTCCACAGTCTAGTTCCGGTGCTTAAATGACCAATGTAGTTACTTTCAGCTGGGCAAAGGGGGCAGCATGGGCTTGTCTGTGGTTATGCAGCCACATAAGTCGCAAGCTGCACTGTGTTTTGCAATGTGTTTTGACAACTTTGTATCATAGGCTATATACATTTTTCTGACAGCCTAGCCTTTACTCCCCATGCACATGCGTGAGCCTAAGGTCGCCAGCTGCTTTCCTTGGGCTACTTCTGGTTGGTAAAAACCTCTGCATACTAGGAACACCCCACACGACCTGACAATCATTTACAGCCCAATTTATTCAAATCCTTGTCAAATATAGAGATCCTTACATGCCTACAGTTATTTATGGCAAATCAAAACAAACTTCAGCAATGGGCATTTTGTCTGTAAGTTTAAAATGAAAAAATAAATGATGGGAGTTATACCTGGGAGTCTGCATTCAGCACTTTAATTCTCTGAGTGGAAATAAAGAGATCCACCTCAGTCATGGGCTGAGCTTCACCTTCAGGAGCCTGCTGACACAAAGGAAAGAGCACTAATCATCAGTCACTCCCTCAGCAAAGATCCACACAGGTTAGTCTGATACTAGTCATTCAACGAGAGTTAAATGAACATGTAGAAATAACAGAATTTTAATAGGGTCCAGGGGGGTAAGGCAAAGGATTTGCATAAGCTTGTTTTAATCATGGTATTGACGAGCTCTGAAAACAACATAGATTTTTCCATATCTGGAGACTCATTCATTTCAAACAAGGTGTAAAGATAAATCGCTTTCAGTGGAAACTCTGACAGCCAGAGGATTAGTTTCAGCTTCAGTTAGTGTGGTAGTTAGTATTAGTCTAAAATTGCCTTATTCATACATTGATGAATATGTAAATTACTGCATAACAAAAGCTGGTGTACAAGAAACACGCCTTGGAAAAAAACACACTCACAAACACAGGACATCACCTCAGAAAGAAAAGACTTTGGAAAGAAAAGAATGCTGTAGGAACCTGTATTTTCTGCATCCAGCAAAAACAGCTTCCTCTAATCTTATCTCAGCCACTATCTAACCATCTGTTTTAATGTAAAGACTGCATTAATTTCTGATATGGATGGAAACAAATGACAGACAGACTCCACAGACAGACATCTGACAGGTTTATGTCTTGTTGCTGGATTCAGAAAAAGAGTAAACTACAGAAAGGCGGGCACTAAGAATGCAGAAATGTCGATACCAGGCAAAAAGAAAGAGAAAGAGGAAGAAGAGATATAAATATAAAAAGCAAAACACCAATCAATGAGGATTTACTGCACCTTCTTCCTGTTTTTGGCTAATTTCTGGGCCGTCTGCTTAGCATGGAACAAACAGAGACAGGAACATAGTTAGAGTGAGACAGAGCCCAGCTGACACAATTTGCACTGCTAAGTGCATAGAAATACAGTAGATTTAGGGAACCTAATCAGCTGTTACTTCAAACATGGGCTTGAGATATCCACCACATGCTGGCTCTTTGCTGAATCGTAATGGGATCTGCATTTATTTTTAAGTGAATGCCCCTTTCCCCCACCAGGTGGCTTACTTGCCCTTTCCTCAAGAATTCGGCTGGTGTTACATTACAGAACACCCTCTGAAACAAAAGAATGACTGCAAAAGGCATAGAGGAACTCCGCTGAAAATTAGATCAAGAGCTAGTTTGTACATGCCAGTGTGTAAAAATAGATCAAATAGAACATGAAAGTGAGACTCGCGTCACAGCGACTGCCGTGTCACTGTCTGTACTTGGGAATCTCTCTATCCTTCACTGTCTCAGAACTCATTTTTAACATGGCATCAGACCATCTTGTAGAACATGAGCTGTGGCAGAATGTCACTGCATGTGAATAATTAATAGGTGGAGGTGTGTTAGCTCTATTGGAGGACAGGAGGGGGGTTTGATATGGGAGGACACTAAACATTATCTGACGATACAGCAGAGCTTCCTCCATACAAATAAACCCTCTATTGTTTCGTCATATGTAGAAGAGTAAAACTGTAAACTTTCAAACGAAATCAAACCAGACATTCGTATCCTTTCAAATAATAGGATTGTACTAATAAAACAATTAGGGCATTGTTGAAAAGTTTTGAGTATTGGATATGAAAACTACATTTGAATCTTCTTGCCCCAGTTATAATTTGAACAATTCCAGATCAGAAAAGGTCTGGAAAAAGTCAGTACTGCAGTGGACGTGTTCAAACAGGGTTCATCAGCAGACCTCTGGGTGGGTTCTGAGTTTGCAAGGGACCTGGTGCAGTTTGTTATTCATCACCACCTACTACAGTGGTTAAAATGCAACAAAGGTTTAGCTCTGATGAGGTGGGGCGTTTTCAGTGTTTTAGTCTGGTTTTCATTATGGTTGAACAACATATTTTCACTGTCAAGCTGACAACAACATTGCTCAGATTTAACAACCTGATCATTTAAGTTCTCTTCAGGGATGATGAAGCACTAAATATAAGACCCCCTTTTATGCTACCTGTCTGTAAAGTGAATGTTTGTGCTGAAAATTTTAGTGAAGCGATTGTTTATTTTATCGTTATTCAAAGCCAAACAGCAGTCTTGACGGGCTTTATGCGTGTTATAGCTGTCCAGTATTCACCATGTCTGTATATACAATAATATCTAAGGCTCAGATCAGTTAATCTAGCAGCACTGAGCAACTGAATAGGTTTAATTTCACAATTACACTAATTCCACTCCATACAGAGATGTTCTGATGGTGCCGACACATGCTGAGAAAACACAGAATGGTGGTGCTGGGCTCACTGCATTTTTTAAGGTGGAGATAAAAAATGCTGAGTCATGAGGCTGACTAGGAGAATGGCTGCCTATTGCCGCAGGAGGATGAAAAGGGGGTGAAGTGGCAAACGTCTGCAGTCCTTCGGGATTGAGGCAGTCAGTTGAAATTGATCACCATTGCACAGAGGAATGTTACAATTACTGCTTAATTATTCTTGTTTTGAGAAAGAGTAACTGGTGTAAAAAAAACAAAAAAACAACTGCTTTAAATCTTTGCAAACATTAAGCCCTTTCTCAGATCCTATATATCACCTTTGCTTCAAACTGCTAGCAACATCCTAATATTAGGACAACAACAATTAAATATAAAAGAGGCAATTCCTTATCACTCTATCAACATCCTTTGTCCTAAAAATGGCATTCTGGATTTCTGAGAGCATGTCTGCTTATCCTGAACACGTATGGTGTTTTGCTGAGAAAAAGACAAGAAAAAGCTGAAGTTCACTCAAATTCAGTTTCTCAGGAGAGTCTGATCTCAAAGATGCAAAACCACAGAGCCACAGCTGTCTCACCTTGATGCGACTGACAGCCTCCTGGGCCTGCATCATGCGTACATTCTTTGAGGGCGTCTTGTCTGAGAGCAGCTGCGTCGAACCCAGGTAGTTTGCAGCAAAGATGATGCCATCAATGAGGTCCTCTGGGTCACAAGGGCCTGGAACTGAGGCAAGAGGAAGATTCCAAAGAGTGTTTAATAAAATAAACAACTATATTCTTCCCTGAAACTACTACTACTACTACAAAAATATTAATAATGTTTAAAATATGATTAAAAGAGATGAACTGTGACAAAATATGGAAAACATATAAGAAATCATCATCTAAAAGGTCTTGCCCTTCCCCTGCAACCGGACATTTTCATGGGTGTTTCCTTACTTTTGAGTCATGCTGTATTTCCATGCTTGTAGTCAAAACTCACCTTCCACATATGTTGGGAATGAGGCAAGGCTCCTCCTTGACTGCCATTTTAAGAACAAAAGCAAACAAAAGTCAGTTTTGTATCATGTCACAAGATGTAAACCAATCAGAACTAGACATACAGTAAGACAAACTAAAGTGATAATGAACTAGAAGAAGGTTTTTCTGCACCCAGTGTAAAGGTGTGCCACCATTTTCCTGACCCAGAGATTCCAGAACAGCCATCAGAAAGCAAAAAATTAATTCTTCATTGCTCTACTAAGTCAACATCATTTCAATAGTTTATTATTTCAATGTTTTGGAAGTAACATCACTAACATTAATGTTGGCAAAACTAATCACACTGATTAACAGAACAGCTATGCATGACTATGCTTAACCATGGTGTCAGCCAGTCTGAATTGTAGGTTTTGATATTGTCTACTTTATATTTTATATTCAATGATGTCCAAGGTGTAACCTGAGTGTGGGAATGGATTGTACAGTGAATGTAAAGATTTTAAAACAGTAACTATGTCAATTTTCACACTTATCAAAAACAACTGTTCAAGTCTCCATCACTGATCTCCCAGTGAGATGCAGCAGATATTAATATGGCCAAAATTGACAAACAACAAAAAATAGATATATAATAATACACACTCATACATAAAGATGTGTTTTTGTCTGTATCTTTTGTGTAATTATCACCAGTACACCTCTTAGACACACACGCTACACTTCTCTGTTGCTTATGACTGTTCACAGATGCTTCTGGAGGCCCGCCTACCTCTTTGCTGGCAGGAGATGGGGACTCAAAGCTGTCACTTCCCTCTTGCAGAGGTAGGTGGCGGCTGGAAGACTCCGCCCCCTGTGGTGAGGTGGAGTCTGAGCCTGGGGACTTGACAAAGGGAAAGAATATATATAATATATATAAGAAATATATTGGGGTAGAACATGTAAAAGCGCAAGCATGTATCAATGTATAAAGAATCGTCTGGTAAATAAAACACACTGCAATGTTTATTTAAAAATAACAAACAGATGATGGTATGAGATCAGATGAATTTATGCAAATAATTTAGACAATAAATATTCATATAAATTGAAACAGTACTAAATATCACATAATTGTAATGAGGACACTGTTTAAGAAGATGCAAGATTTCCAAGAGAGAATAAAAAAAACATCTGCTAAAGCCCCTACACTGTTCATCAAGCCAGCAGAGCAGAGGACTAGTGTTAGCCAATGCCAGATTCACATCTCACAGGTGAAACTGAGTCACATATTCAGAAGAAATACCTCGTAAAAACAAGAAAACCAACGACTCACTGGTTCATCGGCACGAGAACAGATTAACATATTGAGATAAATCTATGATCTGGAGTGTTTTTCAGGAACATTAGATTTCTTTACAAAAGTGGTGTATAAATGTTACAATTAATTAAATGTGTTTTCATTACGTAATTACACAAACATTTTTATAGCTAAGAGAACAAGAAGTTCTTGCTCACAAACCATTAATCATTAAAAAGATCCAAAAACAACCAAAACCAAAACTGACTTTGAACCTAACCTTGTCAGTGTTGTGATGGTCAACCTGGTACATCCAAAAGTTCTCCATAACAGAATGAAGCAAGTAGCAAAAATTAAAGCAGAAAACGTGTGCAGTGCGAGAAGCAAAGAAGCCTGGGGGCAAACAAAAGGTCTGACTAAATAAAATGAGTGCTGCTCTTTGGTAGCCTGTAGACAGATCAGAATTCACTGTAGCATGGGACAAGAGAGAGCTCCTGTTACAACCCAACACCAAAGATGACTTTTTTCAACTCTACTGCATAATAAAGAAAATATATAATTTTCTTCTGTGTCACAAGTGTCAACAAAAAGCTAGCACTGATGATATGTCAAAAATGTACAATCATAAACAAAACTTTAATATTTGATAAATATGATAATTCACTTTTTGTGTAGGTTTGTCTGAGAATTTGACACATCATTTACCCATTTGATTGACTTTCATTCATATTTAACATCTTCCCAGAGAGCAGAAATATGATGGTCAAATTTGTCTCACTTTTGGCACTTATGGCTCATGTTGTGAGTCAGACGTGGACTTGATTCCATGAGCTGAGCTTGACATAATTTATGGCACATGTTGTGCGCACCAGCCATTTGGCCCAGATTTGTTCCACAACACACCTGACATCTGGCCCATTTAAGGACCTGTGGCAAATAAGCATCGCCATTCAAAGCCAACTGTGGGCCATAAGAGGCCTGCAGATGTGCCACATTTGGGCCACATTTGTTGCAATCTGTGTTCAAGCTTTGTTCAATTAAGTAAGGCCAAAATCATGCTCTACTGGACTCAAGAGCACAGAGTTTACTAACACTTGAGTTTAGTGTTTAATAAAACTGGCAGTGTTTATACTAATCTCAATATTTTCAGAACACTAATTTAATTCATCATTATATTGCAGTAATATCTTTACTCTTTCATGGGAAAAGCAAATCAAACTTCACTGTGGTGTCTAGATCAGAGGTTAAAACAACAGGGAGATTTGTTAAAAGGGCAGTGCAAGATCCATAAAGATTCCAGTCCTTTTACTCCTCCCCTCTTGAAATTATAATGTGTTAAAATATACAAATATTTACTAGGATTTTTTTTCAGCTGGTATGGTCTTTGAATACTACTGCAAAGCAGAGGCTCCTTGTAACATATCAGCTCCATAAAACTCATCACATAAATAAGCATAAATAAGTACTTTTCATACTGCCAAGACACTGTGAAGGAAAGCTGTTTTTTCTTTCCTAAAGTGTTATGTGAGTCTCATTGAATTATTTACACGCAGTCTCTTTCAGTGTCTCTCACCAGTGCTAAATAAATTATACCATGGAAGGAAAAAGTAAGTCCTGTGATGAACTTGCAGTGGAATATGGCTGCACATGAAAGCAGACAACACAGTAGTGATCTAAGTTTCTTGATGTTTCAGGGAAATAAGAGAAACTCTCTGGCTTTACAAAGTGTTTATTTTTTTTATTATTATTGCAAAACTTTCAACCAGCTGAAAGGCGTCACGTCCCAGTGTAAGGAATGGTGTAATTGGTGACCAAAAATACAACATAAAACAATCTTTTTCCTGTCTACACAACCACAGAAAATCTTAAAAGGCAATGCTTGTGTAATACTCATTTTGCTGAGAGCTTCAAACATAACATTTCATTCATTCCATATGCAGTATTGGCTTCTCTCTAGACCACACAAACATTTTGTATTCCAGTGCAGCTGTAAAGGCACCAAAGCACCAATAGATCTAGCTGTCTTACAGACAACTGGCATTAAATGAAAATTTTAGCCGGTGAGTAAGACTGAGACAAATGCTGGTAATCAATTAGCATCACCAAAGGAGCCGTATGGGAGATGTGGGTACCACCGCAATGTGTTTGTACAGCGACAGGGTATCTAATTTGCTTGTGAATTACAAAGAGACTTACTACATTCAATAGACAGCTCAAGTGTATAAACTGTGTGTGACAGGACAGAAGAAAGGACATGAAGTGTCCTAAGTACCAAAAATAGCATTATAACATTCAGCAAGGACACAAGATAAATACTAAGCAAATGAACATTGGTTTTCATTAGAATTTTGCTAGTACCGTTGTTAAATGAGACCTCTGTCTCTCCCTTCGGTCTCTCTTATCAGGCAAGCCCTGTCGTGACTGAGGTAGTAGTCTGATCCATTTGCATGCACTGGTCATGTGTTTCTAACACAGAATACAGATGAACCCTGCCAGCTTGGGGAGAAGCAGACCCATTGCAATGTGTATGTCTTCAATTTTCTACAGGCAGGCAATTTGGCCAGGCACCACTTGCAGTCTGAAGAAAAGCTCGGGTCACAGCACATTGAGGATGAGCGAGAGAAAAGTGAAGACCCAGGGAGTACAACAAGCATCCAGAGACAGCCTCGATTCGTCTGTGAATCTTACCAAAAGCAATCTCCTCTCTTTTCAGGAAACTGAATATGTTTGGATCTAAGGGTCATAAAGTGCAAGTCTGTAAGTAACAGGACATATACAAGGACTTTCTGTTATTATAGAGCAAAATATGCTTTTATCTTGAAGATATAAAGTAGGGATGTCCCGAGCCGATCTCAAAAATTGGTATCGGGGCCGATCACAGGATTATTTTACTGAGCTGTATCGGCTTTATTGAGCTCAATCTTAAGTCACATTCTCCATATCCTCTAGATGGCAAGCTCACACTCCCACCTACTCCTGTAGCACGCTTTGTAAATGTTGTGACTCTGCTGGCCATCGTAGCAGACTGTTCCTCACAAATGCCATCCTGAAGTTCACTGGTGTTTGTGTCATTGTAAATATCACATCTACAATATAGATTCTATTCATTACCCATTCCGTGGATAATAAACATATTTCTGTTTGTGTTCTTTTCGTCCACATTCTCATCTCTGTTACAGTTACTCATTTCCCGTGCATTAATCCTAACACACACCTCATTCTGTTACGGCTTAACCATAGACTGGGTCGTAACAACACTCCCGTGAGTCAAATTCAGAGATGGAGTGTGAGGGGACGTGATTGGTCGCTAACCATCCACAAAGGAACACTTATCCCCTTAAAGGAACACTACGCAGGATTTTTTCATTAAAATTACAGCTTCAAAAGCTTGTAATGCTCCACTGACCTGTAATAGGGAGAATAAAGCCTCTGTTGTAGCTACTCAGGGCTCAGAACTGCAGAAAGTGCCCTTTTGGAGGAGGAAAAGCAAACACTCAATCCCCCTTGATTTCTGGATAGTTTTGTGAAATTTATTTAAACTCTGCAACTGAAGTGGGTGCCTAGGAGCAAAAAAACAAAACTTACCTAGGGGTCTTTTAATGGAACTTGGCAGAGATTTTAGGAAAGCACTGTGCTGTGGCATGTTTACACAGGCAGGGAAATTACAGTTGACAAAAATTAGTCTTTGTAAAACGCAGCAATATCACACCGTATCCTAGATGTTTTCATACATATTTTTTCTATTTCAAACAGCAAAGTGTAATTGAACACCTCAGTTAAATGTTTAAAGTCATGTTTCATACTTGGTCACAAATCTTTTGCAATCAAATGTTTGAGGTCCAAAAGCCACAAACATCACCAGACATTGGACATTTTCAGTTCCTGCTTGTTTTGAAGGTGCTTTATCAGCGGTCTCACATTCAGCATTAAAAACTCCTGCTCTCGTCAAACATAACAGTAACGTAACAAACATAATCAGTAAGTCAAGTGAGTGATGCCATCACGCTTGACAGAACATTCAACTATATCTTATCCCTATTACTTCTGATCAAGAGGTTATTTTCATAGTGAAAATCAGGTGTTGCATATCCACATATCCATTACTGCAGTCTTCCAAGGTCTGTCAGGATGTTTTTCAAACTATATTTAGCTGTCCCTGACCCATTCACTTTCAAGAAAATCAAAATAATGTAAATATGCAATAGGGGAGGGCGATACGGCCCTAAAATTACATCAAGATATTTCAGGGTATTTTGGCGGTAACAATATTTTATTTATTTTAAGAACACACTATTGCATCGAAATAAACGTTATATTAATATTAACTACATTAAATTAACGATATATTTCTTATTTAAATTATATTTAATTATATTTTATTTTAGTAGAAATCTAACAATATTAAACATTCAGAAGAAACAACAAATACATTTGTAAACATTTGCTTATTTTGTAAACAACCCTCTTTTTGAGCAAATTTTTGAACACAGGGCAAATTTCCACCGTACCTGTCCTAAACGATGTAATGAATGTACAGCAAATTACATCTAACTGCAATGATGTTTTACATAAACAAGTCAGAATATCACAATATAGATTTTTTTTTTTATTCTTTAAAATTTATTTTTGCAATATTATTGCACACGATATGAAATGGCACAGCCCTAATATGCAAATAAAGCCTAAATGTATTGTATAGTTCTTAGAGCCTGTTTTATTTAGTGCTTGATTAAGGTGTATTGATAAAAGTGATGGTCATCAAAAATGGGGGTCATGTAGCACCTCAAGCATATGATTAAGAAAACTACTGATGTAAATACATTACATACTAACTCACATCAGGCCCATCTACATACATTCATTCATTATCTGTAACCGCTTATCCAATTCAGGGTCGCGGTGGGTCCAGAGCCTACCTGGAATCATTGGGCGAAGGCGGGAGTACACCCTGGAGGGGGTGCCAGTCCTTCACAGGGCAACACACACACACGCACATTCACTCACACCTACAGACACTTTTGAGTCACCAATCCACCTACCAACGTGTGTTTTTGGACTGTGGGAGGAAACCGGAGCACCTGGAGGAAACCCACGCGGACACGGGGAGAACACACCAACTCCTCACAGACAGTCACCCGGAGCTGGAATCGAACCCACAACCTCCAGGTCCCTGGAGCTGTGTGACACTACCTGCTGCGCCACCATGCCGCCCTTCATCTACATACACCCTTAAATAATTTAAGAATCTACAAATTATCTTCATGGAATTTTTTACTATGCAATACACATTTAAATTTTCCACTTCTGAAATCTTAACTGCTTTCTGAACAACTGAACTGAGCTTGCAGAACTGAAACACAATGCTGAGCCTAAAAAGGCAAAATCAAAAATGTTAAATTTATATTTAAGTCAACTGAAGGTTTTTGAAGCTCAAGTAAGTAAAGGGTTTGCATGATCTTCACATGAAATACATGACATTAACGTGGTGCGTTAATGTGGCATGTCACATGGTAGCTTCAGTACTTAAAATAGCTAAAAAAAAAAAGATGACCAAGAACACCCTGTGAGGATGACGATGCTGTTTATTTTCTGTACTCACATCTCCCCCTAGTGACGGCTGTAGGTCAGACTCCACTGTGGGGCTCAGGTCCTGCCTCATTACCCAGATGGGCTCTTTGGGCTCGTCAGGCGTGTACGGTGAGCGCACTGTCCTGGTCTTCACCTCTTCAATGGCCTCCTTGATGTCCTTGATGGCCAGAGAAATAGCATCCCTCTTCTGCTGACTGTTCCTAGCTGTAACTGGTTCCTCAGACGGGCTGCTTACAGGTGTCCTACCTTCCTCTCCTTTTCCCTCCACACCTGGGGTCTCCTGCAGCTTGCCCTCCTCCGTCTCAGCTTGCCCATGGTGCTCAGACTCAGGCCACTCATCTTCTTCTTCCTCGTCCTTGCCCGTTCCTGCAGCAGCACGCTCAAGACTTTGTGAACTCAGGCTCTCCTTCACCTCTGCTACGATCTGGTCGATGTCCTCATCTTGCTCACAGCTGTCAGCACGAGGATACGGTGCAAACTCTGCCTCCTTCTCTGGGCTGTCTGACTCACCATCTGAGCGTTCATCATAGTGGTGTAACCTGGAGCCCACAGCCTCCTGCTGCTGGTATGAATCTCGCTCAAACAAACGAAAGTTGGCTCTCTGTCGCTGCTGTGGCTTCTGGCCTTCGGTCTGTGTCCCAGGGGCTTCTGGGATCTCCTCGTACACATGTTCCTGGACGCTGTATTCGGCATAGGGTTCAGAATAGGGCTCGTCTTCAGCCTGAGTTTGGCTCTCTCTGCCTGGCCCACGGTACACTGGCTGCGTATAAACGTAATTGGAGTAGTTAGGGTTGAGGGCCTCTGCGTCGTGCCTGAGGGGCCGCTCTGTGTTAGGAAGAGGCTCACGGGGTAGTGGTGGTGGCTGGGGAGGGTACTGGGCCTGTGCATGAGCTGGTCCTGCAGGCTGTTGTTCAGACTCAGCACTCTCTGTGTATTCTTCAGCCTCAGGCCTCAATGGGACACCATACGTGCCCTCATCCTCAGGCTCCACCTCCAAAGCCATGACAGCATCACCTTCTGCCCGATCCGTGTGGTTATGAAAGCCACTTTCGGTGCTGGCTGATCGAGCGAGTGCATTGCCACCATCCTCATCCTCTTCAGTCTGCTGCTGCTGCTGCTGCTCCAACCTTTGCTGCTCAGCCCTCTCTGCCTCCCTCTGCTGCCTCTCCCGTTGTCTCTGCCTCTGCTGCTGTGCTCGCAGTCGTGCCTCTGTATCACCCTGCCGGCGGTAGCGTGTCACTGCAGGCCGTGGGATAGGCTGCTGTGTATGTTGCTGCTCCAGATCTCCCTCTTCGGGTGTCCTGCGGGAAGTGCGTGAGCGGCCAGACCCCTCAGAGCCCTCGTATCTGCGGTAGCGCTGGGACCCAGGCTGCCCCTGGGCATTTTCTCCACCTTGGCCATTGTGGTGGTTGCGGGAGCGGCCAGAGTTGTCATGGCGTCTGCGGTGGGAGGGAGGCTGCTGGCCTTCAGGGCCTCGCCGCTCCAGGTCTGCTTCAGCCACCTCACTGAGCTCCTGGCCCAGTGTCGCCTCCTGGTGGCTCATGGCTGGAAAAGGAGGTCTTCTACAAACTCAGCATCATCTCCACCAGGCCAGGCTCCAATCAGCTCAAGAGAAATCTGCAAAACAAGAGGAAGTAGTTAAAGGTCATACATCACACTACATACCTGGAACACCTAATAAAATCCGACCCTTTAATTTTATAATAATATGTTGAATCCCAAACGAGGATGGTAAGGTTTGGTATGTCCATGAACTCTACACATGAAGTTCTGGAAATCACTTGAATTCAAGCATAGTGTATTCAACTGCTTGGCATATCCCATAAACTAGGACAGTAATCTTCATTGGCATGCCCTCTGCATGACATCCTCACTGATTGGCTGAAGCAATACACATTGGAAAGACCCAGACTGACTGGAGATAAGGCAGTCACATGAATTAGTGAAATCACATTTAACTCACTGCAAAGCTGTCTGCCCCATTTTAACTACATTCATCCACACATAGTATCTAGAGAAGAAAACAACTAAAGGGAGTATTACACTGTGCTGACTGAAGCAGGCACTGTTTGTGTTTAATACAGAAATTATGGTCTAGTTCTGTATACACACAGCTCACATCTTCATTCAGCACATGGTGTCCTAATAGAACATACTGTCTGTGTGTATTTAGATCATTACACAAACAAGAGAGTGAGTTTCTTCCAGCAGCCACACATCTTCAAATACAAAATATGCAGAAAACAATCTGGATGAATCATCTTAATGAATATATTTTTCCTGATGAGCTGTCTTGTTGTCACAGATAGAGCATTATGGTCATGTCAGTGATGAGTCATAATATTGTTATCTTACACTACATAAGTGTAAGTGACTGTGAATGAGTGACTCACAAAGGAAGCACCAATGCAGATCTAAACTGCAGCCAAATTTTAACAGAAAATGACAGAAGTGCTTTATAAAGCAGCTAATCCTGATACAGTGTGTACATATACATGTAGATATATCCCAGAGGCAACACCTCCTCTTATTAGTCACAGGAACGAAAACAAACCACCCAGTGTGTGTGCGCACACACACACACACAAACAAGATATTCTGAGAAGTCCGGTTGCCACGGTGATATGCGCCACCGGTAAGCTGCTACCGACTGGTGTGTTCACACACTGTGGAAAATCCATGAACGCAGACATGAATCTGAATAATCTTGAACAATAACATTACTTTGATAAAACAAACCAAATTCAATCTCAGCATTAGGACTGCTATTGATTTTGCACATCTAAAATTACAGGATACACATCTTGGCCCTGACCACCACTTTCAGAACACATTTCAACAAACACCCGAATACTGCATGCCTGTATTGGTTTATTGGTGTTATATGGTACTAACTAGGGCTGTGCCAGATCGTATTGTTCGTGATATCGTCACAATTATTAAAACGATTTAAAAAATCAAATACTGTGATAACACTTATATTCTGACTTGTTTATGTAATGGCTGAATTATGTTGAAATAGTGTGTTCCTGAAATTATTAAAAGCATTTATCAGTGTTTTATCATATCGCCAACAATATCGTTATCGCCCAAATACTCTGAAATACAGTGAAATTATAACTCCCACCCTAATAACTGTCCATTTAATTCCTACCTGGAATCACTGGGCGCAAGGCAGGAACACACCCTGGAGGGGGTGCATTCACAGGGTGACATTCACACACACTCTCACAACTATGTACACTATTGAGTCGCCAATCCACGTACCAACATGTGTTTTTGGACCATGAGAGGGAACCCACTGTGACACTACCTGTTGTGCCACCGTGCCGCCTGGGTGCAGCATTATTAGGTTTATTATCTGTAATGTGCACTATGTAAGGAGTGACAGGCAAATATAGCTGTTTATAAATGTTACAGTTCTTTAAATTTAATGTCTAAATGGGGATTATAAGTGTTAAAAAGGCAATAAAATCATTTAAATATCTCATCATTTGTTTGAATTGTGTCTTTAAGTAATAAATTAATACCAAATATCGCACCTTCTATACACAGTCACCTGCAACACATGGATAATAATATTAATAATAATAATATAATATAATCTGACAAGTAACCAAAGAGTATGACAGTTCTTTGGTATTTCATTTTTATTTCAAATACATAATATTTTCAAATACATAAAATTTAAGAAAATCTGCACACAATGTGATTAACATCTGCCACACTTTGAAAAGTCTGTCCAAAATACATTTATTTATTCAGGACACTATACTTTATTTAATGTAGTGCACTGGGGCATTACAATTGTCTGCTCTCAAGCTTTTACTTCCTTTCAAACTTTTCTGATCTATGAATATGCATATCACGCTGCATATTTTCAGCACAGAAACAACACAGAAATCTTTGTACACTGCATATTTCAAGGAGGGGGAGAGGGAGAGGGAGAAAGCTAGAGAGAGAGAGAGGGAGAGAGAGAGAGAGAGACCCCACAAATCAGGTGCAGTAGATAAAGTCTATCTTTAGCATGAATAGAGATGAAGGTCACAGATAAAGGCAAGGCTAACAGGTAAAAACTGACAAACCAATAAATAACTGATCTTACTAAAACACAGATGTACCTTTCTGGCCCCAACCCTCCGTCTGGCTTGTTTCTCTCTCTCTCTCTCTCCCTCTCAGGCCTGCATATTAATTGAGAGGGGAGAAAAGCAGGTAGTATCATGCTATGACCTTCTCTTTCCTCATCATGCTTGGTGCTACAGGAACACACATTCAAATGGTCAGCTCTGAAGGACAAAGCAGATGCTGCCAACTGCCTTGCTCCCGGCTGAGAGCAGGCAAGGGCTAAAGGACATGACATGATTCAGGCTCTCTTAGAACTTAATGCAAGTATGCAATGTATACAGTGTTTATGTGTATACAACTGATATATGAGTACTTGTTTAATTGTGTGGTGATTGTGTTGTTTTAGATTTTGATATTCTATTATTAACCCTTACAGGTATAGGGCTAGGCAAATTAGCTAACATCCATGTTTATATATGTAAATATATATAAAAAACAAATCCCTGTTGCATACATTGTAAAGTTTAGTAGTTATTTGGAAGACTGAGAAGCATTGCTTTTTTTTGGGAAAGAGGCGCTTCGAGGTATCCAGATCTGCAAGGTTAGCTATGTTTTTGAACAAGGTAACTTTCACACTCACACAAACCCAAAGCTGGGAGGAGTTATGGAGGTACTGCAACATTAACAGATAAACAGGGTTTGACAACTACTCTGCTACTCCAATAAAGTTCTAAGAAGCCACTGCACAAATACCAACCCATCATATTATAGATTACGTAGAAGAATGCTTTAACATGTTCCGACCAAAAAGAATTTGACTGATGGAACACATAAAATGTTCACTTGTGGAAACTAATGTAAATCAAGCTTCTTCAAGTTTCATTAATGCAATTTGTTGACTACACTCTACAAGTACCTACACAGGAAAATTTAGCTGTTGCACAAACTCAAACAACAAAAACTATTAATATATATTTTTAAATACATGACGCTTGGCAATAAATAACCATATACTGCACACTCTTTACATACTGTTTACATCTGCAAAATTACATCCAGTGCAAGTGCCCAATGACTAAATGGAAAGAGCTGCAGGGACATCATTATCATATAGAAAAGGTCATCAACCATGCTTTAGGATACCTACAGGCCAGTTGAGTTCAGCTGCATGTATAATCCAACTAACCTCATTTGTCTAATTATTGCTTTCAGGTGTCCTTGTGTTGGAGAAAGAGGTGTGATTACAATTGGAGTTAAAACCTAAAGGAAGGTAGTCAAATCTACTTAGGAGCATCAGTGTATAACCTCTGTCAAGGTAAAATGTAACAGATAAATGGTCCCTTTTGGTCCATGTGATACAGATTTTTAAAACCAGTAATCTTATCATATGAATTATTAAAAGATTTGTGTATTTTAATATAATCTTACATAATCATCAACCACTAAAAATACATTTTATTTTACCCCAACATTTCAACATTGTGATATAGTGTGTTAGTGGACAGTTTTCCTAGGTATAATAATTAGTATTTTGGTGAAGATCCCAAGTGAAAACTGAACCAGCTCCGAATCAGAAGGGAACTGTTGTGCTGTTTTCCAGAGAACGCGTTCATCTGTAACTTAAACACACAAATACAGCCACCAGCACTGTGCTGTCAGCCAGTCCCTTCTGATTAAGCATGGTTGCAGTCTCTCTCTATAATCGCTGGCACACACATGAACCCATACATAAAGATAAACACACTCATTCACATGCAACAGACAGATGCTTACTTCTACATTCATGCGTATAAGAAAAACGAAACACAACGATGAAAAGAAAAAAAAAAGAAGTGCATGGGCTTTGACAGTGTGGCGAGTTTGATTGAATCATTCCTTTAACAGGATTACCACTGGTGGATTTAAACGGCTAACAGCAGCTGATGTAAAATAGGCCCTCAAAAAATAGGGGGTGGGTGAGGCCTTATGTCTACAATGCACACTGAAACACTGGAGTAGTGTGTCTGGCTGGGTAGAGGCACTCACATCTAAACTGCTAAGTGAGGCCACTTTACTAATCAAGCTCCAAGACACTTATTTGAAACACTGTTTTATTTTAACAGAGCCTTATGATGAAGTAGATGACATCTTTATAAATGAAGCGTTTATCATGTCAAACTCCAAAGAAAACAATGTAGTAACTTAAAACAAAAACTACATAGATGACCTACTTTATTAATTTCTCATATCATCAGACAAGAGTCATGCACTTGAGTACCACGGTATATTTAGATATAATTATTACATTATGTTTTTCAGGTTTACATAAATAAAAAAAATAATAAATAAAATAGAATATAAATAGGAAAAAAGTAGTATACAGTTTTGTTAAACATACTACTAAAAATGCCCACACTTGAATATTCTATGCTCATTGTCCATTTTATCAGCTCCACTTACCATACAGGTGCACTTTGTAGTTCTACAGTTCCACACTGTAGTCTATCTGATGCCCTGCATATTCTGCCCTTTAGTTTGCGGATCGTTCTCAGCACTGCAGTGACACTGACGTACTGGTGGTGTGTTAGTGTGTGTTGTGCTGGTGTGAGTGGATCAGGCACAGCAATGCTGATGGAATTTTTAAACTGTTTGTCCATTTACTGAAATTAAATTATTAGAAATGCTTTCCTAGGTGGTCCAACATGTATATGCAATGTTAGGGATGGTAGTTCATCAGTTGCTTCACAATTTGTGTTGTTTATCCTCTAGTCCTTCATCAGTGGACAAAAAGACCCCACCAACAAGGTGCTTTTGGCTGGAAATATTTGGTTGGTGGTCTGCTCACCGTCCAGAAGTGACAATGAGCAACATGGTTCTTTATGGAACAGAAAGTGTTTCATCGATGGCATCGCTCAAACAACCTTTATTTTTATGAGTGCACTCTTAAAATACCAGAACCACACAAACTAATACAGCACTATTGTAGTCCTGTGGGGGTCATGACCATTGAAAAAGAGTGTGCAAGGAAAACCTTCTTTAAAGGAAAGCTACTAGAGTAGGTATACCCGTTCCTTTTTTTATCTAAACCAGGGCTGCTCATTCCTGGTCCTGGAGATTTCAGATCCAACAGACCATGCTGTAGTATTCAAATGTCCCTGAAGGTTGTTACCTGGATTAGGTGCGTTTGATTAAAGTTGGAGCTAAACTCTGCAGCGTGGTATCTCCAGGAACAGGATTGGGCAGTCCTTTTTTTTATGTGTACATCATACATTCGTATGTAGGTCAAATGAAAAGTCAAACCAATTTTAACCCCGTCTTTTTAACTCCATAAAATTTTAAGCTGAAGAGGTTCTTGTGAATTTCATCCAATGTCTTGGGGAAATTTAAAAGAAGCTCTTAAGTAAGATATATTAGAATACCATGACCAATAAAGCCAATCAATGGTATGGATCTTCCATCCCTGTACCCATTCAGAGTTGCTCACATCTGCTTTCGGCAAATCAAATTGGACCTGCAATTTACCGTGACTGGATAAGCCAATAAAAACCCTCCAATATAGAACTAATTACATTCGTCTGAATAATGAGGAACACTATGACAATTACACTGAAGGTCAAGGACATTATGTCTGAGGCTACACACTTCTGCATAATTTCAACAGCGCTGCAGCATTCCTGACTGTGTTGAATTTCTGGGTATTACAATTCATACAAAAACTGAAGTCTCAGAAACTGTTTTGTAGTATGTGTAAGTTGGCATTTTAAAACACCTTGCATGTAAGGCTTCTTCTGAGCTCACAGGAATAAATCAAACAGAATAAGGAACAATGAAGCTTATAAGTAAAAAGTCAGGTTAATTTTGCACCTCATATGCAAAAATGGAAAGCAGTGCTTCAAGGCCACGCTCATACCTTTCATGATTAACTTTGTCTCTTTCGCCCTGAATACTGCCCTCAGGATATATACATTTCACTTCTGTTATTTCTTACAAGTAGTAGCTATTAAATGCCTACAGGCCAATTCTGTTCTCCCTAAGATTTGTTGTAGTACAATTCTTTGGGGATACAGATGCTGAATGCTAATCTCAGCTGTTACTCAGTGCAGCACATTGAAGTAAAAATATACTACTTCTTATAAGAACATATACAGATTAGAGAAATTCCTTGAGTATTCATGGTATTCAAGCAATTTTGAAATGTCAAAATGCAGTTCCTATTACTTATTTATTACAAATATACCACGTACAGAAATAACCTGATCCTAGATTAGTAATAATTATGGTTGTGTGCAAGTTGGTCTAAATGTGCCTTTGAACAATCTGTGCCTTAAATGACAAGCTGTGTCTGGAATCACATTTAACATCAACAAAAGGTTTACAGCAGCTAAACATTTTAAATTTTAAATTGATGCAAATGCTTTTGTTAGCTTTAGGTAATGGGTTATACAAACTGTTTTTCCTGAAAAGTTGGGACATTTTGTAAAATGCAATAAAACCCAGAAACTCAGATTTCATTCTGTTTAGGTCTACACTGTTGTTGCATGACACCTCAGACAGCATGACATGAGAAACTGTCATACTACAGCCAAGTGTGTTTGGAAGCACTCTGGAAATCTAAACAGATGAGATCCTATTTTACTTTCCCATGTAAAAAGCACACTAATGTGTACATCATTTTCATTTCACTTCCTCTAACAGGCTAAAAACCTTTCTTACATGCTGCTACCAATGTATTCTACATTCTCACACCTCTGGAATGAAAGTTTAAAATTAGAAAATAAATCGTTTGCAACATTGGAAAAAATAGAATTGAGAACTATAACATCTTACAGTTCTTAAAGTAATAGAGAGAAAAAGGCTCATGTAGACCTAACTCACAGCTCAACAGACATAAACACACAAATCATACAACAACCTGGGAGATTTAAATCGTTTTACTGTTTCTTTCAAAACCTATATTCTCATTTAGATGTTATATTTAAAGAAATATAAATGAGGAACGCTGCCTCATTTATTCGTGTCATGCCATGTTTATTCTTGTAAGTCAGTACAGAGGAGCAGGGGCTCTGTCCCATATTGTTTCATACTCCCTAGATAGTGAACTTCACAAATTATAAACCCAAGATGACTACTACAACACCAAGTACAATAAACGTTAGACAGGGAAATAAAACTTCTAGCTGGATACAAATGGTTATGTTATCCGACATACAACACACTACTTTGGGTGCAGAGACCTACATGGTGCACAACATAGTGTGGTGGGAGATATCTGAGGTTCAGCGTCACGTTTTCAGACAAGGAGAACTATTTGTTAAACTATCTGCCAAACCAGAGTACAAATGTAGCTAAAATAAGGCATAATTTAATTGGTTAAACATCTGAGGTCAGGGTCAGCCTGATCTGACTCTTTACCTCATAAACAGAGCGAAAATAATTAGAATTGATTACATGGCTTTTGCTTGTAATCTCTTATACGCTAAAACAAAACATGAGTGAAATAACCAGATTTCTGGAGCGTATGTATTTCCTTTGCATTTTATAAACCTTCACTCAGTTAAAACTTGGTGACACAGCAGCTGATGCAGTAGAGAATGCCCCTCTGTTCACAGCATGCTCCAACCCTGCAGATCCCAGATCTGTGGACTAAGTTGACTCCTGCTGTATCAGATGGCAACAACAGAGGATATGACTCAAATCCTGCAAGAATCTAGTAAAAGAGATTAAGGGAATACAACACAGGCACTCTGTCCTCTGTCAGCTTGTGCCTTCTTTTTTTTAAGTGTACACCATTAAATGCAGGCTTAAGGAGTCAGATTTTTACGAGAAGAAAAAAAAAATACGCATGTCATGTGTTGAAAACAAACATGTATATTAACTGTGTCTTTCACCGAGCCATAAACTGAAGGTCTACAATGCTTCTTCCTCTTCCAGCGTCGGAATTTTGTGAACCTCAGTAAGAATGAGAACATTGATACAGTGCTGCACGTCTTCACTTCTTGAGTTCTTAATTAAGTGTGAATCTGAGATTTTGACTTAAACAAACACTTGGTAAGGTTTGATGAATTTGCTCCAGGGCTTCCCCAAAAGGGGGAGGGTGTAGTATTCATATATATGCACACTAGTGTGGCACGGTATACCAATACTAGAAAAGTATCTCAATACTTTGTCATTAAAAACAATACCATACCCCATATAATGAGTACTGGTACCTTCGAGTTATTTAAAAACAAAAAAACCTGACTAGCACCAGTGACTTGAAACTTTAGCTAATTTTTATGGAAGAATCGCCGGTTGCGCAACTCGTTAGAACACCAGGAGTGACCATTAGCGTGAGAGACAGCTCTGCTACAGAGACACAGCTCCATCGAGCAGTGCAGTTGGTCCACATGTCAGCTTACACAGATCATAATGAGCTGCGAATGTGCAAAATGTGCTGCCAAAGACACCTTTGATTCCTTTTATGTTGAATTAAATCATTCTTCTGAACTCCTGAACTGAGATCACATAATAGATTGAGGCATTCAGCTTTATTCAAATAGTAAACACATCTTACGAATGTATGACACAGGGCCAATATGGCATGCATTTGGGGCCAAAATTTTCTTAATTGTAACACCTGGACACGTAAAAATATTATGTGTCCAGATGTAAAATATGTACGTGTACAGACGGCAAAATATGACGAGTTAACGCCTCTTCACACCTTATAGCCAATCAGTGAACTCTAATATGAATATATCCGCATGGGAATAAGGGACATTGACAAAAGCTGTCAATGTGCAACGTTTGGCTTCTCATATTCATGAGACACTTACACATGTTACAACATATTGCCTACTAAATATGACACACATGTAAACATAGCATTACGTTATTTGCACGTGAGAGCACGCACTTCATACTCACTGTGCTCTTAACTAAAACGTAGGCTCATGTGACCATGATGTAGTCTGTTTACTTGTTCGATAAAATGGCTCTTTTTGGAAATTTTCTTTTGAATTGCAGAAGAGTATTTGCGGACTGCACAAGCCTGGCCAATTCCAGACATGCTCCTGTAGATGTGGATCTGAGTACAGAGCCATAAAATTGGATTTCTGTTTCATGTACATGGATAAAATTGTTGGGACCTTTCCGTTAAAGAAATAAAAACTCACAACGGTCAGTGAAATAATTATATATTACCACCATCATCACTGCTTTCATGATCTACTATTACTACTATGATTATGTTAAGTTACGGTTGTGTGTAAAGCAATAAACTCTTGAATATGGCAATAAAAATATAACTAAATATTATTATTATTATTATTTTCTTTCTGACATTTCAAAAGTCTCAATATTTGAATGGTTCACAGAGCTCGCTGGTAGGTACAAAGACATGTCACAGGTTGTCAGCATATATAACTGTATCATTTGAAGAATACTGCAAAAGAAACAATAACTGTTGCTGTAGTTGTGGAAGATTATATGTGCATACAGGCACTGTAATACACACATGACCATGGCAGTGTGAGAACCAGATAGTTTGCATGCTTATTTTAACTATGGTACAGGAAGAAAACTTCATGTCTAAATTATTATGGCTGCTTGTTATTGACCGAAATAACAATTATCGGTCTGGATCACTTTTAGAGTGTTTATAGATTTATTAGCATTACATTTAATATATGTGTATAAATACCGATTTTGCTTAATTTTTGTTTTATATTTTATTCAATGTGTAAGTAAATATCGCCATGACTGGCAGAATGTTGCAACTTTACTGAAAAGGCAAATATGTTGTACAATTACGTTTGCACACAAACAAATAAAAAAAACTAGAGATGGAATGATCAACGTTTCTGAGGCCGATTCCGATCCCTGATCACATTTCAGCACGATTGGCCGATAGCCGATACCGATCGAGGGTGGGGCTATATGCCATGGCAGGGCAACATGCAATTTTTAGCAAGCAAGACACGAAACTTGGTCTAAAATTGTTTATTACCATTTTTAACGAACTCATGTGAAACAGCATAATACAGAAAATTAGCAATAAATACAAAAATAAATACAAACAATGATTACTTTTAGACCATTCACTAATTAAAAAACAAAATGTAATTAAATGCAGTCAAAACTGCAGTCATTAGACTCTAGGTTATTTTAAATGAAAAACTGCAACCGTTAGTTTTGATTTATATTTATTTTTACAATTGTTTTAAAACAAACTTGAATTGTACACCAAAAAAATACAATACTGCAATTATTAAATTTAGACCATTAATTATTTTAACACGAAAAAACAGTATATTACATAAATACAGTCAAAATTGCAGGTATTAAACTCAGAACCTGGATTATTATAAAAACGAAAAATTGCAACCATTAAATGTAGATATTGAATTATTGTTATACAATAAATTTTTAAAAAATGTCTGCCTAGCGTCACTGAAATTGTGCAGTTAGGTCTTGTATGAATTATAGATTAAATAAAACAGCAGGTATAAAATATGGAAAGTTTGAAATTAAACAACCGGGCCTGTTTTAAAGGGAAAAAGGCCCATCTGCCGAACTACTGCTTCTTAATGTTGAGTTTTAAAGGCATATTTCTTTTCACAAAGAGTAACATTTCAGCTTTCTGGGATGACCGTCTGTTCCTCTTTTCAGTGAGTATATTTGAAGTGACGCTAAACAATCTTTCACTGTCCACACTTGTGCAAGGCGCAGCGAGATAGGCTCGAGCAACTTCGGCAAGAGCGGGAAAACCGGCCTTATTGCTTTTCCAATACGCTAGTGCTTGCGCGCTCCGTGGGATGGTGGGCTCCGAAAAATAGCAGCGCACTTGGGATGTGATTGGACTGTTGCTCTCCTGGACCTCCATGCTTTCCTCCAGTATTTCACTGTACATGGCAGACAAGGAATCTATTCGTGATTTTTATGTTGGCTTGGCTGTGTTCATCTGACTTGGTCCTGGCATTTCTTCACCGGAACACGGCTCCCGTTTTGTTTGCGCAAAACCCTTAGGTGGGATATTAAGTACCGTATCAGATTAGTAGTGTTAAATGACTTTGTTTTGGTTCCCCCACGAGACACCTTGGTTTTACAAATTTTACAAAACGCCCTGGATGAGTCTGTGTCACATAAGGTAAAAAACTGCCAGACTGACGACATGTTTTCTAACAGTTCAGATAGGAATTGCAGGGACTTTACCGGGGAGGTTTTAAGGAGGCTCCTCCTGGATGAAACGCTAGCTCGGGATTGGCTAAATTTGAGAAATATCAGCCGATCGCGATCTCATATTTTGATTAAAAATCGGCCGATACCGATACATAGCCGATCGATCCTTCCATCTCTAAAAAAAAAAACCTCTTAGAAGTAAAAGTTATATCGTCTATAAACAAAGAAAATACCTCTGCAGACACAAAAACATGCTGCCTGTACACGTAAAAAAATACGTCTCAATACATCAACACGCACATATTTTACGTCTTGACACGCATTAGAATTAAGACGATTTTGGCCCCAAATACATGACATAGGTCTAAGGTGTGATTGGACCCAGAAATGGTGAAATGTCAGGTTACGTCACACTTAACAAGCTTATAACAGTGATTTTGCCGACCGCTCTCAGCTTGTAAAGAAAGTACATTACTTTTCCTAATGTTTTAGGTTTTTGCCATGGTATCGTTTCAGTATCGATATTGAGATGTTTAGACAGATATCGTATCGAAAGTCATAATTTTGGTATCGTGACAACGCTAACACACACACAAACACACAGAGATCTGAAGAGAGGGAGAACTTAGGAGAGAGACATCTGTTGCTATGGCACTCTTTACGATGGCAACACAAGCTGAGGAGGTATAAACAACATTATCTAAGCAGCTGCTGTCCTCTAAAGCCCTGAGAGAGTGCGAGAGAGAGAAAAAGAGAGAGAGAGTGTGAGAGAGAGACTGACCACAGAGGCAACTTCAGTCATTAGTGATTAGGCACCAAGCCTTGATACAGTTCACACAGGCTAAATACTTTGAACAGATTTCAGTGCACCAGGGCTGCCCCTAGGAAAGACTGTCTGCAAGAGATTATTTCAGCAGAAGGGAAGTTACCCTTGTGGTCATGCTCCCACTCTCTCACACACACACTCACACACCATGAATATCAATCTCAAAACCCTTTGGACTCCATCTGTCTACTGTTAAAGCACAGATTCGTTTGGGTTTATGCATATGGTGTTAGAGATGTGTGTGATGAGGCAGAGAGAGCAAGTGAGAAAACGAAAGAACAGTAGGCCGAAATACAGAAAGAAGGAAGGAGTGTTATAAAAGGGGTGACATACTTGGGGTGAGGGTTGGTGTGGCACACTCGACCACTCCTTCAGCACTCAATTACTCCCTCAGCTTCCCTCTCTTGCTCTCTCTCTCTGACACTATCTATGTGACGAGCTTCTCATTAAAGAACCAGCTGCCAGCTCACCTCACACTTATTCACATCCACTTAACACCAAAGTATTCAGTAGTTTAATTCGGGATTCTGCAAAGTCTGTTGTCTGTTATGACATTACACAAAATGTGCCATTTAAACCTCAATGTTTAAGTACAAAGGCAGACACAAACAAGTTATCTGACTTATCCATGCTCCGTCAGCCTGCTTAATTTCAGTTAGCTACAATAGTATGGTGCAGCTTTATGCCATATCATTTTAAACTGAAAACCCAAACATCTGAAATGAAAAAGATTAAACCTCCCAAGTGTTGTGTACACCACAAGTGATAAAATCACTCAGTGTTGACCATGAGGTAGGTGATGTGTCGCTGGTGGGCGTATCCGGCAACACGCAGGCAGGCAGCACTGGACTGAATAGTGATACTTGAACTTTAAACAGGTCAGGACGGAGTAATTATGGGTCTCTCTTTTGTTTTGAGAAAGGAACAAATCTTCAGTAGGAACCAAAGTGAGTGGAGCAGTTCCAAGAGAACGTGGTTGGTAGTCACTGCCGTGCCTCACTTCTCATTTGCATAGAGTTGAGTGGAGCTAGGTACATTGAATTCACCAAATTCGCCCACTTTGCTTCGCTCAACTACAGTCACTGACTCTGATAATGAAAGACTCCCAGTCGCTGTGTAGCTTTTGATGCTTTCGATGTGCACACAAAAGGAACTGCTGTATTAAATGTAATCAATACTGCTCAACACTAAAGCAAGTGCTTAGCTTTATCAAGACACAAGTTTTACTATCAGTGAGCTTTAGTTCAGTACCTAGCATTCGAGTCCGGACTCTATAGTAAAACCTTCCTTTTCCAAGGTAAAACAGGTAGAGAGGCATTGCTCCACACTACACACAAAAACAAAATAACTGAATCACAGACTTTCACTAGAACAGACCAGACATGGGCACAATCCCTGAAGCATAACTCTCCCCATAGTGCATCTTTACTAATTAATGACACTCCAGGCAGCCATGAAGTGGAATCTAAAGCATTTTCAAGTTTCCGAGTCTGCAGCTGGGCACAGAGCTCTCTCAAACAACAGCAGCAGGCTAACAGCAGTCAGCAGTAACTACATTTAAAACAATGCTCATGTCTTACTGTCAGAGCATTAACTACAACTGTAAAATGTGGCATTGACATACAATGGACTTACAATTGCTAGCAAGGAAGGGTACAGCATATTTTCATATGGTGCTTTGATGTTACAGGATTTATGTACAGAGAATTCATGGCTTTTGCTTGTAGTCCCTTACACACTAAACCAAAACATAAGCGAAATTAACCAGATTCCTGGAGCGTATATACATGTTTCTGACTATTGCTGTAAAATCTGTCACACATTGGATGATTTATGTGGAATTGCAAAAAACATCACCTCAATTTGTTGGTTTGATTGATGAATCATTTTTTATAGCATAATTGTTTCATAGTGTCAATATCATATACATCCATAAAATTATTAAACATTAAAAACACATCCAATGATCCATATTTCTTCAAAATGCCAAAATGTACAGTCCATCTCCAGTGTTCAGACACTGGTATATGGCTTAGAGGGAAACTAAACATACACACACACACACACACACACACACACACACACACAGCCATTCTCCAAGGCTACTGTCAGTATATGGGGCAGAGGTTCCCAGGCGCCTGTCCTTGGCTGACAGTGCCATTTATATGTGCCATGTGAAAGCCTGCTCTAGGCATTTTTTTCATTCACCAGCTAAGAGCACTGCCACCCCAGGGTGAGGGTGTGCCTGTGTGAGCATGCGTGCCTGTGTATGAGTGATGGATGCATTCATGTTTTCCTTCACTGAGCATTTATGTCCAAGTCTGCGCAGTCCAGCATCTTCACTGTAGGGATGACAACATCGTACATTGTTTCATACACAGGATATGTCATATATTGTACATACTGGAACACTGACAGAAAACAGTGCAGATAAAATGAGAGGTGTGGGGGAACCTAGTGCCAAACACATACATATGTGAACTAGAAGAACCTATTCCCAAACTTACTAAACAAATCTTTTCAGTTTTCAATCTGCTAAAAATGATTTTCACTTCTTGCTTTTGCCCATTCTGTCTTGGCTTTGAGAGAAACTTGGCTGTTCTTCAGCTTCCTGATTTGCTGCATTACTAATGAACAACAGTTTGTGGTGTACAATCTCCTCATGACACAGTGCTACCAAAGCCAAAATGTAACAAAATGCACAAGCAAATATTGTTTATAGTTTTTATAGAACCTAAACCACATCAGGCCAGTCAACAACATAAGACAATATCATGAACCAAATATAACCTGTGAGCTGAGTATATCTATAGATCCCAAAAACAACAAAGAAGATAGTCAGTCAATGACAGAACCCTAAGTAAAATCCTGAGGTAAAATGGTTTCCATGAAGCTGTGGATGCCAAGATATTCTAACTATAAGAACACCTCACTGACAAATAGCTTTTGTGAGGTTACCATACACATGTGTATTCGACCTGTATAAATCAGTTATAGTCTACTGGGGAGAAAAGAGTAGACCATAGCTCAAAATTTCAGAAAATGCTTTGGTTATCATTTTATGGCCCTTTATCTCCATTTAAAATAACAAGATCTGACAGCCAACTGATGCTCTTAGGAGCATACTGAGACATTTCTGCATGCATACTGCAATATCTTGTTTTTGTTTTTGAAAAAAAACAGCTGAAGTGGAGAGTAGATCGACCTGATTACTGAGCGCCTGTCTGGACATTGTCCACTGCTGTCATTCATCCCATGACTACAAAGAATAAACAAATATGACTAATTGTTGAGTAACACAAAAACAGAATAAAATAAAAGAATTTTAAAAAACTGCAAAACCTTAGTATGTTGACATAAAAACTCTCCTGTCTCTACTCTACTGAAAAACAGTTGTTGATAATAAATTATTATATAAAATAACAATTAATTTAGAACAATTATTGTGTAATTTACATAATTTGGAACCAACACAAGATAATGATAAACGTGGGTATTATGTGAAACCTTCAGCAAAGTTTAAATAAAAAACACACAAGAGAAATATCCACAAATAACACAAATGATAATTCTCTCCTGAAAAATGACCAGCACTGCTCTCCTCTCGATGTAGAATGGTCCTAAAAATGGATAATTCTAATGTCAGAATTACCCTGACCAATCACAAGGCTACACTAGCAACGCCTCCTCTGTGAGTTGAAGAAACTGGTGAGCTAAAGCAGCTATCCAGCTATTCGCCAAGCTATGGGGAGGGAGGGAAAGACATAAATAGAGCAAACACAGAACTCAAAACAATACAGAAGGAGCATGAATGGATTAGGTCTGAGTACAACAGGAATAGCATCAACACTCCCTCTGTGTGTATAACAGAGTAGCATTGGATATAGCAGTGACACTAGACCGGCGTGTACAGCAGAGTTACAGCAGGGAAGAAAGACCCACTTGGTAGGCAGTACAGCAGAGATAGCGGCCACACTGGGCCGGTGTGTACAGCAAACTAGCAAAGGGGGTAATAGCCACACTCCAGTGGCGGATGCTGGTCTGCTCAATTTCGGCCTACATCATACAATGTGTCGGTTTATTTATATGTAAATTCTACCCACCGTTCCTTTTAAAGAAAATGATCTGTGACCCTGTTGTGCTAACTTCCAGGGACTTGACTAATGTCCTCTCAATGGCCAGCAGAGCTAGGCTGCTTAAACGGCCTTGGCCCATGTGAAGTGTGTCCGCCTGTGAGTGCTTTGTGACGGTGGAGGGGCTCAGCAGCACCTGCTGGACAGAAACTGCGATAGAAGTCAGTCTCCAAACACAAGCAGCTACAAAAAACTCCACCAGAAATAGAAGCTTGATTTGTCGCAAGTCGTTTTTAACAAAGAAAATGCCGCTAAGAGGATTAAGAAAGTCTCCGGTTCAACTCAAAACAGAATGAAAATGTAATGCTCCAACGGATCTTTACACCAAAGGATCGCTGATTAGCTCATTTCGCTGTCAATCAAAAAGGGATTCAGCCTCAGACAGATCATCCAATCATCATGCAGAAGCTGAGCATCTGGGCCAGCCGAGGCCAGCCCACTGCCCCATAGACCCCCAGAGACGCTTAGTGTCCGATGGGCGGGACAAAGCCCAGCATTTGTCCAATGACTCGTGTCGTTTCGCTGCACTTTGCTGCTTCGCTATTGAACTCTGTGGACGCTTTAAAGCACTGTGGGAATGATTGAGAGGAAAGCCGCGTCTTTACCAGTGATAAGAAGCTGATTCTGAACAAAAGTTGAGCGCGTTGTAGTGCATATTTATTCAATGACATGTACACACAAAAGTATATATTTGATCACTTATTTTTGACATTTTAGGGGAAGCTGAGCTTCCCTTGCAGTCTCTGCCACACTCGGTCGGCAGTACAGCAGAGTAGCGGCGGTGAGCACCAATTTGGAGACACTCTAGAAGGTGTCCCATTTGTATAATTATGTTAACAAAATAATCAGAAAAAACCACACTAAGGACACAAAAATAAACGTCCGTAGGTTCATACACGAAAGTGTATATAATGCCAATTCTGTGCCGTTTTATTGTATACTTTGTGTAAAATGACAACCGCATTTCAGAGTAAAACCCAGCGACTGCTGTCTTGAGGCTGTGTGTTTCTATGGTAACATAAACAGCATTCTGTTCTCCAGTGATAGAGACCTGTCAGTCACGAAAGTCATTAGTATTGGACCATGCCCACATTGTTCTCAGAGAGCTCTGAGGAGTGTATTTTGGTCATACTTGAGGAGAGATTGATCATATTTATATTTTGTGTTTTTTTATTTAAACTTTGCTGACACTTTGCTATAATTCGGAACACTCAAATTCCGAATTATACAAAAAAAAAAAATCGAGCCAGGGGTTTTAATGCTTCAACTCATTCTGTTATTATCAAGAAGTACAGGTATGAGCCTAGCAGTTAATCTAGTGCATTAAGTGACAGGGAGCCAGGGAGACAGAGAGGGAGATATGGAGATAGACCGAGCTGGTGGAGTCTGTTTATAATTGCTCCCACTGGAGCTACAAGTGGGAAGGAGTGACCTTTATGCAGAATTAAATATATAGCACATGCATAGCTATTCTTTCATATGCCATATATTCCTATTCAAAATACTTGGTCCACAGATGTATACTGCACATTGAGCAATATATTAAATTGTACAATTAGAAACTTGAATCTATCTTTGTGAGCCGTAAGAGAAATCTCCAAGAGCTCTATGATAAGGTATCAATACAAGTATTACTAAATCATGTAGCTATTAGGCCTATCACCATATAGTGTTGTATTATACTTAACTTTGGATTCCATGTGAGTACTTGCAATATGTGATTTAAATGCAATCCTGTGTTTCTACTTCAAAAATCTTCAGCAGCTTTCAACTTGGAAAAACATTTTCACTTTTCAAGGTCATGTTTCCCAAGTGTTAATTAATTCATTCTTTAATGTAATGGGTGTAATATTAAAAAAACATGCTGCTTTTGGAATGTGAATGAAAAAGCAACTCAGTGAGACAAGAGCATCAAACAAGATCCTAAGAGCCCACATGGTCTTGGAGATCTCTTGTTGAGCAAGGGGAATGCAGAACAAGAACCCACGTCATATATACACTCTCCCTACAGGATTAATCCCCATCACTTTACGCAGGACTAATGTGTGCCAGAGGCAAGCCCAGCTCTCTGTTCGCAGAGAACACCACTGAGTGCCTGCTCTGGTTCCCAGACAGAGTTGCTCTCATGTGGAGCGACCTTCGAGAGCTCCAGAATTATCACAGCAGGGCCTACACACCCACATGCACACAGAAAGACCTATACATAAGTGTACCCAGACTAACACACATGCCCAAACACTAGGTCTATAGTTTCAAGTTCTTCACTACAAATGACGCAGAAAATAGCCAGAGAGTGAACATGAGCAAAAGACACAAAGGGAATCTTCATCTCCTGTGTAATACAAGGCAACACTGTTAATCTGGATGCCTTGAGGAGTGCTGAATATAAACTACATACAAATTAGCCTGTCAGAATCAGAATGCCTAAACTGTAGGATTTTGCCAATAGCAGCACTGTCCTCTCTTGTCCGTAAAGCACCCAACTCCAGGGGCACAGTGCTAATAAACTGTTGTGGGTAAAGAAAGAAAGAGAATGTGTTAGCTAATCGAGGACACCTGTCTTCCCTGCAGGTCTGTATTGTGATGCAGCTGGCTCAGTTAGCGTGATTGCTAAACTGCTAATGCTGTCAATGATACTGGCTAGGTGACACCGTCACTCACTTCTACTGAAGATACGGCTCTGAATGTCAAATCTTTGCCATGAATTTTGTAAAACATCTCTAGTATGTAAAATGTGGGGTTGGAAAATCAATATAAACATAACCTCTTCTTGTTGATTTCCCAAAGGACCTAACACATCCATATTTAATGAACAATGTTCAACAGATGACAAACTATGTAAGAAGGGGCTGCAACAATATACTTCATTTTCTGCTGTCACTCCTAAGTACAACTCATACTCCTTAAGTTTCCAAAAAGCAACAACTAAATGATACTTTAGTATTGAGAACCTGATATAATAACATTAACGTGGAGTTTCAGGGTTACAAATCATTCTAGTCTCAAACGGATCAACATTTCTGATATCAATAAAGTATTAGAAATGCTAATTAAACATGGTCAATTAAGTTCTGTGCATCTTGCAAACATTCAGTCAGCTCTGCTTTCTCATGAGTAATAAAGCTGAGAGTATTTAGGGGATTACTGTCAGAAAAACTTAATTATGACTTTGAAATATTATTTTCACCATGCTAAAGCAAAAGTGACTGCAGTATGTAATTAAGCAGCTCTCTAGCTTTAGCAATTGCGCTGCTTACATTAATTTTGCTGCAGTTAGTTCATTGCCTTATTAAGAATTCTTTTTAATTTAGTGCATACAAAAATGCAATCTCTAATTTAAGTTGAGGCCTAGTAGCTATTTATAGCGACCCTCATAATGATTTTGCCTGAGCACACAAAACATTAAAACACAACCAGCTGTAGCCACATGGCCGTCAAATAAGAAGAAGAGGTATTTTGGCTATTCCCGAAGGGTGTTTTGATTTCTCTCAATTATAACAATCACAACACCATTCTCATCACCTTCCTACTACTTTGCTTTTTAAACTCAGTATCTTCCCATATTACTGGTAGTCAGAAAGAAAATGCCTTCAATCATAACCCAGAATGCTTATACACCACCTCTCTCATAGCACTTCAAATAAAAGCTGTTTTCGTACGCTGGTTTCAGATCTGCTTCCATTTCCCAAATCCCAATTAAGGCCATTAGAAAAAAAGCACCAAAACTGGTCTCCAAGCAGCATCAAAAGGCAACCATCAGCAGGACACACTTCTCCTTTGCTTGGCCTGTCTTCTCTCCTCGTGTTTGTGTGTCAGGGTATCAGTCAATCTATTTTTATACTGGCATTTAAAATCTTATTGGCGCTAGTGTTTAACGCAAACATTTCTCCGCCTGACAATAAATGCATTTACATAAATGAAGTGAGAGTGTGCTATCCATAAGACTCAATCATAGGAGGATATGAATATCGCTGTTGTAGTATGCACTTAGAAGTGTGAGTAAACAATGCTGTGTTTGCACAAGGATATGCCTATGTGAAGCAGAAACCTGATGGACTGGATAGCTAAGTAAACAAACACTTTAAACCACTAAATATGCCAAACTCTGGTCCCAGCATAAAGAAAGTCCGTTCATAAGAGCAAATACACATTGTACAGGCTTGATGCTCCTTCAAAGTCCATACATCCTCTGTGTCTCATCTGTAGTATGGTGCCATCAACATAAATCACGTGGGTTCACAAGTATGTGAAAGAGTAAATGTGATGGTGAAAATACAGTCTAATAAGCATGGTATTAATTTACAGTCCTTGCACGGAAATGGATCGTTCTTGACCTGACTGGACACACTGATGGACCAAACCACCACAAAAACAAACAAGAATTACATATCCGTTTTAGAGTCACAAACCTGCTGACTTCCAAGGCCACACAAGACAAATAATAAATGAGAGGAAGCTGCCCAAGGCTATACAGACCTCTGATATTATTGAACTGCAGCTGTTTCTTCTCCCTGGCTTCATATCGAGGCCACCAGACCAGACACAATTTGCCACTGTGTGCTTAAAAATGAATATGGCCTGAAGCTTTTTTCTATCACAGCATTCATCAGAAGGGTACATGACATCATCATATATAGAATCACATCCTGTACTGTACTAATTTCATGTACTTACAAAAACATTGTGTTATTTTGTCATAAGTAAATGACACATACTATGTAAATGCCATGTTTAAGACATTTCAAATACATTAATAATTTGTTTAGCATTTCACTGAATTTATTTTAGTCATTCTCATTCATTTATGCTTCTGCTTTATCATATTCAGGGTTGCAGTGGGTCCTATCCAGAATCACTGGACAGAAAGCAGAAACATACCCTGGATGGGGTACATCACACACACATCTATGGACAAACCTGAAAAGCCAATCAAACAACCAATGTGTATTCACACCAATGGCACGTGATTTATTGATGTTTTTTATGTGCACTGGGTTGAAAGGAGCTGTTGCAAGATGATATAAAAAGGATTTAAAAAGAATAGGTAAATATGTACAAGTATTTTTTTATATGTTTTAGAAGTGCTGGTGTTTCTGTGTACCTTCACAGCTCATTTGTCAGCCAAAGGCAGAGTTCAAAAATTGTTTGTTTGGCTGTAAATATATATTAACCTGTCCAAGACAGAACTTCAATGGGTCAGTCACACACACAAACCCCCTTGATGTGATTTGAGCTATGAACAGAGGGATAGGCAGGTTATCTCAGCCAGTCCACATGGCTGCAGGTGGAAAAAAAAACAAGCTAGGAAGAACATTTCTCATGCTGGCCACCTTACACATCTCCCTGGAAAGTGTTGTGACAGGCAACAGGCACAACCAACAACAGCTCATTTAAAAACATTATCAGTAGTAGATAAATAATAATAATAATAATAATAATAATAATAATAAAAAATATCACACTTTTGATCCTGCCCTTCTGGATGCCATGAAAAACGTCCATCAGTGTTTGCTGTTGGTATTCAACCAGAAGCATGCGAGCTCTACCTATGCCCTGCTTTTGAGAAACCCTATGTCAGCCAGCTTCTAGACATCTAATTGTGAACTGCCATGCCACAAGAGCACAGACAAGAAATCAATGTAGGCTAGGAGAGGAAAACAAACACAAGCAGAAGATGGATTTCAGTTTTGATTTCTCAAAGGGCTCAGAAGAAGATCACAACTGATTTAGTAATTTAGTCCAAGCGACGGCTTAAAGTGAACGCAGGTATTATGCCCTCCCTGATTATGTCAGGGGATTTCATAAAGAGCTTGGGATTTAATGCCCCACCCTGTCTTGAAGGATGATGATAACAAAACTAAACTCCAAAGGATTCATGTATATTTGAGAGATGACTATGCAGGAAGATTGAATTCTATGGATGAGAAGATGCAGTCAAAGTCATATCTGCAGTGTGAAATTGATGTTCAGATTTTCCTATGACTGGAGAAACACGCTATTCGAACATGACAAAATCAACTACCGTCTCCAAGCACTTTTGAATTAGTCAGTCAGTCAAAATTTTATATTCTCCTAACCATGTGTATTTTACCAGCTGCCTGGATTCAACTGGAATAAATGATATTCACTCTATTTGCCCATTCCCTACATTGATTTATTGATCTGTGCTGTTCCCTACAGAAAATATCTGGATGGGATAACTGTTTAAAGACAATGACTATTACATTTCAACACGAATTTCAACACTGATTTAAAACTGATTTGAATGTTACCATGAAGTCTATCAACATTAATTCATTAATCATGTGGGGGATTAATTATGTGGAGGTAGGGGAGCTTGTCTTTTAAACAATATATTTTAAAAACTATAAGCATATTTTATGATTACTGGAACATGCACTAAATGTCAAAGTAGATGCCTGAAAAAACAATGTTTCTACTGAAATCAAGAGTGTCAATTTGGTGTCTCCCTTATGCTGCAGTAGATGATGGAAATCTGCTGTAAGGGCTTTACTGAGTCCAGACATGAGAGCATTACTTAGGGCAGGTACTGATATTGTACTGATATTGTGTGAACCGTTCTGGATCACAAACCCCACAACTCATTGCAAAGCTACTCGATGGTGCTCCATCATTCAGAGAACACAATTTCACCTCTACACAGCCCATTTATATTTAGTTACCACTAGCCCTATAACATTTGGCCCCTCCAATGATGACCTTAAGTTCATGTCCAGCTGCTCCTGGATATTACATTCATTTTTCAATACTTTTCTATGTATATTACACAAGCTTTGTGTGCGCAATAGAACCACTGTGTCAGCAATGTTTGTACCTTACAGTAGCTGAATCATTTGAAGTGGTGTCTGCATATTTCTGAACATATAATGCATACAAATGCAAAAAGCACTTACTGCATGGTGCAGATAAATTACACATGCACAATTCACACAGAGACAGTTCATCTTATGTCGTTTGTTTGTTCATCAGTTACAGAGGATCAAATACAGTCCCATAGGAAAGAAAATTAAAAAACTGTATCTTTAATGTCTCATTAGTTTCTCCTAGACAATCACACAGATATCAAGTCTCTCTCGGCTGAGATAATATTCCTTATGAGCAGAAAAACCTAGAAATCGTTGTGTGCCTCATCACTTTAATTTTAATAAAGATCTCAATAAAGCCACACTTTAGACTGGCTCAGATAATAATACACTGCACAAAAAAAATATCCCAGACACTAATATTTGACACTCGAGTGTCCATTTTATCAGCTCCACCTAACATGTGCACTTTGTGGTTTTACAGTTACAGACTGTAGTCCATCTGTTGCTGGGCTTAGTTGGTAAGCCCAATTTCACGCTGTTTTCAACGGTCAGGCCTTCAGAAATCTACCAAAGTGTGTATAATTTGGACGGTGGATCATTCGCAGTGCAGCAGTGACACTGATTTGGTGCTGTGTCTGTGTGTGTTGTATGAGTGGCTAAGACACAACACTTCTGTTGGGGTATTTACACAGCACACACAATAACACACCAACACAGTGCAGCAGAGAATGATACACCACTTGAATAAAACCTGCTTTTCTGTGGCTCTGATTATTTTTATGTAATTTATGTAATTGTAGTTATATAAAATAAACTGGGGTGGTCACTGTATCTGACAAAATGGACAGTGTTGAATATATTTGTGTGTGTGTTTGTGTGGATCCTGCGTTAATCTGAAAGTGAACACCCATCTCTCATTCTGATCTTCTCAATCTCACCTTTATCACATGTGTCCTTTTTGTCTAAAGCTATATCATCTAGGGATATTTGAGAGTCAACTTTAAGTCTCCTAAGCCACCCAAGAGCATCATTTTCTCTGAGGTTACAAGTTCTAACAGTAACCTTCACACACAACCGCTGGGTTACACACATACGGTGTTTTCACAACCAGCAAGAAGGTATCATTAGCAGAGGGACTGGGATATACTTGACCCACAGCCTCTGTGCAACACATAGAAGACTCCTTTTTTAATATTTACTGCGACAAAATTATGAGAATTGCAAAGTGCGGGGACCTGTCTGCCAAAAATAAAAATAACACAACTGAAAAATAACCTAAAATCAGTTCAAAGCCGTTGAACACCGTTTGTGAAGGTAGTCTTCATTTTATGTTTTGAACGTGCAGTAAGTGTGAAGAGAGATGAAACACTGCACGTAGTGTTATGTTGGTTCTCAAAAAAACACACCCAAACGCGACCAAAAACTCCAACATCCGCAGTCTTTCCAATGCATCGTTTATGGCGACGGTGCTGCTGCAGAGTGCTTTTCCCACCTGCAGAGCGGAGCGGAGCGGAGCAGAGCCAATACTGAGGACGCCATTCAAAATAAAAAAAGAGAAAAGCTAACAGCAACCTTGCCTACGGAGATCTACCGAGAGGCAGAGATGAAAAGGCTCAGAGAGAGCTGATGTGACTCCTCGGGTCTTCAACACTGGAAGGCATAAAACAGCCTAGTGAAGATTAGGGAGTCACGAAATGTGAGTCTGGGTGTGACATGAAAGATTTAACCCCCCCTCAACACACGCAAAGAGGGATGCTGAAGCGGTATTAGCTACTACACTCGCTCTACACTCGCCAGGCTTAACGGCTGTTAGTTTGTCGCGCTCCAAGTTTGCCTTTATCCCCGTTTCTCTTTCGTTAACTTCGTTACCCCCTCTTGCCGTTTTCCCCGAATCGTGTTCGCCTCATAAAGTTATAGTTCTATACATTTGGGCCCGGGTTTCGTCCGCATTAGCCCTCGGACTGAAGAGCAGTCAGTGGGCGTAGCAGCAAGCTCCTCGGTGATAAAGCGTCTTTTATTTATTTGAACTCAAATTTCAGGCGTTAAAATATGACATTCATATTAGGGACTGAAGCAGGACTCGAATGAATAAATCAGCGACTCGGAAACAGAAAGGTTTTCTTCTCGCTGTGGAGAAGCTCGTCGATTCCAAGTTGCCTACACTGAAGGGACCGTCATATTTAAAATTCATATATCGTTTTAAAACGGCTGGACCGCGCTAAACGGCTCTCACCTGTTTTCAGGAGTCTAACGGTTTTCCACCATCTTCCGTCCCTGCTTTTCACACTACTGCCCTACAGTGCGTTATTGTTACACACCCGTTTTCTGACAAGTCCCGCCCCACTGCTCTCGGATTGGCTGTTGGCTTTTAAGTATCAACTATTAGCCAATCCTCGCACACACGGCTATATACTACAAGCCTATATCAGGGCTAGGAGGCGGGGGATGCAGCAATAGGAGTGTGATAAAAAAAAAAAAAAACCATAGGCGTGTGACTCCGCCCTCCCGGCAGGCGTGACATCAGAGGCCTGCGAGTCAAACAATACCAAACCTAACGCACCAGTATTTCTGAATGAAGCGCGACTGCTGTACACAGCTTTGAGGAGCTTAGACTCCAGTTTTTCCTCTTCATATCCATCCTTTATTTTAGCCTGCTTTACAAGTATTATTAAAAAAAGGTAATATAATGCAGGTCATATTTGCGCTACACTAATGAGAGATCCTAACATTTGTACTGGCTATTAAAAGAAAATGGAAAAATGCCCCTCCTAGGAACAATGCACAGTTACTGAAAAGCTAAACATTTTTGTATGACCTAAGCATATACAGCATGATGATACATAACACTACATACAGGGGAGATGTATGTCCTCCATACCTAACTTGAGCTGGTCAATAAATCACCCACCACCACCCCCTCTAATTCAGTGAACAACTTTGTGTCATGAAGACACTGCAGTGATGCAATTAAATTTAAACTTTTAGACTATTGTAATTCAGTTTTGCGTCTCAATTACTCAGAATTACTCAGTTTCTAAGACAAATTTTATTTCATGTGGTAAGCAACTGACAAAAACATTTACTGTGAATATTTTTTTAAATCTACAAATAAATACAGAACACACGGATGAAATGCTAGATTTGTTAATGCTTGTGGTATATATATATATATATATAAAACAGTTCCTTTGTAAACTTAACTAACGGAAGGGTAAGAAGGGAAACTGCAAAAACCAAAACCTTCTCCTTCCAACATTGTATGAAATTTAAGAGAATGTATCTGCATAGATGTACCAGCATGTTTCTTCAGTTCTTCATATATTGTGTTATGGCATTCAATCCACAGAGATGACTCAAGAAAAATGAACATGTAACACAAGTGCAAACATTTTAGCATCTTTAAAACAGCATAAATTAATATAATTCAACTGTTAAAGTTACAGCTTTCACAACTGAGCAGGATAACATAAGAGTTAAGGTGGAAGCCCTGCAAATATAAGACTTTAATATAATATGTTCTCAGGGAAAAAATAAAAAGGCTCATCTAGACAAGACTGATAGCTGCAGTTGGTTTACTGAGCAGGTAGCTTAAGAATAGTGGCAGAACTTACATCAGTAGCACAAAAAGCAAGTACGTTAAAGGAAAGGAAAACTCAAAGTAATACTTTTTTCCTTTTTGTGTCATCTTGAAAAAATAAGATCCTAATAATTTCTGAACAAGCAACAGAAAAGGCAACTCACTTTACAAGAAACAAATGCTTCAAGTAATATACGTTACGAAGACTTTTAGGTGAGTATGGCAAGTTTTAATTTGGTGTAAAAGTACTGTATAAAGAACTTTAAGCATGTAGTGATTAATGTAACGTAACAAGGATGTATCACTCTCCAATGCTGTCCTTCATTAGGGGCTCTGTTCAGCATCAGCTCTAATCTGCGCATTTGTGCTGAGAACAGACCCCAAAATCCTATGTTTTTGATATAATAAATCATGAACACCTGATGATGACACACTTGAACATTATGGATAGAAAGCTGTTTAACTTTCAACACACTTGGCCAAACAGGAAGGTGGAGTTGAGTGAAGGAAGCATGGACTTTATTGCCAAGCAAAAAAGCAGCAACCCAGTACTCCTGATTGCTACGGCACCTCGGAACAAACATGGTGCAAGAAAAACACTTGAAGGTTAGATACCAAAAGCCAGACTGAAATAGCCCTAAATATAGTCATGGAAATCAAAACGTCTATGTGCATCACTGTGCAACAACGCAAATATTTCCTAATGGCATATAATTAAACGTCTAAGGTCCAGTTCTTTTCAGACACAGCTTAATCCTAACCCTAAACTAAATAATAAAATCAGTAGGTATTGTTATCCTTTCTATGTAATAAGCAGACTCAATCTTATCTGAGGAAATGAGCTCAAGTTACAGAGTTACAGTAAGTCAGTTTTTTTTCTAAATATTTTAGTGTTTATATTAATAATACCTTTATTTCAGTTTGCCAGGAAATATTTTTGCATATGCAGTAAAATGAGTAAAAGTGGTATAACTTTTCTAATGTCCAAGCCACTATAAATGTGCCATAAATAACTTCCACTACTGTTACAAGACCTTGATTTCTAGAATTATTACTTCAGGAGGTTGGCAAATTACTTAAGCATGGCTGGAACAATCTAAGAATTCATTCATTTAATAAATCAAAACATGAGTGATACCGTGAAACTATCATCAACTTTACACCAGATTTTTTTTTGCATAAATATATTTCTAAAGTAGTGTTAAAAGGTAAGCAGCATCTGTCAACCCAGGCCTTTACAAGCCATATTGTATGGGTGCAGAAATAAGCACCATTTTACAAGTGTTATACTTTAACTTAGTAGCTTGTACCTATTCTATTCAGGTAAAACCATCCATATTTACAGAGTAGAGAAAACGACTTGCACTCTACTGCAAATGCAGAAATTCCCCTTCATAAAGAAAACTCATACTTGTGATATGACACTATGTAAAATGGATAAAAACCACACATTGTGCTTAAACGCAGAGATTCGTCTTATGTTAATGATTAGATTATGTTTATTGTTCTAAAGTGTAATGAATGTGCTTCTATGAGATTATAGAGAATGTTTGAGGCCTGTGCCACTGATACAGCAGCAGATACAACCTAAATAAAACCTCAAATCCCAAGAATGCCACCCATTTCCACTATGTTCATTAGCTGTATACAAAAGTGTTAATAAATATTGATCACAAAAGGCCAGACCTAGTATGTTCTTTTAATTGATTTAGAGAAACTTTAAAAATCCTTGATTGTGCTCACATTGCTGAGTGTGCTTGTAGTAAAATGCTCGGCTATTTCTATGCTCCAGTACAAAAGCTCAAAAAGGAAATGGAGACAGGAATGTGGGCCCTGTATGTTGTTGATCAAACAAAAAGGAGAATGTGTGTCAGGATAACTTTGGGCTCCTAGACTTCCAAAAAATGTGCACTGAAGTCTCTTAAGAGGAAACCTACAACTGAAGGCAGCATCAGTAGAACATCCTGCAGCCATAAGTTGTGGAAGACAAAAAATATAATAATTAATTAAGAAAAAAAATAAATCTAACAAAAGTTGGAAAAAAAAATTATATAAAAGTTGTACAGAACTGACAAAATATCGAAACAGACCTGAGATATCAAGTACCTGAACTAAAGCGGATACTGCAGACCAGCCAAAAAGTGCCATTCTCCCAAGGCTCCTCACTGGTTTTCATCATGAAGGGGAATTCGCTTACTGACAAAATGGAGTCCGGCCATTTTCAGAGGGCAGGCTTAAGTGGGTGGTGCTAAAAACTATGTTGACCTATTGGGTTCCACCCACAGGGTGTTTCTTGGGCTACTGACCTATGACAGAGTCCAGCCACTTTTTGTAAGCACTGGCAAAACGGCCTTGCTCAGGGCTCCGGCAACTACTGAGGATTTGTGACACAAAAACATGTTCAGAGGGGAGGCCAGGGCAGGGAGGCACAGGTCCTCTCTTCAGACGTTTGGTGTCCTGCGTGTAGCCTCCATGCTTGCTGCTGTCCGGCACGCAGTCTACATCCATGTCCAGTGAGCTCCTGCTTTCCACATGTGGCTCTGAATTCTCACTAAGGAGAATGGCGGTGTGCGTCAGAACCGGAGACTGAGGCCCTGCACCCTGGCTGTGTTTCCGCCAGTAGTGCCACAGATAGAACACATGCCGTCTGTTGAGGAAACATGTTCATTATAAGCATCTTAAATAAAAACTTAAGAAGTTAATAACAATAAAAGTGACATCATGATTACCAGTTTCATTTTGATTACTCAATTAAAAAATAATTATCAATAATATGTAGTTGAATATAATTTTATTAAGCTGAAAAAAGCACTATATTTGGATGTTAATGTAAATTTTCTCAACTTTATTAGTGATTAATATTTGAAGGTGCCATATGCATTTATTCAGTGTTTTATGAAGTCTGAATAGAAGGTATGTGACTTTGCTCAGACTGAGAAATGCTCAAATAGGATTGTAATCATATTGTTTTCTTTTATTTAGTGGGCTCAAGAATAAGCTCTGCTCTGATATAATGGTTAACCACAAAGACAAAATAGGACGGTACTGAGAGAACAATTTTGTGTCTCAGTCTAAAAATACTTGCTGTAAAAATGTTGCTGTATTTATTCCTGAATTCCATGCACACTTTTAAGCTGTGCAGCGGTATGGTGTGTACTACTTCCTTATGGCTTCTGCCTGTGTTCCTAATCTCACCTTTCCAGACTCAAACTTACACATACAAGACAACCATATCGAAGGCTAAACAACATGGATCAAGGCTTAGATTTTTCCACCAATATTTCGCATGGGATGGACTGCTGAAAGATCACTGCTCTTGACTGCTTGTAAAGTGAAGAGACACACAAAGCCAGATTGTTGAAACATGTTGAATGATGTCACACTATTGCATTTTAGTTTATAGAGGATATACATATTTAAAACTGTGCCTTGATATGCTAAATGATGTGCTCCATCAAACAATCCTCCTGACTTTTACATTCAATTAATTATGACTATGCACAGGACTGCAAACTGTACTCAGGACTGTCAAAAAGCGGTACAAAGCCATGAAGTAGCTTAGGACATAAAAGAAAATGCAAGTATTACAACAAAGTCCTGGGGGGGGGGGTGTATGTGAAACAATAACACAGACCACACAAATGCTGCCTCCACAATGTCATTCTTAATTATTCCTTATTTATTTCTACACCCCCCAAAAAAAAACTTAAATTTTTTTTTTGTTATGTGACACTTTGTCCATTTTTACTTTTATGCCAACCGTGCTTTCCTGAATTAGGAAACATTTCACTCTACAGCAAAAATAAGTAAGTTTTACCCATCTATGGAACAGATTTAGAGCAATATCCTCATATCGGTTCAAGCTTTTCAAAGTCTGGAGGTCTCTTTGTTCTCTAAAAACCTCCAAAATGTCATTTAATTGCCGTGAGCAGAGAAAGAAAGCCTAGCATACCAGACCAAGACATCGTTTTGTACCCATATACAGACACTGGGTTTTCATAAACATATCAGAACAGAACACCCAAACAGATTGGAGAGTTAGCAAATCCTCAGAATTCATTACACAAAAAAAAATAAAAATAAAAAAATATTTGACTAAAATCATGAAGGTCCCCTTTAAGTCAATTGTAATTGCATGACTTTTGCTTACATGACTATACAAGCAACCAATTATTGTGACTATTAACCTTAAATAAGTCATTTTAAATAGCATTTTAATATTAAATTTGAATATTATTATTAAATTTAATATTGTAATATTTAATAATAATTAATATTATTCAGTTACTCAAGCCATGCTCTGGTGCAAACAAATATTTCAGATGAAAATTATTTGGATTGATTACATTAAATATAATTAAGTTGATAATGTGACCATAGTGACTGGACTTATATTAAAAAGCAGGATGTCTTCAGAATGAATTAGAATGTTTTTTTCCTCTCTTTTTCATTGCTCATTACTTTCTTAATTAAAAATAAGAATTGCTATTGTATTTTACTTATTTAATTGTTTTGTTTTTATTTGTATTCCCCATTTCTGCCCATTTTATTGCCTTCTCTTTTTTTAATATCTTTATTTTTCATATTAGTAACTGTAGTTTGTGAGAGAGAGTGCGAGAGGTGTGGAGACAGAGAGCAAAAGAGTGCGAGAGAGAAAGAGGATCCCATTCACTGAGCTATGGTGCTGCAGCAGAGTATCATCCATCAAACTATAACCCTGTGCTATAAACACATCAGGCTGGTCCAGCAGAAGGCCAAGGACAGCTTACTAGAGACAAAGTCATCTCTCTCTCACACACACACACCTTCCATCAGCACTGTATGCAGCTGGAGAACACGTTCCACCTGATCCACAATCCAGATGTAGATTAATATGAAGAGCCACTGAATGGAACTCTAGCTAAAGCTTGACACAGATAAATTGGTGCAGAGGCAGATGACACACACACACTATATATATATATAAACTGCATTCGGTCAGTGATAGCTGACACAGAGCTAGCTAGTTCATTTAGTAAAACAGAAGGGTCAGGAAAATTTTATACGCACAGATAACTTAAAGCAAGTGTGATATTTGTCCAGTAGGATTATTAACTATATTAACAAGCTAAAACCAGCTTTGTAAAATAACCTGCTCTCATAATCTTCAACTGCACAATACTAGGTGTGGGTGATTTGGCCCTAAAATAATATCACAATATTTCGGAGTATTTTGGTTTTAACGATATTACTGGCGATATGAAAGAACACTGATATATATATATATATATATATATATATATATATATATATATATATATATAATTTTTTTTTTTATTTCAAGCACACACCACTGCAACAAAATAAATGTTATATTCAATTAATACTATATTTAATTTCTTATTTAAATTACATATAATATTTTACTTTAGTACAAATATAAAAGTTTCACACATTAAGAAACAACAAATAAATTTGTGTGTGTGTGTGTGTGTGTGTATATATATATATATATATATATATATATATATATATATATATATATAAAATTGCGTACGATATGATATGGCACAGGCCCACACAATATATTTACTTATTTTAGTAAGGTATTCTAAGGTTTGTCCCCCAATATCTACAGTTAGACCCTGAGTCTGCTCACCTGTGGCACCAGAGTGTTTCATGACCTGGATATGACTCAATGAGGTCAGTGCAGAGCTCCATCTCCTCATGGAAGAGCTGAGGGATGGCAGTGATGTGGGGGTCATCCAGTGCAGTTGCAGTACTCTCTCCATTAGATTGATGGATCTGCTGGGAGTCAGTGGGGGGATGTGGAGGCAGGTTCAGACTCCCTGTGTGAAGACTCTCACATGAATGACCTAATTCACCCAGCAGAGCTTTGAGAAGGAACTGCCGGTAGTGGAAGCCACTGTGGTCAGACACATGCATGGACACCCAAACCCTTGTGGAGGACAACTCGTCAAGAAGAATCTGTAGAAACAGAACCCAAGCATATTATTGACACATTTCATAGAAGGCATCTGAATGGTTGCAATGCTGGAACAGACCAGGTGTAGCATATTTATTGCATTAACAAGGCTGCAAATGTTTGGTTCACAAATTCAATTAGCTACAACATCCACCTCATTCAAATTTATTCATTCATTCATTCATTATCTGTAACTGCTTATCCAGTTCAGGGTCACGGTGGGTCCAGAGCCTACCTGGAATCATTGGGCGCAAGGCGGGAATACACCCTGGAGGGGGCGCCAGTCCTCATTGAAATTTATTTTATACTAAAATGTTATATGTCTTCTCTAAACAAAGAGCAATAATTTCTCACTATATTAAACAGGATTACCAATACAACATGTCCCACATTATAACTGCTGTTAGGAATAAACACTTTTATAGGTAGAAAATTGATACGTGAAATGCAATCAAATTCAAAGTGAATGAATGAACTGAAGAAATAATACATACATGGGGAATCTGCAGGGAAGGCAGTCACTGAACATAAAAAAAAAAAACCTTAAACCACCAAACTCATTTTCATTCTTATCTCATTAGTTACAAAAAAAAAATCACCTCCTTGTTAACAAATTATCTTTAAAATAGCAAACTGCAGTAGAACTGTTGTTTCTGAATTTATTTTGGACCGTTAAAACAAGTGCTTCCCCCTCACATTCTGTTCAGACCCTGAGGCTCAAATTGTGCCCTAGAACATTTGCCCAACTCTGAATCCCATTAAGAGATGATAAAGACACATCAAACGGTCTGAGATGCAGTGAACCCTGAGATCTAATAAGCTCTCCTAACTACCCACACACAGTTCCAGCTCTCACTACCATGAGAAAATACTCTAGCTCAAAACAGGTCATCTCGCAGAGTCCCAAAGGGGCTTCAGTAAAGACAGGGCAGCGGGAATAGACAGTATTAAGGTCATGAAGAATCAAAAAGGAGTTGACACATTGTGTCTTTGAATATTATTTGTACTGAGGAAAAAAAAGGAACATTGAAACAAGAATATGAACTACTGTAAAGGGCAATGTTGCCGATGATTAACCATTATCAGTAATTCTTGCACTGTCTTGCACTGAGGCCTTTAGCTAGTCCTTGTTAACACTGTTTTGGGAAATTGAGCATGATGAATCACCAATCAATCAGAAACTGGCCTGGGAGAGCAAGGCTGGAAAAGGGCTGCTGTTCCTGTGTCTTTTAAACAAATAACATTTATTATACTAAAAATGACAGAAATTTAGATTATTATGAATAAACATAGATGCATCAGAGCTCTAAAGGGGTACTGACAACACTAATCTAATCTTACATTAAGCCTGCAGATGTTGGCCATCAGTGTTTAAGGGAAAATCTGCATTTTTATCAAGAATCTAGCTCTAGTTAGCACTATTCAAAAAATAAATAAATAAATAAATAAATACATACGAGTGGCTTAGTATGTCCTAAACCAAATACAAAATCATAATGGCTTATCCCATTTTGGGTTCAGCAAGAACCTGTGCCCACCTTCAAGTTGCCTTTGGCCATATGCTGCAGAACCCAAATGCGGTGGGACCAGGCATTATAGTTGCTAGGATAGCGGCTGGCAGCATCTGCACACACCCTCATCTCCTGCTGAAGTGCTCTTTGCAGTCTCTCACTGCTCCTACTACTTTCAGGGTCTCCATGTGGCTCAGCCTGGCCCTGCTGCTCCTTCTGTCCTGAACCAGAGGAACACTCCTCCTGCAGCCTCTGCAGCACCCACCGCCTGTCACATGACAGATAAAGCAAGAGAATCAGTCCCATTTTTCCTCCATACAGGTACAATATTTAAATATTGTTTTATTATTATGCATTACATACTCAATTACTGAATTACAAAAATGATATCACACATTGTTTTATTTAAACATATACACACAAAATGTTTCACACGCTTTTTATTATATATTAATAAGATACAAACAGTAATGCAAAATCTGAAAACTAGTCTAGTGCAATTCAAAGAGCAACTTCTAGACACAACTGCCTTCTCTGCACCCCTTCAAGTTTCTAGCACAAGTTCCACCAGTCATAAGCCCCTTTCACATACGCATTGTAACCCAAAAATACTGCAGGGTTTTCTCAGAGGAGCTCTATAGGTGAATGCAACATTTGCCCTGGACTTTACGTGGATTTTTGGCCCACCATACCCTTAGTAAATCTCAGCGTATGTGTGAATGCAGCCGCTGAAGTTCAGGAGTATTTTCTGTATGTGCTGCACAGGGACTGTCATCCGCCTAAAACACACAGAGCATTTCCCACTACAAGAACCTGTCTGATGCTGAAAATCTCCCGCTGTGCACAAGATCATCTATAAAACAGTAATAGATACATCTACTGCAGATTGAGCACTTATGGATACATCTAGACCACAAGAGAAAGGCAGGTTTGTATGTTCTTTTGCCCTGTTCATTAAAATCAGCTGACGTCATGACAAAATGACTTAAACCAAACACTACAAAGAGACTTTGTTCAGAGTTTAGCTGGAGAAGAGACATTACATTTGTCAACGAACAAACGATCAAAAGAACAAAGAATAATCTACTGAACTGTATGTTTGTTGCTCATTAAATGCCATATTTGAAGAAGAGACATTCTAAATAGTCAGAAATCTATGAAAGTTAAAGAATACTGCCTCCCCCTCAGGAGTTCTATGAGATTTAGGACAGCAGAACACTGTGACCCCCATTTCTTCAAACCTCCTTGGGGATCAGATGACTACGTGATCTGCCAACACTCACAGCTGTCAGCACCTGATCTGAAGGGATGGAGTGAAAAATGCATTCTAATTGAGTACTAAAAATAGGAAGCGTGTTTGGTCCATGCCAAGATGCAGTATTGCATAACTCAGTTCAGATATTTAATATTTCAAAGACCTGCTCATCTGACCTCATTTACGTGTACTCACGAAAGCCATTTTTGAAGAGCATGTTCCGTAGCTGCTTAAATTAGGTTAGGATATACAAAATGCCTGCTGTATTAACACCATAGCCATCACCTGAACTGGTTATTATACACATATCACATGCATTTGTATGCACTTATCAGCTGCACATATAGCACAAAACTGTTTTCTCAGATAAATCAAGGTGGCCTGACCTGTGTATCCATGTCTCTGGGCTCTTAGGGTACTTGGTCAGTGCTAATTTTCCCAGGTAGAGGTCCTTCTCTGGATTTAGCACTCCACACTGTAGCAGCTCCTTCCTACAATTTACAAATGTACCAGGGCCATAAACAGAAGTTTTCAGATTTAATAAAATGTAGGTATATAGTATATATATGACCAGAATTAGATGTACTGACACATTAGCACCCCCTAAAGGACAATGTACATTTTTTTGTAAAAATAAATAAATAAAAAGTAAAAATAACAACAAAAGAATAAATACATAAATAAACAGGGTTTCAGATGATTGATGATAAATGCCACATTAAAAAAAGCATCTCTTTTTTTAAAAAGTACTTAAAAGTACCAAATGTCCCAGGTTTTTAATGCATCATTTCTTTATGAATTTAAACATTTTCTATTATTAAAAATAAAAATATATATATGAAAGAATGGATGAATGACAGTGACATAGTGCAGACTAAGGAAAATGAATCAAATTGTCAGTAAATAAAAATCTGAAAAATTAACGACACCGTATATTGGGAAGCGGTTTTAGCTGTTTACCACTTAGCAGCACTGTTCATAAAAAATAACTTCCTACAAAGACGACATATTGTAACCATTCTATTGGAAAAAAGATTGTTTTGGCTCATTTTATGTTGAACATAATTACAGCTCTGTAGATTTATCATATTTCAAAGAACAAATTTTGACATAAAAGTCATAATTACTCTCAAAACATGCATATTTAGACCTCAATAAGTTGTGCATCAGGACCTGAAAGATGTGCAATACCTAAATAAGAATTTCTATTTAACAGATTTTTAAATAACGGGGACTGTAAACAGATTCAGTACCTGACATTCCAGGCAGTGGTAAAGTCTGGGTTTAACAGCAGCAGTGTGCAAGTGATGTCCACCAGCACTGCAAGGAAAAGAAAGTCACATTTACAGGCAAAGCCCAAATCATCGGTTATAATTAGCATTCACTGCCACCTCCGGAACAGGACAAATACAAAAGCAAGGACCAAAATGTCTCCTTGATTCAACCTCCCTCTCAGTTTGCCAGAATAATGTCTTCATGCCTTGCCTTCAATATTCCATTTGTGTCCTTGCCATGTGTTTGCTACATTCAAGTACGAGGCAATGGAATATTGAATGTTGAATAAGAAATTGTCTCACCCTCTCTGTCGAGCCACTGCTTGCGTTGCCTGTAGAGCAGCAGCTTGTTGTGCACATAGGGCAGGAGGAACTTCACACACCAGCTTTCTACTCCCAGCTTATTCTCAACTAAGACAATGGGGCTTCTGTTGTATCTTGCTTCGGGGCATAGTATGAGACCAATCTCATCTCTACAACAAATAAATAGGACAGCATATAAACAACACCAACAACAAAAATAAAAGATAAAACAACAAAACCAGCTCCAGCGAGGACGCTTTTCTGTCAACTACCAAATAAAAAAAATATTCTTTAAGGGTACATTCAGGTTTTTATATTCTCTATGATGGTTAATATGCAGGAAGCACAGATTCATGAAACCATTTAAAGTTGCTTTATATAGTACAAAAAATACTCTCTTTTGTTAACAGCTTTATCTTTTACCAGAATAAGTCTAAAACTACAGCGTACCCGAAAGCTGCTCTGGCACATTTACAAGAGATTACATAATAGACAAAAACCTTTAGGTCAGACTTTCAAATGTGCTTGTGCACACACAAACAGCTTCTTCAGTATTTATGGAAAAGCTTTATCGTGAGAATGGGATGCTCTGTAGCTGTGACACTTGCAAACAGTCAGTGGGAATGGTTTTAAGTCAGCCACCACTGGCTTTGCAGTTTTGAGCATTGGACCTACATTCTGAGGAGAGACAGAGCAGCATTCAGTACTTTTCCGGTGAGCTTGTGTCATGTTTGAAATAAGTACTCTACCTCACTAATACTCTTATGACTGACTGCAATTATATTCTCAGAGGTACAAGCCTTCCCAAAATAGAAGCTGTTACTGTAGCAAAGAGGGAACAAACTCTCAAACAGGCAGACAAAAGTAAAAATCAGTATGTCCTATAGGTTGTACTGGAAAGTCATTCTAAAATGTACTACTAAATTTGCCACGTTTGTAAGAGCTAAAATCCTCCACCAATTAACCGATAAACTCGTGTTTTTTCATCAAAACAACATATACACTGAGATCTTTTCCCCAAGAAATCCCCAAATGTCTCGAAAGCGGTTTAAATGCAACTCTAAAGCATCATTTACATTCAGTACCCATGAATTCCTGGGAATTCAAACAGTCAACAACTCTATCTCCATCCATTATTCCACTGTTCGCCTGCAGATGAAAAGCCGTGCACTGAAAGTTGACATGTCAGGTTTCTTAAGTTAATGACATGTGATAATCTGGCTGTCTGAATTTGCCTGTTTAAGTGCGTCTTGGTAATAGTGCAATTTCTCAAAGCAGAAATGTTCAGAAAGGGCACAGTCCGCTTATTTCCCTCATGATACCTATTCTAGTACATAACCACCACCACATAGACGTGTTAACAAAGCAGCTAAAAACTTGTTGTGAAAGATAAAAGCTTTAGCGGTACGCAGAGTTTTAATTCAGACACCAAATGCATTTGGCGCTGAATCGTCTAAAAAGACTCCGTTACAGGGACCCTTAAGCTCCAGCGGCATCTGTTAGCGTTAGCTTAGCGCAGCTCTACTTCTTTACACCTGTCCGTTAGCAGCGCCGCTAGTGTCTAAGTAGTTTCCAGCTTTAGCGTCATAGCGACAACGGCACGCTCACACGCCCTGGTTTTAAAATACGGGAAAAGATGAAGCCAATGCCACTTACATGTTGGGGTTTCTCTTAAAGGCGTTGGTAATATCTTTCACAACTCTCTGGACCAAGACATCCACCTCCTCTTCCGACCCGGCCATTTTCAGAGCGCTGGTGACGTCAGCGCCAGTGACTCAACCTCATCCGGGAACTTTATTTATTTTTTATTTATTTAATTAATTATTTATTTATTTATTTAACCTAACGGCCAAGTTCAAACGCACACACCCCAAAAACCAACAAACATTTTCCATTCTCTCAGTTCCGCTGACCATACAGGAGAACTTTGTAATTCTACATTTACAGACAGCAGATCACCTGTGGCTCTGCATGCTTTGTTAGTCCCCTTTCACCCTGGTGGTTATCCAGAAAGGGGGGCTTATCAGTTTAGCGAGATAAACACAATGTCAAGACTGTCCAATAGGAACAGAGCTGAGGTAGATTCCTATTGAACAGTCTTCAACTTTGGGCAGCTGGCTACCTGAGAAAAGTTGCTTGGTGGAGTAGTCCCCATGTTCTTGTTCATGTACAAAGCAGGTATGATGATATGCAGAGCAACAAATGGACAATACTCTCTTTAAATTTAGAACTACAAACTGTACTTGTATGGTACATGCAGCTTATAAAATTGAAAGTGAGTGTAGAATATTCCTTTACTTATTCAGTTTTTCATTCATCCATTCATATGGCAGTCGCGCGTGCGCGCTCTCCCATTTGTCATAGTAACACCGCGTCTTAGTTACACAACGAGAGAAACCCAAGAACTTTGAAAGGCTGAGTTACAAATGGCTCACTGCTCCCTACCTAGGCTACGGACACTGCACTCTATGTTACATTACAGGTAATAAAATGACGGCTTATAACGTACCACATGTCGAATGAAAACCCTTTTATGTTCAGCCATAAGCTGCACGAATCTTCAGTATACTTAGTAAACTATTTTGAATGAGAGTTATGGTATCCTGACCTAGTGTACTAGCTAAGGAGTAGAGAGTCGTTTGAAATTCAGCCCCCGCGGCTAAAGCCCTGTCAAAAATTTCTTTCTTCAGTGTTTTTGAAAGCTATAAATATACCGTATAAATATTCAGTGGTCTTTCATACTCATTCACTAGTCTGTTTATGTCGAGATGAATTACAGCAGATCAACTTTAATTTTTAACTGGTAAGTATTGCAAGTACGTTACTAATATATTAGTCCTAAATGATAATGTCTTTATTTTCACACAGGCACAAGCACAGAGAGGCTGAACCCAAAGATTATGATATCACAGCATGTACAGATGGACAGAAGAAATTACACAAGTCTACATACAAATATTTTGGGACGTGTATTGATGCTGTAAGTGCAGCACAGCTACAGAGGCCATACATATACCACGTATAAAAGGTTTAGAAATCATTCATTTCTGTGGTATATTGAGTCAGTGCCAATTTTTCAGGACTGGAGCACAACAGCTGAAACACAGATGTCTCAGTATGTCTTAAAGAAGGACTATGAGACCAAAGAGACTCCCAAATCTATGGTGCATGCTGGTTTAATCCAGACCTTGGTGTTTGACAGGTAAATAATTTTTATTCAGATTTTTTCCAGATTATAAAATAATTAAAATTCCTTTTATTTCCTTTTATGTTCTTTTTTTATTTTAAAAGGTTTTAGAATATCACCAAATGTTTCATCTTACAAATGTAATTTCCAGAAAAGTCAGGACATTGTGTAAAATGCAATAAAAACATTCATCTGTGATTTGTCCATACTCTTGAAGCAATGCACAAAATACAATAAGACTTTGTGTGTGTGTGTGTGTGTGTGTGTGTGTGTGTGTGTGAATATTAAAAGTATGAAAGGAGCATTCACCAAAAGATCAGAATTTGTAAACAAAAAATATTCTGACACACTTAACTATGAGAAACTGAATGAGAGAAATGTCAGGCTAAACACATTGCAAAATTAACAGTGCAAAATTATAGATAAAGTATATAAATATATATATATATATATATATATATATATATATATATATATATATATATATATATATATATATATATATATATATAAAGTGTGTGTTCTTATTTTAATATGTTTTCTTTTATGTATTTATTTATTTTGCAGAGATGCAGAAATAACTGGATGCCAATCCATTCTACCCCGCCATCCACCAGGGCATAATGAAATGTAAGTAGAATTCCAAGCCTTGCTGTTATGTACATATGCAAGACATCTACTGAGGCACTTTATTTTATTTTGATATGTGGTTTCTATGATAGAGGGTATTCCACTAGTCGAGCTTTCCAATTTAGCTGGATATATAAAGCCCAGTGTGAATTGTCCAATAGGGCGATCTCCTAACTCTTCTTTTATTGGTAAAGCTTGACTTGACTTAGCTATATCTGGTTAAGTCAAATTCTTAGAGATGTGGGCACAGGTTTTTTGTATTAAATTATTTTAATTTAATTTAATTTTTATATATTTTAATAATTATCATTTTAGAAAATAATTTTAAATGCTCAATTTTCTCAGTCTGACTGTATGTTAAAAATAAATTGGTCTCCTAAGGTAGCTTTCACATAGCAAATAGACCTTAGTAAAAATCCTGCTTTGTGGAATACCCACCTATTTATTAACAACCGACGACAAGGCTGTTGCTACTGTGGAGTCCAGTAGAGGGTGATGCTCAGCAGAGCTCAGAAGAATTAGGTGCTTGAACACTTACAAGAAGAATAGCAAGAAATTCTTGTTCTGTCCACTTAAATAATATAGGTTGTAATAAACCATTAATACATTCTGTTGCATTATGTGACAAACCAAATTAAACAACATTTTTAAAAATTGTTATTCCTCATGCCTCTTCCACCCGTTTTAAAATGCCATAATACTGAAAAAGAGAATTTAATCTCACACTTAAATTGATGAATATTGTTAGCATAGGCCCCAATCTGGGTTTCAGTTTTAATATGCATCTAAATTATGCTGACTATTAGGAGATCTGCTAATATAAAACTTAGATTCAGTACAGATTGCCTTACAAGACTGAGCTTACATAAGATTTACTCGAGAATCTAATGCTTATTGTATAAATTTGATTACAGGGAATTGTGTACTACATATGCACTAGATTACCTTCCCCTACGTTTTACAATCAAGGACACAGTGAGTACATGAAATTATATGTGTTTATTATTGAGAGGTTTCTTTTATTTAGACTTAATATCAGCTTTCAAGGGGATAATATCCACATTTTGGCAAAAGCATAGTTTCCAAAAAGCGTATTAATGTTAAGATCATAGAGAGTGCTCTGTGTGAGGCTTGTTGTACCATTTAACAATCATTTTGATAAGGGATATGTAAAACCTTGAGAAATATAATTAGCCATTTAATTTACCCCAAATGAGATTTGTGTTTCTTTAGTCATATTTGTACTGTTTATCTTTTCTTTTTTATTGCTAACTGCTGCCATATGAGTAATATGGTCTGTAATTCTCACAGTAGCAGAGTTTCTTCAGCAGGCAGCTTACCTCTGAGCCCTGAAGGACTACATGCGCTTCATGTTAAAGCTTGCTTCCACAAAGTCACTCTTCATTTTGAAAAGGAAATAAAGATACACAGAACTGTACAAAGTTGCTCAGGAGTGTTATTTGTTTAGGGTCCAAGAATTTCATGGGCAGTCAAGTTTTACAAGGACCCTCTAAAATTGCATCTTTTGTAATCAATCCCATATCAAAAGGACTCGAACATGTACTGTAATTGTCACATCTTGGCACTTTCTTGTTTATTTTCCCCTTCCATGTGGCTCTGTCTTTGTTGTTTTTCCTATCTCCGCCCTCGCTCCACCTTGTTTCCGCCTCCTTGTCATTGTCTTTCGTTATCTGTGTCAGGTGTTTCTTATTAGTTCGTATATTTAAGTCATCTTCCCTCACTTCCTGGTATCGGTCATTTTGTTTTCGTTGTCGTTTGTTGTGTTTTCGTCCTCGCTCTTACCCGTCTCTCTTGCCTGTTTCCTGCCCGAGTCCTCTAGTGTCGTTTCCTTCTTTCTCCCTGTAAAGCCGTGCCATTATTATAGTATTTGTTTCTTGTTTCTCGTTTCTGGTTTCTCGTTCGCTCTCTTACTCCTTTCATGACCCTCTAGTTTGTTTGTGTTTTGTAGTGTTTGTATCTCTAGCTTGCCCTGTCTCCTGCTCTTCCCTATGTTTATTAGTCATGCTATTTCGTGTTTCTTGTCAAGTTGGTTTGTTGTGTTTTCTCTTTATTAAATCATCTGTGTTGTAGCGAGTGTGTCCGCCTCCCGTAAATCTACTCCTCACGTCCCCTGCGTGACAGAATGACCGATCAGTATAAGGACACAGCTAGCACGGACTACCCGTTTAAAAGAGGTGTTATTCGCAGAACTCCATTCCGCACAGGCCCCAAAGATCCAATGGAGGAGGCTTTAAGGGTGGCCTCGGAGTGGAGTCAACGGCTCCAGAACATGCCCGGCGCGGATAATTATCTTCGTCATAAGGACTCGTTTCAGGAATCGAGTAGTTGCTCCAGCGGGAATCGACGGATCCGGAGGATAAAGCGGGCTGGAGTCTCCCCTTCGCTGGAGGATTATCCCCTCAGGTCCGGGGAAATTCTTGGGGGGGGGGTTAAGGGTAGGGGCTGTTAGCCTCCTACCTCAGGACGACGGAGGTGAGGCTAACAGGGGCGCACCTCTGGGGGAATCCCTCAAGAGTGCGCCCATCGGTGCCCCTAAACCCGATAAATCCTCAACTCGTGCTCGGCGAGCAGCACAAGCACCTGCCTCGCTGGACGTCTCGGTTCCAGTCTCCGAGATCACGGCGCCAACGGCTGCTCCAGTCTCCGTAAGCGCGGCTCCTCCAGCCGCTCCTGTCTTCGTGAGTGCAGCGCCCGCCTCTCCTGTTTCCAAAAACGGTGCTGCAGTCCCTTCTGCCGGCCAGGAGAAGCTGGCAAGCCTCATGGCAGATCTGGAAGCTCTTAAGAGAGCGGCGTCTCCTGCCGTTTCTGTTCCTATGAGAGCGGCGCCTACGGCCGCTCCTGTTCCTGGAAGAGCAGCACCTACGGCCGCGCCTGTCTTCGTAAGCGCGGCGCCAACGGACGCTTCTGTCTCCCTGAGCGCGGCGCCTACGGCCACGCCTATCTCCCTGAGCGCGGCGCCTCCGGCCGCGCCTGTTTTCATGAGCTCGGCGCCTCCGGCCGCGCCTGTTTTCCTGAGCGCGGCGCCTCCGGCCGCGCCTGTCTCCGTGGACGACGTCGCAGATCCTTCTGCCTCCGTGGACGTCATCGCACATCCTCCTGCCTCCATGGACGATGTAGCAGATTCCTCTGCCTCCGTGGATGTCGTCGCACATCCTTCTGACTCCGTGGACGACGTCGCAGATTCCTCTGCCTCCGTGGACGTCGTCGCAGTCTCTCATGTCTCCGTGGACGACGTCGCAGATCCTTCTGCCTCCGTGAACGTCGTCGCACATCCTTCTGCCTCCGTGTACGACGTCGCAGATTCCTCTGTCTCCGTGGACGACGTCGCAGATTCCTCTGCCTCCGTGGACGACGTTGCAGATTCCTCTGCCTCCGTGGACGTCGTCGCAGATCCTTCTGCCTCCGTGGATGACGTCGTAGATTCCTCTGCCTCCGTGAACGTCGTCGCACATCCTTCTGCCTCCGTGGACGACGTCGCAGATCCTTCTGCCTCCGTGGACGTCGTCGCAGATCCTTCTGCCTCCATGGACGACGTCGCACATCCCTCTGCCTCCGTGGACGTCGTCGCAGATCCCTCTGCCTCCCTGGACGTCGTCGCAGATCCCTCTGCCTCCGTGGACGTCGTCGCACATCCCTCTGCCTCCGTGAACGTCGTCGCACATCCCTCTGCCTCCGTGAATGTCGTCGCACATCCCTCTGCCTCCGTGAACGTCGTCGCACATCCCTCTGCCTCCGTGAACGTCGTCGCACATCCCTCTGCCTCCATGAATGTTGTCGCACATCCCTCTGCCTCCGTGGACGTCGTCGCAGTTCCGCCTGCCTCCGTGGACGTCGCCGCAGGTTCCCCTGTCTCCGTGGACGTCGCCGCAGGTTCCCCTGTCTCCATGGACGTCGCCGCAGGACCTCCTGTCTCCATGAGTGCGGCTCCCTCAGCCACTCCTACTCCTGTGACTTTGGCTTCGGCCGCTTTTGAGCCTGAGACTGTGACTACGGCCGTTTCTGCCCCTGAGTCTGTGGCTACGGCCGTTTCTGCCCCTGAGACTGTGGCTACGGCCGTTTCTGCTCCTGAGACTGTGGCCTCCCTGGACGTCGTCGCAGATCCCTCTGCCTCCGTGGACGTCATCGCACATCCCTCTGCCTCCGTGAACGTCGTCGCACATCCCTCTGCCTCCGTGAAAGTCGTCGCACATCCCTCTGCCTCCGTGAACGTCGTCGCACATCTCTCTGCCTCCGTGAACGTCGTCGCACATCCCTCTGCCTCCATGAATGTCGTCGCACATCCCTCTGCCTCCGTGGACGTCGTCGCAGTTCCGCCTGCCTCCGTGGACGTCGTCGCAGTTCCGCCTGCCTCCGTGGACGTCGTCGCAGTTCCGCCTGCCTCCGTGGACGTCGTCGCAGTTCCGCCTGTCTCTGTGGACGTCGCCGCAGGTTCCCCTGTCTCCGTGGACGTCGCCGCAGGTTCCCCTGTCTCAGTGGACGTCGCCGCAGGACCTCCTGTCTCCATGAGTGCGGCTCCCTCAGCCACTCCTACTCCTGTGACTTTGGCTTCGGCCGTTTCTGCCCCTGAGACTGTGACTACGGCCGTTTCTGCCCCTGAGACTGTGGCTACGGCCGTTTCTGCCCCTGTGACTGTGGCTACGGCCGTTTCTGCACCCGAGACTGGGGCTACGGCTGCTCCCGGTCTAACCCGTAGGACGGCCCCAAGGACTTCGGGGCCGATCCCCAGAACTGTGCCCAGGCTGGCTTCTCGGACTTCTCCACAGACACATGCCAGTCCTGGGTACCAACCACCTATTGTCTTTGTTCCTGTATCTGTTCCTGTCCTGATTCCTGTATCTCTTTTTGTCCCTGTACCTGTGTCTGTTTTTGTTTCTGTTCCGGTACCTGTCACCGTGTTCGTCTCTATCCCTGTAAAAGTCCTGGTCCCAGTTCCCTTGCCTCAAGTCCAGCCTATGTTCCAGTCCAGTGTCTGTCCCTCTATTTCCAGAATAGTCCAGTCCCCTGTTAGTCCTGTCCGGTCTCATGTTCAGTCACAGTTTAAACCCATTGTCCAGACCCATGTCCAGTTCCCAGTCCCGTCACGTGTATCTGCTCCTTTCCAGTCTCAGTTTCCGTTTAGTGTTCAATCAAATGTCCAGTCTATCTTTCAGTCCCCTGTCTCTACTCCTGTCTTCTCTCGTTCCCCATCTGTTCTTTCTAGTTCTGTCCGATGTCTGTTTAAGTCCAGTCTCTTACCTCCATTTCCTGTCCTATCATAAGTCTTCTAGTTTCGTTTTTTGTCTTGTTCTTCTGGCCCCCTCCTGCGCCAGCTCCTGGAGAGTCTATTTTTTTGCGCTCCGGGAGTTGCGCGTCTTGGGGGGGGCGTCTGTCACATCTTGGCACTTTCTTGTTTATTTTCCCCTTCCATGTGGCTCTGTCTTTGTTGTTTTTCCTATCTCCGCCCTCGCTCCACCTTGTTTCCGCCTCCTTGTCATTGTCTTTCGTTGTCTGTGTCAGGTGTTTCTTATTAGTTCGTATATTTAAGTCATCTTCCCTCACTTCCTGGTATCGGTCATTTTGTTTTCGTTGTCGTTTGTTGTGTTTTCGTCCTCGCTCTTACCCGTCTCTCTTGCCTGTTTCCTGCCCGAGTCCTCTAGTGTCGTTTCCTTCTTTCTGCCTGTAAAGCCGTGCCGTTATTATAGTGTTTGTTTCTTGTTTCTCGTTTCTGGTTTCTCGTTCGCTCTCTTACTCCTTTCATGACCCTCTAGTTCGTTTGTGTTTTGTAGTGTTTGTATCTCTAGCTTGCTCTGTGTCCTGCTCTACCCTATGTTTATTAGTCATGCTATTTCGTGTTTCTTGTCAAGTTCGTTTGTTGTGTTTTCTCTTTATTAAATCATCTGTGTTGTAGCGAGTGTGTCCGCCTCCCATAAATCTACTCCTCACGTCCCCTGCGTGACAGTAATAGTATTGTAATAGTTGACACGGGTGATATGTACATACAAATACAAATGTGTATTTGTAGGTGAGCATGAAATTCATCAAGCTTTGGTTTTCTTTTGGCAATGATATTTTTCATTGTTGTGCTGTTTTGCTGTCAGTCTCACATCACCACATCTTTGTGGAGAAATGTGAACTATTTTCATGGCAACAGTTGCTCACTAGCAGCTCAACATAATGTAATATTTCAGTGAGTCAAAGGGGTATCCTAGTTAATATGAAAACATTTAGTAGCCAGTGGAATACATAAATAAAACAAATATGATTAACATAAAAAGTGATTTGTGCTTAAATGGTGTGTACATAACCATATTCCTTAACCTCATACTGGCATTTAATGTTCTCAAACTGTTGTGCCTCTGGCTCCTGTTTGTAGATGCCAGTAAAGACTGTTCAGGACCAGATGGTTGATTTCAGAAGACGTCAGTCTCACTTCACTGATGTGGCAGACCACCGGCGCTGGGGGCGTAATGCATGGCAGGACGTGCACGAGCTTCAGCCAGGGGTCAGAGGAGTCATGAAGCCATTGTATAGTGATGTCATTTCTGGATAACTTTAGGCGTATTATCCTTTTTTGTTTGCTTTCTCCTTTCAGATGTAGCTGTGTAGTATTTGCTGTATATATTTGGACATTGTTTTCATGGTTGTTGCTATTAATATTAATACAATTGTATGGAAAAAGTTTGTTACTGGTCAAATGACACATTATTTTGATTTTCAAAGTCAAAATAAATGTACATCACGTACCACTCCAGACACCAACTCAAGCCACCCCATTTATTCATTCATTATCTGTAACCACTTATCCAATTCAGGGTCGTGGTGGGTCCAGAGCCTACCTGGAATCATTGGGCGTAAGGCGGGAATACACCCTGGAGGGGGCGCCAGTCCTTCACAGGGCAACACACACAGTCACACATTCACTCACACACACGGACACATTGGAGTCGCCAATCCACCTTCCAACGTGTGTTTTTGGACTGTGGGAGGAAACCGGAGCACCCGGAGGAAACCAACGCGGACACGGGGAGAACACACCAACTCCTCACAGACAGTCACCTGGACCGGGAATCGAACCTGGAGCTGTTTGACTGCGACACTACCTGCTGCGCCACCGTGCCGCCCCATGCCACAACAATTAAACTCAAATGTATTAAATGGAGTTACAAATCGTGAACACCTCTACAGAGAGTTCTGTTCTTCTGCTCCACAGCCAAATGTCTAGGCCTTTTACCCCTCTTACTGAAAAAAGCATTTAGCACGGTAGCAACAGGGCAATAGGTTCATGTGCAGCTGTATCAGAGCAACCCACTTTAAAGTATCTTAAAGTAGCTGAGTTCACTAATTTAAGTTTCTAGGAGGTTCTTCAGACTTATGGACATATAGGGTTCAACCCACACACATCACAGGCCAAGTGACTGCTGTAATTTATTCACTGTCCCTTTGGGAACTGACCTGTACATCAGCCAGATAAATCAATCCCCCAGTTTGCTCTCTAAAGAGGCTCCAACTTCCCTGCTTTACTGTTCCACCTGTTCCATCCATTATCCTCCATTCATTTAGGGAGTCTCATGTTCTGCATACACACAAATTTTGAGCTTCTCTCTCCATTTACAGAGAAGCTTTAACTTCCATCAGCACAGATTGGAACTACATTGAATGGGAAAACCTATACTGCTTTATGGATATCATCTGAGCATGAGTTTCTTGATGCATAACTGTTGCTACCAGGGCCAGTGGGTAGTTTCTCTCCTAGAGACAGTGACATCATTTTCCTCTGACAGTTTATGGCTTTCCTTTTTTAAGAGAAGGTCCCATGCCATCACAGTGGAGACAACCGCAACAGCCTGACTGACAATTATTCACCCACATAAAGCAAGTGGTTGTGTATTTTTGGAACAAAGAATCTGGCCTGTGCATTGCTCAGCGCAAACGTTTCAAGCTGACTTCCATTTATACATTACAAAATATTCTATTAAAAATAACCTCTTAAATGAGCAATCCTGAGCAAAAGCTCACAGAAGTTGTTTAGAGTTTAGGCACCAGTTAGTATTGTTGAAATATGCTTCAGGCAATTTTAAAAGAAGCTGGTGCACTCATAGCGTTGGTGCTGATTTATGTTCCAAACTCAGAAGTAATTCGTTTTAACTTGACCATTCTTCAGTCTTTCCTATTTATTTAGAATTAAATAGGCTCAGTGTTTGTTACTGTGTCTTTAAAACAGGGTTTATGTAACAGCACTGTTCTGATTGGCTGCCCAGTGTTGTGCCTCATTCAAGAAGCAGCCTGGACAGAACCATTCATTATAATTTCAATATGAATGGGCAAAACTGCTGTAGGATATTCTCCTCTAAGCAAGTTGAGCTGTTCAATGATGTTGTATTAGTGTCTGTTTGAAAAATAAAGCAGTGGCTTCTTTCACATGTCTCAGAAAGTGGGCAAACCGTTTGTTTTGTCAGGGCCAGGGAGTGTAATCAGGTCTGTACAAGTTCTTGTCCATCTGTTTCTCTGCACTTATACATCCTTCTTTTCCGTTATTGTTCATTTCTGCTGTGCTCCTTAAAGTGGGCTTTCGTTCTGAGCATAAACATACCACTTTTCCAAACTAGAGACATTCTGTCACTCAATTGGGAACTGATGGCAAGAAGCTGAGACAGCGTGTGGAAATATAAAGCACTGTTCATTTCCTGTACTTCTTCAATGACTGCAATGAACTAGAATGTCTTTTCATCTAGTGAGAACATATCTGAGAAAGTTATTACTAAGACACCACTCCTTAGAAACAAGATGAACTTAGCATTTTGGGGCAAGTGCATAAAGATTTAAGGCTTCAGTAACTAGGATACTGTATGATTATGGCCTTTCCTGCATCGTTACTATTGGAATGTTAAATAACATAATTAACGTAAAAACATCAATGTAAAACATTATTTTTCTTCTTGGACAACAATACACAGGCAGACATCAGCTTATTTGTAACCTATGAACCCTTCTGGAACTGTTGCAATGGTTACACAAAAAGGGGAAATTCACTTACGAATGTATACATTTCTGTATAATTCATTCATTTTAATGTAAATAAACTCATTCAGAGTGGTTTAATATAAAATGATTCATGTAATTTCTTTACAGTGATGGTAAAAGGCACCAAGGTTGTGATGTAGCCAAGACCATTCAATCTACAGGGTCTTTGATAAATGATCAAAGTGTGTCATAATGATAACACAGGAAAGTACAATTTCAATTGGAGCCTATGCCTTAGAACCTCCTGCATTCATACTTCCAAGATGAAGGTTTTTTTTTTCAATAACATGTTTTAGGCCAAAATCTAATCAGAAAACCTTCTCATATTCTGGGAATTTACTTTATGACATTATATGTTTCGGACATCTGGTTCCTATCAATGCTGCTGTGAGCAGTTCTGACTAAGTGTCTCTATAACACATAAAACCAATGGATGACATGGTTCACAACATAATGGTTCAATTTTTTGAGACATTCTGGGACATCTGTGGAATTCCCCTTTTACATTTAGATAAATGGTGCGGACTGAGGCAGGTCACAGCGCAGTTCTTAGCTGGGTATAAACAGTGTCTGGAAACTATAGGACTTGGCAGTCTGTAATGCATAGATGTTAATGTTAGGGTTAGTGTTGAGCAAAAACAGTTCAGAAGCTCATATGTTGCAATGGTCAGTGTAATATGGTGGGTAACGTGCTGACTCGGCATGGCAGACCAGGGTTCAAATCAGTGCTCGGGTGAGCACACTACAGTACACCAGTAAGAGTCCTTGGGCACAGTTGTAAATAGCTCTAGGGAGCAGCATCTGCCTTATACTGTAAAGATACATTATGTCCTCTATATATCGCATAGCCCTAGAATAACCAAATAATGCTAAATTAAACACGACCTGCACTTATTTCTTAGGCAACACAACAAATCCACTAGGTTTAGTTCATTTTTCTACATCATCAGCACTCTCTCAACTACACAATAATTTTGTTGATAATTAATCAACTTAATTCACTATGACATTTTTTCCGATAATTTTTATATGGAAAGATTTTGTCTTGGAAAAGATGAATTTTAATGTGTCTTGATGTTCCACGGGTGTCTAAAATTCATCATGTCTGAGGATATATCTGTCAAGTGATATCATGATTTGCTTTTGGCTTTCAGGATATGTTCTAACAGCTTGAAAGGCTGGCCTTCTTGTATCAACATTCCTCTGATTATTGTTATTATTAGGCCTAAGGTGATTAATTGTTACATGAAATTAGTGCTTTACTTTAGTGCACAATCTACATCAAAAACTATTCCAAGTCTTAATCATAGCAAAAAAATAATTTTGACAAATGGACAAATATAGATCATTCAAAATGACTGAGAATAAAATCTTCCTTCCATTTACATATATTGAAACCTTTTTTTTTCATATCAAAAATTAATTTGACTTTTTTGGGGAACATTTGTTCAAACAATGACAGTGTGTCACTATAATATTTGATTTAGATGTAATATCAGACAGGGTCCCCATCCCGTTTATGTTCACATTCCCGATATGTGAAATACTTTGATACCATGCCCAGAGACAAACTGCTGTAGATCCAAAGGACAAATTGGTGCATAATAAAACATAGATATTTCCATGAAAAAGATTTTGAAGACGCTCTGCAAGATGTGAACAAAATTGAATGTGCTTTTTATAGCAATGAAATCTCCTTGTGTCCATAGTAACCAGATAGCTGGGAAGTTGATGAGAGACAGCTGGAGTGCATAAAGCTGACTATCATTTCTCTGTATCCTCAAAACTATCCTCAGTGATCCGCAACTTTGGCTTCATTTGTGGTTTTTGTTCTTCAGTTCATATCCTGAATTGACCTGACTTCACAGATAATGTACTAAATTGTACTTTGGAGTATGATATAACCCAGAGGTGCGGATTCATGCCCAAACTAGTTTGTGTGCTCTGTCATTGCGCCCGATATATTCATATATTTAATTTTTCAGTACTTTTGCTGCATGTCACTCAATGATGATAAATTCTTAAAGTTTTGGGACTTGTTTTTCATGCATTATTAAACCTAGTCTAGACCAATTTGCAGTGGAAATTCTGAATCACAATAGGAACATTTTTAGCATATAACTAGGCTTAATTTGGGTCTGGGTAACTGACCCATGAATTCTTAAAATCTTGAGGCCATACAGTACACTCTTAAAAAAGGTGCTTGGTGTGTTGTCCATGTGGGTTTCCTCCAGGGGCTATGGTTTAAACTTGGTTCATATGTTGTCTGAGCTTACTGAAATCCATCCATCCATTATCTGTAACCGCTTATCCAATTTAGGGTCGCGGGGGGTCCAGAGCCTACCTGGAATCATCGGGCGCAAGGCGGGAATACACCCTGGAGGGGGCGCCAGTCCTTCACAGGGCAACACAGACACACACACACACTCACACCTATGGACACTTTCGAGTCGCCAATCCATCTGCAACGTGTGTTTTTGGACTGTGGGAGGAAACCGGAGCACCCGGAGGAAACCCACGCGGACACGGGGAGAACACACCAACTCCTCACAGACAGTCACCCGGAGCGGGAATCGAACCCACAACCTCCAGGTTCCTGGAGCTGTGTGACTGCGACACTGTATGGCTAAATGATAGTTTTTATCTTGTCCGTTACATTTTTTCCGGTCACATAAAACCAATGTTTAGACATGCTACTCTTTAACAGAATGATAGAATGACAAAATGAAAAAGCACTGTAATCCTAAGCCAAGGACTGTAGACTCAAGTCCAATTTGGGTGTCAGAATAGCAGTGGATACTGGATAGTTACTGGATCTAAATCATTCTCTGCTACTTACATTTCTGTGTCATTTCCTTTGAATCAATCAAGTCTGTACTATTTTAAAGTATGACCACACTTATAAAGGTTTATAAATGGTTTCATTTCTGTTCGTTACATGGTTGTTAATTAGGTTGTAAACACCATAAAGTTCATTAATAATAATTTATAACACAGAGATATAAAGAAAAGTGACCTACCTTTTTTATTAAATGCTGCAAGTTTCAGAGGGTGGCAAAGTGGTACAGCAGGTAGTGTCGCAGTCACACAGCTCCAGGGACCCAGGTTGTGGATTCAAGTCTCGTTCCGGGTGACTATCTGTGAGGAGGTGGTGTGTTGTCCTTGTGGGTTTCCTCTGGGTGCACGTTGGTAGGTCAACTACAAAGTGTCCCTAGGTGCGAGTGAATGTGTGAGTGTGTGTTGCTCTGTGAAAGACTGGCGGCCCCTTCAGGATGTATTCCTGCCTTGCTCCCAGTGATTCTCCGGACCCACTGCTGCCTAAAGAGGCCTTTTAATTAGTCGTTAATTGATTAAACTTGTTTGTTAAATGGTTCAATGTATTAACAAATGCTGAAGCTGACAGGTTTAATGTTGACTAATGGAGAAGACAAAGTAAGATGGATCCAGCACCTCTGTGTTTGCATTCATTACTTAATTGTCTGTAACTGTTATCCAGTTCAGGGTTGTGGTGTACCTGGAAAGTCACTGGGTGCAAGACGCCCAGGATGGGGCACCAGGCCATCACACAGCATCACTCATACACATACTCACAGCTATGGGGACTTTTACATGAACATTCCACCTACTAACATGTGTTACTTGGACTGTGTAAGGAAACTAGAGCACCCAGAGGAAACCCATACAGAACGCATCAAATTCCTCGCAGAGAATGACCAAAGGTGCAGCTCAAACCCATGACCCAATGAACCAGGAGCTGTGTGACAGCCACATTATCCGTTGGACCACTGAGAAATATCCTGTGTAACCCACCACCACTCAGTCAGTGTATATCAAGGTAGGTTTATAGCACACACACACCTTTGGCTTTCTTTCAAAAAGATGAATCTACTCAAGTCAGACTATCATGCTACATGCTTTAATAACCAAATCCCCTTCTTAATCCAGAATTGTCCATTCTGCATCTCACAGTGAGGTCACCACAGGCCAGATCTGCGAGGCTTGTTATTATGCAGCAGGTCTACACACATTACAGCCATGCCTAGTGCTGGGTGGACCGCCCTGCCCACAACCCCCTGGCACACTGCTGTGAAGTGCTGCCAGCTAGAGCAGATAAAAAAGAGAAGAGGGACATCTGCTCAAGATTTCAACTTTCACTTATAAATAATACAGTGACACACTCTCCATCTCCTTTCATTTTTATAATGACACCTCATCTGGGTTTTTCCTGATTCTGACATTATCCAAAGCACCAAGTAAAACCACTTTAAAACTACTTTAAATGTTTTCCAAGACCACAACAAGTGTACTGTGGTGTGTTGTGGTGGATCAAGTACATAAATACATTTTCATGTCCATTTATTCTTCATACAAGACTTCAGATAACAGTCCATGTTTATCATTTTCTTATTCTTCTCTTCTTAATGTGTCATAGGAGATAGATTTGGACAGCAGGAAGAATATGTCTCTTAAACATTCCATTATATGCCTCAGCATCTGTGGAAATTAACACATATGCCTTTCACCTATGCTGTGGGCACTGAATCATCTCCTACTGTGACAAATGTTGGCTTTGTATCATTTTGCTGACAACAATGTGGATGGTGCCTGATGTCTTTGGCACGGACAATTCAATGTCTGTTTTTCCTGAAAACAAGCAGAAACATGGACTTAGCTCACCCCTGAGAATTTGGTGGTGTTTCTACATAGGCTTTCTCCTTGGATAATGAAGATTCGGGTTGCTTGATGCCCATGTAGGTGCATTCAGGGCCCATGGTTTCTCATGCAATGCCGTCTGAGGGCTCAAATGTCATGGACATACAACAGTGGGTTTTGAACTCTGTCTACATGGACTGATATTTCTCTTGAGTTCATTAATCTTTCACAGTATTATATAAAGTAAAATATAGTAAAAGATATACATTCTTTGCAGTCTTTGCAGAGTATTGAAAAATATTTTTTGAACTGTTTGAAAAATCTCTCACAAAGTTTAACATAATATTGTAAGCAACGACACCTCATTCAAGAACGTTTATATTCATTGGTTAGTGGACTAACTTGTAAACTTGTAAAAAATTGTCAACTACTTTCAAGTGTGTTGCAGGCATCCACCGCTTATCCGGGTCCGGGTCGCGGGGGAAGCACTCGGAGCAAAGAAAGTGTGTTGCAGGGATGAGAGTATAAATAGTTTAATGTATACAAAATATAGTCAAGTAATCTGTGAAAACACTGAAAATTTCAAGAGATTAACAGATCACAGCATTATACAACAATCCCAACTTTTCTGGGTAAAGGTTTTCTACAGAGAAACTGACTGGTCTGAGGCAAATAGAAAAATGTTTTCTCAGATTCATTATGAACACTTGGTCTAAGAAATGATCTAGGAAAGTAAGAAGCAGGGAGTTTGCTTTTTCTTGGAGATGTAAATTTGTAATAGTACAAGTATTTAACGTCATTAAATATCATTAATACTTCAGATACCATCCAAAATAATATATCAGTTAAGTATTCTCCATTTTTGTGCCTAAGATCTTCACAAAAATGTTTTTCAGTCCTAGCCAGTGACACCAAGATTCATTATAAATATTCCAAAGGTTCCACATGTTTCTAGTAATTACGACTTACGTAACTCAGACACAAAAACAGTGTGCTATAGCAGTAAAAATGATGAAGGGGGTATTTTCTAACCAATCAGTAAGCTTTAGCCACTAGCAAGTTATGAGAGCTTACTCTTGGGCTGTAGAAGAGCAATTTCTTCATATCCTGTTTGATGTGACTTAATAGATGTGAGGCTTGGGGCTGGGCTTCTGCACTATCCGTCATCCACCAATCCCTCCATCCCAGCTCTCACAGCCCCAAGGCATCCAAACTAAACACATGCTAACTGCAGGGCTAAACTCCTCACCGAGAACTGCTTAAGAGAGAGCTTACTGACAGGGGAAATTTACAGAACACCATCCAAACATAGCCTGCACATGGCAGAGAGAGAGAGAGAGAGAGAGAGAGAGAGAGAGAGAGAGAGAGAGAGAGAGCATGACACATGTTTTTATTTGACTACACATCAACACTATTTGTAATAAATGAGACCCAGTTACTTCTTTCTGTCTGTGTACACTGTGTTTTCTAGAGTAGCTATGGAACCATGTCAATGTCCTTTAGTCATCTGTACAACTGTGATTCTGTTTACTGTATTGGATTATTAAAGCAGTTTAGGTTTTTCAGTATATTTCATAATTTGCTAATATCTAAGGAGGTTGATCAGCTGTATGTGGTTTTATGTATCAAATACAACAATAGTTTTTAGCTACACCCTGATACTAATACAGTGACAGGTTATGATCTAGTGCAATATAATATACGTCATATCCCTTGTAGAAATCTATTTATGAATTAGAGTGTCAATAACATTGACCTAAAGGCCACATATAGTGGACATTTTCAGTGGATAGTAATTGTCTTAATTATGGGTGAATTATAAATGGATGGAGGGATTTTACTGATTGTTTCTATGTGTAATGTGTAATGTGTGAAAGTATTATGGAGGGCGGCACGGTGGCGCAGCAGGTAGTGTCGCAATCACACAGCTCCAGGGGCCTGGAGGTTGTGGGTTCGATTCCCGCTCTGGGTGACTGTCTGTGAGGATTTAGTGTGTTCTTCCCGTCTCCGCGTGGGTTTCCTCCCACAGTCCAAAAACACACGTTGGTAGGTGGATTGGCGACTCATAGGTGTGAGTGAATGTGTCTGGGTTGCCCTGGCGCCCCCTCAAGGGTGTATTCCCACCTTGCACCCAATGATTCCAGGTCGGCTCTGGACCCACCGCGACCCTGAATTGGATAAGGGTTACAGATAATGAATGATATTATGGAAAACTAATTTTTCCTTAATTTGCATTTCACCTTAAAGACACAGTAGCAAAAATAAAATGTTTAGTTCTGACATGGTCTAACATTGAACAAATATTAATGTATGATATAGACCATTTAATATTTTGTAAATCAGCATGTCTAATACTTCACCTAATGTTTCCACAAAATGTTCCATGATCACAGCTTCACACCAGCTGCACATGTACACTCAAAGGCCTAAAAGCTATATGAGCATAAAGCTTGTCACCAATGGAATAGATGCTCAAGGCACTCTGAGGCATAACATCTGTGCCCCACTGTCTACAGAAATCTAAAGCAGAACAATACAATCACACATCTTACTCAGAGGGAAATTACACTGACACATCTATGATACATCCATAAAACGGCACGCTCTCCCTCTTGGGGGCTTTTACTGAGATCATTTAATTGGGAAAAATAGAAAAAAAATGAAACGTTTTCCTCACAACTGAGATTTGTTTTTATCTTCATATTCCAATGATCTAAGTAATTTATGAGATGAAAGGAGGTTTCTCACTGTGGTGGCCATTTCAATCCAGGCAGAAAGAGAATTTGACCATAAAAAAATGCATTTTAGTGGTTTCAATGTGGTGGATGAGTCATGGAAACTATCTGCTGAAGCACAGAAAGGAAACTACCCTGATTTACACATTCTAATCTGACACAGTAAATCAGTTACCCCCCCTGCAATCTGCAAACTGAAATGGAAAGAAGCTCTGTGGGATGATGGATTCAATCTCCAATATCAACATCAAAACAGGTGCGCATGTCTGACCAGGGAGACAAAGACTCAATTGATCTTGGACTGGTGCAGCCGTAGCTGCTCTAAATTAAGCAGAAAATGACATACAATCATGCAGACATTTTTCAGAGCTACTGTTAGTTGTAAATTTGAACTACAAATGTAATATCATAATTTTTTTCATAATTGAAAAAACTACAAATTTAAATATCGTAGATCAAGACAAGCTGTTGCATAAACAGTCCAAGATTCCTGAAAATTATGTGCTATTTTTAGAAGCATTTGATATGCCAACTGCCAACTTAAGAGTTAATTATTGGTTCTGTTGATTTATTCTCTCTTGATACTACATTGAGAAATCCAAGAATAAATATGGACCTCCAAAGAAATAGGCTCCTCTTTGAAAGACATTTTAAACAACAGTGACATAAGACACAATTCAAGTATTAGAGCAGATTTAATTTTTGTTCAAAACACTTCAACAGTCAGAAAGCTGTCAATGATCCTAAGCATTTCTCTAAAGTTGTGACAAATATATGGGAGTGACAGTTGCCATTCAATCTAAATAATATAGAACCTTTGTGAGCTGAGCTGAGAAAGTGTGTTCAAGCAAAGAGGCCTTGACTTGACTACAGTATATTTCTTCTGTCAGTAGGAGTGGTTTCAAATTCAATCATTTTAATAGCCACCAAATACAAAGTGTATGTAAACTTGTAAAATTCTAAAGCTAAATTGGAGCAGCCTGGTGGCCAATCTTCATTAATTGTACATTGCACCAGTAAGACCATGTGCATCCAATAGTTCAAACATTGTGTCCTGAAGGCGGTGCCGTGTATCAGGACGACAATGCACCAATACACACAATAAGACTGGTGAAAGATTGGTTTGATGAACATGAAAGTGAAGTTGAACATCTCCCATGGCCTGCACAGTCACCAGATCTAAATATTATTGAGCCACTTTGGGGTGTTTTGGGGGAGCTAGTCAGGAAACGTTTTCCTCCACCAGCATCACGTAGTGACCTGGCCACTATCCTGCAAGAAGAATGGCTTAAAATCCCTCTGACCACTGTGCAGGACTTGTATATGTTGTTCCCAATATGAACTGACGCTGTATTGGCCGCAAAAGGAGGCCCTACACCATAAAAATAAATCATTGTGGTCTAAAACCAGGTGTTTCAGTTTTATTGTCCACCCTCTGTATATATATGTATATATGTATTGCATAGCCGCGAAGAGTAAAAGACAAATAATTTTTTGTTATGGGAACACACCAAAGCTCAGAATTACTGTGGCACAACTTTCCAATGAGACTCTTGTGAACATTTCTGCCCACATTTGGACAAATTAACTCACCAAAACTTTCTGAGGTAAATGCCCACACAGCCTTGACCACATTTACTGGGAATGTTTTGGAGCAACACTCCAAATTCCCATCACCTAGCTCTGAAGGTCCTGAGGCCATGAGCTCTTCACATCAACATGGTTTGTTTAAAGCCTGTCTTCACTGGACCCACCGATATGTTTACATTCTGGAAGAATGGCCTAGCTCACTTAAGCAAAATCCATTAATAATGCAACACTTTTACACTTGAAAGCAAACAGGGCCTGTGGAATGTGGGTGTTTTTAGACAGAACCTCACGCACTTCAGTTAAATAAGAAACACATATTCACTTTAATTTTGAGAGAACCATAATGTTGCAAGGAGATTCTTCTTCACACTTGGACATTTTATTTAAAAAATACTATAGGGAACCAAAGGTGGTTAATGTATGCCACTGCTCCATCTTTTCCTTCATTTTTTTAAAGGTTAGTAAACTTTTATATGGGTCCATGGGATAACAATTTTCTCCCTGAAGGTACAAGTAGGAAGGAAAGGATGTTGTTATGGTTTATGTGCTGTTTATGTGGAGTTAACAATTGAGGTTTAGGCAAGAGATAAAAAACATTTCCTGTTAGCTCATGTAACATATCTGAAACATGCTAACTGTTGGATTTTTGCACAAGGCCACTTAAGGAAGCATCTCCTGCGGTTGTTCCCCAAGACCCTGCCAACTGGGAGCTTTAACGCCCTGTAAAAACCAAATGCTGTGGTTTGTTCCATGATCTCATCAGAAATTTTACTGACTTGTAAGTAAATGAAAGCAGTTAGGACTTAAAGCATTTTGATTCCAATGACACAGATTTAACAAAGAGAAAAAAAAAAAACAATCAAATAACCAGCAGAAAGAGAGAACAGCTCCTGGAAACTGACAAAGCAGAGCTAGAGACATTATATTTAAATAATTCTTGTTTGATTACATCATTATTTCCAGTTCTAAATATAATTCAAGCACATCACATGGTTGTTCGCAAGATGTGTTTAGGACCGATATTATGCTATAATTGAAATCCGGTGTTGAGTCACCTTTGAAATACTTTTACATTAAATTTTAATTATATATTTTTAGGCGGCACGGTGGCGCAGCAGGTAGTGTCGCAATCACACAGCTCCAGGGACCTGGAGGTTGTGGGTTCAATTCCTGCTGCGGGTGACTGTCTTTGAGGAGTTTGGTGTGTTCTCCCTGTGTCCGCGTGGGTTTCCTCTGGGTGCTCCGGTTTCCTTCCACCGTCCAAAAACACACGTTGGTAGGTGGATTGACGACTCAAAAGTGACCGTAGGTGTGAGTGTTGCCCTGTGAAGGACTGGCGCCCCCTCCTTGGTGTATTCCTGCCTTGTGCCCAGTGATTCAAGGTAGGCTCTGGACACACTGCGACCCTGAACTGGATAAAACGCTTACAGATAATGGGTGGATTATATTTTTTAAACTGTTTAATTAAAATTCAAATTAGTACATGTTACCCTCACCACAAGCATAAAATAATACTGATTGAAAGAAATTTTAGACTACATCACCCTAAAACTTTCTGCATGGCACAGACTTCCACTATATTAGTGCATTATTTCTTGTGCTATTTCATAGTTTATAATGCAGCAAATAATATATCACAGCTGCCCTTCACTTGGCAAAACTGGGTTAAAATTCCAGCCTGGTCAGGAACATCATATTATACCAGTAATAAAACTTGAGTCTCCCAACACTGCAATAGCCTGCATCTGTAACATAATTTAAACTGTACGTTATTCTGGATAAGAGCATCATCCAGATACCACAAACATGTCCAAGATTTTGACTGGTGTATTTTGTATCACACATGATGGGACAAGTAGCCTGCTGCAGCTGAAGTGCAAACTAGGATCATGATTTCACTGTGGTCATGCAGTGACCAAGAAAATCCTCCAGCGTGAAGAGAAGGAGCTGGGCATGTCCATCAGTGGCTACATGCTCTCAGTTATCATACACTGACCCTCCTACTTCAGCTGTGGACAGCTTCCAGCGCCGAGACTCCACCACTGCTGAAAGCATGGGGACTTGATGCTGGGGGCGATTAAAGGAGTGTCTACGGTCTTTTCCAGCACATCAATGACCGAGAAGAGATCTAACTGTAATATCTGCCAGTCTGCCATGACTGCTCTACATCTTTCTGCTCTTTTAGGTGAGGCGTCGTTTTTTTCTTTTAAAACTAAACAGAACATTAGTAAAGAGCATTTTTGTGGACACTTTTCTCTCCAGACTCGGATGAAGCAGCGTGTTACAGAGCCGCTCTTTGTCGGCGTGGACGTTGTTTAGGAAACAATTTGTGGTTCTTGTTCCTCAGAGTTTTTTTTTCTTCGCGCTCGTGCCAACTTCAAAGAAGCGCGGAATATTCTCGAACTCCTGTCAGGAGCCGTGTAAACTGGGGCTGATGAGTGTGGTGTGTGTGTGTTTGTGTGTCATTCAGCTGCTGTGGTGGTGCTGCTGGCGGAGGCTCAGCTCCAGCTGCTTCCCGGTTCCTGCAGCTTTGACCAGGGCACATGCGGCTACACCTCGGACCCAGAATTCGCCTCATGGATCGTCAACGACGAAGGTGAACACAGCGCCCTGCTCCGACACAAATTATCAGCTCATACAGCCGCCTTTCAAAGTAGCAACAAACGCTTTGTCTATTTCTTGAGTGAAAATGAGTCAATGAATCAACATGAATAAGAAACAAACGTTCGCTCTGCAGGTTTTAATACAATAAAAAAAGTAAACACGGTTAGAAGGGTGTAAACCATAGGCTGAGGTGTAGTGGACCTGTGTTCCTTGAAGTGATGGAGTTCCATATCTTTTGCTGTGAGTGGATGAATAAAACATCTTTTCTGTATCTGACTAATCCTCACAGCAACTTTCCATCTGCTAGTGAAGTGTCCTCAGAAGAATGGAGGCTGTTAAAGAGGCAAACAAAATGCCCTTCATTTCTCAACTGAGTGAACAGTTGTCTGCAAACCTTTGGACATATAGATAGTGCAGATGTGCTTGAGCTTTGTCAGCAAATGACATGGGTCCATGCGTCGAGAACTGGTGTCTGGATCTGAGAAGCACAAAGCAGTGGTTAACTTAGGAACCCTTTGTTCTCTGAAGTTGCTGACATACGGAGATTTTTTATGGTCTCAGCCTGCACCCACAGGAACAGTTTTGCATTTAAATATCTCACTAAAGGCAAAACTCTGTTCATATTTACTGTGGTCCCAGAAGCTGTAAACTGTTAAAGAGGATGTACTGTTTTTGTTTTTCCATGTAGCCTTGCAGTTACAGATTTTCACCCTGACAAATGGATTCAGGCTCTTGAACACATTACTGACCCCCAAAGGTTTTAACATGCAGTTATTAATTATAAGGGTTATACACTGATGAGTCACCGGATTAGGAACCTTGTTTCTGCATTCATTGTTCGTCTTATCAGCTCCACTGACCATACAATTACAGACTGTAGCCCCCCTGTAAGGTATGATTAGGGTGGTGGATCATTCTCAGCGCTGCAGTGGCAGTGACATGGTGATGGTGTGTTTGTGTTTGCTGTGCTGGTACAAAGAGATCAGACACAGCAGGGCTGCTGGAATTCTTAAACAGTGTCCACTCACTGTCCACTGTGTTAGACACACTTACATCGTTGGTCCACCTTGTAGATGTAAAGACAGAGACAGTGGCTCATCTGTTGCTGCCCAGTTGATGTTGGTCGTCCTCTAGTCCTTCAAAAGTGGACACAGGACGCTGCCCACACTGCACTGTTGTCTGGATATGTTTGGTTTGGTTGATTATTCTCAATTCTAGCAGCCTTGCTGTTTCTGATCCACTTGTACCAGCACAACACCCACTAACACACCACCACAATGTCAATGTCAATGCAGCTCTGAATATGATACCTGCTCTGTGGTGGTCTTCTGGGGGTCCTGACCATTGAGGAGCAGGGTGAAATGGGGATAAGAATGTATGCACAAAAACAGGTGGACTACAATCTGCAATTGTAGAACTACAAAGTGCCCCTGTATAGTCAATGGTGATGATAAAATGGGCAATGAGTGTAGATACAAGGTAGTTGTATTTAATCCAGTAGTTTAATTCTAATTCCTAAAATCTACAATTTAATCTCAGTCTTGTAACTAGCATCAGACTATTCTTAATAAATTAGGAGTGTTTATTTGTGTATGATCCCAAAAATAGGTTTTGCTATCATTGTTAGCATGCCTTAAATCGATATTGTCAACAGTAGCCGTTGGAAAGCTGTGTGGCCTTGACTGTTATGCAACAGATTTTACTAGAGGAGAAAGTAGACAGGACTGGGACATGTGCACTGCAGCTGGCTCAGAATCAAACCAAAGCAGGTAATTTGGCCGCATTGAGGGCTGCCAGGATTGCCAAAAATCTCACCCATGAATCGGCACTTTGAATGTGGTTGCACCAGATTTCCTCCAAAGGGTCATTAAAAAGCAGCATAAACCCAGACTGTGCCTTGACCGTGTCTCTGTTTGGTTTCCCTGGCAACCTCAGGCCAGTCTCCATGGTGGAAACACAGTTGAGTGCCCCGTTGCTTGCTTGGAGTGCAGTTGACAGTCCTGTAGCATGAAAAGAAAACGACAAGTTTTTTTTTTTCATAATAGAGATGACCAGATAATTCATATTTCTTTTAAAAAAACTGACACGGAAACCATAATTATTGTTGAATACAGATGCTTAAGTTGTTGCTGTATATATTTTGTTTATAATATTGTTAAACATGAGGGGATCCTTAGAAAATTGTATATTTAAATCATTTAAGACAATATGGCATGACTTTATATATATATATATATATATATATATATATATATATATATATATATATAGACCACAATAATTTATTAGTATGGTGTAGGGCCTCCTTTTGCGGCCAATACAGCGTCAGTTCATCTTGGGAGTGACATATACAAGTCCTGCACAGCGGTCAGAGGGATTTTAAGCCATTCTTCTTGCAGGATACTACGTGATGCTGGTGGAGGAAAACGTTTCCTGACTCGCTCCTCCAACACACCCCAAAGTGGCTCAATAATATTTAGATCTGGTGACTGTGCAGGCCATGGGAGATGTTCAACTTCACTTTCATGTTCATCAAACTAAACTTTCACCAGTCTTGCTGTGTGTATTGGTGCATTGTCGTCCTGATACACGGCACCGCCTTCAAGATACAATGTTTGAACCATTGGATGCACACGGTCTTACTGGTGCAATGTACAATTAATGAAGATTGGCCACCAGGCTGCTCCAATTTAGCCATGAAACCTCCCACACTAAAATGACAGGTGTTTCAGTTTCATTGTCTAACCCCTGTGTATATATATATGTATAAGCACAAACAAATTTATCTGTGCCCAAATCTTGCTCATAGAGTTTACCACCTGCTAGTGTTTATCTCAGCTATGTGTCATGAAGATCATATGCTTCACATTAACACTGGCTGGCTGTCCAGTACATTTGGGGACAGCTCAAGGCCTAAACAATACTTGGCCCAAAATCAAGTGACAGAAGCAGTTTGATGATGCAAATATTTACATCACTTCTTTTCAGAATGCTACAAACACATGTTCATTTTCTATCCATTTTGGTCTGGACACTGTATGCTTGAAGATTATTCAGATTCACAGAGATAAACATCAGCCAAACCTTCACATTCACAGAAACACATGCTCCCTTCTTTACTTTGGTTTATAAAATGCTCAACAAGTAATTCTAAGATTTGTTTTAGGACTTATTAATTTATTCATACTTTCTGCTGGAATTAACACAATGCTACATATCCTGCTGGATGTTTATTAGTAATTCCTAAGTGATTTTCTGTGTGGAGGAATGACCTTGACCTTTTACAGTGACTTGAGCTTTTACAGTCATCGATGTTACATGGCAGTGTGTCTGAGAAGAGGAAGGGCTCATTTTTGTTCCAGAGCTGAACAAGAACTCAGCACTGACCCTAATGTCCTGGTCTCTCAAGGCTTTAAAAACAGCTGCAGAAAGCATTTGTAAGTGTTTTGAGATGTAAAGCAGACTTAGATGGGCTTCTGTTCAACATCTATTCTTTTCCAAATGGAGAAATATACAAGCAGGCTGATTTGGAAATAATCTTCATCATTGCACAGTCTGTGAAGTAGAGCAGCTGCACTAAGTGGGAAATTCTAGGGGGATTTCTGGGTTAAAGTTTTGCTCGCTGCGACGAAGCTCAGGTGGGAGTTACACCATGCTGTAGTCACTGAACTACAGTCTTCTAGATCTGGGTTTTACTGAGTCAGCTGTACATTTAATTGAACTCCATCCGTGAATGACATCACCACTTGCTTGCATGTGTCTAGACTAGTGATTAGAGCCACTAGTTGAAGAGGAAACTTTGCTGGCACTCAGAAAGGAAAATGAGGTTTTCCTTTTGAATTTTGCAAAAAACAGATTCAGAGCCTCAAGGAATGACACAGTCTTTATGTGTTTACTGTGGTCTCAGACATCAAAAAACAATTGGTTTACCACAGCAGTTCCTGATTTGATTTGAAGGTTTATAGAGTTGTACACTGATAGGTTATTGACTTTCACCTTCATCCCACTTCATCGTTTTTTTAAATGATGGTGCAGAAGAATCCTCTGGTGAATATTTCAGGGTTTAAACTACATAATGAGCTAATGCAGAAAACTTAAGAGTGCAAGAAAAGTGGCATGGTGCAACAGGTAGTGTGACTGCCATACAACTCCAGGGTTTGAGTCTGTGCAGAGTGTAGCGTGTTCTCACTGTGTATGTGTAGGTTTCCTCTGAGTGCTCCACTTTTCTCTATGTACAGTGTTTACAGTTGTGAGTGTGACTGAGTGAGTGTGTGATGCCTTGTGATTTACTGGCATGCATCCACGTTATGTGTCTGCCTTGCATCCAGTGATTCTGGGTAGGTTCTGGATTCACCTTCACCCTGAACTGGACGAGCGATTACAGACAATGAATGAAAAGTGCAAGAAAAACCCTTTAGATTTAAAGCATCTCATAGACCCGAAACACCTTCTGTTTTTGAGTTACTGTTACTTCAGAACATACCCAAAATTAACTCTACCACCCATGGAATGGTCTAAAACCGCGGTTTCACCAGTGAAACACCACATACTGAGGTAGTTATTACTTTTGGCTTACACAGTTCCGTCTAAAGCTTCGGTATTTGCTCATGGACTAAATAAAAATGATGGCAAGAGCCAAGCCAAGGTGTAGGAGAGGAGCATGTTTTTATAAAACAAAAAAGGAAGAAGAGACAGAGGAATAGACATCAGTGACATCTGGAATGAATCACCCTCACTATGAGCACATCTGGAGGTATCAGAGAAGGCTGTAAAGTTAACTGCACCCAAACAGCTCTCTTATGTCTGATACTTTTTGAGAATGTACCAATTTGGATGCATATATGTCAACAATGATTACTTTATTCTGAACAAGTGATATTTCTGTCCTGTTTTCAAATTAAACTGTTTAAATCCAAATGAAGCCTGTTACATATGCTCTAAACAGTCTACTTGGACTGCAGTGCTAAGATGAACATCAGTTCTATCCATTTTGATCCTTTATTTCCAAAACCCCAATTGGGGAAAAGTGGTGATATAGATCACACATGTTTTTTGACCCATAGACTCTATGTTAATGGTGGGCAGGCACCATGGACCACCCATTCATTTCATTTAGTCTCTGCACTGGAATTAATCCTTAATTGTATTGTCATTGCAAATGCGTTGTCTCATTGTGCGTGATGTTGATAACATACACTGTATGCATTATTTGACTTTGATTTAGTGAAATGAGCTTTTTGTTTAAGTGGAAAGTCTTGTATTGGCAGAAAGTGAGAAAGGACCCTGTATTAGTGGTCTTTTAGAACTTGGTGCATAAACAGTAGAATGAAATTATTCATCAACCTGCCAATGATATCAACTCATGTCAGGGTGTTGATTTAGACCTCCATCTGTTTTATAGAAACAGATGTGGGTCTTCTGTCAAACATTTGAGTGAAATTGTCAATGCACACTTGTACACCTGTAACGTTTATGTTCCAAAGGTTAGAGATGTAGTTTAATTTTATTTTAGAGATGATTTGATAGTTTGGGCGGCACGGTGGTGCTGCAGGTAGTATCGCAGTCACACAGCTCCAGGGACCTGGAGGTTGTGGGTTTGATTCCCGCTCCGGGTGACTGTCTGTGAGGAGTTGCTGTGTTCTCCCCTTGTCCGCGTGGGTTTCCTCCGGGTGCTCCGGTTCCCTCCCACAGTCCAAAAACACACGTTGGTGGATTGATGACTCAAAAGTGTCCGTAGGTGTGTGTGTGTGTTGCCCTGTGAAGGACTGGCGCCCCCTTCAGGGTGTATTCCTGCCTGGTGCCCAATGATTCCAGGTAGGCTCTGGACCCACCGTGACCCTGAAATGGATAAGCACTTACAGATAATGGATGGATGGATTTGATAGTTATGTTTCTATTCTTTGATTTCATTTACAGTTAAAAAAACATAATTGCTTTTAGTCAGCAACAGAAACATTTTGAAAAGCTAGGAGTTGATCACTTTTGATGTCCAGTTTGTATGCAGGCACATTAACAAGTACAATTAATACATATTGTGTTATTCTTGCAGGTCGCTTTATATCAGCAGACTCCTCGTTCCTGGGGGAAGCTGACAGGGCTGTGCTGGTCAGTCCTGAGCTTGAACAAGCTGAGTGGAGCTGTTTGCGTCTGGTCTACCAAATCACAGGGGCAGGTTCCCTTGGGGTTCATCTGCGCCCCCATGGAGAGAGCTTTGACTACATGCTGTGGAGGGCAGACAAACCTTCTGACAGCTGGCTCATTGCCAGCATAGATCTCCACAATATTTCTGGAGCCTACCAGGTAGCAGACATGGAACAGTGATCTCTGTGTGTGTCAGAAAGGAAGGAAAGGAAGAGAAAAAGTAAAAAAGCAGATACTCCCACAGACTGTGTGCACTGTAACCTAATGTATCTAGGGTTTTCAGAGTTCCAGAGAAGGCTTTAAAAAACAAAAAATGTATTGGAGCTCTGAGTCTGAAACAAAAAGCATTGTTGCTTAACATGCCTTAGAGCCTCAGCTTTGACTTTTTGGCGACAGTTTAAGAAGTCATTATTTACTCTAAGACCATTCATTTTGGTTAAGTATTGCTGGGAATTACATATAATAGAGGCCACAGATTGAGTGTAAGATGGAATCAGTGTAAACGACTGAACTGAAGTTGACTGTGTTTAATGTGCCCCATGAATAATGATCACATAGCGAGTAAATCCGTGCAACTTATTTTCAGTTCATGCGCATACGTCACTTAAATGGCCTAACCATATGCCATATTTACACTGATATATATATATATATATATATATATACACACACACACACATTGAAAAGCACAGCCCTATATATTTTGGATTGTTGTTTATAAACTGCACCGTATAGCCGTATTGGTCTAGCTTCTTAGATTTAAGAGCCACAGAAATAAGAGCTTTGACATACTAATATACTGTGGCTGTTTTCACACTTAAAAGCATTACATTTGTCAGGCCATGTGAATGCTTTGATTAATCCAAACACCCCACAGAACGTCTGGGATTGGTCAGAATGGCCACAGCACATGATAAATCAAAATAAATCACCCTAGCACAAACTCCAGGTAAAGTCTGAGTGAGTGCATGTGTGAATTAAGCCGGTAATGCTCCAAATAATTGAAGAATTGCGATGTATAGTATGAACTGCACGCGCTGCACAGGCACAGCTCCATGCCGAAAGCACACACAACATTCTCCAGAGTTTCCCCAGAGTTCGTATGTGAAATGTCTATACAGTAGTCGGATTGTGTATTGTAAACATCAGGATTGAAATGTATTTCCAAGACTGATATCATGATAATGATGACCAAATCAAACATTGTCCCGTTTTTTTTTTTTATTTGATGCAGCTTTTAATGGAAGCTCGTCCCAACCAAGAACCAGGATGCAGTATTGCTATCTTTGAAATTCACATTATTCCAGGCTTCTGTATAGGTAGGTCTATTGATTTCTTACATTGTTTTATACAGAAAGTTATCTTCTTTGATTTTGCTGATTCACTAGTGTTTTGGACTTGAGGAATAAAGAAATGATGGCATTGACATGCACATATGTGCTGAACTTCTGAGCAACTGCAGTTCTGTTGCTGCATAAAGGTGCATGAACCTTTACAAGATTACCTAAACATAAGCACATTTATTACTCTGCCTTAGAATGTAGCTTTGAGGAGCATCACTTGTGTGGCTACAGTAACCAGTGGAACCCTAATGTGAACTGGTATGTGGGAGGCAGCCTTACCCGAGATCCTCAGTCCAATCTCCCTGACGACCACACCATGAATAACCAAAGAGGTATGAATGAACACATTAACATCTTCAAGCTTCATTAATTCAGCACAGGCTGCTGACACAAGCTTTCAAACACTTTGTAGTTTCTTCAGCCTCTTCCCAGCACCCTTGTCTGATTGCTTTCTACTCAATATGCTGACTCAGTCCATCCTTTGTGTAAGGACTCTACTGAGTGAGACATGAGCTACATTGCTAATTCTGTGTTCTTACCAGTCAAACTGTATTGTGTCTTAGAGATTAGAATACACATTTCATATTCACACAAACTCTGAGAGTCCTCATTATACTCTCTGCCATGTTGTCACATTGGGTAGCCAAATATCTATGGTTATCTAGGACGGATCAACAAAACACTGGTTCTAGAGATTGCCTTTTGCATTTTAAAGTTAAAGCAGCAGTTTGGAAATGGTGCGTTGAGGGAGAGGTATTCAGCTGGTTGCAGTCTTCCATTAAACCTTTACCTTTAACATTAAACATTGCACCTTTAACATTAAACATTTAAAATAACATTTCTTGGGTTAAGTCAACTTGAAGGCATTCTTAATATTTTTCTCATAATCTGATGATGGAAAGGGGTGTAATGATGTGATTCAAAAATAATATTTAGCCTGGCTAAAAACATTAAATATTAGTTTTATTCCAAATGCCCCTTTAAAGTTGAATCAAAAAGAAGAAAGGTTCACATATTTCTGAATATGCCTTGTTTTAATAAAACTCTGAACTAGGTCACTACATGTATGTGGACTCGGTGTATGCCAAGGGGTTCCAAGAAGTGGCTAAGCTTGTGTCACCGATGACAAACACACCTATGGCCGGCTGCTTGTCCTTCTACTACCAGAGAAACCAGGCCAGGGGCAACTTCTTCTCTGTCTTCACAAGGGACCAGCTGGGTCACTATGAAGAGATCTGGAGGCCTGAGGTTTACGCAACTACCACCTGGAAACTAGTCCAAATAGATATAAAGGCGCCCCATCCTTTGGAGGTCAGTACAAGTAGATTATGTAACATTTAGTACTAGTTTGTGAAAAGATTTTGAAGCTTTACACAGTGCTTGATTTAAACATGCAGCTCAAACTTCCAAAAAAAGAAGTTGGTTTGGATATATGAAATACGCATACCGTTTTTGACTGTTTTGGTTGTAAGTGGACTTTACGTAATTGCAAAACTTGGTTTCAAAATAACCTGAATAATAATGTTATATAATAATAATAATGTTAAAATTAATAGCATAAGCAGGCTAAAATCTGCAATTGAATTTAATGCCTTGACTGAGATATTGTTTTATTCAGTTTTTTTATCTGAATATTCTTAATTAAATCCGGCCAAAGCGGGCACTGAAATGTAGGGCAGCACCATCGACTGCCCATTAATCACCCCGTGAGGCTGCACTGCACGGAAACATAGTGTCAGAGTAAGCAAGAAGCTTCAGATGTCTCCTGGTTGCAGGGTTCTCAGCATTGTTTCTCGATGTTGCACAGCAAAGTTATAAACAACTGTCGCATTCAGTTTGGGATGCATTTAATCTCTTAGTGTTTAAATGTACTTTTGTCTTTGAGACTTAGGAACTGAAAAACTTTGGCATGGTGTTGGGACGCACTGTAATATGGTGCTTTAATTCCTAATTTTTACTATAAAACACCTAATTTGTACTAATATTCATTATTTTATTATTAAGTTTAACATATTTCCTTAGCTGTCACTCTGGTGCAGATAATCTGTATTCCCTGTAGTAATGGATCATATTCTAAAACGTCTAAAATGAGGTAGAGTGATGTTGGTGACCCCAATCATAATTCAAAATCATGACCTTATCTGAGTAATACTCTAATGGCTGAATTCCTTTCAGAATCCTAAAGCAAAATTTCAACATCGACTGCAGCCATCCCAGAAGAGTAGAGGCTTTAATGCAGCAAATGGGGACAAACTCCCTGTTAATACCCTTCTCAGTTTCAGAAGAAGTGTTTCATGAATTTGTGGATACAGATGTTTGGACACCAGCAGAATATCTCAAGTCACCAGTAAACATTTTAGTTTTGGGAAATAGTAGATTTACAGATTTTTCTTTGTTAGTTGGGAGTCGGTTACTCCCAAAGTTGCACTTATGCAGAAATATAATTTACCAGCAGTTGATTTTTAATTTTTTTTATTTTGCTGTAGCCCCTCAAACACAGTGGCCTCTGTTTTGGCCTTTTCATAACGTGCCCTTGACAAATACAGTAAAATTAATTGTACTACAGTTTCAAATATGGAGCATGTGCAGTCTTACGTAAGTTTAAGGAAAAAGTGTTTTTTGCCAGCCCCATTCACGTAAACATGCTGAAGAGGGATAGATTTGTACAGGCTCTGAGACCGCTTTGTTTGAAGTTCTGCAGCCGCTTCTTTAGTACCGTGTAAATAAAGAGACTGAAAGTGCATGAGAGGGTCCGGATATCACCTCATGCACATCGTGTTTGGGGTCTTTAGCTCTCTGTAACATTGTTTTGATAGAAGAACGCTAGAGTATTCAGCCAGAACAACATTTCCAAAAGATTTGGGTGGTGGGGGGGAGGAGTTGGTTAGCTTCCCCAGATCAGTCCCAGTGGATTGCTCTGTTGTACAGTATTCTGTGTCCATTTCTCAAAATATAAATCATAAGTTTGTCTGTACTCTGTAAACAGTTCACTGGAAGCTTTGTGACCCAGTTTTATGGCAGTGAGCGATGTCCACTTGTGATAGAGTTTGTGCTGGAATTCATTAAGCTGAGGTTTCATTAAGAGAGGCTTTTGTTTCTTGTGTGTGTAGGTGGTATATGAGGTAGCCTTCAACAGTCCTCGTGGTGGCTTTGTGGCTGTGGATGACATCAGCTTTTCTCCCCAGTTCTGCCACACTGAAACAGGTCAGTGTAGTTGTGTTTCATAAGGAGCAATAACATGACTTACGCAACTCTTCCCCATCCAATACACCACAGTGCTGCTCTCTGAATGCAGCTTTCCTGTTTAATTTCTCATCTTCTTGTGACTGTAAAAAAAAAAAAAAAAAGACAGGAAGGACATCTGAAACACCACAATATTGAAACAACACACAATCCAAATACAGGGAAAACAAAGCAAGAAAAATGTTGGTTTAGTAAGAATATTGAAGTGAATGTTTTGTTTGGTCGGGTGGAGCTGGAGTGTGTCTTTCAGGTTGTGCAAGTAAGACTGAAATGAGACTTTCTGTTAGTAGTGCTTATTCTGTTTCACTGTAAGGAATGAATTACAAGAGTATTATTTATTATCTCAAATGAGCTCTTACCACAGAAATGAACAGCTTATACTTTCCCTCCTTTTACTATTTATCTTCAGATAAGAGTGTTAATCTATCTACACAGTCAGCTTCATTACCCTGGTCAGAAATATTGGTTTATCTTTAGATGAGTCTGTGTTTTGCTGTTGTTTTTTGTTCCTTTGCCAGTACTGTTCTCTCTGTCTGTCTCTGATTTTAAAACTTATTAGACGGAGACAAATTGTCTGCACATTGAACTATGTAAACAAAATGTAGCCAGCGTATGTAGAATATATGGAAAAATTCTTTTTTCGTTTTTTTTTCTTTTTTTCATTAGCCACAATGGGAAATTCCTACTGCTCAGCACATTTTGACAGATCCTAAACCCAAAGAATTTTCCGGCTGATGTTAATGTTGTGTTTTGTTTCTGTGTCTCTGTGGCCATCCCTCAGAGCCCACCTTTGACCCCTCCATAGCTAATTGTGACTTTGAGGAGAGTTTGTGTCAGTACTACCAGGAGCATATTGGAGGAGCCGTCTGGAGCAGAGTCTCTGTAAAACCAAATGTCTACAGGATTGGAGACCACACTACAGGATCAGGTATGTGTCTAATAATACTCAGTATCACATTTTATTATATGTTGGAAATGCATTGCCAGTTTGATTAATCACAATAGTGCTGTCGTTAATTCAGAGTAATTTGATGCAAAAAATAAATATATAAATAAAAGAATAAATACATTTTTAGCTATGAGAGGACATGAAGTTTCCACCAGAATTCATGCATTACCCAAAATGTTCAGAATGAATTGAAAATAAGTTAGAGTTTCCAGTTTTCATCACTGATTTCTACTGTCTTCTTCTGCTTTCTATTTTATTGTTTTGGTTTGTTTTGCATTAGTTGAATTATGAATAGTTCTGTCACTAGCATGGTTCAGTGGAGTTGCTGTTTATGTCATATGAATGTTTGCCATAATTTGGCCTTTTTTGATAGTCTGAATGGCAGATTTGAATCTCTCAGTACATAATGTAATTACAAATGATTATTTTAAGTCAGCAAGCACTGAGACTGTGCACTACACTGATTTTCCACAGGTAAATAGTATTTTATGGCTCTGTGACAAGCGTTTTCCATAAATTCAATCAATGGTTTCCAAAATTATGACAAATATTGGCTCTGTGAAGAACATTCTAGCCAGATTCATACATAATTTATGTTTTCCTATACATCTTTTATGGACATACATATAAAATTAATATCAAAATGACCAGTGGGTAGTTTCCACAAGTAAATCCTTTAACTCTTTCAAAATGCTTTGATGGAACTCATTTTATATTAATGGCTTAAATTCAAATGCTTCACCCAAGGGCAGTGAATCTGCATTTTTCAGGGAAACAGAATACATAATAGGATTTTATGGATACTTTTCCAGGCTAGAAAAATATTCAGTTGCAAATGGATCTTGAAAGTGTAACATATTCTAATTCTGCAATTAATTAGTATTAAGATGTTGAGAGTGGAGATTATTCTCTCATTTTCAACTTTGTCTCCTCATGCCTTAGGGTCCTTCCTAATGGCTAACTCTCGTTTTACCTTTCGTCCGAGCTATGTGGGGCGTCTGCATGGACCCTATCTGCCCGGCAACCACAAGTATTGTCTTAGATTCTACTATGCCCTGCATGGCTTCAAGAAAATTGACAACGCTCTGGCCCTTTATGTCTATGATGAGAAGGACATAGCTCAGGAGAAGATTTGGACAGTGTCAGAGAGCTCTAGAGGTGTGTGGACGGAGGTGGAGGTTACCTACCATAAACCCATGTCTACTAAGGTAATTTAAAGAGAATATAAGCAAAGAATTTTAAAAACGTAAGTAAAGAATGTGATGGATTTGCTTTATCTTGAGTTCTCTGCCTCGTGTGGAGCATTTTGTTAAACATGACTGGGTGAGTGAGTGAGTGAGTGAATGAGTGAGATATAGCCAGTTCCATGATGTGCTTTTTCTTTGAAAAATGTAAAATCTTTCTAACAAAATTAATATTCACATAAAAATAAGAACTGAGCAACTGAAACCATCTAAATTGCTAGGAATTTTGGTTGATCCACGGTAAACAATACAAATTGTATAATTTAAAACTTTTTTAAGCTGTTGAATCTGAATGTAAAGTGAAGAATGTAAGAATGTAAAGTCTGAATGTATTATACCACTTTATTAAGAAGTTAATACAGTCCTGAGGACTTAATGAAACATCTTTAACATGCTTTGGTCAAAATACTACAAGGATCAAATAAAACAGCACAGTTCTCATGCTGTCTACGGCCCAGGCTTTGCGTAGGAAGAAAAATAGCTTTGCTGAGTTCTTATGTCTACAAAAAAGGTTTAACCATAGGTGTAATTCATGGTGTGTATATGTTCATAACTCTTCAGTGACAACCTTTGTACTTACAGTATTTGAACCACATTGCTGCTCATACTTCATTCAACACCCATTTGCTTGACAAACATTTCATGTCCTCTTTTTTCAGATAGTGTTTGTCAGCATTTGCAGAAACTTCTGGGATTGTGGGCTTGTATCCCTTGATGATATCACGGTGACGCTTGGAGACTGCCGCATGACTGCAGGTAAAACGGCCTAAGCTCGCACTCCTGAAAACTCCTGAAGATATTCTCCTATCCCTATCTCAAAATTGTCAGTACCATAATGAACCAATGGGAAAAGAGTAAATCCAACATCCAGTCACTTTTAGTCATTTAAAAAGTTGTGTTTTAAAAGAAAGGTCATAAGTGAGAGTTTATACACAATGTATCACAACAGACATTCAGTACATCATGTTGCTTGTTTGTATGAGCATAAATCAAATATGTAATTAAGTAACTCAATTAAAATACAGCAGGTAGTGTCGCAGTCACACAGCTCCAGGAGCCTGGAGGTTGTGGGTTCGATTCCCACTCCGGGTGACTGTCTGTGAGGAGTTGGTGTGTTCTCCCTGTGTCTGTGAGGGTTTCCTCCGGGTGACTGTCTGTGAGGAGTTGGTGTGTTCTCCCCGTGTCCGCGTGGGTTTCCTCCGGGTGCTCCGGTTTCCTCCCACAGTCCAAAAACACACGTTGATAGATGGATTGGCGACTCAAAAGTGTCCGTAGGTGTGAGTGTGTTAGTAAAGGTGTGTGTGTGTGTGTGTGTGTGTGTGTGTGTGTCTGTGTTGCCCTGTGAAGGACTGGCGCCCCCTCCAGGGTGTATTCCCGCCTTGCGCCAAATGATTCCAGGTAGGCTCTGGACCCACCGCGACCCTGAACTAGATAAGTGCTTACAGATGATGAATGAATGAATTATAATGTCCAAAAGGACATTATGGTATCAATATTACATTTGTATTTTACAATGTTGTACTATACATTATAGAGGTTTTGGAAAAAAGAAGTTGATAATTTCTAGGGTTAAACTGGATTGGACGGCACTGTTTTGCCATTTGATGATAAAAATAGATCACAAGTGCTGTTTGCTTTCAGACCAGGCCTAAGTGGGGAGTACAAGTGTCAAATAACCCTCATTGTTTATAGCTCTATAAAAAAAGTTCTGTTTGGGAGCGTGGTCTTAAAGAGTACATGGTTATAGACACAACAGTCTTGGTCTAGTGAATTAAACCTGCAGTAAGTAAACGTTTTATTAAGAAATATGCACATTTCTCTGCAAACCTGTCTCAAAAAAGTTGTTTCAGTTGTTACACTTTTTTGCAAGAATGATAATAGGGTGCAAACCAGGCAGGGACCTTGTCAATTTTTAAATAACTGCTGGTTTTAGACTTATATGCGCTGTAGCTGCAAAAAAACATCTACTTATGTGAACATAGAAATTAAATGGGCAGTGCCCATTCAGCAGGCAAAAACAGAAATAGATGTTTAACCACTCAGCTCTCTGAAGGAGACATAAGAAAGCAAATGGAAGAGCTTTTGTGAGCAACCCCAAAATTCAAGACAGGTTACAATGTGGTTGTCCAAGATATTCCTATAATCCTTTTCTTTACAGAAGAGTCTCTTTTTTAAAGGCAGAACCCGTGTGCTGTGGTTTCAGGGCCGATGCGACCACCACCCGGACACTGCTACTTCGAGACAGGAGACTGTGGTTACACTGAGGAGAAAAGTAGTAAGAAAATACACTGGTTACGCATTAGAGGAAACACGCCCACCTCTTACACAGGGCCCAAGGGGGATCACACCTTAGGGGTAGGTGAGTCAACAACATACCTGCATAAAACTTCTGCTGTGTATTAGCAAGCACTCTTATATCTTTAAATTGGTGTTTTAATTTAATAACAGCTACATTTATTTAGTTTATTAGTTAATAAACTACATGTATAGTCACCACAACATGTCACCACATGTTATATCACTCTAAACATTTCTCAAGTGTCCCATTCCTGCTTCCTGTTTTTAAAATACATCTATAACTTCTCAGCACACATTTTCTTCTGTATATTTTAAGCTTTAAACAACAACCACAAAGCCATACACTAAATTTCACATTTGGTCATTTTTTACTAGCACCATAAATTTTTTACCTTATATTCTTATTAGCCCGCTAATTAACATTTTGTTCTATGGTTACTGTGTCTCTAAGGGTACTACATGTACATTGAGGCGTCCTACATGTTGCACGGTCAGTCAGCAAGGCTGCTGTCTCCAGAGCTGCGAGGGTCAGTAACACCTCAGTGCCTCACCTTCTACTATCACATGTACGGCTCAGGTACAGGAACGTTGAGCATTCTTCTGCGACGAGGTGATAGTCTGAAGGAGAAATTGCTCTGGAAGAGACAATGGGAACAGAGCATCTCATGGATGAAGGCCACAGTAGATTATGATTCTTCAACCAGGCACAAAGTGAGAGCACGGACACATCTAAAATCAGAAACACTTAGTTCATTGATCACGCTGGACTTTAAAGTGGTCACATTTTAAAAGATCAAAGACAGAAGGGGCAAACTAATGTTTTCAAGCAATGTTCCCTGAGTGTTTCACAAGCCATTTTAGGTCACTTAATTCTTTTTTCTTTTTTTTGTCAGATAATATTTGAAGCTATCAGAGGCCCTTCAATAAGAAGCGACATTGCTATTGATGACATTGTATTCACAAAAGGACCATGCAATGGTACGTATGTTCTGCAGAATGTGCTCACACAGAAAATAAATATTTAATTGCTGTTCAAAGAAAAACATGCATCTCCACAACAATAAATTTATATGAGAAGGAAAAAACTGTGGAATCAGTGGAAGTCAATGTAGCATTTTTTAATTCAAGTAATTTTGAAGCATTACTATTGGGCTATTCATTATGAGCTTTTCACACAGTGTGAAGGACATATGCTCCTATGAGGTAGAAAACTAGAGTATGAGACGTTTTTCTTTTGACCCTGACGTAGTTCTGGGCGATAAGAGCACAAATCAATACCACGATTACGATTAATGAACAATTAGTTTGATTTTGTATTTTTGACCCTCATAATTGTTCCTCTCATTTTCTCTCAGTGTTTACATTTGACTTATTTTTGTTCATTGTCGTATTAACTATAGTCAAACGCAGCAATTCAAACCACAGACGCTGTGCTTTTCTTTGGTACGAGCGGCTTGATTCGCTCGGTCAGCCTCTGTGTTGAGGTTGCTTCCCTGTGGCAGATAGGGGCAGAATCTACAGCTTGGAAGCATGGTTTTAAAGGGACAGTACATGAACACACAGTGGGTACATAACAGAATAAAAATAATTGATATAGACAAGATTATGTCAATGAGAAGTTCTGAATGTTGATTTCGATTCATTTTTGATAATTGCCCAGTCTTACAGTGATGATATGAACAGCGTATTTTCTAAATGGCAAAAAATGTTTTTGTTAAATATATTTTAGTGTTTGCAATTGTCACGTTTCACGGGGTGGACTGACGGAGGCACAGAATACTTTGTTTTTGTTTTCTTTGGTTTAAAATAAAGACAGGCAGACTTGGACAGAAAGACTTAAACAGATACCTAGACTAAAGAGACAGATACTGACTAAACCTAAACCGAGGGAACTAGACAGACAGAAAAACCTAGACAAAGGGAGCTTATACAGAGAGAGCTAGTAGACGACAGACAGAAACCACAAAAGTACAAAAGCACAGGAGAGGAAACACTAACAGACCAGAGAAACAAACTAGAGAGGTACAAGGAAGAAAACAGACAGAACAAACCGAAGCGAGGGACAGACAAACTGGACTGAGCAACATAATAACGGAAGCAAAACAACCAGACTGAGAATAGGAACGAGAACGAGAATGACCCAAAAAAAAGACATGACTAGGAAACAAAACAACACAACATGACATGACATGACTTTGGAAACAAAATGACTTGACTAGGAGAGAAAAAGAAACAACACGACATGACTAGGAACATAGCAAAACAAATGACCAATAAACGGAAGTGACACAAGGGAGCTTAAATACATGAACTGACGAGACACACCTGAAACAGATAACGAGGACTGCGGACAAGGAGGCGGAATAAAGGTGGGACAAGGGTGGAGGCAAGGACAATAACAGACAGAGCCATGTGCAGAAAGAGCACATGGCGGGGAAAACAGGCATGACAGGACGAGGGCGTGATAGCAATGCATAAAATATATATATATATATATATATATATATATATATATATATATATATATATTTCCACATATAAACAAATACATGTAGACTTCTTTATTTTCAGTCAAGAAAATCTGTTTACAATAAATCATAATATATACAAAAATATATAAATATTTAGTTCATATATTTTAATGATAACACATGGAACAAAAAAACATAACAGGCCTATTTTCATATGGTGGTTTGCAGCTTTGAGGCTGAAGCTTTAACATCTCTAAGTTGCCTGGTATAGAAACCTAAGTGTCAGGTTAATGTTAGTTTTTTGCTCCAGTCAAGTCTTCTGCTTAGAAGACACTATAATTGATTCACCATATTGAATCCTTTTCTATGATTTACATGGGTTGTGCAGTCTTCTGCTTTTAGATTCACAACAGGATGTGTGGTTACTAATGTCTTAGGTTATGTCCTTTTCCATAGCTGATACAATAACTTCTTTCACTGAGGCATAGTACAATATCCAGTCTGAGCTGAGTTAGGATGATGCACAGATGCTAAGTTGTAGCAGACATAGGAGTAGAGGAGGGATTTCATGCCCTGGAACTTGTGCAAGCCTGGGGCTCCCTGTTAAGCTCACAGAGTTTTGTTACTGTAGCTACTTGAGTTGGAGCTGCCAGTGAAATGTTCCAGGGCTAAGATTTTTTTTGTCCTACATAAAGAAAGAGGTGAGTTACTATATCTAAATGGTATCGAATTGGCTTCTCTCCCTTTGGGTAAGTTGGATGACCCTCCTTCCCCCTGTCAATCATTTGTCTGTTAGCACAAGTGTTAAAAATGCAAGGCAGAAGGAGCTGAATTTTTGCCAGACATATCAACAAAACTAAGAGAGACAGGCTCGACAGGATTTTGCCAGTAGTCAACTGGGCAACATCTGACATATTCCCACCACACTGAAACACTCAAAAAGATGCAGTGTCTGGCTCATGCACATTTACACTACTAAACTGGTTATTGCTATATGAATGGGAATATTGTTTGAGCATGTAAAGACTGAGAGAGAAGGAAAAATCTCTCTTTCTATCTTTTTCTCTCTGTTTGCCATAGATCCCGGAGACAGCATCTCATACTCAGGATTCTCTGAAAACTTCAATGAAATTGAGTACTGAACAAGGCACTGGAATATTGATGTGTGTTTGTATATGTTTTTGTTTTGGGGTGGATTTGTGTTGGGTGGTGTGGAGAAATGTATTTTTACTATGCATGACTAAGCTGAGAGACACACCTTTTTCATTCTTCTCTAGTGGGAGATAGATAGTGTCTAGATGATAATGTAGCCAGATTTTCTTTGAGGTCACACAGACAGCTTGGGAACTGTCTTGTTTTATACAGCTAGCATATCAGTTATGGAGCATTCAAAAAGCTTGGTTTTATTTTCTCTAATGACGTTACCCAGCATATTTCCTTTATCTGATCAATGTGACTCTTAAAGGTATATAATTGCTGAGGTAAAAGTTGTGTTGTTATGTTTGAATATCACAAACACCCAAAGAGAATGGACACTTTGTATTTATGCAGTACAAAAATTAATATTTTTTAATTTTTATGGGCTCACTGTTTCAGTCAGGTAATGTTTTTTTGTGGAATATTTGTACAATTATATTAAAATGCAATCAAGCAAAGACCAATTTCCTCAATAAAACATATAAAATAAACTTGTGTCTTGGGATGACAGTGCTTTTAAAACATTTGTTTGCTTACAAAATAAAGTAAAAAAAATATTCAAAATTATAGATGGTCAAAAACTGTTGTGGTGCAAACTATGGCCTTTGGGTTATAGGTTAATGTTATATTTTACATCCCTCTGGTGCATGGTGATGTAATCAAAAGTGGATTCTTGTTTTCTAGGCCAGAAAAAAATGACTACACTCTCATGAACAAAGATGAATAGGTAGTAAATGTGTTATTTTGAGCTCAGTCTTGTTAACTAGGGTGACCAGGCGTACAGTTTTACCCGAGCATGTCCTCTTTTTTAGACTTAAAAAATGTCCGGGCGGAATTTCACAAACGTCCGGGATTTTGTTTTTCTAGAGCTTACATAGAACTTCGAGAAGCGTTTCGTTCACAAACTAGTCCCGCCCTCCCCTACTCCGATTGGTTTGCTTGAGTGAGAAGGGGGAGTGGTGAAGTAGCCTAAAATCTTCTGATTGGACGGTCTGACTGTAGAGCTACCGTTATTGGTTGATGACTTTCTCTGTAAACATTTAATTGGTCAGTCTGCACGTCAGTAGTCCTTGTTTACGTCAGGCAAAGCTCATGTACCCACCCTCATCTCGAGCAGCTATGCCGAAACGTAAATGTAAGTTCTCGGATGAATTAAAAAAGAAATCCCCATGTTTTGTGTAGCAAATAAAGGTATAAAGGACCTAAAAGCACACATAGGTTCAGCTAAGCATACAACGAGAGGCGAGAGCTCATCACCCCACCGTCCTCTTTTTCTGCATCTCAGATCTGGTCACCCTAGTTAAACTGGTTAATGGTAGGATGCTGCCACCCTATGGGAAGAGCTTCTTGTTTTCCAGAAGAACGTTTTGGAAGATTTCAGAAAAGTAAAAATGACTAAATATTAGGATAGAATCACTATGCAAACTGCAAGTACATGAAATCCAACTGTGTGCTTTAAGTTCATTCGTCTCCCTGGCCTATGTTTAAATTGTACTTAATATTTTTTCCTTTGACTCCTCTTATAGTGTATGTGGGGTTTTCTGTGATAGTCAAATAATTGATTTTACGTAATCATTTTTGAACAATTTTATCATTAACCTTTATTTCCAAAAGAGGGCAACAATTCAGTTTTCCATTTAAGGAGTGATTGAAACCTTAGGCTGTCGTAGGAGACTACATTTCCCAGAAGGCACAGCACAGAAGGTACGTTGGCACAGCGTTTTGTCACGTGGTGATTCTCAAACTTTGTTCACCCAGAGTGCTTCAGTTCGGCGTTTAGAGGAGGCGAAGTGAGAGGTGAGTCTGGTGTTCCTCACTCTTTCGAAGTTAGTGTCTCTGTTCTCACGCGTTTTAAATATGCTAGTCGTTTCTTTATAGTTGATTGAGTGGCTGGGAGCAGGAAAAAAACCGACTGAGACAGCGAGTGAACTAGACTTAGGATAACTAGTTCTCTCTCTCCTATTTGTTTGCGTTCAGCTGTATATTTTCTATAATCCTGGGTGTCTAAACTTTGGTCAAACCCAGTCTTTGCTGTCCTTGTACGGTACCGCTACATTCTCATAGCTCTGAGCACAAAGGTCATAGTCCGGGGTCTAAAGGTGTCGACAGCTGTATCTCTTGAAATACCACAGCCACGGGGACCTTTGAATGTTAATATAACGTTAATGATTAACAAACAAAGACCATGGTACCTTTTTGTGTAATTGATTTTAACTCATTTTTATTATGCTTCTTGTCAGAACACCTTTCTGACAGTTTTCTGAATGTATCTAGATCAATAGGAAACCCAGGTAGATAAATGCTGGTGGTTCTCGTGGTTACAGCTGCTTTATTCCACAGCAACACTTTGCACAGCATCGTCTAAAACCGTGTCGTGACTTGTTCTTAGCTGCCTCATTACTTTACCTCAGACCAAAGCCTAAGGCTAGCCCTAATCCAAATGAATATTATGTGGTTTGGTTTTTGACCAGAGGCTTGTATAGGAGCCTAAATCCGTTTTCAAGTGCAAGTATTTTTAGTTCAGTGAAATAACAACAGCAAAATAAAAGATAACGTGAGAACTTTTTGATAGTGAAGTTATTGGTTAAAAATAGCTGAAGCATTGAGGATCAGCAGTGGAGCTGGATACATCCAGGAACTGAAGAATGTTGGGTAATATCTTGTTCTGTTTTCTACGGAAATTCTTGAACGCAGCCGTGACGTCACTGGTGGACAACAGCTGAACAACGCCGCGGTAAAACACTGTTATGACAGTATCTATCTAGCTAAATAACCAACATTATTCATGACAATAGCCTAGCAATAAGCTAAACTCAAATTTAGAGGAACCGTTATTCTTGTAAATGTGATCGAAGTCGAACTCGAATTCATCCGACACTATAAACCTCCGTAATGCAGCTACGTAGCCGAGTATAATCTGAGCCACCGAGTTTAGCGAGTCAAGCTAACGTTAACTAACACCAACTAAAACAGGCGAAGTGTGTGTCCTTACCCTGTTTACCTCCATGTTACAGAGGCTCTTGAACACCTTTCGTTGGTGTCCTTACATGCCCATATTGTTGGAAAAGCGCCAGTGAAATGAGCTACAGATAACGGAGGGGATGGTCCTTTCCAAAGTGCCCGTTTAAAGTTGACAAATTTAGTCCATTTTCTGGATATTTTGGGATCTTTGGGCCATTTGTGCACAGATGTCCCACTGTACATTGAATTATTGCAGCCGAAAACAACAAACCTTTTCGTCATTTTGTATTAAATTAAGTGCAACTTCTAGAGTTGTTGTCCACCATCTACGTCACAGGCGAGACTCCTATTAGAGTTTCCGAACACCGTTGGGGGGGGGGGTCTTTTAAACATTATTCCTTGAATTAGTCAGAAATAACATGTTTTCTCACTATCACTAAACACAAGTTAGGAACTCAAATTCCACTGTATTTATTTGTTTGACACTTTCATAGAGCTGGTGCTTAGCCTTTAACAGCAAGTAAAACAAATGTACTTTTAGAACATTCTGTAAATTACAAATCTATCCAAAGTCAGATTTTAATCTCGGTAGATGTTTGAAACCTTTGATTATGCCAGGAGAGGTATGACTTATCTTGCTTACGTGGTGTTTGTTCAAGTGCAGGTTTGTGCAAGTTGCTACTGTGAAAAAGAAAGTCTCCTGTGAAACATGCTGACTTAATGTTTACTGTGCTGACTTCGCAGAAATGCGATGATAAAGGTGTCTGTAAATGTGGCGTCTGCCAAACTCACCTGTAATCTTTCCACAGATTCACAAGCTCCTGTACAGTTAACACTCATAATTACAAAGTACAGTGTACAAAGTACAAGCTTATAGTGGTGTCTCTGTGCTCTTCTAAATAATATACTGTCTAGGCCAACTAACTGCCACTGCACATGGGAGCATTTCGTGTCAGATGCCTATAAATCAATGAGTTTCCATCATGTGCTTGTGTTGGAAATGGAAAAGCTCAATATGCCCCAAGGTCAATGCAAATACTACAAAGATTGTGCACACAAATGAAAGGAAATTTGTAATTTTCAATATTTCCAGGCCAAAAACTATATTTACACAGTTTACCCAATAAGCATTCTTGCTAACTGTTTGTGGTCCTTGTGTTTAGACATGCTACCTACATACCAATGTGGATTCTTCAATACAGGGATGTTATGCAGTGTTGAAAAAGCCATTTGAGACCACTTAACATCTCAAAATAGATGTAACTGTGGGCCAGGTTGCACAGGGCTATCTTTAATATAAGCTTCAAAAACTTATCTACAAACGTATCGACAGCCCCATTTCCTGAAAAGTTTGGACATTTTATAAAATGCAATAAAAACCTGAATCTGTGATTTGTTAATTCTCTTGAGCCTTTTTTTTAATGAACAAAATTACAAAGAAAAAAATTTCCAGTGAATAACTTGATTGTGTTTCGTAAACATAACATTTGATTCTTGCAACTGCATCTGTGATGTCATGTGGGTGCATCAGTACCTATACTGTAGAAACACAGTCTGCTGTCAGACTGACATCTTTTTCCAGGGGCTCCATGTCTATTTCAGCAGCACAATGCCAGGCCTTGTTCAGCATGAGTTACAACATAGTGACTTTGTAGACAGAGTGCATGTGCTTGACTGGGCTGTCTGCAGTTCAGATCTGTCTTCTGTTGAAAATGTATGGTGCATCATGAAAGGGAGAACCATACAATAGCAACCACAGACATTTGAGCAGCTTAAGTACAGTTTACAGCAAAAATGAGCAAAATTCCACTTGCAAACCTACAATAATTCATATCTTAACTTTAGTAGAGGTGTCCCAGTGGTAAATGCCTTTGTTTTCAGATATCAATTTCCAAATTAGTTTAATAAATTCTACATATGTATTATTAACTTGGTAATAAATCTATTTTAGTCTGTTCAATTTCAAGTGAAAGAACAAGGTAGAGTTCTGTTGTTACTGCATTTTTAGATCTGGAATTGGGTTTTGTTACTTAACACCAGACATGTCTTTAATGATCAACTACATTTCTATTTACTGTCACTAAAACTGCGTTTTTCCATTTGCGCAATATTGCACAATTACGCCACAATGATGCTTACCGTGTTTTCCCGAAAGTAAAACAGTGTCATACATTCTTTTTACCCCCAAAAGTCCCACTATGTCTTACTTTCGGGGTATGTCTTATATTGGTAAAAAATGTCGATTTTCGTTTTAACCATAAAATTAACATTTATTAACAACCTGAACAGTATGGTATTCACCATAAAACAGTTTTATAAAAGCAAGTGCCAAGAATATCTTGTTACAACTGTATCATGACGGTATTTCCATGTATAACATGTAAAACAATGAAAAACGGTAGGAACGAACAGTTTGAATATGTAATACTGGAAGATGAAACAGATTTATTCCATGACAACCATGGCCATGCCAATCAGAGCGGCCACCAGCGGCTGCACATGAGGGCACTGAGGCTGGGTCTTGGACCACGGACAACATTACTGCTGCTCCCGCGGCCTCCACATCCCTCCGCTCGTTCCGCTCCAGATCCGTCCGCATCCCGCTCTAAGCGTCCGCATCCCGCAGTTAATGCAGCAAAAGGTACCGGTACTATGGCTTATATTTTTCCAACGTACAGTTTACTATGTCTTACTTTCGGGGTACGTCTTACATTAGCCGACCCCCCTAAAACCCACACTGCGTCTTACTATCGGGGGTGTCTTACTATCGGGGAAACACGATAGAAATACTGACTCTAAAATGTTGATCAATACCTCCCTTTTCTATGGCCTTCCTCTCAAATTAATAAGCCGTCTCCAGTAAATCCAAATCTCTGCTGCTAGAGTTCTTACGTCTACCAAGTGCACTTCACATATTACACCTGGCCCCCAGCAGCTGCACTGGCTCCCTGTCATTTTTGGATAAGATATAAAATTCTTCTTCTAACCTTTAACGCTTTACATGGCTCCTTTTTATCTTTCTTTCTCCCTTATCGTCCCTCTCGCACACTTGAATCTACCAACACTGAACTTACTGTCCCTCATATCAGACACTCAACCATGGGTGGCAGATCCTTTAGTGCAGTTGCTCCTAGTCTTTGGAACATTTTGCCTCAATCTCGCCATCTCTGTTCATCACGGTCTTTCTTTAAATCTCTGCTTAAAACTTTCCTCTTATCTTCTGTTCATCCATATTAATTATTATTAATTTTCCCCCTCCCCTTAATGCTCTGTAAAGCATCCTTGGGTTTGTGAAAGGTGCTATATAAATTGAATGTATAATTATTATTATTTGCAAAAGATTGTTTAATATTAATATTTGCCTGAATCTTTGAAATAAGGCATCATATTCTTCCAAGCCTTCAAAAGGTCTTGGTTAATATTTACAGCATTCTGTTGGTAAATGTCATTGTTTTCCTATAAATTATTAAACTTTAAAAAGAAAAGTATAAATATAGTCTGACTTAATAAGCTTTTTTGTATCTTCCAGGTATATGCAGATGGCCAAATGTGGAACTGAAACTGCCAAGTGAGCAGAATCCCTTTCAATAATGTACAGTACAAGCTTGCACTCCTGCTGCTCTGCAGATGATACAGATGATTACATTGTTGATTGAATGCCAGAGTGTATCCAGGAGGTTGTAAAGATGTACCAAATTGTCCCAGTCACTGTTGGCGATGTTGGCCTTAGTGCCATGCGCCATTACACGCCTCCAAAGAAGAAGCGAGTGGATCGACAGGGAAGGCGTATGATCGCAGCAAGCTTGATAGGTGCAGTGTTGGTCATCGCAGCTGTGGCGTCCTGGTGTTATTACTCTGCCTCATTAAGCAAGGCAGACTTACTGAAGACTGAACTGTTAGACCTCCGTAAAAATGGCTTTATCATCCACAACCAAGCTGGAGCTGTTGTGTTCCAAATGGCTTTTAGGTATGTACACTCTTTTTTTTTTTTTTTTTTTTTTTTTTTTTGAATGCTATAACTGCGATGATAAGTGAGTTTTCTTTGCTAATAACTTCACAGTTCATAAGGTTTCTGTAGTTATTTAAATAAAACATTTTATAAGAACCGGAAACATGGATTTAATATTTCAAATTGAATACAAATCAGCAATACTGATTTAAGAAAATAACTTGGAAATGAAGGTGTGCATTTGTTTTATGTTCAGAATAGGCATTAAGTCTGGAAAAATGTTTTTTTTTTCCTGCTTGCAACAAGAAATACATTTTGAGGAACAAAAACTGTCAGTATGTGATATTTCTGTGCAGCTAGTCATGACTACAAATATCACAGCTGTAAAACAGAGCTTAACAAAATAAATGCAATTCTACAATGAAATAAATGTTGGTTCTAGGTGTAACTTTAAGTCCAATGTGCTTGTTTTAGACTGTAAATTCTTTTTTCATTCTTTATTTTAGATCAGGCTCTCTTGATTTGGATTCCTGCTCACAGGAGGGCAGAAAACTCAGCTGCAGTCGATCCAGTGCAGGACAGCTTAATTTCTTCATTGAGACCGTGAAACCCAAGGATACAGTGATGTGTTATCGTGTGCGTTGGGAAGAACTTGAAGCTTACCGTGCTGTAGAACATGCCATGTCCTACAACAGTTCACACTGGTATGGTGGGGCAGAAACATGGTCTCAGCATTGGCCAATTGTTTTTGCTGGGAACCAAGAACCTAAGCCGTTTATCACAAGCGATATTTATTCGAATCCACAAGCATTTGGAGGAATCCTGGAGCGCTACTGGCTGTCTTCCAATGCAACAGCTATCAAAATCAATGACTCCGTCCCTTTCCATCTGGGCTGGGATGATAACAGCAAGACTCTGAGATTTCAGGCGAGGTACGACAACAGCCCTTACAAGCCAGATCTTGGACAGCCTCTCCGTGCTGAATTGAGCTACCGTGTCTGTGTTGGGTACGATGTCACTTCCATACATAAATACATGGTCCGTCGTTATTTTAACAAACCCAATAAAGTTCCATCTGAAGTTGTTTTCAGACAGCCCATTTGGTCCACCTGGGCCTTGCACAAGACAGCAGTGAATCAGGAGAAGCTGCTGAAGTATGCATCAGAGATAAAAAAACATGGCTTCAACTGGAGTCATCTAGAGTTAGATGATAGATATACGAGCAGCTATGGGGAGTTTGAGTTTGATCCAGAGAAGTTTCCAAATGCATCTGAGATGTTTCAGAAACTTAAGGATGATGGTTTCAAAGTGACCCTGTGGACACATCCTTTTGTAAACTACAACTCTACTAACTTTGGTATCGGAGTGGAGAAAGGGCTTTTTGTGCGAGAACCTAGTGGTGAGTTACCTGCTTTGATCCGCTGGTGGAATGGTATTGGAGGCATCTTGGATTACACCAATCCAGAAACTCGTGACTGGTATGCTTCACACCTTCGCACCATGAAGAACAAATATGGAATAGCTTCCTTTAAATTTGATGCTGGAGAGACTAGCTATTTACCTCAACAATTCAGCACCTTAATGCCCTTGCAGGATCCCAGCGTGTTCACCCGTCGCTATACTGAGATGGCTATACCCTTCAATGACCGTGCAGAACTGCGTTCAGGCTACCAATCCCAGAATATCTCCTGCTTCTTTCGGATTGTTGACCGGGATTCACTTTGGGGCTATGACCTGGGACTCAAATCTATCATCCCTACTGTGCTAACGGTAAGTATTCTCGGCTACCAGTTCGTTCTACCGGACATGATTGGAGGAAATGCTTACCCAAACCGTACTGAAGGTCACCAAGGACTGCCTGATCGGGAACTTTACATCCGCTGGCTGGAACTTTCAGCGTTTATGCCAGCTATGGAGTTCTCAATCCCTCCGTGGGTCTATGATGATGAGGTTGTTGAGATAGCCAAAAAGTTCACAGCAATTCATGAAACCCTGGTGGCTCCTCGAGTTCTTGAACTTGCCAGTGAAGTGTTGGACACCGGAGATCCTATCATCCGTCCTCTTTGGTGGATTGCTACAGAAGATGAAGCTGCCTACAAAATTGACTCCCAGTTTCTCATAGGGGATGACCTTATGGTAGCACCAGTGCTTGAGCCAGGCAAACAGGAGAGAGATATTTACCTCCCAGCTGGTAGATGGAGGAGCTACAAAGGTGAACATTTTGATAAAGGACCAATTTACCTTACTGACTACCCAGTAGATTTGGATGAAATTGCCTACTTTGTATGGTCAGGATGATAAGGGATTAAGACACCAGTGTTGTTTTTCCATTGCATGGTATCAACAATACTGGCTCTCCCGGAAATGTAGCTGGTAATGTTGCAAAACACGAGGGTCTCCAACACGCTTTGTAAACCACAACAAAAGCAATGTATCTTTAAGACTTGTTTACTCATCCTGTATTTGTGTGTTGTTGTTTTTTGAGACTGAACATGGTTATGTCCGTGCATATGTTAGACAATCCAAGAAACATATTAACCTCTTCAAAATATGACAGTGTAGTTTTACATGCTGCTGTTGTGAGTTGGGTAAAAACAAATATGATCTCTGCTGTAGGGCGGCACGGTGGTGCAGCAGATAGTGTCGCAGTCACACAGCTCCAGGGACCTGGAGGTTGTGGGTTCGATTGCTGCTCCGGGTGACTGTCTGTGAGGAGTTGGTGTGTTCTCCCCGTGTCCGCGTTGGTTTCCTCCGGGTGCTCCGGTTTTCTACCACAGTCCAAAAACACACGTTGGTAGGTGGATTGGCGACTCAAAAAGTGTCCGTAGGAGGGAGGGAGGGAGGGAGGGAGTGAGTGAGTTTGTTTGTTTGTTTGTTGCCCTGTGAAGGACTGGCACCCCTCCAGGGTGTATTCCCGCCTTGCGCCCAATGATTCCAGGTAGGCTCTGGACCCACCGCGACCCTGAACTGGATAAGCGGTTACAGATAATGAATGAATGAATGAATGAATCTCTGTTGTAGCTTGGAGATTTTACAAACAGCTAGAAAGCAAAAAAGTCAAGTAGAGTAGGTGCCATGCAGTGGAAAAGTGCAACAAGAGCATTTAGCGGTTATCTTTGAGCAATAAGCTGTCGTGCACAAGATTTTTCAAACCTATGTGCCTTGGGAGTATGTTTCTATATATGTTTTGTGCATGTAGATGACTTTGATACTCAGCATCTTTTTCAGTTAATAATGTATTTTCATATAGTGATTTCAAAAGTGTGTGTGTGTGTGTTGCCCTGTGAAGGACTGGTGCCCCCTCCAGGGTGTATTCACACCTTGCGCCCAATGATTCCAGGTAGGCTCTGGATCCACCGCGACCCTGAACTGGATAAGGGTTACAGATGAATGAATGAATTCATTAATTAATTTAAAAGTATCATGTGACATAACTTTTTACCTCTTAATTTTTATGGAGAGCCCACAGTGTGTGTTATTATGTATTGGTTTGGAAATGTATTTGGAAGTTGGGAGGTAAACAGTTAAAAAGAAGTGATATTTTGACCTGTTGGTTTGTAAGTAAATAAAATGCCAGCTATTGCTTTGTCTCCTCATTAAGAGAGTATGTGAATGTTGTAGTCTGACACTGAAATTTTGAAATATATTGCATTATTTGTTTAATGTATCTGTATTCAGATAAAAGCACAATAGAAAATATACATTAATTTATGGTGATATGTGCTGCCTATGCCATTTAGTATTTTTATGTTTTTTAAATCGTTCCTGCCTTTTCTAACTGAATCTGTGCCACAGGTTTTGGACAATGCCACTTTGCTCATAGTGCCATTTTCTTGGTATGTTTTGATAGTGCTACTATGAACATGATGTACATATCCAATACACTGGTCAGGGATTGTTTTCCAGTGTGTTTAAAAAAAAGTCTTGGTAAAATCTAACTTTATTGGAACAAGAGTTAGAAATATTAATTTAATAATAACAATTTATTTCAATTTTTATTAGAACTGTTAGATGTGTATTCCTGCTGATACTCAAATGGTTCTTAAGCTTGAAACAAAAAAAGGCCAGAAAAGGGAACTTCTCTGATTTAGTTTTGTTTGTTTGTTATAATTATTCTGAAATTGTGTGTTCATGAATTATTCAAATTTCACATTTAAATAAAAAAAGGAAGCCATGTATTTAATGTTTTATTTTTAAAATGTTTAAAAAAGTTGTTTCATACTTTCAACAAACATCAGTTGGTTGTTATAAATAAAATGTAACAAAAATGTATTTTTGTTTTTTGAAATAACACATTTTAGTGAACCACTTTATGGCCTTTTTCTTGTTGTTTATGCACTATTTAAAAAATAAAATAAAGTAAAAACATAAACCTCGCAATTATACATTTAAAAAAATCATTGCACTTAACCTTTCACAAAATCCTGTGCTTGTCTGTTATTGCAGTGTCCTGGTCCTGGAGGCACCATGCCCTACACATTTTAGTGGTTTCCCTGCTTTACCACACCCACTGCAACTCTGAAAGGACTTCTTTATTAACAGGCAGGTGTGTTGGGAGAAGGGAAAGCAATAAATGTGCAGGGCAAAGTGCCAGGACTAGGGCTGAGAAACACCGACATATTGCATGAAGCTGCTTAAATTCATATCAGTGCCAAATGGAAGCAATCATATAGAATTAGGTGTGAGTACTGATTATTGGCTTGAGATGCAGGAGACACCAGTAAACCTGAGTCCTGATCTGTTTCAATGCAAGAGAGTGAATACTGTGAGGAATACACCAACCAGGAAAGCCTGAAACAAAGAGTGGATAAATCTATTTAGTGCCATGTTTATGACATTCTACCATACTTTATGGCATGTGTAAAAATGCCTAGCAGACCAATGATCTCAATTATATTTTGTTCCGATGTTTGCATGGCTCAAACAGGCACATTGTGGTTCAATTACAGACCATTAGGGTAGGTGACATTTGATGGCATAAGCATAGAGAAGTATATGTATATGCCAATTTTAATGGCTTATGCCACTGCTGGACTGAGAATAGTTCAACTAAAAATATCCAGCCAGCGGTAGGATGGCCACCCAAACCGTATAGCAAAAGACGAGCTACTGTCTCATACTGTACATCTACAAGTTGGATCAATGAGGAGTTCTCTAACAGTGTGGACAGCAGTACTGTTGTGTCTGATCCGCTCGTACCAACACAGCACACTAACCACCACCACCTCAGTGTCACTGCAGCGCTGAGAATGATCCACCAACCGAGTCATACCGACTGTGGTGGTCCTGAACACTGAACAGCATGGTGAAATATGAAGGTCAGTCTGTAATGATAGATTTTCAAAATACTCTGTTGTCACTGGAGCTTAGAGAATGGGCAGTGACTGTAGAAAGTTAGACGACTTATTGATAGGGTGACCAGACGTCCTCTTTTACCTGGACATGTCCTCTTTTTTAGACTTAAAAAAAAATTCCGGGCGGAATTTCACAAACGTCCAGGATTTTGTTTTTCTAGAGCTTACATAGAATTTCGAGAAGCGTTTCGTTCACAAACTATTCCCGCCCTCCCCTACTCCGATTGGTTCGCGTGAGTGAGAAGGGGGCGTGGTGAAGTAGCCTAAAATCTTCTGATTGGACGGTCTGACTGTAGAGCTACCGTTATTGGTCGTTAACTTTCTCTATAAACATTTAATTGGTCAGTCTGCACGTCAGTAGTCCTTGTTTACGTCAAAGCAAAGCTCATGTACCCACCCTCATCTCGAGCAGCTATGCCGAAACGTAAATGTAAGTTCTCGGATGAATTAAAAAAGAAATTCCCATGTTTTGTGTAGCAAATAAAGGTATAAAGGACCTAAAAGCACACTTAGGTTCAGCTAAGCATACAACGGCAGCGAGGGGCGTGACCTCATCACCCCCCCCCCTTATTGATGTAGCATATATCCTATTACAGCAGCTCAGTCTTTTATTTTGAAAAACTGAGTGGGCGGTTTGACTAGTGGCGGCGGTTTCCAAAGAGATGCAGCGGCTACACACACACACACACACACACACACACACACACACATATATAACCGTCAAACCCTCCTTCACGCTCAGGACCTACTGCTATTCATCATTTCACCCCGGTAAATATGACTTACAGTCAAGCGATGCCATTTTAATTGTGACTGGTCTGTTTCCTTTTGTTCGTAACATAAAAATTAGCTGTTTTTTTTACAATTTAAAAAACAGTATTCACTTTTATTTTGAGTTAGTGTGTTTGGACATATTTCAGCAAAGTTAGAAGTTAATATTTCCACTGTGATAAACACGACAGCGAGGGTAGTAGTACCTAAGGAAAGACTGATCTTGACTAAAGTGAAGATTATCAGCGCCACCGTGTGCCCAGCAGAGCTCACACAACATGGAGGTCTTGATATAAACGCTCAACACCCACCTCCCACCAACTCCTTCCGTGTGCCACTTACCTACAGTGGTTCTGAACCCCTGTCCTGGGAACCCCCCACAGCACCATTTATCACGGCTATACCTGGCTGTCTGAATTTACCTGATTTGTTAGTGATTCCTGACCTGGTCATATCAGGGATCTGTCAGTCTACAAGTCACTTGTGTTATGTGTAGATTTCACCAGCTGTTACACACCAGACATGGTGTGACTCCTGCCCAAGGCCTGTTACTGTGGGTTCTGCTGGAAAACCCTCCACTCATTTATTCAGCTGTATCCTGAGGGAAGCGGTGGTGTGGCTTGGCCAGAAGTACGATGAGCCAGACCAACCCTGAAACAGCCTTTCTGTATTCTGGCTGCACATTTTATATGGCCTTTCTAATTTCAAAATATTTAGCTCTGTAAATGTTGTTAATGAGCTATTCCACACAGAACATGCTTCCCCTGCCTTTATCACCCAGACCACAGTGACAGCTGCTCACTGCACTGGACTAGAAAAACCTATCAATATTTATGACTCTATCAAAACATAGAACAAATCAGTTTAGATTGTTTTTCACAAATTACATCCAATTAAACTGTGTTAAGAGATGTCATGTGGCATTACAGAGTATTACGTAATATAACCAATGAGATATTTAATGGTAGTTTTAGTCAGAGATTAAATACCCCGTTAATCTCTGCAGTTTTTATGGAATTGCATGGTTATTGAGGTGTGGTATCTTTTAGGTTTAGTGGCTGTGCATGCAAGTCTCACTTTCTCACTTGTAGATTTTGTGGGCCTGGTACCAATGTTTATATCTTTTAAAAGATGATATTTCATGAGTATTATTTAAACATATATAATTGGTTTCAAAGAAGGCAGTATTTGGAAATTTGTCTCATACATGTATGCTTATCAAACAGTGTTACATCAGGATTAGTGGTGTCCCAGTAAACATTTAGCCGTTGATTCAACGTTGAAATAACGTAATGACTGCCGTCTAATCAACGTTCTCTTAAGGTTGAAAATGAAAAAGACGTCCAAACACAGACATTGAAAAGACGACTATTAGACGTATTTTGGGCGTCCATTGACGTTATTAATTGGTCCCGAAATAAATTACTTGTATAAAACGCGTTTTGGACGTCCACTGACGTTATCGATTGGTCACCACTTACGTCCATTGACGTTTAAAATATGTCCTTGACGAACAGACTACTTTTAGACCTATTTTGAACGTCCAGGGACGTTCCTTGTTTACTGGGATAGCATTGTGAAATATCTTCATTAGTATTTTAATACTGAGTTTGAGTGTAAACCTTGAATAATTCTCCGTGCTGAGAAGGCTCTCAGGTCTGGAACAAAAGCAGAACAATACTTTTCTAAGACGCAGTTAATAAAATGATACAAATCAAAATAGATGCCATTTGTGGAGTGTAATATTAAAACCTTTTGTTCAGCAGAGTGATGCCCCTTCAATATTGCAGTGTAATAGACTGCACAAACACACAATATTGGTATAAATTAGTTAGGGCTTGACAGCAGGGTTGTTTAGAATACGTTGTAGCATTTTTGACCTGACAACAGCATGATAAAGCAAATTTGATATAATGGAGCTATGGATGGAGTATATCTGACTGTAGTTATTAGTCCAGGGGGGCACCCTTGTTCACAGAGGGGCCTGCTTTACAGCTGACCTGTCGCTTAATATGTGCATGGGTCACCGCCCACAGTAAAGAGAGGCCCGAATAGTCACAGTTCACAGCAGCTACCACCAGGTGGCAGCGCTGACCCACAACAACAACCTGGACATCGTGCCGTCATGTGATCACCAGGCCCTCACAAATAATTGTTGTTTAAAGCAGTGGTCAGCAGGCTGTATCTGTGCTACTGTTTATACTGGTCCCCCTCACAGTGCTACTGTAGTTTGTTTGTGACAAAACAACAACATTTGTGGTTTCTAGAAAGCCTTTTTTTAAAAAAACAGAGTGCTGTATTGTGCAAGTGGTGGAATATAAATTAATGTTAGTTGAATATGGAAAATAAAAACTAAATATCAATCCTAATTTCCATTCCCCTCTTAAAGGTAAAGCAGCCACAAAGGGTTCCTGGGGAAGATATCACACAAGAACAACTCATAGTCCTATGAATAACCCTTTAGTTTATAGTTCTGTAAAGATATGGTATCTGAAAATGAGGAATATGAGAGTGGGGAAGTTTTTAAATTTTAAATGTGTTAAGGTCTCTATTGGCTAAAAGTTTTCCCAAGAACTGCCTGTTTAAAATAAGAACATTTATTTTTAAGGTCGTCTCTATAGGCTAGTGGTGGTTTATATCTGGTTTTATTCAAATCTCGTTTGATGTCGAGAGTCAAATAAAATTGCTCCCACTTGTTTTTCCCTGTTTTTCCCTGTTTTTCCCGTCACGTATTCCCTCCACAACAAAGCGGCGTCGTTTGAAATGTTCTGCAGTCCCTGCAGCTAAGGCAATCTCACAGTCCATTTAATTTCAGAGCAGCTCCCCAACAGATTTAGATAGCTTCTCTCAGCTTGTGCTGCAAACGGTGAACATCCCCTTTTCCAAGGGGGCCCATGCACTTTTGCGTTTGCTTTTCAACTGGCCCCTTATCCCCGACCCACCCATAAACCACCGCCTGTGGAAATGAATGTGAAATGATGACCCCTCTCTCTCGCTCTCGCTCTCTGACCCACTCCCTTTATATAGGGGCCCCCAATTTAACCCCCAACCCCCTGAAACTCATCTCGCCTCTCTGAGTGGAAACAAAAAGGGACACAAAACAAGTTTGGTTAGACCAAACCGCGGCTCGGGCGGCAAATATTTCAGCTGGGCTGTGCCAAGTGTACGGTTCACTGTCCGGTCACCTGAATCTGTCAGTTTAGCACGTCTAAGGCAGCAATCAGCGCCCTGCTCCCGCGCCGAAGCTGCTTCTCGAGGCCCCAAACATTGCCTGGCTCATTATTCCCCCCAGGAAGGTCGTGGCCTTGACTGGCCGACCGGAACCTGCTCACTAATTAAGTGCGCTGCTTTGGCACTGGACGTGTCGTGTCTGTAGGACTTCCTACTGGGATTAACGCTGCCCCTGTTCACTTTTCATAAAGCTGTGGGACGGGGGGCTGATCCAGCACATCCGAACCCTGAAGCCCTGCGGTTGTTGTGCTTGGGCTAAGCTAAAAGTGGGCGTTATGCTCAGAAATATGTCTTTGTTCATTTTAAGTCATTTTTTTAAAGATATGCAGTATTTTGTTCTTTTAAGTTTTATGGAGACATTCATGAGCAAAGACATCCGTTTATTTTTAAAATGTGAAAAATTCCTCTCCGTTTTTGAAAACGGCTGCGCTATCATGCCAGTCCAGTAGGGGGCCATAGTACATCTTAAAGAGAGACACCAAAATAACGCGCACGAGAGAAACAGGTTTAATCCCAAATCACTCCATACTCCCTATGTAGTGCACTATGCAAGTCACGAAATGACTGAATTTCGGTTTTAATAGTGCATTAAATATTTATAATAAAGCAATATGTATATTTATTTATATGTGGGAATCTGAAATCTAGTGCTAGTGGCATGTACCTTGTAGTTTACTGACTAAGGGACTTCGCTATGTAGGGAGTGAGGAGGTATTTGCATTTCAGCCAGAGACAGGCACGCTGTGTGACGTCAGCGTTTCCGAAAATATCAGTTTTCTTTTTCGTCCACAGAAGAACGGTGACAACGGTCTTTTCAAAATCGGTCTTTTCAAAAAAGCGTTTTTGAAAACTTCAATTTTCAGTGACCCCAAACGCTGTTTACGTGTGGACTGCCAAAACGCAGACAGAAACTTCCGTTTTTAAAAGTAAACTGATCTGTGTGGACGGGGCTATAGAATCAGACTTTGTTGGCCATTTATGTTTGCACATACAATGAATAAGTATTTGATTACACAGCAGCTTACAGTGCACAGTAACACACACACACACACTTAAATTACAGTGGCCTACGCGAAAAGTTACAATGTGCAGTTTCTGCAGTGCTGAACTCAGAGTAGCATTAACAGAGGCTTCTCCGAATTACATGTCAGTGAAACATCACTATAATTTTGAAATAAAATTTACTTGAGAAAGAAAAAGAAACTAAAGAAGCCCTAACAATCCATCAGTTACATTTTGTATTTGGAGACCAGTTTTTATTTTCCAGTAATATGCTTATTATCTGTTTATTTTGTTGTCCATGACATTAGAATAATATTTTGCTCTGATTTTTAACAAGACACCTCAAGAATAAGTTATGTATTTGGCATATTACCATTTTGAGTTTGCCATGCTCTAGGTAAGAATGGTATTATTTCAGAACAATTTGGCCTTAATGTTTCTATACTGTGTTCAGAGTTGAAGGAAGGAAATGTGCTGTTCTTGCTTGGGCCTGTGGTGGCTAATGACAGCTGTCCCATATGCGCATGCCCAATGTGTCCCATGGCATCTTCTAATGTATCCTTTTATTGATCGCATCTGTATTTCTCTCTCTCTCTCTCTCTCTCTCTCTCTCTCTCTCCCTCCGTAAGATGCTCCCCTCCCTCTGTATCTGTGTGAAAGTCATGCTCCACCAGATCGTGGCCCGAATTGTGTACAAGTTACCAAATGTCCAGTGTCCAATATGAGGCACACAATATGTCCTAGAAGTATTAGATCATCGAATTAAGCTGTGTTACAAATCGTTTGCAGATTGCTCTGGGAATGCCCAGCACACTCTAAAGCCATAAGAAGGATGTAGAGGATCCTGCACTGTGGATGCCATATGTAGAGCAGCTATTGTTCATTACACGGTGATTACAAAGCCCACCCTGCATCTCCTCTACAGACTACTGGCATGATCCTTTCTGCATTCTTCTCCAGCAGTGCTGTGAGATGCAGAACTTCAGCCCAGCTGCTGTGGCTAGATAACAGCCGGTCATTGGGAATGGCTGATTAAAGGATTTGGAAAATGCTATGTGTTTCCCAAAATCTGCCTGGTCAGGGATTACAGTGCTGTGTTTAATTTCCTGCCAGGGGTTAGCAGACCTCTAGCAACATCCAAATGGTCATGTAATCTTATCAAAGAAACAAGCAGAGCTTACCATTCAACTGAGATGATCGGGTTTTAAAGCTTAGACTCGGACAGCAGCTGTGTATATCAGGGCAAGAGTGGTGTTCTTGGATTCGTTTTGGTTCTGCGTACTGTAATGAATGCAGCATACGTCCAGAGATGAAATAATCCTACATCTTTGACGCTTAGGGCAAGTTTCCCAGATTACATGCTCATAAACCTGAGGATTTTCGATTTCACCGCAAGGACATCCCCCAAGTGGTAAAATACAGCAGGTTCTGTCTTACCTGAGTTTGAGTCATGGCATTTCACCAACCAGAACAGCCTTAGACCACATGAGCACAATAAACCAGTACCAACCTTTTCTTTGAGATCTACCATTTTTCAGGTTTTATTTCGAACCCAAAACTTATACGTCTCATTCAGCTAATCATAGACCTCTGAAAGTACCATGATTTATTAGAGTTGATAGAAGATACAGCTCCGAGAGCAGTTTTGGTGGCCACTGCACTAGTTCGGTCTGGCAGAGGTCCATACGTATTGTTCCTGTGATGCATCTACCACTTGTTAGAACCACCCAAAAATAAACACGGTGACATGGCAATTTTGCAATGTTATGAGTTAAAAGAGGACCACTTGAGTACACCAAAAGTATAAAAGCATAATGGGATGTCAAAATGGCTTCTTTTCAAACTCACATTCACTTCTGTTTATTTTTGTCTGAATAGTGTGTACAATGACCGCAAAGCACCCCTCTGTCACACGCGTTTACATTTTAAATATAAAAGTTTAAATTCTTAACTTGGCCCACCAGTAAAACAACACATTATCACAGGCAACCAATCAAGATTTAAGTCTGTAACTAATCCAAAATGATTGAAAAAATCTGTGAAATTTAGGAAATAATGAATCATATTTTTGCTTTTTCTGTGTTTTTAAATGGTTTCTATGTTTTGACTTTGTTTTATGCTCTGTAAATCCATTACTGAATATTCTTGTGTCCATGTACTTGTCAGACGTATTAAACCATCCCTGAGCAGTACCTTGCGCTTGTATTGCATCATGCCTTGCAAATAATAAGGCATCATATAAATGTCGCATAAGTATGCACCATGCAGTAATGGTACTGTATCACTGGCCTTGCTGTTCAGTTCTTGATCCATCTGTGAAATTGCCTTGTAATGTAAGCATACAATTCAGGTCTACTTGCCTAAATACCTTGGCGGTTTGTTGTTTTTCACTTGTAGCCTGTTATGGCTTTACAATGTCAGGCAGTTTACAAAGAACAGGAAGTGGAGACAAAGATATGCCATACATTTTATTAATTTAATATAAAAGCAGCAGGCTCTAGAGTGTAGTGTCGGTTTTCTTGCCTAGATGGCACTCTTTCCCCATATTCTTCGCTAATTGGTCTTTGTATTCTACTTTGTTCTGGACAGGAGAAAGCCAAGCACAGTTTGTTAAAGAGCTTTTGTTGTGGAAACCTTGCGCCCTTAGATACATATGGGGAAACTGGGCTGCGAAAATGAATTGAATTAATTGTTTTTGTGATGTCATGAAAACCAACACTCCTTTATCAGCCTACAGCAGCATAGCTCCCACTATTTACATTAAAGTTATAAGTGGTGTTCAGACGGGACTGCTTTTAAATAAGGCACAACACAGGCAGCCTGTCAAGACAAATATTATTTAAACGTATTTATGTGTGTCATAAGAACTGAATGACATTGACTCCAAAATTCTAAAAACAAGTTGGTACTTGTTTTTTAGGGCACTGAAGGTAGATAAATATTCAGTCATATACAGGAGGTTGTGATTTCTTCATTATTAGTGATAGCAAGCTAACTAATAAAAATGTACAGTGTTTAATTCAATTCTGGTGGACCTCAGCTGCACACTGACTTTCATTCATTCATTGTCTGTAACCGCTTATCCAATTCAGGGTTGCGGTGGGTCCGGAGCCTACCCGGAATCATCGGTTACAAGTTGGGAACACACCTCACAGGGCGACACACATTCACTCTTCTACAGAGATTTTTGAGCCACCAATCAATGTGTGTTTGTGGGAGAAAACCGGAACACCCGGAGGAAACCCACACGGACACAGGGAGAACACACTCCTCACAGACAGTCACCCTTGAACCTACAACCTACCTGCACACTGACTTGTGGTGGATAAAGAGTGAAGAACTGTTGCATTAGTGGAGGAATATGTGGAAATATTTTAACCAGTGAGCTACCATAGTTGTTAGCCAGCTAGTGATCTCGCTACTATCAATAATAAAGTCATAAACGTGGCGAGGGTTATAAGCTGAATTACATTATTAAGTTGTTTATGTCTGCTGTCAGCACTGTGGAGTTATGATGGCGAAGGGTTAGTCATTATATTGTCATTTATAACTACACTTTATAACTAAAGTCAATCTCCTGCAGTCGTTAGAGACTGTTGACAGAAAAAAGACTTTTAAAAGCAGAAAAACATCTCAATAGCTTTAGTGCAGCACTGCTGCTAATCTATAAATATACACCAAATAAATACTTGTTGTTCAGAGGTGGCATTTAAGGTGGAATGGAAAAAATCCAATAATACACTGGTCAATCAGCTTGGTTTGTCCTTCATAAACAAACGGTACAGTCATTCACGTATAAGTCATTCACCATATGGAAGAGTTTAGAACACAACATACAAATATAATTACACATTAAAGATAAAAAGAAAATAAATTGTAAAGAAAGTTTGAGGTTTTTATAATGAAATGTCCTACTATATTGGGATATTTCTTTTAATTTGTTTATGTTAATATTGACATTTTGCTTTATTTATTACACATGCTGTTTATTGTATTTATTTGTTTTTTTATATTTCAGGCATTTGGTGAACCCAGTAGAAATGCTGTGTCATCTTCTTTTATTATTTATGTTTAGCACAAAATAGTTTTTTTTTTTTTAAGTAGCGCTAGTGTATTTTAACTTTTTTTAAAGAGACGAAAACACTATAAACCAAAGGCTCCATCCCACTCTTGTTGTTAAAGACAAAAATAAAAAAAAAGAATGTAGTCTGTTCTAAGCAACATATAATCATTGAAAATATAAAGGCATATGTGACAGGATCAGTGTGATGCCCTGCAATGGACTAGTGCCCTGTCTGGGGTTAGTTTCATACTTTCCAATGTCTCATGTCTATGAGATCGTGTGGTGAGTGTACTGGCATGAATAGGCTGCATCGCTTCGTCCAGGTGGATGCTGCACAATGCTGGTGGTTGGGGAGACTGTAAGATACTTGGATGTTAGACCTCCAGGCTGAAAGTGGTGTTGGTTGGGCCAATAGAGGGCTCTCTCCCTGTGGTTTGTGTGGGTCCCAATGCCTGAGTGCAGTGACGGGGACACTTTACAGAACAAATGTCCCAGTCCTTTACATGAGACGTGCAGCAGACTTCCTTTTTCACTGAGGTGATAAAGGATACCTTGGCAGTGTCTTGAAAAAGAGAAGGGGTGTTATATTCTCATTCACTGGTGACTGAGTAGTGCTAAGCAGTATTAGATAATGTAACTGCACTTATCTGTATTTGCATGTTATTCTATAGCATACATTTCCTTTGTTGTTAAACACCAGTTTGGCATTGTGCACAAAAGGCATGAAGTTCATTTAGAGGCCAGACTTTCTGCTCTTAGCTACAATGTCACATGGCGATGCTGTGAAAATAATGAAATTCAAAGTATTTTCTTAGACATGTACTTGAGCTCATGATATTATTTATTAGCACTGGAAAGTGGAAAGCCACTATCCACCGTTTTACTTTGACAGGAGAACTAATAGGTGCCTGTCCAGGCATTGTGTCGGACGCAGGACAAACACAATTTCCAACTTAAAGCCTTGAAGTTTCCTTAAAGTCTTCTGTTTTTAGCAGTACAATATTCTACTGCTAAAGTTCCACATCTTTTTTTAACACCATTCTGTGGCACGCCAGTGTTATCTTGTTACACTGACAGACATGCATTCAAACTGCTGTCCTCCCTCTGAAAAAAGGATGTATGCTGTGAATTCTGACAATAGTCGCTGGGAATTCAAGAACAAACCCAGACAACGAGTGCCTGCTCTTGCATCAGCTTTTAGCTTCAGTGCTCCCTTCAGTCTCCCTCCTCCCAATTGTCTCCGTCGTATGCAAATTGGACGACGTGCTATAGTTTTCTGCCTCTCTGCCTCTCTGCTTCTCTCCCCTGGCGGTCAGGTGTGGTGAGCACAGTGGCAGGAAACCAGTCGTTGACCCCTAACTCGTCCAGGGCGGTTCCTGCTCAAGGCCTTGTGTAAACTCACTACTCAGTAGAAACACTCCCAGCTCCTGCATAGATTGAAGAAATATCCTGGTAATGTTTTACAATTTTTTTTAGCCTAAAAGAATTCAATCAGTGTCTAACTGTTCTGTCATTATATTTGCATTGGAGTTATGAGGTTAATGTTGCAAAGAATGGGAGTTTATGCTACAGCAATTAGCAGTGTGCAAACTGCATGGCCGAGTGAGCATTCACTTCCTGTCAACACATTCAAATGAGAAGTAATCCAAAATAAAAGAACTGTTTTTTACCGATGTATGACACGCTGCAGACAAAACACAAGCTCCAACATAGCTGCTACTTAGGGAGGCCACTTTCAGTACCCCAGAAAGTACGAAGAACCTGGACCTATATATAAATTGCAAAAGCTGCTAAAATGAGACTTCTGTGTAAATTCTGTGTGAGTTGTAATTCATTTAACTCAGTTAAGAACTTAGTGTGGCAGGTGTGTTATTATTTAGACTGGAAGCTTTATCATAAATGGTATAGAGTACAGGGCGGCATGGTGGCGCAGCAGGTAGTGTCGCAGTCACACAGCTCCAGGGGCCTGGAGGTTGTGGGTTCGATTCCAGCTCCAGGTGACTGTCTGTGAGGAGTTGGTGTGTTCTCCCCGTGTCCGCGTGGGTTTCCTCTGGGTGCTCCGGTTTCCTCCCACAGTCCAAAAACACACGTTGCAGGTGGATTGGCGACTCGAAAGTGTCCGTAGGTGTGAGTGTGTGAGTGAATGTGTGTGTGTCTGTGTTGCCCTGTGAAGCACTGCTGCTAATCTATAAATATACACAAAATAAATACTTGTTGTTCAGAGGTGGCATTTAAGGTGGAATGGAAAAAATCCAATAATACACTGGTCAATCAGCTTGGTTTGTCCTTCATAAACAAACGGTACAGTCATTCACGTATAAGTCATTCACCATATGGAAGAGTTTAGAACACAACATACAAATATAATTACACATTAAAGATAAAAAGAAAATAAATTGTAAAGAAAGTTTGAGGTTTTTATAATGAAATGTCCTACTATATTGGGATATTTCTTTTAATTTGTTTATGTTAATATTGACATTTTGCTTTATTTATTACACATGCTGTTTATTGTATTTATTTGTTTTTTTATATTTCAGGCATTTGGTGAACCCAGTAGAAATGCTGTGTCATCTTCTTTTATTATTTATGTTTTAGCACAAAATAGTTTTTTTTTTTAAGTAGCGCTAGTGTATTTTAACTTTTTTTAAAGAGACGAAAACACTATAAACCAAAGGCTCCATCCCACTCTTGTTGTTACGAAGTACGAAGAACCTGGACCTATATATAAATTGCAAAAGCTGCTAAAATGAGACTTCTGTGTAAATTCTGTGTGAGTTGTAATTCATTTAACTCAGTTAAGAACTTAGTGTGGCAGGTGTGTTATTATTTAGACTGGAAGCTTTATCATAAATGGTATAGAGTACAGGGCGGCATGGTGGCGCAGCAGGTAGTGTCGCAGTCACACAGCTCCAGGGGCCTGGAGGTTGTGGGTTCGATTCCAGCTCCAGTTGACTGTCTGTGAGGAGTTGGTGTGTTCTCCCCGTGTCCGCGTGGGTTTCCTCTGGGTGCTCCGGTTTCCTCCCACAGTCCAAAAACACACGTTGCAGGTGGATTGGCGACTCGAAAGTGTCCGTAGGTGTGAGTGAATGTGTGTGTGTCTGTGTTGCCCTGTGAAGGACTGGCGTCCCCTCCAGGGTGTATTCCCGCCTTGCGCCCGATGATTCCAGGTAGGCTCTGGACCCCACGCGACCCTAAATTGGATAAGCGGTTACAGATAATGGATGGATGGATGGATGGTATAGAGTACATTACCCTTTAGGTAAATTAGCCTCAAAGCTCCAATGCAAATCATGTCTTGTCTGATAGATGACATTTGGGATTTAGGGATATAAGAATTTTGCCAAACTATTCCTTAAAGCCTGTCCAGAATATTTCCACACCTCAGAGCGTGCCTTGGCCAGATGTGAGTGTGAGAAGTATTGGTAACACTCCAACTGTCTCTCTTCTTTACCCACCTTTTTTTTCTTCATCTCTCCTGTGTGTGTGTATGTGTGTGTGTGTGTGTGTATATGTGTGTATATATATATATGTATATATATATATATATGTGTATATATATATGTCTGTGCATGTGTGTCTGCCTTTGGTGGGGTGTTAAAGGATGGGAAGTCGAAAGGGCTGAAGTCATTACAGGATGTTCGGCTCATAAATTAACATTAATATCGTTGTCCAGCGCATTCTCTCTCCCATCCCCCATGTTTCTTTGTCCTTTGCATTCTGTCTGTATCTCTTTCTGTATTGACCTTCCTGTCTGTCATTTTATTTACATTTATTTGTAAAATCAGTATCCACTTCTTTGTCTCTCCCGTTTTCTTTGTCTGTCTTTTAACCTTTTATTTTCTTTTTTCTGTATTTCTTCGTCTGTATTTATTTGTTTAATTCTGTAACTTTTCTATCTTATTGCTATAACTCTTGTCTTTTTCTCTCTGTCTGTGTCAGAATACCTCTTTCAATTTCTTTGACTTTGTTAAAATAAACATTGACCTGGTCACTCCTGGTGCAGCTGGAGCTCTGACCCTCTTTGGCCTTATTGACAGGTAGGGGGCAGTTGCAGTAGAGGATAGTTTTAGGTGGTCCTTGCTTTGATGTTGTGTTTTCAGAATCAATATCGAGTGTGAAACTTAAGTGTGAAGTTTTCGACCTTTCATTTTGTGCTCAGTTCAAACAGCTAGCAGCCAGGGGTATGGCCAGCAGCCAGGGGTGTGATAAGCTCAGCCTCGCTTATCAGACACATGCCCTGTGTTTATTAATATGAAACAGCTTGACCTAGATTAAGCATAGTGCAATATTTTCATAAATTAAAAGTTTTGCTTTGTTTATTTAAATATTTGTTTGTTTTAATACATGGCCTAAGATCATGTATGTCAGTAAGTGGAATGACTTCAATGTTATGTAAGTTTTCCTACCACAGTATTAGTGTCTGATGCTGATATGATATCTCAACAAGCAAACGTGACCTGAAATTACTACATTTAATATGTATCCTCTTAAATATTATGGTTCTAAGATTCTTCTTCTAAGATGGTTCTGTATATCACCTTCTAGAGAAGGTTTAGTATGACACCAACAAAGGGTTCGTCTATTGTTATGATGTTAAGCATTTAACAATAGAAGAACCATTTCTGGATCATTCTCCATCAATTTGAAGAACCCGATTGATGTCACTTTAGAAGAACTTGTCTCTTTATTTTGTTGTGTTCAATATGTAGTTGCAGCTTTGTATGAATTACCAATGAAAAGGATGGCAGTGCAGAAAAACTTTGGGACATATACTGGGGTATGTACAGGTGCTCTGGTTTCCTCCCACGGTCCAAAAACACATGTTGGATTGGTGACTCAAAATGTCAGTAGGTGTGAATGTCCCCACTCCAGGGTGTGTTCCTGCCTTGCGCCCGGTGATTCCGGGTAGGCTCCGGATCCACCACAACCCTGAACTGGATAAGCGCTTACAGACAACCCATTCATTCCAAACTAAATTTGGGTTGATACTAAATAAATTATATCATAAGAATGATACACAATTCTGTGCAGCCTTATTGTCACAATGTAAATATTGTCACTTTTATTGTTGAAAATTTGAAGAGACCCCATTTAAGAATAAATCCGCTCAATCAGTGCTTTCTGGATTCCTCTGTCATGTTCATTTTGAGGCTTACTCTCTTCACTTCCCCCAGATGATGCTGAACAGGGACAAAATGTTGTTGGACAGAAAGTCATCCATCAGCAGTGATCTGGAGAGATGTTCTCTGCACACAGACGCTGGGGAGCACAGGAGCAGAGTCACTGTGGAGGTAACTGAGAGTCAACTGGAGCATGAAAAATAACTCAAAAGCACAGTTACTGAACTGACCTTTCAAGTGGCGTGATACATTGATATGGTGATACATGATACACTCAGTACCACAAGTTCTGTCACAATTCTGGATATCAACACAATACTACTTAAAAACATGAAAAGATTTGCCGGAACAAAAATGTAATGAAATAAATCATTAAATGAGACTTCCAGTGAGTTCATAAATCGCTGCATAATTGAGTCAGTGAGAGATTCACAGTGGCTTTGATGTGGAATGTTTCATTATAGAAAAACTTACTGACTCTGATCTATTTATAATTGTGGCGATTTGAACAAGACCATATTTGCTACATACAAATACAACCCCTTTATTCATTTAAAGTAATGCATCAGAAATGCTTGGAATAACTTTAATTCTTTACAATGAGCACTTTTCAGTTCTTCATTTCTCTTCAGTTTTTTCTCTCATAGAGGTTTTAATGTAAAACCATCGTAAAATACAAAAGCAAAAGTATTTAAAAGAATAAAGCTCTTCAATTTTCTGTTGAATATTTGAATGAGTCCTATGTTCATTGAGTTGTTCTATTTTTGTATAGCAGAAAAGAGAAACAAAATTTTTTTTTTCATTGTGTCGGATGTGATTCTCTGGACATGAAGTGTACAGCTGGATGTTTTCTGTGTCAGACACATGAGGTGTGGGTGTGTCAGATGCATGTTCATGGTTCGGAGGCACCTGTGTAGCATGTGCATGTGTAGGTGAATTCTCCGGAATATTACCGGCTCTGTTCAAACATGGGCTTACTCTGACATTACCCGGATTTTGTACTACAGTTCTGATTAGATGACATCCAGGTAATGTGCGGTACTTATGTTAAGGACATTCGCATTCACACATACAGCTCCTCCAGGTAATGTCCATAAAAGTTCTCAGTTACCCTGCATGTGTGAAATGGACATTCTAGTGATATTTTACACTTCACTGTTTCTCCTTATTCTTTCGATTTTTTTTCATTTGTCTATGAACTTAATCTTTGCTTCAGAAACTAGAAAAGGAAAATGCTAAGTTGAAGATGCAGTATGAAGATCTAAGGTAACTGCCAGAACTTCACCTTCTTGATCTGCAAAACCTTTCATTTTGTTTTAAAACTGATTTTTAACTAATTTCTTTTATATCACCTCCTTTTTCTCTTGTTATTCAGAAGCCAGTATATGCAGCTGCTGGAGGAGGCAAAGGAGGAGAAGTTTGAGGAAAGGAGAATTAATCTCCTCAAGGCTCAAGTGTTGCAGCTGGAGAGACAGGTTCACTGCACCCTCTTTTCATTTTGACCAGTTATTCACCTTGTTTTCTGGCCAATTCGTATTATTAGTTCACACAAGCTTACAATCAATAGCACAAGCCATCAAAGTATAATTGATACTTTCTGAAATCTGAATGTTATAACACTATTTACACACTTATTTGTGCATAATTCAACTGAATTCTTTATGGAAACAAGAATAGATTTAAAGTGTTCCTTGTCCTTGATGTGTTCCTCATTAAACGTTTTGCTTCATATGAGCTTTTATATGAGTTCTGATTTTATTGCAGTATAACTGACAGAACCTGCTAAACTGGCCAAATGTGGAGCATGCTGTAAAACCATACAGCAAAACAGTGCCACAACATATGGAGTACTTTATGTTGTTTTTCATGCTCTAACCGTGGTTAAGTATTCAGAATGCATGGTGTCTGTTTTGCAGGTGATTTTACTTTCTGAGGGCTTGAGCTCGCAGCTTTGCCGCAGTCAGGATGTGGAGAAAGCTCTTGATCCTCTAACACAGAGATTAAGGTATGCTACTGAATTGCACTGGTAGTGCAGGATGGTGGTTTGAATGCAAATGATACTCTCCATTTATCTCCTCCAGGCACGTTACCACAGAAGCCAAAATGCAAGTTCAGATATGTCTTTGAAGTAAACAAGGGTAAAGTGTGAAGGAACATTTTGGCCCAAAATAAAAGGAAAATAGACTTTAGTTGGATGAAAGTGTAATGTTAAATTTTTGTCCTAAATTTTATTTTAAGCCATATTTTACATATTTTGCCTGGTTTTATATTCATAGAAATACATATCTTTATTTCAAAGAATTAAACACATTTTGTTTATTTTGGCTCTGAAATCAATGAAATTAAAAACTATTATCCCTGTTTTTAATAAACCACAAAGACAAAAGTCTGCGATTAAATTGATTGATATTTATGAATGACATCACTTAGATGAGATTCAGACAATAGGATGTATCCAGCAGGTGGACATTTGTTTTCTAGTGTTTTGTTTGGTGTCAGTTTGGGCAAAAATAAAAAGCATCTTTTTCAAATGTAAAAATGCACATAATTTAGTTTCCAACCCTGGCACAACTCTGGTCAGAAATGTATCATTATGTGAACAAAGCTGGTTGGTTTGTGCTGGAGAAACAAGGTAAATGTGTAAAAAATTTGTGACATCATAATCATGATGAAATAAAAACAGTAATTTTTTTAGCTCAGTTTACATAATTGGACTTGGGTGTGAGGTGTTATTTTTGTTTTCCTATGGGCCCTTTAAAATTGTTACTAGTTCCCCAGCGTTCAGCTCAGATATCCTCTGTATTGTTCTCCTAGTGTCTTTAGCGTCACCTTGGCTTCCTCTCGCTCGTGGCAGCCCTGCACCTGCTCTGTGTCAGCTCTTTAGCAGGAGCTGTACTGACAGCCGCCGGAGGCATGAGACTATACAGGCTCTTCAAAGACTGAACAGGCTTTGCTTCTCCTCGACTGAGCTCAGATCAGATCAGACTACCAATATCTATTTTACCACTTCAGCAAAAATCCCACACGAAACTGCTCTGAGATCAGGTGAAAAAAAGGGAACTTTTCCTGCCCCCTCTGGGTAGAGTTAGGGCCACCGTACTCCTGCTGGATGTGTGTGATGTGGGCTGAAGTGATACGCTGCAGTTAATCCGCTCAGCTTGCCGCCTCTAAGTGCCTGTTATTGGGGCCTCTGATCCAATAATGACCAGGATTATGGCACTTTGCTCCCACATAATTTCATTTTGTTACACCCCGCAAAAGCGCATTCACATTGTTGCTCCCTGCTGACGTCTCGACGTTCAGCAGAAACGGGCGTGGCGCTGGAGAAATGGTATTGCCTCTTAGAAAAATTGAGAGGATGACAATGCTGATTATCTTTTAACATGTTCAACATTGTTCTCTCCTGACACTGGATTGTTATGCCTGCTTTATCATTTCCACTAAGACAAATTCCTCGTCTGCTACAGAGTGACCTCTAGGGCAGGTGAAGGCTTTCCAGATTAACTCTGGTGCAAATGATGCATTAATTTCAGAGCTTATAAAAATACATTTATTTAAAAGGCCATTGGACCAGATGAAGTTTGTAACATTGACTTCACTTATACTGAATTATACTAAGATGCAATAAGATGTGTACTCCACTTTGACATAAATAATGCTTTCAGATTATTTACAAATGAAAATTTGTTTGTCGTCAGAACGTTGCTGAGCTCTGGTGCAGCTGCAGATGTGGTAATTGCCCGATCAGAACTGACCCAGCTTTTGGAAAGATGTGAGGATGTGAAGCAGAAGCTCCACAGGAAAAATAAGGTAAATCCTAGTGTAGTCAGAGTTAATGCCTTCTCTGTTCTCCCTCTTCTTTTTGGTGTGAACTGCTGTGATGTCCTGAATGTACTGAGACAGCATGTAAAGATTACAGATACAGTAGTGTGCAAAGTCTTTAGCACCTAAGATTATTGTCATTATTAATATTTAATATAATTTATCTTCTCAATATGCAGTGTTTTTATAAAACATATAAATTCAAATAAATACAAAAACATTAATACAGAAAAAAAAATTTTGAATTGTGAGCGATAGTGAAGAACAAAGTTTCTAAATGTTCTTCTTGATCAGGATTTTACTTGATTTAACATAGCAAAGTATTTATAAACCACTAAAACTAAGTATTGGATGATAACCACAAATAATGCTGGACTGCCAAAGGGTTAAACCAGCATATTCACACAATATCACTGCTTACTGTAATAATGTAATTTGGTTATGTGATTATTTTAGAGGTTTTTGTTTGTTTGTTTTGACCAAATAAACTCATATATTCCTCATATAAATAGCTTTTTAAATATAATTTCCTGGTGCCTAAAACTTTTGCACAGTACTGTGAATCTGAAATATCAAAGGGTCAAAAACTTGCATGCAATCTAATACCTGACAAGAGGTTATGGTGCCTAAATACTGTCAAATAAGACTAACGTGACCTGACATTTCATAAATCTGTGTTCCTTAAAAATGTATATGGCCCATAATGTATGTGCTGTAGGCTGAAACAGTTTTATGATCACATTTTTGATATTAAGTGTATTTAAGTTTGAGTGTATTTTGAAAATCCAGCTGATTTCAAGCAAAGTCTGGAAAACTAATTTTTCCACCATATGGGCTCTCTAACATCCGTACCTGGCTTCACCTAATACCCTTGGGGCTGAATGCTGTCAAGTACTCACAAAAATGTTCCATCTAGACAAATATTTCCCAAAAGAGTGGGGGCTGTTACTGCAGCAAAGGAGGACAAACTGCCTATTGATACTCTTGATTTCAGAAAAAAATGTTGGAAGAGCATGGAAGAGGGTGAATGGCCATATACTGTGTTTATAAATCTCTTTTTTCCAAGTGCAAATATTTACTGAAAAACCACAATTAAAGCCAGTGGGGATTATCTTCTCATTTTAGAAGTAATTTATTCTCTGTGATAATTGACCATGTGGCACAGTGTGGTGGATAGAGATTACGTTGAAACACACCAGTTTGTTCTCTTAATCTTTTATTTAACTCCTCCTATAGCCAACTTCACACTGCAGGATGATAAGAGAAGTTTCCCAGCCGGTTTTATATTCTCGTCACTGATGCAAGCATCTATCATCTACAGAACTCGGGTTAGAGAACATAACCTTATCACCCCCATTACCCGTGTAGATGGATCTCTTACAAGCTCTAATAGTGTGTAACTCTGAGAGGTAGATTTGTCCTCTTGACTGACCTAGGATCTGTTCATCTTCTTGCTATCTTTTCTCACCACTGTATTTCACTATTACACTCCATTGCCTTTGCTGAATATAGACCAACACATTGCCCATTTCTCTCTCTGTGTCTCCCACCCGGAGATAATAACATGCCACAATGATAGAAAGTCCTGTTAAATAATAGGCAAGGTGTTATTACATGCTCTGTCATCTGTGCGCTCTGGGGGGATTTTGTATACCTGCCAGAATGAAAGAACGCTGTCTGCTGAATGGCTTAGGTTTTTTACCGTAGATGTACCAGGCTGCACACGTGTCGTAAATGCCTCATGAGTGGAGATGGAGCTCCTCTCATTCCTCTCCCGCTTCTTTTCATTTCTACCTTCCATTTTCAGCTCAGCCGGGGAGTCAGAAACAAGCAGTCTGGTCGCAAATTAAAGGCCTAGAACAAATGCTTTTGAACAATCTGGTCGTCTATCGCTCCTGAACAGGGGGTGGGGGGGCGCCTGTCGCTCCTGTACAGAGACAACTACAGAAAGCCTATCTGCCTTTGTTCAGTAGTGCAGAATGTGTAACTGAATCTTATTTATGTCTAGGAGGAGTGTATATACACTGATTGATCACTGGATTTGGAACACCTACCTTGTATCTACATTCATTGTCCATTTTATCAGCTCCAATGACCATACACGAGCACTTTGGAGTTCTGCAAATACAGTCTGTAGTCCACCTGTTCCTCTGCATACTTTCTTACCCCCATTTTCCCCTGCTCTTCAATGGCCAAGACCCCCACAGTACCATCACAGAGCAGGTATGATTTGGGTGGTGAATCATTGTCAGTGCTGCAGTGACAGTGATTTTGGTGGTGTGATATTGTGTGTTGTGCTGGTGCGAGTGGATCAGACATGGTAGGGTTGCTGACGTTTTTAAAGCCCTCAGAGTATCAACCACCAACAAAAAGTATCCAGCCAACAGTGTCCTGTACTCACTGATGAAGGATGACCAACACAAACTGTGCCAAAACAGATGAGTTACTATCTCTGTCTTTACATCTATAAGGTGGACCAACCTGGTAGGTGTTGGACAGTGAGTGGACACAGTGTTTAAAATCTCAAAAACCACTGCTGTGTCTGATCCACTCTTACCAGCGCAACCCACACTAACACACCACCACCACGTCAGTGTCACTGCACCTCTGAGAATGATTGTGTGTTTCTTTTCGCAGAAATCAATTTGAAGGCTTTAAAAGAATGTGAAAAAGTATCTCATTTATCTCAGATGTCGTTGGCCAAGACAAATATGATGTCTACGGATTGCTTGTTTAGTTTTGCGCCAAAAATAGGAGACTAATGTTGCTGAATTGCAAAGGAAGCACACAAAGGAAGTGACATTATGATTGAGCCTTGTAGGCTGTTATTATTATCACTGGCCTAAATAACTTAAATATTTCTACATAGAAGTAAATTAACTATTCTTATTAGGTTAGAATGCAGTATAATCAATGGAGGTGGGAGGATTTATGCCAATGTCATTGTCGTAATATGTAATGTTCATTTCTCATTAGTACAATTAGAACATAGGTGATTCAAGCTTTTTTGTGATAGTCCCACCATCAATGCTTCCTTAAAAAAAAAACAAAAAAAAACAATATCTGTAATGTTGCCTATGTATCATGAAGGCCTTAAGAGCCTTCTTCTCTCCCCAGTTACCCAGCTTGGTTTCCGAGTCATTTGTTTCCTGATTGAAGCCGAACAGGTTGAATTGCTGTTAAGAGGCGCTTTCACGATCTGCCGTGTAATTGAAGTAATTACAGGTTCCATCTGCTGTGTGTTGAACAATGCACAGTAAACATTGTTACAAGGCAAATCACGGGAGACAAGTGCTAGATCAAGTACTGCTGGGTGCTTCTCTCCACTGTCTCAAGCATTCCGAAAAAAATAGAACCCATAATGTGACACATCTCCATGGTTTGCAATTCAGATGCGATCATGAGGCTTCTTTTCACTCACTACGCGTGGCGAGGAGTGGATGGGCAATTTTGTCACTTACGATAAAAGCATTCCTGTTTACCTCTCCTCTCTCTCACAGCCGTCTCAAATGGAGATTATGGTGGAGAGAGGGAAATCATTTGGGAAAAATATGCTTTCCCTTCCGTTCTCAAAATGATCTCTAATTTTGTAATTTCCTATAATTGAATTTGTGGTCTTGTCATGATTTTAAAGCCATTCCTGTCAGTTTATAAGAGTTTGATGAACAAACTGCTGCTTATGAGTTTATGAATCATACTTACAGATTACAGATAGTGCGGCACAGTGGCTTTGTGGTTAGCACGTTCCCCTCTCAGCGCTGAGATCTTGGGTTCAAGCCCCATGTGGGTGGAGTTTCCATGTTCTCCCCGTGTCTGCGTGGGTTTCCTCTGTGGTCTCCAGTTTCCTCCCACAGTCCAAAAACGTGGAGGTTAGGTGAATTGGCTTCTCTAATAAATGTCCTGGTGTGTGAGTGAATGACTGTGTATGTCAATGAATGTCTGTATGTGTGAGTCTAGATATGGATTGGTGCTCTATTCTGGGTGAAACCCTAGTGCCCGATGCTGTCTTCCAGGTGGACAGTCGTTCCTGGTCGAGAGTACACTGTGTGCGTTTGGCTGCCGCTTGTGTGGATTGAGTGTTGAATGGAATGGAGTTCTGTGCAGTGTTGATTGTAAAGAATCCTTGGGTATCTAGAAAGGCGCTATATAAATGTAACAGAAAATAAAAATTAAAAAAGCTAAATTTGTGTTCTGTATAGCAATAATGAAACAATCTTGCAGTATTATACTTCTAATTGCTCAGATCCAAATAGTGCACCTAGTAAAGCATACTACAATCATTCTAACAACTAATGCAAGCTTATATCCTGCCAACGAAGAATGTGCAGCATCAGAAACAACAAATAACAATCTATTTAAATAGGGTAAAGCAAGTTTTGAATGATTTGGGAATGCACTTGCTAAAGCTGTGGCAATATGCTTTATTTGCTAGCAGCATTAGCCTCAAAGTTGTAGAATTAAAAAGGAAAGCTTTGGACATTGAACATGTTTTGGCTGATGCACTTTACTTGGGATCAGGGAAAATTATATTGGCTAAAATTTCACTATCACTGCTGACCAGTGATGTTTTACTGTGTTTTCATTTATTTACTTGATGTTAATCCGTGTAGGGAAAAATAATGGTATTGCAACAGTCTTGCTTTCTGCCTCCTCTTTTCAACAGACCAATTCCTGATGGTTTTGTATTTATCAGAAGGGAGTAAAGGCATTATAAGTTTCTTAACAAGAGCAGTCTGTAGGCCTGGCCTTGAGTCTGGGAGACAGACGTGTTTCATATAAGTGTGTGTGTGTGTGAGGCCATATTTGGTGCGAGGGCCATGGCTGGGATTCTCATCTGTCCTGCATCTGGATTCCATCATATTAACGTTCCACATCATTACACTCACACACTGCCTCTGCAAGACCCTGATGTGCATCAGAAGAACTCAGACGACATGAGGTTTCTTGAGTGTTTTGGTATTATGATCCTCATTGCCTGCTGTAGTGTAAAATATGAAAACATATCTCACAGTGTGCACTCATTGGTTCTTTGTAAATGTACTTGTCTACACTGTCCATCAATTTGTAGTTTCTTTCTTTGTTTTCTTCTTTGTCGTTTCATAACATGTGAACAGTTCAGTCAGCTTTTTAAGAGTTTGCTGAATGTCTTTATCAGCTTTTATTTTTTATTTATTTAAAAATTTTTTAAAGTTGTATTGGTTCCATGCACTTTTTATTTTTTGCTTATTATGTATTGAGTTTAGGATTTTAAAAGGTAGAAAAATGCAATTACTGGACAATAATTCAGTATCAATATATATATATATCACAATATAGAATGCTTTAATAATGATATGAATATTAAACACAGTTTCAATATTTTAATATACATTATTTACAATATCTATTATTGATTGACTTTCATTACAGGGTGCTGTCGTCAGTTCTGTGCACTTAATTTAAAATTTAATTTCAAAATATTAATATTGACAAAGTCACACAGCTCCAGGGACCTGGAGGTTGTGGGTTCGAGTCCCGCTCCAGGTGACTGTCTGTGGGGAGTTTGATGTGTTCTCGCCGTGTCCGTGTGGATTTTCTCCTGGTGCTCCGGTTTCCTGTCACCGTCCAAAAACACATGTTGGTAGGGGGATTTGCGACGTGTCCGTAGGTGTGAGTGTGTCTCTGTGAAGGACTGGCACCCCCTCCAGGGTGTGTTCCCGCCTTGCGCCCAGTGATTCCGGGTAGGCTCCGGACCCACCGCAACCCTGAACTGGATAAGTGGCTTCAGATAATGAATGAATGAATGAATGAATATTGACAAAGTCAATAAGTTTATGTTTGATGGTGATGCCATGTTTCTTGTTTTGGAAGTTTTTCAGTGGATTTTATAGTGTTCATATCAATCTTGGAATTATACCGTATCGACCAAATGTAAGAAGTATAATGTGATATCAATTTTGGCCATATTGTCTAGCCCTGTATTTGAGTCTTTTAACCATAAGGGTACTCTTTGCACTGTTGACACTTTAAGAGTACCCTTTTCCTGACTGGGTATGGTCTAATATTTACTTTTTAAGCTTGTAGAATAAGATGAGTTTCTTTGACCATTTTGGTATTCTGATCTTCGCTGCTTACCGTAGAGTGAAATTGGAGGTTGTATTGCACAGTGTGGTGTGATCTTTTGGGGCTGATGGCTTTATTGACTGCGAGCCATTATCTGACTCGGAGAAGCATGTTCGTGCCACTTGAGACTTCATCTGCAACAACAAACGACTTCATTGATGACGAGGGAAGAGAGCACATTCCAAGCATAGCCTATCAAGTCTGTGATCTTAATGTTGGTGGCAAATTTATGTCTCTGTGACTTGGAATGAGTCTGAGGACAACCGCAGCTATTGCCTTTGGACTTTCAGTCTTAATTAGCCAAGAAGTATCATCTGCTACCATAACCTCCATGCAAATCCTCACTCCACCCCAGGGCTTTTTCTTCATCCAGTACTAAGGAACTGTTTGGCAATGCTTTGATGTTCTGAAAAACCAGCTGAGGTTAGGTAAGGTGTGAAATAGGGCTGCACAGTATATTGTTTGATAATTATCACAGTACTTGCAGCTTATACCAAAAGCCTACAATACATTTTTTTAAGCTTAACAATAAAAATGAAACAATAACACATAGGCTAAGGTACAGCCTTTACTGCACTAGCATTCTGTTCATATCTGGGAGTCCTAGTGTGAAAAGAGCTTAAACATATTTACATACACAGCCTGAGAATTAGAGGTATCACGTGTTTATGTTGAAGAAGTGTGCTCTTGTGATAAGACGATGACCCCCATGGCCGCTGGCCATCTGGATGGATCACTGGCACTGAGCATCTGCAGAAGCCCTTTGTCAGGAGAGAGAGAGAGAGAGAGAGAGAGAAAGAGAGCGAGCGAGCGAGCTTGGGATTGAGCTGAGCAGAATCTACTGTGTGCTGCTGCTCAGAGTCCACAGCCGACACATGGATCACTGTAATTACGGGGCAGGCCAGGGCCAGTTATTAGTTTAAGGAATGTCAGGGGCGTATATCAAACCCAATTTGCCGTAGAGCTTGAGAGGTCACTCATCTTCCTCTGCCAAGCTGCCTCTCCGGCGGGTGAAGGGCGGTCGGCCTTCCTTATGAGCAAACAAAGGAGATAGGTTTCTGTTTCAGTCTTTTGCCTGCTTTGAAGTTTAAGATTTTCCAGTCCTTCCACAGGTTGCAAAATGAGTGGGTTTGTAATATTTGTTGTCCAAAGGCAAAACGCCACTAATGGTCATCTGGTCAGATGTTAGTTTGTACAAACTAATTCTCAAAATACAATTGACCAGATCCTAATAAATCTGGACAGTATATATTTGAGGCTGGCCTCTAAATTAGTAATTAATAAAGTGCATGTTAAAGTAGCTCTGTGTACTGAGTGAAGCGGACTGTACTGATAGACTAAATTGATAGATGGTGCTAAAGCTGATATGATCCCCAGTGATTCTTCAAGATGACCACCTCCTCCCCTCATCACAAATGCACAGTGCCAGCCAGCGTGGGCATCGTCAGGCTCAGCAGGCAGATCTGGGCCATTGTTTTCCGCCAGTGCACTGAGCTGTCCGGTGGCATTGTGTTAGCAACTGTTTGAAAAGATGTGGTGTCTTGGAGTGACTATGTGCTTCCATTTACCCTCCTAGGTCCGTGGGATTGTAAGTTTAATTGGCAGATTACTAGCTATCATGGTGGAATTGTTCATGACTAAATATTGGGAGGAATATTAGGATAAAATAAATATATATAATCAAGAAGTAAATCTTTGCTAAGGCATAGAGTTACAGTCTTGTTTAAGAAGGTTATTTGATGCTAAATTATGTCAATATGCTAATATTAAATGTACAAGTATGCAGGGTGAATAGATCATATTTAAAATAGAGAGTCTCAGTGCAGGCAGTAGCTTCTCTCGTCTTGCATCCACACAACTGATACAATGAGTAGGACAGGGGCTCTCATAATGCATTCATTATTTATGGTTGGCTTTCGAAATGTGGGTGCATTAAATTTGAATGCTTTTGCAGCTTGCAGCTGAAGCACAGACTTGGGTGTTGCTGTGTGGACCCACCTGCTCTAATAAAAAGGATTTTAGATGGAAAATTCCTATGCAAACACTGTAGCTTGGTGGGCATGTCCTGGATTTTTTTCAACTTTTTTTTTCAGGCTGTTTGTTAAATCTTGAAGTCACTGACATCACTGCTGGTAACTAAAGTGTGGGGCAATTCAGTTTAATTTATGTGTTTTGCAGAATAATAAATCAAATTTTAAGTAAATTTTTTGATTGGCAAGTAAACTAAATTAATGTCTAATGTGCAGAACCAAGGCTGTTGATGCTAGCCGTAAAACATGGAGAGTAATTAATTGTTTAATTGTTAACTAGGTATGTTTATTTGAAAAGTCCATCCAAATAGATGTACTAAATCAGTCTGTAGCCTTTATAATGTGTGTCTTCCCTCAGATTTGATAGGCTCAGAAAGACAAAAATACCCCAGTAGCGCCACATATAAAAAAAAATAGTCAAAAATATTAAAGAGATTGTTTTGTTTTTCTTATTGGCCTACAGTACTACATTAAATCTAGTTAGTTGTTAAAACTAGAGTATAAGATCTTAGCTCTTAGGAGCCACATGGAATGTAGATTAATTACACTGTTGTTGTAATGAAAATGGATTTGTGTAATGAAACCTATATCATGTTTTTCTGGTGTAATTTAAAATAACAATGATGAATATAACCGCGTGGGTTTCCTCCGGGTGCTCGGTTTTCCTCCCACAGTCCAAAAAACACACGTTGGTAGGTGGATTGGCAACTCAAAAGTGTCCATAGGTGTGTGTGTGTGTGTGTGTGTGTGTGTGTGTGTGTGTGTGTGTCTGCGTTGCCCTATGAAGGACTGGCGCCCCCTCCAGGGTGTATTCCCGCCTTGCGCCCAATGATTCCAGGTAGGCTCTGGACCCACCGCAACCCTGAACTGGATAAGCGGTTACAGATAATGAATGAATGAATGATGAATATAATGATACTAATCATACTAACCCCCAGGCCAGAGTGTCTTTTCACCTGTCCTTTCACCTTTCCTTGTATTTGTCTTTTTACAAGATACTGCCATGGATGTAGTCCTGTAGAGACAATATTCCCTCAACTCCCTCACTGTACTTGATAAATACCTCTCATGACAAACAGAACCGTTGGGCACTACCTCCTCATCCCCTTTGTTTTAAAGGTTTTTTTTTTTTTTTTTTTTAACTTTATCTGCCTTTGACCACTCTGCTGGCTTTATGCTAATGCGCAATCTCTGTGACAGCAGTGGCCAGGTGGCCTCAAAGGTGGCCAGTGGGGCTGCCATCTCTGTGAAGGCTGATTGAAAATTTGATGGCTGCCCTGGAGCCTGGAGAGGGCCTGGAAAAGGGCTGTCTCCCCCAGCCATGAGCAAGCATCCCGCACGGATCAGAGGAATGCACCAGATGGTGAGCTTGGCATAGCCACACGGACGCAGGGGAATGGCGGCCTTCATTCCCAAAACGCTCCACTGCCCATGCTATGTGTCTGAGGCCACCTGCCGAGTGCGTATACCTGAGCTGGAGAGATGAGCTTCTTTAGTTTCTCATTGTTTGTGAACCAAAGCAAAGCTAGCGTACTTTAAGTCTTTTACCATCAGTTAAATTGTTGTAGCATATGGCATATTGGCATAATGTTGATGTAATTCAGTTCAATAAAATATTTTTCCTAAATGTTTGCAATCATCCAAACCATGCTGGCCAAATATGCTGTGAGGCTAGAGGCTAACGTAGCACACAAATAATGTATTTTTTTAGCCATCAGCGTATTATTTCACGAACTGCTTGCCTAAATCATCACTGCTGTGCTTCATTCTGTGATGAGTTGCTAGTTAGTACATGGCACAACATCAGAGGTCAATGGTTTAGCCATGTCCATATTAGGAACTCTGTGTCTAAGCCGGTTTTCTCTTTCAGAAAATGGATGCTGCTTTCAAAAATCTCCCACAGCTATGGTTTGTTCAATCAAGTAAATGCTCTCAAAACGTAAATAATCTCAATTAAGCATTTGATTTCTAAGGATTTTTTTAAATGTGATTTTAATCTCATTAATCTCAAAAATATATAATCTTTGAATCTTTTAAAAGAGACTTTTCAGAAGCACGCTGGAGGCATTGATCAAACAGTGCTCCATTGATTTGTACCTGGTAAGTATGGTGCTTGGAGTGATTACCTTAATATCATTCACCTAATGCCTCACAGAAGAGCTGTAGTCTTTGGGCAGCTTGTTTACTGGTGGGAACAGACTGTTTGTGTGTGGTTTGTGTTTAAAAAATTCCTGGTATGTAGATCTGCGGTCCTGACAGACTAGCTGTGCGTAGTGGAGGAAGAGTTGTTTACTATGAAGGCCAACTGTGCGTAAGTGTTGAGCTTAGCATACAGACAGCTACTAGCCTCCTCTGGGGATTTGGCACGCTCCAGGTTATGTTTGCATTTTTACACTCAAACAGTTTTTCCATATCTCCACAAACAAGGACTGCTTTGCAAGTACAACTAGACAGTTCAATTCAGGTTGATATTTGCCTGCAAGTATAATGTGCATATATATGTATATTTTATGATGTTATTGAGATGGTGTAGATAACAGTTTATTACTCATTGGGAGGCTATTATTATAAATATAAATTTGTGTGTGTGTGTGTGATTGAGCATTGCATATACACTATCCACAAAGAGCTTGGAGACATCTTGCCTTGTTTTGAAATGTGCTATTTTTCAGTGAAACAAGAAAATGATTAGGGATTTCCAGATCAAGTTTTTTATCCTGATCCGAGTGTCTTAATATTGTGTATCTGCTAATACTGAGTCCCGATTTGATACTTAGATTTTCCTACATAGAACTGTTACACAGTGCACACTTAAAGTACATTACTGTTATTAAAATCAGCCCAGTGTATCTGCTTGACACTGAATATCTCACATTAAGAAAGAAATGGCTTGCATCCAAGATGCTGCTTTTTTATAACAAAGTAAACAAATGGTGTCTTCACAAACAACTCATATAAATAATTAAATATTATTTTAAAATCTTGAAATCAATTGTTATTTTTTATGTATAAAAATTACTTTGATTCTAAATGTCAGTCAGCTTTATTGTCATCATGTCTGTTGAGGGAGAAATTAAATGTAGTTTCTTCAAGACACTGCTAAAATAAGTTATGTTTTTTCAGCACTGACCTGATTCTCTCAGCGCAGCCGCACCATAAACCCCTGTCGGTGGGACTGTGACTCCATTGGAAGCAACACTAAGTGATGTGCAGCTAACTCTGGCTGCTGATTGGCTTAATAAAAGTGACGACTAATGACAAGCACATTCTCTGTTTAGGAGCCCCGGAGTATCTGCCCCTCCCTTTCGGTTAAGGGAGAGAAGCGTATCTCAAACAAATAATGGTCTTAAAAGTCTCACCTCAAAAATACGGGATTAAACATGTCCCATATGGGTCCAAAACATAACACTGCTTTTAGTGTCCAAATACCGGAGGGTGGGAGGGAGTGTGAGCTTGCCACCTAGAGGAAACGGAGGATTGAATTTAAGACTGAGCTTTGAGATCGGATCAGGACATCCCTAAAAACAATACTTTCATTAACATAAAACAGATGTTTGCTCATCTTTTTATTTTCTGTAAAATTCAGTGGTTCAACTCATTAATGTCCAAACGTTTTAGCTTTGCAGAGCATACATCTGTAAAAGAAAAAGATCTGATCATATAAAATAAAAAAAACATTGAAAAACGACTAGTTTAAATATTTATCAATGGTAACTAGATTTGTCAAAATTAAAACATTAATTTAATAATTAAGGTGATAACATTTATCAAATTGTCATAGCACCATTTCATAATTTCCAATTACACATTTCAAGTTTTTCATATACAGATACAAATTTCATAGATCCAGCAAAGCGGCTGAACAGTCAAGGGAAAGTTGTCATTCATTTTCTGTAACTGCTTATCCAGTTCAGGGTCGCAGTGGGTCCAAAGTCTACCCGGAATCACTGGGCACAAGGTGGGAACACACCCTTGAGGGGGCACCAGTCCTTCGCAGCGTGACACACACTCACACATTGACACCTAGGGACACTCCTTGAGTTGTTAATTGACCTACCAATGTGTGTTTTTGGACTGTGGGAGGAAACCGGAGATCCCGGAGGAAACCCACACAGACACGAAGAGAACAGGAAAATTGTCATGTTTAGCATAAATAATTTACAGCTGCCAGAAAGCTGCTTTTTCAACACCTGCCCATATACCATGCATGTTATCCAACAGTCCATTGAACTGTCTCTACATAACAGACAATGTCTTAGCCAAATGTTGAAAAATCCTACCCTCCCCCAAAAGTTACTTAGTGTAGTTTCTGCAGTGCTGAGCCAGAAGTATACATGACAAAGCTCTATTCTCCCTATTACTTGACATAATATAAGCGCTCTCTAATGATATTAACATTTTTTAAGAGAATACAGTGTTCAAGTGAAGAACACTAAAAGTAAAAACACTATAGGAATAAAGTAGTATTGCTATAGAGTCTCACAGGTGTGTGGACACAGATTTGTCCAGAAATACTGAGATCAGTGTTTTGCAGCTGCTGTGTCTCTGGCAAGACAATATCTCTAACTGTCTGATTAATTCTGCTCTAGCGTGCTGCAGAAGAATGTACTTGCCTCAGGCATCATCAGCGTACACTGCACTTCACCAAATGTTTTTCTGCTCATTCCGAAGCCAACGGCCAAGGAGATTGTTTTCCCGACCTAAAGATTAAAAACAGACTGAGCAATGTTGCCTGAAAAGCTTATATTTACTGTTTACTGCAAATGGAGCCATCATGTGATAGAGTGGTAAATAAAAATGTGAGAAATCACTTTTTCTTTACTGACACTTGAACGTTGTGTACCATTTGATACTGATATCACTACACTATTTTGTATTTTTCCTGTGGTTGCAATGATGTTATTAAGTGATTGCTCTGATGTTCCAAGATGTTTGCTGTGGTATAAGTGGTGGTTGCTAGGGTGTTGCTAAGCAGGTTTGGTATTTCAGGTGGTTGCTAGTGGTTTCCTAGAAAGCTGCTAAGATACACCACCTTGTTGACAAAACTGTTATGTAGTTGATATGGTATTTCTGTTGGTTGCTAAGGTGTTGCTAGGTGGTTAATATGATTTTCCTGCTGGATGATTTGATGTGGCTTGTGTTATTTTATTAGTTTGAAATTTAATAAAAAAAATTGTGCCAGGAAGGACTGGCGCCCCCTCCAGGGTGTATTCCCGCCTTGCGCCCAGTGTTTCCAGGTAGGCTCTGGACCCACCGCCACCCTGAATTGGATAAGCGGTTACAGAAAATGAATGAATGAATTGTGCCAGGTAATGTGTGCTCATTTTTGGCATTTGAATGTTACATTTTATTTGTTATTGTTAATTGTTTTGTAGAATTTTAATGTCTTTTTTTTACATAAGAAATCAACATGTAATTTGACCAGTGATGCCAATGCCCGTAGCCATGAGTGGCTACTGTTGTTACACATGAGCTACATACAATACAGTGTAATAGTTTTAGGCTCAAGAGATTATGAGATTTAAAAAGCTCAGCAGTAATTGTTTATTTGCTAAACAAACAAACAAACAAACAACAAATGATGCCCAACATTAGAATAAAACCAAATAACATTGAGTGTGATATTTTTCCAAATCTCTCCTCGTGGCAGTCCGTATTATTTGAGGTTATCATCCAATACCTAGTTTTAGCGGTTAATAAATAATGATTTTAAATAATGTGTGCTGTTGATTTAACAAATTCATGCAAATCAAGGATAATCTGGACAAAACATTTTTCTTCAAACTCACTCACACCTACTACATTATATTTTTTATTTGTTTTATATTATTATTTTTTTTATTAACTTTGACTATATATAACTTTATACAAGCACCATGCTTACTGAGAAGGCATTAGTTTAAATATATATATGTAATTATCTTAGGTGCCTCAGACTTCTGCACAGCAATGTACATACAAAAAGTTTTGGGTCTGATATTTATAATGAATATTGTTTTTTAGTAAATGCAAATGAATTCTGTTTATTTACAGCAGTGACAAGCAGGCGTTTATTTATTACACTCAAATTAGATGTACACTGTTCACAGGTCAGACCTGGGTTCTGTTTGAATTACTCACTAATATTGAGTTTCATTCAATTTTAATGGATTTTTGTTTGTACACAGTGCACAAGCACCATTCCGGATGCCTTAACTGCTGATTTTGTATTGCTAACAAACTGCCTCAGAAGAAGGTTATCACAATGTGGAAGAAGGTTATCGAAATGTTGAGAATCTTCATTGTGATCAGTGTTGAAAATGTCAGGGCTTATAGCCTGTTTTCCTTCCTGATCCTCAACATAAGCAGAGGTCAGCAGAGGGCATGCAGGGAGCAGGTTCAATATTAGATATGCATATTCCCCCCAAAGGAATACTGTCAAGCTTTCAAGTTCATTTAGTGTTTTCTCTCTCTCTCTCTCTCTCTCTCTCTCTGTCGCTCTCTATCTATCTCCCCTTTCCTGCTGTCTTTGTCTCTCTTTCTCAATTGCTATCTTTATTCTCTCTCTCTCTCTCTCTCTCTCTCTCTCTCTCTCTCTCTCTCTCTCTCTCTCTCTCTCTCTCCTTTGCAACTGCTCTCTTTATTCTCTCAGTATATCAGTAACTTTCTTGCATTAAACATAAGTGTGGTTTCATCAACACATGTTTGTTTGTAGCATTCCTGGCACATTTTTGGAAATCTGATTCACAACCAATTTTGGTAATGCCTTATTTGCTATTGATCTTAGAAAGCAGATGTAAGATGGAATGGTGATCCTGTATTTATCACTTGGCCGTGGCCTCAGATTGTGCGTTTGCTTTCATATTCCCTGTTTCTGTGTTAAAGCTCTATTCAGAAAGTGTTGCATTGCCCTTTGAAGTGCACCTCTATATTGAAGGTAAAGAAGCTTTCATCTTTGGGCATTGTCCCATTAATCCTGTTCCTTTGATGTCACAATGTAGAAAGAAGACCAAAAAAAAAAAAACGAATGCTGGACAGATACCAAGGGTGGAAGAGTGAAGCTAATCAGCTTTTGGTGTGTTTCTAGGTGACGGCAGTGGAGGACCTGGCCATGCCCTGGCTGCTGAACGGGTCAAAACTGACCAAGCAGCCCACTACCCTGCTGGATCTTTGCTATGGCAAGACAAACAACCTAAACCTTCAGCAAGTGGTAAGTCAATTAATTCAAAGCCCCCCAGGTAATATGTTTTGTTTGTCAAGGAGTTATCTACGCGACCTTCATCTGCACCCCCAGTGTGATGACAGTCAATTTATTTTTTGGGGGGTGGAGCAAAGAGCAAAAATAACGTGTCTGTTTTATTTACTGAGGCCATCCTCTGCGGTCTTATCTAACCCTAGCTTCTTTCTCCAGTCTGAATTCTATATGCTCTTATTTCCTTTCCTGGATGCAAGTTTTTCACATAGTGACCATTCCTTTTGTTTGATATTACTAAGCTGAGACATCTGCAAGACAGATCAATTTAACTCCCAGTAGATTCCATACTTGCTCCCATTAGTTCAAAACAAAGCGATGGATGTGAAGGAGAACAAGGCCTAGCAGTTTTGCCCTCTTCATGACGTATTCATGCTGCAATATATTTATCTGATAGTTATAAACACTATATTTTCATCTATAAACCCATATATGTTTCATAAAATGGAAATATCAAGACTATGAAAAAGTCAGAGACCACTTTTTATTCATTTAAGATTCGGTCAGATTAAGTTATTCATTTTCAGCATCAAGAAAAACAATAAAAAATACATTTAACATGATTTTGCACAAAATCGTCAGGTAAATATACTGCCAAATTTTTCTTCTGTTGCGTATGTTCCCCTTACAATTTCCATCCATCAAGAGATCAGCTTTCTGCAGATTTTCAAATGTCGAAGGTATATAAAATTTGCACATATAGCAAGTTGAATGCTTTAAATATTGTTAATAATCAATGTTTTTATTCCTTCTTCTTGATTTATTCCTGTAATAGAGTGTAACATTTTCTGTTGCTCAATAGTAATTTTATTGTCTGTATATCAATTTGGCTGTAGTTGCAGTTGTCCTCGGGTGGCTGTTATAGTATTGAAACTATAATTTGTAATCTCGTTCACAAAGAAAACACTGCCTGCTGTGCTCCCACCAGAATTGAGCATGTTCTTGTTGAAAATGCGGTGGCATACGGCAGGCTTGATTTCTCTTTGGGTCTCTTGGGGCCCACCTCAAAGCACTTTACTCTTGGTTAAAAGGCTTGAGGCAGTCAGTAACTTGAATCATCTTGCAGCAATCTAGAAGGCTGCCAAAATTGCAAGGGAATGCAATGCCTTGTGGATGAAGCACAAAGCTAGTAGATTTGAAAGGGGGGGGGGGTGGCTGACTCTAACATGCTTGCATTTCTAAAAGACACACATACTGGTGTGCTGTAAGGCATTACGTTTACTCACTTGACTTCTCCAGAGATATTGTAGATGTTTCACACATCTGAAATATTTATAAAGACGTAGAAGGTCGTAGAATATCATTAGTCCCATGGACTTCACAGATGGAGTTAAAGGGAGAAGCCCATTACATAGTAAACTCTGAAAATGGAAAGAGATGCTCCTTATATTTGCTGAAGGTCAACTTTTTTCACAGACCATCTGTGTCTCCTTTAAAAATTGCCTTTCTGTATAATACCCTTCAAATATATAACAAATCATACACATGTTAATGTGTGGGTTTTCTGAAGTGCCCTATGAGTTCTCGATGTAGGTTGCCATTTGTCACTGAAATACTCTAAGAATGTTAAAATAGAGACACTTCTATGTAATTGGACAGGGAAATAGTATGCCATTCAGTGCTGTGGAAATGGTATGAAGATATTTTCTGCAAATCTGGATGTTCGGCTCAAGGTGTTGTTCAAGTGGTTTGTCCTTGCCCTCTCGCCTGTGTTTGTAGAGCTTCACGAGAGATTTCACCCTAAATCGCTCTCAGGTTCTTTCCCATTTCGACACCCACCCATTCTCCACAGTGGACGAAATAACAACAGGGAATGTCATGAAGCAATTTGAATTTAAAGTGGATTTTCCTTTGACCAGCTTCCCTGGAGAATTGCAGCCCAGCTGCACACTCGCAGTTTGAACATCTGACAATAGAATTCCACATATAATAGACAGCAGGCCTGTAGCCTCACAATAGTGCACCAAGGAGTTTACACTCTAAAAATGAGAGTGCATTATTTCCAATGAACATTGCAGAAATGTGATTTCCTAATGGGGCCTCTCTTGCCGTGGACATGAAAATTAGACCTCAAACCGAGCTTGAGGAGTGGTCCAATCACTGTAGTATTTTCACTTTGCTTGATTTGAGGTTAAAATATGCTTTAACACTTAGGGAGTTTAATTCAAGTCAGACTGGGAGGGGGTAACACGGGGGATTTTCAGCAGCACCTCCACACCTCTAATGACATTGGTGTATAATGAGGCCTCATATGGTGCAATGTTAAAGTCATTAAAAGGCAGAAGAGGCTGCCGCCGTTTGACTCGGTTTTGGGTTAACTCATTTGAAATGGTTTTCAAATAATAGATAGCACGCATCTGGCACTTAACTGATCTGATCCATCCTAATTCCCTTCAACTGCATTTGTAGAACATTCTGTTCATTCTGTTAAAGCACTTAACGGCCGCTCATTATTATTAAAGTGATTTGTAAATGTAATTGATGCCGTTGTCTTAGCTCCATTTACAGAAGATTCATTTGAGTGCAGTCTTTCATTTAGTTCAGAGTTCCGTATTAACTAAGTGCCCTGAAGACAAAAGATATATTTTTTGCCTTCTTCCTTATTTCGTTCATTCTTTATATATATATATATATATATATATATATATATATATATCAGTTTTAGACGTATTATTTTACTCTTTAATTCTTTTAATAATTTCAGTTTTTCTGTTTTTATATTTTCTTTCCATTCATCTTTTCTTCCTTCTTCCATTTCTTTCTTTTGCTTTTTACTCTGTTTTCTTCTTCAATGTTTAGGTTATCTTTCTTGTACCATTTATTCATTCCTTTATTCTTTCATTCATTTAAAATTTCTGTTTTTCTGTCTTTGTTTGTTTTTCTTTATTTCTTTCATTTGTTTGTTACTTCCTTCAATCCCTGTTTTCCTTCCATCTTTGTTTTTCTCCATATTTTTTTTTCTTATTTTGTTTGTCAATGGTTTTTCTTTGTTGTCCATTGGCCCTCAGTGGATTTTGGACAGTTCAGTATTTTCTCTTTAAGCAATGAACTGACATGATTTGTTCAGGTGAGCTTTTTGATCCTGTTTGCAGAGAGAGATCTAGAGAGTGGAACGCAGACAAGGATGAGTGTGTGTGGAACGACAGATGGGAAACACATGTGGATGGACAGGCCTGAGCTCCATAATGACTCTCCCATCTCTCTCTCTCTCGCTCTCTTTCTCTTTCTCTCTCTCTCTCTCTTCCTCCTCGCCTCACACTCACACACACCTCACCCTTCACCTACATGGCTGAAGCCGCCATATGCTGTTGTGTCTCTCTCAGAACTGCTGGCGAGAAGCTGTAGAGATGGATGGATTTGATCTCACCTCTCTAAGCTACATGCTCTTCTTCCTCCTCCCCCTCACTGTTGTCATGCCAAGCTCAGCCTCTGCTACTGTGTGGAAAGCTGGGAAGTGAGGATATTGCCAATAACTCTGGATTCTTTATACCCTTTGAATTTCAGCTCAGATAATACACTTTTTTCTGGTCAGGATTAACTAAACAGAGTGTAAGCTTTAGAGATATGCCAGCATTGTTCATTCAGAGCCGTACTGAACAGTGTCTCTCAGCAATGTTGTCACGTTCCATCACGTCTCTGGAATGTTGGACGGGCTCAATAGCAGTGGAGTTCTATGCAAGTCCATGTGTGGAACATGAGAAGGGGTGAGAAGTTGAATTATGTTTATCACTCATGTGTTGGATGTAGACATTGTCTGGTTTAGGTGGCAGATTAGAGCATAATATTTAGCTTTCCTATATCCTGCTGTAAATCCTCTTACAGCTTTTCCCAACCATAACCAATTGTATTTTAGGCCTACCTTTTCCTCTGCACTGGCTCCCACATTCAGGCTTAAAGCTGTTAGCATTTAGAAGGCAGTTAGATATGCTGAGCGTAGAGAGGTAAGCTATGTCATCTGGTGTAATTTCACACTTAAACCTATTCCAGCCATGCCGGAGCACCATGTGTGCCCACTAAATCAAGCCCTTTGCCTGCCCACGTTACAAATTGGTCATAAGTCCACTGTAATGGAGAGCATATGAGGTGTAGTCTCCTGGCACTGACAGTGTGGTCAAGGGGCAAGACCGCTGTTGTTTTATGAAGGGGCTTTTTGCAAGCCTGCCAACTGGGAGCAGGAGAAGAACTGTGGAACAAATCAACACCGAAGTGGTTTGCACCAGGAGAACAGCTGAAAAGGTGCAGCTGACTTTAGAGACTGAGAAATTGCTCCATATAAACTATTAAATAAAGCTTCTTCAACATATCTCAGCCTGTACATATGGCTGAGCTTTAATCAGGCCTGAAGTTTTGGCCCAAACACAACTATAGCCAGAAGGTCCTGTCAGACACTAAAAGCTTTCTAATTCAAAATTAATTTGAAAACAAAAATACTGCATTAAAATTGGACCCAAACTGGCCCATAGCCTCCAAAATGCAATAATCGTTCTTACCATCATGTAATGATATCTATAAATCCCAGGTACATTTTCATGTACAAATATCATTTCAGAAAAAAACTTTTTTTTTTTTTTTTAAAACTGACCAAATTACTAAAAAAAAAGATTTCAAAGGTTTCAAAACTGACCAACTTGATTGTAAATATAAAAATTCTCAATCTGATACTTGCAACACACTCTGAACTGAGGCGTTACCCACTATTTGGCAACGTTGATTTTCTCTAACTGCTTTATCCTCTTCTGGGTTGCAATGTGTCCAGTGCCTACCTGGAATCAGTTGGGCACAATGCACGAACACACAATGGATGGGGCACCAGTCCATCACAGAGCATCGCATTCGCCCAGTGACTCTCAAACACGCACATATGGACACTTTCATACAACCAATTCACCTTTTTGGATTGTTGGAAGTAAAGGGAACACCAGGAGGAGACCTACACAGACACAGGGAGAACATGCCAAGCTCCTTACAGACAGTGAGCCAAGGCAGAGATTGAACCCTGAGCCCTTAAGCTTTGTGTCAGAAACACTACCTATTACGATGCTGTTAATTTCACTGTTATCATTTTGGCAACTGAGGATACTAAAGTATTGCAAGTGGAATTTTCACCCATTCTTGACTCATACAACACTTGTCAATGGTATCAATGGTACCTTGGCACATCACCCATGCATTGGGCACTGATGTACCCCATCTGGATTGTCCCTTTTGTCTTTGGCACAGAGAACTGAACATCCATTTTTCATTAAAATAATAATAATAGTTTAAATTAATAATAGTTAATAATAGTTCTTTCTCTTTATATTTTAGTGTTTCAGGTTGCATTCCTTGATGCAGCTTCAGACAATGTAAAGGTCAGTTGGTTAGTTTAAGGTAAGTTTCCAAAATGCCTCAGAATCCATGTGGCTGTATTTACCATACCAATATTGCCATTCAAATGAGGTTTCTGGGCTTTGCATACGTGGACAGAAATGTGTCTGGATTTCCTGAAAAGTATTTATATGTTTCATACAAATATTTATATGAAAGGTAGTCCGTGTTTAAACTTACCCTGCCTTACGTTCTTAAACAGCCTTTTGATATTTACTATCTAATGAAGTTTGGCACAAAACATTCAGCTAAGACTAAGCATTTAAAGGATGCTACTTTTATAACTTTTATATTCTCCTACTCATAGGGAACTGTTTGGAAACAGTATCTTGAATACTCTATAAACGTTTCCCTATATTTGGCCCCTGTGTCAAATTTTTGGAGTGAGTTTTAGTGTTTCCAATTCAAAATGTTTAATATTTATGAAATATCATCAGGTTGTTATCATTTCTTTGTATATTTGTCAGTTAAATAAAAGCTTTGAGAGAATTAATACACAGATTATTGCATTTGCAAAAAATCCCAATTTTTCTGAACTGATTTCAAACAACATCCCCGTGATTTTCATGTTTGCACTAAATGGATAAACCTGCCATAACATAGTGTTCTCACAATGTGCAGTGCTTATGGCTGCTCTTTGGACTCAATTTGACTTTGTTTTTTTTTTTTTCCTGTCACCTTGAGCTACTTTGTGGCATTCCACAAACAGTGGCCCCCTATTCTGTTGACGGCTCTGAGTAACGTTCTACAAGCTCAGACCAGCTTAACCAGTGTGTGCCAGACAGGTGCAAGGCCCCTGCAGCCTCTTTTTACCAGTCACCTGCGTCCAGCCTTTGCACTTTGATGGCTGTTGACAGTTGCTTTCTACCTCTTCTGTTTCCTGCAGAGTGCTCTGGAGTCCCGGCTCAGCCAGCTGTTCAAACACCTGCACGGAATGAGGCAGACCCTCTGCTTCATCCTCGCCCCTCATCAAGATCCCCAGCAAGTCACGGCACCCTCAGCTCCTGCAGTTGTCTACGGTCGGCTGCTGAACCAGGCCGGCCTCTGCCTTACAGAGCTGGACCGCTGCTGCCTAGACCTCTTGACCCTGTCTCTCATCATACCCTCGGCACCCTGGGTAAGCAGATCGCCTCCCTCCGGCCCTCCCTGTCCCTTTTGACAGCAAGAACATCCATCAATGGCACTCCCATTGTTAACTCAAAGCTTTGGGATGTTTCAGGTGCTAGTGGTGACACAGAGGTTGTACATGTTTTGGAAACTGATACATTTGTACTTGACAATTAGCCTGCATGAGGGCTTTAGAATCCAGTCAGTGGAATGTGCATGGCGGAAGAACACAGGAAAGAATGCAAAACACTGAAATGCAGCTCCTGATGTTGAAGCTTGTTAACCAAGCATGTAATTAACCTGCTCATCTACCAGTAACTGAGGTATAATTGTAGTCGGTTAGCAAGGAGTCTATTGTACATGCTAACAAGGCAGGTGCTTGGAATGCCATTAAAAGACTCTCTTCACTAACACACAGCTTTTATAAATACATTTCATATTATTATCAGTATAGTGATACTCTGTTGTTTACTCTAAAGTGCACTTTTGAAATATTTCATAGAAACTAAATTATTAACCTAAAGTATTGTCCCACACTTCTGACCATGTGATGTGATTGGTTGAGAGGCATTTTCCTAGTGCCAATGTCTGTTCATAAAGTTATTCCTGAATCTCTCTAATTATTACTTTTTCTTAATCGCCCGTAACCTAGCAATGACAGCCAGCCATTAGAAAATTGAGTCAGACCAAGGTAGGGTTATAATCAGCGTGAATTGTAATCATTGCAATCTATGGAGAGTTTCTAGGCACCTAATGATTTGAATCAATTTGATTTATTTAATTAAACTGCCTCAAGCCTATGACAAACTCACATCAGTGATCAAATTCTAATTTTATATAGTTTTTCATCTTTTGTGCATGGTATAGAAGATTGGAAGTGATCTACTGCAGTCCTCAAAAAACAGCTCCAAGACCTGCCTTCCAATTTCAAAGTATGTCCTTTATCCTATTACTGTGTGGAGAGAACTGTTTCATGTCAAACATTTCACCTCCATCTCACCTCTGACTAGCAGCCAGTTCAACTCATCCTCCTCCTAATCTGTATGAGTCACACTGGGGCACTGAGCCCTCAGCGTGTGTCTGGCCCTGCACATATTGACTTCTCCTGGGGTGATTTGGAGAGAAACGCAGGAAGTGTTTGGGCCATTGCTCAACTCTTGACTCCCCTTGGACCAGCTCAACTGGGGCCCTTAGGATGGAACAACCAGACCCACATTAGCTCTTTTCTCCCCCATCATTTCTAACCCCACTCTGGACCCAGGGGCTTTAAGGATGTGCATTATTCATCCCTCATTGAAATTATATGCTATCCACTTGTGACAGAGTATAATGAAATCTGATGCTGTTTAGAATTCCAACTTGCCTCAGCAATAATGCAGAGGAGACAGAGCTTGAGAAATTGTTGCACCTTTTTTGTTTCCCATTTTGTAAGGTACACTGCAATGCAGAGTTTACTGTATACTCACACTCAAATTTTTTAGTTATGCAGCCTACAATATGTGTACATGCCGTTAATTACCAATGATTTTGAATGAAAATCTATTTACACTGGAATTACAAAATATATGTTCACAGTCAGTGAGAGACCACCATTTATTCACTACATTTATAATTAAAACAAGCTTTAAATTTATACATCATAAGGGCAGTAATGTGTTTATTTTTCAGTGTCAGGAACAAAGCAGAGGTCATTTAACCTACATTACAGAGACCTCTTTACAACCAACTATTATGAGTTTTTCCGTATTTAAGGTGTCTAAAGTTCACCTTTGCTAAAGCTTTCGTTCTTTTTGAAAGATTTGCGTTTAAGTTTAAAATAAATAAATTAATAAATAGCCACTGATGGTTTCCTACACATCAGAAGTTCAGATAGAAGTTGTGTGAATTGTCTGCTTCTCACTAACCATGTTGTTGAGGTCTGAGCTATTAGTAGCCAGTGCAGAAGACCAGCATATTTTTGTAATTTAATTATTTATTTCCCTTTGTGTTATGACTTTACTTAATAGTCATTTTTAAATAAAAAACATTACAGAGTCACTTCTGAATGACAATAGATGTAGCTTGAATTGTAATTTGTTAGATACACGTAGATTTTATATTTATTATATTAGTGTCATCCAAAAATACCATAAATAAAGGTTGTCTCCTTATTTTCTCCTTGTCAACAATGCAGTATGTGAAGTGGTTAAATTAAGGAACTGACTAACCACACAAACAAAACAAAGTTTGTACAAAACATGTGTAAAATATAAAAAGTTATCTACTTCATATTGCACAAGTTGTTGGAACTATGGCCAGTAAATGAGGTGTTTAGCCTGGAGACGTGCTCCAGGAGCATCAGGAAAAAGGACCCATATGTTCCCCTCAGTCCCAACAGAGTCCCTTCAGTCCTGTAAGCGGGGCACCAATTTCTGCTTGAGCAGTGATGCACATACCGAGAACTTCATCAAGAGTGGAGGACATCCATTACTTTCTCAGCCATGTTGCAGAATCGCAAAGCTCCAGCCAGGGAGCTCACCTGATGATGTGCCTCCACCGTTCGGACAAGATAAATGTCCCCAGTTTGTACAGTGGCCCTTTGAGAAACCGCAGACAAAGTGTCCCATCTGCTGTGAATAAGGACATGGCCGCGTGATTTATTTTAATATTTAGAGGTGTGTACACAAACTGTTATTAGCCATTTGGAAAGTATGCTCCACTGGAGCTAAAGGCAATCAGTATTAAATGACTGTATGTGATGATTGATCTCACGGTGCTTACGCAAAACCTTGAGCCCTCTAAGTACGTAATCGCAACCAAGCAGGTTTACATGGAAATGTACTAAGAGTTTAGGTGGTGTCCCAGGTGCCTGATTTGCATAATTACATGTGCTGGATTTCAATTATGGGATTTTAGCCATCAAGCGAGAACAAATGTGCAACTAAGAGCTAGTGAGCAGCAGGGTCTGAAATAGAAGATAAATGGCTTTTTTGCTGGAATGATTGAATGGAGCTGCCCATTTCCACAGCAAGCTCCTGTGGGATCAAAAAGGGAGCCCCCCGGTGTCTCGGATGGTGGAGCCAGGAGGGAATACTTTTTGTTGTGGACTCCCTGGTGCTCTCAGTAGGAATAGAATGGGCTTAGACTCCAGGAGTGGTTGAAGTACCTGCCATTAAAACAGATCCAAAGGCCCAACAGCTGGGGCCCACCAGCGGCAGGGTTTTTCCTCCCCCTGAGTAGCGCCCTGATTGATCTGTGCATCTCCTATTAACATTTAGTTACAGCCTAGAGCTTTTCACCACAGGCAAGCCCTGGATGTGAGCTGATTATTGTTAATCATTATTTTAGACTGTCTGTAATAGCCCCTTGGTTTTAGTTTCCAGCACCAACTACGCTTATTTACCCTCAAACCATGCTTCATACATATTTTCAATCAATAATTTGACAGCTGACATCCACAAAATGTTACTGAAATCATGTAATATGTAATTATTTGTATGTGGTTTTTGTGAATAAATCTATTAGCTGATGTTTCCTCAATAAAGCAGTGCTGTTAAACTCAATGTACACTGTTGGTTGTAGACTGTTGGTATAAGGGGCAAGGCTTATCTCAAAAGTGTCAAGACACATTGGTTAAATGTTCACATCCGGTTTCTGAAACAAAATCTGTGTGGGTGTCTGAACTACAATCTGAAGGAGCTCGGTGATAAGAATGGTGTGGTCTCTTTTGTTCTTGTGTCGGAAATGTTTACGATAATCTTTTTCTAATCTTTCTGCCAGTAGATGTGATGTCAGCGTTGTTTTTTTTGTTTTTTTTTGTGTAGTGCAGAAATTCTCTGCTGAAGTAGAAAGACACACAAAGATGTCTGTGGATTTTGCCACAAAACCTTTTTATTTTCTGTATTGAAGCTTTAGTGCTTTAGCCTTGTGCAGGCAGTGGGTAAAAGGTTTATTTTACCTTCCTTTATTCACTAATACATGTGGATTTAAGACACTAGCATAAGCTGATTTATGCTTGCATCTTTTCACAGACTTTGTGACCTCATCGTCATGTAAGACTTGACATGCACCGACTCAATCCATGTTTGATCTTCAGTGCTTTCCCTAACATGGCTCTCTAACCCTCGATTTTAATTTGAAGGACCCTGTAAGTGTAGCTTTGATGTTTTATTCACACACCATGCTCTTTAAACCTCATGAATATTTGAGGAGAAACCGTACAAGAAAGAAATAGGTGTGAGAGGCAAGTCATTATTGAGCCAATGTGCAGCTCAATAATGTAAAATAATGAAGTCCTTTTTGTTTTTAAAGATATATATTAAAATTTGTCTGTGAAGGAAAGGAACTACCTCTGCTTTGGGCCTATCGCTGCATACAGTACATTCAGAAGTTCAGATTTTGTAGCAGATCTTTGTTATTTTTGCTGTGTGATATTTAACAGCTCTTATCTGCTTAGTCAGGGACCACTACAGTTATGAGGAGAGAACTACGTGAGTACAGGTTTTTGTTCAATGAGGGCTGTAAAGGCACATTGGTTTGAATATTCACAGCATGCGCAAATTGATTTTTAGCTTGTGAGTGGTGTAGTTGTGTTCATTTGCTTTACTCTTGGTGAAGGTGGGTTTCTTTGGTGGAATATTAGGAAGGTTTTGCCTGCGGGAGTTTTGAGGTGCGTTAGCTGATGTTAAGCTAGCCTGAAGCTTAAACACCTGCTCCCTCTGCATGGCATCTAAATTAGCTATCTCCCTTTCTGGGGAAGCTGTGGGAAGCCTTAGAGAGAATCAGGCTAAACAAATGATGTGTGTCATTGCCATTTTTCATACACACGACCGTGAACACTACGGCACTGGTCTGCCTTTATTATTCAAATAGTTACCGCTGTGAGCCGTGACACAAAAAAAAAAGGTTGAGAAAAGCAAAGTTGAGAGAGGGAGGAAAAGACGGAAGTGGAAACAAATTGTGATTGACTCACAGCAGGTGTCCTTCAGGTTCACACTGAGGCTGGAGGTGACAAAAAGACTTAGATATTCTTCCTGACAGAGTTCCACGTCTACTTACTGTTTTACCAAAGAAGTGGTGCCCTGTGCGTTGTATTCTACAAAAGCAAAGATGGTGTGAGAAGAGAGGCTTTGATACTGTTTAACGTTTCACTGTGTTGTATATTTCATGAGCTTGAAGAAGATGTGAATAATGACTACGTTTGTTTATCACCTACATGCACCATTCTGCTCGATTTGTACCTTTCCTGGTGTATTCTGCCTTAACAGTTATTCCTTTCCTAGCACTCATGTACACTATATGTCTAAAAGTTTACAGACTCCTGATGAGGGAACATAGCTGATATAAGGTGCATCCATTTGTTGTATAATTGCCATTAAAAATGAACAATAAGCCTGTGACGCTCTGGAGAAGCTGCCTAAAGTCATCATGCTCAGTGACTTTATACAGAAACACACAGGCTATGCTTAACATAAATAAAAACCTATATTTGACATCAAACCTTTTAACGTGTAAATGAGTGTGAAAAGCTGTTTCCATTATTTCAAAGAAAGTAACAGTAGTTTTACTTGAGTGTGGGTTTAGGCTGCTTTAACTGCCTCTGGTTAGAAGCCACAGCTCTGCAGTAAAGAGGCTGTCTTTACTGCAGTGGTATATATATATAAAAAAAAAGCTGTGATTATGTCGCTTTTTGCCTCTGTAGAGCCGAATCCAACGGTGTTGAGCCGAGCAAAGGGCGGATTGGTTTTGGACTGTAATCCTGCAGCAGCTGTATCCTCCTGCTGCCATCCCTGCTCACTGGGCCAAAAAACACCCCAAACTCACATGAGAAGATCATTATACATCCCAAACCGCCTGAGCTTCTTTAACCATAAATATCCCCTCCCTCGCCCCTCTGTTGTTTTCTTCCACCGTTCCTGAAAACCCCTTGTTTTAATGAACTGGATTTACTCCAAGTGGAGGGTTAGGCTCTGGAGCAGACACCTTATCTGTCAGAGGAGATCAAAGTAGCTCCTAGGATCAGAACTAAGCGAGCTCGACTGGGGCTCCCAGCATTTAATTAGGCCCTAATTGGCGCACGGCTAAACAGACCCACTGAGCAGGTGTAAACAAGCCGGGATACAATCCACGCACCAGCAGGGAAACCTCCAGGGGGAAAAAAAAGCAAGCTGTGGGTAGTAATGCAGGCCGAATACTGGCTGGTATTAGAAGGGGATGATGAAATTATAGTAATGAATTTGTAAGTAGGGAAACTTGAGGAAAGCATTTTTAAAAGCTGTTGCAAACTTATTTCTTCAGGTGCAGCATGAGACGGAAGGTTAAATGATTTTAGGAGGACGGAGTAGACATAAATCTTACGAAACTAGAAGGCATTCCTATTTCTGTTTTGGCTACTTTTTTATTCTGAATTGCAGTTGCAGTGGCATCATCATTTTAATGACCTCAGAGACACTTTTTTCAGAGACGTACCATTGACTCCTGCACTATTCAGTAGCAGTGAGACTTTCTTTGCTAGATGCGCATGACAGCTCTCTCTGTCTAAGTCTCTGTAGTAGAGTTGTCTGCAGTTTATCCCTCACTATTCTGTTTATTTAAAATTCTAGACATATGGCGCTTAAATCCATTATTGATGGTAGTCAGAATTTCGTTTTATATGTGTGCCTTGTGCTGTTGCTCAAGTCAGAAGCTGGAATGTGTCTCATTCTCCCAGGATACTTTTGAGAGAATTATTGAATTCATGCCAAACCCTTCCTAAACACAGCGACAAAAGAAAGGCTCTGCCTAATCCAAATAAAAGTTTCCTTTGTCCACTTTTGCTGAGCAAAGCGCCGTCTTGGCCAATGCAAAAGGTGATATTTCCATTGGAAACCATAATAAAGAAGTGAAGCTTCAAAGCAGTCCTGGCCTACGTACAGCCAGCAAGGTTGGTCTGCGTTAAGCCTTGTCAGGACAATGGATGATGTTTATTCATGGCTGCTAAATAGCTCCAGGCCCTGTAGTACACTGCTCACTGTAAACAGTGAAGGAGCAGGCTTTTAACCCTCACCTCCACTAGATTATTCCTGAGCAGTGATCAAACTACTGAAACGCCTCAGTGACGGATCCCCACTTGCCTGACCCTCATTGAGGCTGATTTACAGCAAGAGCACAGACCTTTCACTGTGAAACATTGCAGCTCTACTTTATCTTCAACTCTTCCTTTAAATAGGTGCCTCCTATCTATCATATAGCTGTTAAAATATTAATATTTTGTTATTAATATTGAGATTTAAATTGGATTTGGGCACTTCTGAACACACATCATGGAAAACAGAGGACTGTTTTTACAGAGAACTGTATGTTTGAAGCTTTAATATCATGACAATTCTGCACTCATGGTTAGTTGGCTAGTGTTAATTGATTTATTTGAGCACATAAAGGACAAATGTGTAAATACACTGGTGGTTTTTGATAGTAGATATCAGATACATCTCACAACTTCTGCTTCATATCACCACTAGCCTTGGAACGATATTCTATATTATAGGATATTCTGATATGTTATTTATCTTTCATTCATTCGGTGTTACGTTCCACCCTGTAACAGTTTCTTTGACACGCCCATCGTAAAGTGTCCATGTACTGCAGAGAGAAAGTAATGTGTTTTGACTGAAGACTGTGTATGAATGTGTGAAGATCATTGGATCCTGCTCTTTTATTTACTTTTTGTTTGTAAGTAATTCAGCCATGGTGCTTTGGACTTGTATAGTTTATGTATAGGAACAGTTAGAACAGTTGTAGTTGTGAGATATGGCTTTGTATGGTAAATGTAGCTAAGAAACAAGCTAGTTGTAATACTCTTCTGTTTGGTTTCGTTAACCTCTTCTTCTACTCATTTTCTACAAATGTCAGTTTTAAACTTGCTTCAGTGCTGGAGGAGTATGCTTTTATTTTGAAATTCGAATGTATCTCAAGCCACCTAGAAACCTTTCAGCCTTGAAGCAAAATATTAAGCAGCCATTAACCTAAGCTTTACAAAAGAGTTCTTGAAGATTTGGTTTCCGAATTTTCAGACGAATCAGATCATTTGTGTAAAGTTGTGTAATACTCAGAAGTTTGATTCGGGTTAAATTTTAATCACACTAGTGATTAAAATAGTGGCAATCATTTGTGAAAATTAATATTATGACACAAGCGTTGTTGCTACAAATCCTCTCATTGAGTTTACATAATTTTTTCTCTTGATGCATTATTTTGAGGAATAATCAATTTTAAGTACCCTCCAGGGTTTGTTCCCACCTTGCGCTCAATGATTCCGGGTAGGCTTCGGACCCACCGCCACCATAAATTGGATAAGTGGTTACAGACAATGAATAAATGAATGAATCAGTTTTAAAATTTTTAAAATAAATATATTTATATCATTTTTTAAAATAAAATAATTGACTTTATTCAAGAAAGCCTAACAGCCCTAGATTGTATTATACACTACATCAAAGGAAGACAGTAGGTTTATGAATCCCATCCAAGCGTTAAGTGCCATAATAAGCACCAAAAGCTCCCGTTGGCTCCCTGTTTTGATGGATTCATTTGTGCGGCACTCTCGCGAGCCTGTCTCTGCCGAATGGCCACAGTGATGTGCATCAGCGAGGCCTGATGAGCCCGCTCACAGCACACCTCTCTCCGTCATTGAATAATTCATCATAGTAAATATGTCAGATGAAGACCTGAACCGGCCCACTGTCTCGTTTTTCTAAAGAGTAAGCACATTCACTTGACTTGCCCAAAGATATAGTGTTTCCTGACACTTTTTTTTTCCCCTCTGCATATTTTTTTTAACTTTCTGAGCTGGAGAGGATGTGGATTGTGCCTCGGTCCTACTCTGTTTTGTTCTTAAAGACCAAAGTGATGAAAAATAACACTTGGACACATGGGCAGGTTCTCAGGTTGGGGCCTGGGGAGTGGGATGTAAAATTTGACAGATGCATTCCAAAGTATGTAACTATGCTGCTGAAATTTATTACATGAACAGATAATCTTTAACAAGACAACTAACAAAAGCCTTTATGGATGGATTCTAATTAAGTTAATTTTAGCTTTGTGGCCAATTCAGTCATGATCGCTTCTGAACCATCTGGCTTTGAATAGTTAAAACAATATAATGCACTTTGTAAGCGTAGCATTTTAAACTAGTTATTACTAGGAGAAGCCGTCTACTGTTCAGTGTCCAAATTTATTTTCAGAGTATTGTTCCATAGCCAGGCCGGCACAGTGGCGCAGCAGGTAGTGTCAAAGTCACACAGCTCCAGGGGCCTGGAGGTTGTGGGTTCAATTCCCGCTCCGGGTGACTGTCTGTGAGGAGTTGGTGTGTTCTCCCTGTGTCCGCGTGGGTTTCCTCTGGGTGCTCCGGTTTCCTCCCACAGTCCAAAAACACACGTTGGTAGGGGGATTGGCGAATCAAAAGTGTCCGTAGGTGTGAGTGAATGTGTCTGTGTTGCCCTGTGAAGGACTGGCGCCCCTCTCCAGGGTGTATTCCTGCCTTGCGCCCAATGATTCCCACTGCGACCCTGAACTGGATAAGCGGTTTCAGATAATGAATGAATGTTCCATGGCCAGGGCGGCACAGTGGCGCAGAAAGTAGTGTCGCAGTCACACAGCTGGAGGTTGTAGGTTCAAGTCCTGCTCCAGGTGACCGTCTGTGAGGAGTTTTGTGTGTTGTACCACATGTCCACATGGGTTTCCTTTGGGTGCTCTGGTTTCTTCCCATGGCGCCGCCTCCAGGGTGTGTTTTTGCCTTGCGCCCAATGATTCCGGACCCACCGCAACCCTGACCTGGATAAACGGTTACAGACAATGAATGAATGAATGTTCCAAGGCCGTCCCACAGCATCTCTGTACAGTGGTGTGGGTATAAAAAGTAAACGTAGCTTGTGAAAATCGGTCGACTCCCGAACAAACTAATTCTTTGATCATCTTAGCAAATGATTCAGAGAGTCAAACTTCAGAGTCGACTCAGTCTCAGCTTTGTAACACCTTCTTGCAGTGAAGGTCATTTCCACATGTATGTCATATATTTCTATGATTTGAATGCGCTATAAACAGTGGATTACCACCATCTCCTGACCCTGTTTATCAGTGGTTCTTTGTCTTGGGGATAACAGTAGCTCTGTGAACCATAAAGGCTTCTCCTAGTAGACAGGCTGTATACAGACTTTAAGACTGGCAACCACAGAAGCAGGACACATCAGCCAATACCATCAATATGTGTGGAAAATCCTCTTGAGCACAGAAAGAGCTTGGCATGTGAAGGTATCTTTAAACTCAAGAGGGTAAAAACCATTAAAGAATGAGGTAAAATACAGTTTGAGACTGAGATTATGATCAGTGCATGCTCAGTTCCTCTCTCTGTGCTCACCAGTTTCACATTTCTGCTGGCAAGAAAGATATTTACACACGTGAAATGTTAAAACTTGCAGAATTATATTTTCCACCTGGTGTTTTTGCACCCTCTACTTATAACATTGATGTGACGACATAGCATGACCACTTAAAGCTACTTTCCCTGTAACATTAGTGCAATTTTTAGGTATGAGTAGCACAGCTCAAGCCTGAGAAGCATTGTATGCTCTGCATTTAGTAACACTACTATGAAAACAATGGATAAATATCTCTATGGAACAAAGCCTAGTCGCTAGTGATTTTTTTAAAAGAGAATGATGTGCACAGTTGATAGTGTAGGGTTATAGCAGGTGCAAGTAACTGAATAAATAATCATAAATCATGACATATAGGGAATTGCTGCAGTCGAATGTTTTGTTCCTGCAACAGATTGGAGATAGTAGTGAATCTGTATTAAAAGCAAGAGCAAGCTCTAGTAACACGTTGGTTTGTGGAGCCACATAAAGTGACCCAAATGAATAAGGGCTTGCATAGTTTTGCGTAGAGTTTAGGCTTTTAAAGACGTCATTCGCCAGTTGTCACACCAAAGCCCAGCAGATGAAAAGTGGGATTAGAGCCCTGGTTGTAAGTGTGGCCTCTAATTTGTTCTGCCACACACCACAGCCCTGTTGTCTTTTTACACCTAGCCATGACCCTGTGTATGCTTTCAGAGGTGGTCCACTTTGGGGGGGGGCAGGCTGGGTGGTCCTTGGGTTGGCTCAGAGAAGAGCATGTGACCACAGCCACATGGCTGGTGCACATTTGACACATTTGAATGTTGCTGCCTGCTGGAATCACGTCAGCGAAAAATAAAGACTGGTGCAGATTTATCTGGAACTTGGTTGATAGACGATGTTTCTGGGACTTGTGTAAAGTGGATGTTTGTGATAATGCAGTGATATTGTTCCTATGTCTGGTTGAATTAAACATTTCGATATACCTTGCCTTATATTAAAATTTGTGGTGAAATTTTAAGTTTATTAAATATTTTGTTAAATGTATTTATTCATTACATTTATATTACAATTTCCATTATTTTCAGCAGAATTGTCGATCTGTCCAGTTGCATAGAGTTTATTATGTAGAATATGTAGAGTGTAATGTTTCCATATGATGTACTAGTTGAGCAATTGTATTCTTCTAATTTCCCAAGAGTGCAGTTCTGCATCAATATTTTCAGGGGGAAATATCTTCTTCTATAAGTGTGTATGTGTTTTTTTTACAGACAGGCTCAGAGCAGCGGGTGATGCCTGGGCTGGAGGTGGAGAACATTCTGGCAGTGCTGCCCGCTTTCCCCCGGGGAGCAGCCCTCCAGCGAGCCAGACGCGCCGCCCACGCCCTCAGCCGAGCCGCCAATTACTCACTGCTAATGGCCCAGCAGCAGGTGGGTCGAGAGAGACAGAGAGTGGGAGAGAGAGATGAGTGAGAGAAAGAGACTGACTCACCACTGTTGCTTGCTCTCTCTTTCTCTCTACTGTAACCTCAGCAAGTAGGAAGTGGTCATGCTTCTGCATCATATTTCTCTCTCTCTCTCTCTCTCTCTCTCTCTCTCTCTCTCTCTCTCTTCCCTCTATCCGCGCTCTCTCTCAGAACAGGATGTGGATACAGACAGAATCTATGTATCAGTAATAAAATTATAAACAGGCTTCTGTGTACTGGTTTGTATCTTGGTTGATGTTTATATGCACACCATTTCATTCACACTGTGCTGCATCTGTGTTTGCACTGGTTATCTCACTCAATTTATGTGATGTCTTGCTGTATGTAAGTAATATCGTGAATGCATATTTATCAGTAAGATCAGTGAGTCTGTGTCTGTCTACCTGTATCTTCCTTGTCTGGTTTTCTCTCTGTTTTGTCTCCACCCATCCAGTCTATTCCATAGACACCTCTTCTAGTGAGTGATTTCCAGTATGTTAAGGTGCATCTGTTGCTGAAACAAGTGCTCAGTTGTGTACTGTAGCATTGAAAAGCTTTGCCAATAGAATTGGGTGCCCTGGAACAGCTGCACATGAGTCTAATGCCAAATGTCATGAAGAGAAGTATAAAAGATTATAAACTACATTTTATAATAGAGCTCCGTTCAGTACATTTGAGAGGAGGTTGATGTAGACCTAATCATCAAGCATCATGCAATGCAATCTGAATGCAATCAGATCCTCAAAGCCTGTAAGTCCTCTGTTTGTCTGTCTGTCTCTCTCTCACCCCCCCCCCCCCCCCCCCCATAGGCCCCTGCTCATCTCCTTTTCCTGTTCCCACAGACATATCCAGGCTCATGCTTCCTCTTTGCGGTAATCTATCTTGTTCCGTATGCTAACGGTCCGTCAATGCCAATCAATATTTCATACTAAAATAACCCGGCCAGGGTGTTCCTGTCTAACCCTCCCACTCCAGCCTCATGGGTCATCTGCACTGTTATTTGAGGAAAAGAGCCCTGATCAGACGCAAGGAGGTGGCAGAGAGAGGCCAGGACATGAATCATTCATGATACACTGCGCCCTGCCAGGAAAAACACAATGATTTATGCAACACTTGTTGTGACGCCTCGCTACAGTCAGGGCCGGCATGGCCCAGGCACCTCCTGACTCCAGGTTATGGGCCCATAATGCATTTTTAAAGACCCACCATTGCTGGCGCTGGATGAGGGAATACACACTCGAGAGACTGAGTGCTCCTCTCTCCCTCATTACTCACTAAATGTGTTCTTGAAATGTTGTGCTTGCCTTTTATAAAGACAAGATCTGATACGGTATAGTGGCCTCTTAACTTTACCTTAGAAAATTGTTTTTTTTTTCTTTTTTGAACATCTGCACCTCCAGTGAAATCAGCTTTTCTCAGAATGTGAGCTAACCTTTTGGCTTGTTTTGGATCTTTTTTTTTTTTTTATCTCTGCTGTGGTGTAGGTGGAAGCTCTGAAGAGTGAGTTGGATTTCCACAGGAACTTGTACAGCCTCCAAGTGCGGACCATAGAGGATCTGGTGCAGGGAATCCGTCAGGCTTACCACACTTTCCAGGAGAATATCTTTCACAGTTTGTGTGCTCCATTGCAAGGTATTAAAACAAAAAATGAAAACATACAGCAGCACATCAGTTTCATGCTAATACAGTACATCTATAAGATTTCCACTAGACATAATCCAAAGCTTCTGATCCCTGACCTGCAAATTTAAGCAGAATAGCAAGGTTTTTATTTTTTTTTATGTGTAATTGGATATAAGGGTAAGAGCGGTATGATGGAGTGTGTAATATTTAGACTGTACATGATGTTGCTCTACTTTTCTGCTGCCACAGCAGAGTGTCAGCTCATTTTCATCCGTAGCTGGGACAGAATGCAGTGCAGGTCCCGAGCAAATGGTGTGTGTGTGTGTGTGTGTGTGTGTGCTGCAGTATGAGAGCTCTTTGAGAACAACCACTTAGTGAAGCCATTCAGGTGATGGCGGAAGCACTATGCTGATGGTTGGGTGTGTGTGTGTGTGTGTGTGTGTGGCCAGTGTTTGTGACTTCTGAATTGAACCTTGCACCTGAAGACTTGTTTGATTTTCAAGTAAAGCACGAACAGTGCGTTCTCCACTCCATTTCACTGGCAGTCATAACTCCTCATTAAAAGCTGAATGCTGGACTTACTTTGCTGACCTACTTTGCTCTTTGCACTTTAGAGGACTTATGAGGTTGCCACAGGTCTGCTATCTGCTAATGTGTGTTATACTCTGAGATGGCTGTTTATTAGACAAACAAAATACACCTACCTTCTTTCATTTGGCTGTTTTATGAGGAAAAACTACCATATAACACCACAAAAAGAAAAAAATTGGACAATAAATGAAAACAAAATATGTGAAATACATGTAATAAACCAAAAACGATTATATTACAGTATGGGTGACAGTATATGAAAAATCATCCAACACAATAAATTCTCTGAAGTCTCTTATTTGAATCTTGACACATTTAAAGCAATTACATTACTTCACCTCTACAACAATGTAAAGGCTTCACAACGTTAGCTTCAGTTACAGGTGGTATCAAAATTTTTGAATTAATTATACAGCAAAATTTACAAACCTTTAGCTGTTTACAATAAACCAATCATTTATTCATTCATTTCCTGTAACTGCTTATCCAGTTCAGGGTCACGGTGGACACAGAGCCTACCCAGAATCATTGGTTGCTAGGCAGGAACACACCCTGGAGGGGGCGCCAGTCCTTCACAGGGTGGCACACACACACACCTACGGACACTTTTGAGTCGCCAATCCACCTACCAGCGTAGGGGCTGTGGCAGGAAACTGACATGAACACGGGGAGAACACACCAAACTCCTCACAGACAGTCACCCAGAGTGGGACTTGAACCCACCACCCAAGGTCCCTGCAGCTGTGTGAATGCGACATTACCAGCTGTGCCACCGTGCCGCCCAGAAATCCGTCAAATAACTTCAATTTAAATAGCTCAACAAGAATTCTTTCCAAATTCTACACTAAATGTCACTTTTAATGAGCACTGCAGTCTCAGAATATTCAATTCCTTCATGACAAGCATTTTTAATGCTTAGTGGAGCAACTCCTCAGGAATCTGGTGGCAGCTGGTTTCCTCTTTTGTCCATGTCTGGGTAGTGTAGCCAGGGGTATTTTAAATTTGAACTTGCAAACTATGCTTCCAACTGTATCACAGTGCCTTTGGCTTGCACGAATAAGGAAAAGGACACAAACACAGTAATGATTTCTTGTGGGGAAATAAAGCCATATTTCTAATCATCACAGTCAGCAAACCTCTGGCCAGTCCAAGTAATTTAAGTGTTTTTCCTGATGCAAAAAATGAAGCCCTTGATTAGTTTCATCAGTTGTGCTTGAGACGCCTGAAGTGCAGATGTGGGCACCACTGTATACTATGCACTTTGGCTGTCATTTGTGAATTCGTTTCCATGATTCGAGGCAGGATATTTATAACAATTTCATATGATAGCCCTCTGCATTTCAGATTGATTCCCATCACCAGTGCAAACAATTCTGAATTTCTCAAGTTCTAAGTTTTTATTCTTTCAAGAAATTTGGATGAATCTGAGTTACTCCTTTTTACAGATCTCAATAGCATTGTTTTGCTCAGAACACTAATACCAGCTTGTAAACACAGAACTGTCAGTCCACTCTTCCAAATACTATCTGATCAAAGGTGGTCTTTTGATAAACTGTGGAGCAACAATTGGATGACACTCAGTAATAGTAAACCCACAAAGTTCATCTATATGTGGGGTGCCTTAATGGAATAAAATCCTCTGTAATAAATTTGTATCCAGCGGGATTTAAATGCAAACTGTGTCAGTGTATATAGAGAGAACTCTAAACGCAAGTCTCTAGTGTCCATTTTCCTACTTCAGTAGGGTTGGTGTGTAATTTTTATTCTGATCATCTGCTCCTCACATTGAATTGCAAATGCCTGGCTCCTCTGTGTTTTGAGATGAATTAGGCTGTGAGCGAACGTCTGAGCCATCCCGAGACGCTCCGTTGCGCGGATTAAAAAAGACGAGCCTCCAACATCTCCACAGGGCCTTTTTGATGCAGCAGTCTCTCTCTCTCTCTCTTTCTTTCTTTTTGCAGATGTCCTTTCATGTTATGAGGATCTGAGGGCCTCTGCATCTGAGGCTGCTCTCCGCCGCTTCCTGTCAGCTTTTAAGAGTAGCTCGACGCAGATACGTGAGGCAGTGGAGGCCCTCGGCCCTTCAAAGAGTCAAGGTAGATCAATGCCTTTCTCAGACCCTCTCTGTCACTCTCTCTCTCTCTCTCTCTATTACCTCATTGTTAGAGTTGTCTTTGTCCAGTTTTTTGGTCTGGATCCCAATTTGTATCTTTTAGGATGTGTTCAGATTTGTTAAAAACGAACCTTGGTGCGATTGGCTCGTTAGAGTAAACGTGATCGCTCCCTTACAAACTCTTGTGTGCACCAAACAAGTGGACACAGGCCGTCTGAACAAATGAGCCTCGGTCCATTTCTAAACTCTGGTTCAGTTTGTTTCAAGTATGAATGCAACTTGAACCAAAGGCATCAAAACTAACCGAACACAGGATGTGATTTCCCAAGGTGAAAAATTATCGCACCATGAGGGAACAGATTGCGTTTAAAACAACCTACGAAGGACAGACCTCCTAAAGTCTTCTTTCTGTAGCGTTGCTTCCCTTGGAATTCCTGGTGCCACTTCCCCACCTCTTGCTTTGTTTCCACTTGGTAAAACCAGAGTTGCCGCTCTGGTAAAATTACCTCCAGGTAAACACACACAACCCTAATAGGTGCATTAAGCCCAGCTGATGACTTCACTGTCTAAGGTGCATTAAATGGTGCATCATATGTCACTTTTTGCTTACTTTGGTTCAATTTTGAGTGAGAACTTGAACCAAACCAGAACTAAAATGCAACAACGTGTTATTTTATTGTTTGGTTTGGACTAAGAGAACCGAACTACAAGTCTGAACACACCCTTAATGCTGTATATTTGCTCATGTTCTATTTATTCTACCACTCCCTTAGATTACCGCACTGGCTGCATAGTGGCAGCTCCAGGGTCTCAGGTTCCAAATGCAAATGTGCAATCATTTGTCATTGTACAAACGTGACAGTTAACACACACTCACACTATTGCACTAGAGGCAGTGAACACACACCTGGAGCATAAACGGCACCCGAGGAGCAATTGGGGTTGTGTGCCATGCTCAGAGACACCTCAGCTCTGGATTGAGGTGTGAGGACAGTACTGTTCCTTCACTTCTACCACTCCCATTTTCCCTGTCAGTCACGGGAATCAAACAAGCAGCCTTCCAGTCCCAAGCCCACCTTCTAGCCATGTTGGTTTGTTTGTTATTTAAATTAAACAATTATATTTTATTATTAATAACTATATTTTTAAATTTGTGTATATCCTCTAATTAATCTCCCACTCAAACATTTATACCATATACCACTATTATTTTCAATGTGGTAACAATAACCGGAAGAATAAAACTGTTACCAGCAGAGGCCTAATCTTACAGGTTTATTTTTATAGCCCAAAACTTCACTCTCCTATGAATGTTTGTAAAACAGTTTGTATTTAGTGAAAGCACAGATTGCAGACTTATACTAGTGTGCACCAGAAGACGTTGAAGGAGGTGGAGGAGGACGGGCGTAATGGAATGACTCAACACAAAACCAACACAAGTGTGTGAGCAGCTGTGACGTGGTGTGAATATAAACAAGCAGCCTGTGTTAGTGTGTGGCAATCTGCAAGTGTGTGGTGATGTATAATGTGTTTGTGTGGTATATGTGTGTGTGTCTGTGTGTGTGCGTGTGAGTGTGAGCCTGTGTTTGTGCCTAAGTTTGTATTAGTGTGTGGTTTGTGTGTGTGGGCACAGCATACTCTGCTGTAGTGTGCGGTTATGCAAAATTGTGTGTGCATGTGAGAGCGTGTGTGATGTGTGTGACAGGCATGGCTTGCAGCCCAGGCGTGTGTGTGTGTGTGTTTGGAGCAGTGCTGTCTGATTAGACTGCACTCTGCAGACTGAGTGTTGACATCAGCCTCTTAATAACCACCTCACCGCACACACACTCCCCATTACTGCACACTCTGGGATAATAAATGTGACACCCAGGGCAGTGTGGCACTGATTGGGGCTGCACCTGCCACAAATCTCCTGCTTTACACATTTTGAAACACACAGACACACACACATTCCATATGCCAGCTTGCACCTTTATTTGCCTCTACTGAAACCAGAGCATATGTTAATACTGTCCAACTGTGGTGTAAATCTGTGACTTCATTACACTGGCAATTCTAAGTTTTTTCAAAGGTGAGGCCAAAATAGGTCCTGTCCAGCTCCTTTTAAAATTTATATTCAGTGTTCTATAATTATCCAAATGCATCTGTTATAATTAGAACACTTCATCAAGCTGCAGCCACTCTCCTGATATAGACAGATACAGTAAAATCAGACATGCAACTCTCCAAGAGTGACAAAGCACCTGCAGGTTTCTCTCTGCTGTCAGTCCTCACAGTTCACCATGATGAGCGATGCAGTCAGTGAGATGGCAAGAGACAAGAGAGGGGCCAGTCAGAGTTTGAGTCGAGAGAGCACCAAACAAACTTGAGCATCCAGTGCCCTGATATTGGTATGACCTGGTGCTTATTGGTTCAAATTTTGAATTAGAGAAGAAAAAGTGGTTTCATTGAATTTTGTGCTTAGATCTCATATTTAAACACAGTTATAAACTTAATATATAAATGCTAATAGAATAACATGTAACAAAGTAGTGCAGCATTGACTGTAAAAGCCAAACAAATACATTTTCCTCAGATTATTAAACATTTTTTCTATTTTAACCTGAAAAGACTACTTATATTTTAAAAATTATACTTATAAAATATTACTATAACCATAGACAACTGGTGACTTGGAATTAATGATGCATTGATGCTTTTTTATATTCCTATTTAAAGCAGGTAAGCAGATATTTTGCCTATTACTCTCTCTGTCTTATCTGCTATTCCTGTTTGTATTACTATGGACCCTCTTCAGCTTTCACACCGGCCCTGTGCTTTCCTTCCAAACACAACACATTCTTTGGCTTTCCATCACCGCCTGTAATATCTGCTAAAAAGCCATCAGAAATGTGATCTCTGTCCCACCCTCCAGAAACCAGCTTCACCTTCTTCCACTCTAAACGCTGGAATAATCTCCCTCATGTTTGTCGAATTTGCTTGCGCCTTTCCAACTCAAACACGTCTGCTTCTCTCCTTTGCCATTCCAGCCGTTCCTTAGGTGGCCTGCTTTCTCCAGGCCCTCCGCGTGTGTGGTCTTCAGCAGGGCAGCCACCACCCGCCCTGAGGCTTTCCTGAGCTCTTTCCAGTGTATCTTTGCCTCTCCCTCTCTTTTACTCACTAGCGCTCTCACTCTCCGGATGCCAAGCACTCTCTCCCTGCGAAAAACGCTCTCGCTGGAGATGCCGACGGCAAATATTTACACAAGGGGCTGGTGGAATGCCTTGGTTTCATAGCAGCGTCCCATCGTTAGAATAGCTGGAGGTGTTCGGACCCGTCGCAGGTTTCTTTTGATGTGGTGGCAACGCGTCATTGTGTTCAATCAGCCGTGTGACGCCTCCTCTCAGAGACATTTATTATATGGAAATGCTCTTATCCAGCCATCTCCTCTTTTGTCTGGCAAATATCTGTAAAAGTGTAGAGGCTCATTTGCTCTGAAGCTGAAGGGTTGAGTTGTACCAGAGGAGGGGAGCGGAAAAGAGCCTGTGATTAAGGAAATGATTCCGTTAGAGATGTGTTTGCCTTCACACTTGTCGCTAGAGGCTTTTTTTGTTCTCTTCTCTAAGGGTGGAATGCAGCCTTTCACTCGCAGACTTGCAAAGTTTGGAAAGTTTTAGCCTTAAAAGATCTGTACTTTGCTCACTGCCAGACTTAAGGCACAGTACAGATGATTAGAACTGCTTTTGGGAATGTGCAACATCATCAAAATGTACACATCCAGCAGTTTATCTCATTAGTTGTGCTTTGGTCAGCCATTGACAGTGGCAAAGCATGTAATCCAAGCAGTGCATGATGCCTAGTGCAGAGCTGCCTTTAGCTTGAATTAAATCACACCATAGAAATAATAATTCTCACGGAGCAAAGCAGTTTTGCTAATCATGTGTAGTGTGCCTTTTTTTTAAGGATTTTCAGCTGTTGACCTTATTCAAATGGCAGAAATATATTCTTATTATATCACAAAAAGGGTGTCAGCAGTTATGGCAAAGCGTGTTTGCCTGTAGAAATAGGGGTTCACTCTATCTCCTGAACCATTAAATTCTGACTTTGCCACAAACATGCTAGGAAGTCAGAAAGTGCAAAGAAACCTCCTAATTTTGGATGCAATTAATGGTGTAATTTCTCTCCTCTTGATTCCTATTTTAGAACGCTTTCACAATCACTTTCCCAAACACATACTTAGTGGTTGGTTGTTTTACTTGTCGGTCAAATGTCCTCTTCATGTCAAAGTAGATGGCTTGTGGCCACATTGGGCGACAAAACACATTAGACACTCTAGTGATAGAAGTCTGACTTGTGACACTAGGGATGAATTAGATGTCTCCACGTTCACTCCAGTTCGCCACAATATATCGCTGACCTTTGGAATGCGCCATTCTTCAGTGCTGACCGTTGAAACCATCCCCATTTGTTACCTTGACAAAATACAATTTACTTCATAACAAGATAATGCCAGGTCTTGTGCCTTCCGTCTCCCTGTTACAAGTGTCTGTTATCTGGCTCTCTGACATTCTAATATAATGCATTGTGCTACAGCCTATTCTTTAGCCATAGGTGACAGTACTGGCCTTTGTTATCAGGCTGTGCTGTCCTTTTGTTTTCTTTGCCAAGTAATCTCCACATCTATGTGTGTCGGTGAGGATGTCAGGGGAGCTGCCCCTGCACCTTCTTATCTCACATTGGTACTGTTGCCTGCCACCATACTGCTCCATGGTTAGGTGATGATATGGCAGGGTACCTACACTCGACAGTGACTGGAGGAATGTTATCTGACTCCAAGTGAGCCCCTATTGTTGATGTTTCATTTTTATATTTTTCATATATTTCCAAATATTCATATATTTTTATAACTCTTGGGGGGGGAGGTGGGGAATGTAAAAATAAAAGTGCATAGACGGTGCAGCAGGTAGTGTCGGTGTTACACAGCTCAAGGGTCCTGGGGTCCTGCAGTGGTTGACTGTCTGTGAGGAGTTTGGTTTGTTTTCCCTGTGTCCAGGTGGGTTTCCTCTGGGTGCTCCGGTTTACTCCCAGGGTCCAAAAACACATGGATTGGTGACTCAAAATGCCCAGTGACTCCAGACTCACCTCGACCCTGATCTGGTTCAGCGGTTACAGACAATGAATGAATGAATAAATATGCGTTTATTTGTCAGTCCCAAGCCTGCTTCATAATGGTAACAACATGGAGAAAAGTGCAGACACAAAAACGACAACATAGGATAATATAGAGCTTACATTTACATTTGCTGTAAGATCATATTTTATACTACTCTGGAGGGGGGCATTTTATTTATTGTACACAACTATATATCCCGTGACTGATGTGTTTACAGACTGTGGAATGCTAAATGGCTTCACAGTGTAGTTCAATACTTATGTACAAGTATCATCATTAGATTTATGTACTTGTAATTTACACTTAATGTTTGTTAGACACAGGTGATATTTTCCCCTTTAAAGCATTACGGTATGAAAGTGAGCCAGTTTCACTGCAACAGCTGCAACCCTGAGAAAGTATTTCCTCTGTTGGCCAGGTGACTGTGCTGAGGCCTGAAATCTGAGATTTACAGCAGCGTTCCTGACACATACCTCTCTCTCCCCATCAGAGCACACTCCTCATTAATCTTGCCTTCATTTCACACTCCTACCTTTCCAGCCTCCCCCTCTCTTTCTCTCCACAAGGAATGGGCTTAATCTATTCTGTAGCAGTCTCAGTGCACACTACCTGCCTTGGTTATCTATGGGTTTAATGTAAACTCAGGGTGAGGCCTGTATGCATGGAGAAGACCTTAGGGAACCAACACCAAGTCTAGTTTATTACACTGCATTATAACAGACACTGCGCCCCGTCACATGTAAGGTGTCAGGTGATTGAGTATTCTGCTGCTACCTCGCAGAACTGCAGTTATATAGAAACTGTAATGGAAGTGTATTACATCTATCTTGTATCTGCGCTTACTTTTCACCAGAAACACATGCCATAAAGCTTTGCAGCTGAAAGCAGCAGCCACACAGCACTCCAGCACAAGGTCTTAGTTTCTGTAAAACTTATGATTTGTGTAATGGATTATTAGTATGTAAGGTATTTTTTTTACCTTACCTTAGTTTAGAGTTACATCACAATGTGTTAAAGATGTTTGACAATCATGGAAATTGTTATTTAATTGTTATTTATATTGTTTTATTGGCTGATTTTTAAATAGTTTTTTCTTTTTTTTTTCTTTTGACATAATGACAGTTATAAATGTTGCTTCATAGTGTTTTTTTTCTCAGCACCTTGGGGATAAGGTACTGGTTCTGGTTGGTTCATACAGAATAATTATTTATTTTATTTTATTTTTAAATATATTTTTAATATATATAAATGTCCACCCCAGTAATTCCGGGTAGGCTCCAGACCCCACGACCTTGAACTGGATAAGCAGTTACAGACAATGAATGAATTCATTTTTCCTGGACTGAAAACATGATAATATCATGGCAACTTGGATTTCGATTGAATTGTATTAGGCTTTAGTTGGACTTAAATGTCAAATTCAACCCATATTGCGATGCATGTTGAGGTGCATATTCTTCCTGTGGTGTCTGCCGATCACATGCTAAGAACTCTCTGTGTGTGTGTATGTGTGTGTGTTTAGGTGATGAGGCCTTGGCACAGTATGGCCACCATTTCCTCCAAAATGTGGAAGCCCTCCTGAAAGACTGTGCAGAGAAGAGAGAGAAAGCGTCCAGTCAGCTTCACTCCCTGCAGGAAGAGCAGCAGCAAGCCATTCACACCTTAAACAAGCTCAGGTCTCAGAGGAAGGAGACCAAAACCCTTTTAGATAAGGCCCATACCCCTTCAGACAGTTCCCTCAGCCCTTCAGGCCAGCCCCACATTGCTGCAGACCAGCCCCACCCAGCCTGTCCTGAGTGCACTCAGAAGGACAGTCCTGAAGCTGTGGCTCTGTCTGGAGGCTCTGGAGACCCCAACAGCAGAGCTCAGGGTAAACAGCTCTCTCAACTGTCAGCCCAACAGAGGCATAGAATCCTGAGAAAGGCCCTGACAGTGGATGTCACATCAGATCCCTCCAAACATGGTCCGTCCCTACCAGCCGGGGTCAACCAGAGGCTGAGAAGGAGGAGTTCTCCCCTGGGCAAGTGCAGCAAGGTAGCAGCCAGACCAGACTGGCAGAGCTAGATGTAAGGAATTGCAAGTTTTTTACAGCACATTTTAAAAACAAAGGCAGTACAAGGTGTTTTACATTTTTTTAAATTGACAATAATAAAGGCAAGCTTCTAACAAAATATAATATGAAATTAAGTGAATATAAAAATTTAAAATTAAAAACAAATAACTAAATCTTTGGGAGAACATTTCTTTAATTTTTTCCCTTTGGGAGCACAGTATGTTGAATCTGTGACGTAACAGTCAGTTTATGCTTCTTCATTATATCTATGTTGTGGAAGAATCCGTAAAAAAACTCTCTAAGAAGGTCCAGGATATTTGTTTCTTTCCTGGCGTGAATTGCAGAGCGAGGCAGACATATTAACACGCAAGTATAAACACTATGGTGTAGACTTCACATTGAACACAAAAGCATAATTCCCCCTTTACTGAAACCTCATTAACACACCCTCTACAGTAATCAAACTTTAAAGGTGCGATTTTTCTGAAAAAATGTAGTGCACAGCTCCCTCCCCTTTTTTAAGACAATGTGTAATTAAAATATAATCTTTCTTACATAATATATGCACATCATATAGACATGCATCATTTAGAGGGTTTAGATTACCAGTTTAACATCTGTTATTTAAAAACCAGTAAGTAAGTATGTTTATATAATTCTGCAACACAAACAGCAAAGTAAATGAGAATTAAATCCAGCCATATTTTTTTTGTATCGGTTTTCGGTTTAGTGTCGAGAGAAAGAGAAAAATAATGTATGCATGTTTTTCAACACCCCTCCTTTTGTACTACTTAACCATCCACTGTAGAACCATCCACTGAGAAGTGGGGTGGGGAGGACGACCAGTGTTTTGGGGGAAAAGGTGGATCAGAGGAGGAGTGGGTTAGGGGGCTTGGGCGGGGGCTAATAGCCCATAGAGAAGCCTCTCCAGCCACACAGACCTGGAGGAAATGAAAGCACTTAGAGAGCCTTGTTCTGCTGGTGTCAAGCAAAGTCCATGTCTATTCCTGTCTGCTCTCTGTGCTTCAGACCTGCTGTTGTGGCAGGAGAAGCCCAAAACAAGAATGGCTGGGTAAACCAGACACCATTACACTGTGAGTTTATGCAGTTCTTCAAAAGAAGCTGTAGAGGCAGGTGCACTGAGCTTTTTTTTCCTGAGCCTAATATAAAGCCTCAAGACTGCTTTCTTTTAATTGATTTTGTTTATTTTGTTATTATTTTGAGTAAGTACAACGCTTAGGAACTATTTCGTCAAAGATTCACCAAAGGTTTGTAAACACCCTTTCCTTTCAGCTAATTTGAGTTGGACACAGATATTCAACTGAAACAAAATCAGACTTTCTGGAGCAGGAGATGGTCACAATGTTCAGTACCAGCTGTTGGCTTGAGCTTTAGGACGTCCAATAATTCTGAGATGCGCTGGAGTGCCTCTATGATCCAAAACCAATAATCCTACATCAGTATCTGGGCTCACTGTTGCTCTTGTGACTGAATGCTATTAAATCCATACAGCCATGTGTCAACATCTATTATCAATCTATTCCGGAAGAGTACAGGCAATTGACGCGGTAAAAGGATGAACAAACTCCCCAGTAATATCCTTCATGTCCACAAACATTTGGCTATATATTGTATTTGTGAAGATAATGAATAGATTTGTTCTAAAATGTCATCTCTCAAAGCAGGTAATGATCCACAAACGCCTAAATTAATATCCACCCGACATGTCAACAACTTCACATTCGTGTTATAGTCTTTGAGCCGTGGTATTTTCTTGTTTATTCAACACTTTCTTTGTGTGATTTGTTGCCTTTAAAATAGGCCATGAGAATTCATTGCATATTCATGCCATTTGAATGTTTATTAGTACCACTATTAGCATATTTCTTCTGGATGAATCCAGACACCCGCAGCAGAGCTCATAACAGAAGCCCCTCCGAGAACCCGTCGTCTTCTCGGTTGTTGTAAGATACTGTATGGCATCTGTGGCACTGGAAAACAATTTCTTCCCCTCCTCCTTCTCTTTCATTCCATCTCTCTTTCTCTCTCTTTCTTGCTCTCTCTCTCCAGACAAAAGTAGTCTGGGGATGTATTAGTCACCTCCCTGCATCTGTCTTCCTCTCCGACAGCTTCAGATTTGAAAACAAAAGGCAGAAAAAGAGGGAGAGAAGAGATGAGATAAGACGAGCCAAAATGCAAGTGTAGTCATTGTTCTCATTCAGAGCCCCGGCAGCTTTTAGGTAGAGGGAGGGGAAAAAGGAGCTTCTTTCTCTCTTTTTCTTCCCCAAAAAATTCCACCCTCATGCATTATGCATGAGTTGCCCCACCCCCTCATGTGCGCTTTTGCGCTTTGGCCCTGCTTTTGCTTTTATCCTTTCGCTGTAAGCGCATCTCACTTTTCCATTCTCCATTTCTCTATATTCTCTCTCTCTCTCTCTCACTCACACCACACACACACACACACACACACTCCCTCTCTCTCTCTGTCTCTCCCCCTCCACTCAGTCCCTACTCCCTGCAGGAGCGCACAAATGGCACAGCATGAGCCATTTCCTCTCCGAACGCTAACTTGATTACTCTGTTTTTGTGCTCGCCCTTGTTTTGTTTTTCCTCCTTTTATGTATCATTGTCCTGTACACAAATTTGTCGGAAAGAAAGCATTCATTTAATAAACCTCTCCAGCACACCATCAATGGAAAATGCCCAAAGCACCCTGCTACCCCTGCCACAGTCGATTTTTAATTACATATTTTCAGTATTTTAAAAAAAATAGTGTATTGAAACATCTGACGCAAATGCTGCCAGTGTGGTCAGGGGATGGCTCTGAGTGTTGTGGAACTTGATGAACTTTAGCGACACAGAGAAAGCTGGATTCAAAATGGCTGATGTGACGCACCATAATTTATATTACTCATCTCATTGAAAATTTCTTGCAATTCTCTGTCGTGTTAAGCTGCAAAATCCACCCAGTTGGATTTGACTGTTTTTGTAAGGTCACCAAAACCAATGCATTGCCCATTTAGACTGAAGATATAAGGAGTGTTTGAACCTGGAATACTTTTTGAAATGTAAAGCAATACAGGGCACCTAAGTCATTTAGTCTTAAATTGTAACTATGGCTTTTGGTACTTGAACCTACACATATCACAAATGGAGTTGATACAAAACAAAACATTATAAAGAAAGTGCTAGACATGGGCTCTTTAATAACTTGTGTGCACCAAGGTGAACGTGGCATCTGCGTTGCAGCTGATTGTAACATGCTCTTTATGCACATGCGTGTTCCAGCTAATTAATTTATTTACTCAACTCCCATAGCAATGTGCTGCAGATATCTGGTATCTTTCTATTATGAAACAATTCGTTGTCAGCCCCCTGATGAATTCCATATGATACTATATCAGCTATAATATTCAGAAATAATCGCTGAGCGCAAAACCAAATTTCAGCTCTCATTGTTTCTGGCTTGGTGTGGAGGGATTTCTCTTTATCAGCGCCGTCTACTGCAGTGTCCCACTAATCCTGCATTCAGAACTAGAGACTCAGATTGAATCAGCCTGATGTATGCAGGGTTTATTTACGAGGGCCCAAAGCATCATTGGTATATTCAGTGTACAGGATTTACACTCCACTGAACTTGGTGGAGGGGGACTGAAAGCAGGGAGGATTGTGGCACAAGTGTCAAAATGCTGGCCCTGTCTTTAAGACATCGTGATAATACAAAATTAATCGCAACAAAGAGTTTTTAGAGCAATTTATTCTTGTTTCATTCATTATTTGCAGTTATTTGCAGATCTGTGAAGTGGTGCAGTAGTAATAGACTTGTTTTATACATTTTTAGCAACCTTTTTCATTAAATTAAGTCAGTGATCCCAAATTTCTGAAATGGGATTCCAAGCTTTCGTGCTCATTTCTTTTTTGAAGCTAAGGGGGGGAGAAAATGGACCCAACAAATTGAGCCGAGAAAGATTACCCATTATAAATTGAGAGTGAGAAAATAAGATACGAGTGTATGGCAATGGAGAGAGGGATTTCATTAGCATTCCACAGGCCTCTGGGAAGTTTTTCTTATGTATCATACCCTTAGAACTTGTGTTCGACATTCTACTACAGAGTTAATAATCATTTGTAATAATTATACTTATTGTAATCTCTCTTAGATCTCATCGTTCCTGTTTTAATAATGGAGCAGATAATTAACCAGGCTCATCACTCTTTATCCTCCGGCACAGACTCGTTACCAAAAATGTGTGCAAGGGTTAAAAAATCCACAGTATTAATTATTGAGCTTTATGGGACATGAAGCGGCAGCAGAAATGCTTACCCTACAGATATTATTTCTGTTAAAATCTGTATGTGTAATCAGTTTTACTATCTTTATGAGAACCTGGTATCCTCATAATGATTACAGAGCATGAATTCTGGTTTTGGGGAAATGTTGCTAGTAATTAACAAAAAAAATTATATTTCCTTGACACAGTTTTGAGAACTTAAGAGATAAAATATTTTCATGTTGCTTCAGAAGCTAAAGCATTATTCCAGTGTTTCTTTATCTCCCACATTTGTGTTGTACGGTCAACACATGCATCATCTGTAACAGTTAAACTGCAGCAAACATATCCATTTGAAAAATGCTGGGTTATTCCTTTAAGGTTTCAGTGAATTCAGTGTTTCACTGGCAGCTGTTTCATTACCTGTGATTACAGCTGCAATAAGTGCTTCATTTCATTTCTTGTACTGGGCAGCTTCTGGGGCTTGGGTTTCAGTGTCTGCTAAGGAACAAATCTGGGTTACGTCCAGCAGCAGCTGCCAGTCCAAGGAAGAGCCTAAAGAGTCTCTACTCATAAACATGAAAATGGGCGAACAGTAATATGTTTTTAAAAGATATTAATATTTGCAAATAATACCTTTCTCAAATCATGCCTTTACTCATCTTTGCTGCCAGAACTTCTATTCTATTGACAAGGCTTTACACAATATACTGGGACATTCCTGTGAGTATGTGTTTGCTTTTAGCCATAAGAATATCAGTGAGGTCATATTGCATGATTTGTTCTGAATCAAAGCCACTTGAACTCATCCCAAAGTTATTCTGTGTGCTCCATCACTGCAGAGAACACGGTTGCACTACTCCACAGAGTGAGGGTGGCTGGATGAAGAAGAATTATACCTACAGCATCCTGAAGCAGCACATGGGCATCTTCTTCTGGAGCTTGAAGTGCTGCACTGTTCTTTGATGTGGTCTCCAATGCTTCTGACAATAAGGAGCTGAGAAGCAAGACCTTGGTGAAGATCTGTGTGGTCCTTGTGGACAGCACTCTGTTCAGACTGTGGTATGAATCTGACTAGCTCCCTCCCCCAAGAAGCAGGCCAAACTGACCTCTGTAGACGAGGATAATAAGAAGAGGTCAGCAAAGCTTGAGGAAAGTTTGGAACACAGTAAGAACAGCCAGATAAGTTCTGCCTTGTATGAGAAATCTCAGAAGAGAAAACGGCTGCTTGCATTGCCTCCAGAGTTAGGGTTCATGTACATTTTGGTCTTAAAAGTAATGTAAGTGAAAATGAAGAGTATAGTTTAAAAGCTGTGGATAGGCATTAGATGTGTATATGAGGAGCTTTGGAACACTTAATATGAAATTCAAGAATATTTCCTAAGTAAGGGGCATGGATAGTGCGGAAAAGCTGAAGGCTCTAGTATGGACAGTAATGAATTCTTCTCTTCCTTAAGAAAGAGGCCAGGCAAATAAATGCAGTATTCTGTTTGATGCTTCTGCCACTGAACAAACTGATAATGCCTCAAAAACAAAGATCATATAATGCTGTGTTTTACTTTTTTTTCCTGTTGTAATTGCTATGTTTGACACAGCAGGCAGTGTTGGGCTCAAGGCAGTACTGCACAAGGCTATCAAGAAGCCATTCAGTTGGATGGTAAATGATGTTGCTGATGCTGGGGTTGCCATCTTTGAGTCATTGTCTCATTAAGTCATCACATCAAAATGGGGGAAAAATTGAGGGAATGGGGAAAATCATTACACTTCAGAATTCTGTCAGGAATAAAATGCCTGTGTAAATCTTCCCAGGGCCTCAGGCCATCCTTCACGTGTGCCTTTTCTTCAGGACGCCATAAATTTCCTACAAGTTAGTACCTTGCGAGGCAGTTAGTAATTTAGCCAATGGGGGAATAATTTTAGTGGAATGGCGCTATATCTTGCATTATGAGTTTCTCAAATAAAATATTGAGCTTTCGACACCTTGCAGGTGTTTAAACCCAAGGCGTCCCCTGAGTGAAGTAGAAATGTTTAACGGTTTGTTTGGTTTGGAGTCTGTCTGGGCTATTCTTAGCCATGTCTGGGGAAGCTTTGGAGAACTTTCTGCTGAAACATAAGGCCTAATGTGTGGAACTGTTTTAATTTGCCCATATTTTATGCATGTGTTGGGTTTTGGTTGAGTGTAGAACTTCACAGCTTTTGACCAGAAGGTCCTTGTAGGTTTACTTTTCCAGAAAGTGGTGTGTTAGCTTGTTTGGAAGGTGGTTTCACAGGAAGAATGGCATTACTCTGGCTGTGGTTTTTGTCCGTGGTCCGAATTGAAGTCAGAATACAAAGTCTAGCAGTGTAGCTGCTGGAGAGAGGAAAAAAAAATACGAAGAAGAGGAAGGGCCTTAACATATTGTGAGTGTTATTCCAGATGGTACTGAGTGGAAAAGATGACAAGTTGCAAACTCCCACAGCTGTCTGTCTGTGCCTCTCTCTCTCTCTCTCACTCAAGGTTAGATATTTCTAAATCGTTTACGTTGAATGTCCGTCTATCTTTTTCTTTGAAAAAAAATAAAAAGGAAACACTGAACAGGGAACTGGTAGCTTTATGCTGTGCGTCCTGATTTCTCTCAGTTTACATCATTCATGCCCTGCAGTGTGAGCTGTGCAGGACGACATGACATTAGCATCTGCTGAGGAGGCGGAGGAGGACCATGTTTTAGCACGGGGAAGCAGCTGCTCTTCTTCCAGGACGGATTTCTCTACCTCATGTCAGTCAGACTCAGATCCTGAAGAGCAGCAGCCCTGTTTACCTTCTCAGGAACACTAAACTCAAATCCCAGTAGCCTGAATTAGCTGATGAGATGAGTCAGACATACTGAAGAAAGACTAGGCCCAGAATTTATTCACAGTTTGTCGCATAACCTTTACCTTAGTTTTGTACATGCACAACAATTGACAAAATTCAAGCTGCAGTGTGGCTATTCTTTGTACTTTCTAGTGAAGAAAAAAAACAACTTTAGGCCTTGGCTACATTTTGATGTCAAAAAAAGTGAAAATTCTTGAGTATCTAACTTGCATTTTGAGTTATTCTGAGATGGCTTTGGCACACTGAAAAACAACTAAACAGCCCAAACACATTGTTATTTTCCTCAGTGTAATGATTAGTATTCATCATTAATTAATCATTAACTAACTGAATGATGATAATGTGACCTGCTAAGCCACTTTAGCGAGCTAGCTAGTTTGTCTCCACTTAAATACTTTAAATTCTCTCTGTTAATAATCATCTTTTAATTCCGAGTCTAGAACAAGGTCATAATCTAACATGGACTTGTATGTCTATCGTGTCATTTAAAAACAGTTGGGAATGCTAAGTGGAAATAGTTATTGGTATGCATAGGCTGCTCCAATGTATTCTCATTATTGATAGTAAAATGCACCAGGCCAAAATCAGCAGTTTGCAAGTTGGTTATCATGCCTTGCCTTACAATGGTGTGAACCCTTTTGAATTTTCCATATTTCCTCATATGTATTTGACTTAAAATTTAGATGAATCTGATTTTCACATACAGTAAGTCTTAATATTAGATAAAACTAAATAATGCCAATGAGGAAAATACACTAAACTTGGTCATTTATTTATTGAGAAATAAATAACCCAATGTTACATATCTGTGAGTGGCAAAGAATGTGATTCATTAGGATTAGCAGATAATTTAAAGATGAAATTATTCAGGTGTTTTTCTATCAATGGGATGACAAACAGGTGAGAGTAGGTGCCCTGTTTTATTTAAAGAACATGGATCTATCAAAATCTGATCTTCACAGTACATGTTTGTGGAATGCATGACACAAACAAAGGAGATTTCTGAGTTGTTGATGATCAGGCTGTTCACAATACCATCTCTTTGACCATGTCTTTAACTCCACCAGTCCACAGACTGCATACACATGGAGGAAATGCAAGAACATTGTAACCCTGCCCAGTAATAGTTGACCAGCCAAGTTCACTCCAAGAGCAAGACATGTAATAGTGCGCAAGGTCACAAAGGAACCCAAGGTAACGTCTAAACAACTAAAGGCTTTCCTCACATTGGCCAGTGTTAATGTTCAGGAGTCCACCATTAGGAGAACAATGAACAAAAATAGTGTGCATGGCAGGGTTGCAAGGAGAAAGACCTTGCAATTTGCTAAAGATCACATGGACAAGCCAGGAGGCTACAGGATCAAAGTTTGTGGATGAACAAAATTGTTTTAAATGAAAAGTGTCATGTTTGGAGAAACAGGATAAACATCATCCCATCTGTGAAACATGGTGCTGGTAGTATCATGGTTTGGAAGGTTTGCTAATTCTGAATTATACCAGCGGATTTTAAAGAAAAATTTCAGGGCATCCGTCCATGAGCTGAATCTAAAGAGATTGTGGGTCATGCAGAGAGACAACCACCCTAAGCCCACACAGGTCATTCCACCAAAGAGTGGTTAAAGGAGATAAAGTTAATGTTTTGGAATGGAATGGCCAAGTCAAAGTCCTGACCTTAATCCAATAGAAATGTTGGGGAAGAATCTGGAGCAAGCAGTTCATGGGAGGAAACTGCAAAAATTCCTCCAAGCAGATGTGCAGGATTAATCAACACATACCACACAAGGGGGTCACACCTCATACTGAAAGCAAAGGTCCAACTATTGTAATACTGGACCATTTTCCTCAATCAATTAAGGATCAGATAAAATAATTTTGTCTGCCTTTTTTTAAATTTTGGTTCATTTTTCTACGTTAAGGACTTGGAAGTTTTCGATCAAATATACGGTAAGCAGAAATATAAAAAAAATATATTAATATAGAAAATCTTTTCTTTATTATGAAAGGTCTCTAGTCTCACAGTTCCTCTTCTAATAGACCTGGCCAGGGCTGGAGAGTGAAACAAATTAGCATAAATGCAAAGCCCTATGTGTTCAGCTGCAGCTTTAGCAGCTTGGCTCTGAGTGATGACCTACTGCTCCAGACCAACTCAGCCTTAATGCATTCAGCCTGGTCTTCCAGACCTCCAGTCCACCGGGGAAATGCTTCATTTGCCAATTTTAGAGCCACTGCAGCTGCGCATTGTGTATGAGAGTGTATTTGTGTGTTTGAATGTAAAGCAGTGTATGTGGGCTTTTGCAGCCAACAGCTGTTAGCAAATGTCCAAAAGGGCACCCCCTTCAGGGGATTTCTTTAGATATGTTAGATGGAAATATTCAAGTTTGCTCTCTCTTTAGAATCAAATTCTCACTTTTTCCCTGCCATTTGCTTTTTCCTATTCTCGTTTATGAAAGCCTGGCTGTTGATGTTGGTGTAATTTGGACCAGTATTGTCACATAATTTTGCGTTCTTTTATTTCAAACTGTGGCCTTGTGATTCTATCTACCAGTGACCGTCTCCTGTAACTGATATTTTTATTTGTCAATATAATTCCTCAGTTCTCAGTCTCTAAGTTGAGACCAGTTCAGTTGGTGCCAATCATTAACCCTGTGTTTAGATGTCAGCTCTCTGAGGAAAACCTGTACAAATTGCCATTAATAGCAACAGTTCAAAGTCTCCACGGCTCGGGTGTTGCTGTGTTTTTTGGTGCCAGGGCAACTGCTGCTGTGGTAGAGTGGTTCACTACTTTATTGGACAGATTTAGAGTGTAAAATCATCCCAGGCACTTTAGCTTAAGTGATTTCATTACTAATTTTAATTAACTCAAAATTAAATGCCTTTTACATGTATGGCATTCGTTATAAAGAGTTATCCAAAGTCACTTACTGTTTGTTTTTTCCCCAGTTGTGTTACAGATGTAGACTGCAGTATAAGGAGTTTTGCTTAAGTATGTATCTCATTGTTATAAGCTGGGAACTGAACACTAGTCTGCCATAATGTTAACAATGATGTTAACTACGCTGATTTTGAACACTACATTTCTATACCTCCATATGACCATTACAAAGGTAATTTGTTTATTTATTAGTTTTTCTTCCTCAGCCACTGCTACTGGTGCCATCTTTAAACCACATTGCATCGTGGTATGCATTCAGAATTGTAGTGCACCACTGTTTGCTGTTTGTTGTGGGTCTTTGATAGTGAGCGAGAAAATAAAGATTTCAGACCACTGAGAATTGGAACATCTCTGTGAAATAGCTGACACCATGTAGTGCACTATTTCTGAAATAGAGAGAGTCTACAAATGCAGCAGTGGCCTGGCAGTGTTGCTGAGGTGAGCAGCTTTCATCTGTATATCTCTCTTTACTGCCAGTGGGATACATGCCTTGATCCAGCTTCCATCTGCCTTTACAGGATAAACATTTCTGCATATGTAGAGTACAGAGAGACACAGTAGGCCCAGTGTCTGTATGCCTACAGGCATCACAAATACATCACACAATTAATTTCAGAGGAAAAATAAATATTTAAATATGAGGGAGTGCTCCTTTAAAAACTTAACTTTAAAAATATTATAATCAGTACCCCCCCCCCACCACCACCACACATGTCTCCCCATCTTTCCAAATTAGAGCCATGCAAAATCAATGGCCCACAGCCTCTTTATGGATAAACTATTAATCATCCTCTCTCATCCTCCTCAGCAATTACCTGCAAAATTATTCAGAATCCACCATTTGGCTCCTCATACCTGCAGCTCGTTAATCAGAAGAGTGTGTATGTGTCGACAGCCCCTTAAACTAAAATACCAGTTCTGATGCTCCGAGTCTGCTTTGCTCAGAACAGTATTCACACTCATATACACACATGGAATAGAGCTAGTTCTGTGTAGCAGGACCAGAGAACCTGATGCTGGCAGTGAAGTGTAAATGAGAGAGAGGGGGAAGGGGAGAGAGCCTCAGTGAACGAGGGATGAATTTTTATATTTTTGAACTAAAAGCTGGCACTGATAGGCAGAGAATGATTGGCGTACTGTGCACATTCTCTCTCTCTCTCTCTCTCTCTCCACCCCCTTCTCTACCTCTATTACCAACCCCCCCTACACACACACATTTCTGTCAGACCCCCAGCCAGCAGCATCAGGCCCACACCAGATCTGTCATGCTGTCAGTGCTGATGCTCAATTAAAAGAGTGCTCAGGACCCTGGTTCAAATTAATGATGGCACTGTCAGATTTTAACACAATCCATGGGCTTTTTTCCCTGGTTTGACCTTGCTGTTGTGCCCTTTTTATGGAATTTTTTTGCTGAGGTTTACAGTTTTTTTTTCCACCCATTTTTGTTGAAATTGTGTCACATTTCCTGGCGCTGTCTAGACTCAGAGCTTTGTCTGTGACGCTCAGTACAGTCTCCTTTTAACAAAGACATGAATCGGTGACAACTCGCTTAAAGCTTCAGAGCTGCCTGCATCCTGTGAAACGTTGACTTCTTTGTCGCTGTACTGTGAACCAAAAACAAGGCTTCAGAGGCCTTGGACCTACTGAACTGTGATTAATTTTAACCAGTAACACAGCAGAGGTGGGGTTTAACAGTGTTACATGTTATTGCCACGTACGTCCTTCAAAAGCAGGCAAAATACACTATAATTAAATAAACCAGTGTTAAATATATAATTAAATTGTTTATTAGAAATAATGGCAATAAACTCACCTGTCCATATTTTGACAAAGCAACTTATAGGGACCACTCGCATCCAATTCCAATCATAAACTAGGTTCATACTCACGCCAGGGTGAATTCATGAGATGTTACTAGTTCCACTAGTTCTTTGTTTATAGTCACTGTAAACTGAGATTAGCCTGGTTCAGAATTATTCTTTTTGTGTGATATTTAAATGTAATCATTGTAATGGTTTTTAACTTTCCTATGAAATGATTTATGTTTTTTATTATTCCAGCAAGTGAGGCAAAACTGTTAATCAATATTACAGAGTTTGACCTTTCTTTAAGCCACTCTCAAGTATCACTAAGTGAAAAACTAGCTCGGCCAATCACATTTTAGAAACCACTGTTTTATCATTCCTGTTTTGGAAACTAATGATGAAAGGTAAAAGAAAAGAACAAAGCCAGCGTATCACCCACCAATTCGTCTTTCACCAAAGCTCTGACACCAAACGGATTCCCTGGATTTTCATCCAGACAGGAGATGGCTTTTGACCTACCTGAGAATTTCAAGGAGACACCCCACCCCCAATCCTCAAAACCAAAACCATTTTTATTGCAGTTGAGTTGTATTGATCTACGGCTCACATGATGAAATAGGCTGTGGCTGATTAAAAAAGCCATAGAGGATTGCAGAGGTCAAATAACCATGGGCAATTAATCCCTTTTGGGCAGAGGCCATGTTAAAGATGCCCCCTTTGTTTAGCGAAGCTTTCAAGTTAAGCTCATGCCAATCACAAAACTCCTCATTTATCCAGTTTTTTCAGTATCTTGGTATTTATTTGGGGTAAGACTGGAAAGGCGAAGATGAGTGTGTGCACTTACAAAAACATGAAGAATAGAAGGAACATTGTTAAAGAAAGAAGACCAAAATAAGAGTTATTAGTGGCTCAGTGACAGCTGCTCAGTACAGTCGTACTTCAGGTAAAGCTGTATCTTTTTAAAAAAATGGAGAAAATGCAGAAAAAAATAGGAAGGCTTCCAGTAATTTCCAACTTATTTTTTTTTCAACTTTATTTATTTATTTATTATTATTATTCTTATTATATATATTTTTCCATTCTGAATTTTGTAGGTACTTGTGTAGTTACATCTGGAGCTATAAGGCTAATAACCTAACACAAGGAGTAGTGCTGGGCGATATGATCGTAAATCAGTATTACAAATAATTGTATATTTTACCACAATTACGATTAATGAACGATTGTTTTTGGTTTTATATTTTTGACCCTCATAGTTCAGTGACGAGGCTTGTACTGTAAAAAATGGGATATTTTTTCTAATGTTGCTAGGAGCTTCTTCCACTCTTGTTTCTCAAGTCGCATGTTCCGTGTTTAGGTTGCTTCCATGTGGCACACAGGGGCAGAACCACATGACCTCAGCTTGGTAGCGTGGTTTTAAAGGGACAGTGCATGAACACACAGTGAGGACATAACAGAATAAAAATAATTGATATAATCGATATAAACAAGAGTATGTTGATTAGAAGATCTGAATGTTGATTCATTTTCGATTAATTGCCCAGCTCTAACAAGAATTCAATAGTCTCTTTAATGTTTTCATATTCTATTGCTTAATAAAAAAGTTTGGTTTTATTACTGAATAATTTTTTCAGTACTAAATAAAACAAGTTTTGCTAGGATTTTGAATATTTTCTTATTGTTTTGCTCTGCATCTCTTGCTACTGAGGATACGAAGCTGCAAGCTGTTTCATCACCGACAGGCAGATGAAAGTGTGATAGTTTCGCAGTATCATCTGACTTTTCCCTGTGACTCTACTTTCATAAGTCATTGGGTGTGATGCGGCATATTTCAGCTTCATATAGAAGCCTCTATTACACTGTCAGGTGTAAAGAATGAGTCAAGGTGAGAATGTCATTATGGGAGTATTATATCTGCAGATATGCCGAGCCAGGCTCGTCAGGATTTATAAACCACGGTTGAGGAATCCTTTGACGGCCCGCGGCCTCATCATATATCACACAGCTATTTTAAATATCATCCTGCGCAGTGTCATCTGTGTTAGCGCTAGCAGTGGCTTAGTGGTGTGATGGGATGTCTGTTGCCTGAGACAGATTAAGACGCTGAGGTCAGGGAAACGTTACCAGCTGTCATAGGACATCTTTCAAATTAAGTGAAAGACGCAGGCTTCTTTAATTTAATTGGAAGGTCAGCAGTCATGTAGCACAAGCTAGCCCATAATTAGCTCCCTGGAATCATTCTTAAACCTATTTAAATGACCCCTTCTTTTCTCACCTGGTGACATATATCACACATGGCATGGACCAGATCTCTTTTTTCCTCAGTGTTGACTGAAGGCACTTGCACTGAACTGCATTATGATGGATACAGCAGCAGAGTGCTCAAGGTGAAGTTTTACTTATTGCTCTATTATTCAATACAGCTTGTAACCTCTAGAGCACCTTTATGTCAGAGCTCGTAGCCATATAAAAGTCAGTTGTGGACATCACTCACAGTTTAAATGGTCTGGATGGAAACGTACAGGACGGACTGAAAAGACATCAGTCCAGTAAAAGGTCCTTTCCTCGTCATGTGTTCAGTTTTTTCAGTTTTTGCCATCAGTTGTCGTTCTTCCAACAGCTCAGACTGAATTTAATTCACTGTAATTGAGTTAGGTTTCTACAGTCATATTTGGTTATATTTCTGAATACTGCTCTCTGAGTGAAATGCTGATTACTCTAGTGTGTATGCAATTATACACAACATGGCACAATATTCATGAGTATGAATAGGCCGCTTCTTCGAAGTGCAGCTCAACAAATGCAAACCCGTCACACTTGATACACAAACAAGAGAACATCAGGCCCTGGAATGAAGCCTGACTCATATGACGCTTCTCATCCAGTTCTTTTCAAGTCAGACAGTTATATTAACACTCTAACCGCAACACACATCTGGTTCAGATTGCTTGACTTGTGAGTAGAAGGGATGGAACCCTCTGCCTGCCTCCTGTGGGCTGACTCACTAAAGGGGGAACTTTATTTATCCGTGTACCACACCGATCGTGCTGGAAAATTCCTAGTAGCTTGCACAGATAAGCGCAGCTTGGTGTGGAGAGAAAAAGCAGACAGAGTTCCATCCTGTTGCTGTTTTACAGGGTGTGGGAACTATTGTCATACCGTCTATTGCTATCTGCCAAATGTTGACTTTATCTGCTGTGAGGCCTGGATTAAGTTGTCATCACTGATATTCCAGAATATTCACTCAGGCCCACACAATGTTTCAGGAATGCAAGGATGTTTTGCTAACAATATCAGACTAGTGGGCCCAGTCAGCAGTGTTGGAATGGGTGTGGGTTTTGTGTTAATTCATGATGCTGTTGAAATAAGCACTGCTCCAGGGGTATCACAAAGGAGGAGGAGTCAATACACTGAATAGTGTAGGGGATAACACCCAAATTTATCTTTTTCACTGAATATATTGCTCTTTTGTCTCTCTGAGACTTTGCTGGTCTGTCTGCAGATGGAACAGGTGGACAGCAGTAAGCTTGATATCTTCCTGATTGATCTAATTCTGGAGTGTAGTTACCACATGCTGAAATTGGCATTTTAATTGCAGGTCATAAGATGTAGCAGCTAACTACCTATACGCTATGGACAGGGTGACACCAGCATTAGCTTTGTAAAAATCCTGTGTTGGTTTTCTCTATATTTATTAGAAGAAGAATATGATTTATTGTCAGGTAATATATCATATTTATGATCACGCTGGAGAACCATATTAAAATGTTAAAGGGGACACATTATGCAAAACTTAATTTTTGAGTGCTTTTGTATTTCCACTTGGGTCTCTACTGCTCCTTTAAACACTCCAAGTGCTAAAAAAAACATATGCATTTTCTGTGAGTCAGTTGAAAGAGTTTGGTGTCAGGAATCATAGGCTTCTACGAGCTGAAGGGATTGGAATGTCACACTAAGGAAATTTGCATAACTCCACCCTGGCATTGTGCAGGCAGGGCCAGACCGCTCTATACGCTCACTACACATGTTGGGTACGGCCATGCAAATTAACGAAGACCCTCCTCATCTGAAGTTAGGGAGAGTTGTTTGTGTATAATCAGAAGATGAAGAGAACCTATCCTTTAGGAAATGAAAAACAGGTAAACCTGTGACTGTTCTTCTTGAGGTAGGAGTGTTAATAAATAATAGTCTACGTACATAGCCATGTGAATATATTTAGAGGTGGAGTGCACTGCGCAGCTTCTCTCCACAACCTTAAAAGACCACAGTGTCATGAAGCAAACTTTGAAGATGAACATATACTGATGTTATTGGGGGGGTTGGTGGGTGTAGGTTCATGAGCTTTGCCTAACGTGCAGACTGACCAATTAAATGTTTAGAGAGAAGATTATCGACCAATAACGGTAGCTCTACAGTCAGACCGTCCAATCAGAAGAGTTTAGGCTACTTCACCACTCCCCCTTCTCACTCAAGCGAACCAATCGGAGTAGGGGAGGGCGGGACTAGTTTGTGAACGAAACGCTTCTCGAAGTTTTATCTAAACTCTAGAAAAACAAAATCCCGGACGTTTGTGAAATTCCGCCCGGACTTTTTTTTAAGTCTAAAAAAGAGGACATGTCCGGGTAAATGAGGACGTCTGGTCACCGAAACTTGACTGGTGACAAACTTGCAAAAATAGAGCGGGTGATATCTCTTTGAAACTGATTTTGTGCAAATTACTTCATGAACATGTACCTATTCTAACTTGTTTAAAAAGAGGTATAATATGTTCCCTTTAATATAAACTTTAAAAAAACCTGCATACTCATGCTAATAGCTGTCTGACTAAACTGCTTAGCAAGAAACAGTTCTCATAAAGTAAATACCATGCTCCTGTGTCTCTATGTGTCTGTGCATGAAATGAACAGTACAAATGCAGTAGGTGAATATTAGAAGGGATTTTAAATGCTGAAGCAGGTGTGGGATGTGAAAAATGTGGAGGTGAGATTGAACCACTGAGCTCTCAATCACCCACAGTATCGCTAACATCCCTAACATACTGTAAATGAGGTTAATTGTATCCTCTGGCAATGTATAGCTTGTATACAAAGGCTATTTTGACTGAAAATCAAATCAAATGGATGGATTATAAAACCATGTATTAGCATTGACATATGTCTTGTTGTTAAATGGCAATTAAAATTGTAGGTCTGATGTTTCCCCTGACAACAGGGCATTCCTGAATGAAGGACTGAATTAGAGCAGATTGGTTGGTTGAAGGCAATGTTAGTTTTCCCATATCTTTAATGTGCTTCCATTTTCTCCTTTTTAGGAAGAAGACTTGTTCTAAAATGCCAAGGATAAGCCAGACACAGGTCAGAATATTTATGAGCCTTTCACTCTCTATACAAAACAGAGGTATGTTTTTCAATTATTGAATCTGTAGTGGTCATTCAAATGCTGAAAATGGAAGACATTTGAAACTGAAATTAACATTTTGAGGCCCTCTCGGAGTAATTACATGCAATTTTTAAATCTGTGACTTGCCAATCCAGTCTGAATGGCACGATTGTTATTAGCATGTCTAATGTCTGGACAATGTTTTTCGAGGAGCAGATTTCAAATTCTGAGCTCAGAACGAGTTTTTACTGGCCTTTCTTCAGTTCTCAGTGTAGAGGGTGCTGGAGCCTTGTTCTTCAGACGTGTGGACATGCTCTGTAGGTAAAGGTCTGAGGTCAATAGAGCCTCTTATGTGAGCTGAAGTGGACAGCTGGTATGGTTTAGAGTGGGCTCTGGTGTGAGCGCCATTTGAATATGAAGCAGCAGTGATGGTTTTAAAATGCACACTGGTCTGGAGAGGTGGCCTGCTTCACGGGTGCCCGGCTAAAGCACTAAATGATTGCTTTTGGCAGCTGCTGTTTTCTCTTGCTCTCAGGAACGAAGATGAATTCATCCATAAAATGATGGGTTGGCATTAAATGGTTTGCTCAATGGTGGACTAATTTTCGAACAAACAACTTTGCCGAAAGGTTGGTAAACAGGGATGTGGTGACGTAGGTGTCTGGAGCCAGCGTTCTTTACACAGCAAAGACGGTGGAAAGGATTGATTGGCATGTGCATTGCCCCTCTATCTGCGGCTGAAATGGAAAGAAGGTGTTTACAGATCTGCCGCTGTGATGAGGATTAATGTGGGAGCAGCTCAGCTGGGCCTAGGCCTTTGTAAAATAGACACACATCGAAGATATCAGCGGCCTAAAAAGCCCTATCCATCTGTAATGAATGAGCTACTGTGGTCTATCAAAAGCACTAAGACAAAGGAAATAGGCTAGAGAAGACAATGGAAGGGGCTTCTCTCCAGATGAGTCTCCGAACCAATCAGTTCTCATCATTTAATTAACATGGCAGAAATTAAAGCAATTTATTAATTACTGCTTTGCTTTATTGGAGGGAGATGAATGAAACAAAAGCAATTTGCATTCAACTGGATGTGCATAATTGAATTTTTCCACTGTGATTAATGAATCGACACATGCAATTTTACCATGAACATCACCAAAATGAACATATTTTATTTTTCATCTGTTAAATTGATTAACCTGCGTATCTGGAGAAAGGACCTTGGCATAAATGTCATTGTTTGGCCTGGGTAATGATGGGTTTCTAGTAAGTAGGCTTTCCTACTACCTGCCTTATGAAATAAACGAGGAGAATCAGGACATCAGGTAATAAATGAACAGTTAAAGGCAACATCAACAATTTTGGAGAAGCGCTCTTCTCTTGTGTACATTCCGAAGCTTTGTGTATTTTAAAGGCTGTTATTGTAAATAAGAAAATCTTTTATCTTATTGAACGAAATTAAGAAATATATTGTGAAATAAATTTTAGCCACATCATCCAGCTCTAGGGAAAGTATGTTTAATGAGAAAAATTGCCTTGTTTATACGTATCTGAAGTTTTCACTGTTTGAATTACCAAGGAATCTCTTTTGTAACTCCACTTCCATCTGTGTTTACTTTCAGGCAGGTAGCCAACTCTGGAATTTAGAGTTAGTTCCACCTAGAGTTAGTTTCTCTGCTGTGAGCAGAGAGAGAGGAAGCCTAGCATATCGGACCAAGCCCCTTTGGTTTTTTATTTGTTTACGGACATTAGGGTTTCGTAAACAAATTAGACCAGCTTCCAGTGCACAAACAGGTTTTTATTATTATTATTATTAAAATTGTGAATTTCAACTTTAAATAAACTCTATATTTGACTTGAATTAATACTAGTGCTCTTTCTGAATTAGCAAAAGAACTGCTGTTTATAAGATAATCCTTGTTTCACCTCCAAGTCTGGGCTATGCTGTGTTTTTTTTTTTTTTTGTCTTTGAGAACAAGTGTACGCATTGCAGTTTCAAATCCAGTGTTCAGCACAAAATCAAAGGATGGTTCAAATGCAGAAATGTCTGATTTTACGTTATACCTAGCCCTCCTGTGGGTTTCTGACTTTACGTCAGACTTCGACAAGCAGGACTCCTCTGCTAAACCGTTGAGTGAGTTTGTGTTTGGGATCTTGAACTGGGTTTTCTGGGAGCACAGATGGACAAACAGCCTCCCCAAAGCCCTTGGAGAAAAGGCCCAAAATGTGCTGATTTGACTTTCAGGCCCAGCAGCCTCTGTAAATATTTTCCTTGAGCAGTTTTCATGGTGCCATTTGGCGAGGGTGTGAGAAAGGATTTAGGGAGATTTACCAAGGCTTTTGTTTAATAGGCATGCAAATGGCTTCCCAGTATGTGAATCAGTTCTGCTCAGCTACATGAGGAAAGCCTGTTCGTCCATTGTAAGTTTTTCACATACAGATGTCCACAAGGGTGCTATCGCAATTCCCAAACTACAGTACTTCTTTCCCTTCTGCATGAACTTGGCCAGTGAATTGTCTATGTTTATGAACAAGTGGAACCTGCAGAGCTACCTCCTTGAAAAAAAAAGTTGCCAGAAGTCTTTTAAGGAGCAATACCACGGAAAAACTTGAGGAACCCTGAAGAACCTTTCAGTTAAAGAATGTTTTTTAATGCAAATGTTTGAATGTTAAGAAACAGGAGAACCTTCAAAAGATTTTGAGGGATTTTTTCCTATTACAAATACAAGCTCCAAATCTTATATTTTGTTATTCTATGGTTATAATGCTCTTCTGTCCTCAAATATTTGAAAGCATACAGATTACCACAGTGAGAACATAAGTTATTATCATACTTTTTGACCTTAGCCACATCTTTCCATAAGTTTCACCACATTCGTCTTCAAGGTACTTCAAAGCTGATGCCATCAAAATTCACACCCTGCTGGCTCAGTGGGGTCCCATGTTGTGGTAATTGGTGCCAATGGTGCAGAAAGAAAGCTAAAGTGCCGTCTTCGCCTGTGCACATAACCCGGAGGAGGATCTTTCTGATTGGCTGCCGTGGTCCCATGGGACGTCTAAGACAGCTTATGCTTTACTCCATGGACCAATTAGTGCAAAGGAGGGAGGTGCTACCCAGGTGTTGGCCACTCACAAGTGTAATTTGGGTGGCTTTGCTTCATTGAAACAGCACTAATGCAGGCAAAACAAGTGAAGAGGAACTCAACTTCAAAGCTCGGTGGGGATGATGTGGAATTATCGTCCTGCTCCAGCGCTGATCCTGTGTGTAAGCCCCGCTTCTGGGAGAGGGCCTTTTCGGAAATGCATGCAGATGTATTCGGCTTATTAGCCACTCTGGCCCTCTGCTTGAATAGTCCTAATGCCTCCATAACAAAAGGCCCGGAGCATGATATGCAGAGTCTAAAAAGAAGCTTAATTAAAGTAAAGCTGTATTTTTTTCATGCCTTCAACTTTATGTTAATCTCTTTGCAAATGTGTTTGGCTCTGAGTGTTTGCTCTTAAGGTAATGCATCTTTGCCCCACATTTTCTGTCAGCATTTTAATGAGGTGACTCTTGAAATTTATAGGCAGGATATTTGGTACAGCAAACATTTTTTCAACAAGAATATCTATATGAAAAGCTGCTCAGTATTTAATCTAAATGAGAGAAACAGAGCATAGACTGTTTAGATTAGGACCGTGGAATATGCTGTGCAAATTTCTACATTTTTTTGACTATACATGTTCATACATGGGCGGCACAGTGGCACAGCAGGTAGTGTCGCAGTCACACAGCTTCAGGGACCTGGAGGTTTTGGGTTCGAGTCCTGTTCCAAGTGACTGTCTTTGAGGAGTTTGGTGTGTTCTCCCTGTGTCTGCGTGGGTTTCCTCCGGGTGCTCCGATTTCCTCCCATGGTCCAAAAACACATGTTGGTAGGTGGATTGGTGACTCAAAAGTGTCCGTAGGTGTGAGTGAATGTGTGTGTGTCACCCTGTGACGGACTGGCTCAGGATCCTGAACAGGATAAGCGGTTTCAGACAATGAATGAATGTCCATACATATTTTGGACTATATTCCTGGTCAATTAAACATTTTGGACCTCTGTGTTGTTCCTAGATCTCCAAATAAATTCTTACAACAAAATACCACAAAGATCAAGCATCACAGCACCACTGTCCCAGATTTAAACAGCCCTGTTCAGAATGACCAGTTTCAGCACCTATTCCTTTAAATGACAATGAGCCATTCACAGTTCACTACAGCCTTAAACGAGCAGCAGTAAGAAAAAAGCATGAAGCCTTTTCATACTTGCATTAATACAGGTCCTAAGTTGTGACTGTGTACAATTCTAAAGACCCCCCTTATTATGTGATACAGTGGCTCTCAGTCCTGGTCCTGGTGGGCTGCTGCCTGCTCATTTTAGGGATTTCTCTTTTCCCAACACACCTGATGCAGAGTAATGAGCTAATTAACCATCCCTTCCAAGGTTGAAGTGGGTGTGATGGAGAAAACTACAACCTGCAGGGCAGAGGCCCACGAGGGCCAGGATTGTGTAATAAGATGAGATAACTATTCATGTTATCTCATGTTTTCTGACTTAGTCAGCTTACAAGAAACTGAGTGGGTGGTCTTATTTCACATTCTGTGGTTTGGAAGGCTCCAAATCCCAAAATTAATTTTATTTTTTGTTTTGTTTCCTCTTAAAAAATCAAGACTGGAAAAAAGAAAGATCAGTATGTAACAGGAACATTAGGTTAGATTTCTTAGGCTCTTCCTATAGTAATTAATTCTTGTTGCACTGTAGTAAAATCTGTGTGGAGGGGGAGCGAGTTGGGATGGTCTCCTACCTGCTTTCAAAACTGTACATAGTATAGTATATAGTATATAGTATATAATGATTTTGAAGCTGTAATTTTAAGGTAATAATATTACATAGTGTTCCTTTAACAGAGCTAACACTGTTAATTCCTAGCTGCTGGAAAACATGATTGCTTGAGATTACAATGTGTGAAACAGGTTAGTAGATTTACCTAAAGCATACTGCGGTAAATAGATGGTGGTGCAACAGGTAGTGTCACTGTCACACAGCCCTAGGGTCCTGTGGTTGTGGGTTTGAGCCCAGACTCTGGTCACATAAAAGTAAATATATAATCTGCTCAAGCTGTGTGGCCAGGAGTATATTCCCAGCCGGTAAGACTGCTGTTTGAAAGAGTTGTGTTAGTGTATAGTTGAGTAAATATCATTTCTGCTGTGTGTAGATTTGAAGGGTTTGAAGGGATTGGTGGAGAATCTATAAACTGTGCTTGTCGTGCTCCTGTGGAGCTGTGAATCCTGGGGAGTGTAGTAATCACTTTTGGAAAAATGTTCCAAGGTGGTCAGTTTTTTCCTTGATTTTGCCTCTGAAATGACATTGATGGTAAAAGAAAAAGTTATTTTGCAGCACTTTCTGATATTACAAGCAACAGGCAAACCTGGCTGACCCCTTTAAAGAAAAACATTCTGCTAAATGGGAAATTTATGTTGAATATATTTTTAAAATTAGAAGTGCTACAAAGGGTTCTTCGAGCAATGCCTTAGAAGAACCACTTCAATCTTAAGGTTCTTTACCCATTTAAACGTATTAGTAAAAATGGTTCTTTATGGAACAAAAAGTGGTTCTGCTATGGCATCGCTCAAATAACCCTTTGTAGCACCTTTGATTTTTAAGTGTAGCTAAAAATAATAATAATATTATTTTAAAAAAAAGTTTCCGTTGCTTGTTAGCTACGTTAGCTTTGTAGTTCCAGTGTAAAACGTTAATTAAATGTGGGACTCTGTCTAACTGACTGCTTTTGAGGTTTGGGGAAAGTTTTGTAACTTTTTAATTTTAGTTTTGATTTTTACTTTTAGTTCACCTTAAAATTTGAAAATATTTTGGAAGTTTTAAAGTGTTTAGAATAATCTTGGATATGATGGAGGTAAGGTGGAGGAGTTAAGAGTAAAGCACCCAGAACCACTCTTGAGATGGTATAAATGCTTCCTTAAAAGTAGTTGGTGAATAATTCATCTGCTTCCTGCAGCACACACACACACACACACACTTACACACACACGAATGCACACTCACCACAAGAAGGTCCCGCAGAGTTCATTGACTAGTGAATAATGAAGCAGTGCTCTCTGGGATGGTCTGTCGTGGATGGGCTGCCTTTTTTTAAATGCAATGTTTGTGACATGAATCTAATTTCCTAGCCATTTTGTGTGGGTGAAATTGAGGACAAAGAGCAGAGAAGGCAGATGAACAGCCGAGATCCCCCTCTCCTTGCAGACGAAGACACTGGACGTCACACAGAGGTCACTCCGGCATCTCTGCTTGGAAACCAGGGGGAAATTGCTTTGCCAGACATTTTGACACGAACAAAAGACCTGTCTTAATCCCATATGCTCTGTCTGACAAATGGAGACCAAATTCAAGCCTGGACACAGGAGGCCCATCTTTTAAACACATCTATCTTCTGATCATCCTCACCGCTGTTGTTTAAGAACAGCATACCCTTAAAAAATAAAGGTTCCTCAGTGCCTTATGGCTTGAATCTACCCATTTAGTAAAAAGTCTGCTGTAATCAACACTGTCCTGTTGTGAGGTGAGAACAATATTTCATTTTTCATGCAGTGGAGAGATACAGATAGGTGTTATTATACAAAAGCAGAACAAGTTTTACATGTGTATAATTCAGCTAACACAAGAAACATTGTTTCGATTTACTGAAGATTAGAGCAATAGAGTAACACTTTAAACTGCAGACTGGCTTTTACATAGAGAAGCTAAGGTTAAACCTCCATTTTAGAACATTAGGATTTGTGGTGTACATTTGTTCTCTTGTGATGTTAGTAACAAATCTGAGCAGTGTACAGTCTACAAAGTACAGCACTGCAGTCTAAGGGACAGCTGTGGTCTCAAGGTAAAGACTGAAAGAATGCTTGTTTGATCCCCAGTACGCAGTATTTAAAGGTTTTATCTTAGGGACCAGTGTACGGGTTTTGTAGTTAGTAACATCATCTTTGGGTCAAAAAGACAAAATAATACATTAATAGGGAATTTAGGTTTAAAAGCTCTCAACAAGCTGCTTACTGTCTTCACTGGCATGACTTCTCTGCAATTTGTATGAATAAGCCTTATCATATTTGTCACTACCCTGACTATTGACTATAGAGTGGCGGTCTTCTATTGAATCTGGGCCCTGCTCATTCTGCTGTTAGTGTTATTGCAAGTATGCAGTGCTGTCAGTGTGCTCCTGGAAGACAGAAGATAAAGCCTGGAAAAGCCAAGGTGGTGTAATAAAATGTGTGGCCAACTGCTTTTCTGTGTGTTTCACTCGTTTTCACAGACATTGGGTGTTACCTCGACCTTGAGCCACATGTTCATCTGCAGTAAGGAGAGCAAAAAACACCTGCCTTTGTCCTGGGAAATCCTGCCAGAAGCGTTTATTGCCCCAGGTTGATATACAGCGCCTGAAGGGGCCTTGGGGCCCACAGGCAGAAACCACTGACCTTCCTCTACTTGTATAAACTTCAATCAAGAAGACATGGTTTCATTTGGGGTGAGAGGAGGAGAATGTTGGTTATATTTTCCACTCCAGAAACAATGCAAATAAACCTGGTCAAAAATGGAACATTCAGTGGCCTTCAAATCCTCCATTTTTTGCCGGACCGGCCTAGAAGAGGCATATGCGCTTACTGACTGACTGACACCTACTTTACTGGAGTCCTGAACAGAAATGTGTTGAACGTTGTTGAGGTAATATTTATCATAGTCTCTTTATGTCTGGAGAAAGTTTCTGTGACAGCCTTTTGTTTTCTAGTATATATTTAACAAACAGAAATCTTGTCTGTCCCTACAACGACATGAATACACAGACACACCTCACTGACTTCCTGAAGAGTAAATTACATATCTGCACAACTTTTTGTTTAACTTTAAACGAAACCGGGCAAGATCTCCGGATTATTAAAGCCAGAACACCAGAGCGAGGTGTAACTACTAAACAAATGAGGCTGTGAGTTTGTAACAGCAACGTTTTATCAGTCGGACTCTTATAGAAATGTAAGTCAGTAATAAATATCTAGTTCCCAACGATGCCCTGTTCCTTTATCAAGTGTAGGTTACTTGGTTGATAAAATGTTAAGGTGCTTGGCTTTAGAAATATTCAAAAACAAGTAATAATCAACTTTTCTAATTTATTATTTGTTATTATTATTATTATTATTATTGATGTGAAGCACCAAAGCTTCTCCAGACCTTCCAATGATAAGGGTATGTATTTTGGGCTTTCCTGTTGAAATGCCAGAAAAACCTCTGTGACAATGGCTACATGGCTAATGGCGGTTCGGCTAAACTAGGCTTGCCTAGTTTCTCTTTGCTCGTAATAAACTTGACCTCTGCTAATACAGTATTGATACAGCTCTTATTGGCTCTGGGAAGTTCTTCAAGGGGAAAAGGGGGCATCATCAAGATGCTGAGGGAAGGTCCACACATTTTGTGTGAACTATTCCTTGAGTTGAGATCTGTATAATAGTTTGATTTGGGAGGATAATCTTTTTATTATTCCTGATGCAGGTTGGAACATGTGGAATGGTCTGAAACTGAAGAGGAAACATCAGTTAGAGGATCTACGTACGTCAGAGGAGATATTACTCTACCACAGCAGTCATTAACAAATTACCTTTTAAAAAAGAGGTCAGCAGTGAAACATTCTGACCCCAGGAAACACTGGTGAATGGAAATAAAGTCAGAGTCTCCATAAATCACTTCAGTAACTGACATTTATCACAGCACTGTCGTTACAAATTACAGCAAATGTCTGCAGACTGATAAAATCAGATCTGAGACAGAATACACAGAAATACACAGCTTCGGTGTGTCTGACCTCAGATGATACACTGATCTTGAGATATGATATGACAAGCCTAGTGAGGGTGACAGGCCATCACTATTATCAATAATATTGGCTTTCTTTATGGAGAGGAGCAGACTTTGGTGCCAAACATTGTTCACTGTTAAGTAGTGTCCACCCAATATTCTCTCTATGAGACACACCTTTTGGGTAGTGGTTTATTCTCTGACCAGCAGTGACAGTGTGAGCACAACACACATTATATCAAAATCACCAGTGCCACAGCAGGAGTGACAATAACCCACCACTTAAATAACTCTGGCAATTGACTTAGTGAATTTGTAGTGTATAAAAATCTCCTGGCACATCAGCTCCAGAATACATCAGTTAATACTGTGATTTATTGTAGTGGAACTTTATTCTTTTGTACCGTTAATATTTTTCCAGCTATTTTTGGAAGATTAGAGTTTATTCTCAGCTCTTTATTCTTGAAATGTTACGACTGAAAACGAAAATGTCATCATGAAAAGCCCACATCCTGGGAGTGTATTAAAAATAGCTGAATATAATTGAAAGCCTGGTTCACATAAAAGTTCACTAGCTGGGGAACTGGGACTAAACGTCCCAGACAATAAGCAGAAGATGTTCAGACATCTGTGGTCACCCTGAAGTGACCATAAATATTGGCGGTGTGGCTGCTGGTTGCGTCAGAAGAGCCCAGGTGCAGCGCCTCAGGACGCAATCTAATCCACACTTCTGACAGCAGCCTGAGGAGCTCAGCTTGGGTTTCGTAGCGTGGGGGATGGGGTGGGCACAGGAACAAAAACATTTCTCCTATGTGAGCTGTGTGAAATGCTGATGTGTGGTTCCGCTGTCCTGTTTAAGCATTTGGCGCTGCTGTTTGTTGCAGCATTGACATGTGAAATGGCCGCTCGGTCCTCTGCCGACGCTGTGAAAAAGAGACACATTGGTGAAGACCCTGCTGTAAACCAGTGCTGAAACACGCTTTGAAGTGTGTTATGGAAACATGCTAGAACACATTGTGCAATAGAACACAAGGCCTTTTCTCAGAACTGACGCTACAGTAAGCGCCGCCTCAAAATGTGTCATAAAAGCACTTTATTATTGTCATATTAATATATTACTGCTGCTGTGTGACATACATTCACCACCTCAGCAGTCAAAAGGGGGCTCTGACACAATTGTTAATTTACAAGCAGAAAATTAGTTCCTTATACATTTCAACAATATCCAGTTCATTGCAGCTGTTATGTGAAAACCTCTTAGGGTAGGCTTCCTATATTTTCAAGGAGAAGGTTTTAATACATTTATGTCAAATTACACTGTATTATTAATTTTAATTTATTTATTTTAGATCATAAAATGTGGCAAGTACATAAAGTTGCCACCCCTGTGTAAATGAAATTACAGCCTCCCAGTATTTCTTGGAGCTGGTTAATGGCATGTAAATGGCTTAAATTTAAACTTAACCAAATCCCCCAATTATAAATGTACGTTTTAGACTTATTCTGCAAAGCTGCCATTTTATAGAGGTATTTAATGAAGATTGTTAATAATTTTTGATGGATCAAGGTTTGATTAATGCAGGATTCACAAAGGCCTTAGAGACTTTGCAGTGGACATGCATGCGCTTTCTCTGCTATGTGCCTCTATTATAAACAAAATGAGCATAGCTAACCTTTTTAAACACAAGGGGCCTTCTGAGTGTTTGGCAAAGGAAGTAAGACACACTGAGATGTTCGGCTTGGTCGAGGCAGAATAAATATTTGGGTAGCTCCAACACTTGGAGAATGGGCTTTTATAAAACTGCCGGCACAGTGGAGCTATCCATCCACACAGAGCAATAAATCCTGACAAATAAACCAAAGACCTAAAAGAAGCGATTAATGATCCATGAGAGCTTCAGAACACGACCTTGCCGATGCTGTCGCACTGAAGGAAACACGAAAGCCCTGTAATCCTGACTTAATCTGAATCTGCTGTTCCAACATTTGCTGGATTTCTTCACTGATTGGTGTGAAATTTAGCGCTGGAGCACACACATTGGTCATAAGGCGATGGCTGCTTTAACTTATGAGACAACATCAATCACATTTTAGATTGCAGAGGAAATGTGTTAAAGAGAACATTGAAGATTGAAGGGAAATGCAGTTCCCTCTGGTTTGCTTACATTCAGAAGCCTCGCTTCTTTTAAGTTGGAATGGTATGTTTGAGGGGAAAAAAGACTTGTTTGAATGTGGCAGAAGTTTAATTTGTTTTAAGAAGTTTTTATTCACTATTTGAATTACCACAGAAACTAATTTGTTTAATTTTAGTAATTTGGTCTGTGTTTACTTTCATGCAGTTAGCAGTCTCTAAATTATTTCTTGAGTTTATAGTGAATTCCTACTATAGCACAGAAAATTAGCCTAGCATACCTGACAAAGCCACTTTTTTTTACTCGTTTACAGATGCAGGGGCTTTGTAAACACATTAGACTGGTTTCCAGGTGGGGAAACAACCTCTGCTTTTATAAAAGTGCTTTTGATGACAATTGTGAACAATGCTTTTAAAAGCCTCTGCTCTCCTGGAATAGTTTCGATCAGCTGTTGCAACTTTTCTGTGAGGATTTGATGGCATTCAGCCACAAGAACTTTAAGTAGGGGGTCAGGTGCTGATGTTACATATTTAGTTCTTAATAATAAAAGTCACTCATTGGATGGTGCTCAGTTTCAGAGAACACAATTCCACTGCTCCATGGTTCAGCCGTAGGTGCTTTATACCACTTGATTATTGGAATTGTCCAGGGTGATCTTGGTTGATGTGCAGCTGCTCCAAAATATATGTGTATAGTTCAATATCTGTGTCCAATATGGGTGCAACTTAAAGTATCAGAAAACATTCATTACAAGACGTGTCACTTCAGACCTTGGGATACATAGTGTAGCTATGAAGCTGTTAAATATATATCATCGATACATGTACAATGTGCCTTAACACTGTGCTGAGTTGTAAAGGAATTTCCAGGTGACTTGCTTATGTAGTTTTCATGAAATATTATATCTTGTATTGCCATAAAAGTAGGCAGACAACTGCAGCGATCTTGAAGCCTGAATCTTGTTTGTGCTGTTTTTTAGATGTGAAGCACCTCGTGGAACTAGCTTGTAACTCACTCACATACATACTCACTCAAGGTTAGTAACTGCACCACAATGGGTGCTCTTTCTTGCATCTATGCATCTACACACATTTATGGACTTCTCCTCAAGTATGTGCTATTATTACACTTTCTGACCTTGTTCATATATATTGTCACTGTCTAGTTAAATACATATGTCTGCATTTTTGTAGATTTTTAGCTTTGTTTGAACACAGCAGCTGTCCTTCACACTGTGTGAAAATTTCATTATGTATGGACCAATAAAAATGCTCCAAGATTACTTTGAGAACAAATCTTTTCACATTCACTTACATTGAAACTTAAGAAGGTTTTTTTTTCCTTTTCCTGTACAGTCACTATTTTGGAAGATACGTGTTATTACTTGGATAGCGATGATATAAAAGTCAGGGAAGTAACAACACAGCATATCATATATAATTTATATTGAGGATCTAGGATTCTTAAGAATTTTAGAAAATAATTATTATTAACTACAGGATACTATACTCAGACAATCCTATAGATTATCATAGAGCAAATATTGGTGTATGTATTTTGTATTGCTACAATGCTTGTTTCCTAATAAGGGTATTAATATGAAAGCACATCGTATGACACCAAATTATAGATTGTTACACCCTAAATAACAATATTCAGCAATACTGAAATCAGAATTAAAAACACCTACATTTACCAGTTGTAGAGTTAAAGGGGCCCGCAGCTGTTTAAGGCCTGATTAATGAAGTGCTGAGTGTGGCTTGAGGGGATCTGCTCAGCTTCATCAGCTCCACACAAAAGTGTGCAGCTCTCTGAGAAGTGATGATGTCTGCTATACATTCTATAACCAGCCTCCTGCTTATCATCACACCACTCTGATTCTGTGGCATACTGGACTTTTCATAAGCAGGATGACTTTACCACACTATAAGTCTGAAATGACCCTTCACTGTAGTCAGCCCACACATTCACAGATTATTTGGATGAGCCCCATGAAAATTAGGTCTATAAATATTTGTTTATATAGGGTTTTTCTAAGCCCTGATTATATTTCCATGGCTAAAGTAAGCTGCTGTAAATGTAACTTATTTTCAAACAGCTGTTAATGCAACACCAGAACAGTTCAACGAGCTGAAGGGGATCACCAGCTGCCCAGATTTGTCACGTCAGCCAGTATACGCCCGCACTGGCTAGCACTGTGCTTGTGTGATGAGCGAGAAGTGTTGTCCTACCCACCCAGAGAGTCTCTCTTGGACTTTGAGGCATCAACAGGGATCAAACTGCCATCCCCCAGTGAAAGGACAAATGTTTAGGCTTTTCTATAAACAAGAAAAGATATTGGTATCTATAGGCCTGGTGTACGCTGTGATAAAAGAATTATTCTGGCGTCCAGATTTGGCTGAATGTGACTGGAACATGTGTCCACAGATGGGTCTGGCAAAGTCACTTTGCCCCCACCAATCTTAATTACTTGTCTGCCAGCCAGACAAGTGAATCTTAAGCCAAATAGCTGCAATTATGGTTCAATCAGACACCCGACATTGCACCATTTGGAGGAGAAGACGAACGGATGGGGTCTTCTCTAATTTGCATTTCATCAGGGAGCTCTGCCGGGAGTGGGGTGTCATTAGGCTGGTTGAGGTCCTAGAGTCGGTTTTTGTGTGGCAAATATTCTTAACATGTGCCAAATATCGGCACCCGACTCTAATTATTGACCCAATTGTGGTGCCATCCAACGTGATCTAACTGGCATTTTAGATAATAACACGGAATTACTGCACACATTTCCTCCATTCACATCCTGACACTCATTCCTAAACATACAATGATGGTGCTGATCAATGGTCAATTTGCCCATAAATCAGAACAAAGCCATTACTTGCGAGTCTAACCTTTGAGATTGTGCTTGACCTATGTGTAATAATGTTCATGAACAATGATCAACATCATGTTTCTGCCCTTTGTCTCAAAGTAATCGGTGGGGTTTCTGAGATTATGTTGAAGCCTTATCAGAAAGTACAAACTCAGATTAAAAGGCCTTTGGAAGTTGCAGTTTTTAGATAATTAGACTGAATTACAGTGCTCACTTTATCTCCAGTCGTGTTGGGAAACATATCTCAACATTGTCCGGATCCAAAGACACAAAAATACCATTCACAAGTCTGTCCCATTAATGCATAGCATTCAATATTAATTATACAGCATTGATTTTCAGTCAGGGCGGCACAGAGGCGCAGCAGGTTAGTGTCGCAGTCATGCAGCTCCAGGGACCTGGAAGTTGTGGGTTCGGTTCCTGCTCGGGTGACTGTCTGTGAGGAGTTGGTGTGTTCTCCCCGTCTCCGCATGGGTTTCCTCCGGGTGCTCAGGTTTCCTCCCACAGTCCAAAAACACACGTTGGTAGGTGGACTGATGACTCAAAAGTGTCCGTAGGTGTGAGAGTGTGAGTGAATGTGTGAGTGTTTGTGTTGCCCTGTGAAGGACTGGCGCCCCCGCCTTGCGCCCAATGATTGCAGATAGGCTCTGGCCCCACCGCCACCCTGAACTGAATAAGCGGTTACAGATAATGAATGAATGAATAACTTTCAGTCATAATCACAACAGTGAATGTCTAAAAATGTACAGAAATATTATGACCCAAATTAGAAATTTGAAGATTTCATTGTAGTTATCAAATGTTAAATAACTTAGTAAAAGCTTGAAGATTTTTGGGTTGAGGCTGAGTGAGAACAGGACAGTCCAGGGGCTCTGTCTTATTCATGAAGCTCCTGGGCCTTTGTTTCGGTGCTGTGGCTCATAAAAATGTCATCTAAAGTCTAGAGCAGGCTTCATTTATAACGCAATGCCTGCAGGGCGGAGCCATGTGCATTCCAGCACCCTGCTTGCATTGTGTTCATCTTTCTGCTATTTGTTTTGACATCCTCTTGACAAAGCCTGAAGATCACACTACTGACCTGCTCAGAAAAACACTCAAAATTGATGCTTCCAAAGTTGTTCCAGCTGCTGGGTGTTGTCTATAAAAACAACAGTCCGTTATGATCGCTTTGTCTATAAGGAAAAAAAATATATATATATATATATATATTCTCCAGGTTGCTGGATTTTTGGTTTACATTAAATTATATTATTTTGGTTTATATTTATATTATGTAATATGGAAACTGAAAAAACAGCAAAAGTTAGAACCAGTATATTAGTTTTGCGATATATATATATGGGTTTTTTCTAAATATTTATCAATTCAATTAAGTTAATTTATCATGTGTATTCACTGTCACATAAAAAGTAATTCACTTAGAAGTATGTTTTTTATTTATCTACTGAACATAGAGTTGGGATGGACATAATATTGCATTCAATAACATTTTCACAGTCATCGTTGTGTGTAGAGGAGTTGTGGCAAGTCCACGCTGAACTGAAATTGAAGCAGCTGCAGAACTGGCAATGGCAGAAGAAAGACAACGCTCCAGAACACATTTCACACATCTTCACACAACACTACAGCACTGTAAATCAATCGCCTTTCATTCCACAGACCTCCGCCAACTTTCCAGCTCCTCCCCGTCTGCCAGCCTGCATCATCTGCTTTACCTGACACCACTGCTGCTGTAATCTTCACCAAAGCTTTATTTTTCTCAGATGTATAGGGTCTTGTGCAAAATTTGATCACCTCCAGTCAAATTATAAGTCTTATTAAGTTTCTGAGGAACTGCATGAACACAAATACAGCACCGGAATATCACATACTGATGTTGGAGCATTATTTTTGGATGCCAGATGACACTCAGTAATCACTAGCTGTGAGGGGCTGTATATCCTCTATCTGATGATTGGTATTGAGCATGATGACCTTACACTCATGTAAAACTGATTCAGAGCCAAACATTGCATTCCATAAGTTTATTTAGAAATTAGGCAAGCTGTGTGTACACTGTTTAACATGTGTCCGTGATAAATGCACCATGAATTTGCTGAATTCACTAATAAAAATTTGGATATTTACAACTTTGTATTGAACTCATTGTATGTACCCTTTTTTATAACTTTTATCAGCTGAGGTTAATAAGTGCAGCTGTAAACTTTATCACTGCACAAATTACAATGGCTCTAAACAACAGCACATGCTTTTGAGCACTTAAAGCTACAATGGCTTTGGATTCAAACATTGCCAACAAGAAATGATAAGCACATGTTCACAACAAAGACATTCTGCTCAGTGCTGAACAGTTCAAGGGTTCCTGTGAATAAAATGAAGGTCAGTTTAGTTTTGAAGTGGTGGTAAAAAAAAAAGAAGAAAAAGAGTGAGGCAGGGAAAGAGTATCACGGTCTAACAAGCATTCAAAGACACTGTGATACATTTTCCTGAATTTGTCAAGGTTTTTAGAGAAACAAAACAGGGCTTATAAGTATCTTCCTTCCATATAAATAAAACTAATGTCAAAACTGAAGGAAAATTTAATTTCTCTTCAGTTTATACTAGCAATAATTACACTGATGAAAGATATTTTACGGGCGGCTCAGTGGCGCAGCAGGTAGTGTCACACAGCTCCAGGGACCTGGAGGTTGTGGGTTCGATTCCCGCTCCGGGTGACTGTCTGTGAGGAGTTGGTGTGTTCTCCCCGTGTCTGCGTAGGTTTCCTCTGGGCGCTCCGGTTTCCTCCCACAGTCCAAAAACACACGTTGGTAGGTGGATTGGAGACTCAAAAGTAACCATAGGTGTGAGGGAATGTGTGTGTGTGTGTTGCCCTGGGACTGGCGCCCCCTCCAGGGTGTATTCCTGTCTTGCGCCCAATGATTCCAGGTAGGCTCTGGACCCACCGTGACCCTGAACTGGATAAGGGTTACAGAGAATGAATGAATAAGGATATTTTACTTTGAGATGATGTACATACTTGAATCGTGATTAGCACTTCCCTTCTGTGTATGAAGCAAAAGTTCATTCGGTGATGTGAGTTCCTCTGCACAGACTTAAAACTGAGAGTCATTCACTTTAATAACGTACCTCTGGAAGCTGATTCTTCATTGTTTTTTTTATCAGTCAGAACTTGCTAATGTTCTAATTAATGTTCTAATAAAGACCACAAAGGTCTGCAGAGGAAGGTGAAGACAACGCAACACATCGAACTTCCATCACTCCTGGAACTGTAACCGCTGTCTGAAGAAGTCCAAGAAAATCATGAGACTCAAGCCACAACATGTTTCAACTGCTGTCATCTGGTAGACATACAAACTAAAACCAGCCGGCTCAGGGACAGTTTCGGGCTGCTGAACAGCCAGTAGCTAAGCAGCATGGCCTGCACTCTCACACACTCATACTCACATCAACACCATTTAAAACCTGTTACTCTGCACTTCATAGACCATGTCATGGGCAGTTTCATAGTCACTGATATAAATACACACCAATCAGCCGAAGCAATATCTGCACCTCCTTATTTGCATTTGCATTTATGGCATTTTGGCAGACGCTCTTCTTCAGAGCAACTTACAAGTTACAGGTATTACAGGTAGGCCAACGCAGTGTTAGGAGTCTGGCCCAAGGACAGACTGGTTGCCCAGACCTGGGATCAAACCCATGTCTCTTTCATTTTTTGCAATTTTTATGTATCGTTTTACTCCTGCGTATGAGAACCAAGTGAATTTGATATGATTTTTGAACTTTCATTAAAACTAAAAGACATTTGCTAGTATAATATTTAGTTTAAATTTCAAATCTTTGCATAGTAGTTTGCCATCTTTTTTTCCCCCTTCACAATTTTTGTCCCATATTTTCAGCACCCTAACAGATACATGGGTTTCATTATCTTGATCCTTGCTTACTTGTCTCATGCATGAGTCTCAAGCCCCACAAGGGGCCCCAGGCAAAAGCCTAAAGGATGGAAACAATTTTGTCATCAACTCACCATCCGTTTTTGGTAATCATTCATTCATTCATTCCTCCATTCATTCATTTTAACCGCTCTATCCTGTTATAGGGTTGTGGTGAGTCAGGAACCGACCCAGAATCCCTGGTCCCATGACACAATTACAGCTTGCATGCAGTGCACTGTCCATCCCAGGGCATCACACATTCACAGATTCATTCACACACCAACATCTGTAGACACTTTTAAATCGTCAATCCACCAATCAGCATGTGGCTTTGAAGCACACAGGAAACCCACGCAACCTGGAGCAGCACTACGTGTCGCACCTCCCCACACCCCATTGTGAATCTATATTAACCCAATTAAAATGAAGGATAAAAATATCTCAGTGGTCGTCTTGTGAGTCAGGAGCCTTAAGCAGCTGCTTACAAATGCAGCTAGAAATGGCCCTGGCCACTTTGTTCATCATTAAGCTGAAAAAAAACCTTGTATTTCCAAAAATAGTAACTTTACAAGTGAAGGATACAACCCTCGATTTCCTTGGAAGTCAATGTAAAAAGTAACTTTGGAGCATCATAAATTTTTCACACAATATAAAGGACACTTGTTGGGTTCAAATGATATATTAAACTAGAAATGGACAAAAATGGAGGGACATGCTTTTCACTGGACACTGATGACATATTGAGTATGTGTCACGTGATATTTCTGATTTGAGTGTTTAAGCACATTGTGCAGTTATAACATTTATAATTGTGTGTCATATCCTGACCATTCTGGCATTACTCTAGCTAAACTAATTTCTGGTTATTCACAGATTTTTCTGGTTTTGCTGATTTCCATTGACAAGTTGATAAAAAATATATATGAATTAATTATTCATAGTGTTATTTTGGGAAATTCTGAAAAGTTAAAACGTGATGTCAGCTTGTCATAGTCAGCTCATGCAGTTCTGCAGACTCAACTGCTCTGCCTGCTGACGTACACTTCTTCTGAGAGTTTTGACAGATGCAGTAAGTGAGTTAGCTTGGGAGACTCAGTCTGTAGTAAGATTCTCATTATTCAATAATCTGTCACTTTACTTTTGGGGGTCCTTACGGCATGCATCCCCCAATGTGAGCTGAGGAAAAAGCAAAACGTCCATCAGGCAATTACTATGCTGATTTGCTCCCAGATTTCCAGGGAGGAAGTCCCAGAGGATGAAATGACAGACAAGCTTCCCACAGGGAATCATTCCCAGCGCACATGCAAAACTGCTGTAAACAGGCCTCTGCACTATATTCCTGAAAAATAAATCACTTTACAAACCAACAGGCAGCCAGCAATATTCAACTGAAATTTTAAAATGATACTATTAAGGTATTTTATACAATAAATCATGGCACAATAAGCTTTTCTGTATATTTTTGTGAATAAATTGCATCAGGTGACCACAGGGTTGAGTCCTGAATGACAAATAACACTTCAAAACCCAGGATGAGACTGGTTATAAGAACTGAAATCACTGATCTGTGAGTTACATTTAAATTCAGTTGTTTAGGAATGTTCCAAAAACTTTGAGACAGGACCATAATTATCACTGTGGTCACCATTGAGTTAATAACATCTTCAATGATTGTCTAAGGACTGAAGACACCAGCTAACATTGGGAGGATGAAGATGACACAGTGGTGCAGCAGGTAGTGTTACAGTTACACAGCTCCAGGGACCTGGAGGTTGTGGGTTCTGGTCCTGCTCTGGGTGACTGTCTGTGAGGAGTTTGGTGTGTTCTCCCTGAGGAGTTTGGGTGCTCTGGTTTCATCCCATGGTCCAAAAACATACGTTGGTAGGTGGATTGGCGACTCAAAGGTGTGTGAGTGAATGTGGGTGTTGCCCTGCAAAGGACTGGCACCCCTCCAGGGTGTGTTCCTGCCTTGTGCCCAATGATTCCAGGTAGGCGCCAGACCCACCGCGACTCTGAAATTAAGCGGTTAACCCATAACATATCTCAAACACACTATTGGCTTGTGTAAACACAGTCAGGGGTTAGGAGTCTTGGTGGGCACTTCAGCCACTTCATTCAATTTTCCAAGGAATTTAACTGAATTTAATTTAATAATAATAATAATAATAACGATAATACATTTTATTTCATAGGTGCCTTTCTGTCACTCAAGGACAAGTATAAAGTAAACAATAAGCATAAATAATACCGAAAAACACACAAGTATACAGTATTGGAAAAAATAAACAATGCAACTGAGTCATTTTAATGGAAAAGCAATCTTGAACAGGTGGGTTTTGAGTGAAGACTTGAATTGTGGGAGTGAGTTTATGTTCCGTATGTCGAGGGGTAAAGTGTTCCAAAGCTGGGGAGCAGTGCAGCTGAAAGCCCTACTTCCCATGGACGTGAGACGGGCAGGGGGAACAGTCAAGTGAATGGAGGAGGAGGACCTGAGGGTGCGAGAGGGAGTTACAACATGGAGGAGATTGGAAAGATATGGTGGAGACAGATTGTGGATGGCCTTGAATGTTAACAGAATGATCTTGTAATCAATGCATAACCTGACTGGAAGCCAGTGGAGCTGTTGCAAAACAGGAGTGATGTGGTGGATGGAGGGGGTTCTAGTGATGATACTGATAGTGATGAATTTGACTTAAACTGTCATTTCTGGAATCAACTGCATTTAATTGGAGTTTTATCAGCATTCTCTAATGTTTATCTAACCCAATAACAACTGCTATGACAGAAGGTATTTGTGGTCAAGGCATGGATAACACTTTTTAAATGTAGGTAGAACTTTTTATTACTATTATTTTACTTCTATCTTTCCCTAATTTGTAATTATCTTGTAAAGTGTATATTTTAAAAACCTGAAGAAAATGAAATGCCACGACATCACATTGTTAAAAATTTAAAGTATTGATTTTTTTTGCTGCATAGACCACCCCTCTTTGACCAATTACTGAGGCCATGTAAATAACAAACACAACCTTCAACAGAATTATTAAACATACATACTTCAGACGATACTTGCCAGTTGTGTGTCTATTGCAAAATATGAAACAAAGAAAGGCTTCTACTGGACTTGGCTCTCTGAGTCTCTCAGTGGCCAGCTGTGGACGGTCTGGAGGAGTCATTTGTTCACAGCGGCTCTCTTTTATGGAGGGTGCTGACAATGTGGCAAATGTTGAGGAAGTGGGCGGCCATCTCTGGCCCTCATCCCTCAGCAGGCCAGATGGTAGGAACACTTGTCTCACCACCAGTCCCCTGGCACCCACACACACACACACACACACACACACACTCACTCACTCTCTCTCTCTCTCACACACACACACACACACACACAAACACTGCCTCAGCTGTTAACTCAGCTCAAGTCACAGCAACAGGGAGGTCCTCATTTATGTACATTTCACATGGATTTGGGTCACCAACATAAGCAGCACTGCAGTACAGTCTGTGTACAGTGTATAGTATGTCATGACTGTTGGAAAAAGTCTTCCATATTTGATGATTTTGGAAATTGCCTGACAGCAGCAATATGACTAAGAGCAATAATTAAACAGTGAACATAAGTGCAAAAATATACACCTTTAAGTATAAACCTTAAACAATTATACAAATATACACTTTCAAATGTTAAGTAAACACAAGTGTTGGCATTTTTTACTAATATTAACACAACTATTCCCTTTTAAAGCTGGAGATAACACAAATATACACTTGTAGCGGTAGAGTTAGCTTTTGCAAGCCAGCTATTTTCATCACAGCATGAACGGTTCCCAAAAGGTCTGAGGAATTTTGACATCTGCCCCAGCACACATGGGAACACAGATGTGTGGAGAACATTTAAAAAATACAAATCCCAGATTTCCTGTCTTTTACAGTTGAAGGGGATATTAGAAGAGGTCTTGCTTCTCTCAAGGGACTAAGATCAAGTTTGAGGGGATATCTGGGACATGGGTTTTTTCTTTTTTTTTTTGATTGGCCAATATCTTTGCTACAACTTAAATTTACTTGCTTGCTAAAATTACACTCAGAGGAGTAATCTGATTATTTTTTCATAAAGTAGAGCTGTGAAAAGAATGTGCTTTAGGAGACAAGAGCTGAGAGCTTGTGGGTTAAGCCTTGCTGTGGATTAGACTACAATCTATCTTCATCAAAAATTCTATGAGAACCAGCAAAATCCATCATCTTCTTTCACCACAGGATGGTACCAGCTTAAGAGAAGCTCTATAAACTTTATACTAGGGCATCGTAACTCTAGCGTATGCAAAAGACCCATGAAATGAAAACCAGCATTTTTCAAATTAACAATATCTCCCTTGTATTGTTAGAGCACCGCCCTAAAATATAGATGCTCATTTTGGCAGTGTAATTAAGTCACTGGGAATTGAAAAGTCATTGCTGGATTCTGTTAAGCGACCTTTATGTAAACAATAAATGGTATGGCATAAGATACTAGGGAGAGTACAAGTCACCAGATTTGCATTACTACAGCACTGAAAACAGTTAGATAACACTTAGAAAGACAGCTTTGGTGAGAAGTTTCTATCATTTGTGACAGAACTAGTTGTAGTATAAAGTGATCATATATTTTACTTATTCACATACAAAATAAAGCAATTGTCTAAGTGTTGGCCTTCTCATTGGAAACTGGGCAGTGAGTGTTCTCCTCCAAGCGTGTTGAGGTGTCCAGTGGTGTTGCGTTATTTCCATTTTGAAATGAAGCAATGCCTTTGAGGAAACATGAGTTTTGTGTCCATAGTTTTAAAGTATGTTTCTAAGTATGAGCTGAAATGTTGGTCTGCAGTAACTGATGACACAGTAGAAAGATAGCAGATTTGCTTGAGAAATGAGAATAGGCCTACTGGCTATAGAAAACATGTTCATAAAGTTCTTTGCACAAAATCACTCTCACATAAAGAGATCTCACCAGCTTTATTTTTACCAGTTTCAGTTCCTTTCAGAATGGCTCTATCAATCTTAGGCAAATTAGCTGTTGCTGGCCACGCCCCACCCACTTGTAAAACCAGCAGACCAAAATGGCGGAACTTCATCTAATCTAGTGGTTGGGGCTCTAGTAGGGATTGGCAGGTGAGGGGTGGTACCAGGGTGGTTCTACACAAATTTCCTTATTGTGACATCACAATAAGGGAGCCATCCAAACAGCTCATAGAAACATATGATTCCTGACACCAAAATCTCACAGAAAACCTTTTTTTTGTTGTGTGTGTTTATAGGAGCAGTAGAGACTCAAGTAGACATTTCAAAGCACACAAAAGTTAAGTTCTGCATAATATGTCCCCTTTAGTGAAGAACAAGGTAGAGATCTGTATGGACTACAGCCGGCACATCTCTGTTTTCAGAGCTGTTCTACAGAACAATGTTAACAACAAGTCTGCCTGGGAGGGCTGTGAGCTATTGCATTATATCCGCTGGAGAGAGTGAGTAATGGACATGATGAATTCACTTCGTGAATAGCGTGGCTGTGTGCCAGAGGCTGAGGAGACTGTGGGAGACATTATCAGTGTGAAGGTGATTGACAGGCTTAGGCTGTGTATGACACTTCATCATCAGGCTCCAGCATATTTCATCATTCACTAGAATGTAATTCATGCAAATGAAAAATGCAATGTAAACGGAGTTATTTTTGTATTTAATGTTTAACGTTTATATTTAATGTTATCTCCTTTTTTCATCGTTACTGACACAACTGCATGTTTGGTAATGCTTATTAAGATTTTTAATATTATTATATGGACAAAGAGAACTCAGGTTCACTGTGTTCACTCAGATTCCAGTGGTGTGGAGGGTTTGTACATCTCCAGTCCACACTTTTGATTAGCACAGTGATATTATCCAGAATTTCCAAACAGTTGAAAGAAATTACAGATGTAGGTGAATGCAGTGAGAAGATTATTGTGCATTGTCTTTTATTGGTATAGTGTGGTGTTCCTGAGCAGGGTACTGAACCCTAATCTGTTACTGACAGTACACCACCCACTATTTCTGGACTCTTATCCTGAAAGGTCATGCCACCGTTTGTCATTACTGTAACATAGAGCTTTTCTCGTCACTGATAAGAATCAACAGCATTGAGAGAATGTCAGTATTCGACAGGGGGCTGTCTGGTGGTCCAGCCCTCAACAGAGGTGACAGCTGTCTTTCGGAGACCCCCATCACCCCGGGGACATTTCAGAATAATGAAACGGCATGCACACATTTGGCCCTCCACACTTGAAGTGAAAGCAATCCACAGCACTCCTCCAAAAAAGAGCCATTAGATTTTATAATTACTATAGAGACCCTGGCCGAGGGTCTATACGCTGCTTTAAGAGCGGAGGTCTGCCTCTTGCCGTTGCAGTCATGCATTAATCATGAAGCTTATATGCTCTGTGCTTCCCGGGAGAGAGTCGTGAAGAGGATGAGGGAATACAGGGAATTCTCTTCATGTGTATGGAAAAACAAGGATGGAAAGCTTCAGTCCAGGATGTATGCACAAGTGGACTGGAGAGGTTGTGTTTTCCAGCTGCTTGTTCACTGTTTTGTGTCTGTCGATTTTTTGGGGACAATGTGCCATCTTGTTCCTCAAACTGTTCTTTGTCAACATTCAACCAGCTCTTTTCTAAAACTGAGGATGCTGTGCCTTTCTTTTGGCCCAAAGCTGATGTTTTATTGTACGATAAACATGTGCTTAATCTTCCCAAAATTAACAAAAATTGATGTAGCCTTTTGTTATTGTGTTTGGAAGAATGAAATGATTGATCAATAGAGACCTTTTTGCCCTTTAATTCTACATGAGGAGGGTACTATGCAAATATTAGACACCTGAAACTGTTGAGCACTGATGAGCTCTGACATCACAACAATGGGATGAAATATGTGGGCTTTAGCTTTGTTCCGAGGATAGGGCTTTTGTCTGTTTTCCTTTGGTTTTGCAGTTTTTGCAAAAGAAAATGACAAGATGTAAGGAGCTTTCTGTTAAATATGTCACAACACATGCACTTTTTTTCTTTTTCTTTTTTAACCATGGGAATAATATTTTGAAAAATAAGGCATACTCAAACATTACAGAGTTAAATCCTTGTTGATGAATAATAGTGTAATTACTTGATGAACCAGGTCTGAAATGTACACATGCCTGGGCTTTTTATAGCAAATAAACAATATAGTGTATAAATTGACTTGCTTCAAAAAAAAATTTTTTTAATTGAATTATTAATCACTACATAAATAAAGCATGTTACATCTACTGAATTACTGCCAAAGGTACATCAATTGAAAGTCAGCATTGCGCGGTTGTAATGCATTTTATCCATGTGGCAATAATGCAAATATTTGAAACTGTATAAGTGTAAATGTATGCTATTTTTCTTCACTTGAAAGGAAGTCTGTCCACTGGGCAACCATATTGGTATTGCCCCAGGCCGTTTTTTCCCCCTTCTACAAAACAAGAGTCCTATTTCTTTGAATGTGGAGAGACCTGTAAAGCAAAAACTAGAAGCCACAATAATGTTTGTAAAGCATATTTGAAATGATTAGTAAAATCAGAAAAAAGTGCTCATAATATAGTGTTTGCTCAACTGATGGTGGAACCCCCTCACCCCCACCACACCATAATATTTTGGCTTGGATTTTACACCGAGGTACATGAACAGTGCAGTGTTGCATTTCCACATTCTGAATAAAGTAGAATGGTGGGGGCTGGGGGAGTATGACTGCAGGTGGCTGACCCAGTGTCACTGTGCTGTTTGGGGGGACTAGTCAGACCTCCCAGAGGATATGACTAGTGTTCAGGCTCACTTCACACAGACCAGGTGGCCAAGGTCAAGGCCTCTTTGCCCACTGGCCCTTGCTCTGCATGTGGACAAGCATACGTGAGACATGAAGAGCACACAGTACAAGATTCAGAACTGGCAGCTGGCCAAGCCTGGGTATTTTGTTTCAGCAGTTCTATTCTTTGACATTCCTATGAAATTATATATAACATGACATAAGAAACATGCCCACAAAGACATATACAGACACATTCTACATTTTTCATTCTCATACACTGCACTGTAAATAAAATAATACACCACATTATATATTTTACCAAATCGCCTGGGCACAAAGATAATTATAATTAAATAAACGGTACAGTGAGTATCACAGTAAACCCTTATCCAGTTCAGAATCACGGTGGGTCCAGATCCTATCTGGAATCATTGGGCGCAAGGCGGGAATACACCCTGGAAGGGGCGCCAGTCCTTCAGAGGGCAATTTTCAACATATTGAAGTTGACAATGTGTTCTCCCCGTGTCCGCGTGGGTTTCCTCCGGGTGCTCCGGTTTCCTCCCACAGCCCAAAAACCAAAAACACACGTTGGTAGGTGGATTGGCGACTCAAAAGTGTCCGTAGGTGTGAGTGTGTGTGTAAGTGTGTGTGTGTGTGTGTGTGTGTGTGTGTGTGTGTCTGTGTTGCCCTGTGAAGAACTGGCGCCCCCTCCAGGGTGTATTCCCGTCTTGCGCCCAATGATTCCAGGTAGGCTCTGGACCCACCGTGACCCTGAACTGGATAAGCGCTTACAGATAATGAATTAATAAATGAATGAATGAATGAATGAAGTTGACAAATCGGTTTTAAGTTTAAGCTTAACCATAGTTGGACAAGACAATAAACTGGGGGGGAGGCAGAGAGGCAAATGATTTAGTGCTGATATATAACTGAATGTATATAGCTTTTATGTAAACAGAACAATTGTGGGATATTTAAAAACAGTGTCCCCTAACTTTTGATGAGCAGCATGTGTGGTGAACAGAAGTGTAATGTCAGAATATGAGATCTGTCCTTATATGATCTCTGCAGGGTTTTTAAGTGCATCAGATACAGACAAGAGAATCACATGCCCAACTTTAATTTGGAAAGTATCATAAGACCCAGCATGGGGTACATCCTGGATATTTCCTGTTATAGCCTGGACTCATTGGACACTCTCCTCATTGATCAGCTAATCTCTCTACTTGAAGCATGTGTCTTTTGGTCAGGTTTATGTTGCCTGGCTAACGAGTACCTGCACAGGCCTGGAGGACGCTATTGCGCTGCCGTGACGACCAGATACTCAGGGAAAAAAACACACACACACACACACGCGCACACACACACACCAACCCCCACACACCATCCCCAGATCTTATGATGTTCATGTGCTTCATTAGATTTCTCTGTCAGCTGTATTCTCAAGAGGAGGAGGGGAAGTGTGTGTGTGTGTGTGTGTGTTTGTGTGTGTGTGTGTGTGTGTGTGTGTGTGTGTGTGTGTGTGTGTGTGTGTGTGTGTGTGTGTGTAAACATGGGTGTATGCCATTTGTATCCCTGGGTAACTAGGTTTACAGCTCAAGAGACCCTCTAGTAGTGTTTGTATGTTTGTGTCCATGTACTTCTGTTCATGAGTGTGATCACACGTTTGTGTATGTGTGTGAGTGTGTGTGGGGAGGGTCTAGGGTGCTAAGTATGTCCATGGCAGAGGTCTTCAAATGTAACCCTAAATCCAGTTTCTAGTCCTGGATTTTGTGATGAGTAGGTTACACAGTGTCCAAACATACTCCTTATACATTGTGCACTCGCTGTGGACACAGATGTTTAGTTGTGCAAACTTCATTTGTAACATTTTCACAATTTTGAAATGCAATTAATGAGCCCATGTTCACAATGTTCTGAGCCAAGCAGAGCTGTAAAGAACTGGTTATCCAACATCAGTACCTGACCTCCCTAATACTCTCTAGGCTAAATGCTATCAAAAGCTCTCAGCAATGTCTCAGCATTTTAGTGTAAAGCCCTTCCCAGAAGACAGCAGCAGTGAAATAACGGTACAGTTAATTTCATACCAAATTTCATCGCAGATTTACACTACATTTTCTATGTTCTCTCCCTGCTCAGTGGTCCTGTGGGGGTCCTGACCTTTGATTTATGTAGTTAATAGTAGCTAACACATTATACAGAAACAGGAGGACTACAATCTGTAGAATGAGGAAGTGCACCTGTTTGCTGAATGTGCTCTAGCATGTGTATATTCAATTATGTTCTGTGTATGGTGTGTGTGTGTGCATGCACATATGCATCATATGTGTTACACATATGCATCTTTATGCACACATTTGTATGTGAGATTAGATATATTATTTACTTAGATATATCACTGACTTATAAAAGACAGCTGAACACTGGGTTTATGTGGGGCTTTCCAGGAAATGATGAAAAGAAATTGTTTTCATTTTTTCAAATTTTAGAAAATCAAGCACAGAAGCTGCTTGTGTTCTCACAAGATCCAGAGCGCAGACTTCACATTTGAATGGGAGCATGTGCAATCACTTTGATCTTGGGGCACAGAAAATGCCATGGAATTTTTCTTTAACTGAACTTTGCAGGTTTAGTTTTCTCTAAAATGCTGAAGTCAAATCTCTTGTGAAAAATGGCAGCTGAATAAAGATAAAATTCATAAATCTTCAAAACACTGCCGTTAAGGTCTGTTAAGATCTTTACTGCAAGTCACTGTAATTAGGTCATTTTGGACCATTTCTTTTTGTCCATTAATCATGTAATTTCAACATAATGTAACAGACAGTTTGTGTGCTGAAATCAGGTCAAAAAATAAACCAAAAAAATAAAGATACATTTTTTTGGTCAGTGGCTGTTTGTTTTTGGCTATTTTCCTGACACTGGAAAATGAATGGCTTGTGTTTAATGGGAGGTTTGATTGGAAATTAAATAAATGGAGGGTGGTCTCTGAGTTTTGTCCAGTACTGTATGTTTATGTGTTTGTGTATGTGTGTGTGTGTGTGTGGCTAGGTTTGCCGTCCCTTCCAGGGAGACCAAAGAGAGCACAAAGCCCCTCTTGTGAGAAGGTGTCATGGAGCAGTGTGTATCAGACACAAGATTGAATGTCCTTTAACCATAGAGGAAGCAGAGAGAGAGAGGGCGCGGCCGTTTGCGCCCCCACCACCAAAAAGGCTTTTGATGGTGGCCAAAACAGATGGCTGGGAATGAAGCAACAAGGTCAGAGGACAGCAAACTCTCTCTCTCCACCGCTTTCTCCTCCGTGCATTTGATACGGCACAGCATCATCTGATGTCTGCCTTCTCTTTTTAATTAAAATGGATGGTATGGAATAAGAGCTTGCTTGTTTTCCCTGGAAGGTGCTTAGGGGAGAGGTAAAGCTTGGCTGCAGGCTTTGTGAGGGCCCGTCACATGAAAGGAGCCACTGTGTTGGTCGTTTGGAGCACAACCGCTCTGAGATAACCTGGGTCTGATTGATAACAGCCACGCCAATGTTTAGACGACATGTATCTACATGTGAAGTTGATAAGTTGTGGTAATGCAACCCTCTGTATTCACTCTGCCACAAAGCAGGCAGGCTTTTTCCCGTGTTCCTGCATTTAATCTGCTGCTATCCGATGCCTTCTTGGCCTGTGTCGGATGTTTTTGCGTGATTTTGTCTCAGTGCTGATCAGCCATGCGAGAAATGGGTCCCCTGGAGTGCTAAATTCACTCAGGCTATTAGAAGAAGTGTCTGGATACTTTTGGAAACATTGAGTACTTAAAGATGCATTCCCTGCTGTCATTACAGTTCTAACACAATGGGTGTTAGCTAATGTGTTCATTTTGCTCACTATGAATAATTCCAAGCATCAGCTAGAGCAGTGTTCTACGGTGCTCTCTGAAATGTTCACCTTTGAAATGAGTTGGTGTGAGGTTTGTGATTCATAACTCATCATCACATATGAGTACCTGACCTCAGAAATGCTCTTGCGGGTGAATGCAGTAAAATCCTCACAGCAGTGTTCTGACATGTAGAGTAAAGCCTTCCCAGAAGTGCCGAGGCTGTTGCTGCAGGCAAGAAGAGACAAACATCCTTGAATACCTTTCATTTCAAAAGAAATCCTGGATAGCACGTGTCTATAAACTTTTGCCCATGTAGTGTATACACCATGGGTCTTTTTTATACACAGCACCTTCATTTCAGATCCAATACACTGTCCTGTCACTTATGGCCTGCACAATAGATTTTATTAGCATTGTTAGACTGTGCTTCAGTCATTCGCATTTGCTCTGCAGCTGGGCTGGGGTCTCGTCCAGCTGAGAGTGGGCAGAGTGGACTATCCAGTGCAGGGGCGGATGTCCAGCTGCAGGGACAATGCTCTGTAAGCAATAGTGGATGAACCATGTGGACAAGAATAGAAAACGCATCAGACAGGATAATAGAAGGTGGGTGTTTATGGGCTTGTAAAGAGGGTTGCACTGTAAGAGGTTAGTGCATTCAATGGGAATTTAAGTGCCAAGTGTATGACTATGTATTTGGAAGGGAATTGTGCCATAAATTTGTCACCGGTTAACAAGATCCTCACTGCAAACTACATTACCACATCCCTCTGGATATGAACCGTATATATCTTCCACATCACATCACATTATAAACAGATTGTTCTATTTTTTATATTTTTTTTATTTTTCAGCATAGTGTTGTTAATATTTCCTGGCAAATGGACCAACAGATTTGACCAAAAATGTATTAGAATATAATCTCCGAACAAAGGACCTGCTTTCTCTTAAAGTCCGATTAAAAACATCGTGTTTTTTAATGTACTAAAAAGAGTCATATTTCTTTTTTGTCAGACTCACTTTGTTATATTCCCACCCCTTATTCATCCCCTATAACACCGTTTATGGGGCAGCCACAGGCAGTTTTGCTGTCACATAACTCCTGGGTCTCTGTGTCCTGGGTTTGATGGCTGTGTTGGCTCACTGTCTCTCCAGGCCTTTGTGGGTTTCCTTTGCATGCTCCATTTTCCTCCCACTGTCAAAAAATGTGTGTCTGTGTGTGTTGGATTGGCTGTGTGCAATGGTCTGTGAGTGTGCGAGTGACTGGGTGAATGTGTGACGCCCTGTGATGGACTTGCAACCTGTCCATGGTGTATTCATACCATACACCCAATAACTCCTTGGAGGCTCAAGACTCACCTTGACCTTGATCAGGATGAATCGGTCACAGAAGATGAATGAACTAATGAATGAAGATCCCTTATAACATCACTGTGAATGCTGTAGGCTAAATAGGCAAATACACGTGTGTTTGTGACATCAAAAAAACTGTTCAAGCTTAGCTTATATGGACTCATTTATATTCAGAAATCAAGAGAAGTGTGATATGGACATTCATTAAACTTTCATTACATTTTGGAGCTGTCCATCTTTAACAATTAAAAATGACAGTTTGAGAGCTATATAGGTTACAGATCTGTAAACAGTACATCTAGAAATGTACTTGTCCTGGTGAAAGTGAGAGAATTCACACCAAAGGGCAAAAGAAATGCCTACTACATTTGAGCCATTGACAGATTTCCATGCAGACTTCACACTCAGCAGGGCATTCGGATGCATGCAGTGATTTTTAACGGCCACATAATGTGAATTTGATGATTCTTTAAATTGCTGTATGGTTTGCCGGGGCACGGAAGGTCAAGAAAGCTAATAGTAATTGACCTCTATTCAAGCTGGGACAAGCCTCTGATAGTGTCCTTCTACCATGCTCTATATGACCAATCAATATGTGATTAATGCCATATGGACATTGTAGAAACCCTAAGCTTTGTGAGGCCAAAATGCCTGAAGGGCAGCACTACAATATATACATTGTATATATCTTAGTGCCCACAGAAGCTGACCATGGCCAGTCAGATTTAGGAGCTTTACACTGTGGTTAAGGAAGTGGTTTGGTCAATGTTTCCTCAAAAATATTTTGACATTATGGAAAAAGTATAATCTTCTAAGTAATATCTCACTATAGCAAGAGTCAACATGTTCATTTGAAGTCAGATCCTATTTTGGATCCTGACAGAGGCTTCCCCAGCACCTCTGCTGATTTTGGGCAGGCCCCTTAAGCCCCCCGGAGCAGAGAGGATTAGAGTAATAAACCTCTGAAACCTCCACACTTCCTTTAGCTGTTACTCTATTAAACTGCAGTGTACCCAGCTGACAGACTTCTGCCTTCCCTCTGGGAGCGTGAGAAAAATATTCACAGATATTTAAAAACGTGCATAATTCAGTTTTTCAAGTTGATTCAGGAGAAATGGTTACTGATTGAGATACAAACTAACTCTGATTTCTACACAATGGTGTTAATAGAAATCAAAGGACACTCTTTTTATGTACTCCACTGTATTTTATTTACTCCACTGTAAATGCAGTTTAAAATATTAGCTCAAAACAGTAGTAAAACAATATCCAAGTCTCAGACATAATATGCAGCTAGAGCAAGCCTAGTGGCAAGGGTCAGCTGGAGGAGTATAAATGTCTTGTGGCTGAATGCGGACAAATCCTCACAGTAATATTAAAACATCTAGTGTAAAGTCTGTTGGATAAGCAGGTGTCTGCACACAAATATGGCCCCGATAAGACGGATTTGTTGGACTCTCCTACACCCCTGCTGGACACTGGGTGTGCTGCGGTCCAGTCAGTCATGAGTATGAAGGAGACAGAGAGATGACTTTGTGTGTGTGTGTGTGTGTGAGAGAGAGAGAGAGAGAGAGAGAGAGAGAGACAGGGTAGGGAGAGTGTGGGTTTGTGGCCATTTAAACACCACTCTCACTGCAGTTATACTCTGCAGGAACCAAGAACAAATAATGTATTGTAAAATATTAAGGTGTCTGTATACTGCATCTGTGACAAAGCAGACTTAACAAACCTATAGCATCTGTTTCAGCAAACATTTTACATCTGATATCAGGAATGGGTTTATCTTTATCTTTAATTAGATACAATCATTCATTACAAAAGTATCCACAAACATTTGAGCACTCTATATGCTTTTAAAAATATATATAAATATGTTCTAAAATAAATAAATGGAGTTTTTGCCCACTTTACAAAATGTGATATTTTGCCATAAATATGTAGGTAATGTTCTTTAAGGCCTTACGTGTTCATTAAAAAATCACGTATTCAACGTTTTTGCATGAGATGAAGACTTATATGTGTCTTGTAGAATAAAGTTATTTAAATGGGACCTGCTCTGCTTTATGTTCAGAAGGCGTCATATATGGGCGGGGATTGGGCGTGGTCGGGGTCTTCATTTTTTCAAACGGGCGTGGTTTTAAAACATGAGTGGGCGTGGCTTCCCTCAGCGCTGCGCTCGTCTGACTCTCGTATCGATCTCTTGAGTCCACAAGAAACACAGGGACTCAGACTCGGACGACGCGGGGTTATTGTCCGTGTGCTGGAGGAGAAATGCGATGGACACACCGGCTTCTGCTGCGTTGTTTATGGACTGACCGCTTTCTCATGGAAGGTGGAACGTAAGGAACGAAAAAGAAAAGGAAAAAAAGGACGAAATAAGTAGATAGAGAAGCCCAGTGGTTCCAGTAGCGTTTCTCCTCACTTTTGTGTTGTTGTTTTTCTTCCCCCTCTACGGCGTGGACGGCTCGGAGCTCCCGGGTGTGTAGTTGCGGTTAAAGTCGCTCGGGGGAGGAAGCTCCAGGCTCGGCTCCTCGGCTGTGGCTCGGCTCGCTCCGTGGCGCTGGATGGCCGGGTATGGGGAGAGCAGACTCCTGCTGCCCCGGGGCTGAGCGCCTCCAGCTCCCGGCCTCACTCCGCCTACTCCTGCTGCTCGGATACCTCTCCGTACTCGGTACAAACTCCGTATTAATTCTTTATTTATCCCCAGCACTTTCTACAAATATTGATAACTGTAGACTGCTTTCAGAAACTGTAATTCGAGCAATAATATCTGAGTATAGTAATTCTGCAAGAAAGTAGAATGTTTTAAAGTGCTGAATAATAGTTCTGTTTTCATATATTTTTTAAAAATCATGTTTTATTGCGCCATTTCTATAGCGCTAGTGGTGTACAATGTTCACTTCAGCTTTTTATCTTTTGTGTTTTTCTTCAGCCAGAAGTCCTCTAGGACTGTAAAGTACTTTTCTAGCTAAGTCACAGTATTTTATTTAAACTTTAGTCATTTTCTACAGTATTTAATAAGACACTGGTATTCAGCCTGTAGAAATACACTTAAGCCAAAAGCCACATTTAAATACAGTACTGTCCTTTAAGTACTAGATAGTGCACTATTTCTGTTTATTTTCTGTGTTGAAAATATTGGAACACAAATCAAGCTTGTGCAAATAATCATTTGTGTGAGGCTCTCACATCTAGTAAATAAACTGTAGTTATTTATAGGAATGTAGTGTTGTCTGAAGAGAAATCTCACTCAAAATCAATCGAATAGGGCCTGAACTTTATAGGTTTTACTCATAAGGAAATGAATAAGGAAAAGAAATAAATGAGTGCCAGGGAAACACCAGTAGGAATTGAACACTGATGCCAATATCTGACTTTTTTCATGCACATCTGCTGATTTATATAATGAATTTATTGATTACAGTGACACAAAAATATCACACTCTTGGATTACAAAAGATTAGTAAGAGATTACAGATATGATTCTGATGTCATTGTGTATCATACTGTATTGTGTTTGATATTTTATGAAGTTTAAGTCAGACATTTGCCATATTGTATATGGACCACAGCACACTCCAGTGTCCCTTAATGACAAAGACTATTTTGCATGATTGGCACATCTCTTAAAATTTCTAATGTGATCGGAAATCTGTCTGAAAGGCAGCTTTTATCTCTGAGAGAATCATCCCTTCTTTGTCTGTTGCATCTACAAAACAAAGCCAAACTAAAGAACTCTCAAGCCTTTGCAGACATTTTTAAAACCGATCATAGAATTTAGAAGTTCTTGTATTTTGCAAAACTAAAGCAACCAGAGAGAGAGTTTGCCTCATGGTTTCTCCATTTTCTTTACTCTGCATTGGTGTTGTATTGATTTGCACAGATCTGTAACTCAGGATTGGGAGATTCTGGCTTTTCCGCTGCTAAATGTCTTACTGCAGGATCACTTTCACTCACTGTACAGTGCAGTTTGTTTTTCACCTATAGTTGCTGACTCTGAGAGAAATGTCCCTTATTATTAAATACTGGGCTTTGGCAAAGCTACAAACTACTCGTTTTTAACCTGGTTTTAACCAGTGCTTTAATGTCCTTAGAGCACAAGGAATGTCATGATCTAATTTTTGATTAATTTAGACTATTTGATGCCAATATAGACTTGTTTATCGGTCAAAAAGTCTGATTTGTTTTTTCTCAAGCAAAGAGTGGTTCTTCTTTCTTAGCAGAGATTATTAAAAAAAAAAAAAAACGCTCCACAACATTGCTTGAGCTACTCTGAATATACCATTGTGTATTTAATTTGGATTTCCATTTTGGACTGGTTAGTGAAAACAGAGTTCCTTTAGAGGGCTTCCTCCAATTTGGAGAGCACTTTATCCCTTTCTGAGAATTTGAATTGTCTTGGGATGAAAAGGAGATGGTGATCGCTACACATTCGGTGCATTCTGCTGGCTTGGCTCTCTGACAGCTGCTCCACTTTGGGTGTCCTGGCTGTAGCCTGTATTCATGCCATTCTGAATTAATGGCAGTGGGAGAATACTGCTGGGTGTCCATTGAGAAGTCACACCTTCGTAATTAATTTAACGTGGACCCTGGGCAGTCAAGCACAACACACTTCAGTGGACCTTAGTGTTGACAGAAAGACAGTTGAACAATTCAGACACGTGCAAAAAGCTGAAATAGAGGTGATTTCAAAGATGCTATCATTTTTATACTGTCTCCCTTTTGTTCCGCATATAGTTTTTTTGAGTTACCCTGCCTGACAGGCTGTCCCAGTGACTTTTAAGGCGTGCACCTGATTTGGTGAGGTTTAAAACAGCTTTAAAGCTGAAACAAACTCAGAATGTTGTGCTATAAAAATACAACACTCGTCAGCATGAAGTGATGTGTCATGGTGTTCACCATTTATTACTAAATGAGATTTATTAATAATCATTCTTTCTTTTGTTTTGGTTGTTGGTGGGGTAGTGCTGCTCAGGGTGCTGAATTTCCAAATGGGAAGATCATCATTATTAAAAGAATAATTCAGTCAAAAATGCCTATTTTTCTAAAAAAAAGCATGAATTCATTAGGAAAAAGACAACGCTGTAAACATGGCATCTTGCTAGTTGGTGTCTATTAAGGAATATTAATTGTTAGAAACATGACTGTGTATGGTTGGGTTTTTTCTTCCTATCTAGAGTGACACAAAGAGCAGAACACCCCCTCCTCCCTTTGTCTTTTGTCATTTCCAGCCGCTTGTGGCTGATGTTCCTCACTGTCATACAAGGAGTTTGAAATGTGATCTTTGTTATCAACCAGGCGCCTTTCACTTAGCCCAGTTTTCAGTGTTCTAGCACATGTTCGGAAGCTATCTGATGAAAGAAACGGTCAGTTAGACAGTGGCTATTTTGCGCGAAATCCAAGAAAATCTCACTAAGGCTTTAGAGCTTGAGATGTCATTCCAACACAGTGGTTTGTAACCCCCCCTGCTGCACGCAGTTGTTAAATTTCACCCCCGGGGTAGGGGGTGTTGGGGGTGGGTAATGGAGGTATTGAAGGGGGGTGCAGTTGACCTCTCTGCCCTGGCCAAATTCCACATCTTGAAATTTCACTCGCTGCTCCAGAGAGGGCCCCACTGCAGCTGAGGAGCCTCACCGAGCAGCCGGCCACCCTGAGAAAATATTTCCAGCAGCTTTAATTGCAACAAGGGTGTACTCTGTGCTCCGAAACGACACACTTCAGTCCTGCAAATTAACTCGGCCTGTGAAACAAACACCTTGTTTTCTCTCTCTCTCTCTCTCTCTCTCTCTCTCTTTTCTTTCTGTGCCTCTCTTTCATTCTCTCTCTCTCTCTCTGCTGTCACTGGTTTGTTACGAGTTTGGTTTTATGATCTTGGCTGAACCAGAAAAGAACACTAAGGACTTTGTTCTTATTACCCTGAAGACTCAGAGTTAAAGACAAGGCCATTGGAGTTTACATGACATTTTTGGATTGCAGACATCCATGAAATGAGTCTTATCTTACAAGCTTCTGCTATCTGTATAAAAGATTTCTTTCAATTATTTCTTTATAAATCTATTTCCGATTGTAGTTCTGTCTTACATGTCCCACATTAAAGGAATTGTTATTGCTGAGCCCACTGAGGCCGAGACCAGCCAGATATGTTGGCACGGAAATGCATGTTGAATCATCTTAGAATATTTATATATAAAAAAAAAACTCTTTAAAAAGGGTTGTAACTCTTGAAATTCAAAAAGAAACAAAGAGGAAGTTATGGCGATTGGGTTTAGAATCACTATTTGGCAGCACACTGAGACATTCTAACACAGACTGTGATAGTTTGATTTGTTCACCCTCTGCTGCTCGTAATAGTTTATGATCTGCTGCCCCCACCTGGGGGACCCCCAAAGACATTCCATTCCTTGCTCTCTCACTCGCTCTGAAATTACAAACAGCCTTCAGCTTGAGGAGACTGGAGGAAGAATGGCCTACTTTCTCCTGCGTTCCTTCGTTGCTCCTCTTATCAAGTGTCTCGGTGTCATTATTGTTATTGGTATGACCGTGGATCCAATTGCTTGGCTCCCTCACAACAGAGATTTTGAAATAGGAGTGTCAGGTGACGGGCTAATTGTGTTTCAGCTACCTAGCCGTGAAAAATAGCTTGTGTCCATGACTGCTGTGAATTGGATTAGGACAGATCTCAGATAAAGGCCTCACAGTTTGCCCTGATCACACACTGGGGCTCAACTGACACCCATCCCACAAGCAACAGCAGGACAGGAAAATAAAAAAAATAAATAAAAAACAACAATAGCAAATTACAGTACTATGTTGTCACTTTTGTGATTCATACAAAAGCTTAATAACTGTTTTGACAAAGTTAATTTACAGAAATGTACAGTTTTACACACACCCCATGAAAAGCATTGAAATATGATGGGATGCTCTAGAGCAACTGCATATGTGCTTAAGGTCACCATGCCGAATACCAAGCATTAGACTAGTTGGGTTAAAGGTCCCCAGAACTAGACGACGGAGCAGAGAAACAGCATTCTTTTAAGTGATGTAGCATCATCCAATTCCTTTGGATTGAGTTAGAGTGGAATGTATGATCCACAGCTAATCATCCATCATCAGTACCTGACCATTCTAAAGTTCTCACAGCTGAATGTAATCATATAGTCAGAGAAGTGTTCCAACATCCAGTCAAATGCTCTCTCACAAGAGTAGAAGCTGTTACTGCAGGAAAGCGGGGGCAGAATCTGTTTCTGGGTGTGTCTATGTATATAGCTAATGTTTACACCGTGTTTGCAAAGTTTGATATTAAACTATGATATTTATTGTACATTGACAACGTGTGTAGTGTTTGGTTTTATATATTTGTCGTTAGTGCTGATGTAAGATCAGAATTGTTGGACGTTTATTCACCAACGCGTACATGCAGCTGATGGCGTGCTGGAGACTTATGAGTTTGGTGGGTGACGAGGTCACGCTGGGCCTCAGTGAAAGGCCTCTCTGTTTGTGGGTGGGGCGTGGGGCATGCCTACCTAATGTGGTTACATCTGCAGCTGGCAATTTTGTCATGTTGGAGCCTTTGCTCAACTATCTTTTTTGAGTCATTCATTAATTAATGTCATATATATCTGATAAAGTTGAGGCGGTTTTACAAGAAAAGCTTCACAATATTTGTGTTTAATGATTATCATGCTACTGGCTTTTGTGAGACAAAGGGCTGCAGTATGCAGAGTTAACCCACTAACCAATCGCAGTGAGTTGGGCTCAGCTGGACAGATCACAGTGCCACATGAGTATGTCTGTAGGTTTTTAAATGACTAATGGTTCATATAATACAACTGCGCATAATTATTTGAATTAATTTAAGCACATACGATTTTAAAATATGTTACATTATTGAATCCAACACTGGGGCAAAACATCTTCTGTCCTCTTATGAATACTCTCATAAACTATTAATGAATATGTGTTGAAAAGTGTTACTTTGTAAATATGTAATTCAATACTTATATATGTGTTATGAAGTCTCTTTGTAGATAGTCTTTAAACAAAGTGTAAGTAGATAGTGTTTCACATTATCATGGATCTGCTTGTGTTTCAAAGTCAGTGAATAATCTATGATTTTATTAAAGTAGATTTACATTTATATGAAAATATATGCTTGCTCCTTTTAAGTAAATATTTAACTCGTTAGGGTTTTTAGAAAATTATATTTTTGTTGTAGTAACAAAAATCTAAATAATTTCTAGAACAATTCTTTGGTCTTTGTCTAAAGAAAAACATGTATCTGCAAAATAGTAACTTAATAGGATAAGGGGAAAAACCCTTAACTTTGGAAGTCAATGTAAATATTTTATTCAGAGTACTTTTGGAACATTTCCATTGGTCCATTTATTATGACATTATCGTACACTATGAAGGATAGCAGCTTTGTTCAAATGATGTAGTAAACTATAAATTGTTTTTGAAAATGAGATTAGATAAGATTCTTTTGATACAAAGAAAACTGCATTGTTTGTTTTGTCTTGGCACTGCCATCTATTTGGAGAGTTATATACTTAGAGCTGAGTTCTTATCCTTCCCCTTTCACCCTCATTCCTCGCTAGCAGCTCAACATAGATTTCACTTTCCAAGAGACAACCGATTTTCTAGTTCATCTGATAATGTAGTTACAATATTTTTATGTTTTGCTTATAATTTTCACTATGGATTTCTATTCTGCTTGTAGAATTATCAGTAGTGGCGCTGTAGAAAGGAGTTCGCCCAGCAAATCCCTGTTTGTAGTGCTCACAATTCAGTTGTGCATTCTAAGATACAGTCTCATCACTAGATATGAAATAACTCCCAGCAGTTGCTGAATAATGTAAAGTGCACTGTAAGAAGCCTTAAGATGAATAACTGAATAATAAGCAATGGATCTTGGCTTGAGATTCTTCTTTTTTTCTTGGAATAAAAACAGTACCTTTGCAGAAATGCTAAAACCCACCATGCTGAAGTGTGTGTGGGGGTTCATTAAGGCCTTTATCTTGGCGTTTTCAAAGCCTTGCTTTTTGTACCACAACACGGCTTCAGCTGGGCTTCCATATTGTTTTACAGCTTGTTAGTGAAACCCAATCTGGCCGTGCTTCGTCATGCCTCCTCCGCTGGCTGCAGTGGGTCGCGGTGGGCTGATCTTCCGCTGCCTGCAGTACGCCATCATCTGATAATCAAATCACATGCATTTGAATGGGCTGTGGTTGGAAGCTCTTGGCAGAGCAGGCTGCAGTGGGAGGCCCTTACTGTGGAAGATTGAGTCATTACAGGCGTGTTAATGGAGAGGCTGCAGCTCATATCAGATTATGAGAGGCCTCCCTTTCTTTCCCCTCTCGCTCTTTTCCTTTCACTCTTTCCCTTTCTCTTATTCTTTGATGCTCACTCTTTTACTCTCTCCATTGCCCACTCACTCTCTGAGGTAATGCAGTTGGACCACACTTGAGCATATCACAGCTAATGGTGTATGAGTGTTTCTCTCTCTCTCTCTCTTGCACTTTCTCACTCTCAGGCGTTTTATTTTGTGCTATGTCATTGCTTGATAATGGAGTGAAGTGCTTTGTGTGTGAAATCAATAATGAAACAGAGCCTCTTACCGTTTTTAAACAAACAAAAAACATTGTGACTTGGTGTGTAGAATGCTTTTTACCAATGCAGCTCACATTCGGACTTCTGAGCGGCCAAAGCTAGAAAAAACAACTGACTGTGGCCTTCAGTCTGGAGAGGAAAGTGGATTAACATGAACATTTATGCTCCATTGAAAAGAACTTAGTTGAATATTAGCTCAGAGTAAGTGGCTAAAGTTGACTCTATGATGAGTGGCTCTTTGTAGTTCCAGGCTAAGGGTGCTAATCCAACCTCTGTATTCCTTACCGTAGAAACGCCTCTGTGTTTTCTTCCTTTGATGTACCAATTTATGTGATCTTATTGGCACAATAAAGGAGTTCCTCCAGTGATAACAGGAGATTTTACACACTCTTTGAGCTTGCTCTTTCTGCCTTTTGTACCATAGTGTAAAACAAGGTGCAGAGTCTGACCTTGAAGAAACGCTTATGCAAGACAAACCCCAGCTTAGGAAATTCCAGTTTGGACCTATTCAGGACATATAGTTAAATACATCTCACGCATAGTTTTTACTTGTATTCTTGTAACTCTGGGTGTCTTATATTGCATGCAAATACGCAAGCCCACAAAAGTTGATGAGACAGTAATGATATAATTCTGGCTTATTAAACCAAGTCAGGTCATTCGATTAACGACACTGTACAAGCTGTGCAAGTTTGTTTTTCTTTTAAATGTGTTGTGTGAATATAAGGCCGTATCTCCACTTCATGCTTGTGGTGTTCGCTACCAGAAATAAATCAGTGAAAATGACTGGGGATTTTTTTTTCACAAAGGAGGGTCATTTGAACTACAAGGTTTTTAATAAAAGGTTTGTATTTGATCAGTCAGAACTATCACTGATAATGCTAGTAGACCTCCAGAAATCTCTTTGGTAGGTTTTACTTTAAGCTTTCGTTTAAAGGAAATCAGACCATCATTTTCCTCATTCAGAATCATGTATCATTCCTCTCTGATATCGTCAGTGGTCTGAACAATACAAAATTTTGTCACATTTTTACCACAGTGAGGATCCACCTCTCCCTTGATGACCATTAATAAGTCCCTCTTTTTTTTTACTCTGACATCTAGGAGAGAGCCAGGTGCAGACCACACAGTGTCGGATCCAGAAGTGCACCACAGACTTTGTCTCGCTGACCTCACACCTGAACCCCTCCCTGGATGGCTTTGACGCCGAGTTCTGCAAAGCTCTGCGGGCTTACTCCGGCTGCACACACCGCACCTCCAAGAGCTGCAGGGGAAACCTGGTCTTCCACTCAGCCCTGCTGGGCATCAGTGACCTCATGAGCCAGAGAAACTGCTCCAAGGATGGCCCTACGTCCTCTACACACCCAGTGGCCCCCATCGAGCCCTGCAACTACCACAGCCGGCACCAGCACCAGATCACCTTGCAAGGGACAGGAGTCGAAAACCCACGCCCCAACTACCTTTTCTGCGGCCTGTTTGGGGACCCGCATCTCAGAACTTTTAAGGACCAGTTTCAGACCTGTAAGGTGGAGGGGGCGTGGCCTCTTATCGATAACAATTACCTGTCAGTGCAGGTGACAAATGTGCCGGTGGTGATGGGATCCAGTGCTACTGCAACTAATAAGGTGAGTTATTACAAAGGGTGTAAATCTAACCTGTTAATTATTTTATTATTTAGGTTTCGTAAGGGAGGAATATCATACATTCTCAAATCTCACCACAGCTCAATTTATTTATTTTCTTATAGTTTATAGATGTATTTAGAAATACACTCAACTATTAACACAGTAATGGAATGCACATTAAAAAAATAACAATAAATATTGGTAAAATTATTATAAATAATGTTTCAGGATTGATTCAGTCAAACTGTCAAATCTTGGTTCACTGATTCATTTGTACTTGCCTAGTTGCTGGTATGTTAACTTTTATTTAACTTCTTCTTTTTGAAGGATTGCTTCAACCAGAATATTTAAACACCGAGAGCTTGAAAGCCTTTGCTGTTATCCTATGTGTAGTGGGAGCGAATTGTTTGTTCTGGCTCTGATACTTTGAAAATAATGAATATTTGGTGGGATATATCATTAGAACTTTGAATATCAACATAGCATCTCTCAGGAAACTTCCCAGTTTTGTACGATGAGCATCTCATTCACAGTATTTGTGTAGATTACATTTTTTATTTGGTTTTGTATCAGAGAGGGTCTGCTCCCTGAAATTTTAAAATATAGCACAGTTATTTTTTAGCCATCAGCAGATTCCCTGTCAAATTCGTATTGAGATTTTGAACTCGGTGGGAAATAGGTCATTTTACTGCAGCACATAAGCAGTTCTTTTAATAACAACACTATGTACGCGTCAGAACAGAAAAATGTATTTAAATTAAGAGTGACAAATAAAGCTTATCAGTCGGACACTCAGATGGGTGAGAAATGTAAAGGCTATTTTAGCTGTGGCCAAGTGTTCACAGGTGTTAGTTGGACAAAGCAGAGCGCTCAGATCTTGTGACTAACACTTGTGACTAACATGTACGTGAGAGTTTAAGGTTGTTAATAACTGGATGTAGCCTGGGCTGTGGTACAGCCCTTAATAAGGTGGCCTTGAAAGAAGGCTCTGTCTCTGTTTTTCCAACTGCATGGCTGTAAGTTCTCTCTCTCGCAGTATGTTGACTTCTACATGCTACATGCCTTTCTTTGTTTAAGGCTCAGTAAATATTTGTTCAAATATAGAAGGGAAATATTTCAGATATCTAACAGACAGATTTCTTTTTTCTTTCATATAACACAAATAAAATTGAAGGCTGGACTGAGCTAATGCTAACTACCTCTCATTTGTGACCTTGTGACTTTGGAGGTGGGGGTGCATTATTAACTGTTTGCCCGTAATTATTAGCACACACTGCTCCACTGAGGCCCTTTCAGCTGCCTCACCTAATGGCCAGCTAGTGGTCATTTTTCATCCATGTCATGCGAACAAAGCTTGCATTCATCCTTCACTAATGTAACGCCACACATCTTGTTAGTCAGCAGGCCTTTGCCTCCGTTTCAGCGTTGTGGAACACCACCATTTTAAACCTGTACGGTATGTTCATGTGTACAGGAGACCACACATAAGTGTGCTACTCTGCAGCTTGAATGTGGATTAGAGCTCAAATAGCATTTTGATTTGACCTAATGTAGTCAGTCAGTTAGCACTTGTTTGGTGTCCCAATAGTTGTCTTTAGATTAGAGTTGGAATACAGTGAGATTTAGTCTTTTTTTAGCACATAGTTGGAATTCTATGCAAAACATGATGATAAATCTGTTTTCTTTCATGGATGAAGTGTTTCTGAAATGATTCAGTGTTTATCAAATAGCTCTAAAGCTAAAGTAAAAATGTAAAAATTTAGACACAATGAGATCTTGGCTTATTATTTATATTTGGGTGAGAAAAAAACACCAGTCCTGATTTTAAGGAGCTAAAGATTCAGTAAACCAACAAAAGCAGTGATAAAAATTTTAGTTCAACAGTGCTTTACTCAATTTTGTTGAAATGTATGGCAGAAATAACATCAAAAGAAAGAATGAAAGAATATAATCTCAGTTATAGCTAAACTGTATAAAGTTAACTCACAAAAAATATAAATATTTTATTTGTGTCTAAGAATATAAATATTGTATTTGGGATGCTGTATTCACATTGTCTGTAAAACAGTAAACTGATGTGAATCCCTTACATTCTGTGTTTTCAGATCACAATAATATTTAAACCATACCAGGAGTGTACAGATCAGAAGGTGTACCAGGCGGTGACTGATGACCTGCCGGCTGCGTTTGTGGATGGGACCGTGATGGGGGGCTCCAGTGAGATGCGCAGTTTGCTAGTGATTGAGAAGTCTCCAGGTCGTCACGTCGAGCTGCATGCTGCCTACATCGGTGTGACGGTGGTGGTACGGCAACTGGGCCGCTACCTGACTTTGGCCGTGCGCATGCCTGAGGAACTGGCCATGGCCTTTGATGAAACGCAGGACCTGCAGCTGTGCATGAACGGCTGCCCCAGCTCAGAGCGCATCGACCAAGAGGGCCATCTACAACTACCAGTGCTTGGTCTTCAGCAGCAGCAACAGCAGCAGGCCAGGCCTGGGACTGCCACCCCGCAGCAGGGGTCCACCTTCAGCTTGGAGTCTGCCTCCAGCAAGTGCAGTGAGCAGCTGGGAATCAAGGACATTTACTTCCACTCTTGTGTTTTTGACCTCCTGACCACCGGAGATGCTAACTTCACCTCGGCTGCCTACAACGCGCTGAAGGATGTGGAAATGCTCCACCCCAAAAGGGAGCACTGGCACATTTTTTCACGCTCTGGAGCCCAACAAAGCTCCTCAGCGGCAATAAACGCACTTCTGTTGTGCTTACTCCTAATCTTGCTAGGGCCATGACCATTTCCATTTTAAAAAATTGCAAAAAATTAGACTGTTTGAGAACAATCAAAAAGTTACTTGTATATACTGTGTATACATCTACGGAGGAGACGGGAAATGTACCTTTCTATGACTGTAAATTTTGTGTACATGCCATTTTCAAAAGTGGGGTGGGGTGGCTGGGGCTTAGAGATTTTATTTTATTTTAAAGTTTTTTAATACGTTTTTTTTTCTAGGTTTTTTTGTTTTTATTTTTACTTTATTTTTTGGTAATATTGTTTTGTCGTCGTCCTCATGAGAGGATGTCTTAAAAGCACTTTATTTTTTTATGTTGCAACTACAGAACAGTGTTCCCACAAGCGCTTTTATTGTTTGGATTTTCAGTGAAATTCTTTACGTGTGTCTGTACATAGATAGAACATACCTCACCATTTTATTCCACAGAACCCTGTGGCAGTAGGTTTTTCAGTAATGTGGTTTGAAGTCCGAAGGATCAGAAGGAGTTGTGACAGTCACAGTATCTGTCTGTACATCGTTCCTTGTTTTGTAGTCTATAACTCAGTATCGTAGTAACATTTGTCTGAGCATAGATTTAAAACTAAAGAAATATGAAGAATCCAAGCAAACACAAAGACATAGGCTGAAGTAAAGCTAATCCTCAATGGCTTAAAACAGGGGAGTTGACTATTGTTCAGTGACTTGTTGCATATCCTGCCGCTCAAATTTAATTTGCATTCAGTTACGGTCCTGCGTTTCATCAGTGACAATCAGAAACTTTTATACACAGTAAAGATGTGCATGTAACAGTCATGGATAGCACTGTGATGGCAAAACAATCTGATTCGATCGAGGTATTCCTGTCCAGAGTGAAGTTCAACACTATATTAACTGAGGGAACTGGAAGGTGGTGATTTATCCTGTGCTGGCGAGCCATGCCTTGCATTCTGTGGGATCAGATGGAGCTGCAGATTTTTCTTTGTCTTTCAGCTCTAAACTCTTCTATAGTTTCTCTCTGTTGCCAAACAAGGCTGGCCATCAGTTCTTTGTTGTCCAGTATGATATCTTATTGTCCTCCAACCAAAGATCTTGTGCATCCTTTAGCTATTACAGCATGTGGCTGGTGCAAGCATTACACTGTTATACCAGAGATAGCATTATCTTTCCTTGAAAAAGATATTTCATATGACTTAATTTTGCCAAAAATTGGTGTGAGTCACTGTTTTGATGGGGACACTCCTGGCATTTCCTAATTAGCACATGAAGCCCATGGCACTATTTTATGTTTGGCGCAAACAACTGTTATTTTATACTCCTTTGTAGACCTGTACATCCAAGAAATGCAAAATGTGTTTGACAATTTTCTTTTGCTCCTCAGAGAAAGTTTATAAAGTCTTTAAGGAGCTTCCTCATCCACAGACAAATTGAAGTACACTATAATTGGAGAACTTCCAAATATCTAATTGGTTTTGATGAAATATTCACAACACATGCTCTTTTACTGAAAAACCTCACTGTGCTTTGAGTTTGCAATGAACTGATTATGCCAGCAATGTTAAATCTCGTACATTATGGTAATTGCCTTACGGTGCATCCAGAGTGGAAGCCCAACAAAACGCTCCCCAACCTAAAATCTTCCTATGTACCATATTACTTTTTTAAGACTTGCTACTGTAGACTCATGTTTGTACGTTTTATTTGCAACTACTGCCAGTGCCGAAGAGCTGCTACCATACTGTGACAAGTGTAATAGATTGTATTTGGAACACTGAGAGCGGTGATTGGCCAAATCCTAGATAGTCTGTATTGATTGGCCAAATTTTAAATGGTCTGTATTGATTGGCCGAATATTAGATAGGCTTTATTTCATTGTGTAATGGAATATTTAAAGACCAGAGCAAGGCATCTGAGTGCAATTAACTGCAAAGATAAGCCTTCATCCTGTGTTTTTGCTTTGTTGCATTTGATTTTGTGACATTTTTTTCTTGAGTGAATTCTGTTTTTGTGAAGAGTGACTGCTCAATGTTTATACTTAAATTATTTATGAAATATAGTGTCTTGTTAGAAAAGCTAAGCTCCATATTCTTGCTGTTTGGAAAAAAAATTGAGATGTGATTGTATCGCCACCTAGTGGACCACCATTGTTACTTCAGTGTTTTAGTATTGTACTGGATGCGGTGACATAAAAACAAGGAAAAAAGAAAAAAAAATGTGTTTTATTTAAGACATTAAATGAAAATACATAAACGCTGTCGACCTTTGTTTATTATTGTACTGTTGGCTCATCAGTTGTCCCTCTTGAATTGTTCTGATATTGCCAATGGAAAATTTAAAACATGCTGCATTGGTGTTATGGTCTGTGTAGTTCAGATACAAATCATACACGTTCATATCCAGCCACTCAGTTATTCTGTGAGTGGCGTATTGACATTAACATATTACATGGAAAACCTAATTAAGTGGAACATGCTTTTACCTCTACGAAGTTACATTGTTAGGATGTAAACAGTGTTATTCAATGTCAAAAGAGATTGTGGTAATAGGAACCAGACTTCGAAAGAGTTTAATGTCTCTAAAACCTCCCTCTCAAAAACTACAGGAAACTGTGATAAATATGTTGTAGAACATTGTTTTATGAAAACTTGGCAATTGTATTTTGGCCTGAAAGTTGCAGTGTATATTAAAATGCAAGGTACTTTTTGGGAAAACTTTTACCAGGAGGCCAATGTGGATTTACCGTTAAGAGAATGGTAAATGACTGTAAAGCTAGATGGGGGGTGAGGGGGTGTTGCAGGTTGCTGATCAGTTCATAAACAGCCACAGCAACCCTAGTGTTTAGGTGTAGGATTTAAATGTAAAGCGAATGATGACAACAGGACTTTAGTGGTTGCAGGTAGGAGGAGCATGGGCTGGGCCCTATGTGAAGTTCTAACGGATTGGCATTGGATATTTTCTCATCCTGTGTATAATTACAATTACATATTTTTATAATTATAACAAAACAATTTCAGATGTCTGAAATGTCAACATCTGGTTCCTTTCACAACCACCTAAATGAGTCAGTGGCTTTCACATAAACAAAGCCTTTCAATATTTTTTTATATCTCACACATCAACAATCACCTAGGAGTAATGCGAAAATATCAGCATTCCCCTGAGGGAGATGTGACTAAGCAGAGTGATGACAAAAGAAAGTGAGCACCCATTAATGAAGAACCTAGAAAGAAAGAATGGTGCAGAGCTGTGTGTAGTGCACTTCACCTGTTGCGTTCTTCAGAGTATGTGGTTAGCTTGTGATCAGATATCTCCCTGTACCTGCACCTGTACCATTATCTGATCATGAAGTGTGCAGAAAAAACCCAACATACAAAACACTCAGCTGCATTTTTTCACTCCTTCAGATATGAGGGTGTACATCCCAGTGAGCTGGTCGTCTACCGTCCATCACTGGGTCATTGTTTCTTCTAAATTCTAAGAACTGCATCACATTCTGACAGAAAGATACAAAAAAGTTCAAACTGATGACATAAGAGATACTAGGCCTATCACAAAGAATCAAAAGTTAACTACCATTAGTTTCCAGTTTCTACCTTTCATCATCATATCTTTATCTCACCACAAATAAAATGTTAAGTATACTGTTAAGTAACCAATCAGGGAGGGTTTCTTTTGTTTTATTGTACAGTACAGTACCAGTCAAAAGTTTAGACATCTTTTCATTCAATGTTTTTCTTTTGTTTTTAATTGTTGTTTACATTGTAAATTAATATAAAATTATGTCGTAACCAAAAAAGTGTTAAACAAACCACAGTATGTTTTATACTTTAGATTCTTCAAAGTAGCCACCTTTTGCTTTGATGACAGCTTTGCACACACTCTGCGTTCTCTCAGTCGGCTTAATGAGGTCATCACCTGGAATGGTTTACAGTAGTGGCCTCATCAAGAGTTAATTTGTAGAACTTCTCGCCTTCTTAATGTGTTTTAGCCCATAACTTGAATTCTGCGAAGGTAGGGTGGATACACAGTTCTATACAGTGAACAGCCCTATTCTACCAATGACTAATGAGGAGATGTGTCCAAACTTTGACTGGTATTGTATGTGTTTATATCTGTTATGCCACGGTAGATAAATATAAATAAATATGATCAATATTTACCTATAGAGGGCATCACTGAGTAATGTTTGTTTGCTTAAGCTCAGGCTGTGTCTACTTCAACCTATTAGGTATTACCTCTATGGAAGAAGTTCATAAAACTGATTTATTTAGGCTTGTACTTTTGTAGCTGTTTGCAATAAATAAAGAAATATGAATAAATTGTCAATCATTATAATTAAATATCAATTAATACTCAACTAAAATTGTATGATTGTGACAGATAACTACTGGAATAGGACAAAATTACACTGTACAATTACAAAATATACAACATAAACAATATACTACAGAACGTACCATTTTATGACGGCTTGTGTTGTCACCAATATGTTGAAAACAGTGACCTTCAGAAGGAGAATTCTCAGAGTCTGAATGATTAGCAGATTAGTTTGCAGTTGGATGTCTGGAGGATGAAACACAGAAACAAACAAACAAAACTTGTAAACACTGTGTACTGGAAAATAATTTGTGATGCCGACAAACAAACACCTACCCCCTCAATAAGTGTTTGTTGTCCTTCCATATTATCACTTTAAAACCCTGGACCGAAATGTGTTTTTAGGCCCATTTAATATTATCAGCATTACTGTTGTGGATATGTGAAGTAGATAAAATGGCATTAAGATTTAAAGAAGTCATTAATTAATTAATTAATTCATTCATTATCTGTAACCGCTTATTCAGTTCAGGGTTGCGGTGGGTCCAGAGCCTACTTGGAGTCATTGGGCGCAAGGCAGGAATACACCCTGGAGGGGACGCCAGTCCTTCACAGGGCAACACAGACACACACACACATTCACTCACACACTCACACCTACAGACACTTTTGAGTCGCCAATCCACCTACCAACGTGTGTTTTTGGACCATGGGAGGAAACCGGAGCACCCGGAGGAAACCCACGCGGACACAGGGAAAACACACCAAACTCCTCACAGACAGTCACCCGGAGCGGGAATCAAATCCACAACCTCCAGGTCCCTGGAGCTGTGTGACTGCGACACCACCTGCTGCGCCACCGTGCCGCCCAGAAGTCATTCAGAATGGTTTAAAGTAAAACGCTTCATTCTTGATAAACTTACTGAGCCAGAGTTTTCACAGTTGTGGTGATAGGAGCCAGGTGTCTGAAGAAATTAATGCTTCCATAAAAGACTGGTGAGGTTTTCATTCCAAGCCAGCGAGATATCCCTGATTCTACTAGTTTTATCCATAATTTTCATTCTTTAAACAGTGGATTATGTGTGCTCCTGCATGGTTGGAATGACATACTGCATATATGAAGACACCCTGTAAGACTGACCTTTAGTGAAATCATGTTGATCCTCTAAACATGCATCATCCATGTCCTCATCATGTAAATCTAAAAAAGCACAAAGACAGATGCATTAAAATAAAAAATGAATTTTTACTTACACAGACGGTCACCTGAAGTTGTACTGGGTGCATTTTAACTTTGTATAATATAATCACTGAACAGTTATTTGGGGCAAATAACAGACTCTCAGAAAGTAACTTATAGTACTGTAGTGGAATACAGTAGAACTATATACGTCTTTTTGGATGTTTTTTCTAAATTAAAACACTGGCATTCCAAACTAAGAAATATACTAAATACTGAAAATACTCAAATTGGTACAAATCCATCTGCATTTTACTTAAGTACATGTGAGTAAATGTAACTGATATCTCAAGTCATAATTACTCACTCATTGAACAGCACAGAAAAAATGAAGTGGTGCTGTGGCACGGTCAGAATGGTTTAGCTGATGATTCACCTGTTCTCTCCTGTTGAAATCCATGGTACCTTCTATTAATGAAACGAATGGTGCTTCTGTGACTCACAAAGCAGGTGTAAGTCTTCCATTCAGTGGAAATTGAGGAGTGGACAGACACTGCATTCTCAGAGTTGTTCTCTTCTCCCAGGATGTTATAGACCACAGGCTTGAATCTGCTCGTGCCACCAGAAAGCCAATATAGTCCTCCATCTCCGTTAAGGACATCATTAACTACACACACCAGAATAGTCAAGCCTCCAGGGTCCAATGGGATGTGAAAAAATGGGGAACCTATAGCAAAAGGGGCAGCTTCTATGCTGTGCACTGACAGATGGACATAAAAAAGGAAATTTTAGAAATATGTTAATATAAAAACAATATAAAATTTGTTAAATATAAAATTAGACAAACTATAAATGTAAATATTCCAAATACACCGGATTAATTTACAGTATTATGTATATTTGTAATGATATTATATTGGATTTATGACAACCATCCACACAGGTGGGAGGCACATAAAACATTAAAAATAAATGTAAAAAACAATCAAGTAGTTATAAATAATTTTAAACAAATAAAATACTTTCTAAACTTTTGGTAACTGAATATATATATTACAGTATTTATACTTTGGATATTGGCATTGTACAATTAAAAACATGTATTAAAAACAGGAGAAGGAATAAACCTTCTTAACTTTCTATGGACATCAATGTAAAAAAATTATTCCAATTATTTCTGAAGTATTTCTATTGGTCCATTCATTACGAAATTCTCACATGATATTAGGACAGCTGCAGTTCAAATGATGTAGTCGTTTACCAGTAGTTTATACTAAATTACTGCAGATTAATTATACTTTTTTTCTCTGCACTGTTGTTACTTACTAGTGATGGTGAGGATGAGGATGATGAAGCTGAAGAGCATGATGCTGACCGTGCTGTTCACTGCTCTGCCATCAGCTCAGTGCCGGAGATTATCACTTTACACTCACGTGACTTCACACCCGCCAGGAATCTTTCCACTGGACTGTTGTTCTTTCCTCTTAGGCCTCTCACTAGACACACGCACGATCTCAGTCCATTCCACAACTCCACAACCCAAATACCAACCTCAGCTTGGCACTGGGTCCTGAGGGGAGTTAAGGCTCTCCCATACTCATATTCATGTCCTGATGCATTGTTTGTAATTTGAACAAATGTAAGAAAAAAACAGGAATAGTTTCATATCACAGTATCCCTGCAATGAGCAATATGTATATAAGCTATAAAAACTGCACACTCAAATGACAGAGCAGTGAATAACTGCCTTCCTATTTGATGCTAGGTCTGGGTTTTCTAGGATCACACCTGCTTTGTGATGGTTTGTGGTCAGAGAATGATACAAACCCTAACGGCTTTTGTACATCTGGGTATTTGTGTGTGTACATTTCACATGTAGCCTAATTTTGTGTTTGGAAAGGACTGTATTGTTGAAATAATCACAATATATAATATTAATAGAAGGCTAATCTTGTGAAGCTTTAAGGAGAATACAATCTGGATACATAACATAAATACAGTATTGTAGCGAAGGCACTGAAGAAGATGAGGAACATAACAGCTCTCCTAAGCTAAATGCTTTTCACTGAACTGCCAATACACAACAACTTTGACAAAAGCCCATAAAAAACTCCTAGGCCAGCACTTTACAATGCACCACAACATAGCAGCAGTAAAACACAGTAACATTTGAGGTCACTGGATCGCCACAAAACACAAAAAACAATGTCTGCAATGTCAAAGGCCACTTTTCCTCCCTTAATGCATAAACTTTAAAAAGGCAAATTTTTGGTAAAAGTGAAATAACCTTTGATATATCATTCTGTAAAATTTCTAAGTTGATGGATATGATGAAATATTTTCAATAATGACCCTTAAAAACTTAGAAAACAAATACTTTTGTTTAATATCAAGTTGTGAAATATTTAGCCTAAATGTGAGCATTTCACGTTTGAAGATTTAAGAGTAAATTTACACATTTTAACCGTTTAACTATTTACCTATTGTCCTCTGCTTGTAGGAAGATATGTCTTCCTCAGTCACAATTCTCTCGGTTCAGCAACATGTGACTGGTGAAATGACAAGCAGAGCAACAGGTAGCCTGTATGTAAAAGCTAAACATGACTCGGCCCTGCTGATTCTCTAAAGGCATCAAACGGCTAAACTCGTGGACCGTTTTCCAAACTGTATCTGCGAGTCAAATCAGAAAAGAACCAAATCTTTCCCGCCTTCCGCACAGTGATTCCGGGTAGGTTCCGGACTCAGTGGACCGATATATTCTCGCTGTCTGAGTTTTGAATAATTTAGAAGAGGTTACAATTTTGTAAATTAATTATAGGGCATTTAAAAGGTCATAAAAGATCAGGTAAAGTACAAAGGCAAACTCTTATCTGATGAAGCTGGTCAATTAAATTTTTACTGATGGAGAACGTCAACATCTGTGTCTTAACATGAGGTAAATATGGTTTTTGAGTAAAGAAAGTCAATATTTGTGAAGAAATATGACTTTTATAACGTGTGGTTTATAATGCAGTATTGGTGTGATGTATGTGATTCAGTGTTGTATTGACTAGATTCTTAGAATCGACACATTCCGTTTGAGTCAGAATCAGAGTCGACACCAAAAGGTCCGGATTCGAGCAGCACAAACGGTTGAAGGCGGCGCGCGAGGGAGTCGCGGGACCAGTGTGTGAAAGAGAAAATGAAAGCCAGAGTGCTCGCACCTCGGTGATGAAGCTCAGACTCAGGTAAAATAAACTCTCGCTTTCTCTCCGGAGCAGAGCTTAACTGCCTGCTTTCGCCATTTACAGTCGTTTCTCTGTGCGTGCAGCTTTGCGTGGTCTTATATACTGCTCCTACGTTAGCTACAGATATGAAGCTGTCGCGTAGGGGACACTGTCCTCACTTTATCTACGACTCTGTCACTGTCTGAACGTGGCTCATATTACACAGTCATGGCGGTGGTTCCTCTGTGGCCTGCTGCCGGGGGTGACTTGCCTCTTTGTTTGTTGTACAGTTATCTTGACAATTTTGTCACATTACTGTAACTGCATTGCTCTTCTCTGCAGGGACAGGGATCAAACGAGGAAAGAGGAGGACCTAAATGTATTCTGATTGTTGGGCAAGAGAAAGACTCCTAACAATTAGGTTACACTTCAAGGGCTAAGCACCAGCTCTATGAAAGTGTCAAACAAATAAATACAGTGGAATTTGAGTTCCTAACTTGTGTTTATTGATAGTCAGAAAACATGTTATTTCTGACTAATTCAAGGAATAATGTTTAAAAGACCCCCCCCCCCCCAACGGTGTTCGGAAACTCTAATAGGCGTCTCGCCTGTGACGTAGATGGTGGACAACAACTCTAGAAGTCGCTTTTAATTTAATACAAAATGACGAAAAGGTTTGTTGTTTTCGGCTGCAATCATTCAATGTACAGTGGGACATCTGTGCACAAATGGCCCAAAGATCCCAAAATATCCAGAAAATGGACTAAATTTGTCAACTTTAAACGGGCACTTTGGAAAGGACCATCCGCTCACTCTGTTATCTGTAGCTCATTTCACTGGCGCTTTTCCAACAATATGGGCATGTAAGGAACCAACGAAAGGTGTTCAAGAGCCTCTGTAACATGGAGGTAAACAGGGTAAGGACACACACTTCGCCTGATTTAGCTGGTGTTAGTTAACGTTAGCTTGACTCGCTAAACTCGGTGGCTCAGATTATACTCGGCTACGTAGCTGCATTACGGAGGTTTATAGTGTCGGATGAATTCGAGTTCGACTTCGATCACATTTACAAGAATAGCGGTACCTCTAAATTTGAGTTTAGCTTATTGCTAGGCTATTGTCATGAATAATGTTGGTTATTTAGCTAGCTAGATACTGTCATAACAGTGTTTTACCGCGGCGTTGTTCAGCTGTTGTCCACCAGTGACGTCACGGTTGCGTTCAAGAATTTCCGTGGCGAGCTCGGGTTTTTCCGTCAGTTTAATAAAATTGTCAGTTTTAAAGCAAATTAAGTATCCTATTTTCATTTTAATTCATACTTATATATGTCCGTAACCAAAATAATGTGAAATATTCATGGAGGTTCATTAAGTGGTGCTTAGCCTCCAAGTAGTATTTAAAGAACTGTTTTTTTTATGTTTATTTGTGAATTAATATAATGTAAACATTGTTGAATTTCAATATGCAAATGTACACAGTCCATAAAGGGATGTGGCTTCAATTAAATTCTTCTTTTCTAGTAGGCTTCATGGAAGCATTAGCGAGCTGCAGTGATCTTTCAGTTTTTGAAACTCTAGGCCATATGTAAGTCTTTAAACTGCTGTCTTTTGAAAAACAGACTCTTATCTTATAAGTTCAGTTATACACGAGCTCACTGTCTCAGTCCCTGCCTCCAGTCAATGTCTGTGTGGGTTTCCTCCCGGTGCTCCTCTGGTTTCTTCCAACAGTCCAAAATCAAACATTGGTAGATGGTCAAGCTGTGCAAAGTATCCTTAGGTGTGAATGTGTGAGTGACTGGCAGTGTGTGTTGTGTCTTGTGACGAACTGGTACCCCGTCCAGGACTGGTTCCTGCTTTGTGTCTCGTTTCATGGCTCCATTCCCACCAGACCCCGAGATCAAGCAGATCTCTGGCTTAAGATGAATGAATGAACAATTTAGTTTTCATATACAAATCATAATGTCCTATTTGAAACCTTAATAAAGATTCATGCAATCTTTTTTGCCTCTTTCTTCAGGCTGGACTGACTGCCAAGACATCAAGCAAAGAATGTGAAAGGAGCAGTTAAGTGCAAATTCCACAGTCATTCACCAAACAAATCTGTCATATTCAAAATCATGTCATCCTCCAGTGTTCTCTTATTGGTTTTGACCTTAATCTCACTCACCTTGCCCTGTTTATGTGCACCTCCGGAAAGTGACAACAGTTCAGAAACAGTTCATGTGGCAACCAATGGCCTTCCTTTTCCTTGGAGCAAGCTGCGTCTTCCAAATTACATTATTCCCATTCATTATCATCTGTTAATCCATCCCAATCTCACCACCCTGAGGTTCACCGGCTCCGTCAAGATTGAGATAGATGTGGTAAACAACACCAACTGGGTGGTTCTGCACAGCAAAAACCTTGAGATCACTTCAGCGAATGTTCTGGACGAGAGTGAGGCACACCTGTTTGAAAAAGCACTCCCTGTTCTGGAGTATCCTCCTCATGAGCAGATAGCCATCTTCTCGCCTAAGATTCTGACCTCTGGAGAAAAGTACTTTCTGTACTTGGAATTTAATGCAGCACTTAGTGATGGATTCTTTGGTTTTTATAAAAGTTCATATCAAACAAAAGAAGGAGAAACAAGGTTTGTATAAGTTCTTATGGAAAATGGTATTTTTGGCCATGTTTAAAAGTTTATAATAATATGCACATTTTTTATGTTTTCTCAATTAACCCCAGACTCTTGGCATCAACACACTTTGAACCTACCTCTGCACGAATGGCCTTTCCATGTTTTGATGAGCCCATCTTTAAAGCCAACTTCTCTATCCGCATCAGAAGGGGACCATCACACATCGCTTTGTCCAATATGCCAAAAGTAAGTTTTTAGTTGTTCACTTATCATCACTTTCCCAACAAAAGCTGCTATCTCATTACTGGCCTTAATTCAAATGATGAATAACATATATAATTTCTGTCTTATCAAAACTTTCTAATGTTTTTATGAGATTTAATCAACATTTCTAACTTAGTGTAACTTGTTCTGTTGGTCAGTTTGCCTCGAAATTATAACACAGAAAAGGGCAGCTGCTTAAATATAACATTAAAAAAGGTATTATACGCACTTAATTGGAGGTTTTAGCCAAACTGAAAAATGTAATGTTACCTCTAAATACTCGACACTTGCTTCTGTAGCAGATATTTCTTGTTAAAAACTAGGAAAAAACACTTTTGGTGATGTCACTTGAAAGTGGACTTAAATATTAAAATAGAAACACATTTTGCCAACTAACAGAATAATACTGGCTTGTACCACAAAGGTATTCAATTTCAGAGTGGTACAATACAGCTAATTGCATTATCCAAGTTTGCCACTTTAGTGCACTTTTATTAGATACACTGGAGCAGTTCATTCGTCCTATGGCTGGAGATTGTAATACCTTGCCATTAAAGGTTGTTAATTAAAAACACTTTCTCACATTTAGGAGCACACTGTGGAATTAGGCAACAGCCTTTTTGAGGATCGGTTTGAGGCAAGTGTGCAGATGAGCACATATCTTGTGGTATTTATCATCTGTGATTTCAAGTCTGTCAGCAGGAGAACGGTGACAGGAATTGATGTAAGTTGGTCTGTAGTTGGATGAACACTTATTTTATTTGAAATATTGATTTTGTTTTGTATTTTATGTGTATACTCAAATTATAGTGTCTGTAGTTCATGTTTATTATTAAATCTGTTTCCTTGATTGTCCCTTATCTCTGTGACGCTCTAATAGTGAAGAATTGTTCTTTGTCAGGTTTCAATATATGCTGTTCCACACAAGTGGCACCAAACCCACTATGCTCTTGAAGCTGCTGTAAAACATTTGGAATTTTATGAGACATACTTCAATATCTATTATCCTTTGCCAAAATTAGGTAAATGTTTACAGGTTATCTGTTCATTTTTCAAAATATTCTTATAATTATACTCTTTTAATTATTGTCACTGATTGCATATTTCTTTTATATTTTTTTGTTTAGATTTGATTGCCATTCCAGATTTCCAGTCTGGAGCTATGGAGAACTGGGGTCTGAACACCTACAGAGAGACGTCACTGCTCTATGACCCTGATGTCTCATCCACTTTAGACAAACTATGGGTTACCATGGTGATTGGACATGAGCTGGCTCATCAAGTTAGTATAGCACATGGTCTGATGGGCCAAACTCCTTATTAGACCACCTAGTGTATCCCATCCCATGTATTTTGTTTATCTTCTCATATTCTGCGTCTTATAGCCTTTAATTTTCTTAAGTACTTTGGTTTCCCTGATTGTTTTATATTTATGTAAAATGATTTTGAGTATCTTGAAAAGCACTATATAAATAAAACTTCTTCTTCTTCTTTTTATTATTATTATTATTAATTTTATTAATGTTCTTATTAACAGTTTTTCTGGAAATGCTGTGAATCTATACATGAAAATGTAGGATGATTGTCAGGTGTTTGGGGATGTCTAGCTTTTTCAGTGTTTTAATAAATTGGCAGGCATTCTTTCAACAATAGTTTGGCATAAAGCAAAATCTACTCACAAATAGTAAATACTCAGATGTTTGTGGACAGTGTAGATGGCGTCAGGGAGCAGATTTGTGACCAGAGACTAAAGTGGGCCGTGACACTGAATGTACATGTTAACACTGGTGATGACAATTTAAGCATTGGTTCACAAGTGCATGTGATTTATTTGTGTTTATTAGCGCTTCTTTTCCCCTGGCAGATAAAAGCACTATTTGAATACTTGACTCAAAGCCAGGATGAAATAAAAGTCACGTAGCCAAAATTAGATCACAACTGCAGTGCTCTTTATTCTATATTTGTTGTACAGGTCTGCTAATGTAAATTGATTTAGCATGCTCCTGAGTCCTTCATAAAATGAATGTAGTATCTGTTTCTTTTTACAGTGGTTTGGAAACCTAGTAACTATGGAGTGGTGGAGTGATATTTGGCTTAATGAAGGCTTTGCACGATATATGGAATTTGTGTCTGTTGAAGCTACTTACCCAGAGTTAAAAGTGGTAACTTTTTTATACGTTGTCATTCCAAATCTTTTTTAACCTGTTTGAAATTTGAATGTCTTGTAAGATAATTATAAACATCTATCTTTGCTTCCTGAATTTCAGGAGGATTACTTGTTGGACACCTGCTTTGCAGCTATAGGAAGGGACTCGCTCAACTCCTCCAGGGCAATCTCCTGCTCTGCAGAAAACCCAACTCAGATAAAGGAAATGTTTGACACTGTATCTTATGACAAGGTGAGAACTATCCTCGTCTTTATATATAATATAGCAATTGTAAGAAAGTGCCCAAATTCTTAAATCATAGTAATTTTCAGTTTCTAAACAGAAGGTTTATTTATTAACTGTACTGAATCTGATAAACAATGCATTGAGTAGTTATTTGAGTGTCGTTAACTGAAGTGTGGGCCCACATACAGGCCTTTTGTGTTAAAGTTGTTCATTTTGTTTATTTGTCTACTGTCAAATGACTTAGGGAGCATGTATTCTGCACATGCTGAGGCACTTCCTGACAGATGATGTATTCCAAAGTGGCATCGTTAGGTACCTGAAGAAGTTCAGATACAGGAATGCCAAAAACGAGGATCTATGGAACAGCCTGGTCAATGTGATTACTCTAATCTGATTGAATTAAATAGGTAAATGTATTCTAATTTCAAATGTGAAGGTAATGTTTTTCTGTTCTACAGACGTGCTCTGAAGAGGAGTTCATGTCAGGAGAATACTGCTATAATGACAAACAAGCCACCAAAAATGCTGTACGTTTCAGTCCACCCTTACATACACCACCAAACATATCCTGTGTCATAATCAAAAAAAAAGATAAAGAGTTACAACTTTATGAATGGCATTTTCTGCAGTATCGGTTTGCTGGTGAACATATAGATCTGAAGAAGATGATGTATACATGGACTCTACAGAAAGGCATTCCTCTGGTCACAGTGAAGCGCCAGGGAACCAAACTTTATATTGAGCAAGAGCGTTTCCTAAAGACGGTTCAGCCCAGTGACCCACTGTGGCAGTCCATGCAAGCTGGGTAATAACCTAAATACCTCATATTATTTCTGTCTTTTCTGCATGTCTTTCTGAATTCAATGATGTCTTAATGCAGCATTTATTGTTGTTGTTATTATTAGTAGCATTTATCTGTAAGAAAATCTTTAAGTCATAATTATAATTTAGCTTAACATATTTTTTCTCAATAGCTATCTCTGGCACATTCCTTTGACCTACAAAACAAGCCACTCCAGTAATGAAATCAGACATATACTACAGACAAAGTCAGGTATGGAAATAGATGAGATGCCATTAAATCAAAATTAAACAAAAATTAAGCTAGGCTGTTGACTGACTCACATGCAACCACTTCTCAGATGTTCTACAGCTGGATGAAGATGTGAAATGGGTGAAGTTTAACACAGACATGAATGGCTACTATATGATTCATTATGACGATAAGGGATGGAATGCTCTGATTGAGCTACTGAGAGTAAACCACACTGCTGTGAGCTTCAAGGACAGAGCCAACCTTATACACAATGCCTTTCAGCTAGTCACGTAAGATAAAAATACAATAAACATTAAATATTATTAAAATGGTATGATATAATCTATTAGCCAAGACAAGTTTGCTTTTTGAAATTTTCACTTAACTTTGAACAATTAATACAACAAGAAAGTTTATAACTTGCTTCCTTACACCTAAAATTCTGTCAGCAATAAGACGTCTACTGATTTATTAGATGTGCTATTGTGCTTTTGTGTGAGTCTAAGTATTACAAGATGTGGTATTTGTTCTTTTTATTTGATCTCTCTAGGGCAGGGCGATTGACACTGGACCGAGCCTTGGATCTGATCACTTACTTAAAGTCGGAAACCCACAATGTTCCCCTTTTGCAAGGTCTTGGATATTTAGAATCATTTTACAAGATGATAGAAAAGAGAAACATAGCTGATGTCACTCAAAACCTCAAGGTATTTCATGTGTTGTATCATACTGATCCTTGTTAACATTCTTGTATAGCACCTACACAATTAAATTAGAGTACAGCAGACTAGAATGTTTCTTGGCTAAGCTTAGTCTGCTCAGTAGACCTGCCATAGTTCAATAATTAGTACAAGTGGCTTTAGAGCACCACAGCTCATACAACACTAATGTGATATGCCAGCAAGACATTCCCAGGATATTGGAGCAAATACGATTTACTATCTCTCATTAGACTGGATTTCAATCAAAGAGGCTTTCATTTCACAAAATTACAGAGCAACTGGAGATCTTCCACATACTCCAGGCTATAATCACTTGTGTATACGTATGGCCTCTTACCTACTGGATTGTTATAATTCTGCCTGGGTGTGTGGGTGGATAGTGACACCTTGTGTGTGTGCTTTTATTTGCAGACATACATCCTGCAGTATTTCAGAGAAGTGATCGACAAGCAGACATGGAGCAATGAGGGCACAGTCTCAGACAGGAGGTTGCGCTCTGAACTTCTGTCCCTGGCATGTGATTTTGGTTATGCTCCCTGTGTGGAAAAGGCAAAACATTTCTTCCAAAGCTGGGTGAAATCTAATGGCACAATCAGGTATTAATTGATTAAAACATGTACATGATATTTGCACACACACACACACACACAGAGTCACAATTGTCACATTTTTAATATGGAAATGATGAATAAATTTTCACGGCATTAAATTTTTCCAAATCACACAATTGTTTTCATGATTGGTTTAATATTGCATAGTTTTCAAACTCTGGTGACAGTAACCCTTAAGCTATAGGTATACTTGCTGATTTGCATATGTGTTCGTGTAGACAACCAGCTGTGTTGGGAATGTAACTGTACACATACAAGCCTACATGTGTTACTGGAGGCTTGCATAGAGAATATCATAATAGACTTCTGGATTTAAATGAATACTGATTTCTTGCCAGCTGAAATCAGGACACTTCATACAGATGCACATAATTGAGAACTCTGTCACGCAGCTTTGCTTTAAGGTTTTCCACCATATTTATTGCCCTGAGTGCCGGCACTGCCCCTACAGTTTTTGTGTATAATCCACCTTGCATATGCACAGCATTAATTTCTGGGGAAGTACACAACAAATTTACCAAAAGCACGCAGGATAAGCAAAGAAGGCATCGTGCATACACAAAGACGTAGATAACAGCAAGTACATCTCTAGCCTTGCACTCAGTTTCCATGTAATTGTAAGAAAGTGTATTAACATACTTTGTACTGGAATCTTCAGCTTACCTAGTGATATTACTGAGACCATCTTCATGGTTGGTGCCCAAGATGACAGCGGCTGGCACTACCTGTTAGAGAAGTATAGAGTTTCCATATCTGAGGCAGAGAAATGCAAAATTCTCTCAGCTTTAACAAGCACCAAGGATTCCAATAAGCTACAAAGGTATGGAATTGTTTACTAGGGAGTACAATTTTTCATGTCATTAAATGTTTTTTTAATTTCATTAAAATTTATAAAATTGTTTGAAAGCACCAAGTTAATTATAAATATTTTAAATTATTGACTACACAAATATGGGTTCTGATTATGCAGTAAATATAATAGATTTTTGAAAACACCCTTATTATTACCAAAACTGCAAAGAATTGCACTTAAAATGCATTAAAATAAAAAGGTGTATTAAGTGTAGTTTGACTATTCACGAATTTCTAGTGAATAGAGAAGGCTGTTTGGTTATGATCATGCTTTACATTATTAAATCAATGCATTTCATTTTAGACTTTTGGAGCTTGGAATGGAGGGGTCAGTGATAAGATCACAGGATTTATCTACACTAATTTACACTGTGGCCAGAAATCCAGCTGGACATTTCCTAGCTTGGAATTTTTTGAAGAAGAACTGGAACAAGCTGGTGGAAAAGTAAGTGTAGTGGTAATTGATTTAAATCATAATTTGTTGTAATATGGAAATGTTCTAGGGCTGGGGGCTTGTTCAGGTAAAAACCAATGATCTTTCTTATTTAAGGTTCCAGCTCGGATCATTCAGCATCAGAAGTATCATCATTGGTACCACAAGCCAGTTCTCATCTAAAGAGGAGCTTACTAATGTAAGTCTTACTCATTCTGACACGGTTAACAACACGCAGTTAAAGAGTTGCTTATGGAAAATTAAAAACTGCATTTTTTTTCTCCAGATCAAGGATTTTTTCAATTCTATCAGGGACCACTCCTCTCAGCTGCGTGTCACTCAGGTGGCTGTGGAAAACGTAGAGAAGAATATTTTGTGGTTGGAGAGGAACTTTAAAACTCTAAGGACCTGGCTTCAACAGAAACTGAACTAAACTAAGTGAACTTCATACAAGTATAAAACAGCCAATGTAAACACATTTCCACTGAGTTCAGATAGTAAAGATGAATGTATGACAACGTACACTGTTCAGTTTTACAAGAGAATTATACGGTTAATCAGGGTCTGTCTTTTCATATGTCAGTGATGCTTGCAAGATGAACATATTAATACATTAAGCATGGTTTGCCTGGTTATGTGTCCCAGGGTAAATGAAAGTGTGCTGAAATAAGTAAACTATGTGGTGTTGAGTTTGTGACATTTATATTAGGTTTTCTAAAAATGAATTGTGATATGTTTTGATGCAGATATACTTTAATTATTTTTCTTTCATAAATTGAAATAGAAATTTTTAAATAAATGCAATTCAAAATATATGCACATGTATTGAGTTTATTCTTGGAGGTTTTTCAGTGGATTTTATATTGTTCATATCGATATCAGAATTATACCTTATCGACCAAAATTAAGAAATATATTGTTCTATAAATTTTGGCCATATTGACCAGCCCTACATTTTGACTTTTAGCTATTTGAATATTGATAAAGAAATAACGTTCTGATATTTTACATCCAGCAATATATCCTTGGGTGTACATGAGAACAATCAAGTTATTTTTACAACTCATCATAGGTCCAATTTTTTGTTAGTGCAGGTCAGGGTGCACCTTGCATTTACTGGAAGGGTGATCTCTAAATTCTACACAGAACTGTAGGTATTCACATGTTCTCTTCATTTAAAGAAACACTGGGTAGTATTTTTAGCTTAACATTACAGCTTCAAAATGATTGTGATGCTTTACAGACCATTTTAGGACCATGAGAGAACACACAAACATGGAAGGGAAGCATGTTCATTTACATTCTGAAATATGAGCAACAATTCTCGTCTGTTTGAGTGAAATGTCCAGTAATATTATAGGGTTTGGCAGGACACTGCAATCATATGAGAAAACATCAGGCATTTGTTACACGGAACACGGAACAATTGCATGGAGTCATTTAAACTGAAGCATTACCAGAGAAATTGTCAGCATGTGATGGCTCAAATTGCTGAACAGAGACACTACGCTATTGCTGCTCACTTAGTGCTGTAGTGGCCCTGGTCTGCTCTATGGAATCAGATTGCTTCTTAAGCCAGTTGGAATATGGATCCATGGGTATGTTTTTTTTTTTTTTTGTTTGTTTGTTTGTTTGTTTGTTTTTTATGTTTATTTAATATATTGAGTTGTCATGCCATCTCTGCTTCTTAGACAGGTAATGAGTATTGCATTTCCATTTAAGCTCAATATATAAATGGCTGTTTTTGTCAGCTGTAAGCCTAGATTTAGATATCAGTTCCTAAACAAAAGCTAGTTGTTCATTCAGTCAGAATTTTTATAAATATATGATCATCTTACGGAATAGAAATAGAGTTCATTGAGATGTCTGCTCAACTACAAGAACCGAGCAGAGAATAGGAAAGCAGGTAATTTTTTAGATGATACTCTTACACTGTCAAGATGCACAGTATCTTTAAATATTATGTATATTATGTAACATAAAATGAATATGTTTCATTTTATGTTTCCCAAAATTATTACCTACTCAATAATGACAAAAAAAAAACAGAGAATTTCGGAAAAACCCTGGTCAAAAATAGCCACATGTAGAACTTATGAAATCTTTTAAATAAATATAAGGCAAACTCACTAAATTATACAATCATATAGAATCAGGGAAGGTTTGAGACCTAATGGTCATTTAAAAAAGGAAATCTATCAAAATAACATCGACCATTTCAAAGAGGCAGTAGCAATAATGTCATTATACTGTAGAATTTTGAAATAACTAGAAGCCAGATTTCACCAGTAATTTATTTATATATATATATATATATGTGTGTGTGTGTGTGTGTAAGGTGTATGTATATATATATTTGGTTACTGTTACTATGCTCTCTGTGTGTGTGTGTGTGTGTGTATATATATATATATATAATTCCTGGTGAAATCTGGCTTCTAGTTATTTACTAATTCTACAGTATAATGACATCACAGCTACTGCCTCTTTGAAATGGTCGATGTTATTTTGATAGATTTCCTTTTTTATAAATGACTTTTTTAAATTTCCTTTTTTATTTTGGTTTACATTTTTATGTAAATAATGTGAAACATAATGTTTCATTTTTTCAAATTACAACTTTATAACTGCACTATAGGCATTTGCGTTTACATTGATATGCATTAATTGTTTAACCATTTACATTGGGTTTCATTCCTGGAGTGGGGCTGTGGCATTTCTCCTTTTGAAAGTATGTCAAATTAAAGTGCTAAATTCAGACTAGAAAAAAAAAACAGAAATCAGTGAAGTCAATGAGAGCAGTGAATATCCACAGGTTAGGGGGTGCAGTGAGCCGCTCAGAGCTGAAGTCAGAGACTCGAGCTGAAGTCTGGACGATCAGCGGCCGGTTCGTCTTTGACCCTCGGTCACTGAGGCAGCTTTGTTTTCAGTTTACCGCATGCGTTTTAATCGGTTCCGAGATCGACACCGGGCATCTCTCAGTATACCTCAGGGCCAGGAAGCTAAAATAAACGCACGGAATGATAACAACAATGCTAGAACTCAGCTAGTGGACTAGCAAGGCTAGGCTAGCGTAGTTGTCGTCGCTGGATTTCAAAGCCCTTTTGCCCTTTACTAGGCGGCTGAACCACGCTGAGCACGGCACTGTGTCAGTGGAAGCGAAGAGGACACATTTTTATCCCGGTCTTCGACTGAACTCTAAATATGGACCCGTTTGAAAGCGGTAAGGTGACTTGTTCGCTAACCGTCGCTAGCAAATATACTCTGCACATTTATAGCAGTCATTTAAAGTTTAATTTTCATTAAGATATAGTTGTTTTTAACGAGTTCACAGACATTATGAACAGCCAAAGTTCACACAACTCTGGTGTCGAAGTCGAAGCCAAACCAGGCTCGCTTTCTGATTTTGCATTCCACCTTAAATAGGGCACCAGTTCCGTTCTGGGAACTCCGGAGACCTTTGTTGGTTCAAATTGTTTACGGCGTGTCTCGAAATAATTAGCTCTGTTTCAAAATATAGCAACAGTCCCCTGTGTTATTAAAATATGAACTTCATAGAAACGTGGTAGCTCGTTATATCAATTTGGATTTGTAGCTCGCTAGTGGTAACTCCAGGAAATAAGTCGTGAGATGCAAACGGAAATACGGTAGATATTTAAAAAGGGGTTTTTTAAAGGTAGAAGTAAACAAGCTGCTATGTTAAAATAGTAGGTGTAAATTTAAATGCTGCACCGTTTAGGGTGGAAAAGATAAATTAAAGTAAGCTCTGTATATATCTATGTAATACATTAAATTGGGATAGCTTTTAGAGACTTTAAACACTTCTCATAACACCACTGTGAAGAATTCAAATAAGACCACTCTGAATGACAGTTTGAACTTTATATAATTGTTAAGAAAATCACATTTAACGTATTCAGTATTTACATGTTTAATATACAAAATATTGGCAGGTGGGGCTTCTCTCGTGTGTGGCTTTATAGTGTAAAATTGTTTAGATTTTATTGTTCAGTCAGATATAATCTGTAAATTTACTCAATAGATAAGATTTGGAAGTGCAGCACAGCCACACCTCTGTGATAAGGAAAGCTAGGCACTGGAATCCTTGAAACATGAGAGAAGTGTGGCTGTATGAGACTGGCTGATAATATACTAGTGATGTTTGCACAGACATTGTTTTCTGGTTTGTTTTCTATAGCACAGGGCCTCTCTCAAGCAGTAGAAAGAAGACATTTTAAAAAATAAGCCACATAATGAGCAACTTTTTTTTAGTAACTAGAGCTGTGAAATGGAAACTCATAAGAAGGACCATTAAAAGCAAAAGCAGTTTTCTTAAGAGTATGACTGTAGGTACTATACATTCTCAAAAGAGTACGTGTTCTTTGTTCGACATGCTTTTCTAGACCTTCTGAGAATTTTTTTTTTTTTTCAGTTTTTTTATAGGTGGAAATGAAAGTAGGAAGACTGTGGTTAGTTGGTACGTTTTGAAGGATGTTTGTAAGTCTGTACACAGACTTGTTCCTCTAGTTGTTCCACTAAAGTAGGCCCAGAGTTTTGATGACATGTCATTTAGAGTTTCTTATAAGATGACATTATGATGTCTCGGATTTATTCTGTGTCCACATCAAGCTGTATTAATGCTGTTAGCGCTGTTGACATCACTATATTATCTTGTTTTTGTAGACTATAATGTAGGCAGAAGCGAAAATCATGTGTCAGTCTGGGTGCAATCAGCTCACTTGTCAACAGGAAATAAAATGTCAGAGGGCTTAACTTTGACATTTTGTTTATCTCCCATCTTAATGTACAGAACGGGCCCCTCTCCCTAGGAACATGATTGAAAACAGCATGTTTGAGGAGGAGCCAGACGTGGTTGATTTGGGGAAGGAATCCCCCTCTTATCCCATTGATTCGGATGATGTGGTCTATGAGCCGCGCAGTTCCAGGCTGTTGGTGCGAGGCCTTGGGGAGAATGACATGGATGAAGAAGAAGAGGATTATGAGTCTTCAGCCAGGCTACTAGGAATGTCGTTTATGAACCGAAGCTCCAATCAGCGCAGCAGTGCTGCATCCTACACCCGCCAGCAGCCCTCAGGAACATGCTCTATGCCTTCAGCAAAGAAAACCGTGCTGGGGGTCTTGATGCTAATCTTGGTTGCTTCAATAGTTATGGTAATCTACTTCCTCCCACGTTGCACCTTTTCCAAAGATGGCTGCCACAAGGTCAACAACTCCATGGAAAATATCTATCCTGTTGCATCAAATGGAGAACTTTTCCCATGGACAATGTTGAAGCTTCCAGCCAGCGTGCGTCCAATTCATTACAATATTTCACTCCAACCCAATCTGACCACCATGACTTTCCAAGGGAGCGTGTCCATCAGAATTATGGTCCTGCAGGAAACCAAGAGGGTTGTTTTGCACAGCTCTGACATGATGATCCATGATGCTACTTTTGAGAATAAACCTGTGACGATCTTGGAGTATAAGCCATGGCAACAAATTGCCATTAAGTTCTCAGATGAACTCCAAAAGGGACAGTATGTTTTGAATATTGAATATTCAGCAAATCTCTCCAACAGCTATGATGGCTTCTATAACAGCTCTTACATTGATACATCTGGAATAAAAAGGTAGACCTGGTGCATTTGTATATATTTATATACACTGAATGAAAACTTGATTAGGAACATTGAATATACACATTGTCCATTTAATCAGCTCCACTGACCATACAGGAGCACTTTGTAGTTCTATAATTGCAGACTGTACTCCACCTGTTCTCTGCATACTTTCTTTTTCCCATTTTACACTGTCAATGACACTGACAGTGTGGTGATATTTTAGTGTGTGTTGTACAAGTGGATCAGACACAGCAGGGCTGCTAGAGATTTTCAAGCAATCAGTGTCACTGCTGGAGTAAGTGGTACTGTGGGAGTCCTGACCATTGAAGAGCAGTGTAAAATGGGAATAAGAAAGCATGCAGAGAAATGGGTGGACTACAGTATGTAATTGTAGGACTACAAAGTGCTTCTGTGGTGTGGTAAGTTGAGCTGATAAGATGAACAATAAGTATAGATGCAAGGTAGGTTTTCCTATTCCAGTGACCATTCAGTGTATATACACACACACACACACAATAAGCCATAATATTAAATCATAAAGTGAACACCTCATTTTTACATTCATTGTCCATTTTATCAACTTCACTTACTGTATTTTCTAGGTCTATATTTAGAGACTGTAGTCTGGCTGTTGCTTTGAGCAGAGCTTTTTCAGTGACCTTCAGTGATCAAGACCCACACATGAACAACAGAGAGCAGACATTATTTGGGTGGTTAATATTTCTCACCACTGAAATGAAACATATGTGATGTGTGTTGCTCTAATATAAGTGGCTCAGACACAGCTGTATATTTTAGAACTGCACAGTGCATCTTTATGCTAAGTGGAGCTAAGGTGAACTGAAATATGAGGTTTTTAAAAATTATTTTTTTGTTGATTATTACAAGTGATGCATGATATATCAGCAGCCGATATGTTATTTGTTGATATGTGGATTTTTTTAGTTATTATTGTTGGTCTGATATTGGAATTTTATCTGATATTACAACCAACATAGAGTCATTCAGCGTCGGAATTTATTACTGAAACACGCTGCTATACGATTATAAACACTCACTCAAACACTCTTTCCTTCGCTCATTGCCCTCCCTCGCTCTCAAACACACTCAGGGTTGCACTAATTAGCACCCCTCTAGAAACCATTAATACGGAACCAGCAGTGTATCTTTTATAAAAATGAACTATAAATTAACTGCAACTAATATACTTAAAAGATTAAATTAAGAAGTACAATGGACGAAGAAATGTAGGAATAAAATGTACGAATACTGAATACTGAATGTTATATAACAGCCTAATGATATAATTTGTTTTGCTTTAATCCAACGTGACTTTCCCTAATTATTACCTTTTATTTTTTTATTGACATTATTATTATTATTTTAACTTACTCAACTTGTCTGTGTGTGTGTGTGTGTGTGTGTGTGTGTGTGTGTACGTTTTCGCTTTCATTAGGGTCTTGGCTGCGACTCAGTTTGAGCCATTGGCTGCCCGCAAGGCTTTTCCTTGTTTTGATGAACCCGCCTTTAAAGCCAGTTTTCTGATTAAGATAAAAAGAGAACCTGAATATATCAGCCTATCAAACATGCCTAAGGTAATAATCCTTCAGTTTTTAAAACTTTTAGAACAATAATGCTGTTTGCTATAAAAACACAGATGACACAGCATTCATTCTACTGAGATAAAGAAGTGTTTTAGATGATGCTTAACTAGAGTTCACAAACCTTTAAAAGAATTTCCAGAATGATGTATGAATTATGGCACATGAAGATTTAAACATGTATTATTATCTAGGTCAGCAGTACAAAGTTACCCAATGGGCTTTTTGAAGACGAGTTTGAAAAAACTGTGAATATGAGCACCTATCTTGTTGCGTTTGTTGTGGCCAATTTCAGCAGTGTCAGTAGAAACGTCTCAGACACTCTGGTATGTATGGCTCCAAGTCGATCCAAATTAAATTTACTTTTTTTTAATTTGACTGTCTAATGTCTATGCTGTTTTAGATGTTGTCCTGTAAGTCAGCTGTGTTGTGTCTTTTTATAGTTTTTAAAATTTTGCTTACTTGTTCCTCAGGTCTCTGTATATGCAGTTCCAGATAAAAAAGACCAAGTTCTTTATGCTCTGGACACTGTATCTAAGTTGCTGCAATTCTACAATAGTTTCTTTGAGATCCCCTATCCTCTGCGCAAATTGGGTGAGACATGCCTCACTTTAGAGTAACTATACAAATAGGAATGATTGTTTTCTGTGTGCAGATGAGAACCCGTGATAATGTTGTTACCAATATTGAATTAGTTCAAATTTAGTTTAGTCTGCTTTTGTGACTTAGTCTGACTCCAATTTATCAATAGACTTAGTGGGCATTCCAGACTTCCTGGCAGGAGCTATGGAAAACTGGGGACTCATTACATTCCGAGAGACAACTCTACTTGTGGGCAACCATTCCTCTCCCATGGATAAGCAACTAGTGACCTCTGTCATCGCACATGAACTTGCCCATCAGGTACAAAAATACACAGTGAAATCAGGCCACAATTTCTTTCATCATCCTGATCCTTGCAGATATGCTTATGTACATTACTGTTTTATTGGTGTGTGGCTATTTTTGTTGACTTAATTGATGTGAACATTAAGATCTGTTTTATTTCAGTGGTTTGGAAACCTAGTTACGATGCGTTGGTGGAACGATCTGTGGCTGAATGAAGGATTTGCAACCTACATGCAGTACATGTCTATTAAGAAAGTGTTCCCTGAACTTGATATTGTGAGTTTGTTTTTCAGTCCATTTCTTATTATACAATTCAGTTTTGAACATTTATGATTCATTAGATTAGATCTTTAGAATTTTTTATTTCAATCAGTGGCAATATGAACTAAATGATTGCATAGTATTGCCATATGACCTATTATTTATTTATATATTAGTCTATAATTGACTAGTCCATTGCTCCATGCATTTTGTTTCATCATGCCTCATTTAAATAATGTGAATCAACCCCTTTCCAAATTAATATAATTAAGTCCAAATATGGGTACATTACATCTGCCAAATGTGCCTCACCTCCCCTGTAAAAAATCCAATCGTCTAACACTCCATTGAAGGCTTAATTTTGAATTTATCCACTTAAATCATTAAAGAAATGTCATGTTAAATGTAGATCTCAAGTCAAAAAAAACTTATTTCCAGCTGAAGTCCCCATACGAAGCCCCCAAAATGTCACTTAATTTCTGCCACAGAACGAGAGGATCATCTGTGCCCCAAGTGTCGACAGAATAATGGAGACACGCAGTGCATCGTTGTGCCCTTTTGGGCACATTTATTTAATAAGGTACTGAAATACACAATGAGATGAATTATTGTGTTTTAGGAAACACAGGAATTAAAATAGGTGTTTATATGAAATTAATCCGTGGACCGTTTGGCACTGGAGTAAATAAACAAACCCTCCTGCTTTAGAAAACACAGTATGTTTATTGGCCAAGATCCAATAAAGATAAAATGCCGTATATGGCATGTCTTAGGAATTGACAGGGTATTTTTGCTCTTCATACACGTTACTGCCGTGGTGCCGTGTAATCACCTGTGGGAAAAGCTACACTGATTATTATTGAAGCATACTGCATGAGGCACGCACCATAGTGACTGTCTGGTGTGCAGATCACTTATAAATGCTGCAATAAAATGCTTATTTGACTAAAATAGATAAAAGGCCCTGTAACGCTCGAGTGGGGTAATACGTAAATACATTTTTAACATAGTGACTAAACTAAAATTGGGACTTGAAGGTGGGGCAGTGAGGATGACATGTAATTGACATGTAAAGTGACTAAGCGAAGGAGCTTACAAGACAGAGCAGGAAGTTGGAGGCTGTTTAATACAAAATACAAGATAAACTTGTCAGGTGGGATTATGAACAATGAGCTAAGACTGTATTTATCTTCATGCTTTGGTTATATTAATACTAATCTACACCTTTATATTAACGTAAATGTATGTATTTGTTGCCTTACTTATAAGCAGCTTATACAGGTGCTTCAGTATAATACAGCAATCATAGTTTTTGTGAAATAAAAAAATATGGAATCACCTTGAGAGTGGAGCAGATGGTAACTGCAACTCAAATGCCTGAAAACTATGTAATCTGCCTGATGTAATCTATATATCTAATATCAAAATAACATGAGTTAGGATATCCTGTTTACATCTTAGCTGTGTGTATGTATGGGTTGTTACCTCCCATCGCTAATTAAGGGAGTATATTGCTGTTTCGCTCGGTATAGTCATATAAAATGTTAAAACGTAGTTTCTTCACTTTATTACTCTTCTATATTTAATTAGGTGTAGTGAAATCTTTCTCTATGGATTTTAGTAATTTGCATATGGTGTGCGTTTTGTTTCGATAAATATTTTCAACATTTGTATCAACAATAATAATAAAAGCATTAAAATTACAAATATTTGGTTGATTACATTTTTTCTGTGTCACCAAGGCCTTTATAGTCTTTTAAAGCCAGCCTTTGTCTTTTAGAATAATGTATGATTCACCCTTTTGAGAAATAATTTGGTTTTGGGGGTTGACATGGTGGAATTCACAACTTAGAAGCATTTTTCAGTTTGCAAGGTGTGGACAATATAATAATAATAATTTTATACTTTATATTCATTTGATGTTAGCTGTTTATGAAATAATGTATAAATACATCAGTAAGTACATAGTGTACAGGAAAGAGTTTGATGGCTGTCATTAGTGAATAGATTAGACCTAGCCAAAATGTTATGACTTGATCTGTGCAGTTGCAAGTTTCATTTTAAATTCATTCTTCATTTCTAGGATAATGAATTCCTGAGGGTGCGTTTTCAAGCCTTGGCTGAAGATGCATTGAATTCATCCCATTCTGTGTCTGCAGAAGTGACCACACCAGAGCAGGTGGCAGAAATGTTTGACTCAATGTCATATGAAAAGGTACTGTTTTGTTATTTTATGTTTAATTTTCCATTGTTCCTCAGCCTACTAAACATACCAATAATCTTTTCACGTCTCTTTCCCACTCAGGGTGCCTCTGTATTGCTTATGCTCAATGCAAATCTCAAAGAGGAAGTCTTCAGAAAAGGCGTGATTGATTATTTAAAGAAATTCAGTTACAGCAACACAGAAAGTGTAGATCTGTGGTGCAGCTTTTCACTGGTATGGCCTTCTCCTGTTTTGGGAATTGCTTACATAATAATTAATAACAAATAGTTAATCCTCATGAATTATATTTGACATGGGTTTTATAGATGGAACAACACATCAATGTGACCGAGATGATGAACACTTGGACTACGCAGAAAGGCTTTCCACTTGTCTCTGTGAAAAGAACAGGCATGCAAGTCTCTCTAACACAAGAACATTTTCTCCTGAATGCCAACAGTACCACGGATCACAGGTAAGCATTTTTTTTTAATTGTTAAACATGTAAATATATGTTTAACTGATCTCTGTACTACAGTACTCCTAATTCCAAAAGTGGTAACAACTTTAAAAAAAACTTGTAACTTTAACAATTTACTATATTAATGTTTTAACAATTTGCTTAAGTGTCTTAAGAATTAAGGTTTTGCATGTTATTGTCCTATTAAGAGCTTGAAACTGCCTAATGTGTTAGCCTAGAAGAGGCTTTTTTTAATTAGGCCTAACTGACTGGCTGACTGAGTTATGAGTTATGAGGCTCTGATCATAAATGGCATTAGTATGTGTCTCGGATGACCCAAAAACAAATGACTGCCAAAACACATTGTCACTCTTGGCATTTCCCTTGTGAAAGCTTGTGATCAGATTTCTCCCTTTATTTCCATTGGAGGAAGTGCATGGCAGATTTGGCACTCCCACCAGCAGCGTAAAACTGAAAGTAATACTTTAACTCCACCTGGTTTATTTGTCTGTGAAACAATAAATGCACCCCCAGAACTCACTGGTTGAAACAAAATGTTTTTAGATTATATTGTGACCAAAATGTGACATGTATGTTTCAATCTGTGAGTCAGAGCCATGCTGGCTCATCAATTAACTCTCTCTCTCACACACACACACACACACACACAATCCTTACAGCATGAAACTTTGTGATTTATTGGACAAACCATGGCTGGGTTATTTGATGGTTGAACCCTGGCAATGATGTGGTCGATGCATGAGGTTATTAATGCTGTTGTAGACTCATCGAGACTCTCTGGCATTCACATTGCAAAAATGATGTGAGTATGGTTTAAGTGATTGAATTACCCCATTCCCACCTGTAATTTGTACTGGCTTGTGATCAGATCACCCAGGACAAGTGTTAATTGCAGGTATGAAAGGGTCCAGTGTGCGGGAAGATCATTGTCAGGGAGGCGTAGGGGCGTAACAGCCTGCCTGCAGCTTCGCTGCTCCACAACCCTCTCACTTTACAAGACTTTCTCTGTGGCAGACACCTACACTGAACAAAACGCATGTTGCATAATTTATTAAGTCTTCAGAATGGTTGAATCAAAAATGTCTGTGGCATTTTTGCAGTATATAGGTTGGTACTATGTAAAGTAATTCTACTAAATGTGTTTGCAGAGTTGAAATGGTTAAAAAGGCAGTAAAACAATGTGTTTTCTTGAATATTTATTTAATGAATTAAAGTATAAAGAATAGAGTTCCAATGTTTTGGCTGAGGGTCATGAAAGTATTTGGTAAACATTTAAAAATCATTTAAATTTGATTATTGTATCACACTAAAAACACTTGGGACAGGGCCAGAATAAAATTGAATATTTTTATAGAAAATTAAGATTACACAGTTTTCTAAGAATGGTTTAAAATCAACTTGCAAACCTCTTAAGTCTACCTAAACTATTAAAAGTGTGATTAAAAGGAAATTAAAAGTAATACAGTGGAAAAATGTGCCTGTGTCCCAGTATTTTGGAGTTTGTTGCAGGCATCAAAGTCTAAACTTCTTTATATATACACAAAATAATGTAATATCAATCATGGTGGTTGGCGGTCTTATTAGTAAATTAATCAAATTAAATTAGTTAATTAATTAATTTAAAAAAATCTAAATAAAATATTAAAATATGTTCCTAAATTTTGACCAAAGACATTCAAATATTTGCTACAACAGCACTGTGTACATAGGGGTATTCAGGAGGTCCTCGGGTTACGTCAGTCCCGAGTTACGATGTCTCGTGGTTACGACACATCTCCCGTTTACTGTATAAAGCCTTGTTTCGACTTAAGTGGTTTTGCGTCGTAAACATCGTAACGCAAACTTCGCGTTTGGTGTGCGCGGTGGAAGAATACGCGGTTACGCGGCTCAGGACCAAGGAGGATTGGTCAAGTGCTTACAGTATGTTATTTACGTACAGTATGTTCTGACTTACACCGAAAATCGGTTTACGACACGACGTAGGAACGGATCAACGTCGTAAATCAAGGACCCCCTGTACGTTTTTCATTATTTATCTTTTATAATAAGAATTTTCTTTTCTAAGATATGTGATCATAGACTAAAAACCTTAATGATGGTAATAGAGGGTCAAACGAGTTCTTTTTTTTTTTTGTCTCTACCATGGTCATGAGAAATCAAAATCTAAAAACTGTTGGTCAAAGTCAACTGAGGTAAACATGACTTTGTTCTCCTTACAGCAACCTATGGCACATCCCCCTCACATATGTTAATGACACCTGTAGCAAGTTGGACTCTTGTGTGCAGTTGCTTCTTTTCAAGACTAAAACGGGTAAATTGATTTTATTCTTGTGAGATGTTGTATACAGTTTTGGTGTATCTGCTTTGTTACAGTAGCATCATCAAGCTGGGAAGCTAAATGAAATATTCCAGGCCTGAAATTGACTCTAGAGAACTGCAGCTAATCAGTTTATAGGTTTCTTTACCTCCTTTCTAATGTTCTCTTTTTCAGCCACTCTTAACCTTACAGACAATGTGAAATGGCTGAAGTTTAACTACAAGAATAATGGCTTCTACATAGTTGACTATGGAGTAGATGGCTGGGCGGCATTGATTGAAGCCTTAAACAATGATGTGAATGTTCTTCCTCAGATGGACCGTGCGTCTCTCATCAACAATGTGTTTGCTCTGTCACGGTAGGTTAGGTTTAGTTTTCTTTAGGTGTCATCTTTTAAATGTCTGAGTTTTGGAAATAAAATAACAAATGTGATTATGTAGGTTGGGAAAGGTGTCCTTCAGACAGATCTTAAATCTGTTGGTGTACTTGAAGAATGAAACTGAGGCAGCTCCACTGACTGAAGCTCTGACTCAGCTCAACCATATTTTGAGACTGCTGGACAAAAGATCTGATTTGAATTTGATGTCCAGGATGACGGTTTGTTTGTTTGTCTGTCTTCATACTCTCACTAAAAATGTATTTTGTATGAATGTTTCTTTCAACTGACTGTCTGCAAAATATTGATAAATCTAACCTTCCTTGAGTACTTTTGCTATGTATGTCCAACTGTCTACTCAGGTAATCTGCAGGTGTCTGAGACTTGTGCTAACATGCTAACAGTAAAGCAGTGTGGTTAAATAAGAACAGAAAGAATTATCCCTACATTTTTGCAGACACGAGGAATTGAAGTAAACCTAAAAATATTTTGTAAAGCAAGTAAAACAGACACCTAAATATGTTAAAACTTTAACATGTCAGACACTGACAACAAACATACATTTAAAATCAGTGCAACAAATCATTAACTGCATTTTAATTAATTAATTAGTTTAAAGCAAAAAACTCAAGTGCTGGGACAAAATTGATAGACTTTTTAAAGAGGTCTGGAGAACCAACACTTGTTAGATCAGCTGACAGTAAAGTTCATTTTAACACAATTATATAACATTATAATTACACATCATATGAAAATTGTTGATAGTAAGTACAGTAACCTAGATAATATTTAGATAACTTAACAGTTATCACCTAGCCTAGTTTAATCCAAAATATTTACAGCATTGGACATAAAAACAGCACCACCCTCCAGCTGGTGTCTGAATTAAAATTTCCCCAGTAACACAGTAGTTTTTGTCTTATCCTAATAATTGTGACTTATTTACTGCCAGTGTAATTATTTTTTCAACAGGTGTTTTTGTTAGAAGTTTTCTCAGAGAAACTTTAAGCAGGATGTAGTAATTATGGTTGTTTGGGGGGAATGTCAATCTTGATTTTGCTAACTGTCTGATTGAAAGGAATGAGGCATTTTTCCTTACCAGAATTTTTCATTTCTATTTTCTTCTCCACAGTCATATATCTTTACTATTTTTGGTAAATTAATGGACAGCCAATCATGGGGAGAGGAGACATCAGTGTCAAAGCAAACGCTTAGATCAGCCCTGCTTGAGACAGCCTGCAACCTGGACAGGCCTAATTGCATAGAGCAGGCAAAAACTCTCTATGATCAGTGGAAAGCTTCAAACAAAACTAAAACGTAAGTTTAAGGAGTTTTTCCTCCCATTTCACTGATATTTTTTATTTTTATGTCCAGTTTGCCTCCTGTGCATACACATCATACTCCTCTGTCAGCCAGTGGAACTAGAACAAACAATTTCACTTTTTTTGTGGTGTTGATGGCATGATTTAGAAGTTGCGGGCTTTATATGCCCTTTTTTAAAATGAATGAACACTTGTTCTTAAAATCACACTTTCTTATTTGTGAATTATTTTTGCGCTGAGTACAGGGACTTGTCACAGCCGTCAATTTGGACACCTACATTTAGGTGAGAGCACAAATACAAGTTTAAACAAAGCAGCAGAAACACAAGTGCAGAGCAAAGAAAGCACTGAGTAAATATGGCAAAAACGAGAGAAAGGAAGGAAAAACAAGCTATAATTCTTAAAATCCAAAATGGCGTTGCCTTCCTTCTCACTTCTAGGCTCTCATGATGAACTGAGCTGTGGTTTATTTTTTAATTAAAGGAACAGGCACTGTTTCATTCTGAACAGGACTTTTTAGATGGGAGAATGGTCCTGTGTTGTTTGAACTTTGTGTTACATTTAATGAAGCATGTCAAAAAAAAAAAGTATTTCTAATATTTTATCACAACGGGTAATGTACCTTATGAATCCGTACAGAATTATCAGTTTTTTTATTTAAATATATTGAGAATCCCAGGTAGAAAGACGTGTTGAGCAGTTTTGCTTTTTTCAGTATTCCTGGAGACCTGCTGAGAGCCGTTCTGTCTGTGGCAGCCCAAAATAAAGAATTTTGGCCAGAGTTATTTGAAAATTACCAACGCTCCATCTTTGACTCTGAGAAACGCAAGACACTGGAAGCATTGGCTAGTACACAGGATGTGCACACTATTATGTGGTAAGGATTCTGTCTAAATTACCAGCCTCTAATTCAGATGGATACAGAGACTTCTTGGACAGTTCATGTATCAAAAAATATATATCTTTCGTCCCATTAAGGATCCTACAAGCTACTCTTTCTGGAAGTGATGTTCAGACTCCTGAACTTCCTCTTGTGATTAGGACAGTGTGCAGACAATTTGCAGGCTACCTGCATGCCTGGGATTTTGTGAAAGAGAACTGGGACAAAATTGTTGAAAAGTAAGTGGTTGCTTTATGTTGCTCAAAAGGCACAACCTCTAATACTGACAGCAAGCATTTAAAATGGGAACCACAATACAGATTCAAACCAGTGGAGACACCACCCCGCCCCCATTATTTATCCCAATATTTATGAGGGAACTTAATAGAGAAGAAAAGCAAAATTAGTCAGTTTACACAGAAAAGGGTACATCATTTCACTAGAGAAAGAATGCAAACACATTTATCACATGCAACTATGTACATGTAACTATTTTTAAGTATTTACAACTATGTACATGTAACTATTTTTTATTATACTATTTTAGTATAATAACAAAAATATGTCTTTTTTTTCTTTAATATATATAAAGATTTCCCATTGGTAGTTTTGCCTTGCAAAACATCATCATGTCAACAACCAGTCAGTTTTCCTCAAAGATGCATCTTGAAGAGGTGAGTTCTTAATTTTACACTTTTCCCCTTAATTAAATATAGCAGGTTTCCCATTGAAGCTACGAGGCTGATACAGCTAAAATATAGTCTAGCTTTTGACCACCAGTTAGCCGTGTAAAAACTTTACAGCAAACTCATCAGACAGTAACTTCAGTTTGGTTCCGGACACTGTATGAAATATCACTGTATATAAAAATAAACAAAAAATGTCACATGGCCAACACAGTGTCAAACGTGAAGCACCAAAATCAGCAGCAACTAACTTCTCTTGAATGATCATCTAAAGGAAGTTGCATATTTATCACAAAATCACTTCAGAACACCATGCTTTAATCTTCTAGGTTGAGAATTTCTTTAGCTCGCTGAAGGACAGAGGTTTTCAAATGAGGACCTTTCAGGAAGCCACAGAGACCATCAAGCTGAACATGCAATGGATGGACAAGAACCTGGCCACACTCCGGACGTGGCTGTAGACTTTGGGGCCTGCAGCTGCTTCCCTGATGCACATGCCCTACCCCCAACTTATTCAGGAGATCTGGCCGAGCACTTGTGAGTGACATTGCCGTAACACACAGCCAGAGCTACATGTGTGCAGAGATGGGCCATGGACATGAAAGAATCAGGGCTTCATTTGTTGTTCATATAATTATTTATGTCCTTGATTTCATTTTGTTTTATTTTTTCTGAGGACTAAACTGACTAGCTGGCTAGATTCTAGATTGTCCCTTGAAACCAAACTTTATAAAGTAGGTCATTGTCACTGTGGTTCAGTATATGCCACGTAGATGTCAGCATCATGTTGTTTATGAAATTCCAGTCTTGTGGGTAAAAACATAGGCATCGCACATGCCTGTTTTAACCTTCAAGCACTGCTTGGAATCTTGCTGCTCTTGCAGTGATGGGCCCCTCTCTGTTCATGTGTGGCTTTAGCTATAAATCTGTTTGCACTATTAGGAGTTCCAGCTTGCTCAGGTCTACTGTGAATGGTTTATGAATGATTGTGTTTGAACTCATTTGCTTCCCACTGCTGTCAGTGGCTACAAACCAAACCTCTCAGCAGAATCTCTTCAAAATGCCTTTCGCATATGTTGCCAAAAATGTAATTTAGGGAAAAGGGAGTTTGATTTCTCAAATCCTGTGATGACTGAAGTATGACAATAGACCTCCTTGTTGTATTGACAGGAGATATGCACCTGTGGTGCTAAGATAATGTATCTGTCTGAATATGTGCAGACAATCAGCACCTGCAAGCCTCTCATTTGTGAGTTGCTTTTCTTTCCCTTAAGTAAAATTTGAAAAATGCATATTCATCTGGAATCTGCAATGCCCGTAGCCGGTACTGTGTAAATATTCTTGCCTTAGCAGTTTTTCTTCCTCATTCTTTACTTTCTTTTTAAATTTATATCTGTTTTATAGTTTGTGTGTGTCACACACTGATCACCCATAACATTATGAACATCTTTGTTTCTATGCTCACTGTCCATTCTCTCAGTTCCACTTGCTTTGTAGTTCTACAATTACAAAGAGTATCCCGTCTGTTGCTCTGCATACTCTTGACAGTGAGTTGACATTGTATTTAAAATCTCCACCAACATGCCAACAGTGTGAAAATCTCACCGCATCTAAGCGAATGATCCTCCACCCACGTCATACCTGCTTTATGATGGACTTGAACATTGACAAACAGGATGAAAGTGGGCAATCAGTGTATGCAGAGCAAAAGATGAATAACTGTCTATAATTGTTCAAATACAGAGTGCTCCTGTATGGGCAGTGGAGCTCAGAGAATGGACACTGAGTGTAAAAACGAGGTGGTAATAAAGTTAATGTTGTATATACAAATCCTATAAATAATATATGTTGTGTGTTTTATATTTTTGGATGAACTTGCACATAGAGAAGCTTTTATTTGCCTTGATAAAGCTGTTAACCATAGGAATTAAATGTAGGTTTTCAATTTTGTGTTGCTATGCATTTCGTGGAAGAATCTGAGATTGATGTTCTATAATATTAACTTTAAATGCATCAGGAAAAATACTGAAGATTTTATAGATTGGACTTCAGAATTATTGGCACATGTGCGGGGAACTAGACCAGAGGATTTTACTGATGATATTTGTTGCAGCTATAAGTAGTGTTGTTAATAATGTTGGGAAGCTGAACAAAACAATACCTTCCAGAAGATCCAGATAGACACAACATAGGCCATTGTTTGTTTCTTCATAAATCAGTCTTAAAACAACACCAACACAAAACAGCAGATTTAATTTAAAAGAAAATATTTATTGCTGTCTTTGTTATATATAAAAGCTTTGAATGTACCATTGGAAAAACAGTTTTAAAATTGCAAACATGGTCTTATGAGGAGAAATGCATGCTTACCTTAGTATTCAAAGTAGTAGTAATTATACTTCCTGGCCGCTTCATGTTTGCAAATGGGTACCAATAATTCTGAAGTCAGTTGAAGTTTAAAAACCGAAGCAGAACTGGCAGAAATTATCAAAGATAATTTTTATAATCTTTGTTATAGCTGAACATACTGGCTTCTTCAAAAAGACCCGAACCAATTACATTTTTTTGATTAATGTTATATTTATTTTTCCACATCAAGGAAAAAAATTTGGAATATGTTGCTCCTTCTTAGGCCTGAATTGTTTGACGCATGGACTTTGCTAATGAACAGTAAAAACTGTTCAAACTGTTTCCAGCTATCTTGAATTGTTAGTGGTTCAGCAATGGAAAATGTTTTAACTTGAAGCAGTTTTGATAATCTTTTCTGTTGTTTCAGTTTACAGCTCTCTTGTTGGGGCCATCTTTTCTTTCAGTCAGCCAAGTCAAACAGTTTCAATCTCTAAGCACTTCCTTTAACTGCAGACATTTCTTTCCATATATTTTTCCTCTGTTCTTAAAATATAAACCCAGTAATTTAATAAATGATTTGAAGTGTTTGAAGAAACCAGAAGGTTCAGCTAATGAACAAAAAGTTTGTCATACCTGTGATTTGTTTGTTTGCTATAAATTAAAAATACAGTGGATATAAAAAGTGTACCCACCCCTGTTAAAATGCCAGGTTTAGTGATATAAAAAAATTAGAGCAAGCAAATATTTTCAGAAGTTCTTCCACCTTTAATGAGACCTGTAACCTGTACATCTCAATTAAAAAACAAACTGAAATCTTTAGGGGAAAGAAGTAAATGTGCACACCCTCTTATACCTGGGGGAGTGGCTGTGTTCAGAATGAACCAATCACATTCAAACTCATGTTAAATAGGAATCAGTAGATACCTCCCATCATTTAAAGTGCCTCTGATTAACCCCAAATAAGTTCAGTTGTTCTAGTAGGGTTTTCCTGACATTTTCTTAGATGCGTCTTACTGAAAAACCCATGATCCGCAGAGAGCTCTCAAAGCATTAGAGACATTTCACTGTCAAAAGGCATCAGTCTGGAGACGGGAACAAAAGAATTTCCAAGGCATTTGATTTACCATGGATCACAGTGAATACAGTCATTATCAAGTGGAGAAAATATAAGACAACAGTGACATTGCAAAGAACAGGATGAAAAGACGAGAAGAAAATTAGTCAGGGATGCTGCCAAGAGGCCTACAGCAACATTAAAGGAGCTGTAGGAATTTCTGGCACATACTGGCTGTGTACTACATGTGACAACATTATCCCGTATTCTTCATATGTCTGGATGATGGGGTAGGGCAGCAAGACAGAAGCCTCTTCTTACGAAGAAAAACATCCAAGCCCAGCAAAATTTAGCAAAAACGCATTTGAACTCTCCTAAAAGTATGTGGGAAAATGTGTTATGGTCTGATGAAACCAAGGTTGAACATAATTCCAAAAGGTATGTTTGGTGCAAAAAAACACTGCACATCACCAAAAGAACACCATACCCACAGTAAAGCATGGTGGTGGCAGCATATTGCTGTGGGGCTGTTTTTCTTCAGCTGGTACTGGGGCCTTAGTCAAGGTGGAGGGAATTATGACCAGTTCCAGATACCAGTCAATGTTGGCACAAAGCCTTCTGGTTTCTGCTAGAAAGCTGAAGAGGAACTTCATCTTTCAGCAAGACAACGACCCAAAGCATACGTCCAAATCAACCAAAGAATGGCTTCACCAGAAGAAGATTAAAGTGTTGGAAGAGCCCAGAGCCAGAGCCCAGATCTCAATCCGCTTGAAAATCTGTGGGGTGATATGAAGAGGGCTGTACACAGGAGATGCCCCCACAATCTGACTCTTTTTGCAAAGAGTAGGCAAATATTGCTAAGTCAAGATGTGCCATGCTGATGGGCTCCTACCCAAAAAGACTGAGTGCTGTAATAACATGAAAAGGTACACACTCTTATGCAGCCAAATTATTTTAGTGTTTTAATTTTTACTTCTTCCCCCTAAAGATTTCAGTTTGTTTTTTAATTGAGATGTACAGGTTATAGGTCTCATTAAAGGTTTTTTTTTTTTTAACATCACTAAACCTGGCATTTTAACAGGGGTGCGTACACTTTTTATAACCACTGTAGCTGAGTGAACAACATCTATATAATTAAAAAGATTTCTGCCAGGTGTAGTTGTCCTTAGTGTTAGAATCTGGGCTACTGTAGGAGAATATTGACAATGCAAATGGTACTGTAATGAGAGAGGTCATTTTGAATAGTTCAGCATCTTCATACCTGTGCAATGCCATAATGGTACTTTGTGTTGTCAGGCACGTTATAACAATCTGCCTACACAATAAAAACAAAGACCTGAAACTGCACTTAAATTGTGCTTTTCCCAGGTTGCAGTTACAGGTTTTACTGAATGTATAGTTTTAATGTTGTGGCCATCAGTGGCAGGCTTTATTATTGTTACACTGTTGGTAGTACTGATGTACCCCAAGATCCAATGCAACAATGTTTTATTTTTTTTTTTTTCCTTCTTGAAATGAAATCTGACTTTGTGTGATTATTGGATTTATAACCAATATCACTTGCTAAATAATGAAAGTCATTTATTAAATACGTACAGAGGAAATTCAGGAAGAATTTAATTTCTGAAGCACCTTGGTAAATGGATTTTTCATCAAAAGCACACAGAGCTTGTATCTTTGATTTCTGTATGTTCCTCTGCTTGTCCTTAGAAATACAAGAATGTCTGCAGCAAATTAAGTTTTATCACTGTGTTGTTAGTATTGGTGCACCCCTAATTCCAGTACAAATGAAACAAAGGTGTCTGAATTTAGATAAATATTTATGTACAATACTTTTTGTTGTATTTCATTTATTTTTAAAATAAACTTATTTCAGGCTTTAGACACTGAGAATATCAGCATGATCCATTTGGGGTGTTTCTCTTAAAGTTTGTCTTTTTTATTTTTTATTTTTCTCTGTGAAAATGTCAGGTAAGGCACAGAACAAGGACGAAGAGATGAATTTAGCTTCTTAGTAGCTTCTTGTTCAAATATTCCTTTCCACCTTAAAAAAAAAAAAAAAAAAAGTGAGAATGTACAAGTCTTTATTCCAAAAGAGTTGATACTGTAATGCTGATAAAGAAAAAACAGTGATTTGTAAACTTAATATGACCTATATTCAGTTAAAAACAGTACAATACACCTATTAGTCACAACATTTAAACCTTTCCCGATATTCTGTAGGTATGCTACCAAAACCGCCAAAAATCAATTTAGGCGTGGACTTCGCAAGATTTCTGAAAGTGTCCTGTGGAATCTGGCAGCAGGTTGTTTACCGCAATTACTTTAGCTTCTGTAAGTTGTAAGGTTGGGCTTATACGGGCGTTGTTTTTGTACGTTAGAGGCTTCTTCGATGGACCACCCTAATGACAGGATTTGACTCCACAATATTTTAGTCTTTGATAGTTACTATGTCAAATTGAAGTAGATGTGTGCCCTTTTTTGTTGGGAGGCAACATTCACGCTTGACACAGACCAATCATAATTTGCGTTCTTGCGTGAGTTCATAGGTCATTCAGGAGGTTGGTTGAGAAAGAGTCATTCATGGCCACAGGTGTGTTTTCTGTTAGTAGAAACATAAGAGGAAAAATTGAAATGGGGTCAGTGTACAGTAGGGACTCTCTGTCCTTCAAAGAGAAGTTGAGAAAACGTAACAGGTTACAAACATTGCATAAATCTAGGTCCAGATTCACTGCATGTACAAGAGAATGTCTCTTGTTGGGGAGAACTTTTTCGTTTTAACTTAACTGTTGTTCCACCTCACAGGTGCAGATTCCTTTGCTCCATGTTTACGTGTGTGTGTGCCAGAGTGCGCTCTGGCCTGCTGTGCTACTAGACTTGGGCAGGATGCCGTCTGGCCTCCCAGACAACTCACTCCTGTCTTTTGTCACACTACATGTCCCATTCCTAATTACAAACACCCATGTTCATAATCAGTTTTGATGGTGGAATGTTGTCGGATGTGACAAATTTAGGCTAAATTCATGTATTCTGATCCTTACATAAAATACTTTATTCATATATAACGTGAGGTCTGTTTCCAATGATCCCTTTAGTGTTACTTTTTATAATGTATTCCGTTAAAGAATACAAAATACATGAACTAAAATTGCTCTCTGTATTCTGAATAAATTTCAATCACACCCTGAAACTTAATAATATTTTGTTGTGTTCTACTGTAGCAAATAGTTGAATGTATACAAGCTTTCCTGAATGTTCCCAGCATTCTCTGTGAAAGTAGTAAAGACTACAAGTATGTCACCACAAAATATCTTAAGTGATTTGTCTGGTAAAGTATGAAAGAAAGAAAAAGACCCAGTATTCCCATGACTAATTCCAAAGCTATTAAAAGCTTTATTTATATATTCAAATACCAATAGATTTTAAGAGAAGAATATACTTTGATAGTTTTCCTGTTGTTTCCTTTATGTGCTTTGAATGATGTTTTTAATTTGTGAAGTAAGTGGCTTCAAAAAGTTTCCGTTTAAGATGCTTCTATCTAAAAGCAGAGTTATAAGTTCAGTGTTTCAGGATTGACTTGCTGCTCTCTCTGTGCTACGTCCTTGTTTTAAATCGATGTTTCTTCTGTTGCCGTCAGCAGGGATTTCTCCTGCATTTCGAATCTGTAATTCTCTTTTCTGCCAGCGGGTGTCGCAAATATCCCCTCGTTCTATTCCTCGTTTTTTCAATCCCGCCATAATGTAATCCGTTAATTTTACAAATGTAACTGTATTCTGAACACTGTCTTTGTAACTGTAATGGAATACAGTTACTTATATTGTGAATTCTAAATACATAAAGCTTACATGTATTCCGTTGCTCGCCAATTGCCCCTTCACTGTTCACTATTCCCTACTCACTATAAAGTGCATACTGGAAAGGCCCCACAAGACCTGCCATTTTGGATATACTCTGACCCAGTCAAGGTCGCTCAGATACACGCCCATTTTACTGCTTTAGCAAATCAATGTCAGTGTTTAGGCTGATTTGTGAATACAGGTTATAAATAATTCATATTGGGAATGCAGTGACGAGTGGTGTTTATGGACAAGTTTTGTTGAGGCATTCCTGAGGTAATGTGATAATCTTCATCACAGAAACAGGCTCTTTCTTTTAATGCGTTGGCACTCAAGTTACCAAACGTCATGGTAACTGTCTTGTACATGTCACAGTGTTACAAGTCTTAAATTTCCCATTTTTAAACCTTTACAGGGTTCGATTTTAGAATGAGCCTATGTTTACAAAATAACCATCAAGTTATGTTTAAATACAGGTCAAAGGGTATTTACAGATCACTGTTTTTATTATTATTATTATTATTTATTCATTTTTTTTTTTTTTGCCTTTCACCTTTTGTCCCAATATTTAGTTTCTGCAACCATCAAAGATGAAGTGTATAATCAGTTTAAGATGCTGGCAAATTGAAAGCTAATTTCAGTCTTGTAAACTAATGTGTGTGCTTACCATTGGCTCTTCAGCTCCTGTTCCAGTGATAAGCTCTTCAGCCCTTTCAGATGTTTATGTACAGCACCGAATGAATGTGTATTGTTTATCCAGTTTCCCTGTCACTTAATGTTCAGGTACAAATATAATATTACATTTGTTCACTTTTTTAACTTCTAATATTGATACAATTCATGGAAAACTTTAGTCTGTCATCTGTTTCAAAATATTCAGAAGCCTGTTTTCATGCAGTGCTTCATATTCCCTCTCCCTCTCTGTATTTCTCTCATATTTTCACATTTCTCACACGCTTTCACTGTTACTTCCCTTTTATTTTGTGCAAAAGCTTTACACTGGACGTCACTCATAACATTCAGAGGTTATTAGTCTAGAAATGAATCTGTAAAACTGTCTCTTTGACAAGAAAATGAACAAATAAATTGCCTTTATAATATGTCTCGTTTTCTGCGTTATTCTTTTGTAATCTCTTGTCATTCCCACTAGATGGCACTGTTCTTTTTATTTAACAGCCTGACCTGACCTATTTTAAATCAACAGAACAACCCAGGTATTTGAGTACTAGTGTTTAAGGATAATCCGTGTTTACACTTTACCTCTCTGAAGTCCCCGTGGATAACTTCTAACAACCAAATATTATGAAAAATACAGTTTATCAAATTTTAACCTATGTTTAAAAACACTAACAGTAGTTGCTAGTGCAATGTCTCAGTCATCTGTACACAAGTGTTTTTATGTAAAATGTATTTGAATTTTAAAATATTAGCATATGAGGCTGGCATAGCCCACATGTGTCACTGCTTGTAAGTTTTGGCACCAAAAATCAAACACTCCTTAAACTGCATATGAGAAAAGCAAAGCTCAATGACATAATTAACCACTGAGCAATATTCATTCATTCATTATCTGTAACCGCTTATCCAGTTCAGAGTTGCAGTGGGTCCATAGCCTACCTGGAATCATTGGGCGCAAGGCAGGAATACACCCTGGAGGGGGCGCCAGTCACATTCTCACACACACACACACACACACACATACGGACACTTTTGAGTCGCCAATCCACCTACCAACGTGTGGTTTTTTTTGTTTTTTTTTTTGTTTTTTTTGTTTTGGACTGTGGGAGGAAACCAGAGCAAACCCATGCGAACACGGGGAGAACACACCAACTACTCACAGACAGTCACCCGGAGCAGGACTCGAACCCACAACCTCCAGGTCCCTGGAGCTGTGTGACTGCGCCACTACTGAGCAATATGATACTATAAAATATTATCAACTAACATACAATTTCAAACACAAGCATGAGAAATACTAAAATCTCCCAGCCTTTACACAGGTACATTTTGACAGACATAAAACAAAAAGTTGTTTGGCAGATGGACATTCATAAACATTTTTGTGACCCATTTTATAAAACTCATCAAAAAATGATGTACATTTGTTTAAACCAAATGTTCTTTAGTCATTGCCGGTTCAAACTCTTTGCTGGATACTGAGGCCTACTGAACTAGGAGGATGTACACTAGTAGATGCTTCCTCTGAGACATGAAGCAAGGCTGATATTTGAAATGCTGCTTGTACAACAGCACAGGTAGAGACCAATACAATTGATGACTCTACTGTTCTTTGGGCCAAAGCTATTCTCAGAAAGTCCTAAAGACAGTGGAAATGTGGTTAGATGAGTCCATATTTCAGACAACAGACCATTCACACTTTTCAGTGATTTGTGCAACAAACATTATTTGTCATGGTATGGGGGATGCATCAAGGTTGCATCTATTCTCCTTTTTTGCTTTTAAAAAGGAGACTCTGACAACACAGACATCTGAGAAGCTAAAGTCTTGTATTAAGCAAAAAATTGGCAACAATTTGAAACAGCAGCTCTGTGTATCTTCAGTTTCCATATGATTATAAGGTGCAGTGAACAGTGGTCAGTGAACAATTTCTTTATAATGATCTGTTTAATTAAGGTTCAGGTGAATTAACATATCACAGATTCTTATTCTGGATTTTACTTTTATTTTTTTTTTCATTTTATTAAATTCTTGAAAACAGCATTTGTAGTGGTGTGTGAGAGTGTGTCCTACTAAAAAGATTCTGGACAGTTGGCATTTCTATTAATTCTCAGACCAGGAGAGGTAAAGGGGTGGTGAATGTGGTTGGAATGTAGAGAATGTAATCTCTGCCAGATTATCTGCCCAGTGAAACTGACAGCTGTATGTCTAGATGGCAGCTTCTTTCTAAATGCCAGCTTTTCATCTGGACACAAATCAAGATGTTACATCATTACACTTACCTGTTTCCAGAAACCCTTTCTTAATACAAAAATCTAAATAGGACAATGGCAGGGTGAGTGTATCTGCAAAGTTTTGGACATGTATAATTGTGCACATACAGCTTTGAAAATCTCCAAAGAACATGAATAACTGTGTGAGTGTCTGTGGTGTACTTTGGTAATTGATACTACACACTTCTGGGTATATAACTTAGAAATGCATGAAATATTTCGGTGCTGTGGCCTTCAACATGTAAATAAATTGTCTTTTGTGCTCCCTTCACATGTTGCAGTACAGAAACCAACTTTTCTAATGGGAGGCTAAAATGGTTGTGAATGAAAACGGAGAGCAAATAGCATTTTTCATTCATACATTGTCTGTAAACCCGTATCCAGTTCAGGGTAGTGGTGGTGGTGTCTGGAGCCTACCCGGAATCACTGGGCGCAAGACGAGAACACACTCTGGAGATGACGCCAGTCCTTTACAGGGCAACACACACTCGCACATTCACTCACAAACTCACACCTATGGACCAAATCACATTATTCTGCTGCATATTTCTACTTTCTCAAACAGGGAGATCTCTATGTCAAGTACATCCCCACCCTTATCCTTTATCACATTACCTGCTTTATCACAGTATATGGCCTCTGACCTCCTGACATTGTACATGACAACAGTCTCCCAAATTCTGCATGCTTGTTTTAGAAAAACAGAAAAGTCGTAACTTGAAAAGTTTAAAGTTTTGCTCCAAAGTCTAAAATAAATTTTGATTCAGTGACAATACAGCTCATCACCTATAAAACACAGAGCCTGTTTTGAAATGTGGCGGCAGCATCATGTTTTGTGGATGCGTAACACAGATTGGCACCAAGTATGACGATATACTACATACAGGGGTTGGACAATGAAACTGAAACACCTGTCATTGTAGTGTGGGAGGTTTCATGGCTAAATTGGACCAGCCTGGTGGCCAATCTTCATTAATTGCACATTGCACCAGTAAGAGCAGAGTGTGAAGGTTCAATTAGCAGAGGGTAAGGGCACAGTTTTGCTCAAAATATTGCAATGCACACAACATTATGGGTGACATACCAGAGTTCAAAAGAGGACAAACTGTTGGTGCACGTCTTGCTGGTGCATCTGTGACCAAGACAGTAAGTCTTTGTGATGTATCAAGAGCCACGGTATCCAGGGTAATGTCAGCATACCACCAAGAAGGACGAAACATATCCAACAGGATTAACTGGACACAAGAGGAAGCTGTCTGAGAGGGATGTTCGGGTGCTGACCCGGATTGTATCCAAAAAACATAAAACCACGGCTGCCCAAATCACGGCAGAATTAAATGTGCACCTCAGCTCTCCTGTTTCCATCAGAACTGTCCATCGGGAGCTCCACAGGGTCAATACACACGGCCGGGCTGCTATAGCCAAACCTTTGGTCACTCATGCCAATGCCAAAGTCGGTTTTAGTGGTGCAAGGAGCGCAAATCTTGGGCTGTGGATAATGTGAAACGTATTGTTCTCTGATGAGTCCAAATTTATTGTTTTCCCCACATCCGGGAGAGTTACGGTGTGGAGAAGCCCCAAAGAAGTGTACCACCCAGACTGTTGCATGCCCAAAGTGAAGCATGTGGGTGGATCAGTGATGGTTTGGGCTGCCATATCATGGCATTCCCTTGGCCCAATGGCTGGATGGGCGCGTAACTGCCAAGGACTACCGAACCATTCTGGAGGACCATATGCATCCAATGGTTCAAATATTGCATCCTGAAGGCGGTGCCGTGTATCAGGACGACAATGCACCAATACACACAGCAAGACTGGTGAAAGATTGGTTTGATGAACATGAAAGTGAAGTTGAACATCTCCCATGGCCTGCACAGTCACCAGATCTAAATATTATTGAGACACTTTGGAGTGTTTTGGAGGAGCGAGTCAGGAAACGTTTTCCTCCACCAGCATCAGGTAGTGACCTGGCCGCTATCCTGCAAGAAGAATGGCTTAAAATCCCTCTGACCACTGTGCAGGACTTGTATATGTCATTCCCAAGACGGATTGACACAGTATTGGCTGCAAAAGGAGGCCCTACACCATACTAATAAATGATTGTGGTCTAAAACCAGGTGTTTCAGTTTCATTGTCCAACCCCTGTATATCTTTTAAAAACCTGCTTATATCTGGAAAGCAGGATATAGTAATTAATTTCATCTTCCACCATCATAATAATAGGATGTTTATATGCACAACATGGACAATATTATATAGAGTACTTGCTCTCCTACTTGAAAAGTGGTTTATATTTGATGTTGGGGGCATTTTTTTGTGAGGATTTAAAGACTTTAAACCACTACAGCATTAATATGATCAGAAACTAATAGTATTATAGTATATTAAATAATATACTGACATCACCTGGCAAACAGACTCTGCTTCAACATTTTGTAAAGTCGGATAAAACTGATGGAATGAAAGTTCATGTAAGGGCTTCTTTACAAAAATGTACAGCTGTATTACAACCAAACAACACTTCAAAAAGTATATGTTGTATGATTTGATGTTTATACAACTAAGGTTTTGTTATTTTGTATGTTATTTATCTTTTTTTTTTTTTCATTTGAACAGTGGTAGTGTCGCAGTCACACAGCTCCAGGGACCTGGAGGTTGTGGGTTCGATTCCCACTCTGGGTGACTGTCTGTGAGTTGGTGTGTTCTCTCTGTGTCCGCATGGGTTTCCTCCGGGTGCTCTGGTTTCCTCCCACAGTCCAAAAACACACGTTGGTAGGTGGATTGGCGACTCTAAAGTGTCTGTAGGTGTGAGTGAATGTGTGACTGTGTGTGTTACCCTGTGAAGGACTGGTGCCCCATCCAGGGTGTATTCCCACCTTGTGGCCGATGATTCCAGGTAGGCTCTGGACCCACCGCGATGATAATGAATAATGAAATGTTTGCATTCCAAAAATAGGCAGTTTCAAAGAGGCCATTCAGACGTTATTTATTCACTGTAGTTTATTTAATAACTACATAGAGCATTTAAACACTACACAGAACAGTGTAGTCCAATGTAGTATGTACAGTGAGAGCTTCCCTTGTTCTGTTCAACTAAATACAATTTCTATCTCTAGGTAAACTATTTTATTCTCATTTTATAAAATATAAATCTTGTACAGAATAACGTATTTGACTTTTAACATACAGTTACATTTTTTCAATTATAACAATAAAAAAGCAAGAAAAATAAAAAAAAATACCTGAAGATATCTTTAAATACTGGTAAAAATTAGGTAAGAGGTACAGCTTCATTTGAATTTGACACTATTCCTGTAAGTGTATTTTGTTCCTTAGTGGATAAACAGTGATTTACAGTACACAAAGAAATAGATTTACACTATGGGTTCTTTATAAAGCATGTGTTGCAAAACAGGAAGATTTTAAAAGGATTTTCAATGTTTTAAATGACCATATTTAACAGTCTATTTGTCAATTTCTGGAGGCATTTTTAACCCGTTGGCTCTGTGTGGTTCACTGACTGGCCATGAACTCTCACTATTATTTGTGCTGTTTTCGTATTCTCTGGATTGCTGTGTTATTTGTCTGTTGATGTCCATTGTTCTGAGTATTGAAATGTGCTTTATTAAAATGTTTTGTTATTATTTTGCTTGCATTATTATAAGAATATATTATTATAATTTAATAGTAATATACATCATATTAAAAGGCCACAAATTACTACCAGTAAAAATAAAAATATATAATGACATCTCGGTCAGATATCTATGTGCAATAAGGTCCATATATCATGACATTTTTACAGAGAAATGGGCCGCTGGTGTTTCTAAATTATGCAAAAAAAAAAAGGCAAATGAAATGCCATTGCTCTGCACACTCAGGTACCAAGGGTTCTCTGAGTGATGCCTAAAAGAAAAATGTTTGTTTTGTAAAAGGGTGATTATAAGCATTGCATTCACTCAAGACACACTGAAAAATTGCTTTTTTGAAGAGTGGAATTTGATGATATATGAACATCTATACCTCAGAGACACAGGGAAGGTGGAAATTGTGTACATTTAAAACATTTACATTTTTCCCATAACCAAGTCTCTCATTAAGAAAATGTGGTGTTAAATGCAGCTATTTGAACCAGGGTTGATGCTGATGTTTATAAATGGAATAATATGTTGTGTAATTGTCTGCTTGTGCAGATCAATGAGCATATAAAAAATATTCAGCAGGCCAAAGAAGTACTAATGTAATTCAAACTGGAGGTAATTATAAACATGTTGAATCTGTGCTGACAGTAATGGTTGTGTTTTCTGGTAAATTCTCCGTGTTGTTAGTGTGTTTTTCAGCACTCGTCTCTGGAAGCTTCGATTGCTCCTGCTGCTGGCTCTCTATCATAATCTTAAAGTCACACTCTTTTGCCATCTGAGCCTCTTTCTCCTGCTGTTGCACCTTCTCTTGGGCTTTCTGCAGCTTCTCAGCTCTCTCCTCTTTTTTCAACTTCCAGAAGTAGATGAGGTTTTTCTCAGGATAGGTCACCTTGGCCAGTGGCAGCTTGTAGATGGCTTTTATCTCAGTGGTGATCAAAAGGAAAGTGAGGGCAGACAGGCAAAAGGGCCAAGTGCAAGCTGGGAGACCAAACTATACAAGAACAACATTAGAGAAACGACTGATTATGAAATTGGCTTGTTACAGACCACACCATTTCAACATCATTTAGGGCAGTTAAACTGCCAGTGAGTGAATAATGCAGTACTTACCGTGGCCATAATATTGGCGATAGCGGAGCTGAGGTAGGCGCAGAAAAATGCTGCAGGGAAATGAGAAATGAAATGAAGGTCATTAGAGTGTATCTGATAGTACATCAAACTGTTCTTACGTAACCAGAATCATTTAGCAAAGAGGAAATAGAAAACTGTTTCAGTAGGGTGCATACCACATGTGACTGCCAAGAGATGGGCCTGCCATGTGAGAGCATAGAACATTCCACCTATTGCGATACAAGCCAAAACGCAGTTGTATCCCCACAGCCCAAAGTAGATGTTCTGGAAGGGTGCAGCAAGAGCGAGACCTGAAATAACAAATAAGGAGGAATCACTCTCTGTTAATGTGACATTCAAGGATCAATTAACCTGTCCATACATCACTTACACATGCTGTTGCAAAGTTGGACGAATTTTACAAAATGCTGGCAAAAGAAACCCATGCAATCCAATGCTAAATTTGAGCAAATATCTGATGTTTGAGTGCTATTTCTTTAAGATTATATTTATTTTCTAAGATATATAATTTATTAAGATTTATATTATGTCACTGGGTTTAATGGATCACAAGGTCTGCCCTAACATCTCTGTAAAATTCCTACTCTTATCAGTGGCTTGATTTTTTTTTTCATGGGACTCATGAGGTCTACAGGAGATATTTATCAGTTCAGCATATTTATCAGTACCTAATCTTCTAGGGTATCAAAGCAGTGCTGCCAAGTGCTTAAACATGTCATCAGGAGTGTACCTCCCTGCGACGCTGATGATAATCTGACCTTTTCACAGTCATTCTTTGTATTCTAATGGTTTTACTAGATGCCAGATGGCGAGGGCTGTGTTTCTTTGCTGTAATGTAACGAGGTTGTCCAATTTTTTTTTAGCACCTTTCAAAAATGGCTGGGTAATGTGAAATTCCAGGACTGTTATACCACAGTTTGTAGCAGGCCTGATATTAGGGGCTCATTTTGTGAGGCAAAGACCCACCAGCCAAGCATCATGCCGCACCGAAGGTTTAAAAAGTTGGCAAAAATCAAGGTAAAATGAAATGTATAAGAGGTTATAAGATGTATCAGTATAACAGGCTATATTACATGAGGTTCTGCAAGCAAAACCTTTTACTGGCAATGTTTTAGGGCTATGATGCATGTTGAAAATTAATCTAATATTTATAATGTGCAGATATCTGACTTGTTGAAAACATGGCTGACCTCTTGATTCTCCCTTTAATATGTGGCTCCATTTAGACCATTATAGCTGCTACAAAAATAAATCAAGAGAAGTTGACGCAGACTTACCTGACACCATACCTATGGCAGAACCAATCACCGCATGAACACAAGTGATTGGTGAAGAAATAAAAAGTGCAATGATGAAAATGCCTCCTGTCCAAGCATTGTCACAGCCATAGACCTGCCCAATACCCACAGGAATGGACCGAAAGAGCTAGGGAAAACAATGAGAGAAAAAATGGTCACATAATCAGGAATATTGGGATATGGCTGATTCTGCCTGGGTTGACGTGTATGTTAGGTATGAGGTGCAAGGTGCCTCATAGAATATGCTGACTGTCAGGAAATCTGGCAATTCCAGCTCTCTTGAATTCCAGACTTACCGTACCAGCATCATCTAAATGGCACACTAAACTTGTGACCTTATTATCAGTTCAGAAGCTTCTAGAACAGCACGGCGTGTCCTCCTTAAAACGTTGCTGTCCTTAAAGGACCCATACCCTCCCATTTAGTTAATGACCACAGGACCGTTTTTTTAATGTTAATGTTTATCTAAGAAAGATTCACATAAATAATCTCAGTTCTCATTTCAGATTAAACACTCATTATTACAACAGGAATGTTTCTGAATGTGTGACATATATACAACAATTATAATACATTTACTGGATTTCAGTGCAGGGGACTACACTTTTAAACATTAACACTTACAAATACCATGAGCCCCTGCAATAGAAGTTAGAAAATTGCAGATTTATTTTAAGAAATGAACATCAACTTTAGAGCACACTCTTACCAAAGCATAATCCAGCTCAGACCAGGTGATGTTGGGGAAGGAGGTCACAGGTTGGATTAGAACCTGAGGGAAGTGCTGGTTGTAATGGCCTGTAGCCACTATGTGTAGACACACCAAGATGTTGAAAGGAAGAGTAAAGACCGGCAAATCCCAGCGACTGTTGATAGAGGCCAGTGCACTGGAGACAATCGGGCTGCAGGATGTAAAATATTCAAGCATTTTCAATAGGACATAGAGATTCCCTGCACATGTTTTACTACATTCACTGTACAGTAAGTGTAAAAACTCACCATGCCATTGACAAGAAGATATTGGGCAGCAGAAGCCACCAGTACCAGTCACCAGCACTGGAGAAGACAGCCATCAGAAGACCCACCAGGATTCCATTATATCCATACAAACCTGCTGCTATAGCTCCCCTAAAATAAAAATATATATATATATAATAAATAAAATGTAAAAAATAGACACTAAATATGTATCTTTCCACTGATGTTTCAAAATTTCTGCATAATTTAAAACTTTTGTTTAATCTGTTTGAAAAAAAAAGGCTGCAAAGAAAGCAATTTTAAAATCTTATTTAACTTAATTTTACATTCAATAAAATTACATATAACCACACAGCAGACACATGTACATGCATTGGTCATTTTAATAAAGTGTATACATTTATGTTGTACACAGACAATAATGACTCTGGGTTCCTATCACAATAACTTAAATATCAGTTCTTAAGTGTCTAAAGTGTGATTACTTCACTTCAAATCACGCGTAACATTTCAATAAAGTAATTATACAGAAATTAAAGTAAAATCTTACAGAAGCATAGAAGTACCTGTTTTGTTTCAAAATGAGGGCTGAGATAGTGGCAAATAAGGTGCCTACGAAGCCATTGAGAGCAACCCATCTGCTCTGGAGGATAAGTCCAGCAAAAATGATGAGTCCACTCAAGGGGTTGTTCACAAACATGACCTGTGCTGCCCCTCTCAGCACCCAGTCCAAAATCTGAATCAGGATGAACTGACCTGAACACAACACATTTTACAAGAAACTGTTAATTTAGCACTGATTATGAAACTCTAAAATATAAGCTACCACTATGAACACTACACCCCTGAAATATATTTGATTCTCAGACATTTATACATTGTCAAATCTAACCACTAGACCTCCTCTTTATAACAGAACTAACTACAGGGTCATGCACCAAACATGACCTACATTGAATGATTGCCTGTGCATGGCAATCATTTTTTAAACTAAAGATCTCATCAAATATCACGTTTCAAATCTTTTTTTCTTTTTCAAATACATGTTTTCAGTGATGCATTCAAAGAATTTTACAAGTGAATAGACATTCACACACAAAACCAGATATACATATTTTTATCATTTCATCTACGCTGAGATAAGAGTTGAGTTGTCATATGCTATTCTTGACATTAGGTCATGTACGAGCGCAGGAAACTTCTAGAATTCTCTAAAAGCCATAATGAATTTTTCACATTATGATTATTGAGATGTAAACATATGATTGTAAAAGCTAACAGTTATCCCCCTGAATAATCCTGACAAATCTAAGACACCCCACCATTTTTACTGCATAATATGGTGGAGTAGACCACAAAATCACTTGCATGTCACCAGGATAATGCACTTTTACAGACATTGTGTTTCGATGGACGTATTGTTTCAGCACTGGGTGTGGATCCTAAACCAAACAAATTAACCCCCCAAGAGAGGAAGCGATGTCTGGTTTGTGCTTTCTCTAATGAGCCAAGGATAAGTGCAATTCAGTTTGAAACTGCAGCAGTACTAATTTTCCTGTTTACACTGTAGACCCACCTCTTCTGCTAGGCTTTAACAGGGTTATCCCAAATACCAAGAGTCAGTGCTAATATTGAACTTCAACTTAAATACCCTTTGTACGCGTTACCTCCGGAAAGGCTTCAAAGACACCAATATGTCTACTTACAGAAACAGACAAATTGCTGCTGAGCAGTCATTAGGCCTGCCAGGGAAGCCCTGAACCAGACAATCATCTGTATGTATATGCATATATGACAGCAAGCATGCCAGCAATACACCATAACTGTTATCAGTATCTGTTTAAGAAAGTGTAAACAAAGGGCCAATACAGACATATGCTTTGATGCATTTCTACTTATGCAGGGGGTCTGGGTGTGCTGGTATCCAGGCAGTTAGTTAGAGTGGGCTGCTGATATCGGAGAATTGTGGGCAGCTCTTTATATATGTGGCCCACGTGGTGTAATCAGTTGTCTTCATTTTGAGAGATTTTGTAGGTCCTATGTCAAGGCCAGAGATCTGCATTTTTCTCATTGGGCATGTTTGACTTGAAGCTTATTGTAACTTATTCTACTAAACTGAGAAGTTTGACTTTGTTGAACAGTGCATCTACCACCTCACAGATCCAAATTCAGTAAATATGTTTTATTAACTCTCAGCAAATAAAACATATGCATTTAAACACAATCAGGCACCGAACATAATGCAAGGAAACACAATGTTAATCATGGGCAACCCTAAAAATATGTGCTGACCCCCAGTCAAAGGCTATGGCTAAGCTCAGCCTGGACAGAGGCAGGTCTTGCTGTTTATTACACTGATATTTTTCTAACAAGCTGAAAAATTGGTCATAAAATCTCAAGCAATGAACTGCTGCTCCACTGTGTTAAAACATGTCCATGTAGTGTTTTAAATATGCTAGGTGTAGCATTAAAGAAATTTGCAGTTAACATCATGGCTAAGCATTTCCTCTGTGTTTCATTTTACAGTCTCCAATGGGCAGATTCAGACTGCAAGAATTTGTTTTAAGTTATAAACCTGAGTAGCCAATCCTGTCTAACTGTGCAGGCGGGGCTTTTGAGCATGCAGCCTACTGAATGAAAGTGGAGGCGTAGAGTCACTTCTTTAAAGGCTTAAGGAGATTTCAGGTTGGAAACATTTTGCTGAACAGATTCTTTTTTATTGGTCTAACTTATAACCTGAGGACAAACTTTCTTATATCAAACATGAGAGAGCAGGGAAACCCAAGCTTCCTCAGGTGAGACTTTCTGTTGATATTTGAGAGTTTGTTCAGCAGTGCAGTTACTCTGTTTTTCTGTCATCACATTTTCAAAGGGCTGATATAGTACAGTACTAATGACTGGAATAATATAAATGTTTATATACACACACACAACTTAGGCTTTACCTTTTATCCACTCGGCAAAGGGAGCCATGTCTCCGGCGAAGTAAGACACAAAGCGCGTAAGTTTGACCTTCACGTTCCTGGATGAAGATGTGGTGGGGTGCTGCTCTCCCTTCTCAGGGGTCTGACCCTTCTGCTCTGTCTGAATAACTTTGTTGGCCATGAGTGGTTGCAGCTCCTAGCAAAAACAATGATTATGTTTTTTCTCTTTAAAACAGTAAAGATAGATATCAACCTGTTTGATAGAAACATTAGAAACAAGCAGTGAAAAATTAAGGAATGTATTTTTTTCTTTTCAGAAAAGAGAGAGATTAGTGATTCAATATTCAGTGAAAAAGCCTAATAAATATTGAATAAAATACATTAAATCACTGCAGTTTATACATTTTCAAGCTACACTTAAAACATGCTTCTGTTGCATCTGTTGTAATAACGTGTATGCTTTATTCTTTGTTGTTATTAGAAGTTTTTCATGTTTGTTTTTCTTTGCACAGCATGTGATCGGCTCTCAGTACAATGAGTTTAGGGTCTTTGAGTATCTTGTGTAACAGTGAATGTTGCACAACAGCTGCAGCAGTAGTGAAGCAGACCTGCATTCTGACTGTTGCCTAATGTACAGTAACATTTTACAGTCCAGAGTCCAGTTTTATCTCCTATAGACTAATAAAACAGCTAAATGCCCATAACATTTGATGAAAGTATAATGCATTTGTTGTGACAGATCTGTTATAAATCTCAAATTCGTTCATATTTAGACTTTCTTTAGGTGATTCACTGATCAGGTGCCTTACCTTTGAGTGCTCAGAAATAGATGCTTGGAGGATGTTTGCAATATTCGCAGAAATAACCTGTAACAGAATTAATATATTTAAATATTGAATATTATTATTCAAATCATTCATAAAACAGTTTAATGAAATTACAAAAGAAATATAGAATACACTCTACCTCTGAGATTTGTGATGCAGGCATATATAGGGCTTGTTGATTTCAGGAAGTTTCTCCAGAAGACAGCAAGTGTGCAGAAAATATCTATCTGAGCTGTGGTTTTTATAGGGGGCTCCTGAAAATAAAACTCCTCCTACTAGGACTTAGATACTTAGGGAAATGAGTCTGGAAATTTCTCTTTCTCACTCTCTCTAACACACACACACACACACACACACACACACACACACTCTCTCTCTCTCTCTCTCTCTCTGTCTCTCAGACGTGGTCATCACCCAATACCTAGTTTGATAAATCAATATTTCATCATGTAAATCAAGCCTGATGCTGATTCAAAACGATCAAGGACAATATTTGGATACAAACTTTGTTCTACACACCAGCTCATTGACTACTTTGTACAATAATTTTTACATTTTTTTTAATATATATATATATATATATATATAAAACCACCCAATGCAGGGAAATAAAATGTTTAAAGCGGAACAAGCTTTAGCATACAGTGTCAAGGTCTACACTGAGGAAAATGGAGAATGCATAGATTTCACTTTATTTTAACTTTGGAAAAAATTCTGCTAATACAGTGGAGTCACTTGCAGTGAGGGTGGCATAATTCTGAGCACGAGACCCATGATCCCTGACTATTGTGAAGGTGTGGTCACAAACAAATTCTCTTGTTCACATTAAATACTACCCCCTTCTCTAAAAATTATCATCTCACAACATGGCTTAAAGCCCCTAGGAACCCATTTTAAAATTTTTTTTTTTTTTTGTATAATTCTAAACTTGGGTGTTATGTAAAACGTTCAACAAAGCTGAAATAAAAAAACACAAAACAAAAATATGATAAATCTCTCCTCAAAAATGAGCAAAATACACTCTTCAGAGCTGGTATGAGAACAGTGTGGGCGTGGTCCAATACTAATGACCTTGACTGACAGGTCTCTATCACTGAAGAACAGAATGCTCTTTAAGTTACCATGGCAACACAGCCTCGCGACAGAGCTGTCTCTGGGATTTTACTGTGAACTCTGGTTGTAATTGTGTGATTTCATTGCACAACTAAATAGCACAGGCAGGTAGAATTGACATTATACAACCGTTCATGTACGAAACTATGGACGTCTTTGATCTTTTATGTGTCTGTGGTGTGGTTTAGGGTGATTTTTTGTATATATGTAATTGATTATATTTTTATTTATATATATAACTGTGTGAACTGGATACCATAAAGAGTGTTTCCAAATTGGTGCTTTCCCCCACTGCTACTCTGCTGGACTGCAGACTGAGTGTGGCTTTTATCCACTGCTACTTTGCTGTACTGACAACTGAGTGGGTCTGTCTTCCCTGCTGTTACCCTGCTCTGTGCGCCGGTCCAGGACCTGCCCATTCTACATTGAGAGGAGAGCAGTACTGGTCATTGTTGAGGAGAAATTTATTATATTTCCGTTTTGTGTTTTTTTCTGTTTTTGCTGAAACAATACACCTAACACTCAAGTTTAGAATGATAAAAAAATTACGCAATGAGTTCCAAGGGGCTTTGAAGCTCATTCCTTCACATAAAATATTTTATCACACATTAAGAAGTCACCTGCATGCTTCATTTTACTATGGCTCAATAGTTCTGTTGCATTTTGATTTTTATCATGCTGAGTTTCAGACTCATTTAAAAGACAGTGGAAATTTCCTCAAGTGTATGACTTTGTCAAGTTGCTAGCAAGAGTTCAGTTCATGCAGTTCAAGCATGAAGAGGTACACCAGTGTCAGCCTTATCACATTTATACAATCAGGCTTAGGGTTTGAAAAAAAAAGTGCAGTGATGTAAGATAGTGATGCCTATCTTCTACAGCCTTCTAGTAATTTCTCATCAGGGTTCGTTACTATTACCACCGCAGGCACATATTCACTTCAGGAGTGAACATTGTGATCAAAATTTTATTCTGATTCTGGAATTTGATGGCGCCCAGGGTTCTTAGTTTAGCAAAAGAAAAAGAAAACAATCTAAGTGTATGGATGAAATGAACAAAGAAATGATAGCAGAGCAAATTTGTGCAGCATATTACACAAATTCTTTCCGTTTCCTAGTAATAGCTCCTGTCAGCTAGATATACTTTCAAATCCATAGCAGTGAGTAAAGTGTGGAAACTGACTTTAAGTACCGATAGAGACAGTTCTGGTGAACTGCCAGGTCATGGTTGTTAGGAGTTCATGTTTTTTTAAATGTTTTTTTAAATAAATTTTGGTAATTTTTGGTCATCAGTTTTGCATAACTCTTTACTCTTTACTAAACATCCCTTTACTCACAGGGATTAATTGTTTTGGTGATAGAAATGGGTTTACCTGAGTCATTAAATAGTGGACTATATGAATTAAATACTGTTTAAATGTGTAAAAAATGTCTAAATGGGCTCTAATTTACAAAATTTTCATTCAACTTGAATAAAATGAACTGGTAATAAAACTTGTTTATACTGTAAATGTTCTTTGTCTGTCCATCAGTATATGTTTCACTCTGTTAAAGTTCATTGTCTGTCAATTAGTGAATGTTACTCTGTAAAAGTTTTGCCTGCCGATCAGCAAATGCTTCACTGTGGAAAAGCAATGACCAAAAATGCACAGAATAACAAACAAACTATATACAGTGTTTACTCATGCCATGCTGCAAAAACGGTTGTGCTCAGCTATAGGCAAAAGGCAACATCACACTCTTAGCACTTCCATGGTGTGTCCTTTTGCACTCCTTTCTGTTCACACCTCCTACTACCTGTGGGTGCCCTTTCACTGGTGACTGCTGAATGAACATCAATGATGGGCACAGGAAGATGACCAATCAGTGACTTGGCAGGAGCTGAGAGAAGAAGCCAGCCGCAGAGCTCAGATGTCAACTTCTTCAAGAAAGTTGTTTGTCATTGTTTGTTTTTCTTTTACCAGACAGAGTTCTTTGTAAAGAATGTAGCTGTTTGTCATGGCAAGAAATGATAAAAGAGCTTTTTGTACCAGCGCATGGTTTTATGTTGCACAGAGTAGTATTGAATCAGCAGGTCTGACTGATCCATTCCACCTATGTGTCTGTTGTACTGGGTAACTGGTGTGGGACAGGGGACTGAAATCTTTGACCAGGAGCTGCCATCTTGCTTCACCCTCCTCTGCAGAGTTCCACTTGAAGGAGCTGGGTGAATTGTGGAGCACACCAATACCACCCAAGTATCCATTGTATGTATAAGATGTATAAGATCTTATAGAGCTTCTCTCAGATTTATCTGTGAGGGCATTTATATCTGTCCGAGGACAGTCCTTCTGGTTCTCTCTGAAAGTGCCACAAGCAGAAAATCTGAGCTCATGGAGAGCCCAAAAGATTGGGGTTTGTGGATTGTAGCTTGGGGCTACAATAAAACTGTCCATATAAATAAGGTAGCCTGGGCCAAGGTAGCCTGGCTGTACAAGGGACATAACAGCATCACTGGACAGGCTATGTTTAACTGGGATGTCACATTTGCCTGTATAAATGGAAATGTCATTCAAGACCATTCCTTGAATCAGCCAGGCTGATTTTTATAGGTTGAACTTTGTGAGTTTTGCCTTTATATACTGGGTCATCCCAGTTTTAGCCGTGGAGGCAACCACCCTTTCATCTACAGACAGGTCTCTGTGAAGATGATAAAATTATTTGCTGGTGTTTTTGACGGTGTCCATCAGAGGTTTTAGCCAGAAGAGTCGGTCGTGCTGTTCTGTGCCCTTTTTGCTGTTATTAACATCTTTATCAGGTTCATTAAGGTGAAGATTCCATTAAATTACTCTATATCTGTCCTGTGGCATGATCTGTGAAAGCAAAGGCAACGAAAGGTTTGTCCATTTGTATTTACATTTACATTTATGCATTTGGCAGACGCTTTTATCCAAAGCGACTTACAAAAGAGGATCTAACATTCAAACTACAGCACAATTTATACAAATTACCTTACATTGAGTGCAGTATGCCAGGAAGTAAGAAGTGCATTAAAGAAAGACTTTCAGTGCAAGAGATACTATCGGAAGAGCTGAGTCTTCAAGGATTTCTTGAATGCGGAGAGGGTTTCTGTTGCTCTGGTAGTGCTTGCCCTTTGATATATTTATAGCACACTGCTTGTTTATGTTTGTAAAGAATGTTTGTACAGGAAAAGAAAAGCTTGAACAATCTGTGGCCCTGGTGTCCTAGTTGGTTGGACACAACGCACTCCCACCTATGGGCACTTTTTAGTCACCAATCCACCTACCAACGTGTGTTTTAGGACTGTGGAAGGAAACCGGAGGAAGCCCATACGGACAAGGGGAGAACACACCAACTCCTCACAGTCACCCTGGGCAGGGCTCAAACTCACAACCCCAGGCCCCTGGAGCTGTGTGACTGTTTTTAATACAAAAGTAAACATTAGTTAAGGACAGACTATGAACTTTTACAATGTGAATTAAACATTACTAAGGAATAAAATTTCAAAGTTCATGGCTATAGTAATCACATCGATTTCACGCATTGTGCACAGAAGAAGAATTTAGCCTCACCATATATATATATATATATATATATATATATATACACACACACACACACACACACACATACCTTTACCCATCTTCAAATGGGAGGCTTTTATTTCCATATTCATCTTAGTCATATACATCAAGCTCTGAAGCTCTGCTATGAAGGTATATTTGTTGCAAAACCCCAGTGCACATGTGCCAGTGAAATTTGTAGTTGTAGAAAACAGTCACAGAGAAAATCTCTGTGAATGTGTGTGTGTGTGTGTCTGTGTTGCCCTGTGAAGGACTGGCGCCCCCTCCAGGGTGTATTTCCGCCTTGCGCCCAATGATTGCAGGTAGGCTCTGGACCCACCGCGACCCTGAACTGGATAAGTGGTTACTGATAATGAATGAATGAATGAATGAATAATCAAACAGGATCCTTTTTGTTTCAGGTGTGTTGTACATATGTTCGCTGACACCAGTGGTCAGTTACCACCAAACAGTCCTAATGCTTATTCAAACATATACTGATCCAGCACCAGTGGGTAGTGTTTGCTGTTTCATAAAAAAAAAAAAAAAGGTCAACCCACCTCATGTTTTTCATTAATAGCTGACCTAAACACGTGTGAGTGAATGTGATCATTTATTCTCAGACTCAATCAATTCTAGTACATATACCTATACATCATAAGTGAAATGCCTGTAAATCCCACAAAACTCTGCCTACAGTAAGAGTGGCCTGATTGATTCTGAGTACCTGAAGGAGACTTTAGTTGAAGATTGTAGCCTTTTCATTGTTGTCATATATAAATGGTCTATATAAATGGCTTTGTTTATTGGCCAGAATGTACACGAAAAATTCTGGATATCTGAGTCTAGCTACCATGCTTTTCACATTTGTATTATTCCTATTTTGAAACACTTCAAAATAAATGTTGGAAATGGCAGAAGTGCCTGCAATTCTTTCACCAATGCCTGCATACCTGTACTTTGCATCAGCTCTCCCAGAAAATTGTTGGAATTACACATGCTTTGGTTTTCAAATATTTCTCTCGTTTGCATCAGAACAACACAAAAACAGAGAAAAGTCTTATCTGATCTCACTCCACACAGAACTCCAGAAACAGGCTAGAAAAAAAAGTTATTGGGAAATGTTTCAAAATTGAAAGAAATAACTGGATTGTAGTTATGTGATGCTCATTTAAGTTGTATTTAACTCACCTGGGGTCGTAAAAAGTGCTGTCTATAGAATCACACTGCTGCTAGTTTTAAATGAGAAGAGCATGACATCTAGACTCAGATATCCAGAAATTTTTGTGTACATTCTGACCAATATAAAAAGCCATTCATATAGACCAGGATGAAATATGACAACTTTTGTGTCTGTGTACCACACTGTGCATGGAGAAAGAATTATGAGATGTAGTGAGAAGACAAATTTCAGAGAAGCATCAACAATCACAATGTTTTATGGCCCATCTTCAGCTAAAGGCTAAAGGACCTTAATCAATTTACAATCAAATTCAAAATAAAGTCAGTGACCTGTGTACAATAGCATCAGCTCACATTGCCTGTCGCCATTTGAATGAATTGGGAAACTATGACAGGACGCAGTGAGATTAAAAAAAATGATAATTCCATCCATAATTGAATCCATAATTCCAGTTTAGGATTGTAAACCTTTATTTTATTTCTGATATTATGTCCAAAAGCTGTGTTACTAAGTGGGGAGCCAATATCTTCATCCAGTCCATTTCTAGATATTGTTTGAATGCCAAGCAAATCGTCTTCTGGTAGAAATCATGCAGTTTCTGAAAGTGCAGGAGGTTTTTAATATTTTTAACCATGTCTGTAACATGACACAACCCTAACTAAGTCAGGTACAGATGAGGGATGATTAGAACTAAGGCTCATGGATACCAGCTCTGAAGAGCTCTTTTCTATCATTCATGCTTTCCTGTGTTTAAACTGTGTTTTTGAGTCATTCATTTTTTTTCCTGTAACTACTTCATCCTGTTCTGGGTGTGGATGTGTCCAGAGCCAACCTGGAATCATTGAGTGTAAGGCAGGAACACACTCTGAATGGGAAGAACACAATAAACCCCTCACAAACAGTCACCCAGGGCAGGGATTGAACCCACAACCCCAGGACCCTAGAGCTGTGTGACAACAGCGACCACAACATGTTGGGGAAAAATTCCACTAGAGAATTGTAAGAAACTAATTCACTGGTTACAGAAAGTGATTTATTATAGGTAAGTTTTCCAAAGGGTGTGCTGGCAGTTATGAAGTTGATTGTGCCAATCATTTTTCCCAGTTCATTTGTAGAGTTTTGTGTGGAATGAGATCAGATTTTACATGTTTTCTCTGCATGCTTTTTTTAAATGGAAACAAAGGAAATAAACATATTAATGCCAAATTTATTGTCTTTCTTTTATTGGGTAATTTTTATTGTAACTATTTGCACAAAGGCCTTTCTAACGTGCTAGATCTCAGGAATGTTCTAATGCTTTGATTTTTGTTTAAATAATTTTAATCATGTATTATTGCACTTTTTAAATTTTAAATGCATTTTATGTTTCTAATCTCTTTTTTTACTGATACGCCTGATTCTGTAAAGCACTTTGAATTAACTTTGTGTATGAAAAGTGCTCTGTAACTGAACTTGCCTTGACTTGCCTTGCTAAAGCATGTGTATTTGTAACCATTTTCTGGTAGAAGTGGTGCATATTCTGAAAGCAGTGAAGGAGAGCCAGACATTTTAACCATGACATGGCTTTCAGCCATAAAACATCACCAAGGTATGTTCTAATGATGGATGGTTAAACCTAAGGCTCATGAATCAGTCAAGTCTACAGAGCACATCCAAAAATATATGAAGAGGATAGAAAAGGGAGACATCTGTAAGATCCTCTTGAACAAGTCTGGAAGTTGCAGGAGCAAACAAAGAATGGGGAGTAAAAAGACACCAGTCAGGACCTGGATAAACACTTTTGGACAGAATACAGTGGAAGTTAGTATAGCAAGGAACAAACGAGTAGTTTTTCTTTGGCATGTGCTTCACCCAGCCCCAACAACCTCAAGGTTAACCCAGTTTAACACGGCCTTGGCTGAGGTTGGGGGCAACAATGAAAAGGAAAAGCTGTTAGTGTCGCAGTCACACAGCTCCAGGTATCTAGGATTGTTGGTTCAAGTCCTGCTCCGGGTGACTGTCTGTGAGGAGTGTGGTGTGTTCTCCCCGTGTCCATGTGGGTTTCCTCCGGGTGCTCCATTTTCCTCCCACAGTTCAAAAACACACGTTGGTAGGTGGATTGGCGACCCAAAAGTGTCCATAGGTGAGAGTGTGTGAGTGAATGTGTGAAGGACTGGCACCCCCTCCAGGGTGTGACCCCGCCTTGCCCCCACTGATTCCTGGTAGACTCCAGACCCACCACAGCCCTAGACTGGATGAGCGGTTGCTGACAATGAATAAATGAATGTTTCACTCAGTATTGAAAGAAATCTCTTCTCAGTTTTGGTACATACAATGACAACCTACAGAGAAGTGAAGAATGAAAGACAAGCATATCATTTTGATTGACCTTGCAAATTTAAACTACTTTGTTTCCAAATACTTCTGAAGGTAAGATTTACTCTTCAGGATTTTTAACTAGAAGGCAGCATGTGGAAGCAAGAATTGAGTTCCCATTCTTTTTTGTGGTTGCTTTCCAAGTGATACCCATTGGAGCAAGAGAGAGTGTGGGATTAGTCAGTTTGCCCTCAGCAAAAATTTATATGGATGATATTCTTAGCGTCCTGCCAACAGCACAGTGTGCATCTAGGCTGTGGAAAAGGTTGGATAAGTCGATGTCTTGGGCAAGGATTAAGATCAAGCCTACAGACATCTTTCATTCTGGAAAGGATTAAGAAAAAACAGCACCATCTTTATCATAAGCACTGAGGGAATCCCACTACAGCCTGAACAACGTACAGCAGAGCTCTGTGACAAAGACATAGGGAAGAATGTACTGAAACAACTTTCTGATGATTTGGGAACTATAGACCAAACCCAGCTTTCAGGAAAGTACAAGTTCTAGTACTGCCGCACCACACCAGAGCAGAGAATAATAAGACACTAAACCTGTGTAACATCCCCTATCAACAGTCAGTAAGATTTATGGAAAAATAGTTTTCATTTTAAATGTGGCTTGGCTTGTCACAATGCTTGTCACAATACTAGGTGATGATAAGGCTAGTGTTTTAGCCCAGAGTCTACTGATCATGCAGTGAGAAATACAAATGTACAGGTCCACACTGGCCAAGTTGAAACTAACATGGAAATTAGCAGGCTGTGCAATAGATCATTTTCAGTCCAGAAATGAAAAGCAGGTTCTAGCTTCAACAAGCTCCTCTGTCTAAGGCCATTAGAAAAGAAAAAATGTGTGATGTCTAAGTTTTTGGGAACCGAGAATGAGCACTGTGATGATAGGGGGCAAGACAGTTAGGGAAAGGTTGTTGGCAGACATCCAGATGGTGGGCTGATGGAAGATCCCACAGGCAAATGTTTGTGTCCTAATTACGGAAACAAACGACAAACACCCCTGCCCTATGAACCTGCACTGGTGGTTTGGATGACTTTGTTCTGTACAAGGTGCTTTTAAAAAAATAATAATAATAAATAAATAAATCTATATTTAAATTTCCAGTAATTTAAGCTTTAAAACTGATTTGAAAAATAGTGCAGTTTATTTGTTTTTATACTTTGTGTGAACCTTAGTTTGATATTTAAGTGGATTTCATCTGTGACATAGATCGATAATTCTCATATATTTATAATGTTCACGTTTCAATGCAGTATTCACAAACTGAGGGGAAAACGCTGAAAAGTACTGTTTAGTTTTTTTAATTGCTAACAAATATTTCTAAATGTAAACGATTTTAATTCATACTAAAAATATACAAATACAATTTGACCTCTGAACAAAAAATCGGCCAATTCTGTAAGTTGTTACACCATGTAATTTATAATTTTAAGTTTACTTTTCTGGGACGGTTATGGCCTAGAAAAAAAAGACCTTGGTGATGAAACACTAATGCTGCATTAGACGCCCTCTTGTGTTGAGCACTGTTCTGTCGCTTAGCTACACTTTAAGCAGTGTTTATCCTGTCAAAAAGGATTAATGTAATCAATCTGTGTAAATTCTGTAAATGTACAGTGAGAAAACATCAGTCATTCACTGTCACCTTTGAGCTGTATAGAACTATATAACACTCTTTCCTGTAGTGTAATACGCGTCACTGTTTTTTTTAGTGACAAGTCCTTCATATTAATGTTCTTATGTGGTTTCTGGCTTAGATGTGGCTTAGTTACAGGACAATGGTATAGATCGCTCAAAACCACATTTTCTTTTCTGATAGATACTTAATTTTGAGTATCAGCCCCTTTGATATAAACTATTAAGTTTTGAAATGAAGCACTAGTAAAGGCACGCTGCTCAGATTGCTCAAAAGCTGTACTATAATGCAGACACCAATGTGTACCAAAAAAACCCAATATTTCAATCAAACTCTTTCAAGTAAACAAACAAACGCATCAAACATAAATATCAACAAATACTTCCAGAATTCCAGAGGACAATTTTTGAAATAAAATTATTTTAAATTTAGTTTAGTACTTAACTTAGCTTTTTAATACAAATGAGTAGGATATAAACCAAATTGCTTCAGTTAAATAAACTCAAGCAAAACTGCTTTCTTTCAGAAAAGAATGTACTGTACACAGACATATTACTAAGATGTCATGTTTAGGTGGGCATCAACAAGGGGAGAGTTTTATTTTTAGAACTAGATGTGGAGTGTTTGGATGAGATGACAATGACAAAGGTGGTGGGTGGGGGATGGAAGCACAAAACGTTTCATTGGACGGGCAAAATCTGGACCAATATTGATAAACAAAATCAAACAGTGAATGGACAAGTTAAGCATCGATGTTCAGATAAGCATCAGAATTCATTCACACAACATTAAATAAATCTTAAAAATTCATAAAATCATTTACATTCTTAAACTACAGAGACTTTTATCAGCATTATAGATGTGACATCAAACAGACTAACCTTATTAGTGTTTTAGAAATCCGGTAGTCTCTGATGTTAAAGACACTGGTACAAATCATGTGTAAGCAGTGTAGGTTTTAAAAATATGCATTCTATATTAAGCAAGTTTGAAAAGTGGGTTTAACATATAACAACTAAAATAGAAATGAATAATTAAGCATAAATTGTTGTACTTTACATAAACAAAAAATGTACTATTAACATAGTTTAATTATAAAGTAAATTTGTATATAATAGTATAATAAAGTAAATAGTTTTCAATACATCAGTTGCTTTACAAAAAGACACCAAATTTTTTGCAAAAAGATCTCTTCTGTTGTCCACATGTATTGTTGAAAAAATACATCTATATTCTGAAATATAGGGTAATAATCAGATGTTTGTCCCCTCTTTCCTGCTGTAGATGTTGGAACATTGCTGTGAGGTTCTGATGGCACTCACAGCCATATAAGCCAATTTAGTTAGGTACTGATGTTTGATTATCCAGGCTGATCGAACCCAGTCCACTATGGTTCAAATCAACAAATCCCTAGTTACGTATGTGGTTATGTGAGTAGTGGATGACCACCAGGGCGGTACTTACTGAGTGAATGGATGTTCCTCATGCGTGCTCTTTCTAGACCAAGAATGTATACCAAATTAGACACGTGACCTAGCATGTGACGTCACCGAATCTATATTTGCCTGTGACTCACTGCAAACTGCCTCAGGAAACTGGATCGCCTCTCTCACGCCGAGTGACCAGGAACCCTGGCGGTCATCCACTACTCACAAAACCACAGCTACATTCATAACTAGCATTATGTTTCGTATTTCCCGACTGCCAGTGCGGTACTTACTGAGTGGATGACCCACGTCGTCACAAGGAGTGTCTCTGTTCTCCATCTGTGATCAGGGACAGTACTGACTGTGCAAGACTGGATGATGGATGTCGCCAAAGCACAAATGTCTACAAGGGAGACCCCTCTCAAAGCAGCCCAGGAGGTAGACACTCCCCTAACAGAATGGCGTGTTGCTAGGTCTGGGAGTGATCAATGAGCGGCTTTATAGGCTAGCCAAACACTGCTTAAAGAGTCAACAACCACGTTTAGCATCAGAGAAGCAGACAAACAACTGATCCGTCTTACGTATGGATGCCGTAGCCAGCACATAATGCTTCAGTGCCCGGACAGGGCACAAGAGAACACACTTAGGATCCAACTGATCAGCGTAAGCTGCCAGACTGATGGACTAATTGACATATTCAGGATTAAGCACCTTAGGAAGAAAGGCCGGATTTGGTTTCAAGACCACTGACGCCTCATCCAATCCCCACCTGAATCACTCAGAACTGACAAAGTGCATGCAGGTAACAAATTTGCTTTGCAATGGTTACAGCCAACAAGAACAGTCTTTAGAGACAACCACTTGAGACCAAACCCATCTAGAAGTCTGAATGAGTCACCCCGTAGGTACTGAAGTACCAAAGGCAAATCCCAAGGAGGAGGACGAATCCTAAGTCTCAGTCTCCATGGACCCTTTAAGAAGGCCACAATTTAACTTGTGTGAGCTTAGGGACACACGCCCATTCAAGGTCAGATAGGCCACATAGACCTTCAGCGTCGAAGGAGATCTTCCTGCGTCCAGTAACATTTGTAGGAAGGAAAGCACAGAACCCACTGAGCACAAGAGTGGATCTTCCCACTGCCCTGTGCACCAGCGCACAGCGTTGTCTGGGCCGGCGCGGTGCCACCAGAAGGACTATGTGACTTCCTTCTCGTATTCTGACCAGGAGTGAATGAAGGAGGGAAAGAGAAGGCAACATGTATAGCAATACCCTTGGCCAGTAGTGAGCCGGGGCATCTTGACCCAGAGGGCTGTCCTGGGCATGTTCTGAGAACCACAGACTGCAATGAGTGGTGTCTGAGGAGGCAAAGACATCTACATTTGCCTGACCAAACCGTTTCCATATTTTTCAGATGATCTTTGGATTAAGTCTCCAGTGGTCTGGAGAGCATATCTGCTGTCTGATTGGATGTTCCCGCCAAATGCACTACTTGCAGGGAGAGGAACCACTTGTGGGCCCACATCCACAATTCTTCCACCAGGTCCAATAGAGGTTTGGACCTGGTTCTGCCATAATGATGTGTGTTGATGTGATGTGTCTCTGACTGTCTCTCTGACATATCTACATGGATGAAGGAACATCACCTCCAATTGAATTTATCCAAAACTGAACTACTGGTCCTCCCAGCCAAGCAAGCTTTTCTCCACAACATCAGCATCAAGCTAGAGTCCCTATCAGTGGCTCCCACCAAGCTTGTAAGAAACCTGGGTGTCATGGTTGATGACCAGCTGACCTTCGCAGATCACGTTACCGCTGTAGCTTGATCGTGCCGCTTCTCCCTATTCAGCATAAGAAAGATTAGGCCATACCTAAGTCAACATGCAACACAGCTCCTTGTTCAGACGTTAGTAATCTCCCGTCTAGATTATTGCAACGCCCTCCTGACAGGTATTCCGGCCTGTGCTGTGAGACTACAGATGCTGCAGCACATGTCACGCCCCTATTAGTTGAGCTGCATTGGCTACCCTTAGCTGCTCGCATCAAATTTAAATCACTAATGATGGCCTTCAGAGTACTCACTGGTTCTGCTCCCATCTACCTCAATAGACTCTTAAAACCATACGCTAGCGCCCACCCTCTCCGTTCCTCAAAGGAGCGCCAACTAACACGACCAACCCCACATACAGGTCAGTCAAGGCTATTCTCATCTCTGGTACCATGCTGGTGGAACGAGCTTCCAAGCACTATCAGAGCAACAGGAACCCTCTCCGCATTCAAGAAATCCTTGAAGACCCAGCTCTTCCGAGAGTATCTCTTGCACTGAATGTCTTTAATGCACTTATTACTTCCTGGCATATTGCACTTAATGTAATGTATTTTGCATAAATTGTGCTGTAATGAATGTTAGATCATCTTTTGTAAGTCGCTTTGGATATAAGAGTCCGCCAAATGCATAAATGTAAATGTAAAAATGTAAAATGTAAATGTGTTATACAGTCGTTAGGTGGTCTGAACGCACTAGCACATGCCTGCCATGCAGATGTGGAAGAAAGAACTCCAGTCACAGCTTTACCTGCTGAGGCTTCCAAAATATCTGGACTTCTCTGCATGTGGGTAAGCACAGGAGAAACCTCAGAGAACGTCAAGGCCTCAGTGTTACTAGACACTCGTGAGATATAAACCTGCACATGCCTGTGGTGTACAGAGTCCAGTCTGAGGGACATTACCCAAATCTGGAAGCGCCTCAAATAAAGTTTGCCCAGAGCAATGACTTGAGCTGCAACAGTGAGGAAACCCATGAGTCGGAGCAGAACCAGGTACCGCCCTCTCCTATTTTCAGAGAGCCGATCAGAGTCACAATAGTCTGAACACGCCCCTTGGGCAGTAAGGCCATCATCGTACAGGAATCCAGAACCATACCGATGAATTGGATACGCTGGGATGAAAGGAGGATGCTCTTCTGCCAATTTATAGACAGACCCAGGGCCTGAGCATAGTCCAGCAGTCTGAGTGTCCTGAAGTGCTCGTTCCCTGGAGGGGGCGTAAACCAGCCAATTGTCCAGGTACAGGAGGACCTTTAGGCCTTGGTTGAGAAGTGGTTTCAAGGCCACGTGCATGCATTTTGAAAATGTTCTTGGGGCTAGAGACAGCCAAAAAGGCAAGACTTTGAATTGGTACACGTTTCCCTGAAATGCAAAGCGGAGAAGCCTTCAGTGTTCTAGAAACACTGGGACATGAAGTCCTAGAGGTCCACTCCCCTTTAGTGTTTTATGACACTACTGAGTACAGCAGCACTGTGGAGCATTCGAAAGGAGAGAACCCCCTAGAACATGAGGGTCTACAACCTCTACTGCGCCTCTCATGAGGAGGGAACAAACTTCCTTCAAGAGAATTGAGGCATGCAAAATATCTGAAACAGATATTGAAGACAACCTTCGGCGAGGTGCTAAGCGGAGGCCGATGATGGAACTGCAGCCTGTAGCCCAGTAACATGGTTCACAAGACCCATGGGTCTGTGACATAGCTCTCCCAATAATCCATATGATGAGCCTTCTGCAGTTCCACCATCAGCGGCGATCAAGGGTGGCAGCTCCCTTGAAATTTATTCTTTTCAGAGACCTATCTGGGGCATCCAAAGGTCGTTTGAGAGCCTTTTTTTCAGTGTGCTGTGGCCTTGGCACAGCCTCACTTCATTCTCCTAACATACCAAGTCGCTCGCGACGTCTGTCGAGCGGAATAATAGCACAATTTATAAATGAGTTAGTTATGGCCTCACGAAGGTGCTCCAGCCCAAAACAAGAGGGGCACAAATCATGTCCATCATCCGCTTCTAGTGTGGAGAGGCCCTGTGTACAACAGGTTTGAGAAAACATCTTGAAAGTGTGGCACTGAGAGGAAACCCTGATGGGTTCGCAATACAATCACATGCTTGCCAGAGTAAAGTATATAATATTTCACTCGTACGCACTCACGCAAACTCGCTCACCGAGTAATAACTCGAAGTATGCTTAGTACATGTGCTCAGTATTATTGAAACATAACACTGAATAAAACTAAGTAGGATAAAATAAATAAATAAATAAATAAATAAATAAATAAAAAACCCATGAACACCGAAGTTAGTAACGAGCTAGCTAATAAAACTCCAAGTGAGCTCAATATATTTACCCGATCTCGTTGCGCTTGCTGGGGCGTGAGTTACGAACGTACACCGAGCAAAGGCTCCAAGTGAGTTCAACCTACACTGCAACACCACACACGTGCACTTGGCGCAACTGCTGGAGTGAGAGGTATGCAAGCTACACACTGAGTAAACTCCAAGTGAGCTCCACACACAGAGAACAAGTGTTTAAATCCGAACACTGAGCTGAAACTCCAAGTAGCGAAAAAACTTACGTCAAATACCTCGTTGCCAGAGAGAGTGTATATGAGCTGAACACCGAGTAAAAAATCTAGGTGATAATTACAAAGCGGTGTTAAGATCAATGTCTGCGATAGACTGAACGTAACAGCTCATGGAGGACAGTGGAAAAAATAAACTTTAGCTCCGACGATGTGTCAACGAACGGTTATCGGTCCGAGGCAAGACGAGAAAAGAGGCGGTTTGCCGTGAGTCACAGGTAAATATAGCTTCGGTGACATCACGTGCAAGGTCACATGTGACTAATTTTGTATACGTTCTTGGTCTAGAGCGCACACGCGCGTGGAACATCCATCCACTCAGGAAGTACCGCCCTTGCGGTCATGAGATACAAAACATAACCTCTAAGAATAAACAGAAGAGTCCTGATCAATTCTGGTATAGTCTGTGCTAACCTGACCCAACACAATAATAAATTGTTATGATTTTGTAATGTGTACCCAAGATTGTAATTATAATAAATTCAGGAATGTCTGAAGCGATACTGGTCCTTTTTATTTATTAATTTTAAATGTATTAATTTATTTAAGTTTTGGCTTACAGTTAATGCAGAAATAAGAAAACTAAAATAAAAATAAAAGCAAATGTATTAAGAAACGTATCTATCTCACATTATATTTATGACTGCATACATCCATTAACTTTATTGCCAATGGAATGTGAATAATTCTTTGGACACCTGAGCATCACACCTGTATAACCTTGTGGAATATACACTTCCAAAACGCTGGGGTAAGTAATGTGCTAACCATGCTAGAACAGGAAAGGGCCTCCACCAAGGTGTAGCCACAAACTAGAATTTTTATCTGCCTGTAGTATGCTATAGCATTCACATTACCCTTCACAATATAAGGGGCCAACATAAAGAAAAAATAATTCCACCATTCCAGTCAACATTCCAGTGATTTTAGGCTTGGGTGCAGCAGCTCATTCTTCAAAACCCATATCAATAAGCTGCCAATTCAGAGCTCATTTACTGATTTTGCCTTCAGAAGCAGTCTGTAACTCTCTAGTCTAGTGCAGAAGAGGGTAGGCTTTGACAGCACTCAGCGGTCCTGAGCTGTGAGTTTGTGTAGACTACTGCTTCATGGCAGAGTTGTGATGATCCTGAGTGCTGCCATCCTAAAGTAAATGCACTCAGCTACAGTGGTATAAGGCAGAGATTTTGCAAAATTCTGACTAGTGACTTGTATATAATCACTGACCTCCTCTGTACAACTCATTATACTGCCTTAGTTTATGAAGATTTCTCAACTGTGCTTGACTTTATAGCCTTAGGTATAGATTTTCATTCTTAAAATTAAAGTGAATTTCTTATGGACATAAGGGCAAGCTAAATCTTCTTCAGATTGAATTTATTACCGTCAGATTTCAGCATATTTGTAACATATTGTTACAAATCACAAAATTAAACTCCGAAACTACAAAGTCATAACAGACTGAGTCTGAGTCTATTATTTTCCGCTGTGAACTCTGTGTGGCTTAAATGGATTTGTATCTTCCCAAGACTGGGAAATAAAATTCAATTAACAGAAAAGAGTGCAGTCTGGATGCAATTAGCTGCACTTATTCTAGTTAAATGGCCTAGGCTTCAGAAAACACGCAAAATATTAATCCCACTGATACAAGAGGATCAGAAACAGCAGTACTGCTTTAGTTGTTAAACAGTGTCCTCTCACTGTCAGCTGTTAGACACACCTACCTCATTGTTTCACCTTGTAGATGTAAAGTGAGAAACAGTAACTCATCTGTTGCTGCAAATGTTGTGTTTGTCATCCTTTAGTCCTTCATCTGTGGACACAGGATGCTGTTGGCTGGATATATGTGGTTGGTGGACTATTCTCAGTCCAGCAGGGACACTGAGGATTTTAAAAACCTGAGCAGCCCTGCTGTGTCTGATCACACACTAACACACGTCAGTGTCACTGCAGCACTTGAAATTATCTACCTCCCAAATCATAGGTGCTCTTTGACCATTGAAGAGCAGGGTGAAATGGGGATTAAAGTATGCAGATTAACAGATGGACTACAGTGCTCCTCTATGGTCAGTGGATCTGATAAAATGGGCAATGAGTGGAATTTCACAAACGTCCGGGATTGTGTTTTTATAGAGTTTACGAGAAGCGTTTCGTTCACAAACTAGTCCCGCCCTCCCCTACTCCGATTGGTTCGCTTGAGTGAGAAGGGGGCGTGGTGAAGTAGCCTAAAATCTTCTGATTGGACGGTCTGACTGTAGAGCGAGGGGCGTGACCTCATCACCCTCCAGTGCAGTCCAATTAAAAACATGTATCTACAAAATACAAACTTTACTGGAGAAGCAACCTTTCAGTATAAGTAAATGTAAAAATATTTTATAATAAAAAAATATATATATAACTTGGTCCATTCCATTGGTCCATTCATCAATGTGTGAGGGACAGCTGTTGGGTTCAAACCTAAAATTGACAAGCGACTGTATATTATATTTGGGTGCTGTTATGCTATACAGCCAGCAGAGGCATCCTGTGGGTGACCACTAAACCAGCACCTGACCAAAACTAGACCAGCAAAAACCAACACAGGCCAGAATGAGAAGTATAAGAGCTTGTGATATTGTTTTGCAGCTGGAAGTAGGGATGTGTTGTGGTGAAGAGGCATTTAGTTGGAATAGGGGCTAAAATCTTAGATTGCAGTGATTGAATGTGGAGTAAAAGAAAAGTAATTTATAAATACTGTGTATTTATTTATTTATTTATTTTGTATTTTTTCATATAACCGCGACCCTGAATTGGATAAGCGGTTACAGATAATGAATGAATGGATTTATTCATATAGGTTTTTTGTAAATATGGTAATAAGTAAATAAATAAGTTGAACAGTTTTTACTTTGGAATTTCCACCACTCACAGACACCACCCACCTTTATTCTTGTGAAACTGGGAGTCATACTGTCGCTCTGATTGTTTTTTTGTTTTTGTTTTTTTTTGTGTGTGTGTTTTTGTTTTCTCTCAAACGCAGCACGACGTTTTTCTCCCAGTCTCAGTGCACTGCCGCCGGCCACAGTCTACACCTGTTTTAAGGGCGGACTGAACCATTTCATGTAAATAGGAAGGGGCAGGAAAACCAGGAAATGCAGAGAGTTGTGTACATTTTGCCAAACAAGAAAAATGAAACAAAATGTTTTTAATGTAAGATTTGGAAAGTTTCATTTTCGTTAATAATATGAAACTTGAACTTGAAACATTTAAATGTAAATAATACAAAATAATATTTTAAATTTAAATAATAAAATAAATATTGAAATAATATATATATATATATATATATGTCCACTGGAAAATATTCTGGGGAAAGATACTTAATAATGATATATGTTTGATAAGAATTTGTTTAGAGAGGTGAAGTGTTCTGGTGACAGTTACGAACTATGAGCTGCTATTTTTTAACGGCAGAGAATGTATATATTTATAATTTATATATTCATCACTGCGTAGCTACTACTATAGGTATGATCATCTCCTGCAGACTTAATGTGATCACTATAATGTCTGAACACCAGGGGGCAGAAGAGATCTATCTAAAATGTTTTACCTGTGTTTTTATTAGGCTTGATTTGGTGTGTGTAGATGTATCAATATTTCATGCATACATTTCTCCACAATTTTTTAACCAGTGTGTGACCACCTTTTACATAAACATGCATTCTCAAATCAAAATGCTTTAGCCGTGTAGGAAACTGAGTATAAAATATGGCAGGGAAAGCCATCGTAAATATAGTCAATACATCTCATATTCCTTGAAAAGACACGCATTTTTAATTACTATAATTATTATTATTTAAACATTGATGTAACAAGAAACATCAGATTTGTCGGCTGCATTTAAGACATGAATACTTGCCAAATCATCTGAATGTTTTTGCAGTGTGTCTCCTACAAAACCTATTTGGTGGTAAAATCTTCCTGGTCTTTGGCACCTCATTTTCAGGGTTTAATAACTTATTAAGCAATGAGCTGAAGCCAGTGAGCACAGCTGGCTGTGGAACAATACGAGAGCAGAACCCTCTGCATCTGTGTTTCTCCCAATCCTGCCAAAGTCAATCCAACTTGATACATCATGACTCCCAATCTTTGGAATGCAGCTTTGCCTTTTGCAGCGAAGGCCTTGGCAAAGAACTTGATGAGATAACCATGTGGAAGTGGAGCTATAGAAGCAATTACACTAATATTCCGTCTAGATAGAGAGAACACTCACACAATGTGAGGTTTTCCTTGATTCATAATTCAGCACCACTGCTTACTTCTACTGTTTATTTTATTTATTTATTTATTTATTTTCTTTCTCAAGGCTTTTCACCTAATCATTTCAGCCTCTTGTTTGGCATGTCGAGAAAAGCAGGTCATTAAACCAAATGCCTGAAACCAGGCTGATGGAGAAATAATCAGATCTGAAGCTCATAAACAGGGAACATAAGTGAAAAAGGCATGGGGCCATTTATTGCACCTCATTTTAGGGCTGAAAGCTGTCTAAGCATCATGAAATAAACATGAACAGCTACTTAGAAAAATGCTTTGTACTGTATTTTTAATCTTTGCTTCGGGGAAAACAGAGATCTTTACTGTTTCTACTGATATGATCTGTCATATCAGTAGCAAAAAAAACTGGGTGAAATAAACTCTAACAAATCTATCTTGTGGTACCATACAGTAGTGAAGTGTTTGAGTAGTTTAGATGCTAATGATAACAGTTACAAACTAATGCTTCAGTTACAAACATATGGAATCAGCACCAGTAATATTAATATACCAAGGTTTCAATAATCAACATCAGAAAAGTGGTATTGTGCCATGTACAGAATATTGTACTTCTTTAAGTGCTTTGCCTTACTTAAGTATTTTCTGCTAAAAGATATTGAGGTCATTCTACTGTCTGAAGTTTGGCACACACAATAACAAGGAAAAACAATGTTTAATAAGCAGTGGGTGGAACTGCAAAAGGAAAATGGCAGTATGGAACCCTCTGGGCCTTCAAGGCGTCAGGAAAGGCATAAAGATTTCAATGGACATTAAAAAAAATACTGTCTGCAGTCTTTCATGATCTTTTTTTAATAAAATCATCTTGCTTATTAATTTTAAACTCTACAAACATTGTATTACCACAGTCCATTGTTACGTTTTGGTTGACAACAAATGCGTTCAAATGTCAGTGGGAAACTGCAGTGCTGCTTTATTAAATAGTCACTGTACCATGTCTAAAAGGCTATATAGTCAACGTTTCCTTTTTATAACAAATATAGTCACAAAGCTGAGACATGTTTAGTGTGGAAAGTTTTTTCCTGTAGATTTGCAGTTATAGACTCATTTATTTAACAAGCAATAGAAGCTCATTGCTACCATTTAGCACAGCGTTAACTGCATCACTGAATCATCACAACCCTCTAAGTGTTGAGTAATCTCAAATGTTTAACGCAAGAGTGAAATTATTTAGGCGTGCTGTTTACACAGTGTTAATAAAAGTTAGATTCAGCACATATGGCTCACTCTAGGAAATCCAGTGCAAAACTAAAAAGAGCAAACATGGGATTAATGCCTGCATGCAATTGCCAAGTCAGGGCGCTGACTGCTCATATCCATCTTAATTACAACACACATCTCATTATAAACAGATCTTATGAGGTCATTAGTGGCCGTCGAGCCAGAGCAAAAAAGACACCTAAGTTGTCTCTCTGCACATCACTGTACTACATTCCACATACAATAGGTTGGCTATATATGGCCAACAACTTTCCTCACACTAGGATTCAGACAGCCGAAACAGCAGAAGTGGTTTCCAGATGTTGACACAGACAGACAGTAATTGGAGTTTGTGATGGCTTCCAGCCGCTGTGGCACGCAGCCAGAGAATTCTCAAAGGGAGAGAATGTTCTGTGCCATAACTCACACAGAAAGGTTTGCAATAATAATAATAACATACTTTGCCGTCCTGTAAGAGTGAGAGGGGAAAAAAACGACTCGGTGATTGCAGTAATTGTCTGGGTTTTTTTTTTTTTTTTTTTTTGGCTTCACCTGAGAAAGTTGACCAAGAGGCAGACTTTTAATTTTGATAACTGTTGTTTTCAAATTGACTGTAGGTTTTATATTTAAATGGAATATAAGGGGGAAGAATAACTTATTATTCTATTATTCAGATTTTTTGTTAAATCTGTATGTTTAGTATATGTAAATGCTGTATTTATACCTGACAACTGGTTAGTTGCCTCTTACTTTTAGTGTGTATTTCTCTAATATAATGTTCGGTAAAGAACAAATATATATATATATATATATATATATATATTTGTATCGGTGACCCTGAGCTTGATAAGCAGTTACAGACAAATAATTAATAAACCTCTTACTCAGTTAATGAATCACACGTTTATCCATGTTCCACATACAGATTTGGTCGTTTAAAGCATGTGATTAGAAATTCTCGTTTAGCAAAATGTTTTAAGATTAGTTAAAGAGCAGTTAAGATTCACTTCATAGCAACGAGTTTCTAGTTTGTAAAATGACATATCACTATGTTTTTGTAGTTAATTAAAACCAGGCAGATTAGAAATTGGAAATATGCTAACATGCTAACACTAGCATTTCCTTTTTCTCAGTAGGAAGTCTACTACAACAACTGTTTTTGTGAAATTAGCTGTAACCACATAGTCCAGTTTGGTGACATAACATTTTAAACTGGAATCCCTGTAAACGCACCCTGTGTAAATTGCTATCTCAATTCATCAGCATGACTGAGACTTTTTATTAAATTCTGTAAAACTGCTCAACCTCACAACAGTTGCTAACAGCAAGTGCATTTAAGGACAGGTCATTTGGTCTAAAATGAACCATCACATTTACAAATTTGACAATATCCCAGATTTACAGTGATGTCATATTTCACCGAAATCTGTTATTGTCTTGTTTGGGGTCATTTTAGAAGATCACTTTCATAGTGAACGTACCCCTTTAGGGCTTTTCCGTATTGCATGAAGTCTTTATGGATGTTCAGACTTAGCTCTCTTATCTGATTTGCTGTCTCCGATATCTCACTCTGAATGGTTTTTGCTGGCTTTCATTCATAAATTCATCAAGGCTTTAGTTCTGTGCTTCAGGGAAGGTAGCCATTCTAGAAGGTTTCACAGCAGGGTTTTGAAGTGGCATGCAGAGCTCTTTAAAAAGAGCTTCTGAAGAAACTAATAGTGTGTTAGAATCAGAAAACACTGCTGAATTTAATCCCCAGTGTGAAACTGCATGAAACTGCAAGCGTCCAGCTGGGCTTTTTTAACATCTTCTGTGTACATTAGGCTCACTTCCCAAAGCACAACACATACTGTATCTGTCTACATACAACACCATTGTATCTTTTTATCTGCCCTGCTTCAGGATATTTGGAAAATGGGGCCCCCGTTATTAAAGCTACACCTTTGATTAATCAAAGCCCGTTCTGCTTTATATCGACTTCTTGACAGCTGAGTCCAGTTTGACGAGCAATGGCTAGAAACCTTTAGTTCTGACACACACCAGATGTTGGCCGCATCCCCAGTTTTGCTCCAAATGAAACGGCGGCAAACAGCCAACAACCTGAGCTGTGTTCACTATGAAATTATATGTTTACAATAATGTGCTGCAGCTAGGGCACAGGGGTGCAGTTTCTCAAGGAGAGCGAAAGCTAAACCAGCTGTGAATGGTCAGGACCAGTTTGGGTATGGATCTGAGGCACCTAGGGGACGACAGGAGACTCTTTTCATTAACATTGACATTTTTGGATCTTTACTCATTTTTTTTCTTTTTTTTCTTTTGTTGTTGTTGTCTTTTTTAAAATTCCACATTATTGTCCTTATGTGCTTGTCTCTGCCCAGGGTTCTTAATGATGCCAGAGTGCTTTCAAAGAAGAAAAGAAAGAAAGAAACAAAACACTCCACATGGAAAAACTGAACAGTTATATAATGTATTTGCTCAGAGTGGTCTTGAATTCCAAACAAAAAAAGGGAAGGAAAGAAAAAACAACAAAAAAAATTGTTGCACAGTGGAGAGAATTACACCAGCACAAGAAACACATAAGTCCATCCAGTCATCATCCAGACAAGAACTCAACTGCTTTCACAGCTATCTGAGCTCTCAGTAAGTAATGAATAGCAACTAATAATGCATTATCACCTGTGGAATGCAATAAACCTTGATTAAAATTTTAAATATGCCACTTTATTGAAGATGAAAAGGAAAGTATTATCTGTTTTATTTTGATTTCTAAAATACACTGAATGTACCAAAGATTTTGAAATGAAGGGTTTCCACTGAGGAGTTCAGTTGTTGTTGCAGTAGTGAGGATTTTTTATTTCATTCAGTCACTGGAGCATAACTGAGGTCTTGGATCACATATTTGGACACTCCAACTTTTCCCAAAGGTATTGGAAAATACTTTGGACGCTCCCAAAGAGAGCGCAGTTCCATTGCTCCACACCTCTGCATATAAGAACATTGTTCCAATCTAGCCAGCCATGGAGCAGGTGACCTTAGACTCCAGAGCACCTTTTTTGTGTGTGTTTGTTTGTTTGTTTTCTTTTACAAAGAAGATTATAAAACTTTGAGTGAGCAAAGACAAAGACCTGTATCTCTAATGTCTAAGTTGAATTGCTCTTAATAAGTCTCAATAAGTTTGGAAACATAGATTATTCTAAAATAAATTTAGCCTTGCCTGTTTCTGAGGAAATAAATGAGCCAATTTGGCACAACACTGCAGTCTCTAGTGAACAGCAAACCCCCGCCAGTATGGAAGAAATGGTGAATGAGTGTAGCGTCTCCAAAGCAAAGTTAACAAGTGGCATTCCATAACAGTGCAGTTATGGTGTTTTTAAAAGCAGCTCTTGGGGAAAAGGCTCACTTCAGAGGTGGAGAAGCTAACCTCACAAACCCCTCTTTTCTCTTTCTGTTTAGAGAGAGAGAGAGAGAGAGAGAGAGAGAGAGAGAGAGAGTGTTGGGGGGTGGGAGGGAGCGAGGGAGAAAAATGGGTGTCTGCATCGAGCCTTGGGTTGGCTTCACTAATTACAAGGAATAAAAGCACCTTTTTACCCGACTGTAACCTGAGTATTTTACTGACAGCATTGCTGCAAGTAGATTTTGGAAAGATCTATCAAACACCTGGAGTCACTTCACAGAAACAAGGAATGGAGAGAGTATCCCTCCATTTTAAAGGGTTTTATTTTTATTTAAAACCATTATTATTATAACCAAATTATTTTATTCACTCCCCTGTCCATAAAAACTCTGTTGAATTTGACATTTTTGTGATGTCACAAATATGTACTTGCATATATCCAGCTAATTAACATACAGTAGTTTAGATCCACCCTATAAAACATTTTTAAAACTGCACACGTTGTAGTAGATGCAGCTTCATGTCAAAAGTGAATAAAAAAGAAAAAATACAAGAAGAATGTAAGTTACAGGACTTTTTAAAGTACACTTTTCTTGGGAGGAAGTGGCACAAAGTGAGCACCAGAAAGGATGATTGATGAGGCTTTAGACATGTTGCCCATACATAAGTGGAGAGAGGGAAATTTTTTGTACAATAAAGAGAATGACATGCAGAGCATCCATATCAAAACAGTCAAGCATGGCCGAGTGCGCCCTCATTCCATATACCCCCAGCATCTTCCAGACTCATTAATCATTTCAGAGGATATAGCACGTCTTTATGTGTTTTCATTAACAGCTTTAATGTGGAATTCCACCAGCATTTGCTCTTGTACTATTTTTTTTCTTTTTCAACCATTTGCATTCTCTTTGGACTGAACATGGCTGCTGGAGTAATGTAACTTTATTTGAAAACAGAACTACTGTGCACTGCTATGGGGGGTTTCCATTCATATTTTCATTCAGATATTACTGTACATCTCAGACTTGATGTTAAATACGAAAGATTTCTCTTTAGCCTCTGAGTCAACAGCGAAAAACCTTGGGGTAACAATCAGCTCAGATCGATTATTTGATGAACAGACAGATAACATTACTAGGACATCTTTTCTTCATCTTCAAAAATAGTGCTATATTAAGAAAAGCCCCGGTCCTACTTGATGCCTTTATTTCTTCAGTGTTAGATTATGTTAACTCACTGTTCTGTAAACTTCAGTTAGTTCAGAATGCTGCAGCCAGGGTCCACACAGGTTTAAAACCTTGCACTGGCTTCCAGGCTTATTTCTTATTGATTAGAAAATTCTCTTATTGATGTATAAAGCCCTGCCTGGTCTCACCCCTGAATACCTGCATGATATCATTTTCTCTTATGAGCCATCACCTCTACTTAGATCACAGGATGCTGGCTTTCTCCTAGTCCCAAACACTCTAAAAAACTTTTGCTGGGTTAACAGCAATTTTTTTAAGTCTAGGCCGAAAACTTACTTGTTTAGCTTTTGGTAACTAAACTTTGCTTTTATAGAAATGCTGTAGATTCATTGATTCATTGACACAGGGAAATGTGGTGAACTGAGATGATGGTGCTGTCATCCCAATGCTCACATGCAATCATTCTAATGGAGGATTGACTGTTTTACTCCTGCTAACTTGCTTCGAGACCCGTAAACCATTCCATTCTGGGCATCTGCTATACTCCTACACCTCCACATTTCATATCTGTGGCAGCTGTCATCCTGTTACAGCAGAACTTGTGTATATATAAATATATAAATGTGCATTTATTTGTCATTGTACAAAGTACAATGAAATGTTTCTTCTGCTCTTAACCCAGCCGTGGCAGTGAACACACACACAGAGCGGTGGGCAGTCGTCCCCAGTGCCTGGGGAACAGTTGGGTTTATTGCTCAAGGGATTCCCTCAATTCTGGATTGAGGGAAGTGGACAGTGCTGTTCCTTCACTCCCCAATTTTCCTGCAGGTCGTGGGAACTGAACCAGCGACCTTCCAGTTCCAAGCCTTAGAGCTTGGCTAATGGGGCTGATTGTGCACAGACCTTTACTAAAGCCTACTGCTTACACAGATCCCAGGTCTGCGTGTACCTGTGCAGTTTAAACAGAAAGCTCCTTTTTATTTATAATCTTCTAAGTGGCTTTGAGCTGAGGACGGTGGGTCATGGTCTTTATTGGACCACTCAGGTAGATGTTGACATAATTAACAAATTAGATGTTATTGTAATGTATGTGTAATAGGAAATGCAGACACCGTGTCGATGTTTTAAAGTCTGATTCAGCTGGTGAATTTGTTTGACAGATTTAATGTAACAACTAATTTGTGGACGAGCTGGACATCACATGTCACCCAAACAGTTAGAGGCGCTTTTTGAGTGAATGGGAACAAAATAAGAGGCGGAGACGGAGGAGGCTGGGTGGGTGGGGGGTGTAAATAGACAGTTGGGGGTTTGAAGAGGAAATGATTTGCTGTGGAATATTTCTGGGTCCTGGAGTGATTTTTTTTCTGTCAGGGTTGATGCGGTATTTGCATATGAATGAGACTCTTGTAGCCTGTCTGTGTTCAAGCCGAGCGCCTCAGACTGTGATTAATCACGTTGCTCTTGGAGACGCTGGTGTGCCGAGTTAGTTTTGAGTCGAGTGTCATAAATCTATTTGGAGGAAAAAGTGTATTTAAATAAGCCTTAAGGAGCTAGACCCCTTTGACTGGACTGAATCCTGCATGTCATCATGTAATCACATGCTCTACAGACATTTAAAAAGTATATTCTTTTTGAGTGCACTGATGAAATACTGACTTTTTGGGGTTATGAATGGCTTAATTTAAAATTATAACAAATAAATAAATTATACATGACCTTATCTCTGAAACTGTATTCAGGAAAAAGAAAACATGGCTGATTACCTTTGTAAAAATTATGGGGAAATTACATTCTAAACAGTTAAAGGATCAGATCTGTTCGGCATGCATCTTTAAAAATAACGTCAAATTTAATAAGTAAATAAATAAAAAATCAGTCAGATTTTGGATTGATCTTGAAGTAATGACACTTGGGCTCAGGAGGAATCGACCAAAGCCGTAGCCGATCCATGCTGGGTTTTGAGGGCGTTTGGGTCACAGGGTCAATGTGTTCATTTGTATGTAATTGCAGTGACGGCTGCATTTGCATGTGCTCTCAACAGTGACTGGAAGGGGGACTGACAAGTGAGCTCATAATTTAAGGAGAAGAGGTTATTCCGACTCAGTGGCTGTGCGTTCACTGCACAGAGCTGTAAACTGTACTAAAGAGAATATATCATAATATGAAAATGTAATGGGCCCAGTCATGGCCTAATAGTTAGAGAAGCAGCCTTGGGACTGAAAGATTGCTGGTTTGATCCCATGACCAGCAGGAAAACTGAGGGCGTGGGGGTACAAAGGAACATTACTGCCCTCCCCCAACAGGTATGGTCACTGTCACATATCTCCAGGGTCCTGGGGTTGTGGGTTCAAAGCGGTCCTTGGGCGACTGTCTGTGAAGAGCTTTGTATGTTTTCCATGTGTCTGTATGGGTTACCTCTGCGTGCTTTGCCCAGGGTGTGATGCTGCCTTTCCCTCACGGGTCCTGGGTAGACTCCAGACCTAATGTGACCCTGAACAGGATGAAGTGGCTGCAGAAATTAATGAATGAATGAAGGAAGGAAGGAAGGAAGGAAGGAAGGGGTTTATTCTAGAGACTCCTTTTGATTAGTGTATTCAGCAGCTAGTGTGTTCAATTCCACACATATGTCTTGTCTAACCTTATAATACATATTGTATTGATTTTTACGATCCAACATCCGATATCTATTCTTCTTCCTTTTTAGAATCATAGAAGCTGTTATTGCAGCAAACTTCACTATTAAATCTCTTAATAGATGATGAATTGTTGGATGAGTGTGTGTCAGCAAACTCTTGGTATCTGATAATATTTACGTTTGCATGAATAAAGCTCATGGACGCATGCTTTCAGGGGATTGTAGGGTAAAAAAAAAGGTCTTGCAGACTGGATAGAACTTGTTTTAATTAGACTGTTTTGTTCTGTCTTCTTTTCTGTTCCTTCAAAACAATCTCAAGCACCTAGCAAATGACATCTTCTACAGTTAATGGTGAGAGTCTGGAGAGAAAGCTGAAAACAAACCACTTGGCAACAAGTAGCTTAAAGAAATAAATCAACTGCAGCACCACAGTTTTCTGGAACAGAAAACATACTGCACAGTTTAAGGTTCATTTTACTCACAGGTCTGGTCCATACAGAAGCTACTTTGCTGAACTCAGAGACAATGGTTTAATTTTATTGTAGTCAAAACAATTCGGTGTCCTGTATTGCCACTTTAACTAGGGTGACCAGATGTCCTCTTTTATCCGGACATGTCCTCTTTTTTAGACTTAAAAAAATGTCCGGGCAGAATTTTACAAACATCCGGGATTTTGTTTTTCTAGAGCTTACATAGAACTTTGAGAAGCGTTTCGTTCACAAACTAGTCCCGCCCTCCCCTACTCCGATTGGTTCGCTTGAGTGAGAAGGGGGCGTGGTGAAGTAGCCTAAAATCTTGTGACTGTAGAGCTACCATTATTGGTCGATAACCTTCCCTGTAAACATTTAATTGGTCAGTCTGCACGTCAGTAGTCGTCCACCCCCCCCCCCGCCCCCCCATAACAGTTGAGTTACAGCCGTGTCCTCCTGAAAAACGCTCCTCCCAAATGTGTCACTGAAATTATGTTCCCCTTCGAGGAACGCTTACATTCAGAAAAACAACCTCCTAAACACACATCTGTGCTTCTAAAATGACTAAAGCAGATACAATAATAAAGAGACACATCCAGGAAAGTAAGTCAAGGACTTTCCAAAAGTGGCAAATGGAACCAGGCAAAAGAAGAAGAAAAGGTTGAGTACGGTTCAAACTTTAGATTTGCTCTGAAGAAAAAAAAATCAAAACAAATATTAGGACATAATTTTAGAATTGTGGAAAAATATCCCAGCAAGCATGTCTCCTAGGACGAATAGGATCATATCTGACTGGATTCTACAGGTTTTGACTGTAGCTTGTACACCTCCCTGTTAACAGACCTCCATGGACCTATAAGTGGTCAGTGAGTGTGCTGTTGTATGGTTTCCTCACACTCCCAGCCTGGGAAAGCTTAAAAAAAACACAATTTAAAGGACATTCAGTCGTCTGTAAAGGCTTCATTTCCTTACTATGTTAAATAATTTTTCTGTGACAATCTCGACTTCTAAAAGCAATATTTGTATATTGACAGCATTTTCAGGCTTGTGCACTGAGGGAAATACCTCAGAGGTTTTGTAAATTACAATGATGTCGATATGAGAACTCATGATATTGGTTATTTATTGTGTGTGTGTGTGTGTGTGTGTGAGAGAGAGAGAGAGAGAGAGAGAGAGAGATACCACTTCTGTCAGAGCAATGCATTTTGCTGTAAAAATGTCAAATCTTGCAGAATGTTCCATGTATTTCTAAACTAACAAATAATGTATTGATATTTATCTGGGTGACCAACATAATTCCAATATATAAATCACAATTCATTTGAAGTGCAGTACAGATGAGCCATTGCTATGAGATTCAGTCCCTCATTTATCATTCTCATAGCCTCATTATCAACCTTTCCATCTCTGTTTTTCTAAATGAAGATGTGCAGTCTTGACCCTGCTCGTGCTGTAGACTGGAAGCTCACAGCTGCAGTATTTTAAGGAGCCTTGGCTTGCCCATCTCTCTGCCTTAATTTTATGCATTCACCAGATTGAGTTGAGACATTTCATACGAGCCAAGCGCTGCACCAGAATATTTGGGCAGTTCACCCAGCTGCCATGGCAACAGGAATTTTACAGCAGGCACAAGCCTATGGTGAAGCACTTTTCACTTTGCCTCCACCAACCAATGGCTGGGACGCGGTCCAATCCATTTATCTCTCCTATGCAGTGTTGGAGTAATACAATGAGGGGGAGTGCGTGAGGTGTTAGACCTGGGTGAGTGGGGATTCCCTCCACTACATTGTTCACCAGTACAAATTACACTGACACAAGCCAGCCGCGCTCGGTGAAATGGCAGAGCAATACTTCATTTATATTTGAATTTCACTGTGGTTCCAATTTACTGGTTGAGTGCCATCAAATCCTCACAGCAGTGTTTTTCAGTATATAATATAAGGCCTTCCTAGAAGAGTAAAAGCTGTTGGACGAAAGCAAATGGATGAGCAAGTGTCCCAATAACTTTTGGCCATGTAGTGTATGGCTACAAGCTGCAGAAGATGCACCTCAGAAGTCTATTCAGAAGAAACTGACACCAGTCAGGTATTGATGTCTAATATATTGTGATAAGGCAAAATGTATCATGAGATATCAAATAATACTGTGATAAGTTCTTGCACATTGATCCATTTTAAAATACTATCAAAAATACAGGTAACACTTGACATGTTACATGACGCCTACTTACATCTATCTTTACAACTCACATAAACATCAGTAATGTGTTACTTCATCAAGTGCCAAAGTTAATAATATAATCCAGACAACCAAGGATATCTTTATATTGCTCGCTCCTGAGTAGCAGCTTCGCCGTAATAAATGAATCTAACAAGAAAAACAGCAAGATTCATATATTTGATAAATTCATTTTTTATTTTTTTTGCACAATGAATGACATGAACAAGATCAAGTGTATTTAAGTGCTCAATACTGCACTGAGATGGTTGCACAAAAAGAAGAGCTTAAAAGAGAAATAATAATAATAATAATAATAAAAAAAACAAAAATACCTACAAGATCAGGAACGGCAAATATGACCAAACACATGCGAGCGTAAATGTATGTACATATGTACAGTGCAGTATACTTCTTTTTTAAATGTGTATTCACAGGTACACAAAAACATGAGGGTGTATACCTACATACACTTTATGTACAATGCATAAGCTTGCGTTTCTCAATATTTATTCTTTCTATATATGTCCATTATTTGCTGTTCTTTATTATTCATACAATTTACAAAAATGCTTTATGAATTAAAAACCATTTCTTAAAAAAACTTATCAAACAATGTATAAGATCTTCTCCAAATTGAAATTCAATATTTGACTTTTTCAAAATTTGTGTGCATACAATCAATCGGTTAGGGCATGCAGGTTCAGGAAACATCAAAGGATTATCAAAATGGTTGTAGTACCCATAAAAAGCAAAATATGCTGAAATTGACTCTTGTGCCCTTATTCTGTATATTACCCTTCAATAATACTTCATCTGCACTGGAACTGCTGTGATAGCTTAATACAGACATTATGGTAATATTGGGATGGAACTGACATTCTCTTAAATGATCACCACTTGAGTAAACCCTTCGTATCAAGTTGGACCATATTTACATGACACAGATCAGCATTTGATGAGTTACTATCATTGTTTAAGAGCCAGAATCTAAGACGGAAAATAAAAACAAACTACACCTTAACTTCACAAGGCACCATATTATTAGCTGGTAGAGAAAATATATCTGGTGGGTTTTTTATTTATTTTTAAAAGCCAAAAATTATGAGCTGCCAAATACCTTGCTATTAACATCTCCTTTGATAAACCGAAGATCAATGACACCACTTAGGAATACTGCTACTGAATACAATTTGGTTTGAACTGCGAAATGTAGGTCCATTTTCAGTAGGTTCAGCCACTGAATGATGGATATCTTTATTTTTGGCGATGTCTCCAGGTGGTTTGCAATGCCGGTCCCCAATGGAGACATGCTGAAATGTCCAATTTAATGCTGCAGGCAGAAGGACATAGCTGCCAGCCAATAAGGAGCAGCTCTGTTGGCTCTAATGCACCACAAGTCATGACCAGACTGAATGTCCTGGTTTAAAATCCGTAGTCTCTGACAGTGGGTTCTGTATTCTGGATTTATTTTTAGGCAGTTCTAAGTAGATTAAGCACAGTTAGTCCACATGGTCAGTTGTTCAATAACAGACAGGTTATTCTACTATTTACAGGGGGTTATTTGTCAGATTTAACATAATGATTAAGGCTCAGCTGCGCACTGGCTGATCTGTCTGCCTTATGCAGTGATACGAATTGCAAAAAATGATAGTCACTACGGAAAACAAAATGAAAAAACTATTACATTTGATTATTTCCTTAGAAATAGTTCGATATTTCAATAATCCCTGTCCAACAGATTTTTACCAGGAAAGAAAGCTTTAAGAATTACTTCACATTAAAAAGCCATTACTTTGTCAATTAGCAGGTTTAACCCTGATGCATAGTAAATAAGAATGAACATGTCACAACAACCTCTATGTGGTGCTAAAGCGTGCAATGATCTTATTTGAATTGTCACAAGCACGGTTTGGTCTTGTTCATTAGAATTGTGCATTTCAGTTTACGCACTGATCCACCAGAACACTGAGGAAAACCATTTGTTTTTGATTCTGATTCACATAAATACAGGAGCAGATCATCTGATCCGCATGCTCCATTTTGTTGTCGCGCAAGTGCATCTAAACAACGACAGCTCTATTGACCAGGAGAGACAGCAGGCATATGTACATTCATGACCATGTATGTATACGTAGAATATATGTATATATGTTATATGTTAAGCACAATTTCTTGCCATTCATAGTTTCCAGTACCTGAAATGTTATGGACTTATTGACAACATAAGGCACATATATGAAACAACTGAGAAATAAACCACAAATGAAGAGCATTCTGTATTACAACCAGTTGAATGTACATTTCGAAAAGAGCTTAGAACAACTACACTGAAGCCTGATTTCAGATGCTAACCTGGGAAGAACCCAGATATTTTCCTATGCAGCTTTCTGTACTGTATGCAGTAGTGACATCTACGTCTCAGATCCACACATATCGTCCTTTATGCCATTTACAAGCATCTAACCAAAACCCACCTATAATATGAAATACAACTTGACAGAAACTTTGGTTGTATGAATATCTAATACTGACAGGTATCGACTTATTATTACTTTATTAGTAAGAGCAGGCACATTCTCAAATAGACTCTGGGAAAGGCAACTCAGTTACTCTGTGTGTATTTTTTTTTTTATTCTTTTCTTTTTTTTTAGTAACTGATTGAGAAATCACGCAACTGATATTACTAAAATATTTTCCAGATACTGTTGGTTATTTAAACAAAAATAATCACTGTGACATTGTTTAGTACTTAGACCCATCTTCAAAGCAATGGAGACTGGATTAAGTGCTGTGTTGGTCTTAAATGCGAGAAAAAGGTTTTTCATGTACACCATGATGAACGGCGTATATCTACAGCTACGGTTTCTGAAGGTTTGACTCTACACTCTGTCGTCTAATACAATCCTTCAATCTGTGATGCATCCACTTCGTTATGATTTGATTAATAAATACTGTATGGTTTTTTTTCTCTCCATTTGAACACAAGCTTTTGTATGTCACATCTATTTCTAGTATTTGGTTAAAAACATTATTTGAATATTGTACAGTTTTCTATTTGATATGATGACAGTACAGGTAACTCTAAAATACTTTCACTTTGAAATGTTTGTAGAATACGTTCCTATGTACAGTCAAACTATAGCCATCCAAGACAGTTTTAAGAAGGGTCTCATTCAAGGGTATTGCCTTTAGTTCATGCCCGGAACAAACCTGAGCGCAGGCAAGCGTATGTGTGTTTATATATATGTGTATGTCTAAAAGTTATTGTTGACCAATCTCGTCACATTGGTCAAGTACTGTGCTTTGACTTGAGAGAACCGAAAAAAGGCAAAGAAACCCCAAAAAAGTGCACAGTACTGTATTAAAAGTTCATTTACACTTGCTGGTAAGAGTACAGCTGAAGCCGTAGTTTCAACATCCTTTGAGTTATGGACTTTGGGAGAATAAAAAGCTTAATATCAAGCAACAATGTCTCCATGAGAGAAAACATAATAATAATAATAAAATTAATAATAATAAAAAATTTCGATGATGGCATATACAAAAAAAAAAAAAGTGGGGCACTTTAGACCACATTCATAATCAGAATCCTCAGAGAATGCCCATGAAGAGTAGTTCAGCCGTCAAACTGAACACCTAGAAATTATCCAAAGGTGGGGAGTGCAAGTTGAACTCACAGTGCACTATTCCGAAAACTGTTTTAATGATCTGGCTCCTCTCTTCTGCTCCCTCTGGCCCTTCGTGCTGGCCGCTGGGGGAGGTCCTCTACCTGTGCCTTGGGCCAGGGCTTGGACCCCTGCGGGGCCTGTGGTTTGGGCTGTGCCCGGGCTTGGTGGACCACTGCTTCAATGGCGTCAGTGATGGAGTCATGGTTGGAGAACTCCAGCTGGGCAGGCACCAGGCCGCTGTGGAGACTCCTCTTGCTGGGAAGGTCCACACACTTCTCCAGTATGGGCATCTGAGCCAAGAAGCCGTCATCTGTGGGCAGCGGCTGCTTCCGGGGTCTCCCCCTTCGCCGCTTCACCACGTTGTTGCCAGTCTTAGCCTGCCGCTGAAGCCGCTTGACCTTAAGAATTTTGTTGACGTGGTCCAGGCTTCTCTTGCTGGTGAGGATCTTGGAGAAGGTGTGCATTCTCTGCATCTCGCTCTGCATCACCTCCATATCTTTGTGTTTGTACTTTTTCTTGTAGGAGCCAAGGTCTGTTTAAGAAAAACACAAATAGGCAAGGGTTAGAAAGCACAATATATCAACTATTGTTTAAAATAATCTTTAAACCAGTGATGCATCCTTTATTATTTGCAGATCCTTTGTCAGAAAAATAACAGCACAAAGCCAAGACAACAAACAGTAGGCCACAGCATACAATGCAGATGCCTGTTTAAACAAATGCTTTTAACCTGAGTTAAAAATTATCATCTGTTTCTTCAATCTTATAAACCTATTATTTTCAGGAGTACTATTGCAAACTCAACTTTCTCAAATGTGTTGCAATAACAAGCACAGCAGTCAACGTTAAGACAAACTCATGCAGTATTCAATGATTTAACATTCATGTGTCAACACTGTAATCTGCATTGACACATGTAAATAACTTTAATACACACAAGTCTGATGCTGATCTACACTTCTATATATCACAGTATGACAAGCCTTCAGACTGCAGTTCCTTTACGAGCCTCTATCTAAATGAGTAGACTAAAAGACACGCTCAAATAATGTCCCCTGAGAAAAAAGAATTATGGTGCTATAGAGCACTTAACACTTGACTTGTGCATAACTACATCCATGCGTTTAATTAGCGCATGTGGTACCATTGCTCTTATCCCTCTCTCTGTGCACGCAGCCAGCATTCATCCCTGTGTTGAAGAGACGGCTCTGGAAGTGTGAGTAATAAACTAGGAGGCTTTAGATACATCAGTGATTAATTTACTGCCTCTTCTCTTCGCGTCAGAGCACTGGAAGGAAGCCCAGAGTGGAGGAAATGTTGGGTTTCTGGCAGCCTTGTCTGAAATGAGTTCAGACAGCCTAAAGCTGCCTAAAATGTGTGTTCCGCATCAAAAAAAACTCTCCTGCACCCCTCAAGTCTCTGGAGAAATCGCTTGTTTTCTTGCTCCTTCTCACTGATTGCCACTCCATCTGGTTAGGTCTCCAAGAAATAACAGAATTGGAAGATTTTCTGCCAGTGGTTTGTTTGACGGGAATCACAGGCAAATCTATTTATTTCCAAATGTCACGATGGAGAAAACAGAAAAATGAATAACTAAAAAATGTATATATGTATGCAATGTAGAAAAATACTGCAACAAATATTTTGACCTTGTACAATAAACTGTTATATCGAATTCATTTAGCAAAATAATAAAGCCTTCTTTCTGGGTCACTAAGTAAGTTTGCAGCAGCTGCTCATTTGGTTTCAATAAAGTAATATGCAGCCAGCCTCTGGCCCTGGTTTATCAAACCTCTGTGAGTCTCTCTGAGTGCCAACAAATCATGAGAAAAAAAACCCCAAAACATTAGTTTTCAAAGGGAGCGTCACAACTCATTTATCCCCTGAAACCTCTACCTGCATCCTGCACACACTGTTTTCATTAGAGCAAACCAATTTATAGCCTCGCCCTACTGCAGTCCTCACAGCTCTGCTCTCCACACACTGGCATCCATGCACTTCCTATCACCACAGCAACAGAATTCCACTGTTTTAAAAATGCAAAAGAAATAGAAAATGTAATGTAGAATATGAATTTGATCAGGAAAAGCATTTTTTTTATTTTCCAGAAGGAAAGTGAACACTTGGCAGCAATTGCAACAGTGACTAATTAGTTTAATTTATTTTTTTTTTTTCTGTAGACTAAACTGGAATGTTATTAACATCTGGTGCTGTGTTAAATGGCTAGAGGTTTAGAGAAATATAGCTGATGAACAGCCTGAGAAAACCTGCTTGGTATGAAAATGTACTGCATAAAGTATTAGGAAAAATTCTTAAATTCTTGTCCATGGAAATCAGGGAGCATGAAGTTAAAAGAGCAAGCAGGCTCTGGCTAAAGAGGGTTTAGTGTACTGAAAGATCTTTACACTGAGCACTCCATCAAACGCTCAATCCAGACCATATGTGCACAATGCTGCACCATGCACTGCAAGGCTACTTTAGAGAGCTCGCCGAAGGGTCACACTTGTTACAGAAAGATTTAGATTCCTACATCCACTCACAGTCCTTAACCAGAAAACCTAACTTTCAATTGTAAGGCTTTTGGAACTTAACATATGCACAAATACTGAATTTCATGTTTATAAATACAGTGAAACCTTTGCTTTCGAGTGAATCAACTTACAAATTTTCCGAGATACGAGCCGTCGCTCGGTTGATTTTTTGCTTTAAGATGCGAGCCGAGATCTGAGTTACGATCAAGTGAGCTTACGCCACCCACCAGTAGGTAGCCCAGCGAGTGTTCAGTTCACTTGGTTATCTTGCTGTACATCTCTGACATATCGCTGTTTATTTGCAGCATTGTAGCATCAAGTGCGTAGCGAGTAAGTTAAGCTAAGCGATTCAGCGCACAAAAAGAAACAACTCCCCCTTAACCTCCTCTGCCAGTCTCCTCCACCTCCACCAGTGTCTTCATCTGATCTTCAAGGTAAACACACTTAATAGAACCAGATTATTTCTTTACATTCTCTTTTATTATGTATTACTATTTTCATAAAGTATTTGTTATTTATAAACAACATTTTTCTTATTTAAAAACATGTAATAAATAAAGTGTTGTGGTTTTTGGGGGGCTGGAATTAATAGTATTTCAATTCATTTTAATGGGGGAAATTGTATGTGATTATACGAGCAAATTGAGTTATGAGCTCGGTCACAGAACGCATTAAACTCACAAGTCAAGGTATTACTGTATAATATCTATAAAAATCTTATGCTAGTAATTACAGTGCCCAATGATTCCGGGTAGGCTCCGGACCCACCATGACCCTGAACAGGATTGTTACAAGCAATGAATAAATTAATAGTAATTACAAGGCGACAATATAATTTAAGTAATTAATAACCTTGCATTGACAGAAGCAGCCTTATAATAAAGTGACAGAGATTAAATGTTATTAAAAAAAGAGAACATTTATAGAGATCCTCCTCAAGAGCCATATGTGTGTGTGTGTGTATATAATATATATATATATATATATATATATATATATATATATATATATATATATATACATATATACATATTAATCCTAATGAAGATTTTGATGTCCTGAAACTTGATTGATGATTTTCATAATTATCCTAAAAATATACAAGAGTTAATAAAATATTAAAAGTCATGTTTGGTAATGTGAAATATTAAAGTATCAAAAGCAAAAATAAAAGTAATTATATCTACTGTAATATGAATTTACGTTTGACAGTAATCCCTCGCTACATCGCAGTTCATCTTTCGCAGATTTGCTACTTCACGGGTTTTTTCAAGGAGGCTTATGGCCGCTATATCACGGATATTGAGGGAAAATCTAGGACAACCGTGAAAGATGAATAGCCAAAATATTTCATTAAATCCATTAAAATTTCATTAAATTCTTTTATGTATCATTTACAAGTATTTCTTACGTACAGTACATGTATTGTTCATGTCCACACCCGAGTGAAATTTACTTACGCTAAATCACAGCTTAGGAATTACTCTATTAAAGAAACTGGTAGGATATCACATGTAGTTCCAGCTGAAAAACATTATAGAATGACTGTTTAATGCAAAGGGTTGTCACGCCCTCATCCTGTCATGTCTGTTTTCCCGACCATGTGCTCGTTCTCAGCACATGGCTCTTTGTTGATGCCCTAGTCCCGCCTTTGTTCCGCCTCCTTGTCCGTCCTCCTCATTATCTGTCCAGGTGTATTTAAGTTCCCTTGTGTCTCTCCTGTTTGTCGAACATTTCACCTTTGTTTGTTCCCAAGTCATGTCGTGTTGTTTATCTCCTGCTTCTAGTCAGGTCGTTATTGTTTCCTAGTTTTGTCATTTTGTGTATTTCCTGATCCTAGTCATATCGTGTTGTTTCTTCCCATTCCAAGTCATGTCGTTTTGTTTAAAATCCTAGTCTTGTTGTTTCCACTGTTGCCTGTCTTTGTTTTGTTATATCTTTTGTTAAATTAAACTGTGTTTAAGCAAGTGCGTTCGCCTCCGTCAGTCCGCCCCGCGAGTCCCTGACAAGGGTGGGTTGTTAACAGTAACGGAGGGTTTTGAAAGTCCAAATACTCGATAAATACATAAAAAAATATCTTTCCTCTACTTTGCGGAACTTTGTTTTTCGCGGGTGGTCTTGGAACCAAAAATGAGGGGATCACTCTAATGCAAGTATTAATTTATAATTAATCAATGCATGTCTCTTGTTTGCCTTCAAATAAAGGGCAACTTAATGATACACGCAAGCACGTGACGTAACTTCATGGGATTATAATTCTGAGGTTTGACAAGGTAAATATATTTGTCTATGTTTGAACTACAGAATACCCACTAAATACGAGTGCTGCCTCTTTACTCTCGCATTAAAATACACTCCAGAAACAGACAATATTTGACTACAACATTGATTCTCCTGTAATTTAGGTTTAGTCATAAACACACATACTAATAAACTGAACAGTCTTCCTAAGCAATGTGCAGTAATATCATAAAACTGTGGCAAAAACATCTGAAAAACTGAAAATCACTGGCAACATCAGACACAATTTTGCGCAACTAATTTACCGCCAAGCTTCACTTAGTGTGACACATTTCAAACCAGACAGTTCATGGCCAAAATATTTAATAAGCTGCTATATTAAGTTATTTTACCAAAACATACTTTCTCTAAACCTGATCTGGAACCTAACTGGATGTATGCTTTTGCATGATATGTATCACTGTGCTGTATTTTAATGATGACATCCAAGGTTTTTGAAGCATAGCATTAATTCATGAAGGTAGATGGTAGTATGGGTTAGGCAGTATGTGACTCATCCTCTTCTTTTCCCCAAGGAGCAAAAATGTAATCTAACTGAGCCTTGGGCTTGCAATTCCCCTCCACTGGAGTAGACTGGATTCATTAAACTGTTGGCTGCTGGCCAGCTCTTTTAACACAGGGAGGTTTTTTTTATTGCATGTCAGTAGAAAATAAATCAAAATGTGTGAATAATATATCTCTAAGAAAACCATTGGCAAGCAACAGAGGTGAAAAGGGAGGAAAAAGAATGTTGTGAATTATAGTTGTCTCCATCCATGCCTTATGCCTGCCTCGCCAGATGTTCTGACTAGAAAACAATAGTGCTCAAATGAGCATATTTGTTTATCATTTAGTAAAATAGTACAGGATGCTGCTTTGTGAGACCCACCACAAAGCTTCAAATTTGTGATTAAACTGTGCTTTTATTATTTGCCAAACTGAGTATTTCACACACTTTATTTAAAATTGTCCATACTTTCTTCCTAATGGAGCTACAGAGATGTTCTGACCTGCTATAGCTGTGCTGTTGCTGCGCTGGTAAATCTGTTTTGCTCGTCCTCCTCTGTCGTTCTGGAAAGATGCCATGCTTCCCTCACTGTAAGTTGCAAACTCCTCCAAGCTATGCCTCCGACTGCAGATGCTCGGACCCTCCTCTCGTAAGTGCTGCCCCTTGAAAGAGTCCAGCGGCCGGTCTTGGCTGGCTCGCAGACGCTCGTGTGATTGTGTAGTGCAGATGTTCAGGAAGTTGTTCAGCGGCTCTCCTCGAGCACGTTTACAGTGCTGCGAGTCGGATAAGGACAATGATGACAGTGTGTCTACTTCAAAGTAATTCCTGGAGGTCTTGCATGAAGTATCTGCACTATGCTGGCTCCTCTGCTTGTCCTTTAGTTTAGACAGAGGTAGCGCTCCGCTGAAGAGTCCACCTAGATTTTCCCGCTGTGGGACCACGTGCTGCTCCTCCTTATGTTTGTGCTTATGCTTGTGTTTGCGTTTGTGGAGGCAGACGTTCGCTAAACAGCTGCTTGACGTGTGATGAGTGTCGCCCATCCTGGGAGATGGCATCTCGTGGGGCATGCTCTTTGTCCTATGCCTGCTAGCAGCAGAGAGGCTAGAGAGCCCACCAGAGTGGAACTTGGGCGGAGGAACTGGTGGACGCATTATATGAGAGCCTGAAGACCCAAGCGCATGGGACAGGTATAAAGGAGGTGGATACTGCCCGTAATAGCCCATGTTCATCATACTTGTGGCAAGAGGCATGGATGTGTAAGGCATTGCGTAGGGTGCATAGTAATTGCCACTGGGCACTGGGTAGCCAAACCCTTGAATGAAAGGCATCTTTGTTATTGGTTCATTTGATTTGGCTGGCCTGCCACGCCTCCTTTTGGATTTCTCAGAACTTCTTCGAAGATAGTGTACAGGATCATAAGGGTAGTAGGGCAAAGGGTAATAATGGTCAAAGTTCAGGCGGAAAATGCTGGGGTAAGAGTTCTCGTGGTAAAACTTGTAGCTGCGGTGGGAGATTCGGAAGACCTGGAACTTGCTAATGAGCTCCTCAAGGTCAGCCAGGAACTGGAGGTCATCCCGACTCGGGAGGCTCTTCCGCTTCCGTCGATGTTTCTGCTTTTTAAGGCTTTCTTGAGTGAGAAAATTCTCCATTGCAACAGTGGTAGCATGCTTCTGATAGTGCCCTCTACTTGTTTTACTTGTGGCTTCTAGCGTGGCAGCTTCGGCAGCTTCAAAACTACAGAGATCAAAGGAGTACCTCCTGCGAGAAGCTGGACCTTTTTCAGCCTGGTCTGATGTGCTGTTGTTGTCCGTGCCAATACCACTATCACTTGGGATTGTCTCTTCGCTGTGGGACTCACTAACGGGAGACAAGGTGACCTCTTTGATGGAGGCCACTTCTGAAAGATGGGATGGTGAGTTGGCCATAAGTCTTGGAGGAGAAAGCTTCCAATTACTACTGAGCAAACCCTTCTGCGTTTTTGTGGGCAATGCACTGATAGGCTGTAGATTTGGCATGGTCTTCAGGTCGTGCTGGCTGGTTTCCGCGGTGACATGGTGTGCCACCCCACCTGCTAAAGATTGAGCAGATAGAGACTGCATGACCCTGGGAGAAGGCATTCTGGTTGTGAGTGATGGATTAGAAGGCACTAGAAGGTTTTCAAACGGACTTGAAACAGGCAATGAGTGCTCATCACTGGCTTTGTGCTCATCTTGCTGGGCCTGCAGCTCAGCTCTGGGCTTCCTCCCCCGTTTTTTGCCTATATAAATAGTCCCGCGTTTGCTGACGTTGATTTGCTTGCCTAGACGGGCCTCGATTGTCGATGCCACAGTTGACATGGTACTAGAACCTGGAACACTGGACCTCATAGCCAAATTGCCACTACTAGAAGAGGACAAAAGCTCATTCAAAATGCTTTGCATTTTAACTACTTTAATTTTCTTTGCTGTTCTCTTTTTAAGGACACCACAGATCTGCCCTGTCTTCTTGAGTTTCAATTGTTGTGCAGTAGGGGATTTGTTTAAGGCCAAATGCACAAATTTTGATAAATTATGCTTCTTTCTCCTCCTCTTTGAAGTATTTGATGAGTCTTGGGCGATGGGACTAACAGGACTGGTTGCAGTTCCCTCATGAATTGTTTCTACAGTAAGCAGAGGCTGTTTTTTGGGCCTTCCCCGTTTCTTCTTTACGGGGGTGATGACTGTTAGACTGTTTGTGTTGGTGTATAGTGGGCTGGATGGCGTAATAGGGAAAGCAGAGGGTGGCTCTTCAATTGGCATCACTGGATTAATTTCTTTATGTGGAGCAGAGCTCTTAGATTTCAAATAACACCATCTGTCCTTTACCTTGTTTTGCCTCCCTTCTACTTCCTTTTCTGCATCAGTCATTGATCTTGGTCTCCCGACTAGACTCCTATACCTATTCTCAGACATCTCCACATTTGTTACTGCTGTTGCATTCTCCTCCCCTGGCTTCAGTGAATCCATTCCAAATGGCTTTGTAGTACTAATTTCCATTTTGTTTGACACTTTAGGCTTCGCTGCACTTTGGTCACACTTATCTTTCATTTCTACTGTCTGTGTTGCTTGTGTGTCCTCTAAAGTGTTGCTATCCTCAGTTAATCTTCTGTTTTTCTTCTTTTTGATTTTGGGTTCATCTGTATGATGTGGAACACAAATTGGCATTGTTTTGGCCTCATCCTCTGCCTTTTTTGTTGTTTTTTCTGCTTCTTCTTTCTGAACATCACTTTTATCAGTGTTGTACAGTAATCTATTCTTAGAATTTTCTGGAACAGGGATTTCACTCTCCTTGTCAATCTTTTTGACCCACGGCAGATCTCCATTATGGGTGGTCAGAGCCCTCAAAGCATCCCTCCTGCCGTACTTCCGTTTGATGTTCCCAAAAACCTGCTCAGTGACCTCCTGCAAACCTTTCTCTTTACTGAAGGAAGAGTACAGTAATGGATTTGGGTCTGTTGGTGGAATCATTGATAAATCAGCTGGCGAAGAAGCCTGTGTATCCGAACCTGGACAAGTCATTCCGGGGGCAAAGATACTTCCAGATGAACCCTCATTGACCTTTTTAGCCTGGGTCTTAGAGAAGGGGGTGTTGACCTCTGACAGAAGGCCTTTATTAATGCATGTTGATTCTTGTTTTGATTGTGGATCTCTCCCTTGGTCCCCTAGGGACGCTGACTCTCTTAATATTGGCTTTGTCCAATCCAGCTGGTGAATGTCATTGTTTTTGGGCTCATGCTTTGGTCTTGTGCTCTCCCCGAGGACATCCATCATGTTGTTGTCATTTTGAGCCATTAGTCTGTAAGGCCTCTCATAGGTCTGCAAAAAAAAAGAGAGATACATTTTCAGTGAAGACGGTATATAATGCTAAATTAATTTTAACTATCCTCATTCTTTTACAAAGGAAAATGCCATTAATACATGAACAGCACAACTGTACAACTTATGCAGAGATATTCAAGTTCCACTGCCAAAACCAACACCAAAATCTTTCTTGCTATTGATAACAGCTTTTGCATTACTGCCAAGTTCTCAGTTAGTGACACACCTAAAGAAAAGCATATAAATCCTATGCACCATTGTGCAATACTTTGAGCCTCTGTGGTTTGGTCTGTTAGAAATAAGGTATTGCAAGATCAGCATCTTGATATGAGGATATGTTCTGTAAAGCCATCCTGTTTTCAAAGCCAACAGCTACAGGCGGTGATGAAGTTTAACCACAGTTTTGTTTTTCAGCAGGTCAACTTCCATTTTACTGTGCTGCAGCTGAGACCGAAGCAGTCTGTACTGTGGTTACAGATTAGCTTACATCTGGAGCCACACTGTTTTCAACAGTCTCTCAGGATCCTTTCAAAACATCGCCAAACAAATAGCATGTTATCTACACAACATTTAGAAGTGTCACTTGCAGGGTACACTTCATGATGGGAGTTAACCAAGGAGGTATGGAAATGATAGTAGCAGAAAAATAAACGCTTAAAATGAAAGTCTCTCTCTCTCGCATTCTTCTGTTACAAACAGTGCCACAAAGGGCCTTTTATACTGTGAAGGTACACATCGCGAGTTAAAATCTTTGGCGCCGTCACTTGCGGCGTGACTCAGATTACAACACTGGAGGATCATTTAGTATACTGGAGTCTGGTTTGTTTCAGCCCCTGCACAGTAAATGAAAAGATTTCTGACTTAAGCCAAATGAATGTGCCAAGAGACTTTAGCAGAGTGAAATAATGTCTGTTTATATAAGTGCTCTTGAGAGTTGACAACCTGGAGCGGTGAAGGCACTGTCTCCTAATAACAAAGCGAAAGTGGGCAGAACAATGTAAACAAGAGAGAAAAGATACTCAAACACAACTGTATCCTTTGGTGTTTGTGTAGTACACTCAGTGTTTGTGGTGCAGCCATTGGCAGGAAAAAATATAAAAATAATACAAACAAAAAAACTGAATGTGTATGAATAACGTGCGTGTCCTCTTTCATGCTGATTTGAAAGAAAATACCAGTGCAACTGTTTTGACAGGTCGAATTACCACAAGCAACTTGGCAGCCCATCTGAAACCCTACAGAAAACCGTATTTCCTGAGTAGTCAACCTCTCGCACTATCTGCAACTACTTTTCTCTGCCCTTCCTCCCATTTGTAATCAGCACGCAGCAACTCATCATCCCCCCCCCCACCCCCCCCCCTCAAGAAAGCACAGGCAAGACTTTTATCTACCCTATGCAGCCTGGGCAATCACGCTTGGTTATTATAAAATAGCTCAGCATTCTATGGAAGGTGTTCAAGAATGAGTTTTGTGTGTGTGTGTTTTCAGAAATCATCCTTCAGCCTAATCCTCTCCAATATCATTCAATCAGTAGCTTTTAATTAAAAGGGAGCATGCATTAACGGTGGTTCACCCCTCTGCCAGCCTTGTCCTTTTTATTTCCTCCATCTGTGAGAAACTGCATCACCTTTCAAATTCTTAATCCTGTAATCCTGGGAGGAATTTGAGGTCTCCCCTGGCCCACAGGATACAGTCTCTGCTGCAGCATGCCAAGTCTCTTGGTCGCCCTTTAATTTGCCTAAATGGCATTATATTCCTACCAACCACCCCCCCCCACCCCCCGGTTACCACAGCAATATCACAAGGATTGCATAACCTCTGTGCTGAAGATGTAAGGCTATTATTCAAGTCCATTAAAACTGTATCAATGTGAAGAGTGTGACAGGAGAGGAAGAACAACAGATTTCTCAAAGCCAGTTGCACTCATCCTTATTATCTTCCCATGCTATTCCTTTCCTCTTACTGACAATATCCTTTTAATTCATAATCTGACACTGATATGACACACAGATAGAGTGCCTGCTGAATAGCCGAACTGTGTGATGGAAAATTAATAATCTAAAAAAGAGCACAGCTTTCTTAGGTTACTGGCCCAATAAATTAGACATGGGAAAGAAATGTTTTTCTAAAACATTATCACTCATAACCACTGTCTGCCGCTATACTGCAGCATATTTAGGACTGTGATAGGCCTGCTCAATCACAGCCTCGATGATCTACAGACTGTGTCAGAAAGATGACACCCAATGTCTCACCGGCAAGGTAGTGCAGAACCCCTGGCCGTCATAAATGACTTGTGTCTTCTAATGAGCACTTCCTATCTGCTGCAAACAGAATGGCAGTCCTGGCAGGGCTGCTGGGCAGTTTGGCTCAGTGGGTTCCAAAAATCCTGGTGGCCCTCCACTGCTCTCAAAAGCCCAGAACTCAGGAAGACGAGTCAGACGCGGAAGAGATAAACAGACAGGGAGAAGGCAGCAGAGATTAAGGTCGTCTCACATGATAAGCCTGCGTTTGGCATACTGCTGTTCCCTCTGCCCCCCACCCCCTCCCCCAACTTCCATTTCTTGTCAGTTCGTGTTGTTCTATTTACCCTGCACCTACCATGTCATCTCCACTTCCCCACCCTTCAATGCAATGGTAAGGGGCCAGCCGAAGCCTCATCGGCCTTTTGTGTGTGTGGTAACTAAGGGATACCATGAGTCAGAGCCATCCGAAATAGGCAATCACTGCAGCCCTGCCTGACTGATAGCTGTGCCTTCCACCTTAATCTTGCCTATCTATGAGCATGTACTCTCTAGTTTGTATTTTAGACTGACAGGAGAGCAGTACATAAGTCAAATGAGCACAACCTGGCATCCCGTTAGTGCCCAAGTTGTACTCATAGTAACAATATGGAGAAGCCAATAAACAGAGATGTTTGTGCTAGAGCTGCTAGCACGACACAGAAACTAAACGCAAGGGTTTCCTATGAATGTGCTTTATGCATTAAATTATCCAATAACATCAGATCATCAATATCAGATTTTGGTAAAAATCCAATCAATGTGTTTACATGCACTTGGGAAGTCAGATAATGGGAAAACTCAGAGTTTACAATGAGTTCCACAATAATATGCATTCTGCTTTGCAACAGCCAATAACATCACAGACATTCATTCATTCATTCAATCATTTATTGTCTGTAACCGCTTATTCAGCTCAGGTTCACGGTGGGTCTGGAGCCTACCTGGTATCACTGGGCACCGGGCAGGAACACATTATGTAGGTGGTGCCAGTCCTTCACAAGGTGGCACACACTCACACCTGTGGAGACTTTTAAGTCACCTATCCAGTAGTGTGTTTTCGGAGTAGTGTGTAGGAGGAAACCAGAGCACCCAGAGGAAACCCACGCGGACACGGGGAGAACACACAAACTCCTCACAGACAGTCAGGAGACAGGTCTCTTGAGCCATGTGACAGAGACACTACCTGCTGTGCAGCTGTACCATCCTATATCACAGACAGATATGACATTAACTTTTTTGTGGGTTTTTGTAAACATGGACCCATAGCAAATATGGATCTTCTTTTGAATGATTTCTAATATTGCGCATTGCTGCCCTTCTCTCAGCTTTCTCTGCACTGCTGCTGAGACAGAGACAAGCTTTTTTAAACGAGTGTCTGATCTTGGACATAGCGTGTGTCTCTCTCCATTACAGACAGAGGCCGAGTTGCTGGATGCGTTTTCGCAGTAAGGACTGGTGGGAGTGAGTGTTACTTAATGTGAATGAATTTTCTGATAATGAATGATGAGGAGAACTTCAGAATATGTGTCGGAGACAGCTCTGAGCTCTTAAACTGATTTCTTAATCTGAGTTCCAGACCTTACTCCGATCTCAGAAATCAGAGTATGCCGATTACATGACAATGTGTATAATCACATAACTGCAGAAATCGAATTAAAACAAATTATTAAGTGCATGTAAATGCACTCTTTGCGCTAATGTACACGGTTGTGGGCTGGCTGTTTTCAGGCCACACAGCAGTGTTTCTTGAAGCCACAGGGCTAATTGGTTGCATTACAGCATTTGTAAGGCAGTGTCTGGTAACAGTTTGAGAGAGTACTGTGGTGAAAGCCAGTGCTGACTTGTACAATAGCCCTTACACTGCAGCGGCCTCATGGCCTTCAGTAATATGACGCTGAAATGAAGACAACACACACCTGGATAGGGTGTCATTCACCTGATATGGCAATGCTAGCTCTTGTTACCTCAGGCAATTTTAATCCATTTCAGGACCCAGACTAAAAGCCAAACAGTTTAAACGGGAAGGATCAATGTGGAAATGAAGCTACATCCTAATTGTGATATCTAGTGACACAGACCAAATACTGCAGACGCAAAGCTTTTATAAAGCTTTTAAGCTAAACATACTAACATCCTGTATAAATTCGTAGAGATTATGTAATGCAAAATACATTAGAACATCTTGATTTTAATCAAAAGACTAATAACTCTATTGAAATAAACAAACACAGATTAAATTCCCTGCCTCTGTGACATTTTACAGCCAGCATCAATATATCTCAACTGCATTTTCAGTTTTCAGTTATATTTCAAGTAAGGCTTTCCCCTTACTGACTCCATATGGGCTGCAAAATGTACTTGATTAACCAGGAGTACAGGGACTTAAAAGGGTCTTTCAAGCTTCCTATTAAAGATGATCTGACAGCCGTGACATATGCAAGCTGTTTGGCCGTTGTTGTGGCCTAACAAAAGTCATATTAAGATTATCAGTTATTAATGTAGTCTGCTCTTCTCTATGCCAGAATACATGTGCTTGCTGTTCACAGAATCCTTAGTTGTTTTAGGAAAAGAAAAACAGGATTGGAGTCAGCCTTTGGTTGGTCAGATCAACTTGTTTACATCAAAAGCGTTAACACAAATGGAACTCTACCACAATCAGCAGGTTACACCCTACTAACATTAATCACGTTATGTGCCATGATCTATTTGACGAACAAAACAATTAACAATGAACTGTTTCAGTTAGGAGAAATCCTGCTCTCTGAGTCTAATGCCGCTTTTAATCATCCGTTTGATTGATTTGAAGGGAGGGTCAAACGCAAACGAGCCCTCATTGTTCACCACCTCCAGCCCCCGCGCCACACTTCATTCAGCTCCTAATACTATTAGCCTCCGTAATCACTGCAATTGGCTTTAAAGTTCCACTCACGCTGGGTGTTTGTTGGTGTCGGGACTAATTAATTATGAGCTGCCCCACCAGGCCCTCCAAACTCATCCGTCCTGTCTGAAGCGAATGATTAACCGACTGTGGGCAGGAACCACGGAGCTCCATCGCCCACACTGACATGTGGCAGGCGAGACTGTACAGCTGAGCTTTGAGGAGATAGTACAGGAAAGCATTCTGACCACCATTTTTCCTGTGCGCATCCCCCTGATTATGCAACCTGCATCATTGAGGCTGTTCGTGTGAGAGCTCATTCGGTTTCGACACGTGCAAGTTCCTCTTCTCCCAAATGGAGGCACATCTGGATGATGGCTGTTGGAAGGCAGAGAATAAAAAAAAGGAGGCTGTGTCCATAAACCACATTAAAAATGTCTGAACGGAGAGCTAAGGAAATGTAAAGCTTTTGCTCCAACAATGAGCCTGGCATAAACAAAATGGAGCACCCAATTTGTACCAGGGAGGCTGCATGAATACGTGCACAGATAATAAAACATTTGTGGCACTGGTGTGCCTGAAAGGAAACAGCAGCGCTCTGATGCCAGGTTGCCATGTGGCAGAGAGGCAGACACAAGCAAAGATGCCATGTTTCCTAGAAGAGCTTCATTGTTTTAATGATTCTTTCTCGAGACATTAACAGCGTATAATTCCATTTTGGTTTGAGAGCAAATCTCGAGAAATCGTACAAGAGTTGACTGTTTTGTATACAGTCCTTGTTAGATAATCACAGTCTGCATAGTGTGAGTCCCAATAGAGACACATCAGATGTTCATTGCCCATTCAAACCCATTCATTCTGGATTAGTCAGAATTAGCACTTGCTTATTCTGATGTCTCCATTGTTTTTCCCCAAAAATCATTCATTTTTTTTGTGCGGCACACAAAAAGACAAACATGTCATGCACTCTGAATTCTACTTTCAAACCACAGCTGAAAACACCTCCATCCCAGACATGGAGATCAATCCATTGTATAAGTCAACCCAAATCTAATACATCGTCCACCCAGTCAAGGCAGACACTTTGCAATTTAGCTAGGAAGCACCGCCTATGAGTGTTATAGGTTATTACCTTTTTTCTGAAATATTGATTATATGATTATCACATAATGAGGCACAGGACCAGCTTCCAATATTAATTAATGGTAACTGTATTCTAAAAACCACATGTAGCTCTGTTAACATCCAGTGATTCTCTATTTACTTTTCATTGGACACTGAAATGCTGAAAAATAAAAGCTACAAGCAAAAGAGAAAAACGTGTACTAAGCATAAATTAGAATATATATATATATATATATATATATATATATATATATATATATGCTCTGAGTACTGCTAGTCCTGCTGTGAAGTTAACTGTTCAAATCATACATATGAATTGTGTTTATTTTTTCAAAACTCCCCATTCACCCCATCGGCCTGTCTCTCTGACGGCCTGGTGAACCACAAAAATGTGGTGGCTGGAAATGAGGTATATGGGAACGGAGAAAGAGGTTTCAAACAAAACTAGGTTTCAAAATAAAAAAAGTGTTTCAGTTCCAAGGTAATTGTAAAACATGATTACATTTGCTGAAACAGGACAGGGATGGAAAGCTACTTGAGAGGAGTTCATGAATGTATTAAATGCAAAAGCATGCCTTTCTCAGTAGTCAGCAGGGGTCATTAGCCCCAGTCAAACACTTAAGTGATGTATATTTTAAGATTGTAGCTGTGAGATTTATATTCCTGTCCACACATAACATCAGTTATCTTAAATATGAAATACATAACATGATGCAATAAGTGACAACTTTTCTAAACTCTAGGAATAGTTGTCCTAATATTTCACCAAAATAAATGATTAAAAAAAAATGTTTTTGTCAGATACATCAACTGCCCACTTGTTTATTAGAAGCCTGGTGTCCTATTCTATTAATCATCAAACTTGTTTTACAAATGACTTCCCCATTGGGTTGTAATCTTCCCTAATTGCTGTTCCTAAATGAGTACTCTGCTCTTATCAAAAACGAAACCTGATATTTCAAGATGTATGAGGTGATCACAGTCAAACATTCCGCTCTGACCTTCAGAGCACAGACAGAATGACCTTTTCTTTTTACTCACTGTGTGCTTCTCCTTTTGCATGATGTCAAGGCTCACTTTGCGACACGTGGTCAACGACCTTCCACATACCAAAGAACGCCTTAAGTCAAGCATTCCACTACAGGGCCAGACAGGTTGCAATTCATCAACTTCCCTAAGCCCCTAAACCTCTAAACATGAAGCATTCCCTCATTTGGCGTTTTCAGTGTTTAAAGAATGTGTGGTGCGTGCATGTCTGTGTTATTGTCGGGCTGGGGGAGGGAGAGACTTGGCATTTATTTTGGATCAGGAAATCTCAGCCTGGGCTGGGTTGGTAGCACAAATGCTAAAAGCCCATTCCTGGAATATGAGATATACCTTCTGGCAGATCTTAAACAACTTGTGCCCTTAACACTTAAAACAATAACGAATCTACACAATTTCTCCTTTAGTCCAACATCATTAACCAAAGATCTGTCGGATGTCTGGCATCTACCAAATAGTGGAGGCCTACATCATTAACTTCATGCAAACTGCATGACAGTCATGAAATATTTGCCTGAAACTGTACGAAGTGATATAATGTCACATTTTCTTGGGGAAAAAATGGCAGAAAAAATTGGACTCCTAATGTTTTTAGCCATTTAATATTTATTTTTGTAGATATCAGTATGTCATGGGGTAAAGCTACATGTGTAAATATACTTAAGGCATGATCTCAGTGATGTCGCTGCCTTTATTTTGAATCATAAATAATACATAATTTCTTTGATATTACCATTACAGCCTCCAGACAACAGAGACATAAAAGAGCCCAAAAGGACAGTTAGATATAGGAGTACCACCCCAGAGATAGGTATCTATGATTAGATGAAGGCTGCTCTACTTGGATACTTTCAGGAATTCAGGAATAATATGAATTTAGGGATGATTCAGCCTGTTGCAAATAAATGTTTAGCAGAACCAAATAATCGGTGTGAAAAATGCTATTGAAGCAAAACCGTCTAATTTACAAATTAAATCCTTAATGACTCACTGCATTCTCCAACTAGTTTTTGGCAGACGTCTTGTTTGGTAGGCAGAACTCTGGACTGGATTCTGTGGTTGCAAACTGGAAATCAGGGAAATTCTCTTATGAAAAAGAAACTTATGTCTACTGCCTTAAACGTACCATCCATGTTTCCCTGTGCTCTTTCTTTAGTCCTCTCAGATTCTCTCTCTGTCTTAGCAAACACAAAAACGTACACACAAACTGCCCTTCAAATAGTACTCTGCAGCTCTTTATTTGGCAAGATGCCTGGTGGCTTGAGTGTTTCATTTTTCCCTGTGTATAGGTCTGGGCAGATGTCCAGGAAGGCCTCAACACAAAGAGAGAGAGAGGGAGAGAGAAAGAAAGAGAGAGGGGGGGGGCAGAGAGAGAGAGAGAGAGAGAGAGAGAGGGAGAGGGGGAGACAGAAGGAGGAAGGGATGAAAGCAGAGAGAAAGAGAGAGGAGAGAGGGAGGGAAGCAGAAAGAGGAGGGGGAAGGGATGGAAAGCAGAGAGAGAGAGAGAGAGAGAGAGAGAGAGAGAGAGAGGGAGGGAGGGAGGGAAAGGGAGAGGCAGGGACGCTGCCCCTCCAAAAAACCTAGCTTCCCTGTCATAAACGTTTCCCTCCAAAAACACAAGCGTGATTGATATAATCCTCACACGGTTTCCTCAGCTTTGAGACAACACTCACCCTTACCCCCTTTACCCCTTTTTTTTTCTGCCCCAGCACGTCCTGGCCCTGCCCTCGTGCAACCTTCTCCACCTCAGCCCCTGGCCCCTTTTCTTTTTCTCTCCCTTTCCCTTTTTTTCCGTAGAGGACCACCCTCCCCTGTGGGAACAACGTTCAGCAGCTCCCCCTCCTTTGCTGCCCCCCGTCCACAGACCCCCTCTGGTTCCATTGAGCTCCGAGCTCCCTTCTCTGATCTGGCCCGGCTTTGTGTGACCGGCTGACAGGTCCAGAGCAAACAAACAAAATGAACACTAACACTCCTTTGTGCGCGCTTCCCGACGAGCAGCACTTAAGGGGAATGGAGGGGGTGGGGAGCTGAGATGGGGGGTTTGAGAAGGCCAGCAACAAGAGAACCGGGGGGTTGGTAATGGGGAAACTGTGGTCTTTCTTGATTCTCAAGCCACTTGCTCCCACTCCCCCTCCCAGTCTTTTCTGAGAGTCTCCCCTCCCATAAGCTCCGGCGAGAATAAAGAGGCCCATTGAGTGGGCCGGCGAGCTTCAGCGTCTTAAGGTGTGCCTGGCCTGGTGTGTGTGTGTGTGTGTGTCTAGGCAATGATGATGGTGGTGGTGCTGGCCCTATAGTGGGCCTCTCAGGCCAGTAGTCTATTCAGCAGACCACACCTCCACAGGCCAACAGGCTTCTCCATTCAGCACCTCTCCAGACGCACACTCTTTCATTCAAAAGCTGCCCACAGGAGTGAGATGTTTCATGGGTCAGGGGGCTTGTCGCATCGTAACAGGTTCATTTCTGAAGATCCACTATCTGATGACACAGTAAAATATGGTCATATAGTGTAGTATGAAGGCGTGGGACTAGCTGCCCCCATCGCATTAAAATCACATACCTTCCAACTGCTGCCCACATTTATCTCAATTTTGCACGCCAGGGAGGGATAATGTGCTTTGGACTGAAGGTAAAGTTAGACTAGCTCATGTAAGCTTGAAAGCTAACTCGTCTTTCTGCTACTGTGAGTAGCTGGTGGTGTTATATTGACTAAAATAATGTTCCTATGTGTTGTTCTTTTCCAAGGTCTGTGAATTTCACGTCCTTTAACATTCAGATGCATTTTTCATCAATCACATTCTACTTGTGTTTAGCTTCACAAAGCTAGCAATTGATCTGTTGGGAGAATTTTCACTACAGTGGTGCAAAGACAGAAAAATACAGTTTTTTTGCCAAACATTATGAACGTTATGAAGGACATCTAGATCCTGAAAGGGCTTTGACCTTTTCCTGCCACAGGCAAACAGTCAGGTAACAACATAACTTTTTTTGAAGCTTTGTCAGAAATGATTCACTGCAAACGCCTGTGTGACACTCATTCACAGAACACCATACGGTTTGTTTTCAGTTTTTTTCATGTATCCTGTCTGCCTGTTCAAATTTGTGATTCTGTGTTAATTTGTCTGTTACAGTTTCTCAAAGCATAGTAATAGTACTACTAATTAACAAAAACCATATCTGGGACACAGATAACAAAACACCATTATCTACGTTCTCCTGCTGAATTTACCATAAACAACAAGGTCAGTTCTCGTTCACAAACTACTGACAGATGTCTGAATCAGAGTCACATTTGGAGCACATATTAAGGGGACTGTTAGACTGATGTGACCTGAGAACTGATCTAAGTTCCATGAGAAGGCTGAGAAAAACTATAATTATTTTTCAGTGGCAGCACTCCCAATAGCAATTTACACCAAATGAGTGCAAACAGCCTCTATTCAAACCGACCAAAAGGATTGATAAATGCCATGCATACAATGAAAATCTACATTTCTTTTGTGTGGAAAATTACCTCTATTTTCTGCTAATAACACCTTTGGCTTGGTGATTTAGTGATTTCACCTTGGTCTGTAATGGCGGTGTAGTTAATTGACCGAGGCAGATGTTAGAAGAGAGATCAAAATGTTCAGACCACTGCAGAGAGCCGAAACTTCCATTAATATTCAAATTTTACATCAGTGTTGCACGCATATTCATTACAACATTACAGTTTGTGCAGTATGAATAATCCATTGCAAATACAAAGAAAAGAGAACTCAGAAATATTTTTGAATATAAAACATTTAAACGGTGAAAAGAGGAATCTGAATTTGAAATAAGACAGGACAACTACGTAATGATCCAATGCATCCAATGATGCATTCTGGGTAGTGTTCACCATATATTAGGACATGTCTCACACTCTGTTAGCCTCAGTCATACACACAGTGGAGGGGACTCGTTACAACTCTCAACTTTATTGTTGTCACTTCCTTTAACACAGGACATGAACCGAGTTTTATCAGCCTTTAGACTTAGGGTATTTTCACACCTACACCTTATAGTCCAGTTAAATGAAACTCAAATCAAATCAAAAGGGTTCATTTTCACTCTTGGTGCGGTCCATTTGGGTGGATGTGATGACTGCCAAAGCAAGAACCTCAAAGAAGGTGGTCTCAGTCCGGTCCCAAACAAACTCTGCTGCGGTTCTTTCTGGTGAGAAACCTCTGGTGACCTCAATCCTGGACACCTCAACGAGTTTACCTCAACAAGGTGTACGCAGCAGGTCAGTACTAAGCGGCTCCTGTAGCCAGAGTGCTTTGCATACAGGATGCAGCAGAGCAGGTAAACAGAGAACTGGTTAAGCTTTGGCAGAAAAATAAAACAGAAACATGCACTAGCCCAGAACACAGGCCCGTATTCCTGTGTTTACGTTCTTGCTCCCCCTCCAGTCAGATCTGACCAATCGACGATAAGATTTATGTGATTTATGGTGATGTTTGTTTGTGCAATTGGATTTTTCCCTGTGTGAAAACCAACCAATCTAAACACAAAACTCTCCAGGACTACGAACTTCTTAACTGCCTCTGACCAGAACAAATGAACTACAGGTGTGAAAACGCCTTAGGCTGTAAGGTCTTAAAATACTGCATGGTGAACTAAACTCTAAACCTAGGCTGTAACATGTTAGTTTGCATTAATATAGGCTACAGTTCACCTCCAACGTTCCCTGGGCACCTTTCTTAAATGATACAAACAGATGTGTGCTGTGTAGACAAAGCAACTTTACAAAACCATATAGAGAGATTTGACATGTAAACACGGGCCAAAGGGGAACCGAGGGAGAATGTATGTTTGTGATGAGTTTTGTGATTGCTTTTGTGAGCCGTTCCCATAGTTTGAAGTATGTTCACTTTCTGTATATTTCTTTGTTTACTTATTTACTGCTTTTATTAAATTTGCCTTTATTTTGGCATGTAAGTTCTATGAATGTTACACTGTCACTTCCTCTACCTGTTGTAGTTTCAGTTCAGTTGTTCTTATTGTGAACTGTACTCATTTATTTCAGCACAGCGTTAATGAATATTTTTATACAAATAAAGAGAAAACTCAGAATGTAGTAAGCAACATATGAATACTGCTTTAAATGCAGCATATCCATTTCATGTAAGGGTTTTTGGTTTCATAACAACATTAGGGCATATATTAGTCAAAGCACAGAACAAAGGCTCAGTCTTGTCATGGAAAATCATGTCGTGCTTTCACATATATGATGTTTGTTCGTCTGACACCTGCTACCCATACCATGCAGTGTCTTGTTAACACGACAACCACATTCCCACATTTGCTTCCAAGCTGAAAAACTGAAAAGAAAAAAAAAACCCACTCCATTTGCAATGTTTTCCATGACAATCATGAGAATGATTATGGGATCTTTTCATCATATTCCCACATTGGACAATATAAACACCACCTTGACGTCTACCTCACCACTTGGTGTCTACGACATCTATCATGTCCTAAAATGCCATGCACTGCTCATGATCCTATTCTCTATAAGGAATACAGTTGCATGTGTGCATGGTAAGCAAATGTAGCTGGACTTAATAAGCCCAGTTTTCCACAAACCACAATGTCCTCAGGGCCAAAATACAACCAGGCCAAGCAGCCATTTCAAGAAAGGAAGTTATTTGAAGGCTGTGAGGTCCTGGGCTACAGCAGTCTGTGGAAACGTTTCAGGCAGCAAAATGTCAGGATACTAAAAAACACAACAAAGTATTAGAGGTACGCCTGCATCACCACCATGTACACTCCATGTAATTAATGCACTGTGATTACAGAAGTACTGCAGGAAGCAATTTAGTGTCAGCACACTTTTCTCACTCCCTTCCTCTCTCTCGCTCTCTCCTTTCTTTCCTTTGGGGCCTTTCTAATTTAAGCTAGAGAATTGCGAGTAGTTGATTTTTGGAGGGAAAAAAGCCCTCCATAGACAGAGCAATCTATTTTGGTCAGGCTGAAAGATGATCTTCTGAATCAGCATGATGACCCCCTCCCTGGAGTTTCATGTTTTATTAGCTCCTCTGTGGAAGGCTGCTATACAGACACTTTAGATCTACTGTAAGACTGATCGAACACTAAATACGTGAAGTGATTCTTTTTACAGTTGGCAAGTGGCTCTCAAGTGCTTGTGAAATAAAGCCCTGCCCTGGGATCAGGGCTTATCACGCTTTATGTCTCATTAATGAAACTAAATATTCTCTAGTGGGGATTCTGTGGCCTGGCCTATGCTGTCCCGAACTGGTTATTAAATGACAAAAATAAGCACTTGCAGAGATCTATAAATATTAACGTAAGCTTTGTCGATAAATTAAGTGGCATACAAAGTGTCATGCAGACTCTGGACTTGAGGCTTCATACGCTGATAAAATATCTTGCGCCTTGAAAACATTTGTCATGTGCTTGTTACTGTATCTAAGTGCAAGCGAGAGCTTAAGCAATCAACACCATGTGCTTGCTCGAGACCTGCCAAACACAAGGTCATATCTCAGAAGTAAGCTCTAATGATTTAAGACTTTATACTTTGGGAAGATAGGAAACCATAGATTAAAACTGTCCTATTAATTGTTGCTAAACAACACTCTGAAACACAAAGCACAAACAGAGCGATGGATATCCCATAGTCTACTTAGCCCCTGGATTCTCCATTCAGTGACAGATCCCATTTAGTCTCAATGACAAACCCTGACTGACACGCTAGATATAATGACGTCCTCAACACTGTAGCGAGAAAAGATGCGGAAGGCCATGCTCTGCCAGCCTAAACTGGAACGATGAGGAGAGCTTGGGGCACAATAGCTTAAACCAATAAAAAGGATTGTTTAGCGCCGATCCTTGAGTAACTGAACAATGGCCCCTTTGTGAGGGGCAGCACTTGGCTCCCGGGCAGCTGTTTTTCCACTCGATATCGATCTAACCCAAAAAAGAACAGCACAGGACCAAAAAAAAAATGCACCTATGCATCGGAATACACAACAAGAGGAGGTACAAGCGCACTTTAAAAGCTCAATACAAAAATAAGCCAGGGCACATTTTCTGTGTCTGTAAAGTGGTTGCTCTACAAGAACAAAAAAGGTTTCTTAAGTGTTTCAAACTCAAGTGACGTGAGAGAATCACATCACGATTACATGATGTGATAAAAGCAGTGACAGGTCCAAACAAATTCTGAGCACTAATGTAGAGGCAGATCAATGCTCAACCAGCTTCACCATGGCTTAAGTGCCTTTAGATGATGACTAAGAGGCCACTCCACACGTCACATCTTACAAACATGTTTCCGCAGTATGGGCAAGGTGTTAGTTGACTCACAGTTATGACCTTGAACAACAGTCATACTAGCACACCTCTGCTTTACTAGTTGATGCAAAAGAAGTGAAGCTTAGTGTTAGTGCTATTGATTAGAGACATCCACTGAGCTGCCCATTAGTGTGAATTTAAAAATGGAAAAACGACCACTGACTCCATGAAAAGAACATTATAAAAATAGTAGGAGTGTAATTTTGGGCTATAACAATAACAATGATTTCTGTTTTTATATAAAACTCATTGCACATCAGCAATTGATATATCTTATGGGAATAACATATATGGACGTCCATTAATTAATATGTGTATTCATTTAATTTACAGATGACACCCCAGAGCGAGTTACATAAAAAAAACATCACAAATGAAAATCTAGACAGTAGGAACATGACAAGCATAGACCACAATGCTTCTGGAACACAGGCTGCAAGTAAGATGACACCTGTAATCTTTAAGTTAAGAAATGTCCTGTTAAATGAACACTAAGTAAAAATTGATATTTGTGCTCCTGGGCTCCCCCTACAGGTGCAGAGTGTAATTCACATTTACAGCACTGTCCTGAAATCAAGGGGGTGGAGTAGGTGGTTTCCTACCCTCCTCCCAAGGTTAAATAATGCCTTTTCTGCAGTGCTGAACCTAGAGTAGCAACAACAGAGGCTCTATTCTCCCCATTTCAGGTCAGTGAAGAATCATAATCATTATGAATTTGCAATTTTAATGCAAAATACTACTTAGTGTTCTGTTTATGCTCATTGTTCTTCTTCATAAATAACTGGAATAACTTGTTAAACTGGCAGTTATTTTACTTCAATGAGACCTAAGTAACTACTAAACAGAATTTATTCAAACTATTCAAACAATGAAATTCATTTTGCCAAACAGTCTTAGCTTTAAAAAAAACACAAGCCTTCCTTCAATGTTTGCTCACAGAAAAGTATTTAGCCTAATCCAAATCAACTCTGCCAAGCACACGCAACTTCCAGACTAAATTCACAAAGTACGTAAGTGTGTTGAGGGTTTTAAACAGGTTTCATAAAAATGCATAATACATCCAAATAAATTCTGGATTTCCATTCCATTTTCTGTGGCCTTACCAGAAGGTAACTGTACTTTCACCTGAGCACATGATCTTTATGACACCCCCCCCCAAACCCTTCACCCAACCTCATCCTACAGATGCACATATGCACACACTCCCTCCCCCTCACCGCCACATTCAGTGTGTGGGTGAAAGGTCATGCTAAAGTAGCATTCCACAGAGTCTGCAACACACAACGCAGTGAAAAGAAGAGGGAAAAAGGGTTTCGTGTCCCTAATCCCACAGTCTGGAGGATTTGCAAGGACAAACCAATCCATTCCCGTAGGGAAAAAAAACAACAAAAAAAACCTATGCATAACAGCCCACCCGTGGCTCCCACGGTGTGTTTGGTTATGTGTGTGTGGTCATGCTCCCTCATGAGCCAGAAGATATCACGTTTGAAAATGGGATATGCATCTGCATACTGCAGTTAACAGATTAACAGCACTGAATGTTGTCAAACAGTATCCTTTTTTCGTCAGTTCGTAAATCACAACTTCTTAACTGCTTAAACGTCTCTAGGATCTTTGATCTAGTTTCCCAGGCACAGTAGTAGTTTCTCAAGAGTGAAGTACAGGCCTTGGAAGAAAGGAGCTCTTTCATGGCTTCAGGCTGTTTGAGAGGGCCACTGCATTGGTTGGCGCTCACTGTCTTATCCTTACAATTGGACTGACACTGAATACTCCGAGAGGTCACTCCTGGTGTCAGTTTGACACAATGCCCAACACAAACACAATTGTCTCTATTTGTCCATAAGGCTCTTGCCCCTTCCCAGGGTCGGCGAGGAATTGTTCATCTGTGAGGACAAATCCTGCATATTAAGTAGTCTTGCTCAACTGAAGGTATTCTTTTCCTACAGCCCATAGGTACCATACCCCGTTAGGGTTGAGTCCATGGGAGTGACACCATTTCATACCAGGTCCATACAGTGCAGGGCTTAAAAAAATGTACCACATTATTACTGTCAGCGCCCACATTTCCTTTGCCCACGCTATTGAGTACAGACAGCTAAGAAAGGAAGACAAATATTAATAAACATCTGTAATCTTCTTAGTATGAAGTGACAGACCTAACAATTTAGATTAAACCTCAGAAAGATGTACAGCAAACGTTTCTAAAGTCTAGACTCAGCAACCTCAGTTACTGGTGACTTTCTGTTTTGCTGCCACTACCTTACATGACCCATAGCTTTCATTTCAGTAACAGAACTCCCTGCATCCCCACTCTGGGACGGCACTGTCCTTTGTGTCGGGCACAATTAATTACTTGTTTTTCATTGGCAGTTCGGTTGGAGAATGAGATGGAGACGAGCTCGGTGAAAAAGTATCTGGGTTTGCCGACATCTCGGCAGCAGCGGCAGGGAGCATCTCCAGGAGACAGCTGATGGGTCTGATCGTATTTCACTGACAAACTCAATTGCGCTTGAAGTGAGATCCAGTGAAAGTCAATATGCCACATGGCCCTTGTGCCTGCTGCGTCCATCCACAGTGACCAGATATCTAGCCGCATTGATGCCACTCATTTATTCATTATATTTCCAATGTGTCCCAACATGCAGGTTTGGGTTCCCTAGTGAAAAGCCATTTAAATATACTGTAAAACTATTTTGCAGTTTATAAACTAAATACCCCAGCGTCAGCAGTAATCCCAGAGCTATAATAAGTACCATGCTTCAACAGAGTTTAACTCTTCCAAGGGCAGTGCAATCTATGAACCATGATTGTTGTGCTAGTACAATAACTGATTTTTTTCTCCATCACTTTATTCCTGAAAAGCTTTTAAAACAAGCAATTGTCCACAAGAAAAACATCCCTCAACCGCTAGTTGTTCTTACTGACCTCTCTTCATAGATGTGAGGTTTCAGAGCTTCATAAACCTTAACCGCCAAGCACAGCAGAGGCTGTCTGAAATCACTAGCCCCCCTTCCACCAACCAAAATTCTAAAGGGCCTTGCATTTGAGGCTGTGGTTAGCAAAGACAGCTGCCCTCCAGGCAGTGCCACAGGCAGGAAGCACACTTACACAACATGCAGGGCTTTGCCACTTACCAGGCAGGCAATTAATGAGCTACAGTCCCACCAAGAACATTTGCCTCCACCTGACAAGGGATGCGGAGGAGTTCCTCAGCTGAGATGCTGCATCATTCCAGCCAGTCATTAAATTAACAGCTAAAGTTACTGTCATGAAAGTAGTGAAAACAAGTTAGAGTGGAAACAAAAAACCTGCCAATGCTAAAAATTTACTGACAATTCTATATGAGGTTCAGAAATCAAGCAGTAGCTTGTTAAAGATTATTACCATGGCACCAACATGACACCAAGCCATTAGCCACCACAGGTCGCATTATTAAAATCACCCTGAGATACCGGCAAGGTTTTATTTTTCAAAAGCTTGCCTAATGACTTTGGGCGGGAATGAATGGATGAAAATCTATCTTGAGAACCAGTGTGCTGAGCTATGAGCTATGGTTGCAGCTAACAAGTGGTCAAAGCTCAAATGATAAGTGAGGATGTTTGGGACACCACAGAAAGAGATGTTTCTCAGCAGAATGAGGCTACTGACACCAAGTCGACTCTGAGGAGCCCTTAACATTATTTCCATTGCTGATGCTCTATATTCTGGCTGGTTCCCCAATTGGATGTGTGTAGTGGCTGGAAAGACTGCAGCTGATTTTGTAAGGATCCTTCCTTGACTGGTTCAAGGGGGCTTTTAAGAGCCGCCATTTTCCATCTCCATTCCTATAGGTGCCTGCATGCCACTCAGGCAATGATCCCTCAGAGCAAAGTCCAATTTGGAAAGCTCAGTAAGCTGGCCAACGTCACGAGATTACAAGATTGAAGATGGGATCAAGACTGATGAAGAGGGACTTAAGTCGCCAGTGACACGAAAGTGTGGGTTGAACTTTCGAGTGTGGTGGTTTTGTAGATCTGAAATGCTCTTACACCCAGAGTCTCCCGTCTTCAGTTCAAACTGAAACAGGCAAGAAGTCATCTCAGAGCTGAATGTATAGCATTCTCAAACACAGGAGGAAGAAGTACTTGTCTTTAAAGGATGGATCACTTAAAACAGCTCTGGTTGATTAAGTTTCCATTACATGGTAGGGCTATCTCACTTTTCTTCTTGTTTTAGCTGAAGTCACGCCTTGTCTGAGTAGAAACACAGCTTACTCCCTGAGCTCTAATGAGTTGAACACCATTTCTCATGCTGTGAGGGAAAACAAGAAGTGGTGTGTTCTGGGTAAAAACACTGCATATCCACTCCTCCTGCAAACACCAATAACATCACATTCCACGATCCAGCGAACCTCCCACATTCCTCAGGCATCTCTCTGGTACCAAAAACTGTAATTTGACATCTGTGCAGTATTAACTGAGACTGTGGCCAAAAAGGCTTTTTTGCTCCATGGAGCACGGATAATAAACAAGGTAGGCGCACTGCAGGCTCCTTCTGAGCCCTAATACTGCTCAGGGGCCATAGTAAACTAACAGTTCAATGGAAGCCATTGTGAAGTACACAATACAGTGGGTGCTCATGTATGTCAGCCTCTTTCATAGAGACATCAGAGGATGTTAAGGGCATTTTGAGCTGGCCATGAGTGGATGGAAGATGAGCACCCATCCAAGCCTTCGATTTAAAGGACATAGCACGCTCACTTGAGCTCCTCATGGGCAAAATTAACACATCAAGTGATACTATACTTCCTGCCGTGTATCTAGGGCTGCCTTACCACAGACTTTTATGCTCATGCCCACGAAGACGTCTGTTGTTTAACCACCTAATAAACACAGCAAGCTTCCACTCTACATATTTCAAGAGATTAAAAACACACCAACAGAAGAGTTTTTTTTTCCAATTCCAAATATGTGTGACCTTAACAAGAGGAAGTATAATTGTCGAGGAGTTCTGTTTAATATGTTAACAGTTCTTGAAACTATTCCAACATCCAGTGGTTCCCAACCTTTTTCTGCCATGTCCCCCTTAGTAGATAAGAATATTTTTGAGCCTCCAACAAACATTTACACAAAATGTGCTTCCAAACTCCACTGGAATTTTAAACACTGTAATTCATATAAAAAATATATAGCAAATAAATTACCTTTACAGTTAAAATATTAGTGATGTGTATAATGTACTCATTAATTTGCTTCCTGTACCAACATTCTTTAAGAAATAATTAACACCTCCAAATTTTTTAATATTATTTAATATCTATGAAGCTGTAGAGTACTAGCATTATATGAGAATCATTTTATACATGCATCTACAGCAAAAACAGACAGAAATGAACATAAGCTTGTGCAAACTGAAAACACTTCACATTAATTGGCAATTGGTGGGAAATCAGTGTGCTCTGCAGAGTGGAAACTCATACCAGTTAAACCAATAAAGAAAATAAAAATCAGCCTGAAACATTTTAACAAGGCCAAAAAAAACACAGTTACATTCTTCAAAGCCAGCTAAAACTCTACGAAGTCACAAGCGTTCAGGAAGCCCATTTTTGGAACTCTAACCTCTGATAACATGAAACATTCTCAGATCCAGAGAGACAAGCTCAGATATTTAAAATATATTTCTGAGCGCATGGGGGAAAATCCAGCAGAGAGTATGCAGCTGAAAACAATACTTTATACAAGATATGAATTATTGATATAGTAGGTATGTGTTGTTCATGCTGATATTTCTTTGTCTTGCACCTAGTTAAAATGATGGACAGGTGAAATACTGCTTATGGCTTGAAGTTTGTTTATAATTTACAGAAGAAATATGTATACAGTCGTCCCACAGCAATGGCATGCACACAACTGCAGGTCTGTGTACATGCCATGAGAGGCCTTCGGGCATGCTACTATATACAGCTGAGAGTAAATGATGTTCAGTGTGTGTGTTGCAGCTCTGAGATTGCAGCTGAAATATGCAGTGGGCTGGTCATGGCTAGCAACAGTCTGTTTATAGAATCCACCAACCAAAATCTAAAGGTCTCACCAGGGGGAGATTCCAGTTGTCTAAACCCTGACCCTGTGTGTGTGTGTGTATGTGTGTGTGTATGCGTCTTTATCTCTCTCTCTCTCTCTCTCTCACTCACACACACACACACACACACACACACACAGAACCTAAATCTCCTAGTGTGCGATTCTCACCAGCAGTCTGACAGTTCACGCCAGGTCAAAACATGGCTAACTACTTAGCTTTCCAACAAAAGTGCTGCTATTCTTATAAGACAGAGATACTATGTTACAATAGTACACCAGACACGTAGTCCTAGCCAGTGCTAATTCAGAGGCTTGATACACACAATTTTATTAGAGAGCAGTGGCAGTGTTCATTGCCCTCGAGTGGGAGGAACACATGTGGTGGCAGGTTGCCTGGGCAAGCCGTGTGTTGAGGGGTGGGGGGGTTAGGCTGGACAGACACAGAGGGACAGCTGGTCTTTCAGCGGTAGTAAATCATACAGACGCAGCTCTCGGTACACCCCCAAATCTCTCTCTCTCTCTCTCTCACTCACTCACTCACTCACTCACTCACTCACTCACTCACTCACTCACTCACTCACTCACTCACTCATATCCGAGAGAGAACGAAAAAAAAGAGAGGGAGAAAAAGCCCCTTCTAGTTCAATGGCCCAAAAAACAAAGCCAAGCATTGCTAACAGCCAGGCGGGAAGGAGAACAAACAGACAGCTGCCTTCATCTGGGACTGAAAAATGAAAACAAGAAAACACAGTAACAATATCATGTGAACGTGGAAAGAAATCTAGTAACAGTTAGCTTACTATCAGAAGGGGTATGATATCACAGCCATAACAGAAGTGACACGTAATGGCTTTTTACTACTGCATACATGTTTAGGTTTAGCCTTACCAAATACATAGCTTTCATGTTTTTGCTAATCCCAGTCAGTGCAGTATCAGTTTCTATATTATATAAATGTCTTATTATGTTGTCACTGTCCAATTAAAAATAATTTCTCCCAAAATAGCAACTTTACAAGAGAAGGGGAAACCTTCTTAAATTTCAATGGAAGTCCACAAAAATGGAGATGCATGTTTTTTAATTGTAAAGTGACAATATGAAATGATATAGGATATTTTTTAAAGTAGTCCAATGTTGCTGCATTCCTAATGACCCTAGATACTGTCAGGTAAGTTAACAATGCACGATCAATAATCGAAACTGACTAAAGAAACAGCTGCAATGCTTTCATCTAGAATGATTCTACACGCCATCATTATCTCCAAAATGTGCTCCCTAGGACCTAAAAGTAATTGTTTCCCCCCTTTCTTATAGTCCACTCTGGGTATACTGACCAAAAAACAGCAATAAATAACCAGGGCAGGAACACATTCATCCCACTTTTCTTTCCCCCCGCTCGCTGGCTCTCCTCCACATGGAGGTCACTTTTATTTGACCCCTCAACTGCCTACAATTTCCTCCCTAAGTCACCAGCAATGCTCCCTCAAAGACAAATAGCTTGTTATAAATACCCCACGCATCCACAGCCCGTGGGAGTCACCTATCGACTCCGGCAAGCACAGTGGAATTAATTTTCTGGTGACTACACTAGACTAGCTCTTAATGATTACGCTGCGTTTATTAAAGGATGGTTCTACAGGCAGCAGGGGAGTGCCGCTTCAGGAGCAGGGGTTGTGTGACGGAAAGATAAGGACGTGGCTGGACGCCATCAGGATTCAAAAACGCCTGGCCTGGAAGGGCAGCGGGCCTTGGACCCACTTAAAAGGGGCCTTCCTTATCACACCTTGCACACACTTAAATGGATTTCAAATTTGGCTCCTGTTGATGAGGACGTACATGAACATGTAGAAAAAAAAAAAGACCCCTCTTGACAGCTACTGAAGTTGACGATGGGGATATATAGGGGAAAAAAGAGCAGCCCATACAGCTCAGTGCAAGACAGACAAATGCAGGCTCTATATTTCTTTAGCTGTGATTACTGTTGACTCTATATCACAGGCCGCCAAGGTGTGGACGCGCAAGCCAGGCGAAAATATGATACATGTGTCAGGCGGACTGGGCCATGGCAGTAGATCACTCCTGTGAGCTATGCATTGCAGAATGAAGGCCAGACTTTTGGCGGGTGACTGAACACAAGCTTGTGTACACACACTCTCATACACAGAGTACAGAGGCTGTTAGTCTGAGTGATGAGGCTCTGTAGAAGTGTGTGTGTTTGTGTTTGTGTCAGCATGGTTTTTCAGATGTGTGTGGATGTTGAGGCGCTGTGTGTGATACATATTGAACAGAGTGAGAGGCAAGTATCACAAGGGCTTTAACCTCTGGCAGATCTGGCAGGGTCTAGTGTTCTGGCAGAAACCTCAAACATAGGAAAACACCCATCCCCCATCAACTCCATCCCAGGTTATCACTCAAACATCCACAGCAGTAAACATATCACTACTTATCAAAGCAAATCAAATATTTACATATTGTTATGGGTGAATTAGTTGAACACTTTGAATTTAAGAGCATCACCAAATACGCCCTCAGTGTCTCTCATTCGTCTTCTTGCAAGAAAATGACTGTAAACAATTAAACCTAAGCATCTGCGTGGATCCTATCAGAGACAGACTGGCAGAGATGGGGAGGGGCTTATGTTAGACATGCACCCATTCTGAAATCACTGAGATTTTTTATTAACTAGTTATAAATTGTGATTTTTTTAGAGTTTATTTTGCTACAGAGAACTGATCATTTTTAAATATATCAACTTCAATTTATCAGAGAGAAATCAATCTAGAATATAATTTAGAGCTCTGCTGAATCATTTTAAACACAATATCAAAAATTGACCATGTTTTTGCGTACATTAATATGCTCACATGTAATATATCTTTAAAATCATAACTGAAGAATGCCTTAAATAACAGGCTCTAAAAAAATGGACAGCAAAATTGACTAGCATGCCTAGTACTACAAAGCTTTTTGACAGTTTTTTTTTTCTTGTTCAAAAGAGAATCTTTCTAATGAGAAGCCAAACACAGATGTGAGCGTTGAGAAAATAATCACGCTCAACTGGGCAAAATCAGTGGAATAATTTGACATACAGCAGTGTTGTCTGATACTGACGGCGGGTTCTCCAAAAAATATTTTTCAGTGCACAAAGGATTGGCGGCGAAGTCAAGTCCTTCCCTTAATTACCTGCTATTGTATCACACGTCTCCTGCCCATCCCCCGCCACAGTGGGGTCCCATTTTAACCAGGCTCCCCATATGCCCAGGCTCACTTGTTGGCCTTTCCTCTTTGCCACCATCTGGCATATTAGTTCAGCCAAAATGAAAAAAAAGAGAGAGAGAGAGAGAGAGAGAGAGAAAACAGGGACAGAGAGAGAGAGAGATAGAGAGAGAGAGACAGACAGACACAATAAGACAGAGAGGTAGCCCATCTGCTCCCTGCCAGACTCCCCAATCATTACTGCACAAAAGCAACGTTTAACCCAACACACAAATCCTCTTCTTAAACCTGTTTCTGTCCACTGACTTTGCCCTGGGTATAGGATGCCCTTTGTGCTGATATCTACCACTAACCATTTAAAACTCAAACCTTAGCTGAATGCTTCAGCCGGAAATGCTAACACAACACACAATACATTACGATATACGGAGGTTACCGGAAGACAACGTAATATTTACATAAAGCTAAATGACCTCTTCTAGCTTCTGTTTACTAGAATATACCCCTAGAATGTGAAGTCCCTTTCAGGCATGCATGGTAACCCAGAACTTTTCTGGAGCTGTCTGTATGAATGCTAATATTCAAATCAGTTGTACTGGACTATACCCGGACTTTATCGTGCCAGCCCCCAGCAAAAAGTCTGGGTAATGTCCCAGTGAGCCCATGTGTGAATAGAATAGGTCATTTTCTGAAGCATTCACAGATAATTCATGACATGCCTCCTGCATGCACTGCACAGGCCGTGGAACAGTTCCTGTCGTGATAACACGTCTGACGCAGAAAATCTCCAGCTGTACGCTATGTGTTGATGAGCATCTCCGGAAATTATCCAGTTCATATGGGAACACGGCTTTAGGTTCAGAAGTATTTCTCTAGAATTTCCCCACATCAAATTTACAAAATGTACAGTTTCCCAGTAAAAAAGGTTAAAATGGAACGGGTTTGTCTTTGTTTTGTTTTTGACAGTGAATGACTGTCATGTATCAAAATGAACAACATTCGGGCTTTGAGACATTTGAGATATTACTGCTTTTAGTAATTTAAGGTAATCTAACTAGAGTGTAAGCTTCCATTATTCATACAAAACTTAAGAAGTAAAATGCACTTTAGCTTCAGCTCAAAAAAAGCCACAATTAATAATCTTGCATCAACAAATAAGCAGCATCTCCACCATCACACCTGTCTCAGCCAAGCCTCTCCTCACTCCATCCTCATTCTCCTTAAGCTTCCTCCCTTCTTTCTGCCATCGTTCCCTCACCTCTCAGTCTCCCCTCAAACGCCCCTCATTCTCCCCTGACAGACACACACCACCGAGCACAGGCAGTCCGGCGGAAAAGGCTGACAATCAAAGCACTGTCGTCAAACACGGAGCAGTGCTGGGGCAAAGATCTCCCCTGTCTGCCTTTCACAGCACACACACACACACACACACACACACACACACATCGATCTGGTTTCTATCCGCCTTGTCATCGCAATGAACCCTCTACAGTGTTAAACCACAGGGGTGATACTGGAGACAAATACAGGATACACTTCAAGACTAGTGAGTCTCAATGGACATCCACATACATTTTTTATTAACCTGATCTGTGAGTCTAAATCTAAACAGGTATTTTAAATTATTGCTTTAAAACAATTGTCATTTTAGTATTCTACAAGCCCAAATGAGTTTTTCAAAACTCATCACTCCTAAAGAGACAGGGGCATCATAGGTGACGGCTGAATATTTCACTTCAGCTTTTGGAGTAAGGAAAAAAAAAAACACACCATTTGTAAAAGGCTGTGGACGGCTAATGGAAACGACAAACAGAGCACACCCCGACCTCTGCATATTCAGACTGTCTAATTGCACATCCAGGCGCAGGGCTTTTCACAAAGCCGGAGAAGAGAGTGGAGCTCTATTCCTGGCCGTGTGGTCACAGGGCACCATTGTTTGGGCGAGGAACATTTCTGTCACATTACACTCGTTTTCCAACCCGCAACACTCACAAAACTGCTTCTGCAAGGGACTCTGTTAATCCCACCCTAAAAAGACCAAACTCCCAAGATAATTCATTAAAAGTGTCCAGTTTTGATGAAAGAGCTGTGGGCCGAGTGCTGGTGGGCAACAGCACTGATACAATTCAGTATCACACTACACAATATCAAACGCAACTTACATTTTCATTAACAACTAGAGAGGAACAATGAGAGAAATCATGTATTTTTCTGCATGACATTTGTTTAAAAAGAATATCAGTATCCGTGTTTAACAAAAGTATTTAGATTTGACAGATATTTCCAGTTGATAAGAGATGGGATTTTAATTGCACTGTGAAAGAACAGAATGTTTAGTGAATGCTGGACAGATATCCAAATAAATAAATCCTGTTATTGTAACCTATAACCCCAAATATGCAATTTAACAGATACATCAAAATATCAGAAATTGATGACGGCACACAGTGTGTATACCGGTCTATTTGGTATATTGTCCAGCTCTAGCTGGAGTTGTGATTTCATTAGCAAGGGGAGGAAAAGGGGGCTGTTCCAGGGAGCAGCTGTCACGGGCTGAGCAGGCTGAGGTAAGCCCTATTCTCAGCGAGCCCTGACTGGTTTCAATTACGCACTAACCCCTGACCCCACGCAGCTTGTAACTGAGAGATGAGAGGAGGTGGCAAGCCTGACGCTTCAAGCCCCTAAAAAACTGAAAAGACCAGCATCGGGCTCACTTTCAGATGAAGAGTAATGCTGCACTGTCTTCTAGCAGAGCAAATGGGGTTTCATCTGTGCTGTGGGAGTGGGGTCTTGTGTTTGTGTTTGTGTGTGTGTGTGTGTGTGTGTGTGTGCGTGCATGTGCGTGTGTGTGTGGTGGGAGGGGAGTGGTGGGGCTTGGCTTTTCTTTACCCCTTTTAGAGCACTTTTCTATAGACACGGCCATCCTTTAGAGGGTGGCGTGGGGCCACCTCCTCTGTTCCTCCTTCTGCCCTTTTTGACCTTTTGTCTGTGGTCAATGTGGAGATTGCCAGAAAGGGACAGCTGCACTTCAGGCTTCCCGCCTCCAGCCCCTGTTGATCCTCGAGTTTTTCTCCCTCTTATTCTTTTTACCCCTTCTCTACGCCTTGGTCACTCTTGCTCCCACCCCTCTGCATTTATCAGATGCTCTAAAAGGAAAAACTGACCCCCTAGGCTTCGTTGATGGCTAAATTGTGACGGTCTACCACTAAAGAGATGTGCAAATATCTGTCAGTTCCATAATTATCTTTTATTTCTCTATCTACTTCATTCTGTAGCTTTATCACTGCACACAATGTAGCCAGAGATTTATTGTTGAAGAAATATCATAAAAGAACCATTTCAATTTATGGCAAGAAAGCTTGAAAAAATATTAATGCATAAATATGTATTTAATGCATATTTTTGTGTGTGAGCAGAAAAGGCATTTGTAGAAACAATGTAATGTCTGAGGGCATTTCTGTGCCAGAGATTTCTCAGTGTTAAATAAAAAAAAAAAAAAAGGGGGGGGGGGGCAATCAAATTTCAGCTTGTGGTACGCTCACTGAAAGATGCTGATGCTGGCAGTTTAGCTTTGATTTGGTAAGCATGCATTTTCTCCCTAATTATGGTCAAATTACAGGCTCCGGCTGTGGGAGCATCAGTCACTCCTCCCCTTCTCTCCCAGAATTCTCCATTCTTGCCGTTTTACTGCAGTGAAGTTGGCAAAGAAGAGCCAGAAATGGCAACAAAATGAACGTTTTGGAAAATTGTAGTAGCATTCTATGGTGCACTAAATTGGACTTTTGGTTACAAACAAAACCGTAGTAATCTAAAGTTATCTTGGTGCCACATACCAATTACTGCCACATAAAATATTGACCTTATCTAAATCATACCATGATTCAAAGCAATTATACTGAAACCAAACAATGACTTTGGAAGAATTATAGGACATGGAATATAAATTAAGGCTATCTGGAGCTAATGTACCCTTGTGTATTAACCGATGTCAAAAAACCTGGCCTAGAGTGCAAGACTAAAGGAAGTTGCAATCTACTGCCATATTTTATAAAATAACATTTCAGGACATCATGAATATTTCAAAAGGCCAAAATTTCGTGAAAAAAGCCTAAGCGCACCAAGACACTTGATCCACATGTAAGTCGATGAACTCGTTGAGTCTAAATGCCACAAAAGGTTAATGGCAGACTTGCATTGCACCACAGCATGCCCTGGACACCCTTCATTTGACATGCAGCCGGCTGAACAGTTACAGACAGAACTGACAGCCAGCAGAATACAATTGTCTCGCCTTGGCAACGCGCCACACGTTCTAGCATTCAGTAATGAGTTCAACCACAGCAGAGGGCCAGATACAAAGAAGGCAGGTAGAACAAGAGGTAAAGGCAGCACTTTGCAATCAGTGAGAAGAAAAATAGAAGAATGAAACTGCACAAAAGAATTCAGTGTAAAGCTTTTAGTGCTACAGACATTCACAACCCGAGTACAAGCTTTAGATTATATCTGTAATGCTTATGGAATTATAACTGTAGCAATATGATAGAAAACAAGGGCAGAACAATACAGTACAATATTAGAATTGTTTAATGTGCTTCCTCTGGAATAGAACTGATTCTATTCAACTAGAAGCCAATTGGTAGGTTGCGATATACATGCAGCCAACATGTTTGTTCACAAAATCAAATTCATTCATTCATTCATTGTCTGTAACCGCTTATCCAGTTCAGGGTCATGGTGGGTCCGGAGCCTACCCCGAAATCACTGGGTGCAAGGCAGGAACACACCCTGGAGTGGGCGCCAGTCCTTCACAGGGCGACACACACGCATACGTTCCCTCACACACTCGCACCTATGGGCACTTTTGAGTAGACAATCCACGTACCAACGTGTGTTTTTGGACCATGGTAGGAAACCCATGCTGACACAGGGAGAACACAACTCCTCACAGACAGTCAACTGGAGCGGGAATTGAAGCCACAACTTCCAGGTCCCTGGACCTGTGTGACTGCAATACTACCTGCTCTGACACCGTACTGCCCTTCAATATCATATTGTGAATCATATATGGTAACATCCCTAATACTTCGTGTGATGTATATTCCTGCCCTTGTTGCCAGAGACACTCACCCTCTTTCTTGGAGGTCCCCTCTCTTCCTCCTTTGACCCTTTATTGTTCTTGGCATGTTTTGTGGTCTTCTGTTCCCCAGGCTGTTTGATGGTGATGCGGATCTCCGGGGGACAGATGTAGTTCTCCAGGCTCTTGGGCGGCTTCTTGGCACGCTTGGTGGTTTGGATCTTCAGTTTTAAGCTGCCCTCCGAGAAGCTGGCCTCTTTGATGGAGAATTCCTGCTCCTCCAGCCCGTCTGGCTGCACCCATTTCTCACTGTCAGCATTGGAGGTGACATCCACATCCTTCCCCAAGCCCAGGTCTTCATCCTCCTCATGCTCCTGCTGCTCTCCACTCAGGCCCAGGCCCTTCACAGGGCCCGCTAGAAGGCCCACCTCAGTGAGATCAGCCTGGTTGATGGTGGTCACAGTGGAGTAGAACTCCTCGTTGCCCTTGGGCCGTGTGGGGCGTGTTAGGTCCCTTTGCTCCATCAATGATCCCAAGGCTCAGGTTCAACACACAGGAACCAGGTCAGGGGGGATGAGAGACGCCGATCACAGTGAATCGTGTTCAGTCAGAGAGGAGTGAAATGGCTCTTGACTCTATTGCTTCCTGAATCGCACAAATCTCGGAAAGGTACAGATTTCCTGGAGTGAAACTGTTAAACAGAGAAGTGAGAGAGAGAGAGAGAGAGAGAGAGAGAGAGAGAGAGAGAGAGAGAGAGAGAGAGACTATCATTACAAATCAGTCAAATCATCATTTACAATTTTTAAACACTGAAAAAACAGTAAAAAAATACACATCATAGAGAATGTAATTTGAACGCAAATGAATTAATTACAAAATATCAATCAATCATTTATCAAATGACATAAAACAAACATATAATAATGTGTAATTGCATTAACACCTCATGAAGGTCTCATGGTTATAAATTATTTTAACAGTAACAATGTGTTAGCCTGCATTACTATCTAAAACATCCTTCTGGATTGTAGCAGTAAGAAAGGCTCCTTTGCTGGTCATTTTATCTATCAAGCAATATCAGTTAACTAAACAAGACAAATGCCCTTTCATTTAACTCCTGATCAATCAGAACAGCAGTTCAAGCCTCTACCTATGTCGAGAGTGATTGGAATGGTCACACCATTTACTCCGAGCTAACTCACAGACACCTTAATTACATCACTGACCAGCTCATTTGCTTTGGTGGTCAGTTGAGTAACCCCAGTCCTGGTGTGAAAATGAACAAATGAGGCCTCTGGCCCCATGATAAACACTTCTCAGACATCAGACAGACCTCAACCTGTGCAGTCAGAGACCTGGAAAAGCCCAATTAGGCTTGAACACAACACCTCTACTGCCGGCTGCTTAGCATCAAAAGGGAAGCATGAATGACCTCAGCTCAGTTCCTTTGGTCCAATTATAAAATGAGTGAAGGGAGGGATACAAAGAGGCATGAACTGCTGAGGGAATGGAACACGGTTTAGAGAAACGACATAGAATGTAACGTAAATAGCAACATTTAGGAATATTGTGTGTTTCACTACTGGTTAAAATTATTTTATTTTGACAAGAACACTGTTTGTGTGATTTCAAAAAATTGAGTGTATAGTTTGGTGAAATTGACTTTTTCAGCATGGTGACAGCCTATTGTATTCTGCAGGTATAAAAACTGTATAAACAATGTAAAGCTGTGTGCTTTGAAGTGTGGATGTAGTAATGTCAATGTACATTTGCATGTAGATGCTACCGTCAATGTTAAATTTGGTTTGGTGGCTCACAGCATGCAACTGTTTATAACCGACTGTCATGATAGATTTTATGCAAATTATCTTGTGCCCTTTTGGACACATATGTCATACCTTTTACTTCCTTCTGTCTGTAACCTTAAGTTGAAATGATCTTAAAGAACTGGGTAAAGCCAAGCCTCCATCTTCAAAAATTCTGAGCTAAACAAACAACAAATCATCCAACACACATTTTGCTAGCTGCAAGTACACAACACAGCAGTTAGTCAAATCCAAACAGCGTAATTCCAGTGATGTTGGCTTAAAATCCCCATCTCCTAACATCTGAGCAAAGTGCTCTCAGGTAACTCCCTGAGCGGCGACCATGTTGTGTCAGTATTGATGTGTATTGACTGAGGACTGGGGAGTTTACTCCTCTCGCTGGCAAAGCTCAATCTTTCATCCTGCTTAACTGCGGCTGGCCGGGTGTCAGACAGCTCTTGGTGTCCTTTCCCTTTCGCCTGCCCGACAGGTGACAGATGAGAGGCTACTGAAAACAACGGCCATCACACAAGTGCATGGATCTGAGCTAGACTAAACATCTTCATCTATCCATCATATGGTGACAGTCATAATAGCATAATGCTCATTCCATTCCATGATGATTCAAACACTGCCATTCATAAATCCTCCATGAAACCCCTTTCGTTTATGCTGTGATGCATCATTAGGAGTCTATTATTCTGGAGGGTTTCCTGTGGAGGCCTGGGTGTTCTGAAAGGTTTTGGACATCAAGAACCCCATTTAGGCAATTAGTGGCCTCCATGTGAAGCTCTTCAGTCACAACAAAAAAGCTAGTGACAGTGACTGGTTGAAGAATTTTACTTACCTAGCTTACTAATGTGTGTGCACAAAGGTAAACTGCCATTATTCTACATCCATGCAGACTCACGTGTCTACTATACACACACACACACACACACACACCAAAGAACGCCTCACTACTATCTGGACGAATATGATACTCATAGGCCATTGCTGATATATGTTTATGTACATGTACATATTTGCCAATTCTCATGAATGAATATTTAAAGGACATGAGATGGGACTACATCTACCTTAAATAGCATTTCATGCACTAAAAGTTAAAACTGCAAACATTTTGGCGTTTAGCCTAAACATTCTCCCAGTCCATAGTACAATACAGGCATTACAGGTATTGGTGTTTATTCTAAGCTTCTGCCCAGTGCTGATAAATATTTAGCAATTATCATCAGATGTCTATATGATTTCGATATTGTTGTGCATCCTCCCTAATCCTTGTCCTTTCTTTAAACTTGGAAATTAAGCATCTCTTAGAATCCATCTCTTACAAACCACAATATCAATCACAAGTTTATGTAACAGTAACCCCAGTCTGAACTTGCAGGCTTAGCCAACTTCAAGCTAATTGTGTAAGACCACAGTCTGCTCATAAACCAGTTTATTATTTTCACAAATATGCCCGAGGCGGATCCTGGGCTTTCCTGCTAAACTGCATGAAAGAGTTTTGTGTCAGCAGCATAGCCTCTGGCAGCCTCAAAAGGGAACATATTCAGACGTTTGTCCTTGAGGGCCTTTATGCGTTGATCTGCTATGGCCTCTTTTGGGCGCATCTCAATTAGGACGATCACAGCTTTGTGTAGCAATTATCTGAACGTACATTCAGTGCGCCAAAAAAAAAAAAAAAAAAAAAAAAAACAGCCCTTAATTGCCACAATCATGACGTAATGGTTTAACTATGCAATGCAAGCTTTGTGCTTTAGTAGGTTGCACAAAATATGGAGAAGCTTAACGAGTGTGGAAAACACAAAGAGTAACATTTCAGCAAGAGTACACAATTGGGAAAGCTCAGACAATAACATGACCTAAAATATCTCATCCATGCTCCTGCCATATCTCTATGAAGCCTAGGATGATACTTAATATTACCGTAAAACTACTCCACAAAATCAGAGACTATTCCATTTCTATTCAAAACCGTTGTTCAATATTCCACAAGTTTCTGATAAGATATAAGATTGACCATTGTATAAAGAAGGAGGAAATTCAAAAGAAAAAACAGGAATTAACAAAACAGACATCCAAAGTTAAAGATTAAATGGGACTCAATCTGATAGTACAACACTACATAGAGCTTTCATCTTTGATAAAGCAGAGAATATCAAGCTCCACTCTTGATTCAGTTCTAAAGGAAAGAGTTTTCTGTCCATCAATCCACTGTAAAAAGAAAACACTGTACTAGACCTAGCTATTATTAAAGCTGTTTGAGAGGACTTGGATAGTGAGGAGAGGTAGAAAACCAACTTTTACAATATTTGCAGATTTCGGAAGAAACACACAGCATTTTTCCCAAAGAGAATGGGGCTGTAAACAAGGCAAAAACTGAACATTTAATATAATGAAGTCCTACTTGTGGACCCAACTTTCACACATGACAACACTTTGTAAACAGTACCTATAGGTAATTTTGGCTCATGTGTAAACAATAATTGTAACCACATCACATGATATGTAAATAAAGATTTGGGCGATTAGGTATACAGACTAGCAGTGGTCTCTCCTCCCTGGGTTTGGGTGTAACACACACTGAGAGTGTGAAAAGATTCCACCCAGTAACACAGCCCCTTTTAAGGCAATGCACAGTGCACACTGAGGCACACACAAAAAAAGAAAAAAGAAACAACCAGGCCGAACAGACACATGTTCACACTTTGCTCCAGTGCAGTTATAAACACTAATGAAACTTTCAATCTTCAAAAGTTTTTTGAAGCTGTGCAGCATAGAAAAGAAAGTACCTATCTTACCATTGTGTACTAATGTTTAGTACAGTACTTCTACATGCAGTACATTATGGGCACAAAGCAAATGAATCTCCAAACAACACATTTCCATGCATATTGTTGGCTGTGAACTGGACATGCAGAGGATATAAAAATATTCACAACAGAAAACAAAACAGGAAGCTGTCTTACAACCAAGAAGCCACAATTGAATTCAATACTTGTCTCATTAGATTCTATTCATTGAGAGTAGCGTCAATGGGACCCCAGTGGAAGGCTTGTCAATTACAAGCCCAATAATATATTCAGAAGCTCTTTAGATGAGAACTTTCTGGAAGGAGCCTGCCAAGAGAATAGCCAGCTCACCCCCTGGGTGGAAGGGGAAGTGACTGCATACCCCCCCTCACTAGCGATCCGCCTCTCCAAAGTGGCAGGGTTGACAGCTCTCTCAGAGAAGCCAAACAAATGCCTGGAAGTCCTCCACTAAATACTCAATTCATCTCCCAAGCCACAGTTGTTCAAGACAGTCCTCCATGGCCATAAATTCAATGCACTACAGATGCAAAACTGTGAGCTTAGGCCAGCTAAATACAGTACACAATACATCAGAGGTCAAAAAAGAACATATAATCCACTGCTGCTTGGATGACGTTGGTTGGTTTAGACATGAATACCACATAACAACAGAACTGTCCATGATTATATTCCCTTCGTATTTTGTGCTTGGATATGACAAGGCAGAACAGCAGACACACACAAGGGCATGACCTAGAGTCTAGTCTTGGACAGCCCACAACAGACCAAAAGCTAAAAAACTAATGACATGCCCTGCTCAACTAAGCTAACTCAGCAAACACATCTGTTGCCAAATTCAAAAATAGCCACTAGGTCTAAATCGCCTTGAAGCTTTAAGGTCCTCCAATGCTGTTCACAAACAATTGGCCAATGCCATTCAGTTTATGCTGTCAAACATACAAATTGTACATGCCATGGGACAACAGTAAGCCAGCTAATAAACCCCAAAACAGGTTTCTCAAGGCCATTCCTCGGAATGGAAATATAAATAACACCTTTGTCCGATCAATGTCCCTGCTTAGCATAACCGTCTAGTTATCCTGTAACAAGCCCAATGCTGCAAAACTATATGCATTTCTTACTATATGAATTTTGATGCCACTTGTTTTCTCCTTTGGATTTCAATGCAGTGTTTGTGCAGTGTCATTTAATAGGCAGGTTCTTATTCCCCTGCCTTGTTTAGTTTTCTTTTAAAGCAGTAACTAATACAAAACTGTCAAGCTTGATTATTCTTATCTGAGGAGAGACAGGAATTTCAAGCACAGAGTGGAAAACAAAATGGCTGGAGTAAAAAAAAAAAGAGAGAGAGAGAGATTGTCTTCCTCCTCCTCCTCTGTGTCTTGCTGCCAAAAGGTGTTCTTGCTCTGATACTCCGTTTGGAACGACTGCCAAAAATGAGATTTGTCCTTGGATATCTTCCCCTCTTCCTTTGTCTCCTGTCAGGACTTGGCTGTCCTCCAGCAAAACTAGCCCCAGCCAGGAACAGAGGGAGATCTATTCACACACATAAACATCACTTTGGATTTGTGCTTTAGTCAAATAGCACTGTATTCTTTCTGTGGAAATCAAATATACTATATCTGAACGTAATATGGTTTTTAGCTTCATTTTGCTGGGCAAGATTATAGTAATAAATATATCTATTCTGTCTGATCATGACTATCTGACTTGTGGCTTTGAGGCTTTCACTGAATAATCTCCATGAAATGTTGAGAAGCCCTATGTGGCTTTTTTTACATACAGTCTGGACTACATATATAAACCACATCATCTCTGCATACGCCAAACTGTGAATGCGCATGTCAACACATCTGGAAAAATCTCTGCTACAAAAACGCTTTACAGAAATAGGAGGGTGGCCATCACTGTCACTAATGGCCCCAGCATCGTCCCAGTGCTGGCAAACCTGATGTAAGTCAGAAAGTCCAGTTGTCATGGCAACTAAAGTTATGAGAAACAATGTAAGTCATTTTTATGCATGCCTCAGTCCTGCCCTGGGCTAATACATACCATTAGTCTCCTTTTTCCAAGACTATAACAACTGCTTATGACTGTTATCCAAATAAACAGTTCTTATCAATTTGATATAATCAAGAGCCAGGTGTTTTGGGACATTTCTTTCTCTGACTGACAATATCTTTAATTATATTTTTATAAAATCACTAATGACCCTTTTGTTAAAGGGCAAAGTAAAATAAAAAACAGGATCCCAACCTGCACATGATTCAGTAATCACAACACAAATAATTTTCTCTTAGTGGACCGATACAGTAAAATGTGTTTAATACTTTTTTCAATCATAGTTATATTTCCAGTGGAAGCCTGAGTTTGACTGGTGATATTGGGTATATTCAGAACAATAAAAGTGATGACTATAATCATGTTTGGAAGGCAGGGGTAATAATGAGGCAATGGATTATTGATTGGTGATTGTGGCTTGCAAACTTTGTTGTTGCACCTATTTTAGTTGCCAACATTATTAGAATGTCAATTTTCACACTCTTTGTGATGCATACAGTCATGGTTTTGCAATGAAGGGTCCATAATGTCCTTTTTTTCCCTCAGTTTTTTACTGGTGTAGGTAATCATCACCTGTTGCCTTTATAATCCTTCAGCTTAACTTGCCACAGAACACTATGCAAATGGAATATAAATTTACATTTCTAAAAAAAACCCTACATCAGAAACCCAGGGTACATTAAAATGACCTTGTAACCTAAAGGCAATCAAGGCAATCATGTGCAATCAAGTTGCACATACAAGCATCGAGCTCTGTCAATAATCAAAGACCAGAGAACCAGCCAGGTCATCACCTAAGCACCACCTTCTTTACATTTTGCAGGATTTTAGCAAAAAAAAAACTGAGAAGAGAGGATGCCTTACCACAATTTATGCAGAATGCCAAAACAGCATTGGTACTAATAGTAGTACAGAGTAACGATTTGTTAGTATGGTGTGTACAATATATTAATACATGAATGCCCAAGTAATGCAAAATTTATACTATGTAATACACAGCATTACATTACAGATGATGTGCTCTCATGATATTAGCCTCCTTAATTTAAGAAATGTGAACATCCAAAATTTAATGAAGCTTCATCTCAGTATTCCTTCATGTCTCATAGATGATAATGAAGGAAGATTGAAATTAGGCTACTCTCCCACGCAGCTTCTCTACATTTCAGACAAAACAAGACTGTCCCAAGGGTGAGGAGGCTGTAGAGGTGAAGCCCACACTGTTTGGCTCGTAGTGGAAATGGCTTGGTTTGGCGTTGGCTGGCCGTCTACTCTCCTCAGCGAAGCAAAGCAAAAAGACAAATTACTGAGAGAGGAACCTCCACCCAGTCTCTGGATCACCTGAAACCTGCCCCAAAGCCCTGTCTTTCTTTTGGAGGCTGATGCAAAATAACTTTTCCCATATGAGAGGAGCTACAGACAATTCTCAATTTACCATTCCACCTTAAGCTGAGACATCAGAATGCAACTGCTGAACATTTTAAGGTGAAACAGAAAATTGCAATATGAAGCAAGTTTCAGTTTTCTCAGCATCCCTCCACAGCTAGCTGCTTTTCCACTATCAAAACACATATTGTGCACTCCACCTTTCCTTTTAATCTTTTGATGTAAATGGCTTATTTAATGCAGTTTTCTACTTAATAACATTAGGATTAAAGATCTGATTGTTATTTGACCTGCTATGTTCATTACTACAAATAGCAATAGTAACCTTAAAGGACCTATATTAAAGACAATTAGGCCCTTGCTTAAATATGTTAAAAATGTAACACTGTTACATTTTCCAAATATCACATTCTCAGTCCATATATGGAAACAAAGCTGCAAGGAGGGTTCATTTTGATTTCTGTTTGTGAGGTCACAACAACATATTTAAGTAATCTCTAATGCTGCATGTAAATTACAAAACAGTGAGATGGTTTTAATGTTCTGAAACAGGGCACCAGCCAGCCAGACTGTTAAAATGTGCCACCATGTGTTATGCTATTTGAACCACATGCAAAAATCTGAGATGATGGAAAATTTTGATTTTTTTTTTTTACTTTAGTTCACAGTTCATATTTACTTCACATTTATAAAGAGGTAATTACCTCTTTTGCTCACATGTGGTTCATCTGAGCACAGGACAAGCCTTGTACTCTATTTGGACACCTAAACATGCTACCAACATGCCTACAAGGTGGTCACCAGTCACAAAGTGTTTCACTGTAATGTAAATACAGTATTAAGCAGCTTAGCCCCGCCCACTCACCCTGAAGTTATAAGAAGTGTTTCCCTTCTGACTGCTTTTTGAATGAGGCACAATACAGGGCAGCCAATCAGAACAGAGGTCATTTAAAAGCAGTCTTGAAAACACAGGTTTGATCATTTATAGGGATAAAGACGTTGAAAATTGCCATTTCATCGTTGGCCTAACAGGTTTGGTGTAGTTTGTACACAAAATGTCCCTAAGTGAACAACTGGAAGAACGTTCAAATGCAAGAAAATGGAGGACATACACCCCTTGAAATATGAAATAACGTTAATGTGATTTGGTTGTTTAGATTAAAAAGCACTGCTGTGGTGTGCATATAACATTAAAACTCACCCATTTCCGAAGCTGCTGTTCACGTAGTTAAAAGCAAATCCATCCAGTGACATGAATACGATCTCAGGCAGGACCGACGGCAACTTTACAATCCGTCAAACTGAACGATGCATTAAAAACCCAAAAATGACTATCTTTATCGGCGTAAAATGGCGTCAACCGAAATTTCCGATGAGGTTAAAGAGGGAAAAGAGCCAAAGAGTCGATGAGCGGCCGGTAAGAGGACAGAACAACACTAAATCGTAACGTAATCGTTACACAAGGAAATATTTATGGTTAATGTCAAACAGAAACTGTGGTCTTTGCTTTAGAAGCTTGTCTATCAAGCTTAGCTATAGAAAAGCCCGCCGTCTCGCTACTCACAGAACTGCATTGCTTCTCTCTCAAATCCCAGACTTGTGTGTGCGTGTGTGTGTGTGTGAGAGAGAGAGAGAGAGAGAGAGAGAGAGAGAGAGAGAGGAGGGGGTCAGTCAAACCTCTACCACTGCGGAGAAAGAAAACACGCACACTACAATCCTCAATATCCCTAGTCCCACTTGTTTAGCCTAGCACCCTATTCGCACCAAAAAGATCAGCCTAAAATATCTTCCTATATTCCCCTTTTTAGAGTTGAGTTCAGTCTCAATTTCCCTACAAAATATCGCGTCTTGTATTTACTCTTTGCTCCCGTCTGTTTCGGGTTTGGTGAAGGGTGTTTAGTTGTTTTATCCTGTTAATCTCTATAGATAACGATCTCTCCCAGAAAGGTACACTCAGCTCGAATGGATTGCTCTGTGATTTTTTTTCTCCCACCCGTATTCCGACATGCCCCACCTTTTCAGCTCCTATTGGCTATTGTCTTGCATTGATTGATTGATTGGCTCATAATTTGGAATCTACAGCAGCCCGCCTCAGAAGAACCAATCGCTGCGAAGGACGGCGATCGTGAGTTGAGATTCTAGCCAATCACAGCGCAGAAAGGCGGGCTTTTATTGAAACGGGTGCGATATCTCTCAAAGCTCAGTGTTGCCCTCTACACATCAACACTAGTGTAGCTACAAACACATCATTTAGCAGCTACAGCATTACTGCTAATTACAATGTGAGGATTCCTGTCGCTAATAAATGAAAGATTTCCTTATAAAATATGCGGTTTTTTTTCCATCTCATAATATGGAAAAACTGGGAACAAAACTGTCAAAGTGTATATTGACCTTTATTTTGCTCAGGTTTTTAATGCTGTTACATAAACGGCAAACGTTTTTTAAGATGTATTGAATTACATTAAAGATGGATTTCACAGATTCCTCCCATTTTCAAAATTACTTGGCTGAGATATCAAACATTTCAGAGCAATTTGATGTGAGGCACAGATGGGCTGCCATCACATTATCCAGGTGGATGCTGCACACTGGTGTCGATCGACATCCCAAAAATGGGTCTAGGGAAAACTCTATTCTAATATAACTATAATTCATCATTAATTGTGAAGTTTAGAATTTTTATTTGCATGCTTGGATGATGGTGATGGGAATTTCAAAAGTTTTGATGTCTCTAAAAGCTATCAGAGGAAGTTACATGTAATGATTAGGATCATGTCTCATGTGAGAGACATCGTTTCATGTATTTTGTGTTTTTTAAGGTTTCGGGGGAAAAAATGAAAAACTATTCACAATGAGGCATTGAGCCAATGTCAGTGCCAAATGACACACAAAAAACAGCTATTTCTTCAAATTTACATTTTTATGATTTCTGTCACTAAGTCATAAATATCCTTGCTGCACTTCATATCAGAACAACTCTAAATATGATATAATACACTTACTTATCAGATTTCTCTGTAACTTTGCATGCATCTGAAGGCAGATCCATATATAGTCATACACTCATAGAACACCACAAACATTCACATATCCTTTTACACACCTTATGGAAACAATGATACACTGAAAATCATTTCATATTCATACTCTAGTGCTATATATGATGATATACACTATGTGTGCATGTTGCATCACACACGTCTCCACATAACTGTCTAAATATCTTGCACCCTAGATTAAATGGCAGAGATAGATAGATAGATAGATAGATAGATAGATAGATAGATAGATAGATAGATAGATAGATAGAGAGAGAGAGAGAGAGAGAGAGAGAGAGAGAAAGAGAAATAGAATACACTATACAATTAAGAATGACACTCTCAATGCTCCATTATTTCAGGCATTTACTTTAATACTTTACAACTCCATTAGGTGGTTGTTCATAACATTTTATTGCTTCTTGCCTCAGTATTTCAATTTCTGCCATTATTGCACCAGGTAGGAGTGTCAAAGACATGTGTAACAGCGTCAGTAGAGGAGGCTCCTCCAGAAATGATTTAAGGACAGAGCAGGCCTGCTAGATCCATAGTTACATTTGTCTACATATGGAAAATCCAGACTGTACTTCAAAAGCACAAAGTGATATCTAATATAAAGGCATTGTGACCAGTGGAAAGTACTTATATATAATAGAATATTAGAGGACCTATAACGTTTTAGTATTTGAATATTTTTCCCCCCTGAAGATTAATTTCCTGTATCCAAGTAGCAAAACAATCATAACAGATTCAACATGACCATTCCACCAAATCCTATTTGTTAGTATTAAAAAATCTGTGTGCCACTGAACCATTAAGGCTGATATTATGTTTGGACGGGGAAGTGAACAGTTTTAAAACTTTTCTTGCTGTGTGAACTGTTTTTATATATATGTACGGGCCTCATAATGTCAGCACATATGCATTCACATCTATCACAGCTTCGTTTAATGTTTTATTTTCCCCATATTTCATGATCTTCCCTGTCAATAATTTTGTTTACCATTAGCTTATGAAATAAGTCACTGACAGTGAAGCTATTGCATTGTGCCTACAAGCGCACTTTCAGACACTTAACAAGAGCAACAGAGGTTCAGGAGAAAAGAATGGATGCCGACTGGGTAATTAATTTTTCTCTAGCCTCTGTTTTCATCTCAGTCTACACAGTTCACCTCCCTCACCCCATAGATTGGATGTGGGCTTATATGTGAGGCTGGTATTGATTGAGAGGGGTTTTTGTAATGATACACTGAGACCTCTTCAATATAGAGGTCAGCTGCTGTTCCCTTGACAGCCAATCAATGTGTTGACTGCGTTAGTAAATAATCCTCATAGGTCAACCCAGAAAATCACCCAGACTGGCAACGATGCAAAGAGGTCTACTGATTTTTTTCCTCTGCAAATGTTGCCATGGATACTGCATGCAAGGACTTCAGAGACCCCAGTGGTCTACATACACTATACATTTTTAATTTTCTCAACACAGAGAACCAAGATGTTTCAGCCCATTGTATGCAGAACAACTACACTTTTTTCCCTTGAACTCTGCCGATGATAAATGAATTATATACAAAAGCTGCAGCATCCCCAGTTAGGCCACTTTTCAGGTTCTGTAACAGTGCTGTGAGCCTCAAAGGAATCAGCTTGTTCCTTAATCTGAAGTGTGAAATACCCACAGTGAGTGCACACCGAACAGGGACCAGATGAATACTGTGCTAGCATTTATTTAAATGCAATAACTGTCAAGACTAGTGGTGTTAGGAATATTCCCACAGCAGCTACATTCAACAAAGTGCGGCTTTGTATTTACATGATTCAAATTCATCAAGCATTCGCAACAATAACCTTTTTTTAATGAGAATTGATATAAAATATCTACATGTGCATTTTAAATGTACAGCCAAATCTCCACTTTTTTGTCTATTTTTGGTGTACTAAAGTAAACAACAGGAGCATACATTTTGTTCTGGGGCACACAGAATTTAGAGGAGCACAGCTGCACTGTACCCACATGTCCTCTGACATACACACAGTGTACACAGAAAATGAGAGAGAACTATTTACCATGACTTGGTTCCTCCAGCTGTCAAAAAATCACATGTTGGTAAGAATATTGGCTATACAAAATTGTCCACAGACTTGAGTGTGTTAGTGACTGGGTGAATGAGTGATGGCTTGTATGGGATTGGTGCGCTGTCTAGAGTGTGTTCTTGTCTGTAACCGTTTATCCAGTTCAAGGTTTCTGTGGTTCTGGAGCCTAACCAGAATCAATGGGTGCAATGTGGGAATATACCCTGGAGGGGGCACCAGTCCTTTGCAGGGCAACACACACTCACACATTCACTCAAACACACATGCCTATGGACACTTTTCGCCAATCCACCTACCAAGGTGTGTTTTTCGAGCTTGGGAGGAAACCGGGGCACCTGGAGGAAACCCATGCTGACTCAGGGAGAACACACAGACAGTCATCCGGTGCGGGCCTTGAACCCACCCGTGTGACAGCGAGACTACCTGCTGTGCGATCGTGCTGCTCCCGTGTGTTCACATCTGTTGCTCAGTGATGCTGGTTGAGCTTTAGACCCATCACGATTATGATCAGAATTAAGTGGTTACAGAAGATGAATGTAGGAATGGCTTAATTAATTTTGTATTTGGAATAGCTTGGACCATGAGAAGCAATCAACTTCTATGAATTTGTGTGATAATATATATATCGAGCTTGGGAGGAAACCGGGGCACCTGGAGGAAACCCATGCTGACTCAGGGAGAACACACAGACAGTCATCCGGTGCGGGCCTTGAACCCACCCGTGTGACAGCGAGACTACCTGCTGTGCGATCGTGCTGCTCCCGTGTGTTCACATCTTTTGCTCAGTGATGCTGGTTGGGCTTTAGACCCATCACGATTCTGATCAGAATTAAGTGGTTACAGAAGATGAATGTAGGAATGGCTTAATTAATTTTGTATTTGGAATAGCTTGGACCATGAGAAGCAATCAACTTCTACGAATTTGTGTGAAAATATATCCAGGCAGATTTTTGGAAATACAAGAAAGCTGACAGCACAGCTGTAATAAAGTCTCAGAATTTATACATTAAATACTTGAACATCCGATATGTGAATTGTTGAAGCTTGTCTGTTTTATCATAACACTTGAAATGAATGGCAGATTTGGCTGGATTCATTAATGAAAGGCTTTCTCCAACTTCTGCACAATACTGCAGGCAGCCATGACATGGACCACTGACATCTGTCAAGATGATTAACAGTGATGACAACATGAATGTGTTATATTACTGAAGAAAATCTGTCATGACAACTGATAACATTGTGTGACATCTACCAGGACAATCTTGACTATGACAGTGGCATTGCTATGTAAAAGGTTTGAGTTCATTTAAATCCAAGTAAACTAAACTAATCTGATTATATATATATGTGTGTTGCCTTCCCTCTTCCTAGCAAATACAACTCTGTTATTCTTGTTTATCTCAATGACATTTATAAGAAAAGCTTTCTAATAACTAATAACATAATAATAACTAAAATGCTGCACCATTTTTTTTCGTAAAGCAGGTTTGACCTACATGTGCAATTCTAAATCAGTCATTAAGTCAATGAGTAAGGCATGACTCATTAGAGAAGCCCCCTTTTTCAAAAAGAAACCCCAATTGTGTCTATTTTCTTCGAGATTACATAAAGCACTTCATCAGAAGTCAGCTTTTAAAATGCTGGAATTTCACGAGAGAGTAGGTATTTACTAATCATTAAGAGGAAGGAGAATGCAGGCCTCAGAGTGTTGATTTGGTTTCTCAGATTCACTAAACATCTGCCCACACGCTACAAACCCTAACAGTTGTAAAATGAATCATCTCTAGCTCCACAGGGAGCAGAATGACTGCAACATGACTCTGACTCGCTTCATCTCTTTCATGAACACATGAACCAATTCTGAGGCCACATGAAACCCATGAATCTTCCTGAAGAGCTATTTGTGAAAACACAATAATAAAATGATCCAGTTAATATCCCTTATCCAGATGTAATTCATGATAGCAGACTACATGATTAACCATGCAAAATATTTCACACTTATTGTGGTTTAAAAGCTGAAAGGAGGTCTCATTGTGCATGCATGGGGAATAAGACCGGCCTGCGAACAAAGCGTGCAATACTTGCAATAGACTGGATGTATGAATATTTGTTTTCATTGAACAACCCCAGTGTATTTGCTTATTTATTTCACCGCAACCACACTGTTGTTGTTGTGTTGCGCTTTCTACTGAGAGAACACTAGTTCACATGAAAATTCTCTCTTATCTGGAGCAGGGTTATCCAATCTATTAGCGTTAGGTGCCTCCAAATAGCATTTGTGTCACAAAACCACCCAGAAAATGATTTTGTAATTTGAGGACACCGGCTTTGACAGCAGTTGGGGAAATTCATCTGATGGGGTTAGTGCACCAAACCACAAATGTGTTTATCAAAGTCAGAGGAAGTGGGCGTTCTCGAAAAGAAAAGAGCCTGCGCCAACCACTTCCTGTTAAGATGGGAAACTTCTGATGGTGTTCTAAAGTGTACAGTAAACAAGCCGAACACAAAGGTACTGAAAAGGAAACCAAGCCTGAGAACGATCCTGAAAGTAAAGCCTCAGATGCAGGTGTTCAGTTATAAAACCTTCAAAATACACCAGTGGACTGTGCACAAATAACAACAACATGTATGCATATGGGATTAGACATGTTTGTCATGATTGACTTCCCAGCCCATTTTTTCCAAAGCCTTTTTGAGTATCAGTTGCAAGGGCAATTGGCACTGAATTTCACACTTGGAGCTCCGTGAACGTTGAGAGAGAAACTGTGAACTAAAACGCTGTTCCTGTTACTAACACCTGTCAGTCTGCTAATTAGACTCACACAATGTAACTTCAGCTTTTCATTCATCTCAGCAAGGACTGGCACAGATACAGTTTTTTACGCTCAGGTGGATGAACACAGAAGTATGACTTAACATTGTTTCTGTTGGCACAATATCTTAAATTTCCCATTTTAATGTGTCTTTTTTTGGCATAATTTGAAAATATAAACTGCTGTTTTACACCGTGTGAAAATGTCATGTGTCAGACCAACGGATATTAACAATAGATCTGAACATTCAATATTTTTCCATTGAAATTTAAATTAAGCTTGTCCTTCTCTTTCTGTTTAAATATCTGAAGAATTGAATGTCTCTGAAACATACATAACATGAAGCTATTTCATTCAATATTGAAACTGAGACATTTATTTACATTGATTTACATGCTTTGGAATAAGTTCTTATGCTAAAATGTAAGTTTAAATATCAATTATGGCAGAGAGATTTATGCAAAGAGTTATCAGTTTACTTTTCCAGATTTACCAATTTAGCTATTATTAACCATAAGTGTAAGTTTTCTCAGGGTTCACCTCATTGGTTATATTGGAGAGTTTTAAAAAATTGATATATTTGCATTGTATTACAAAGATAAACACTTAGTATAAAACTCAAATTTCTCTAAAATGAATAATCTGAAAGAGTTATCATTCTGTTATTGTAAATTATAAAGAAAATGTGGAATTGTCCTTCATATGAAAACTGTTCTTGAGGTAATGTCTCATTATTACACCATGGAAAAAGACTGAATGTAGCCAGATGAACAGATAGTGGTTTCCACAAAAGAGGCTGAATGAGCGGCCCTCAGAAGACAGAGACAAACGCAATAGTTTTAAATTTCCATGCACTGCTCTAAACTTATTTTTTCCTCTATATTTTACTGTGCAATTGTTCCACTCTGGCTTACATCTTTCATTTATGCCACAACTATCACTTCTCTTTTTTAAAAGAATAAAACAGCAGGTGAACAGCTGGCTTATATATGCTTCTAAATAGTCTTTGTGATTTTGATGTTTGCTAGCAACATTTAACAATACATTTCAATTTCATGTATACATTTTATAATCAAAATGTCAAACGTTGGTGGAAACCTTTCTTTCCAACATTTTTTTTCTGAAATGATGGGAGACAATAGGACAGTTTCCCCCTTTGTGGCAGTAACATTATATTCTTCTAGGAACTAGATGTAAGAAACACCGGTGTGAGGACCTTCAGGTCCTGATGTTGGATGATCACTCCGCTCCAACTCATTCCAAAGAGTGCAGTTCCCCTTCTCCATGGCTAGGGGCTATAAAAACCTCTAGGTGACACTTGGCAATGAGCATGGTGACCTTAAGATCATGTGGAGCTTCTACAGAGTGTCCCATTTTCTTTTGTTCTTTTCTAAGGGGATTATACAAGGTGTGTACCCATAAAAACCTATGGCAACATGGATGAACTTATTAATTCTAATGGGAGTCTGAAAACATCTGGTACCAATAGTGTTCCAATTTAAAACTAAATGAACCTTGGTTGCTGTTTATCACACATTACTGGAGAATTGTTCAAGAAAATCAGATATTGACAGACAAAATATAAAATCAGTTCAGCTGTGCATGTTTGCCAAAATCAATAGGTCTGGTCTTGTTCTGAAGCATCTGGCAGACTGTGGATTAGAGTAAACCGAAAAAAAGGTTTAATTTTTTGTTGCTTTGTTGAATATCTGCCTCTTAAACATCCCTAGATTCAATTCTCCTGACAAAAATCCTGGGAACAAGAATGACTTCTACACTGTTTTTAAAATGGACAACAGCGACCTCTGCAGGGAGGCGGTGAAAAACAGACACGCTCATCTGTCCTTAAAGGGACAATCACAATACAAATCCAATACATGTACGCTCAGGTGAGGATCACCAGTTATTCCCTAAAAAATAGCTTTTCTTTTCCATTGGACTATCTATTCATTTTCATTTTAAATTTACAGTTACAGTAGTCCCCCTATATACTCGCCTATATATATATATATATATAACAGTTTCGTCTTTTTGCGAGCATATAATTATTTATATTGAATGTAAACCTTTTAAGGTTTTAAGATGTGTTTGAAAACCATTATTACTTATTTTTCTTTATGGGTTTCTTGGCTGTATTCAGAGAAGACAATACAGCTGTTACTTTAACTACTTTTAACTGTATCAAAAACGGCCTTAAAAAGTGAATTTAATCGAGGTGGGTGAAGCATGTCTCGCTCCTGTGAGTATAATCGCTGATATATAAGTAATAACATCTATAGATAATTTGTTTACATGGTTTATAGATCAGTGTCTCGGGAAGCGTCTCGTGGACTTTTATTTTTCCGGAAGTGTTGAGAGCGCTTTAACAGAGCCGAAGCGTCGCTTCTTCACAAAGAAATCGCTCACATCACGCCATGGCGGTGGACGTGAAGTCCAGGGCGAAAAGATACGAGAAACTGGACTTTCTCGGAGAGGGGCAGGTAACACAGCTTCAGAAATGCCGGGTTTCCACCAAAGTGATCTTCGCGCATTTTTACCCGTGAAATAAAGTGAATAAACCATGTTAGCTTAGCAACATAGCAACACAGTGTCAACAGAAGAGTAGTTTCTTCCAGAACTGCTGCAGTTGGGAAGCTTTGGTGTTAGGTTTCCTCTTTTTGCCGTTTTAATATTTTATTTTTTGAAGGCACTCAATTGGTAACTTGTGTTTGAACTAGAACTTAAAGCCATACACTGCACACACTGATATTTCATCACTGACTAGCTGTATAGTGCACAATGTAGTTCTGCAATCACAGACTGTAATACATCTGCAAAGATAATTGCTTTGCATACTTATTCAGAGACACTAACTCATCTGTTCCACACAGTTTGTGTCTGTTGACTAGATTATTTTGGTTAGTGGGCAAATCTCATTACAGCAGTGAAACGTGTTTGAAAACCCCAGCAGCACTGCTGTGTCTGATCCACTCATACCAATGCAACACACACTACCAGGCTGCCACCACCACGTATTTAAAACGTTTTGGCATATAAGTCAATGCTTTGAGATCATGTATTGTAAAATCTCTTTCCAGGCATAAGTGTTGTGCACTTTTTTTTCCCTTATAATTTCTCATGTGTTAAGAGTGTTCACTATTCACAATTTGATTTGATGCAATAAAGTATTGTCACAGTTTGGTAAATTGTTTTTCAGTGAGTGGCTGAAAATGTACAATGAATACATTTAACTTTATTAAAGTGCATTATTTAAAACTAAGTCTAGGCTTATACCTTGTATTATTCAATCTAATGCCTTAGTAATAATCTAATATGTTTTATTAGATTAACACACTAGTCCATATCTAGTCTTACTAGTCTTACTACTCCCTAACATTTTCCCAGATTTTGGATCAGACTTTTATTGTTTTACACCAGTAAGATTTTGCTGTCATCCATTCTGCTGTACAGAACTTGTTTTAATGGTGGAATCTCATATAAAAGATTTTATTGGTTGCTTATGCCTGTTTTTAATGTAATGCTCTTTATGTCTTTTGCAGTTTGCCACTGTTTACAAGGCAAGAGATAAAACCACAAATACTATTGTTGCAATTAAAAAGGTATGATAACTTTTTAATGATGGACACTGTTCAGTGTCTGTTTGAGAAAATGTCATGTTTTGTAAGAAATGTATTCAACACTCAGAGCAAATGCATGTTGTATTTAACATTGGGAGGATAAACTTCAGATTATATTTTTCTAATCTTCTTTTTGTTTCTTGACAGATTAAAGTTGGACACAGAACAGAGGCCAAAGATGGTATGTACCAGTACAGTCATTTCAGCACAGCAGGAGAGTTGCTCCTAGCATGACAACTCCCAAAACATTAAGCCTTAACATACACAGACAAAGCAGTGCCGCTGGAGTTTTTAAACACTTCTGTCTTCACCCGCAAGGCACTTTGGTAAGACATTTGTGTCTGGTTTGAGTGGCAGCTGATTGGGCAAAAGATAAAAAAAAAACTCTAGCAGTACTGCTGTGTCTGATTCATTGGCACCAGCACAACACACAAGTCACTACCACATCAGTGGTACTGCGGTGATGAAAATTATAATTATATATTATAATATATATATATATATATACACACACACACACACAGGGGTTGGACAATTAAACTGAAACACCTGTCATTGTAGTGTGGGAGGTTTCATGGCTAAATTGGACCAGCCTGGTGGCCAATCTTCATTAATTGCACATTGCACCAGTAAGAGCAGAGTGTGAAGGTTCAATTAGCAGAGGGTAAGAGCACAGTTTTGCTCAAAGTATTGCAATGCACACAACATTGAGTGACATACCAGAGTTCAAAAGAGGACAAACTGTTGGTGCACGTCTTGCTGGTGCATCTGTGACCAAGACAGCAAGTCTTTGTGATGTATCAAGAGCCACGGTATCCAGGGTAATGTCAGCATACCACCAAGAAGGACGAAACACATCCAACAGGATTAACTGTGGACACGAGGAAGCTGTCTGAAAGGGATGTTCGGGTGCTGACCCGGATTGTATCCAAAAAACATAAAACCACGGCTGCCCAAATCACGGCAGAATTAAATGTGCACCTCAACTCTCCTGTTTCCACCAGAACTGTCCGTCGGGAGCTCCACAGGGTCAATACACACGGCTGGGCTGCTATAGCCAAACCTTTGATCACTCATGCCAATGCCAAACGTTGGTTTCAATGGTGCAAGGAGCGCAAATCTTGGGCTGTGGACAATGTGAAACATGTATTGTTCTCTGATGAGTCCACCTTTACTGTTTTCCCCACATCCGGGAGAGTTACGGTGTGGAGAAGCCCCAAAGAAGCGTTCCACCCAGACTGTTGCATGCCCAGAGTGAAGCATGGGGGTGGATCCGTGATGGTTTGGTCTGCCATATCATGGCATTCCCTTGGCCCAATACTTGTGCTAGATGGGCGCGTCACTGCCAAGGACTACCGAACCATTCTGGAGGACCGTGTGCATCCAATGGTTCAAACATTGTACCCTGAAGACAGTGCCATGTATCAGGACGACAATGCACCAATACACACAGCAAGACTGGTGAAAGATTGGTTTGATGAACATGAAAGTGAAGTTGAACATCTTCCATGGCCTGCACAGTCACCAGATCTAAATATTATTGAACCACTTTAAGGTGTTGGGGAGGAGCGAGTCAGGAAACATTTTCCTCCACCAGCATTACGTAGTGACCTGGCCACTATCCTGCAAGAAGAATGGCTTCAAATCCCTCTGACCACTGTGCAGGACTTGTATATGTCGTTCTCAAGACGAACTGACGCTGTATTGGCCGCAAAAGGAGGCCCTACACCATACTAATAAATCATTGTGGTCTAAAACCAGGTGTTTCAGTTTCGTTGTCCAACCCCTATATATACATACATACACACCCTTATGTCATGTCATATTCTCACCTTTCAGGCATCAACAGAACAGCTCTCAGAGAGATTAAGCTGTTGCAAGAGCTAAGCCATCCAAACATTATTGGAGTAAGTAAAAAAAAAATGCATTTGCATATAATGTGTGGATATAATGGATATAAGAGTCAATATATCACAGTACTTACACTTGTGCTTGAAGGTTAATCATCTTTTCTTTCAATTGTCCCAAAGCTTCTTGATGCCTTTGGACATAAATCCAACATCAGCCTTGTGTTTGACTTCATGGAGACTGATCTAGAGGTAAACAACAGACCGGATTTGCTAGCATTTGGCAACTACTGATGAGTCCTAAATGTCTTTGTGTGCTTTTGTCATACTATTTAAAACCAGCCTCTTCAGAATTTGCTTTCAGCTCGAGTCCTAATTGCATTTTAGCAAAAAAGCAAATGCGCAGTGTATAAAAAGCAGATGACCCTTCCTTAATGGTACTTTAAAAATCAATGTTGCCTCTTTTATCGCTTTAGCAAAACAGCTATTATGAAATTAGAGGATAGATGCCAAAAGCAGCCAAATGATTTTATGAGAATGGGATGTGATGGGAAAACATAGAACATGTTTATTTATAACCTGTTTGCTGCTTACAAAGTGGGTTCACAGAAGACCTTGTGCTGATGACTTTTTGGTATTAATTGCTGTTTGGGGAAAAATGCTTATTACTCGATAAGTTGATTATTTGTCACATAATTCCCTGAATTTCTCATTGTACATCTGAATTTAAAAGCATTGCTCTTATTTATTTTTAGTGTTCTTTGAACTGATTCATAAGTCTAATTTTTTCTTAGTTACATTTACTATGTCTGCCAAGATTTCAGCTTAGGCCACTTTGTAGTGCTTATTACAATTAAGTTGCACCAAGTAAAATTTAATGACTGTGAATTACTATGCATAGTGTAGGAAAAGGTATTGTAAAAACATAATATCTTAACATACAACTATGGCATGCATGCATATTATTTATACTTTTTGTTTTCCTTCATTCGTTTTTCAGGTGATCATAAAGGACACCAGTCTTGTACTGACACCAGCCAACATCAAAGCATACATCCTGATGACTTTGCAGGGCCTGGAATACATGCACAATCACTGGATCCTACACAGGGTCAGAATAGAATTAGTTTCTTATCTGCCATTCAGTCTCTATATATTCCGGTGTATTGATATGCAGCAAGTAATTTCAACTCATTATACCCATCCTGTCTTCTAGGATTTGAAGCCTAATAATTTATTACTTGATGAAAATGGAGTACTGAAACTCGCTGATTTTGGACTGGCTAAAGCCTTTGGAAGCCCTAATAGAATCTACACACATCAAGTAGTGACCAGGTAGGTACTTACCTTGGTCAGCTCTTTTTAAATGCAATGCTCATTAAGGACCTGACCTAAGTGAGTTAACTCTTAGCAGGCTCTGAGCTCTCCAAAAGAGAGCAACATTATCATTCATGTTTTAATTAATTTGTCATAAATTACATTTGAATTGATAATATAATACAACAATCAGTTTTAATCAGTGCTAATATACGATGTGAAATCATATTTCAGATGGTATCGTGCCCCTGAGCTGCTCTTTGGGGCCAGGATGTATGGGGTGGGTGTGGATATGTGGGCTGTAGGCTGCATCCTTGCAGAACTCCTACTCAGAGTAGGTCACATTGCTTTAAGCCTTCATAAATACTCTGGTTTTATGCTCAGTGTTTAATGTAAACTTTAATATTTTTTGTTCTCTAAATCAAGGTACCCTTTATGGCGGGAGATTCTGACCTGGATCAGTTGACCAAGATATTTGAAGCTTTGGGGACTCCAACAGAAGACACTTGGCCTGTATTCTATTTTTTTTACTCTTTTGGAGTGTATTCTCTTTTTTGTTTCCCAATATAAATGAATGTTTTTATATATATCCCTTACTATTTGAATCTGTTTTTATAGGGAATGACCAGTCTCCCAGACTATGTTTCCTTTAAACCTTTTCCTGGCACTCCGCTAGAGCACATTTTCAGTGCAGCTAGTGATGATCTTTTGGAGCTGTTACAAGGCCTGTTCACCTTTAATCCCTGCACACGCATCACAGCCTCAAAGGTACTAGGCACATACCCAGATTATGTCCAGCCATAAATTATTGTTGATTATTCAAATTGGATATCTGTTTTACTCAAGGGTGATGGTTTAATAGTGTCCAAGATGTTAAAATGAATTGACTGCTCCCTATTCAAGTGGCTTCCAGATGTCATAGTTGGCTCTACTTATTTGTATCTGCATATTTATGCACATCTTTCCTCAATTGACATTTTAGGCATTAAAAATGAGATATTTCAGCCAAAGACCAGCACCTACCCCTGGGCCTCAGCTACCCAGACCAAACTGTTCAGTTGAAGTTCTGAAAGAAAAAGAAAATCTCACCATTGGCATTAAGAGGAAGCGTGATGGTCTTGAACAAGGTGAGATACATTTTACCTAGATTCATGTTTTTTTGTTTTAAATATTTAATCAAGTGTAATCAGACATGAGTGATGTTTTAGAGCTCATCCACTTGTATTTCAGTCTAGGACTAGGACTCTTCATGAGTTAATAAATTGTTTGTTAAATGAAAAATCAAAATATCAGATTTTAATAAGTTAAACAATTATATCCACGAAAAAGCTGACAAATGAAGGTGAAGGTCAAAAACCAAAATAAATATCAGTGCACGTCAAGAAACGAGTTGCAAGCAAACTGCCAAGGTGAAACAACAAGTAACCAGTGTTGGGAACAATGAGGAAGTCTGAGTGTTCTTAAGGATTCAGGAATGAGGTCTAGTGATTGCAGTTTGCGTGATTAAGGTTTACACATATTTGTCTTAAAGGAGCAATCTGTAATACTGACACCAAATGGTTGAACTTACTTCTTATTGGCATTATTCTCCAGCTTCTAGAATTCTCCTTTACACTTTAAAGGCTAAGCACCACTTAATGGACCTCCATGAATATTTCACATTATTTTAGTTACGGACATATATAAGTATGAATTAAAATGAAAATAGCATGCTTAATTTGCTTTAAAATTGACAATTTTATTAAATTGACGGAAAAACCAGAGCTCGCTACGGAAATTCTTGAATGCAACCGTGACGTCACTGGTGGACAACAGCTGAACAACGCCGCGGTAAAACACCGTTATGACTGAAATAACCAACATTATTCATGACAATAGCCTAGCAATAAGCTAAACTCAAATTTAGAGGTACTGTTATTCTTGTAAAAGTGATCATTTACAAATGTGATCGAAGTCGAACTCCGTCCAACGGTCTTTTAAACCTTATTCCTTGAATTAGTAAGAAATAACATGTTTTTTGACTATCAATAAACACAAGTTAGGAACTCAAATTCCACTGTATTTATTTGTTTGACACTTTCATATAGCTGGTGCTTTGCCTCTAAGAGCGCTAGCGCTAGCCTTTGAAACTGTTATTCCCCTTTATCTATTTAAAACACGCAAACTAATTGTACATCATGTCACTAAAACATCTACCTACTTAAGTGAAAGGCAAAAATTGAAATGCCTTTACTGTCTAAATCCACATTAAATGTTTAGACTTGATGAGGCTGGTGTTATTAGCCGTTTTCCCTTCACCCATAAATGTCATTTTAAGAAGCAGGTCTTGCAGTGTATTGAGACATTTAGTTCCACCTTAAATAGGTCAGTTACGAGTCTTGTAACTTCTTACTTGAATACTCCATTCCATTGTAAATAGACAGCTATAAGAAGCTAACAATAGCATATGGTTTTGTAAATATAACTCATTTTGGAACAATTCTTATTTCCGACTTATTTGTTTAAAACACACAACTTAATGTACATCATTTCACTGAAACGTCTAACCACCCTTGTGAAACGCTTACATTTGTGGTGTATTACCAAGCTTGAATTCTCCATTCTACCTTAAATAGGTGAATATGCAAGGCTTTTCAAACACATTTTACACCTTGTTTAAACTATACACACATTGATCTGGGATAATTTCTATAAAACAAGCAAACAATGGTGTTTACACATTTCAATCAGGTTGTAATTCACCTTACATCCATAGGCATCTAAGCTTTTGTATTTTATTTGGAAATGACTTGCTTACCTTTTTCCTTTTCAAGAGAAAGTTAGTAAACTCTGTCTTGCTGCTTCTAAACTGGCTCCATCTTTCAAACATATCCAGTATTTCCTCTTGTTTTACTGTCTTTGATCATGGAGCTTTTCAGAATGGCACTGATTTGTTTTAAAATGCTTTTTGAAAAATGTGTTTTGTTTTTAAAGTGTAGTCCAGTACAGTTACCTTCAGCTTCTATGTGCTTTGTACTATGTAAATTAATTTAGTGTATGACTCCATTGGTTTTACTGCACCTTAATGATGTTTGTTTTTCATTTACAGGTTGATTTAATAATACATAAATGTTGATTATTCTCTCTCTCTTTTTTTAATAATTTACAGCCACCCTGAAGAAAAAGCTTGTGTTTTAGACGAGGGGGGGTTTGAGACCCTGACTACCCTGGAGCCACTTCACCACTAGTGCTGCTGAAAATGTCCACTAATAATAAATACATTGGTCAGACATTCATTCAACAAATGATAATGACTGCTGGGACAGATATTGTTGGTAAACTTGTGTTGTCAGATTATTTCACTTATTTTTTTACATGCTGTAAGTAATTAAATTATGAGAAAGACTATCCTTTTTTTTTTTAATTTCCATTGAAGGTTAATATACTGTCTACACATTTAACTTCACAGTTGTTATATATTTAGATGCCCTTAATCTTTCAGAGACAGCATTTTAACCTGTAAGCCGCTGGTACCCAGATTCATAGGCTTCATTCATCTGTTGTGGTTACTAAGCAACCAGAATTTTGGTCCCAAACTGCACGACTGCATGAGGAGCTATGAGCAGAATCTACTAGCCGTGTTCACTGATGAAATGTGGATTTCAGATCTTTTATTCTGTGTTTATTTTACAGTCAAGGAACATAACACCACAATATTTGCTAATATATAATTTTAACTTTGCTTTTAAATATGGTGATTCTTGATGGTTATTTAGTGTAATATAAAAAAATTGACACCTTCCTTCTCTGGGGTCTGACCCGTTGAAATATGTTTTACATAAAGATGAAATATAATGATCCCTAAAATTAGATTTGTCTCACTAGCTTTCTAGCAAGTCCAGTTCTCTGCTTCTAGCTGGTGTAAATATTTCCCACACTGATTCATTAGTTGGCACTAGAGCCCTGAGGGAGGTGCTGTTTTCACACACCACTCACCACCTCATCTGTCAGCTTAGTGCTTCATTGGACACAGTTCTGCTTGTTCATCTGCTGTAGAGGGCATTAGACAAGGACACAACTTTGCCTTCTCTTTCTCCATAGTAACCTGGACTGCGTGTAGCTATGAATAGCAGATAGCCTACTGAATGAAGGGTTTGCAAACATTCTAAGTAAGAAAAGGCTCTAAAAACATTTGGTCAGTTTTCCACAGACAGCGCTCATGAAGCTTTTCTGTTTTCTGCCAATTTACTGGAGATTTCTTTGAGGCTTATGAAGTTTTTTAACCATGATATATATATTCATTCTTTGATAGGAGTAAAATATAATTTCCCAAAGTATCTGAACAGTACTTGATATATTAGATGCTATTTAGTTACTTCATAAAATGTTTAATAACATGCTTCTTTTGTAGGCTAGGTTGTTTTTAGAATCTACACTGCCATAACTCCTTTTATTTAAATCACTTTTTAACAAAATGTTAACATGATATTAGAGTGTAGAAGGCCTGGAGTACAGATTCAGCCAGACAGCTTTGATGACTCTGTAAACCACAAGCCTGTGACTATTTTTCAAGTGATGTCAGTGACAGTTAGTTCTGACTGGTGGGGATTGAAGATTCATAAATTTGCCGAAGTCAGCAAAAAAAAAAAGCTAACATATTTAGTCATCTCTTGATTGTGTTATATTTGTCAACAAGTCAATTAGTTATTTATCAAACAAAATATTCATAATGTATTTGTCCGGCCACAGGGAACGGCGTGTAAACAATAGAAGTCTCTCCAATTTGGCGGAATGTTTTTTACACAGTGAAACGTTCTTGTCCGAATACTTTTTGGGGCAACTGTAATTGTCAAATTTGTGCTTGGTTAAAGGACCAAGAGAGGTACTGTGGTTACTAAGAACTGGCAGATCGTGTTAAACCAGCGTGCAGCAGGTACATTAGTACAGTAACGTATGTTGATCAAATTCATAAGGGTTCGAGACCTGTAACAATGACGTTGGACGGAAGTGACATCCACAGTGTGTTTTCTTTGATTTGGTGTGGAAGGGTTGAGCAGACGAAGTTCAGAGGGACGTTGTGGAGCAGGTCTCTGTGGTGTAGCCTTTGTCCACCGCTTGGACGACAGCATCTTTTTCAGCCGTGGTGGGCTGTTTTTCCCCTCAGTCTGAGCTCGGCGAGGAGAGCTCGCAGCTTGGGCCAAGTGGAGTAGTGTCAGTACGAGGATAACGCTGAGCATATCTGGCTCAATCTGGAAGCGTGTGTGTCAAAGGAGCTTTGTAATATCCTCGTTATTAAAAATGTGCACTAATTGCTGTGTATCTCAGGTAAGTGTCATTTTAAAAAGGTTAAAGTAAGCTGCTTTACGATTCGAAAATTGGAATTCGCTGTTCCACCTTAAATGGCGCGGCAGTTCATGTGCTGTTTAAGGTGGAACGGAAAATTCTAAATTTCGAATTTTACTATCTAAATTCATAGTTTATAAATGTGAGAGTATTGTGTCATCAACAAAATTTGTGGAAAATGAGCGGTGGTTCTTATTACTCATATTAAGGTTAGCTTGGTGTCACAGAATCACCTTTTCCCATTGTATCCTCTCTTTCGATATTTTAAACGCCAGTGGAAGACAACGCAAGACTTGTGTTCAGTTGGCAACAACGTCCTAAAGTTATTTCCCTCACATTACGTCCCTTTGTTCTCGTTGAAGGAATGTTGAGTCGTTGAGTTTGGAGCTAATATATGTCAGTTTCTCAGCTAAACAATGGTCGAAATATCTTTATTATATGTTTAACTCTTTAACACATCTACAGTACCCGCTGGGGTCTCCATTACGTCACAATTGTCAGTAATACAATGCTCAGTGAGTTGTAGACTGTAGAGCTGTTGTTCAAAGCCAAGAGATTTTTCATAGAGATGGTTGAAAGGGGATTTTTACTTAATATCCCTTTAATCAAACGGTTAAGATGTGAACGTGAACGGAAAATTTCGACAAAACAGATCAGAATTGTTTATAATGGTAGTAATAGGAACTAAACGTTTGAAAGGCTCTAATGACCACCTCACACGAAGCAGCATATTCCATTGTTATTGACAGCGTCCAAAGGAGAATATTTTTTGTGGATGTTTAGTTGACTACGTCATTTTAACCCAGCAGCTCGCTTTCAGAATGTGTGAAAATTTCATGATGAAAGGACCAATAGAATTGCTCCAGAATTACTTGAAATCAAATATTTTACATTGACTTCCATTGAAAGTTAAGAAGTTATTCCCTCTCCTATTAAGTTACTGTTTTGGAAATAGCCTACTTTGTTCTTTTTGGGCAGCACAAATGTGTTCTTTTAAGTGAAAAATGTTCCCTAAAGAAAGCATATTGTTCAGAACACTGTTCATTGTAGATCAAACATAAAATGACTGTATTTCGTCTGTTTCATTCAGTGCAGCTTCCAGTGGTTTACTATTCAGTAGTATTTGTTGATTTAACTTTTCAATGTATACTTGTTTTCATCCAGTACAACTTTCTTGACTGTTTTTCATAGAGAGCGACACTGGAAGCACAATTAGGGGGGATTGTAAAGGAATGGTGGAGGTAATCTGGGAAATGGGGAACAATAGATTTGTCAATACAGTGCCCTCCACACTCTCGTGTGCTAATTTCAGTCTTGAGAGTCTCACATTTGCTGGTAACCCTCTCTTTGTATATTGCATGGTCTGCGGGTGGTCTTTTCATTTCCTATTTGGATCCATGAGGCTGCTTGTTTGCATAAGATTAGCAGTGGAAACCAGAGGGAAGGCGGCCTGCGTCTGCTTTGGCTGTCTCATTAGTGCTAAGCCTGTCAGGAGTCGCTGGCCCCAAAGCCGACAAAAATGGTGCAAGATGGGCATGGACAGATTGCTGGTGCCTTTTTATGCCTATTCACCTGATACCCTTGCTCTGGTATGAGGGGGTTTCCATTGTAATACACAATCAACTAACCCAACAGAAATGGGTCTAAGCTTTGTGAGCGTCTTAGATTCCAGTGGGCCATTCAGAATAGTCAATGGGCACGAATGCTTATTTAGAGGATAAATTTCCATCTAAAGTAGACTGTTTGAATTGGGTAAGAAAGTGCTGCTTATATTTGAAACCAAACCACTTGGGAGTTTTGTATCTGCACTGAGAATGTTTCTTCTGTAGGTCAGTTTTAGCCTAGACCAAAGTCAATGGCACCTGCATTCTTTTCTTGATTTTGATGCTGTCTTTTGATGAATTTATCACTTGGATATGTGTAAGCTGTGCTGGCTGGATGAGTCTGTTTGTTCTAGTTAACATGATGAGTGCATCAGAAATCAGGTTTGGTCTTGTAAGCCGTTGAAAAAGCAAGAGATTGTATTGGTAAGTAAAGCTTCAGTATATTTGGAAGGCTAGTGTCTTAATTTTAATAAATGTAATTTCAGATGCTAATTGGTTGTGGACACTCATACACTGTCTGAAACACATACACATACACTATGTCACTGTGCTGGTACACTCAAGGATACATATTCGTACCTCATTCTATTGTAGATTTTAAAATTGTGTGGAATTTTTCAAGGCTTATATTATGTTCTTTTATTTTAGGAATTTTTAAAACGAATGATTTTAAATATTCACCTCTCCTAGAGAATAAAGCTAGACTTAATCTACTGTTACTTTTAAAGGTACATTTACACTCTTTGTACCTTTTAGTGACTAATAATGTACCTCTATGTACCTTGTTTTCTGAGGGTGTATGAATGATTAGGGTCCTATAGGCAATTGGCAGTTCATAAAGATTGTCCCTGTAATTGAACATTGTGCCAGTGGATAATGGCAGTTTATTTAACACTGAGCTGCACTGTGCTAAAGGATGGCTGATGAAACTTCATGAAATAAGTCTCACAATGCTTTTTATTAGCATGACACATTTTTTCTGTGTGTGTTTCAAGCAATAAAAGAAACATCCTGTATTTGTGTGGGCTTACTTTTTGAAAGCACACCTAATAAATATTTACATAACAATTTCCACCCTGTCCCTAATGCTGCATATTATGAGAGAAAATGGATGACAAGCCATGTATACCATGGATTTTGTTGTAGAATCCACATAAAATTTGTCCTCTTTTAGGTGCAGGAGCAACACACGAGTGGCCAGCCAAGTCTTCCATCAAGTGTTAGATGTTTCCTATTATTATTTATATTTTTATATATTTTTGTCAGTAATGGTGGAATAAAGTGGACAGTGATTTTAATTTACTCATCCAGGTAAAAAACCTCTTTCAGAAAGCAGCTCTTACAGAAACACTCCTTGAACTTGAGCTTAAACAGCACAGGGTAAACCTCCTATAAGGTTAATCACAGGAATATGTACATGTGCTGTGGGTTATTTTTTTTTTAATACCTCTTTATGGAAATTCAAATTGTTATGGATTGTAACATGTAGTATTAGCACTTTGACAGTGTAATTGAAGACAAATCTGTGTTGACAGTGTGGGAAGTGGTAAGATGTTCTCAGCTTGCTCTGGATTTCACACACCCCATCACATCTACTTTATGTGAGAGGCCTCAGTTAGAGCACCATCCTGCTGATGAAAGAGGACTGTTTACTCTTTTGCTGTCTTTTTTTTTTTTCTTCAAGACTCTCCATTTGCAACTGAAAAAGCCATTTCCTGCACCAGACAAATGATTGCTAACCAAACTCCATCCATCCATCAATGCCTCTTTTAATCCATTGATCTGATACTGGAGTTGGATGTTTTAATGTTTGCTGTAACTATGGCCCCTACACTAGAGAAAGGAATGTTTTTGTGTGGTAAACTTAATATTGCAATAATACATTTTGGGCTGAGCTGTACAGTTTCCCAGCTAACAGCCCAACAAAGCGGTCTTTCATATTAGCGTAATTGTTTCCAAATTTTGGCAACATAAATAACCTTACTGGAGACATTAACTAATGAAATTTGGTAGTCCATATTTTTTTCTTTGAACTTTGAACTTGGTCAAGTTCTGTTAAATCAGAATGGCGGATTAACATCTTGAATGGCAAAAGTAGGTAAATAAAGTTTTTGTTAAGCAAGTATTTGGAAAATATCTTTATATAATTGCTATGTATCAGACCTTTACTGTGCAAACAGACAGACAGGCAAAATGTTTTAATATGAGAAGAAACTTGGCTAAGAAGTAACCTATGATGGGTTTTCTGGTGTCTATTCATATCTGAGATTTCTTTATTTATTTCTATATTTATTTATTTATTTATTAAACCTCTGAGGGGGGACAGTATAAAGAATGAGATGTCAGGAGAATTTGAGAAGCTCAAGTCTTTATTCTGTGAAACCCAGTGTTCAGGCTGTTGGCCTCAGCCTGGGGTGGTCACCTTTCACCCAGACCCTTGCTGACAGCTGGAGTGGACAAAAGGGCAGTTCAAGAGGGTTTGAGAAAAAGGCTTTTGTGAAAACCATTGTCTCCTTGTTGGGGTAGTGGGGGATGGGATGTATCAAGGAGGAGGATGTTCCTTTTAATCTAGAGGGATCAAATCCATGTTCTGTGTTTGATCAGATCTAATGTTTCAAACCTAAAAATAGCCTGATAACATGCTGCTTGAATTAGACCCAACTTACCATCCTTTCTTGTAGCCTGAAATAATGCTTGTTGTTACAGTAAGGGCTATCATTTCATGACCAATACACTCACACACAACATGGATATAATAATAATCAGGTGTACACAATGACGTATAATTTAATTATATTTATTAATTGCTATTTTCAAACAAATTTAAGTCTGGGAAAACTTTACATAATCCACTGTTCTGATTCTGTACTCATGTACCATAATGTATCTTTGCCACATCTAAAGCATGTCAGATTATGGTAATACACATAAAAATGAAATGTGAAATATAAACCAGGAGCAAGTGCAGGCCAAAATCATTTGAACGTGGGAAACGGGACACGAGGAACTAAAACTCTGATACTGAGAAATGATATCCAGACCTTCATGTGAATAGTTATGATCCTGTTGCTTTTGGACAAATGTTTCAAGCTTCCAGACCCTCCACACGCCAAAGAGGAATGAGGCTGGTGCTGAGCAAGATCACGCTGGCCACCTGTCGTTCGGAGGAGGGGGAGACACTCCCAGGCTTGTTGTCGAGGGAAGTGCTTTGTTGTTATAGTCTGGGTCACATTATTATACATGTCACGTGCTGCGTTTCTGGTGTCCTTCAGAGTACCTGCCAGTTTTACATGCCCTGTGGAATTTTACGTTTCTAAATTTTCTTTTCAATCATTCTATATGGAATTTGGAATTAATAATGTCTTCTTTTAGTGCTGCATTGTGGTGGTAATTTTTGTGTGAATGGGGTTTTGCATTAATGAATTTAATGAGGCCATGCTAATGTTTCCATAATATTTTAGGTTTTTAAGTTTTTTTCCTCTGAAAATTACAACCAACGGGAACTTTACACTATAAACTCTGCATGTGAATTTTAATCAAAAGAGCACATTTAACAGAAATGAACTCTTTTTGTCGGTCTTCTGAAATAATCAAAACTATGCAAATAATAAAGACGTGCGTTGGGACAGTACTGCATATTTAACAATAAACATATATTATCCCAAACACATTATCTGATGTTGGCTCTGAGGTGGCCAGTCCAATAGCCTGAGGACACTAGACTTTTTAAAAACGATGAAATATGTACTCTTCTCGTGAAAACACCTCCTGTTGTCTCAATAATAGTTGTTCTGATTGAAATGACATAGAAGCATAGTCACTGACTTGCATGCAGAACATTTTATCGTATGTCTATCATTACTAGGTTCTAGTCTGTTCTCAGTTCCCAAATTGCTTGTAATTTCAACGTGACTGCTCCTCTTTGTCTGCAGACTGCAGATGAAGAGATTAAAATACAGACAGAGCACAGTTCCCTTATCCACACTCTGTCTAATGGTATGATCTCAGGGCTTCGTGTTGTGACTGCAGCTCAGCAATCAGTGGCTAACCTGTGTCATGTGCTGATCTGTTTCATAGTAACAGCCCAGTTCTACCTTCAGTGTTTCATCCAATAGGGGAGCTGTATTTGCTGCTAGGAGTGAAGACAACCAATGAGGTGTTTCTAGCTGTGTCTGTGTGTGTATAAGTGTGTATGTGTGACTCTGCTTTCTCTGTGAAGTAGATTTTACCCTTTGTGGAAATTTGGCTACTATCCAATGACAAAAGCCTAAACCTCTCATTTGAGAACAATATATTTCAACATTTTCCACTAATTGGTTTTGAGGTCCAAACAATTAAATAAAGATTAAATCCACAGGCTTAAACTTCTTCTTCAAAAGCCTTGTTCTGATTACATTTACATGGGGAGCTGGGGTAATGTCACAGTGTTTATCATGGTTTCACACAGGAAAAGAAATCAACATAAAAGATGAGAGAAGTATGCATGATAGTGAAATGTTTATGTGCATCATTTTCACAGTGTGGGCCATACACAGCTGTGCACCTGGAGCTTTTAGATTGTAACTACTGTTACAACCCTTAACCACCCTATCTTCTAGTCCTTTGTAGTCTTTCTACATCTAAAGCTAGCCCAAATTATGCAATTGCTAGCTAAATGAGGGATGAAGGTTCTGTAAACAGACTGAAGGAGGAAATAGAGACGGAAGGAGAGGGAGGGGGGAAATGCTGAGACATCAAGTATGTATCTGTCTTCAGTAGATATGAACCAGCTTTAAACTCACTACTTGATAAACCTGGTGTGCACTCTGGAAAAATGCCTGAAAAAGGTCTGTTTGGATGGAACTAAAATCACAGCGAATCTCTGTTAATAATTATATTATCCCATTTCCATGTGTCAAACTCATCCCCTCTGACTGAGGCTATTTAGAATTAAACAGCAGTTTAGGGTAAAAAATAAATTGTCATCATCTCTTTCTCTCTCTCCCTTGTAGCTGGCCTGCTGTTGTGGTTCTGCTGCATGTTCACTATGCTGTGGCTGCTGTCCCAAAATCAAACAGTCCACAGGGACTCGCTTCATGTATGCTCTATACTTCATGCTGGTCACCATCATTTGCGTCGTCATGATGTCTCCCACTGAGGAGTTGGAATTGGGGAAAGTAAGTTTTTAAAATTGCTTGTCTGTGCACTATTTATGCTTACTAAAAACAACACACTTTCACCGCCAAATGGTAACCACCCAAATTATAACTTTGTCCATATTAAATGCAATGGTTAAACAACAAAAAGTACAACAGTTTGTACAGATGCATTTCCAAATTAAAAACAAGAAATTCCATTGTTTTTTCATAATACGTGTTAGCATACATGTACAAATAATTACATTTACTGTATATTCTTTTAGCTCCAAGGACTTTACAGGAGCACTTTGTATTTCCACAGTCATCTGTTGCTCTGCATACTTTCTTTGCCCCTTTCACTCTGTCAGGACCACCACAGAGCAGATAATATTTGACTGGTGGTTCATTCTCAGTGCTGCACTGAAACTGACATGTGGTGGTGTTTGTGTGTATTAGTGTGTTAGTGTGTAGATGGGTGAGACACATCTATGCTGTGTTAACTTGGCATGCATTAAAAGTGCAGTTGTAGAAGTTGACATATTTGAGTAGGATTTGATCACACATTAATACAGATTTGAAACAGAAGTCATATTTTGAGTTGGAACATGATTTTACTGATCTGCAGTGATTTTAAAGGATGTTTAAGTCATCAGCAATAACTATGCAGTTTGTCACATGCTCAGACTGTGAAGCCCCTTTGGTCACAATGTATTAAATCCTAGTGTGACTGTGACTAGAGAAAGTCATTCTTTGTGTGAAAATAAACATAATCTTGTGTCAGTTGATTGAGAACAGCCTTTTAGCCACGGGAGACATTTTTTTAGTTTAATTATAGTGTTGCTAGGGATGGCTTCTAAAGCCCTTGCTGCTGACAGAGACAGGCTTCAGTTGTATGAAGGAATTATCTACAGTCAGCCAGCACCGCAGTCCAAATCCATGAAATTCCTCCACAAAACTGTGCAGCACTACAGGGAGGAAAAAGCTTTGTGAAGCCCTATAAATTTTCCATTAACATAACGGTGAGAGCAGAGTTTTTTGTACATCGCGTTCTACTTAGAGTGGTCCATTCCTTCTCTCAGTGGAGAAGCTTATAGTTTTAGAACATTTTATATCTGTGCTGCTGGTGTAGCTGTGGAGATGATCGATACTGGAATGTTGTTGCGGGGTCTGTAATGTGGACCCAGCTATTGTGTTCTGGCCAAGCCTTTCTTTTTGCTCCTCTGCTGGCCTTTTGACTCCCTACTGTGTAAATGCCATGTGAGAACAAGTGGCCAAAAAAAAAGTAGTAGTCCAGCCCTCCATACTACCTCCTAGGAGCTCAGGCTAATTTTCTGTGGAAAAAAATGTAGAAACTTATGAACATTCTGGTAGGTGATTTATAAATATGGATTTTTTTAGTGGAGGTCCATGTACAAAAGAATAGCATTTTCCAAATTATTTTAGATTACAATGAATATATTTAAAATTTTCTGTATGAAAATAGGGGAGGCCCCCTCCAGGGTGTATTCCTGCCTTGCGCCCAATGGTTCCAGGTAGGCTCTGGACCCCCCGCGACCCTGAATTGGATAAGCGCTTACAGATATTGAATGAATGAAATAGGGGAGATTTAAAGTCTTAAATAAAGAAACCTCAGAAAAATACTTTGAAATAAAAGCATTTAAATAGAGCATTTCAGAGCACCATTTTTCACATTAACATTATAAACATTATAAGAAATGATATGTTTTGAAATTGTGAAACACTAATAGCTGATTCATCAAGAAGTTATACTCTAGTTTATTACAGTATTTATTAACTAACCTATTACTAGTCCTGTTTATCAAGAACACCAATGCCATGGAAATCATTCTCTGCTACTCACTACTACAGAAAACAGTCCATGCATTCTAAGCTATGTCTCAAAATAACCAAAAAAGGCCTCTATGACATGGTGACATAGGTCCTACATGGTAGTGTAGGTGTAAATTCCTTACCCTCTAAACCCTAAAATATGAGTCAGAGGGATCCTTTAAAAGCTTGTTAGTTTGTATTTCATTCACCGTAAAGCACAGTATTACAGGAAGCCCTGATGTTCCTGATCAATGTGAAGGTCATTATTTATTCATCCCTGTTCTTGTCAAAGTGAGTCTTATTTGCTGTGAGCAGACATTGGAAAATATCTGACCAACTACTGTGAATATTAAATGGTTAATAGCATTCCCATATATTAGGGTTTTTTTCTGGCCACTTTTCTGAATTCAATTTTCTGAAGTGCTTTGGTCATGTTTAGTCAATTTAGTCTTTTTTCATTGATTTGAATCTACAAAGTGACTGCTTACATAACACACCATATTAGTGTTGTTTAAAATCACATGTGTAGTAGGTCAAATGAAAGAAAATTTGTGAAGTATGAGCTAACTAAAAAAAATGTGATTGCTTATTTTATAGTAAATAGTTTATATATAAATTGCAACACAAGCACTGGAAAATACAGTCCAGGTGTGGTGAAGTGTAAATATTTTGTGCTCCGAATACAAATATTTGATTTGGACCAGTAGGTTTGATATGAAGGTACCGTTTTGACTTGCCCCAAGGTTATTACTTAATTATTTATGCTCCTTAAAAATTGTTATTGTGTTTCTATTTTGTTCAGGTGTTTTTATTTATTTATCTACTTATTTATTTTCCAGATCCCATTTTACTCTGAGTTGTGCACAAAGCTGAATGCTGGAGAAAACTGCAGTGCCCTTGTGGGCTACTCTGCTGTCTACAAAGTTTGCTTTGGCATGGCCTGCTTTTTCTTCTTCTTCTGTGTATTCACCTTAGGAGTGCGAACAAGCACAGGCTGCCGGGCTTCCGTCCACAATGGGTATGTTATCCGCCCAAATAGTCTAACGTATCTCTTGCAGACACAGATCAACCAAAAGGAAAAATAACAATTTGGATGTTTACTGGTTGTGGGTTTGTGTCAGACTGGTATCCAAACCTGAACAGAGAGAGTATACTCCTAATCTAACCTGTCATTCCTGTTTGGTTCTGATTTCATGTTTAGTTTTTCTCAGCCCCTTACCACTTTTAACTCAGCTTTGTGTGACCCTGCTTTGTTTCTTAAATTTTTCTTCACTACTCTTATTACTTTATCTTTTAAATTGGGCAAGCCAGAGTCATTGGAAACCTTGAGGGCCTTTTGTCTGTTAACATGGAAGAAAAACAGTGAGGACATTTCAGAAATGTAGAATTTAGTGAATTCAGTATAATGGAATCGTGAAGCATATATTAAATGGTATAAGAAATGCACATTCTTGTGAATTTTTGAATCATTATAATTGTTTATAACAAAATCTACACTATCACAAACAATTTGGATTTTTATTTGGTCTCCAGTTGTGAATGCATTTTTGTTAAATTCAAAACTTAATGCTGTGAAAAACATTGGACATAAAATGTTGCTGCTGATTCAGTATTTTGACTTTAACTCAGTGCCTTCCATTCCTTTTTCTCCTCCGGGCTCCCCACTATGGGGGAGATTATTTAGCCATCCTTGGTTGACCGGAGGTCTACAAAGCTGTGTATCTTTTGGCTCACTTCCTTCATCCAGCTCCCCATGAGATTTGTCCTGTTGCATGCTCCTCCTTAAACTCCATTATCCACCCACTCCTGTTGCACTGAATAGGGGTATTAATTAAAAGCCCTGTCCTGAGGAAATTGCATCAGGAGGTGAGCTTTATACTCTTCAAGCACGATGGTTTAGCCCCCAACGAGAGCTCTTCACATCGCAATAATCAGATCTTTGTGTTGTATGCAAATGATGCCGAGGAAAAGGAGAAGTGTATAGCAGAGCAGAACTGCAAGAGAGGCCTCTAGATCAGAACAGACCAAAGCTCATTTTCAGCTTTCTGAAGGTGTCTTTTTAAATACTGTCATAGTAAACAGGATGCCAAAATGTCCAAGAAAGTGTTTGCGGGAGTCCTTCTACCAGCATTGTATATTCTCATTAAGTCCGGGCAGTCTGGATCGTGAAGTACCACAGTCTGCACATTTTTACTATAATTGGCTGCTTGAAACCTACCATGGGCCAACATTGCTGGCAGTGTGGGCCTTATATTCTCACTAATATTCAAATTCTCTTTTTGTTCATTCAGATTTTGGTTCTTTAAGTTTTTGGCTTTGTTGGCCTGCTGTGCTGGAGGCTTCTTCCTACCACAAGAAGAAAAGTTTCTTGAAGGTAGAGTACCACATATTTTCTTCTTTTCTTCATTATCTCTGCTTTTCCCACCACTTTATAATCCCTAGCTATTGTTTCCGTTGTGTGCCTTGTTTCTTTTTATGAGCTTTGAAGAAGAAACCGTATTTCTCAGTTAGCCACATAATATTTTTTATTTTGAACTTCTTTTTATTGTATTTTTTAATCATCATTTGCAGTCATACAGTACAGTCATATTTTCAAAGATAGCCACATGAATTTAAACTGAGACTTGTGAACTGACGAATAGGAATTTCCCTCATCTATTTTCTATTGGACAGGCTTGGGATTTGGGCTAAACGTTTCTGGCTAAAGTGAGAAATCCTGGTTGGTGGAATTTTGGTGAATGGTTTGTACAGAATCGGCGTTACTGAAACCAAAACGAATTTAAATTTTGTTTGATTGAAAAAGTGCTTTTTACATCTGATGTTGTCACAAAGCAGCTTTGCAGAAATCCAGTAAAGACAAAAGTTTTAACATGAAACATAAAACCCCCAGGTGAGTAAGCCAGAGGCGACCATCAGAGTCCTTCAAAGAATTGAAAGCTTAAAAGCCCTTTGAAAAGTACATGATCTCTAACCCATCACACTCTGAGAAGATGTTACTGAAAATAAGTTGCAGTGTTTTAGATCTCAAATATTTAGGATTTACTAGAGTAAATCCTCAGTAGCTGAGTAAGATTTAGGTAGAACTACATGTTTCATGATGTTAACACAGTTGAAGCCAGTATGATACACATAGACCTCCATAAGTTTTAAATATCACTAAGTTTGCTAAACATAGCTAACTGCACAGTCAAAACTTCTAAGTGGTCGTAAGCATCTTCTTAGCATATTTAGTAGTGTAGTTAACGGTTAAACAATGTTTTATTATGCAGCCCTAACTAAAACACCATGCAAAGTAACAATGGTGAATTTTTAGACGAAAAACAATGTATCAAACACCAAATGAAGGGATTTCAGGAATTATCTTTATCTAGTTTTCTCTTAATGTAATTAGCCACAGTTGGCTTATTCTGAAATTTGGCAGCCCTGTCTGTTGTTGTTCTCAGAAGAACATCTGCAGGCCAGGAGGGGAGAACCTGTAACGTCCTGTGTTGACTACCAGTGCCATAAAGGTGTCATTGGTTTGTGTTTCTGTGAATTATGTGGCTACTTTGATGTTATATCACTTAGTTTTTTGCCAGCAGAGCTAAGCAGTTATCTGGAGAAGAGCCACGAGCTCAGAGGCAGCCTTTGTTTCTGTCAGTCTGAGAATGAAACAGTTCAGAATGATGTCTCAATGCACCCCTGCTCCCTCATTCCCTCAAGTCATTCTCTTTCTCTCTTTCTTTTTGTCTTATCCATTTTATTCTTTTCTTTCTCTCACTCTCTCTCTCTCTCTCTCTCTCTCTCTCTCTCTCACACTTTCACCAACATTCACGTTCCCTATCTGTCATATTTTTTTCTTTCTCTCTCTCTCTCTCTCTACTTCTTTCTTTCTTCCATTTCTTTCTCATTCACTGTATTCTTCATCTTCATCAATCATGCTTTTTTTCTCTCTCCCCAGTATGGCGTTATGTGGGGGCGGCCGGGGGTTTCCTTTTCCTCCTCATTCAACTCATGTTGTTGGTGGAGTTTGCTCACAGATGGAACCAGAACTGGTAAGATGAGTCTCTGGCAGCAACCAAACATTTTACTGTTTTATAATCCTCTCTCTGTCATGCTATAGCACCAATGGAAAAACGATCAGTCACTTGGAACCTTTTCATAATTCCATTTTCCTGTTTCCATTCCTGTATCCAACTTGAGGCAGCACAACTGGAATCTATTACACAGAGTAGAGGGAGTGTAGAGATGTCTGGCTGTGTCTAATTCCAACAGCAAGAAAGATTATATAGAGGTCTGACTGGGTGGTCTCATTCCTATATACTAATAATATAGGCCTTGTAGAGACTGTAGAAACACCCATGGGTGGAGTGTTCTTTTTTTTTAATTATCATATTTTGAGAAAGATATAGGTGAGATAATGAAAGGAAGTTAAAAACAGCAAATGGGAGAGTGAGGGATGAGGAAGAGTGTGGGATCTGTGTGATTTCCTAATGTTTTTCACTTAAGTCTGCCTGTTTTATTAATTTTCTTTTCAAGAGACTTCTTTTTGAGTGAGAGAGTAAGAAGGATACAAAAGGCAATTATCGGTGACTAATACATTTCAGTCTGAATGGTTACAGTATGCAGAGTTGCATGCTTTGTGAATACCGGAAAAGCAACAGTTTTTCAGAAGTTTTAACAAAAAATACTGAAAAACAGGAATGAAGAAGGAAATCAAAAGCATCTGTATACAGCACTAACTAACCACATTGCTCTCAGCTGACAGTCTTAAATGTCCCCTGAGAACCAGAAAGTTTCACTTTGCAATATTTGCAAAGTGAACTTGTTTATAATGAACCAAAATACTGCCTTTACACAAACAAAGAGCAACACCACAGCTGGAGTGGAACTTACAGCTTGAAAAGCTCTGTCAAACATTTTGGATCTAGTACATGATGCTATACACATACTGTGCCTGTAAATGGACATGTATCTGTCAATGTCTGTATTTTCAGTTATAATCATACACAAGATAAGATGTGCCCTGTGAAGGACTGGCGTCCCCTCCAGGGTGTATTCCCGCCTTGCGCCCAATGATTCCAGGTAGGCTCTGGACCCACCGCGACCCTAAAATTGGATAAGCGGTTACAGATAATGGATGGATGGATGAAGATAAGATGTAAAATATCCTATGCCAATCCATTAGAGCTTCACATAGGGCCCACCCCACTCTCTTCCTACCGGTATCCACACAATTTCTATTGTTTCAATCCTACAGCTAGACACTAAGGTTGTTGTGGCTGTTTTGATCCAGTCAGCAACCAGCTATCCTTAACAACTACGGTTACTCATTGCGCCCAGCCCATGAGTACACAAACCACCCACTGTATCACTAGCTCTTCACAGGGGTCATCAGGTAGGAATCTCCTCTCGTCAGTTTTTTGCTGAATTAAGCCTTCAGAATTCTGGCCTCCCAGACCCCCACCCCACCTTCGAGCTAGCTTTACAGTCCTACCATACCCTTAACCATCAACTACCATAAAACTGCACTGGTCTCCCTCATGACTAGGACTGTATCTGGTGCCCTACTGGCACTGTTAATGCATGCACTCTGGGACGAGCAACTTTTCACCTACGTCCAACAGCAATATCCTGGCTTTTGCTTCACCCCATCCACCAATATTTATACAGTAAATATACTGAGAAAAATTCTTAGGCTACCCATGAAATGTATATCTAATGGGAAGTCTATGTCTAGTTCATACATTTTTGGGACATTTTAAAGGAATATGCCAAATGTTTTTTTTTGCCATAGTTGTGATAGGAACTAGAATCACAATATATACAACACAAATACAGTGATCCCTCACTTATTGTTCCAGGACCACCTGCGAAAAGTGAAAATCCCAAGTAGGGACTCTATATTTATTTTAATACTTATTCTTATTTTAGTAGTTGTACACTATTAAATACGCTTTTTTAAGAGCGGAGAGGGTAGCTGAGCATGAACGACTAGGATACAGAGCAGCATTCCCTGGTTGGTCGCTTTCCATCAGTCAAGCAATCGTGTTGTTTACAATCTCACGTTGGCAAGTAGCGCTTCAAGCGACCATATATTAATTATATACATTAATTACATTACTTTAATATTTATTGAAAACCCAGGAAAAACCGAGTCCGCGGAAAGCAAACCGCGAAGTAGCGGGGGACCACTGTATAGCTAATTTATTTATTACTCAAAACCACCAATGATTCTTCTGAGTCTTATGAAAAAATGATAATAAGAAAATGTACGTTTTCATGTGGCAAAATAAATAAATATATATCTCTTTTATGCATGGATTTTTAACAATCTTATATAATTGATTTTGGTTACACAGCTTGTTTAGACATCCAACACTTTGGCTGTCTGGTTACTTTCACTGCCAATTAACAACAGTTAATTTCACATTAAACCCTCTGAACCAAACATTCAACTTTAATTAGAAACCTGAAATTCCCCTTTGATTGGGTTTTTTTTAATGCTTTGATAAGCAACCTGGCAACGTTTTCAGCTAGATTTATCAGGTAATTTGTGCACTGTACTAAATATATACTGATCAGCCACAACATTTAAGCCACTGACATATAAAGTGAATTATGTTGATAGTTTTTTTTGTTACATTGGTGCAATACAAGGGTGGAATATTTGCATGCTATATATTTGACTGGACATGTTTTGTACTTCTGTCTGCTTTGAACTGAAAAGTTGAATTGTGTTGCCAGTATTTCACAGTAGGAATAACTTCTAGTTGTGGTCCTGAGAGCTCTCTTTAGTCTCTGTGTATATAAATTATGTGGGCCGCTGTGACAGACTGGGCCTTGTTTTGTGCAGCTGAAATGCAAAAAAGGTTTTGGGGGGGGGGCTAGTCAGAGAGGCAGAAAGATAGCTGGAGACACAGTACAGAGGAAGCACATTGCAAAGCCAGTACGTATGGTTTCCTCTCCCCATTTTACCATAAATAAAGCAGCCTTCAGATCCTTAGCACAAGAAGACAGAAATAAGTCCTGGTGATTGTGTCAGGAGCCTGTCTGAATGTAAGAGCCAGCACGTGACTCAGAATTCAAGGGAAAATGCACTTGTGTATAGTCTTTAATATGTATGGAGAAACAAATGTGTCTTTTAAGAAAAAAACAGGAAAATATGATTAGCAAAGAATTTGAACCTGAAATTATGAATTTCTTCTAACAAAGGCCACATGTTAAAACTTTTTAAAAAGGATTTTAAGGTTAGGTTAGAAAAGTTTTAGGTGCATACTTATTAGAATAAATGAATCTTGTTTTATACTATACTTATTTATTATTATACATACGATGGTTACATAATTATTCATGTGATGAAATACTGTCATAAGTTCACAGCCGGCCAGAAATGGCTATGGATTTTGACCAGTTAAATTTACATTGCGTGTCACTCCTTGTTTTAAACATTGACTGATAAAACTGCTTCAGGTTGCAAGCAGTGAAACCAGTGCACAACCATGAAACGGTTCATGATCCCACAGGATAAATTAGGCCCTGAATTTGGAAAGTCTGAGCACATGCAGCACAAAATCTAAGCAAGTACATATTTATTTTGCACAAGAGCAAGGAAACTCACCGAGTGCTCCATGAATAGCATTCTCACATTTTACATTTAAATAATGCCATAAAAATGTGGCCTCACAAAATCAGTGGACGGAAAAATCAACCTCGCCTTTAGGGCAAGTTCAAGTATTATGTCTTTAATTTAATCCAGAAAGACTGAAACCCAGCCCAGTAGAGTATTAACAATCACATAATTGCAATTAAAAAAGTAACAGATAAATCCTTTGAATAAGATTAACTTACAAAGACATAATAAACATAGCATTTAGTGAATGGTAAATTCACTTTTACAAAGTCAATTGAAGCAGTTATGCTGCTATTTTCACATACAGTAATTGGCAGTAGTTGGGGCCCAATACTAAATGATCACATGAATGAAACAGCCTGTTACTGGTCCCCACTCCAGTTGTTATAAATTCTTAATTGTAAATTCTACTGTTTAACATGCAGTTCTATGAATGTGACATGGTTTTACATAAATCAGTCCCAAACATATGCAGTGAAATTGAAACTTGTTTGACTAAAATGCAGTGACAGTCGTTCAAAATGTTCACAAAAGCATTAGTGTGTGTTTAATGTCATGGTACACTGACTTACAGAATACCACTAAATATTTATGATTGCCCTGTGTTCTGACTTTTTATGAAAACGAGGGGCTTTAAGTGTGGCGTGTGTGCGTGCGAGCTGTAATGTGCTAGGTGCTGGAGGGCTGCCAGACACAGGAAGGGTCCATGGCGTTAGTAAGGGATGATTGGCTCATAATCCACATGTTCATCAGAAAGGAATTCTAGCACCCACAGACTAGCTCATGACACCTCATTCAGCCACAGAGCTCAAACACCCCAAAACACTATTGAATGTAGTGCTTAATTTAAGCCTCAAGTCAAATAACCTTCTACAGAATTTATACCCATTATGAATCTCTCTTAATAAAATGTATTTTTACTTGATGTGTCTGTAATACTTGGAACTGTAATAAGGGCATAGGGTGGATCCTCTAAATAATGCAGCCAGTGAAAAAGATTGGTTGATTTTCTGTGAAACAAGTTGTCCACGCCATTTTCTGATGTTTCTAAATGAAAACTAAATGAACATCCTCTTACCCTCTATTTCTGCAGGACATCAGGAGTGGAGTATAATAAGCTATGGTATGCAGCACTGGCCTTTGTGACTCTGGTACTGTTCTCCATGGCTGTAGGGGCAATGGTGTTCATGGCCAAGTTCTACACACATTCCGAAGCCTGTTTCCTTAACAAGATCTTCCTGGGTGTGAACTCAGGACTCTGCATAGTTGTCTCCTTGCTGGCCATCTCACCCTGCATTCAAACATGTGAGTCAGTCTGTCTGCAATTCAAAACATCAATTTTTTTGGTCTTTTCCAGCAGGGACATTGTTTATGTATAGTATGGGTGTGGACTGGCTGCCTTGTTAATTCAGTGTTCCAAGGAAATGTTATGCGAGAGTGCAGATTTAAAGAACTTATCTGATTGTGGCCATTCATATTTGTAAACAAAATTAAAATAAAAAAATAAACATAATTTTGCATTCTTTACTAAGTAATACAGAATATTGGTTTAAAAGTTTGAACACAATTGTTTTTTGAGCACTCTATTACAGAAATAACCTTTAGGATGTAAGTACATATTATAGGAGCTTAAAAGGCTCCTATAAAGGGTAAAAGGCTAAATATTAAACTGATCAGCCAAGACTTTAATTTAATTTAATGTTGAAAATCGCTTCTTTATATTTGCACTTCAGTTACAGCATCAAAGTAGCTTTTAGTATCTTTTCTTGTAATGAAAGCTTATCTTTAGCTAATTCTCTTGGTCTAAATTTTTACACACTTGCCTCAAAATGTGTTAAATTATTAAGTCATCTTAAATAGACTTGCTGAAAAGGTTCTGACTCTGTGTGACATATTAATTAGCTGTAAAAATATATCTTGAAGTGTTTTTGTGTAATACATATATAAATTTAATTACATTTTCAGACATTCTCCTGCTCTTTTGTCATTTTATATCACTTTGTTGCATTGTTTTAAAAAAGAGTTGTCATTGTATTAAAAAAAATAACCTTAAAATTAAGAAGCGTGAAAATGGGAAGCAAGAAGAGTTTATTCATCGCTGCATTCCTTATGAATTCCATTAGAAAGAAGCACTGGAAAAGCATGTTCATTATTGTGTTCTTTTCTTGGAGATAATAATTATGTGAATTTTGATGTTACCATTCATGAACATAGTGTATTCATGCTTTTTTATTACGAGACAATTGTCCTTTTTAATGCTACACAACAGTTTTTATAAATGTTTGATTTGAATTACAGTCATGCCTTACATTGACAGTGACATTGATAATGTTTTTAAAACATTTGGAAACCTGATACAAGAATGGGAAAAAAAGTCAAATAACTACTAACATGACTAGTAACATGTTGAAGGCTGAACCTTGTCTGTACAGATTTTTGCAGATGTTAGGACACATAACACATGTTGATGTAAAATTGATACTGTCAGGCTATTCTTTTAAAGTACTTTGTTCCAGGCCCCACAGCAGTAGTTAGAGAGGCAAAGTAGGAGCGGATTATTACAGTTTTCTTGATGAGGTCTGTGTTTATTGTGGTGTCCTCTCCACAGTCCAGCCCGCCTCAGGCCTGCTCCAGCCTGCCATTATCAGCGTCTATGTCATGTACCTCACCTTCTCCGCCCTGGCAAGCAAGCCCATTGAAAGTGAGTGTAGCTTGTTCTGCTGTGTACATTTCTCTTTTATTCTGGGTGTGTGTCTTGGTTTTACAGGGGAGAGTATCATCTAACAAGCCAGTATTGTTAGATAGGAGCTCCTCCTTAAGGCTGCTTAGGCCACTTTTTTAAAACCTTTACTGCACAGTAGCTTTCTGAAACCACTTTACCACACCCTGATTCACATTACTTTCCTTGTGCTTTAACTCTCACGTTTCCTCTTTCTTTCTCAGAGGTGGAGGAAAATGGAAAAAACGTTACTGTCTGTGTCTTTCCCTTTAATTCCGGGACGGAGAGTGACCGCAAGATTGTGAAGGGACTGGGAACGGCTATTTTGTTCTGCTGCGTGCTCTACTCCTGGTAATAATTTTTTTTATATGGGTGTAACCAGCACTGTACCACGTTACACAAAAATCTCTCTGATGATTGTTTTGCATGTTTGCACTGGACACGGTAATTTGAGTACATTACTGGAAATGCAGGAAGCAATATGACTCCTTTATTTTTCTGACCAGAACCTGAAATTTAATATTTCTATTCAGATGGAAAGCAGGAAAATAAGAATATCCATAGAAGGCATAACAAATTAGTGCAATAATCCAATAGTATTTGATAGATCAATCAGTTTGAAGCCATTTTTCTGCCTCCATCTCGACCCAGACATAAATAGTTGAAGATGTTGGAGCAAGCGTTCTTACCACCAAGCCAGGTCATTTTAAGGGTGTGGGAAGAGACCGGTCCCAAAAAGTGGAATAAACATGCAATTATCTGGTTATGCTACTGTGTTCATTTATACATAAAAGCAGGTAGCCCTGGTAAAGCTTAAGGGAAGATTAAAGCCTTCTTCATTTAGCTCTCACACACTGGAGGAGCCCCACATATGTTTCCCATCAAGTGCAGACATGTCTGCTGAAGCTGTCTCACCCAAAGCCTGAGAACATATTTACAGGCAGATGTTATTGCTGGTGACATGTGTAAATTGTCAGGCATATGATTCAGAGCCATGGCCAAAGTTAAAATGATTTTTGCAGTGTATTTCCAACTCCCACAAAATGCAGTGATGCAGAAGGAAATATATTTTAGCTGAAAAAGTACTTTCAACTAGTGCCATTTATATAGAGTTCCAGGAAACACTTGATCCAAAAAGATCTTCAGCATTAATAGAAGCTTCAGCAGAAACTGCTGAGATGAGCAGAGTAGTCCTGCCAGTCTCACTCTCCTCAGAAACCAGCAGGTAATGAGACATGATGAGAGGAAGAAATCCAAAATGTCTTTCTTTCGAATGACCTTGTATGTCTGTATTCTCTCTCTCTCTCTCTCTAGTTTGACCTCCACCACAAAGAGGAGTTCAGCAGCTCTGCGAGTATACAGGAATTCTGTGCCAGAAAATGAGGTATGAGCTGTTGTAACTCTTTAATGCCTACAAAAAAAGCAGCAATTTCCACACATTAACATCCTCTTCTTTAATTGTCTCCTTAATCTTTCCACAATTTGAATTAGTTCCATACTGCTAAACAAAATACACCGATTCACTGTCTTATGAGGTCTTGTGTGTCATCCTCACAGAGAGCGCGCTGCTGTTTCTGTTGCAATGATGGAGAAGGTAAGAATAAATCAATAAAATATATTATTTATCAGACACTTGTTTACAATAAGGGTAGGCATTATGAGAATATTTTAGTATCATATTTTTTTTTTTTAATTGCAGGGGAAAAATAATGTGAGGCATGTTGTGTATCATACAAAATATCTCCAGATCCTCACAGCCTTTTTTTTTTTTTTTACATTTACTGTAAATAAATGTAAAAGAAAATGAGCCAGTTGTGTGTGCTGAAAGCTTGCTGGAGCCTCCTATTGGTCATAGATGCATATTGCATTGCTCGTTTTATCAGCTAAAAGTGCTCATGTCCTGTTTTAGAGGAGTATGACGATGAGGAGAAGCCTGGAGGAGGAGGGCAGAATGTTAATTATGATGAGCGTGAGAGCACTGTCTACAGCTACGCATACTTCCACTTTGTCTTTTTTCTTGGTTCTCTCTACGTCATGATGACGGCCACCAATTGGTTCCAGTAAGTAATTCCTGTTCCATTGTAGGCTACTCTAAACACATCCAGTGAGTCTGGATTTTCATTCTGAGAAATTAATTTGAATCATTCATTTGCTTTGTATTATATGCATCACCTGTAATTTGGGTTTAGTTTGTAACGTTGTTATTTCATGTGTAGAGCCAAGTCACAACTGAATTAAGGAAAAGCAATATACTGAATTACTGTGATTTAAGTTCTGTTCAGTCCTAGGAAGCACCTACTAAAAATGGTTTTGTGTTTTTCATGGTCATTGGATTTGAACTGGAAAGATTTTCTGCTTTATTTATTTATACACTATGTTGGATGGTCACACTCAGGGCTGTGGTGACATTGATATGATGGTGATGTGTTAGTGTGTGTGGTTGGTACGAATGGTTCACACACAGCAGTTCTGCTGGAATTTTTAAACATCAGTGTTGGATGGAGAGTAAACATTTATTATTATTATTATTATTATTATTATTATTACTTTATTTTTTAAATTAAATTATTTACTGTGGCTGTGTATTCCTGCAGTTATCACGATGCTAAAAGTTTGCCGATTTTGGAAGGGAGCTGGTCTGTGTTCTGGATCAAGATGGCGTCTTGCTGGGTGTGTCTTGTTCTCTACATGTGGACCCTGATGGCTCCCATGCTCTTTCCAAAGAGGTTTGAAGCATAAAAATCTCCAAATACATTCTAACACCACTGTTCACAAACATTCTGTTACTTTTAATTAAAGCTGTTTTTTTACAAGGATATATTTGATGCCTTCGTGGCATTTTTGTAGACAAATTTATGGAAATTTGTTAGTCTTTTTTTTTTTATTCCATTTTGCCGACTTCAAAGACAAAAGGGTTTTTCATTTTTGTAGAAAAAAAAACATGAAGGTATGAAAACATTGCTCAGGCTCACATCACCTACAAGTGTCTTTACTGTTACATTTGCATCCTTTGTTAGATGAAGTATTCTATGCAAGTTAACAACAGCTTTTCTTTCATTCTGAATTTTTCCTTTTGGTAGCTTGTGTTTTTACACACACCAAAATATAATGCAAAACATTACGTCCAAATAAGTAAGCCAATATCCTCAGCTAAATACAAATGAACTGGGCCAGTTTATAACTTTCAGCTAAATACTAAGTCCTATTACTGCTATTGTTTGTATGGAAGAATAAATCTTCCTGAAACACTCTCCTCCTAATCTCAGGCTTGAGAAGAATAAAGAAATATGAACATGTGGAGAATGTTCTGCTTGACATCAGAAAAGAAAAACGTTAGCAGCCTCTAAGATAGCTGCCCAGTGAAATTAGCTTTTCTGCTTAGCGTTTGTGTCAAGTCAAATACAGTGTGATGAGGAATAAGTGTAATTGTATATAAATGGTCACAGGTTTAGAACCTATCTCGTAGGAATGGACTGGCAGGCTTTATCACTGAGTTCTTTCAACCGCAACGTCTTTGCAACTACAACTAGCTGATATTTTTTTTGTCTGTTTATATCCAAATGAGCCACAGGCTCTGGATTCTCTAACTTATTTGAAAATAGTAGGTTAGTACCCTTTCCTCATTCAAGGTTTGCGTATATTCCTCAACAGTGTAAATAACTCATATTTTACTACAATACAACTTTTATAATTAAGAAATTGTTACACTACTGTGTGCTGTTTACTTTTCTTGTCCCTAATATGTAAGGTCTGCTTTCATTATGTAAAGTAAAATAGAAACTGTTTAGTTTAAGCACAGCTTAAGGTTTAAAAGTGAAAGTATTTTGCCCTTTAATAGTAATGTAGCATTCCTGATCCCCAACTTTGCTTATGTTGTATTTGTCCTAACATTTCCTTGAACAACTGTAATGAAGTGAAACTTGGAACTGGAACTGTTTTTGTTTTGGGTTAGATCCTGTGTTTTGTAATGCTTCAAAAGAAGGATTTTTAATCTTCATTTTTCATGTATTTTATATTTGTTACAATGACACATTGTTTAAGTACAGAATGAAGTGTTGTCTACTGGCACTGCCTGTAACACCCAGAATTGTTTAAGGCTTTCTGTATTTTGCTAGCTCCCTTAAACATAGTTTGTCTGTTAAAGCTGCACAAAACGGACATAAAAATGAACCAGTATAACTTTGCTTTCTATCGCCAAGAAAGCATTGCATTTTCCAGTCCCAGTATTCCTGCTGAAACTGTAGTTTGAGTTTAATTTACATTTTTATTGAATTCCCTCAAAATCCATGTCAGGATTTGCAGCAAGACTTTTCCCACCACTGAAAAGGCAGTTAGCAGCATTGGTGTTGAGATAATCGAAAGGTTTTTGTAACATTAATTCCTAATTATGCTTTACAAAAATACAGTAAAACTGGACAAGGACATTTTAAGATAAAATTCTGTGAATGGTGTGATTTGTCTTTCCACTGTCCTTGTCTAGGTTAAACATAACCTGAAAGAATATGCTAGAGATTAAAGCTAAATGGTATGTGTCTGCTTCATTGTACAGCGTCCATTCTAAAGAAGACCACTAGGTGGGTTCATACTATTTACAAAGAGTTCTAACTCAAACTACTTCGTTGTTTATACTAATTTTGCATGTCAACTTTTACTTCCCAAAACAAAACGTTTACAATACGTTTACAAAAATATTTGATCTTAATTTTGATATACCGTTTTTTATGTTGTATATTTCTTACCTGTTGAATACTTTGTGGGTTTTTTTTTTTACAAGGCCGCAAAAGGACAGGCAAAATCAAAGGTGTACTTTGTGTTTTGTTCTTGTTGTTTATTTGTTTGGCCTTTCAATACAAAACATTTGAAAAGTTAAAAAATAAAAGTTGTGTGGATTTACCCTGGATTTTAATGAAGCTCTTCTGTACCTGTGTATTTGAGTGTGATGTAACTGTGAAAGTGAGCGAATGCAGGAGTAACACTTTTCTGTATGTAACATTAATACATATTAGGTGCTGTACTGTTGTGTGATTAATGCCTTAAAGTAGTACCCTGGGATTTTTCAGTCTAATGTCTGCAGTATTTTAAAGCACCACTTAATGAACCTCCATGAATATTTCACATTATTTTGGTTACGGACATATATAAGTATGAATTAAAATGAAAATAACATGCTTAATTTGCTTTAAAACTACAATTTTATTAAATTAACGGAAAAACCCGAGCTCGCTACGGAAATTCTTGAACGCAACCGTGACGTCATTGGTGGACAACAGCTGAACAACGCCGCGGTAAAACACCGTTATAACTGACTGTTACGATAGTATCTATCTAGCTAAATAACCAACATTATTCATGACAATAGCCTAGCAATAAGCTAAACTCAAATTTAGAGGAACCGTTATTCTTGTAAATGTGATCGAAGTCGAACTCGAATTCATCCGACACTTTAAACCTCCGTAATGCAGCTACGTAGCCGAGTATAATCTGAGACACCGAGTTTAGCGAGTCAAGCTAACGTTAACTAACACCAACTAAATCAGGCGAAGTGTGTGTCCTTACCCTGTTTACCTCCATGTTACAGAGGCTCTTGAACACCTTTCGTTGGTGTCCTTACATGCCCATATTGTTGGAAAAGCGCCAGTGAAGTGAGCTACAGATAACAGAGTGAGCGGATGGTCCTTTCCAAAGTGCCCGTTTGAAGTTGACAAATTTAGTCAATTTTCTGGATATTTTGGGATCTTTGGGCCATTTTTGCACAGATGTCCCACTGTACATTGAATTATTGCAGCCAAAAATAACACACCAGGTAACACACCTTTTAATCCTTATTCCTTGAATTAGTAAGAAATAACATGTTTTCTGACTATCACTAAACACAAGTTAGGAACTCAAATTCCACTGTATTTATTTGTTTGACACTTTCATAGAGCTGGTGCTTAGCCTTTAAACCTAGAAAGCTATTCTGTATGTGCTCTAGATTTGACTTACAGAGATTTGGTTTAAAAATCTTTAGTGCTCTTTTAGAAATAGATGAGATGCATACTGCAAAAAAAAAAGATATATATTAATCAGAGATCGTCACTAGCCTGTGACACACACACCCTCCCCATCCCATCAAAACAGACTGACAGCCAATGCCTAAATACAGTATCTGAGTTAAACAGATGGCATAGAAAACTATTTATGCTCAAAATAAGCACAATTCTGCTTTTGCCCTTTGCCAACAGACACATTTTATAGAACGTTTAAAGCAACCCTTAGAAAAATACAAACATGACCAACAATGAAGAAAAATAATGCACACATTTCATTTTCATATCAAGAACAAATGCTTTTTTCTTTTTAATAATTATTAGTCATGTCTGCAGTTATAGCAAGAGGTCCCATTTAAATTCCTGCATGTTTTTTGACACATCTGTGTCCTTTTTAGCTGGAGATGTGCTGGGCAGTGTACTCCTCATAGTCTGCAGGGATTGTGTCTGGAAAAGGAGAGTGCAGAGAGAAATGTGTTAATGTCTCTAGAAAAGTTTCCATCTGGAAATTTGGTTCAAATAAGCCAAGAGCTATCAAAGCGCAAATAGTCCTCTCACCATTGCAGCGATATCTCAGGTTGGACCAGATGATGTTTTCCTGAGAGAAGCAGAAGACCCCGAGGCGGCCACCTCTCATGCTGGTGTCAATGACCACCCCAGAGTCTGCCACTAGACTAGTGCCTTCATAAAAACGCACGCTTCAAAGGCAAAAGGAAATATGATTAAAATATATCTATTTATCTGAATAATGCTATCTGCCTGTAACATTATCTACATTGTTTTGCTACTAAATGCGACTAAAAGGGATAAAAATATAGTTTATATGAAATAATAAACATTACACTGAGTTTCTAAGTCAAATGATGATGGAAAAAAAAAACAGTTCAGCCCACAGACCATATGTTTGCTAGACAAATTGCAAATCCCACTTAGAATTACATCAGTTATTTTGATTGTGTTGTTAAGACTGATATAAAAATGACCTCTCTTCTGATTGGTTGTTCTGTGTTGTGTTTTTGATCAAATGGGGATCCTGGGCTGAATAAAGAATAATGTTAGGTTGGAAAGTGATCATGTAAGATTTAATTTGGACTAGTTTTGGTAAACCTTACAAGTTTGGTCAGTAGTACCTCAAAAGAAAAAAGTAGAACGCAAGCCCTACAAGGCATCTCACCGGATGTATCCCACTTGAGGCCGGTGCTGCAGATTCCAGCGGTACGAGACCTTGTCCTTCCAGCCCACGTTACGAGGGTCTTTCCACAGCAAGCGCACCTGATCCTTGGTATCTCCAGTGTGCCACAGAGAGTTCCTTAAGAACTCCCCAGGCCCAGTCTTGGATTTTACAGCCTTGAATCATGAGAGAGCAGAGGTGGGTAGAACAGCCTAGATCCACACCCAAGTAAAAGTAATGTTAGTTCTGTAAAATAATGACTGAAGTGGTAGGACATAAAAAGAACTCAAAGTATAAAAACAACTGGAATAGAATTACACTACTGGATTACTGAGTATCTCACAGAACTGTACTGGACCTTCTGTATATGGCATCCGACTATAAAGGGGTGAATGCACAAGCTCCTACATCAGTGGTGTGACTGACCCAATCACAAGGGCGCACACCAGCAAAACTGTATAATGGTTAAAATCTACTGCAGTAGAAGAAAACATAAATTTTTAAAGTACAAATCTATATTAACTGCTTAAGTAAATGCATAGTAAATAAAGCTAATACTCAGCTCTGTATGCAAGACACTAAAATAACTGCTGCAATCTTTATTTAAAGGCTATATCAATCACTGGACTGTGCTGCATACCTAGACATCACACTAAAACATTTTTGCACATGCTTCACCAGTGGAGGCCATTCCTGAAGCTCTAAAAATAACCTCTGCTGAGGCCAAAAGAGCAGCTTAATGATAATCACAGAACCCCACTGTTAGAGGCTAATGGGAGGAATAAAGACATGAGCTGAAGGAACCTTGAGCTGAATGCCAGGCTCAGCCACAGCTCTGAAGGGTACGGCCTGCCAGTACGTCTGCTCTGTCTGCTTCCACATCACCACGTAGAAGCTTGATGAGTCCTGGTAACCAAAGATGAAGCCAGCGTAGTCATCATCAGTCACCGTGTTCACATGGAAGGTGCCCTCAAAATCCACTCCACTAAAGGCTGTGTAACCTGAAACAAACAAGAACTAGAAATTTATCTCTGATTGAATATCAGATTGTGAAATAATGGTCAGCAGCCATGAGCTCCTGGAGATCATCTTCCCTTGTAGGGTGGATTTTCTGCTCTTCACACATCTCCCATAATCCCATACATGTTTATTGATTTTAAGACTGGAAGTGTTCAGTCGTCAGGTGCCATTGTGACTGACCAAGTGGACTAAACATGAGCCGGTCTGGTTAGTGATTCCCAAACCATTTCTGCAGCACTCCCATTTTGTATAATAGCATATTTTCAAGCCACCCATCTCTGACACACAATGCTAGCAGTGCTCAGACCGGCCTCATTCATTTGCCTTGCTGCACCCCCTCTGAAATAAGGTACTCCCTCCACTTTGACTGCCATTCATCATCACTCATGCAAAGAGATTATATCTAATCTCTTCAGATATAGCTCTTAAATATAAATGGCTTATCTTTAAGAGCCATTCAGACTAGAACTTACTGTACACTATCAGGGGAAGGGTGGTGAACACTGCTCTAGATTTTTTGCTTTGCTGGTCTTGGTATTGCCACATTCTAGTGAGGGAGGTTGCACTGACCTACAGCGAGTCCTGGATCACTGTTCATGGTCTGGACGATCTCCATTCCCTGATTGAGGACAACCCAGTTGGGATCGATTTGAGCTTCGCCTTCTGGGTCCAGCACAACAGTCTGATAGGCTCTGAAGTCAGTCAGTGTCACCTCTGCGTTCTCAGGGCAAGTGTCAATCCGATCAATCACCTGGTCCCGGTCAAAGTCTCCAGTGCAGGCATCACCCACTTTATCATCTGATTAAATACACAACATCATTCCATCCCACCATCAGATATGATACCAGCAAACTACCAACGCTGTATACTGTGGTCATTTGGGCACTCTTCTCAAATGAACTAGTGGTACCCTACTCATATTTTCTCACGTTTTCTTTGTATTATGAAACAGCCTTAATACTGACACGTATTGACCTGGATGTGTTAGAGATTCTAGAGTAAGCCTCTTTTTTAATGGTCATCCCAGGGCTATCAAAGCAGTTTAATTCTTCACCTCATTACAGAGACAAATGTAAAAATTGACAAGGCATATTTTAATTAGGGGTGCTGAAATGTATGGGGGAGTGTGTACTGTTTGTGTCTTCTTGGTCTGGATTGGGAACCAGTCTGCAGTTATCGTTATCATCTAGAATGCCATCATTATCATCGTCATCATCACACTCGTCCCCAAGCCCATCTTTGTCCGTATCCAGCTGTGAGCTGTTGATGATGTCAGGACAGTTGTCCTTGGTGTTCTGGTGTCCATCTCCATCACTGCAAAAAGACTTGTGTCAGGTTTGATGGGTAAACAAGTTTTATAACACATATTAATCCATAGGATGATGTGACTACACTTTACCTGTCTATGTTAGTGTCACAGGTGTCCCCTATGAGGTCATCATCAGCATCAGACTACCAGACCAAGCAAACAGTGAGAAAAACACACACACACACACATTATATATATATATATATATATATATATATATATATATATATATATATAAATTTAAGGGACAGAATTGTGGTATATGGAATTGTGTACCTGATTAGGATTGGGCACCTCAGGACAGCTGTCACAAGCATCTCCCACGCCATCATAATCACTGTCCAGTTGGTCAGGATTGGGAACTCTCTGGCAGTTATCCAGAATATTTTTCAAACCTGCCCAGTCACAAACAGTTGGAAATTGATTGGTAACTACCCAAAGGAATTGAATAAATATCATTGGAGCAGTGTCATTGTTTATTATATAAGAGAAAATGTTAATATAGACCATCAAATTTTCCTCATCAGATAAACAATACTTAAAGCTGGACACCCCAGAGCCCTGACTGTAAGTTACTGGAAACGTTTAATTAAGAAAAACATTTTAAAATGTGGTAAAAATACCTGATTATTGATTTTTTGTGGCAGTAAGTGTTAAGTAATCCTCACTGTCCATAAAACAAACCTGAGTAAACTGTTTACTGACCACATTTCTAAACTGTACTAGAAGAAGTCAAATCTAAAATGTCACTGAATGGAGCAAAAACAAAAAGTCTGACGTGTACAGCACTCTGCTGCTGTTTTTGTGCATATGTTGTTTATCATGGGCCTTGTGTCACAAGGTGGCAGTGTTTTAGTCAGGCCACTACAGAATAGTTTCCACTGGTCATCAGCTCTTGGCTGGACTTTGCAGTGGAAATGTGGTTTAGCCCTGCGAGACATGAACAGACTCTGTTCGGTGGAGTCCACTGAGTAAAGTGCCTGGAGCCTCGCCTCTGTGAACACACTGTAAATGTCAAGCTCTGTCTGGGCTTGTGCTTTTCTTACGCTTTTCAGACTGGAACATATAATTGTCATTACTGATACTGGGCTTCAAAGAGACTTTTACTGTAAGAATGAATGCCCCAGGCTTAATGCTGTCACCTGAAGGACTATTAAGAAGCTCATTGAAAAGAGGTGTTTTGAAAAATGCAGCCTCACAGTCACTTCTGGTTCTCCCTCATAAAAAATGACCTAAGCCCCAGAAAAAGCTGGACAAGAAACAGGCGGACTGTAACAGATATTTCAAAACAGAATGCACCATTTAACTGAGAGAAAAACGCATGCCCTCAGAGGTGCAGCGAGGCAAGGAAGAGAAGGGGAAAATTCTGGCCAGCACTGGATCCCATACAGATAAACAAACGACTTTATAATACATTAACAAATGCAAAAGTTGTATAACAAACAACAGCTGTTGTAATATGCATTTGTATATTGTTAAAGCATCTAAAGCAGCTTTCTACTGTACTATTCTCTTTAATACATTAAACTTAGTAAGAGTAATAACCACCTGTAAGCATATATTTTCTGTACCATTTTTGTAATTATTGAACAATTAATTTCATGCAAAGCAGCATGGTGGCACAGCAGCTCCAGGGACCTGGAGGTTGTGGGTTCAAGTCCCGCTCTGGGTGACTGTCTGTGAGGAGTTGGTGTGTTCTCCCTGTGTCCGCGTGGGTTTCCTCCGGGTGCTCCGGTTTCCTCCCATGATTCAAAAACACATGTTGTTATGTGGATTGTTGACTCAAAAGTGTCCGTAGGTGTGAGTGAATGTGTGTGTGTGTATGTGTTGCTCTGTGAAGGACTGGCGCCCCCTCCAGAGTGTGTTCCTGTCTTGTGCCCAATGATTCCGGGTAGGCTCCAGACCCACCGTGACCTTGAACTGGATAAGTGGTTTCAGACAATGAATGAATTAATTAGTGTCTTTTCTTATACTTGGTTACTTATCCTTTTAATAAAAGTACCAGTACTATTAGGGCAAGTTACCCTTTCTCTTGACAAGGTTCCTGTCCATTTTAGGCCACTGATCTATGAATTTTGTGCACTTCTCTGTCAGAGTTTGCACATGCTTATTTCAGAATCTGTTGCAAACTGTGAGTTTGAATTAAGGTCTGTAACCTTTTCTGGTCAGTCAAACTGTTCCAGTGTTTCACTGTGTCTGCTGACCTCCTGCAGCTGTGATCCTGGAATGAGGACATGTCAGCATTAATAATCTGAGACTGAAGTCATGTATTACCAGACCAGACCGCTGCTGTCATTAAGACGACTGGATGTTTAAGTGAAAAAGGAACAATAGGGAGTATTTTCACTTACAAATGTAGCTTCAAAATCATTGTGATGCTTTATTCAGCACCGCAGAAACAGAACTATGTAACTTTTGCAAGAAGGTAGGAAACCATGCCAACCTCCCCTTCCCCTGCCCCTTGATTTCAGTACAGTGCTGTAAAATGTAATTACACTCTATAACTCTAAAAAAAAATACCAAATCTTACTTATTGTTTAGAGTTCTTTTCGTTCTCTAAAAAAGCCCAGATGACCTTTCTCTGCCATAAGCAGAGAGAGACAGAAAGCCTAGCATACTGGACCACAACGCTTTGGTTTTTTACCCATTTACAGACACTCTGGCTTTGTAAACACATTAGACTGTTTTGAGCACACAAGACTCCAGACTGGAGAGCAACAAATGGTTAGAAAACATCCTCATCGTTTTATAAAAATTGTTTTTTGATTAAAAAGGTCAACATCGCCTTTAAGCAAGAAATGATGCAAGTGACTTATTTTTGTCCAGTGAACTTACAACATGTATTACAGTGATAAGTACGGCCTGGTGAATGGAAACAAGTGTGTTTTTGTGACCTTAACTCAATGCCAAATCATAAAATGTAGCATTAGTTACCATCGCCATCCATGTCATCATCACAAGCATCTCCCAGTCCGTCCTGGTCAGTGTCCCGTTGGTCTGGATTATTCACATATACACAGTTGTCACATGCATCTCCGTGAAGATCATCGTCACTGTTTTTCTGGTCTTTATTCATACTCAGCCAGCAGTTATCCTGTTTTATGATCCAACAGAGAAAATCAAGATTGTTTTAAAGAGCCATAAATGAGTGTCTGTTTTACAGTGTGATGATTCCAGATGTATACCCTCTCATTGAGGATACCATCACTGTCTGCATCTTCATCACAGGCATCACCCTTTCCATCCCTGTCTGCATCCTCCTGGCCAGAATTAGGCACGAACATGCAGTTGTCCTAGAGAATTATGGATATGATCATTAGCCTTTTCAGACTCAATCCTGATGGATATAATGGTGAAGAATGCCACACGAGACTCACCTTTTTGCAGTTTGCGTCCTGACACTGAAGTTCCCTGTCAGGAAGGGCATCAATATCTGTATCTTTCCCACAAATGTAACCATTACCTGCCCAGCCAATGTTGCACTGTCACAAAAGGAAGAATGCATTAAGGAAAAATTCAGGGATATTATTATGTATCTGTGTCAGCCAGCCCACTCATGGAAAGGTATTGATTAATGCTGTGATTAGTTCCAGCCTGCATCTACTTTGCTGTCTCCTACCCTTACCTTAACTTCACAGAGTGAAACAAAGATTAAATAGGTTCACTGTTATTCATACGTTAAGAGCATCTTGAGATCTGCACAGTATACTCTAATGGATTCTTTGAGATATTATATTATAATGTCTCACCACACAGCTGATGCTTCTGTCTCTCTCAACTATACACTCAGCGTTGACATCGCAGGGGTTAGTCTGTCCGTTCCCACACTTCCTGCTGGACTGAGAAGCAGAAACAGTAGAACCAGAGTCTGAACCTGTCCCAGAACCAGAGCCAGGTCCAGTCCCAGGTCCAGAGCCTGGTCCAGTCCCAGGACCAGAGCCGGGTCCTGTCCCAGGACCAGAGCCTGGCCCTGTCCCAGAACCAGAGCCTGGTCCAATAGGTCTGCAGCCGCTCAACTGATCTCCAGAGAAGCCTGGTTTACACTCTCCACAGCGGAAGGAGCCCTGAGAAAAAGCAGAACCAATGAATGAAGAACCACATTAATGAAGGACATAAGCAAGCACAAATACACACAGAAATGAAGGTAAAATCTCACCATAGTATTATGGCAGTAGGAATTAGGGGTGCAGCCTCCATTGTCCAAGCTTTGGCATTCATCAATGTCATTGCAGGTCTGATGTAAAAAAATAATAATAATGTCAGTTCCTGCTACATTATCATGTATTAAAACAAAATGTACATATTAAGGCCTAAACATGACATGTTCAGCTTAGTCTACACTCATCTAATGTATGTTTAGTAAAAACTAATTAAAAGCAAATTATTCAATGAAGTCTGAATTAGGGAGGGACAGTATCCCCTTACATATCTTCATCTTAAAATATTAGCATGGTATATGATATTACTCTGGCTTGTGCTGGCACTGAGCCACATATCTGTGTCCACAACCTGGAGGGAAGGGAATTTGGAGGGTTTACATTGAGCAACAGCTCACACGACATAAGTGTTGACAATTGAAAACTCATGTTTGAGGGAGCAAAGTCCAGCAAAGCAGAAACTAGCCAGTTAGACTAACAGGACAACACCACAGACCACGTTCCAGCAAACTGAGGCTCAAATCACACACTTTAAAGGAAAAAAGCCTCATATCTGTCAGCACAAAGTGTACTGAAGGGTCTTCATGGTGTTTTGTCTGTTTTCAGTTTTGTTTCTACTAGGTATTACTTTAATTCCGTGTTAAAAGCACTATGGTGGGCTACTGGACCTGTGTTTTTTCCCCAACCATTTTCAGAGCATGACATCACTAGTAAGTGAGCTCCAACAGTGCCCTCTCTTTGTGGCTCTGGTAAATGTGCATTAATGACTTCATTTGGCCTTCTACTAACCAAAAAGACACAGAGCAGGTGTAACATAGGGTGACCAGACGTCCTTATTTTGTTTTTCTAGAGCTTACATAGAACTTCGAGAAGCGTTTCGTTCACAAACTAGTCCCGGCCTCCCCTACTCCGATTGGTTCGCGTGAGTGAGAAGAGGGCGTGGTGAAGTAGCCTAAAATCTTCTGATTGGATGGTCTGACTGTAGAGCTACCGTTATTGGTCGATAACCTTCTCTGTCAACATTTAATTGGTCAGTCTGCACGTCAGTAGTCCTTGTTTACGTCAGAGGCAAAGCTCATGTACCTTTCTCATCTCGAGCAGCTATGCCAAATGTAAGTTCTCGGGTGAATTAAAAAAGAAATTCCCATGTTTTGTGTAGCAAATAAAGGTGTAAACCTGTAAATCTGGTAACCCTATATAACATCATAATTTTAAAATAAAGTGCTCATTTTCAGACCCACAATTTAAAAACCATGATATACCTGTTACACAGCCCTACCCTAGTCTAAATCAGGAAGTCCTATAAAGGCATATCATAATAACAATGGTTCCAGTGGCTAGGATTCTGGACATGAATGGCCACTAAATTATACATGTCAAGCACAAATATAGAGGGAAACATTTAATTGCGGAAAGAATCACAGAATTATGTCAGGAATAAAAACAAAATATATGACTCACTATGGATCAGATATTAATAAGCCTGATGACAATTTTACATACTTTGAATTTTGCTGTGGGCTTTCTTACCTGTTTGTGGGTTTGGGCATAAGTGAGGCCCACTCCCTGCACTTCCGACCCAACGTAGCCTCTGGGGCACCTCTCACACCTGAATCCAGGAGCCGTGTTAATGCAGCGCACACGAGGGAAACATGGGTTCACCTCACACTGCCAGCATACAAATCACAACACTTACAAGACTGTCCTTTACAGAGCTGAATGTCATAAACCTATGCAATTATTTGTTGGTAGAATTGCCAAACATTTGCTTTCCTGCCAATCAATTACCTAAATCCTTCATAAAATCACTTTTAAATCCAAATTGCAGCAGTCGGACAATGACTGCAGTAATGAAATACAAATAAAGACTTGATGAAGAGGCGCTACATGGGGTTTCGCTGAATGAATTAGATTATCCTGTAAAAAAGTAGGACACTGGCCTTGTGCAAGGAGAGATAACAACCTGCAGTAAGTAATGGAAAAAATTAAAATGCAGCTTTTTTGGGAAAGTCTCTCCTCACTCCTCAGAGAAAACTAATCTGTTATGACACTTTTCTCTCACCAACCGTCTGCAAGAGGGGCCTGAAATCACAAACCTATGAATAATTAAAAAACACAGAATGGCTGGTCAATGCTACAATAAAATTATTAGTAAAGCAGACAAGGAATTAAATATGCTGCAGACTTCCAAATTATTATGTAAAGCCCGTAAATAAAAATTCATTTATTTATTTCTTCTTCAAATAAACACTTAGCTAATCCTAACCTAACTCACATTAAATATAAATACTATTTGGCATCATTTGAGTAGTTTTATTCATTCATTCATTCATTCATTCACCTTCTGTAATCATTCCTCCTGATTAGAATTGCACTGTATCCAGTGCCACCCTGGAATCACTGGGCATAAGGCAGAAACACACCCTGAATAGGGGGCAGTCCACTGCAGGGAATCACACACTCACCCATTCACTCACACCTGTGGAAAATTGTCACACACTTACACCAGTGGTCAGTTTCACACAGCCAATTGACCTGTCAACATGCATTTTAGGACTGTTAGAGGAAATCGGGGGAATCTGGAGGAAACCCACACAGACACAGGAAGAACACCTGACACTTCTCTGAAAAAATATCTTGAAACAAGCATTGAACCCAGGACTCCAGGCTGACACTTCCGGTTACACCACACTGCCCCTAGTGAGTTTTGTTCCACAGAAATTCACAAGCAAATATTTGTGATATGGAAAATAAAAAATATATAAAAATAAATTTGTCATTTGTTTTAATATAATCACATTTTAAAATAGATCCAGACTTCAAAAACAAGATTATTTTCTAAACAACAAAGGCATCTATTTAATTATAACATAATTCTATGACTTAGAAGAAGTTAAACATGGCCATATAAAAGTATATTATTGCGGTTGTTGATGATTGTAACAAACGTGTGTTTTTTTTGCGGTAGGGTTTAGGAGGAAATAATGCAAGAGAAATATATAGTTATATATAAAATATATATAGTATAGAGGCCCTTTAAACATTTACTTTCTACTACTATATATTGCTGAAACTTACCTCATTCACATCCTCACAGTGGATTCCATCTCCTGAGTAACCCTCAGGACAGGGGGCACATACAAAACCCTGCTGTGTCTCAATGCACATGCTCTGCTGGAAACACACTCCTGGTGCACACCTGGCTGGTGAATCTGGCTTTACTTTTGGTCCATCTAAATATTAACCCAGTGCTTCAGTTAGTCTGCCACAATAAATCAACATCATCATTAAAAAAGCTTATAATGTGGGCTTAAGTGAAGGCAGGTGTAATGTCAGTACTAATTGAAAACGTTTTCATATTAGGACTCATAGAAGGAAGTGAGCAAGAAAAAAGTCTCACCACATGGAACACATTCCATAATTATTTTTCTCATATTGGCAGTCTCGCGGATCTGTTAGGAACAAGGACACAGTGACCTAGAAAACACTGTATCTGCAGAGGCCATATAATAAGAGCCTTACGATATCCCAAGGCATCTGAAGAAAAATGTAATAATGGTACCTGCTGGTCCATCTTCTCTTTCAGCTCTTGGACCATCCGTACAAGTTCAAACATAGGGCCTGGCTCCAGCTTTGATGTAAGTCCTATAAAGATTAGGAAAATAATAAGTGCACCATGCTACAATGACACTGGCACTACTAATGGAATCAGAAGATGTCTCTCACCCAGTAATTGCAGTGATTCACCCAGCTGGAGAGTGCAGTCTTGAAGTTCCGCAACATTCTCAATAGACTCACCCAGGACAAGCTTAAGGTCTGACATGCTGTCCTAAAGCAAAAATATTATTCCAGTAAATATAGAACCAAAAATGTAAGTACATCAGTTTTAAATAGAAAAGCAAGTCATACTCTTAGAGCACAAAGTCTCCGGGTTATTGTTTTAATACAAATCAATATTAAATGCAAGTCAGTCCATCAGCTTCTGTATATAGCCTACATTGTCTATGAACTTTGCTCTAGGTGCCATGACCTCAAGCATTAATACTTCTATCTTGAATACAATTTATAGTTCTATGACTTTGTTACACTACTGTGGCAGCTAATAACATCACATAACAGGGCTACGTAGCAGGGTTTAAATAAAGACAAGAAAAGCATTTTAGTCAAGGCTCATTTTTGTCTGAGTGTTTTTATACAGGGCTCACTAGAACCTAGTCGTTCCACAGCATAACAAGGTTATTTATAAAATTATCTTTATTATTATATCTTTTTTAGTTGTTAGTTTGAACTCTTTTTTTCATGTGTCTTTGAAATTCAGTCAGTGTTATATAATATAAACAATGTTGTCCGTTGTTGCCACTGAACATGTGTTGTCAAGAAGGCTGGCAGACCTGTGCTGTAGATGGCATGGCTTTTAATGCTACTCTGTTGGGGCCAGGAGGCAGGTTCTTGAATGCAACCGGCAAGTCCTCCACTGTCTCCACCAGCTTGCAGTCCACATACAGAGACATGCTGGGTGTGCCGTGAGTCAGCCCGCTGAAGTGCAGCAAGACATTGTGAGGGCGGCCATCTGCCAGTGGCACTTTAATGAAGTTGGCAGTGCCCGTCTTTCCATTGCTTTTTAGATACCTCAGTGACACTGAGAATCAGAGGGAGACAGAGAGATTAAGGACTTGGTTCAAGTGTAAAGTGTCTGAAGTGGCATGTAAATACTGTTCACTGTAAAGCAGCAGCAGTATGCAGCCTACAGCAAGTTGGCTACACCCCTTTCAGACTGAAATTATAAAGAATGTTCCATCCCAACTGCTTTCTGAAGCAGTCAAAGTACAGGAAAACCTGATAGAATCAAGACAGGCATGTTTTTTATCAGTCCTGTGGCACAGTAACAAAAATGCACTGATAATTTGGAGGAAAATATTAAGTTAAACCAATCTTGGTTAGAATAACTCACAAATGTCATCAGTGAACTGTAAAACATACCCTAAACTGTTAGTAGCTCATTAGGGTTTAACATATGTGCAGTGATTACCCCTGAACTTTTCATCTGTTTTTACAAATCCTGTTTCTGAAAGATTTGGGGTATTATTGTAAAAAACAATCTGTGATTTATTCATTCTCTTGAACAAATTGAGAATGGTTTCACTCAACAAACTGACAGTTTTTTTTAGTATAAACACATTTAGGATTTGATGCCTTTAACACACAAAAAGGTGTGGGAGAGGCATCTTCACCACTGTGTTACATCACCTTTTTTTTAATTACAGTTTTAATATCTGAACTGAAGATACAAATTAGTGCAGTTTTACAGGTGGAATGTTTACACGTTTGTGCCGTATATAAAGCTGATTCTCCTCTTCATGGAGGACTAGGACACACACATGCAGAATGAAGCTGGGTTTTGCCTTGCAGCAATAACTATGGACTTCTTGGGAAATACGCCACTGTGATGGCAGCATGTGTTTCTTTAAAACACAAGTATAATAATTCAGGCTGCCACATCTAAGGTACCTTCGCACTATTTCACCTTTCACTGAAAAGAGTCTTGATGGTCCCTTTCATCTCTGGCACAGACAACCCACGTTTCCATTTCCTTTTGGACAATTTGAATTAGTTTGGGCTCAAAGAACTCAACAGTTTTCCGATATAGAATTAATATATACATTTACTGTTGCGCAATATAGTTTCAGGATGCATTGTTTATGCAGTATTTCACATACATTTCTCATGCCCTCTGAGGGTTTGACCTTCAGTTACAGTCATTTCTGCCCTTGCCTCTGCTGTGGACTGAGATTTAACCCTGAATCTTTCACAGCATTATGTGGGGTAGGTGGTGATGGTGCTTGTTTTATAACTTTTATATTCTCTTGCTTAAAGTGGAATTTTGAAAAAGCTATAACTGGAATATTCCTCATATTTTCTTTATATATTTCCTTAACTTTCCTTATATTTTTTCCACTTTATCTCTGTCAAAAGATTTTTGGAGTGTGTTGCAGGCATCAAATACAGCCAAATACCAAAGGGAATGTTTTTTTTTTGTACTTTAGTCAGCGTAATAAACGTCTGAGATTTAAAAAGTCAAAGATCATTGTTGTTAATGAATTTCTCCCCCTCAAAAAAAAGTAAATACATAAAATCAGAACTTGTGTTTGTTGTTTTTATCATCAGCAAATGTAAACAGACACTACTTTATATTTTATGACCAATTATTTTTCAAATTTAAAAAGCTGTACCTTTGTTGAGTCTTCCATGTGCGGAAAAATCAAAATAGTCGCTGTTATCTGAAGGGTTGTAGATGCGAAAAACACGTGTTGGAGCTTTATTATGGAGCTGGAAAGTTGTCAGGATGAAAACGTCGTTCACATTCTTGGTCTTCAGTCCCCCTTGCAACAGATCAGGCAAACACTCTGAAGACTCCAGAAGCTCATAGACTGCAAAACAGAAATCTACTTAATCTCTGTTCACACAAAAAACTGCATGTCCAAGCATAAGTGTATAAGGAAACATTCATTATCACTTTGTTCTTGAAAGTGGATAAAAAGTAAGAGCCAAGTACTTATACAAACATATCTTTTTTTTTTTTCAACATTTACTTACATAATAACAGCAGGACTTTAGTTAAAGTGGTGCTTTAAGCACAGCTACTGAGAGGTACAAACACTGCTCTTTTCTTTCTTTGGGTTTAGTACCAGTTTATGATGTGTTTGAATTCACACCTAGAACCACCACATCATATGATGGGGCCCTGGTGAGATCTCCACTGGAATGGTTTTTGGTGCATTTATTTTCAACTGACTTTTAAAGAAACCTTATTGGTCGATAATATTCCATATGTCTCAGTTTTTTCATAAATTGAAAAACCCAACTGTACTCTGTGATTTCATAATTACATTTAAATACAAAAATGATTAGAAATATAAATTTCTTCCTTTCATTTCCAGTAACTTAATTCAGATATTCCATCCCTTCAAAAGTTGTGGAGATGAGGTTTTTGTCAAAAAGCAACAGTATGCAAATTCATAAATCCTTTTTAATGAGCATTTTGTTATTTAACTGCTGCCCAGCATACACGTAATAAAGTCTGTTCTAAGAGTGAAACTCAGAAGAACCCCCCGAAGCAGTTTCTACTACTTTCCATCATAAAATCTACAATGCATCATGACACAGCTATTCTATATTAATGATTATCAATAATATTAAAATATTTCACTCACCAATTCCTTGAGCATTCACAGTACAGGAAAGTTGCAGGACTGCCAGTAAACTGAACAAAATTCTTGCCCACGCAGCCATTTTTTTAACTATTTCTGTCAAGTATTAATATGTATTCCTAATTAATGCAGGTTCTGTTAGTATCCCAGCAGGAGCATCTGTCCCTGCAGCTTCTGCATATGATTTAGAGCAGTAGCAGCCAAAATAGACGTTCCTTTTGCCTTAGACGACTGCAGCCCAGCTGCTGAATGAAAACCAGATAGGTGCCCGAGAGATTTATGCTTTTCAGATGACTTTAGACATAGAAGGTGTGACCAAGGACCTCCTCCCTACTTTCTTTCCAGAATGTGACCACTCACTTTACTATAAGGGTGTCAGATGTGCACCCTGAAAAAAAAAAAAAAAGAGAGAGAGAGAGAGAGAGAGAGAGAGAGAGAGAGAGAGAGAGAGAGAGAAGAAAAACCTACACTACACATGCATTGATGTTAATGACTTAATTTTAAATTTAACAGTTGTTCATGTACTCATTTTAAAATGCCTTTATCAACTTTAAATACAGGTTGTTTCTTTAATTCTTTTGCACAGGTGAAGTTAGAGTAGACCTTGGAGTTGTGGGCAACAAGTGAACTAATTTTTTTAATTTTAAAACCCAAATTCCCAGTAGGTGAACAAAGCTAATTGCTCATGCAATTAAGACATCTTTATTTTAGTATGTCTTCAGAAAGGAAGAATTGACCTGGTTGGCTCTGCTCTCATTTTATAGTTAACACTGTAATGTATGGCATAATACAACATAATATTACACTGAGGACCAAATAAAATAGCATAACCCCTTATACACTATTTAGGGGGCACAGTTTAAGCCTTTGCGAGATGGGATCCTTTTCTGTTTCTTGAATATTGAAGGGGATCCAGGAGGAATGTACTTCCACAGAGTCGTGTTAATTTACATTCCAAATAACCTCTGCTTGGATTTTATTCTGCTCTTGTGGCCATTTTGTAAAATTTGGCCACAAGAGGCCATTTCTGTTTAAGTCATTAAACATGTGATTATTAAATTGCTGAGACTTTTATTTTGAAATAAGCTTTGAACATAGCTGTTAAACAGTGCTGTGGTCCTCTTTCCCTGTACAGGTTTGTATTTTCTCGCTGTAATAAAAGAGAAGAACTTGGTCACCTGCGAGTGATGTAGCTCATGTGCAGAGAAAGCATTTACCTGATCTGGAGCCATGAAACAGTCATAAAAACAACACAAGGCTGATGTAAATATATGCGCTACGGTGAGGGAGCCACAGCGACAGAGATACAGCGCCGTACTCTTCAAATCACTGGTGTTTCTATCAAACAGCCATGGCGGCACCCATGGAGCTCCTCTGCTGGGGAGGAGACTGGGATTTACCCTCTGTACACACGGAATCTCTCATTGTGCTGGTAAATAAACATATCTGGATTTTAATATTGAACCCCGTACCTTGCAGTTTAATCACTGGGGATTTCAGCTCGTTAAAATATCGCAGTAAGTTATGAGGAGGGCAGATTTCTCTCACAGGAGTCAGGGCTCTTTTACTTTATTGTCTGCTAATTTAACTCAGTGTTATATACTATGGTATTATTCTTCGGCTACCAGATTTTTTTCTGTCCCTCACAATTTTATCCTGGCATTTTTATCAGTAAAATTATCTCTGTTTTTCATTTCCTCCTCAAGGTCAGCTCCTCATTACTTCTCTGAAGAGTTGGACAATATAAACAAATACATCTGGTTCTTATTCATTGGTATATTGTTATTCCTGTTCCTCATTAAATATGCGTCTTTTGGGTTAATAATTATGTGCTGTGCTGCGGACACTTGGACATTTCAGGATTTAGGTCATGCCCACCACCGTGACGTCCAGAGATGAACACTTAATATCAATATTTATATAATTATTCTCACTAAATAGAATAATAAAACACACATGCAGGTCATATAAACACTATGATGTCAACCCTGTTAGGTCTTTAGTGGTTACAGGGTGGACCATAACAGGGTGGACATTCTGACATAAAGTTAGCCATTATCCAGTGTGTGAGAAATACCAGACTAACTAAAAGGTTAAATTAGACAAAGAATTGTATGCCCTTTAATGTGATTATTTTGAAATGATTAAATTTTACTGCTTTACTCATATTCCTCCTAACAGGGTGGACATGCTGTGGTTGACCGCGTCAAATTGATTGGATATAATGAAATATCAGTATGCAAAAAATCTTCATTTAAAGAGACAGTACTTGGACATAAAAGGGTGCACAGTAACTTTACATGTGAAAACCTTCATTCATTCATTATCTGTCCAGAGCCTACCTGGAATCATTGGGCGCAAGGCAGGAATACACCCTGGAGGAGGCGCCAGTCCTTCACAGGGCAACACACACTCACACCTACGGACACTTTTTGAGTCGCCAATCCGCCTACCAGCATGTGTTTTTGGACTGTGGGAGGAAACCGGAGCACACGCAGGAAACCGGAGCACATGGAGGAAACCCACGCAGACACGGGGAGAACACACCAAACTCCTCACAGACAGTCACCCGGAGGAAACCCATGCAGACACAAGGAGAACACACCAACTTGTCTCAGACAGTCACCCGGAGGAAACCCACACAGACACAGGGAGAACACACCAACTTCTCACAGACAGTCACCCGGAGGAAACCCACGCAGACACAGGGAGAACACACCAAACTCCTCACAGACAGTCACCCGGAGGAAACCCACACAGACACAGGGAGAACACACCAACTTCTCACAGACAGTCACCCGGAGGAAACCCACGCAGACACAGGGAGAACACACCACACTCCTCACAGACAAACACCCAGAGGAAACCCATGCGGACACAGGGAGAACACACCAACTCCTCACAGACAGTCACCCAGAGCGGGAATCGAACCCACAACCTCCAGGTCCCTTTAGCTGTGTGACTGCGACACTACCTGCTGCACCACAGTGCCGCCCTGAAAAACCTTTATAATCGTTGATAAATTAAAACGTATTGAGGAAAAACATAGTTTAGAGAAGACTTAATCAAAACATTTAAACAATATTAAAAGACTGAAAGATGGCACGGTGTCGCAGTCACACAGCTCCAGGGGCCTGGAGGTTGTGGGTTCGATTCCTGCTCCGGGTGACTGTATGTGAGGAGTTGGTGTGTTCTCCCCGTGTCTGCGTGGGTTTCCTCCAGGTGCTCCGGTTTACTCCCATAGTCCAAAAACACATGTTGGTAGGTGGATTGGCGACTCAAAAAGTGTCCGTAGGTGTGTGTGTGTTGCCCTGTGAAGGACTGGCGCCCCCTCCAGGGTGTATTCCCACCTTGCGCCCAATGATTCCAACCAGGCTCTGGACCCACCGTGACTCTGAACTGGATAAGCGCTTACAGATAATAAAAGATTAAAGATTTTTATGATTATACCTTATATTTCCATCACAAAAACAATGCACAACACCAGGGACATGGGAAAACGCCTCGTGTCCAATAAATAAAAACTGTAAAATTTACAAAGTTACATTTTGGGCTAGACTGCATTATGTTTAACATTTGAAAAAAAGTGTTAATTATTTCAGTAGGATTTACAGAAATGATATTGTTTACATTTTTACGTGTTACATACATTAATCAGTACTGGGGATGCAAAAGGTACCGAATTGTAGGAATGACCCAAATAGTGTGTGTGTCCATGAACATTACTTCTGCTGAGAACACTGGCTTAAACAGTCATAATGAATTATTATTCATAAACCATCTGCAAACTCTTTTTCACTGCAAATGAAGCAGGCTCTTTTTTATTACCACAGCTCTAAAGCTGATATAGGTGAAAGAGCTCTGTTCTGATTGGCTGAAAAACAGCAACTTCCATGTGAAAAGGTGAAGGTAAACTACTTTGAGCTGGTTGTATGGTGGTGCAGTGGTGCTGCAGGTAAGGGTCACAGGGCCTGGGTTCAAACCCCACGTCAGGTTGCTGCCTTGACAAGTTTGGTCTTGTCCCTCCTAGTCTGGATGACTGGATGAAACAGATTGGTTAAATGCAGAGAAGCAATTTCTTTTAGGGGATTAATAAAGGTGATGCTGCTTCTTCATAGGTGTGAATGTGTGAGTGACGGGGAGTGTGTGATGCCTTGTGATGGATTGGTGCCCCAATTATGTTCCGTCGACTCAGGTTACACAACAGCCCTGAACAGGATGAAGTGGTTGAAGTAAATGAATGAATTGAAGAATAAATATGTTGTTTATACAAATTAAATGCATTGGTTTGTGTGACCTCATAAAAACCTTAAATTCAAAATAAACACAAAATGAAATTGAAACCGTGTTTACATACTTTATCAAATCCTATTGTTTATATTGAGTTAAGAAATGTTACTTATCCCTTGGTATGGGCTCTTAAATGTTGTCTGTTTTGCATTTTACACTGTATTTATCAGAGTTGTCCATGTTTCTACACAGACATATGCAAAATTTGCTGGTGCCAGTCTTACAGTGAAGCCAGTGGACTGGACGTGGAGGACTATTACAGGTAATGGAAAATGAATTGTAAATAATTCAGTTACACATGGATTATTCACTCTCCAGCAGCTGTTCTCTCTTAGTGAAACTAATGCTGAAGTATTTGTCTTTAATAATGTATATATTAGTGTAAACACAGCCTTTATAGTGTTATATTCCAGCTGTACATTAGCCACACAGTAGTAGGGGCATAAGCTATATGATAAACTGGAGTTCTCCAGCTGTATAATTTGAGTGTGTGAATTGTTTTCTGTCCTTCAATTCCACAGCGTCCATTCCACAGCTGTACTATGAGGGAAATTCAGTGACAGAACCTACACAGATTCTCAACTTCCTTAGAAAAAATGTATGTATCAATTTAAAATATTGCACTTTGAAAGATATCCATTTTTAATCATTGTTTGAAATATGCTAGGGGTTTGATATTGATTTGTTATATTTACATTTTTTTTAAATAGTATATTTTCCTTATTGTGTTTATTTTCAAGAATATAGAGTTTTTAAAACAGAGGAAATAAAACAATAAAAGTGGAGATTGCATATTACAAAGGAGAAAAAGAAAGTATAATTTGTTATAAGTAAATAAATAATAAAACTAAAGACAGGAACGTTTTCATTCATTCATTCATTCATTATCTGTAAGCCCTTATCCAGTTCAGGGTCGCGGTGGGTCCAGAGCCTACCTGGCATCATTGGACGCAAGGCGGGAATACACCCTGGAGGGGGCGCTAGTCCTTCACAGGGCAACACACACACTCACACCTACGGACACTTTTGAGTCGCCAATCCACCTAATTTTTGAAAATGAAAACAATTATTCAACGCTCTTCCCACCTTTATACTACCTTATAATACCTTTATACAGCCTTTATATAGATGGCCATATAGATGGTTGCCACCCCTTCTTCCTTATGTAGTCTGTTTGAAAAGACTGAACTAGAAAAAAATGTTTTGAGGTGATATCAAGCCCAGTCTCCACTTCCTGGTGAAATTAGACTGAATGTATAAAGTGCGATACCTGATTTAGCACTTGCAGGTGCAGTTGTTTTGCAAAGTTAACATTCAGCTTTCTCCATTCACCAGAGAGTCAATGCAGACTATGAACTGTCGGCGAAGCAGGGGGCTGACACCATGGCCTACATAGCGCTGTTGGAGGAGAAACTACGGCCCGCTTTGGTTGGTGTCTTCACAGTGCAGTCTCAGAGATTTACTCGTCCGTATTGTCTGTGATCTGTAGACTTAAGACCATATTTGTTTACAGCTCCACACATTTTGGGTGGACGCAGAGAACTATGCCAACCTAACGAGGCCATGGTTCGCATCACACTCTCCGTTCCCTCTCAACTTCTTTGTTCCAGCTCGCCAGGCCAGTCTTGCCCTGTCCAGGATCCTCCTGACCAAAGCAGAGGCTCCCCTACACTCCATCACTGAAGTAGAAGGAAAGGTACTCGAACACTCACAAACCATCATTTATTTTATTTGAAATACAAATATTGAAATACTTCTCGCAACATGTCTACATGCTTTATCTCTCCATGAAAATGACAATATTATAAAAAAAATATTTCACTGTTCTGGGCATTAAAAGTCACATTTCCTATGGTGTAGTTAACTTATGTGGGTCACTCATAATAAATTCAGAATGTAAGCCAATTATCTCATGAATGTGCTCTATGTAATATGTGACACTGGATTTAATCTACAGTGCTTTGTTCCAGCAGCTGATTTAAACAGTCTCTTGGGCTGTCTGAGCACTGTCTGCGGTCTCAAAGAAGCAGATGGAAAAGAGTTTACCTCTTAGAGGACACAAGCCACTAAGATCAGCGCAACCAAAGCCAGCTTCAATAATAGAATAGAAACCTGCTAGTGTTTCTGAAGGGTCACTCATTAATGTGGTCATAAGCCTCCTTCTGACACACGTCCAGGAGTCAGGAGTTTATTATTATAGTTAATAATCTTTGATTGTCAGTAATGCAGTGCTGAAATTGTTTTTACAGATCTACAATGAAGCCAAAGAGTGTCTGAACTTGCTCTCTCACAGACTGGGGACCTCACACTTCTTCTTTGGCAACGTGTAAGTTTAGCCATCATTGGATATTTCCATTCATTAACAGCTCTGCTTTAGAACTGTAAGTATCCTCACTATGTCAATTAAACTCGCATACACTTTTTGTTTTGTAATATGAGCAAGATTTTAGTACTGTATCATGGGAGTAAGATTTTTAGGTGTGGCATCATACGAGTGGATTAATTTTTGTTTGTATTTGTAATCTTATTGTGAGATGACTTACTGCCACTGTTATCACATTAGCTAATTTTTATTTGTTATATAGGTGTTTATGTAGGTTAAAGTTGGGTTTTATGATAGATTTATGTATGTGACATACAGGGGAGTGGTATCACTATTTCCAATAGTAGTAGTTTAGAGTAGTAGAGTAGTTTTGAAAACGAGTATCTTGGCACTTATTGAAAAAAATGAATTTAAATACTGTGAAATATTTATTATTGAAGAGTGTGTGTGTGTGTACATACATATATATATATATATATATATATATATATATATATATATATATATGTATATATATATATATATGTATGTATGTATGTATGTATGTATGTATGTATGTATGTGTGTGTGACATGTTATTATTTATATGTATGTAAGTATAAAACACTATGTATTTTGTTTATTATAGGCCCACAAGTTTGGATGCCTTTGTCTTTGGCTATCTAGCTCCACTTCATAAAGCCAGCCTGCCTAGCGGTCAACTCCAACAGCACTTGAAACAACTTCATAACCTCTGCCAGTTCTGCAGCACCATCCTCAGAAACTATTTTAATGAGGCCAGCTCTGGTACGACGATTGATTACTCTTAAAAAGACCAACATAACCAGCTGCTGAAATGTTTATGTACACGAACACCTGTTCCATAATTCACAGTGGTTTATTCTGTGAGTGGTGGAAGGCATCACTTGCTCTTGATCTGTCTTCACCATTTTCTCATTCCTTCAATATTTCTAATAAAAACAATCCAAAAGCCCTCATCTGCTATTAATAAATCATGACTGTTCAGTTTCCTTTAACGCAGAGAAGTGTTTGCTGCGGCAGATGTTAGAATCATACAGTAGTCTAATCAAAGTGCTTTGTCTTGGACCACTGGGTTATTTTGATTAAATCTCTGTGCCTCTGGTGGAATTATCCGAACTAACATTTCTTCTCAGAAACTAACATTTCTTCCTGTTTCTCTTGTCAACTTTGGGCATGCTGTCCTATTCTGATTCTCTCGTCAGGCTCTTCTCCCACTAGCCAGGACGCAGTTGATGCAAACCTCCAGAAACTGACGCAGCTTGTTAACAAAGAGTCCAACCTTATTGAAAAGGTCCTTCTCAGATCTGCTTATATTTTCATTCTGGTCATTTATAACATAGTAGTAGTAGTAGTAGTAGTAGTAATAGTACTATGCTGTTGGGAAACGTAATGACTTTAAATTAAAGTGACACTTTGACTAAAAATCAAATGAACACTTTAACCGAATCTCGTTCTGTGTCTGAAGTTTTCAAAAACTATGGTAAAGAAGTAACAGTAGATTATATTTTACCCATAGTTTTACATAACTAAATACATAAATATATATCTACATTCAGTCTGTAAATTAAGAAAAAGTACAATGCACAGCTACAGGCAGCACTGAATATTTAAGTTTTTTTTTTTTTTATTATTATTTATTTAAATGTATTTTTATACATAATTGTGAGAAATGATGAAAATCTCATGACCCCCCAAAAATGATTAGGATAAAAGAGAAATTAGATTATGATTAAATTGTGACTTTAATATAATGCTCCATTTGTACACATTACATTAAACGGTATGTGCTCAGTGCCATAAACTTAGTTCCTGTAGCTGACTTGTGTGTGTTATTCTGACAGATGGACGATAACCTTCGCAGTAGCCCCCAGCACAGACCCAGCAGACCTCACAGACCCGAACCCAAACCTTCATCTCTGTCCACTGAGAGGAACTCAACCCCTGCCTAACAACAGACCCCTTCCAAAAACTGGTATAAACCTTTGCCTATTTATTTCTGTTTATATCTGATGCTTGGTCTCTAAGCAGCCTTTTTAAATGGGCAAGAATTCAGCAGCAGCACTACGCCCATTTAGCTTTAATGTATTTATACTTTCAGCCCGTTTCATGGCGTTCAAAATGGAAACTAAATTTGCATTGTCTGCTTTAGTGCTGTGTCTTGAAAGGGACAAAATGAAGACACCTAATGTGTCATAAAGGGCTGAGGACACTATATATAACGGCAATGACTGGAGTTAGCATTTAACAACTGGAATATGTTGTTCAAACACCGTCACACTAGGGAACAGCTCAGATCAGTAGAGAAGCATTTGTACGAAGAAGGCTTGGGTATTCTCTACAATCTGATGCAAGTTTCAAAGCTTCCAATCAGCATGCTCAACACTTGGTTGTTTTGTATTTATAAAAAAGAATATTATTCTGTCTAAAATAACATATCTATATATATATATATATATATATATATATATATATATATATATATATATATATATATATATATATATATATATTGTGCCACAATGCAACTTACCAATTTGAGGTAACAGTCCTGTAACTATGTACTTATATACCTGTATCTATATGTCCTTATGCTGTTTGTCTTGCAGCCATTAACTTCAAAAGAAAACTCATTTGTTTTTCAACCTGATCTCCATCTGACCCACCTATAGCATCCAGCTACAATCAGATTTTCTCAATTAACAACACATGTTTAGTGCCTCTTCAGTTAAGCACTGAAACTACAAAATAACTGTTGCTAGTAGACACTAGAAATTCAGATCTTCAGTGAATTGGCACAGACTAGTTCACATGGTTTTGGACACAGTATGAGACAGTGTGACTATTGGCTTCTTGGTTTTGTTAACAACGTTAGGCCTGTTGCTCCAGTTGCAAACTATAGATACCTCCAAACATGTCTCAGCTGACTGACTGCAGCTGATGTAAGTGGACAATCAAATATATTTGTTCGTTAAGATGTGCAGTAATTACCCTGCAAGTACGGAAGACATTTTAGCCTCTGCCTGTTTATTTCTACACAGTGTTCTTTTATTCAGCAGAAAGAGATCAGGTTGAAAAAAAAAAACGGAATTATTCCTTATCATTTCTATGCCAGCGATAGTGAAGTTATATTTTATAATACTGACCGACAAACACATGAGTGAGCTGTTTGTGTCCTATCTTAGAAACAGCTAGATATGTATTTTTATGAGGTGGAGCCTTTTTCATTCAAAGTATGAGATATGAACAAACATCTTCAACTTTTCATGATAACTGTTACACTCCTATATTTGAATGGCTGGACACATGATCCTGAAGTCTACTAAACATGAACGAGTTTTACAGTGTCCAGATTTAAAATGCAAACCCATATTAAACACAGCTTGAATAATTGAGCAACACTAATATTAGTAGTCTAACACTGGTCAGTTCTAAGTTTTAAGAAGGACTAGTTTGAGTCAGACATAAGCTTTTCATGTTTTCTGTGTGCCTCGTATTTATCAGGATTATCAAAATGTATGGTTGGTTCATTTTTTTTTTTACTCATGGGTTTTCTTTTTTTTCCCCACTCTTGCCTTATTGAAGCACTTCTGTACTTTTCCGTAAGATAATGTTGCTGCCTTTTTATTTCTCCATGTTTAATTTATTATAGTTCTGTTCAGGTCCAATATGAATAATCTTGAATATTTAGAGTTCAGACCTTATAAGCATGCCTTGAATTCTCAGTGGCAAAGTGCAGTGCCGTTTCTTGTGGAAATTAGTTTATTTTCTGACACAGACCCTTAATATATAGCCATACACAGGCACCAGATTCTTTTTGATTGCTTTGATTGTGTTGTTTGCCTTTTTTATTTGTTTATCCAGGTGTCATATTGCAATGGGTTAATGTTGAACATTGCTTTGTACTACTTTCTTGACATGTTGTTTGTTATCATGATATCTCTAAAGATGTAAATTCTCATTTTCAGTACCTATATAGAAGAAGAAAAATATCAAATGATGAAATGCATAAATAATAAAGCTATGTTTGTAATCAATGTCTGAAATGTGTTGTTTGGAGATGGAAAGAACCAGTGTAGTTTTTGAAACAAATGCTGAGTGATTGCACAGAATAAGCAATACCCACATGCTTGCTTGGGTAGTTCTGATTGGTTGCTTCTTTTGAAGATAGCAACAATTTGTCAAGGGAGTAGTCTCAAAAGTCCCCAAGGATTTAGTTCAGCCAGGTCTTTAGTCCAATCCACAAACTTTTTCCTCACATGGTAACAGTCTGTTATCCCAGTTTGGTCCGTCGCTGTTATTTGATTAGACACATCTATGCATGGCTGTTGTTTCCATTGATTTCCCCCCTTTAATCCTGCAGTAATAGCAGCTAACAAAGAGCCTGCTGTAAGGTTAGCACATGGAAGCTATTACTGCTGTTACTGATGGGTTGTCACACCCTAAAACACAGCCCAGTGGAAATGATGAAGATGACAGCAATACTGTCTGTGCGTTTTCTACTTTCTCCTCCGTGTAAATAAACATTCTTTTCTCCTTCTCAGTTTGTAACCTGCAATGAATCAACTCTTAATAACGAAGATTTCAGATGAGCTTCTGGCCACTTTATAATCTTAGTAGCCATACAAGTGTGTGTAATTACACAAATAAAAACTTTAGTTCCATATTTATGTATTTGTAGGAGCTGAACTGCGTGTTTATTTGGAGTGATGACACAGACAAAACACCTCATAAAGAGGCTTATAAGAACCTGAAATCAGAATTTCTTTTCATCTTTCTGGGCATATTAAACATACATTTTAAATGATGCAGTAATTACACCCCCAACCCTGTCCTCAGTGCATTACACTTTAAAGTTCATTATAGTACCAAAGGAAAATGTGACTGAATTTTCCATTCATATTGAACATACCATTCTTTTCAGCAGTTTCAACAAAGTTCATTAAAAAAATCCTTCCTCTCTGGACTTGAGGGTATGAGAGATGATCTGAGAGAATAAAAAATGGCCACAGTTAAATCATTTAATTATTCCCAGGTCTCCTAAAGTAAAGCAATCTTTTGTTTTTTTTTTCATAATGAGAGATTTAGCTTTGTAATGAAATATGCTATTTATAGAGTTGAGGGTTTGTAGTATGTTGAAGATTAATGAATCTCCCAGAGGCTATAGACAAAAAAAAAGTTTAAACAGTTCTGAGGAAAATGGGAGACTGGTTGCATGTACTTTGGATAAATTCAGCTGATTACATTCTGGATCTGGGATTTTTTTAAGAGCAGAGGCCTGGGGATGTTTAGGCAGAGCAGGACAAACTGTTCCACCTGTAGAGCAGCTGGCTGATTTCTCTGTTCCCAAACGTTCCACTGCAAACAAAGTCTGTCCTCCTTCTGACCATGTTTTACTCTCTATGAGCTCCAGCCCAGCAGGCTCTCGTCAAAAACAAGCTTAACTCAGCTGTGGCCTCAGTATCAGCTTTTAAAAGAACACTCTCTGTACCATGTTTTTTCCAGTTTGTCTCTCAACATATATTTGTTTTAGCGGCAGCTTACTGAATTAGTCCAATTACACATTTGAGAGTTCTTTAGAAATGGCACATAACAATCCAGTCCTCGGCTCCAGTTTGTAAGCCCAAACATCTGCTTGCAAGACTTGGAGCTTTTATTATTAGAAACAAGAACAAGTCCTGAGGAAAATCCACTGTATGTCCAAAAGTTTAGCTCACCAGGATTAATCTGAAATCAAGGGTATTGATGGGCATTTTGTCCCCTGTGCAGCAGTAACAGCTTCCACTCCTCTGGGTAGGTTTTAAATGAGATGTTGGACGTTTGTCAACTGCTTTGACAAAAGGACGGTATTCTCAATTACATTTGTGAAGTCTGGGACTGATGTTAGTTGCTGATAATTAGTTTTGAATCAAAAATTCCACACTGATTCATCCAAAAAATGATGATCAACAGCCCAGTGCAGTGTGGGTCCAGAGCCTACCTGGAATCATTGGGCGTAAGGTGGGAATACACCCTGGAGGGGGCGCCAGTCCTTCACATGGCAACACATTCACTCACACCTACGGTAACGTTTTGAGTCACCGGTCAACCTACCAACGTGTGTTTTTGGACTGTGGGAGGAAACTGGAGCACCCGGAGGAAACCCACGCAGACACAGGGAGAACACACCAACTCCTCATAGTCAGTCACCCGGAGCGGGAATCGAACCCACAACCTCCAGGTCCTTGACCCCATTAAAAAGTAAATAATACAAATGTATTGTGGGAGTAGTGTGAGCAATGACCTAAAAAAAGGCCCTGGCTGAGTTGGCCTGTAACATATATATTTGTATCAATCATACTAAAAAAAAATACTCAAACGTATTTATTACAAAAATATTATGTTACTACAACCGCACTGAAAACAGAAACAAGTGTTTTTCTTCTTATTAAAGACATATCTGTTGATTACAGGAATCAGATCATTTGTGGGTTACACATAATAATAAGTTAATGGCCATTGGAGAGAAATGTGAATAAAATGTGCTCATATAAAATAAATCTTTAGTTCAGACGGTCTAATATCAGTACATTTACAAGAGCCGCTCAGGTAAATCCAACACAGAAATAATATATAAATTTATATCAACACAAAGTGAAAACAGCCCGTAGTCGGCAGAGAGATAGCATGCAAAATAAAAAAAACATTAATGTAGAGGTTACTGAGTACTTGCTCATTATCTCGTTCAGTCTGAGTTCTGGTTAAAAATAGCTGGAAAAAATAAATTTGTCTTTTGTTTGAGTAAATTATTGGAATAAATATTAAACTGACACAAATTTGTGAAGCTTTTTCAGAGACCTGCATGAAAGATTTTCTTTAATCATTCCAGTCCAAACAGCTAGCTGTTCTGGTTTATACAAACAAATCATTCAGAGACATACGCCTACATATTAAACAGTGCTGAAAAAACATTGACAAAATTCACTTCATTTCACTGCAGGAAATCTGCTTCAGAAAGTGTGCATTACTGCAGTAACACAGTACTTGTTTCAGTCACTGTTCATTTATTTACCTCAAGTGTTGGAAGGCTAATGCTAAAGCTAATGACATGGCTGTAGATTCTAAACTTGCTAACAGAGTTGATGTTTTTTTTAGATCCTTTATACTGGAGGATGACAACCTCATTATAGCCCAGATGGGTCTTAATTGATGACAGTGTGAGTCATACCTTTCAGAGTCCATATTTTAAATGTACTGTATAATTTTTCTTTGAAGGTCACGTCTAAGTGTTGTGTGGGATTAATCTACCAAAATGAGCTTTTAAGTCTTTTAAGAATGGTATACATAAATTACCCCTATATATAATTATTGGGATAATAATTGGGAGAAATAATTATTGGGATGTGGAACAATAAAAAATATGGGATTAAATAATTAAAGAAGGTTAAACTGAACATAAAGAAAAAGAGTGCCTATTAAAAATAAAATTATACACTGAATATACATTTAAACATAAACTCAAATTTAAGAAACTGCATTCAAAGGTTTCATGGCTAATAGGCACAATATATAAAGTCACATTCTTCCCCTTGGCACTAGAGAAAAGGTAAACAAAGAAATTAAATATAAATTAAGCTATTAAGCAAAAAAAAAAAAAAAAAAACTAAAACGTCAACGAGCCAGAATTTAATACATACACTGGCCAGTAAATGATTTTCTGCCTTTAGAAGCAATTTTGGACAATGTATGAAGTTCAGAGTTACAGCAGCATCTGCTGGACAAAACTCACCTGGGCTCTCTGAAATCCAAATGATCTAGTTTACCCTGTTCATTCATTGTCCTGGGCATTAAGCAAATTCTTGTTTGCTGTAAGCTTCCATCAAAATATAGTGATTTCCATTCGCCTCTAAAACGTCTTCAGATGTTTGTTTACATCACTCATATTTCACCTCCCCTGATCAGTACCATGCTACTGAAAGAAAGCACAGACTTTAATCAGGGAGTGGGTAATCTGGATTGGAATAGAGTTTGAATGCAAACTCATAACTCTGCCGAGTGCATAGAAATAATGTGTTATTAAGAATGTTGAAATATATTGTTAAAATAATTTGTTAAAGTAAAAGTCAAAACAATAAAATCAGTAACATCTTATTATTATACACCTCTGTACAGCACTATTTTACAGAACTGTGCAAAGGTCAGTGACCATTCATTCGTTTCCAGCCAAAAGTGCCACTAAGTACAAGCTATGCATTTGCAGATGATCATTCTGATGATGCATAAAGAAGCAGAAAGTGAGGTTAAAAACCTGAAGTTCAAAAAAACTGTTACCATTGAGTAAACAGGACTTAAATCTTTCAATTTTGAGAGACAGATAAATAAACAGGGGTTTAAGTCCATACTTGCACAGTGAGAAAAACATGCAACCAATGTCTAAGGAGGAACTTTGTATAATGTCTGTTTTGAGAGTAAAATCAAAGAGTGGTTGACATCTCTAATATCTGCCCAGTACTGCATGCCCAATAATCTTTACTGTTGTCTTGTTTCATTTTAACTACTGATCTTATTTAACAGAACTGTTCAGGTATTCACTGTAATAAATATGAAACCAACAGTAACCCTACCATACTGAACCATCTTTAACTACCAAAATGAGTCTTGAAAATAACACCAGTCCTCTTCCTCCCAATACACACCCAAACCCACACACACAGACACGCACCACAGTCTGGCATGAGTAATCACAGAATCAAGAACATAAAGCTAGAACCTTGGCAAGCTACCAGTGTTTGGCGAACTCTGGCACCTCCGTGGTCATCTTGAGCTCCAGAATACCAGCGCTCTCCAGCACAAAAACTGGACTGCAGGGCTGAGTGAAAGACTGCTGGAACGAGCCCAGACATTGACCATTCTGAGCATTAAAGAAGGCCAGCCGGCCCTGTATGAAGTCCAGCAGAGTACCAATACGAGCAGGAACATCCACCACGAAGATATCCGACTCCACGTTTTCATGAAGCAGCTCAAACCTGCAGCTGTGGTGATGAAGGGGAACAATGGTGATGAGTCATGAGATACTAGAAAATACTGATGAAACAAAAGAGACTTAACTCAATCAGCATGTGTTTGTAAATAAACATTTTAGAGAGCCTCTTTGTTTACAGGACAGTAAATAGTGTGCGTTTAGTTGGCAAAGTGAATATCGTAAGTATTTTTGATACTTTAAAAATATAATTGGTGCTTCCATATTTTAGGTGGTACAATACAAGACAATGTAAACTGGATAACCTGATTGATGTTGGTACACAGTGAAGGCACCAGGAGGCGCTGTTGTCCCCCACTGTGCTGTTCTTCGGCGCTGTCTGATAGGCTACTCCAATGCGGTAGGCCTTACAACCAGCAACCACCGTTTCCCAATAGTGATACCCAACCAGAGGCAACATCTCTCCCATCACTGCTGGACACCTGCCGAGAAAAGTATTGAAATTACAATTGTAAACCTCAACAGACGTTTACAAGCCTTTAAAAAGTGCAGTGTATTAATATTTTTGACTGAAGTGGCCACTTTATAAGAAACTACTGCTATATAATGCTGGGCGGCATGGTGGTGCAGCAGGTTAGTGTCGCAGTCACACAGCTCCAGGAACCTGGAGGTTGTGGGTTCGATTCTCGCTCCGGGAGACTGTCTGTGAGTGTATCTGTGTTGCCTTGTGAAGGACTGACGCCCCCTCCAGGGTGTATTCCGGCCTTGTGCCCAAAGATTCCAGGTAGGCTCTGGACACACCATGACCCTGAACTGGATAAGCGGTTATAGATATGAATGAATGAATGCTGTAATGCTACAACCTGAAGATTATAAATGTATTGACTGTGGTTAGTGTTCTCCCCGTGTGGGTTTCCTCCCATTGTCCAAAAACCCACGTTGGTAGGTGGTAGGTTTGTGTGAGTGTGTGTTGCCCTGTGTTCTGAGCACTGTTGATTGTAAAAGTGTCCTTGGGTGTCTAGAAATGCACTATATAACTGTAACGGTTAATAAGGTATTCCACATTTTTCTGCTGAAGTCTGTAGTTTTATGCATCAAAAACAATAATTAATAATCTGTATATAACAATTGTAGTTCTATCTTCTTGTTCTATCTCAGAATTAAGCTTACTGACTTTATTAATATGTCTGTGTTTATTACAGAGTTAAATGATTTCACTTCTGAATGACTGCCCTATTCAGTCCAGGTTAAAACATGCCCATAGCTTTAAAGTGAATCACAGAGTCTAAATTGATAAAATGTGTGGATACATGGAAATATGTTGATATGACAAAAAGAAAAATGTATTTATTAGTAGTAAACATAAGTATAATAATAAAGGCATGGCTGAAAACTTGGCTGTAAGCAATAAGTGTCTGAAAGAGGTGAAATGGTTATTTATGAGATATATCTTACTCAATAATTGATAACATCTCATTGTAGGTGTCTAGAGGATACTCCACTGAGTTCCTGTCCTCCGAAACCTTAAGCACTGGATTCACGGTTTCGTTCAGTAAGTGGAACCTGGTACCTGCACGGTTATAAAAGCAACAAGTGCATCAGAAATGTGTAGTAATTTGTAGCCTTTTTCCAACCAGTATTTGGATATTAAATTAGAGACTACCCTTAATTCTTTTATTTCCAGTAGAAGTTATTCATTTTTCCAACATCAGGGAAAAGCATACAGCACACAATTATTAAAATTAAAACAACTGCATAACAACATTTTCAAAATATCAAAATAATGTATTTCAATGTTTAGTGTGTACGCATTTAACGACGCCGAGGTTAGAGCTCTGGGCTTGTTACTACATACAACCTCAGATTTCAGATTCCTGGTTTTAGGATTGTAGTTCAAATGTTCTATAGCCTTTTTACAGTAACTGTTCCGGCACTGCTACACAGCCTTTCAAGATGGACAGAAAGATCTGAGGAAGTCTTTCAGAACTGAACAAAGAGCGGAGAATTCACATCTCTTAAAGATAAACGTTTAAGTAATGTTCATTTGATCTTTTTTTTTGTGGGTCTGCCAAAACGTGCATGATTGCTAGGAGTCCCCCTCACCATAGCTTGAAATATACTCTACATTCTTATCTACTGAACTTAGAATTTGACAAGTGCTTATGTAGAGATGGTTTTATATTATAATTGAAACAGATCAGAACAATATAATGAAGACTGCTTAAGCACTAGGCTGATGATGGGGTCTGACCTCTTGTGGAGATAAGGGCTGCCTCGCTCTGTTCACTGGCTCCTGCTGCATTCACTGATTTGATGTAGAAGAGGAAGTTCTCATTGGGTGGTAGAAGGACCTTGTGCTCATTGCCTTTTATCCCAGACACTGATCTGTGAGCAAAGAATGATAGGTTTTCATTGATTTGGGTCTTGTAACCGTGTCTGGAGCAAAGACTTTAGCCTGCTATTGTGTATCTGCGTGAATTGGATGCTGTTTGTGGTGTATACCTTAGACCCTCTCCTTCCATGGCGTACTGGCGGCAGTACTCCAAAGTGAAGCTCTCTACAGTGCTGGGCTGTGCTGTGTTCCAGCGAATTGTAGCAGAGTCCCACAGCACCGTACAGGACTCAGGATGGATCACTGGAACCGAGGGGGCTACAAGGATGCACATAGTCAAAAAATGAATTCTATGAATATATGTTAAAAACGTAATGTATCCTGAAAGCTGTACACTGCAAGTTAAAATGTGTTAAATGTTCTATATTTAATCTTGTGATTGGGCAGTCATTGAATTTACAGGTTTTCACCATTTACCACAAGGTTATAACAGTACACTGTTGCAGTTAATGTGAGTTCTGCAAAGCATGACATTTAAATTTCACAAATAGCCACCCTCATGAATGCTTACTTAGTTTGAACCCACTGACCTGTTTTAAAAGACAGTCTTTCACTGGGTAGACTGCAGCCAGTGTAGTTCACCGCCATCACCCACACCTTATAACACTTATCTGGCTCCAGATCTTCCAGGTTACAGTAACTCTCCTTCACTGTCACTCTGTACTCCTCAGAGATCACTGTGGTTCATTTACATGGTGCACAAAACAACAAATTAGACCTGTGAAATTCATAAAAAGCCTTACAACTGCACAGTTATAATAATAACATGACATGACAAATTTGAGTACATTCATTCATTCATTATCTGTAACCGCTTATCCAGTTCAGGGTCGCAGTGGGTCCAGAGCCTACCTGGAATCATTGGGTGCAAGGCAGGGAATACACACTGGAGGGAGCGCCAGTCCTTTACAGGGCAACACACACACACACACATTCACTCACACACACACACACACACCTACGGACACTTCTGAGTCACCAATCCACCTACCAACGCGTGTTTTTGGACTGTGGGAGGAAACCCACGCGGACACGGGGAGAACACACCAACTCCTCACAGACAGTCATCTGGAGCGGGAATTGAACTAACTGCTGCGCCACCGTGTCGCCCCAAATTTGAGTACATGATTTTCATAATGGATAATATTCACATTTATTTTCCACACTTATTAGTTCTAGTCTACATTGCAATTGTTACAATGTCGGGCACTTGGCAAAAATATATACTGCACACAGTAAATATTCCTCACATTATAATATTGACATTTTTTCATAATAATATTATTTTGAAATTAGTGCTGTCAGTATTATCGTGTTAAAACATGTGATTCATCTGGGAACCTAAATGCATTTTCAAAGTTTTTTTAATGGAAATGAACAATTTGACCAAATTTTGTCTCTCCCCCCTCCCCCTCTTGGTTGCCACAAAAGTTTGGCACTTTTTTCTCATGCCTCGCTTTATCCACACATTAATCTCTTATGAGGTTGTTGAAGCTGGAATATTGAAATGTTTTATTGTCTGAGCTCTGAGCTGCATGCTTCAATTTTCTCAATTAAAGCCTTTGTCCGAGTTTCGTCATGTTTGAGGTTAACTCCCTGAAACTTTTCCTCAACAAACTGAGATTCGAATTCAAATAAAAATATTTCATTATATATATATCCTTAAATAATTATATTAACATATTAGCCTATTACTTCTAGATGAAAAAATGATTTAGCATCCCTTACTTGAAAGTATCAAATTTTAAAGATTCTTTTAAAGTACTCCCATGAATTCTTGGCTGCTCAACTCTCACCTCCTTGTGGTTCCTCCATGCAGTAGACCTGGAAGCAGTCGATGATGTCTCCTTCATTGATTGTCCAGTACACGGTGACAGAGGTACTTGTGGCAGAATTGGCCTCCTGAGGCTGAATATGAGGTTGCTGAGGCACTATAAAAACCAAGAGAAAAAGAAATGCTACAGCTGTACTGTTTCTCAATACCACATTTTCTATGGCATTAAAAACAGCCTGTTTGAATTTGCTTACATTGTGGAGTCACAAAAAAACAAAAAACGTATTATTTACATCCACCTTTTTTGTCTACAGCAGTTTAGCTCCAAACACTAACTTTTTAAGCAGTATTTCAGCCTAGACTGCTTTTTAAATGATTCACAGTTCAGGGCTGTCTATCAGAAATAAAATATTTACATGTCTATGTCTGTTGATGTCTGTTTAGTTCTACAGGAAAAAGAGAGAACAATACTATAATGAAGCTGAAGAATAATTTGGAATGTTTACATCTATTAAATCTAAAGCACCAAATAAATAACTATATTAAATTGAGCCGTACCTCCTTTAAAATATAACAACTACAAAAATACAGGGCTCTCAAGTTGTTCTCATTGTCAAGCCATTGATATATCTTTGGTAAATTAGGATCAAGAACATGTCAGCCAATCTCACTGCTTGTGTTATTGAAATGGAAGGATACATTAAAAAACCAGATGCTTTTCCACTGTCAAAATCATTTGCTCTTTTATGCAGGGTTTTCTGTTTTTATCGCTCTTTGAAGGGGATCTTTTCCTTTCAAGGTTTCCAAATATTTACCTGGAATAACTTCCCGATTTTTCCTCTCGTTTCCTTTGGTGCCTTTGGCGTAGTCTTCAAACACAAGGAGACCTCGAGGGCCAAGCTCAAGCGACATGGTGGATTCTAAAGCTGTTTTTAACCTGCCACAAAAACAAATAGCACAATTCCAAAGAACAAACGTTTAATTCACTGAATAGATCCCACATGGCAAACATTCATCTCAAATTCAGCACTACAGTGCAGCATCGACAAGCAGAATTAAAAATTATCAAAAAAACCATGCACTTCAAAACATGGGTGGGCAATAAAATTAACACTTGTTCACTGCAAACAAAGTGTGCAGACTATGCCATGCACTATTAAAGGGTTTGGTAAGAGTATCATATGTGCAATACACTCCTAGGTTACCTTGCATCAATGTCTTTGTATGACTGGGAATGGAAGAAAGAGGAATGATTAGCAATTAACCCCTGCTGCAGAATGTAATTAATAGACTAAAGAACTCACTAGTGCTCACCAGCTCCTTACTGAAATCATAAGGTACACTTTTGAGATTATTTTTAAAAGCAGTGGGATCCATATTTTATTTTTTCAGTCAAACTTGAAATTCTGTGTAAGTTATATTTCAGAAAGAGAGTAGACATAGGATATTTAAGGTCCCATTTAAAAGGAAAATCAAAGAAAAATTTTGCCAGAAATGATAAAAGGGATACAATGGAATACTTTACAACCTACCCCAACTGTAAATTTCAGAAAAACAGTACTTAAACCTTTGAAAGGTATCCACACTTGTTTTTAACATGTATTTCTGACCATCCTTCCTCTATAAGAACACACCATTATGGGTTTAAAAGAATGTGTAACTGTGTAAGTAGGTCAACATTAAATACAGAGCCATTTTTATTTAATATTTAGTTGTATTATATAATATGTATGATTTCTACTTCTTTTCATGAGTAGAAAATTAATATCTTGTAAATTATGGAGGTTTTAGCAATACAGTGTTTATTAGGTATGTTTACAAATAATTAAGAAAATAAGAAATTATATTAATAAATAATTGATTATATAATTAAATATTTAATAAAGTACACTCACAGATACAAATGCAAAGTCTTCCTTCTCGTCCATTTCCTTTGTGGTCTTCTCCATGGTCTCTTTGGCTGAGTCGATGTTAGCTTGGAAAGAGACTATTTGATCATATAGCTGCTCAAGCTTGACCTTCTTTTCATCCTCCATTGTCTGAGACATTTCATTATACTGATCCATCACAAGCTTCAGCACCTCCTCATTCTGTGCTTCCATGGCTTTCTCACTGTCCTTGCACTGCTCCTGTGACAAAAACAGATGAGATTTTATTTTACAATTTTGGTCTTGGACATGGTATATAAAAACTTGCTTGTGCATACATATACCTCCACTGAATTGTAAGCCAGCTCAAGTTCAGATACCATGTCTTCAATATTTTCTGATCTTTCTTGTAACAGTGATATCCAGTTACTCAGTTGATCCTGAAAACAATGAACAGAAAATTAACGAGTTGTATAATAAATCATAAGTTACTGAACTGTAAAATCAATGTAACTGACAGGATGTTTCTATATTTGTGCATCCCAAATAGATGTAAATAACTATGAGAGGAAAATGCCAAAGACATTCAACGTTACATATTTTTGTGTTTTTTACAGATGCAAATGCATACCCTTAAGAATGTTCTAGGGAATAAACACAGCTTGAGGGATTAATCATAAATCAGCTGTTTATTTTGAGAAGAGGTGAACTCTTCAAAAGTCATTCTGAGTCAGGCTGACTCACAGTATGCAGAAAACTCCATATGCAGCAATCACACGGATTGCAGATTTCACATTGTGCTTCCAGGGTCTGTCTAAACAAGTTGGTTATGTTTAAAAGCTTTAGGAAACTTATTATTTTTACAAAAAGAAACAATATTTCTATAGTGATGACAATCAATGGCTCTGCATCAAAAGTAATAATGGTTAGTGACTTCACAGTCCAAGTTTCCCCAAGGGATCCTGTTATGCAGGTCAAATGTCAGGCTGATGTCATTTCGATGATGTCATGGAGACTTTTCCAGTCACAGCATAGCATCCTCTAAATTACAGGAGATCACAGAACAGGGCTTAAGCAGTTAGGAATGATTGAGGAAAACATGACTTTACCTTGATGTCATCAAATGCTTTATCCAATGATGACACTTCATGCTTTTGGTGCCCACCATCACTCATCAATATCGGGCAGCGGCAGACAAGGCAGAATGCATCCATTGGTTGAATTTTAATTTCCTCGATCAAATGTTCAAACTCGGACGACTGGGTACCTTCCAAGTCCTCAATAAACTCATAGCTTGCTTCACTTGTCTGCTCTGCAGATTTACCTTGGAAAAAAGCAAGTTCTTGATCTCCTTCGTTCCCTACAACTACTTCTGATTCTGCTTGTCCTGCTTCTTGCTTATTGACCATCTCATAGCCCAGATCCTCAATGATTTCATTGTTCAAATCATGCTCATCTGTTTCACGGCCAAACCCTGAAAGGTCTTCATGTGGGCTGAAGCTCCTCAGGGTTGAGAAGAGACCTGTACCCCTTTTCAATTTTTCTTCTACAACAAGGTCCTCATCATCTTCTCTGATATATTTTGGTAGTTGTAAAGGTGAAACCCTCATTGTTGATAGTTCCTGAATCTCTGTTGGAGGGGGAGGAGTTGTGGGCTCCAGAGTTCTCCATATATTTTCTTTATGTGTATCTTTCAAAAGTACTTTTTTCGATTTAATCTCACTTCTACCTTCCAATTCTTGCTCTGTATCATTTTCCACTGCAGCTGCAGGGTGTACTGACTCAGGAACCTTACCAATAGTTTCTCTTATCTCACTGTCCTTCTGTTTGTGCATCACCTCATTTGGTACAATTACTGTGGAAGAATCTTCCAGGCTTTCTGCAGCAGGGATAAGTGAAACTGTTTCAGCATGTTGCTCCTTGGTTTCTTTTCCTTTTTGTGATTCTTTTAAAATTGCATCTACCAATTCGTGCTTTTCTTTCTTGCATACCTCCTCAAACACGGTTACTGCTGGTAACACATCTTCTCGTGGAATAGATGGCATAGAGGAAAGTGCCACAGGAGTTTCCTTTTGGAGCGTGCTGATTGAAACACTATCTCCAGCAAGTTCTCTTAATTCAATCTTTTTCTCCAGGATATTGTCACTTGTTGGTAACTTATCTTTAAGCTCAACAACTTTCTCTGTTGTTTCTGATTTCTCTTCTAAAACTTTCTCAGTTGTAGACACATGCTTAAGGACCTCATTCAGACTTCCAACAGGCAATGATAAATCTTCAATTTTATTTTTCTCTTTCGGCACTTTGCATCTTTCCGGCATCTTGCTTGGAATGGCTGTTTCTCCTGTACTCTCTTTTTCCTGTTTTGTCTTTTCTGTCTTGACCTTGTGTTCTAAAACTTTCTTTTCAGTCTTGTCTTTTTGCCTTAACAGCAATTCCTCTGTAGCTTCCTTTTTAAGATCGCTTTTAACTTCAATGTCTGTAGCTTCACTTTTTATCATAACATGGTCATCCACCTCTAGGGCCATAGATTTGTCAGGGGCTTGTTCCTGCATCTTATTTTTGATGTTCACTTCATCTACTACAGCATGCACCTGCTTATTTTCATGAATTTCAGATGCACATGGCAATAATGCTGGAGTAACTTCCATTTTATCTTCATGCTTAGCAACCGTTATATTCTCTACAGAGTGTGTGGTCTTTAACTCCTCAGCCTTTTCATGTACAAGGGCTGTACTCGTTAATACCTTTTCATCTTTATGAATCTCCTTTTGACTGACATCTTCATGAGGTATAATTAGCACTTGTTCATTTGTAGTTGACACAGAATTGTCTTTTTTCCTTGCCTTCACCACTAAATCAAGTTCAACATTTTCTGCTGACTTACTTTTATGTTGCTGCCTTTTGTCTGATGCTTCTTCCTTAGTAATAACAGTTTCTTCAGCTTTAACTATGCTATCACTTGCCTTATGAATATCCTCTGTGCCATCCTGCAAAGCAGTTTCTATGGTTGTATTACTTGTTTCTTCGTGTTTCTGTGGTTCATCTTTCCTTTTAATCACTTTGTCTTGCACTACACCAACAGGAACATGACGACGGCCATGTTTTAATTCAACTTCACGTTCTTTGTTTGTTCTTACAGTTTGCACTTTGATATGTTCTTTCAATACAGAACTTTGTAAATCCGTTTCGTGTTTTAATGTTTTTGGTACCTCAGCAACTTTCTGGGGAAGCTTGTCAACTGAGACAACTTTTGCTATTGCACAGCCAGTTGCTGTACCACAATGAGCACCATCTCCTAAAGCCTCTGAAACATCTTTCCCTCTTGCACATCCAGTTTTCATTACTTCACCTGATCCACAGTCTTTTGAACAATCTGGAGGTTCAATCTGCCCTTGGATTGCATCTTCTTTGCCCTCTAACTCTGATTGACTACCATCCTCTTCTGTCTCAGGTTCCTCCTTGACACGAATTAAACATCCAGTCATTTCAAATTTATTCTGTGGCCATATCATTCGATCACCCGCTTTAGAGTCTACTTCTGGTGCGTCTTCAACTACTGTACTGTCATCTTTTAAAATGAATTTCTCTAGATAGCCATCTGCATCATCAGAGTCAGAAAAACGTCTTTTAAAGGATTTTTCTGATACGACACTTTCTACATCTGAGATGTCATCATCTTTCTTCCTGTCTCCTACTGCATCTTCATAAAGGTCTGAGTAATGAAAGGACATTGCTCTTGGCTCATCAAGGAGATCCTGGTCTATGATTTTGGGAGGCCCAGAGGGCAGATAAACAGGAATAAGTATGCATTCCTGACTGCCAAACAAAGTTGCACCGCATTCCTTGAGAGTTTTTGAACTTTGTCTTTCTAAATGTTTCTTGTCTAATTTAGAGTAAGATGGAAGTTCAGTTTCTTTATGACAACTTGCTCCATAAAACACTTCATCTAGATGTTCACTTGCAATTTCTACATCACTGATAATGACAAAGGAGTCCTCAATTGCGTCATTGACTTTTTCTTTTTCTTGAGGCACCTGAGGTTTCTCTTGTTGGTCAGTTTCTATGAGCTCAGGTTTCTCAGAGATATCAACTGGTGCATTTTGATCTAACAGTGTGAATTTCTCCAAATAGTCCAAATCTGTCTCTTCTTTCTTTTGTTGATCATCAGCAAAGGCTTGTAATGAGTCCCTCTGACACTCATCTATTGTTTCTTGACTGTCTATGGGTACAGCCTCAGAGTCAGTTTCAGTGGCTGCATTTTCTGAGGGCTTGCATTTGGATTTGATTTTTGGTGAGTCCTCCAAATAAGACAGATTTTCTGGCAGCTCAGTACTGTCCTCCTCATCCACTGTAGGAAGTTTTGATGGCACAACAATATTGAGGATTTCAAATCCTTCAGAAATCAGGTTAAAGAGTTCTTGATCCTTATCTGGCTTAATTTCTGCTGATTGAGCACCATCTGAATTTTCTGGTCTTATATTTGGCACAGACACCTCAATCATTGCAGGTCGTTCTTCTCCTATTGCTGCACCTGACAATCGTCTCTTAAATCTGTCACCCAATTTTCCTCTGCTTGTTTTTTTCCTCCTCTTGATTTTGTCTTCATCCATTATGATGACAATATTACCCTGGGTCCCTGATCCTTCCATGCTGAATGCATCTGATGGGGAACTGGCCTCTGATGCCCATGGGGTCGAGCACCTGCTGGAAGCTGTTTCCCATACAATACCACTGTCCTCACTCTGAACTGTCACCATGGAGAAGGATGGGTCCACCATAAGGCACTGGAGTTTGGGCTTCACGGCTGGATCCTGGACAACTTCTTTTAAACTGTTGGGAAATAATTTTAGTTTAACTTCAGTTCATAACAGAAAATGATCATTCTATGAATGACGAGTGACATGTAAGTTTACAACATCTGATGAATCTTATAAAAAAATTCTTGGTGTTTTTCTAGATTAAATATATTAATTAAAATTTAACATCAAATATATTTTTTCCCAAATACAATATCAGTTTATTCTTTGTTCTGTACAACTTTTATTCTAATAACTTCTATATCTGAATGTTTGAATGCGATTATCATGTTGAATATGAAAAACGTCATGTCACATCTGCAACATCACTGATGTTGAAACTTTATTCTTCTGGTGAAACAACTATTTTGATGCTTGTTTCTCACATGAAATATTAAAATACAACCAGGTCAACTAAAACAAATGGAGTCAATGTTCTGTTTGTTTATTTAAATAACCATAGCATTAAAAATTAAAAATAATTCTTGCTAAAATGGTATTTTAAATCAGAGGTCAATTTTGCATAAAATGCCCCCCCACACACACACACACTTTTTTTGTATTGTAAGTAAGTTATAAATAAATAAAAATGTAGAAAAATCTGTTTCTGCTAAATGTGATTTAAAGTACACAGGAATATGAGCATGGTTCTCTGACAAGAAATTATTTCAAATCGGCAGAACAGTGGGCACCTATCGCATGGAATCTCTCAGGTAACAACTGATACACATGACGTAGAAAGTTAGACCATAAGACCGAAGTACAGCAACGTGAGAACAGCTCAGTAGTGATGAGAGCGTAACTAATAATGTTGGGTCACTAAGATTTGTAGCTCAGCAACTGATCTTCCTGGCTAGAAGGAACAACTGAATATATCATAGAACTGGTGTTCGGAGAAGAAAACTTGTCATTATTATGGAAAATCTGGTAAAAGTGACAATAGGACATATTGCAATGTTAGGGAATAAGCATTCAGTTAAACTAGAGATATGAGCTGAAAAATAATTTATTTTCATAATATAAAGACCTGGATTGCTGTTTTTAAATTACAGTTTTAGATAGGATATAATTATTGCAAAATTTCAAAGCGTATTGTTCATCCCACAATTTTATGAACCATAGGGACACTGAGGCAAAAACCCATGTTTTCTTAAAGGTCATAGAAATCAATACATTACAATACAATCATGTTCAGCTTACGGCGATTTATTTCCAGCCACTTAATGTCTATTATATGTGTTATATGAGTGTTTCTGATATTTTTTGAATAAGGGCATCAAACAGAACAGAGATCATTTACATATATCAATCTTAAAAGAAAAGTAAATTAGTATGATTTACACCCCCCCCCCCCCCCCACACACACACACACAAAAGCATGAAAGAAATGTAAAAAAATGACCAACAAAAGTGGGATCGCATGGTACAGACAATCTGTACCCTGACAAAAATTAATAATAAAATAAAATAAATAAATAAATGAATAAATAAAAACATTCATGAGCTGGATAGCTAACCCCTCAAATTAGGCTACATTTATAATGGGATTATTACATCATAAACTCCCAGTACACAGTGGAAACCAATAAAAAGGAAGCGAAACAAAAAGACCCAATAGTTAACACCTTTTTTTTTTTAGTAATCTCCGTCTAACGGTCTACCTGTGAACGTCATTGGATATTCAAATTTAGAGATAGAAAAGGCTGTTTTTCTACTCGTGTTCAAACTACATACTTTTTTGAGTATTTAGGAACTAATGAACAACAATTAATACTCGTAGTTTAAATGTAAAGTGAAAATACCCTCTGTGTCCAAAAGCGCATCTCACAATACCTAATAGAGATGTACTTCTAATGGTGGAGGAGTGTTGGGTGTGATGGTACGACGCTTGTCACGTAGCCAGTGTTTTCGCACTAATGTTGACCGTACGAACTAGTAATAAGCCTTTACTTCAATTGAATGTGGAACAGAATAATATAAATTCAAATAGTGCCAGCTTTAGCATTGTTTTAAGGGTGAGGTAGACCTCAGAAGCAGTACTGTCGGTGTGGTGTGAAAGGTAAAGCCTGTTGTGACCTGTTGTGTAGTTCCTCGACCTCTTGGTCGTCGATACACGCCGCCTCCATCCCCTCTCCCTCAAGGCGCTCAACCTCCGGCTCAGTCCGGCCACACTCTGCTCCAGAGCGGGGCTCCATTATGTCCAAAAATGTCCAACTTCTACGAAGTTTAATTTGAAGGAGAGCTGCTCAGAGTTTGGAGCATGGCGAGTGGCGCGCGCTTCGCCTTACTCAGCGCGTTCTCGAAATAGACGCAGAATAATTCAAGGCGCGCCATGAGAAACAGGCTCTGAGGCCCCGAATGCACACACTACTTCACTGTTTCACTGCTCCGTTTTTCCGACTCATTTAATATAACGACCAGTCTGAAATGATGACCGGAAGAGTTTTCATGATTAACTATATGAGCACTGTTCTGTGTAATATGACCCGGTGGAGTCCTCCATGTTGTAAGGGGCAGGCCTGCACTAAACTGCCCTGCCAAGAGCTAAATTTACCCCCTACCATCCTCCTTTTTCACCCTGCATATGCCCCACTGAACCAACACTCTGTACACGCCATAAAACCAAGAGCAAATTACACGCACTGTATTTAATGATCATTGCACCTTCCAGTAATGTCAATTGTCCATCAGCAATGAAGATCATAAAAACAGCGTTAGTGTGGGTGCTTTTTAAAATGTTTACAGAGTTCAAGTGTTGAGATGTAAACAGTTATTCAGAGCGGTCTGATGTGAAATGGTGAATTATGTTCACTCACCAACACATTTCTTAAGTGGAGGTAGAAACCCTGCCACAATGTCTATAACATTGTTATTTACCATGAAAATAGCCAGTGAACTTGCTCAAATTTTCTGACTTTTAACATGTAATGTTGATCTGAGTAAAACTGAAATCGGTTTTCTAAGAGTACAATTTTGTCTTACATTTTGGTGTAGTTTTCAACAAATGCCTTATATATATTTTATTAATTTTTTTTTTCAAATGAAATCAATAATAAAATAATTGTGGGGCTTATTCCATAACATTTTGTGAGGTAGAGACAAAGTGTTTACTGGCTCCCATCACTGCACAAACGTCCCTCTGGAGGGTTCTGTAGGATAGTCATCTTGAAGACATTTTGAAAATGTAGTGGCATTTCTCTTTAAGGGATTTCCAAGTTTATCGGATGACTCAGCAGAGAGTTTTAAAATCTCTTTAATGTCACGTGTTAATCTTGGCCTTGGTTTAAAAAAAAAAAAGCATGGGAACAAGATAGACAAAGTGGTAATTTTCCAAAAATTTAATCTTTTAAATAAACATTAAAAGACAGTACAAAATGTACAAACAGTGACAGAACAAAACAAGAATAAAGAACGCCAAACGTTCATAATTCAGTAACGAATTACTTATGTGAAACATATATACACAATACAGTTTTAGCCCCTTATTGTGGTCTTCCTAGACATGTAAAATGGTCAGAGATCAAACTAGGCAAAACCCCCATTTTCATACTAAGTCCAGAACTACCCAAAAATATGGCAGGAAAATGTGTGTAAAGTCTCCAAAAACACAAATATGACTGAAAATATTTTGAGTCCAGTGCTCAATTCTGTTATATCTTTTCTCAGTCCACTTATGTAAAATGCCTCTTGAAGGGGGCTCAGGTTTGGGTTATCTTTTTGGCCTTGTCTCTCTGGTGGGTAAAATGTAGTTCAGATCTTTCCTCACCTGTAACACCTGCCAGGACTATATATACAAAAAAAAAAAAAAATCCAAAATAAGAGAATTAGCCTTTCAGTATTTCCCAACATATCAAAAATATTATTCTAGCAAAAACATTTCTGAAGAATTATTTATAAAAGCCTTGTTTAAAAGAAAATTAAAAAAATTCTGTGAAAGAATAAATCTCAGGAACAGTCTACAAGTGTGATTTAAATACCTCTGTGAACTGTGCCTTAATGGCATCAAACTTCATTTTCTCATGAACAGCTCTGGCTGTGTTTGATCCATCAAATGGCTCTGGAAAATTACAATCATTACAAAATGGAAGCAAGTTGTTAATAATGTGCTCTCTAGAAGCAAGTATATGGTTCATATCCTACATGTTGTATGTATTTTAAAATTTCCTTGCCACATGTTTGATATATGCAAACGTGTTGATTTTCATTACAACACAATTAATTTCAAAGTCTGTACACAGCGTTAACATCTACTGCCAAAAAGTGAGGGGATTTTGGTTTACTCATGATATGGGCTCGGTATAACTACAATCAACTTCTACAAATATATCCAAAAATCTGGATATGTTACCCTCCACACAGACGAGCTTGTCTCTCCACTCCCAGGTGTTTGGTTTAGGGAGAGTTTTTGCTTCACGTACAGAGATGACATACTTGTCCCATCTGAAACACAAGTAGCAATAAACAGAGATTAAATCTGGCATCACAATGACCACAAGTACATTTTCTTATACTGTTATATGTATTGTTGATTTCGAATGTGTCAAAGTAAGTTGTTCAACAGGGCCTGCCAGGGGTTTCCAAAGGGCAAAAGTCATACCTGCTGCCGTCAGTCAAACACTGAAATGAAATGAGATCTTGGCAGGCTAGGAGTTAGGGGACTCCCCACCCCCTCCAGTGGTTCTTCTAACACTAACTTAAGCCTTAACTACTTGACAGCAATTACACCTGTGGGACCACCATGAATTGGAAGTGCATAAATACCTCTTTAAACAAAGCGCTCTTTTCAAACGAGAAACGAATGTAACACAAAGTATAAACAAATATTTTTACTGATTATAAAACAGTCATGAAACTTTTCTGTGGTTCTGTGCAGTGGCAACAACCTGTTTTGCAGGTGTGGTGAAATCAGCCTAGAGCTTTGTAAGTGTTGGCTAAAAAAAATTTACCCTCAAAAAGTACAAAATTGAGGTCTGTTCTTGGGGGCAAAAATGCAGTGAAAAGTTCTGTTTTTAGATGTGATTACAGTTTTCATGAAAACAAGATTCTTACTTGAAAACAGTGGCATAGTATTTCAGGAAGCCTAGGAATAGGTCTCCAAGAGATGAGTGGTTCTTTGATACAAAGGGAGGAATGCTCTTGGGCCCTTCTGGTACAGAGTGAATATCCATTACTGGGTTGAAGCACTCCTATGAAAATGTCAGTATCATATGAGTCCTTATCACAATCAAATTACACTCAATCTTTATTTTGCACTCTTGCCGTATATTCGATTTTCATAACAAATAAATTACCAGAACAACTTACTGGATAATCTTTCTGGAGGCAAGGAATGACAGGTTCTGGAAGAGCTACATGGAACAGAATACTGAATATTAAGAGCAAATATTATGCCAATCCTTGATAGTAATTAACAGATCTCAAAATAAAAGTAACAGCTTGCAGTTACAATCTAAACACTAACAAGGACACTTTCAAAAAGAGTGAGCATTTTCCTTAAATTTCAAGGAAAACTAAAAGCCCCAAAAGCACTTAATGTTTAGGAGAGCACGCTTCATACAGGCTTTGTATTATAGTTACAAATGTATTCTCATGACACTTACTCTGAAGGTAATGTAAGACCATCAACACCAGTGTGTAGCTACTAAGGGTTCCACGACTTGCATCATTTATCCTGTGATGACTGGCCCACTTTTTGATCACAAGGATAAGGGGACGAACTCGTTTTTCAACTAATACAAAAACAACAGAATGCCACAAGGTTGAATGCATTTTCTATTAAAGAAATTAGAAGAATGTGCCCTGATCTGTGGTTTTAAAGCAGATGTGGAGTGCATGCTTCACACTGTACAAACAACCCATGTATAAACACTACCTGTCTTGACTCTCAAGACTTAAGTCTAAAAATACAACAGAACATATTAAAACTGAAAAAATGATTCCATTGGTTTGGCCAGTTGTACCAATACTAGGACAGAATCTGTTATATTTTTATATAATAATTATACATTTGTCAGTTTTAAACCTTTCAATTACCTGAACAATAGTAAATTACATAAACTAAGCGCTTACTGTATGCATATGTCCGTAGAAGGAAGGTGTTTCTAATGCCAACAACATTGTTAACATTCAAATCAAACTCCACTCCACTGCAAAAAAAAAAAAAAGTAAAATTATTTCAGTGATTTTTCAAAAGATTTTAAATATAAAAAGGAAAACAGCAAGAACGTAAAACACTAAGTGAAACCAAGCATACAACGTTATAAAAAATACATTGATTAATCATGTTACAGTTATTCTACAAGTACAAATAATATTGATTTGAAATGCACTACACCCTAGTGTGCTGAATAAAGAAAGAATATCTTGTGTTCATGACTCTACCTGATTCGATGTGTGAACTTCAGTATGGGCACTTTTGCTCTGATGAGCTGAGGTTTCTCAATGTAAGCTGTGGACCAAGATACATAGCAGTTACAAAAAAAAAAAACTTTGTAACTTTGTAAACTGGGGATACAAATAAGATTGCAATGACAAGTACTTACACAATTTGAATAACAGCTTTCGTACAAGACTGAGTATATACACAGCATCTGTTCGCTGATTCACCTACAAGGAAAAGTAATGACAAGGAATAAAAATACGAATTCACAGTTCAGGAACAATGCAGCTCATTCCTTTCCAATGTCATATGCCCCGTAAACATGCCAACTTACTGGCCCATCTTGAACAACGAGGCAGAGATCAGCATCACTGCTACGACTACCAAAACCATTCAGAGATGACCCTGCTAAGAACACCCTGGCACCTACAACGATAGAGTTGAAGGACACAACAAAGGTCAGGATTAGTTCAGGGAAATTAAAAGCCCTGTTGAAAGAATGACCACAGTGTATGGATGTCAGAGGGAGACATACATGGAAAGAGTCCCTGAATATCTCTCTGTAACTGTGCCCGACAAGACTCCTTCCTCTCCAGGTCTTCACTCTGCTGCTCACAAGCTAGGAACAGCTCCATGATCTGCTGGCTCAGCTAAAAGACATTATATATGTCTATTACATTACACAAATGCCATTCGGTTCACCAAAGAGTAGGTGAAATACAGCACAGTTTATTCATTTGCAGCCAAAAAGAAGCAAACATGTTCAAGTCCTGGGTCTATGATTATCATCATCATATGTATTACCCATTACTAACACTGATCTAGGGTCAGGCTATATCAGTTCATGTTTTAAACCTCTTTCACACTTTTGAATCTGATGTAGCAGACATCACCACCTCCTTTTCACAGAGAAGCAAGCTTGCCAGGGGCTGAAAGTATTTTTCTCTAGATTCAAAATTTTACTGCTTTACAAGTGAATCCTTCTATAGTAATATGTGTAAATTAAGCATCAGTAGACTTATTAGTATCCTAGGATGCTGTAGAATTAAGTCCCAGACAACCAGAACCATCTGTCCATACAGTAGGCCTAACAGATATATAACTTTTACAGAAGACCTATTTCACCAGTTCCACAAAGCATACCTTATCTTTGATGAGGGATTGTGGCAAACTGCTGTTGGCATTCAGAAGGGATTCTTCCCTGAGACATGGCACATGGCCTACGGATTTTGAGGTGCTAGGGGTGTGCATAGGAGAACGAATTAAAGAGCAAGCCCCCATAGTTCCTGGGCTGAACCTGGACGTCTTGCCTGGATGTTCATATGGATGGGGAGAACCGACACGCTTCCTCTTCAGGTCATCTTCACTGAGGCCATCACTTTTTCTCCTACAGTATAATAACAATTAGAGTTTCTTCATTGCATGACAAAAATAATATACCAAAAACACATTAAACAGTTACGGAAAAAGAAAGCCTTACTTTCTGTTTTTGGTTTTTGAGCCATTTGGACTGGTCAAAGAGACATAAGGGGCAGGCTTCCATTGATAGGTCGGGATCAGAGGGAATGCATTCAAAGGTTGGCAGTGTGCACTGGGAGGAAGAAAGATTTAGAGTTAATCACAGTCCCTCACTCAATCAGAAAACCTTTCTTTCCATTTCTGTTTCTATACTTTACCAAACTGACTGGACATTGTTCAGGAAGATGTTGAAGGAAATGGTGTTAGTATATTTATTAAATCATATAAGTTTGTATGTCCTTATAACCGAGACTTTGTAATATATTACTGACTTTACACCAGGATATCTTTGTGTAGTAACAATTTCTTGCATACCGGGCTGTATATTTTCCCTGTATGTTTAAGAGGCTTAATCATAAATATTATTTGTCTCCTATCCTTACGTATGAACATGAATGTAGGAGACTACAGCATTCAGCCATTTTATGCTATTTGAGTGGTAACAAAACAAACAAACAAAAAACAAATCTACTGCATCTCACTTCTGTCACGACTTAAAACTCATCCATTTTTATGTCAGTTTTGTGGTCCAAAGAGATGTTGTAATAAATGAACACAAAAACCTGACAGAAAAAGTCCCAAACATAATTTAAAAAAATCATTATGTGATAAGGAGAGGAGAAACTTTGTTTTTATAAATTAATCTTTTGCCATTTGGAGCTGCAGTTAATTCATATCAGCCTGGGCCTAAACCATAAAATTTATGCAGTAAACAATAATAATCTAATACTCACTTTGTGTTAGTGAGGTTCAGATGTGACTCCATTTGTTGCGGCTGTGAGAAGGCATTTGGGAAAAGGCATTGAGTGAATACACTGTTAGGCCTTTTCTGCCCATGTTTATGGGGGAAGGCAGGAGATCTTGGAAACATTCTCCCTGGAGAGATGGAAACACATTTGCCACCTGAAGAAAAAAGACAAAGAGATAAAAAGACAGTTCTGCACAATTATGTTTGACATATGTTTATATTTATATTTACATTTTTGCAGTCTTTGGCTGATGTTCTTATCAAGAGTGAATATGAACTTTAAAAAATGGTGTAGATGGAGATAAAATGCAGAGTGAGGAGTATTCCACAAGGTATCACAGGATTTCCCTAAATCTCAGTCCGCTCCCTACTGAGGGCTGTTCCAGATTGATTAGAGTGGGCTATAAAACCATTCAGTGGTGAATTAATCCAGAGCACACACAGCAACCACATTCTATGGAAGTGCAACTCAGAAAGCAGAATGTACAAATAATATATGTTTTTCAGAAAGTTATTATATTGTGTCATTATCATCAGATGGTGGAGTCAGTTTTAAACACAGTATTTCTCAGTGTCTTCAAACAAACTCATGGAATTTATGATTGATGTAAAAAAACATCGTAAATGACTTATACATTTATTTCGTCCCAAATATTTTTTAACCATAATGCACATAAAAGCATGAGATTTTATGTATATTTATATAACTGTTGTGCTGTGACACACTCTGCCCCCATTACTCCAGCTTGGATGTGCTGAATGATCACTTTTGTAAGTCACTCTGGATAGGAGCATCTGCTAAATGCCATAAATGTTTATTTAAATAATGCAGCGCAAGAGACACAGACAACAAAAGCTTATATCAGTTGCCATGGCGATGATTGTGAAAATAAGTTATGTGTAAATTAATTGCATTAGGGAAAGGCTTTAAAAAGCATTTGTCAACACATTGCCACAACACTTGTATGCCAATGCTTGCTTTGTAAGACATTGGAGCATTTAATAAAAGCATTCCTTTCAGATAAGACTTGGTGTTGTCTTCCTCCCTCAAAATACTACCTTAGTTAACAACATTCAGGTCGTTTCAGACACAGCCATGGAGTGTCACTCCATAGTAGAGTGCTAGTGAGGAGGGAACGGCTTGGGAAAGGCCATCCGATTGTCTGGTTTGGGAATCAAACCCTAGTGACTTGTGTACGAGGCTGAGATGTTATCCACTATGCGTTACTAACTACATAAAAATAAATTCAAGCTAGAAATGCATATTAAGGGTGTATTAAGCTAAATTACAAACATTAACGTGTACAGCATTTGCAATGTTTTATATTTACATTAAAAACGCACATATTACACTTGGATTAAATGTAGTGCTACAAATGTCACTGAAATCAACACACAATGATCAGCCATAATATTATTATAATTACTACAACAGACTACAATCTATAATTATATAACTACAAAGTTCCCCGTGTAGAGTCAATGGAGCTGAGAGAATGAAGAGTGTGTGTAGAAAAAAAATGATGATCATAATGTTATGGATGGTCGGTGTACAAGTAGAATGATATATTTTGCTAAAAAAAACTGTTTACAAAATAAGGATTCCGCACACAGTAACAAACAGACTTAAATTCTTAGAGAGGAAAAAAAATATTGAACAAAGGACAGGTAAAAATGCAGCACGACTACTTTGGGTACATTTCTATACACAGATTGATCAGTAGGAAACAGAAGGACAAACAACACAACAAAAAGTTAGGGCCCTTTATCATGTTAGCAGGGTCAGCTAACTCGTATCTCGCCAATCTGAAGCAATTTAACTTGATTTAAAAGACAGACAGTCTGATGTCAGAGTCATTTCAAAATAATACAAGTCTAGAAAGCCTCCATGAAATGAAGCTGTTAACGATAATTCATTTTAAACACAAAAAGTGAATCATTTACTGAGCTAACTTAAACTCTCAGCTAACTCTTTCATTCAACATATTAAAATGACTTCGCAAAAACAAATACTAAACACTGTTAATGGACGGAAAATTTACATGTTAACTTGCGGAATTTTCTTTTTACAAAAAGTAGCAACAACGACATAAAACAGAACTTACTGAGAGAGCGGACAGAAGCAGCCGCCGAGCCGCTCAGCACCTAGCGTCTCATGAAACGAAAACAGCAAGTCGCTGAAACCACGGGATACGTCCAAATCCCCTTCATGCTCCCTATATAGTGCACTACATATGTCAAACACTTAAACCTTTACTCAGAAAACAAGGATAGGTGACCATTGAACACGTATCTAATTCCAAAATGGATATTTTCAGACACATTACTCTTAGTTGTGTCTTTATTATTTTACATAGTGCACTATGTAGGGAGGAAGATACTATTTGGTATTCTACCCATGGTCACGCCGGTTGTTTCTGCTTCTGGGTTAAAAGTCTTTTAAGAAATAAAAGTCGCCATTTACTGTCTCATAATCATAAACGTATATTGATGTTCTTAGGATAGCCTTAATTAGCACTACCTTTGTTGTTTTATTCATTAAGAATATTTTATACCAAATTCAAATTCAATATAATTTTTATTTTTTATAATAAATAGATATACTAATTACAATAATAATAATTAATTATTATTATATTATATAACATGGATAATCACTATTAGTACACAACAAGTACCACTTGTGGAAACATCGAGGACAAAATACAATTGAATAAATAAAATATACACGTGAGTATAATTGGGTTGATTATTATTATTATTATTATTATTATTATTTTTTTTTTTTTTAAGAAAGTGCCAAAATAATGAAGTAAAAGCCAAAATGGTAGATACACCACTCTACAAAGAATAAAAAGTGTTGTAATACTGAGTCGCCTGTAATGGATAGCGCGAGTTCCGTGGAATACCCTGATAACGCTCGGAGGGGGGCGTTGTCCTGTGTGATGCTATGTGGGCTGGAAGAGAGTGGAGGAGGCTGGAGGAGCGATTGGCAGCAGGACTCATCCTGATCTTCCTCCTCATCCTCTCCCTCATGCCCACACAGAGGTGTTTTCATTCACCTCTTCGTTAAGAGCTGTCTCCGGGTTCCGTTCATCGTGGTGCGGCTTTCGCTGCTGTGTGAGACCGCAGCCGGTGGGTGGATACTGTGGTAATACACGCGTTGGGGGTTTATTTGATGACGGGGGCTGTTTCTCTAAGGCTGCGGTGGGCTTCATCGAGAACGGGCGTCAGAGCATCACCGCGCTGTGTGGGGGGACATGCTGTCGGAGCCGGACTCGGACTGATGATGATGAATATGATGAAGAAGATAATGCTGGACAGCTCTCTCTCTCAGCTCTGATAAAACCCGGAGAACCGCACTGAGAGGACACTCGCTGTGTCCAGATACACACACACACACACACACACACACACATAGCGGAGCAAAGTGGCTGAGCCTCGACCTGCGTCCACTCTCAGGATATTTCTTTTCTCAGCAGAAAAAGACCAGCAACATGGGGTGAGTTTCCTGTGCCAGTGCTGTCTACCATGGCCCGTACTGAATGGATCTGTAGGAATACAGTAGGGGAAACTGTAAGATCACTAGAGGGCTGTATGATGTGTATAATATGTTTAACAGAGCCGTAGTAAGCTCCTGCCGTACTGCTTTTGTGCTGTTTAACAGTATTTTATGGTCTATTAGCTTGTAATATTCTTCATTAGTAATTGCCCTAATTTGCTGTAAGATTCTCATTGAATTCCTTTTGAAAGTGCTATAACCTTACAAACATTATGTATAACATATGAGAGAGAGAGAGAGAGAGAGAGAGAGAGAGTATAAAATAGTATTACAGTTCTATAGTATCCAATTTTCCAAATTACTGTAAGCATTCAGAGTGGGTCCTGGAGTGTCCTTGGCTCTATATGAACCCATTGCCTCAAAAATCACATTTTTGAAGGTGCACATTTTATCCATCATAATTAAGTGCCTTGTATTTAGACTGGTTTGTCGGTATGTAGCCTAGAAAATATGAGTAAATTACACACTGTACACAGTAAAACGGATAAAGTCACATCAGTCTCCTTATATTAATTTAATGTTTGGATTTGATGAGTTACTTGTGGCCAATGAACCTGATCCTAAAGTAATGTGGACATTAAAAACAAACTTTCTCAAATGTGAACAAGTCTTAAACACCATGTTTAGGGGATTCTGTACAAAAGCCAGTGGGTTTTAAAAGAAAATGACAAATTAACCTTTGGCGCTTTCCTACAAGTAAACTCAGAAACCTTAACTCCAGTGTTCTTAATTAAAGAGGTTTTAAACCTGAATACTCAAAGAACCATCTGACTGATTAACAGTTAAAATAGTTAACACAGTTCTTTAAAGAATCTTTCTAACAAGGTTTTGTGGCTCCACTTTTCTTGAAATTCAAAGAACCCCTTTACATTTCTATAGAGAACCCTGTTTGTGAAGAGTGTAGCACTGACATAATCCATGTTGTTGCCAGTGCTACACTGTGTTATGCAATTCTCCGGCCAGAATGAATCAATTAATTAAAGCAATTAATCAGCTCTGGTATCAAGCCGACATGGCTATTGTGGCGTCATGACAATGGACCAGATTATTTCCATCCGTGGGATCTCAGTTCCAGCGCAGGAATGTCCAGTTAGTTCTGGCTCTCATTTGAGCTCTTATTTCAGTGCTGGCAGTAAGATCAGTGCTGGGGTTTATCCAGCTGTAAAACTTTCACACCACAGCTCAGCATTGTATCTTTATAAATGACTATGGATTAGTGATAAAGAAGAAAGGTAGAGTTCTCCATGCAGGTCATCTCCACTTTTCTTAAATAAAGAAGATGCAGAGCTAGCCTGAGTTGGATGATTTTAAAATGGTTGTTTTGAAAGGGGTAAGGTCATTTTTATCACAAAAAATTAGTAAACAATTTAATTTTAAAAAATGTACCTTAAAAAATTTCTCTATTTGCAAAATGATTGTTCATTCATTCATTCATTATCTGTAAGCGCTTATCCAGTTCAGGGTCGCGGTGGGTCCAGAGCCTACCTGGAATCATTGGGCGCAAGGCAGGAATACACCCTGGAGGGGGCGCCAGTCCTTCACAGGGAAACACACACACACACACGCATTCAGTCACACCTACGGACACTTTCAAGTCGCCGATCCACCTACCAACGTGTGTTTTTGGACTGTGGGAGGAAACCCACGCAGACACAGGGAGAACACACTACACTCCTCACAGACAGTCACCTGGAGCGGGAATCGAACCCACAACCTCCAGGTCCCTGGAGCTGTGTGACTGCGACACTACCACTGTGCCGCCCAAAATGATTGTTCATAAAACTCTTAAATCAATAAATGGCGCTCTGTGATGTCTACAACACACTGATGCTGCTGTTCTGTCAGGTTAGAGATTTCCACCCCGGTTTTTAATCTATTTACAATCAGTCCACATTTTATAAATGACTCTTTTTACATACATTTTAATTGAAGATCATCACCTTACGATCAATTAAGTTTATAAATGAGGTGCTAGACTTCTGTCATATTTTCCAGTCTTAGTCTGTGAGCATCCCGGCACATCACTACACACTGTGACTGAGAGGTTTTTCATTGGTCAAGGACTTGCCTGTGTCACAATATAAATTGATTTGGTTCCAGAACGATCTGTAATTACGCTTTCACCCTTTTAATTGATTCCATTTCAGTTTTCTTGGCAGAGTAATCACCTCCATATTAAATGCTCTTTATTGTGGTGGAAAACCCCTCACACTTATTAAGCCATATTCATCACGTAAAACTCCCCTGCTCTTATTTCTTAATTAAATTGTCATGATTGTGCTACTTCAAACCCATTCGTCGGTCTGTGTCCCACCAGCACTTATGGTTTGGAGTTACACTGGAAAATGTTTAGTCTTATACGGATATTAGAAGAGGAAATCCATGCTGTGTGCACTTCTGTGCCCTAGTATTGATATGGGGCAGCTGGGGTCTTCTGTCAAATCAGCCTCCAGCTGAACAGAATAAGAAACAAATATAAATACATGAGTCTACTACCAAATATAAATGTGCCACATGCTTTTAAGTCATTAGCAATCCATCCATTCATATCCTCGTTCATAGGCTTTGGGCTTTGCTTAAATTCCACGATTAGAGGATTTGTTTTGTTTTCATGCATTCTAATGCCAAGATTAGACAGACCCCTGTGATAAACCCACCCATATGTGAGCATGTGTGAATGTTGTGTCAGTTTAATCCTTACAGCGTGATGATGTACTGTCCTTTTTGTGTCTGAACTGGACAGGAGTGAGATATGGGAGGGCTATTAGACAGGGGTGAACACTTTTACCCTTGAACGCTGGCAGGTTGTAGGAGGCAAGTAGTGTGAAATGATCTTTATCACACGACAGTTACTGCTAATGTCACTCATCTGAGCTGAATACAGATGAGCACAGCCCCTCATTTCAGACCCTGAGGAAGCACTGAGGCCAGGGAACGTGCGTCAACGTGACTCCATTGGTGATTTGTCCAATTATTCTTTCACCTCACATTATCATCAAACTATTCTGACACCTAGTGGCCTGGAAGTGTCAGCGGTTCTGCTACTACCGTGTTTCCCCGATAGTAAGACGCAGTGTGGGTTTTAGGGGGGTCGGCTAATGTAAGACGTACCCCGAAAGTGAGACATAGTAAACTGTACGTTGGAAAAATATAAGCCATAGTACCGGTACCTTTTGCTGCATTAACTGCGGGATGCGGACGGATCTGGAGCGGAATGAGCGGAGGGATGTGGAGGCCGCGGGAGCAGCAGTAATGTTGTCCATGGTCCAACACCCAGCCTCAGTGCCCTCATGTGCAGCCGCTGGTGGCCGCTCTGATTGGCATGGCCATGGTTGTCATGGAATAAATCTGTTTTATCTTCCAGTATAACATATTTAAACTGTTTTACATGTTATACATGGAAATACCGTCATGATACGGTTGTAACAAGACATTCTTGGCACTTGCTTTTATAAAACTGTTTTATGGTGAATACCATACTGTTCAGGTTGTTAATAAATGTTAATTTTATGGTTAAAACAAAAATCTACATTTTTTACCAATATAAGACATACCAGTGTCTTACTTTCGGGGAAACACGGTACACTTAATTTAAGCATGGCTGCCCCCATGTGCAGGACGGTTCACTCAGCATAAACAGGTTGATTCAGGGACTACGAAGCATTCTGATTCCTCGTGTATTGTGAGTTTCACTTTACAAGAAGGATCCAAATAATAATTAAAAAAACATTTTCATAAATACATTTTCCCATTTTTTTTAGCAACATACTCTAATCACATTCCTTACTCTTGTTTCTTTAAATCACAACACAAATTCATACACTATTTTTACAATGAATAGCAAATCTGAGAACTAGCTGAAAGACATAGCACAAGAAGCTTGTTCTAAATTTAATACACGGGTGATAAGCTTCATAAAGAATACTCCAGTCCACCCACGTGGGATATGATTCACATAACAGCCCTGGAATTGTACACACAAGGGTGAAACAGTGTGGGCTCGGACTAAGCTTAGTGGGTTTGGAGGGAGGTATGTGCAGAGAGGGCCTGCTACATTGTGCTAATGGATAGAAGTGGCTTTAGCGATACACTGAACCTCCTGCATGGTCAGTCACTCTCTGCCTGCGTATATTAACTCTGTACAATTTAAAAAAGTATACCATTTTAAAATGCTCATTGATTTCTAGGCAAAAAAAAAAAGTGAGAATATTTAGTCAGGAGTCCAGTATTTATGTAGCCTAGGGTGACCAGACGTCCTCTTTTACCCGGACATGTCCTCTTTTTTAGACTTGAAAAAATGCCCGGGCGGAATTTCACAAATTCCGGATTTGTTTTTCCAGAGTTTATATAGAGTTTCAAGAAGCGTTTCGTTCACAAACTAGTCCCGCCCTCCCCTACTCCGATTGGTTCGCTTGAGTAAGAAGGGGGCGTGGTGAAGTAGCCTAAAATCTTCTGATTGGACGGTCTGACTGTAGAGCTGCCGTTATTGGTCGATAACCTTCTCTGTAAACATTTAATTGGTCAGTCTGCACGTCAGTAGTCCTTATTTATGTCAGACAAAGCTCATGTACCCACCCTCATTTCGAGCAGCTATGCCGAAACGTAAATGTAAATGTCAGATGAATTAAAAAAGAAATTATCATGTTTTGTGTAGCAAATAAAGGTGTAAAGGACCTAAAAGCACACATAGGTTCAGCTAAGAACAACGGCAGCGAAGGGCGTGACCTCATCACCCCGCCCCCAGATCTGGTCACCCTAACGTAGCCAAACTGTGGGTCAGTGGTATTGTTACATTGTACAGAACCTTTACAATTTGAGGTTCTGTAAGCTTCACACTCAGGACTAGAAGATGAACTGATTTAATACGGAACTCACTTTAATACAACACAATTTTCAAAACACAACAGCTGTGATTTAAATTACAGTCTACAAAATGTGGGAGTTATCCTAATAATAAACAGCTTGTGAACTGCTTGTAGGTGAGTTAGACCTAGATACTAAACATCCGCTATCTACTATCATCTACTATGATAATAACTGGCAGTCTGTCACAGACCAAAATTTTCCATTATAGATAAAACACCCCCTGCAATTTAAATCAGTCTCAAATGATCTGCAAAATGCAGCAGTACTTCTTTATATAACCATCATTTTAAAGGTCCCTTTTGAGAACCAATACTGGTTCTTTTATGGCATCTTCTTCTAAGGACCTTGCTGAGTGTAATATTCAAAGATCCACAATGAAGAAATGGATTAGTGAATACAGTAGGAATCATAAATAAATAAATAAAATCCCTACAATTAGGACTCTCTTTAAATCTAAACGACACTGCGATTCTGAGAGATTTCTAAAAAATCCAAGTGATGTTAATTTAAAATTCCAGTATGCACCCCCCCACTCCAACTTTAGGAATTTAGAGCTCCTACAGTTTTCCATGTATGGTGATTGCTGCTGAATTTTAATGGCAATTATGCAACGTGCCTTTGATGTTTTTCAAAGATTTTCAGCCCCCCAGTGCAGTGTAAGCACTTCCCTATCTCACCAAGCTCATTGCTCCAGCAGCAGCTTCTCTCTCTTTGTTTCTGTCCCCCCCCCCCTCTCTCTCTCTAACCACCCCAGCTATTTCTGCCTCTCTCTCCCTCATCTCCCCTCAGTGTGTACACCCTTCTGAACATCAGCCCAATGGCAGATGATTAGAAGCACGCTAATGGAATTGAATATGGTGATTAGCCATCCTGGGAATAGGAACAACAAACTCTATCTCACAAACGCCTGTGTGTATGAGCTCACAGCTGCTCAGCTCCTTTAGCACCCCCCCTCCCCCAACTACACGCTGTCTTGTGATCCTATGATTTGATAAGCAGCACTGTATATTAGTATATGTAGGGATTGAGTGTTAGTCTTTCTCGGGACTGGGGGAAGGGAATTATCTGTGGAATTAGGTCATATGGACTATAGGCCTTGGTTTGGTACTGGAACAGCTTCCATCTGCTAAAGCCTAATAATAAAAGATGCACTTTGCTGCTTATTCCATGACAGCTGTTTTGTTAAAAGCATAACAAAATGTTTGCAAGAAAAGATAAAAAATACTAGTTAGAAATTCTAGCAGTCCCATGTATTTGTAGGAATACAAAACTAGCATTAGCTCCAGCTGCAGATCATTTTAGATAGTTTACAATTATAATGACTATTATAAGCACTCTATTACAATTATTGTTGGCATATAATCTTTAAGTATTCCACTGATGTACACTGGCATAAATATCACTATAACCCTATAATTACAACATTTGTTTTAAAAAATTATATCAACTTCTATTTATGTCATGAGACAAAAGTTAAAATGACTAGGCAATTGTGCCTTCATCAGTTAGGATCCTAGAATGATCAAATAATCATATTCAAAAGATTTAAAGCACCTGAAAAAACCAAAACAGTAAACAACTGAAGCACTTGAGTGACGGTGTAGATCAGTGCCAGCAGGGGAGGGGCTATGGCAGATTACCTCGTCCAGACTATATTTAGTCCCCCTTCCTCTTGGCTCCTGCCAAACAGCTGGCATTTCCATCTCAGCTGAGCAACTTGAATGTGCTGGTCTAGTGCTTTGTAAAGCAGGACACCCATGTGTCTCGCTGGGTGGGTAGGACCAATTTCCTGGTGAGCTCCTCTGGTTCCTTCTTGAACCAAGATGGAGGCCGAGGAGATGGTGATCCGACTGCCAGGTCGCTCGAGTTCACCCAACGGCTTTGGGGAGACCACAGTGCTCCGGCACAAAGAGGTTCATCACTTCTTCTTTGTCCCGTTCAGGGAGCAGCCAATCTACAGCACGCGAGCTCACGTCTTCCAGATTGACCCCAACACCAAGAAGAACTGGGTTCCCACCAGCAAGCATGCAGTTACTGTTTCCTACTTCTACGACAGCACCAGAAATGTCTACAGAATCATCAGCCTCGATGGCTCAAAGGTAATGCTTTACATTTTGTGCAGCTTTACAGAGATTAGGTCTGGTCCAAAAGAACCAAATCAAACACTTTTCTCATATTAAACTAACACAATATCTTTATATGTAGTTCAGGATTTGAGATTGAGTACAGATTTGTGTGCACTGAACTGACCTAGTAACAAAAACATACGCGGGAAATTGCTGTAGCATGTTCCCCAAGAGATTTGTTCTTTTTCCCTTTGGTGCAATGCATTAAATTCAGTCATTGAATAGGCCATACATGAAGGATGCTATGACCTAGTGGTCCATGCAAGAGACACGAGCAATGTTGTCCAGAATGGATTTGGTTCCAGGCTCACATATTTAACTCTTTGACTTAATTGGATTTGATGTAACATGCTGCCCCAGAGAGGACTCTATTGTATTAGATTGCAACAGTCTCCGTCATGCTTACCAAAGTCACTTCATTGATTGCGCATAGGGTCTATTTTGGCACACCAGTCTTGCATCACAAACCCTTAAGGGCAGTGATCATGATTAGAATTTGAATCTCACTCCTGACACGCATGGCAGTGAGCGGAATACAAGATACGACGACTGCGTAACCCATACATATTCATTGTCGCGCAAAAAACACGTACATTCACTCACGCACTGCATGTCTGCACACATAAACCTTGTCGATCAGATGAAAGACTGCAGTTCAGGCCACTGGCAACTCATTCAGGTCTCCAGCCCTTTCTTGCAGCAGGAGTGCAGAGCGGTTAAAATAGCCCCAGCAGCGTGTGTGTTTGAGTGTTAGGATTCTCTGTCCCCCAGCTTGTGGCTTCAGAGACAGAAATAACGTGTGAAGCTATCCCAGTGCACTGAAGTGGTTTTAAGTGCTCTACAGCTTGCATATTTTTTAGACCCACTGCAACATACTGTAAGATTAGCAGCAGCTTGTGACCTGTCAGAACTGTAAATAATCTGTCTGTTTTGTTTGAATGTCAATGGAATTAACTGCAGTGAACCCTGGCGGAGTAATTTCTTCGACTGCTCTTGGTATGGCGATGTTAGATTGTAAACGTGCCTCTGGATCTTAAGTACCGCATTCCGTGAAGTAGCTTTAAGTACATCACAAATATGAGGCCTTTATGAGCTGCTCTGTGAGACTGGGGCAGTAGAATGAGGTCAGGGCTGGAGACGGGATAAGAGTCTGATCTTGAGGCCAAGAGATGTACTTCAGTAATAGCAAATGGAGCATTAGCAAGGCAGCATTAGCAGGACATTACACTAATCCATCCTCGTGTAATACCTTCCATGATGTTTGAACTGTGATATGCATCCCACAACCTGTGCTTAATTTATGGATTCTGTCATAACCTCTGGAAACTCCAGTAGAGAAAGCTGTGGTTAGACCCTCGTGGAGGCTACAGCCTTGACCTGAACTGAACTGGCACTGACCGATTGCAGACGGTGCCAGGAGGCTGGCTTTTGTGCCAGACCAGGGATTTACAGATCATTTTACTGAATATTCTTCTTATTAATGACATAGTAAAATATTTTTTGTACTGGTTTTTAAATGTAGGCACAAATGAACTATTCTTCCTTTCTAAGTTTGAGCTGCTGTTGTTTACCAATTTCAGAACAGACTCAAGAACCTCATATGCTGCAAAACTGGGCTCAGATCAGTGTAACACTCCAAGATCCAGTGTGTCAGCGCCACTGCTGCAGTTTAGAGCTGTCCACCCACTGTGCAGTTCCATGCTATTACAAGCCTGGAGCAACTGATTATACCGCTGCCTGTTTGGACACCGATTAGAGCCCCCACTGCTCTGCACTGCACTGCCCCCCCAATATATCTGAAAATAAAGAGAAACATCAGTTCTAACCGCTTAGCATTCAGCTAGCGGAGTGCCACATATGAGCATGAAAAGGCTCAAAGTGTCAAGGTCCCAATCTTGGTTTGCTTCGCAAATACGATCTGCTCATTAGCTCACACTCTCTGCCCAGACGTTCAGGCGATTAGTTAGGCTACTGCGGCGCTTTGGCCATTAGGCTCTCATTTAGACTGGACAGTGTTAGCTTGATCCATTAGCTAGCATTGGTTTTGACAGTCTGCGTTACATTAGGAAGTGATGAGATGACAGTGTAAATGCTAATCTCATTTGAATTGTATGATAGTGTTCATCTCCAGCAATGTCAGTACTGCTTAACAAAAACACTTATAAACCTGTAATGGTTAAAATGTACTTATTGTGTCTCAGTGACTAAAGCTAAACCATAACATTTAGGACTAGCAGAAGTAGAACAGGACGACAGGCAACTACTCCTCCATCTGAGGGAGGATGGGGGAAATAAGGGATATAGAGAGAAATCTCTTCCCACCACTGCTTTGAAGGATTGTATAACATGTAACACATGGAAGGCTGATGCCCACTGTCAGGAGTGCATGCACTGCTGTTGTGTGGAGCCCGTCTCTGTCTTGTGTTTCCGGATGTGTGTAGGTGGATCTGAAAGCCTTTTATACACTGTTACATATAAAACATGGATGTACATGCATACATTCGCATTTTTCTTTCCCTGTTTCTGACCACGCTTCCAGGAAATCGCAGCTACAGGAATTTTTATTATGCTTTTTGTTAATGGTATGGTGTCACATTAGCAAGATAATTCTATAGTGAACGCTGTACAGTAATTTTGATATAAAGACACATGCAGTGGTGCTGCAGAGTTATCTCAGAATGGCTGGCTGTGGAGAATTACAATGTGAATTACATTAACAGTAGGGGGTTTCCACATCCTTTTCATCTCATTGCTCACTAGCAGCTTCAAATATTCTTATAATTTTTCACACAAAGAGCCAACAGTGTCCTAATTCACCACAAAACACACTTACAGAGGAATGACAGAGACATTGCAGAAAGAGATTAAAGTGGAAGGAGTCCAACCTTGCAACAGGTGCAAATAATGCATCTTTACCCAGGCCATAATCTGTTGACTAGACCCTTTAGTGTAACTGATTTCTGCAAAGTGAAGCTATTGCAGTTGGCAGAGCAAAATATGATGCTTTAATTTCTTCACTGGAACACATCTTGCTCTAGACTCTTCCATGTTTTACCTTCCTTTTGCTCTCCCTCTTTTTCCCTCTCTCCCCACCCTCGGAGTCACTCTCAGTTTCACACCCACACAAACACATTCAGTTGCAGTAACGCTGGTCATTCCATCGATAACATTTCACTGTCTAATAAAAGCGGCATTGGCTTAGGATTTATTGGAGGCTCTTAAGTGTTTATGGTGGGCCATTTTTGGGATCCTTCCCACTCAGTTTAAACGTCGGAGGAGGCAGATGAAGGATTTATCGGGAGATCATTTGCTAAAGTATCCTGCCAGTAAACTCTTTCTCCAGCACTGCCTCCTGCTTTGAGATATGCATTCACAGACCCCTTGAATTCCATCGATCCCTGTAGCATGATCTTTCATGTAGGAGTTGTGAGTTGCATGAGTGTGTCCAGTGAGAAGATCAATATTACAGCCATTGATTGCCTAAGAGTACACGAGCATGCTCGATTGTCTCCTTCACTTCCTGTTGACGCTTTCATGGATCAGTCAGTTCATGCAGAATTAACACCTCATCTGACCTCGCCTCATCTTTTAAACTGTGTCTAAGTTAGTGGTGGGGAATATGATGATAAGTTAGCAATGATAAATGATAAAATTATCATCAGTATACCTTTATGGATCATAAAAAGATGGACAATATTTATTACCTGTATAGTAACAGGTAGTTGACTAGGTGTCATCCCACCATGATGTCTTATTTTCTTATGGACGGCCAAATGTCATATTAATGTCATGTTAATCTGTATAGACAGGTTTTTCACATCCTGTGGTTGTGTGTAGTATTTTCTGGAAGGAAAACATTCACTTCCTAAACCTTTGTAGAATAATTAATCTAATATCACACAGCTTTTGGGATGTATAATTGGGCATAATATTTTGATTTTATCCCCCTCTCATTAGCGTCATTCATTAGACGTTGATGATCTTACAGCAGCTGTAAAACTCTAGAAAAGGTCTTTAAATCATCATGTCATCATGGACATTTTTTTTATTTAAATGACTGAAATGACTTGTGGGTTATGAGAGATAACACACTAAAAACTGAAGTTAGCTACCTGGCTACGTTTCAAGACACCTTACCTCAGTTTGGCATTTTATCTCTAAATCCAGAATAAAAAAATAAGAAAAAAAACCCAGGAATGTTGTTCTTTTCCATTCTCCTCACTAAAAATGGTTAATGTTTACTAGCCTATGCTGTAGGTTAATGGGTAGGCTAGCAGTCAGGTTTTGTTGACAACACAGGGAGTGTTTCTCTGATGTATTTTTGTAATGTATGCTGGGTGTGAAGTCTACAGAAAATGCTGTGTAACACTATTCATGACAGAGACAAGGGTGTAGGATTGAGTTTTGATATTGGGGGGTGGGGGCAACAACGATGACATATTTGCTGAATCCTATGTAGATAATGCAGTAAAATACTGCATTTATAATTATGTGGAACAGGGTTAGACAGTGAGGCTGTGTCCCAAATAACACACTATGCAACTTGAAATACTACACTACAGAAAGCCCTGCTAAGGGTGGTATATTTTTAACATACTATTCAGTGCAGCAGTGTGCAGTTTGGAACACGGCCGGAGATCAGCGTTCATTTTTTTTTATAGAAACAACATTATACAATTATACAAATAACTTAAACTTCATGTAATTTATTGTATAATATGGTCTTTTTTTTAAACATGTCACTTAAACGTGATGGTACATGTTACCAGCGTAGGGAGATATAGAGAAACATCATAATTATGGGTTCAGTGTTCTTGGACCCTAAATCCTCGGCTTAGTTTTTGTTAACGGAGAGACCCAGCTAAGACCAGACTGAGGTCCAAAGGTAGAGAGAAGTTAACCTTCTGTCAGGCTGTTATCTCTGAAGCTGATCTCACGTTTGCAAGTTCTGTGATGGTTTTTGAAGAGAAATGCTGTTCTTTGTGATTTCTCAGGCTATAATCAACAGCACCATCACCCCCAACATGAGCTTCACCAAAACGTCGCAGAAGTTCGGCCAGTGGGCAGACAGCCGCGCCAACACGGTGTATGGCTTGGGCTTCTCCTCCGAGCATCATCTGTCTAAGGTGGGCGGAATTCTCCACAGTACTCTCTCTCTCTCTCATTCTGTCTCTGTATCTCTCGCCTGCTCTCTCTGCATCTTTGAGCCGGGGAACACCTACACACTGTGCCCTAATGAGCAACTGTACAGTCATCAGTGCGTGGGAGGCTTCTTCTGCGTGGTCCTCTGCTCTCCCCTCGCTCTCTCTCTTTCTCACCCTCTCATACTCTCTCTCTTGCTCCTCTGCATTATGATTAAGCGCTGTCATACACTGGGGGTGGAAAACCACTGAGGCCTCACTATCAGGCTTATGCAAGAAAGACATCATGCCCTCACACTCCCCAGCTCTACTCCTCTTTCTCTTTGTCACATTTCTCCAAGTTCTCCCTCCCTCCCCCACTCTCCCCTCTTTTGTTTGAATCTAAAGGTCTCCATGTACACTGAAGTCATTTCAGAAACCTGTACTATTTCCAAAATGCTCTCTGTCTGTTGATTAAGCAGAGATTTCTCCATCCATCCATCCATTCATCCATCCATCCAGTGTACAGTACAACACTGTTTAATTGCACTATGAAATCTATAGGTAAACACAGGTGTTCTATTATTTTTTTTGCTGGATAACTGTCTGAAAAAGTAGGAAGCTTATGCATTGGGGGCATTTGACAGATGCTTAAATCCAGAGGGATTTACAACTATGACCATGCTATGGATATAGGTGAATGTAGCATTAAGGGTATAGAGCAGTATAGTTGCCTGGGTCAGGAACTGAATCCCAGTCTGCCATGTGACAGCAGCAATGTGACACATTCATACAACATACACATTCATACACCCGTCCTTTACAATGTGTGGAAACTTCCCGACAAATGCACCAATAAATATGCTCCAAATTAGTTTTACATTAACTTCCTCTGAAAGCTAAGGGGTTTTTCCTTCTCCCATAAAGTAAATATTTTGTAGATGCATGTTTTTTATTGGTCCACGGGTGCTCCTGATTCGTCCCACGGTCCAAAAACACACGTTGGTAGGTGGATTGGCGACTCAAAAGTGTCCGTAGGTGTGAGTGTGTGTAGCCCTGTGTAGGACGGGCGCCCCCTCCAGGATGTGTTTCTGCCTTGCACCCAATGATTCCAGTTAGGCTCCGGACCCACTGCACCCCTCAACTGGATAGGCGGTTACAGACAATGACTACATAATATATACTATATATACTGTAATATATAATATATATACATAAATATTTGTTATTTTGTTCTAGATTATTCTGTACTATAATTTGTCCACATATGTAAAGAATGCAAACCTGACTGACTCTAAGCTGGACCTCATTTCTCTCCACAGTTTGCAGACAAGTTTGCGGAGTATAAGGAAGCGGCACGTTTAGCCAAAGAAAAGTCTTTAGAGAAAATGGAGATGGCGAGCTCTCCCTCTCAGGTACAAACACTTTTTGGTTCCTTATGGTCTCTTCTCTGCACTGCCTTTAACACATTGTGTTACATGATTGTGTATTGAGCCTAATACCTAGAGTTAGTTTTCCCTTTGAATCTAAGACAGCTCCCTGGGGCTTTGTGCTCGGGAAGCAGTTAAGAACTTGCATTAATTAAGAGTTGTGGTGGTGAGTGAAAACCTCACAGTCGTTGATTAATTTTCAAAACAGTTTGGTCGTTCCTAATCTTAAACCGAAGCCTAAATAATGCATTGTTATTATACAACTGGACGGCCGCAATCAGTAATTGCTCTGCCACTGCAGTCATTTTCTGTATTTGTTGCTATCAGTGTGGACACAACTGCATGAGGATTTCCCTGAACCGAACAGCAGAATCAAGACTGTGTTGCTCATGTGACTGTCAGTGAAAAAATCAAATTTCAAATAGTCTCTTTTTTTTATTATTTTGCTTTATCGTGATGTGAATAGATTAATTCAGCCTGACGGGTACCAGTGCTGATGTCTCTAGGCTAAAATGACTTAGCGTTCTCCTGCAAGAGTGTTGAGCTCTCAGGAGATGTTGATGACAGCTAAAAAGTACATGGTGGCTGGTTTCACGTGTGCTCCAAAAATACACGTTGGCAGGTGGATTGGTGACTCAAAAGTGTCCGTAGGTGTGAGTGAATGTGTGGGTATGTATCACTCTGTGATAGACTGCTGCCCCCTCCAGGGTAGCTAAGGCCTTGCGCCCAGTAGTTATGGGTAGGCTCCGGACCCACCGCGACCCTGAACTGGATAAGTGGTTGCAGACAATGAATGAATGGTTTCAAGTGTCTGAATCTGTACTTAAAATGCAGAGATAAGAAGTTAGTATTCTGTCCCGGTCTAAAAGTAATAGTAGCTAGCTTCACATGACTTGGCAGCACTGTGTGACTTAGGAAGACTTATTAAGAAATAAATTAAATATAATAAAACAGCCTGATTGTGGTGTGTTTCCAGGAATCACCTGCTGATATTCACTCACCTCTGACCCCTCCGGTCAATGTTGACCTCTGCCGAGTGAACGGCACAGGCGATGATGTCACTCTGTCGGATGCATCGCCGAACTCTGAGCTGCAGTCTGATCTGTCCCCAACCACACCGACCCTTGCTCACAGGTAAGTACACCACCACAATCACCCACTCCATAGCATCCACCTCAGCACTCAGCACCCACCCCTCAGCGTCAGTGTGCACTACACTAATCTAACAGCTTGGAGTTGTGACTATGAGAGGAGCTTTCACAGCCCTCAACGCCCACTCGATTGGCTCTGTGTGCTGGTCCGCCTCAGCTGAGCCGGCGCAACAACCCAACACGGTTTTCTGAAAGCGCAGCAATGCACCTTACATAATCTCAGCTTAATGTGGTTTGGCTCTCTCTTGCCACTTGAAAAGCTCTGACAATGTGGGGATGAGAGGACACTATAGTGCAGTGGCCCTGGTCAAATACTGTGCCCACACTGCAGCTGTCTTCCAGATCACTACTTAAATATTATAATACACCATCTTCAGATAATGCTTACAAAGCTCCTGTAAACATGTTCCTTTTCTCTGTTAAGTCTGTGTAGTCAGAACATTAGTAGTCAACTGAGAGTCTTTTGAAAAAGGGCTTTTGACTAAACTCAAAGCCATTTATTTTATTGATTCTCATTTTCTTTTGTGCAAATAGTAGAATAAGAATCATGTTTTTCCTACTCTATAAATTAAGCCACATATCAATTTCAAAGTGTGTAAACTAGCAGTAAGTCCTGATTGAGTGATCAGTCGCTTTAGATAATCCTTTAACCACAGGGCTGTAATATACCAAACACAGTGTGAATTATGTTTGCCATATTTCTGCTTAAACACTAACACTTTATATCCACTATCTTATATCTCAGACAAGGCCCAACGTCTGCTAAGAAAAACCTACAAAGTACTCTAATGCCAGTGCTTATGTTGCCATGGCAACACCTCTGTCAATCATCATGCAGCCTGACACCCACATAGTCCAGATCAACAGTGTAAAACAGTGATTCGGAAGATTAAAAAGGAAAAACTGAGAAAAGGACACAGTGAAAACCAAAAATACATACATACACACACACACACACACATATATATATATATATATATATATATATATATATATATTAAGAAAATAAAAAAAATTACATTATGTGGACCGCAGTACATGCTATTGAACCCAGCATTCTCAATAACTGACAACAGTTGATCATTCAAGGCAATGGGGCAAAGACATCCATTTCTTAGTTATGGTTTGTATTCATTGCACTTTTGTCTGTACATTTTTTATCATGTTAAAAATGAACTACAGGTGATATTTCAGTGGTAATGGCAGCCCCCTTTCTGTTTCTGTTGTATTATTCTATTCTGTGTATTGAGTGGAATGTCATGTTTTCAATGGATTTCAAACCTTACTGAAGAAGCTCTTTGGCGTTGCATGAACAGCAATTACAAATGGTCACCACTCAAAAGAAAAAAAGAAAATTATATGAATAACTTAATTTATTCATGCCACAAATATGCATTTAGTAAAATTGACAAGAATCAGAATATGTATATAAATATGTATCTCCCAAAATGGTAACTTTACAGGAGAAGAAAAAAATACCTTCTTAAATTTCAATTAAAGTAAATGAATGAATGAATGTAAACAGATTTTATTCCAAGTAATTTTGAAGCATTTCTATTGGTCTATTCATCATGAAATTTTCACACCATGTAAAGGACAGCTGTTAAAATGATGTAGTTTTTAATTGGACAGCGACGATATACAGTATATACTGTCAGTTCAACATAATGTATATTTGTTGACTGAAATACACAGAGATTTTCGTTCCATCAACAACTACAAATATATTTCAATCAACTTGTTCATTATTAAGTACACAATTTCCATTCAAATCTGTTAAAAAAAATTTTTAATAGTAACAAATTGTGGTATGCTGACAATGAAGAGTCTCACTGATATGTCAATAACAACAGCAATTGAAAGCTCTGAGAAACTATACATTTATAGGATTGAACACATTGACCATATTTTCTGTGATTGTTACAACACAAGCTTAAAAGGAATACTTTCTTAACTAGTTTTAATTGTTAAGAAAGTATTTAGAAAATTAGAATGTAAGTGTCTAGTTCCACCAAATAGTGCCACAGTTCAGTGTTGATCTTCAGCTGTCTTCACATTGAGTGAAATTAGATGCAGCATTTTTTAAGTATTATTTTATTTAAAGGCCATGAATTCTCATCTTGTATTTGAAGTTACAGCCCCCTTTGTTTTTTTTTTTCTCCATTTGAAAATAAGGCCCCGGCTCATATTGGGACCTCCAGTATTTTTAATAATGCAGTTTTTTTTCCTAGTGAAATGATGCATTCCCTACACTGAACAGACTTTGTTGATTGGGTTGATGCAGGCATCATCTGTTTGTAATCCTCCAGTGTAATGAGTCAAACCGTTGACTCAGGAATGCCTCATTGGTCACACAATATGACTGAGGTCTGTTTCTTCAGAATAAAATTGTCTTATTTTTATCTTGTTTTTTTCCAGACTCGTGTTTAAAGCAAGGGTCTGCTCCTTCTGATAAAAGCCATTGCACACTTTGTCGGGGTTCATGTTTTTGCTGAAGTACACAGGCTGTATTTTGATGTTGGTGGATTTCCTTCAATGCAGCACTTCTTTATGCACATTTCTAAGTACTGGATTTCTCTGATGACTGCAATCCTTGCATTCCTCTAATGTGTTGTAGCCAATTTAAAGGACATTCTTTGAGTCTGTTTTATTAAAATCAAAGGATTAGTTTGACTAAACATGCTAAAGTAGCTAACCATAACTGTAAGCTAGTAGCTACCCATTTGCATGATGTCATTTTCAGATTTTCAAAGGGTGGCTAGTTACTTCCATTCACTGTTAGCAACATTAGCATTTTTAACTGAAATAATCATTTAATTGCTGTGGTATTTATATGCAGTTTGTATTTCCAGTCCTGAAGGGATAGTATCTTTGTTTCTTGTGACTTTGTGACTGTTGCACTGTTTCTTACTGTATTATAAGAATGATTATGCATGTATAAACATTCCTGAGAAGAGGTTTATTTTCTGCACTGATTAAATATCGCAGCCCATTTATTTCTCAGGTTTCTGTAATTCAAGTTATGACTTCTACAGGCTTGCAATTTTAGTAAACTGTAGTAGAATAGTGATGTGTAAAATCAGACATCCATTCATTTATTAAATATCCAATTATTTTTTTAGCATCAGGGACAATGCAAAAACGTAATTCAACAATATTCCCAAATACATTCAATAATGTTGGGGTCTGGGCTCTGGCCTGGATTTTCAAAACACCAGCAGATTGTTTGTTTGATCTACAGCTTTTCATTTCTCACTAATAACATCTTGACAACTGCATATCCTTTCAGATCCATAGCATTGGGATTTTTGTCACTGTGGAAGGATGGCTAGACACACTTGTTGATATTTTGATTTCTTAAAGATGAAAGTTAAGTACTGTTTATCTGGTGGGGATAGTTTAGATAATCCACCAGGTATTGCAAGTTTGTTATGATCCTCATTTTCTCTCTATATTTTAATCATTTTTTAAATCCTGGTGTTGGAAGCTCTGCAATGTCATCAGACATATTTTGAATAAGTACGAGTAACTTGTTTGGACTGGAAAGTAGATAAATGGTTTCTAACATTTGTACAGTATTGTATAAGGGCTTAAGAACAATAACTCCTTAAAATAAACATGAACGTTACACAGTCTAAATGACTTACTTTGTCTCTGCTGTTGGTGAATGATATGCAAAGAGACACTTGCATATTTTCACAGTTTTACAAAGAACCGAAACTGGGCTCAGTAGCATAAATCAGCACCAGACTTGAGATACAGTGTGTGTGTGTGTCAGAGTTTGTTCACTGGGTGTGTGGGTGGTGAATACAGACACTTGTGCAGCTTGAGGGTCAGTTTGGGGAGTAATATCACACAGCAGAATGATAAAACTGGAATAAACAGTGATTTTAGATATTGTTCATGTGCACAGTGTAGTATTATGGTGGTTCTTTTGGTGCCGATGCAATAAATACACACTATATTCCTAAATGTTTGTAGATGCCCTTAAAATACATGGGATGAAAGGGAATGGTCAAGAGCAGCTGCACATGAGCCTAACACTAACAAGGCCATTGCCAATTGTTGATTAGAGGGGTATAAAACCTTTAGTAGTGGGCTGTGGAATAGTGGAACTTCATACTACACAGTGATGGAGCACCATCCAATGTCTTTGGGGTTAGTTGGAGTGCTGTAACTATCCATTATTAGTACTCAGCTTCAGTTATGCTTGTGACTGAATACCGTTAAATCTTCACAATGTCCCAACATCTGTTGTAAAGCCTCCCCTACTAGGATAGAAGCTGTTGCAACAGTAAAGGGGGGAAATTCCCTATTAGTACTCTTCATTTCAGAATAACTGCTGGATGACTGGGTGTCCAACAACATTTGGCCATGTATGTGTTCTTGTGTATTTGTACAGATATGGATGAGTGCACTGCACAACTGGCTATGTAAATGATGAGCTGGTGCTTGGCCAGGCAGCTGGGCAATGATGTAACTGGTCAGTGTGATTGTTTATTGATTCATTTATGGCTCGCTTCGGGGAATTCACTGAACTGGTGAAGACGGGCATTTATATAATCTCTCATTTCATATTGCCGGTTTATGCCACTTTATTCTGGAGATGCAGAATTGATTACATGTCCACAGATACCACAAAGTTCATTTCAAAAGTGAATGGCTTTTATACGAATATCAAATACTCTGTATGTGTACACTATCTGAAGAGAAAAATGATGAAGGACTTCTCAGAAGGAGCTGTCTGCAAAGCATTTTGACTGAAAAAGGCTTTTGTACATCCAGAAATAAACATTCTATACATGAACCGTGTTACAATGGTGATTCCTTACCCTGAAATGGGATGTTTGTAGCTGGTAGGATCCAGCACACAGAATGTTGTTGGTTCAAATCTCATACTTTATAGAATCAGATCAAATGTATAATTTATTTTAAAGCAACATGTCCACATTTCTCATAATGTTTGTACATGGATAAATAAATTGTAGCCATGTGATTTGAAATAAGAAGAAAACACAAATTTTACACACGAGGAACTCAAAATACAACAAAATGAAGCTTTTACTACACAGTATCAACACAGTATTTTGGTAGAACATATATATTTTGTATCAAACCCTAGCATTTCATTATTATACACTGTATCCCATGATCACACTTACTATTGGCTCCTATTGTCCAGCTACAGAGTGAACTGTCTTCATGATGAGGAATCAAACTGGAATAAAATACATATTAGTGCAGTAAATATTAGTTATTGGCATATCACACCCATGATTACTGTATTAACTCTGGATATGAAAAACAAATATAAGCTCATACCTAATAAGAATAAGCAGAGCCTCTGTTGTGAAACTTCAACATAAAACTGCACTTGATCAACAAGGACACACAGTGTCACTGATGCAAAACATTGAATAGCGCCCCTTGTGGAGGATGTTGTTAAACATAACTGTGTGAGTTACAAACAGTTCCGTGATGTGCCTCAAATTTAAAAATGCACAGTAAAGGATCATGCAGAATAAACAAAACAAAATTGTATTCAATGGCACTGCCTTTAATTAACCTGATCACAAATAGCTTCATGTAGCCTACAAAATGAGCTCAAGGAAGATGAGTAAATGATTTACTGAGATATTCCGATAAAAATTGTGATTACTTACCAGATGAGGTCCTTCTTCATTTTCTCACTTATTTCTCTCTCTCTCCCTCTGTGTCTCTGAGTGTGAGTGTGTTCTGTCCTCTGTTGGTGTGAGGACGCTATATAAGCGAGTGTGTGTTCAGTAGGTGTTGGTGAGTGGGCCGAGGAGCTGCTGTGAGTTGTAATGGCGTGTGACAGAGAGGTGGCTCTGACGTCAGTGGCGAGGTGGGAGATAAAGAGAATTAGCGTGGTGGTGGTGGTGGTGGGCTGCAGCGTGGGTGTGTAGCATGCTGGAGTCTTTAGAGAAGCCCTGTGATACACTCAGAGCTGAGAGGAGAAACGAGGAGGAGAAAAAACCCAACACAAAAAACCTCTCACCCAGGAGGAGGAGAGAGGGGTTTCTGCGTGGGCTGTAATCCACTCCAGTGGCAACATCTCAATATTCCTGCCCATATGCTAAACCCCATGGCCCACTTATCTTCTGTTTCACAGAGCGGAAGCTTTAACTGCGTAACAACACATTTGCATAATTTCCCCTTTTGATCAGCCAAGGCATGGTTTGTTGTCTTAAGTTTTTTCTCCTTAGTTCCTGCAGTTAAAGGGAATTCTGTCTTATTTCAAAGTTCTCTTTAATTCCCTCAGAATGATTTGATATGAAATGTTTCAAAGGGTGGACAAACCTACTGTCTTGGATTTCCTTAAAGAGGTGTGGCGATAGGAACTCAGGGTCACTATTTACACAGTGGAAATATAGGCATATTTTATTTATTTTACACAACACAATAGATTTATCCAAAGAAAAAAACCTATTCGTTTCAAGGATATGTCCTGGGATTATTTAGGACTTCAGAAAGTCAGGTTTAATTTTATGTCTCATCCGAGGGACTGATCTACTGGTATCTACTGAAAACACAGGGGAGCACCTGCTGATAGCCCCACCACCAACACTACATCCAGCACAGTTGCTTCTTTCAGGTGCCATGGCTACATAGGTAAATGTCTGTGGTCAGTCAGGTTCCTCTGAAATCAAGGGGATTAATTAGCAGTTTGTTCCCAATTTGCCTTTTAACAACCAGTTTGATTTGGTGTAAAGGCAAAATATTGTATTACATAATTTACATAACTATTTTAAATTGTTGTGTGTAGCGCTGTGTCTACACCACTTCTTTAAGACTACAGAAGGAAGTTTTTTTTAACTGGACCTATTAGTGCTTATGTCATTCAGTACGACATATATGGAGAATCAGGATGTGCTGAAGCTGTGAAAATTGACTCTGTGGACTGGATTTGCACTCAGCAGGAATTGTTACGCTGCTCCTTTAATTGTGATGCTCTTTAAAATGCTCTAGTGGCTAAAGCACACTGCCACTTTGACAGACAGTTCAAATTAAACAGCACTTATGTTAGAATGGCATTTGGTAATTACATGTGGCCTGGAGTAGCCTCTTTCTCTGGCCTCATAGTGCTTCGGTGCTGCCAGAGGAACTATAAGACTCATATCTTTCTTTTTTCTTTTCAGAGTTACAATCGAAATAGCAGGAAATCTCAGCTTGTGAGAGATAAATTCTTATCTGTCCTGAGGCATTGTTAAAGAATGCTCTCTCTGCTGTGGTGCTAAAACAACAACATAATTGCAGAATTAGCCTACTTTTCTACTTTGTTTTAAATTGCCCCATGCACAATTTCAAATTGTAAGCACCATTTATCACTAAACTGATTATTGTCAATGTTCTGTGAAAACCTCAAAAATCTGTTCTTTTTTTTACTTCTTTTCCCTGTAATACTTTACTATAGCAAAATAGAAAATGTAAGATGTCTTTAGTGTAATCTTTTCATAAACGTCTACAACAATTTAGAGTACTCTGTAAACTGAAAGCCAAAATTTACTTGTTACTCTAACCTTGCTCCAAGTCTTCAATGCAATTGTCGTTCCCACCCACAGATTCTCGTTTTCAACAGACTGTACCTGTCTGAAGTTCTTCAGTTACAAAAAGAATCAGTGAAAATTATATCATGTTTAATAACACAAGATAATAAAACGTGTTTAACACTTTGTGCTTGTCGATTCATTTCAGCAGACAGGAGGCGCTGTGTGGTAGGATGTTGTAGCCTGTGGGTGGGAATTAGCAGAGTGTAGGCACTGACTATAGCCAATTCTGAGACAATGCCACTTCCATCATCAATTTTTGTCTTTGATGTATTGTTTCTTTTTTGCTGTTTTTGCTTTGTAGTCCAACCGCCAACAAGCACTGGGAGGCTGAGCTAGCGGCACTGAAGAGCAACAATGCTAAGCTGACGGCAGCACTGCTTGAGTCCACAGCCAATGTGAAGCAATGGAAACAGCAGCTGGCAGCATACCAAGAGGAGGCAGAGAGGCTTCATAAAAGGGTGAGAAGAGTGATGACAAAATAAAACAGTACAAAGGAATGGTAAAAGTTAAACTGACACTAATATTACATAGGACCTGTCAACACACATCTGACTTGTGTTCTTTTGTGATAGTCACAAAAGAACAGCTCTCTCTTTCAGTTATTGTAGTTAAGATACATTCTACTGGGAAATTATCCCATTCTGTGACAGAAAGGGGTGGGAGTTTTTCATCATATTTGACCATGGAAATTATTCCAGTGTGGTGCTGAATGGTTATCTTCCAGTTAGTAACTAAGCCATGTAAATCCACCTTCTCAATCATTCCTTTTGACAATAAAAAACATGACAGATATAGTGATGTCCTCTCCCCTAAAAACATTGGTTTGCTCCCAAAGTGCCATGATTTGTCAATATAATTTCTTTTATTGCCATTAGCAGTATTCAGACTAAATGAATTGGAATTCAAGGTGTGGAGTTTTTTTCATATAAAAGTACATACAGTTCATCATGAACACATCATTAAACTTCCAATAAAATTTGGAAATATTAATTGAAAATGTAGACCGCTGTAAGGAAAAAATACTATTACAGAGTCTTCTCTTTCTTGATTTAATCAACATATATAGTCTACCAGAGCATAAGAGAACAAAAATCTTATTTGCAGTGTGACTCTGATCCCCTACAATCTTTAATGCTCTCATCCGCATCCTCTCAATATACAGTGTCTATGCTGGGAATGACTGTCCCAATACTTCATCCTGCTATAGACACAACTTTCTTTAATGTGTTCCATTCTGATCAGTTCAAGCTCCAATACCGAACTGATCTCTACAGAGCAAAATTATCTCGCTCCATCCCTCCTTCCCTCTTCCCAATCAGGCAGTTAATGTCCTCCTCCAAGCATGTTAACCATCTTAAAAATCCATAGCTCATTTCACATGCCTTGAAGGAAGCAGATGTTAGTCAAGAATGAAAAACATCATACTGGAGTCATTAAGAGCGAAGAGAAAACTGGCCAAATAGCAGTGTGGTCAGAGTGATGTGTATGAAAAATTGTTGGCAGAAATGCTCATCTGCTTTTTGAGACTCTTGCCATTTGTGGAATTTTAGCATGAGAAGCACTGCTCGTCAAAACTGTGTTTGACTTTGGGCTGTTGGGCTGCAGGTTTCAGAGCTGGAGAGCCAAAGCAGTCAAGCCAATGTCATCAAATCTCAGAAAACAGAGCTCAACCAAACCATAGAAGAGCTGGAAGCTACACTCAAGGCTAAAGAAGAGGTAGCAGCTTTAATATTACATTACACCTTCATGTTTCACAACCTGCCACATCCTCACAATTGAACTCTACTGGACTTTTCCCCTTCACAGGAAATGGAGCGCCTGAGAGAGGAAGTGGAAAACGCTAAGCAGCTGCAGTCACAGAAAGAGGTGCTGGAACGGAAACTAGAGGTAGGAACACTTTGGGGACACCATGACGCATGCTTCCTATTCTTGGAAATATGTGAAGAAAGTGTGTGCATAAATTGTAGCTGGTAATGGAGAGACTTTTATGAATGAGTAGTTGTAAAAGTGATCATTACGTTATGACAACATATTGGAAAACATTAAAAATACTAAAGCTTTTGAAAGTCAATATAAAACACAGAAGATATAAACCTTGGGGCCACCTCAAGTTGCCATGACAGCTTCAATGCACCTTAATGTAGATCCCAACAAGCCACTAGAACAATAATGAAGGGATGGAACACCATTTTACAGAATATCCTTCCCTCAGTTGGTGATGATAGTGGTAAAGTGTGCTGTCTCACGAGTCAATCCAAAACTTCCCATATGCATTCAACTGTGTTGAGATTTGGTTACTTATTTACATCATTTACACCATCAGTTACTGCTCATTCCATGTGGATGGAGATATTTTCATCCTGGACAAGACCACTTGAAAGTTACATAAAATATCTTTATATTAATTTGCAGTGAATGTTGTCTCTAAGGGGGCAGCCAAGGTGTGAAATACAGAGAGACCCAGATGTCCAGGACCCCCTAATTAAAGCGTTGTACCCCTGAAGGCCACATTTTTTCTAAATCAGCCAACTTAACCCTGTATATCTACCTACATTCTCCCTCCAGGCTACAGACTCACGGAACAAGGAGCTGGAGGAGCAGTTAGCAGAGGTAGAGCAGCGTATCGAGGCCAGCCAGGTGGAACAGGAGATCTTCCGCAAGAGTCTGAAATCTCTGCTGGAAATTCTTGATGGCAAGATCTTTGAGCTGACTGAGCTGAGGGACAACTTGGTCAAACTCATAGAGGACAGCTAGAACTCATCTCTTTCACCCCTTGCCTCAAAACACAGACTTTTAAGAAGGTACACAGCGACAAGAACAAAGAACCAACAAAAACCATGCACAGCTTCTGAGCCCAGACCTTTCTAGTCTGGTGTATTTTCATTTATGGCCTTCTCGACTGGAGGACTCCTTTATTCTATACTTTACTTATACGGTGTGATAAGCATTCAGTTGCACTTGAATTTGTATTTTTAGGTGGGTAATATTTCTTCAGCACCACTGCAACCTACTTAGGTGATATCGCCCATGTAATACTCGTATTCTTTTTCGTACTGTTTGTTTTCCTTATTAGTAGACTTATATACCCAGGTAGTAATCCTAGTGAAAGTAGGCAGCCTACAAAGAGGAAACCTGGCTGCGTGTAGGCTCTTCCTTTCTAAGGTGCTGGTCTCATGTGCCTGGTTTAAATGGCATTAAAGGACATCTATTATGCTGCTGAGGACACTCAAATCAATCACAACCACTGGACTGTCCGTCACACTGGATGTTCTGAGCCATATATTGTAGCCAGACACTGTTGGCTTGCCTCGTCACCTTCAAGGAAACTGCCTCAACGTTCCGTCAAATCTTCAGGATATTCTACTGACTTCCTGACCATAACACCAACGTTAAATACCTTAAGAAGTACCTTAGGAAGTCACCAAACAGCAAACATTTAAGATGCAGGTGTGGCATACTGGCCTGTAATGTACAATGAGCAATATTTGAGTGAGTCTTTATGCCACCTCCGTGTATTCATCAGGTATTCCAACTCTGGACTAATCTATGGACTAATATGGTTAAGTGGATGTAACCCTCCTAGTTCTCATCAGACCAATTCTAATACTTCTGAACTGTATCAGCCTTAGTCTATTCACTTTTCAGCACTTAATATTTCATTTTAATGAGGATTAGCTTGTCTTTTTGTTCACTTACCAAATGCAGTGTGCTTAAACTTAAGTTAATTTGAAATGGTACAATGTGTTATTATGAACTGTATATTCTGATGGATAAAGGTACAGAGAGCACTGTCAATAAGATTGTATTTATAGATGGGAAACTTCAAATTTTATTTCCCAGTATTAATAAAAAAACTTAAAAATATCTTGGAAAAGGTGCTTATGAAAAAGTGCTACGTGTGTGGTTCATAAAAGGTTAAAAGTGTGTATAAATACAGAGAGTTTCTGTGGCCTAGGGCAGTTTTTGTTCGATTTGGAAATTTTCGTCTATTTCCTTTGTTACTGAGCAGTGGTGCGACAGCTCCACATCCTTTCACACCCACAGTGCTGAGTTGTGTTTTCAGAGTTGAAGTATGGAGACATTATTAACTCACACCTGATGGTTATTGTGACAGGAAATGAACCAAAAACGGAGTCTCTGATTCTGCTCAGTACTCTGTTAGATAAAGAAATGATTATTTAATATCGCTACATGAACATATTTTAAGTTCAAACCTCAGCAAAACACTTTTCACACAGAGATTAGCTTTAGCCTGTTAGGATTCACAGCTGAAAATCCCTTTTGTCTGGCACTAGGCTTTATCTGTGCACAAAAATCCCACTGCCCCAGAATGTTGGAAATTTCTGCTCTTTGTTGAAGTAAACTCCAGAACTTTTTGCTATTTCGTGACTTTATTTGTGAATGACTCGCGCTGAGTTGAAACATCTTAAGCTGCTTACTCTCCCAACGCTGTGACAAGACTGCAGCACGACTGCTTTTATCAGAGAGAAGTGACAGTACAGTACACTCAGACACACACACACACACACACACACAAACACATACCATCATTACCATACAATTTCAGAACACGGGGTCATACCTACCACATATGTATTAATAAAAGGGTATTAGGAAGGACTCATTTGCTGCAGTAGTGGCCTTTAAACTAGTAGCTGGAACATTGCAGTGAGAATTTCCCCCACTAGAGCAGTATTAGGCGTGGTTCTGAATCAAAAACACCAGTTCAAGCCAAAGCTTTGGCCCTCTTAGCCGATGCTTGGCATTGAGCATGTTGTTCTCTGGCTCATGTTTGCCATTTCTTTCTGTGAAGCTATTCTATGGAGATGACACGAGCTATGTGTATAATATCTAAGTGAGTGTCTGTGTACACAGTTGTTGCCCTTTATAGAAGCTACATTTGCTTATTAAAAAGGACACACATAGGTATTAACAGTATACACCGTACATATTTTAGTGTATGGATTATGTAATATACATGCACATGCATCTGCCACATTCTAAATGTAAGTATGATGACTTGCTCAAACTAAATTCTCTAGGTCTAGGTGTCAGAAACATTCCTCAGAAATTCTCATTATGTTGACATGATTGCATCCTTTACGTTTTGGAAATTTATTCTGAATCTTTCATTCTACCAGATCCCAAAAGTGCTCTTTTGGATTTAGCTCTGGAGACTGGGGAATACATCGCTATGATCACAGAATCAGTCTGAGACCAAGAGTGATTTTTTTTATACAGAATTACAGTAAATATTTGCCTCAAGGGTTGTAAACGGCCACAGGTTTTGGAACTCAAAGATGTTGAGTGGGGTTTTAGGTGACGCACTCTCTGCTGATACAGGGTCGGTTGGGTCCATGCCTTCAGACTGTTTTTTTCTTTTTGAGAAATTCTGATTCCAGGTCACCCCGTGTCTGCGTGGGTTTCCTCCGGGTGCTCCGGTTTCCTCCCACAGTCCAAAAACACACGTTGGTAGGTGGATTGGCGACTCAAAAGTGTCTGTAGGTGTGAGTGTGTGTGCCCTGTTGCCCTGTGAAAGACTGGCGCCCCCTCCAGGGTGTATTCCCGCCTTACCCCAATGATTCCAGGTAGGCTCTGAACCCACCGTGACCCTGAACTGGATAAGCGCTTACAGATAATGAATGAATGATTTCAGGTCATGTTCAGTTTGGTTTTGTTGAGCCTGTGTCTACTGTCGCCTCGATTTGTTCTTCTGCCAGCGTAGCCCATCAAACTCATCATTTGATAGGTTTGTCTGAAGAATACACTCCTAAATGCACATTTATCTGTGTCTGCCTTATTTCACCTCTATTAGTACTTTACTGTGATCAGGGTCAGACACATCTAATCCATATTTCCACAAAAAAAATCCTGTTGGAAAAGCTCTGATGCAGCCCAGAGCTCAACATTCCAACACAGCTAGAGCTCATCTGAGCTACTGCGCTAGTGCCACCCACACACTCCGCAAGTAAAGGCTTGTGGGAAATATTCAGCATGAGGAGGGAGACATCTTGTGGTCTACAAGAAAGAAGCATTCTATTACAAAGGCCTGTGTGTAAGCTCCTTGCGTCTATTTCATATAAGGATCAACTGCTGCCGTTACTGAGCAGCAATAAACCACTGGTTAAGGACCAAGCCATAAATCTATTGAATTTGATGATTCACCACAGTTGGTTTGTACAATCTCCATAGAAAACATTATCACAGTTTGGAGCAGCTAAGGTCATAATGCTGAGGGCCAAGTGTCAGCAGAATGTTTGTTCCACAACAACAACATGCAATACTACAGATGCTGTCTAGCAGCAAGAGAAGCTGATATACCGGTCAACAGCAATAGCAGCATATGGTCACTGTTCAAGAAAAAGATGTATCTCCAGTTTATTTTACTGCATCACATGAACACAGCAGCTGTGCTTCACACTGTGTAAACATTTCATGATGAATGGACCAATTGAAATGCCCCAAATTTACTTGGAATTAACTAATTTTACAATGAATTCCATTGAAAGTTCATTCATTCATTATCTGTAACCACTTATCCAGTTCAGGGTCGCGGTGGGTCTGGAGCCTACCCAGAATCACTGGGTGCAAAGCAGGAACACACCCTGGAGGGGGTGCCAGTCCTTCACAGGGCGACACACACTCACAGTCACACCTATGGACACTTTTGAGTCACCAATCCACCTACTGTGTGTTTTTGGACGGTGGGAGGAAACCAGAGCACCCGGAGGAGACCCACACTGACACAGGGAGAACACACCAAGGTCCTCACAGACAGTCACCCGGAGTGGGACTTGAACCCACAACCTCCAGGTCCCCGGAGCTGTGCGACTGCGACACTACCTGCTGCGCCACCGTGCTGCCCATCCATTGAAAGTCAAGAATGTTTTTTTTTCCTTCTTCTATAAAGTTTCTATTTTGAACATACATGTTTCCCTTTGGACAGTTACAGTGACGATATGTGATTTGGATACAACTATTCTATTCATCCTGGATAACCATGCAGGATGACCATCTAAACCACTATCAGACTGGAAGAAGGTCATTATACCAACTTAGATCAGCAGGAAATGAATACGGTCATAATCATATTTCAGCATCTATACTGTTGTGCCACAAACAATGATGAGGGGTTAAATAAGTGTTTATTTATTGAGATTACACAATGTATTAGATAATGAACAAAGAAATCACACAGTACAGGTTTTTGGTTTGGGAATGCATGCTTTATTCTTTACACCACATTGCCATTCCATGCTATTCCAGAACTTTTAGTTCTAGCACTGAGCTGTGTTTATAAAGCCCGATGAAGCTCTCTATCTGATTTCCAGCTGATTTAAACCTTTGTTTGCGCCGGAAGGAGGGAGTACTTTCCCCAGAAACACTTCTTGCTATAGATGTTCCCACTAGAGGGAGCCAAAGTAAAATGTATGGCAAAGTAAATGGCAGCTCTTGGTGTTATTTTGTGGTGCATGTTCACATTACAAATAGAATTTATAAAATACACCTACCACGAAAATGCACCACACAATTAAACTGATATTTTTTTTACAAAGTGTGCTTTTCAGAAGAAGAAAAATCTAATTGCTTTATGCTCCCTGAAGAAAATAGCCTTTATTGGATTTATATGATTGGGCCCAAACATGGGAGCAGCAGTGTATGCACATAATGCAGATCAGAAACATGAGACACAACTATCAAATTTCATATTTTTAAGACATATTTTCAGCTGTTATTTTATTATTATTATCATTAATTATGTTATTTTTACAAATCTGTTTTTCACAAACTCAATAGCTCAGGTTCACAGAGTGAGATAAAGGTAAATGAAGAAATAACCATATATTTACATTTATATACACACAGTATATGTCTATAAATATGATATATATTTAAAAACAAAACAAAACAAAAAAAACCCACACACACATATACACATATCAATAAAGTTCCTAGCATTCTACATTACACTATTCTATAATATGTAGTCGATTAATAATGGCATTTCAGGCTTTGATCACAGGAAGAAACAGGCCCTCTGGGATGATTGTAAGTGAGAGCTTTTCTACAAAACTGAAAAAGGGTTGCCAGATTCTTTTAAATTTAGAAGATGAACCATTCATAGTGCATTGAATTCGTTCCAAATTGCTGTAGTGAAGAATGTCTTTCATCCATTCGATCCATTCGGAGTGGGTGGAATGTACTGAATGTTTCCACTTCAGCAGAATAAGTCGTCTTGCCAGCAAGGTCACAAAGGCTACAAAGTCATAACAATATTTGGGGATTGACAATCCTGATTGTATGATACCAACGATTGCTGTAACAGGATTAGGACCACACTTTATCTCTAATACCTCTGACAGAGTAGAAAAAACATCAGTCCCAAACGTAAACAATGAAGGACATGACCAATACATATGTATTAGGGAGGTTGGATCTTGGTGGCAACGGTCACATATTGGGTCTATTCCTGGATACAATTTATTAAGCCTAACCTTTGTCCAATATTCATTCATCATTCATTATCTGTAACCGCTTATCCAGTTCAGGGTCGCGGTGGGTCCAGAGTCTGGAATCATTGGGCGCAAGGCGGGAATACACCCTGGAGGGGGAGCCAGTCCTTCACAGGGCAACACACACTCACACATTCACTCACACACTCTCACCTACAGACACTTTTTTGACTGTTTTTGGACTGTGGGAGGAAACCGGAGCACCTGGAGGAAACCCACGCGGACACGGGGAGAACACACCAAACTCCTCACAGACAGTCACCCAGAGCGGGAATCGTACCCACAACCTCCAGGTCCCTGGAGCTGTGTGACTGTAACACTACCCGCTGCGCCCTTTGTCCAATATATTCGATGAAACACTGGATTATACCATGTTTGGCACATATGGAGGATTAATGTATTCAGTATAGTATTTTTTTCCTCGTGCAGCTGTTATTTTTAAGAAATATATCCTGTTAACACAAATACCCACAACTTCAATTTTGGTTTAAAGTGATAAAGTGAATGCCCAATAACTGTACTATGTATTAGCTGGGCTGCAGTAACAAAGCTAAATGCCAGAAATATAAATCTCTTAATAAAAGTTTGGTCCAAAATGTACATAGTGGACCAAAATGTGGCTAATACTGGTTCTTGTTCTCTATCACCCACCTGGTCAGAATACCTATCTTTATCACAGAAAAACAATAATCTCAGTGTCAGCTCTAACATTCCTTTAGCTTTAGTCATGTTTTGCTGTGAGCTGATCATGTTTATCTCGGCTTTATTAACACAGACTTGGGCAAGACATTGAAACTTTGGCAATCATGATTCAGGGTGTGATGTTTGAACAATGTAATAAAATCTTCAAGATCAGTTCCTTCGTTTATCAGGCGAAGTTCAGTGTGCACAATGGTAGTGTCTCATACAGGCAACGTCTATCAGTGGAACAGCACTCAGAATGTCTAAATGGAAACTAAAATGTTGTTTTATTGGATGGAAAATTAAAAAACCAAGCCATAACCCCAGTTTCTGATGGTACATTTACTGAGCTCATAATCAATACTTTACAATACTGTGACTGTGACTGTGCTTGGAAACAATGTTTGCATTTTTCCTCTCTTTTTTCTTTTTAACTTATTTGCTCCATAAAGAGCAGCAGGGATGACTACCGCTAGGGATGACGTTTGTGTTGAAGTATGACAGAGTGAATCAAAATATTTGTCCATTGGTAGTAAACATCCTTGTCCTCTTGCATGTTTCACATATTTTCTTCCATACAAATACAGACTGAGTAAACATAAAGTCATAATCTCTGAACTGTTGCTCAAACAATGAACACAGCTGTCAAACAAACCAGCATTACGCATTCAAACAGAGCAGCCTTCAGAACTGACAGCTTAGAGGTGGGTGGGTTTGTCCTCCCTCTCCCTGCATTACTAATCACGATGTCAACTAACGCAGGTGTCTATGAGTCAATGTTACAGAACTGTTATTTTGAGCTGAAAGGACATTTGTGCACAGATTTGGAGCCAAGAACTGATACTAAATGCTCTTGGTTATGTTTTTGCCTACTTAGAGGCAGATTTCATCAGTCAGAACTTTGATGGCTAGGAGACTACAAAGACAGTAAATAAATCTTAAATAATTATTTTTTTATTATTATTTTTCTTTCCCACACGTTTCTAATGCCCAGTTTAGTGTAGTATCTCTGTTTCTTCGTGTTTCACAGGACAAGCAGGGAAGAGGCCTCCATTGGCTGGCTCCTTTCTGACAGGATGGATGTGGCAGAGTACAAAAACCACAGCAGTCTCCAAAGTAGAACATGACGATATTGTAGGTTTTCCTGGCGTATTTATGCACTTTCCTGGTCTCCATTCTGAGGTCAGTGCTTAAAAAGAACACATGGACATGTACATGAACATTCACCTGTGTTTATTGATTCCTACAGATCCTGTTAGTTTTAAGCTCTGGGAGTAGGCCTCCTTGGCTCCTCCAATGAGAACTCTGGCAGATTTCTAAAACCTTCGTGGTTGCGGTTTGGGGTGTGGTAAAGGCCAAGATCTGAGCCATGTAATGAGCCTTAAATCATTGTGCTTCGCTCCTTCCTTCCACATTCGGTCAGTCCCTGAGTCAAAGGGTCCGAAAAGCACCCACTGTTTGAGTTGATTTCACTAAGGATTCTTCAGTTCAGTATAAATTAGTCAAACTGTGAATCCTGTGCACTTAATAAATAAAGATAATGAAGACACTCACCATCTTAAACCAGCTTTATATTAAATTATTCAGGGATAATTCCACTGAGCTGTCTCTTGGTTTCAACACATACGGCAATAGCAACTTGCATTTCAATGGTATTCAGAACCTGAATCAAACAGGTTCAGACACTAACTAATGCGGATTTGTACCATAGAATGCAGTGGATTTTGGGTATCTACTATCTACTACAGTGTACATGTGTTGTACATTAGTTTTGGGTGCATTGTGGGATTGTTTGACTGCCCTAAAAACGGTATACTTCACAATTTCTTACTTACAGAATGTAATTAACTGTTGCTATTACAACACACATCATACCAAGCTGCAGATGCAATGCGGTCCCCAATTTTTGTTTTCCAAAGAATGACACTCAACTATCTCCATCTGCACTGCGTAAAGTACAATGTATGTCATAAAATAATGGTTTCTGCACTAAAATACTGCACTCTATGTGAGATATTTTAGCAATTCATATTCAATATAAGCTTCATGTCCTTCAGTCAAACATTAATGCACATTATAAAAGTGAAGTGCACTATGTAGGTAGTATAGCACTATTTGGGACAGCGCCAACATTTTCTGTTGGATCGTGGGACAAAAGTGTCCATTATTACCACACTTATAAACCAGCTGGTTCTAAGTATGCACTGTGGATCGTTTTAGTGTACTCACCTTACACAAGTGTAGTATAAACAACTTAATAATGAGCACACCTGTATATAACAGACCCCCTGTGGCACTTTGTTCAGTTTTTTTTTTGCAGTGGTTGTCTGTTTTTATTTGGTCTGTTTTTGTTAGGCTCCTTTATTAAAGGATGACTTGGTGACTAAGAAGTTGGAATGTATTTTTTGCCTTTTACAGACTGATTCTTTCTAAACGTCTTTAATGATTGTTGCTTTACACGTAGAAAACAGCTTTCACTAAATACTTACTTTTTGTGTTTTATTTAGTTTGACTGTCTTTATTTCCTTCCTAATGTTCACCATTATGTGCAGAGACCACACTGTAAACACATTACTACGCATGTGGAGAGAACTCTGAAATTGTGGGCTGGAAATCTGGAAGAGCTCTGGTTAAATGGTAAATATACAACGGCTTCATGAAGATGACTCATTCACTTCACTACTGGCCTTACAGCATCCCCTTCATTTTCCCTCTTAGCCCCTGCCATTTTAAACCGGCTGTGAGCAAAGCATTTGGACTAAAAGTCATGGCGTAAAAACTTTTGTAACACAGCTGACATCATCACATCTTAAGAACTCAGACTGTTGCAACCAATTAAGCTGAAGTGCTTACATTTGTTTATTAGATCTAAGACAGTTCCTCTGTAGTTTAGTCATTGCTAGATCTCCCTCTGAGGCTATGGCACACCTTGTCACACTGCTGGGGGGAGGGTGTAGCCTCCACTCGGATTTCTGACCACAGAGTGCTGAGGCATAATTTTGATTTAAAGTAATTTATAAAGAGCAGTTCTGATGAAAACCAGAATGTTTATAGAGTAGTGTCTTTATCTCTTCTTAAAAAAAAACAACTCTAGCTTAAATATGAATTGTTATCCATATATTTGTCCATTTTTACAGATAAAAGAGTGTCATGAATTAAGGCGCATGGAGAGTTCATGAGAACTGACAGATGCTTTCCTCAATCTGTGTCTGTTGCTTTCAAATCTCAGAAAATCCATCAATATTCAGGTCATTGTACAGACAACAGTTTCATTTCAGATAAACTTCACTCATTATTCATGCAACAATTGGCTATTATAAGCCATTTGTCTTATAGCGCAATATTAACCATTCTTTGGACATCTGAAAACATGACATTGCCTCCATTCACATTTAATCAACACTTGTTGAGACTGAACATCTCTGACTGAAATCTTATTGTGATTGAAAAGCATACAAGAAAATTGAAATGCAATGTGACAGTGTTCAAAAGCTGGCGGTCATCTTAATCTAACTATGAAATATAAAGCAATACAGAACATGATAGACAGATTTGTTTAATATTGCTAAGGCCTGCATGCCCTGAAAACCCTGATCGTGTCTATCACATGACCACTGATATATCACAGGTGCAGGGAAAGGCTAGGGCAATGAACACGAGGTGATATGAAAATCAAAACAGCCCGTGGAAAGGAAATCAGAGCAGAACATGACAATGGTTCTCTCTGGAGCCGCTGTAAGTTTCTAAAGAAACTTAAAGCACCCCTGAATTGACTTGGGGCCAGTGGAACTGTGCTTTCTGAAATGATGGTGAGTCACTCTATAACCTTAGAATGAGTTAAAACATCATGTGTGATCCAAAACTAATCGGCAACCGTCACTAACTGATGTCACAAAAATTCTTGACCCTTAAATGCAATCAAACCCTCGTGGCAATGTTCCCAAATCAAATGTAAAACCTTCCAAGGAGCAGAGACTATCTCTCTATTGATATTCTTTCAGAAGATACACTGGGTGAGTGTGAGACTAGAAACTTCTGGCTATAAGAGTGTATTCATGTAGCCAGGAGTTCTTATGTCACAAACCTAATAAACCAGTTCTGTCAACATGCGGGGCAAAGCTTTCCAAGTAAGCTTTGGGAATGGGAGTGGAGCAATAGAGGCCAGAACTAATTGCATATTCATGGATTCTTGCATTTTTGCATTCAAGCCATTTTGAAAATAATTTCTAAATACGTCATTTTGATTAAGAAAATGTGACTTAAAAAACGTTTTCAGGTTTGTCACCATATTTGCGTCAACTTAATTATATACAGGGCGGCAAGGTGGCACAGCAGGTAGTGTCACAGTCACACAGCTCCAGGGGCCTGGAGGTTGTGGGTTTGATTCCCGCTCCGGGTGACTGTCTGTGAGGAGTTGGTGTGTTCTCCCCGTGTCTGCGTGGGTTTCCTCCGGGTGCTCTAGTTTCCTCCCACAGTCCAAAAACACACGTTGGTAGGTGGATTGGCGACTCAAAAGTGTGTGAATGTGTGTGTGTTGCCCTGTGAAGGACTGGCGCCCCCTCCAGGGTGTATTCCCGCCTTGCGCCTAATGATTCCAGGTAGGCTCTGGACCCATCGCGACCCTGAACTGGATAAGCGGTTACAGATAATGAATGAATGAATAATTATATACAGTCACCATTAAAATTATTCAGCCCTGTTGCAAATACCTCATAAGAGCCTACTTCCGAATAGGATGTTGTCTCCAATCTTAAGGGTTTCATGAGTTGTATCAGGTAAACCACATCCAATACTGTTCATGGACTGGCCAGGAGTGTTTTGACTGTGATGATTGATTGCTATAAATATGGTTAAGTCAAAAGAGTTGTTCAGAAAGTTAACAGAAGTGATGACTGCCTTGCAAAAACAAGGAAAAAGACACAAAAAGATATCAAAAAGGCACAGAATGCTCGTAGAGATACAGCTGGAAGCATAGTTAGCAAGTTTAAAGCTAAAGGACCATTGGCCGCACTACCAAGACATGGCAGGAAAATATCATCAATATTAGCTATATAAAATTTGCTAATAAACTGAATTTGCAAGTTTAATTTTATTTGTTTCATCGCAGTGATTTAGCTATAGTGTATTATGGAGGAAAAAAGTCAGGGTTTTAATTATAGACAGTTACACCTCTCTTTAAAATTCTATGGCATTCCCAGGACACTTCTTAAGGTTGAGAAAGAGAGCGAGAAAGTGTGTGTGTGTGAGAGAGAGAGAGAGAGAGAGAGAGGGAGAGAGAGACTGACTGACTTCCTGAATAGCCATAGTATAGTAAGAAGAGAAGAATGAATGTACCTTCGCGAACACAAGGGTGAGCATATTGTCTTGTCTCTGTTAAAATGAAGCCGTGTTTGGTCACTTTTGATGATTTATATTGCTTTAACTAACAAACTGACTCGCGTGGATCGAAGCTTCTTCTTTTTTTAATCACATTCCTGGGTTGTATGAGCGTAAGTTCTCGCCGTAAGAGGAAGTAGGTAGTCGGGACTGTTTGGTGTAACGGGCTACGGAGAAACATCTCGCCGTTATCACGGTGAAATATTCTGTTTGAAATCTGAGTGAATAACTCTGCTTCATAGACCTTACCTCTTCGGGTGTTTGGCGGAAACACAAATCTGATAACGGATGGCGCTCGAGCTTATCGTTAAAAACGTACAGAAAGCAGCCAGAGAGGAATTAATAGAATGAAAAAGTACATTCTCCAGTCACATATTTAGCCTTGAATATAAACAAAACCATGTTCTGTATGTTTTCGTCGGTTTTACGTGAAAACATATAAGAACGATATAAACAAAAGTGAAGTAGGCTAACATTCTCTAACTTACTTCACTAGATAGTGTTATTATTGTGTTGTATTTATTTGAGGGAACTTGTTACTCTGCTCAAATTGGTTGTTTTCTGAAGATTTAAGCCTCAAAACAAAACAAATTTTATATAATTAACAGACAAACTACTGTTTTATTTTGGCCTTTGTTCATAAAAAAATCCTAGTGACTAAATCCATGTGGAAGAGGAGGTTCACTCCCATTTCTGCTAGAATGCTGCAATCAGTAATATATGGAGCTATATTAGGGTCAAACGTTTTGTTCACTTGAGATTGAACTTTGAAAAATAAAACAATGTCTTCAAAATTAAAATAAGTGTAGGATGATTTTTTCAGTTTAAATAGAATTTTGATTCAGTTATTTTATTTTATTTTTATAAATAATTTATTTTCAATTTTCACTTTCCTATATATTTTGAAAGTCTTATATTTTTCAATTGCCGATTTTATGTTTTCAAATTTTTTTTTAGTTTCATATCTTTTTTTTCCCCGGTCACAGATCTTATTTACACTTTCAGACCTTTTTTTCAGTTTCAAATCCTTTTTTTTTCAGTTTCAGACTTCTGACCCTTTTCTTGGGGGCATTAGTCTAGAGGGGCGTGGTATAACGACTGACAGCATAGCAATGAAGGCAGAGGAGAGGAGCTTCCTCAGTGTTGACAATGAGAACTATCACTGAACATTCAGCGACTTATTTGTCTGCATTTTGTTCGAAACTTCCATATTAAAATCATAAAAAGCTCAATTGCTTCTCCATTTAAGTTGGCCCCACACGTCCTAAAACAACAGTGCCACCTAGCGGTGACTTGTTTGCCTGCTGGCCACATTTGTGGATGAGGTTGTGTCTCAAAATCCAAAAACCCGCGGGAGAAATTTAACAAAAATATGTCACGGGAAACAGGAGAGTCACTTGATCCACAAACGCAGATTCATCACTTTAAATGCAAGACTGAATTTACAAATATGCAGTGTAAGTTTGAACAATGTATTTTTTTCACGTAAAATTATGATATATATGAAAAACAAAAAAATGTATTCATGAATTTAAATGTATTTGTACAACACGTGAGACACAGATTAGGATACATTCATTTTCGAATACTGAAACATAGTTGTCACTTGGGTTTAATTTGTGGATTAACATTTATGCATTTGTCAAGTGTTTTGAGACTAATCTCTCTCCATAGACAGCTACTTTAAAAATATATCCACAAGTATATATATCCACAGTTTTGTACATTTTAAGTTAACCAGTGTGTAAAACAAATTCCTCTTTAAAAGAATGGGCCAAAAAAGCCCAAATGCACTCCCCTTGAAGAAATGGTCCCCTTTGGCCCAAACCTCAGTTGCCTACAAAAGGCTTGGTGTCTAATTGTTGTTTCTGTTATTTTGCATGTACTTATTACCCTAATACAACAGAAGACTAAATAGATGACACTGAATTCTGGCCCAGAACAAAATAAAAGCAGTATATTTTACACCTGATAAGTTTTAGATCAAATATGTTTAGAGTTTGACATAAAGGTAAGTGAGTGAAACAATTGCATTTCTTAGAGTCTTGTTGTACCTCATTTAGAAAGATGAAAAGGTTTTTATATTTAACGAGATTCCAAACTAAGGAGTAAAATAATGAGAAGAATGAGCAAGAATTCTTGTCTGCTGTTGACCAGTCTCTGAGGCAACATTTGATCCATCAGACACTGAAACTCCATCTGTGGACATTACTGGGCTCTTTGATCCATGTCAGTGGGGGCTCATCCAATTTGAAGACCACGCTGAGACCACAGCAGGGCACACCATTGTCTCTGCAGCTCACAGCCACTCACAGGCAGTCAAATTCTTCAGTGAGGTCCCTTAAGGATCAGAGGCACTCTTGCCATTTATGCCTTTTATTTCGGGGAAGTCATGCGCTCTGATTTGATTACATTACACTCAAGTAATTTTTCCTTGTGTGTTTTTTTGATTTAGACACATCCAAGTGCCTGTCCAGGTAAACAGAAGATCACAGCGTGACTTTTTATAATTGCTAAAACCAGTTTCACATTTAGAGAGAAGAAGCTGACCTCAAATTCACCTCTCACTTTGAGTTTAACACTTATATAAGCTAGATATAAGTATGAGCTGGTACGAGGAGGCCAGTTATGACCATACATTTTTCCCTAACATTTAAAGGCAACTTTCATGATTTTATTAAAAAAAAAAAATAACTGGAAAAAAACCTTAATCTTTTTATTTATTTTTTTATTCACTAGTTCTCCCATTTGGTTGTGTGCTTGAAACTGGTTTAATATGTTTCCGAAGCCTTAGTGTCAGTAAATAGGTAAAAAATGAGTCTCAGTCTAGAATGCAAGGCTTTCTTTCTGCTGACAGCAGTGAAATAGCATCTGGAGGTTTTAAGATTATGAATAGACCTCCAAACATTGAAAAGCATGAACCAAGATGAAGATTTTGCTCTATGCCTGCTCCATAGGTGGGTAATGTTGACTTATTCTTGCTGTAGTTACTTAAGATGGAACAGACTCTAAATTTAGGAGAGCGCTAACTGCCTGAAAGTAAATACAGACAGAAAATGCTAAAAAACAAACAAACAAACAAATACCCTCAAGTTTCTATGGTGATTCAAACAGGGAATTAAATCTTACGGACAAGTTACATTTCAGCACATACAAACAGTAGTTTTTCTGTTTTTCTTTAATTGATATATAAATGACTGTTAACAATTAACAATTTGTATTTTTGTTCAATGTGTTCAACTATTAAACTAACAACCATGCATTCATACATTGTCTGAAACCCCTTATCCAGTTCAGGGTGGCGGTGGGTCTGGAGCCTACCCTGAATCACTGAGCACAAGGCGGGAACACACCCTGGAAGGGGCAGACTAACAGCCAGAAACAGCAAAATGAGTTGACAGGCTAATCCTTGGTGTTGATACTTAGTAGTTGAACTGATGACAAACTCGAGCTTTATAAATGAACATTGTCCTCCTATTTTTTTGTTTAAAAAGTGACATTACATTATTTTTTCTTTAACAACATCTATATATTCCCTAACTATTATTCCACAAAGTTGTGCTATAATTACTATCTTTGCATTTTTGCTGCTCAGATGGAAATGTAAAGTTAAAGCTCTTATACAACGACAATAACGTCATTCAGTTAACTAAAGTGTCTGCTTGCTTGTAAAAAACGCCCAAATCTTATCCACCCATGCAGAGCTTTGATGTAATTGTTGATACATAAATACATCTGCGATAGCAGGCCTCCATTTACAGTCATATTGTGTGTAGTCTAATTCCATTCTGGCTGAAAGAGAGTATCAGTAAATTATCGGTTCAGGTTCCATGTTGTACCCTTTCAAGGTCTGTTATGATTGTATTATGACTAACCGAGGACAGTTTTGTTCCCCTCACTGCTGCACTGGTTTCCCTGTGCTTGCCCGCACAAGCTTAAAACTATGCATCTGCCTGTTACACAGTCCTGCCAGTACTTATCTAAGAGACTACCTGTCATAACTCAGGCCTGAATGCTGTCTGCATTTAACTTGCAGCCTTCTTTGATTCTTTGCTGAGCTGTTCCTTTAAAAGTACCTTGAAAAAATGTTTATATTTCCAATCAAATTATCCCAAAATCCCAGTGATCCATATCTCTATGGGCAATGGTTTTACAGTGCTTACTGGCATGGTAATAATAGTCATATTTACTGGTGTTTTTGGAAGCTATCTGGTCTTTATCAAAAATGGTGCATTCTGAAAAAAAATCTATTTTGAGACAAAAAGAGCCAGAGGCATGGTCCGTGTTTATGTGATATGTTTTAGTTGAAACAGACAGCATTCGATTCTGACAGATGTGGTTGTGTTGCAGGAGTCTGATGTGCTGATTCAGAGCCCTTGAGGAATCTGTCAACACTAGAGAAGTGCGGTGCAGTCTATACACTTTCTTCACCCTCTGTTCTGTTTGTAGGTGTCTGCTTTTCTTAGTTCAATATAGCCATGACGGGTAAGGATTCTGTGATGCCAGACATGGAACTTCTGCTTCAGATGAAGAAGGAACTGTGAAAATAACACTGGCGATCTTCTACTGATATATCTCCATCAGTCTGTTCTTCTAGTTTGATCTCAGCCTGAAGCAGCCTCATAGGATCAGCAACATGTGTCATGTGATTGTTACATGTCGTTCCATGCTCTGGACTTTAATGAGCATTTTGGTGGCTTTTGCTGAACTGATTGCCTTCATGAGCGAAGATTGGCTAATAGCAAGCCACCACCCTTCTGGATCAAACATTTCATTTGTTCCAACGCCAGAGCCTTACCGGCCTTCCCTCGGCCTTTACAGTCGCTGCATCAAGGTGGCCCATCAGAAGATTGTGCAATGCGGACCATACGCAAGAGACTTTACAGAGATTGCAAGTGGATTTTGGCAAGCCACAACAATATTCTTGGGTGTTGGAATCTTTCTACTGTCCATCGTGAGCTTTCTCTCGGTCTTTAGCTTGTGCTTTCAGAGTATTTTGGGGAAAAGCATCTTCAATGTGTGTGGCCTGCTTCAAGGAATTGCAGGTAAGAATAATACTACAGGATGCAATTTATCTACCCCAGTATTAATTACAGTTATTACACTCTTTTGCAGTAGACCTTATTTAAACACATTATTACTGTGTGGTTAAACCTCAGTGATATTGGTCCATTACTAATATACAGACAAGTGTAAACCTAAATATGAATGTTTGGCATTTGATATTTCCACTGGTTATGCAATATCGTTAATATAGGGAAGCCAAATTAAACTCTTGTTCCCCAATACACTAATTTAATCAGGTGCATTTAACATATAGATGCACTTTGACAGAAAAAAATGATCTCCTTCAGTAAATCTTTTAACTTTTTGAGAGAGCACCCAGATTGACAACAGCAACCATATCTTTATCTGAAAGGTGTTTATCCTAATATATATTTCCTTTTCTGCCATAACAAATGCCCAAAAATAATTGAACAACATTGCTGAAAGAATATCAGTGAAACCTTTATGTTAATAAAGAACTATTGTATTATACAAATGTCCTTTTAGTAGTTTAGAGGTTCTTCTTAGAACCTGCATCATCTGAATATAATAATAATACTTCTACTTTAAAAAGTGTTTTAAATTCCAATACCATTTAAAAAATGATTCATTCAGATGTTCTTTAGGACACAAAGAACCTTGCCCCTTCATTTTTAAGACTGTATATTGTCCTCACAGATAAATCGAAATTAAAAAAAGGAAAAGGACAAAGCGTTATAGTAAGATCATTCGTCATGACGTCCTGAAACACTAAATATGACATTAATGATGTTCTCATGTAATAAAAAAGAAAAGACGCAAGGTTTTGTTCAAACACCAGATATATGGCTGATGTACACGATAAAAAAGCAACTGACTGTAGTGTACTATGACTAGATAGCTGTAAAATTATGGGGTTGGCCAGTCACTTTCACACCACCTTTAAAATCAGTTAGAACACTTCTCATATCTCCTGTGCTTAAAGTTCAATTTCTTGCTAATACTATATGGCATTACTTATGTTTAGTCTTCTTCTGGCCCTTTTTTAGCTTTCCAATTTTAGTTCAGCTGCACAGGCCAAAGATAGAAGATTAGGGTATATATTTAGGTCATACTGAGGCAGATGTTAAAGCCTTTGAGACCAGAGGATACAGAGGCTGACATTTCTCTGATGACTTTCATCCAACCCCCGAGTCTCTGGCTTGCCTGGGAAATACACTCTGATCATAAGATTCCACACACCCCTGAACTCCCAACACTTACATCATCTACTGAATCTTGATGACTCTATTGTATTTGAGAGGACCGGTGTTAGTGTAGAAACAGCTGAAGAATCTGGAAGATTCAAGGGACCATTATCGTAGGTCCTTCTTTTATGTTTACATGAGGTGCACATGTGACAACTATGCATTAGTGTATAAAAATTTGAATTATTTACATGAGAATTTTTATGGTGCCTTTAAGTGCCCTGTTTGGTGCTTCCCTCAAATATGTAACAGACTGATACTATTTATTACAGTGTGAATTGGTGGGACTGAATGGGAGGATATGTGTAAAACATATAAACAACAGCAAATTCGTACTTTATCAAATGGCATCAGTAAGCACACTGTATAAGAAGAGTGTTTTTATAAAAGTCAGGTAAAGTCTGGAATATTTTGGCCCTTGTGCATGTGTTTTTTTTTCTGTTTCTAGAATTAGAGTAGACTACTGTGGTGTGTGCAAGTCATAAATTGCTATCTCTTATTTCAGTGGGGAGTAAAGCATCTCAACCACATTTTCCCTGTTCCCTCAGCTGCATTTCCCAACCCAGCCCACAGCAACAGAGCTATACTGTTGACTGAGGAGAAGCCTGCTTTTGCCAATACCAGCATTAACCTCTGTCCTTCAGTAGAAAAATAGTATTTCACTTCCATTTTATTATGATTATGTAATTAACCATAATGGAATTTAATGGATATTTTCTTTCTTACCATTTCATAAAATTAGCATGTAGTATTTCTAGCTATATTTCATTACTCTGGAACAGTGGAACTGCATTCTGCAGGATGAAAGAACACAATTCAGTATATTTGGGAAGCTTTTACTATGGAAAAGAGGGACAAACTACTGACTGATATTCGAAGGGTTTTCTCATCTTCTTTAAGGTACAGGGAAAGTAGACAAACTTATTAACTACATGTTTCAGATTCAGCATAGATTTGGTCAAAGAACCCTGGAGTATTCCATAAAGTGGTTTAAGAATTTCTAATAGTAATATATAAAGGGGTTTATCTAAGGACAAGAAAGTGGTGTAGCTGCACTGTAATCTCACTTAAAGATTTATGATGCTGAGATTGAGCAATTCCTTAACAGTCAGAAGAATGGCTTCTGAGGCAGGACCTCGCATGCCCGCTCTGATGATGGAGTGAGTATACTATGTGGTTTAGAAAGCACCCTGGCTCACGCAGTCCTCCATGTGCAATAGCTGGCCAGATAAAATCCCTATCATTCACTGCTACAAATATACAATGATGTCTCATGTTTTGGGGATGTTTAGAAATTAAATAAAGCCATTTATTTTAGAAGAATACCTGAGACATTGATTATGATGTGTATTTTCTGGAAGCAAAACTTCATGCTGCAGAATGTTTCTGAGAAACTTTGCAACTTCTACCCAGAACAGATCTTTCAGATGATATCTTGCAGTTCAAAGGGATCCCAATGTTTAAACAGAAAGGGTGAGGTCTTACTTCACAGACTTGAATAGTACAAAGAAAAAAAAAGGGACTTCTCGAGGAAAATACATCACATTCTGTATTGGACTTAATACTTATTCTGAAGACTTTATTCCCTCACGTCAGTCTATAATAACTATGATTGTGAACCTTTAGGATTACACTGACTCACAGCAGCACTCAGGATAATGACAAAGAATGTCAGTTTTCTCTCATGAACAATAAGGAAAAAGTATGATTTAATATTATGTCATAATTATACCCAAATCTTAACTCGCCCTGTAAAATGTGCCTGCAACAAGGGCCTAAACACCTGCATGTCATATGGGTTTCATGGTTTTATTTTGTATTCTGTATTATTCTGTATATTTTTAATGTTTTTATTTGGTTATTCTGTATATTTAGCGCTGACAAGTTAAGAGGGTACTACAATATTATGTAACACACATCATGGGCCATCAGCGCAGTTAATAGACACTAGCAGTCATTTTGGAAACGTTCCTGAGGGAAGAAACACAATTCTTCCAAAAGATATTTGCTCAGCTGGTGTTTTGAAGTGTGTGGTAGAGAGGACTGTCTAATGCACTGATCCAAAATCTTACCTTTGTTGTTCATTTGGGATCTAGTGAATGTAAAGGCCATAGCATACAAGTTGGATTATTTTTCAAACATTACATTTACCATTATATTTCAAACATTACCATTATAAATAAAGGTGATCTGTCAAAATAATTTTGTATTAATTTACTGTGTCCCTTCAATTCAGTTGGATAAAAATGACCCAAACTATTCTAGCAAAATGTGTCTCCTCACAGCCACTGGAACCCTTCAATGTTCCAACATCTGGTGTCAATTTTCACAAAACAGACTCTTACTGCTCTAAAGAGAGAACAAACTCCCTGTTAATAGCCTTCAGAAGGAATGTTGGATGAGCAAACCCAGGTGGTATAATGTATTATAAATTCTATCCTTTGTCTCTGTACAGGTTTGTTCCTGATGCTGGGGCTAATGCTCTATCCCACAGGCTTTGGCTGCGAGAAGGTGGTGAGCTACTGTGGTCCGGAAGCTTCTGCGTATAAACTGGGTCAGTGTTCTCTGGGCTGGGCCCTGTACACAGCTATAGGAGGAACAGCGCTCACCTTCATCTGCGCCATGTTCTCCGCCCAGGCCGAGATTGCCACATCCAGCGATAAGGTGCAGGACGAAGTGGATGAGGGCAGGACGCTCATCTGTGTGCTGTAAACCTGGAGAGGAGGTCCTGTTAAGGTCTATTAACTGAACTGATACTTGACTGCTGCATTGATGTCTTGGCTTTGTAGGCCTTGTGATATCCAGATGCTGTTACATGGATTTATTCTGTATTGATAGTAAAATGCCATTTCTAATACATTTTTTAACCAAATGTTAGTTTTGCTGTCTTTTAAAATACGTATCTTTCCATTTTACTGTTTTATCATCACTGATTAACCGCTTTAATGAATGTAGACTTTAACCAAACTATGCTCTTCAAAATAAAAGTTCTTTAAAATGATCTTTGGAGAAATGCCATGTAAAAGAATGTGTTGTGCCGTGGTTCTTATTGTGATTTTTAGTAAATTAACAGTATAGAATAATTTACACTCTGTGGAGCCATGTAACATTTTATAGTATAATTAGGCCTTTTAAACAGTTACAATAAATTTCTGCATTGGTGCTCTAACACCCAAATAACGTCTTGAAAAATAAACTCATACACATACATACATTTACAGTGGATGTATCTTAAAGGTTGACACCCCATTTGACAAGCCATGTACATTTAAAGATTTTCAGAGTGTTCTCTATGATTTAAGCAACATATTTTGTTTTTTTTTTTCCTTCTGTTTTAGTTTTCATTTGATATACAATGTACAGATATATTTCAAAAAATAATGTTGCTTGACATTTTTACTGTTCACACAAACACTTGAAAGACTGATTTGAGGATTGTTTTGTACTGGAATTTTCATGCTGCACAATATTTGCTGCCTGTATTTTCCATGTATTTGTTATATTAACAAACATTTACTTATGGTTTAATTTTTTTTTGCTGTGCTTTTAACTGTGCATTATGAATAAAAGCATTAGATCAAAAACAACACTCATTTTCATTTGTGCTGTTTCACACAGTGCTGTCAAAGTCAGGAAACGGATTCAGGAAATATATACTCACTACATATCATCCTACTATTTATAGCACAATATCAGTGCAGTAAGCAGGAAAAGAGGAGGAGTCCCTGCCCCTAGTTCTGGTCAGTATCACCATGTAAACAACACCTACATTTGTTCTACTACACACACACACACACACACAGGGTACAGGTTTCCCCAAGGCCTAACGCAGAAGTAAACTGCAAGTTGAAACAGAAGAAAACAGTACATGAGTAAAATTACAAAAGAGGAATGAGGCTTAGGTGCAGTTGTTATGATGCTGTTACTGAACTGCACTGAAATAAGCTACAACTGGAGCATGGTAAAAACAATGGTTGGGCCGGACTGGCTAAATAAAGTACACTATGTGGTTTAATGTTTCTAGATACTTGCTCATTCAGTGAATGGCTTTAATTTAGAGTTCTGTCTTTTATTTTCTTTATGTTGGAACACTGCTATGAGAACTGCAGTCAGCCAGGTCCAGGACTGATGAGGGATCATTACTTATCAATCACAAGCTCCACTCCAATTCATGCCTAAAGTATTAGATGGAACTGCTCCACAGGCCGGTCCGGGGGGCTTTACACTTCTCTAGCCCACACTTGAGGCTTATCAGCTGAACCAGACCATACTGTTTCATTTCATACTGTTCTGTTAAGAAAATACAGGCTGTATGTTCACAACTGAATAACTGTATTTTTAAACTACTTCATGTGGTAAGAAAGAGGGACCAATTTAAATCATGTCAGATACTTTGATTGAAATGAATCAAAGCAGAAAAAGGTTCAGATTATTTCTCATCAATCTACATCTTGCAAACGTTTTGTCATCCGATGCCCTTTTCCCGTTTCCAATCATTTGTACTGAAAGGTGTGGTAAGGGGAGGATACACGCAGAAGCTTCTCTTATGTGATGTGAGAAGATGATGCCAGTCTCTGTGGCCCCTGTGGCCTTCCCCTGCTGATCAGAAACACACGACAGGCCTCTTCATCTTGTATGACCAGGCGATCAATTTATAATTAGCTTTGTGGTGATTAATGCCTTCCCAATGAAGCGGCCTCTTCCCTGATGAATGTATGCAGGACTTCCCACCTAAACTGCTGTCCAAACAGGCACTGCTCACTGTTTCATCTCATTAGAGCACCATGTCCTGCTCTGCGCATCTCTTATCCCCTTCTACACATGGGCTTCTGTGAGAAACATCATTCTTGTCTTTCTATATCTCTACTAATTTCTTTTAAAAGCATGATGTTTTGGATTGACTCCATCAGGGCGCTCTAAAGAACCTGTCAATGGTGGTAGATGGATGTGCAAGTTTAAAAACATGCTTCTATACCAATTAAAGATTTTTTCTAGAACTCTACATCCAAACCTAGCGTACAGTTCCAATGGTTTTAGGAATATATGAGAGTCAAGGTGTCGGTTCCCAAAGTTTCAACCTTAAACTATTGAGTTCTATATAATAAATAACTAGAATATCTGATTCAAGATAAAACATTTATTTTATAATGAAAATGTACATCTTATATTGGAAGCCTGTTACACATTCACTCTCTACAGAACTTTGGTGTTGTTCAACTTGTTTGTATGTATCCACTTGTAAATGTGATCAAATCACTGAAAGAATGTTCAGTGCAGTGGTTCTGAATGTGATTTTAAATATTTTAACAATGAGTGATGTTTTTTTCTGAAGAATATTCTAAAACCTGACCTGGTTCTAAAAATGTAATAAAAAGCATGTGTATTTTACAAATAAATTTCTTTGGAGTGATGTCAAGGGGTATGGTACTGATGTGGTACTGATGTGCCTCTACCTGCTGTAAATATCTGCGTCTGTAATTCTTTCAGTAATAAGACATGACAAGACAAGACAAGATACAATCAGCTTCATCTGTTTCCAAAGGAAACTCTAAATGTCCCAGTATAGCTGCATCTAAGGCACAGTGTAAACACCCCATTCAAAGATATTCTCATCTCTCCCCAGGTCATACAATCCATATAAGGTAAATCAGCTGGAACCTATTTCGAATTCACTTGTTCTGTGATGTTCGAAACACACGCAATGCACATATATTCACATATATTCATCTACATTGTTTAAATATGTACTGTTTAGGAACAATGCAGGGCAGCCAATCGCTAAAAAGCACTCAGTTACAATTATGAGCTTTTAGGGCATAGTGATAAAAAAACTGTTAAAATTTGGGACACAAAAATCCAGTCATAAATATGTAGAAAACAGACCATATACATACTTTGTATGTCCAAAGGTTTCTGGACAGTTGCTCACCTTACATGTCTTTCTGGAAACAAGGATATCTGCTCCCCATTTGCTGCAGTAACAGCCTCTCTTTCCTGAGAATGTTTTACAAGACTATTAGTGAGGTCAGGTCCTGATGTTGGATGACTAGCTCTGGATCAGAAATCTGGATCTGCATCATTGCCATTTTCGCTTATAGGCTGTCTACGCACAGCGGACATAAAGCGTCTAAATGGTATAGATACAGAAAACAGACCTCCAATCAATCAGTCAATTACACAGACAATGTCTCCAGGCAAGAAATCTGTGTAAGCGAAGGCCCACAATAAATGACTCCCTTTCTTTTATGCGACGTTTGCAGTAATGTCGTTTTTCTAACACTTGGGGGCGCCTTTGTCAAGCTGTTGATAAGCCCCTGCTCCTAAGTCTGTGCTCTCCTGCTAGGCCTCGACACAAAGAGCAGATGAAAGCGCTTATGCAGATGAACTCCAACCAACTGACAAACTGCAAATGTAATGAACATTTAGGAGGAATTAGATACGATTACTTGCACATTCATTTTTCATCCCACAATGAGCCACTGGAGAGAGAGAGGGTTTCAGACTCCAATCACAGCTGATTGGCCTCAGTGTGGGAAACCTCCCTAACGGTTGGCTTTTATAAAGCTATGACAAATCAGCATGTAAACCACGGACCCTAAAATGATTTGTTGTTGACACAGACATTGTTATCTGTTTCTGATATTGTAGAAAATTTGGAACCTTTAAAATTATATATATAATTCATGATTAATGCAGTACCAAAGACAAACAAATATATTTTTTAAACTTGTTACATATTTGGGATTTTCAGGGAGAAACCATACAACGGACAAATGGCGTCAAACCACTACATATTTATCCATCTACTGCAGTAAATGGTCATGGCTAATTTTTCTGGCTAATCTTCTACAGCGAGCCAAACAACGGTCGAGCTATAGGTGTGAAGCCAACGACGAACAGATAAACAAATCTCTGTATGCGTTGCTGTGGTGTAACTGCAGTGATATTAATGTCCTCTGAGCTCCATTAATATTCCTGTCTATCAGTGTGCCTTTCTCTCTCTGTGTGAGTGTTAATGAGCAGGAACTCCTCTCTGCTTCACTGTGTATGCAGAGCACTACAGTTAATATACAATTTGAATATTATATAACCTATATGTTTGCACAGGTCTAAAGAGTGCAGTATTATACGTAACTTCAATGTCATCAACTATAATATGTGACTATTACAAATCAAACATATAGTAAGTGACTAAAAGGATAAAGTTCATGATCCTGTGAAATTTGATGGCTCTGCCTTAAAAACCATAGGAGGAGTAGCATTGTGAAAAATGTGAAGAGAATAATAATAATAATAATAATAATAATAATAATAATAATAATTCAAACAAGAGTAATAAGGAATTGTATTAGTTTCTGTTTTCTAAATTATTATCAAATCTGAATTATGATTTTATGATTTACTGCATATGGTCAATAGAATGTGGACACATGCTCATCCAACAGCTCTTCTGAAATCCAGGGTATGAAATACAGAGTTTGCTCCTCTGGGCTCAGAAACAGCCTCTAATCTGCTTGGAAAGCATTATACTAAATTTTAGAACATTGTTGTGAGGTTATCACTGCATTCAGCCACAAGAACTTGGTTGAGGTCAGGTACCAATCTACTACAGTAAGTTCTGAATCACAAATGCTACTCCAAATTCTCCCAAAGATTGAGTGCTGAGGGCTTTTCAGCTCTCTAGCTGACACTTGGCACTGGGCATGGAGACATTAGGTTTGTGATGTTTTCAATTCACGGTTCTCTTTGCCAATCATAGCTATGTGTAGGGCTGGATGATGTGGCCAGAATTTATATCAAGATATATTTCTTCGTTTCTGTTTATATGATAAGTCAGATATTGATATGAAAAATAAAAAAGCAAAGATAAATTGTCGGAAAAAACAAGAAACATGATATTGACAACCTTAACCTTGGCTTTGCCAATATGAATATTTTTAAAATAACTTTAAAATCGAGTGCCATGAACAGGCGGCAATGCCCTGTAATGAACGTCAGTCCGTGACTGATGCTGCAAATAATGCATATTGAATGACTGTAAATGTGTTTTAAAAAATCATATCATGGTTACTGAAAGTTTATATTGTGATATATATTGATACTATGTTATTGTCCAGCCCTAGCTGTGTGTATTCTCTTGTACATAATTGACCACTGTGAGTGTACACCTTGAAGTGATTGAAATCAATTCTGTATACTTTTGGATATATACAGTGTGTTGAATGGATTAGGGCACTGTCAAAAATGTATTACAGCAATTACAGCAACAACAACAACATCCAAGCTGTGGAATCCATGACATAAAGAAATGAAAAATTATTCTTTTTTTAGAATTACTAGTATTCTTCCTGATCTGTAAGATCATAAAGCTGTGTAGCATGGCTTCTATCTTTTTCCACAGAGCAGTCCTAACATCATTTCAGTGTGTAGTCAAAAGCACACTGTTGGTTTTGTGAACACTGTTAATCCAGCAGGCTGGTCAGTCTGTGAACCCTTCCTCCTGACTGCAGCACTGCTGACAGCACCATTAAACATCCAGAACACACTGCTTCCCCATCCCATCTCTTTGACCAAAACACACTGTTCCCTGGAATAATCCTCCCGGACACTAACAGGAAGCAAATCCAACACTGTGGGTTACGCTGCTGTTAAACTCTGACTTACATAAAAATTGGCATAATATATGAGATAATATATAGGAGCATCAAACAATACATCGTTAATCATCTTTAATCACATTTTTGTATTTAATTATGTTTAATGACAATTGTTTATATTAAAATAATGAACATTTGTTTTAAATAAGTGCCTTATAAGAAATAATTTATTAATTTATAAAGTGTTGAAGTCACTAGAAACGTCTGAATAACTGTTATAAAGAATATTGAGCAATATTGAGAATATTGAACTTGAGCAAGTTCGTTGCGTATTGTATTTAGGGAGCAGACTGAACCTTGTCTGGTTCTGGTTTATGTGCAACAGACTGTTTACATTGTTTCCATAACAACAGAGGAATTACCATGAGAGCCATGTGACACTGTCCTTGTCTCTATATTTGCTTTTCTCTGTAACAGTGTCACATTCTTTCAGACCCATTGTGTTTTCTCACACAGTGGAAGGATGCACAGGAACATTTGAGGAATTTTATTGTATCAGCTGTGGAGCTCAACTAGATCAAGCATGGTTCCTCCATGTTCCTCAGGCCACTGAATACATATCAGATTTTGTCATCATCTTACACCTAATCCATTCATAAATATTCAGGAGAATGAATAACTTAATTGACTGGAAATTACACGAAGGGTGGGCTTCTACACAACACTGTAGAACAATCAAAAATATACCACGGCTTACTAACATTTTTTAGTCTGTTCATTTAAAATTTAATAAAAAATAAAACTGATTTTTTTATGAGACCATATACATGATGTTTATATATGTTTCTGAAGGGACATAAAATAACATTAATTATATATTTTCTGCACAGTTACACATTCTGATTTTACTGCTGATGCGCTGTAACAGTTTGGCACATTGGTTTGTTGTAAATTTGTCTTGCTATAACTTCCATCTTTCAGCAATGGATTCATTTGGGAGAGAATAGCACATTTTGTCTCTGTGATACATAATCAACATATGGGCTGTATATCCATAACCGTGTGTGTGCTTGGAATTTCAAACGCACGTGGGCTCCCGTGTCCTCGGGATATTGATTCAACACAGTTGGTGGCTGTGGGGGCTGAGAGGGGAGGGGGAGGGCCAGTGGGGGGGCGAGAGAGTGTTTAGCGTGTAGTGTCTGCAGCAATGGCGCTGGTGCTGGTGGTGGTGGTGGAGTGTGTGTGCGCCTCCGTGTGTGTGTATGTGTGTGCAGATGTTCCATTGTGATGGATCTATTATCCAGCTATTACAAGATAAATGAATGATCTCTCCTATTTTCCATGCCTCTAGAAAATTGAAATTGGGGGGTGGAGGTGGTGAAGTGTGTACGAATCTAAGTGTGTGTGTGTGTGTGTGTATGTGTGTGTGGTGCTGGTGCTGGTACTGCTGCTGGTGGTGGTGCTGGTGATGCGTGTTGGGGTTGGAGGGGGGGGGGGTTAGCAGCCCCACATCCTAGCTGCATTATTAGGGTTGTTGGGATAGCCATTAATTTAAGGAAGGCCCGATGTCTCTGCATTATCAATCAAGCCTCAGCCGTCTTGCAGTGATGACCATGCACTCTCAGGTTTATGCCACCTTAATTAGAATTCATGGCAAAATATATGCAAGGAAGCATCCTGTAGCCCTCATCATTTCATGGAGAATTTATTGTTATTTGGCCAAGCATTTTGCTTAGAGTGATATTTCCTATTACCAGCCTGTCAGCTAATATAGCTCGCCAAATTCGCCGTGTGAGATATTAGTTGTCTTGCAGCTCAGATACCTGGCCTCGGATATATGCAGAACCGAGTTTTCAAGACCATCTGCAGCCTACACACACGGCTGCAATGAGCTTAATGAGATTCCAGACTTCCGACATCAGGGGAAATTGCGTAATTGGCGACAGACAATCCGTCGTATGTACAGGTGGATGAACTGGACAATTAGCACCTGAATATTTCAAAACAGTTGTCTCACGCTGCTATTTCCTAACCCCTTGTTTGTTTTCATATCTGCATTATCTGCTCAGAGGAACGATGATCGCCAATTAAACGTGTACCACCCAAATAGTGAGGGGCATCAGAGTATATTTCCCATAATTTACTGTCAAAGCTGGCACGCCGTATGATAAATAGTGGAATGCAGTCAAAGCTGATTACACACTGCACTAGAAGTGCAGTTCACTGTCAGGAAGAAGAGCGATTGACTTCCTATTTACATATTAATGAAAGGCAGCAAGAATATGTGAAAGAAAAAAACAAGTGCGCGTGCACACACACACACACACACTCACACAGTATTCATAGGGCGCGACATTTACAAATAAAGCTGATGCTGAGAAAAATTTAAATTAAACCTATTTAGATTAATAAATGGAAGGGGCCTTTGGTAGGCCGCACAATTTGCATTTCCATTTTCAAATTAGAGTGGGTGACTCCTGGAGTAATGCGATGATGAGCCTCTAACTGCTCGCTGCATTGGTGGCTTTTAGAGGAAGTTTTTTTGCACTAAGCATGAATATGATGACCTTCCTTATAATTTGCCATTTGCCCTCTAAGCAGCACTCAAGAAAAAGAAAACTCTAAATCTGTGTGTGGTGAGTGGCGCTGAATATCAGAAATATGGACTAAGTTTGTGAAGTATAAGTGCAGAAAACACTTTGGATGTACACTGAATAAACATTATTTGTGATTTTACACTTTCTGAAGGTCGATCCAGATGGGTACGCTTGTGGAAATGGAAGAAGGGATTATTTTGATTGTGCTGCAGGCTTCCCCTCTCACCTTTGTTCATCTTTGACAATACGCTGTTGTTGAAAATCCTGTCTAAATGACCATCACATATTTTTAAGTAGGAGGGTAAAAAATGTGGGAAAATGTATTTAACAGAAAAAAACCCACCAAAGACTCAACAACTAAATATAACATCACACTTCCTTTTTTAACATTCATTAAGTTCTGTAATCCACTTCAGAGTCTAATCAGAATCACCAGGTGCAAGGCAAGGCACCAGTCCATCAAAGAGCATCACTCACTCACACCTATCAACAGTTTTGAAATGCTAATCAGCTTGTGTTTTTTTTGGACTGTGGGAGGAAACCGGAGCACATGGAGGACACCCACACAGACACTGGGAGCGACACTACCTGTTGTGTCAGCAAATACCTGTTGCGTCAGATTCGTTTTCAGGTTTTCATAGCTATCTGGCAGATATTTTTCACACCTCTTACAATCTGCCTGCATTTCTAGCTTCTTGCGATCCAAGTAATCTCAGACACATTCAATGAACTGAGGTCTGGGCTTTGTGATGGTGTCCTGAGAACACCAGGAGTTTCTTTGTCTTCTTTTTGTTAACCATTGTGTTTTGCTCTGTGTCAGCTACCCATCCATTCAGACCCATAGTGTTAGTTCTCGACAGAAACGACTGTCATTTTTTTCCATTCTGAAGTAAGAGTACAGCTTCATCTTCTCCAATATTTCATTAAAAAATGTCCCTTTTTATTTTCCATTGGTTCCAGTATTCTCAGAAATATTCATTAAAAGGTTTTAATTGCCACTTTGTTGAAATGTGACTTTTGAACAGTAGTTTATATACACTACTTATATAAAATCTGCTTGAAATGGAAAGCATGCTGTTGCTACTACATTAGAATCTTACATATTTTCTTTCATTGAACATTTTGGCATGAATGGACCAACAGAAATGGTTAGTTATGATAGAGTTAGCGTTTCATATGTAGATTTTGTTCCAAAAGTAGCAAAATACAAAAGGATTTCGGACCAAAAAAAAGCTACTCACTACAATCTCTGAGTCCTCAGGAAATCACATTTATCCTAACGTATCTGAGCTCTGCAGGCTAAGGCGTGCTAGTTTTAGCCTTCAGTTCATAAAACCGAGCTGTGAGTGTATAATGGGCTGCACAGAGAAGATCCATCCAGCCCTTTCTTTTTCATAATGGCTTTGATGGACGTCAAACCATTGTGAAAGTGCTGTAGACGGGGGCAATGTTCTGCAACATATGCAAACTTATCAGCCATAGTTTTAATGTGCTGCATCTCATTGGCTGCCTTATGTCCATGTGCATTTTAAAAAGGGAAAAAAGTGTCAAAGGAGACAGAGATGATAACTGAGGTTCATACTCCGGGTGCAGGCTATTATATCGTCTTAAGTGCTGTGGCAATTATATTTGGTGAAGAGCGAACTCTTTGGGCCGGCTGTAAATGGATAACAAGCTTTATCCTTGGCTGTACATTGAGGACAGCGGTGTGTGTGAGAGAGTGTGTGTGTGTGTGTGTGTGTGTGTGTGTGTACGTGCTTGTCATTGGCTTAATCCAATGACAATTTGTCTAAAGCCCTCCGTATGCTTTACATTGCAACCTCTAGCACGAGCCCCTGGCACCGGTTGCCATTTGTGCTCCAAGAGTTGACTTGATTTTCTGTCAATTACCTGCGTTCCCTATTAGATGGCTTTGTGACTTTGTGGTGGCTCTGTGCTGTGATCAGAATCCTCCTCGGCTTGCCTAATAGATAGGAGTTGTCTCCCCCTCAGCTTCACAATGAGCATCAAAGCCTCGGATACAGGCCGCTTCATGGACAGATGCAACCTTAATTAATGCCGGGAAAATTCAAGCTATTTCTGGTGGTGACCAAAGGTTCTTGCTTTGCATCGCTAGACCACTCTACGATCAAAGTTTTCTTCAAATGAAGATGTTGGACAGCACTACCTGTCATGAAAGAGGAGATTGAAGTGAACAAAAAAGGATCTGAACATGTTCTTGACTTGATTGTGCAGTCCTAGAGTTTTAAACATGAACAGAACCCTCCACTGTAGAGATCCTCAAATAGAGTACTGTCTGTAAAAGAGATGTGCAAGATACTTATGTTTTAACAACATCAACATGGTGAAGTTCTATTGATTTTATAGGTGTCCCAAAACATTTAGGTGCCAATATTGTTGAATTAACTTTGAAAAAACTTGATTGGTTCAGAATCTGCACATTTTATTGAAGTTCATTAAGCTTTTAAATATTTTAAAGAGGGTATGTCAGAAAGGAACAAAATCTGTGTTCCCTTGGTTCCATACATTTACTCAGGAAAAATAAAGGATATGTAAAGGTTCTTCAGTGGTCTAAGGAATCATTATATTATGTGGAGGTTCCTAAAACGATTCACATTAAAATATTCTTCTATTCAAAGCTTAATTTAGAGACCAAAAGAGGCTCGTCAAAGACACCGTACCATCCTGTAGAATAAATTTTGTCATCACTTTAGCAATTGATGTGGTTCTGTCATGGCTTCAAAGAACTATTTCAGGCACCTTTACGTTTCTGACCGTACCTGGCCTTTCCAAGGCAGAACGATGTTTATTTGTCATGAATACATGCGCATGCCCCATGGATTCACGCACTCCGCAGACTAAAATTGGTCGCTGTGACTGGTCTCCTTCTCGCTCAGCCGTGGCCTTGACGACGATCCACAGCACCCTGCTCTGCTCTCCCTATTACAGATGCTAATTATGCTATCTCACCCTGCTGCTTCCATAACCAACCCAGCATAATGCCTAAATTAAGACTTTATTAATGTAAGTCAGCATTTAATAGTTTTAAAAATGATTTATATTGTTTTTCCTGCTCCGAACAAATTAAATCTGTAGCTTATATTAACACAGGCTTTTCATCGATTGGGGGAAGTTAAAAAGCCTGTTACTGTCACATTTTCATCTTTAGTTCCACATCTGAAAACCCCAGACAGGCAGAGTAAACAATCGCAATGGGTGAAGGTTTTAAATAGGAGGTATTTCCGTGCTGGAGTTGAGCTTTTTTCTTTACTAAGATTCAACAGCTTTTAAGCTTTTATAATAATAATAATATATATGTGTGTGTAAATATTAGATAAATAATATGTAAATACATCAACTATTATTATTATTAGTATTATTATTATTCGAGGTTTATCCTTAGATTGACTAGATCACAAATCAGAGCACACAACTATGAAAGGCTTTACATTATCTCAGAAATAATGCTTATCTTAAAACACAGACGATTTCGGTCTTAAGCTTGTTTTTGAGATAAGAGCCAACCCTGAGGTTTCACTATGCCATCACCACAGTCACATATTGTTTTATATAGGCTAAGACATTGCCTGTGACAAAATTTCGGAATTAGGTGGCATGTGAATAGAAGCAAGGCATATGAATTTTTCAGGCAATTTTGGGTAATTCTGATACTTGATTACTGGGTCTCTTTGAAATAAGAGCATGCATGGTGAAATGTAATATAGCCCACCTCTCCCCCATCCCCATTACTCTTAGCATGCTGTGAAATTCCCATCTTACACACTTTGCTGGCCAAGGCCATGAATTATGCATTGTGCCAGAGAAATCCTCAATCTCACGCTTCAAGACCACCGCGCATTACCCTGCTTCCATCTCTATTACCAAGATGAATTGTTGAATGGGGAGGTATTTGATGGGATATGGTTCTAACTTCATTGTTTGTTTGCTGTGTAAAATCTCTCTTTTGTGCGAGTCTGCTTTGTGTGTTGAACCAGTGGTGGATTTTATGGTTCTTCAGAGGGTGAAAACGGCAGGCTTGGTTATGGGAGCGCGCCATTTGTGATGGAAGCGTTCATGACTTCATGTCTTACTGTACTGAGGCTGCTGTTTGGGATCGTTATTGCTGTGCTTATGTTGTGTCGCCGTACGATGAAAATGATCATCTTAAATTATGAAAGATGGCTGTAGAGCATGCTTTGGCAAACCATAACCCACAGTCTTTTGCTGCACACTGTCTAAGGCTTATGTAAAGGACAAAAATGGGTTATTAACACTGTACAAGAGATAGAGGGATATCATAAATGCATTTCTATAACAGAAATTAATTTAAGCAGCAACTAAAGTTATATATTCATATATCCAGCACTTCATGTAAAAAATATTGTATCTGTCCACACTTGCCTCATAAGGATCATTAGTGTCCATTCCTTTCAAATGTTCTCTATTACACAGTCATTTAAGTATGTTGGACCCGTTTTCCAGATCCTAATAGCCCTTCTTTAGCATGTCTTATCAGTCACTGATTGAGACTCTAATATCATCATGGACATTTCTCGCACTGTCTGTAATGATAAAATATTAGCCATGCTCTGGGTGTCATAATTTAATCTCAGACTGGCGTTTGAGGTCAGGCCCAGGTATTAAACTACTGAACCTGCATTAACTGAGTTGCCTTGCCTTGTGTTACCTTCATTAAGCATGCAAATGAATAATGCCCATTAATGCCCAGGCATGTAAATTCCTTATTTGTGCTCTGAGGTAGGTATTTTGACAAAATGTAGAATGCTGTTCTTTTGTATGTAGCCCACAATGTTATTCTTACTTCAGGGTGCAGAGCATGTGCAGCAAATAAATGCAAGTGATAAATTACACATAAGGTGAAATAAATTAAGATTCCTTATATCTGCATTGGTAAATTTTGGAATTCTGCTGTTCCTAGCCTATCACTTGGCATTTGGTAGCATTTACATTATACAGTCTTATTGTGTTTGACCTTCTCTTTAGCAGACATGTAGTCAGAAATAACACTCAGACATTTGGATCTCGCCCAAAAAAATGCATCTAATCCTCCTTTTCAATAGGTGGGCCTCTGATAACTTTTCACTCATAATTAGCTGGTCTTGATATGAGAGACGTTGGGAGGAAATTGAACTGTCAGCAAATGGAGGCATGCGTTTGGCCTCATCACAGTGAGTTGGGCCCATCATAATTTGTTCATTTGGTGCCTATCAGTCCGGCTTCATCTCCCAGGCGCCAATCCGTTGACCTCCCCCCCCTCCTCAATTCCATTTGGTTCTGCTTTAATTATGACTCAGCAAATCCAAAGCAATAGCAGAGCCCACCTCAGCTGTCACTCAGACGCTGATTGACATAAACCAGATAGCCGGCGTTCTTCCAGGAAAATTGAAGCAGTGGCAGCCGAAGATTAAAAAGGCTGTCGGTTTGTCCCCTCTTAGTGAAGCTCTAACCCCACAGGTTCTCTTTCTTCGTCTTTCCCTCTTTTTTTCTCCTTTACTGCTTGTGGGGAATATTCATGATGGACGCGTGCACGGAAGCATGCCTTTGTCCGCAGCCCTACATGTGATTAATATAAATAGGTGAAAAGGCTTTTAACATTTGTGTTTCAAAATGTCAGCCGTCGCTGGGTTCTACTTGAGCGAATCAGCTACGGAAAAGTAATTAGTCCAATCTTGACAATGCAGCCATTCATAGACTCCGTTCTGAATGCCTCAATTAAGCAAATGTTCCGCGGCTTTAAAGCGACGGCCTGTTTTGCCAGCCACCAGCGTATTGTGCCACATGCTAGTGCTGGTCATGCTTGGGCTTAAGCTAAGCACTTAACAGCCATTTGCTCAAGGGGCACGGACCTCTGCTTGACATTGTACATTCATTGGCCATAATAAGATGTGCTGCAATTCTTTCTCAGAAGTGAGGCGAAGGGCACATTTTTATCAGACGGATGATGAAGCATTGATTTTTTCGCCTGTTCTAAGGGAAAATGATGACTGCCGGGCCCCCCCAGAGGAGCCCCGGTGCCGATCAGTATAGGTGATTTTAATTCAGTTTGCTTCTTCAACTCGCTTAACCCTCATGGGCTCAAGGCAGCAACTGAAACAACATTGTAACAACATTACCTCAACATAGTTTTCTCTCGCTTTACTTATAAACTTCTGTCAGGAAGGTAAGAATTGCTCACTGATAGCATCTGCCAAGTTCTGATCCACAGGGCAGTTAATGGGTTTAACCTAAATGATTTTCTGTCATTCTCTTTGGGGGGGGGGTTAGTCTCAAACCGGGGCTTTGTAATAGGCCAATTTGTTAACCCTCTCACAGTGAGGGCATTCAATATGTGTCTGGTCAGCAGAGAATAGGTTAGGACTCTATGTTGATAAACCTGGATGCTTGGTTGCCTTTTCAAATGTGAGTTTTTATTGGCTTCTTTGACTTTCTACAATACAGGGAACAACTGGGAAAGAAGGGAAGAAAGAAGTGGAAGAAGCAAATACAGCGAGGGACAGAATGAGAAACACATGGAAGAAAAATGATTGGAAAAATATACTTATTTCTGTGCACTGAGAGCTGAGGTCCACATATGAGACACTAGTCTCGAAAAGCCTTGGTTTTGCATTCCTTTCTAAATACAACTTATATCTGCACTCACAGATTGTATCACGATTTATGGCTCTAAATATATACACAAGACTTTGGCTCTATGAAGAACCATTTTCAAGTTTCATTAAATAACCTTCAGCAATTCTGAATTTATATATTTATATATATAATTATCATTAATGATTAATGCAATATAAAAACTGACCATCATAACCATATTTCATAGTTCTGTCATATATAAACTGTATTACCTTCATTACTTTTTCCATTTGCCTGTTTTAACATAATTCTCCAATGTAAGGATTATGTAAGAGCTGTTATTTGAAGAACAGCACTTATCTCTCATTGATTCAGTTCTCTAGTTTCAACGTTCTTCAAATTGTGAATTCACCGTTCATTTTATAAATCTGCCCAAACACAGTCTGTGAATGTGTTACTGTATTCCATGCATTTCTGATTGTCCAAGGCTAAAATAAAAACCCTAGTCCTTAAACACTGCTTGTTATACACAAACCCCACAATTATCATACAAATTGCATCAGCCATTATCGATTTCATGCAGACTATCACCAATACGTTTAAGGAGTGGGTATGATGCAGTGTTAATGTGTACAGTATTAGAAATACAATTACCCTACCTCAAATCTCTGTGTAATTGTTTATTATTTTCCTATTAAGCAAACATTGATGATCAATGATTTAGAAAATAGGGCAATGAATAACATCAACATTAATAGATTTGCCTCTGACAGTAATGATAGATTATTTCAGTGATCACTGCAATGTCAGTCCAATGGCATTCCAGCACAAAGAAGGTATCTTTGCTAATCCCTGTGTTGTGATTAGGGGACTCTTATATGGAATTGTGCATCTACTTACACAATATACCTCAACAGGTCCTTCCATCTGTGGTATATCAAATGAAATAAGTCCATTCATTGTTCCCCAAAAAGCATCAGTGCCAGTGTCATTTAATTATTAGAAATGCTAATAGCAACAAATGAAATCTAGAAGCTAGTGGACAGCAGTTAGCTTGATCTAATTTGCATGACACTAACAGGCCCCTAAAACCTGTCGTTAATTATTTTGTATACAATTAATTATTTGGTATATCACTTCAGAGCCTGCTCATATTGCCCCACAAAGCTCCAGTGCACAGTCATTTAATCATCAGCAGTGTTAATGTGCCTTAAAACAAATGAAAACTTATAGCTAGGTGACACCAGTTAGCATATCCTCAGCCTAATACCAAACCCCAAAAATGAGATACTCTGGGGCTGCTGCACATGAGTTTAAGGTCACCAAGCTCAATGCTAAACATGGGCTAGAGTGGTACAGAACCTCGCCAAGTATTGAGTTATGGAGCAGTGTTCCATAGAGTGATGAAGCACCATTCAATACCTGTGATATTAGCTGGAGTGGCATTTGGGATCCAAAATGCATCATCCAAGATCAGTACCTGACTGGTTTAAGCTTTAGCTTTAGAGTGTATCTTGTTTGAACAGAGAAACATACTAAACATGGGTTGATCTTAAGCCTCACATGGGAAGCGGACATTAGAAATCTTTACCAGGCAAAATGAAATAGATTAAAGGGCATTAAACTGATAGCTGTTTTCGTTTGTTGCTGCTTCATTCTGCTATTGTTATTTATCTCACATTCCAACGAAATTGATCTTGATGCAGTGCAATCACAATTACTCACTTCCCTAATTGGCCGGCTCTACATTAGACAATGAAATCCGATTGTCTGGGCAGGAATCAATGGCGTTACCAGAGAGAGTGTGGGGGCAGGGATTGGGCAAGCAGCGTGTGATCAATCACACTCCAATGCTTACTGAATGTGTTGCTTTCACTGGCGAAAATGCCAGCCACAGGTTCAGGCTGTGCACTTTTTGTTGCCCAGAGAGTACACACCATCAGCCCAGAGACTTTTGAGTAGCTGTTATCAACAAGGACTCAATTCCAGCTTACTTTATTCGATCTGGGAATCTATACTGTCCAAAAAAAAATACCAACTTCAGAAACTGAACTTTAAATGTATTTAAATATTTAATAGCACAGAGGAAATCCAGGCAGATTGCTTTGAAAAGATTGTTTAAAAAAGTCTTGTGCAGGGAATTAAAATTATAATAAAAATTGAGTGAGCAAACTACATTTAAAAGGTGTATTTATTTGTTGAATTTGTTGTCTGTTGTATATACACTGATCGGCCAAATAATTAAAATTATCTCCTTGTTTTAAACTCATTGTGCATTTACTCTACATATATTTCAATAATCAGAACCCCCAAAGGACCACCATAAAGCAGGTATAATTTGGGGGGTGTATATTTCTCAGTGCTGCAGTGACACTGGTGTGGCTGTGTGCTGGTTTGTTTTGCACTGGTATGAGTGGATCAGACACAGCAGTGCTGCTGGATTTTTTAAACCCCCCAGTGTCACTGTTGGACTGAGAATATTCCAAGAATATTCCACCAACCAAATATATCCAACCAACAGTGTCCTGTGGGCAGCATCCAGTGATCACTGATGAAGGACAAGGATGACAAGGTGGACCAACAATGTAAGTGTGTTTCTTAGAGTGGCCTGTGAGTGGGCACTGTGTTGATAAACTCCAGTAGCACTGCTATGTCTGACCAACACAACATCTTTTTCACAGCAGCACTGAGAATGTTCCAGAAACCAAATAATACCTGCTCTGTGGTGGTCCTGACCATTGAACGACAGGGTGAATGAGGGCTAACAACATATACAAAGCAACAGATGGCTTAAACACATCTATATGGTAAGTGTAGCTGATAAAATGGACATTGAGTGTAGGAAAAAGGTCATTTTAATATTACGGCTGATGGATGTATGTTTCAGCTTTGCTCAGATTGTTAAGAAATGAAAAACTTGGCTTTTCTTAACTGGGGAATAAATCAATGGAAGTGTTGTCTTTGTCTTTTTGGCAATATTCATACTGACCTCATTCATCGCTTCATGACCTCATCATAAATGGGACCCAGAAACATTCTGAGGAAAAACACAGGAACAAATATATCAGCTCTGAAAAATGTATGTGTACTACAGGGTACAATAGGGACAGTTTGGAAATGCCACTCACTTTTCCCACTGACAAAGTAGCTTAGATATGGAGTTCTTATTTGGGTTTAATGACGCTCAACCTCACAGGTCTACAGATAATACTGACTCTTCATCTTCCTCTGCAGTTATATTAGAGCATAAATACGTGACCACATGTGCGGATGGGAGCCATCATAACATTTGCTAATGTTTAAACAAACACTGTGGAATGAAGCAGATCCAGCCTTAAAAAGGACAAACAAACTAATCAAACGAGACGCGTAAATGACCTTATTTATTAGGCCGAGAGTTTGCATTATGGGGAGTTATTAGTGTGAAATTGATAATTGCTTGATTACGGGAGCTAATGTCTGGTGGCATGACGAGCAAGACCCATTACGCCGTCACGTTTGTAGATGTCAGCGAAATATAATCAAGGTCAGACGGCACAACAGCTGTCTAACGATGGGCCTTAGTGCACAGAGAAGAGAGAAGCATCTCCAGTACATACTGCTACTGGCCTAACAAAGCCGCAAAGATGAAAAATACACCGGAGAAAATGCTGTTTAATGTAGAGTTGTATACACATGTAGGTGTCTTGGACAAATACTTCAATTATACATAAATATGAATTAAATTCTTTAACAGAGGACACACGTCTGCATTTTTAAAGCAGCATTGGTGTTTATTGACTGATTTTAATGTGTTTGATGTGAAATGTGGCCTGTGCGCCTTTTAAATTCTTATTCTAAATTTTTAGATGTATTGACTTTTTTTGCTCTGAAAATCAACACGTCTTGTGACCAAGAGTTTCCCAACTTTTGTATGGAACTGAACAGTGTTTACATACATTCAGTCCAGGGAAAAGGACACCTTCAGCAGAATAAAAAACTGGGAAACGCAAAGTTACATAATTTTGTCAGGGACAATATTATTAACCTTGAAAAATCCTTTTGATAGGTGGTTACCAAAAATGAATGAATGAATGAATAAATGAATGAATGAATACTAGTAGCTCAGATGACAATACACTCATAATCCCAAGCCCATTCACCAGGGCATTATGCATTTGTGTTGAGGAATAAGACATGCAGTCATATTTGCTTTGCTGGAAACCCTGAGGAAGAGTCAAAGGCAACTTTTGGCTGCAAAAGAGGCAAAACTCTCAGTGGAGCAGATGACTGTTGGTTTGATGTTTTTGCTCTGTTTTGCTCTTTGTTTTTTTTTTTTCTTGCATCTCTATCTTTTCTCTTTGGTGGTTGTTGATGATGTGTCTGAGTGCTTGTGGCAGCTGTGTGTTATGTCTAATAGAGCAGAAAGGCTACTCAAAATAAAGCTATTTGAAAATTTGTTTATGTGAAATATTTGTAAATAAAGGCAGGCCTCCCGGCGCCGTGGCGTCATATTCTGCTGTCAGTCTGCATTCTGACTTTGACGGTGGATTGGAGGCTGCTGAACACACCACATGTTCGAGTGAATCCCACAGTGTCTGGCCTCCCCCGCCGCTTCCACAGCTCCGCTGCAGTGTGTTTACGAGGGCCAGTGAGCACACACTGATGTCTTATCTCTGAAGCACAGTCAAGCACATCCTAAAAGTATTCCCCTCTGGCATCCCAGAGCCGTAAAAGTCATATTGCTTCACTGACAGAGCAATGCAGACTAGCAGTAAATGCAACTGTGTGTCTTTCTTTCTCCTTTTCATTTGGCTGTAAATGACAGATGCTGGAACATATGATAAATGAGCACAGTCACTCTTAAAGCAAATGTGGCTGGGTTTCACAACTGAACACTATTACATAAACTGATTAACATACTGTTGCTGTCACAACAAAGACTCACTTCTTTGCATTGGAAAAACTGAGATCACTTCATTCATCATGGATGAATAGAAACACTAATACAGTAAACAATTCTAATTTTAAGAATGATTTTCCTTAGAAGATAGATAGATAGATAGATAGATAGATAGATGGATGGGTAGATGGGTAGATGGATAGATAGATACTTTATTGATCAGCAGGGGAAATTCAAGATTAAACTCAATCAAATTCAAAATAAGGTGAAGTTCACGTTCAAAAAATTATATTGCATTATGTTTCCATTTTTTAAATAACAGGATGTGTTATAAAATTTGTTATTTGTTATAAAATTATATATATATAGCACACACATAAACTGTTTTGCTAGTAATATAATGTGCAACCTGTGAGGAGTTTGGTGTGTTCTCCCTGTGTCCGCGTGGGTTTCCTCCGGGTGCTCCGGTTTCCTCTCATGGTCCAAAAAACATACGTTGGTAGGTGGATTGGCGACTCAAAAGTGTCCGTAGGTGTGAGTGTGTGAATGAATGTGTCGCCCTGTGAAGGAGTGCGCCCCCTCCAGGGTGTGATCCCGCCTTGCGCCCAGTGATTCCGGATAGGCTCCGGTCCCACCACGACCATGAACTGGATAAGCGGTTACAGACAATGAATGAATGAATTAATTAATTAATAATGTGTAATGACAGTTTCACCCCAGTTTCACTGCTGGATTGAAAATTATCCACTAATCAAAAACATACAACCAAAAGCATCCTGTGGGCAGTGTACTGTGTGCAGCAACAGAAGAGACACTGTCTCTGACATTGCATCTACAAGGTGGACCAACAATGTAGGTGTGTCTACAAAGTGTTTAAGAACTCCTTCAGTGTCCATTCACACCAGCACAATACACAATTACAAGTCATAATTACAAGATAATCCTTGCTTTGTGGCCCCGGCCATTGAAGAACAGGGTGAAATGGGGGCTCACAAGAATGCAGAGCAGTTAAGCTGAGTGAATGTACAGTGGGTGCAGAAACAAGAAGGTGGTCATAATGTCATGGATGCTATGTGCATGTCTGTAAATAAAGATATACCCAAAATGTCTGCATTTTCTACATTTGTCCATAGTACTTTTAGATCTCACTACTAAAAGGAGAAGCAATTTCACTTCCATCTAGAATTCAGTGACTTAGATTCGTAGAACTCTTCTCGCTGGAAAGCCTCTTGCCATTTTGGTCTGTTAACTACCTCGAGCAATCACATTTGATGCTCCTTAATTTTGACCCACTCTCCCCTTCCAATGCCTCTTTTCCAGCTCAGCAATCGAGACAATGTGTTTGCTTACCAAGCCGCTTCGCTAAGTGTTCCTTTGCATGTAAATTAATCTTGATTCAGTTGACACTGTCATGCTGAGTGGTACAAATTGCCCATAGCAATAAAACAGCATGAATGGAAAAAAAGCTCAAATTGAAGCACTTGATGGGATGTTACTTTGCTTTATGCCAATACATTAGCGGCACATAATGAATTTGCCTGAGAAGTATGGTATGGTAGATTTTTAATTTTGACTTCAATGGAGCAGCACCATGTCTTTTAAAATCTGAGTCAGACAAACCATTAGCAATGAGGATGTTAAGGTTAAATAGGAAGCAATGCATTCACTTGCACAGCCCTGAGTGCCATCCATCATTCCATTTGCAGCAGCTTGACAAAAGTACTTGGCTTTAAATAACACTCGATTTACTCCCAGAGCAGAACAGGCTTTTAGCATAAACAAACATAGCTGCATTAATTTATTAAACACCAATCTCTCAAAAACCAAAGGCGGATGAAGACAAGCCAAAGAGCAGCACATGTAGAGAAAGACTTGCTTTGCCACTATTTACATTCTTTTTTTTTTTCTTCAAAAGTGAAGGCATGGCAACCTCACAGAACTGTAATAAAGTGATCATTTTTAACAGGATATTTAAATTTTTCTTAAAATTACTACATGTAATTGGACCATCAGTTATGTTTGAACCCCCCTAATGTACCTAATGTTACTTTCCAAAGAACTGGTCAAAATGGTTCAAGACACATCACTTCTAATGTAAATAAACGTAATCAACTATGTAACCTGACACAGTCAGAAACAAACTGTCAACTGCCAAAAACAGTATTGGGCACTAAAGGAACACATTCTCATTTACAGTCTTTCATTTGACTGCTGATTGACCAGTGAGGTTGACCACTAAGAGGCAGCACTGCTCAGTGCTTTGCTATGAATGAGTGCGTTAATGGCTTTATAATTACCAATATTACAGTCATATTTGTAGTAATGTTGATATTGCTCAGACAAATTAGACAAAGGTCTGTTGCAGGTTAACCGAGACAATATTCCTTTGGATAAGCTTAACATTTCATTTGTTATACTGAGTGCCATTAGCATTAGCAGCACTAATGATTTAGGGATTTTGGAATTTCCAGAAGCACAGCCTCAGTGGATGCCACTGAAAAAATATAAACAGTGGGTTAGTTGGTGGTCAGCAGTGTATTCTGTCCTCTCCCCTGTTTACTGAGGTCCGTGTGGGGCCTCCGTGCAATTTACCAACTCGGGGATAATCATTCTGGCAGCACAAATGGAAGGGCCAGCCCTCTTTTCTCACTCACTGCTCGCTAATAGGATTGTGTCTGCTTCAGCACACTTTAATTGAGGACTCTGTGTCAAAAGAGAGCCGGTCTGAATGGGCCGCCCTGCTCCACGGCTGCTCACCGTTAAAGTGACAAAAGTGAAGGGTGATACTGGCTAAGAGAAGCCTGTTATGATTTTTTTTTAAATCACAAAGCATGAAAATGACAGTAATTGCTTGGATTTAACCTTTGGACATGATATGCGCTGAGCTGTTTTGTTTTGTTTTTCTTTCTAAATCATCACTGCACTTTAAAATCTTTTTTTATTTAAAACAACTACACGTAAAGCAGACCTTAAATATGGATTTTTCTCTATTTATTAGCAGAGTGTTTATTTCAATAAAATACATAAAATATATAAAATGCGGCAAAATCATTCATTCAAATCAACATTCTGTGCTATTTTTCCCAATTTTTTTCATTTCAACCATAAAGTGTAAATGTGCATTAAAATGTGCCTTTATAGTGATTAAGTAACAAACCTTTCAAAACATGTACAAACCTTTGCATGCAACTTCAAATCAGTACTCGTCAGTACCATTTAAACCTGCCAAATTATTAATAATTAATAAGAAAAAAATATGAATATTAAAAGTACTATGAACACCATACAGTCCAGAACAAAGCTGTAAATAAAGAAATAGTCGGACACAACACACAGCCACGCACAACAATAAATCATGCCCAGGACTTGGACAAATACATCATGAATTTGTTTTACTCAAACAAGGTCAACTAAGGAGGGTCTGAAAGGAAGCTTTGGACCCTTTAACTACAGAATAAATGAGACAGAATTGATGTATGACTGAATATAGACATGTATTTACGCATATGGCTTTAAACATAATAGTGCAATTCACCCAGTGTTTCATTTGCGCTCATGATGACTAACTAAAGTACAGTTCTGTATGTACGGTAATCATGTAATTAGGTACTAATTATTAAAATGTGTACAATACACAATACATTATACAAAAACAGGAGATGTAAAAATAGATGCGTTAAGCACCCGCACACAAAATATAAAATATAAATTATGTTAACAGTAATTACTAAACAGAAGTACTAGAAGACAATCTAAAGTTTAATATCTGAATAAAAAGCCTAAAGAGAACAAATCTTAAACTTAACCTATACAACAAGCCTATTTTCATTCAATATTCACAAATAATAATACGTAATAAAGCAAATTATATACATTATTCTTCAGTCTTGGGATTTAGGAAGGGCCAAGTTTTAGGCCATAGGCCTTTAAAGGGTTAAATGAATAGTTAATCATCTTGAACATTTCAAAGTTTTAAACACTGCATTCAAGCTGAGTTCTTTCTTATAACTGAAGCTTTTCTTTTATCTTGTTCTTTGACACCTAATCCATCTGCAGCATTTGTAGCATTTTCCTAAGCACTCTTTCACTAATCCGCAGATAACCATCATTCACACAACATATCTCTTGTTATCTGTAATGTATGCTTTTGACACATAGCGGATGAAAAAAAACAGAGTCAGAAGAAAGGACCCTTGAGTATATTACTCATTTAATCCTGATTAAGGCTGAAGAGAAGGGGGTGTGGGGGGGGGGGGGTTTAAGAGTCTGCTGATAAACTCCCTTTCTTCTGTTGATGGTAATTACTCTCGTCCCCTGAGACGGTGCTGAGCTGCTGGCGACAGGCAGGGTGTGCTAATCGTCGGGCATGAGGCACTGTCCAGTTGGTCTGAGGACGAATGGGATCCGGAGCGATGACTGGCTCCACTGCATGTTTGAGAACGGCCTATTGTGGCCCTTTTGTCAGGGATAACTGGCCAGCCATTGTGGCCAAATATGTTAGGCAAATTGAGGCAGATGGCTCCGATTCAGACACGTGGCTTTCCCAGGGCTGCGACGAAGGCCGAGACAGTGAAGAGGGGCGGCGCAGGTCAGGGCCCCGCTTGGCACTTGTTAGTGCCTTCAATAGGCCCATGTGTCCCTGTTCACCCTCGATGTGTTGTTGCCGAGATACGCCGCACTGAGCACTCTTCTCCTGCCCCTGTGCGGACGGCGTGGGGGCGGCTACCCCAACACTCTATCTTACACAACAGGCTTGGGCCTGCTCCCTGTCTAACCCCTGGGGCCTGGCTGAATGGTCACAATTGACAAGGGGGTATTGGCCCATCCTAAATGGCTTTTCAGTCAGCTGTGATAATAGACTGGCAGGTTTTTGTCACCCTCTCACTAATAGCTGGTAATGATGGGATTTGCAGTGTTTTGGTATTCTTTGCTAATCTGTTTTTTTTTTTTTTGGTCTGTGTGTGTGTGTATGTGTGTATTTTGGGTACACTGTGTCAGTTCTAGGAAGTAAAAAAAATGTAGTTTATTTTGTAAAAAAAAAAAAATAATAATAAAAGCAATTTTTTGATATAATGACTTTAGAATAACTCGGTTTAACCTTTATTCATAGGTCACTGCCATTATTTTGCAACCCATATTTTGGTATATAACGACAGTTTAAAAGAAACTAGTGATGTCCTGATCAAATGTTTTGCCCCAGATTCCGATCCGAGTCTTTTAATATTGAGTATCTGCCGATACAGTGTCCCGATCTAATACTTATGTTTTTATAGGCGTTACTGTTACACACTGCACACTTCAAACAAATTCAAGTTATTAAAATTAGTCCAGTGTTTCTGCTTGACATGGAATATCTTGAAATAAGAAAGAAATTGCCTGCATCCAAGTTGCTGCTTACTATTTAAAAAACAAATAAAAGTAAACAAAACGGTGTCTTCACAATCCCATATAAATTCCACCTAGTGCAGCATTTCAGTAGTAAAAATAGAACATTTTAAAAGGAGTAATATAATCCCAATACCATTCTGAAGTGCTCAAATAGCTAAATATTCTGTTCTGCTCAGTCCCACAGAATAAATTTTGGTACTTCAGACTTGTATGAAAACTCTGCAGATGGCTTATTTTTATTTAAAATGACAGACACAGGAAGTGAAGATATGATGAAGCCTGAATATGCAGGCCTGCAGTGTCAGATCACAACAACATTACAAAGTGTGCTACATTATAGAAACACCGGTGCTGGAGGGAATATTCACATTGGTCACGACTGGCTCAAAGGGGAGGAGGAGGGAGTGTGAGCTTGCCAACTAGAGGAAACAGAGGATCAGACTTAAGATCGAGCTCAGTAAAGCCAATACAGGTCTGTAAAATAATGCTGTTATCAGCCCTAATACCAATCTCAAGACATAGTTAACTCTGCTATTGTCAATATCCCTTCATACATTCCTAATAACAACTAATTTTATGAACATAGGAATGGTAACAATGAATACTTGCCAGGCAGCGTGTCTATGGAGGTTTTTTTGTGACAATATTATATAATTAAATGAATAAAGAAATAATTAATTGAAAGAAGAATTATTTAATTAAATGGTTAATGTAATTATAATTATAATATAATTTTATGTGATTTGTTTAATAGTTATATAAAAGTTCTTTTTAAAATATTTTATTAATTGTATTATTTAAATAATTTAACTAATTATTTAGAGCAGCAGGTAGCGTCGCAGTCGCACAGCTCCAGGATCCTGGGGTTGTGGGTTCAAGTCCCGCTCCGAGTGACTATCTGTGAGGAGTTTGATGTGTTCTCCCTGTGTCCGCGTTGGTTTCCTCCAGGTACCCTGGATAGGTGTGAGAATGTGAGTGAATGTGTGAGGGTGTGTCGCCCTGTGAAGGACTCACGCCCCCTCCAGGGTGTGTTCCTTGCACCCAGTGATTCCGGGTAAGCTCCGGACCCACCGTGACCCTGAACTGGACAAGCGGTTACAGACATTGAATGAACAAATGATTTAACTATTTATATATTTATTTCAAGCGCCTTGCAGCCTTGCATTTTAAAATAATTAAATCTGTCTCCATCATCAATCATCTGTCAGTGGGCGGGCCTAACTCAGATCCAGTCAGATTGATTGGTTAGATAGCTCTTAAGTAGAGTGGTGGAGCTCCATTTGGTAGGACGATTTGGAGTGATATTTGTTATTTAGAACTTATCCCCTATAGGTAACTGACGACATGAAAGCTCTTGAGGCTGCACCCAAATACTCACAGCAATGTTCCCCACTGTTCCGCAGCATTCCACGGCGTGTATTGTGTGTTACTGAGAAGTGTGAGCTACTGTATACACAAAGACAAAGGTTGAATCTGATGAGCAGGTGTTCACAAATCTATAGCATATATTACTGACATGCAATAGTCAATAATCAAAAACTGTAAATAGTACTAATTGATAAATCTAGACTTGAATAAAAAGGCTAAAAAGCTTGGGGATACAAAACTTTCAAAACATCTCTTTGGGGTCATCTGCCTGAAACAATGTGGAACCCCTGCAATAGAGACAAGAGAATCTCACGCTAAGAGATTTACTCTTACACTCATGACATGTACTAAAAAAGGTTCTGTACAATGATGGCACACAGCAATCGTGTTACTTCATAAAGCCAGCTTTCCAGACGTCCTTCCATAGTGTCAACACTACAAAGACAAAGGAACATATACATCTGTCAGAAAATGGACAAAGAAACAAAAGAAAGACTTCTGTTAAAAGCTCTCTACCGACTCTTCTGGCATCTCAATTACCCATGATGCTCCTGGAGTCTTCAGAAGGCGGGTGGCCTGCAGGCCTCTATTGTAATGTGCTGCTTATTCAAACGTGCGGGAGGTCAGGAGTGAAGATGTTACCATGCGGCCATTCATCACACCCATGACACCCTCTCCCCTCCACAGCCGCACCTCCAGGCAATGCTTTATAGAAGAACAAACACGTCACCGGCAGCGGCCTGGTCATCCATTTTCCCTGCGCTGTGTATTAGGGCTGCATGAATATCCTCACACAGGACCTGTGGCTTCGCATGACGAAAAGCAGGGGAATGTAATGGCGCTCGAGGATGGAGTCTCGTCTGGAGATCTTGGAGGGACATCATAATCTCTTCAAGGAGGAGCGATTCAAGAAGAGCACATGTAAATGTCAAGCTAATTCTAGCAAGTATGTGACACCAAACAGACAACAGTGGGAAATGCTACTGCACACGTGGAGGAACACATTTAGAACAAGTATAAATTATAAATCCAAGCTAGGCATATAACAGTTACCGGTTTCGTAAACCATGGTAAAATCAATTTCAATGTAAATCACTGCGATTACAGCGGTTTGATAATCTTACGTAAGTTACATCGTCACCCAAAGTTAGGAGCAGTCTCCCATGCTGTGTACGAAAAAAGTGTGCCCTATTCACTACATAGTGCACTATTTTGCGGTTCAGCCATTTTGTAATAGTGTCTGAAAACATAGTGGACACTTTTCAGTGCACTAACAATCCCACAATGCAAGACTTGCGCAACCCACATACACAGCAGATACCCATAATTACCATATACCATTGTTTAGTAAAAACCCCCATGAGGTAGTGTCTAAAATTGTTCACTACCCACCACAATTCAATACCCTACATTAGTGTACTGTATAGTGAGTAATAGTGGGAACAGTGAACAGGAAGCCATTCCAGACACAGGGCTCGATGGTTTGGTGTAAGAAGAAAAATGGCACAGTGACAGAGCTATGGTGTGATGTCCAATGTCACATCCCTGTCTGCATCTCCCCTCAAAACTAGGGGAGGTGAACTATTAAGCACCCCACTAAAGCTCCTAAAACTGGCAAGCTAATAGACTAACTCATGTTGATTTTCCAATAATCACGTGTGGCTGTAGAAAGGTGCTGGTATATTAATTTTGTTACATTTTTTAACAACAAACAAGACGTCTCATGCAATGTATTCCAAACAGAATTACAAACTTGCTGCCCTTTATACCTTACATTTTGCAGTGCTCTGTATTATTTTAAATGGTGCTATAATTATATTCAAATGTCTTTCCCCTACTTTAAACTGTGAAGAAGGGCTGAGATTCCTTCTACATCAAAGAAAGCTTCTGTAACATCCTGCCACCAACATTATTGTTCCACCTTAAATGGTTTAACATTCTATTCAGACACATTCTCTTTTGTGCTCTAGAAGCTATTTGAAATAAACATGCCTCTTAAAAAAGGACCTTCATTTTCTTTATGCAGTGAATATTTCCACAAAACTAACAAACAGAAGCTTACTGATTACCTGTTAAACAAAACCTTATACTGTATGACTTTTACATCTTTATATAATGCAAACAGAAAAAAAGACTGCAGAAGTCTATTTTTGTTTAAATCTATATTTAAATGACTACACATAGCTGATAATGTGCTGTTCAAAATACCAGTCTTTGATATTATACTTTGATAACACTAATAACCGTGATCATTTTGGCCAGTATAATTGTGAAATTAAATTTGCATATAGTTTCATGTCTAATCCAAGATACATCCAGCAACTGTGAACAAACAAGACAGCAAATGTATGAATATATCAGCACAGAGGGTTTAGTCTTCTCTGTAGATCTTGTATGGACATCATGATCTTTTCACAGAGGAGGAGTTCAAGGAGAACAAATCTAAATTCAGGCTATATCCTGCAAATCTGGACACCACACAAAAAATGCAATGCAATGGTGCTCAGAAATAAAGCCTCGCTGGAGATCTTGTAGGGACATCCTGAGCTCTTCAAGGAGGAGGGATTCAAGGAGAACGCATCTAAATTCAAGCTATATCCAGCCATCGTGGACACCACACACAAAAAGCCCTATAAATTTTAATTAACGGTTCATATGCCAGTAGGAACAATATGCACTCCCGAGCCGAAGCCCAGTAGCATTAGTTCATTGTCTGAAGAAGGCGCAATCTGTTGGAGGCGCTAGTGGATGTCCTCTCATTATTAGCAGACAGCATGCCACCAATCCCCTCCCTCCTCTTCATTTGGTGCCCACGTAACCCTCCCCCGACAAATCATTGGCTAATTACGATTCCGGACAGAGTTTGACGGTGGCTAGCGCTCGCATCTGGCCCCCGAGGTGCCGTCGGCTGCAGCTGGCGAGGTTTTTGCTCCGCAGCAGGTTGGCTGTGGCCCGTCATAAATAAAGGCTCTTATAAACTGGTTATGAACACCTGTTAGATCATCTGTCAGCCGAGCCCGGCTGCCATCCATCACCTGCAGCTCGGGGGAAGTCATCCTACCCCCCCATCAAAAAGCCCCTCAGCACTTACCGCGCCCTTAACACCAGCCCGGTACCTTCTGTGGAATAATAAAAGGCAGCACTGCTGAGATTTGCCAGCTAGTGCAGAGACAGGGAGAAAAAGAGGAGAGGGGAAGTGGATCTCTCAGGGAGGAGTGACCGAATGAAGTAAAAAGTTTACTTTCCCATCAATAAATCAGCGGAGAGGAATAGTGGATGGAGCTGTCGCTGTAGACAAGACTTCACAGGCGACAGGCGACGTGGAGGGATAAAACAGCTCAAGGTTGCGGCGTCATTATGCTTTTACGACTTTTTTTTTTCCTGTGGCTTAACCAAGAGGGGTAGAGACAGAGAGACACAGAGAGAGAGAGAGAGAGAGAGAGAAAGGGGGAGAGAGAGAGAGAGAGAGAGAGAGAGAGAGAGAGAGAGAGAGAGAGGAATGTTTTACAGAGACTTTAGCAAACCATTGTAAAAACTGTTGCACTTGGCAAATCGTTTTTTTATCCGTGGCATTATAATACAGCCTTAACACAACAGTCACACCCCAACAGTGCAATATGTAATCCAAGCATTTCCCAGGCTTTATTTTGTTTACTGATGTGTTGCCGAAGCATATCAACAATCTGAAAATGGAATCTGAATACGAAACTCTGTCCATAGGAGGCATGTAAAGCCAAAAAGTGTCTTATTATCTAAAGTAAAACCAAACAGACAAGTCATTCCATCAACAGCGAGAAGTGTGCATGCTATTTAGCTATTATGCATATATTAACAGTAAAAATATAGTCCACCGTCCTTGCTTTATGGCAACTATTACACCCTAGTTAGTTTCAGTTTTATGTGCATTATCCCAGGCCTTGGCAGAAACTATAACTTTTATGCATGCATAAAGTTTAATTTGATAGCAATGAATCAAGGGTGATCATGATATCCTGCCATCCATCTCTGGAAGAGGAAGAGAAGCCCATGTTAGACAGGAGCTGAGTCAAAGTGATAGTACTTTTACGGTGTTTTCTAAGATGTTTTATGGTCTTAACCATGGCCTTAGAGAGGAGGTGCCCAGATCCAGGCCCGTGTCGTCCCCAAGCTTTCAAGGACTAGACTGGGTCATCTGTTCGTCAGAAACACTTAAGTAAGTTTGGGATAAAACTGCACCCGAATTTGAGCCTGTACTTTGTCACATAGTTCAAACCTTATACCACCTTTTGTGATAATTTTTCATATCTGTGAGTATTTCATGATAGACACACACAAATGGTCCAAAATTATGTTGTAAAAAAGAGTGGATATACATGGTTTTATCTAACAATGGCAAGTTACAGAAAATGTTTATGCTACTGCTGACTTCCAGTGTTTGTTGGCAACAATAGCTGCAAAGCTCCAGTTCTAAATGAAACAAGCCAATTCTGAACACCAATCTGGAGTAAGCAGGAAAAATATCCAAATTTGATTAGCTAAACTATTGCTTTCACTGATCACCCAGGACTTGCTCAGCTGTGCCACACTCCAGCCTCTAAAACCAGAGGCAATGCCCCTTATTCACCTCCAGTGAAGAAACAGAGTTCCTTAAACTTGAAATCTTTCCTCACTTTTCAGTTTCACAAACCTTGAAAAGAACCAACAGTGGAAAGTAACTAAAAGACTGATCATTTTTAAACTGATTTGACCAAGTGCATTTTCATATCACAGCAGCAGCAATGTGAATTCTAGCCCTACATTATCAAGAACCACGTCTTAACAAGATCTGAATGGGGAAGTTTAGCTTAAAAATAACAATCAGAGACAAATGCTGTGATGTGTACCTGGCCACAACCACAACTAAATGACAGTCTGACACTTTACATTCACTGTCCAACATGTAAGCCAGGTGGTCATGGTTTACACATAGGGCTGGGCGATAGTGCCAAAATTTATATCACAATATATTTCTTAATTTTGGCCAATAGGATATAATACAAATATCCATACGAACAGTATAAAATCCACTGACAAACTTCCAAAAACAAACAAGAAACTTGACATCATCATTAAACCTAATCCTATTGACTTGGTAAATTTTAAATTGAGTGCTGAACTGACAACAATGCCGTGTAATGAATGCCATTTAGTGACAGATGCTGTAAATAATGTATTTTGAAAGACTGAAATGTGTTTTAAATCATGTCATTGTTATTGAAACCATTTATATTGTGATATATATTCATATTTAATTATTGTCCAGCCCTATTTACACTATTATAAAAAACAGGTCTGGACATTCATTAATTAAAATAATTGGTCAGACAATTTGCAATGACATATCTCCCCAAATAATTCGGTCCTAATCTAAATGTTGTTTACAGAATCACAAAGTGTTTTTCCATAGCATCAATCCACAAACATAGACTGACTTTAACTTTAGCCCCTTTTCCACTGAAGCCAAAACATGCTTTTTCTGTTTGTGTTTTCCCTCAGTTCTTTGTCCTCAAACTAATTTGAAAGCGTATATATTTTAATGAAAATGTTTACGATTGACAAAACTGAAAGCAAACTCAGAGCAAGCAAGTCAGCATACAAGTGTTTCTATTGGATTTAAATGCTATTATTTTTTTACTGGGCAGGTGCCCATAATATTAGCTGAAAACATGCTGTGAGATTTATCTTGTTTCAGAGTTTTAATCTTGGAGAAGTTTGAAATGTTTTCACACAAATTTGTTCTCATTTCTCCCCCTTTACTCCTAATTGCTCACTAACAGCTCAACACAAGATTTCTGCAAGAATTAACGGCATCCTCTTTAATCTCAGAATTTAGTCAAACAGAAGAATATATCCATTAGACCTCCCTTCTTTTGGTGGACAGGGCACTCTGAGAGCCACAGAAAGAGTCTACCTGAAATCTGTACATCTGTTAAATTCTTTTGACCCTAAAATTAACCTCAACTCAACGCCAAAACCTAAACTTAACCCTAAGAAAAGTCTTAACCCTAACCCTGATGCAATTGAGAACTAGCTGAGTGTCATCAAATAGTTTGTTAACAACTGAAATGTTTGTACAGAGACTACAGGGCACCATCAAAACAAAAGTATGACCAAAATTGCAAATTATCACATTGAAAGTGCTTATTTGTGAAAGAAACATGCCATGGCCTCATATATCCATCTTCACAGAGGTCAAAGCAAACCTTCACCGTGCCGGCTTCAATCAGATTAAGCGAGACCCTCCCAGATACCACCATGGAAGGCCCAATTCGCAATCACAATCTGTACCAGCAAGCAGCCGTAATGAGACATCAGAATGCGTCTCACAGTAAACTGGGGCCCGTGATCCATCTCGCTTCTGGCACATGCTATTACAGAGGAGACGAGCAGCCCCCACTGGCCTGGTGTGACAACTTGATTTCCTGCTCTCTTGGTGGGGCATCTGAAAGGGTGACATGATAGGCCTGTTAATTTGGCCGTGTCCCCGTTCCTGTGTCAGTGTCCACAGGAAGAGGAGGCTATATAGTGGTTCATGGAGAGGGAATGGGCTCTGTCTCAGCTACGGAAGCACCTGTCCAGCCTGACAGAGGAAAGCACTCTGTTTTAATGTGTAGGGCTTTGGGCTTGGTCCTCCGATTGACAGTGGGATGGATGCTATACCCCCCATGCTCTCTCTCCCTCTCTTACACACACTCGCACACACACACTAGCATACTGCCAGTGACAGGCATGGGTGGAATGGGGCAGCAGTGGCTCCTTTTGTTTGCCCTTGATGAGCATGTGATTAATGGAAATAGGAGAAACGTAGGGGCGCATCAGTATTCAAATAGCCTGCCATCTTCTTCTTCTATTCACGTGCTTAGCGCCTTCCAAACATTCAGCCTCAATCAGTCTCTCTCTCTCTCTCTCTTTCTCTCTCTCTCTGCTTAACCCATTCAAAAATTCAGTTTGAATAGTGGAAAATAGCAGCCTGGTGCACACAAGACAAGTAAGAAATAACTATTTACTTGTATTTGCCAATGAACTTTTAGGGTGACGTGGAGTAGTGTCCAAAATATAGAGACCACCCTACATGTTTTACCACGTACAGCCTAAACAGCCATTATATTAGGGTAGTCAAGTTTCAGCCTCAGAAAGATTTAACAGAAAATAAGTCCAAATTGACACATTTTGCTTTTTCTCCAATAATGTTCTCATACATAAAGACATTTTAGTTAACGGTTGCTTATTCTCAGCAGTATGGCAATGATAAAATAAGACTTATGGGTGACTCATATTACTTATATACACACATTAGGCATAATAGCTCTAGTTCAAAACTAAAGCAACTTTAGAATTCCAAACATGACCTGGAAGAAGCACTATATTTTGGGCTGTGAGGGAAAACTGTGCAATTTTTTATTTATTTTTTTTGTCCTGAAGCATTCCTTTAATTGGTTCAATTCTAAGCTATTGCTGCCAATAAACACCCACTCTAAATCACTTTGGGTGGTGTGGACAACTCCAACGAAGGGTCCATGTACTACTTACAGGCTTAATTGGGCTGATCTGTGTTGAGTTCGTTAGAGTAATTTATCACATAATTGACTGGGTGAAGTAAGGACTGGAGAGTCCTCAGACAGACAGCTTTGTGAAGATGCACAGACACAAGCGACCGGAGCTGTCCCTCACTGGCTTAGGAACAGCAAAGCAAGGAAGTGTGTGGGTTCATCACAGAGAAGGAAATATTAGACTCTGTGTAAAAGAGTGTGATTTAAAAGTGCGTCTGAGACTAATCTGCAGGATTCTAAAACCAGACCTTGCTAACCATCATGGTATCAGTTTCCAATTTGGTTTTGTCTGTGACTGGACCTTCTGCCCTTGCACCCTGACTCGTGGGCGCTTCCCCCTGATCAGAACATGTCTTTGTTGGTTACCAATGATCAAACATAACCCTATTGTGTTGCCTGTGCCTCTGCTGAATACTGCTGTTTTGATAGCTTCCATTGACTCCAGCTCCTTGAGCCTCTGGCATAAACACTCCAGTGCAGGTGCACGGGCTCCGGCTCTCGGACGCCTCTGCTTCTTCTTTTCTGCCACCAGGATTTCTCTATCTTGGTCTGTAATTAATGGCGAATGTACAATGGTGGGCCACGTACAGCGGTGAAGAGGATGCCTTTTCCTCTAAGTGCCTTTTTGAATCCTGCCGAAGCAGTGGCTGCCAGTGGGTCCACATCAAATGATAAAAAAAAGAAAAACTCCTCATTATTTCAAGTCATTCTGCTAAGGAGGGTGGCACTTAAACCCCCTCCCCATACACCCCCACCCACCACCACCATCCCTACCACCACCAAAGAAGCCTGGAACAGTCTAATTGTATTTCCTATTTGAATGTTGATAAAAAGGGAAGAAGGGAGGGGGGAGGGGTTGGAAGAAAGTATGACAGAAAGGAAGAGGCAAAGGTCTTCCATCTATCAGGGGGTGCCTCCAAGAACGAGTGGCGCTGTAAAGTAGGAGCATGATGAAAGAGCAGAAGAAAGAGCACTGTGGTTTATTCAAGAAAAAAAAACACTCGGCTGATAAATTGAAACAGGCTTTTCAAGCTGGTTTTCAGATCCGCTGTTCTAATAAAGGCCCCAAATACACATCTCGCAGTAATAAACGCCAGAGCGTTAAGAGCCCCTTTCTCCTGCAGCACAGCCACTTTAAATGAGATCTTTGCTTAACACTTGCCTCTCTGACTCTGCTGAAGATGGCTTGGCTCTTCGAAAGAGCCGTCAACAGTCCATTGCTTTCCTGTTTGCTTTTAGCTTTGTTTTGCCTCCCAATAAATGTTCATTGACAGCCAATTAGGAGGAGAATGAGGACAGAGCACCATGCACATGTCAAGTGTACTGCAAAAAATAAATAAATAAATAGAAATAAATAAATAAATAAAAGTGTCCATTCACCTCATGCCCATTTTTCTGCATTACAGAATAATGTAATTGTGCAAGGTTGCTTTTTAAAAACATATAACGCACACATTTACCTAAGTGCAGTAACGTTTGTGTGTGCATGTTGCTGTTGTTCTTTGCAACATCATTCAAATGGAAGTCTTCTAAAGATCGTTTACTAGCAGGCTGAGGGTCTGAACACAGGCCCACATTTAGCCTGGCTTCCATTCATTTCATTAAGGATCATCATAAATGCACTGTTTGCCCATTAAGATAACTAATGCACAATAGAAACAAATCATCTTTCAAAATTGAGAGCTGCCTGTCTTGTGGGTGAAAAATGAGGCTTGTCATTAGACAGGATTTCATTAGAGATCCAGCCGCGAGGCCCATGGCAAGATCGTTTTTTTCATTTTCCACACGTTCACGACGAAGACCCCGCACACCACTGAAGGCACTGAATTATTATTCAACGTTTCTCTTGCGAATATGCCAGTGTCAGAGTTTTAAATCCCAGCTGCGGAGGAGCGAATGTGGCGGTTCTCCTCCAATGGCGAGCTTCAATCAATTAAGCAGGTCCACGCTGCTGGGCGGGCGGTGAGGGGCTATTTAAATTTAAATGTGCGTGTCATCTCAGAGCGCCTCGTGGGGTCTACATCGCTTCTGCTCCAAGGGGAAAAAGACATTAACACCGTCTGTCCTTTTTCTCTCCCAACATTCCCTCCACCCCCCACCTACCCTCCTCTTCAGCTTGTCCTCCAAGAAGCTAATTCTTCAGACACCGCTGGAGACTGCAAGCGCTCTCTCTGGGACTTTGCACTCAGTGTTCTCCGAATTGATGTTTAGAAACTTTCCTTTGTTTACACCTCCCTTCCCCGCGAGGCCCTTGTGCAGCAGGGCTAATTGAAAGTGACAGGTCTTTAATTGAGGCGGTCTTAAAGCAGTTGCTGTCTGATGAATAACGATTGCGGTTTCACTGGAATATATTGGTGTAGCCGTAATGGTGTGCCATTTTGACGACGCGCGTTTACACTGTGATGTCATAACCGGTGACACGTTCTACAACCACAAGAGTTACATCCAGCTGCTTAACAGCAGGTTGGCGTTACAAAGCAAAACATCAGTCAGTGATTATTTCATTACTTTATACAGAATAATGCCACAGTTGACTGCCAAAATCCCACTTCAACCAAATTTTATTTAAGTTACTCATCTATATTCCACCACAACCTAGTTTATTACAAGAAAGAAACAAATAATCAAACGGTTATTTATAACAGCTACGAATAGCAGAGCCCCGTTTTGTTCTGATGCCCTGTTCCAGCATCTAATTTTGTCAAAACATGAACTAGGCAAATACGGAGAATGAGAAACTAATCCACAAGGATGAGAAAAGTGAGCATATTGACAAATAACTATTAGGATAGTATAACATTACATTTTTGGGGACACCACAAAGAAGCATTTTGACACGAAAACGCTCAATGGTTTTATCTGATATAAGCTACTGACATTGCTTTTAAATACATGCTAGTTCTATCAAAATATTACTTTTTCAGTTTGTGGTTTGGTTATGTTTTGTCTTGACTGGCCAACTTGATGTGTAAGTGTCCTGGAGTTTAATCTGAAACACATTTATATGCAACAGTGCGAGATCCAGCCTTCAGCTGAAAATATCTTGTGGTAATACCTTGTGGTTTTGCGTTCTTAAATTGAGGTGGATCAGTCACATACGAAGATGTTTACAATGACTTTGCAAATAAACCTGTCTGTGTGTAAATGTACAAAATAGAAAAGTAATACAATTTTGTTTGCTGGGTCAGGAGATAATATTATCCCAGTTTTCACATTCAGTACAGTCCTAAATGCCTTCCCAAACACTGAGTGTGTAAACCTTAAATAAGTGATTTTAGAACGGCAATTTAGTAAATCCTTTCCGTTTTCATTATTCTACTTTTAAATACAAAGCTTTTGTACGTGGCAATTCACTCCTTTAGCCCCACTGCCCTTCTGTTCTCTATGTACAATTATGTGGTTTGATTCTCCATCGGGTGATGTTCAATGGCAACACTAATCATTAGCTTTTAGTCTGCAGTGATTTAAGGGCTTTGGTGAACGCACACAGTGATTAGGGGGCTGGTAGAGAGCAGTAAGGTGTCCATGTGTGGCCATGGAGTAAATAGGCGTTTTTATTTATCGCCGTGCCAGGCGCTCCTATGCGGAACAGCGCTCTTCCAAATTGAAATATAGCAGAGTTTACCTTTCTGATTAGGTCTTCAAGTACAGAGCTCCAGGCTATCATCTAAAAACACTCTCCTCTGTCATCTAATTGTGGCAGGATTAATGTGCAAACAAGACCTGCAGACTGCCATGAGGATTGATTCAGGGCCGGGGCAAATGACAGTCTTTTGTCCACTCTTACAGAGACTACACTGACAGTGCAGCTCAGGAATCTCTTCTACCATGGAGAACTTGACCCGTCCTTGACCATTTTTACACATACATACACATACTCTCTCTCTTTTTCACACACACACACACACACACACACACACACACACACACACACACACACTGTAGCTGTTATAGGTATCATGTACATAATACATAGAGTACTATGCAAAATCAGTTTTTCATTTCATAGAATATAATTATAAGCAGGTTAGATATCAAATTCAAAGGATATTTGATTAAAAAAAAGGAAAAAAAAAGAAAAACAGAAAACAGGCATTTCCAAAACTGGTTTTAAAATATTGTTTAAACATAAAGAATTCTCACAACTGTTTAAGCATTTAAGACTTATGGGAAAATCAAGTTAAAAGCCACAGGTGTTTTAGTCTATCCTTGCAGTTTGGGAAGAAGGGAACTAAAAAATAAAGCAGCTGCATTCTATTAACCTGGACCATGAATATACAACAAACATACAACAAACTTCCAAAATCAAACAAATATCTGCAAGTCCAACAAAATAAACCCAAAGGCAAAGGTGGACACAAAAAAATCTTAAACTTTTTTATTTAGTTGTTCTGGTTCCTATTTTATGTGCTGAATAATTAATAACATGCTCAATGGCTGTTGGGAAAACTGGGAATGAAATCGAGTATATGAAGTCTGGATTAAAAACTGGAGCTGAAAACTGAGCGCAAGCAATGAAGGGATTGTTTTGAATCACATTTCTTTGTTATTATAGATACCTCTACCAGGGATACCAGGGGTACCAGTAGCACAAACAAAGCCACATAATGAAAGTGAGATTCATCCACTGAGAAATGAATACTATGCTTAACAAGAGGAAGCAGTGTGTTGAAAAACCAATTGTGGTGTCCATTAAGCTAATTCATTAAACACCATTTACTTCATGTCACTCAGATGAGTAATGCTTAGAAGGTTGAAGCTGGAGTCTCTCTAATAATAGCAGGAGAATATCTGAAGAAAGATTTCTTCTCTAGAGGTTTCTCTGGTATGCAGCAATGTAAATGTACCATGAAAATGTTAATGAACGAAAATATTGTTGCTGTTAGAACAAAAACACGTGTCTCCATTTTTATTTTTAAATAAAATCTGAAATATAGCTAGCTGTTCTTTAACCTAACATTTCATAATACTGTCAGAAATGCTCTGCAACAACCTGGATTCCAAATGCCAAGACCATTTTTCCTTTCACCTGGAAATGTATCATTTAGAACATGTGAGGGTTTGCAGACAGCAACATGTTGTGTTTTAAGAATATAGTTTTTTGCCAAATATATATAATAATTGGCGACAACAAGAATGATGTGAGGTCCTATGCACTGAGGTAAAATCAGAAATGACAAGTGCATTTTTTGACCTCTTACTGACTCTTTAGCACCATTACAGATCAGCTAGACCATTTGCACAAAGCCAGCCAAGCCTAGCTAGCTATTTGTTGTGATCCATTACTTTTAATCAAAGCTTGGTAGTGGCAAAACACAATACTCTCGATCATTGTTCTGATTAGTCTGTTAACGTCTAGAAGCTGACCTTGCAATCATTTACTCTGCTGAAAGCCTTCAGATAACAGTGCTAAAGAAGCAAAAATTGGAGCTCAGCATCAAGATTGTCATGGCGCTCTTCAAGCACTTGAGAATTTCCATCAGGATTATAGCATTACGGAACCAATACAAAACGTTTTTCAATTGAACATTGTTTATCGCAAATATATCAAAGTGATAGCTTTTCTGTTTCTGGTCGGTTAGAGATTTTCAAGCCTGATCTGTTCCCAGGTTATATATTTAGAGCTGTGCATTTCAAGACGAGGGTGTTTTTCTTTTTCTGTTCCTGGGCTTGACGCTATGCCCTGGTGCAGGAGCCTGCTCCTTATGGGGCTTGCTGTCCTAACATATTTAAGTTCAGCCATCAACTGTGATGAAACACCTGCTGTTGGGGAGAAACAAAGCACACTAATCCAATATGTATTTCAGACATGTTAAACATCACCTGGTCCCTAGGCGCCCGGTCCACATGGCCATGGGACCCAATTTTAAAGCATATTTTTCTAATTTATGTACGGACAATAAATCAAAATTAAGGGGCAGACAGTGAAATGCATTTCTGTGCAAAATGCCAGTACAGCGTCTGAATTGCGCATGTTGGCTTGCCCTGTGAGTGTGTGCATACGCAAGTGTGTCAAGGTGGTGATTTAGAAAGATCGAGCACTTGTCACTTTATACCTGATTGTAAGTTTGCATGAAACAATGACACAGAATAATGCATAAAGGTGTGAGGTATAAATACTAAAGAAGGCCATTAGAATTTACTACTTGAAGGACAGTGGTTTCAATGCATCATAAACTTTAATGCATGGAAATATGTGCACGTTTGCATTTTAATGTCCATGGATTGGCCTTCCACTTATATCATAGGTCATTCGCACTGGGGTTTGGAATTACACATAAAGAGAATCAGAAAGACAGAGGCTTTTGCATCCTTAGCCGAAGTAGCCTTGTACCGAATAAATAGAGACAATGGAAACTAAAACACTGCTATATGCATAGGGCTAAATGAAAGGGTTCAAATGTCCAGTATGAATTCCACTCACTTACTCTTAATTCACCCGTGGAAAACTGCAAATCTGTACAACAGGCATCTGTACATGGAAATGTTCAATACATCTCTCTCAGGAATCAAAGGAACACTAATATTATGAAAAATGGCATCAATGAACAGGTTGAAATTAATTGGTTTCTAGGCCCAGAACAGATGTTTTGGAGGTACCATGGCATTTTTCAGTGTGAAGTTGCAAGTGTAAAATGAAGTAATATAGATGTTCATTACTGCAGGTTTGACTGAAACTTACTTTTTACTTTAAAAAAGTTACCCTTCCATATTTAATAAATTTTGACAATCTGTTGGTGAGAGTTGTAAAACGGTTACCTCAAACCACAAGCTAACAGGATTGCTTATTTATTATTCAGATTAATATTTCAGTAGACCATTCTGAAATGAACTACAGCGCAGACCACAGTAAATAACAGTGAAATCCCAGAGAATATAAATTTGTACAATGTTAAGCTCTGTACTGGTTACAGGACTGCTAAGCTGTGAACATTTACCACACAATTACCACAGAAACTGCACTGAGTACAGGGTGTGAACTGTCAGTGTTTTTGGTGCTGAGTTCCCCCCAATGATAGGTACTCACCGGTAAAGCTAGAGTTTCAGTGATGATGATGTCCACACAGTGGCAGCTGCTGAAGGGACATTGATGGATGCGGGAACAAGGCTGTCAATCAGGAGCTGGAGTCCTTGGCCAGTCATGCAGTCAGCTATGGATGTCCTCATACACTCACAGTAACAGTAAGTTTATGATGCGATAGAGACACACTTGAAAGCCCATTCAGACCTGCGTGTACAAGAGAAGGCCAACAATCATTAGTCTTTAGTCTATTCTGTCAGCTACAACCCTGAGCACTGGGCATGTGTCAGTGTATATTTAAGCAGTAATTATTATGCTCTACAAAAATGTAGCTTCTTAAATAATTAAGATACAATTATGATATTAGGATGTTAAAGTTATGATGTGTAATCAAGAACAAAAATGACAAATACTCATAGTAGACCAGAAATCCATTTTAAATCCAGCATTAACAACTAACTTACTGTCAAGGATAAACAAACAGGATAATGCTATAGGCCTAAGGACAGATCAAAGGCCTTTCTGCTTTCCTTTGTGCCTGCACAGTGTTTAATATAATACCACTAAAATCATAATTTAAAGTCCCAAAAAATGTTAAATTTGTATGTTTCTAATAATTCTAATACAACATGTGTTGGCAAAACAGATGCAGTAAACACAAGAAAATAACCTGGCAAAAATTTGAATAATATTTTTAAATTTGCCTGATTCCTAATTCCATTTACACCTTAACTGATGCAGTACTGCATCGTATTCAATCATTTCACCTTAAACAGGAAACTAAGTTCCTAGCCTCCCAGACAGTGAGCATATATTGGTCCACTGGCATAAAAAGGCTGGCACACCACTGACTGTAGACCATTGCAGATTACTGTCCTGTACAGGATATAACTAATTTTTAATCTCCTCAAACAGATTTTAAATTCACAGAGATTTTATTCTGGAAAACAAACTAATACAAATATTACCAACAACTATGAGAGATATAATAATGAGTATAAGCCTGATATAAAAGGATAATGATAAAAATGTTGACACTGTGCTGGATTAAAATTATTTACTAATGTTATTTATAAAGAATAACAAAATAAACCAATGAAGGAAAATAATATAAATTGGACTGTGAATGGAAAAGTGTTAAAATGTGGCATTCTGTCTAAAATTCTGTTATATCTCCAGTGGTCCGCCAAGAAAACGCTGTGCAAAACATTAGTGGACCTCGAACTTTGCCCTCAGTGGGACAACAGTGGTCCGCCATCTCCTTGCTATCAGGGTACCATTTCGGTACCATTTAAGGTGGAAAAAAACATTGACCAAGAAGCAGACTTGTCAGTTGCATTGTAAACTTCTTAAACTTGAACGATATATTAATGTGGAACAACTCATGTGTCAACTCCTAGCATAGCTATAGTAGTATTAGCTAAAAATGTTAGCCTTCAGGGAACAACACACTATCAAACACTATTTCAAAATGTTTCTTTTCCACCTTAAAAGGCGCAGCAGCTATTTTGGGTCATGCACACTGTCCAAACACAGCGTCTGTTCTGTAAGTGTAACACGCTGAAATATTGGAATAGGATTGGTGTTAGCCGCCAAGAAACTTTCATTCAGAATTAACAATGTGAGACTTGTTCTGTAAACAAGAGCCTTGACTATTAAACATGTATTCTGTCCTCCTTAGCACTTTGAAAACGATAGGATTTGGACACTTATAATTTTGTCTTTAAGCAATGATTTTATGAATGTTGTGTTAATAAAACGACTTTCTTAAAAACTCATCTCTGTTTATAGAAAGGGATTTTATTCAAAAGAAAAATCAGTAAAACCTTAAAGTGGCTTACATATAGCTAATTCGATACCTTCACCTTCATACTTCAGTTCACACAGATCTAGTCCCAGTCTCTGTCTCCACTCACCCCTCCCTCCCTCACATGCAGCTGGAAAGCCAAGCCCAAATTGACGGGATTGGTTCCTTAGATTCATGGCATAAAAACTCGACTGTCTGAATTTGTCCATTTAAAACTGTCTTTTGAACAAGTGCAGCTTCAAAGAGGATATGCTCAGCCATGATAGCATATAAAGAAGGAAGAAATCTTGTCGCACATCTTTCTGACACACATCCATCATATTAAAGGACATAATAAGGCCAACTGTAATCAGTGTTTAGTCTTTTTTATCTTCAGATCTAGAGTGCTGGAAAGTTGTCATTTTATTCTCAGACATTGACTATTATGTTCAACAAAATGTTAGTTTGATATAATCACTTCAAAATGCTCTGATGTACAATCATCAGACATATGATTCCTCAACCTCTGTCAGTGTAATTGAAGGAAATATTTGAGATTTTATTATATGTGAAGGCATACACACTCTTGGATTAAGGCAGTCTCTCATTAACAGAAAGCACAATTAGTGATAAACTAGCCATGGCGGCCCGACTCATTAGATGGTGAAGGTTTATTTAAAATCTGAGCAGTGCCTTGTTTCCACTCTATTCTCCACCATATGTATGCATTAATTAGGGAACTGTGGAGGAGGAGTGGATTAGTGCGGGAAAGAGGGAAAGTGTGTGTGTGTGTGTATGAGAGAGAGAGAGAGAGAGAGAGAGAGAGAGAGAGAGGGGGGGGGGAAAGAGAGAAAGAAACAGGGAGAAGCAGACTGTATGATGTTTCATGTTTCGCTTCAGCTCTACCCTCTATAACTGAGGATCTAATCAATCTGCCGGCTATTAAGTTTGTTAATTGATAATGCATACAAATTAGGCTGAGTGCTGGTTCTTTGGAGACTTAGAGCAGGTGATTTTAGGCACTAATCCAAATGGACTTTTAAAGCAGTCAGGTGAAATCTATCAGACAAAGCAAGTGAATCTACATCACACGCCTCCAGTGTCTACATTGTATGTGTTTTTGGCTTTTTAGTGCTGGGGTGCAAGTAAGCTGCATTAAAGCACAGTCCAGAAATAATAAACTGATTCTGCATAAGTGAATATCTATAGCTGTGGAAATAAAATACAACATTATTGCAATATTAAAAAAATGTACATCTATCTATCTATCTATCTATCTATCTATCTATCTATCTATCTATCTATCTATCTATCTATCCATCCATTTGTCCATCCTTCCACCCATCCACAATATTGTGAAAAAAGGCCAAAGGCAACTTTTATTTATTTAATTTTCAGTCAAAACCATATCTACAAATTAGGACATAATACAGCTGGGAATAAGCTATAAGACACATTAGATCCAGGATAAATTATAAGACACATTAGAACCGGGTATATGGTATGAAAAATTAGTACTAGGTATAAATCTTAAGAAGCATTAAAGCCAGGTATAAGGTACCTTAGAGCTCAGTATAAATTTAAAGACACGTTAGAGCCGGGTATAAGCAACAAGACACCACAGAGTTGGGTATAAGATAAAAGACACCTCAGAGCCGATATAAGTGATAAAAAATATTAGACTAGGGTATAAGTAATAATGTAAAAAAAGATCTCAGCGGGGCTATTACTGTGTCTGTGCTTGCAGACTGTAGTAGAGGCAACACTCAAAATCCTCCACAATGCCACTTTCACTTCCATTTCACGTCATTCCATTTCAGAATCCATCAGAAGCATCTCACAATGCAAATGAGACAAAATAAACATTAACAACTTGCAGGCACTGTACCATCAGACATAAATTAGCCACACAAACCTGGAATGACACTTACCATCAGAGTAATGAGTAATAAAGGCAAAATAATGATCCAAATATTCACCCATCTTTATGGCTGATGCCAGGGAAAAATATTCCATTAATCTGCTACTTAATTAGTGGCACACTTATTTGAAATGCAAAATAGTTTTTCATAACAGAAAACTCATAGGAAATCCTGCACTAAACAACAGCATCACCAGGGCATTCTCAACCTGCAGTGCACCGTGTTTTGTCACCGCAGGAAAGAAAGTTTGTATCTTTATTCTTTTTTTATTCTTCATTAGTTATTAGTAATTATTGTTTTTAATACTATTGGTAATATTTACCACAGAGAATTGTTCATAGAGTTGCGTACATAACACTCACATAAGCCCTTCATGAAAACAGATATAGATCTATATTAACATTTATAATGTCTCATTCCGTAGGCCTTTTCTGTCATTAAAGGGGACATATTAAGTCATAGAAAATCATTTTTTCAGGGCATTAGCTCATTCATTTTTGGATTTGGAGCCCCCTTTGACGTGCTGCTTTGTACCTAGAGTTACCCCTGCGTCTCTCCAAACACAGAGATGGATCCACGTTTATGTGAGAGGAGAAAACAAGGTTAAACAGAGCAAAACAAATATGATAACACAACAAGCACAAAGAAATAAGAGTATTGAATAAATGTAGAGCAAATGAGAAGAAAGTCAACTAAGAGAAAATGCCCCTATTTGTGCTCAGTCTCACTTAAAAAAAACAAGTTCTGAAACTGGAAGTTGTGAACAGGGCTTTTATTTTCACCAAATAATGTTCTAGAGATTTCATTAAGACCCCCCGGGGAACTTGTGCATAAAAGAATATATCCCCTTTATGACTGCGTTTGTCATCTTTAATATCAAGTTAACATAACACCAAGTTGACAATTGATCTTTTTCAATCACTGAGTTGTGTTACTGTGTTGGCAGAAATGTTGTAGCACATTATAGCAGCTGACTTCACAGTTTAGGGCACGAAAGTGACATAACAATGTACCACAGCTTTCAAAGATCAAATTACAGACTGTAGTCCATCTATTGCTACGCATACTTTAATAGCCATCTAACCAACAAAACATATCCAGCCGACAGTGTCTTTTAAACAGCATCCTGTGACCACTGATGAACGACTAGAACGTGACCAACATAAGCTTTGGAGCCACAGATGGGCGTCTCTTTTGTATCTACAAGGTGGACGAACAATGCATTGTGTCTAATACAGAGACCAGTGAGGGGTTGCAGTGTTAAAAACTCAAGCAGCACTGCTGTGTCTGATCCACTCATACCAGTTGCAACACAATATCAGACGCCACCACCATGTCATCATCACTGCAGCGCTAAGAGTAATCCACCACACAAATCATACCTGCTCTGTGGTGGTCAGTGATGCTGAAATTTGCTCTTATTTGACGTTACATTGTTGCTTTCTTAAGTGTAACGTCTTAAGTATTTTTAATTCAACAAAATACACTGCATTTTGAATTTTTATAGTGACAGTGACATGTTGCAAGGGGTTACATATGAAGCTGTGTTTTTCTTTTATATTATAAATGGTTGAGGCCTGGAGATATTGTTTTGTAATTTTTTTTTTTGCTGGTGAATGTATTGGTCTGATGTGATGCAGTCACTTGTCAGGTCAGTTTGTGCACTTGTCTGGCTTATGCTGCACATGCATCCCCACTGAGACAAAAAGATGTCCAAACTTGCCAGCTTCATTCTCTGATCAAAGCCATGTGATTTGGTCAGTTTTGCCACATTGGAGACGTTCCCTATTACAGAGATAAATAGCGGTGGGCCAATTGTCAAGCAGAACTTGTAAGCTAATAAATTATTCCAATTTTCTCCCAACAGATTTCTCTAGAGACAACTGCTAGGAAATACACTTTTTGATTAGTGAATTTTCTGTGTGTGTGTGTGTCTGTGTGTGTGTGTTGAGGTGGGGATGCATGCGTGATCGCATGTGTGTGTGTGTGTGTATGAGAATGTGTGTGTGTATGCACGTCGACTTTGATTAGAGACACTGCTTCTCGGGTGGATGTTAGCTGAAGGGCTGTCAGTTTCTAATGAACTGACACAGGCTGGATTGGCCCACCTCTCCCAGTCTGGGAATGCTCAGGAAAATTAGCCTTAACCACAATATCCTCTCCGAGATGTTTCTGGGGTTGGGGGATATTTGACTGAATATTAATGCACCCACAGCTCAGGATCCAATTCAAGGTGGAGAAAGTCACACAACGAGGACACTTAAAGAAGTCAAATATATTCAACAGCACTGAACCTACAACAATCTGCAACAGAGGTTCCTAGATGCTTCTTAGCTTGGATGAACAGAATCAAGAAAATATCTTTTGTGTAGAAATGTAATACATATGTATAATACATAAAAAATATTAATTGCAAAGTTCTTTGGAAGACCCAAAGTTATTTTGCCATCTTTGTTATGATGGGTGCATTTTTTATTTATTTATTGTTTATTGATCTATAAGTACATATGAACTTTACACAAAGTAATATATAACAATAGTAGAATGAAGAGTATAATGCTAGGTGTATTATTGGTATATATTTGTATATTATTACATTTTGTGAATCTGAATATTTAAATAATGTGGCTGATGTTTTAAGGAACGCTAGGTATAATTAGTATGCAAATATTACAGTTCAAAAATCATTGTGATGCCTCACTGACCTGTACCAGGGGGATTAGAACATCAGTCATTGCTACTCCTGGCTCAGCCTTTCAAAAATTACACTGTGCAACTATTGTAAAATTTTATGACATTCTGCAACTGTAGGGGGAGCCTAAGAGCAAAATATGAACAAATCCTGCCTAGTGTTCCTATATGCTTCATCACATTTCTGCTCCTCATTTACCAAAGCATTTTCTAAAGAATATAACAGTTTATATAAATATAGTATATATATATATATATATATAAAATTTACAAAAGTGTTACAATCCAATGAATTGTTCTTTTGGAGGAACTCACTCACTCGCATTTACCAGTCTGAAGCTTCTCCACAAGGGGCCACAATAACAGTCTTTAGATGCTTTGTAAAAGAAGAGCTTGGTGTCAGAGTTTTTTAAATTACCAGTAGAGCAACACTTGACATTGAAACCTATTATCTCCTGTAGACAAATGGAACTCCACGCATTTGAGCAAACAACGTCCTATCAAACCCCTTAGCTCAGCTTTGTCATAGCACCGACCGCGGAAAGTAACATATACGTATACAGCGTTCAGTATATCGGCACCAGTGAACATGAACACACATACCATTTATCATTATCGCACAATGCCCTAAATTATTACCTCTCCAAATCTCCGAACAAGGTCAAGGAAATGCCAAACGTAAATTGAACTTTGAAGGGTCAGCGGTTTTTACCTTCCCTATTCATCTTTTCTCACCTTCTGGCTTGGAGTGCAGGAGTGCAAGGTAATTACATTTCAATGGGTGGCAGAGCCTCATTATATCCTCCTATACCAATCTTCTGGAGCTAGCGTTCGTAATTTAGTCAGGTAGGCTGAAGACTGCATAGGAAGACCTCTTAGTTCTCGCTCATAGGACCTGTTTGTTGATTGCTTTCATCTACTACAGTAAGGTATATGCATTCATTTGCATCATTTTCATATGAAAATTGCTGGTTTCAAGCTCCCGAACACTTGAGATTAGGTTCTTAATACCAATATAAGGCCATTGGTGGTTTCAGCTAATGAGAAAACTTCGTTTTTTTTCTAACATTTTCTTTTTGGAGACAACGTTCTGGAGGAAGAGCTTCTTCCCTAGAGTTGGAGTGTCTGTATGTGTGTGTGTGTGTGTGTGTGTGTGTGTGTGCACAGAGAGCAAAGCAACCAGCTGGGTTGTAGGGGTAATAAAGAAGGAGAATCAATAGGGCATGCAATGGAGCCAAGGTGCTGCCATTTATCACGGCGCTTCTCTGACTCCAATCATTCATCATGCTCAATGAGGCAGCAAATAGGAAAATGACTATTTGTATCAAACACATCTGCACTCATCCACTGAGGTATTTTATTCCCATTAACTCCCAAAGTAAAATACCCACTTTTTCAGCTGCTGTGTACTGCAGGCCCCAGGCTTGTGTATATGTGTGTGTTCGTATTTGTTGCGGTTAGTGGTCATAAAAATCCGCATTGCTCAGATATATTCAGCACGCCACAATCCTGAATCCAGAGCTGCTCCAAAGGTACCTCCATCTATCTGCTTCAATAACCGTGTTTGTGTAAATCTATCCTCTGCCCATTTGCTTCAATTCTGTCCCATAATTGTTTAAGCCTTAATTTCGCTAGGTGTCTCGTTCTCCCCGGTAATGAATATTTCAGTAAATATGCATTTCATTAGCATATCATAATCTCTCATTTTTATTCATAAATGATCATGCAGAGGTATGGTGGAAGTTCATTTCCACCATCAGAGGCTACATCAGCTGTAAATGGGAGGATTGCCATCATTATGGCGTAATATCCCATGAAATGGTAGAATCATCACTTAGCTCTTTTATGAAGTGCTTGTGAAGATTGAAAGAACAGACACATGTGGGATTCTGTCCTCATCACATTACAGTCTCAAGCTTCTGTATCTGCGTGAATATTTCATACTGTAATATGATGAAATTAGAACACGCTTTATTTGAGGGTGAAATCAATGAATTTGCAATGTGTTTGGAAAACACTACATATTCTTTATGCTAATGCTTAAAAACCTCAGGCAATGCTTGACTCTCCCTGAAGTAATGCTAAAAAAACAGCTTACATGTGCAGAACACAGGGGTCATAATTTGTAGGGACAAAAAACTCTATGTTGCTAGCTGCTTTCTGGGATTCCAGCAGCATGTTAGCACTAAACTAATGACAATGTATCAGTTTTACAGTGACTTCTTCAGTAAAGAACCCTGGCTGGGCTGCTGCCACTGTTTTCCAATTCAATACAGAGTACTAAAAATGCATTCGTATTCAGTCAGTGGCATATCCTCTACCAGAAAGCCTTGGGAAATATTGTTTTTCTTGCAAAATTGGTCCCAGTTTTTGTTAATTAATACATGCCTGGTTGATTCTACTGCGTCTTCCTAATTGTATTATGTATACGTTTCCATACAAATAAAGTAAAATAAAAAAGTTGTTGTTCTTTCCAACAACACAATAACAACAAACGATCATTGTAGCATGTGCCAAGTTTAAATACAACAGACATTTTGACAATATTAAAAACATACAAATGTTTTATGTTATTGTTAGATTGCCCTGAGGGGTCTGCACAGAGAGTCTGTGTTACGAGGTCTGTGTTAGCATGCTAACCAGGCCAGCCGATTCTTATGTTCTTTAAAAGACTCTTTGGAAATCCTGACAGACTGCATATTGAGCCCTCTCTCTGGCTTCTAAATCCCCTGCTCAGGTTTGAGTGGCATGTTTTGCATTTTTCATATTGTTCCCTTCTTGTCCTCCGTCCAAGAGGCACAATATTATTCAATTGATTAGAACGGCTTGTGCTTTGTTTGTGCAGACTAATAGTGATTTATCGCACGGACCTGGAATCAATTTCAATCATACTCGGAAAAAACACACATAAAACACAATTAATGGCCTCCATGCCGATTTGTGCTTTGTCTCTCATCATAAACTGAAAGAAGAGAGAGAGAGAGAGAGAGAGAGAGAGAGAGAGAGAGAGAGAGAGAGAGAGAGAGATTGGGTCAAAAAAAATCAGCAAATCATATGGACCTCAGAGGTGGCATATGAAATAACCTTCTGCTGTTTGGAAAGGTGATGAAATGCAATCAGTGGAATACACTCATATGGCAGTGCTCACTACAGCTCTCAAATTCACCCCTCAGTGACTTGTCTGTGGTAATAATAGACTTTCACAGGGATAGCAGTCACATGCATTAGACTACAATAACACAGTAGTCATTTACTGTACAGGAAATTGTATAGGCTACTGGCTGAAACCTGGCTTATATGTACATATTTATGTCATGTTCATTTTTATGTGTACTGGCTCCTGTAACCTGAATATTTTATCCCTGCTTTCGTCTCTGTTCATTGATTCTATCTATTCTATTTACCATAGTTAAAAGAGTAGTTCACAGTTGCAGTGAAATAACACTTTAACACTGTCTAATGTGTTTACGAAGCCCCAATGTCTGTAAATGAGTAGAATAATATACTGGCTCTGTCCGGTATGCTAGGCCTTCTCTCTCTCTCTCTCTGCTAATGGTAGAGGCATCTGGAGTTCGTTTAGACAACAGAGAGGACCCCAAACATTGAAAAGCATGAACTGAAGTGAGGAGATTGCTCTATTCCTGCTCCATCGGTGGTTAGTATTGACTTATTTTTGCTGTTTCTGATCACTTAAGGTGGAAAGGTCTCCTAACTCCAGAGATGGCTAAATGCATTACTGAAAATGCTGCAAATCAAAGCAACTCAATTTACAAATGAGATTTTTTGGTAATTCAAACGGCGAATAAAAATGTACTGACGAGTTCAACTTCAGCCACATAAAACTGTCGTTATTTCCATCAAACATATCGTTCCACCTTAAAAGGTGTGGAGCTTAGAGCTGCATTTCCCCTCAATCATAGACGTTCTCTTTAAGATCTCTTTTTCTTTAATACTGTGAATAAAGTTTGTGCTTGTTGTTTTTGTACCTTATTCAAAATGTGCTGATATCGTGATGTTTCATCACATCTATCATATGCTCCATTCATCTCCTGGACTTACGGCCTTTTATTTTACAGAGTTCTGTAATGCAGTCTGACAAATATCCCCCTCTACTTCTGGAGAAGAGAATGTAATATAATGTAAATGTACCTTTAGGAAACACACCTGGATTTTAACACCATTGTTGTACCTTTAAAGGTACATTTACACTATACTTTTAGTGACTAATTATGTACCTCTACTGTACATATTTCTGAAAGTGTACATTATATATAACGACCTGAGATCAATTTTCTAAATGTGCAACATTATGACTGTGGATGATAGGGTAATGCTGCTGCAGATGAGTAAGGATTGTGTCACTGCCTAAATAACCACACCAGGCTGCACTAATAATAGTCCATGGGCCATACTCCTAACACTGCATCTGTAACTTCATAATCTGAGTCAAATTTAGGCCAAATGCCATTATTTCAAATTATAAACTAATTCTGATTCTGTGAATTCTGTTTATGATGAAGGACAAACACAAACGGTCATGGAGGACATTAACTGTGTTTTATGGGTGTTTGTTTAATATGCTTTGGAGAACCTTCCTTTGTAAAATGTATGTATGTAAACATTGGGAAAATTCCACTGGTTGTCAGTTGTGTCACTGATATTATGTATGTGAATCATTATCTTGTAAGCTGAGTTTTATGTGCTACTTGGGATTATATTTACTGCTGCCATCTTGGTCAGGTCTCCCTTGTAAAAGCGATTTATATCCCGTTGGGACCAAGCTGGTTAAATAAAGGTTAAATAAAATAAAAAACAAGTCAGTAAAAGAAACAAAGGTATATAAAACTCAGGGTTTACAGTAGCTGTGTGTGCCTGGCTGTCCCCTTGGCACTGATCCAACTCTCCCCCAGTCAAAGCCTATGGCATTAGCAGGCAAAGTCACCCCTCTCCTTATAGGTGCAGGGCTTTCAAATTCATAACATTCATAGGAGTCTTCACAAATGAATGAACACAATTTTATACCAATTTCCTCATTATGCAAATATGCAAAACATCAAATTTGGCCCAATTAGGGAGCCCCCAGCTTCACATTCACCCGTTCATGCTGTAATTGCGGGGACTATCAAATAATTACGTGGCAAATTGGGAATATTTGTGACAGATACAGCAAATTCAAACTCAAATCATTCTTTAATTCAACTAAACATTAAACGCCGTTACAAATTGATCGAAGTCTAATACCTCCGACTCTGAGGGGGGCGCGGGGGGGGGTGGAATTTGCATAAAATGCTTTGTAATTCAGACTGATCCAATCGAGTTTAGAAAGATTTAATCTTTCTTTAAAAGCCACTTGATTTGCATGTGTGATAGGACTGGAGAGAGATGTCGGTTCTTCTAAAGAAAAAAAGGAACACACCAGGACACCACGATCTTAATGGACATTATGAAAGATAATTAAAATAAAAATGATGTATTGTTTTTTCGGAGAGCAGTAATACTAGATATTCGCATCGAGGACGATGATGATGATTACGATGAGGATGATGATGATGATGATGCTTGTGACGTATTTTACTATATTTTTAGAACAATCTGAACTGAGATTATTGTAAAGCGACTGTGACGCTGATGACGGCGATGAATAGGCTGCAGAATGATTTCTTAATTTACAAAAAGTGTAAATGTCCTTTAATAATTATGGCAATTAGAACAACAACATTAACATTTTTATTATTACTTATGATGATGATGATAATAATAATAATAATAATAATAATAATAATAATAATAATAATAAGAAGAAGAATATTTATCTAACTGAAAAGGCTACATGTCTAGGAAACCTACAGTGACTCAGATGCTCTTTAGTCTCTTAAAAGCTGACTGGTCAGATTTGAGCTGAACTGTGGAGTCTTTGGGGTCGTTGTTGGGGATCAGTATCAGTGTATGAGCTGATGTGTGTTTTTATTGGAAGGCGAGAATAATGAGGGCAGGGTGGGGCTCTGAACGCCTGAAGATGAAATAGATTGGTGTAGCTTCAGTGTTAATAATGCGGAACAGGAAATCCTTCATCAGGACTAATTGCTCATTAGTGATGAACTGGACCCTCCAATCTGAAAGCCCCTCGTTTCACACACACACATACACACACTCCAGCACTGAGGCGGCGCTGCTGAATTTAATCTGGGACTGAACCATTCACACACACTGTCCTCGGCAGAACTAGGGCACTGTAATATAAGCGAATGCCTTCATTTTATAGATGCAAATTCCAAAGGTACAGAAAATCATACCAGTATTAACGAAAACATGCAGAAATATCACAGTCTTCATTTTGCTTCGTGTTTTCCCATAGACTTCACAGGTACCACGAATGTATCACTGGTAGAAAGCAAAGGGAAGAGAAGGAAAAATCCTTAAAAAAATAAATAAGAGAAAGGACATTAAGAAAGAATCAAAAAGAAAAAAAATATAGAAGAAATAAATCGCTCTACACCTTCTGCGTTATTTTCCGGTTTTAAATAATGTACTGCAGGGGGCCAATCAGAGTCATTAATGCCTAAAGTAAAATTCCCCCAATCAGCTTCACTAATGTCTGAAATAAAATTCATCCAATCAGCATCTTTAATACCTCAAATAATGTATCTGTTGAATTAATCTGTATTTGGATGTAAAAATAAATGCCCTCATTTAGTTTCACCATTGTGTTAAATAATGTCTGTATTGGATCTGCTTTTTGTGGATGTAAAAATAAAAGCCCCTTAATCAGCTTCATTAAACCTGAAATTATGGTCTGTGTGGAATCACTCTGAATATGGAAGTAAAAATAAAAGCTCACACCAACACAACGCACGCGCCAAAAAGTGTAGAAGAAGAAGAAGAAGAAGAAGAAGAAGAAGAAGAAGATGTGGTGTGTGTAGTTTATGGTGTGTGATAAGAGCTCGCGGCCTTCTCTAAATCATTTCATGTTCAGCTGTCTGTTTGGACCCCCGTCCGACAGAGAGGGGCGCATCAGTGCACGGGCGCGCGGAGAAACAGAGATGAAGGCGGGATATTAAGTGACTCTATAGAACATCCAGGCCAAAATGGGATGATTGATGGCGGGACAGTGTGAAAGAGAGGACAGAGTCTGGAGGAGAGAGGGGAGAAAAAGAAAGGAGAGAGAGAGAGAGAGAGAGAGAGAGAGGGCCACGGGGGCTCTATTTGTGTGTGTAATCAGCTGAACCCCCCTGACTCTGTCAGTGCTGTTTACCCAGCGATTCTCTCAACAACACGCTCATTGACACGGGATAGATGAGGATAATCTGCCGCGGACACTGGCGGCTTTAAGGAGGTTACAGCTTCAGATTGGCTCTACCCTCTCTCCCTCTCTCTCTCCCTCTCTCTCAGTTCTGCAACCGAAAACCAGGAGCACTGCTTCAATGGAATGAGGGACTCCAAGGTTCTAAGCAACAACGTGAGAATAATCGTATCAGGCCTAAAAGTACTGCAGTGGAACATCTCTCTCTCTCTCTCTCTCTCTCTCTCTCTCTCTCTCTCTCTCTCTCTCTCTCTCCATCCATTATGTTCTGCAGCCTAACACCACTTTCAGGTACCATTGCACTTCACTGCAATGAAAGATTCTGGAGTAAAAGGGCCTTCCAAACAAACAACAAACAACATGACTTAAAATGAGAAGTATCACGTCCAAAACATCCTCCTGAGTTCCCAAAGCCATCGACCCTCTGAGCATACAGCGAATATCTCAGCAATCACTGAATTCACTCAACCCTGTTACACAAATACATTAACCCTTGTGAGCAAAGGGTTCTTTTCTTGTTTGTTTTGGATCATTTTAGTCTAAAATGTAATAAACAAAGGCTAGAGTTCACAAGGAACAGCTACTGACCGTAATGAAAATTAAATATCCACTTTAAGTGACCGGAGTAGAATTTTGAAAAAACTGCTTAAAATCCTGGAACTCATTAGCAATGGTCTGCCTCAAATGGGATCAGATTTTGCGCGTTTACAGTTTTTTAGCAGATGTATTATTTTTAAACCACCTCTTTTTTGATAAATGTCTGAGGTTTAAATAACCATCACAAGCATAGTGTAAAATGTTACACACCCCTGGGCTATGGGTTAGAGATCACTTTAAACTACTAAATGTATTAATGTTTTTGAAAAAATATCTCATATCTACCCTTCGTCTATGCCACATCTTTTGTTCTTCAAGGGGATGGCTTTTCATAGAAAACTCCAGAAATATACATTTAATCTGCAAAATTAAAAATATACACAGAAGTCGCAGAAATATACTTCAGGTCTTTGTTCTGGAAAGACCCATATCTGATGTATTTGTAGATTGTCGCTGTCCAAAGAAAAACATATCTGCATTTTTGTTAGTTTTTAGTTTACCACACCATTTAAACACAACAGCTGTCCCTCACATTTCGTCAAAACCTTATGAATGAACCTGCAAAGTGCTCCTAAATTATTTGGAATAAAATCCTTTCACATTGATGCCCATTGGGATTTCTCCTTCTCCTTTAAAGTTACTATTTTGGAAATACACTTTACAGCAAGATATTGTTCTCTTTTTTTTGTCTTGCTTTTGTTTTATTTTCTCAGTAAGGACTTCTTGCTGGTGCTACATCCTTTCAGACACAGGGAACAGAGCTATTCTTCTCAGTGATGAATGATGAACACACACCAATATATTCTAACAAAACTATTTCAAAATATGTATATAATCAGACAACACTGTAATTCTTGCTTTTTATTTATTTATTTTAAAAAATACATTTTGTCACTTTTAAATGCACAAACCATTATGGGCGGTACAAGTGGCCAAGGACTGGGAGGAGCTGACACTCATAGGGGAGCTCCCAGCATTATTTATTTGATTTTCAAAATTTCTTGGTTGTTCTCTTTCTTTGAGGCTTTTTGACTTTGGGTTGCATTGGGGTGATTATTTTGTGTGTTTGTGTTTCTGTGCATGTTTAGTGTTGATGTGTGACGAGATGTGTGTTGGTCAAGAAAGTTCACCATCAGCTTGTGTTCTAGTGCTGGAGTCTGGCACCCAGATACTGCACATTTCTTTGCTCCTTTTGGCAATACCTCCTTTTAAGGGCTGAATATGGGATGCTTATTCACAGTAGGGGCGGCAGGGTGGCGCAGCAGGTAGTGTCTCAGTCACACAGCCCCAGGGACCTGAAGGTTGTGGGTTCAAGTCCTGCTCCTCCTGTCTGTGAGGAGTGTCTGTCTGTGTTCTCCCGGTGTCCGTGTGGGTTTCCTCCGGGTGCTCCTGTTTCCTCCCACAGTCCAAAAACACAGTAGGTGTACTGGAGACTCAAAAGTGTCAATGGGTGTGAGTGTGTGTGTGTCACCCTGTGAAGGACTGTCACCCCCTCCAAGGTGTGATCTCGCCTTGTGCCCAGTAATTCCGGTAAGGTTCCTGACCCACCGTGACCCTGAATTGGATAATCAGTTACAGACTATGAATGAATGAATGAATATTCACAGTATGTTTTTTTACAGTGTTTTTTTACAGTGTCTTTTTTTTAACAGAAAAGTACTGTAAATAAAACAGTTCTGAAAGTAAAATTTACGATTACCAAAAGTAATACTGTAATGTTGCATACATTTTGATTGTATATTTTACGGTGAAACTCTGGCAACCACTGCTGCTGTTTTTTTACAATGTAGTTACAGATTTTACTTACAGTGTAGTTGCACTTTGTAGTTCTACGATTATTTTCTTGACCTTCTTTTGCTCTTTTCTTCAGGTAGAGACTGGTATGAGACAGGTCGATATTTTGCGTGGTGGATAATTCTCACTGCTGCTGTGGCACTGACGTGTGTGTTGGGAGTGGATCTGACACAGCAGTGCTGCCAGAATTTATAAAACCCCAGTGTGACAGCAGGTCTGAGAACAGTCTACCAATCAGAAATACTCATCCAAAAGTGTCCTGTGAAAGAAATCTCGCACAACCGCACAGCAAAATATTTACATCTAAGGTGGCTCAACAGGGAATGTGATTTCAATACAGTGGCTAGTAATGGACACATTGTTTAAAAACTCCAGCAGCATTGCTGTGCCTGAATGATCCATCACACAGTGTCAGAAAAAAAGGTACTGTACTGGTACATTATTTATCACTAAGTACAGACAGTGTAAATGTGCCTTTAAGGGTACAACAGTGGTGTAAAGTCCATCTCTGTTTCCTAAAGGTACATTACATTCTCTTCTACAAAAGGAGAGCTGAATACTTGTAATCTTTCATTATAGAACCATGTAAAATAAAAGAACATAATATAAATCCTGGAGATAAATTTGGGCATAATTGTTGTCCAATTATAATAGAATAATTATGTTCCCTAACAAAAGGGACTGAACATGTACATTTCAGTGACAGTTTTTCTGAGAGTTTAGTCCTACTACTGTTTACAATTACAGAGGTTTATCTGTTGAACTGCATTTTTGCCTTTTTGCCACCACATTGTTCTTCAGTGGTCAGCACCCTCACAGGACCACCACAGAGCAGGTATTATTTGTACACAGTTAATAACAACTCACTGTGGTGGTCACTTCAAGGATACATATTCAGTACATTTATATAATTATACCATATTGTATAATAATGGTAGATTTTAAAGTTGATTTCATACCCGCCATTTCATCTCCAGTATATTTTATGATGTTATTTTATTTTAACTCTTCTATAATGTAAGCTTACAGGCATTAAGAGAATGCAATGCACCTTTAAGGAGCACAAGTGCTACTTTTCTAAACTATTGTTGCACCTGTAAAGGTACATTTACACTTTATTTACTTTTAGTGACAATAATGTACCTGTACAACACCTTTTTTTCTGAGACAGTGTGCTCCTGTATGGTTCGTGGAGCTGAGAGGATGGACAGTGGGTGCTGAAACCAGGAGGTTATTATACAACAGGAAGTAAGGCCTGTGCACAAGTTTCCAAGATGTTAAACTCAAATAAAGTTTTTTATTTATATTCAAAAACAGAGGAATTGCAGGGCATGCTTCCATTTCTGGTTAAACTTGCCGTGCATGCGTGTGCCTGTGTGTGTGAGTGAGTGTGTGTAAGTGTGTATAAGTGTGTGTTAACCGAGCACATCTCCAGCAGCTGATGCTCTGCATTGATACAAGCCCCTCAGCTCCATTTCTGCCCCCCTTTTCCCACCCTCACTAATTGCTGAGGCGCAGTCTCGCGCACATGCGCGGCGCACTAATGCTGCGCGCGCTATGCAGGAGGCCGCGCGTGAGGGCACTGATCCATATCTGCCTGTGTCTGCTGCTGCTCTATCTGCACGCGCTGCTTTAATCACAGCCTGCACGAACCCAAGCCCGGGCTCAGAGCACACAGCTGCAGCTGCTGTCCACTGCCAGCGGTCATTATGGTCATCAGGTAATTCAGGACACTCAGAGAAACGGGTTCAGTCACAGATCAGCTCATGAAACGACAAAGTGCCAAAAAGACTCATACATATAGTTGTGTGTGTGTGTTTTCCATGTTTACTGTTTTATCGCTTTAAACATGCTGTTATTGTCCCTGCGACTTTTAGACTCGTTTTCATAAATGACCTCTGTTTATATTGGCCTGTATATTTTTACCTCATTCAAATAGCTGCCCAGAATGAAACACTTCAGCTTGATGGAGCCCGGATAAAAAGACTAATATGAGAATAAATATAAATATCGTTTTTATAAATGTACCATTAAAAACAAGTTTAAAAGCAGCTGTTTTTGCCTGTTAGTTCCTGGGAGATTAATTGTATTGATGTGCTGCTTTGTAGTCCTCCCTTGTCCAATCCCGGATAACACTGACAGTACAGACATATTGTAGTGTATCAAGCATTTTATGGCTGCGGTAACGAAATTGTGACAATATAACACAACATAGATACATCACCAGCTTTACCATAAAACTAGGCCCCAGAACTATGTTTCAGGTGAAAAAGAGGTCATCTCTTTCAAACTCATTTAAATTTGTCTTTTGTTTTTATATTACATAAAAGTTAACTGAACTAAAGTATCTAATACCTTGTACATTAATATTATATATTAATACTTGTGTAAATGTCAGTTAAATTTGGTCTAGCTAGCTGGGGCTAGCTAGCTATCTACTAGCATGCTATCACTAGTTCTTTAGCAGAGCCTATACTAGCATGAAACATTGTATGAAATATTCAAATGAATATATGACCTTATTTGTTGAAGGCAGCAGACTTCAGTTTGAACTTAAAACTGACAAAGTTCATGTCAGGTATGGAATTCAGTCTCGGATTTTGAATGTCACGTTAGCAACAGGCTAGCGGAGGAGCATACATTTTTACACTGCAAGCTAAATGATGAAAGCAAAGTATATTGTAGAGTTCATGGTGTCGAAGCGAGGAAACATTTGCATTTAATAATGCAGTGCTTGTGGTCTTTACAAAACTGCTTTAGGGAGGCTTAACCATACGTTCAGTAGAAAAACAGCAGCATAGCCCCGTGCAACCGCAACGTCAGTATTATTAGCAAAGGATTGGTTAATACACAAATACATTTAATGTTCTTAATTTGCACAGCGCATGTTTAATTTCAACCATAATCAGAACCCTGTGCAGAAATTCGTGTACCACTGATCAAACGATGATTTGTTGTTGTTCGTTAAACTCCCAATCAGTGTTGACTATCAGTAATTAATAAATCAAACTCTAGAATGTGGCATATACGAACATGACATATTTTAATTTTTTCATTATTTTGGTCTGTATTAAATCCACCATATATTTGTAGGAAAAATACATATATTGTTTTTAATTATAATTTACATATATTGACGTGTTTAATTCAGCATCAACAATAACGTCATCTGACTGCGGGCGCGAAAACGTTTGCTTACAACAGTTAAGTAAGTGCACAGTGTAAGCCCTGAATCCGCCTGACTGTGCAGCTTAAGCTCCACCGTCCACCAGCATTCAGCCACACTGCATTTTCTTACAGCTCAACAGTGACTGAATCAATAAGCTGGATTTTCCCCCTCGCGCCTCCGATCCATACATCAGCGCGCGGCTCTGGGCGTCCGCGCGCGCTCCCGTCCATGCATTTGTCCGGACTGCTTAAAGCGCCTCTGTGGATGTCGATTGACTCGTCCGTACAGCGAGCGCGCGCTTCTCCGTGGCGTTAGAGGAGCCCGGAGTCATCCAGTTCCCTCTAATCGAGACAATTAGTCCGGAATTATCGCGCGCCCTGACAGACGTTCCTTGTAACTCTCTTTTATTTTCAAACGGGCCCCCGATCAGCGGCTCTCATTACAAACGCTGATTAAACCGCAAATTATCCAGCAGCGGCCCCTCGCGCGCCCCTAACGGCGCGCTCAATATCAATTAGCGCGAGCAGCCCGTCTGCGGCGCCGCCAGCCTCCAACTGCTCCATGCTGCCATTTATTAGTTTGGAAAACAAGGAAAATACTAATAATCAACGGTCAGGGGAAGGTGGGACACACACAGAGTTTTTAACGCCTCGAAACGACTCCTCAGGTCACTTTGACTGGTCACGAGCGCCACAGCGCCCACCCTGGATTTCATCACGTTCTCTTCAGCTCGATACTACTATCCTCACCTTTTCCCTTGCAATACATTTCCAGTCAAACAGTCATTAAATAGATTCAGTAACATCGATTAAAAAGAAATATACAAATAAATATGAGCTAAAAATAACACCACGTTGTCACCCTTTGTCTTTTTTAATCTCCTGGGATACTTTCCACACTTCAAAGGTTCAGTCTTAAAAGGTGCTTGCATTTTCTGCTTCCCACCAGCTGAGTAATGCTACACATTCCTCTGTTGTGAAACATGGGCTGTAGTTCAGGGAGTAGAATATTTTTTTTAGAATATTTCCTTGTGATTTATCCCCGTAGATTGGTTTAATTAATGATTATAAACTAAGCGGTGCATTGGTAAAACGCGCATGTTTTTTTATTAATATTGAAATGTACCGCGAGACATTTCTTTGGAGGAAATGTTGCAAAACCATAAAAAATATATTTTCATATTATTTACATTTTCCCTAAATTCGGCCATTTTTGTGACACAAAATATAAGGCCTGGTTTCACTGTAAAGCAGCTACTGCACACACTGTAGCTGACTTCCCTTTGATGCAGTATTGATTTTATTTTGATAAGCTCAAATTGAAAATGGGTCCCGCGTGAACTCGTATAATGACTGGTGCCAAATTCACTAGACATGGGTCCACAGTTCATCTAATCGAGCTTCTTTTCATTTACTTTCCATTCTCGGCTATGATGTGCCCAGGCCATGCAAAATGTTCATATCTGCCCGGTATAAATATTAGAAACATAGCTAAAAATGGTACAGAGTCAGTTATATACTTCTCTTGAACCGTGGCTGTAAGGATCCGACTGAAACTTGTGATGGTGTAATATTTAAAAATAACAAATTACTTGAAAATACGAGACATCAACCTGCAGTACACTTCACATGCACCCAAACAAAGAAAACACCATTCGAGCTAAAAATAGACAGATAATGTTAATTATTTGGATATAACTGGATAAAGTGGATAATTTGGATATAACGTGGAATGCCATGTTTATAACAAATTCATAATGTGTTAGAAGACATTTACAAGACAAATATAACAATGACTAGAAATAGTTATAAACATCTGTTATATGGTTTAACCACATTTGTTTTGCATTCTGAATAACTATTCTCCTTAATAATAACAATATGGTTGGTACACTGCAACTTTAGTTAGGCCTCATTCAAGCTTGAGGTTTAACAGATCTCTAATCCTTACTAATACAAGTTTATATAAGTGGGTTATAAAATCAAATAATGCACATCACTTTTTAAAGCAATACATTTACAGTAGCTAATAAAATGTAATAAATGATTTTGGCTTTATAAATATTTATTCCCATGATATGCATTATAAAGTGTTATAATCGTGTTTATAAATTCTTAAGCTATAATGCTGCAGTAATGATTACCAAGTGACTTACAGCAGCTGGGTCTATTAGGGATTATCAATGAAGTGGCTGTTACACATTAAGGTACACACAGAAGACAAATATGCCAGACGTCATAATGCCATAATGTCAGGAAATGCCAGTGGAGGTACTGGGAAAAATAATCAACGAAAGGATATAAGAATATTTTTAATTTAATTTAATTTGATTAATAACTGAAATCGTCTCTCGCTGTGTCTAAATCCATTCTTTTTAACGATACTCTCCAAAGAGCTATTCCCTAAGTATTTCCAAGCCAACCGCTTCATTCAGTGGAAAATAGCGAGTTTGTGCCATTTTTGAGAATTACACGACCTTTAATAAGACATGCCATACTTTAACACAAAATCTAACAGCCCTCACACTGCTTTCCACACCCTGTGCTGGCCGAGTGTTTTCAACAAGGAGGTCTTTTGGTGGTAGGTTACTTACTATTCAAATGCTAAAAGAATCCAGGTTGTCTCGGTGCTAAACTACCCAGAAAATAGGGCTGTGTCCTGCGGAATAAAGGGAAATATCGGAAAATACCACCTTAATGAAGCATTGAGGAAACACTTGCAAACAATCCTCTGTGCAGCGATTGATAAAATACAAGCTCCAAGAGCGCGCGCTGCTGCTGTAAACTGGTCATGCAGCCTATAATTACATCCAATTCATAGCTCCTATAAACAAAGATATTATAGATTGACATTACACTTAGTCACTTCATTCACAGTGTTTTGAAAGGCTCGTTTCATTAAAAACATAATTCTATTCATTCCTAGAAAACAAGCTTGACATAAGGCGTTACTGTTGTTAAAGGGTTTCATAAAACATACGTAAAAGAAACCACAACTCAACTTTTCTGTTTATCTGCAAACAGCTGAACTCAGGACTGGGGTTTCAGGCCAGAACTGCAGCCAATCAGAACAGATTCAAATTACATTAGCATTAAAAGGCACAGCCTGTATAATCTTAAGAAGTTAATTGAGGTTGAGAATGGGTCATATAAAATATATGATGACTCGTTTTGTTGCCCATAAAACTTCATAAAGGGAAAATAAGGGAAAATGCAGAATATGGGTCATATAAAAATAAATATCCATAATGTTTGGACAATTAAAAGTCGTGTAATACTCAGCATTCAAAATGGCAATCAAAATTAGCTCTGTAACAGCCTCTAAATATAATTTTATATAATTCTAAATATAATTTATTTATGATAATTTAATTATTTCCCTGTTTTCATTGACAGTTATTTTAATGGCTACAGTTATTAGATGTATTGTCATTAATCTGCTAGAGGAATATACACCCTCTAAACCTAAATATTGTTGGCCTGTAACCACTAAAAATATCTGCTTCTACATTCTCTATAAACTGTTAATACAGGCTAATTAACATCTGTTACTCCATCACATACTAATGTAAGTTACGTACACAGATCAGCAATTTTATCAGCTTCAGTTAGGTGCTCTGTGTTGTTCTACAGTTGTAGAGTGTGGTCCATTTGTTTCTCTGCATACTTTGCTATCCTCCCTTGCACCCTGTTCTTTAGTAATCAGGTCTCCTGCAGGACCACCACAGAGCAGGTATTATATGAATGGTGGTGTTAGTAGTTAGTGTAAGTTGTACAGCTTGGAGTGGATCAGACACAGCAGTGCTGCTGGAATTTTTAAAACCCTGTCACTGCTGGATTGAGAATAGTCCAGTAAACAAAAATATCAGGCCAACAGCGTCCTGTGGGCAGCACCCAGTGACCAAGTCCTTCGCAGGGCAACACACACTCACCTATGGACACTTGACTCACCAATCCACCTACCAACGTGTGTTTTTGGACCATGGGAGGAAACTGGAGCACCCGGAGGAAACCTACGCAGACACAGGGAGAACACACCAAACTCCTCAAAGAACCAGGACAGGATATTTTTGTATATTTATATTCTATAACTGAAGGCCACAGTGATATTCCTGGCACTAGTCCTTTGTGTTTGTGAGTGTGGGTTAGAAATAATTTCTTTCCACTGAAGATTATTTCCTAACAGACTTAAACAACATCAAACTCAGCAATAAAACACACTCATCAGATCCTCATCACATGGAAACAGAAGATTGTACAATGGGGACAAACACAGTCTTTTCCAACCTTTCCCAACATTCTCTACCCTTCTCTTCTACCCTTTTCTTTCAGAAGGATGGGAATTAGACATATGTTAGTTATGTCACTGGGGTCATAGGTAAAAATATGTACACTTCTCTTGAGATAATCATATAATCATAATACCATTGTACACTTGGGTGTACATTTATTCTGGGGGGAAAAAAAAAAAAATATATATATATATATATATATATATATATATATATATATATATATATATATATACACACACACACATACAGTGCCACTGAGCTAAAAGCAAAAGTATTTATACCCGTGACACAGCTGGAGGAGTTAACTCTGTACAGAGACAGTTTGCCAAGATGTAAACACACTGAAATTCTACATAACTGACACACAAAAATATATATGACAAACTATTTCAAGCTCTGTGAGCAAAGAACACACAGGGCTGCGAATCTGTCCCATAATGCAACTGATTAATGGCAGCTTGCATGAAGAATGAATTCCCAGCTGTCATTGCGACAAGCTGGGAAAGCCGGAAAGAGACTATTAGCATGGGATCATTATCAATAGCCATATTTTCTCCAGCTTTATCATGGCAATCAGGCTGGAATTTATTCAATAGATTTAGCTCATTTGGGCGTAATTGATAAATAATCAAAATGTATCAGCGCAACTTGCACAAATTTCAGCAACAATCAAGTAAAAGCAGCCCATTTACCACCTGACTTGGTCTGAATTAGAGCTAAATCGACGATCAATTAATCTTGGGAAGGGCTTGCACCGTGCTTTTTTTTTTTTTTTTTTTTTTTTTTTTTTGTGGACAGGCAGCACAGATCAGACATTAAATGAGAGAAATGCAGGAAGCAGTTGAAACGTCACAGCCCTGGAAAATAATGAGCTAGTCAGGAAATTGTCAGATTTATGGCATCGGTTATCAGCTCCAAAATCAAACAAGTGCTGGTGTTATCACTGAGCAAATATGGTGCTGTTCATCTCAGTAAGACATCACATACACCATGGCACTGGAGATTATTGTGGAAAGCCTACCATTCAGACAAGGGCCTAGTCGAGTGCATCTCTGTCCCTCTTAAATCACACTTCCACTGGGTTGTGTAGCCTCCTGTCAGTGGAAAAAAAGGAAACAGCATCAACACTCCAAGTATAGCCCAGCCCATCACAGCAGTTATCTCCACCTGCAGCAAGGTGAATTCAGGTAACGTAGGCCATGGCGTTTACACTAATTATCCTCAAAATACTCTTCATTAGCTCTAGAAGCGCCAGACACCATACTGTATCTGTTTTAAATAAATCTACTTCTGTACACGGACAAAAAGAATGTTTTTGACATTCAGAGCTTAACATGTACATTCCCTGTGGATATGTCTGTAGTTTGGTTCTAGATAATCATTCTTGCACTTAAACTTTCTGTCAATCAATGTATCAATCAACCAATCAATCAATCATTCATCCATTCATTCTGTCAATATTTTTTTTTCAATTCTGGAACCTTGATTGTGACCCTCATTTACAATTTGGCATATATTACAAATATACAAAATAAGGAACTAAACAGAACACATTTGAAATACAACAGTGAAAATATATAGAACGATAAACCTCAAAGATATTATTAAAACAGGACAAAAATGTCAAATGAAATAATACTGACAAAGCAAAACCAACAAATACAACTATTATTATTCCATTGTTAAGTTTTGATTCAGAACTAAAGAGATAGATTCCCCAAAACCAAAATGGCATTTGTGCTATTTAGGAATATTCAGCCAAGCCAGCTCTCCCATTGGTCAGAACTTCAGGAGCTGAACTGAGAGTTGAAAGCATAAGATTCAGGAATGACAATGAAATTAGAATTGAAATCAGCTAATTACATTTGAATATTCAATTGTTTTAACTAACTTCCAGAGAAAGAGTAAATTCACTGTAGAGGTTAGCACATCAGTGACTGCATACCTGAGGCAGAGTATGTAGATTATTTGAGTGGGCAACAAAAAAAAGCTGTTTTTTCTTATGTAAACAAGGGATTGGTTTATTTTTTTTTAAACACTGGACGTGGAGGCAGGCACTGATGATGAAAAGTCCAATTTCTAGAATGGGGATTAGTGTAATTTTAATCATTTTAAGAATCCCCAGCCCACCTGTAGACACATTCCTAACTTAGTTTCAATCAGTGGTCAAAACAGGAAACAGAAGCAGAAACTTGACAAAAGAGTCACTGTAAAACTGCAGCACACAGATAAATGTTAGTGTCTGTTACAATGTCAAAATAAAACACATTGTTGTGTTTATTCAGGAACCAAGAACATGCTGTTAGCAGGAACACATTAATAGAGTTCTATAAGAGAATTCAGAAATTAGCTTTTTTTTTTTTGTTTTTTTGAGAAGAGCTTTCAAAAATGTAAAGCCTGTACTAAAAGCTCTAATACAGTGTGTCCCTGTGTGTACATGCCCCATTGCTCTATAAAGAGGCAGTTCAGTAGGTTTCAATGGCAGATGCCATCTTGATCTGGATCTACACTGGTCTCTATATGTTATATGTTAAATGTTATATGCTTCTGTGATTTTGGCCCCTGAGCCATTTTCAGTTGGGTTTCACTCCCAGAAAACAGTCTAATGGAGGTAAACAAAACAGTTGTGGAGTACTGGCATTGTTACTTTTTATTGTTGGCCGATGAAAAGCTCATGGCTGAATGAGCAGCAATTTTTGTATGGGAGGGGAGTGGTTTGACTCATTTAAGCTTTCTGGTTCGCTATAGCCTTTCAATGTACAAGGTCAGTGAAACTAATTATTTTCAGTACTCATTTGCTGATGCATTAAATTGCATTAGCAGTGTGATTATGCTGGAATTTAATAATTACCAGCACATGTTCCTAATTTAGAACAACTCAGAATGACCACTGACCCAAGTCCTCCCTTCTTTCAAGCCATTGATCCTCCTCTGTGGAATGAATGATGGTAGATGTGGCCTATATAGGTTACTGTGCTGGGCTGTAGCCACTTTTGTATTCGAAGAGTGTTTACTGTTGAAAAGTAATGCTGGTCATAAAGAAACATTTTCTTCAACAATAGTAAAGCAGTCTCTGTATTAAAACATCTATCTCTCTCTCTCTATCGTCGGAATATGGAGAAATACATACAAAAAATACAATTAACATATTTTATGTGCATATTTATGTAACATTTGATGGAAATTTGGTCCCAAAAAAATTCAGTCAACAAAAATGAAAAGTGATAGGAGTGGCAGGACAAAGCTGGTGGTGATTCATAAATCAAAGGCATGACAAATAATAATATATAATTCTCCATGCGTTGATCTTTGGACGGTAAGAAAAACTGAACGAGGAATTTCCAGAAACCACGTTCATTGTCCCCAATCATATTACGGCCCCAGTGTCCAGAGATTAAGGGCAGAGTAAACTTTGTCCTGGCCGGTCATTACTGCGGCAGCTTGAGCCTCGGGGTCATCTGGAGTGACGCGTGAGTGTCAGGTCTTCTCGGTGTAAGATGCGCCTGTGACTATGGTAAACATGTGTCCATCAAAGGCGCCGTTAATGGAGTGCGTTTTACGCGTTTGGAGAACAGTTGTCCTGTTCATCCCCCAAAGTCTCATTACGCGCCGTAATGGAGGCTAGTTACTGCGTGACACTCCGCAGCTCGCTCTCATTACGGTAATCGCCGTCCAATGCTGATTATTTTATTTAGCCCCTTAATTGTATTCTTTCCGGATAAGTCACGTTATAATGGGGTCTGCGCGGAGCGCCCCCATCTAATCGCGGTTTGAAATGCGCCTGGGGGTCGCCACCTCGCCTGGACTATGCAGGACACACCCCATAAAGCACCAAGTCCGTGCCGCTGACACTTTATTGTCCAGAATCTGTCCAAACAACCACAGCGATGTAGGACAGGGAATTACACGGATGAGCTTCAAATCAGAACATAATAATAATAATAATTATACTATTACTACTACTACTACTAATAATAATAATAATAATAATAACAATAAATGTAATAACGCATTCTAATTCTAATCATTTTATCATAATTATTTATTATTATTGTTGTTATTGCTGACCAGGTTAATATTTCTCTATATTCTTTCGTAAATTAATGTGATTTATTAATGTGACAATACGTTCAATCCATTATTATTATTTTTTTTATATTATATACATTTTATTATTTCCCCTTATTTTTAAGCCAAGTATTTATTATGGCTTTTTTCCAGAAACAAATATTTTGTCATCACTTCAAACGTGTTGTATTTTTTTTAGGAGAATAACCCAAATAAAACGATCACGGTCCAGATGTTTTCAGCTGCGCGCAGATGTGGGGATTTTTGTTAGGCGTAAAAAAAAATACAGTGGAAACAAATAGAGAAAGAAAAAACTGACCCTGGCGACACGCGCTGCTGCTGTGGCTCTTGGTGGAGGCTATGGAGGCGGTGGAGGCTCGAGGAATCCCACTCACTTCGCGTCTGCTTTACTTTCCCTGCCGCTGCACAAAACAACAACCTCGTACCAACCCCAAAAAACACGGAAACACACGCTCTGTTTAAGCACGCGGACGCGGATGGAAAGCACGGCTTTTTTCTACAGCGTCTGCCGTAAACAGCGGCCCGCGTTAAAACATCAACCCGTTGCAATAACACTGCATTATTAACGGCGGAGTGTGCTCGCGCGGAATAGGATTTCGTTCATTGAGTTAAATCGCGCGGCGCGTGCCCCTTACTTCTGCGCGAGATAAATCACATTAATTGCGCGCGCGCTTTGATGACATGTCGATACACAAAACACAAGGTTTTCAGCCTCGGGCTTCTACAAAACAAACCGCGCGCGCGCGTGATTTCGCGGCCTAATAACAAAGATCAGGTTTTGGCACTAAATGCCTCAAGTGCTTAATGGCCTCGAAAATGACTGGTTTGGAAACGGACTCGTGGATGTGTGCTTAGCTGCCTCGAAGACTTAATCTCGTGCGTGATGGATGGATTCTCCTCGAACAGAGCCACGGGCTCGCGAGGCGACCAGCAACAAAAAAGCAAAACAACAAAACAACAACAACAACAACAAATTACCATACAAACAACCGGGCTGCCTTCAACCCCCTCCCCAAACACTGCTATAGTAGTGTATCCAGCAATAACGCACGTGCAGTATGGTAGGCTAGGACCCTGATTCGGACGCAGGCCCGGAGTGCCTGGAAATAGACAACAGAATCTTCCCAATAGAAAAAGTCAAAGAGCAGCAGGACAATTTGTGACTTCATCAAGCTCTTTGTAGCCTATACATTGAAATTTTTTGTGTGTTTGTGTGTGTGTGCAGCATCGTGCGCGCATTAAACACACTGTATAACATTTTTCTAGCAGAAGTAGATTTATTATAAACTGTTTGTGTGCTATGATTATGAAGTCATTTATCGCCTATAATAAGGGCCTGATACAATAAATCAGGCGCGCTATTAAGGAGACAGTAATTGCAGACGGAGCCGCTGGTGGTTGGTTGCGGCCATTCTCAGGCTCGAGGCTCTGATTGGCTCTCATCTGAGGAAGCTCATGGGTTCATCCAACTATTAAGCGCCTCCCTGTCTCTCTAAAGAACATTATAATGCCGCGAGCCTCCTGTTTTTTAAAGCACACGGCGAATTTTTCTTCATTTGCCCACTATATGCTGTTGGTTTTTTTTTTAGTCGGAAAGGGAGTTCAAAGTTGTTTAGGGCTTTTATAGCAGGAGCGCAGCGCCATGCTCTCTCACGCCGACCTCCTGGATGCTCGCCTCGGTGAGTTATCGCCACCCAACTCCGGTCTCCAGCTCCACTGTAAGCTAGAGGAACTTTCAATCTATACAATTATGAATTGATGGTGGACTTAATTCCTAATCTAATTTTCAACTGCGAACTGCCTTGATATTGCAATTCATTATCTGCTGAATTAATTACATCTAGCCCATTTCATCAACCTGTCTAAATATTGATAGAATGCGATCACGGCTTAACGGGATGGAGGGGTAACTTTGTTGTTGGATGTACACCGCACTGGGGGAAAGCTCGCTTGCAGGCGCGTGCACAAGTTCGGACGAATGCCATGTTTTGTTTGATTTTTCTAGGAGAAATGAGAGTTAACACATCCTCTAATGCACGGCTGCTGATTGTTTGCTGGATTTAACGCTGGGGAAAATAAAACAACATTTAAAAGGGCGCGTGCAAAACAAACGGCGGCTTTTATACAGCTCTTGTGTTTAAACTGTGCAGTATTTCAATTTAAGTAGAGGATGTGCTGACCCATTTCCACAGAAATGCCAATGACCATGGGGTGTTTAAACTTTTGCACGCGACTGTGAGCCTGGTGAAACCCTGTTGATGATGGGACTAAATACCTACTGTTTGCAGGTTTGCCTGGTGCGATGGAAAAGCTTAATTCTGTTACCGCCTTTCTTTGACAGGGATGAAGGATGCTGCTGTGGAGCTGCTCGGACACAGGGACGCGTTAAAATGCCGCCTCGGGGGCGCGGACAGCGCTCACCCGGACCTGAGCTCTGGTACTGAGGCCGTGGAGGGCACCACCCTCCTCCCCGGAGAAGACTTAACCAATGGCGGTTCCAACCCCAACGGCATGCCGCAGGTCGGAGGCAAAGAGCAAGAAAAGCAACAGCAGCAGCAGCAGCAGAACTCGAGTCAGGCTGGACAGCAGAACCAGCAGAAACAGAAACGCCACAGAACCCGCTTTACTCCCGCGCAGCTCAACGAACTGGAGCGCAGCTTCGCCAAAACACACTACCCGGACATCTTCATGCGCGAGGAACTGGCGCTCAGGATCGGATTAACCGAGTCTCGCGTGCAGGTGAGAGCCAAAACAAAAACAAATACAAAAACAAACAAACTACCTACAAATACAGAGAGATTTCGTGAAGAGCGATAGCAGCATTTTGATCTTAATCGAGACTTTAACCAATTCAGTAGGCTTTATTAACATTTTACAATCAAAACATGTCAAGACAATGTAAACAAGACACGATTTATATGAACCCTGTGTTCAATTACAGTAAAAATAAGCAAAGACTTAAAATAAATATATAAAAATAAAAATAAATATGTTTAATTAAATTTCAAGAAACACTTATGAGGTCAGCCCTTCGTTCGTGATTTATGTGCATTTCTTAAAGTAAATGAACACCACATTTTAATTTGTTGTTTTTAAACACGTGTCTCTCTCACTCCGTCTTTGAACCATATCACAGCCCCGAAGCTTAATAAAGTCAAATTGATCACAATAATAATCTAAGTATTTTTATTTGTTTACTTGATTCTAACAAGATTTAAATAATCATTAAACAATCATTCGGTTTAATCTGAACCTACAGAAATGCTGCCTGAAAGCTTCCCGTGATCTAAATCCATACACTCGCACCAGATATTAACCTATTTTCAGTTCGCACTTTCTTAATAGATTCAATAAACCTATACGCGTTTTCATAATTACCCGCATCATCATCAACCAAACACGGCATTCCGCGCCGTTAACAGTGAAGTCAGACTGATGCTAATTATTCACCAAACGAAGGCTCGCGACTCATTCAACTGAAGACGATCATCATCATTCATCAAAACATATCGCCCAGTCGTTTCAGTATCAAATGTTATTCTCCACAAAAGAAAAACGAAAAGAGATGTTGAAAACAGCGGGCGCGCGCGTTATGAATTCATTTTCAGCTCAGGTGATAAAGTACCGAGGCCAGCCGACCATTTATCTCCTGGAATGGCCTTTCACCCAGAACGGCTTCATCTGAGCGAAGCTGCAAAATATTATTCTCCCCTTTTATTAAGAAATCGCATTTCTGCCTGTGACAGACCTAAGAGCTTCCGGAACGCGCTTATTATTTAGTCCGGGTTGTTGTTTATAAACAAGGCTAGAACCACTGACAGTATTTGAAGACATTTTACGCATTGACAAGTTTCAAACTGGTTAGTTCTCAAAATTATATATTTATAAAATGACAATATTTGATATTAATACTGTGTATAAAATGTTAACTATAAATAACACTGTTATATCATCAGTAAATGAAGGTTTGGCGCTGGGTGAATAATACACTCTTCTTCATTTTATTGGTCTTGGCCAAATGTGTTTTGGAATTTTCGTAATATTTTCTTTTTTGTTGTTGTTTACATTTTACGGTTAATATACGGTTAAAGAAAATTGTAAAATAACTTCTTATTTAAATACAGTAAGTACACACGCCTCCTTCTGTACAATAGTGTCTCCCCTAAACTCTGCTTAACGCGACTCATTAACACAATGAATAAAGGAATATTTACGTCGTGTATTAACTCAATAAAAAGATTAATTGTTCCCACACTACGTTATCTTCCATTTTACGCGTAATTTGACTTTCAGTAAACTCCCGATTTTAAGAGAAGGCAGCGTAGTAATTTAATACATTTTAAATACTTCTAAGCATTTTAAAAAATTAAGCCAAATAAAAACCTGGACGAACGTGGGGTTCATTCGATCATTCGTTTACCAGAATATTAAATACTTGCAAACGAGTTAAAATAAATATTGTGTAGGTTAAACTGACAAGATATTTGTGAGAGCCCAGGGTCAGATGACATATTTTGATGATGTTCTAAATTGAAAGAGAGAACAGATTTTTTTTATTATAATTGAACACAGTGGAATTTAAGGCTTATAATTTGTGCGCCATATTAAAGAGTGTTATTAAGGATTGTTATGGGAATGATGTGTTATGCTCCATTACAACATCAGCAAAACCGTAATCTGACCGGGGGGCACATGTTTACAAAATAAACTTTGTTGAACGCATGAAGGGTAAAGATTAATAAGGTCATTTTTAGGTTATGTTTTTTTTTTTAAAGGTGATACAGATCATATTTGTTTGATGTTCAAAGAACTCTACATTTTAAAAACAATCGGTTTAATTTTGAAGACAGTATCTACTAATTTACTTATAGCTAACCCTTCATTTATAATTTTTCCAAACGCTCTTCAGGTGTGGTTTCAGAACCGTCGCGCCAAGTGGAAGAAGCGCAAGAAGACCACCAACGTGTTCCGCGCGCCGGGCACGCTGCTGCCCACGCACGGCCTGCCGCAGTTCGCGCACTCCTCGGCAGCGGCGATGGGCGACGGGCTGTGCTCGTTCCACGCAGGCGACACGCGCTGGGCGGCAGCGGCGGGCATGGCGGCAGCGGGGATGGCGGGGGTCCCTCAGCTGCAGCTGCCCCCCGCGCTGGGCCGCCAGCAGTCCGTGGCGCAGTCGCTGTCGCAGTGCAGTCTGAGCGGAGGGCCGCCTCCACCGCCGCCACCGAGCTCCATGGGCCTCTCCAACCAGCCGCACCTCTACCAGTCCGCCTTCCCCGGTATGGTGACCGGGCCGCTGTCCGGCCACAGCAACAGCACCAACGGCTCGCCGCAGCTCTGCAGCTCACCGGACACGGACGTGTGGAGAGGGACCAGTATCGCCTCGCTGCGCCGCAAAGCGCTCGAGCACACCGTCTCCATGAGCTTCACCTAACCGGACAAACACTAAAATACACGATCATAAAAAAAAAAAAAAAAGGAAAAGAAGAAGAAAAAAAAGAGTTAAAAAGAACATTAAAGCCCCCCCCCAACCCCCAACCCACCGAGTAGTTCACACACAGTGGAGGAGCACTCAGCAGCGGAGGGTGGGGAACGACTGGTCACGATTGGCAGCATGAAATGGGGGAAAATAAATGGAAATTTCAGTAAAAAAAAATCATGATCCCACTGTAAAGACGCCTCGTCAGTTCACTGTAAAAATGCTGCCAACTTAAGAAACCATGTCACCTTAAAATTTCCAGTTCATTGAACTTGAATACTGAGAACAAGGCAGGTTTGTTCTGATTGCTCACTGTTACAAGTTCAATTCACTCCAAATTTTAAGGCGCCACTATTTTCCCCGAAGGCAATGACATCATGTGATGGAAAGCAAATTAGCTTCATCCATTTAAATTCAAAAGCTCCATTCAGAGTCCAGCTTAGGCCAGGAATGGGCTTTTAATCCTGGCCAAAGTGGCCCTGTATTGGCCAGTGTTTTATTCAAACTTTAAATTTGAGTTTAAAATATGAGCATCATCACATGGAGTCGCCACTGTTTACAGTGAATATTTACACCACTGTGAAACAGATTCACTTTCTTAAGGCGTGAAGATGTGAGTAACCAGGCTCTGAATTCTGAATTTACTCCATTCAAATGTGTGCACTGGTTTCACAGGAATAAACACATCGCATCAACCCAGTTACTGCCCTTCATTTTACAAACAGGAGGTTTGGCAGTGTTTTGATGGACTTGTGTTTTCATCATGTGAAACCGAGGCCAACATCTGAGAAAATAAAAGCTGTTGCTTATTTTCAGAGGGTTACCTCATTTTTAAAGTTAAAAAAAAAGTACTTATTTGTTTATTTATTTTACAGCGAGCTCATATTTGAACACAAGGCTGGACATTCAGGTCTTCTGGGCCTTCAGGGCAGAAGAAACAAATAGGCTGTTCTAATATAAACTGCTTCCTTCTGAGCAAACCCGTTTATTGAAATGTCAGTTGAAATTCTCTGTTGAAATTGTTTTTAATTGTTTTCCTCTGATACACGGAGAAAGTCGGGGATGTTCTGTTCTCAGTTAACAGGATGTTAATCCCAGGAATAAAAGAGTAACTCAGACAAGTGTGTCCTGTATAAGACTGTCCTGTTCTGACCCGATGGCCCAGGATACCTCAGTCTACCCTGTCTTATTTATTTATTTATTTATTTATTTATTTATTCATATATTTATTTATTTATTATGAAATTATTCCATTGATCCGAGTCACCTCTGACTGTTGAGTTCTGATCTGTTCATGGCAGCTGTCTCCACATAGTTGGTTTAAAGCATGGGGCTCACGTGGGTGGCTTCTCCCAGGACTGTACAGGTGAATAAAGATGTATTACGAGCCGAAATTCTCCACGACTCCGGCTCGGCTGCATGTCCACTGGCCTAGGAACACAGAGGAGAGTTTCCATAAAAGCGAAAGGAAGTTGAATAGGATGTTTGTGTAGATAAAAAGCATTCTTGTTACCTGCTGGTCTGTTAGTGATATGTTTTGACTTACTGTATGTGCTTATACTGAAATGTGTTTCTGTTTTTTTGTGTTTTATTTTTTTATTTTATTTCTTTATTTATTTGAGGGGGGTTGTTTTTGTTTGTTTTTTCCTTTTCCTTCTTTCTTAAACATTTATCAAACCAAATGCGACACACCTGAACAGGTTTATATCAATTTATTGTAAATGGGTGAATAAAAATCATTTTCAGTAACGTCCAAAAACAGTCTGTCTTTGCCTACGAGCTAATGACTACCATCGTGTGCGTGAATGCAGGCATCAGTGAAGGAAATATATGACTGCTGATGTGAAGGACAGTCAAAGAGACCTATATAAAGACCTCTTATCAGAAAAAACGAATGCTTCTATTACTGGACTTGACTAGGCACCTCCAGACACTTCCTTACTCCTCATGTTGGCTGTCAGAATGTGCTGCACACAGCTTAGGGCTTATGGCTTTATGTTGTCTGGCATCATGTCTCACTGCTTCGCTCAATGTGTCACAGGGAAAGTAAATATTTAGGCTGAGAGCTTCTCTGCTATTGCGTTTGTCAATGCATTAGGTTCCATATCTCCAACATCATCATGAAGATCATTCTTGGATATTTATGGGCCATTACATGCTGAGAGATATAAAGACGGAGCCTCTTAAGAAGAGGGTCCTGTGGAGGTTTGCTCTGATAGGACAATGTTTAGTTTCCTAGAGAACTTGTCAATGGAGAGTTCTTCTCTAAATGAGATGAAGCAAGTGCTAAATCCGTTTTTTAAAGGTTTAGAAACATTTAAAGGCACTGAAACACTAAGCAGCATCCACATTTATTCCCAAGGACATACCGGCGTCTTCAAAAAAGCCCTTATGAAATGATCAAATCAGATATTTTTCCCAAATTAAAGCAAAGAGACGAAGACAAATTGAAACATCTGAACACCCAAGGATTTCCACAAAATAAGATACATCTCAGGTAATAAGTGACATTTAAGCTATATTTAAAATATCCCTCGCTCTCAAGGTGGCAAAATAACACAGAACACAGGTTTCCTTTCACCCTGTCTGTCTCACACACAAACACAGAGCACTCTCAAAGGGTGCCATGGCACAACTGTGAGAACACAGAGATCTAGTGATTGACAACCAGTGGAGATGCATTTTTGTCCACATGGGATGGAGCAGGATTGGAACCAATTAGCGAGTAATCACAGACATGTTTTGCTCCTGCACCCTTTGTGTGCTTTCCTGCAGTTGCCATTGGGGAGGCTTTAGAGGCCACAACTATCTTCTTTGTCCCGCCACCAGCATCCCAATAATGGCCAGTTTGTGTGTGAATGCAGCTACAATAGGTCCTTCAGTCATCAGAAGAGTCATCATTAACAGCTAAGTCTGTTTATTAAATGTTTTCAATACGGTAAGAAGAGCCAGTGATAAATGAAACGTCGTTAAGTAATCACACCATGTTAGTGTTTATAAATAAAGTCAAAAATGGAAAAAACACAAAACTTCCCACATGAGAGATTTAGAAAAATAAAATAAAATGGTGCAGTGCTGTATACAGTGCACCCTGCTAAAGACGCATCAATTATTCCCATCAAAACAGCCATTAAGGGTTTCATTTTCACTGTCAAGCAGTAAAGAATAAAATGTATATTCCATTAAAATATAGTTTGCATCTTTTCAAGAGATTTGTTTCAGCATTTAATAATAAAATGGCCAGGATGTTTTATCACATTCTCAGAGTGTCAGAAGTTCAGTCTCAGAAGCTGTTGGCATTTTCTGGTTCTCGCAATCTGTATAATCCCATATTGAGGTTTACACTCAATCAGTTATTCTCTGCAATCAGTCCCTAGTTCAGAGAGCACCAGCAGCTTCTTGTTCTGATTGATCTGCAATATTTCTTTAAATGTTGACCCCAGGTTTAACCTTATTTCCTTTGTTTTACCCATTTTTATGCAAATATATGTCACATTGTACTTAATGGCTATTTTGTCATAGAGTGGTTTCTACATCTGCACGGTACTGTATAGCGAACAACATTTAATACCACTCACATAAAACTTTACACGTGGACCGGAGAACAGTTTTGTAAACGTGAATGGTGCCGCTTTCCTAAAACTAGAAGAAAAGCACACTATCTTGAAAAATATGAAATGGCTAATTTCAGCGTGCTCTCTCTATATATAAAGTTAATTGTCTCGGAGAATTAGTGGATGAGATCTCATGAAACAACAGAATGTGCTGGGCCTGCAGAAGGCTCCCCCGGTCCCTGCACAACCTCCACTCACACATCCATCATCATCAGCTCAGCATCTGCTCAGAGAGCCAGACTCCCTTTACCTCCTGCGCTCATGCACACACTCCCTTCAGAGCAGCACTTCTTATTCTCTGCACTGGGCCAAATTTATGGTAAACATCGTGTGATGATCAGATGATTGTGAGACGTCAGTGAATGGGAGTCTGTCAGAACGGTAGATTATGGTATTGATTCGCAAGAAGTAGTGAGTTTTGTTGTATAACAGACACCACAAAACCACAACCTAGTGCTAACTTTGTGTTCTCCTGGCTCCGGGACACCTCATTCAACTTATCAGCTAATTACCAGACCCTTAATGAGTTGAATCAGGTGCTTGGGAGCATGGAAATTGTGCTCCGCTCTAGGCCTCCACAACTGGATGGGGACATCCTTGCTTTAAGTGGAGCCACTGTGCTTCAGGTGTACAGTAGCACTTATTAGGAACTTTGCATTTCATTTATTTATGCCAGTGAACAAGTAATGAGATGAGGGGGCAAACAGAAGGTACATAAATTGCCACCTACCCACTGGGTCTTACGGATTTCGAATCATCGTCCAGCACGGCTTTGTGCAATTTTCAAAATATGGGCTCCAGTTCATTTTCTATATTATATAGACATTCTTCACAAAAGTTCCCAAGTGGATCATGGCTTGGTTGCATGATTCTTGGATGCTGATGAAAATCTCCAATATACAGGTACTATTCTAGTTTCCAAGAATAAAACGTTGAAGCCAAGAACAATTTAAGAATATTTGTTTGTGCAGCTGATCCTATAATGAATCATGGGACAAACAGAATTTATATTAATTGCAGCCTAACCTGTTACTACACATGGCACTGGAAATGATTAAGGGACTTTTATTATATATTATTATAAGAAGAGTTATTTTTTTATTTCTATATGTTTTTTTTTTTTTACTTAAGGTTATTTGAAGGACCCTCCATTGAAAGGTTGTTTCTACCGAAAGCAACCAATAGCGTCTCTCCAAACAAATCTTGTTGGCACCATTAGATTTAAGAGTGTAAATCCTTCCTTACCTTTGTAGGGTAGTTCCAACGATGTTTTCATAGCTCAGTGTTAAACATGTAAACCCAATCATTCAGAGTGGATTGATATGAAACTTAACCAATTAAAATTTAAAACAAAGAAATGACCTGAGACATTGCTAATGATTTAATGCTAGTTCTGAGAAATTTAGCTTAGAGTATATTTTAACATCCATTTATGAAAGTATGGATGTGGAGCTTTTGAAAAGCAGCTTAAATCTCTGTCAAGAACACAAAAACCTTTGCTCTTGTCTCACAGAGTGCTCCCTCACCTCTTTTCCTGTAGTCTTCCTGCTGGGCCTGCCGATACTTGCCCTTGAGTTCCTGTGTTTGAGCAATGGAAAGCACCCTATAGGCCCTGACAGGAGTGGCAGCTCAACGGTAAATCAGAAATCAGTGCCGGAGAGAGAGAGGAGCAAGCCACCATGAAGGTCACAGCCATGAGCGTGCCATCTTCTCATGTCTGTCCACACAATGCACACAGCCGTGACCAGCAGGACGTCCCTGTCTGAGACCAGAGAGGACTGTCCATCATCATCTGCTTAACCCCGGGTGGTTTTGATACCCAATTATCCTGCACAAATTCATGACATTTAATTGCTCCTGCACACACACGCATATATATATATATAGATAGATAGATAGATAGAGAGCAAAAATGTGTTTTTATAAGTCTGTTGTTAAGCAGATATTGGCTGGGTTAGAGATTTATTGTCAATTCCTCAGAGTAAACACACTAATATCAATAGTCTATATCAAATCTGGAAGATGATCTCAGCAGATATGCCGAGGTCTTTTATTTACCAAAGGAGAAGACTTCATCTGGCCACAGGAAGCTTGGCCTATTTTCTCACGTTTGATTACTGCCACCTGCTGGTCAGTTGACAGTTTGATGGAAAGCTGGAAGAATTGCCATGACAGAAACAGAGAAGACAGCTTCGGCTGTTAATATTATTTGTACGGATTAAAATGGACTTCAGAATTTGACCTGAAATGAAGAGTTGCAAAAGGTAGCACTGAAATTTAAAGATATATTGCGTACTGAAAACAAGTTCTCTTTTTAGATTATAGGCTGCTCACATTCATGTGTGTGGGTGAATATTTACACTTTACGGCTTCAATAGAAACTCTTATAAATACTTTTCACACTGGATTAGCTCTCAGTAGCTTGAGTACGAGCCAGAAATGGCATACGCCAACCTCCTATAAATACTCCTGGATTCATTTCAGGCTTATAGCCTGTGGTCATAGTCAGTCTGAATGGGACACTATGACTTGTTCACTTTCACACAAAACGCCACCTTCTGTCACTGATAAAAGATTAGATTTACAGAAGAAAAACTGCTCATAGCTCAGTGTAAAACAATGATTTTTACTTGGAGGCTCACACTATACTGTGCCAATTTCTCCTTTAACCATGCAGTAATATGAGTCCCCCACTGTTAACACTATTAGTATTATGAGGGGAACATCATTAATATAATTTCAGAAAAGGAAAGCAGCCCAGTAGAAAGTCTGCTGACCAGAACAGACAAGGAAAGATGTACGTGGTCCAATACAACGTATATACAACATATATAAAAATGTGTTTTATATGAAACATGCAGAAATTGTGAGGAAGTTTTTAGAGATATAACAGTCTTCAGATGTTTTGTTCCAACATTTGAAATTCCAGTAGACTTTCATAAGATTGCCCTTGACCATGGAGTATTGTTTTTGAACCTACAAAGGAGTCCAGAAAAATGAGAAGCATTTCACTTGTTCTATTATTGTGAGAAGTCTGTAGGCACAACACACAGGACAGTTTTAATAGAAGGATTTATTGGGTGTAGGTTTACAGTAAGACCCGCTGTAGTGGTGAAAATGGCTGAGGGCTGTGCTGATGATGAGTGACCCCCAGGACGTGCCCTCAGCCATTTCAACTGGACACTGTCAGATGAAACTTCTCATTTCCTGATGGGACCTGGAACTTTGATGTCCTGGCCCTTCTCCAGCTTCTTCTCACACTCAATCAGAAAGTTGACACCATCTACCACACACTGAACAAGCTCCACCTGCAAAGACAGAGCTTCAGATCAGCCTCTAGTGACCCTTAATGCTCTCAAATGTTAAAACAGCTCACACACAGGTTAGAAATACATAGCTGATGTCCATAAAACAACATGTATCTCCATTTTTGTCCAATTCTAGTTTATCATTTGAACAAAGCAGCTGTGCTTTGTGAAAGTTTCAGAAATGGACCAATAGAAATGCTCCAAATGCTCTAGTTTCTTTAGCCTATACATTTATTATTTTGGAGATGTTTTTCTTTCAACAGCATTGATAGAATCCATACACTGCAAAAAAAGGGGGTCTCTTAGCAATGTTATATCTCTCATTTTGAGAATATTCAATGATTAATGAACTTGTTTATAGATGTATTTCAATAGTTTTATGTCATTATGTCCAGTGAAAGTATTTTATTCCATTGGCAGATTCATTGGCTTGTATTAGGCAACATTATTGGACTTAAACAAGATGCATATTTTTTGCAACGAATAAGGGCTCAATTAAGGGCAGGGAATGTTGTAGAGTGTATCAGGACAGTGTTAAATATATAATGGTTTTCCACACAGAGCAGAGACCTCTAGTATGTCAGTAACCTGACCTTAAAGGAACCCGCCTTTCTTGCATTTGGCGGTCAGATGAATTTTCAATATTTGTGAGATTTTACGCAGCAAAACTAGTCATCATTTATTTTAGGCAATATTCAAACAGCACCCTTTCAAACTCTCTACAGAAAGCCCTATTTTCATTGTTGTTTATAGAGCAATGCTGCATATAATTAGCCCACCAGTGTTTTATTTAGTGTTTAAACAGGGTCAGAGGCCCACAAATATTACCATACACTGTCCAATGTTGACCATTCAATATTATGAATGACTAATGTTGATCGAGTTACTGCTATTTCATTCCAAGTAGCATCTGCTGTAGGTGTTTTTTGTTGTTGCAGCTAAGTGGCCATAAAAGGCCTAGTGTAGTGAACAGAACATTTCTGTTTGTTTTTTAAACCCAAAAAACAAGTGGCATTTGCAGATTCTGGGAATACATTGTCACAAAGGCTTTTTTTCTTGCTGTAATAAACTGTATGTCAACGCCTACAACCCCCAACCTCAGGTGACTTCTAGTTGGAGGATTTACTATCACCCCACCCATCTCAATCCTATTAAGGTGTTTGCTGAAGATAAGACTTCCTGCAGAATAGGAGTTACTTACTTCAGATTTGCCCAGCCGGTCCAGGTTGGAGATGTCAAAAACGTCTCCTACAGCAGCAGTGTCTACTCCTCCTGTGCCACGCTTCTGTAGCCTGAGATTTTCCAGGATCTTGGAGAAACGAGGGTCCTTTGGGCAAAAACACAAAAGATCTATATTCACAGTCTACTTCAGCTGAAATTAAATTGTTTATTTCGCTTAACCACCATTGTTTTACAATCCCTGTGTCCATCCCACTCTCGGCTGGTCAATGTCCACACGGTACATGTTACTTATGTAGTGTGGCCCTGCTGTTGCAGTGCCGAGACAACAGAAAACCAGCTCTTTGCCTGTTGCAGTACCTTGCTGAGGAGTGGCAGACGGACATGGACTCCAGCCCTGAGTCCAGTTCCCAGATTGGAGGGGCAGGTCAGGATGTAGCCCAAATGTTCATTCCACATGAACTCCCAGCCTCTCTCCTTAATCAGCCTCTCCACCTTAAAAGAAGCAGTAGCACAAACAAACCCACTGATTTCTGGTTCTTAGCTGTGAACATGATCATGAATGATGTTCTTCCAAGTGATTTACACATACGTCTTTCAGTCCTCTGCAGAATCTGTCAAAGACTCTCTTCATATTGCCGCCCTTCTCCATGGAGATGACGCGGGTGTGGTCCTCCTCATTGATCCAGATTAAGAATGTCTTCTCGTTGTTATGCCTGTGATGTGACACACCCATTTGTTTTTGAAACTACTCTCCAGGTTACAATATAAAAATGGCAACACTGAATAAGAGCACCTGAAAATACTTAATTACCACGCTCTCAAACACTGCCATTAGATTAATACATTAGACAACAGTGTTCACAACAATAAGACACTAAGCCTATATTATCAGGACCATAAGTGACCCAAAAGACTTGACATTAAATGATTCATAATCACAAATACTATTTTCTTTATTTGTTTTTTTTTTAATTAGATTTTGGTGTTGTTACAACTATATATATATATATATATCAACACCTCTACAACTTTTATATTGTACATATCTAACAATTTGAAACTAAGTTCTTTAAAATTACTTTTTGATGTCACAAAAGCCAATCACATTTACATATGTCTAATTATTCGGTGTATGGCAGTTAAACTTTGTTTATGTTAACTTTGGCCACCTGAATGTCAGTTCAAACTGAAGATATAATGAATATTACAGTCCAGACTGTCCCCATTGAATAAGACACAATTTACAGGGGAACCAGTAAGAACACAAGTCATTTGCATATTTCAGTCTTAAAGACACAGTCTGTTTAATATTAGTACCAAAGTGAGACTGAAAAATACAAGTACGAATGAATTGCTGAATTGGACCGTTTTCCCACCATCTTTGCTTTCAAAAGATTCCACGACTTTGATGCGTTAGCCAAAGATACTGGTCAGTGGGAAATAAAAGTGGTAAGTACGATATATAACTCTGGAATTTCACACACAAGTTCACATGCTATTTATGAGTGGTCAGTGGTGCTGGTCTCATGCACCATACCAGATTCCTCTGGCATCTGGCCAGTCACGAGCCATTCCTGCACAGGTCAGCAAGGGGGAGACAGGCTTATCAAACAGGAAGTGATCCTAGGGTGGACAGACCAATAAGGAGCAAAGGGAGGGGTCAAACAGAAAGCGACAGGGTCAAGGTTGAATGCAAAAGGTCTTTTTCCCCACAATCTATTGGACTGCACTGAAATCTTCCAATGTACACTCCTCTAGCCAACACTTGGCACTGAACCTAGTGACCCTTGGCTCACGAGCAGCTGGTCCAGAACATCACATTTCATTTTATCTTTTTCTATCTAGATTATAAAAGTGTTGAGCTGTACTAATGATGTGTTGGCAACGGCTTGAACAGATGCAGGTATTGCTTGATTACTACTACAGGGTAGCTTCTGTCTAACTGGGGATAACTACATTCTATTCTTCTTCCTTACCAAATTCCTCGAGCATCAGGCCAGTCTCTGGCCATTCCAGATGCAGTGAGGAGAGGAGACACCGGCTTATCAAACAGAAAGTGCTCCTGAGAGGCCAGCATGGGACAAGAGTAGCCATACTGGTGTTAAGTGCCGTCAAACAGATACATAAAAGGCTTGCATCTGGAATCTCAGAAATGGAAGTAATCTGAATGAGCTTCATAAACACAGACAAAACACTGTAAAAAAAAAGGGATGTCTGTATCTAAGCTTTATCTCTCTGGTTTTATGAAAGGTCTTACATCAATCAGCTGCTGCTGCTCCTTATCGGTCATGTCAGTCAGGCTGTAGTATTTGCCGGACAGGTCTCCTTTCAGGCCAGAAAGAGCCTGGACCGTAACACGCTCCACCTCACGTCTCTCAGCGCGTGTGCAGGCTGGAGGGAGGCCGAGGCCTCGAATACTGCGGCCAGTGCGCACACGAGACGACAACACGTACTTCTCATCAAACATCCCAGAGGTGAGCTGCACCAGAGACATCAGCATCAGTTTCATCAACATAAACAACAAGAGAGTGAGTGTTCTGCATTAAAATTCAGAGTTAATGAAGTCATAAGTCATTACTAAAAATTAGAATGCATTATTTACACCCTGATCATTTGTTATTCTTACATAATTTTACTGTAAAATGCAGCTGAAATGAGAAATTAAATTTATGCTCCATACAGTGGAGCCTCACACAGGGACAGCTATGTTTAAAATCAGGATTTCAACTGATGACCCTTAATTTTGGGGTCCACAGCAGCGAGCTGTTTAGTCTGGGGAAGCCCAGGGATGTACTGTTTACCTTAGAACTGTCCAGGTCTGTAGGGTGCTTCATGGTCCTTGCGTCATAGCCGTTGTGACGGTCCTTGATGACTGGGTCAAACAGGTCAGCAAACACCTGAGGATTACAACCACACTCATTAACTCAGGCCTGGAGTACTACAAAGATTTCACGGCTGTAAAGAGTCTAGGGCGAACACACCTCGTAGCTTTCCTCATCTCCAGCCACCATGCCCACAGTCTTGATGAAAGGGTGACCAGGATTGTCCACCCCAGTCTGAATGCACTGGTCAAGTGTCCAGTTGTTTGGAGTGGCCTTGTCCCTCAGACGAGCGTAGATAGCAGGGGTGAGAGCAGATGCCATGCAGTTGTTATGCTTACGAAGATCTGGGAAATCAGCACTGTACGAAAAAAAATGTGACAATGAAAACATGATTATAAATTGCAAGGTCATTTAGCAGATGTTATCCAGAGCAATACAAAACCGATACCTGTTACAGAGGCAGGCAAAATATAATGTTTGGAGTCTTGCTCAATGTAGTGTGTTCACCTGAGCAGGTATCTAAACTCCTGTTGGCTGCATGGAGGGCAACGTTTGACCACTATGTGCCATGTAATATATTATGCTACATGATGTCGTTTTTAATGCAAAATATCTATCTTGGAAATGATATAGCAAAAAGAACAGAGCCGTCAATATCTCTATGGTAACATTCAATATTTAAAAAATTTTAAAAGTAAATTTGCAATATTCTTGCTATTATTTTTGGTCTTACACTATTGATCTTTTATGATATGACATCACAGATCCTACAGACATATGCAGGGGCATACATTACATTTAAATGTGGGGCAAAATATCTTGAGAGCAGTTTTTATGGGAATTGCCAAACGTGTGGTTGTTTTAAGTACGGTGACCAGACATCCTCTTTTACCCGGACATGTCCTCTTTTTTAGACTTAAAAAAATGTCCGGGCGGAATTTCACAAACGTCCGGGATTTTGTTTTTCTAGAGCTTACATAAAACTTCGAGAAGCGTTTCGTTCACAAACTATTCCCGCCCTCCCCTACTCCGATTGGTTCGCTTGAGTAAGAAGGGGGCGTGGTGAAGTAGCCTAAAATCTTCTGAGTGGACGTTCTGACTGTAGAGCTACCGTTATTGGTGCATAACCTTCTCTGTAAACATTTAATTGGTCAGTCTGCACGTCAGTAGTCCTTGTTTACGTCAGGCAAAGCTCATGTACCTACCCTCATCTCGAGCAGCTATGCCGAAACATAAATGTAAGTTCTCGAATGAATTAAAAAAGAAATTCCCATGTTTTGTGTAGCAAATAAAGGTGTAAGTGACCTAATAGCAAACATAGGTTAAGCTAAGAATACAACGGCAGCGAGGAGCGTGACCTCATCACCCCACGAGATGTTTAAATAAAACATAGGTAGTGTATCACAAAATGCTGCCAACTGAAATACAAGCAAGAGATAGCCACAGCCCAAATCCCCTTTTGAAGAAATTGTAAGATTGTTATGGTGATAAGAAATAGTTTTACAGTTTTTTTATTTAGTTCCCCGTGTACAGTTTTGGAACACTCAAACAAATAACAGTAAACTAAGATTGTGTAATGCACCGGAGAAAAACAGATTTAACACGATAACAAATGACAACATTAAAAAATGGGTTTGAGCATGCGCAGAGCTGCAAAGGAGCACACTTCGACTCGTCATAACACCCACAAGTAATACCCAGAATGGCATCTAGACAACACACTATGGGCATTGTGGCATGATTTCATCTGAAAGATCCTTAAAGGAGCACTACCTAATATATTTACCTTAAAATTACAGCTTCACACTCACGAGGATGCTCCACTGACACGTACTAGTGTTTCTTAAACGGAAAACCATAATGGCTGACTGACAGATAAACCACTTTAAACAGGCACCTCTTTATTAAAGAGGTATATTGGAGAGACCGCCGCTCTGGGTGTACTAGTGCACTAGTGTGTGTGTGTGTGTGTGTGTACACTGCCACAGATGGCTTAAATACGGAAAACACATTTCGTTGTACAATGACAAATAATTGTACATTGCACATTAAATTAATACAGCAGTGGAACAAACCATTGTGTGGTTTGTTTTTCCCAAATTCATATTACTATTTATTATGTAAATTTATTTTTATTATTATTTATGTAAATTATATAGTTATATTTATAACGATTACTTGGGGGTACAACTCTGTTTTTCCAGGAAGTAAGGTCGTACACCCCCACCCTTGTGGAGTTCTGCCCCGGACTTATACACATACTTTATAAATGTACCGTTTTCAACACATGTAGAAATGTTTTGGTATGATATTGATTATAAGCACACAGTAATATGTACGAAATGATAAAGGACTGAATCTTGTACTTCATTGTTTTGACCGAGTACTCACTACCAGAACATTTTATTACAGACACCTTGTTCAGTACAAAATCAGCTGGTGTGGTATTGCAGATGCAGACAGTAGAGTAGAGTGTGACTCTGTGTCTCTGGACCTGATTTATAGCTCTTCTATCTCTGAGCCAAGTGTGTAAGAAAGCACAGGAAACATGACTGACCTGACCTTCTCACAAACACACCACCCTCCCTAGGATTTAAAGAAAAATGTACCATTTACTCACTGTAAACTTGTGATTTAACTCGATTCATGTCTAAGGTCACAGCAGGTTAAAAACAAGTTATGTTTACATTTAAGTCATTTGGCATATACTCCTATTAAGAATGACTTACAGTTTTAATGTAGTGGAAATGTAGGTGAATGTAGGGTTAGGAATCTTGCCCATGGCCTCTAATAAGTCTATTCCTGTCAGAGCTGGGAAGCAAACCCAAACCTGCAGTGTGTAACCTTCATTCAGCCTTCCATCTGTGAAGAACTCTAGTACATATAAACTCTCCATCTGTGTCTTTCTGAGACACGGCTGTATATATCAGCTGCTGTAATTTCTTACCTGGGAGGATAGAGCTTCTTCCTCTCGTCAGCAGAAACACCAGAACTGCTCATCAGGTAGCCAGCCCCCAGGGTGCCTGCCCCAAGGCTGGCCACGATCACGGCCGAATTGCGGCCGGACAGCATTCGGGTGAAAGTGCTCGCCATCTTCACTGCCTAGATGTCCAGTCAGTTGTACTATGAATCAGGATGAACAAATATGTGCACGTTTTTTAATTACTCTAGTTTCATTTATATTTTATCTTAAACCTTCTTCAACAATTTAGGGCTCATTGCTCAGATATATGACATTGCCTGTCATTTTCTCAGAAGTCATTTTTAATATGTGCCTTGAACTTTCCTTTAAGGTTATGTTTGTGTTCTTGAATTTCAGATGACCGCAGATGTTCTAGAGTAGGTCACCTCAGAAGTTCATTCACATAGCCTCAACTTTGAATGAGCTCACGTCTTGCATAAATTTCAGTCTAAATGTTAATGTAAAGTGCAGTGTGAAAGGACTCTGAACATTCTGAATTATTTTAATTACACACAGCAAATTTGCCAGTGTCAAATGAAAACTTTTAGTGTAAAAATGTAACAATAATAGTGTTCACTTAACACTGTTGAATTTGCTGTGTAATTACAAGGATAGCAGTATGACATTGAGCTGTGACCTTTATAAATATATATGATTTTGAGCCATGATCAGACACGCCCAGGTGATAAGTGACATCATGGTCCTATATAGAAAACATATGAAAATGATTGTTGTCTCCAGATAAAGTTTTAATGCTAGTCCAGGGCTATTTTGGAGGCATTATTGAAGGTAAAGGCGAGTGCTGTGCTGAAGCTGAAATGAGCAGTGGCGACTGTATTAATAGTAACAGGTCCAGATTAAGCAATACTGCCAAGTCTTTGCTGGCAGTAATAAGCTCCACTGGCCACATGATCCATAGTGACATTCTAGTCCGGTCAGAGGGGCTTACAAACAGTCAGCAGACTGAGAAAGAAGCACTGGGGTGAGGAGGACCTGCAGCGTGAAAGCCACTTAACCCTCAGCAAGGGGCTCTGAAACTGAGCATTTCACAAGCGCCTGTTCTTATCTTGACACAAGCAATAATAATAATCAAACTGAGGGTTACAATCTGCTCTAAACTACATTGACTACACTGACACATCCTGACCTAACAAGTGACACTGTAAATATATCTCAGTTTGTCCCGTTTTTATTTTTCAACATTATTTGAGCACAGATGTCCTTTATATTGTATGAATATGGATCAATCAAAACGTTTCAAAACAATGTGGAATAAATCCTTTGTGTTAAATGAACTCATATTAAAAGCTAAGAGCATTCTGCTTTCTCCTGTAAAGGTGCAGTTTGGAGATACAGGGCACAATGTGAGAACATTGAGAACCAGTGGCTAAATGAGGCTTTGTTTACACAGCAAAAGTCCAAGAATCAGTGTGAACAATACAACATTAATAAATTCAAATCTGAACTAAACATACAAACATACTATAATTATTTAATATTCCTACAGATCACCTAAACACAGTATAATCTGCTGTTTTACCATCAATTACTAATTAATTTAATGAACTAAACATAAATGTCATATATCAGTGAAAGTTCTCGGCAGTTCGGCTTTACGCTTCACTCACTGTATTTTTGTAGAAATCATTTTCATTAATTAAATGTACATCTGAATACTTTGTAAAAATGGAATACTAAAGCAACTTTATAAAAGCTACTCACAGTACTCAGAGTGCAGAGAAGGGAATGAGTTCCAGTCACACACACTTCAGCAGGTAGGTGAGTGTAGAGTGGCTCTGCTCTGGGCCTGAGCTGCCAATAAAGAGCTGATCCCAGCAGCCAATCCACTTTCTACCATCAGCATGTGAGAGTGGCCAGCACCTCCCTGCTGTGGGACACTGTGCCCTTCAGCGTTCTCCCTCACAAAACCGGAAACCTTCTCACACCTACACAGCTGACCTCTCCTGACCTCCGGAAGGTGTATATGTGCATACATGTGTGTAGGTCCTGTGGCACAGACCACAGTGTTTCAGCTCAATTTACTTGTGTTTCTTGCGCTAGCTATCAACAGCAGTTTCTATGGAAAATTAAAATATTGATCTGTGGGATTTCCTCAGAAACACAGAGTAACATATTTGTCAAGTGTATATTGGCATAAACTTCAGCGCAGGCCTGTTGCGCAAGAGTAACCAGAGAGCTTTGGTATTATCAGGGTTAATACCAGCGTCCCTGCCGGGACACTTTCATCCCTGTCTTTCTCCAATGGATTAGAGGGAAAGACAGCCAGAGAATAGAAGTGACACACTCAGTCAAAATGATTTCTAGTCTTTAAAATGTAGCATTCATTAAAGCTAATTTAGGAGAACACCTTTTTGTCCACCCTTCCCCTGTGTGAAGACAGCTCAACGCTGTTTAGCTGAGAAAAGGAAGTAGACCTCAGTATTACTGCATGTGTTTTGGGTATAGCTTGATAGTGAGAAATTAAAAAGATAACCACATTTTAAGACTGAACCGAGGAAAATACATTTAAGGATTTCTTTGAAAATTCATTAATTATCTGTAAGCGCTTATCCAGTTCAGGGTCGCGGTGGGTCCAGAGCCTACCTGGAATCATTGGGCGCAAGGCGGGAATACACCCTGTAGGGGGCGCCAGTCCTTCACACACGTCGCCAATCCACCTACCAACCTGTTTTTGGACTGCGGGAGGAAACCGGAGCAGCCTGAGGAAACCCACGCGGACAGGGGGAGAACACACCAACTCCTCACAGTCACTGGGAGCGGGACTCGAACCCACAATCTCCATGTCCCTGGAGCTGTGTGACTGTGACACTACCTGCTGCGCCACTTACACTTACGTAGTATTTCCAGTTTATTACGCTGGAAAATAAATAACAATACATTGTTGCCTGGAATTTGAATTAATTAAGTGTAGCTTTTTTAATTCTGCTTAAGCATAAGTTCTAAGTAGCACCATCTGAAGAAAAAAAATTGTTTATGGGCTCAGATTTTTAAGCTCATGTTCAGAGATAGCACTGAGGTGAATGTGGCATTTCTCATGGATCTTGTGAAAATCAGGTGCTGCTCTGTGGCAGCAGAGAGGCACTGGTGCATGTTTAAATATGTTACATATCCTGCCTCAGACTGCACAAAGATTGAAATATGAAACTCTGTCACACAGCCAAGAAATGCCAGCGTCACTCGCACCAGCTCAGAATAAATAGTTCTGATCTCAGCTGTACCCCGAGGGCAGCTGTAGGACAAATTAAAACTCATATTGAACTCATTACATGTCTGTACTCTTATAATTACATTTTAATGAGGCTTTAGATGCAACTCATCTGGTAAAGCGTGGTAATGTGTACAGTGAAGACCTAAAGGCAAAATAAACATTAAGACATTGCTTGTTAAACCCCTTACAACCACAAGGTGGCAGCACCTAAACATAACACCAAGGAAAGACATCACTTGGTCATTTTTATTTGAAATGAAAGCATGGACTTGCAGTGCTGAAGCTATACATTCTCTGAACGAATCAGTGAGCAAAAAATAAATATATAGTCAGATGACAAATAGTATTGACATCTTACAAAAAGCATTTCACGCCAGGCATCCTGTTTGGACATGCACCAACATGCAGCACACAACAGCAAGGCTATGTGCACATCACTACACACAGAGTCCAATAAGAAAAAGAAAGACAAAGGATTTAAAATGAATTAGATATGCTACATTTCTTTTGCCTAGTTTGCAAAGAGGAACAGTACGCTAATAGTGCTTGCAAAATCAAAGTTATTACATAAAAAATATCACCATAATGTAAACCCATGTGTGACATATTATATACAGAAAAATGGTCAAATAAATATTATAAAGAAATAAATACTACTATTACACACCCAGGTAAGCAGCGCTACATTGCTGAAAGTGCAACCCATCAATTGCGAACCTGCTCCCATCTCAGAATAAACACACTGCCTTTAAAGTTTACATCTACCCGAAGAGGAGAAAGGAATCAAACCCAAAAATGTTGTGTCAGACAAACTGCTTATTGTCTTCATACAGCACAGTGGTACATAAAGACTTATGGCCAGATTTTGACAGTTCTCTGCCGAAAAATATGGAATGCATATGAAATTTCCAGCTTTCATGAATGACCCTAGGAGTGGAACGAAAGTGCAGTCCAATGAGAAGTTGACTACCAATCCTTTGAGGTTTTAAGCAAATAAGAGACTATACAGCAGCTGTGGTACATCAACACAAAAACCCATAAGATTTTTCAGCATGCGATCATGTTCTGTTGCATGCAAACTGACAGAAGGTCGTCCCATCAGATCTGGTGAGATTTCAGTGTAGTGTAAGTAATGATTCTGGAGCTGTGGCTTGGAGTTATGAAGATCATTCAGGGACCGTTCTGCATTTAGAAACATTTGATTTTCACCAGTACATATACATCCATTTATATGTCCTTGGACTATTGACCTTCAGCATTGTGTTAGCTCTGATGCTTCATATGAAAGTGCAAAACTGGACCTAAGCTTTATTTGCATTCGCTGCTACAAGCTGACAATTTTCTAAATATATTCTCAGAAAGTGTTTGGAAAGAGTTTAAAGATTTTTTTAAGCTTTCTGTAAGACTTTACTGAGAATGTTATAAACAGACGAATGACAAATTAAAGGAGGCACCTGAAAAATAAGAACAGAAAGAAAATGAGTGCATTTAACTTCCAAACATAATTGTCACAGATGACCTCGATTTTAGATCAAGACAGCAGGAGTAATACGTCTAAATAAAGTCCATAATTGGGGTGTGGACAGCAGGAGCTTCACGATCAATTGTCAGTTGCTTTGTGTTTCATTAGCAACCGAGACTACAATGACTTCCGTGATTAGATCAGTGTTAAAGACATTTATAAACAGGGCTGCACATTTTGGTCCAAAGCAACACATTAAATAGTCTGTGATGCTTGAGTCTGTTATGTGTAAGGAAAAGAGATGAGCAGCTGTTCCTCAAATCACTGAGAATGCCAGTGCTGGGCGTTTGTAGGGTATTACAGACCTGTAAAGCTCTAACCCTTCACTACAAAGACAAATGACCATCTCAGTGTAAACTGCTCTTTAAACCATAGGTACTGACACATAGGCGCATCTACAGAGATGTGGAGAAAAAAGATTATCTTTCACCATATTCTCAACATATATATAAGGGCACTTGTTGCAACCACTACGAGAGCAGCACAGGCCCAAGAGGTCAATAAATGATTTGAATATGGCAGTGATATAAATCATATGCTATGCATTCCCAAGTTCCAAGCACAGGAGAACACCTATGAGAAATTCTGGATCAGCATCCGCCACCACCATAAACTAAACATCAGTTGTGGTAATATTTTTAGAAGGAACTGTGTTCAATCCAAATTCAGAACTATAGTTATATGGCATTTCCACTGCATGAAACCTACACGACTCGGCACGGCTCTTTTGCTTTCCACTGACCAAATCTGGGGCAGCACGGTGGCGCAGCAGGTAGAGTCGCAGTCACACAGCTCCAGGGGCCTGGAGGTTGTGGGTTCGATTCCCGGGTGACTGTCTGTGAGGAGTTGGTGTGTTCTCCCCGTGTCTGCGTGGGTTTCCTCTGGGTGCTCTGGTTTCCTCCCACAGTCCAAAAACACACGTTGGTAGGTGGATTGGCGACTCCATAGTAGTGAATGTGTATGTATGTGTTGCCCTGTGAAGGACTGACGCCCCCTCCAGGGTGTATTCCCGCCTTGCGCCCAATGATTCCAGGTAGGCTGAATTGGATAAGCAGTTACAGATAATGAATGAATGACCAAATCTGGAACCTGGTCGCAGGAACCAGGTAAGTTTTCTATCCCAGCTTTCAACCTAAATGGTGACGCGTAAACCCTGCAGACCGCTGATTGGCCAGAGCCATGTCAATCACCACGAAATGCAGCGCTATCCAGCACAAACTTGTAAAATCTCTTTTTAGTTTATAGGTTTATAGCAGCACGAGGTGTTTCGAGGGCCTATGGCCGACAAAACTTTCCAGTGAAAGCCGAACGTGCAACAAGTAAAACTGGGCTGTGAGAACTGGGGCGCGGGGCTGGGTTTAATCCAGAGAAATAAAACAACACATGAATACACGATGAGTAAACAGCGCCTAACTTTACCGCTGTAGTTGTTGTGGTTTTCAAAGACAGCAATTCCTGTTTAGAGACGGTGTTTTTTGACGTCACCGGTTTCATTTCGCAAGGGAGCACTGCTAGTGGAAAAGCATCAAGCTTTAAACTTGCCGAGCCGAGCCGAGCCATGTAGAGCTGGAACCATGCAGTGGAAAAGCACCAATAGTCCTTTAGAATATATGCCACGTTGCACTCAAGCCTTGGTTTTTCCATTAATTTGTCAGTGGTCTGTAAATCTTTAAACCAAATCTCTGTTTTCTTCAGTTTGTGCATACAGTCCGACTTAAACTCCATCTGTAAAGCTAAATTATCATTTAATTAGACATCATTTTAAAAACTATGACGTTAAATTGCTACAGTGGCTAAATATCCTATGTGTTGTTTTTTGATCCTTTTTTTCATATACTGGCAAGAAGGCACCTTAAAAGCATTTAATAATAACAACAATAATTATTGTCCTTATCCATAATTTCTCTTGCTTTATATTCATTACATCATTTAGGGGAGGTAATTAGGAAACGTAAGAAGCACAACCTGCATAAAATATCTTCTCTAAGAGGGTAAAATCTGTAAAAAGCTACTGTACATTCAGATGCTTTTCCCCAACTAAAGTATTACAATAACACTCCAGCTGTTCTGGTCTAGTTCTGTGGTGAATGGATGTATAGGGACGGGCTAATGACGAAATGTAAGGAAGGCAAATAAAACATGGAATGAACCCAGAGTCTAGTTCATGCACAACATCACCACCACTGACCAAGTACCAAACTGGAGCCCCTACCCTACAGCAAATCCTGACCACTACACATTGTGTAAGTCCTGGCATAGAGTTCTACTACTGTACATGCTACATTTCTTCTTTTCCCACCATCTTCCTCCATTCTCTTAATGATATATTCCCCTGTTCACTGCTCTGACCTGGAACCCTCACTCACCCCTCGACCTGCAGGACAGTGGCAGTGCCCTTAGCTCATGTCTCATTCAGCTTCACTTCACTGAGGAAATTTTCACTCGAAGCACTGGAATAATGATGAACTTTCTGTCCCCTCTACTCTCTTCTATTATTAAACCCCAAAATCTCCACACTTCTCTCCAGTCCCTCGTCCTTTCCTCGGCACCAAACGTGAGACAGAAACCCGTCCCTGTGAAAGAGAAGCACACTTGGAAATGGGCTGCCTGTGACTGAGGCTGTGTTCAAGCTGGAAGCCTGGGCTCAATCTTCAGAGATAAGTCATACAGTGTGTCCTCGTCCATGATCAAAGCCTTGTCCAGTAGGTATTGAGTGACCTGGATATGGTAAAGGCAGACAAGAACGAGACAGAACAGAACACTGAAAATTTATCCTTAGCACTTCCTATGAGTCCTGAGTTCATGAGATTTTAAATGCATTCACAAGCCATTCAATTTCATAGATAATGACTTATAACAGCTATCCTAATAGATACACATACATGCTTAACACATACATGACTGACTTCATTAAATCCTCCTAATATGAGCACCACAGACCTTATTGTAGTGTCTAAGAAAATTTACAATAATCTTAACAACTGATTTTATAATGTGTCGCGAACCCTGACAACAGTAAAACCATAGCCTTGTGTTTTAAACAGTGTCATGCATACACTATACAGGCTTATACCAGGCATTTTACGATATTATTTATATATACAGTGCCCATCAAAAGTTTGAACACATCATGTCATTAGCCATTGGTGGAATAGGGCTATTTACTGCATAGAACTGTGTACCAGCCCCTACCTCTGCACAACCCAAGTTATGGTCTGAAACACATTAAAAAGGGGAGCAGTTCTACAAATTAACTCTTGACGAGGCCACAGCTGTTCACTGAAAACCATTCCAGGTGATGACCTCATGAGGCTGAGCGAGAGAACGGCGAGAGTGTACAAAGTTGTCGTCAAAGCAAAAGGTGGCTACTTTGAAGAATCTAAAATTTAAAACATATTCTGGTTTAACACTTTTTTGTTTACAACATAATTCACTGTGTGTTCCTTCATAGTTTTAATGTCCTCCATATTCATTTACAATGTAAAAAAACAATTGAATGAGAAGATGTCCAAACTTGTGACTGGTGCTCTACTGTACAATGTGTGGAAAATGTCCCAAAACAAAGGAAACCCTCCCTGAGTGGGTGTGTCCCAATTTTGATGGGTAATGTATTTTCTTAATGCATTTATAAAACTATATGAATATGGAATTAATAGTTTGTGATACTAAACTGTTAAATGCTGTTGTAAACATTTTACTGAGATCCACAATAGAGTCCTTAGAAAATACTGCCAAATATAATAATAACAAAAAAAATTATAAGGAAGAGTAATAAAAATATCTGTTGCATGGAACAAACTGAAATATGGGGTTATTCTCATCCTTAGTGCAGCAAAACTTCAAATTTAACGCTAAATTTAACAAAGTGAAAAAAATACATGCAAGCGTTTAAACCTTTAAATATTTATGTTAAATTATGTTAATTTCCATTTACTTGTGTAAAAATTCTGATATTATTTAGTCAGTAGAAATGTCATGTTTTGAAACATGGCGAATTCAATGTGCTGTGAGTATTATTTCAGTGTATCAACATTTTTCAATGAAGCCATACAATAAAATGAAACAAATATTGAGTAATGAGTTTCTCACCTTAGGTTGATGCTCTATTCTGTAGGGAGTCTGCTGGAACTGTCGGATCTCACGAATGATATGAGAAATCTATAAAGAGATAAAAACATTTATACCATCAAGCTACTATTCTAAAACATCCAGTGCAACAAATAATCACTAAAAAACATATTTGGATTGTGTTTTAACAAACATTTTAAGTTCTAAACCTACCATCCTCATCTTTGAGAAGTTAACCAGACCCTCTTCTGTAAAGTTAGGGGTTCCCTCTTCAATAAATGCCAGGTCTGTCAGGTACATCCCAAGATATGGGACACAGGGAGGATTACAGCTGCCATGTGACAACAAAAGTCATTATGAGGAAGAGTGCTGCAAAATAAAGTATATGTACCAAAACTAATGAGAATCATCCATGTCTCACTTTTTCAGGGTTTCTCTCAGGTTTTTAAATCGTCCTTCGGATGACACAGTCTTCTGTAGCTTGTCCATGAGGGCTTTGGTCTGTTTACACACAAACAAAAGGTTTTATTACAGAAACAAATCCAACATGACTTTATTTTGTCTGTCTTTGCTGCAATAAGAGCCAATACTCTGGGGCAGTTACACTAGATGTTGGAACACATTTTTGTGAGGATTTGGTAGCATTAATCCAGAAAACATGAGGGAGGTCAGATAATGAAACTGAATGTTTAGCTCTGGATTTCAACTCCAGTGTGCAGTTCCATTGTTACACAGCCCAATGTTGAGGGATTTTATACCCCTCTCCCCAGTGATTGGAATTTGGGAACGGTGACCATATACTCATTTGTAGTTGCTTCAGAATATCCACTTTCATTTAAGTGTTTTCTACAAGCTGTGTTTGTGTGTAACTCAACATATGTGTACACAATGATTACAGCTCTAAAAGTAGCTGAATTCACTCATTATTCAGGGGGTCTACAAACAGTGGGTTTGTGTCAGTGTTCACTTAAGGATTGGGTATGTGTCATATATTTATGTGAATACTGCAGTTCAGTGAATGTAGGTACAGCTTTACTTTTAATATCAGTCTCTGACCTGTTTGCTGATCTTGGCCCAGGTTTTCTTTAGCCTGTAGATGGCGCTGCGGTTGAGGGCAGAGGTGATCTCCAGCACTCCGTTGTAATTGTTCAAGCAGCGGCAAATGTCAGCTACCGCCACCCACTTCTCTATAGAGCTGGCCCTGGAGCCAACGTCTGTGTGGCTCATAATCTGGGAGGCCACCAGGTTACTCATCTACAGACAGCAGTAGAGAGAGATTCATCCCCATTGTAGTAACACATACATTTACACATTACATGTGAACAGTGAGTAACAAACTGCAGGCTTTAAAGCAGCCTCACATCATTGAAATGTTGGCTTGTCTTCATGATGTAGGGAGTTCGCTCGGTTTTGTCCATCTTCATCCAGCCTTGCCCCAGAAACTCCCTGTGGGAATAAGTAAATTCTTAGAAATATTATTAATACTATTTATTAATAGATTATATAATGCTATTAATATCACACATTCAATTCATTGTTCTGGCAAAAGTGGTTTATTTCAGCTCGTGCCAGTCAGGCTATCTGAAGTGAACTGACTAAACTTAACCACTGAATTACATAAAGAGAGCGAGAGAGAGAGAGAGAGAGAGAGAGAGAGAGAGAGAGAGAGAGAGAGAGAGAGAGGGAGAGAGTGAGAGAGAGAGGAGGGAGAGAGAGAGAGGGAGAGAGAGGGGGAGAGAGAGAGAGAGAGAGGGAGAGGGAGAGAGAGAGAAAGATGGAGAGAGAGTGAGAGAGAGAGAGAGAGAGAGAGAGTGTGAGGTGTGAGAGAGAGAGAGAGTGGGAGAGAGAGAGTGAGAGAGAGAGAGAGAGTGTGTGAGAGAGTGAGAGAGAGAGTGAGAGTGAGAGAAAGAGAAAGATGGAGAGAGAGAGTGAGAGAGTGAGAGAGTGTGAGAGAAAGTGAGAGAGAGAGAGAGAGCAAGAGAGAGAAAACAAAACGTAGAAGGAAGTGAGAAAGACTGACATAGAGAGAACATCTGAGTGAGTGAATGAGTGTGTGTGTGTGTGTTAAAGAGTAAGAGAGTAAAAGAGAATGACAGAGTGAAAAAGTCAGAAAGAGTGTGACAGTGAGTGAGAGAGAGAAAAAGAGAGAGAGCTTTGACAGATCTAGGTCTTTAATTCTATGATGCAGTAGTTGATGTGAGGAGCTGATTTCATTAACATCACATTAATCAGTAATTCTTTTTTGATACTCAGCATTAACAGTGACTCCAAATTAAGTTAAAATACCTCATAATAAATGGAAAAGTGATTATTTATAAGAGATCTGATCACTGGTCACTCACTCATAAGGAATACTTCGGAAAATGATGTGGTCAAGGAGAGTGATCTGCTCGGCCAGCTCCATCGCAGACAGTGATTCAAAGCACTCTGCCTTTGGGCACTCAGCCTATAAAAGAAGAATATGCGCGCACACACACACACACACACACATACAAACATTAACAAAACACACTCAGCTACGCTACAATACTTCACAGTGGGACAATCTGATTTCCAATCTATACAATGTAACACAAAATGCTGCAAACTAGGGTACAGTCTGAGCAAAAGTGTTCTATGTAACTAGGGCACTGTTGGATTCTTGTGTGTGGAATAATGTAACTAAGTTGTGCTGCTAGGAACTGTATTACACCACACACATTCACATGCATATTAATGTATACAGTTGTGAGCATGACTGCTGTGCAATCCTGATTTCCCACTCTCAGATCTAGATCAGTGTGGGGCATATATTTATTTATATTTATAGCCTATTTAAAGGTTATATTTATATAGCCTTTGCCATGTCTACAACAATTAATAAAAGCATTGGAAAAGGATATTTTGCTGTGATTTTTAAAAAATCTCTCATATACAGGACTGTGCAAAAGAACACACATTTCAGTTCCAGCTGAAACAGCCCCTAAGTATGACGCATTCACTTTCAGCATCAGGAAACCACCCCGAAAATATATATTCAAAAGAAATTGGCAACAAATTCACAAACAGAGATGTTTATGGATAGGAAAATGTCAGTCTTCCAGGCCTGCAGAGTTGTTAGACATCACAGTTTCTATATGTACCTGATCTCCATTTATTTCCTTTTGGGGTTTCCTCACTTAATTCAAAAAGATTATCCCATGAAGAAATATATGTAAGAATAAATCTCTTGATAAATAAAAAGCAAAATAATACCTTAATGGCCATTTTTAGCTGAAATGAAGTAAGTAAACCTTTCCACAGTACTTTGGATATATATGAGAGTAGTTATTGATGTGCATTTAGATGTTTTGGATGTGACTGAAGCAAACTTAATAGCGAAGGCTCTGAAATGCAGTGACTTAAGTGTATTGAGTAGCAGAGACCTGTGGGAATAAGATTTTTCTATTGGGAACTGTCCCAAAGGGAGCTTTGTCTTTGTTGTTTGCACAGAGATAGCTCAAGGAGGACTGAGGAAAGCAGAGGTAACAGGCTCTGTTTGGATGCCTGAAGGTGTAATTATGGCCCTGTTGCCCTGAGAAAGCTGCTGTTTGAACTTTTAATTCAATCTGACATTGTCTCTCAGGCTTCACCAAGGGGAAAGTGAACTCTTGCATATTCTCATCTCTCTCAAGCTCTGTGATCCTTAATCGATAATATATTGGACTGAATGGTAACGAATGTAAAAAGGAACCACAGATATTGATGATTACACTGTCCACACAATTTCCTGAAAGCAGTTTATGCTAGAATGACAAGCTCTTATCCACTAGTGGCGCTCTTTAGGTAAATCCCCCCAACCGGTCTGTTTTATACTCAAAGAAGTATTAAAGAAATAGGAAAAAAAATCCTTCTACTGGTGACCTTTTGGCGATTTGGGTGAAGGCAAATTTATACTACGCCATCAGCTACACAAGAGCCCTACGATTTTGTGAGAGTTTATACTTCTGCGTTGATGTCTGCATCACTCTGCAATTACACTGCCACAACACTAGGGCTGAATAGTACACACAGTAGTGGTGTAGTAGTATTAGATTTATAATATATATATAATATATATATAATATATATCTTTAAAGTGCACTATTTAGAGAGCAAATTGTTGTTTGGGACAGAGCATGGTTTACACAATATGCCAGGATAGAAACAAATTCAAAGCTGGCATGTTTTTTTCCACGTGGTCCCACTTCTCGTTAAGTTATTTTTTCCTGGAGACATCCGCATTTTTCCTTTGTTCAACATTTTATTCATCCCTGATCTCTACACCATGTCTGAGGAAATCTCTCACCATGAATTTGCTGCTGTCTGCAGTCTCTATAGTGTAGAAGAGAGGAGTTCATGTTTCTGTAGTTCTTTGTTTCAAATTAAATTACTGACCAATCACAATTGTGATCAACATGACACGTAGTTACATTTCTGGAGATATGCGCCTCAGGCTATGACATAGGGTTCTCATCGCCACGTTGCCTATGGTGTAGGATTTACGCAGATATATAAATTGAGCTTTAGGCTTAGGTTTAGGTAAGTTTAGGGTTAGGATTAAGGGTAGGTTTTCTCACTGGGGACACAGATAACATGTACATCAACTAACTGGTAACTAAATGTTTCATACACATTTTATGCGTCTTGGGCATTGTTTTTTTAATCAAATACATAAGAATTCGTTCTGAGAGCAGGCTGTTTTTTGACCATTATATGGAAGATTATTCCACAAAGGATGTGAGGAAGGAGTGGAAAACAGTGTCTTGCCCACCATCTGTAAGATGTCCTCAATCTTCAGCTGAGCATCCTCCTGATCATCTTGCGAAAGGGCACTGTGAGACAGTGACAGAGAGAGAGAGAGAGAGAGAGAGAGAGAGAGAGAGAAGAGAACAAAGCTTCATTTCTTCATTCTGAAGGTGACTTCAGAGGAGATAAATTCAGTCCTTTATCTTACAGATAAAAAAGATGGGACCTACTTGAGTATATTTGCAGTGGCTTTTCTCTCCTGTGGGAGCAGGTCAGGATCTCTCAGCACTTCCTCCAGAAGGCTCATTACACCCATCTTCAGTTCAACATTCAGCTCAAAGTCCTGCCCGGGCAGAACAATCAACATTACTGGAACAAACAGTTACTGTCTCAAAATCTTTTAATTCACCAAGTGGCCTGGATGTGTAAGATACTGTGTACTAAACCTTTTTTAAAACATGACTGCCCCAGATTTCTGGCTCTTTCATTTATTCATTCATTCATTCATTCATTATCTGTAACTGCTTATACAGTTCAAGGTTGCGGTGGGTCTGGAGCCTACACGGAAATCACTGGGCGCAAGGCAGGAACACACCCTGGAGGGGGCGCCAGTTCTTCACAGGTTAACACACACTTAAACATTCACTCACACACTCACACCTATGGACACTTTTGAGTCGCCAATCCACCTACCAATGCGTGTTTTTGGACGGTGGGAGGAAACTGGACCACCTGGAGGAAACCCACGCAAACACAGGGAGAACACACCAAACTCCTTACAGACAGTCACCTGGAGTGGGACTTGAACCCACAACCTCCAGGTCCCTGGAGCTGTGTGACTGCGACACTCTGGCTCTTTCAGAGAAAATAAAACAATATGGTTCATCATCTAGTGTACTTATAAGTATATAAAAATAATTTACTGCTTTAAGTCTCACATAAAGGGTATAGTTATACGCATCAGGCCTTGTGTCTGTGGTCAAATTTTTCTTGGAGGAAAAAGTCTGTGCTTGTGTGCTACCCTCGCCCAAAAAGAAGAACAAAAGAGTTCCATTTAAATCCCAACCTAGAGGCAATATTCAGAGGCTGGGGTTTTATTATTTCAGATGGACCCTTATGGAGGCAGAAACAACACACAAACACAGTGCTTAACCATGCAATATTGATGAGGAAGGAGCGACTGATGTCCAAAGACGCATGCTCATTAACCACTGTAGATTTTGTTCCTTTTACAGAGTAAGTGCATTGTGCTCCCAATTGGCCGTGTCAAATGGGTACAGCACAGTGGGGTCCATTTGTAAATTAGTGCTTCATCTCTAAGTAAGCAAGGATTAATATAAATAAAGCAAGTATGCAGAGCTGCATAATGTACATCGACACAGAAAAATGGATAATTTAAAATGCCCATCCTCCATTAGGATTTATCAGAGATATCACTGCCTCAGCGATATTGCTCCCTGTGTGCTAATCAATGGATAACTCCAGCTCTGCTCTCTTCTCCTCTGCCTATGAGAAGCAAGTGGGTGGCTAATGTCTCTGGAGTCAGGGGTAAAGAGATGCTCTGAGGACAACATGAATTCACCATTAAAAAAGCCATTCTCATTCAACTGCAGACAGGTTTCTTGTCAATTCACATGTACTCAGTCTAATCCTAATGCTATTTGAGATTATATTATGTCTTACTAAATACTGGGACCATTTTTTTGACATATCGTTACTGTCCAAAGAAAAAACATGTGTCTCCAAAATTCCTTCACTTTACATGAGATGGGAGAAAAAAATTGCAATAATTTTGGTGCATTTCTATTGGTCCATCACCATGAAATTTTCACACAGCTGTGTTCAAACTAAAAATAGTTACATATTTTTACTTGAACAGCGATGATACACTCTTACATAAGTAATTATTTCAGAAGTAAGTATTGCATGCATAATTACATAGTAACAATACTGAAGAGTAATGAATTATGCCAAAACATGATTTATATTTGGTTTTATCAAGCTCAAATAGAAGTAGTAATGCAGTTTAGAATTCACAAACATACATTCCTCCATTTGTCTTAATGAGTTACGACCCTTTTCTTCCATATTTAGTCACTGCCAGTTGCACCTGTTGACTCGTTCTCCCCGATCTCACAATTCTACCAATCCAGGAGGGTGCAGGCATATGCTTCATGTGAAGTCATCTGAAATTTGAAATATGGCTAACACTGCACAAACATAGAGCTCAACTCGCTTGGAGAAGAACATTCCTCAGGCCCAGTAATGTAATGTTAGCCAACAAATACACTGGTGAGCATCACACTGAATAAAAGGAATGAGAGTGTGCAATTCTACCCACTCAGAGAGAGCCTTGGATGGATGAGGAATCAAAATAACTGAAGTCTCTGAGAGAGGTAACACTGATCTTTGAGTTATTCATATTAAGAACAAGCTTCCTTTATCACCTGTGGTAACAGCAAAAACAAAGAGTTAAAGAGCCAGTGATTGACTGCTAAATATGTGTTTTAAAAAAATGAAAATGACTGCTTATCTGACACAGCACTTACACAACGTTCCAACACAAAATTGAATTTAGCGCAGCTGGCCTGGGAGGCCTTCAAATTGCACCAATAAATCAGCTCACTTTTTTGAGGCCAGCTCTGTGCACTCTGAGTATATGTTTCTCACAAGTTAACTAAAGAATTTAGTATCAACTAATGTTTTAACAAAACAAACACTATGACAAAACATGGCTGCCCAAAATGTCTAAAACTGGCTGACCACTAGGAAATCTTCCTGATTAATAAAACTTTTAAGGTTAAATCATATGTATAACAGCTGTTCTAAAACTCAGCTCAAATTGCAGCTATAAATCAAGTCAGGCTTGTTTGTATGTGCTATGTGCTTGCTCTGAAAAATGAACAAACCAAAAGAGGCTTCTACGCTCTGATGCAGTCTAATGGCACAAGGCTGGCACAGAGAGAAAATGTAAAAAAAAAAATGTAATGTAAAAAAAGCTATAAAAATGTAACCGATTTCATCGTCAAGGCAATGTGGCGGAGTAAAAACATGGATAATTACAGAATGCCATTTTCCTGTTAAAAGCCCCCAGCTGAAAGCACAAAGATAGCCTCATTTGCATGGTACATTATAGAGGCTTGCTACTCACACAGACACCTTCAGATGAGGGAGCTGGGTCGAAGCTAAAAGACAGGTCAAGATATTTAACATCTCTTATTTACCTCTGAGAAAAGAGGCACATTTCATTAAAGGATCATAACAATACTGAGCTTACTACTGATGTTTTCACTAAGGGAAACATTGCTTCATAAAGCAGACAGTGTACACAGCCCCCAATTACCTCCTGTCTTTACAAGACTTTCAAGCACATCTAGCATTCATATTTTAACATTTTTCAACATTGAAACTACAAAAACATGCATTCTGCCAGGTATTTTCCCAGTTCAAGAACAATGTATCATCTTTCAAATGGATTCTTTGCAGAAAGTGTTTTAAATGGATAACAAAACTGAAAACCTGCTTTTAGAAAAATGTTATTGAACATCCATATTAAAGGGAAGATTGCATTAGGAAATTGTCTGTTGATTTAAAGAAGCAGTGTGTAAAGTTATGAAAATGTATTATGGCACACCATCCCATGTCAAAGATAATAACATGTTTTTGTTTGTTATGAATAAGTGTGAGAGGCAGCCATGTTGAACCACCAAGTTTGTAGAGTAGCCCAGACAGATCAAACCAAACACTGCCTCTAGTGAGTGTCTCTCAATTTCTTACAAATGCACATAATTTTTTTGTGAAGAGTAATTTACCTTTGTTATAAATGGTTTTGTTATCTACACATAAATTGTAAAATGGATTTCCTGGACCTCAAATACAGTAGATTATTGTATGACTTCTGAAACTTCTTTTGTTGCATTAGCCCTGGAGCTAAATGGCTAATGTTACTATTAGATAAAGAAAATTCACAGCCAAACTTAAGTTTCATGAATAGGTAAGAAAAAATGTATTCGATAGTGTAACCTAGAAAATCAGTAAAAAGCAATGTATATAACTGATGGATACAAGCTGCTTATTTGATTACTTTAGCCTTGTAGCCCCAGTGCAGAACTAAACAAGCAAACCAATTTCATTGGCTGATCAGCTGCATTTAGTGTTATGTCTGTTGTATTTAGTTGAAGCATTGCTTTATTTCCCTACAACTGAAAAATAACTAATCTGAGCGAAAAAAAAAATGAAATATTATTTGTAAACTCTCATATGACAATTTAGCATCATCTGTGATTGCACAAATAGGTCCAAGGAAGCAGCAACAAGGTTGTGACGCTAATTAATAGTGCAGCAGCCTACATGTTGCCCCCTGGGCTCTGGGTAGACCGTAAGCAGCCAGTGGTCAAGCCCAGCAGGGCCCATGCAGAGGTCATACAATTATCCTCATTACAAATACAAGCACAATAACACACACACAGCTTCTGTCACAGCCAGGACTCATCAGACCACTGTGGTTTTATCACATCACTCTCCTTATTTCATTCAGCAGACATTACTCTTCTCAGATTAATATGAGGAATACTTATTACTTATTGATTTCATTCAGCCTGGATGTCTGCAGACTGCAAATTGTCAGTTCACAAGTTACACAGATATAATTGAATATATATCCAGTTAAAAGCAATACGTACACGAATATCTGTTTTACACAATTTATCGTCCAAATGTAGTCAGTAAGCAAAGATATGCTTAGTTAATGACATCTAAGCCACATCCGTTGTTAGCTAAGAGATGAAAGTTTAGGTCCTAAACATGGAAGGTTTTATACAACATCTCTGATTTGCTGCAGTAATAACCTTGAATCTGGTGGAAAGGCTTTTAATTAAGTGTTGAAACATTGCTGTGTGGATCTGAAAGTATTCAGACATATTAACATCTGTGAGGCTGTGTACTAATATTATTATAATATATAATACAATGACATTACAGTGAGTTAGGAGTGGGTGATAATAAAGGACTGTTGAATGATTTTGAAAGCATATGATACCTTAAATGTAACAACATTAAAATCCAGCAGCACTTCTCTGATGTTACTGCTGACTGGCAGCAGAGCACAGCTGGAGCGCTGCTGTTTTTTGTGTCCTGATGACATATCATTCCATTTTTAACCACTACACCTTCTAACTTTGTTTCAAGGGGCAAAATAACACCTGAAAACAAGGAATATGCGTAACAATAAAAAGCGTGATTCACCTTAAATCTGAATCACAAAAGTCTAAAGGAAAGAGGTTTATCACTGTAGATCTGTTCCACTCTTCCACAGCCAAATGTTTTCAATTTAAATAAATTGTTTATAAATAAATGATTTATAAACTCACATTGACTATGTTCATTATTAGAAAGCTATACTAAAATTTATTATAGCAAGATGCGTGGTACCAGTAGAGCACTACACACCTGCTGCACTACTATGTATGTAAAGATGATTTTTTACCGCATTCAAACAAAGGGGCATGTCTTCTGTCATTCACTTCTGTAATCAAGCTGTGTACAAAAGAGCAATTCATCTGGGTTGGAGAAAAAATTTGATCTAATCTCAGCGTTTGCTCATGTGTGTTGAGCAGCACTTTCAAAACTCCAAGCCATGCCCCTCTTATTTTGCAGCCGGCCAATTTAAACGCTTCTATCTTTCTGTTCCTCCCCCTCTCTTCTCTCTCACACACAGCTCACCTATGTGAACAGAAAGGTCAGTTTTAACAAGCGCTCTCCAGATGGATTTTCCTCAGCCGCCTTAGAATAATTTGACAGAAAAGGGTGCAAAGGATCAATGCAATTAGTTTGCGCTGCACCTTTAAATCAAAGACAAAGGGGAGAAAACTGTGTTATGGCCACTTACATCAAGGCTAAAAGAAAAGCCACGACACTGGACACTTTTATATGGCTTGACCACAATGTGTGGGTGTTTCCATGTCTGTGTAAGTGTGTGTGTGTGTGTGCGTGTGTCTCTTTGGCCCTGGTCATAAAAAGAGATGCTAAGCTGATTTGGCTCAGTAAAGCTGTGAACATTAGTGCAGTAATATCCCACAGATGGAGACATAGGAGCCAGAGGAATGCAGCATTGAGGCAAATGCGAAACGTTTATGAGGAAGCAATGCTCTAATGAGGACACAGATCAATATGACGGACACAACTTACCCACCCACACACACACACACACACACACACACACACACACACACACATGCACACACACGCACGCACGCACACACACGCACACACACACTGATTGACCAAAGAATAGTTATAAAAATAATCTAGAGCCATGAACAAATGTTAATGAACCTGATTAACACTGTATTAAACAGTATTAAGTGCAGAACCCATCTGACATATGGGGAACACTATACAAATTCACCTAACCCTTAGAAGATTAACTATCACCATTTTGCTAAAAATTAAACACTTTAACTGCAATTACTTAATGAAATAATTATTTGCTATCATGACTATGTAAATAAGCCTAAGTTACCATAGTAACAACACCTAAAGTGCCAAAATAAACATGTTTTATAAATGCTATAATTATTATAATTATTATTGGCCGTAGTATCACACGGATATATATATATATATAGTATGTTTTTTACCTTTGTTACTATGTAACAATCCATGTAAATTCACAGTAATAACAAATTACTTCTAAGGATTAATGCCAGAGATTATAACCAAAGGTCTATTTCCATTCAGAAATAAACAACTGTATTTGTTTGATTTCTGGGTTCTTTAGCGGTGATCTGCAGTAAAAGTGAACTGTGCTGAGATAACCTGAGGGCACAGGATGACAGTCCTCATCACATCAGTGGGAAGCAGCGCAACTCTACACTGGCGAGGAATAATCCCCTCAGTGAAGGAGCAGAGGACAGGCTTTGTAAACGAGGACAAGTCTAATCACTCTCTATTGAGAAAGAATAACAGCCAGTTTTCTATGTCTCAACCAATACAAGTGAACAGTTTTACTGTTGTTATTGAATAAACACTTATCAGGGGTTAAATGCACCCACACTCTTAATGTGAAGGCTCGTTGCTTTAGGTGCAGTTTCCTATGATTTCATTACCATGGGTTTAATAGCCACATATAAAGAATAGTAGTTTGGAAATTGTGAAAGGCATGTCATGCTTCTGCTGACTTATAAAAAAAGAGTGCACTGAGCCCATAGGTTAAATCTGTAAGCTGTCTTTTCTATCACAGCCAAAGCACTGACAAAGTTATGATTGCAAAGTGAAGAGAACTTGTCCTAAGGTGTTCTGAAAGAGCTCAGTTCTGCCATTTCTAACCTTTAACTGGCTTACCCTCTGCTCAGCAGTCATCTGGAGCAGGTCAGTAACTTGAGGGAATGTGCATATTCTCAAAGGCCAGAGTTCAGGCTCCCTGTTGGAAAATGAGCCTGAAGTGTAGGAATGTGGTGCTCGGAGGGCAGAGCTGTCTGCTACACACTTTCAGAGATGAGACCAGGTATGTATAAGAAATTCTATGTGAAAGAATATCTAAATGGGTTACAACTTTGAAGGTTACAAAAAATATATAATTTAAACCAAGTGCACAACTGACATGAACAGAAATTTTTAGCCGTAAAAATTTGCATGATGGAATACTAATAAGTCAGCTATAACCTTCCATGACTTGTTATCAATATTCATCAGCTTCAGATTTGTCTTGGCTTATTGACAATTTTATAGTGCATCTAACAATAAAGACAACATTTTGCTTTTGTAATACAGTGACTGAAACTATGTTAGCTCATAGAAAGCTCCAAAACTGATGATTTAACCGGGCCTTTACTAGTCAAAGAGAAATTTATACTCCAAATACGCACTTAGGCAGTGATTCCCTTAAGACCTGGACTGGATGCAACTGCTTTACATGATAAAGAGCAGTAAAAATATACAGTACAGTGCCACTTCAGTGAATCATACTAACACATACGCTGGGTGGACAACGGAAGCCAAATAATGTAGTTTTCATAATGAGCAAACCTGGGAGTGTTTGGAGACCCAGTGGCGGAGGACGTTCAGAACCCGATTAGTGGCCGCCCGGCGTATGATGAACTCTTTGTCACACGTCCTCTCAGAGTTGTTGAAAACTAGAGAGTGAAATGAGAGAAAAGAGTAAGCTAGAAGCTAGTAGAACATTAGTCAGGTCAGGTACTGATATTTATAGCCCCCTAGCTCATCACTGGGCATGGTGACCTTAGGCTCATGTGGAGCCATTCCAGAATGCGATATTTCATTTCATGCTTGTGAAAGGAGATTATATAAGCTGTGTCTGTCCACAATGGCTGCATCTTAAAATAGCTTAATTCATTATGGAGTGTGTAAAAACGAGTGTAAATTAAACTGTCATCGTCATTGATGCAGTAACACATGCTGAGGCATATGACAGATATTTACAAAATCTAATACTTGTGGCATAAATTTAAAAGCGCAATAACTACATAGAATGAAAATGAAGAGGGAGGACGGTCATTATCTGTGTTCAAACTCCGTGGATAAATGTACAGAAAAGCTTGTGTTGTAGCTATATTCACTGATGCCTATAAAAAGCTTCACAAGGACAAGATGTTCTGCCATGTCTCTACTTTGTGTTGTAGCTGTGTGTGTGTGTGTGTGTGTGTGTGTGTGTGTGTGTGTGTGTGTGTGTCTGTGTGTGTGTGTGTGTGTGTGTCTGTGTGCGCATGGCTGTGTTTTACCTGGAGGGCTGCTGTGTCCGGCTGCTGCTGTGGCGATGGCAAAGGCCGAGGCTGGAGATACTGAACAGCGCGAGTTCTCCGCTGCCGGGACTTGATTTGGGGAAAACACACAGAAATACAATAAAAACCAATGAGTAACACAGCCATCATGTTTAAGTAGGTTAATAAATAAAACAAACAAACAGGAAAAAGTTCTCCATGACTACGGCACGGCTTCATTACCAATGTTACCAAATGTACAGTACACATAAATGGATACAGAATGAAGGACACCTTGGGAAATTCTCACCCCCTGAAGTAACCAAGGCAACCCAATGTTTTAGCGACCATATGGAAATGTCTTTCTGTGGAAATTTTCCTCAACAGTGCAGCAACATAATTCCCTGCATGAAACTACATTGAGCTGGTCATGCAAAAGTGGGTCAAGGAGGAAAATAATGTATATTTATACAGCATACATGGCATTAACAAAATTGCAGGAGTGCAATAATAAACAAGATGAAAGTGTGCTACAGAACCACAGAATAAACAATACAGACAGAACAGCGTCCAGCTCCAATCCCTGCCAATTAGGAGCATGTGCTGCTGGAAATAAGACAAATACTATGCGCTTGTTCCAGCTCTTCTATACATAACCTCGCTTTAATGTCCTCCAAACATTATTTAACTGACTCTGCCCCAAGATAAACTGGACTGAATGAGCCCTACAACACAGAGGCCATTTATTAGCAGAACTGGGCTTCTTTGAGGACCTGCCTGACCATGTTTGGCTTGACTGAGTTGTGCATAGTGGTTAGTCCTGAATGCTGTATTAGGCCACAAGAACTCTGAGTAAAAGATGTTCATGAGCAGCACCCATTGCCCAAATTCCTCTTGTGAGAACCAATCTAATTCAAAGAAACTGTTCAGTGAAATCCAAATCCATTTTTATCCATATCCACAGATTTTTTTGATCAATCAAGTTGTTCAAAGGTTTTTCTTTAGTTACACATTGAATCAATGATGCTAATATAATTAACAAGAAATGGAGGCATAAATTCAGCAAAAAGCTTTGTGTTAAGTGCACCCACAAATCATTACACACTTACCTTAAATCCCTTTGAATTGTAAATTGATCTCCTATATTTGTCTCTGACAATTTTATTTACTACTACCAACTGGTCAAAACAGAGGACAGCATGCCAGAAACCACATAACTTAACATAATGTAGTATTAATTAGTGTGACCAGATCTGAGATGCTGAAAAAGAGGACACGTCACCGGGGAGGGGGTCTCCGGGGGGTGGTGGACGACTACTGACGTGCAGACTGACCAATTAAATGTTTACAGAGAAGGTTATCGACCAATAACGGTAGCTTTACAGTCAGACCATCCAATCAGAAGATTTTAGGCTACTTCACCACGCCCCCTTCTCACTCAAGCGAACCAATCGGAGTAGGGGAGGGCGGGACTAGTTTGTGAACGAAAACGCTTCTAGAAATTCTATGTAAGCTCTAGAAAAACAAAATCCCGGACGTTTGTGAAATTCCGCCTGGTCTAAAAAAAAAAAGTCTAAAAAAGAGGACATGTCCGGGTAAAAGAGGACGTCTGGTCACCGTACATTAATAATCTGTAACAAGTCTTGTGCAGGCAAGCAGTTTATTCAGAGCTAGCTCTTGTAAATAAGTTTCAATTTCTTGTTAGCTAGGTTAGCCTCGTAGCTCTGGTGTGATCTTCCGACATCAGATAAATTATAGTTTATGGACTATTGTACAACAAAATCCCTGCCAATTTATTTAACTACAATCAGTGTACAAACTGGGCGGCACGGTGGCGCAGCAGGTAGTGTCGCAGTCACACAGCTCCAGGGGCCTGGAGGTTGTGGGTTCAATTCCAGCTCCGGGTGACTGTCTGTGAGGAGTTGGTGTGTTCTCCCCGTGCCCGCGTGGGTTTCCTCCGGGTGCTCCGGTTTCCTCCCACAGTCCAAAAACACACGTTGCAGGTGGATTGGCGACTCGAAAATGTCCGTAGGTGTGAGTGAATGTGTGTGTGTGCTGTGTTGCCCTGTGAAGGACTGGCGTCCCCTCCAGGGTGTATTCCCGCCTTGCGCCCGATGATTCCAGGTAGGCTCTGGACCCCCCGCAACCCTAAATTGGATAAGCGGTTACAGATAATGGATGGATGGATGTACAAACTTAGATGTGCATGAATGTGAAATGAATTTGTGTAATTTCTTTTTTTTTTGGCTAGTGTTGTGTAATTTCTTTAATTTCCTAGATTGCCTTCATTTACCAGCTAATTATCTGTTCATATAAACAAAACCCAAAAAATAACTGAACACAGGACATGCTATAACCAGTTAAGTGAGAGGCCATGTTTTTTCCTCTATACTAGCTTCTTGCTAATATCGGTATCAACAGAGGCTTAAGGACTTGCACCCCGTCCAAGGTGTGATTCCGGGTGGGCTCTGAACACACCCCAACCCAGATCAGGAAGAAGTGGTTACAGAAGGTAAATGAATGGATGAATGCATGAACAGAAGCTTATAGAAATAGAGCTACCTATTTCCCTCTTCATTGCAGGTTAAGCACTTCAACATATGGGTCACAAAAACACACACTGTTGTTTGATGAACTAGCTAAATTAGCAGATAATCTGGTCTGCACTATCATCACTGCATTAGACAAGATTTGTATTAAAAAATGGTTGAAGAAGATTTGCACTGTCCACTCTTATTATCTACACTTTCATTCTCTGTCACATATAAAGATATAAACCCACACAGAGTAAACAGTGTTACCTCCAGGACCTCTGTAGCGCAGATGCCGTGGGGTCGAGGGTGATCTACAGGGAGAGAGATCTCCCGCCTCACTGCCTTGGGGAGACTCAGGGATAAACTTGTCCAGTGACACAGACTCTAGCACCGCTGAGGGAAGAATGACACACAATCAGACATGAGGCTTTGCTTAATTTATCAGTAAGCAAACAAGACCTTTAATTACTATCTGAAAACTCAAATATCAATTAACCACATCCAACAAAGCCACCAACAACATCTTAACATGGAAATGGTTTATATTATGTACAGCTGTTGAAGCAATTATCAAATAAATGGCAATTGAAAATGTAGCTGTAAATGTAGTCACTTTTGAAAATGTAGTTTTCACTGAGCATTTACGAGGCACTTTATAATGCAAATGTAATATTCCTCTTGTGAGAAAAGTTTTTATCTATGACAAGTGCACCATCAGTACATCAACAATTCAACTAAATAACTGTCATTAAAAAAATTATTTACAAATGTATTGAAGATCTTACCCATATAAAACTATATACATATATATTTGGATGCCTTTTATGGACTGTTAATAAGGGGTAATAACATAAAAATTTTAGGATAGAAATATGCCTTTACCTATAAATTTAATTTCAGTTTCCTATATATTACTGACTAATTATTCAGTAATTGTGTAACTAGATTTTGTAATGAGTGTTGACACCCCCAAACAGTGCAGACAGATGTTTTTAACCTCATAAATTGCAAAATATCTCTGCAGAAATTATGGCACTAATGCCTGTAATATACTTATTGATTTTAGTCACTGAAATACGTTGTAGTTGTGAAATATTATTTTGATACGACTTTAAAATAAGACTACACTAATAAAGGCTTATAAATGGTTTTAAAAATGTATTTACATGGTTATTAATGAGGTTATAAACACCTTAAAGGTAATTAGTAATCATTTGAAACACAGAGATGAAAAGGTAAACAGTGGCCTCTTTTACATCTAATAGTGAAAGTGTCAGAGAATGTGTACAATTATATTCCCTAACTAAAAGTACAGAAAATTTACCCTTGGGGGTACCACCACAGTTTTCCTGACTCTTTACATCACACTGTAACTGAACATTAAAACACATATAACAGTTCAGAAACAATGAATAATCAAGTGAATAAGCCAAACTTTTCACATGTGGAGTGCTCATTTTAACCTTGGTGCCCTGTATGAAGAAACTCCTCTCTTCACCGTGCAGTGCTTACACAAATATCATGAAGGTCCCATTCTAAACCTGTGGTCTTCCAAGGATCTCATGCTTTGTTTAAATGTTCTATGTTCTTCTCATATTTTCCAGGCTGTGATTGGTAGCTTGAGCTGAATAACTTGCCCTTATGAATGACCTTATTTACATCCTTGTCTGAGAAAGTAGCATGAAAGTAAGCAAACTGGCATCAGCCTCCTCCTGTATTTACATTACTATCACCATCAACTGCCAAACTGCAGCTCTGGAAGACATTTAGACATAGGTTTCATTATAGAATAGAAAAATATCTAAATAAATACAATGTCAAACAAATAGATTTACCAGAACAGCTTCACTAGTTTTATTTGTGCTTTTGTCTACATTTTAGTAGAAATAGCACTGGCCTCGGAAGTATATAATCAATTCTCTCACTGCCATCCCAACAGATAATGGAAAAAACAATCAAAACTTTGACAAAGGAAATGAAATTCTGTGATTACTGCATTATTACTCTGAGAGTGAAACACACTGTAAACTGGGAAATGAAAACGGTAGATCAACAAGACTCTCCTTGGAATCTCCAACAGTGCGCAAAAGCCATGCATCAATGCTAATGGCCTACAATAACATCATCCTGATCTCACAGGCATGGAGAGACAACAACGCAACCACAGGCCCATTACAGCAATTTGTGGAGGAGTGAATGAAATCAGAACAGCAGCTGGAACTGGGCTAGTTCTGGACTCCACAAGGAGCAAGTCAAAACAGTCCCATCTTCCCAGGGAAGATCATCTCAGAGAGCAATTATGGGCCTGTTTAACATGCAGCTGACTTCAGATCAGTTCAGTGACAAAGAGAATACTACTTTCTATGGCCACTTTATTACTGAATACAGAATTAACGGGTTTGGGTTCAGCTGTTGATAAGCCTTAAAAAAAAATCTGACACATGGCCAGTAGGCAGCAAAAGCTCATAATCTTGAGAGGAACGCTTGTTTGGCCAAACAGCTTAACAAGCTCTGTTGGGAAAATACACACAAACTAGGAATGTTTGCACCGGACTTTTGCTCCTGTGTTTTACTAGGAGATGCTACAATGCAACTCAGATGTATATCAAAGGAAATATTTTTAGTATTTGGCTTTCAGACAGGATACATTACTTTAAACTGCTATTAAACATGCAAGGCTCAGAATCATGCAGAAGGAACAACATTTGGGAGGAAAATCAGAGTCAGTAACATTGGCATCCTTCATGGCATTAAATTTTCTTTGAGGCAAAAGTCTTCCCTGGTGGGGTTAAGTTCATGTTCCAGTCAAAGGGGACACTTTCAAACACATTCAATATATACTACCAGATTTATTATGTCCATTCCATCAGGCTCACTGATTATATGAATGTAACCCTTTATATGAAATAGTAAGGTGTTAAATTACTGATTACATTACAGTCCTTGCTACACAATTTGTCAGCTCCTATTATATGCAATTAATTAATAGAAAAAATAAGAGCATCAAATCACCACTGACCAGCTATTAAGTGTGTGGTGTAACATACTCAACACAGCAATGTGTGATGTTTAAACACTACCAGCTCAATACATCTAATCAACAGTTGTCCACTGGCCAGAAACTATTCACTGATTAAAATCTCGGATATGACTGACACAGTCTGAGCATGAGCAATCATTTCTAACGGGTTTACTCAACAACAGTGTATTCATGTGTTAGAGAGGCCAAATATTTCTCTCATGTTACGCAAGGCTGGTTCTTGGAACCCACTGCTCAGCTGTTTAAAGTCAATTTTAATGATTTCCTTGAGGGTTTTTAGGACCAGGAACATTTTTATCCAGTTAGTACCACTGCTGCCATTTAAAAAATTCTTCATTTGGCCAGTATATTTTTGTAATTTCACTTTTTGTACTTTCCCCATGGCTACTATATCAATCATTACATCAAAATGCACGTCCATATTATATTATGAAGCTGTAATGGTCTCACCTCTCCTGATACTGCGGCGCAGTTTTCCGCAGAGTGCGTCTATTCTAGGGGCGTCAGGGTTCTCGTCCTGAGCTCCGGGACTCTGTTCAGGTGAGGAGGGGCTCTGACTGTGGCTCAGTTCCAGAGGGGAGCGAGGGTTTGTAGAAGCTGGGGGGGAGGTGGTGGGATTGGCTGATGTGGGGCTGCTGGCGGCTGAGTAAGAAGTGGGGTTAGTGGACAGGTCCAAGGCGCCCACTCTGGAGTTGAGAGGAGAGTTGAGAGAGAGCTTGCGGGCTCGGATGGGCGAGGAGGTGCGGGAGGGGATGGAGAGCGGTGGCGGGGAGGAGAACTTACGACACAGCCGGGGAGATTTGTCGTTGGGGTGGTCTCCACTGCTGCTGGTGCGGTTGTTCTGGTTGGTGGCAAAGAAAAGCTCCAAGGATCTGAGACAAGAGAACAACAAGAGATGAGACGTGACACCTTGATGGTCCAGAGTTCATCATGGACTATTTTTAGAAATCAGATTTGAGATCAAAAGATTCTAATGAAGTTTCCTCTCAGCTTCACAGTGTTTCAGTATTACTGGAAATTTAATTAACACGTAACAGACTGGAAGCTGCCAGGCTTTGTTATGATTTCATTAGGATTTTTAGTAAATTAGATTATTCAGTGCATCATGTAATCTCAAATTTTTAATTATTTTAATATGAGTCAGAATTCATTTTAAAAATATATCGAAAAAAATGTCACTGGAGAAATTGGTGATAAGCGAAATCTTCAAATCTGGACCTTGGATTCAGGCCACAGGCCTAGATTTAAAAAAAAAAAAAGCCGATCAGCATTAAGGTTCATTTACATACTGCCTTGCGTACAAAAATAAGTTAATTTCAAATGTTGTAACCGTGATTGCTCACATACTTACACATGTCCTTTATGTGGGAGTGAATGTTGAGAAATAAATTCAATAGAGGGCAGTTCGTTTCTAACGACAACAAACATGGCGACGGTGGAGGAGCATAATAACGTTACTTGCTACAAAAAGGGCTAAAGGGGCAGCGACGGCAGTTGTCTTTGGGGCCATAAAATACACAAAAACATAAAATATCACTACATGTAGACGGAAGATTCTTTTTTACTTGTTTTACCATTGGTTGTGTTTCGTTTAAACTATAGACTGCACTGCTCCCACAGTCAGTGACAGTTAATGCTCCGTGTAGGTGCAGTAGCCATCTGAAATCCCGGCCTGGAACCAGGATCCAAGACCTGGACTTTAAGACCTCTGTTAACAGGTAACACCCTGTTTTAATGTTTGGATCCTAGTAATTTTACCTTTGATAGAAAAATGAATGCATAGAACTAATGTTATTATAATAAAAACGTATTATTTTAGATTCTAAATATAAATTTAATAGCTTTTTTTTCAATTCAATTCAATTTTGAGTCATAACATAATTTTGACTTTCACATTGGAATGCTGTGTTCTGAGGTAGACCACAATGTTGAAACTAAAAAAGCAGATTGGAAAAGATAATGACAATCGTTACGTTTTTCAGCATATTGTAAAGCTTGGCCAACAAAGCCATGAAAGAATGTATTTGAAAGGTGGATCATGGAAAGACAGCCTGAGAGACCCATCTCATATTGTCAATTGAATAAACATATTTCATCATGAGATGGATGATTATATCCCTGGCTTGAGTTGCTCCAACCCAAATTAATTATTTCAAAGCATTATTTCCTAGCTTGGACAAGCTTCACTCAAAACTGGGCAAATTGGGCACTGATTGTTGTTGCTTGCAATGTGTTTAAATGAAATAATGCATTTTCAGGCAATTGGAGAGATCAGTTGAAATGGTAACACTTTACAATAAATGTACATTTATTAAAGGTAGTTAAGGGGAAATGCATTTCTCTTTGGTTGATTACATTTTGAAACGCAGCGTCTTTTAAGGAGGAATGTGTGTTTAAGGGGGAAAACAGACAGTTGTTTGTACATAGCCAAAGTTGAACTTGTCTGTAAATTTTATTCACTGCTTAATTTACCACAGAAACTCATTTGTAACTCGAGTTTTGTAGCACTTTCGGTAATGCAGTTAGTCGTCCCCTGAATTTGGAGAAATTTCCACATTAAGTGATCCACAACAGCAGGACTAAGTCAATATTACCCACCTATAAAGCAGGAATAGAGCAACATCCTCAAATTGGTTTGTGCTTCTCAACATTTGGAGTTCTCTCTGTTGTCAAAAAAGCTCCAGATACCTCTGCCATGAGCAGAGAGAGAGAGAGAGAGAGAGAGAGAGAGAGAGAGAGAGAGAGGAGAGAGAAAGCCTAGCATACCGAACTGAGAGGATTTTGAGCACGCAAACAGAATGGAGAGGTAATAAAAGGTGAGGAAACATCTTCTAAATTCTATGAAATGTGTTTTGTGAAACTTTAAGTTGTAAATAGTAAGACAGTAATAAGCATTATTAACTGATTAAGTGAAGTCACAATGACTAAATAAAACAAGAATAAACATTAATATAGTATTTTATAAAACTGTAATAGAATGTTAGTTAATGCTATTTCTTGTTTATTATTATTACATAATATTTAAATGTGACATTACCTAAACATTTAGTTAGACTTATTACTGTCTTAAGTATCACGAATTATGTACCCTTATTGTAAAGTGTTACCATTGCAATTATTATCTAAACAGCCTCCAATAAATAAATGTATTTCTTTAGCCTATAACCTTATACCACTGCAATCACCTTTGTGTTATAATTAACACTATAAGTTGTTCTAGATAAGAGCATGGGCTAAATGCCATAAAATTTAGTAAGGCGTGAGCAGCACTGGAGTATGCTTCATCACAGTGTTGGAGAGAGAGGGAAATATTCATCTGTGACTGGAAAACAAGCAACAGAGGCAAGCAAAACAACACAACATATGGATGATGGATAGGGAACAGTGTGAGCAGCCACAATGCATCATCTGCGCAGAAGGAAAAAGGAGGATCTGGCAAAATCTAATTAATGAGGTTTCACTTATTAGGACTACTGAGGCTAAAAAGTGTGAAACTGTTCTTTCTCAGGCACTGATTAAGCATAGCAGGATTATAAGGAGTCAGGGAAGGATCCCCATCAACAGTGAAGTGCTGGTAAATGACCAGACTTAATATTTGTCCAGGCAAAAATGGCTTGTTTTACTAATTCATGGGTATTGATGGGTACAGGATAATAAACAAAGCAGGTTATTGAAAGTTAAAGATCATAACACACACAGACGCGTGTGCACACACACACAATCTCTCTCTCTCTCACACACACACACACACACACACAAAGGGAGAGAGAGAGGGAGGGAGACTGAGAGTTTTTATGTATGTTACTTTGATTGGTCCAGAGCTATCTTCCTGATCTTCAGGCTGTAGTCTGGACAGATGGATGTGATGAACAAGCGGTCAAATGAGTGGTACTGAACCCTGTGTGATAAACATGGAGGGGGATGAGGGACACACAACACTCAAAAGACAAAAACTAAAAACTCCACAAAGTGCCAACACAGTAATATCAGACACAGAGCCCCATGAAAATGCAAAATAAGTTTTCCAAGAAAGCTTCAGAGAGAAATGTAGCAATGTGGTTACAACAGCAACAAACCATTCTGACAGTTTTATTTCTATGAAAATACACATTATTTGTTTGTTTTTGACAACAAGCTATTTCCACAAGTGGAAAATGTCATAAAGCAGAAAGCACAATACAAGTAGAGTTACTCAGTGGTGACATAGTGCAGGAGGAATTTGTGGACATTGAGATCTGTGAGACTTTCTGAGTTTCTCGCCAAGAAACTAAGCATGCAACAGTTTCACTCTGGAGAACACCTGCTTTTGGAAAAGAAAACACTTTCCAGTTGAAGTGGTCATTATGTCTGAAAAGGAAAGTAAACATAGGGCATAAACCCTGCTTTTCACTGCTCTCTGCTGTCAGATAAAAGCACTTAAACTCTAAGAAAAATGGTCTATGATTATTTTTACCTTTTATTCATAACATCTGCTCCTGAGAAATAAGATAATGTTCTGGAGATACAAGGTTGTATTGTGATAATTATAACATATTGTTCCCTTCTGTTACATTCTGCTGTTATTTAGCTTGCCTTAAAAAGAAGCATTGCCAACACATATTCCTGGTGTAAGCGATGTCCTGCTTAGTGCCAGGTCCAGGATTCTGGCCACTTTTAGGTAATCTGACTTAAAACTGAGTATTTTTGTACTGACTGTATTACTCAGTATGTATTAGGCATCTGCATCACACAGAGGAAAATGATCAGATACACCACTCAGCACTAACTCAGTTATCTGCATTCCTTTTCCATAGGAAGGAAGGGGAAGCACATAGGCATTTACATGTTTACATCAGTCCATACAATTGTCATTTCCACCAGAGAGTCTGCTGCAAACAGTTGCAATATATATATATATATATATATATATATATATATAAAAACTCATATGAAAAGAAGAAACAATGGAATAAACCCTTGTAGAGAACCATATTTGGGCAGCCATGTCTAAAGATTCGGTATTTTTGCTCCTGGGCTCCACTTACATTTGCACAGTGCACTTTTACAGCACTGTACTGAAATCAACAGCTAGTGGAGTGAGGGAGGCTGGTTTCCTACCCTCCTCCAAGGGTTACATAGTGCAGTTTCTTCAGTGTTGAGCCTGGAGAAGCAATTAGAGAGGCTCTATTCTCCCTATTACAGGTCAGTTAAGCCTCACAGTGATTTTGAAGCTGTAATTAAAGGCAAAAATACTGAAAACAAAATCACTGGATATGATTAACTGATCATTTTAAAGCTAATGTGATACCCCTTTCATGGTTTAAATTAGGAACTATAAGCAGTTTGTGAGCAGATCTGATTATAAAGGCTATACCTCTCTCAGTACTGCTTCATGGGTCTGCTATGTTACCTGACAGGAATTGAGGTGAAGGGCTTCTTGTAGATGTCGGCCAGCTTTTCCATGACCACGGCAGCGGTGGTGAAGATGCGGTAGGTGTGCAGGAAAGTGTTGAGGAAGTCAATGGAGAGGAAGCGCAGGTCTGTCAGCCTCTCCAGCAGACGTTCCACGCTGGCGTATCGAATCTGGGGAACCTTGCAGGAGTTGAGCGTCTTGCTGAAGCAAATGTCAACATCATCTTTATGGAGACGTGCATCAGATCTAATGAGGAGCACACAGCAAAGCGCCTTTATGACCCAAAGCCTGGGGCAGTGAATGTGCAAGAGGTAGCAATGATAAACACTTACACAAAGCTAATAGTTTTCTGCAGTAAGAATATACTGAAACATGGAAAAATTGAAACGCTTCATGATTTTGGCTTGACAGTGGTTCCAAACCTTCCCCTGCTCTAATAGCTAAGAAGGGCCTGTCTATTAGTTAAATAGAGAAAATAACCAAATATTGTCTCTGTAGGACAAAAAATCCTTGTATACCCAAAATTTGCTCTATATTGAAAGATAGGAATGTAAAAATATTATATCCGATTCATTGTTGAAATATTTCTATCAATCAATTCACAATGAACATTTACAGCATGTAATGGGCTGCATGAGTTTTCAAATTATTTCAACACATAAAAAATAATTTTTCGAATAATATGCAGACTGGGGGAAAACCAAGACCATGATTAGAATAACACAAAACAAAGATTTAATGCTTACACATAAAATGAAAATCCAACTTTTCACGCACTTACACAGTCAAAGAATGAAGAACACATTTAAATATGTACCAAAACATAAACACTCATCTACAAGAATAGGAACAAACCACTGAATGAAACAATGCCATGGAAATGCCACCAAGACAGGAGCCGAAAAAGTGCCCATTAGCAGGGAGCACACAGACACGCACACAACATGTACGACAGTGAAAACACACATTACATTAATCTGTCAGACTTACTTTATCATGTGAGGAACTGTCACTTTGGAGTTCTCCTCAAACACGCTGGTCATTAGGCCATTGCAGCGGATGTTATCAATGCACTACAAAAGAAAATGAAATACGATGCAGTAAACAAAGGGTTAAATTGCAAGATACTTTTTAGGAATGTGAATATGTTTAAAGGAGCATTAAGTCATTTTCTCCAATGATTCTTCCTCTTCTGTGTATTTTTGTTTGTGTGTGTGTGTGTGCATGTTTGTGTGAGTTGTGTGTGTGTGAGAGAGAGAGTTTATGTTTATTAAAAGACTAATAAATTGTCATATTGTTCTATGTACAAACTCCATTTTCAGAAACAATTGTGAACTTTCACTTGAAGCTTTATTTAATTGACAAAAAAAATCAAATAAATGTTTTCAGTGTTTTCTTCAACAAACATAATTTGATTTGTTAAATATAAGCCAATTAAAAAAATTATTTCTGCAACTCACTAAAAAAAGCCTGGTACTGTCCTGCAAAAATAGACAAGGAACTCCTGGGAAAGGCATCGTCCTGATGGTAGAATATTTCCTTCCAATATACCAGTATTAGCCTCTGCACCAATGGTACTTTCACATATCTGAAGATCACAAGCTGTGGGCAGAAGATTTTCATCTTTGGCAAGTAGAATCTGATGTCCAGTTTTCCCTAAAATAAGTTGAAAATGGACTTATCTGACCACATGTTTACACTGTCTTCTGGTCCATCTCTGGATGACTTTTCTAAGAATATTCTATAATCTGCACTCTAATTTTGCTTAAATCCCAAACTTTTAAAGAGCATTGCAAGCGTCATTATATATATATATATATATATATATATATATATATATATATATATATATATATATATATATACTTTAAATCTTTTCACTGATCCACAAGATTGTATTTCGTAAACATTATATATATATAATGTTTATGAAATACAATCTTGTGGATCAGTGAAAAGATTTAAAGTTTTTTGCTTGTACATTTGTACATTTGTCCATTTGTCCGCGTAAATAGAATTAACAAATCACAGATTCATGTTTTTATTGCATTTTTCACAATGTCCCCAGCCTAGAAATGAGTTTACTATTTAATAGTGTGCAGGTGGAGAGGCTGTTCATGTACAATAGAACCCTAGAGGCCTAATACACACTAACACACGCTAAATAATCCACATGTGGGCAATGAGGCAATTCCACAGAGACACACATTTTCTCTGGCTGATGCATGTGTTTTTTGTTTTTTTTTTCAAAATCCTACCCCTGTGCATAAATTTCTTTTAGCAAGCAACAAAAATTACAGCAACAATGTTGTTTTGTTAAAACTAATAGAATATTTAGCTCCTTCAATATAATCAAGGCACCCCACATTTATAATTTCCCCACACTGTCTCGTCTAATTAGGCTAGGAGAGGCTTGTTTTTCCCACAATATGTTTATTTAGGCATGTTGACATGAGAAAGTCATAGAATGCAAAAGGTTGCCAAGAGATTAACTGAATAAATGTTTGAGTGCTGATAATTTTCTACCAACTGAAGTAGTGGTCACTGGTAAATACAGTCCCCACTACAAAAGTATTGGGACATACACATTACACCTATAGGAGCTGTTATGACATCCAATTCTAAATGCATAGCCATTAAAAAGGAGTTGGCACCTCCTCTGACTGCTTCCATTCTTCTGGGAATGCTTTCTACAAGATTTTGCATTGTGTTTGTGGAAATCTTAACACTGATGACACTGATGTTGGAGGAGAGGGCCTGGCTCACAATCTCCATTCTAGTTTATCCTAAATATATTCAATGGAGTTGATGACAGGGCTCTTTAAGGGCCAGTCAAGTTCTATTGTCCAAAAAGTTTTGGTATGCAGAAGCATTAAGATTTCACTTCACTGGTACTAACTGGCCTCAGATAACCCCTGAAAAACAACCCCATAACATTGTTACTACTCCATCAAACTTTACAGTTGGCACAATGCAGTCAGGTAAGTCATGTTATCCTGACATTTGCCAAACCCAAACCCAGTCTGTTCATCAGACTGAAATATAGAGAAGCATGAGTCATCACTCCATGGAACACCTTTCCATTGCTTCATTGTTCAGTGGCATTGTGCTTCACACCAATCCATCCATTGTGGCATTATGCTTTATGATGTAAGGATTGCATGAAGCTGGATGGTCATGGAAACCCATGCCATGAACCTCCTGGTGCATAGTTCTTGTGCTGTTGTTAATGGCAGAGGATGTTTGGACCTCTGCAGTCACTGAGTCAAAAGAGTCTAGGTTGCTTTTACACACTGTGTCTCAGCACTCAAAGTAAACCCACTTTGTAACTTTATGTCGTTTACCACTTTGTGGCTGAGTTGCTGTGGTTCCTAAATGCTTCCAATTTTTAGTAATACAACTCACAGTCAACTGTGGAAAATCTAGGAACAAAGACATTTCATTAACTGATTTGTTGAAATGGTAGCATCATATTAAACTAAGATGCTAATTCAGTGAGCTCCTTAGAATGACTCGTTTTTTCACAAATGCTTGTATAGGTAAACTGCAAAACTTGGTGTTGTAGACCTGTGCCAATGGGACTGAATAAAATGAAAACAGGTGTGTCCCAATCCATTTGTCCACACAGTTTATGTGATTGTCTGGGACATGTAGATACTATATATAGAAGCATTACTGGCACGTTAAGATGCATGCAGGAGCAACTCAAATGAGCTTCTGAAAAACCAAATACTGGTTCTAAAATACTGCGACTTATTGATAAATTAAGCTAGAATAATCAAAGAATAAAAATGAGTGTTTATAACATATAAAAGTGATACATACAAATACATGCACATTAGAAGTGGCTGTTCCTTCCATGAGATTTTCATGAATGTGCACTACGGTCATAAACAATATGCATCTTACCTGGCTGATATCACTGGTCCAGGCTGCTTTCTCCTGTCGTGATGGAGCCAAAAGAACCACGGTGAAAGAAGGAGCATCTGTAGGCTCCACCACAATCTTAAAGTCCAGATGACCAAACACCTGCCCTGAGTTTTTAGCTTGAGAAACAAACACACAGCAGCTCATAAACACAGAGCAACTCCAGATTAAGTATGTGTAGTCAATAACAGATACAGTATTGTGAAAAAGTTTGCATTTTTGTCAAAACACACTTTCTAAGGAACCAAAATTTATAGGACATTTTATTTGACGACATAAACATATTGGAAAAATAAAATTATAGACCAAAAAAAAGGAGCAGCCACATTTTGGTCAGTTTCCAATATGTAAATTTCCACAAATGAACAGTTGTTATTCGTTAAAATGCACAGAAGTGTCAAGAGAATGTACAAAACATATGTCATTCAACCAAGGCACATTTATTTTAAAAAGCATTTCAATTAAGATTATATTGATTGCCACATGGAAAACTCTCTAGGACATATAAGCAGTTGTAGATCTTAGCTTATATTGATTATCACATAAAACATCCACAGGCATTTTATATACAAACTGTTGGATGGATTTTATAACAATAATGGCATTTAATTAATTAGCCTCTAGAGATTATTTCTCAGTTATGGTAAGAGGGTTATGATGAGGTAACAGTAAAGTAGTCAAAGGGCATTGCACCCTGGCCTTCAGTGAGCTAATTGATCCATATTATGATAGTATTGATTCATGTGACATTTACAAGAGCTGCATTGGGTTCCATCTTCTGACCTGCTTCTGACAATTAATTAACCTGTCTCATAACCCTAGCAAAGTTAATGGAGCATGGAATGAGAGGAAGACTCACAATCTTCATCACTGGCATCTGGTTCTTCTATGAGGGTGCACTCAATCAGGGACAGTACACCACCTTGCTGCAAGGGTTAAACAAGAGATGTGTCCATGATTAGCTATATTACTGCCAATGCATATGTTTAATACAAAGAGGTAATGGAATATCACCAGTAAACTTTAATAGTAACATAATTACTAATCTCAATGACTAGATATCATCCCATATCTCATCCCATATCATCATTTCCATACCTGCGACTTTTGGTTTCTGTATTTTCACTGTATTGTACAATTGTGTCAAAGAGTTAATTGGAAGAATTTAGTTGTATGTAGCTCTAATAAATGAGATTTTCAGTTTGTATAGGTGTCATCTGGTTGTATGTGGACAAGCTTGCCAGGCCTAGTAATCAAGAACATTACAAGATGTGCAAATTATAGATGTGAAAAAGACCACAATTGCTCAGTCAACCTGAGGTTTTGCCTATTCTCCATGCTCAGCCAAGAGGAACATGGTCATAAACGATTTTTTATGCAGCTGCTAAGCTGCTAAAACACGGAAAATGATAGAAGCGGCAAAATGACAGAAAATCATAACCTCTGATGCGTGTCTTCTTCTTCAAAGCTAGTACTCTACCATTCCTCTGTATGTCCCAACACTGAATATACCCACTGAATGACGGCTTTCAGACTCACTCAATTATTGCTTAGACTTTGATAAACTGCACATTGAAAAAAAAGCTGGAAAATAAAGCTGAAATAGCAGTTGTGATATCTGAAACTGAATTTTGTCTGAGCCAGTGTATACAGAAGTGTGTTCACTAAAAGTCAGAGAGTGTGAGTGGGTGAGTTTAATTCCAACAGGATCAAAAAAATGAAAACTGGGGGAAGTAGAGACTTGTACATGATTAACATCAATGACGTAATCAGAATGGCAGAATCCAGAGACAAATTTTAGACTGACACAGTGAACGCTGGGGTTTATTTCATAATCCTAAAATCTGGGCTGCTCTTTCTTTATAGAAATCAAAGCGAATATAATGCAAAACATGTCTATGGTTGCACAAGAATTTAAGTGTGTGTGTGTTTGTGAGTGTGGGTGTTTGTGAGTGTGAGTGTGTGTGTGTGAATATAGTTTAAAACTGAGGATGTAATTGCTATTGAAACTGGTTGAGATTGACACTGAGAATGAGACTGAGATTGAAACTTGAGACAGTGACTAGGACTGAGATTGCGATTGATATGTAGATTGAGTTTAAGACTGAGACTGAGAGTGAGTCTGAGTCCCTTTCATATGAGATTTTACCCAGAGGAGCTGTATGTGTGAACAGAAATGTCAGAACATTTGTATAGGACTTTATCCCGCCAACCCCTAGTACAAAGTCTGGGTAATATCCGAGTGTGCGCGGCTGTGTGTAAAGAGCCAGTAATGTTCCAGAGAATGATGCCATGCCTCACAGAGCTGCTATATGCTTATGTTGCTGACAGTCTCTGGCTGTATGCTACGTGTGACACGATAGCTCTGGAAAATATCCCAATGTCCCAACCATTTTTTGGAGTTCACATGTGAAAACAGCTATGGAGGAAATGACTGTGATTGAGGTCTTAGATTGAGAGTGGGACTGAGATTGAGTTGTATGTTGAGATAAAGACTGAAATCGAGATTAAGGCTGTGTCTGATTATAGCTCACTTTGAGTAGGTGCAGTTTTCCTCCAGAACTGCGTGTGCAGATGAGGAAGTGCTTGGTGAAGAGGAAGCACTGTCTCTCTCCTTCCTTCTTCAGAGACAGAGAACCCAGCCGCACTTTACTGAGCTTCCCCCTCTCCACTGAGGGCAACTGGATCAGAGAACCTGAGACAGACAGAAAGAAAGAAAGAAAGAAAGAAAGAAAGAAAGAAAGAAAGAAGTAATTAACAAGAAGAGATTGACAAATAAATTGGAGAGAGAGACAGAGAGAGAGAGAGAGATACATAGGGACGGATGGATAAAGAGAGAAAAAGAGTGGTAAAAAAGAGTAAAGCAAAACCATTGCTCTCACTGCTCACACACATGTGCTTAAGATCAGGAATCAGATGTAAATCAACAGCAGAAATTCATTCCAGAAGATTACAGCATGTTGAACTGAGCCAGTCCCACATTTTCTTCACTAGGCTCTACGTCAAATTGTGTCAGATTTATATTTTTACTATTTACAAAGAAGCTCCAAATAAATAATGACATCCATATATACATTTTATTGTCTTCAAACAAAACAAGCAACTATATTTTTGACCATAATTGTAATGCATTATAACTGATTATATCTAACAAAATGATCATTTCCTTGGTGATTCTGAGCATATGTTTGTTCTTTTCTTCAGGCTCTTACTAAGCCCCTAGGTTTACAGTGTGTCAAGCTTCACACCAGCGCTGCAGATGTCAGAACAGTGTTCTGTTCAGGGCTCAGGGGACTCAGATCTGAGTTACTGTGGAAATCAAACATTGGTTTAGCTTTTGTTTGAGCTGAGGGAGGAATGGAGCTCACCTTGTCTCACAAATGTTTGACTGGTGTCCAGGAGGATGTCACAGCCCTCTACAATCATGCGCTCGATGGCCAGGTTTTTCCGAATGTTCTCTGTGTCACTCACCTCATCGTGCATAACCCTGAACACATGCAGAGCTAGAATTAACACACTGTGCCTTAGGGCTTAGATTTAATCTGTTTTTATTGCAGGCGGTAGTTTTCAAATAACAACAGGTCTGACTTTTATTATAGCCTGGATAATCAATAATGTTGGAATTACAACTGTATGGGATATTTACTATAATAACTAGGGGTTGCTTTGGTACAGAGGAATCAAAATGTGGGGAGATGATTTAACAGTTTGACCAATCAGAATCAAGCAATTGTGGGCACATAAGCCAACACAACAAACATGTAGTCTGCTCAGTCCCAGGCCAGAAAATGTAGATGACTAGCAAAAAAATGGCTGGAATCAGAAGTTAGAGAAATAATCACAATTTAAACTAACAATTGTCTTTCAAAAATGTATCAGAAAGAGAACAAGGAACTAAAAGAAACACACAGTACAATCAAAAACAGGAAGATTAGAAGGTCCATCATTACTAAGTCCATCCATTTGATAGGTCTGCCCCAGTCACACAATGCTACCAAGCTGAAGGATAGAAAAGGCTTCCTCAGGGACACATCTGGACAGCTCAACATCCTTCTAATTTTGCTATGTTACATTACAGACACCCATGCTGCTGGTATTTTGAACTCTTAGCCACAGATGAGATATCACAGAGGTTCAAACTCACAATCATAAATGTCTTAAAAACATATCAACTATTTCTAATCTCTGTAACTAAATACAATATCTCTTTTTGCTCTCTTGAATACAATATCTCTTATTCATTCTATGCATTGACCGAAGAGAATTCCACCTTAAGATTTGATAGATATTACCTGGAAAGCTCTTCAAGCTTGGATTTGGCAAACTCCAGACTCTTGCGCTCCACATGCTCATGTGGGGTGTGGGCTAGGAGCTCATGAAGGGTTATGATATAGCGTGGGATCTGCCAGAGAGATGGAAATCAAACAGAGATTCAGAGGCTTGAAGGTTATAGAGGAGAGCAAAAACAATGCTTGCATCTATTACAGAATGATGTAATATAGGCTTGAGAAAATCAAGCCACACAGATACTTTGGACATTCTCTGGTTAAATGAGGTGCTTTGTCTGTGTAGTAAATCTGCCAAAATGGATTTGCTGTTTGGGGTATTCCACAAAGTAGGTTTTCTTGGTTAGCTAGTTAACTTATGTCCAATGTTAAGAAATGTCCAAAAGGAATCTCCTTTAGCTCTGTTCCTATTGAACGAGCTTGACTTTGGGTTTATCTGATCAGTTATCTGATTAAACTCCTGTGTTGTGGAGTATTCCATAGAGTTATGGAACCTTATGTAAGACTTGGATTTTTTACTCCTACCCAAGCACTGTACTGAAGTCAATAGGAGAGAAGGGAAGGGGGCCTACCCCCCTCCAAAAGTTACATAGTGCAGTTTATGAAGTGCTGAGCTCCAAGTAGCAACAACAAAGGCCCTATTCTCCTTATCACAGCTCAGTGAAGCATCACAGTGATTCTGAAACTGTAATTTTACATAGTGTTCTTTTAAGTAATAAAAATGTAAAATCGACTAATCAGCACTGACCAACTAAATCATTGCACATGTGCAATGTTTAGAATGTTTTGAGTTGTTTAGAAACTGCACTTGATGTATGACATATGGACATAAGTGTTCATGTTTGTGTGTCTATTTAAACATACTGCAAATATGAAAACAACACCTTAAGCAACACCTTGTGGATGACTTTACTCAGACAGAACAACATGGTGTTTGTGTAACTCTGGCTCAGTTTAGGAAATGGGCTACATTTCCCTCCCTGCTGTAGGACCTCAGCTGTGGGATATCAGTGCTCAAAGCTTTTCAGAGATGCCCGGGCCTAGTTACAGTTGCTAAGCTACAATGGGTCAGTTTCCAGATACCAGATGCCAAATTTCAGATGCCAAACATGTCTTAGATGACTGACTAGATTTTAAGGTGAACTTTTAAAGCAGATATATTTCAGATGTACAGCTGTGACTGAGTGTTGGGTCACCTGGAACATGGGATATGTTAGGAAGGTCTCCAGCATTCGTCCTTCACAAGCAGCATTGGACTCGTACTGTTTCAGCAACTTATCAAAGTCCCTGTTCTGCTTACAATTAGCTAGAACCTGCAGACTGTACTGGTGGTTCCGTACAAACTCCTGGTAGATGTTAAGCATGGGTAGCAAGATGTCGAAGAGGTCGGCTGAAAGGAAAGAGAAGAATGGAAGGCACCATGAAGCACAATTAGGAGTCATGTTTTCTTTGTTTAATTTATTCAAATTGCCTCATTGATATGCAGGCGTTTGACTGAATGTTGCAGCAGGGTAACTGCTGATGAGGAAAGAGCACTCATCTTGGAGTCAAGGTGGCTGGAATAAAGCCGACATTTATTTGGCAGGTCTTGCGAATGCTTATCTGAAATCGTAGTGGGAGGTTTTGTGGCAGTTTCATTGTTGCAGACAAGCGTGTGTCTGCGGAGATAGCAGGAAGCCGGACGTCAGAGAGTGTGTTTGACTAAGCCACTGTGCGTCAGTGGCTCGTCCTTGATGGTGCGTCTGACAGCCGGCTGTGTGTGTCGTCTCTCTCTCACAGAGAAGTGCTCCGGAGCGCCACAGCTCTACAGCTCCCACATGAAGTAATCACGCTTCTGAATGGAGACACTGTATAGTGGCAGCTTACCTAAAACCAGTGTGGGCCAGTTGGCTATCCTTGCCTTCAGGCCTTGGTGAAATATCTCGTGTAAGAACATGATGGTCTCGCTGGATGGAGAAAGACATGATCAATGTATCAGTCTTACAAAGAGAGAGAGAGATAGAGTGCCACATTGCTTGATACCCTGTGGCTATTTGAGTGGACTGAGCAAAAATAGCTCAGTTCTACACTGCTGGTCAGAAATCTAAGCTTTAACATTTAACAATTTAAGTTTTTAACATTAAAACTTATAGCCCTTGTTCAGATAGGCAGCTCTCAAATTAGATTTTTTCAGCATATCAGATCTAAGCAGGATATTTATTCTACAGTCTGAACAGCAAAAAGATCAATATTTGGTCAGATTTAAATTTGATTCTGGTCTGATCATTGATCTTGTAAATCAGTTTGTCAAATTAGATTTCATGTGGTTTCAGGTTTTTTTTTTGCATTATTTGGCACTTGTTGCTATGGCAACCAGCAAACATGACTACAGTCTGACTATACACATCAGTCACTTGTAACTTGCCATGTGGACACTCAGTCTAAAATTCAGAAGCATATACAAGAAACAAACACACACACACACACACACACACACACACACACACACACACATATATATATATATATATATATATATATATATATATATATATATATATATATATATATATATATATATATATATATATATATATATATATATATATATAAACACACCTGTTTAGAAAGATGCTGCTGACATCATCATGGCTGATAGGGGGCTTCTTGGAGCTGGCAGCCATGCGGAGTGGCCTAAGGAAGCAGTTAACTAGAATGGAGAGCTGGTGGACATACTCAGTCTCAGCCTCCACCATGTTGAAGACAATCTGGTTCCTCTTCCTCATGCTCTCAGCGTGGGGGGAACAGATGTAATCCTGAACAATGATCTTCCACTTCCTCCGACAGAGCCAGCCTCGCATAAAACTCTGAACCTAAAACAACAGGGATTACAGGACAAAGCTTAAATATACAGTTCAAAAACTCAGTTTCACAACTAGGAACAATACACAAGTCATTTAGTGGTATTATTAACTTCTGATTTAATATTAACTTATTAATTTGATTTATAGATTATGCAAAAAATGAGTATTTCTTGTAGCTGACCTCCATAATATGTATATGGTATTTTGCACCTTTTTAATCTTCTTGATATCTGGGTCCTCTTCCTCTTGGTTCACCTGGTAAGGACGCATCCTCTCCTTGGTTTTGTTCAAGGCTACAATCTTCAAAATAATTCAAACAAGCAGATGATCAGTTTCTGAAAGTTATAAAGAACAGGACTTTTGGCACTGTCTAATCATAGCTGTAGAATCACAGGCACTGAACAATTAGAAGTGTAGATATTATTGTCAATTGTTATTCATTCAATGTGAATATGTATTTAAATACTTTATTACATAGTAATTGCATAAGTAATATTTCAACATTTCAGATTAAACCTTGAGTCAGAAGTATCAGCCCATATTACTTGTCCTCTGATCAATAATTTACGTCCTAGTTTCAATTACACATATTATTAAAGAACACTTCAGAAGACTGTACATTTGGGGAAAGCAGTGCATATGACTGCTGTGCAGTGAGCCAATATGGGTGGAACTGTATGTCATTAGTGCTGACAATTACTTGACTGAGAATGGCATGCAGTCAGATAGCACTGGGCCTTATATATACATACTAGCCCCTATGAATATTCAGATAGCCAGGAATGTGGGTCACCAAGAGGCTGTGCAGGTGCTCTCACTCTCAGGAGAGAGGCAAACACACACACACACACACACACTCACACACACACACACACACACACACACACACACACACACACACTAACTCTTCTCTTTATTCAGCTTCCAAGCATTAAACTCTTCAATCACAGAGGCTTCAGAAGCACTTAAGTCAGTACGCAAATCACACTTTTAGCTTGCTGTCACACACACTGAGAGCCGCAGGTAACTCAAAACTGTTGAACATATATTTGTCTCAAACAAAGTAATGAAATTACACACAAATCAAATGCTGTATGATGTAGCATAAATACATAGAGATAACAGAATATTGTGACCACCTCTGCATTCCATTCTCTCAGCTCCACTGACCACGCAGGTGTATAGACCATCTGTTGCTCTGCATACCTTGATTGATCCCTGTATGGACAGTGGAGCTGAGAGAATGGACAGTGAGTGCAGACACAAGGAAGTGGTCAACATAAAAACAACAGTGGCTACAACAGTGGCTCCAGACCTATCAGTGTATTATTTGCGTGGGGGGATTTTTCTCAGCACTGCAGTGACACAAATGTGCTGGTTTGTGTTGTACTGGTTGGAGTGGATAAGATACAACCACAACGTAAACTTTGATGTTCACAATAAACTGAATTAAGTGATTCTAACTTTAAATATATTCAGAAGTTACACTCAGTTTAATTCAATTCAATTATCTTCAACAATTTCTACTTTTTGAGTTTGTGAAACAGTAAAGTTCTGATTTAGCAGAGTCCTGTTTGTGGTTTGAAATTAAAATAACTGAAAATGGTAGAGTATAAATGAAATTAAATGTTATGAGGTTTGTGGAGCATGTCATCTGAAGTCACAGATATAGAACCAGTGTAAAGCAGTTTTCAATCAACATGGTGGACGGTTTGAAGTCTGCAAATGTTAGTAAATTTCTTGTGGATACATTCACAGGCTTATTTCAGTGTCACTGTCACAGAATTCCTCTCTGTGCCTGCGTGGGTTCTTCTTGGTGCTTTGATTTCCTCCCGCAGTTCCAACACATGTGGATAGGTGGATTGATAATGCAAAATTACCCATAGCTGTGAGTGTGTGGTGCTCTGTGATGGACTTGTATTCCTGCCTTGCAACCAGTGATTCCGGATAGGCTCTTATGAAGAGAGATTAGTCTCAAAATACTTGACAAATGAATAAATGTTAGGGCGGCACAGAGGTGCAGCAGGTGGTGTTGCAGTCACACAGCTCCAGGGACCTGGAGGTTGTAGGTTCGAGTCCCGCTCGGGGTGACTGTCTGTGAGGAGTTTGGTGTGTTCTGTCAGTGTCTGCGTGGGTTTCCTCTGGGTGCTCCGGTTTCCTCCCACAGTCCAAGGTAGGTGGATTGGTGACTCAAAAGTGAGTGTGTGAGTGAATGTTTTATGCGAAAATAAATACATTTGTTTACATTTACATTGTATATATTTGTAAAGTCACAGTCTCAAGTTTAAAACGTATGTATAAAGTGTTGAATCTGCATTTGTGGATCAAGTCACTCGCCTGTTTTCCGTGACATATTTTTGTTTATTTCCTCTCACAGGTTTTGGGAATTGGAGACTTTCTTTTAACATTAACATCAATGCTTGATCCACACACAAATGCAGCCTCATCTACAAATGTGGCCAGCAGGCAAACAACTTAAATTTAAAAGTGTTTGGACGAATTGTAGATTGTGAGACACAGATTGGGATGTATTCATTTGTGAATAGTGAAACATATTTGTGACTTGTGTTTTACGCATGTATACTGAGACTAATCTCTCTCCATAGGCTCCGGACCCACCTTGACCCTAAAGTCGATAAGCGGTTACGGACTGTTTTGCTTCTGTCCTGTGTATTTTGTAACACCTTGTCTTATTTTGCTCTGTTTTCCTTCCCTGTATTGTTTTTGTCTCTCTTCTATTCTTGTTGAACTTCCCTGTTCCTGTCATTGATTTGTTTTGCTTTTAGCTCCTCCTTTGCTCCACCCTTCTCATGTGTTTCACCTGGGAGTGGTCAGTAACCATGGTTACATATTGTTCCTAGGTGTTCCTTGTTACCTGCCCTTGTGCTTGTGTATGCATGTGTATACTCTTTGTATCTGTCTTGTGGTTGCCTTGCAGTATCTTTCTAATGGTGGTTCTTGCTGTTAGTGTGTAATCTTGCCTCACGGTCACGTGTCTTTATCATTTAGTCATGGACACCATTAAAACAAATTTGCATTTGCATCCTGCCATCTTGCCTGCTCCATCATTACACCGGCAATGAATGAATGAATTAATAGTTAAGTTAGAAAAACTCTTACACTATAAGTTTAGACAACATTAAATATTTACTTAAAATATTTATGACTATATTAATACGTAATTGTATTGCATAATCAAAAAATTTTTTTTAAGTTGTATCAAGCAATAGTTGAAGTAAGTGATACTTAGAGTAAATGTGTATGCATACGTCTGATGTTTGAATATATGAAGTTACAGATATTAAGTCAAATGTTTGCCTTAACATGTGAGCTGAAGGGCTGCAGACTGCAGTACTATGGATTGCAATTTGCTCCGACACCTACACTAAGCTCTCTTGAAGCCACCCTCAAATGAAGTTTTAGCCTTATCATGGACATAGCAGGCCCTGGCTTTGCTAAAACACATGAGCTCACTGAGCTTTGCACTGACATTTGCTCAATAACATATTGCTGATCGTGTAATGCAAATAATGGGAGTTGATTTCTGTCCCTGTGGTGCCAGAACTAACCCACTGGGAAGGATTATTCCCTATGGCATCATAGTATTGGACAGGAGGAGGTTTATAACCCAGCAACCACCTCATATCTCATCTCATCTCATCTCATCTCATCTTATCACATCACAGCAGGATTCTAGCAGCAGAGAAAGAGATTTACACTACTGTGATCTACTTATCACAGTTATGATAAGTAGAATACACCCTGTAGGGGGCACCAGTCCTTCACAGGGCAACACACACTCACTCACACCTACGGACACTTTTGAGTTGCCAATCCACCTAGCAACGTGTGTTTTTAGACTGTGGGAGGAAACCCATGCGAAAACCCAACAATTTGTTACTACTGTCAAAGTTTGGACAGCCTTATGTTATTAAATCTTATACTGTCACTATCCAACTCCCACACCCCCAAACATGTACGGTAACTTTACAACAGGGGAAACATACACTAAAATGTTAAAATAAGTTTTTCCAAGTCATTTTAGAGCATTTCTATTTGTCCATGTCTTTCAAAATGTAACTAAATATGAGCACCTGCTTTGGTAAAATGACATAAAAAAAAATCACGTTTCCTTTGGGCAGTAATGGGAAAAAAGCAATAGTAGACCTCTTACTATTTTTGCACCAGTGTGTGTAGCGGCTGTAATGAAGCAGTTCCACAGGGATGAATCACAAATCAAATTTATTTTCACTACACATGGAAACCCTCTCAGAGCAAGATCGTGAACCGTCAAGAACATGACAGAGCCAACACAAACCAGCCATAGACTACAACAGCCAAAGTCCATTATCCAGTGTACCACTGTAGAGCTCACACTGAGGCACAGGCCATAGGTGATGTTTACCTCTGCTTTGAGTCTCTCAATCTCAGTGTCCTGGTCCTCAAGCTGTGTTCGTAACTGATTGGCTGCCACCTTCTCTGTCTCCACAATTTGCACCAGGTGGATGTACTTCTGCATGAGCACCTCTCGCTCGATGATGATGTCAGAGTAACTTCAGGGGAAGAAAAAAAGGGGAATATTAATACTTGTTCTTATAAAGTTTTCGTTCAGTCCCATGTCTCTCGCAGCTTTTGGTTCCCAAAATCTTTGAACAATATACATATCTCCTTCAAATTTAATGTAATTATGTGCTATTTCTCACACATTCTTTTTGTTTGTATTTATGTGTACCACGTGTAATGCAGTGGTAGTGTATTGCATTAAGGAAATGCTTGCTATGGAATGCAGAAGAATATCATCCAAATACTGTAACAGTAATAATTCTGAAGCTTAATATATAATCGTAATAGTTTTGGTGTATTATGAAATGTGACGATGCCAAATAAAATGTTCTTGAAATTATTCTATTCTATTCTATTCTATTCTATTCTATTCTATAAGCAGCAATGTTGTGGAAAAGAAGCTGTACATTAATACTATGTTTTATTGTGCTGAGTGGTGGAGCTGGGGGATGTATGCTGGTGGGACTGTGGAGGGAGAACACAGGGGTCAGTCTCACTGCTCACAGCCACATCTGTTCAGGAGTGACCCGCTAATCCGTCTCATTCCAAAGGATCGCACCAGTGATGCAACCCAAATCTAAACGCCACAGATCCACTGTAAAGAGCTTGTCTAGGAGTAGTGCGGACAGCAGAGAGAGACTCACATCCCAGATGGCCTGAATACACGCATGTGTGTGTGTGTGTGTGTGCGTTTGTGTGTGTTTATATTTGTCTGTGTTGAGGACACAATAACTGTAATGGTCCTTCCTGCTCCTCACTGTGCAACTGATAAAAAAGACAAATACCACATATCCCTCCTTGATAAACTAGTTGTGCCCAAGAGAGAAAGATGTAATAACAATGTCTTGTGCAGGAGTTAATTGTTTTGCAGTAGAGCTTTCTCTAGAGTCCTAGAGAGAGACAGAGAGAGAGAGAGAGCGAGAGAAAGAGAGAGAGAAATGGGAAGAACAGAGCTGTCAAGCTCAGTGCTGTTTATGAGGTGCAAGGCTGCTTTGCAGTGACAGCAGTAAATGCACACATCATTAAATAGTGCCCTACTTTGAACTGTCCATGGCCTCTTCAGTCACTAAAACTGGGGCTAAAGACACATGTGACTGGACTGCATGGCTGGATATGTTGAGATGTATATAAGTGGCTACATACAAGTCTAAATCAAGTCTGGAGTCTGTGGAGTGATTCAATCACAAGGCTTTAATATGAACTTTAGCTGAAAGCCGTATTTAGCCTGTAGTATGTATAGCACACATGCTAACTGGTGTAATATCACGTACTGTTCAAGGTTTTTCTTAGCTAGGTTTGTACAAACTTCCTCTAACACACGTAAGTCCAGCCACTGCTTCTTTACAAACTAGCATTGCCAAAGTAGCTCTGCTTTCAGCTCAAGAGAATGCCAAGTGCTTTCATTAATAAACTTTCGTTCAGTCATTCATTGTCTGTAACTGCATATCCAGTTCAGGGTCTCAGTGGGCCCAAAGCCTACCTGGAATCACTGGGTACAAGGCAGGGACACACCTTGACTGGGATGCCAGTCCTTCACAGGACCACACACATTTACACATTCACTCACACACTCACATCTATGGACATAATTGAGTAGCCAATCCAAACCAAACCCTGGAGCTGTGCAACAGGACACTGCCTGTTGTGCCACTGTGAAATTAATAAACTGATTTTTACATTGCTACATGTAATGCTACATTAATATACAGATGCCCAAATCAAAGGAACTTAAGTCTACCCTTCAGGTAAGTTCACATATACACACAGTATTTATTTGCCTGTTTTTCAATAAAGATTGGTGCTTGCAGTATAGGCAACCTTTACAGATGTCCTCAAGACTACTGGGTGGTGCATTTTCTGAGACACCCACACACTCATGAAAGTGTACCTGGCCTGTTGGATGGCCTCCACCCATTCATCACATTCTGTTTCCTCCTCAGTGCGCAGTTCCAGGGGCTTCTGTCCATCGTGTCCAAACACAATGAGGAAATAGTGCTGTGAAAACACACACACACACACACACAAATTAAATAAGCTTGAAGGTGAGTGTAGCTGTTACTAAATGTGGAAAAGAAGTGTTGATTACATAAAAATGTTAGCTGAGAAAAATGCATTAAAGCTTATAGGGTCCCTACATAACTGTTCACCCAAGTTTGTACCTTGTACAATACAATATTATAACACTTGAGCCATATTCCATAGTTTATGTGCATTTAAAATCAATGAATTCTATACAGGTTTTATAACTTTATATGCACGCATGGAGTGTGTGAACAGGGCAGTTAATAGCATTTTTTAAAATGCTTTGTGAATGCTCTGAGATAACACTGTGATCTATTATTTTATATCATAATTATACTTTAATTAATTGTCACCAGAAACAATTTTTTCTATTAAAGTAAACTTTTCTAAGGAAAGCAAAATCATCAGCAGTCAAATAAAATTTCACATGGTTCAGTTTAGCAAATGATCGTAGAGCACTTTAAAATACTGTGTGCTTGGAGTGTGGTCTAAGGAACATTACTGGTAAAATAGCAATGAGTATAGAATTTACTAATATTTGATCATTCTCCATATACAGAGAACACATTACCCTGTCTGATGCAGCACTGAGAGTGATGAACCTACTGGTAAAATATAGTTTAGAGGAAATGAGATGAACACATGCAAGCAGTGAATGAGGAGTGCAGCCTGGGGCCATTTCCAGGCAAATAAATACAGCTGGGGAAGGGAAGGTTGAATTGGCTATTGTCATTCTGCCCTGAGGGAGAAGAGATGGTGTGAAAATGAGGGCAACTTTTAACATATGAACCAGAAGCTTTCAAAGCCTCACTATGTTCTTCAACTGACCAAAAGCAACAGGTCCCAAAGATGACGCAACACAATAAAATAAATTGATTATTTCTTGAATACAATCCCAGTTCTTCAAATGGCTTGAAAATATATGCTATTCTAGGTGCTGTGGAGTTTGTGGAGAAAAGCGCAATATTCCAACTAAGAAACACAACTGGGAGAAGGACATCAGGACACTGTAGTCCAAAAATCGTTGTGGTCCTTTTTAGATGAAGATTAATATAAAACTCCAAGTTTCAGATACAAAACTGCATTGTACTGCAGCATTAAGCCTAGCAAAATCATCACAATTTCATCTGACTGGCATCTGAATTGGCATGTAAATAATTATGATTAGGGCGGCACGGTGGCGCAGCAGGTAGTGTCGCAGTCACACAGCTCCAGGGGCCTGGAGGTTGTGGGTTCGATTCCCGCTCCGGGTGACTGTCTGTGAGGAGTTGGTGTGTTCTCCCCGTGTCCGCGTGGGTTTCCTCCGGGTGCTCCGGTTTCCTCCCACAGTCCAAAAACACACGTTGCAGGTGGATTGGCGACTCGAAAGTGTCCATAGGTGTGAATGTGTGTGTTGCCCTGTGAAGGACTGGCGCCCCCTCCAGGGTGTATTCCCGCCTTGCGCCCAATGATTCCAGGTAGGCTCTGGACCCCCCGCGACCCTAAATTGGATAAGCGGTTACAGATAATGGATGGATGGAATGGATAATTATGATTATCAATGCACTCGACTTTATTTCATGCAGCTATTAAAGTACAAGCCTAATGTGGCCAGTCTGTCTGATTAGTTTCCTAGTGATTGTAAATTAGAAGCTCCCAAATGAATACAAGCTCAAGCTCAGTAACCATAAAAGTAGTCAGAACAGCACTCTAAGTGTGTTACAGCACTAGACATTAGTTTAAACTTTAACCATTTATTCCTTTGGATTTTTTTTTCCACACACCAAATATGCACAACAAATATTAATATCCAAACACAATGAAATGTTTAGCTCTATAGCTAATATGATGGTTCTAACTTCAGTTACCAGTGTTTTTAAGTATGAAAAGTCTTACTGGTAAATGAAGACAAACACAGAGTTTAAATATAGTTCCAGACTTTTAGCAGACTGTATCAGTTTTACTGTCTTGATCCAATATTTTTCTGAGGAAACAGGAACTTTTTGGAACGTCACACCTCATTTCATAAGGAAAAAGTAAATTAAAATGTCTACATGCACAGATGCAAATAATTGACTGACAGGAGTTGCCATAGAATGCTCTAAATAACGGACACCTCTAATTCTCATGAGTGCACCACTGCGGGAAATATAACACACATCAGCTTCTTGAAAAGCGTAACATTGCCTTCCATGAATTATGTTCTGAGCTGAAATATACACTGATCTGTGTGCAAGCAGTCCAGGACTAGCCTTCTAATGTGATGCCAGGTTACACTGTGTGGGATTACATATCAGTGTTACCTAACTATACATAGAAAGAGCAGAATCAAGAAGGATCCAGCGGTACAAGCTTTTTCCAAAGACAAATCATGATATGTTTCAATCCCAATACAAGACCGCTTCATCAGATCTGTGTCAGGGAACAATGTGTAGAACACTGTGTAAACAATATGTTATACTATGTGAACTGGTCCATAGTTTGAAACTTGTTGATGTCTAAAGTTACAAAAACCAAAACTGTGACCTTGTTCTAATCAGTGCTGCCACCATTTAAACCCAGGAAATAGGGCATAGACTATTGCGCAAGGTTTATTACAATCACAAGGATCAATGTTCTTAAACTTCACTGCACAGAAAATGTTATACTGTTCTATATGGTCTGTTTTATGTGTTTAACCAGCATGGCTCAATAGCCATATTTACAGAGCAATTCCATAAATGTTGGGGGTGGTGTTAATTTATTGTACAATTTAAATTATGTTCATGTGGGGGAACACGTGTCATTTTAACATTTGCAAAAAATAAACAAAAAAATACACAATGAGATGAGATGCCTTTTTATCTTCATATACTGCATACACACATGCATGCTCCTTCTCCTGTTTACAGCTATCTGTACATGTTATACATACATGCTGCACTTCTCTGCAGCTAAAGCCAAGTTGAGAGGATTAATGCTTTACTGTTTTGGAGCACAGACATGCATGAGAGGTCTTACATAACCCTCACTAGATCTATTTAGAATCTCTCAGGCTGGCTGCCCCTGGGCCTGGACACTCTTTTCTGACCCTTTCAGCTGCTTTGAAACCATAAGGCCACGGCATCCAGACTCTGCCACCTCCCTGACATCATTGAGTTGTTTTCCTGAAACTGATACAGCTGTTTTATTATATCACATTTTTTACCCAATTTATTTTACAAATTGTACAAGCAAGGAAATGCATAGGTTTTCATATCTGATGTTTAATATAAATGTCAGTGTTCTGAATAACTAGTCATGGTGAGGTCTTTGGTGCATTATGTACAGCAATGACACACAATATGATTACTACATTGCTGCTATGGACTTCCTTAGCAACAGGATGCTTTCAAGGCCAGAGAGCTCTCCACAGTCACAGCCGCTCAAGTACAGCAGCGAGTTTAACTGTCAAAACAAGTTTGCACACATCACCCATCAGAGCTTAATAGAGCATAATATGTTTATCTTTTTTTTTTTCACAATGTCTTGCAAGCCCTCAGTGCACCAAAATACTAACAGGATCCGACTAATTTGATCATGCTCACAAGCTTTCATTCACCAACCCAAATAGGTTTAAAAAATATTAAAAGAAGCATGAGCATCTGACTAAGCAGGCACATGTAAATCTGCAATTAATGATATCAGCATTCACTTGACTTATAAATCTAACAAGCACCTGTTATGGTAATTGGTGCACATATTTATTTAATACTGTCAAGACACTGGAAGAGCATACTTGGGAGAGCATTTGGATTGTTTTTTTCAGTTGATGACTCACATAACTGAAACATCGTGGCCTTATCAGGGTTTTTTTTTTTTTTTTTTTTTTTTTGACAATAGCTTTATTTTTAATCATATGTGGTAAAAATATCTGTCTGATATTTAACATACAAAAACAATGTGACTGAAAAGACAGAAGCTAGCATTAACTAGGACCATAAAAAAATACTTCTAAGATTCCTGTGCTACCTCAATATACTGACATGAAGACATGAATAGATTCAGATTCAGATTCAGATTCAAGTACAACATTGCAGCGAAATGATTTTCCGTCTGTCCACTCACATAAACAGGGGTAAGGTGTGTGCAACAGCAGGCAGCAGGTGCCCACGCCATCTTACAGTTAGAAGAAACAGCTGGATTAACAACATGCCCACAAACGTGAGCTAACACTGAGGTTAATGCTATGAGGACCCACTGATTTTCACACATGTTGCTGAGAACTCATTGCGTTCTAAGCCCTTACTAGAGCCACATACACGTTTGTCAGCGCAATATCTTGTTATTGTTTCTCCGCCTCAACATCAGCTTTAGCATGTTAGCAAAAAAGATGTCTCAGCTTGAACAATGTTGGCAACAGAAGTCACTTGTCTTTTTGTAACAATAATATATTAAATAATACAATTAGGCCTTGTTTACATTTCATGTGACTAGTATCTTCACTGTATCCTGATAAGATTTTAGCCATGTTCATTTATTGGTAGACAAATGTGTTTCCTGTTTGTCAGACTTAAATCTGATTACTGTGCTATGTAAATGCAACACTGACATCGTAACCAGTTTTTATTTATTCAGTCTCTTCCTGTGCTGTGCTAAAAATGGTTGCTGCCTTGATATTTGAAGTAGTGTCCCTGTTGCTTTTAAGCATTTCGGATCACATGCTCAGTGTTGTAAAACAAAGGAAGCAGTTTCAGTTTACTGGCAGGTGTTTTGGTTATCAAACATGTGGTTCAAATGTATCTCAGACCCCCTTCTGGAGTAGTTCTAATCATCAAATCTGTTTTAAAGGCATCTTGAGTGTCAGTGCACATACATTCAATTTTACAATTGTGTGTGTGTGTGTGTGTGTGTGTGTGTGTGTGTGTGTGTATATAGTTTCTATATTCTTCATCTTCTTATAACGAAACGCAACCTCTGATTTCAGCATAATTGCACTTTAAAGAGTTAACAGAAAACCCATTTAAGGTTTTCATTTAAGCAGAGTTAACACTGCGTTCTTCATTCCATACACTGGGGTAGTTCAGTTTCTTTCTCTGCTCAAGCAACCTCACCAAGCCCAGACATTAACAGATGAGTTTAATCAGGTTTGATCAGATGAATCACTAAACTGTGCTGGACAAAGGCCCTCCAGGACAATGGATAAACACCTTTGCTCTAGTGTGTAGGCCTTAATGTTAACTCATTAGCTCTTCTGAAAAGGCAGACCAACTAGATTCACCCACAGTGACCAAAGAATCTCCCCTGGCTGACTGAATAACTCAATACAAATACAAACCTCTGTTGTGTTTAAGTAAGAAACACAATAAATCGATAACTGCAGAGGTTTTATGTTATTCCTTTAGTTAACTGAATAGCTAGATTTAATAAACATTTAATAAAAACTCCAAGGCATCCAAAACTGTATGTAATTATGGTTAGGTCAGTTTGATTCTGGATAATTCTAGTCCTTACAAGTCATTGTCCTTAGTTAACCTCAGTCTGTGTGATAGTCCCTGCTAAACATATTCATTTGATTCATCTGTTTAAAGGCAATGTTCATGATTGAACTTTTTATAAAATTCAAAAAATGTTTCCTTACTATTTGCTAAAACTCTCCCGTCTAATGTGTTTACAAAGCCCCAGTATCCCTAAATGAGTAAAAAAGTCTGGTGTGCTAGGCCTTCTCTCTCTGCCTGCTAATGGCAGAAAAGGCATCTGGAGGATTTTAGACAACGAATAGACCTCTAAAAGCAAGAACCAAGATGAGGATGTTTACTTTATTCCTGCTCCATAGGTGGGTAATATTGACTTGTTATTGCTGTTAAGTCACTTAAGGTGGAAATGTCACCAAACTCAGGAGACGGCTAATTGCATTACCGAAAGTGCTACAAAATTAAACAACTTCAGTTACAATCGAGTATTTGTGGCAATTCTTTTGTAAACAAACCAGACAACATCATTTCCCCAAGATAGACATCCCCTTTAATCCATAAAATTCTAGTCCCTACTATACCTCTAGACCTTAAAATCCTAGTGCCTACTATACCATTAGTCTTTAAGATTTATTTTCTATTGTATATAACAGTCTATTCCCTGCTACACCCTTAGTTCATAAGATTCCTGTGCCTGTTACACCCCTAATTATTAACACCCCAGTTCTTAAGATTCAGGTCTATATTACACCCTAAGTCTATAAGATCCTATAGTCCCTATTATACCCTTAGTCAGGATCTACAGGTGTGAGTGTTATCATTTTAATAAACCACTAAAATCTATTCCTCATTTCACATCATTTTGATTCTTTTGTGTGGTGCTCATAACCAAGCCACAACACAGAAACTAGTTTCAACAAAGCCCTTATCATTTTGACTCTCCTCAACCCTTTCCAAGTTTCCACTGCTCAGACAGACTCTGACACAATCAAAGCATTTCTTACACATTAGCAATGTGAGGTGTCCTTCCTATTCGCCACTACCCAGAGTGAGTGACTTCCTAACCCATTTTTCAGTGTACACTATGTAACTATGAGATGATGTTGTCTTTTATTCAAACAGAGGCATGTCACATGGCAAAGAAAATTCTTAAGACCTTCTATTCATGGGCAGACATTAATTATAAAACACAATATACCAACACACACACAGTGTTCTTTTATACTTCTTGACTGTCCTGAGCTGGATTAGAGGGCAGTGAACCGTGCTGTAACAACAGACCAGTGCTCCAGGCTCCATCACCATGTTACAGGCTAAGGGGGAGATAACATCGGCATTAACACCTCCCTACCCACAATGCCTCCGCTCTACAACTCACACTTCCACATATCCAGCTGAATGATTTGAGCTGTGGATCTGCCAAGCTCACAGAAGGAAGGAGAGACAGTTAGAGGAAAATGAGAGAGAGAAACAGAGAGAGAAAGAGAGTGAGAGATTGAGAAACATTGGGGAAAGAGGGAAAGGGAAAGAGAGAGAGAGAGAAAGAGAGAGAGAGAGAAAGAGAGAGGAGTGAGGGGAAAGAAGGACGGAGAGGCGTGAAAGAGAGGGAAAAAGCAAAGTAGAGAGGGAGAGTGACAGGGATAAAGGGGGAGATAGATAGATAGATAGATAGATAGACAGATAGAGAGAGAGAGAGAGAGAGAGAGAGAGAGAGAGAGAGAGCAACCATTGCATAACAATTCTTAACAAATATTGAACGTATTTTCAAACTCTGGCACTTCACCAGTGAATCTCATTTCCATGGCAACATGGTCTTGAGAGCATAGGCTACATTTAATATATATATTTTAATTCATATTTTTATTCATTTACCTCCTCCTCATTGTATGTTTAAGTTAATTTCCGCTATTTATGCATTTCATTGAACATTGATAGATACACATAAGTGTTACATAAGATTTCATAACGCAAACTTCCAGCAGAGATTTAGAATTTTACAAAACACCAAAGTTCAGATGCAAGATACAAATTCAAAGTCAGGCACAAAACTGAAATTTATATGGTCATGAGAGACCAAAGCAAAGACTAAATGAACAAAAAGGTCTCAGAAAAAAACTCAGCCTCAGTTCGGCTGCCAAACACTGTAGCAACAATCTATTTTCTGGTTAAGATTAAATCCATCTTCAACTGAATAATAATATGTTCATTTTCACTGCATTGGATCATATAAGGAGCTTGGCTCACTAGAATGGCAGATCTTTGGAGCCTGAACACTGCAGAACTGAATGGGCTTATGGCCAGTTTATAAGCACACAAAGACCACAACGTTTGGATGAGGAGGCCACTGCAGCTTCAGCCTGACCACCCAGGAGAAGCAGATGGAAGCATTTTTGTCTCAAACTCTTTCTTTGCTGTCATAGCTTCAAGGAACACACTCACAGACCACACCATTTTACACACACACACACACACACACACACACACATGGGAAAAGGTCTTTCAGCCTCTGATCAGCAGGAACTGTTGGCCCCTAGCCTCAATTTCCTGGTATTAATTTGTCCCACTATGCCTGTTTCACTTACGGCTTCACAATTTAAGCGGGGGGCAGTAGAAATTTGCAGGGGAATAATTGTGGTATCAAGACCCTTCACTGGAGGCCCTTTTCTGGTAGCAAATGCTTCTTAACTCCTGATCTCCCACCAACTTCTCCCAAATAACCTACAGATCTAAAGAGTCCTTATTTGCAACAGAAATGGAAGCAGATACTCACTAGAACACAACTGATACCAATAGTACTACAGTTTAAGTATGGCCAAAATCATAGTAATTCATATCATGTAATTATTAATGGAGTAACAAAACAGTCTACCACACACATCTATATGTGATGAATGAATTAAGTTTTTGTATTTATAAAATATAAATATAATATAAAAATATAAAATATAAAAAGATGTAATAAGATGGATTTTTAAAGGGTTAAGTGACACAATGGCATCTGATTTTTCATAAACTTAATTATAAGTTCTATCAATAGAAAGTCTGATGACTCCTTTTCCTTTTCAGTGAAGAGAGCACTAAGTGCTTTATTACATGCTAATTATAAACAAGTGCATCAATATGACATCATCTGTATGAGCCATTATATATGAGAGTCTCTGTAAGATATGTGCTGTGGAACCTGCGGCCCCAAAAGGGACAGGGCTCTGGAAATAGTCTCATATAATCAATAATTAAACACAGATGATGTTCAATCGTAGAGGTGGTCTCCAGGGCGATATAAAATGGGTCCTGGATGGAAATGGCCACAAGTTTCAGGTTAATTTCTCTCTTATATTCAGCTCAACTATTCATTAATTTATAGCTAGTATTATTGGAGCTTTTTGGAACAGGAATAATATATCTGTGATCGCGTACAATAAAGACTTATCTGATCTGGTCTTACTAGCTTAATATCTAAAAAAAAAAACATTTAGAGATAAAACGAGAGAGAGAGAGAGAGAGAGAGAGAGAGAGAGAGAGAGAGAGAGAGTTTTAACATTTCTGTAGTTTCTCCCAGACAACAGTGGAAAAAGAAGACTTTTGCTGAAATCTCTAGCTCAGATATTTCTCCTGAGAAATAGAACCAGGGATTCTCACATGGACCTCCCCTTGGGTTTTAGTAGAGATCTCTCAGAGTGAGGGAATATTGCTCATCTGCCACTTACAAACCTTCTTAGTTAGCTGTGAATAATTATTATCATTTTTATTTGAGCCAGAAGTGTCTCCATTCTGTCTAATGCTATTTGCTCTAATGGAATTTAGATGGAATTGCCATTAAACAATAAAATAAATAAAATTACAGAAATAAAATGTTCCTCTGGGGAAACCTGCTTTTGCTAACACATGGTCTTGAATACTGTTTGGCATTAGTTTGAGTTAGCAACAGTTTCAAGCAGCAGAAAGCTGCCTGCTGCAGTGTTGTAATGACATGGAGCCAGAGCACCAGCTGTGGAACGGCCAGTGGCAAGCTCTGTGTGACATCATTCACAGTTTGGGGCGAGAGCGGTAATGAGGAGGCCGATAGTTGTGCAGCTTTGAATGCTAGGAATATGTGCAGCAGGGTCATGTCCTGGAACTGCAGTAGTTTGCAGGAGAGTCAGATGAAATTATCCTAAAAAAAGACCACTTACTTTGGCGAGAGGTATATCTTACCTTGGTGATGATACATAAAATTTGGACTCTTTCTGACTCCTAGGACACATCCAGCACTGGCGTCAGACTGCAAGGTTTTTACTCTGTGAAAACCCCACACAATGTCTGACACTGCATCACACAATGAGTGTGTGAATCTACAGCTTGGCTTTGAGTTAAATTAACATACAAGCAATATTTTTGCAAATTTGATGATTCTATTGTTCCTTGGTGCAAAGAATCAGGTTAGAGACTTCTGTAAACAGCAAGTTAAGTTTCCTTTGAGAGGGAGGTGATGAGTAAGCTCCCACCAGTCCATTTCCAAAGCCACTGTACTCTTAGTTGGACAAGAAATTAGATTGAGGAAATCCCCTATTTGTGGCTAATTCTGCATTTCATTTTTCTTACAAATAAGCATTACCCTTCACCATTTAAATATGTAATTTTAGCTTAAATCACACTGTTACCCACTAATACAATGCTATAAACTTTAATCATCTGTTATGCTAAAGGGCAGAAAATGTTAATAAGCCAAATGCTTCATTTAAATGTTGCATGCCCACCAGTGCCCTGAGCCTGGACATTTTTAGAATGCTCGAGTTCTATGTTAAAGAAGAAAAAAAAACATGTGTTTTGCAGTGGTTTCACATGGGTAAGGTCACAGGGCAAGTGCTGAGGAGGCCCTTTAACATCTGTACCTGCAAAACTTATAGCAAGCATGCTCAAATAATAAATCACCATTACTTTCTTTCTTTCTTTTAATACCAGTCTCGAACCCATTTGAAATGTTGTTGCAGAGTCTTTAATGCACAGTTAATGCTCACAAGCCCTCCACAGAAATGTTGCAAAGAACAACTTCTGGCAAGAATTATGGAATCACCACACTTGTTGGTTGTTGACTTGTGTTCATTCATTCATTCAAATTCTGTAACTGCTTCATCCTGTTCAGCACTGCTATAATCAGAACTACTGGATACAAGCAGGAAAAATAATGGAATCACAATTTTGAATACAAAATATCATCGCTGTCCAATTAAAAACATGCAACCCCATTTTGTTGATTTCTAGTTTATTTCGTCATTTGAACTCCGCGGCTGTCCTTCACAATGTGTAAAAATGTAATGATTAATAAAATAATAGAGATGCTCGAAAATTACTTGGAATTAAATCTTTTTACTTTCACTTCCATTCAAAAGTAATAAGGTTTTTCCTTCTCTTGTTACGTTATCATTCTGGGAGACACGTTTTCAATTGGACCCCAAAAGAAGAACAATTCACAGTTAGTACATTGTTGCTTCTCCTCTGGCCTGAATTATGAAGCCAATGTCTTTACTAATAAAAGCACTATTCTACACCATGCCTGGTCCAGCTCTCTCTAAAAGCTGACCAATAAGCTTTGCAGAGTGGAGCCGTGTCATGGAGTTTCTATTTCTCATTTTATTTGTTTATTTGACTATAACTTTCAAATCAAGTTGAGTTCTAGAGAAGAGGAAGAGGTTTTATCCTTCTTTGCTCTGTGGCAAAGTGCATTTTCATCCTGAACAAAGACTTTAATATTGATGGGAAAATATGCAAAATACAGTGTACAACTGTGGACTGACTGTTGAGGTAATTATAACCATCTACACTGGTCCATTATTGCTGTCTAATTTGCATTTTAGACTAGTGTTGGTATATGTTTTAGAAATGAAAAATACAATGTGATTTTTTCGTAAACTATGACTGATTGTGAAACTGTTTCTACGTGAGCTGAAAAAATGCAGTTAATTCCAGTAATATAATTTAATTCCAATTCATTAAAATTTGAGTTGTTTCACAAAGCCAGAATGTCCAGCTAAAATTATGCAATTTGTTTGTGATTTGTTTATTTGCTACAAGGTAAAAAAGCTGGGTGTACATCCTCTGTAAGTGTCAATCCCAAAATTCCTGCCAGGGGTGTTAGGGTGGAGCAAAGTTCTGCCACAGTGAAGTGAAAGAGTGATCTCCAGTTACAAGCAGAAATTGTTTTAAATTGTTACACTTAAAGGTGACATAAGCAGTGGCTGCTGCCTGCCTCAGTGTTTGCACTGAAAATGTCTAAATATACTGCACATGCAAGGTGTTGAGATTATAAGTGAGGTATAAGAGAACAATCCCTTGTGTTTCATTTTTGAGCAACAGGCCCCCTGATTGACTCATTTTTCCACAGACACAAGCACAGGCCCTACCCTATTAACTCAGTTATGCTCAGCGTACTGCATCTGCTCCGGCTGTAAAAAATATTATTGTGCCCTATCTGGCTGAGAACAGAGTCATTAAAATAATAGTAAAATAACACATGGCGTGAAATATATCGCAGATAAAAAGGGCAGGTGATTGTGTATCACTTTTAATTTTTCCAACAGGAGCCATCTCAGTGAAACGCCAGGGTTTATGGGGGATTTCCTCACATCCATAGTCCCTCATTACGGAAAATAAAATGAATACAGGAAATTCAGTTGAGGGAGTATGACCTACTGTTGTTTAAGCATTTATGTGTGAAATAATTTTATTTCAGTGCAACACCTTGGCTGCAAAATAGGCTAAAATATGCTTTAAAATAAGAAACTGCACAAAAACACCCACCATCCACTGTTCTGCAGGGCATAGGATGACAGCGGAACTGATCTCAGAAACTCTAATGTAGTGCAAATAAAACAATGTAATGTTCTGTAAGAGCTGGGCTGTAATTTCCTCATCTCTGTTAAGACTTGATAAAAAAACAAAATACATGTAATCTTCCATAATCTTTAAACCCGCCTAGGATTTGCGGCTGCACTTCTGAAGTTTGTGTGAAGGCTGTGATAAGTGATGTGTTATTATGTCATTTACTTTCCACTTTCCTCTCTGAGACATAGAAACACAGGTAAGTGAACCCAGTGTGGTCACAATCTTACTTATTAAGCACATATATATTGATCTGCTGGAATGTTTTGGTGTCTGTAAACTGTTATTACGATTACTTCTGTACTATTTTAAACACAAAATAGGAATTCAGGTCTGTGCTCTGGATCTGTATACCATATCATTTTCGTGCAAGTATTTCATTCATTCATTCATTATCTGTAACCGCTTATCCAGTTCAGGGTCGCGGGGGGTCCAGAGCCTACCTGGAATCATTGGGCGCAAGGGGGAATACACCCTGTAGGGGGCGCCAGTCCTTCACAGGACAACACACACTCACACATTCACTCACACACTCACACCCACGGACACTTTGGAGTCGCCAATCCACCTACCAACGTGTGTTTTTGGACTGTGGGAGGGAACCCGAGCACCTGGAGGAAACCCACGCGGACACAGGGAGAACACACCAACTCCTCACAGACAGTCACCCGGAGCGGGAATCAAACCCACAATCTCCAGGCCCCTGGAGCTGTGTGACTGCGACACTACCTGCTGCGCCACCGTGCCGCCCTGCAAGTATTTTACATATATTATTTTATGACGTATTCTTTCACAAATTTCACCATATTAGAACACATTTGGCAAAAGACGCAGTGCAGTGAGCAGACAATATTTTTTATGTACTTATTTTACGATCACTCTCAAATGAGAGCTTAGCCACTGGCAGTGCCCTTTCAAAGAAGAAGATAAGAAACAGTGCTGTTAACTCTTGTGGAGGAAATTTACCTTAGGTCTGTGGAAAAAATATAATTGTATCACTTATGTCCTTCTGGAGCATATTTTTAGGTTTAGAGATAAGCTTAGTGTGAGGGAGGTTTTGCTTTCATGTGCTTGTAATTTGTGCACCAGTGCCTTCTTCTATTGGCCAAAATCTCAGGTGATAGTAAACCGCTTGCTTTTCACTTTTGTTGTAGAATTATGTTCAATAACAATCACACTTTAAATTTTAAGAATGCTACCCAAGTCAATTCATATTCATTTTGTGAACAGACATATTTTTAGGCTAGACATGTGACCTAGCAGACTGGACTGTACTGTGCACTAATGCTGTCTGATAAAGGGTGTGTAGGACTAAAATAACATCTTTAGGATTTCTCCAGAATTCCTGATCAATGAAACAATTGGAATGGTCCAAATTTATTCAAATAATATCTTGTTTTTCTTCAAATTAAATATTAAGGAACTTTTATATTACAATTTTTATTTCTTCTGCGATACTGTACATTTTCACATCTGTATTTTCACTAAAGCTGTAACTAAATTAAAATAGTTTTATCCTCCTGACATATACCTAAAATCATTCTAGCACACAGTCTTAGCAGAAATGGTTTAAGTATAGTAGCAAACATATGACTTGATGCTGTATAGAACCATTTAAAATAGGTCCTTTAAAGAACTATACATATCAGGTATTACATCACGTTTAATCAATTAAATCATACAAAGAACCACTCAGAATTCACTCATTACATGTTTGCTATTCTGTGCAAAACCATTGCCTTTACTAACAAACCCTTCAACTCATAGTTTTAGGATACAATTATTACAACATGATTACTTTAGGATATCTTACTAATCCTCTGATTTCCCATGGTGCATGGTGCATAAAGCTGAAAATAAAATAATATTGCTATAATTTTCAACTTGAAAAACGCATCATTAATAGAAGCATGTATCACACTTACAGTGCCAGTCAGTTTGTCATGAAGGAGGTGTTAAAATCTGTGTGCTCTGACATGAACGCTCAGAATAACGCTCACCATGCAGATAAAATCTAATGCAACCAACCAGAAATACACCTCGGCCATGCTGTTATTGCAAAGGTGTGTAGGTGGATATTGAAATCTTAACACTACATTGAGCTATAAATTAAGTAAGATTAGCCAGGAAAGATATATTTATTTGACCTAAACACAAATTATGACCAGTTAAATTGTACAAGGTTTGTAAATAGTTTGACAGTGATACAAATAAGAGTAAACTACATATTTATATTCTAAGAGGGTTTTACAAGGGCTCACGTTTCATCAGTCCTGGAGTTTTACACACCACTAGAAGTTTAGTGTTCTCATTTAGTTTTTACTTAAATTTCTTCCCAATATTAGTTATTGCCAATTTCACACACTAGCTAAGTCTCCCAAAATCAGAAATAGCTGGAACAGTGGAGACTATCACACTTCCCCAGAGGAATGTGAACTCAAACACTGCTATTTATCTACCTGTTGCTCACACAAAATCATTTCACAGCTCAACACACTTGAAAGAGAGGACTAACTGCTTATTTCAGATATATTACCAAACAGAGAGCTAACCATCTCTACCATCTTGCAATGTAATTCTAGGTGCTGGGTGGTTAGTGGAGATAAATGGCCATACAATTTATTTAATATATACATACTTTAAGGATTTTATACCAAAAATCTGGGAATTTCAAAAACAACCTGAGTGTGACCTGAGGAGTAATATTAAAAAATTAAAATAACAAGGTTCTCAATATTCTCAGTATCTGCTGGCCATTCGAATAGGTAAAGTACCAAATAAAAGGAACCAAAACCAAAATGAGGAGATGATACTATCTTGTTAATAGTTTTATACACAAAGTTAATGAACTCCTATGATCTGAGCCTCTTAAAGATGATGCTCAGACTCAACTTCTTTAAGCAGCCTATTGTCCTTAATTATCAGATTGATTGCTTGTCAGAAAATCTCCTCTTATAATTAGCTTTTAGGCTAACTATATGGAGCAGAACAGAATCTGGAGAAAATAGAATCTTAAACTGGAGAAAACAAGATTAGTTGCTTTTAGTAAACATAGTGTTTATTAACTAGCCAACAGCCAATGGTCTTTTTCATTGGTTAATAGGACTAAAGCAGCCTTTTCAGGTATGAAAATGTTAGATGTGTAAAAGTACAGCATGACACTTCTACAAAAGCTGTTGAATGTGTGTTAAGGGTCTGACGATGGTGTGACATTTACAGACATGGATGATATCATATGTATAGTTAATTATGCAAACTTGTATAACTGCCCACTCTGGTCATGGATTCAACTCTTTACAGCTCACATCTGTTCATCAAAATATATTACTACATATACTATTTTACATATTTCTTATTTCCAAAAAATACAAACAAGAAGGAAAAACCCCAACCTTTAATGCTTTAAAAGTGGAAGTTAATGGGAATGGTTCTTAAGTTAAAGATGTGAGTAATATTGGCTGTCTGAATCCACCTATTTGAGACTGTATCTGAAACACTGTATATGATTGCAACACCATAACATTAGGTGAAAAATATAGGTCAGAATCTATATGTTACACGTTGCCTTCCCGTTTAATTTTGTAATACATGACCTTTTAGAACTTTAGAAGTCCAGTAAAAAATATCAACATCACAATGTGCTTCTGGCAGTAATTATTTCACCAACTTTAGCATTCTTCCTGGAACCCTTGTTTTATTATCCTAATATAATGTCTATTTAAGTATTGTTAGTGTTTTATAATACGGTCCAAAATAGCTATTTGCTGGATCTGGTTGCTCCCCATTTTTCACGAGTTTAACTGCCTCACTTCAGTGTAATATCAGCAGTTGCCAAATTTTCAGCAGCTAAATAAACCAAGGCATTTTTAAGCCCTTGTAAACCAACCATTTCCTTGATCATGATTTTGCACGTTTGTTGGAAACCCATTGGTTGACAACAAAGATACTAGTGGTAGATTTAGTCATTTCTTCATAATGTTTTACATTAGTGTCTTTTGTGACTTTTCCTCCTATGTATTATCACCAGGAGCTGGGAGCTGCAGAACCCCAGAATAATTGGCTGTGTTCTCTGTGGACCAGTCTAGATTTATCTGTGTGTGTGTGTGGATATGCATGCACACAGCAGTGTGGGCGTCCGTGGGTGTGTGATTAAGCTGAGGTTTCACTGCTGAGCGACTGTGTTCCTGCAGAAGAGAGAGGTCAGATCTGGACATTAACAGTACACTGAATCAGTTCATTACTTCGGTCTGTTCAGTCAGGTATATGCATCTGTTCATATAAGTAGAATGTGGAATATTTGTTTATGGTATATATTAGGGCTGAAACATATGGACATTAAATGCAATGTTGGATAAAGGGACACATACAGATTTTTTTGTTTGTATTGATATATTAACCTCTCCTTTGTGCAAACGGCAAAATAAATAAAATAATTACAAAGACTCAATTCAGTATTGCCCTAAGTAAAAAAGTGCATCAGGTCTAAATGCCACAGGAAAAAGTCTACGGAAACAAAATTATAAATATAATAATGAGAATTTTTAACTCAAAGACTAGTCAGGACCAACATTAGTCAAGGCTATTAATCAGTTCAATGATTAAAGAATCTACACCAGACAGACTGCAGTCCAGTATTTGCTAAAAAAGTGCATTAAACAGGAGTATGGCATTTATTATGGGAACTTGTGTGCCACCCTACAACAAGTAACCGTGAGCAAATTAAACAAATTAATGTGTCAAATAAAATAAGTTCACTGTATAAATTACAAATGTATATTTATGTCAATATCAATTTATAGACCACATTCAGTTACAAGTGCCTTCAAAGGAAAACATTAAACAACTATTAAACTATTCTTAAAGAAATGGCTTCATGTTTTCCTCTCAAATCTTCAGATACAAGGTCAAATCATGACCAGTGTAACACCCAGCTGACACACTAATGATAAACTGATATGATGTTGCACAGTGAACATACGAAAAAGTCGGCACAGTCTCACATGAGACGGAACTATGTTGTTAATTGCTGTCCCAAAGGTTTTTATAGCTCCTAAATCCCTCCTAGAAGTGCACATTTTTTTTTTGGGACATTAGAGTTCAAGGTGCTTGATGCTTGAAAATGAGACATTATTAAGATAAGAAAACTGCCTTTTTCAATTGATCATAGTTATTAGCCTTCCTAAAAATACGGTCTAATCTACATTTGTCAGAGGGATGCTTTAAGTGCTCATAGGGGGCGCTAGTGAGCACTTGTGTAGTGGACAGGTGAAAAAAGGCACAGCCTACAACCTTGGAATACCTTCATGGATTTACATTAACAAGGTGCTGTGGATGTGAGTGTGAAGAATGGGGGCTGGACCACGGACATTACACATAATTACAAACAGTCCACTAAAAACTGCAGGTCAGAGCATCTCATCTTTGTCTTATTCTACCCATGTCACTATATGAAGGATGCACAGTAACAAGATGATGAATATAACTGATTTGATTTCAGCATAATCCCCCTGTGTTACCCACATTAATACACAGTGTATTCTGCAGGAGAGGCTTTCATATCAAATTAGTGTTAAAATACATCATGCATCATTATCAGAGACAATGGGCCATGCACTGTTTCACTTATTATTTAACATTGTCTTTAAGATGTGCTTATTTTCGCTGCTTTGCCATGTCTAAATGATTACAAATATCCTTTGCCTGGAGACTGGTCATTACAGCAGAACCCAAAGCTAAGGCTGCTGATCACGGAGCAGTTAGAGCAGTGAGACTCCAATGATGTGTTCCCCAGTGTGTGACATCAAATTCAGATAAAAGCATGCACCAAAAAATACTGTATGAATGCTATAGCTATTCTGCACTTTTGAACTCTAAAGAGGTCTAAACAGTATTCTGAATGTCAGGACAACACCGACACCTTATTAGCTCGAAACTAACCTAAAAAAGGATACAGTTCCAATGTTAATGTTTATTTTAAAAAAGCAAAATAAAAAAAACAGCCCACAAGGCAACTATGATATCTAACATCATGCTTATCTACCTTTACTGGTTTACATGCACACGCATGAATGGCTGGTTAGCACATTAGCATGAGCCATTATTTTACATCCATTTCTGAGTTAAAGACACTAAAGCTACAGCAGTATCAGGTTTAAGACAAAATGTTCATTTCTTAATGAGTGATGTTGACTGGGGAGAAACAAATAATGAGAAAAGGAGGAACTCAATGGAGAAACACTCACTGAGTGTGTTTTGATGTTAAATACTCTATTCTGTTTTAATTAAAGGAATTATAGGGATGTTTCACAGTGGTGGTAGAATCCAGACGTTTGAGGTGTTTACTGCTCACTTAGAGAATGGTTAAAATTGAAATGTGGACAACAGGCACCTGACCCACAGGACAACTGTGGAGAAATTGCAAAGTTTGTTTTTACAAAGTTCCACATTAAATCACTCGGACAGCCTTTGTTTAAATCTGTCATAGAATGAAGACATTTTGAAAAGTGAATGGAACTCCCTGTTCCACCCGGGCTCTTTTCAGATGTGAGGTGTAAGCTGAAGGTGTAGCGCTGGACCGCGGTGCAACAGGCTGCTGTTCGCATGGCTGCTTTTTTAGACTGTTGCTTTATGTGATGCTCCTCTACACTGTTACAGTTTGCCAGAGATGTGTCTGACAGTCTGACAGGGAGAGGCGGCGGGGCATTCGTATCGGGAGATTTATGTAGAAACACCACTTTGAATTGGGGATAAAGGGGTCACTCCGTTTTTCAAAAGATGTGCAATAAAAGTCCTAAAACGTTTGGTTGTCTCTTTATGATAAGTAAATGAATATTGCCGTAATCCTGCACTACTTAAGTATGTTCCTCGAGAATACGGTATCCCTTATTTCCCTCAGATACCACCAGAAACCTGTAATCTGAGCAGAGTAGGGTCGCTGAACTTTCACTGCACACAGAGACTGAGACAAGGCTCACCTGCTTATCGAGGGTCTCTTTGCCGCCGGTGCACACCTTTGGCGCGGGGACGCGCTCGCACGTGCAGCCCTCGAGCAGGTAGATGCCGGAGGGGCGCGCGCTCTGCTCCGTGTCGAAGTAAAAGAGCACGTTCTGGTAGAGGGCGAAGTACTTCTCGTGCCAGCGGCTGTTCTCCGCTGTCTTCTTGCTGAGGAAGCCGCGCTTTGTGCCCTCTTTGCGCGCGACCGCGGACAGGAAAAGAGCGTGGCCCTCATTGTAGCGCACGCTCTTCTGCATTTTCCCTGCTCCGTTCCCTGCTCCCGCGGAGGTGAGGGGGGCCAAGGCTTCTACCCGTTCACCACCATAACCGATGGCGAGCAGAGGCAGCAGAAAAGCGCGCGGACAGAAATCGAGCTCCCGGAACGGACGCGCGCGCACGCAACTAAGCTCAACTCAACTCAACTCAACTCATCCTCAGAAGTTCACAGAGCGCGCGGCTCCCGCGAGCGAGTTCACCGTCCAGTCCATCTCCGCTCGACGCGCTAAACTCAAACCACAGCACTCACCAAAACACGGAGGACGCACAACTGAAGCGCGCGCCCCTGTCCCCGGGAGCGTGAACACGGACAGACGGAGAGAGAGGGAGAGAGAGAGAGAGAGAGAGGGAGAGAGAGAGAATCTCGGTTTGGCAGATGAGCTGTAAGCGGATTTAACAGAGTCTTAAAGAGACAGCGCCTTTTACTTTACTCCAGCGCACACCGCGCGCTCTACTCGCCTGGAACGCGCTCTGCTTTTGCGCATGCGCGACGCAGCTCATAGAGGGCTTTAAGTGAAATAGGCGGAGCGGAGCGCTCAAAGTGTATCAAACAGAAAAGACAAAACCTTAAAATGACCTCCGGTTCTACACTCACTGTCCATTTTATCAGCCCCACTGACCATATACGTGCACTCTGTAGTTCTGTTACAGACTGAAATCCATCTTTTGCGTTGAATACGTTGTTAGCCTCATTTCATCCACTTCTTTAATGCTCAGGACCACCACATATGATTTGGACGATGGATTATTTTCAGCACTTAACTGACACTGATTTGGTGGTGGTGTGTTAGTGTGTGTTGTGCGGGTACGAGTCGATCAGAAGTAGCAGCGCTGCATGGAAACCCGCCATGAAGCTCCTGGTGCAGTTTCTGTGCTAGTGTTGAAGGGGAGGTTTGGAACTCTGCAGTTAAAGTCAGCCGTGCATTCGCAACTTCACCCACTGCGCACCCCTTTACTCTGAGACCCTGCTCTTTAATTCCACATAGCTTGCCACACTGAGTGGCTGTGGTACTTAAACACTTCCACTTTTCAGAAATAGCACTCAAAGTTTGTGGAATATTTATGAGAGAAGAAGTTTCATGAGCTACTTTGTCGTAACAGAGGCATCCTATTAGAACATCACACTCAAATTCAGTGTGCTCTGTATGGCAACCCATTTTTCTTTTTCAAATATAACAGACAGCATGGCTAGGTGCTTGACTGAATAAAACACATGAATTCAATACTTTTGCCCTTATAGTGTTTGTACTTATTTTGATAACGTAAAATGTATCAGGCTTTGGAATTCACAATGTTCCTATAGCTGGCAGGCAATAAATGGTGAAGAAAGACTTGTGTGATTACGTGCAAGGTTTATTATAAGCAGCACCTGTTATTCACACATTTTAAGACTCGCTTAAACACATTCCTCTTCCATCTGCTGGTCAACACCTTGGGCTCAGCAACAAAGAGGTGAGCACATCCACAAACACCAGTGCTTGGTTATTTTATAACATATTATGCACATTTCTTCTTTCCGAATATTCCTAATTCCATGAATTATTAGACAATATGCATTTCAGGAAATATCTACTGAAGAAAATTGAGGCTGAGTAGAACAGGAAAAGGCTGCTGAATATGCAGCATGTCCTTCGTCCATCTGTTTACACTTTCCTGTAAAGTGATTAGAATTCACCTCAGCTGTCACCTAGTGCCAAGCCAAGAGCAGTACAGTAAAAGGTTCTGCAGCTGTATGTTCTCGCTGTCCAATGAAAAGAATGCATTTCCATTTTTGTGGATGTCTAATTCACTATATCATGTGAAGCTGTCCTTCACACTGTAAAAATGTAATGATGAAAGGATCAGTAGAAATACTCCAAAATTAATTGGAATAAAATTGTTTTAAACTGACTTCCATTAAATGTAAAACATTTTTTTTTTCGTCTCTTGTTAATATGCCATTTTGGAGACACATGCTTTGGAAATCTTAGCCAGCTCATCTGCAGTTGTTTGAGAAGAGGCCTGAGAACTAATACTATATCTAATACTAAACCTATTATATATAATATAGCATTGCACTGTTCAAACATAACTTAATATATCCAAAATATGATATTCACAGGTCTTAACTATTTAAGTAAATATAAATATACTTATATCATTAATATTAATTGTCTTTTTAAATCTGACAATGTATACAGCAACTAGTAAAAACAAATTAAGTCAAAATTAAATCTACATAAACGGATTTGCCCCAGCAGTAATAGTAACAGGTTATGATTCCGGCCTGCTGCAGGGAATGCTGCGATACTGATTACCAGAAAAAACAATATATTGTATATGGATACTGGTATTATGGTCATCCAGTATGAACCCAGTTTCTACATTTTATAAATGGTTAAGTACTGATAATGTGGTCACAGGCCCAAAAAAATCTGTCCGTTTCTGTTTTGGAGCAGTTGGGGACAATTGTGTGTTTGGTTTCGTTCTCGGTTTTGGCTAAATACACTACCCCCCCACCCCCCAATTGGTTTGGAGCCATGTGTGAGCAGTTATGGATGTCATATGTTTGTCATATTGCTGATGAACAACTCCAACTGTCCAAATGACAGCCCTAGGACCTAGATCAATTTAAATCTAATTTTATAAAAACCACTTGGATTAGAGTAGCTTTTATATTGTAATTGGCTTTGGTACCCTGTGCCCTGGAGGAAACGTAGAACACAATCAGACGGTCAGCAGTGTACAAAGGAGCACTTCTGATTTAATCATCATTTCAAACAACTACAAACATTATTATTTTTTCAGTCATCGTTTACAGAGTATTCTCTATTCTCAGCTGAACCGATCCTATATTGCAGCACCTTGATTCTTCCTACAACAGATAACAGATGGCTTTTATGTCAGTCCTTATCATAAAGGTCTAATAAGTAAAAGGTGGAGATGTTAATGGGATTCATAGCAGCAGGGCAGAACAGTGAGGAGTGTGGAGATTAGCACAAACTGCAGCTTCTTCACCAGCTTAGCACTCCCCTCATTAAAGGTTTAACTTTCTCCACTTGAGCAGTGCTTCCCTGTTAGTGATTTTCCAAGCTTCTGAGAGCAGCTTCACAGTTTTCCTAAGGAAAGCAGAATGAAAAATGCACTAGTTAGCTCATTTTAATGTTGTTAGGATGTAATAATGTTGTACTCAGTTCCTAATTATTTTACTGGTCTCAAGCATTGGGCTTTCAGTTCAGGTCCTGAAGATCTTGAATTCCTAACTGGATCATTTTCACCAAGAGTTTGAATTTCATGACACACTCCTGTATAAGTCCTGAATTCAGCATTATATACTGTCACTGTCAGGACAAAACCTTGTATCACTATTTTCAATGTTTGTTTGTGTAAATGTGAAAATACCATTTATATTGACTTATACTTTCCTGAGAAATGCTTCAAAATGACTTGAATAAAAGTCACTGAAAGTTAATTAAGCATTTGGGAGATGTAAGATTTTGTTCTGACAACAACATTGTTTAACCTTAATTATGTCTACAAGGCTCTGAGGTTTCCACTGGAAATAACGTGTGTTGACACGTTTAATTGATTATTCTTTGTCACCTCATTCATGCCGAGGTGTCTAACTTTCACTCATCTGGATTCCTTTGATCTTAACAAAGAAAAATAAATTCTTTATTGGGAAGTGCCCAACACAAGTTTAACTGCCTTGCATACAAAGAATGATAATTATCTATGGAAAACAGTCAGAACACTGCAGTGGCAGGTGTACATTGACTTCATTACTGATATTATGATCTAGAGCTTCACAGCAATGACACACTTTGCATTTAGACAGTTTGTGATAAGAGACCTTACAACCATGGTAGTTATGATAGTTCTGTGAGTGTGTGTGTGAGAGATTTTAATAACAGAGCAAACAAAACAGGACATGATTTATTAAGGTGCATACATCACTAGACTAATAAAACTAGTATCACAACACAAGTAAAAGCACTTTCAAGCATCTCAAACGAACACTTGTTCTGTTCACTTCTTCAGCCAAACACCACAGACTGTAATTTTAATTCATCAGGCCACACACCAGAACTTCAATGCAATAACCCATTATTAATTGTTCCAATTAAAAAGAGCAAGGAATTAAAACAATCAATCAAAGAGCAGAAGTCAAGCCGTTTTGTTTATTAATGTGCTAGTTGTGAAACAGGTAAACTCTTAAAAATGAAAGTGCCAGTTGTGCTCTGTAGGAATGCGTTAGACAAACCTCTTCAAGCTCTGTAAGAAACATTTTGAACTGCTTTTAAAATATGTTGGTGGCAATTTTGAAAAGTATTTTCTGCAGTACACACAGTGTTAAAACTTGTGGAAGTTAAACTTAAAAGCAAGCTGCTGTTAATTCTGTTTGTGATGTCAGAAAAATGTACAGATCAAAGAAGGGCATTACTATTGATAGAAAAAAAAAAGTGTTGGTTTGTGATGTCACAAAAACATTTTTATTTATATAATGTCTTATAAATATTTAATATCCTTCTTTGATCTGCACATTTTCTGTGTTTTTCATTAGCAGTTTAGAGTCTTCTCAAAGTGTACGGATGGATAGAAACACTGGTGGATTTTTTCAGTCCTGAAGAGTGTGAGGAGGGTGTAAAGCTGTTAGGAGCCCTAGTTTATTTTAATTATTCTGTTACTAATTATATCCAAAAAACCTGAATATGGCAGCACTCTATATATGTGTGGGTTAGTTATTGTTACTATTTACAGAGGTGGGGTAGTAAGTTGAACAGAATTCAGGTTAAACTGTATGTGTTCCGTCATTATAGATACAGGGCTTTAAGAAGTTGTACAAGTCCACACACTGTGCACATACTTTACCTGCGGCTGTTGACCATGGCCTCCAGCTCTTTGGACCTGAGTTCTGCTGTCCTGAGGATGATCTCAGGGACACTGGCCAGCCTCGCCACATTCAGCCCGTAGCTCCGTCCTGCTGCTCCCTCTGTCAGCTGATAGAGGAACGTGATGAACTCTGGTGGTGCCTCTTCTGCGTAGAAAAATGATGAAGCAAAAATTATATAAATCACTTCACAGACATGCACTGGAGAAATGGAAGGTACGCTACCCTTAGAGTGGAATAGAGCTATTACTAAATACTATGAATAATAAAACGAAATCCCAGCTGCAAATAATCAACTCTTCGTTAAAGGAGCAGTAAGTCAGTTTTTTGGTCTGTGTGACCAACTAATGCACCTTGGTACCTTTAAGTTACTTTAGAATAAAATCAGCAAATGTCTAGTGGATACAAACACATTTTCAGGTGGTGATGAAGAACTGATTTATTATGCAGTAGGCTTCAGGCCATTTCTAACTCGGATGTGTGTCTGGGAGTTTTCTATCAAACAGCCACAAAACTGACAATAGGAGAATGTTTTTAGTCTCACATTAAATTTGATTCATTTTCAAAATCACCAGGGGTTCTCTGTAATTTTGTGATCCCATAGAGCACAAACACTCCAGATTTTTTGCTGCAATCCAAATGTGTTTGTAGGTTCTGCATCAAAAATCACTGTCAAATCATTTTCCATGTCACAATGATAGACGTGTGGTTTGTCTCACTATTTACTCACTCATTATACTGAACTGTATTTACTTATTTATTTATGTGCACACTAATGTTATACAGTGTGTTTGTTTTAATTGCATCAAACTGTTTTCTAACGCTGCCTATGGCCAATACTGCACATTACTGTATATCAGACAGGACTGGACATTACAGTTGTGATTCTCCAGTCAGTGCATACCTTTCAGACTGTTCATTGGGATTGAGGACTGTATGGAAGCAAATCTGTCTCATCAGACTTTAAAATATTACCAACTTTGAATTTGTAGCACTGAAAATATGCATCTGAATTTTGTTGCTTTTGAATTTAAGTCTTCAGATTTCCGCATCTGAATATAACTGCTCTTGAATTGAACTTGTGAATTTTCAAGAACACGTTTTCACTGTTATTATTAAAGGTTAATAAATCCAGATTTAAAAATTCAAGCAATATATGTTGAAGTTGCTCAGATTTGATAGACCAAATTCAGATGCCAAAATACGAGTTAAAACATTCAGATACACATCCGGGATACAAAGGATAAGCAATCAATTCTGTCTCCGATCGAACCAACATCCAATTACGACGTTGAAGTTGGCTACTTACTTGCCAGATTCTTATTAGGATTTTCAAATTCAAAGGTGGTAATATTTCAAAGTCAGATTTGCTTCCTTAGGCCTGGTGTTTTTCTTGGTCTGTCAAACTGTCCCATTCTAGCATTCCTTGAAAAACAGTCACATATGGACCCTACAGTGGTCATCTTGGCACGTGGGAAAGTCAGTAGTGTTTGAAATACACCATAAATTTAAAAGAAGGTTTAAAAAAGGTAAAATGATTCAGCACTTTAAGCTTAGCTTCAATAATCTAAAGGAAATAAAAGCACAAATATTAAGAATTAGAAGAATTACACATTAAAATCTGAATATATGAATGTAATAATAATGTAATATAATGTGCTATTATTTGTCATTGTAAATAATATGTATCTTTCATATTTAAAAGAACACTGTTGCATTTTCACCTTAAACTTACAGCTTCAAAATCATTTATGTCCCACTGTCCCCCTCAATATGGAGAAAATAGCCTCCAGCCTCAGTACTGCAGAAAATGCACTATGTAACTTTTGTAGGATGAAAGGAAATCACAGTCTCCCTTCCCCCAGAATAAAGAAAAATGAAAAAGGAGATCTCTTTAATGCCTCTGTATTTTCTCCTAGACAACAATGAGATCAGATCGAAAAACAATGGAGAGTTTAGCCCAAGTCTCCTGCTGCTCAAATGTGAGTCCTGGGATAAAGACCTCAGTGATTTCACTTCTCTCTGGAGTTTTAGTGGAGAGCTCAAGAGAGTCACAAACTGTGCTTAGATTTGCCAGATAAACTACCCTCTAGTTTATCTCCACTTTAACTCCTTCATCTCTCTCGTGTCTCATGTCTCCTTTTTGGTCACATTAATTTTTCCTTGGTAATTTTAGGCGAATTACCATTGTGTCTCCTGAGCCATTACAGAGCAATCTATGATCAATACACTTTTTTCTATGGGCTTTGCCCTTGATTTCAGGCCAGTCCTGTAAAAATTAATTACACTCTGCAAATGTAGGGGGAGCCCTGGAGGAAAAATGCTAAATCTTACATAGTGTTCCTTTAACCCATCCATGGCAGTGAAAACACACACACTAAGGACTATGAACACACCTGGAACTGGGGGCAGCCATCTGCAGCACCCAGAGAACGGTTGGAAGTAAAGTGCCTTATTCAATGGCACTGGTACCTCAGCCTTGAATTGAGGACATTGTTGTTCCTTCATTCCCCCCACTCCCATTTTCAGGAATCGAACCAGCAACCTTCCAGTCCGAAGCCCGCTTCTCTATCAAATAGGACTGCTCCAGTATTATATTTACGAGCGAATTAATGTGTTTTTGAATGAGTGGTTGAGTTACAAGCATCTAAACAAGATTAAAGATAGTCTGTAGCATTTAATTTAATTAAAGTCCTGAAATTGTAAGCCATCCCAATTTTTTTTTTTAACACATTTTGTCTTGACCATATAAGAAAGCACACACAAACATACATACCTTCAACTGCAGTCTCTGGCTCACTGAGCAGAAAAGCCATGTGGTAATTTCCAACATTCTGCGGGTAGAGCTTCTCCAGCTCGCACAGTGGAGGATAGTGGGTCACGAACAGGGTCAGACACCTCACCTATAATACATCCAATAATACCAAAAAGAAAAGCATGTAGTTGTGCTCAAATTAGATGTAATTAGCTACATCAGATTCAGTAACAGGTGTCTACTCTCCCAGCCTTTTTTGAATGAACAGCTCTAATCTGCCTAATGCAAGAATTGCTTATAGTTCAGAGCACCAAATTCAGTAATAAGCATTGACAAGAGGAAAATCATGTATTAAATAGATTTAACAGACTGTGGAATAAATGCAGTTTACGGTTTGGAATATTTGATTATTTCAAGTCTCCTCAGGAGCCGTCTGCTGGGTACAGCAGCTTTACACAGAGCAAAGTGACACTTCCTCCTCATCTGTTAAATTTATGGGTGTAAACATCCTCCTCGCAGAATGTGAGAGTGTGTACACGCACTCATATCTCATTAATGCACATGTCTACTTCACTTCAGAGAATAATGTGTTCATTCCTGCTGTTCCTGATCTGTAAATGTGGTGAGTGTGCGTGTGGGACAGGGGAAGCATGAATGGGATTTCATGACTCTGCAGCAAAAGCATCCAACGAGCTGTTCTGAGGACTACAGCATATGGCAAGCTTTGAGATGATGGCTCGTACAGACTGCACGAGGGCACAAAGTTTACTCAAACAACAGCTGAATAAGTAACTTTAACCAGCACATAGTGGCAAGTAATTCTCATGAAAATCATTGCTTATTATTTTATGTTTTATTAAGTGCAATTCACATAAGAAGATGAAACAACTGCTTGGTAGTCACTTAACGAAGCATGTTCCAACAAGGGGCAGACATGTTTGAAACAGACAGCCAGACCACTAAGCTTCAGTATAAAGGCAGTCTCATAAAGACTAATTGTTTCTTTAACAACAGAGCACAGATGTTCCTAGGTATCCATTTATCAACAAGTCCTTGCGGACTGACTACATTTGCGGCAGGAGGGCAATATGTGTATATTCAATTTTTATGTAACTGCCCCCTACAGAGTCCACGGTTTTGGGAGGTTTTATTGTGGCTACTTTCCAAAGAGACTTTGAGCCACCTCCTCCTCCTCCACACTCTCTTCATTCAGAGACATGTATCTAGGATCAGTTCAGTCCAGATAACGGAGGAGCCCTGCTTCCTGTGAGCGAGAGGAGAGCTTTGCTATGGCAACCAGCCTTTTCTTCTGCAGCCGGAGAGCAGTGATGCTCAGTACAAGGCGGCACTGCATTCACCAGCGTTACACAACAAACACATTTACATCCTTAGATACGGCACAGGTGAATGGACGAGAGCAGGACCAGCCTTGTTGCCATGCCAACCAGCGAGTGCACACACACACACACACACACACACACACACACACACACACACACACACACACCCCAGTGATATGGTTCCGTAGTCCAATAGTATATGCAAATGATCAGGAAAGGAACACAGTTAAGACAAAAATAAGTTCAAAAGGTTGACAACACTTGTCATGCAGTTTGTTCACTGCAAAATATTAAGTAATTATTATTATTATTATTATTTTTAATGTAAAAGTATGGGCTGGAGGTATATAACCCCCCAATCTTAGACGGTAGAGCAGTGCATAACTGCATTCTCTTGAGTAAATGGCGCACCATTCAATAATTTTGGGGTAAACCATCTTTATTTTTCAGCGTAATAAGAATTCAAGAAAAACACAATATATTTACCTGGAATTACATAGAAACCTCCAACACTATGTTAAATGTAAATCCTTTAGTATTTAATTTGTATCTTAACTTTGAGCACTCTACTCCCACTCATATCAGGTCATTTTGTTTGTCTACGGCTTTATAACTAATCACTCTTTTGACTAACTCTGGCTACATTCTAAATCTTCAGATATTTATTTCACCACAGACCCGTCACCTTCAATTTCTAAACGTGGGAGAATCATTGTCAATCTCTGGTAAAAACTGTAAGCAAAATTGCAGTTATGTCAATATATGGAAGATATAAGTGCCCTGGCAACAGTGCACCGTTACACAAACTCCAAAACGGATGCAGACTAATAACACCTTTTAAGCACACACACAGAGGCAGCAGGTGGTAGAGCTTCACTCTGAGCCTCACTGCTGCAGGACTATAGTTAAACCAAAGAACAGTAAAAACAGCAGAAGGTAAGAAGAGAGACAGAGAAGGAAAGATGCCGTACAGAGAATCCCAAAGCTTTATTCCAGAGGCACTGTGGTAAACAAGATCACACAAACAAAATAAAGGAGAGATAAGGTTTAAGATGAAAAAATATATCTTTTTTTATTTGATCCCATACTAAACATTCATTGTCTGTAACCGTTTATTCACTTCAGGGTCGTGGTGGGTCCGGAGCCTACTCGGAATCACTAATTGCAAGGCAGGAACACACCCTGGAGGGGGCACCAGTCCTTCACAGGGCAACACACACACACCTAAGAATACTTTTTGAGGAACCAATCCACCTACTAACGTGTGTTTTTGGACTGCTGAAGCACCCGGAGGAAACCCACATGGACACGGGAACTGCAACAGCAGTTTTTTTACATAAGGATATGGATTGATGAAATATTGTAACAGTGTACTGAACTTATTTGCTTTGCCTTTTATTTTGTTATAATTATATTTTGTCATTTATTTTCTGTAAGAGTTTTCATTTTATGCTTTTCTTCTTTGAATTAAAAAGAGCCTAGCGAGTGTCCCGAAAGGAATTAATAAATTAAACTCTATGAGTAATATTATTATTAGTAGTAGTAGTAGTACTATTATTAATAAAACATACATGAGAAAAACATAGGAACATATACAGTGAGAAAGATGTATAGAGAGATTCTCTGTAAAAGCAAAAAGAAATATTAATAAGAAAAATAGAGAGAATGTTAGAGATAAATCAAAACAGAGAGAGGGAAAAAGAAAGATCTTTAAAATGAATCAATAGAGAGAGTGTGAGGGAAAAAAGAAAGAACAAATAAGTGCCAGAAAACCAGCAATATAAAGCATATAAGGAATTTAAACCCTGAGGACTGCAACAGGTCATCAAGGGGCGAATTACAGGTCAGCAACAGGTCACCAACCAGCCAATAACATGCCACCAATAGGCCAACAGCAGCCCAATACGGGCAGACCTGGTTGTCACATGGAACTGAAACATCACCTCTAATGCAATGCAAAATTTTAGGCTTCCTATCAAACCTCAAAATAGCCCCCGTGTGTTCAATGGATGTCAGTCTTGTTTATTCTCAAACAAATTCTGCTATCAAACTGCTATTCAATCTGTATTCAAACAGGTCCTGCACAGAGAGCTGGAGACGAGGGGGAGATGCGTATCCAAGCTACACAGCTCTGACAGAGACAACTCTCCTGTGCCTAAGAAAGCCAACTCCCAGGACACTTAGCTATGCTTCTCCCAGCCTGAAACATGGAGATCATACAAGACACAGAATGACAGTTTAAATTTATACAGTGTGCTATGTCCATCAATAATTTTTTATGGAAAAGGTACAGCTAAAGGTGTGATCCTTTAAAGTTTTCTTAAATGTACTGACACTTTTTTGTTACACTGCTATAGTTTTACTATAATTTATATATAAAACTAACCACCGCAGATTTTGTACACGCTTTTAAGGTATTAGCCCAATTACATGTGCGCCTGATAATTCAACAACAGTCTGTTCCTAATACTGCTGCCTTCTCTTCTGGGATAAGCTTTGAACACTGCTGTGAGAAATTGATGGGATTCAAACATGGGCGCATGTGAGGACTTTCAGGGGCTTTATATCCCTTTAGTCCATGACTGGCATGGAGAATGGTGACTTTTGGGCTCAGATGTGGCTACTGCCCAGCATTAGTTTTCAATTAACTCTTCATTCATTCATTCATTATCTGTAACACTTATCCAGTTCAGAGTCACGGTGGGTGCAGAGCCTACCCTGAGTCATTGGGCGCAAGGTGGGAATACACCCTGGAGGGGGCGCCAGTCCTTCACAGGGCAACACACATACAAACACATTCACTCACACACGCACTCCTACGGACACTTTTTGAGTCACCAATCCACCTACCAACGTGTGTTTTTGGACTGTGGGAGGAAACCAGAGCACCTGGAAGAAAACCCACGCGGACAACACACCAAACTCCTCACAGACAGTCACCTGGAGCGGGACTTAAACCCACAAACTCCAGGCCCCTGGAGCTGTGTGACTGCGACACTACCTGCTGCGCCACTGTGCTGCCCCACTTAATTCTTGTCAAAGAAAAATATATAAAGTTGTGTGTGCACAACTGAACCTGTAAACGAAATCTAAAATCATGAACTATATTTCAAAGTTACATAATGCTTTATCAGAACTATTCTTGGAAGGTTCAAAACCAGCAGTTTTAAATTTTCAGTGAGTTCAGAGAAAAGAATAAAAATTTCTATGAACTCAAAAAACCTTACACTGTAGCAAACAAGGATGAGACTATTTCACGTGCTTGTGCCCCAAAGGCCAAATGAACTTTATTTCTCACAGAGATAAACGGCTCCTTGGAGCTCTTAATCATCCCATATTAAAGTTATCATAAATATTAATGAAAAGGTGATATTCTAAAATCTCAGACTCTTTATTAGGTCAACTCTGGAACAAATGTTTAACCGGTACATTTCCTCAGATAAAAACGTATGTCTCGTCCTCGTTCCTTTAAGCTATTTAAAAATTTGGCAAACAAACTCTTCCACAAAAAAGTGGCAAAAGAAGTGTGAACAGTTAATAGACTACTTAAGTTACTGTTTACAAATATTCCTCAATAAGCAAATGAACATAAAAAGGAGCATCCAGCAAAGGCTCAGACTCTACAATGAAAAGAGGTGTTTGTGGCTCACACATTTGTGTCAAACTTCATGAAAGAATTTTGAAACACTATCTTCTTACACACACTCACATACATATATGTTACATTATTAGAAGATACACATACATACATTAATAGAAGATAAAAATTTTATTATGGTCCCCATGCTTTTCACTCCAAACCAGAATGTTAAATGGGATAATTATTTATCAAACTCACCTATATTACAAATAGAATTTTACAAAAATTGTTTACATTACAAAATTTGGTCACAGAGGTTAACCTAGCCAACGGAAGGTTCATTCCTAATAATAAAAAAGTGCACTCCTATTTGACATATCATCTTGTACTGTGATATTCCACCTTGCAACAAGTAAACTTCCATGTCTTATGGTGAAGAGAGTGATTGCCACAGTTTTAAAACCACAACCACATTAGTGCTTGTACAGTGACCAGGGTTGCCAGGTCCAATGATTTCCCAACAAACAATTTTTTGAGTGTTTGTTGGACTTCAGAAAGGTCAGAGTGACTTACATTTCTAATGAAGAACTCCAGGGTGGCATAGGCAATGGCGATCCCATCATGTGTGCTGGTACCCCTGCCCAGTTCATCCAGGATGACCAGAGAGCGAGCTGTGGCTCGGGAAAGGATCTCAGAGGCCTCCAGGAGCTCCTCCATGAAGGTGCTCCTTCCTCTGGAGATGCTGTCAGAAGCTCCCATTCTGGTGAGAAGCAGATTAAATGGAGTAAGCTGAGAGATGAGGACTAATGGAACAAACACAGTGCTGTAGATCTGAAACAAGACAAGCCTGCAGAGATACTCTCAGCTAGAGCAGACAGCACTCTGTTAATTCAGCCATCAAATGTAAAATGTGCTCAACAGAATGAGTGGCAATAAATCATTTATTGCTACTTCTTCTGGCTGTGATGAGAGCTTTTCCCATGAAGTGTAACTGCTTCCCTGGCTGCAGTAGAAGAGAGTGCTGCTTAATAACTCTAATTAAAGCACTTTAGGAGGAGAAGCTTCAGTCCAAAGGTAGCACCTGCAAGCATGATATTACCACAGTCGCATAGCAGAGATGGTTAATAATGTCTGGTTTCTGCAATTATTTTACCAAGAGCTGAGGAAGATAATGAGGGGAAAATGACTGAAATGCCATAACACTTTCCCTTTCTAAATATATGGAACCGAAGATGAGAAACCCCTTGATTATGTGCAAAATGTGTAGTACTGGCCAAATTATCTCATCCATTATGAATAAGGAAATCATGTTGAGCAAGCATACAAACAAAACGTATTACAATACACCAAATATCTGAGAGGCCAAATTAATCAGAGAATTCTGAGAAGTCCTTTTTGCAGAGTTTCTGGTCTAGAGTAGGACTTGGGGGACCTCTGCAATAATGTTCTGAGCCTCTATAATCTCATTAATCTAACCTAAAGTTCAATATTGCATAAAAATGCCATCTCTCCTTATAAATAATGAAGTAGCTTTGAATGTATTTTCCAAACTCCAAAACAAGAGAATTTGAATTCTTTCTAATTATTAATACTAACAGTATTACAACTAAGGGGCTCTGAACTGCAAAGCAGCCATTTGTGGTCCACTCAACATCATATACTCAAATGTCCTTGATTATTTAATTGACCATTACTGCAAACACAATTGATTCAGTAAATTATATTAAAAAAAATGTTTCCCTATGACTATTGATCAGATGCATGATTAGACCATAATAGAGTAATCAGAGTAATAGAGTAAGCAGTTTCTTTCATATGCTTGAAAATAATCTAAAAAAAAAACAAAAAACAAAAGTGAAATTACTATTTTCCAGACCATTTTCTTGGAACCAAACCTGGTCTTAACATAAGAACAGAATGTACATGTTATCATGTTAACAGAATGCATGTTAATCCTATATACAAAATCATGCATAAAACATTCATTCATTCATTCATTATCTGTAAGCGCTTATCCAGTTCAGGGTCGCAGTGGGTCCAGAGCCTACCTGGAATCATTGGGCGCAAGGCGGGAATACACCCTGGAGGGGGCCAATCCTTCACAGGGCAACACAGACACACATTCGCTCACACACTCACACCTACGGAAACTTTTGACTTGCCAATCCACCTACCAACGTGTGTTTTTAGACTGTGGGAAGAAACTGGAGCACCCAGAGGAAACCCACGCGGACACAGGGAGAACACACCAACTCCTCACAGACAGTCACCTGGAGCGGGAATCGAACCCACAAGCTTTTTGTGTGACTGCAACACTACCTGCTGCGCCACCGTGCTGCCCTACCGTGCTGCCCTATGCATAGAACATCCAAAACAAAACTCAGAAGGCAACCTCCCTTGGTTGACCATTTTTTAAAATGACTAAATACTACATTAATAATTTTGTTGAGCTCACATCAGAGTTCATACAAATCTAGATTCTGTCCCTGATTCTCTCCAGATTTCAGACTTCCTCTTTCTTATGTAAATTTTGAGAAATATAATTTGCAAAACGGATCAATTAGTTCTGGAATCGCAAAATATTTGCAAGTATTTTCAAAGTTATCCCATTACCACATTGAACATACAAATATTAATACTTTGATTATTGCCTCAAGCAGACCTCTAACAATAAAAAAATAATAATACATTAAAAAAAATTTGCTTCAGTTTAGACATTTGCTAAGACATAATGATTAATAATAAAAAAACACACACACTACAACCACTGATTTTTTCCTATACATCCACAACTCAAAAACAACCTGCTGAGGCAATTTTAAAGCCAGTTATAAAATCCCTGTGCTGTAGTAATCCATATCTACAGCATCTCTTTCATTCAACCTGTCATTAAGGATCCAATCATCCTGCCACTTTAGAATGAACAGTCTCAGCAGAGAGGCTAGTCAGCTTCAGCATCATTACCGCTGGTAACATCCCTCATGTATGGTGGGTTAAGAACAAGACATTTTTCTGTATTATTCTCCATTCTAAGGACAGTTTGACAACAAACTGACAACAGCTGTCCATTCTAGAAGCCTTTTTGGCCAGCAGTGCTTACCAGGAATCTCACAGCACTGCGCTATATTGTGGAAATATCTACTCCCAAAATGACGAACAAAGCTAAATTGTTGATTGGGGGTGGGGGTGGGACAGGAGGCAGACAGATTATTTGTTTGAATGGCTTCATCCTTTTAAAGCTTTTTGAATTTTTTTTCCCTCCACTTCATTTCCTGTTGCTATGGCAACCAGAAAGCAACGAGGAAAGAAGTGCTCAGTAACCTTGCTGATAATTCAATAAAAGTCCATCAGTGTTTATATACCATAGGCCCTGAACGTGTGGTGACTTCCGGACAAAGGTAGCACCAAAATTGATCAGCTGAGAACATTATACAAATCTCTGTAATCTTATTGGTTCCAATAAGATTCAGATTCATAATTTACCAAGCCAGATATACAAAGCATTTGTAGACTAGTTTTGAGTGCAATCATGCTGCATTTAAACCACAAAAAATTGTGTCTGTGGCACCATGAACCTTGAAAAAGGCATTTATTTTCCTCACACATATGCACAAGGAAGTGCAGCTGTGTTAGCTTTTTGTGCTTTTTGACAGGGTAACTGGATGGATGCATGGTTCTACTAAGAAATATAATATGTATTGAACATTATGTGAAAGTTCTTTAAACTATACAATCACACATTTTATTTACAAAACTTGTTCTTTAATGATCCATCCACTGAGAGGTCCATTAGAGAGAAAGAATCAAATGTGGCTGCATGTTATCTAGGTCATACATTTTTGTGCACCTCTAATATATTCCAATTTGCAGGGACTTGTATAAGATGTATAAATAAAAGGCAAGAAGGTACCATCACCTAGCAGTTGGAACAATTGAAAGTTATATGTTTATGTACACTAGTTTATGTACACTACAATCATTCTCTAGAAACTGCATGATTTTTAATTTTAGGTTCATGTTATCTAGCTCAGGGTTCTTTATAGATGCAAAACCTTTGTAAGAGGTTGAATCGAACTGGTAAGATCATGATTAACTACACAAACTAATAGGAGTAATCGCAATTATTTTTTTTTGGAAAGCGCCAGAATATATGTGATTATTCTGACTGAAAGTTAAAAGATTTTAGTTCACTTGAGGTCTATTGGTCTTCACTCACACTGGAGTTTCACAGTATAAATGCAATTAGCACTGAAAATTTTCTCCTTTGCCTGGTCGAGGTCAGAGTGCACCACGGGCCGCTGCACCCTTCTGCTTAATTGGCTGCTGTTTGAACATGATTTTCACCTGTTAATTAGAACAAACTGATAATTCTCTGGGGAGAGAAGGCAATTAGCCTCTGATGTGTACACTACAAGGAACAATAAACTGGGCAGCAAGTTGGAGAATGCAGAAACACATTGAGGGGAAAAAAAAAGGACCAAAATATATACTTTACCTTTCCACCAACAAAAGGTATGTTTTGTTAACTTTCCACCTCACACCAGTGTCATGCCTTTGCCTTTCAACTATTAAGGTTATTGCTGTAGTAACAGCCTCTGCTCCACTTGAAAAGGCATTCAAGGATTTGATAATGTTTTTTATAACATTACAGAGAACATGTGCTATTGACTTTGATTCACATCATAATACACCATGCACCTTCCCTCCAAAGCCCAGTGCCAGGGGGCTTTATACCCCTCTAGCAGACACTTGGCATTAAGTTTTTCTAACACCTTTCATCCCTTTCAGTAGAACTGAATGGGGGCACCTTAAAATAGCTGAATGTATGAATAATAGAGGGTCAGAAAACCTTTTTTTTTTTTTAAGAGTAAAATATATATGGTATTTATCTCCAACAACATTGCGGCTTGGCAAAAACATGCTAAGCCAAGCAAATGTCACACCTAATACTAATTAGTGAATCACTATGAGTGTGTTTTTGTAATTTTAATTATGGCAGCACATTGTCAGCAGAAAGTCGACACGCTGCCAAACCATAAAATTTTACAACAGTGGCAGATATCTATGTTGTCAGAAAAAAAGCTAATTATTTGGGAAAATAAATGAAAGTTTTGAGAAGCCAAAGGTGAATTCATAACCAAGAAAATATTTCCATGTTTACCCATCCATTTAGTATTCATACAGTATTTACTGTATTACAATATTTCAATTTATATTATGTGATTAATAATAGTCTATAAACCACATCATACAATCTTCAGGGCTCCCATTTAATGATTAGATTTCTTAGATATGTATTCTATTATTTTTTTTATTTTTATTTTTTTGGTTCTCAACCAGCTGGAGTTATTCTGAGCGATTATGATGTAGGAGTGTTTTTACAGCACCAAAATGCACTTTACAATATTGTATACACATGACAAGGTGCAAAACCACGAGAGGACAATACTCAGAAACATTGGCAAAGGGACATCATGCTCAAAATGAAGCATTCAATGATTACAGTAGATTATTGGTCTCGCCACAAAAAAAAAAGCCACAATGCACCTATAAAACACAACAGATTTAATGAACTTGATCCAATGAAACAAATAAATCAGTTAAATGAAGCCTCAAAAAAAAAAGGAGTTTTCAGAGGAAATATGGTGGTGAATATTCTGTTTAAAGTGCGCAGGCTATAAATATTGGTAGATGGGGTTGGAATTTGCTGGTGGACATAGGCAAAAAGCTGCAGGTCCCAGAGTGCATTGTGTTAACTACACTGAAACCAAACATGAGGCTCTACTCTGAAAGTAAATGGATAGTTTACTTCATAGAGTTCCATTTGAGGATGCAGTAGATGAAGCATTTGAAAGGAAGAAGCTGAAGTACGCAGACTTGGCGGCTGAGGTGAGGGAACGTGGGTGGCAGCCACAAGTAAGATTGGTGGAGATAGGTGTTAGAGGATTTGTAGCCAAATCGACCACATCCATGCTTGTACAGTTCGGCATCAGGGGCTGGAAACTAAGGGCAGCTGTGAAGGAGTTATCAGAAACACCTGAAAGGTCGAGTCAGTTGTTGTGGATAAGGAGAGCACAGATTACTTGGGGAAATGAACTGCAGAGGTGTTATTGGGATTGTTGGTGATGAAGCATGTAAAGTTCAAATGGAACTGGTGGCACTGAGCATGCATTAACGGTGCCAGTGGGGCTATGTATAGCCTTAGTCACCAGGGAGGCCAGTGTCGATTTATGGCTGTTGATGGTAAAAGGTACGGTAAGACTGTAAAGCTAGCTTGGAGTGGGGTGGGTCTGGGATGCCAGACTTCACTGTTGAGTCTTCTGGAGGTGTTGTGGCCTTAATTCAGCGAAACAACAACTAGAGGAGGTGCCTGCCTGATGACCCCTGTGAAGAGCTAGTGATACAGTGGGTGGTTTGGGTACTCATGGGCTGGGCTCATTGAGTAACCATAGTTGTTAAGGATAGCTGGTTGCTGATTGGATCATAAACAGCCACAGCAACCTTAGAGTTCAAGTGTAGGATTCAACAGGAATTTTGGTGGCTGCAGGTAGAAAGAGAGTGTGGTGGGCCCTATGTGAAGTTCTAATGGATTGGCATAGGATATTTTATGTTTTATCTTGTGTATGATTATAATTACTGTTTAACTCGCTTCCACTTGAAAACTCCTGTTTACAGCCAGTCAAAAAAAAGGTCAACTGAGACTTTAGAAACTACATTAATTTATATATATACATTTTCTACTCTTCTATAGACTGTTAATGTATCAGACACCACCAAGGGAGCCATTGTTTTCTGAGAAAAATATGCAGAGATTCTCTATGTGGGGAGCATTTTTTTATACTGAATTGAGGTATCTTTTCAAAGAAACAAAGCTATGTACTACAGTTATTCCATTAGGTTAAATGGGATGTTTGCCAAGGTTCTCTGAAGTTTGTCTTGCCAAGCACTGGTTACCACAAAAGCACACTTTATTGGGTGATGCATGAACAGGTCAATTTACTTCTATCCTCTCTCTCAAATTTGCTACAAAAAAAATCAGTCATCCCTATCTAGACTTTCCTTGCACACTCTCTCTTTCTCTCTCACTCCCTCACCCTCTTCATCTTGCTAACTCTCCCCCTCTCTCTCACTCATACAGGCTAATTACAGTGAGCTGAGGCAGATGCAGCGGTGGCCATGGTTCCCTGTCCTCCGTTTCAAGTCTCCTTCAGCAGCAGTACTATACTGAAGTCTGCTGGGCCTCTAAGGTGTTGTCATGGCACTGACGCTCCTACTGTCAGCTGTCCGGTCCTGATCCGCCCACTTAAGGAGCAGGAAATAAGAGAACAATGCCCCAGCGTGCGTCTGATCATTCAATGCAAGTAGACGACAAGCAGACTGTCGGAGGGGGAGCGTTTCAATGCACTTGTTTGAGAATGCCTCATCACGGCCCCTCTGTTTGAGTACTTTATTACCCAATATGGGTGCCATTAGCAGAGAGACGTGCTTCTCCATTAGAGGAGAGCAGGTGGGTGGAAATGATCGATGTTCTTTGAAACAGATCTTGCCCTGTTTGCGTTTAATGGGGAAGTCTAAACTGAAGACTGTACGTAGGGGAGGGAGAGAGAGAGAGAAAGAGAGAGAGAGAGAGAGAGAGAGATATCGAGATCTGAGAATCTTTTATTAGAATATAAAGTTATGTAACAAACAGATTGGAGCCACGAACTGCAACACACCATAGACCGATGGGCACAGTATTTATGAACACATCCTGAACTCCTGAGAAACAAACCCAGAAAAGGGGAGGAAAAAAAAAAGACTTCGAAGCATAACATTGTGTCAACATATGCAACAATTTGGATACACCTGGTCAAGGTAAAAAAAAAAAAAAAAAGGTTTTTAAAGTAAAAATGAGTATAGAGAAAAACTTAAATATTGCATTTGTCTATTCATTTGTTGAGCAAACCAACAGGGAATTAAACACAGAATATATGGGATAACTTTTGCTTATGTGGCAGGTTTAATCTTTCAGCCCCATATATCAATTTAACATCATAAAAATTAAACTTTAAACCTAATTTTACCAGAGACATGGTAAATTTTACTACTGCGCATTAAATTGGCAAGTTTTCATGTGAGATGAAGACAAGTACAGAGTGAAGATGGCTTCCCCTTCAGATGAGCCAACACCATAATTAACATTAAAGTTAAACCGTGCATTTAAAGATGAGGCCGCAACATGGTTTTTCAACAGTCTTTTGTCAAGCATCACTCAGAACAAGAAGAATAACTTCCTACTAAAGTTTGCCTAGCTAGAGATTTACCTGTGCTAAACCAATACTTTCTTGAACTATCAAAGCAAAATAGTATAAATAATCATCAACAAATAATCATAATAAATAAATAAATCTGTTGCATGTTCAGTTCTGTTAACACTCCTGTTTCAACAAACAGTGGGCCTGACCTCTACTCATGCAGAGTAAACACATATACACTGTTTACAGAAACTCAGATATTGGCATCCAGTGTGGTTAACTGTATTCAGTTACTCATGAAGCTCATTATAATTCTAACAGTATTTTGAACATGATTTTTTTTTGTCTGTTGTAATCTATTCAACCTCAAAAATGATCTTTCATGTAGTGTATAATAGAAATGTTTTGAAATACTGTGATAAACATTTGCCATTTTGCCCCAAACACTTTAGAAATGTCAAAGAAAAAAGGCTATACCTGGTAAATATGCCATCCACTATTCCGATGGATGCCTCTCTGGCTGGTACAAAAGACCCCAGTTGAGCCATGATGGTAATCAGAGCTACCTGACGGATATAGGAGCTTTTTCCTCCCATGTTGGGTCCAGTGATGATCATGGTTCGTTTGCCATTGCCCTGGGGGAAAAAAAAGTCAGGAATGTTGATGATTTATTAATTGAGCAGGTATAAAGTATCTAATGGCTGGCACTGACTTATTCAACAATATATTACACTGATTATACTTTAAAGACTATACACATTAAATCAAAGGGATATGTACTATCTCATTGCAGTAAAGAAATTTTGTACAGTTATCTGTGTACAGCCAATATGTGTTCACATAATAAAGACATATTTATGATATACAAGCACTGAGAAAACTGAGTTATATTGCTTTGGTACAACAGAGATGCCACTGTAATTTGAGAAATGCCCTTTATTTCATCATATAATCAACAAACTATTTAACATTTCCTTTCTTTAAAACTGAAATGTAGTAATGTAAATGTATTGTATTTTTTATTCATATACATTCTTTTGTCTGTATGTATGAGTGAAACAACTGAACAGAATGACTGGATCCCAACCACATCTGCACCACAGCTCTGATTTCTGCTCATACTTGCAATCTCTGAGAATACACTTAAGATTCAACAATAACCAGATGTCGCTTCTGTATGTGCTATTCACAAAGCATTTGGGACATTGTGTTCAATCCCAGAGACACTAATAAAATAATTCATGTTTTTTTCTGCCTGTCCATCACCAAATCCTCCACTGTCATTAATCCAAAGCCACAATAGGAATAAGCCAGCCTTATGCAAGTGAAGTCAGGCCTAAGGATCACAGTCGAGACTTATCAGACAGTGAAATAATATTACCCAAGAGGTAATTAGTAAATATTCTACATCTATATTGTGTAACACACTGTATGAAACTGCAAAAGGGTACATAATTTACTAGGGCATATGTCTGATTATTTACACATTTGTTGAGCCAAAATACATATAAGCATTTGAAGAAAACCTTGGGTTTGTGAAAGGCACCAAGTTGAACTACTTCTAATAATTATTATTAATATAATAACAATATTAATAATAACTATAATTAATTATTATTAATATTATTATTATTATTATTAATTAGTTCATTGTCTGTAAACAGGTCCCTGGAGCTGTGTGACAGTGACACTACCTGCTGCTCCATTGTGCCGCCCTATTATTACTATGATTATTATTAAATGTTATATTTAACCAAACTTTTTCTTTAATAAATGCTGCCAATATCTTGGCTTGTTAATCTGGTTCTCATTTACAGGCGACAGAGGTTGGTAACTGTGATATGTTGGGATTAACAAAACATTCTTTGTATATAATGTGACTTATCAAACCAAGATTCAAGATTCCTTTGCCATTGTGCATAGTACAACAAAATTGAGCAGGAATCCTCAATCGCAACAAACCTCAAACCAATCACAAGGCTTAATGAAAGTAAACAGCACAAAAAGTAAGGTAAAGTAAATTTGTGTTTGGTAGATTATTTCTTTGTTGTAAAAATGCTTCTTGGCAATAAATCTTATACTGTTGAAAAGTCTGTTAATTTCCCCTTTAAATGGCATCACATTTGTAAGGAACGTGCATTTGTGGGATGAGCAGTAGAGCTGAGTATGTGAGATGCGCCCATGAAAAATTTGCCAAATCCTCTCTGCCCATGCCAAACAGCTTATTCTGCCATTGACTTGTTTGGTGGACTGGATGATTGAGGTTTGGAGAAACAAGATGTATTGGCAATGTAACAATTTGTTCATTTAAGAAACAGGAGCCTCAGTAGCGTGTGGAAGAACCATACACAGCCACAACAGAATGGCACCTCCTCCTCACGCTGGTCACCAGCCTGGTCACACACTGCTGTGGGATGGCATCCAATTCTTCAACCAGCATTTGTCGCAAGTCAGCTAACGTGGTTGTGTTGGTCACTGTGGCAGGCCCAAGCTGATCCCACAAGTCTTAAAATGGGGTTGAGGTCAGGACGCTGGCAGGCCATTTCATCTTTTCCACTCCCAAATTCTGGAGGTAGTTTCTGATAAACACTGCTTTGTGGGAGTGAACGTTGACATCTTGGAGGATAGAGTTTGGTCCCAGACTGTGGAGATATGGGATTGCCACTGGTTGCAGAATTTCATCTCAGTATCTTTCTGCACTGAGATTGCCTCCAAAAAGTCTAATTATTGCAGTGAGGGAGATGCCGCCCCACACCATCCCACAAAATAAGCTGTTTGGCATTGGCAGAGAGGATTTGGCTAATTTTTCATGGGTGCAACCCACATGCGCGGCTCTACTGCTCATCCCACAAATGCTTGTTCACAAATGCTTGATACTACAAAGAAATAATCTACTAAACACAAATGTCCTTAGTTTTTGTGCTATGTTTATTTGAGGGGAAATTTACAAAGAATAAATGTTAATGAATTCAGACTTAACTTGCAAGAATTAAACATGAAAATAGAAAACATAACAAAACTGAAATTAATGAATATTCAAATCCTGTTTGTGGAAAGTTGCAAAATTTAGTAATACTCTAAGAAAAACAAAGTTCTCTAGATTAATTCAACTACAAACTGTACTAGAAATAGATGTCCAAATCTGACTGTATTTTGTAAGTATAAACAAACTTAGAATTTGATGCCTGCAACTCATTCAGGAACAATACTACCAGATACTAGATACCAGATACAGATGAATCTGCATGACCTTCAAGCCCTGAGATATCATTAGATGAGAAATACAGCCACGTGGGCTCAGGAGTACAAAGGAAAGCTTGTGTTACTTAATACAGCTGCATCTACAAGAAACACAACTTGAAATTCTTATGCAAAGGAAAATCTGTACATCAGTTTTGTGCTGAAATAGTAAACTATTCTCTGGGCCCATGCACATCTCAGATGGTCTGAAACATAGCAGAACCTGTGCTGTAGTCAGAAGAGTCATGCCTAATTCCAAGATAAATAGTCATCAATCCTCTGTGCCTGAGATGAAAAAGACCATCAGTAATATGTGCCAATACCTAAAAGCCAATATCTTTCATGGTATGGGCATACATCAGTGCCAACTGCATACGTGTGAATGCACATTTGATGTGGAAATACTGGGATTTTAGAGAGAGAGATTATTGTTTTTATTGCATTTTACAAAATGTCCCAAAATTCCTGGAAATGGGATTTGTATCTAACTTACTCTTTCATATTTTCTGCATTTAAGAAAATACACTGAATGAAGCATCTGCACAATATGTGCAAGAAGATGGAGGAGGACTTTTCAGTTAGAAAGTTTTTCTAAAATAAATAAATAAATACATTTTGAAATGGTGCATTTTCAAACTGTTTGACCTATTTGAGATTAAAACTCTTGCATTTTTAAATGATCCGAGCTTCTATCTAATAGCATTGCTTCTAGGATAATGAGGCTGTGTACAAATGGCTTAGCATGACATTATTACAGATGGCAGATGAATTTCATCTAGATTTGAAGGGAAACAATCCAATGGTGCTGATATATGTAAAGAGAGAGAGAGAGAAGTAATGAGTGAACAAACAGATGAGAAAGAGAATGAAAGTGATATAGTGCGCAAAAAAAAGAGCGAGAGATAGGCACACTGGTACAATTCAGTAAAATTGGCCAATGGTTCAGTTGCATTTCCTCACTGGTAAAAAAGGATTAACCTTCTGTAAAAAGACAGGGCATACACTGACATCAGTGCACCACCCACAGCCTTCTATTTGCTGAATCTAAAAGCCTTAGATAAAACCATGCTTCATAAACCTCCCCCACATCTACAGGCAGCAGGATTTCAAAGAGGCTTTGGCCAATGCAGACATTAATAATGTCACCTGTAATGAAAACAGATTAAACAAATCATAAGAACTGATCAGCATGTCATATAAATGGTGAGAGACTGCAGATTGTAGATTGGATTGTGTAATTTATCATGTATAAACTGTCGCTCAACATACTCTAAACAATACTAAGTGTGGACACCTGCTCATCCAATACCTCTCCTGAAATGAAGGGTGTCAGTAAGTCACATTTCTCCACTTTCTACAACAGTAGCTTCTACTCTTCTAAACTTTGCCAACAGAACATTACTATGGTAAGGTACAGCAAAAATGATTTTGGATGATAAGTAGGATTTGGATTACAAACACATATCAAATCTTAAATGAATACACCACTATCAATCACACTTCTATGCTGCCAAATTTTTGGGGGATTTATACACTAGCTGACGCTTAACACTGGGCATAAACACTTAAATGCAGCTGCTACCGAACCTCCCATTTAATGTCATGCTTTCTTATACAGATTATAGTGTGAGCACAACATTTAAGTCCACAGTAGGTGCACCATAAGGAAGCTAAATTTACTGATGAGTTTTTGTCTACAAACCTTTGAACATGGCACAGCAGTATGCAGGAGCCCTGAAGCCAATCACAGTGTATTTTATCTCTTCATCAATCAAATAATGATTGCATTCATCAAATCCAACAAATTTTAAATTATGTATATCTAAATATTGTTTTACAACATAATGTGCATTCTCAGAAATCACACACAACACGCTATGTGTTCAGAAACAGTGAATTTTTATATGTATTTGAACATTTCTTAAAATGGCCACTCAAGTTCTTAGGAGATCACTGTGTTTAAGATTTTAACTACACTGACCTCAAACCAATGCTATCACCACACTGGCAAATGTGCCATCAGCCCAAAACTAAGACACTATTGTGTTATTCTCATACCAGAGAATATCTGAGGTGGGCCTGACAACTTAAGAACAACTTGAAAAAGAGTTAGAATGTATGCAAAGCAGCAGATGGACTAAAAAAAAAAACCAGAGAGACAAGATGTTTATTTGACAGTGACAATATAACCACAGTCTACACTCATCTTATTTAACATAGCGCATGGCAAAATAATCTAATAAGAAGAATTCCGTGAGGCTGTATTGGAGTAAACACACAATATTATGTCTTTTGCAAAGTTTTTTTTCTGTTTTGCTTCCTGTTCTACTCATTATGGTAGCTTCATGTGTTTTCATGCACACTGTACATTACAGTAAATAAAAGAGCTAGAAGGAGAGGAAGAGGGCACATTTAAAAGCTGTTAAATATAAATCAGTGTAATTTGCAACTTTATTCCATGCCAACGTACGGTGGTGGAAGAATGATGACTGAAGGAGGCAAGACAACACAAAGGGCCAGATGCTTCTACTTGAGCTAGGCTTTGGTGCTTACCATGCCAGAAAATATGGAAAGAATATACAGACATGGGAAGTTTGTGTCACTGTTTGAAACTTGAAGATTTCAGATTAGAGATACTGACTGATTATAAAGTTCTTTAATGGGTCCTCACCTGGAGCTCAGTGTCATTGGGCACATACTGGTCCTGTTCTCCCATCAGCATGTCAATAACCGGGTGTCTGCCTTCCCTGATCACTATGTGACGTTCTTCCTCCAGAATCTCCGGCCTGCACATAGCACATTACAGAAAAACTGAGATTATGGAACAGACAACAGGAATACAAAAAACACGATAAAAATGCAAATAAACCTATACATATAGTTTATATTTTTATTCATTAGCATATTAACTAAATGCAGTGAGTGATGTGATGTTATTATAATAACAATAATAAATATTTGCATAGTTGATCAGAGGAGTGTTATTACCTATTCACTCTGTTGCTAGGCAACAGCAATACTGTAACTTTCAATCAGCTAACTATATTTGATATGTGCAGGTAGGAAGTACAGTCACGCTCTCTTCCAGAAAGTGATATCTTTTAAACTTGTAAGTGGTGTTGGCCATACATTTAAAAAAAAAACTATATATATATATATATATATATATATATATATATATATAAAATAATAAACAAAAGCTTTTTAATCTGTGAATTAATACAGTTCAACATATTCAGAGAAACGTCACTGAAGGCTTGTGTTCTTTTTGTTGTCACTAGGTAGCACAAAAATTTTTGACCTACTAATTTTAATATTATATTAATCACATCCTGAGGAAAAAAAAAAGTTTCTAGTTTTAATTCTTCCTGTAGGTTTCTTTCCATCCTGAAATATTACTGACAACTGAATAAGTACCTGACACTTTAACATTTTTGGAATACAACTTTGTGTCTCGCTGCATGTGGATCTCTGTAAAACGATTATGTCTCCATCCACATAACTTCCCTTCTTACGAAACAGACTGGAACAAAGAAATGCAAGTACAATGATATAGGAGAGGAGATCAATGGCAAAATATATATAGGTTTGGAAGTGTGGTGTAGGGAACGTCTTTGTGCTCAGTGGAACAGGAGGGAGGGGGTGGAGGAGAATGAGCGGAGGGGGTGTAGTTGGCGTAAACCTCGGCCTTCAAAGTCAAATCCACTCCCCCACACAGCCTGTGAGCAGCAGAGGGAGTGCGCACCGGGGGCGGGCTGGAGCCCGCTGCTGGCCAGGGAGAGCCGGAGTGAGGGTCCTCTGGGGTCCCCCCACTCTCGATCCTCAAGCCCAGCTTATGTAAGGAAATTCAAACACCTCCTGCAGAACACGAGAGAAAAGCCAGGCTATCTGAGGTGCGAAAAATGCGCTTTTTACGGCAACACAAAGCGCGAGGACACCGTCCCAAGTTTGCCTGCATCTTTTCAAAGAACACTACACAGGACATCATTCCAATAAGCTGCATTGGTTACCAGAGGAAAAAAAAAACATATAAGCTGGTGGATTGTGTAACAAATCTAGTCTGAAATAGACTGTAACATCATGTATCATACAGCAAATTAAAAGGACACATATACTCCATTCTATTTTACAGTTGCAGGCTGTGGTCAGTCCTTTGCTCTGCATACTTTGTTGGTCCCCTTTCACCCTGTTCTTCAGTGGTCAGAACCTCCCTGAGCAGGTATGATTTGGGTGGTGGATCATTCTCAGTGTTGCATTTATGTTACATATTTATTTATATGTTGTGTAACAAAATTATTACTTTTTTTTTACCTGACAATATTCTAATCTCACTTTATTCTTTAGAAACAAAGAGGCATATTTATTTTTGCTGTATTATTATCATGAAGGGAAAAAATTGGTATATTTTTATCTCTGAAACAAAAGCTAAAAGTTGAAAACAAAGCTAAAAGTTATCTATGCTTCTTTTCATAGCCTCAGTTTTACAGACTAAACTCCAGACTAACACACACACAGCCCTAATGTGAGAATATGAAACCATGTGAAACACTAGAGCTTAATATAAAAGATGACAAAGTTCATTACGACACCTGCTGTAATTGTTCTCTTTAGCGACTTGAGCCAAAGAGAAGAGACAGTCCAGGGTTGCTAGGTGACCCACTGCTTTCCTCAAGATATAGTAATGCTCTCCAAATAACCTAGGAGAACAAGGAGAGTGAGGTGAAATGGCACTGGTCAGACAATCTCCACAGAGGCATAGGATGTGACATTTTACAGTTAATCCTACATCCTGCAGGCAAACAAGAGCAAAGCATTTAAAAGACCTTCAGCATGAATCTGAAAGTTCATAAATAATATAATCGAAATTGAGTAGAGCAGATGAGAATGTGCAAGCCAGGAAGAACGCTTTAAAAGCAGTGGTTCTCAACTTTGGAGCTGGAGTACGTGTTCTGCACATTCTGGGATTTCCCTTTACTCCCCACACTCCTGATCCAACTTATCAACTCATTCTCAAACCTCTTCCAAACTGAGGCTGTTCAAGCAGGATAACAGAAAAGATGAGCATTGGAAAACCTGTTATTTAAAAAAAGCCACTGGCAGTTAATGAAGTACGTACTGGAGAAAGTTGGTCCACTCTCGGCTGCAGTCAATGACCAGCTGTTCCCGCAGCTGCAGCAGACGCTTGTTTTTCTCCACAATGAAAGGGGAGTGATAGCGGCCCACCACCTTAGTGCTGGATTGACAAAGGAGGATATCATCAACACTGAAATCCAAGCAAGAATGAACTGGAGAAGTCCCCCCCCCATTGTTCATCTTCATAGCAAAAAGGCCATTATATGTACGAGATGTTTTTTTTACTAAACCTATTTTAAATCATTCATCTCCTGGAGGTTACTTTGAAAAATTTTATAATAATAATATTTATTTTATAACAAAATGAAGAGGAATTAAGAACGTGAGAGAATGACAAATTTGTTTCTATCCATAAAAAATGAAAAGAAAAAAAAATCTAACCTACGATTTTAGGATATCAAAATGAGCTATTTTTCACAGTTTTTGTTTCTGGTGTACTCTTAAAAAAAGTTTTTCACTTCTGGTATTATTTATTTTGGTTCAGTGTATAATTTCTAAGCCCCTTTTCTTTTGCATTATTTATTATAGCAGAAAGTGTATGAACAGAAACATGAAAAACTGAACATATAAAATCTAATGGTATCAGACTGGGGTGAATGTATCAGTGGATAAGACTCACCTGTTGATTTTGACCCAGTCTGGAGGGACAACTGAAGACATACTGTTCTTTACCTCAATAAGAAACTGAGAGAGAGAAAGAAAGAAAAAATAAACTTGCACACAAACCTTTTAAAATCTTAAAGGGTTTAAAGAATGGGATTCTATCTTTCACTGACTCAATCGCTACTATGACAGATGAATGAATGTAGATAGATTAAGGATTAGCGGCTCACAGCATACAGGCATCTATTACCGCTGAGCTTAAATACACTGTAAACACTAACACAGAGACCTGCAATCAGAGAAGTGTAAACCAAGTCAGCTTTACTGTGATAAAGGAAACATGCTGGAGAATGTATAGCATATACATCGCAAACAGCTGTGTGTGTGTTGTGAAAGTATAATATTATTCCCTCTTTTTTTTAATGAACACCTGGGCTATTAATGTGTAAGCCTCACATTAATAGCTTTTTTCCCCCGATTAAAAACACACATCTCCATTTTTGTGGAGTTTTAGTTTACTACATCATTTGAACACAGCAACTGTCCGTTACACCATGTGATAATTTCATGATGAATAGACCAGTAGAAATTATAGTGGTCCAAATAATAGCTCCAAAATAACTCAGAATAAAATCTTTTTAAATTCACTTGCATTGAAATTTAAATAATAAGTTTTTTCCCTTCTCCTTTAAGGTTGCTATTTTGGGAGATAAATGGTTTTCATTGGATAGTGACAATTTGCAAAATGATGTATGTGGGTGTGAACTAAATGAGTTATTGCATAATGATATATTTACATTTCATTTTCTGACAGATTTGAATCTGCACCTCTAATTTCCTATTTGTTTTAAAAGAAAGCAGTCACAACCATGTTTTTGTCAGGTTTAAATAATATCTGCTACTTATGAAGTTCCAAAACCACACTTCTGACAGAACATGAATCAGAAATCATACAGATGTTATGTACAATATGCTGCACAGATGTTCACAAGCTATAATGTTTGTTCAGGCTTTGTAATGTATTGCAGCTAGAGATACCACATACTGCATTTTCTTTTATAATACTGACAATTCAAGTATCAGCCAAACCAATGCAGGATTTAATGAATAACAATTGTTTTAAACACATCTTTAAAGGATTTTAATAGAATTCAACAGCTCTGTAAGAAACGACACACAGCTAACCGCAGGAAAGCACACGATGAGAGTATGCTATTTCTGGTTAGATTTAAAGACAATTGGTTTGGAAGCATTCATTTTTTCCCCTCATTCAGGATCCAGGACAGTATTTACCACATATTTTGGCCAGTACCTGGTACTGGATATGGATCATCTTTAAATGGAACATGTGCTAATCTCTTTTGTTTTAAAGCTAAATTATGTCCATTATTATCACACTGTCTGGATCTGGGTCAAGGGCACAGCAGTATTTTCAAACACAATATCAAATGCTTTTATGGGTTTAGATTTCAATCAAAAGCAAAGAATGTAGCTTGGTTCATTGTCAAGGAGACAGAGACTAAAAGGGATATTATAAAAAATGTCAGTGAATCTGGACATTAATCTCGGAATCTTGAGTACATGCCAACCGACACACTGTGCAATAAGAGTCAGTGTTTTGTGAGCTACCAAAGTCAACATGTGTTTTACTTTCCCTCAGGTAGCTCCTTTTGCTAGACAGGAAATGTTATAAAGATGACTCGTTAAATGAAATAAAAATAAACCTAAAAATAAAATAAATGGCCGTTTCCCTCTGGAAATTACCATCAGACAGCGTTTCTCCAAAATCTAGTAAAGTAGTTTAGTGTGTATCAGACTGTCTGATTGCTGTGTCTCATCACAAGCTCCTTCACTAAAGCGCTGTGTCTTGTTTGATGAAGAGAGTGAGGGTCACAGTTCTTAAGACGCTGATGCCGCCGTAAGTATAGCGACACCAAACTGGACTAGAGAGAACACTGAAAAAAAAACACTGTCAATCAGGCAACTGGGTGAGTGAAGATTGTTTAGACTGCAGACAGTGGCAAGAAAGGGCCAGTGTCTGTGCTCTGTGGGAGAAAAAGCCGTTGTTTATGCATGAGCGGTAAGTGGAGGCAACAGATGGAGACGCAGGGCTGGGATAGCATACAAACTGTGACATTTCAGAGATTGTCCTTTTACCTTCTGCACTCTGATTTTATATTAATTATTTCTCACTTGCAGTTCTCAAAAACAGGTGGAGAATTTCTACCAAAAGTGTGGGAGCAATCATCTGCATATTTGAGAATTTTAGGCAGAAAAGACTATCATTTTGAAATTGATGATAATGTATTAGTTATTTTATTAAATTGTGATTATATCATCTGAAAACCATGACATCATATAGTTTCACATTACGTGTTATTTTATACCTCTTGAGACCATGTATAAAATAGGTTTGGCGGGGCATAATGATTGGTGGGTAGGGTATTGCCGCACAAACTTTAGATTTATTTTTAAGCACTTGGCAGACATAATACAATAATTCATTCACTCAGTAACTCTACTGTTATCTAAATGTACTGTTAGGAGTCTTGCCACACTTCTTAAAGAAACACAGTAGGAAACCTAACCCCAGATATCTATATGGAGGGCAGTGGTATCATGCTACAACAACAACTAAATCCTTAGCTGCTTTCAACTAGGTGTACAGTCCTGAAAAATAATAATTTTTATCATGTCTTTCATTTCTTGATACTGAAACAAATACACAAAACTGATGCACAGATTCAGACCTGTCATAGAATGAAAAATGAATTTAAGTGTGAAGCAACCTACAATTATGTAGTAATTATATAGTGTAGGAAAATTAAAAATGTAGAAAACACTAGTTTGACATGAAAGGGTTAAATGAATATTGATGCCAAATGTTTAAAGCAATATACTGTCACGCTGTCTTCACAAATTGCTGTGTTTTCTTAATGGAGATGTCTACAGACATTTGAACATAATAACACAGATTCACATTCGCTCACTTCAGGGGTCTTTGGTGCACATAAAGCTTTAATGTTTATTTTCAAGAGAAGTGAAAGAAAGAAAAAGAAAGAAAGAAAGAGAAAGAGAGGGGGGGTAGGGTTATTGACTGAAGAGGTGAAAGAAGCAGAATGTCTGGTGGCCGTACCTCTTGTCCAGATACAGTGGTGTAGTCCAGTGACGGTTTTCGGAGGATGAGGCAAAGCTCTCGCCGGTGCTCCATGATCTCTGAGAGAACAGCCTGAATCTCATCTTTCCTCTCCCGGATAATGGGAAAATCGGTGAGATCCACAAACAGCTCAGTCTTATTTCCAGTCCTAAAGAAGCAAATTTAAATATTACGTTGGAATTTGGCAGATACTCATCAAGAGTGGTTTATAATTTGATTATGTTACTGATGCAAGCAAATTTAGTGTTAGGAGTCTTACCCATGGACCATTTGTTTAATCTGGTGTTTCTGCCCCAGCTACAAGTCAAAACCCCTATCAGTCATGTGGAGTGCAGCACTGTTATCATCTACGCCATAAAAAGTTGTAAATACACCCAGAAGAAAGTGAGCTACACGTACTGAAATGTCAGAGCGGGAATTTTTACTAACAAAATGCCAGACATTTCAGAATGGAGTTGTAGAGTCCATCCCATGTAGTTGGAATATTCTCATGCAGTTGAGGTTGAGGTGGAGTGCTGATAGCTGTTGACAGGGGTAGAGTTTTGAACAAACTATTCATACTGAAGTTGACCATGGTGCCTCCACACATAGATTCATTGGTAGTCTCGACAAAGACAACAGAGGGACTCATCACTGAAGATGACACACTGCCATTCTGAGTGACTCCATGAAAGTCTGGCATATTTGGTGATAATGACATGGTGTTAAAGCAGTCGTCATAGCAGTCTGCATGCATGTAGTCCTGCGTCGTGCAGCCGTCTGCCAATGGTGCTGGCACTAGCAGAACATGGAGAGCATCAGTGCCCACTGGATGTATGCAGTCATGGCTGATGGATCACTCGGCACATGTTGGACAATCGGTCGGTTCTTCCTCTCCCTGGTTCCTATAGCTCTCACAGACCTTTCATGTCGCTGGTGCATGCCACCTTCTATCCACTGCCACCTACAGTGTGCTATGGTAATATCCGCATGACTGGTACAGCATGAAATACCGCAATAAGTCTGTCCCATTTCCTGGAGCCCTACAAAGCAAACTCTCTCAAATTCTTCCAACTGCTCAAACTGTTTATGAATTCTGCAAGTGAAGAATGCCTCAGAGAATGACAGCATGAGTCAAGAATGGAAAGGATGTATGATCTTATTTAGTCAGTCCTGAATAAATGCTGACACCATAGATTTCAGGAGAAATATTGGACGAGTGGGTGTTCACAAATACTGGTAAATATCATGTACACTCACTTGGCAGCCTTCTCATTGAGCACTTTGAGGAAGTTGTGGGCAGGGCTGAGGAGCTGGGGAGTGTCCAAAAGCAGACTCTTTAAGAGGGTGGAGCTAAGCTGTGACTGGACTGCAGGGATGAGGGCTTGGAGCTCAGTGCACAAACGGGACAGAGTGCTGCTGATGAGGAAGAACTCCTGAGTGGAACACTGGGGCATATACAAAAAATAAATTTAAAAAATTAAAAAGAATGAATGCAGCAAATCAGCAAAATCAGGTACAAGTAAGAATCTTGTGTACATTTCTAAATGTGTTCATTCCCAGCATGCACTTGTGAATAATATTTCAACTAGATCAAGGAAAATTTGTCTTCAAAATAAATATGCAAATTACTTTCCTCAATATTTTGAGTTGGCCTACTACATCAAGAGCCAATTAAAGCATTGCTTGAACTTTGAGACTGTTTATAAACATGTAGCCGATGCTCCCAGAGGCATATCCAGCTCACTACTAGTCAACCCAACTAATCACAATGATGAAAGAAAATGACTCCCTCTCTGTGATCATTAAAATTCTAGAGTGTGGTAACTTGATATAGGCTGAAGGAAAACAGGCTGAGAGCCCAATGGGAAAACTTCACAAGTCTAATATACTGGATTACTGAACACGAAATCTATTTTGTACTCTCCATGATGAACAATCATACACTACGCTGCTGCAATGAGAACATGATGAAGCTGAGACAAAAGTGCATTTCTGCTGCAGATACTGATCCCTGAGATACTGAAGATTTCCATATTGTAACAAAAAAATATTATGAATAATGGAAGAGGTATATAACCTTAATATGATACAAATTTCTAGTTTTTTTTTTATATTAATATTAAAAATATTAATAACAGAGTCAAATTGTGATTTAAAATAAAAACAATTAAACAGTACTGAGCTTCTTTTAAACAGTGATAGAAAATATATCAGCACACAGTGTGCTTCAATTACATATGCCGATAGACTCTAGAATGCTAAATGCGGACGTGCTAAGTTCAGCTCCTCAGTGAACTACTGACCGCATGTAAAATAAGAATAAAATAAACTGGCATTAACTGTCCCAAGTATCAAAAAAAAAAAAAGGTTGATTTTAATGTGTATTTTTTCTCCTTTGTTCATCTGATTTTGTGTCTCTACTGGTTATTTCATTTTCTGAAATGTGGTCTATAAACTGATGTTGGTCCATGCCCTGCTGAATGACACAGCAGAACCAAACAGGTGAAGCAGATTAACGAGAACAGCGTTTCTCCTCCAATGCTTCCACAGTGTCCAGCACACCTCCAACGACCATCAGGTTCCAACACTGCTTATTACGTTAATTGAGCAGTTCAAAGAAAAGACACCATTGAGCAGTGTCCCTACAGCCCTGGTCTTGGAAATAAAGGCTTAGAAGGAGACATCTTAAAGAAAGGAAAAATTACAGCTTACTAATAATGACAGCAAGGTGTGGGAAAATAATTTTTGACAGGCCACAGGAAACAGCAAATCAACGCTGACACACAGAAACCATCAGATTCTTTTGGACCAATCCTCATTTCATGTTGTTGTTTACATTAAATTTCATGTTAAAGAAATATACTGGAAAAATTATCTTGGAAACTGAAAAAAAAAAAAAATCTTCAAACCAATAAACATATACAATATTTTTCCTAAGACCATATAGAGGTACAGTAGATGTAAAACCACTATCCAGACATTTATCATTTAAAAAAAAAAAGTATTTACCATAGCACAGTGAAATCAGTTTCAACAATATTTGTAAGCAACATTTTCTGCATTTTTACTAAAACACTATAATAATTAAACCACATTTCCATAAAGTATGAAAGAATTAATTAATACAGATAATTAATTAAAGTGTAATATTCAAGAAAATTTCACCTGTCAGCAGCATGTAATCTTTTAAAATAACCCAATAATAATACCATAACATGTTTCATCCATTGTCAAGTGACTGGTATATAGCAAAAAAGAGAAGAACAGAAACTCGCCACCTTGACACTGGCCACGTTGTCCAAAACAGCTATGACCGCAGTTCACAAACTAACACAGGCTTAAGGTGTATAAATATATCAGTGTCAAGAATCACAAAGGAACACTTCTAGACTGGTGCACAGATCTGTTCTGATCTCATTCAACAAGTGCAATTCAAAAATTAATTAAAGTAAAGTGTTAATTGGGTACAGGCCCTTAAAGCTGGCTAAATGAGGACTGGCTGTTTTTCTTACCCTGGTAAAGAACTACTTTCATGGATTAGTTACCCTGTAATCATAATTCACTTGGTCCCAAGGCTGCCATGTTCAGTCTGATGCCTCAGGCAAAGCAAACAATCATCAGCAAACATGTATGTTTCACATCAGTTTATCAAAGCACAGGACTGTGTGTTTATCAAGTGTGGAACCTAACACCATATTTAGACATAACAATTTCAATATATATAGACTTGTTGCCAAGTGAACAACTTCATATACAATCAGGGATGAGGAAAATCTTCTAACCCAACAGGAAAATAATTTCCTCTAAAGAGTCAGATGGGAATTGGGGGACACCATTAAAAAATGTATTTCCTTATGATCTGCCAATGCCCTGGCGCTGGATGTTTGCAGTGTTTTTATTTGAAGATGCATAAACTGGCCATACCTTCTTATGGTAGATGCTGCAGAGGCCTCTCTCCAGGTCTGGCAGGCGGGTGATCAGAGTCTGGACAGATGGCAACACACTGGACCCTGAAGACAAGATCTCAGCCACTGCATCCTGACGATTAGAGATCTCTCTGAGAAGAATGATACAAAGGGCTCATGGAGGTACATGGTAAGAGTACTTTTTTCAGTTTCTTTTACTCTGTACTGACAAATTAATAGACCTTTTTTGGTTCCGACTCTTTGATTTTCCCTCAATGAATTATAAATTTCAAATGCTGTCTTTCTTAAATATATATTCTTTTAAATAAAAAAAAAACATAGGAACATTTTAGAGAGTCCTATTCTGATGGTTTTCTATTATAAAATGATGCACTTCTTTTAAGACGCACACTGTCAATGTCCAATGCCAACAGTTACAGTGAGGTAACTTTTTCTTTTTTTTTTTTGGAGGAAATAGAGACTCACAATGCCGACTTAAGGGGCTGGCTGACCCACTTCTTCAGCAGCCTCTTGCCGAATGGAGTGCGGGTATGGTCCAGAACCCAGAGCAGACTGCCCTTCACTGAGCCCGTGGTCTGGGAGAAAAGAGCAAAAGGTCATTAAACTGACATTACACAAATGCCTGCAATGAGGGAACATAGTTATGATTTCACAGCGGCGAGGCTTATTAAGTGAGTCATGTTGAGAGTTAGGAAAAAAAAACACAGTGTGTGTGGCCATTACATCGCTGGGGGAATTAAATATATGAATATGAATGCAAGGCACTGCACACAGCTGTGATCGTCCATGTGCACTTGCACATGTATGTGTGCCTGCACTGGATTTTTTCTTTTTTTTTTTTTGCTGTGTCACAGTGTTTTAATTCTATACATAGACATACTTTACCTGGTTACAAAAGATCTCCAAGTTCTTCAGCGTGGTGGAACTGAACACCATGTGGTCTGCATCATCTGACAGCCTTTTAAATGAACTAGATTTTAAAAATAAAATTAAATTAAATTAATTAAAAAAAAGAAAAAACAACCATCAGCTCAAGAATAACATTGTAATAAGTTATTACAGTGACTTATCTTCAGATGAATTTTTTCAAAATAAGGAAAGTGCCTTTGACTGTTCAAACATGTTCAAAATTGTCTAAAAACACAACGTCCTTGGAAACACAGTTAATAAAAAGCTTTCATTCTAAAAATGATTAGCTGTTTTGTTTTAAGGATGAAATTGGCTCAGTTAACTCTTAAACCTGAGCGACATTTCATCAATCGTGTAAAAGAATCAAGAATTAGGTACCACAAAAAGACTTATGTAACTGTAGACCGATTATAGAGAAGCTGTTAATTAAAACAGCCAGTGCATAGTAAGTGCATATGCTGCATAGTAACGAATAGCTGACTGAAGGTTTTCTCATTATGCCAATGACACTGAATTTAAACATCAATCATCATCATACGTTTTTACATGTGGCACTATGGGTTTGCTAGTGTATTTCATCTATTTTAACATTATCACAAGCCTCGAAAAATGTAACCTTCAAATATATTTTTCAATGATGTTATGATTTGTCACCATTTCTGGTTAATCTCGACTGGCTCCCTATTGCCTTAGTAGTGCACAGCATAATATGCGAAATGTTCCACAAGAACGGGAATGACTTCCTATTCGGCGTGTGAGGTGCACTTGAGCAAGGCATCTATCCACTAACTACCTAGCATCTTTCTCTGTGTGTGTGTGTGTGTGTGTCACTGCCATGCAAAGAGAAGGCAAGAATGAACTATTTTGTTTTCATGTTTAAGGCTCTTGCTGCATGTAAAAGCTATTATTTATGACCTATATAGTGCACTACATAGGGAGCCGAGAGTCAAACGATATTTAACCATAGGAAAACCATGCAATGAAGCACAGTGAATAAATTCTGAATCCCCAAATGTAAGCTAGCATACTGTAGTACATGGTGAACACAAACTGCACAGTACAAGGCTCCCATTTCTGCCTGTGATACGTGTTAATTACGGCTCTTTCTGGGAGACTATAAGGTCAGGGCCCTGTTATTTCTTTTTAAATAATGCCCTTGATCAATCCTTAATTACAGTGTGTTTCAGACAACTTTCTCACCACCCTGAAGTGCCACACAAATCATGAATCAGCCTCTCCTCGCCTGGCTTCAAGAAACCACCAGCTCTTGTTTGAGCTCATATGAAACAACTTTACAGAAACAGCTGTGAGGTACATGAACACATTAGGAAGCAAAAACAGTAAATCAAAAGGGAACTAATCAGCCACATTATGCTTCAAAGCGTGGCGGCTGAGCCTTAGTAGTGCTGGAGAAAAAGACTAATAAAAGGGGATACTTGCCCGTAACGACTTCCTAATTAGCACCTTGTTGAAACAGGATGCATGAAATGATGTTACTTAAGGTCATTAAAGTAATTTTGAAAAGGCTTTCTATATCACAGAATATTTCCTGGTTTTGAAATGTTCTGCAAATAGGATCCACTTGGAGAGAAGTCAAATGATGCATTTTCACATAATCAGTCAGTCATAACCAAGATTTTAAACTTCTGTATCTAAGAGCAGCATCTGTTCACAAGGCTCTTGTTTAATTTTAATGAGGATCTCAACTCCTTTCACACATGTGCCTTGAGTGAACATCTCAGAAAATTTAATCTAATTTACCTGCTCAAGCCCTGGGGTTACACCTGAGAAATTACCAAGAGAGCTCATGTATGAAGCAGAAACATTTGTGTGAAATATTACAAGATAATATTAACCACCGAGTGTATAACTGCCACAATCAAAGTTTCTGTGATTAATTAAAAGGCTTGATATGCAGATAAAATACAACATCATCACCTACTAAAACTCTAATAAGAATAAAAATAGAAAATAACCATAATACTCAAAATCACAGAGAAAAATCTGCAGAAACGGAGGGGAACACAAACTCCACACAGACAGTAACTCGAGACAGGTGACAGTGACACTACAAGTTGTGCCAGGAAATAACCACAATTTACGATCACATAATTCCCTCAAAAGTCTAAGAGGTTTTGTTTACTTTAAATTTTAACACTTATAAAGTTTGATCAGCAGGGGGAGCAGTGCACTCCCCCTGAGATAATAAGAACAGCCACTGGTGTAAGAGCCAAAGAATTACATTTTATTTCAGTGGCTCACTAGCAAAATATATGCAAGAATTAGGGTGTGCTACTGGCAAATTATATGTAAATTAGGCATTTATATGTAAATTCCTCATTTGCCCCCAAATCTTCTCTGGTTTCCACATCATACAAAATGTTCATGAATGAAACAATGCATTTTTAGGTGATTCAGAAATGAAAGAGCTACCTGTCATTTTCTATTACAACATTTGACCGACACTGCCTTAGACTGCCTTAGAGTTTAATCATGTTACAGGTTTATGTGAATGTAGTATTAGGGGTCTTGCCCAAAGCCTCTTACAGGTATAGCATGTTCTTCATGTCCAAGCTAGGAATGGAATGGTCTACTGACAGTATGGAGAGCATACATGTTACTAATTTCATTACAAAAACTGTGTTTGGTGGTTGCCCATGGTGTGGACATTGAAAGACAAGACTTTAAACATCTGCATCCTAATAAAATACCATTAGAATTAGAATAACCCCAACATTGTTGTAGTTTTTAAATTTAGACTGGTTCTGAATGTAAGGGGAGTATATTCTGTAGTACCTGGAACAGAGTAGAACTCTCTCTAGCTTAAACTCAGTCAGATACTGGATCACGGGCCCAAGGCAGCAGATCACTGGACTCTCTAAACTCAAGTAGAATGAAGTGGAACCTGTGCAGATACAGAGAACATGGAAAAAAAGATAGGTGAGACAAAAAAATAATAATATTAATAATAATAATAATAAAAAAAAAAACTATTCTTCTCAGTTTCTTTCATTAGATAACAGCACTGTACTGTGATACTGGACACTGACCAATATTTGTACAAAGTCAGATAGAATTGTATTGCATCGAAATACCCTCATACATTTATACAAAACCAATTAAGAAAACAAAACACAAAAACATTTAAAAACTAAGTACTGATAATTAAACTGAAATGAACAGGAAACACATCAGGCATTCCGCTCTCTGTTAAAATACACTTGCAGCGATCTGTAATTATCCCACGCAAGAGAGATGCTGTGGAAAGGGTGAAGAGCACAAGGCAGCAGACAGCTGCATTCATTCTGGCCTTGCATTCCTCTCCCACTGCACTAAGCTATGAAGCTTCCCCATTGACGTCAGTCATTAAGCATCAGCACCAAGCCAGACATGACATCAGTATCCCAGCCTTAACAGACGCAATTACTTCCTACCTGTGGGCTTTCACACTGATCTAGGAACAGGTTGCTCTCATTTTTTCAACATCAGGTACCAACTACCTGTATCATTTTAAATTTGGTGATTTAACTAACTTGAAAGAGTTTTTGTTCTGGCACAATTCTAAAATAAATAACTAAATAAACAAACAAACAAACAAATTAATTTAATTAAATAATAAATAAATAAGTACTGATGTTCCTGAGAATAATAAGGATGTTTTTAACACTAGTCACATAAGATCAATCAGGTCTAGTTATGGTATAGTAGTCCCTAAATGAACCATGGATAAAGGGGCGGCCATGTTTAAAATATGTTTAGTAAAGAATCTCTGATATATTCAGTCCTTGGCCATTTGATGAGGTGAGGCATCATTACATTCGTAATTTTATATTTTCCACAAATTGTTCTGGCCCCAAATGTGAGCATGAGTTTGTGTGCACAGTATAAGCCCTTCCCCTTGCTTCCAACTTTATTCTTAATAAATGCACTTAGATCTGTAATTTGGTCTTTGAGAATAGTTTCACTAAGGATGACAAAAGAGAGACGCTCAGAAGAGGCTGAGGAGCAAACTGTATTAGCAATTTATCTATACTGTATTGGAAATAGAAGAGAAGTTGAGTAAGGGCAGCTTATCCCACATTAGCATGAAAAGACCTCTCATATAAGAACCACTGATAAGTCTCTCTCTGGGTTTCATCGACATTTCCTTCAAGCAAACATCTGCTCCAAAACCATTCAGCGAATCTATCAAGAAGAAAATGAGTTCTTGAGTGCTGTGAAAACAACACAGGAGGGGACGCTTCTAGGTTTGAGATTAGCTTGAGAGACTTCTGGGCTAGATGATGAACAAGAGCCTGGGGCTGTTGTCAACAAGTTTTTATTACAGATCTGAATCCATGCCAGGGAGAATACGGGCACCATCGCAGAGCACATCAGAGCTGACACAGAGAGGTAATGAGAGCTGTCTGGAGGATGGCGGTGATTTAGACCCAGTTCTGACAGGGACAGAGACCTCAGCTCATCCCCCATGCCTCCAACCTAAAGACAACAGCTATTGATCTCCCTGCTGCCTATCCCACAAGGAATGATTTTTCAATTACTGCACAAAGCCCACACGCTGACGCCCATGGCAGGTCAGCCAAATAACTCCAAATTCATAAGATCAGGAGCAAACTGGTCAGGCTTCAAAATGACACATGGAATCACACAGTGATAGATCTGAATGATTTAGGGAAAATGTCATAATTACGATCATATGACTGAAACAGAAAATGTTCATAAATCCAGATCCAGATTATCCAGGTCTTTTGGTTTGACAGCTGAGCAAACTGTACTAAATGGTAGAGTTAGCTGTGGTAGTGTTGTCACAGCTCATGGATGTTTGGTAGCTTCTGACTTTGGTAGCTTCTGACTGTAGATGACGTGGGTCATCATCTACAGGCAGTTCACAAGCTCTTTGAAATCAGGTTTTATTTTTCCCCACATAAATCATGTGCTATTGCAAATTGAGTTTGAAAAACTATATATTTTAATGATGGCAAGATTAATGTTACTGAACTCTAAAATATACAACTACACTCTCAACATCCACTACACACACACAAATATTCACATACTTGGAGTGATGCAGACATTAAAGAAATACGAAATATTACCCTTTTGCTGATTTTCTAGTGTCTGCGTCACTGAGCTGGTGTAGAATTCTTTGACGGTTTTCATGGCAGTGGGATACTCAAACTGGGTGCTATCTCGTTTCTCCATTCGAATACGGTCATCTGCCTGGACACTGCAGGTCATCATATAGGGAGGGATGTATGAAGGAACAGAACAAAAGCAGTTGTCAGTAATCAAGACTAGGTTTTATTTCTAAACACTATGATCATAAAAGCATCACGTAACTCAACAAAATAATCTCACTTGAAGTTCACTAAAACTGCAGCCACTGAAATACAAAGTGAAAATGTCAGAAGTGCAAAACATTCATTGGCTTGTGTTCATACGTAGAAGAGGAATCTGATGAAAATGGCTTCGTCTTAAAAAACAAAACAAAAACAAACAAACCTTTTCATCATTCAACACCGACTCAAGCAGGAAGTCAAATTGCAGATATGTCAATCTTGTCCATACAGAATATAAATGCAATGTAATTAACTATGCAGCATTACATTAATAAAAATACAATAACAAGTGTAATCAAAACTAACACTCTCTACGTTTTAAAAGATTTCCAAACCCAAAGAGGCCTGTTAAAAGTAGCATGAACAATCAGACTAAAACTATATAGAGACAAAATACTCGTAAACACCTGTTTATCCAGAGTTCCTTCTGATATCCATAGTATTTATAGGGAGTCTATCCAGTTTTGCTGTAGTAACAGCTTTACACTACATAAGGAAACACCGAAGTGAGAATTTAATAGTATTCAGGGACATGAACAATAGCGATGTTAGGCAGTGATGTTGGGCGATTAGTTCTGGATCACAAACCCATTCCAAATCCCAAAACACATCTCAGAGAACACAGTTCCACTGCTCCACAGTCTAATGATCACAGCTTTATTCCCCTCTGGCATATGTTTGGCATTTGGCACGGTGATCGTAGGCTCATGTGTGGCTGTTTCAAAGCCTCCAAATTCTATTGGTTGATATTTATCTATGGAGATTATACATATTGTTGGACACACTTGACTCAGATAAGTGTGTGCATAAAAACACACATTAGGAGTGTCCACCCATGTTTGAATATACAGAAATAGACGTCTTTGACAAAAATATCTTCTTTTTCCATCACAATCAATGGCTTCCATATCACTCAAAGTGTCAAATGTTACCATGAGGGTGCATATTGGTAACACACATGCACACACTATCTCTCTCTCTCCATCTTACACAAAACCTGAGTGTATTGCCATCATTCCATTCAGTCCTGCCTCCCTTCCATTCAACACTGCTACAATCTCAAGGACTCACCATCTTTTGTCATTTTTTTGCAGTTGCTGGGGCAACCAAAGCTCTCTCTCTCTCTCTCACACACACACACACGATCACAAGCATATCGCAAGCTTCCTTTTCTCCCCTCACACCAACAAATTTAGACTTTTGTAAAACAACCAAACATTGCTCCCTAAATGTGTGGATTTGTGCAGTATGTAATTATTATGGGCAAAATAATTAAACCCTACATTCCCTACTGGTGGGTGGCACGGTGGTGCAGCAGGTAGTGTCGCAGTCTCACAGCTCCAGGGACCTGGAGGTTGTGGGTTTGAGTCCCACATCGAGTAACTGTCTGTGAGGAGTTTGGTGTGTTCTCCATGTGTCCACATGGGTTTCCTCCCATGGTCCAAAAACACACGTTGGTAGGTGTTTGGCGACTCAAAAGTGTCCATAGATGTGAGTGTGTGTGGCCCTGTGAAGGACTGGCGCCCCCTCCAGGGTGTATTCCTGCCTTGCGCCCAATAATTCCAGGTAGGCTCTGAACCCACCGTGCCCCTGAACTGGATAAGTGGTTACAGGTAATGAATGAATGAATGAATAAATAAAGTCTCTACTGATTTCAAGCAAACGAGCTCAGAGTCTAATAGTTTATAAGACATAACAAAAGTACAAGGGAAAAAGGATTAAAAATGTCTACAATCATTTCAAAACAAACCCAGTCAAAAATCACAATATTACCAGCCACCCAACAAACACATGCACACACACTGCTGTAGCACGCTGTGCTCTATTAAACACACACAGACCCCTGTGAACTTTATTTACGGTCATCATTCCAAAAGCTAGACTAGGATCCCAGCTATTTTGTTGAATCAGCCTTGTTTTATGACACTGTTTTTATGGCAGATCTCAGACCGGTTCAACACACCTGCCCCAGCTCATCAGTGTTCTCCCGGTAAAGCAATAAGAGATAAGAAAGCCATCCCCAAGTCAATAGGAAACGTCAATACAATCACACATTGTAGCTTCTTGCCTACAACACTTATCTCCAAATACACTGCTGACATTTATTGCTCTGCTGAGTGTATTGTTTTTCTCAATTCTATGTAAGAAACAGCACCCCCTCCCCTCCCAAACAACGTTTAATGCAGTTATACTGTTGCTTTTTAAATATACATCCCAACAGAAATCAGTAAAATAAACGCTCTGTCAAAATTTATTTAAAAAGATTCCCATTATATTTAAGAAAAAGGACTGTCAAATTTTCATCTAATTATGTAATTCAGACAGAACAAAGTGATTGGAAGCTTACTTGCCTCTCTAACATCACTTACATCATCCTTAGAGCTGTTGCATGCATGCTGTATGACTGTAGAAACTCAGGCCTTTAAAGAGACACAAGTCTTGAGGCTCACACAGATAAACAAATAAAAAAAGACTCAGACAAGGCTTCTAAAAAATGAGGCTGGATTAAGCCAGAGGGCAAACTAGACTGAAACTAGTAGTTCTGTAGTTCTATGGTGTTTTCTTACTCATGAATTAGACTCGAGGTAATGTTACGTTTGGTAAATAATAATGTGAACATGGTGCCTTTGACACTCTGCTCCTGCAGCTTGCTGGCACACATCAGTTTGAATGTCACATGGTGTATGAGGTGGTGAAAGAAACAGTCAAGTTTGCCTACGAAAAACTCACTATGAGGAATGAGGACCAAGTAGGACAATTACAGCCATACGAACTACATAGTACACTTCACAGATTATCAAACCAGTACTACTTCATTCAGATAGTGCACTAAATTTAAAACAGGCATATGTAAATGTAGGGCGTCACGATGGAGCAGCAGGAAGTGTCACAGTCACACAGCTCCAGGGACCTGGAGGTTGTGGGTTCGATTCCCGCTCCAGGTGACTGTCTGTGAGGAGTTGGTGTGTTCTCCCCGTGTCCGAGTGGGTTTCCTCCGGGTGCTCCAGTTTCCTCCCACAGTCCAAAAACACACGTTGGTAGGTGGATTGGCGACTCAAAAGTGTCCGTGAGTGTGTGTCTGTGCTGCCCTGTGAAGGACTGGCGCCCCCTCCAGGGTGTATTACCGCCTTACGCCCAATGATTCCAGGTAGGCTCTGGACCCACTGCGACCCTGAACTGGATAAGCGGTTACAGAAAATAAATAAATGAATGAATGAAATGAAAATATGTAAATTTATAGTCCCATACAAATTGTTTTATTTTCTTAAAATACAATGCACTTTAAGAGCAAAAACTGGAATCCTCTATAACACTAGAATCTTATTGGTATTTTAGATAATTGCTTAAAAATACTCTCTGGACAGTTTTACATTTGACTGTACTGGAGTATATATGATTATCTAAATACAATCATTATATAATAATTATTGTTTGAAAAAGACACTAATATTCCAAGAGGGTGGAGTAGTATAAAATGTATAATACATCAAATCAACCAATTAATCACATTCTAATTTCAATCAGAGCAGAACATTTGGAAAACGTGAGGCAAGGCACAGGAACAGCAGCCTCCACTACGCACAGTGAGGGGTGCTGTCAGCAGGAGGCCAACTTCGTGGCTTCATATTGTAACAAATGTTTTGGATGATGCTCAGTAGTAGGCTTGCTTCACATTGTTTTGTGACAAATTAAGACTGCGGCAGAGTTTGGAGATAATTGGCTCTGCATCTCCCATGAGCCAAATGAGATACAACTTGCTGGCATGTATCACTCTCTAAATACCAAATGAGTGTAGCTCTGGTTGGTAACACATTGCATTAGCGATTAAGGACATACTTTTAATGCAAGCTCCTTGTTGTGATCAATAGGTCACTCAGAACATGTGCAACACTCTTGTTTTCAGTCCATCTTCAGACCAAAAATCATAAAGGAAATGCTTTGCAGTGTAGATGCTGAAGTACTGAACGGCTTGAATGCAAAAGGCATAAAGCTCGACTCCTACAAGTCCAAGAGCTCATCCGCACCATTTAAGTTGGTGTGGGCAGGACCACAGCAGTACTGCACAGATATAAACACAAGTCATAGACAGTGACACACTAAGCATTGCAACTTCAGCAAGAATCTATTTTTCAGTCAATAAGCCTGTGTGTGTGGGAAGTAAAGAAAGTCTTTATCACTGTCTTCTAGAACACTGTACAAGATGTAACAGGTAAAAGGCTGCAGCTTGTTATAAATAACCTGAACTGCAACAAGACACATTTGTTATGCGAAATAGAAGCATTTGTCCAAAACACTCCAGAATATTTCAAGCAGATATTTTTTCCCCAAAAAGCAGTGTGAACTAATATACAATATATACTTAACAGAATCAGAAATGTTTAGCTGAGGTACATGACCAGTAATATGCAAGCTAAAATAAATAAATTTTAGTCCTTATTACTATATTAATAAACATAGTAATGTTTTAGTCCTATGTTATGACACAGCAATTTCTGAGATCAAAAACAAGTGACCAAATTAGACTGTTCCCTTTGAAACAAGAATAGTAACGGGTATGTAATTATTATGGGCAGGAGACTAGTAAGTCACCTCATGATTATGATATTCAGATTTTGCCTGGTTTACATCTTTGCATATCGCAGACCCTGTTTCCAGTCTGAGACTAGCAACAGAACAATAGTATCACCAGGACAGTCACCATGAGAGCCACATTACAAATACCACAGCAACAGCTTGGCAACGGTTGCTAGGATAGGCACCTCGGCTACCTCTAGGGGCCAGGAAGGGTTAAAGCGCACCCACCAGAGTCTCCCATTCACTCAAATCTGAAAGCAACATGTGAAGAGAATATTTCAGTGTTTTTCCCAAAAATGTGTCTAGCATTTTCCCAAAATGCACAAGTTTTACACCTCCAAGGTCAACTGGTTTATATGAAATATTCCACTGAACTGCACACTGTCAAACCTCTACCATAACATTGCTCACAAAAGAGAAAAATGTCCAATCAAGTTCTGTTTTATGTTTCAGCTAATTTCTGCCTACAGTGAGACACTGAAATGAGAAATCAATTTTAGCCAATTTCCATCTTTCACTCAAAAGAAACCATCTCTTTAGCAAATAGAACAGTGGACAACAAAGGAAGTGTAAAGCACCTGCTGTGAGAAAGAGAATTACAAACATGTACACTTAAGTACAGACAGACAAACACACACACAGATCAGTAGCATATCCAGGTAGCTAATACACAAGAAGACTGAATTCGGAACTGCATAATTGGAGTGCCCTTTAAAGAGTCAGTGTGGATGTAGAGATGCCTACGCAGTGTTCTGACAGTTGTTCAGGTGAAAAACCTTGAACTTTCCTCCACTTACATCAAACAAATGAGGCTGTGATCATGCTCGAACAAGCGGAAACCAATTTTACAATCTGATACTCTGACACCAATTTTAGCCTCACAGCACAAGGAAAAAGCCTAAAATGTGGCCATATTTGGCAGCAGCAGGGGTACACTATATGGGTGTTCCTGCATGGAATACACTTAGTAACCCCCATAGAAGTCCTGAAAATTAAAGTTAATTACAGGAATTTAATTGTGCCATCTCCGTACAACAGACCAGTTTATAACTGTGAAAAGGCTATTGCAAAAAGGGCACAATTAGAGTATTTAGCAGGATTTTTTGTCCTACTTGCTGGTATGACGGAGCTGGGTACAAACTTCTTATTGCCTTCCAGGGTGCTTTGCCTGTAGCTAATGGTGAACAGACCTACATGTCAGGTCAGGTTTTAGGTTTCTAACTGTTGCATCAGTGTTTCTTACATTATGAAATGGGCCACTAATCATCTTTGAATGTTATTGTCACCCAACTGATCTCTCAGTTTCGTTCTAGTATGCTATCCCGTTACAAGTAGTTTGTATTGTAAATGTGCATGATGAACAGAGAGCGAGAAAATCAAGGTAACCAAAAAAATAATATAAGGTGAGGAGGTAAACATAGAAGATATAGGACAAGGGAATGGCACGCAGCCATAATGAGAGAAAAAGATGGCCAAAAAAAAAAGAAAAGAAGAGAGAGAGAGAGAGAGAGAGAGAGAGAGAGAGATCACTCAGGAACTGCTTGAGTCCCTGCTACTCTAATCTAATCCCTTTCTTATCACTTACATCACACTCTGAAAAGATCAGTGTAATAGCAGACCTTCCTCACACCAAATGCAACAGAGCACCGTGAGCATCAATAATTAGGCTTCCACATGCAGCGTCCATATGCTCACGCTAAGAGCACCATTTAATCAGAGGAGAACTAAAGCCACAGAGCACTCAGCCCCAACATGTGATTTTATTTCATCAGTCTGCATAGGCACTCCATTATCACCTTCCCAGCTCCAATCATTTCAAATGTTGTAAAATAAAACCAAAGTGTTGAAACTTTAATAAAAACAGTAATATTAATTATTCAATATTTTGCTTTACACAAATCCAATCCTTATTTTCAGCCTACAGCAGAGAAAACAGCTACATGGTCTTTGGTCTGCAGGCCTGGAGATATGAGGCACTCTGAATTTTGTCTCATAGAAAGTTAGAGCACACACAAAATAATTGGGCCCCTGACAGAGAATAAATACAGCATGTTTATGTCCCTAAGACATTCAAATAATGATGAATTTATGATTAAAAATAAAATCTCTCCTCTCTTTCATTGTAAAAGATGAATTGTTTCAACTTAAAAAAAGAAATCTGGAAGCTTTAATATTTTGCATTTATTAAAATCCCACACAGCTACAAAATGACATATTTATCCTTATGCCTTAAAAGTTATTATACATCTCGGCCTGCCTTCCGCGTGCGTGGACATGAGCATTACACCCTTCCTCTATCTCTACCACTCTCCTGTAGCTCATGCTTACATGGAAAGCACCACCCCAACATATTTGTCTAAACAAAACAGATTATTTAAAGTTTTGTCATTAGGTGGTTGTAAGGTAGTTTGAATCACTTACAGTTCACACCAATTCTTGCAAAATCTATAAAGTAATGTGCAAAGGTCAAAGGCCATCCTTCATGCATTTAATATCCTAGCCATATATGCCATTAAATTAAAGCTTTACATTTTTCAGTGTCACATATTTTCTAAATAAACTCACAGAAACCTCAATGATTTCAGGTGGAAGTTTCCACAGAACTACAAGATTGTGTGAGCTTATATTGTGAGCTTAATTAAACGTAGATCACCAATCATTATATAGCTAGAAAGACAATACAATGACATCAAAATCATATGTTTCTAGTTACTTATCATGTGTGCTCACAAAACCTCAGGAGCACTCACTGTTCACAGCAGCATCTCAGATCTTCTGTATTTAGCGTGCCAGGTGTTTGTCAAATCACACATGTACACACCATCACAACTCACAGGTGCAGGTAAGAATGTACAGAAGCCCTGAAGGGCACAACCAAAAAGAAAAAGATTAAAGTATGTTCCAGATTATATTTTTTCTGCCTGCTATATACACCAAACACCATTGAAACGTATTTCCAGCATCACCTGTACAATTTTAGACATCAACAGCATTTTTCCGAGTTCTCTCTTTTTTTTTTTTTTTTTTTTTTTTTTTTTAAGCCTGAGTGGTAAAGAAATATAATTAATGGTGTTAACTTGGTGTGTTATACCAGATTTGACCAGCAGGTGAAGTTATTGGATTATTTATGAAAAGCAGATATATATTTTCAGTTAAACATTGAAACAAGAGAGAAAACAAAACAGCATATGTACTAAAAAATGAGCACGCCGTTCCAGCTTTGACCAGCAGGGGTCAAAAATATTTTTTCTCATACCCCTCCAGGCTTCCTAAGACGAACAGGGAAAACATAGCTAGGTGCTAAGAATTAGCATGCCGTACCAGTTTTGACCATATGGGAGCAATCCAACTCAATATTCTGCCCACAGCCGAAACATGATCAAACTGGCCGTCATACAACCACAGGAGAGACATATTGTTCAGCTGTTCTTAATTATAAATGTAGAAATGATAAATAATTATGACCAGCTGAACAATTTGTCTCTCCTGTGGCTGTATGACGGCCAGTTTGCCTGTGTTGGCAGCATATGTCTGACTAAATCCCACTATACAACTCCAAAACTGTTAAATGACAGTGGTTTCAGAAGTACTTCCAAGCACTTGTAGCTTTATAGATGTAGCAAGAAAGTTTCTCTTGAAATGCCACCTGGGGTCTTGAAGGTCATGCACATTTAACAGCAGTCTGTGGCCTTGCATTCTCTGGATTTTCAGAATCTTTTTACAATATTACGCAGGGGCAGCTTGAAAAGTGTCTGATGAATTTTTGCACAAATTATTGAGCCATGCCCCATCTTTCCCTGCAATGGCTGAATATTTGTTGGGTGCTCCTATTAAATCTTTTATATTAACCTGCTTATAGTGTAAAGCTTCAAAAGCTTAAAAGTGTGTAACATGAATTTTCTATCAACTTTTCACTATTAATTTGCCTGTGTACCAATTTGCCCATGTATACAAATTACAAACAATTTGGTCAGTGAAAACTGGAAATCTTTTATGATTTTGTCAGTTAAATAAAAATGAACAAATCATAGATTCATGTTTTTATTGCATTTTACGCAATTTTTTGGAAATGGGGTTTGTAAATTTAATTTGAATATTTTAAGGTGGAGAACAATCACATTCTAGTTTAAATATTTATTTATTATTATTTTTTTTAATAGAGCTTCTGACATGTTTGTCCAAAGTTTGCTAAAGACGGACATAACACGCAATGCTACATTCTGGTATCCCACCCTACAGCATTTCACAGGGGCATAAAACAGTTGAGCAAGGCTGAACAATAATGAAGGCCATCAATTCTACATCTTCTACACAGACTAACATTTTCTCTTTTGGCCTTGGAGCAATAGAGCAGACCACAAAGTATCACAGTGCGTGTGACAAAGGCTCCGGTCAAACAGAAAGGAAGGCACGGCTAGGGATGCTCAATCACTGCATCCATCATTTCACCACATCATTCCTTAGCTCACAGCACCATATATATTTTACAGAGATGCAGCTTTAGACAGGGCCTGTACTGCTCATATGTTATTGCACTTTACTTGGCAAAAATCACTAATCTCCTTTTCTACTTATTTATTATTATTAGGAGTAGTAGTAGTAGTATTATTAAAACTTGCTATTCATAGGAACATATTCTTTAAGTACTATTTATTTGACAGTTACCGGTTGACAATCTATTTTCCTGGTTGTATAGACTTCCATATACTGCATGTACTTTAATAATTTTCTAAAATGTATTTCACTTACGATCTTTCAAATATCCTATATTCAAAAGAAATAATCTGGATTTAACAGCTGTTTTGTGGGAAATAAATAGGTTTAAAGTTGTGCTGGTGCACATTACTGTACATTACGTTCTAAACGCTGAATGTGTAAACACGCATTAATCACAGTGTATGTTTAATGTGAAATGTTAAAATTAAGACCCTGACAATTTTGTTAGTACAAGCAAAACAAGAAATGACAGCTACTCAGCCAAAAATTCTCCTATTCTGTGAACTGACAATTGCAACCAAACAGAATTGCTCAAAATAATCACTCTAAGAAAAAACCCACATTAATATAAACAAAATTCTATTCAGTATTTTTTATTTATAATTCCACAAGACAATTCAAAACGAAGAGAAGCATTTGCTCCCAGCAAATACATTATTAAAGCCTCCATGCACGTTACTAAAACGGATGGAAAGACCTGAAGTTCTTTACTGACCTCTTATGGTGACTGATACTAACTGCCAGCCACTGACAGTCATGGGAGACAGACAAGCTTTGCTGGCAAGTTTTTTTTTTTATATTTTGCACTAGTGAACATAAATATGAGAATGTCACTACAGGCAAATGAGAGGCACTGGAGGGGTGAAAGGTTTAATACTATATAAAGATATGGCCTCTCTAGGTAATGTATAAATGCAGGGCAAGATCAGGTTAAGCTGCTGTTATTTTACTGCAGAGCAATTGTTCTAATTTAAATAGTCGGGAAAATACACAACTGAAGTCACTAATACACAGTGACTGATATACTGCGATTTTAAAGTGAAAATCTCTTACTTAAATACCTTTTAATCAGGTTTTGCACCATATTCCTATTGCAAGTTCATTCTGAAAGTTTTATTGTTGTAATACAGCAGAAAGTGAACAATAGGCACAATAAAACTAATCTAGGTGAAGTAACAATTCTAGACTTTCAAATACATTACAGCATTTTTGTTTATTTGTTTTTTCATTAAAAACTGGATCATAATGCACAATTCCAGCGACCAACAGGACGCTTTTACTTTTATTTGTACTAATATTGTTATTATTTTAATGTGGTAAACTCATAACTATATGAAAATTTAGTCTTTTTGAGCATTTTTGTCAGTGATGTATTATATTTTACACATGTCACATCTCCTCCTTGGATCACCACCTTAACGTGGTGGAGGGGTTTGCGTGCCTGCGTGAGCCTAGGAGCTATGTTGTCTCCCATGTTGTCTCCTAGGAGCTGGTAGGGTCTCCCAAGGCAAATTGGTCCTAGGTGATGGGCCAGACAAAGAGTGATCCATAAAGACACAGATGAAAAAGACAACGAGGACACAGCCTCCCTTGCCCGGAGCAGGGTTACCGGGGCCTCACCCTGGAGCCAGGCCTGGGGGAGGGGCTCCTTGGCGAGCGCCTGGTGGCCGGACTTTCACCTATGGAGTCCGGCCGGGCTTAGCCCGAAGGGGATACATGGGTCCACTCTCCCATGGGCCCACCACCTGTGGGAGAGGTAGTAATCCGGGTCTGGTGCATTGTGGATCGGGTGGTGGTCGGGGTCGGGGGCCCTGGCGTTCCGATCCTCGGTTACTGAAACTGGCTTTTGGAACATGGAACGTAACCTCTCTGGTGGGAAAAGAGCCTGAGCTGGTGCGCGAGGTTGAGAGGTACCGACTAGATATAGTTGGGCTCACCTCGACACACAGTATGGGCTCTGGAACCAATCTCCTCGAGAGGGGCTGGATGCTCTTTCATTCTGGAGTTGCCCAGGGTGAGAGGCGTAAGGCAGGTGTGGGCTTACTCATAGCCCCCCGGCTTAGCGCCTGTACGTTGGGGTTTACCCCAGTAGACGAGAGGGTAATTTCCCTGCGCCTTCGGGTTGGGGAAAGGGCTCTGACTGTTGTTTGTGCTTATGCACCGAACAGCAGCTCAGAGTACCATGCCTTCTTGGGGACCCTAGAGGGAGTGCTGGAGAACACTCATTCTGGGGACTCCATTGTTCTGCTGGGGGACTTCAATGCTCACGTGGGTAATGACAGTGAGACCTGGAGGGGCGTGATTGGGAGGAACGGCCCCGCTGATCTGAACCCGAGTGGTGTTCAGTTATTGGATTTCTGTGCTCGTCATAGTTTGTCCATTACGAACACCATGTTCGAACATAAGGGTGTCCACAAGTACACCTGGCATCAGGACACCCTAGGCCACATTTCGATGATCGATTTTATAGTCGTATCATCTGACCTGCGGCCATATGTTCTGGACACTCGGGTGAAGAGAGGCGCTGAGCTGTCAACTGATCACTACCTTGTGGTGTGTTGGATCAGATGGCGGGGGAGGATGCCGGACAGACCTGGCAGGCCCAAACGTGTGTTGAGGGTTTGCTGGGAACGTTTGGCAGAGGAACCTGTCAGAAAGATCTTCAACTCCCACATCCGGCAGAGCTTCGACTGCATCCCGGGGGAGGCTGGTAACATTGAGTCCGAGTGGGCCATGTTCCGGACCTCCATTGTTGAGGCGGCTGAACGGAGCTGTGGCTGCAAGGTTGTCGGTGCCTGTCGGGGTGGCAATCCCCGCACTCGGTGGTGGACACCCCGGGTGAGGGGGGCTGTCAAGCTGAAGAAAGAGTCCTATCGAGCCTGGTTGGCTCAGGGGACTCCGGAGGCAGCCGACAGATACCGAGGAGCCAAGCGGCTCGCAGCCTCGGCAGTCGCTGAGGCAAAAACTCGGGTGTGGGAGGAGTTCGGTGAGAACATGGAAAACGACTTTCGGTCGGCTCCGAGAAGTTTCTGGCAAACCGTCAGGCGACTCAGGAGGGGAAAGCAGTTTTCCACCAACACTGTATATGGTGGGGGTGGGGAACTGTTGACCTCGACTGGGGACGTCACCAGACGGTGGAAGGAATACTTCGAGGATCTTCTCAATCCCACCGGCACGTCTTCCGCAGAGGAAGCAGAGCTTGGGGACCCCGGGGGGGGCTCGTCTATCACTGGGGCTGAAGTGGCCAAGGTGGTAGGGAAACTCCTTGGCGGTAGGGCCCCGGGGGTGGATGAGGTTCACCCCGGGTTCCTCAAGGCTCTGGATGTTGTGGGGCTGTCCTGGTTGACACGTCTTTGCAACATCGCGTGGACATCGGGGGCAGTGCCTCTGGACTGGCAGACTGGGGTGGTGGTTCCCCTTTTTAAAAAGGGGGATCGGAGGGTGTGTTCCAACTATAGGGGGATCACACTCCTCAGCCTCCCCGGTAAGGTCTATGCGGGGGTACTGGAGAAGAGAGTCCGACCGATAGTTGAACCTCGGATCCAGGAGGAACAATGCGGATTCCGCCCCGGTCGTGGAACACAGGACCAGCTCTTTACCCTCGCTAGGATCCTGGAGGGTGCATGGGAGTTTGCTCAACCAGTCTACATGTGTTTTGTGGATCTGGAGAAGGCATTCGACCGTGTCCCTCGGGGTATTCTGTGGGGGGTGCTCAGGGAGTATGGGGTACTGGGCTCTTTGTTACGAGCTATCCAGTCCCTGTACAAACAGAGCAGGAGTCTGGTTCGTATGGCTGGCAGTAAGTCCGACTGGTTTCCAGTCAGAGTTGGACTCCGTCAGGGCTGCCCGTTGTCACCGGTTCTGTTCACAATTTTTATGGACAGAATTTCTCGGCGTAGCCAAGTGGCGGAGGGTGTCCGGTTTGGTGGTCTCAGGATTCCACGTCTGCTTTTTGCAGATGATGTGGTCTTGTTGGCTTCATCGAGCCGGGACCTCCAGCTCTTGCTGGACCAGTTTGCAGCCGAGTGTGAAGCGGTAGGGATGAGGATCAGTACCTCCAAGTCCGAGTCCATGGTACTCAGTCGGAAAAGGGTGGAGTGCTCTCTCCAGGTTGGAAGTGAGATCCTGCCTCAAGTGGAGGAGTTTAAATACCTCGGGGTCTTGTTCACGAGTGAGGGAAAGATGGAGCGTGAGATTGACAGGCGGATCGGTGCAGCGTCAGCAGTAATGCGGGCTCTGTACCGGTCCGTTGTGGTGAAGAAAGAGCTGAGCAGAAAAGCAAAGCTCTCGATTTACCGGTCAATCTACGTCCCAACCCTCACCTATGGTCATGAGCTTTGGGTAGTGACCGAAAGAACAAGATCGCGGGTACAAGCGGCTGAAATGAGTTTTCTCCGCAGGATGTCTGGACTCTCCCTTAGAGACAGGGTTAGGAGCTCGGACATCCGGGAGAGACTCGGAGTGGAGCCGCTGCTCCTCCACGTCGAGAGGAGCCAGTTGAGATGGTTCGGGCATCTGGTTCGGATGCCTCCTGGACGCCTTCCTGGAGAGGTGTTCCGGGCATGTCCAACGGGGAGGAGGCCCCGGGGCAGACCAAGAACACGCTGGAGAGACTATATGTCTCGACTGGCCTGGGAACGCCTCGGTATACCCCCGGAGGAGCTGGCGTCGGTGGCTGGGGAGAGGGAGGTCTGGGTTTCTTTGCTCCGACTGCTTCCCCCGCGACCCGGACCCGGATAAGCGGTGGATAATGGATGGATGGATGGAATGGATGGACATGTCACATGAGACAAATTGCTCACTTCTTCAAAAACAAATTTCAAATAAGTTATACCCTGCAGTTTTCTTGTTAATGTCTGAAATCCTGATGGGCATCACATATTTATAAACCCCATTTATGTCACTGTGTTAGAAACCATGATACATTTATAACTGAAATATAAAAAAATAAACAAATGAAAAGATAATAATAATAATAAAAATCACTGACATGTGAAACTGTCAAACATTTAAGGACAGTATTCTTTCTTTTTACTCAAAGTTTAAATTAAAAAGAATTCTGATAAGATTCATACTCATGCTTCAGCATGTATTGTGCCTAAAATGCTGCTTTAAAATGTCAAAATATATTTTCATTCATTATCTGTAACCGCTTATCCAGTTCAGGGTCACGGTGGGTCCAGAGCCTACCTGGAATCATTGGGCGCAAGGCGGGAATACACCCTGGAGGGGGCTCAGAATATATTTTGATGTTTTAAATTATTATTACCCTGTTCCCTAACCATTGTTTTTTAATTCTATTGAATTTGAACAAATCTTAATTACTCTAATTAGTAAGATCTGCATCAGGATCAATCTAACTAATATTAGTCCATTTAAAATGCCTTGACTGGTTGTAATACTACTCTTTCAGACTAAAAGAAGACAACCAGAACATCTCTAAATGAATGAAAATTGAAGTGTGGATGTTTAACCTGGACAGAGCGATGGTTCTCAGTAGGCGTTCTGTGGGCTCAGATATATCAGAGGACACCAGGATCTCCACTGGCTGGACCTTCAGAACCCTGGCCTCCAGTTCAGAGTGAGAGGAACTGTCCTTAAAACAGTCCACCATCATATCGCCTGTACTGGGCTGAACCACCTAAACATAACACAGAAAACCACACACTCAATCAGCCCATTCTGACCAGGTCAAACCAATCAGCGTTGGATTATGTTAGACTATTACAGCACTCAGATTGATTTTTTTTAGCTTCCCACCAGGCATGATTTGATTAAAACAGGAAAGATAATTTTCCAATTACAGCCAAACACCTGAAAGCATGACTGCAAAGGCTGCACTTAAAAATGAAAAATACACTTTTCAAAAACGTTTTTTGGGGTCCAGTTTTGGTTCTCCAAATATTCTTTCAATGCAAGGTTGTTGAAAGATGTGTACATGCGAGACACACACACACAGTTGAGTAAATGAGAAGGATGTACAAGTTTTTCAATGTACACTCATGAATTGGTGGTTCAAATGCCTGCCATCTGCCTTTGTCATTTGTCATGCGAACCCATATCACAAATAAATGAGCAAAATTTGCTTCAAGCAGTCATCTTGTTATGTTCAATTAGAACTGTACTAGATAAAAGCTCCAATGGTATCTTCTTTACAAATGCAGATTTATGATTCATCACTGTCATGATGTCAATGAATGTCACTTTCATCCTAGCATTCACACTCCATGATTTCTCTTTGGTCCATTCTAAACCCTGGCTTAAACTGTGCGATTTAAGCCTAATTTGTTAGTGGCTGACTAAATTCATTAATTCATAAATTACAGGATTGGGCAGAATTACAACTTCATTGGTCATTGTGTAATGTGCAGTGTGAGGGAGAAAACAATGTCCAGTTAAATGCCCTAACAAGCAGTGAAAGAAGCCCTCATGAGATTCACTGACAATGCATTCAGCAAAAGAGTTGTCTATGAGCTGTAAAATACTAAACCTCACACACAGAATTAAAAAAAATAGTTTTGTATAGTGCAAATCTCAATGAACCATATCTCCAAATACACTGTATGAGGGGGATCAGTGCACAGTTTGCCACAAGTCAGGCTTTACGCATTTTCAAAGGTTCTGATATTTGTGGATTCCCAACTGTCATTAAACACTGAGCTTGCCAACTGACAGACACAGCCATTTGGGGTTGTATTTCATACAGTGCAAGCACCCATATGGCATCAAGAAATTCCAACCAAATACTTTCTAGCAGTGTGAGCAGATAATTTGGGAGCAATGGCCATCAAGCGCAGCTTTAGTTGTCATCTATGCTTAGGATTTCTGAAATCACACGTTTTTGCTTGGATTAACCTTGTGGTTTTGTGCTGGTTTTTGATTGCCATTTCTATATGTAAATCACATTTTTAATGAGCCAATTTCTACTGTTCTGTCAGATTGACTGATGTTTTAATGAATTTGTTTTTCATTTTTTGGGTTGTTGGTCATTTGCTTTCAATTGTTTTATTGTTCATATTCATATTCAAAGGCATGTTGCTTTGAGTTTTCTAACCTGATGCTTTGACATTGTCCTTGGTCTATATGTTTTCTTGTTACGATCTTGTTGTTGTTGGGATTTTCCTTCACTCAGCAGGGTCCAACAGCTCATTAAGCACTGCCTTTTAACTACAGGCTAATAAGAATTTGTAAACTTGTGCATGTATTTGTTTAAGAAATTCAGAAATATGTGAAGAAAAAGTTGGGTGAATATGATTCCATCCTTTTGCTATCCATATTACTTACCACTAAGCCCATAGTCAGCTCCTTGCTCTGTTTGTCCCAGTTCTCACTCACACACATCAGGTAGCTGTTAGGTGTGTCCTGCACTACATCTTCAGCCTGCTCCAAATCCCCCAGTGTCAACAAAGGGTTCACATCTGACACAAAGAAAACAGTTCTATTAAAAGCTCACTATAAATAATCAAAACTTTTTTTGCCCCATCACAGGTAAACATTGTATCCCTGGTGTTTTTATTTCACTACTAGTAATTATAACAGTTGTTATTTATTACCTACTAAAGAAGAGAAATGTAAATCCACATAGAAGCCTCTAGGATATAAGGAGTTAATCAGTGTCGCAAAGACTTTAATCCTTTACTGCAGATTTAAAATTTTAGCATAACTGACAACTTGCAGAGTTTTCAGTTATATGATATACTTATACTTCTTTAATAGATAACAGAATTCTACAAAACATTTCCTAAAGGACCATCCAGATTAAAACTAACATTTACCATGTTATTGTCATGTTGTTTAATATTCTATGACAATTCACAGCTTTTTTTTTTTTTATCCTTGTTTTTGGTTCATTTTTGTTTGCTCAACAATATCATTTGCACTAAAACAATGGTCCAAAATTACTTTAAATTAAATCTTAATTATCATTAATCTACATATTTTTGTTCTCATTTTGGATATTTGAAATTAACCCATCTGTGGCAGTAAACACACACTAGTGCACTAGGGGCAGTGAACACACACCGCATAGCAGGGGGCAGCCATCCCCAGCGCCTGGGGAGCAGTTGTGGGTTCAGTGCTTTGCCCAAGGGTTAATTCACTTATATGTGGTAACACAAACTTCACAATTTTAAACATTTTACAAAATAATGGCTTTAAAACTATCCCACAAACAAGAAGCACACCTTCCCCAACCAGTGTAGACTTGGTGTAAAGTGCACTTAGTTGCCGAGTGAAGAGGGAGCTCTTGTTGGCACTGGAGGCTTTGATTGCTGATGTTTCTGTCTGCTTCACAACTCCAACCTATAAAACCGCCATAAAACAAACAAAAAACAACAATACAGATTTTCTCTGAAAATGTCTGGATAAAATGAAAGACATAATTCACAGTAATAAGAATAGACACAACTAACAAAAGTGACAGAATATCAGAAATATGGCAGAATTATTGATAATTTTTATTATTTTTTTAACACCAAATTCATAGAACAGGGCTTGAAGGTACCCACTGACTTTATAGCCCTGAGAGACGAGGCGCCGGACGTGGACGAAGAGGCGATGAGTAGGGATACTGGCCGTCATGAAGTTATGATCCAGGTGACAAAAGATGTTCAGTTCCTTTGCTGCGATCTGTCCACAGAAGCACAAGATGCCAAACTGTGACATTCATATACATGACCATAATGCAGACCTGATTAAATAGTATTCACAAATTATTTGTGCTTGTTACTTCTTAGTGCATAACACGACTGCCCTCAACACAGCAGACTAGCTTCTTAGTTTCTTAGCTTGAATCACAACAGTCCTTGGGCAAGACTCCTATCTATAAATTAGCCCACCACTGGAACAGAATTAAAGGGCGGCACGGTGGTGTCGCAGTCACAGAGCTCCAGGAACCTGGAGGTTGTGGGTTCGAGTCCCACTCCGGGTGACTGTGAGGACTGTAGTGTGTTCTCCCCATGTCAGTGTGGGTTTCCTCCGGGTACTCCGATTTGTTTTCTTTAAAAGCATGTTTTGATACATCTCAGCTATTGTTGTAAAAACTAACCATTTCTGAATGTCTTTCCAGGTTACAATTTTTTTCCTCGTTTAAAATTTAATACAATCCTAAAATAATGCTAGTTCTTGTTTCTATTATTATTTAATGATTAACAGTGATTTACTTAACTGTTTAGTGATGCTTATTACTGTCTCCTTACTTAACATTTTCTTAAGTACCTTTAATTATTAATAAATTAATTCATTGCCTTTAACCACTTATCCAGTTCAGGGTCTCGGTAGGTCTGGAGCCTACCCGAAATCATTGGCCGCATGCCAGGAACACATCCTGAAGGGGATGCCAGTCCTTCACAGGGAGACACACACACCCACACACTTTCAGTCACTAATCCACCTACCAAATGTGTTTTTGGACTGTGGGAGAAAACCGGAGCACCCAGAGGAAACCCACGCGGACACGGGTAGAACACACCAAACTCCTCACAGTCACCCGGGGCAGGACTTGAACCCACAACCTTCAGGACCCTGGAGCTGTGTGACTGTGACACCGCAATGCCTTTTATGTTAAAATGTTAGCTGTTAATGTACATATGATTTAAACAAATAAAAGTATTTCAGTATTGAAGCAGCTGAATCGTAAGATCATCCCTGTAAAAATAAAACCTTCTTCTAAATGTTAACCATAAAATAAATCTAGACAAAACAAAAAGATACAAGACTTTGCAATAATAATACATCATATGAATTTCTCCAAATGTTATATAAAGTATGTTTTATAACTCACCTCTGCATCCTCTCCAAAGAACCTGTACTTATAGCCACACTCCACACAGAGGAGTGTGTCTTTGTGTTGCTCCTTAATCTCCATGAACTGCAGCTCTAGAGGGGTGTAAATACTTTTTGTTCTCTTGTTAGGGCCTGCGGTTTCTGGAGGACTTTTCTTAGTAACACTACCACCAACACCACCAGACTTGGCAAATTTATTTAACTTCAAGCCCTGAGCAAAAGAACCAAAAATCACTGTAAGGAATACATTGCTTAATCATGTTATATGAAGCAATGCTTTTAATGTTCGCAAAAGTCTTTTTAATTTAATACAAACATATTTACATTTCTTATTAATGTGGATACTTTCAACAATGCTGCAGTAGTCTTTAAAAGCAGCAGCATCTGGTTCACTGCTTTCCACAAAATATAAAAGGTCAAAAATGACCACTGTTGCAGTGGACACCTTTGGGACAGGCAGTACCAGTTACAAACATTTATCAAAGTGAATTCATTATTTTAATATTTTTTCAATATTATACAAATGACACAATATATAGAATCAAATTGCTTTGCATTCCCTGAATGAATCAGTTAATGCTTTAGAGGGTATGTCACCCAGATATTAGTGAGCATGTTTAAAATAGGTGTGAGACCTCTTTGTTATGGCTGGATTCTTCTTCTGTGTCCTCCTCTATCTTTGCCTGCTGCTCCCCTTTGTCCGATGCCTCAATTTCCATCTTCATATGCTTCTCTGGAACGCTGCTCTCATTCTCTCCTTGACAACTGAAGCCTCGCAGTTTCTCCAGAGTGGAGCAGGAAAGACTGCCCTTAGAGGTAGATGCCCTAGAATCTGAAACAAGGAATATGGGAAATTCTAGTCTATAGTAAATTTAAAGGAGAACTGAGGGTTCTACAATCACATTCATTTAAAAATCTTAGTATGTTATAATGATTAAAATGATTATTTTTTGCAAATTAGATGTGCAAGTATGAAAAACCTCCCATGAGTTTAAATAACCTCCTTGTAATCTCAATGTCCTAGGAGCAACCTTTCCAGTAAGCGTTTGAGATTCTCCACATCCACACACCACTGTTTCAAACATTTTTCTATAGGGAAATCAAAGTGGTTCTTACAAGGAATCATTCAAAAAATATTTTTGCACTATACATTTATTAGGAATATAAGAACATAAAAGGAAATATTGAGAAGTGAGAAATACAGAATTACTTCTACATCTATAAACATCTAAGTAGTACGTAGGTCCTATTCTTGTCACTGAGGTTCTTTTTGGCTGAAAACAAAAGCTAAAGAACATTTTAATGGAGATGCCTGGAAATGAGGAAATATTATTACCAACCTCTGCTCTTACATTTGACACCGATGTTCTCCAAGTCCAATTCAATTTCTTCTCCAGCATGAGAGAGTTTAGCTCGTTTCTCCATAGAATCTCTTCTATCAGGCAACTGTAGTCTCTTCTAAATTTCCAAAAAAAAAAAAAAAAGAGTCTAAGAATAATAAACATGACTGAGTTTCTATTTTTATTTGATGTAATGCTGCATTCAAACAATTTCAGCTTAATTACAACTTAAGCAGAAACATCATAACAAGGCCCTGGGATTTTCGCAAAAATTAATGACATTTCTGACAACATTAATGACAAAACTTAATGACAAATGGGCCCATATTATGAAAATTAATTCTTCGTACACTTTCACAAAGTCAAGTTAAATTTATTATGTAAATGTTAATAAAGTTTAAAAGTATTCCATTAATTCCTCAATCCATAAACTCCATAAGCAGTCCAAATAGGTTTTTTTTTTATTATTTGTTATGTCATAAAAAGCTAAATGCCTCTAGTATTTGTATTCATTTGTGTGCAAAATCACTTAGGCAGAAACATGAAGGTTTGGTTCAACTATTTTAAATAAATAAATAAATGCCACAGAGTTCTGCGGGCCTGAGTTCATATCAGATCTAAACGATGGTCTGAGCTGTTGATTCCACTTTGTCAAACTATAAAGTTAAATTGTAAACTTTGTAAATTAAAAAGGAGCGGTCTAACACACTGGTTATTGTGTCTATCCCAATTGTTTTTCTCAGTGTTGAAAGTATAAATTCCAAATGTGTTTATTATTAAAAAAAAAAAACATGCTCAGTGAAAATATTGAGAATAAAAAACATTTACACAGCACATTCTTGGTATTTGTAACAGTTTTCAGCTTTGTTTACCTTTATAACATTGTAGGCTACACTGCTACTAGCAAAACACACTAAATGCTCCTTTACCAAAACTTCTAGTACACAACGAAATACTACATTAAATAGCACAGGGGACGTCTATTACCTCCCTTCACTTCAGTTTATATTAGATATTTATCCAACTTCGATATAGGCAATGTGTCACACATTACAGAGACTACAGTACGCTTTAACTTAATTTTGTAACTACATTACATATTTGGAATTAAAGTGTGTTCCGTGTTAATTAAAAAAAAATCTCATACCTTTCCTCTGCCTTCCCAAGCACCGCATTTAATCCCGGAGAGACCATCCCCGGCATCCTTAGCAGAGTTGTCGAAGGATTTAGATGTATCAGGCTTGTTGCTGAAGAATCTGCTGATTGTTGTCTGTGTGCTAGACTTCTTAGAAGCCTTCGCTGCGGAATCTCGTCTAAAACGAGAATGCATGACTGTAGAGCACCGACGCAACGTTAAAAGGTTATTGCATTGTTCGCAGATTCTAGAAACCGCAATAAAATGTTAATATCAAAGCAGAGTCTCAGCAAAATTAAAACAGCCCATTTCTGGAGCTGAACTCATGTTGGCGCGTAAATGACGCATAAGGTTGCAATAGGGTCGTGGATGCGATGGAGCTGCGCAGGCTGCTTTAATTGCCACAGGTACGTCCTTCTCGGGGTCAAAGATGCGTACAAATAGGCACAGTACACAGAAACTCCAACAGCAGAGCTGTCTGATCCACTGCCTACTCCTAACAATGCTGGGCATTAGAAGAAGCCCTAAAAATAAGCCGTACAATACTAATATTGATAAATTTCTTATTAAAGCAGTTAAATTTTCCTCATTTACAGGCCTCTTGCTTGAGTGGAAGAGTCAGACAATGACGTACAGGAAAGTGCATTGTCTTACTATTATATCTGTAAAAATAAATTCAAATGTATCATGCTTCATAAATATTTAAATAGAAACAATTATTATGCAGCTGGTTTTTGTAATCATTGTGTATTAATTACAGAATAGCACTTACATTTTATACTAATATTTTTAAAACTTGAGAGGTGTCTTCATGAATATAATTCCTGGTGACACAGAAAAAAGACAGGTGTCCGAAAAGTAAAAATATTAAAAATGTAAATATGGATAATACATAGTTATTATATTATAAAATTTTGTAAAACTATTGCGTTATTACTGCTTATCCCTCATACACCATACTTGTTCTTTTTTGGTTGCTGTAAAACCAAACACAACAAACAAACAAACACTTCCTTAGATTCTTCATTACAAATAAAACATAACAAAATGTATAGTAAATTCCAAATCTGTTTATTTATTTATTTATTTATTGTAATACAAAAACAAGGCTTTTCACTTCTAAATATGTGAAGAGTGAACACACTGATGGAAAAGCTGATTTTTCTTTTTCTCACATCGCTTGAGGACATGACAGTGTGGTGATGAGTCAAGGAACAGAAACCATTTCCATATTTGCAAAGTTTGTCTCTGTATTTGTGACATAACTCTTGGGTTATAACATTGACACTCTGTCAGTGAGGATCAGGCTTTTTAACTAACGACTTCTTGTAGGATGCAAAATTTCAAACCCAAAGTGATGCTGTTTCAGCCGATAATTGAGAATACACATCTCCTTCAAGCATGAGGCACAACTAATGTTTCAACAGCTGTCACATTACCTTATCAGAAATATTGGGATTTAAACACACGTCATGGAGAAATATATACAATACATTATTTCAGATGTGATGATGTTGAAGTGAGGCAGTATTGCATATAATTCTGTTATTAAGAGGTCTACAAATAAAACCTGCAACTAATTTCCAGAAAGAAAGAGAGAAACCCATATTCCTCTTGAAACCGGTGGTGGTTCCTTTCAAACACGGTATGTTTCATAAAACATCATGTCTGAAAAACCCCAAAGCCACAGCTTAACTGAATGATGGAAAAATGTATGATTTGACATTAAATATGTGGAGCCATATTATTATGAAAACAATAGTAAGAGTAGTTTTCTATAATGCCAAACTGGATTGTGTGGATGTTTTCTTATGACAACAGAATGTATTTGGCTTAAGAATAAATAGGACACAAAGGTAATTAAGAGCATTTAAATAAATTCACATATTACAATCTCTAAGCTACTGTTATCTTGCTAAGCTTACATGTCCAACATTTTTCTCATTGAATATATTTAGGACTACTGCAACAGTAGCTTTGCCCTGCGGTATATCTCTAAACCCCCTGAGCATACACATCACAACCATTTCCAATACTGAATGAAAAAAATTATAGGCTCACAGAAACAGGGGAAGAAGCAAAGCACACATACACATCACCACAAAATGAGTGGAAAAACAAAATAAATCATGATTACTTTGGTATAATATTTCCATGAAAACTATTCTCATAAAAGAGTAACTTTCCAAGTCAAAGCCATTAAAATGTGACCATTTTCATCTCAGATTAAGCTTTGCTAATAAAACTTATATACAGTCTACTATTTACCAAATGGTTTGGGGGATTGACCTGTGGGGGTTTGTTCACTGTATGACTTTACAGCAGAATTTAAAGGGACCTTTATATTGAACAACCATACTTTACCAGCACAAAGATACCTAATTGCGAAGTACTATATTGAAGATACTGAACATTGTATTGCATAGCATTAGAGCCAGACAGTACTAAAGAATTTATTGTAACAAGACTGTGAATTAAATGCGTGTGAAACTAGTCAAAAAAAGTAAAATAAATAATTCACAAGACATTCATAAGTTATACTTATTATTCATAATAGACCTTTATAACCTGCATCAAAACAGGACATGGATGTAGCCAAACCAAATTGTGCAAGCCATAGTTGTGTAAAAGTGAAACAGGAATGAACAAACTAATCTGTACCGGTGAGTTGAAAAGAGAAAAAAAGTTTTTTGAAGCATGCTGATCCAGAAACAATGTTATGTTCTGTCAACATTCCATATATATTGTAACTATCTTTGAGCATTCACTAATGTATGGCTCTGAAGACTTAACAAATGGTAGCAACTTCAATTTTAGATGGTGATGTGCATGGAAAAGGTTAAATCTAGCCTTAGTTTCCAGGTAATACTTTTATCTTGTCAGGTAGTGTTACTGCAAAGCTATAAGCCCGCTGCTTTAGGATCAGTCATTTTCTGGAAGTAAATTAAAATATCTACATACATATTACAAGGCCAGGTCAACTGCCTTATTCTTTTGCATATGGTGCACGCAATCAGTGCCATTCAGTTACACAGGAGAACAGACATGCTCTGCCCACAAGTCCTAACCATATATGGACTGTATAGTGTTTACAATGCTGTCAGATGACGTAAATGTTTTGCTAGGCTGAGCTTTTACATTTTGGCAAACATTAGCTGTGGCTAAAGAACTGACTAGGGCATTATAGCGCAAACAATGTACTTTTATATTTCTGAACACATTGAGACTCACACTGTATTGTATTTCAGATTGAGTCAAGCAGAATCATTACACCCCTAGCAGCAGCAGTATACAAACACTGTAGCAGTCCATATGCATTGTATAGGAATATATTTAAATAAAGCTAAAATTTCAAAGTAATATAAATGCACTATAAACAACTGATATAGGAATGCATTTGTAGGCAGAGCATTGAAAAATTATTTGTTTAAGATCCATTGTATAACTCACGACACTTGAGGTTACAAGAAAGCATCTTCAATTAGCACCAGTAATGGGCTGTAAGCTGTAGATGGCAATGTTAAAAATGCCTACAACCTACATAGCAAAATTAAATAGTTTTTGCGTTATTTCTGATGGCACACCACCATAAAAAGATTGTATAGTGTTTGTTATGATATCAGACAATATAAATTTAATGGTCTTCAAATGAAGTACTTATGAATGATGCTTGCATTTCCCACAGGAAAGTAGGTTCAGAGTCAATACAGCAGAAATAGATAAATGTAGTTTCGTATACTGCTCTCTAAACCAACATAAACTTGATATAATTATACATCTCATATGATCCCACTTTGATCAGATGCATTCTTTCAAAAGAGATTAATAAATTTGTTAGACTGATATCTGAACATCATGGAACATACAAAAATCTTTCTTGAAGTGTAAACATTTTTTTTTCTGGATGCCCGATGTTCACTTACATGAGGACAAATTATATAAAAACAATATGTACTTAATATAATTAAAAACATATCTTATTAAAATGTAAAAAAGAAAATAATGAAGCTTGCTTTTAGTTATTTTTAAATTACTGTTTACATGTTTTTTACAAGTGTTCTTTTGAGTTATAAATAGATATTTCTCTGTGTATTATTCAAAACTGAAAATTTCATTGTTTTTACTATTACATTCATCGCTTCCTGTGACACTTCCACATAAACAATATCAGACACGCGCACACGTACACAGACACTCACTCACACACACACACACACACACTTCCCTTATAAATGAATAACCTTTTCCTCTTTGCAGCAGCTCTAATGAGGTGTATTCTATGTGCGGTTGAGTGTCTGGAAGATTCTGGAGATTTGGAGCATGACGGGGCCAGTCTCAGGGTCATTCATCCATTGAGTGCTGTTCAAAGGATTCTCAAGCATATCCTCAAAAGCTGTAGGCCAAATACATAAGACACCAGCATTAACTCATTTACACAGAGGACAGTCAGCAGAAAAGCCTTGCATGTAACGCTGTTAAGCTTTAAATTATATGGCGCCAAATGCCTGTTATTGTTTTTCTTTAGTTTTAACGGAAAGCTGTTTTTCAAAAAAAAAATAAAATGTTTTTCAGGATGCCATATACCTTTTAAGGAGCCACCTTTTCTTTAATCGCATATTGACAGAGGCCAGTTAAAGCTTCCCAACAACAACAAAAAAATATTTATGTGGACCATTTCATGTCTAATGCGTGGTTAAGCATCCAATCAATCCAATCCAAATCCACTTTGATTCTGTGCCATATCTTGTGTAGATGACAGGCACATCAAAGTTGTCCTACCTCCTAGACTGAGTCTTTCCAATCACAATGCTGGACCCACGTTTATACAAGTGCAGAGAATAAAAAATAAATAAAAAGGTACTGATTAAATATGTCCCAGAGAACCTGTGAAAAAAGGGCATAATATGTTCCATTAAAAGAAGTAGTTAATTTGTGAATTTTGAGCACCTTCCAACACACAAACTGTTAAATAAGACAGTAGTAATTTGCTTAAGTCAAAAACAAAGAACACACACACAAAAAAAAGGTTAAATGGAGCAAATAAATAAACAATAAAAAAAATGTATAGCATGGAGAAATAAAAATACTTAAAAATTGCGTAAATGCAAACCTTTGAAGTGTGATCATTTTGAAGTGAGCTTTGGCACATCCTCATTTAAAGGAATAGGCACTGATACCAGTCATTCTGAACAGGACTGTATAGACAGCGAAAAAAAAAATGGAGCTGCCATGTCCTTGTTCTATTTTAACCAAAGCATGTTACAGATGGTTCATTAAGACCAGGAAAGTGTGTCAACTTCTGGAAAATGTCAATCCTGTTAGGTAATGATCGGCCCAATCTGAGATCGTTTTCTGGCCTTTTATTCCTTTATCTACTTTGTCAGAGTAAATCACAACATTGCCACTGTAATAACGTGTTCAACAACAGCAGAAACTCTGATAATCAGTGGACTTGTTTAATTATAAACTTTTCAATTCAATATTGCATTTCTGACCTGGCTATCAGAATCAGATTGTTATGGTTCATACTTAAGTGTGCTACTAAATATTTTTACAGTATAATCACAACCCACATTGCTAAGTGTCAAAAAAATTATCCTGTGATGTGTAAAATCACAGAAACGAGCCATCAATGCAGCAAACCAAACAGATGCATTTTTCCAAAAGCACAGCAAGTTACATGTGAGCAACGCTAACAAACACTGACACCATTGTCATATATTCACTGCTCATGGATAGCCATCAAAACATGTAAGGACAGACTCACCCAGGAGAGTTTTAGGGTTAGTGAGGCCTAATTGCACCACAGGATTCTCCAGAATGGCCTGGAAGAGGGGACTGTTGGTGTCAATACCTTTATCCAACTCCTCAGGAGAGGGCTTCCTGTCACCAAGCAACCACTCACACTGCATAAAACAGATCAGCAAAATGCAAATAATTAAAAAATGCTAAATATGCATTTTTGTATTATTTATACTAATTGTTTCAAAATAGGTATTATGTTGTCTTAAGGTAGAATTGTTGCTGTTCTGATTCTAATGATGGGGAAAAGATCCTATGTATTTTGCCTATAGTTTCTGTGACAATTGTAACTGTAAATCTCTATGGTTTAACTTGGATATTGTGACTTACAGCAGCATCTTGTTGGTTATTATTGACACGAAGAGCATCAATCACTTCTTTCTCATCAAAGCCCATCTCCATTAATGCAATGACGGCCTAAAAAGGTGATTAGAATTTTTGAATTAGATTTGCAGCAAAACTCTTACATGCACAATGAACAATATAAATATAAAGATTTTGCATTCACTACATTTTCAAAGAATATAAGCTAGCTGTATAGTTTGTTCTTTAGCTTTCTCTGTTTATGTACAGCATATTAATGTGTAGTTAATGTGAGTTTCAAAATTCCTTGAACTCAAAAACAAGCCCAGTAGTCTAACATCGAACACATGACACTAACCCGTGAGTCTGGCCTGAATTCTCTTTTCCTGCGGATCCTCTTGAAGATCTCCGTTAGCTCGTCCTGCTTGCCTTCCTCAGAGTTGGATTGGGAGGGGGTGTGGGAAAGAGCCCCAGGGGCAGGGGGTGAGCGGCTTGCAGATGCAGAAACTGCTGCCGCTGCTGCCACTGCTGTACCGGCTGCTCCTTGAGCCTCCTGGCCAGGCAACGGCATATCCACTGTGGGGTCATCCATATGCTCAATCAGCCATTCCATAGCCTGCGTCACAGACATGCTGCAATGGCAGCGGCTCTCATTAGTGCATATGACTCATCACAGTTATACCAGTGGCACTGTTAGTTACTACAGTCATGGTGTCAGGACTAAAACAAAGATCATGCTTACACTGCAGATACCTTTACAACATTACTACCACTTAATATCCCTGTACTATTTTATAAAGCCCAACTATTGTTTATTAATTAAGTGTGTAATCGATAGACAATTATATTACTATTTATCACAATATAACATTTTTCAATAACAATTTATAAATACATTTTCAATATACATTATTTACAGTATCAGACACTGAGTGATATTCAATACAGGGTGCTGCCCTCTTAAATGGGCAGCCCAAGTTTAAATGTAGTATTTCCGTGGCTTTTATATTGTTTACACTGATATCGGAATTGTATCATAGAAACCAAATTTAAGACATATCATGATATAAATGTTGGCCATATCGTCCAGGCGTATTTTGTGATAACACCAAATCTAAATAGGAATTTCCCTATGCCTGTTCTCAGGATAATTTCAGTCTTGGCTGCATTCTGTATGATGCAGAGACATCCTAGAACCAGACTCTTGGTATCCTAGAGCGAATGAACTCACTGGTTTAACCGTAGTGCCTTGATGGCACGACTCTCTGGAAAACCCATTTCTGTCAGCTGCTGAAGAGCCGTCTCATCCACCCGCTCCTCTTCATCCTCATCCAGCATGGCTTCAAAACAGAAGAAAGGGAATTAAATAAACCCAGAAATAAGCAATCAGGATAATATTAATTTTATGATCATTTACTTTTTCACTTACCATTTGCCTTTTTGAAGAGTTCAACAGCATCTGGATTCAAAGCAAGAATTTTTTGGGCTACCTCAATAAGAGACACTAAAATTTTCCTCAGTTCTGTCTGAAACTGAAAAATTCCCAAAGACAAATTTACATATTAATGTATGCAAATTCCTTTATTGTTGATCAAAGCTTGAAAATTGACTATTTCTCATTAAAATTACATTCCACAGCCAGTTAACTGCTGTCACTCACGTCTCTAATGTTGTGCTGAGTAACGGTACGGTCAGAGTGGCGAGTGGACAGATTTGCTGTAGCTTTGAGGATAGCCTCTTTATCAGGAGCCTTGGCCTCCTGCTTCTTCTGTCAGCAGACAAAACATAAATAAATGAAAAACAAAAGTGAGTGAATCATTTATCAAATTATTCATTTTTCTATGTCCTACACTTGATATATGGCTTTATGATGCAAAGTGCAGGTGATATGTCATAGTGGATTTACTTTCTCTTCAGCACTTATTTCAGCCAGTTTTGTACGTGCTGGTGGAGGTCTCTTCTTTATCAATAATAGGCAGTCTGAAACAACAAGAAGTATTTTTATAATTGGAGACAGATTTGTTTTGAAACATGACATTTGGGTTAACGAAGCATACAGTAAAATAAAGTGTCAAGAATAAGGTAAATACCTTTATCTTTAAGGTTTTCATCTGCAACAGTTTTTGTTTCTGTGAGAATTCTCTCTGTGGCTGCATGAATCAGTTTGTGATGTGTGAGTGTTTTAGGATCTTCTAAACTCCCATGGGCACACTGTCAGTAAAGAAAAAAACAGAATTCAATAATAAATACCACAATCCCTCACAATATTTCAAAGTAAAAATATACACAGGAAATCATAATTCAGTTTTATTTTATGTTAAATTGAAGAGCAAAGAGAGATTCTGCCACATGGATTAAACATTTACATTCTGTGTCACCTGTTAATATTATTAGCAGGTCACCTCCTGCCAACAAGATATAAATATCACATATCTTGTTTTCAGTACATCTATAATATTTGTGTGTCACATTGCTGTGGACAAGTACACAAGAGTTGTACTTGAAAGTTTGGGCACACCCAGCTGACTTTCCTAATGAAAATAATTAATTTAATTGTGATTCTCTACTGTGATAGAGCTCACCCCTCAACCATCGCAAAGTGTAATGGTGGGAGGTGTTCTCTATGGGTAGAGTCGGGCGAGAGGGCTGTGGCGATGTAGGGTCGACTCGAAATAACCGAGGGGTTTGACTTTTGGTTTCCTTCCACCTTTATTTACACACAAGACTTTACATCACTATTTACAATATATACAAGCGCGCTCCATGATTACAGAAAATTAACAAAAACAAAACTCTCTATTAGCAGAGACAAAAAGATATAACGAAGACAAAGTCATTTGAGTCTTATTATACACATCAGGTTATGTTCTCTCGCTACGGTCTAGCAGAGTGCCCCCCTCTTTTACCCTTGTGTGGTGTATATATGTATAGGTAGCCCCGCCCCCTAGAATAAACCATTCCCTAAAGAGGTAAAAGTGATTGTATCTTGGGTACACAGGTTTCATAAGCAATAAAATTAACAATAAACTATCAACATTCCAAATATTCACTTACGGCCATGGCAAGTTTTACATTTATTAATAATTTCAATATTTATTAGTTAATATATTTTCCTTCTTCTAGGTGCTATTTCTCCCTTCCCTCTTTGGAGAATGGGTTTAACCAGGTAAGTAAAACTCAGCATCAAGAGATAGTACTCTTTTCCCTCTCACATGATCCATCTGCAGGTGAGTAAGTACAGGTAAGTATACATATAATGGTTTCTATTGGTGATGTGTCAAAGGTACTGTACATCATCACATCTACTTTTAGTGCATTTTGCTTACACTCATGGGATTTTTGTAATTGCGCATTTGAAAACCTGTCACAAAAAAATCTCTTGTCTACCCTAACCTAATAACCAAATAACATGTTGTTAAGCATAGGGATGGATATATTTCTTTGGGTTTGTGTGGCAGCCAGTGGTACAGCTACTGGAACATTATGGGATGTCACAGTGGTACAACAGGTAATGTTGCTGTCAAACCGCTCCAGGATCTGGGGTTGTGGGTTTGAACCAGATCAGATAAAGTGTCCAAAGATGTGAGTGAATGTGTGAGTGTGTGTTCCCACCCTGCAGCCAGTGACTCCATGCAGCGCTGGACCCACTGTGACCCTAAACTCAATGAGCGTTTACAGTCAGTGAACAAATGAATGAGTGGAATGGTTTGGGAAATATCAATTAAAAATGAAAATTCTAATTTTACTTTGACTGGTATATAATTGCAAACAATATAAGCACAAGACATTCCATGTTCTGTCAGGTCAGCTCAATTTCAATTTTAAACATACAGCCATTCGGGCCACTAAAAAAATAAATAAATGTAGCGATGAGAGCATGTTCAATCATCTCTGAACCCTCAGATGGCACTGCATTAAGAACCATCATTAATTTTTTGTGTATATATATATATATATATATGAGCTCAGAATTTCTTTGACAAATTTTCATACAACAATACACTACAATGCATAACTAACTTCACAAATGCCAGCTAAACATTTTTGTGTCAAACTAAAGTCTTATGATAAATATGTCCAGAAGCACCATGAGCTTCTCTGGGCCCAGAGGCATGAGGCATGCACTATGGTCAGATTTTTATTTATTTATTTTTTGTAAGGTAGGTATGCCATGTACTTTAAATCAAAGGAAAGGAGGACCATTCGTACTGTTACGAGCAACATGTCCAAAAAAATAAAGTCTGATGTGAGGGAACCATTAACGTTAAAAACATGTATGCAAACATACACAAATATATTCTGCCTTCCAGGCTTTATTGTTTCCATTAAATATAATATCAGCAAATCTTGGAAGCTAAGGTCTCTCAGCCAATGAACAAACTGAAGAGGAGCTTAAAAAGATGTTAAGACATTGATTCAACACATATACTTGAACTATATAAAAAAATAAATATTAAAAAACTGGATTAAAGACATCATCCATGGACCTTATTAAAAATCTGTCATTTGATATTACACTTGCTATGTGCACAGACCAACTTGAGAGTATCCCTGAACTAATAAAGGTGAAGACAAAAAGCAAAAAATCCAAAGACAGGCTAACTTATAAGAAATATTTAGAATCTGGAATTCCAGACATATGGGCCTTACTAAGTACTTCCTACAAGTGGTCCCACATTTAAGGTTTTAATTTTTTTTTCTAAAATGTTATACTTCAGCAAACTAATAATAACTGTGCAACAAAACCAGCAGAAATTATTTTTGAGGACGTTTCTTTTAAAAGTGGAATTAACTTCATTACACTCTGAAAAATGTCATATGAGCAGGTAAGAGCTGTAGTGTCTATGAACGTCTGCAGACAAAAATTGAACGTGGAGAAGATTGATCATGTCCTAGTACCATTTCTGCAGGAAAGCTACAATGACGAGGCTTGGTCAGATTGTATGTAGCTGTAGCTAACCAGTAAACCATAGCCTCAGCTCAGCCCAGCTCAGATAGGTGACAGCCCAAGTCTCTGAATTATAAATAGCTCTGTCTACTCGTCTGCTCGCTTCTAAAAATACTTACCAATGGCAGTGACCGCCCTCCGGGGCCTGTATGAAAGCCATAACTAGACATAAAGCTTCAAAACGCCCCCTTAAACAATGAAAAACAGAGAGACACTGGTCAGTACGTACATGCTTCAAGCATTTCTCCTTGAGCTTCTCTATGGTGGTGTCTTCAGTCACTTCCTCCAGCCACTCCGCGCCTTCCATTGTGCAGATGTGGATCTTCAGCACTTTCCCTGCAAATATCTTCTCCTCTTGCACGAACATAGCTCCTAATCGACGACTTAATATACATTTATATGAATTAAATTAGCCTCAATGGGTTCCGCAGCACCGCGCCACAGTAACTAAATGAACAAGCTCCAGTTATTACCGTCACTCCATCCTGTTCTCCCCGTTAGCTCCGTTGTCCCTGAGCTAAAGCCCCGACATGTATCTAACTTCGATGCGCTTTTTATTCGAACACATATAAGACTTTTATTATGCGTTCGCAGCCTGTTTTGTTGACACCTGTGATGCAGGCGACAACTGTACACGTCAGAGCGGGTCGGCGTGCAAACGCATGCGCGACTTTTGCCAGCGACGTAATTGGAAGATTGGACTTTTAACCATTAACTTTAGGACATAATGTTTTTAAATATATTTAAGCTTTATTTTCTTTCTTATAACCTACATTTTGTAGCAAAGTGTGAATTGTTATTTTAACCTTACTACGTCCACTGAAAATCTTGCATATATTAAGACACCCTTCGACAATTACATTATTTATTTTTCCCATCATAATAAATTGAAACATTTTGTACAGAGAATATTCTTTATTTATCACATTTCCCACTAAAGTTTAGTAAACTATATGATCTATTTCCTAAATTTATATTTAAATATACCATGCGTCACTGCTAAACAGCTAAAGTCAGCGGGTCTTTGGTGATCCACCCCTCCAGCTGTCTGTGAGAAATGTGTGTTCTCCCTGTGTCTGCATGAGTTTCCTCCGGGTGCTCTGATTTCCTCCCATCATTCATGTTCTTCAATAAAGTTCTATTTAAAAAAAATGTCATTCCACCATTTTAAACACCTTGTTAGGTCTACAAGTGTGACTTATATATAAATAACTGACATATATTTATTTTAACATGTAATATGTCACAACATCTGTTTTGCTTACTATGTCATCAGGCATAGTAAGAAAAAAGAGTCTTCTTATATAAAGATAATAAAAATTTTTGTGTAAAATTTGTGTAAAACCAAAATGTCTGTTTTGATTGCTCCACTAGATTTTAAGTCGCCCTCGACGTTAATTATACCCTTAAAACTCAAAAGACTCTATACACGTTTTGAAGTTATTTTCAAGAAAAAAAATATTCAGTTGTGGGATTGCCTTAGTCATTGGATCATTAAAGTTCAAAGGGGAGATGCTCGGGGCTCTGACTAATTTCGCGCACGATACGTCATCAACACCACACAAACACGTTAACGCGTTAAACTTGAATTGATATTTGGGTTCCCGAGGACAGTGAGGGGTATGATATGTTCCCTTTAAAAGAAACTTTAGCTAGTCGTTCGATTGCCGGGACAAAAGGCGGCGCTGTAACTCTTGTCTTTGAATTAAACCCGCTTTTATCAAACAGAAGAAGAGTAGCCTTTGAAATTAATATATATTTACAGTCAGCCGAAGTTTATATGTTTATATTTTTGAATATCAACTTTATTTCCAGAGAAGTGTGAATCCGACTCTGCCGCCGCTTCAGACATGGTGTTTGGGTGGAGAAGCCGTAAGAGTTTCACTGTTGTAGCTATAACAGTGTACGTCTGAGGAGGAGTTGCATAAATGTGTTAAAGTAATCAGTAATCCGAATTTATTATCGTATTACATCTCAGCAAACACAAATATGGCCAAACATAAAACATCCAAGAAGAAGCTCATTATTGAGGACGATGGTGAGTTTCATCTCCTTTAGCAGTTCAGACTTCAACAGAATACTTCCCAACTTTTGTGATACGAATATTTGATTAAAGAGATTTGACCCTTAATACATGTATTTTTATGTATTATTTTACATTTCGTGTGTCTTCACTCTTCCTCCAAAGGCATACTGTGTATCTGCTGTGTCAGTTCTTGTCTGTTTATATCCTGTTTATTATTTAGCCTTTTCATTTTTATTTGAAAATCATTTTTCAGTTTCTTGAAAACTGTTAATAATCTGTGGACATGTCTTATTTGTTTAGTGTGTTGTCATACCCGGTATAAAATACATGGTAAAATAAAGTGACTGATTATTTGTGCTTGAAATGTTTTAGAAAACTAACAAATTAACTTGACCTGTAGCTGTTTATTCCAGAAATTCCTTTTTTGAATCTGAAGTTTAATAATCCTGTCAGAATGCTTCTGTTTGTTTTCCGTGTTTAAGGGCTTTAGCACAAATCTTAGAAATTCCTCTTTTTGAAAATCTTATGTTATCTCTTTTATATCTTTAAATATTTATCTTTTTTATCTCACAGAAGCTTGTGAATATGTACTAGGTAGTAATTCATAAGAAGGATTATTAGTAATTAGTAATGTTTTCATTCTGTGATTATTTCAGACCCTTTAGATGAACCAAAAGAAAGCGGAGATGAGCTAAACCCATTCTCTTTCAAAGAATTCATCCGGAGCAAAAATCAAGAGGTTAGCACCACTGATGGTCTTGAGGTGAACTGCAAGGGGAATGATTTGTAGATCATTATATTTTTTAATTGTATCATTTTTTAACAAGTTTTTAATGTATTATACTCGTTTGTTGTTTCTTTAAAATGAAGTATATTAATCCTTCTGGCCATGAAGTACCCCTGATTCATTTTAGACAACTTTGTGAGCAAATTGGATCAACCTAAAACATTTTCTAAGCATTATCACATAATTTAAATTTAAAGGAGGCAGATGGGATGAATGCCAGTTTTTCAAGGATTATAATGTATTTAAAAAACAAACAAACAAACAAAACATTTAAACCCTATGGGCTGTTTTCTGTGACAGCCTTGTCATGGGGTAAGCTTTAACTGACAAGGTCCAGGACTAAGCCTAATTCCTTGCCCAAAAAATGGCTCCAAGTGTTTGAATGTGGGCAAACCTTACATTCATATTCACAGGATTTGAATATCTGTTTCAGAGCAGTTTCAGTAATGAAAATATATCAATAATTGAAAATCAATTCTGCAGTTCAAGAAGTTTAGGCTTCAATTTTCTTGATTTTTTTATGCCTGCAGAAAATATATGGTGGAGCCTGTCATGTGGAAGATGAATATAACTACTCCAGTGGTTTCATACACAGTCATCACGGCCAGTATTTCACAGATCCTTCACTGCTTGGTCATTCTGATGATGAATGGACTGAAAGCTACCAGCCCTCTGCAGTTGAAGAGGCACATGATTTGGGACTATGTGGGAAAAGTGTTGCTCACTTGGATCATTCATTACTGTCAAGTGAAGACAAGGATGACACAGCTAATGATTGGGAACCAGGAGAGGGCTTTTCACCAGAGACTCACTTCCCCCGAAGAAGCACTGGCAGCTATGAAGGAGATGAGGAGACATCAGTCATAGATATCTCCTACCGCACAAAGAAAAGCAGTACAGAAAATGACATTAGGGACCAGCAAAAGGTAGTGAAATCCTGGATAACTTATTTGTTTTGACACTTTATTATTATGATGATGTCCTACTTTAATATACATATTTCAGATGTGAGGTCTCATATATTTCATTTGACTTTTCTAGCTAAGAGAAGAAAATTCTCAGCTAAGGAAGCAAATCAAAGAACTTATAAGAAAGTCAGAGGCTGACTCAACAAAGTAAGAAAATTGTGAAAAATAACTTAAAGAATTTTTTACCCCCATTTTTAATATACTTTTATATTAGAGTTAGAAAATGATAAATTTTAATAGTTTTTCAACATGTATCTTTTGAAATATGGCTTAATAGGTGAAGTAACCAAATACAAAAACTGTATTGTGTGCTGTATTTCCAATCGTGTATCTAATCCAGAATATGCAAATATGTTGATAATTGACAGAATTGGGCAACTCACAGATGAGTTACACAACCGAAAGTTGCAGGAAGTGAGAGAAGCCAAAGCCTTAGAGACAATGGTTCAATCTGTGGAGCAAAATCTTCAGCTAATGACGGTATGCTCTATTTATTGTACTCTATTTCAATTTATACGTTACTGAGGCCATACAAAATGACAGTATCACACAAACCTCTAACAGTCTTTCATCTCTTATACAGAAACGAGCTATTAAAGCTGAAAACAATTTAACAAAATTGAAGCAAGAAGTGCAACAACTCCAGGTTTTTTTGTTTTTTTTTAATTGTATATTTTAAGCTGTGTTTTGCCTGTACTTAAATTTTTTTAAAGTGGCCCCACACCACAAGAGCCCCTTTTGTAAAGATTTTGAAATACTGTGTTCTTTATTCATTAATTAATTCATTGTCTGTAACCACTTATTAAGGTCAGGGTTGCAGTGGGTCCAGAGCCTACCCAGAATATTTTCTGTATTAAATAAATGAGATATTACTCACATATGAGTAATATCTTTATATATATGTGTATGTATGTGTGTCTGATATTTATGATATATATTTAATCATATTTATGATATATATTTGTTCCCAGAGCCAAGTTGAGGGATACAAATGTGAAAATGAGTGCCTCCGAGCAGGAGAAACTGCTGCATTAAACACAATGAGACAAAATGCACAGATGGCTTCAGACTACCTTAATCAAGCAGCCAAAGATGCTGAGACCTCCCTTAGGTTTGTTGAAAAAATGCTTATTTATTTCAATAAAAACAATACTGTTAATATAATACTCCCCAGTGATTAGCTGTGCAGTGTGTATTTTAATTATTGTTTTTCTTTTGGGTTTTTTATTTACAGGCAGTTACTGACAGGAAGAGAGACACTCCGTCTTGTGTCACAACTGCTGAGTTCTATTGACAAGATCACGGAGATTCCAAAATAACAAACATTTTTCATTTGTTTAGTTGTTTGTTTGTTTTTTTTGCTACAATGTGCAGTGCCTTTGTTCATCTCACTTAACTTTTTTCTCTTTTTTTCCCCCCATATGTACTTAATCAAATTGCTTTCGTTTATAGTGACTGATATTCGTTACAGTGTAATAGACCTGGTAATATGTTCAGTAACTTTTTTTAAAAACAAATTATTCCTTTTTACTATTTTTTTTTCCAATTTAAGTTAGATCAAGAGATTTTTGTAAGTGTGTGATCTATAACTCATCATTTCCCACAGTCAGTGAAGATGGTGGCAGAAATTCTTCATACTTTGATGTGGCATTAAGTGTAAACCTTAGCTTCTTGTATGAACACAGGAAAAAGAATATGATACATCTGGAAGTTTACCCAAGAGTTAGATACACTTCCTCACTACAGAATTAGTAGTAAATCAAAGTAGTAAAGCAAAGATTTGTGTTCACAGAGTTTTAATGTTTGTGGTTTAGAACAAATTATGTGCTAAATACTAATATTTATTTTGTACTAAAAGTATAATTATTAATAACGTTAGAGGTAAATCCTATAACCAGATTCTTGGCCATGGACTCATTGTTATAACATGATGATCCTACCCAAGCTAGGAATTAAATCTTTATCTGCTATGTGGAGGGTTACCCACTACATAACCCAATTATTCTGTAACAGAAGAGGATATAAAATTGCCACTGTAATTTAAATTGCTTTTCTAGGTTTATCCCACATATATGGGATAAAGTGCATTAATCATCAGTAAAAGTGCAAATTTTATGAAGGAGAAAAAAAGCATTGCGTTTTGCATTACTGCTTGACCAAGCTGGTCATAAACCATCAAATACTAATATATGTGTTGCCATGTTCATGTATCTATATACACATTTTATATTTTCTTGATTTCAGTTTATTCAGTTACACTGTTGCACATTAATAACAAATTAATGAACTTTATCATATTATATTTAGGTATTTGAATTTTTAGAGATTTTATATTCATTTATAAAATGAAATACATTAAATGCATTTGTGACTAATTATGTCTCGTCCAATTATTAGTGTTTATACCTTACTTCAAAATATGAATTAATATCTGAAGATTTTAACAAGGTATTTTTTAAGACAATTTTTAAAGATATCAATATATATATATATATATATATATATATATAATACGACAATAATCAAGTCAAGAAACTCCATCAGTATTTGGAGGATTTCAATACGTTATGTCTAAATATTAGGTCAATATTATGAAACATTCCTATCAACAACAGGCTTATGAATAATAGGCGACTTTTCTTACCTTCTTATAACAAACCCACATGAAAGGCCTTTATTTTGAAAAGCCTTCAAAAATCCGTTGGTACGGTGGATGCACTGCAGCGTTCCAGCGACGTTGGTTGAGCATTACGGTAGATTTGGAGCTGTTTCAGGTCGGTAGGATGAATTCCACTTTATAAAGATGTCGTATTGATTCTGAAACGTGCTGTGCTACTTGAGACAGGAGACGTGACCTACATTTATATTAAAATCACTTATCTTTGCGTTTTAATGCTGTAGAGTTGCATTGTGGGTAATATGCTAACTTTTCACAGCGGGAGGAGAAACGAGAGTAGGATACACATTGTGTTACATACGTTTTACATTATCTGACTTTATTTTGGCTTAGATTTGGATGTTTTGAAAGTGAATGGGACACATCTGAAGCACAGCTGTATACAGGTGTTTCTGTGTAATGTATGTAATGAAACCTGGGCTGCGTCTCAACAGCACACTACCAAACTAAAGTGTTAGAATAAGTGCACCATCCATGCCTTACTATAGTGCGTTTAGTATAATAGTATTCATTTATAATAAATACCCAAGGACATCGTTTACAGTTTCCCCTTTGAGTTAACTTTCTTTGCTTGTTTACTTGTATTATATATATATATATATATATTACTAATTATTATTGCGCGAAAAGTAAAACGCGGGAGACTGCATTTCATCATGATTTAAAAATTTATAAGACTGGTTTAAGCTGCAAATTAATTAGTCAGTCGTTCAATTATTTAACTAGCTAACTTTTAGTTAGCCTGCGAATTTTGTACGGTTCTGTACTGGGTAAAGTTGTCACAAAGTTTGCACTTAATATGTGCACTTAATATGTCGTACATTTTGTATTATGCTCTGCTTCAGGGGCTGCTTGGTTATTCAGTTTGTGTGTTTACAGGGCTCAACGAGTTTAAGAAATGACAACACCACAAGATTTATTGGCACAGAGAAATAAAATACAGCGTCAGATTTTGGAGCTAGAGACCACTTTGGGCAAGGATAATATCTGTGTAGATTTGCTCTCCAGCGACAGTGGTAAGTCTGTTCAGATGCTTTGATTTTTACATCTTTTATAAGGAAGGATTAGTGCCTCCTTTGTATGTTTATAATACATTTTTTAATATACCTGTTAAATACGGATACAAATTTTTCTTGCTGCCAGATGATGAATCTGATGACAATGGACATGCAGAAGAGGTATGATAATGTGTAAACTGCCTTGTGGAGAAAGTTTCAACCCTTTTCATTTTGGACACTCCAGTGTTCAGAAATGTATAATTTTTTTTCAGTTATCAGAAGATCTTGAGGCAGAGCGGCAACAAATACAAAGGGAAATTGAGGAATTGGAGAAAAGACTTGGTGCAGATGCAGCACTGGTGGATGCCTTGACAGGTAAATCAATATAAGTTCATAGATAATACAATGATTACTCATGATTCACTTCTGTGTGAGTGAATACAGAGTCTTTAAATAAATATTTAATCTACAGGTGGTACAAAATATTGCTTTGTAGTCTTAGGTCTTTTTGTTTTGTTATTTTTTTTAAGCAGAGAGTGAACATGGCACCAGTAGCCACATGGATTCTGTAAGTATCTGCTGCACAGGTTACTGCCATGCATTCATGTATTTACTGACCCTGAGTTGCAAACCTCAAAAAAATAAAAAATATTGATTGATTATTTTTTTTAAGAGTGATGAGGATAGTGAGGAGGAGCTCGATCTTCCTCAAGATGCAGAGACCTGTCTGCAAATGAATCTGGTTTATCAGGAGGTGCTCAAAGAAAAGCTAGCTGATGTGGAGCGCCTCCTTAATGAAAACCTCCAGCAACAAGTTAGTAAAATTCATACAAAAATGGATTTAGCCATTAAAATAGAGACGAATTGTTAATAATATTTGACTATAACTAAAACATGTAAGATTTCTCTCTTTTTTAACAGAAAGAGATCCAAGCCCAACTTTCTAACACTGCGTCAACTTCTTCTGGGCCACCACACACAAAACATTTCCTTGGCAACTTTATGAAACCATATTTCAAAGACAAGCTGACTGGTCTGGTAGGATCATTATATTATGGAACATAAAGTACATTTTTCTGCAGAAGAAGACATGTCATTTGACTATACATTTTAATTAAAATGATGTGTGATATATTTTGCTATTTCCTGTCCAGCTATGTGAAGTCTTAAATTTGTTTATCTGTTCCATTTAGGGACCTCCATCAAATGAAGAAACAAAAGAAAAGTTGAGTCATGGGACCAAGCCATGTGATGAGATGAAAATTAGAAGATGTATGTTTCAGGTTTTGTAGAGCACTTATTTCTTTATTACTTGAATATATTATTATATAAGTAAAGTTTGTTTTTGCTTCTTTTTAGGGGAAGGATGGCAGAAAGTTTTGCTGATCAACTCAGTAGTCGCGGACACTATGAAGCGTATGCTACAACCTAAACTATCTAAGTAGGTTTTAGTTTTATACCCTACATTCCCATATTTATTCTAAAAATAGATTTTCACTGGACTTATTCTTATGGCCTTTTTATTAATTGTAGGATGGATTACTTGACTACAAAGATGTCTAAAGCGATACATGGAGAAAAAGAAGAACTGAAAAAACAAATTGAACATTTGGAGAAGGATATTGCAGAGATTAGGTTGAGTTACAAGCTTTGAATTTTGTTTCATCGTTTTATTTAAACAACTATATCATTCCATTTGTATTCTGATATCTGAATACCCCCTCTGGGCCTGTAGGGGGCATCTTTGTAATCCTAAAGATTAATTAGGCTGAACATTTAAAATATGATCCCCTTAAATACGTAATTATAAAATTGTGGGGTTTTTTTGTTGTTGGTGGTGTATTTTATTTTTTTAAATTCATATTTTAAAATGTGTGGTCTCATGATATAACCCTTTTCCAGCTCTATGCGTGAAGACCAGCTATATGGGAATCGCCATGATGATCATGACTGGGACAAAATAGCAAATACTGATGTAAATATTTTAACTCTTAAAATCTATGCTATTTTTTTATGAATACGAGTATTCATTGAAGGTGTTACAGAGATACAATTAGTAAAACAAAAATTTAATATTTTATATTCCAGTTTGAGGGCTTTCGACAACCTGAGGATTTGAAGAGATTCTGGCAGAATTTCCTGCATCCATCCATTAACAAATCAACGTGGAACCAGGAAGAACTTGAAAACCTTGGTACTCTTGCAGAAAAGTACAATTGCTGCCACTGGGATCAGATTGCAGAGGAACTTGGGGTAAACACAGAACTATAAACTCATCTAATATTTGAAATCTGCATGTATGATTTTTAAAAAAGTTTTACTGATTATAACATACTCTAATTGCAAGACATGTAGTCTATCATAATAATTATGATAATATTTCTTCTTTGTTTAGACTAACAGGTCAGCTTTCATGTGCTTCCAAACATACCAGCGTTACATTGCCAAAAGTTCAAGGAAGAGAGAGTGGACTAAAGAGGAAGATAAGGTCTTTTGTGACCTTGTGGAAAAGATGAGAATAGGAAACTTCATACCATACACTCAAAGTAATTTCTTTAAACACATCAGCTGTCATTTGCAAAGCCTCATGATATATATTGGAACCTTTAAATTGCATATACATTTCATTCTTCCACAGTATCTTACTTTATGGAAGGTCGAGATCATGCCCAACTCGCGTATCGCTGGACATCTGTTCTTGATCCCTCAATAAAGAAGGGCCCCTGGTCAAAACAAGAGGACAAGGTATGGAAGAAACTGGTTTCTATAGTTTATTGTCTGACTCTAAAAAAGAGATTTGTTTGTCAAACATTGTCTATATCAGTGATTAAATGATGTTTCAAGTGTAATACATTTGTATGTTTGTGAAATGGTAATACAGGTATTTCAGAACAATATGTTTTTGCAAATAATACATAAATGCTGGCTGTTAAAGGGTTGTAGTTAATTTTAGCTGATTTTATTGCAGTTGCTGCGGAAAGCAGTGGAAAAGTATGGTCCCAAAGACTGGTTTAAAATCAAACTGGAGGTGCCAGGCAGGACAGACAGTGCCTGCCGTGATAGGTGTGCCCTTCCGTCTTGTACTAGGAGTATGAATATATTGAATGTAATATAAACAGAAATTATAAGCTTTGACCATTTGTCTCCCAGATATATGCTATTCATCCATTCATATTCAGACATTAATATACAATGTTACAGATACTTAGATTGTCTCAGAGAAGATGTGAAGAAAGGTACATGGAGTCTTGAAGAAGTTGAACTGCTGACAAAACTTGTTGGAAAATATGGTGTTGGTAAGTGAAAACCTTAAAAAGAAAACCTCAGCTAATTAATTTAAAAATGGGTGTGACTAATGTGTTTAATGGACTGTTGCATTATTGCAAAATCAACAGGTAAATGGGCTAAGATTGCCTCTGAATTTCCAAGCCGTACTGATAACCAATGTTTGCAAAAATGGAAATGGATGACCCGGACCAGTGATGTAAGTTTGTCATGTATGTAATTACTAGATGTCATGTGTTTATTATACTCAAATATTTCATGTGAAATATACTCAAAGTAATTATATGTACTTATACAAATATATAATTACTCAGTACTTAAAAATACTACACTTTATTCTACAGACATATGGAAAAAAAGAAAAAAAGTCACTAGTGAAACGAAGGACAATGATGAAAAGGCGAAAACTGACCAAGAAACAGCTCAAACAGGAAAATGAAGGAGAGTCTACTTCAGAAGATGAGAAAATACAGTTGGAGTACATGGATAGCGATAGCGATTTGGAGTACATGAATGGCAATGGCGAACAGGATGTTTCCATCACAACATGTGATACAGACACAAGGAAAGAGTACATACAGACAGATATGAAGGACTGGATTCCTGTCAATAAAAATGCACAGTTGCATTCTGCAGGCATATTGAGAACCTCACTGGTCAGGCTGCGCACTGAAGAAGAAAAGCAGGCTGGAGGACAGAACAGTGCAGATGACCAAAGTGCTAAAATTCAATCCAGTCATTACTTTGATCAAAAACAAAGACAGTGCACTGTACTGAACAACAAGGCGGACATAGTTAAGACATATGTGGACACAGAACTGGTGGCTTTGAATAAGTGGGTAAGTCATTTTTTTTGTCTTTTCTGTTCAAGAACTTTAAAAATTTCATTGCAGCCTAACACAGATTCTACTAGACTCCGGAACAGAAAAATAGAGACGCAACATCATTGTTTCAAAATATGTCCCATCACTGTCCCTGCTGCTCTTCCTGGTGTTGTCCTGATCCAGCTCTGCCCCTGGTGTTCTGTAAAAGATCTAAACCTTGTCTCGTTTGCAGTACCATGCCATGCAAGGATGCTGTCTTTGCCCAAATGGACTCTGCACCTGCTTTTACCCTCCCTCAGATGCAGTGACCACATCCTGCTCCCTCTCACATCTTCATTACTAATATTTTACCTTCATATTAACTCAAACTCATCTCTATCAGTTCACTTCTACTTCTGTTCTGTTATTGTGCTCTCCGGTGTCCGGTTATGAGTCATGGTGTCTTCCAAAGTTCCTTCGTCATGTGCTGAGGGTTTTTTTTCTTTGCCACTGTCACCTCAGACTTGCTCATAGGAGGCTTGGACCCAGTTGCTATAAAGCCAAAAAGTGGCCTGAAAAGTACTATATAAATAAAAGGTGTGTTCTCACTCCAGGGTGTGTTCCCACCTTGCGCCCAGTGATTCCGGGTAGGTTCCGGACCCACTGTGACCCTGAATTGGAAAAGCAGTTACAGATAATGAATGATTGAAAGTGTTCAGTAGGCTAAATAACTGGTACATACAAATTTCATATCTTATGGTTTATATATATTTTTTTATTTTCATCAAACCTTCTCATGACCTGTGGAGATGGAGCATTGCCATCTTGGAAGAGACCATTCCTGTCAGGGTAGGAATGTTCTAGCTTAGGTTTATCAAATGTGAATTATCAGAATAATTTTGAGTAAATTTTGCAATATAATCAAACCATTGCAAGAAAAATGCACACGACAATTTAACAGCCTATGTAACTGAAGCTCTTGCCCCTTTTCCCCAATAAGGAATCCTTTCTCAAAGACACTTGGGGTTTTTGGTCTTGGCGTAGATCCAAAACCATTTACTGCATAATAATATATTTCAGCACACTTATTTCCTCTTCTGCTTTAATATTTATCTACTAATTTATTCATGTTTCTCCTATAACGCCTTATGTCTTTGTGCTTCAAGACATCTTTGTTTATTTTTGTTTTTTTTATTACAATAATCTGAAGGATCTCTGCAATGAAAATGCCATGATCAGTGTGTGTATGAGTGAAGTTAAACGACTGATTAATTGGATGGAAACATCTTCAGTGAAAGAGGTATGGCTCACAAATTCAAATTTTTATTTAATTTAATTTATTTATTTGTTTAGATAACCTGCTGCAAAATACGTAATCATTTGGTGTTTAAATATTTGATGTTGATGTCAGTGGATTGCTTAGAATCTATTGCCTTTTTCTTTTTTCAGAAAGCCACAATGAAAACATGCATATCTTCAGACAAAAGACAGAGGAATGCAAAAAGTCATAAACAAGAGTCAAGCCAAATGAAGAGTCACCACACAGTCAAAGGCAAATCCAGTTCTCTTAAAGCAATGACAGGCAGAATGCATGATTTGCTGATGAGTATTCTTCCATGGGTTGGCAATGTGTTAATGCCTGTTCCTCACAGTGAAAATCAAGTTTGTGAAGGTACTGAAAGTTTCATAAAACACCTTTTACCAGAACTGAGATGGGCATTGGTTTCTTTCTTTAGTAGTGTTGTCCATTGCAGTAAAGCAGTATTTGTTATTTTACAGCTGACTTTGTTCGAAGAAGAGCAGCTGATGTCTCTCTCCCCACAACGCCAGTGTTTTTGCTTTTCCTGAAGGTGAACTAGAAGTTGTTGCTTCATCCTTTCTACTTCTGTTTCATAAATGCCAATGGCTGCATGTGCAATAACGTTCTGTTGCCTTGTGTTCAATAGGTTCTTCATATTGATACTGAAGGCTGCAGGAAAGTAATTGAAACGCAGAACAAAATGTCCTTGGTAAAGCCAACTCTCAATCACACTTGAATGACAAAAAAAAAAGGAAATGGCATTTGATAAAGTATAGGAGTGAGCAATATGACAGGAATCTAACATCACAATACTTAAGAAAATGTTCCTAATTGCATTATTTTATACTAATTGCAAATCATGAAGATAGGACCAAAAAAAGAAAACAAGTAGAATTGTCACATTTACAAAACATAAAAATTATGTATTGACAGTAGTCATGTTATGCTTAGAAAAAGTGTACTGTATTATGATGAACATTCTCATGTTGGGCACAATGTATTGCCGAGTTCCTGTTGCACGCTGTAAAAAAATTGTTCACAAATTAGTTGAGCAAAATAGCTTAGTATGCATATATCTGCTAATCTGAGGCATCAGAATGAAAAATGAATTTTGTAAAAAATATATATATATGTTAATTATTATGGAAAGTTATAATAATGTGCGGGGCGGCACGGTGGCGCAGCAGGTAGTGTCACAGTCACACAGCTCCAGGGGCCTGGAGGTTGTGGGTTCGATTCCCGCTCCGGGTGACTGTCTGTGAGGAGTTAGTGTGTTCTCCCCGTGTCCGCGTGGGTTTCCTCCGGGTGCTCCGGTTTCCTCCCACAGTCCAAAAACACACGTTGCAGGTGGATTGGTGACTCGAAAGTGTCCGTAGGTGTGAATGTGTGTGTGTGTGTCTGTGTTGCCCTGTGAAGGACTGGCGTCCCCTCCAGGGTGTATTCCCGCCTTGCGCCCGATGATTCCAGGTAGGCTCTGGACCCCCCGCAACCCTAAATTGGATAAGCGGTTACAGATAATGGATGGATGGATAATAATGTGCACTATGATGTATTATTTTTTGTTTGGTTTTATTTCTCTTAGATATCACACAGTGTGCCAAGACGTCAACCAGGTATTTGAACAAATGATATACCTCTTGATTATGATTCATTTAAAAAGTAATGCAAATGAAACAGATTTAATATATTGTTGCTGTTCAGTTAAAAACATGTATCTCCAAAAATAGTAACTTTACAGGAGGAAAAAAGCCTTCTTAACTTTCAGTCGAAATTCATTTAAAAAGCTGTTATTCCAAGTAATTTTGGTGCATTTCTATTGGTTTAATCATCATGAAATTGTCACACTGTGAAGTAAAGCTACTGTGTTCAAATTATGTAGTGAATCAAAATCCACAATGTTTTTAATTAGATAGTAACAATATATAAATTTCCCTTTGACTTTCAGCCAAGTCATATTCATCTGTTAAGACTGTGGCAATGCTACTTGCTGAAAGGGAGCAGAGGAATGAATGCTTTAAATCCACACAACGAGATCCTGAACAGCCTCTACCAACTCAACAGACAACAACACAAGCAACACCTAAAGAGACCAAGGAATGTCAAATGGTTCCCCAGGCTCTTGTTATTACCCAGTCAAATATACATCAGGCAGCACACTCCCCACGTCTTGTACCTGTTCTACAGTTAGATTCTTCGGGCCTCTCAACTCTTCAGTCTGGTGTGCCCCTGGTTGTACCTGCTAAATCTGGGCGATTAGCACAGCCAGCAGCCAGTTCCAAGACCTCAATACCCGGCCAATCCCCTACTGTAACTCCTACAAAGAGTGCAAATGAAGCCAGGTCAACAAATCGCAAACGTAAACCTACAATAAAAGCACAAGCCTTGATGGAAAATGTTAAAAAAAAGACTTCCAAGAAACAGTCAGCTAAAAATGATCAAGCTGGTGGTAATGTTACTGCAGCTGCTGTATTGCCACAAACCACGACATGGCTACTCACACCTGCTGGTTTGATGCCTGTTGCTGGCATTAATTTACCATCCCCTGGTATTGTTGGTACCCAGAAACAAGTAATGCCTAACAGTATTTCTCAGGTGTTATTTCAGCAACCTGTCATGGTTAACCAGAATAGACTTGTCCAAACAATTGGACCAAACCTAATAAATGTTACCACAGCCGGAACAAGTCTTGGTCACAATAGTCCCATTTCCACATTATCAAAAAATCCCAATGTGTCCTCTCCCTCAGTTGCTAAAGTCCCCAGTGACGCTCCAACTCTCGCAAATTCAACTAGGGTTCATTTGCTTCCACCTAATACTACGCAGGCATCCACGTCTGTTTCTGGTGCTGCAGTTCATGTGCCAGTTAGTCAGATTCAGTGTCATCAAAACCAAAATTGGAATATTATCTCTCATGTGCCATTTCAGTTTCCTATAATTGTGAACCAGCAAGGCTCTCAAGCTCTTCTTTGCAATGCATCGAGACCCAATGTTCCTTCTAATTCCTCTCTGGCTTCTGTTGCAAATGCAACTAGTGTTATGTCATCATCTTTGCCACAGTCTGGTTCTAATGCTACTGCAAGTGCACCTGCCACCCTTCCGGTTTGCCCTCGTGCACTGACAATTTCTGGGCCTATAGTACAGATGCGTTCTCCTACAGTCTTAGCAAATCAGAATCAAACAATGCCACACAGTGTTTCTCAGTTGGCATCTCAGAAACTTATCATCACAAACCAGAATGCTTCTGCAGTCGTTAGTGCTGCTGGATCACACTCACATGTGAACACTTCTCCAGCCCCTATTGGAAATGAGGTTCCATCCCTACCTGTGGTATCTTCAACTTCAGTTAATAATGGACTTCTTGTAAATACTGTCACTTCTAAACGTGTCCAAAATTTGCATCAAACTGCAGTATTGCAGACAGGTGTTCAGGCCAAAAAGCAGTCTGTTCAGACAACAACTTTGACATCTAATCCAAGCCCTGATCCTGATGCTTTGTCTTTTGACTCTAACTTAATGTTCTTTGAGCATCCAGCTCTAGTGAAGGACTGGATTTATGGAAATGGTGGAATTTCATTGCCTCAGCTAGACCACAAAATGGCTTATCTTCCCCCATTTGTCAGCAACATCAATACACTTGTTAGTTTGCTCAAGGCAAAAGAGACATTGTTGCAAGGAGCAATGCAGCTGTTGGCTGAAGAAGGATTCAGCAATGAGGATGATGCTAAGGTAGCTACTGTCCGGAAACTGGTGTCTGACAAGTTTAAAACTAATCCTGCATATTGTCTTCTAAAGGCTCGTTTCTTGTCATGTTTTACTTTACCTGCCCTCCTGGCCACCATAAATCCATGTGAAGAGGCCACACTGAGTAGTGATGGTGATAATGATGAAGTCGAAGAAGGCAAGGATAAAACTCAACTGATGCAGTGCGAAGATGCTCAGGTCCAGTCTGCTGTAAGCTCATTACTATGATTGCGTTACAGAAAGAATGAATAAATGTTCTTATTGCAATAATAATTTATTGACATGGGCTTATGTGTTTTCTCTGTTTTTCTCTCACAGAAGACATTGCTCAATACAAATGAAAGTGATGCGTCAGCAACACAGTTCTCTGGGATGAGTACAAGACGGAAAAGTTACAGGAATCCTATGGCATAAAGAAGAACATTATCTTTAGATTAGAATATGTTGTTATTAAAAGTTTCTTCAGATTGTTTTGAAAAATCAATAAGTTATTTTACTGAAATGCTGATGTGTTAGTAAATACTAATAGTATCTCGTTGAATGCTAAGTAGCATTTAATTGTATTTATAAACTGTTCAAAGTCTGTTATTTTGTTAATTCTATCAAAATATTTTCAAAATAACTGTTAAATTATTTGAATAAAATATATTTATTTAAGTCTTTACAGTTTATATACGTATTTTCCATTACACCACTTATTTATTTACACTTACACACAAAAACTTGAAATGATTTTAAATCAATTTACATTACTCAAACAATTTTGTTTGAGAATTTGTACTCTGCTACTGTGATCCTTACTATGCTTAAGTCACAAGATAATCACACTGGCACAACTGATTGGGAAAGAAGCGGAAATGGAAAAGTTGAAATGATTACCAGAAAAGGGAACTAAGACAGGTTTTGGTTGGGTAATATCATTTCCTTTTTGCTTCTCATATACTGTATATCAGATTTTTGATAGCAGTGTTCAGCCGTGGAGTAAAGGCAGAAACATCCACTAAACACTAATGAATTCGTCTGATGGCCCGAGTGCTCTGGAGTTTGAGGAGGATGAGGAGTGTTGGATGCGACTGGAAGACCACAGGATGCTGCTCATTAAGACCATTGATCCATGTCGAATAATACCATACCTGAGACAATGCAAGGTGCTGAATAGCGAGGACGAGGAACAGATTTACAATGACCCAAGTCTAGTAATTAGGCAGCGAAAAGTAGGTAAGAAACCCGAAGACAAAATTACCACATATTAAATAAGTTGGCTGTTTCCTTTGTTTTGTATTGGTACTTGATTTTAGACATTGTGATCTAGGTGTGCTGCTAGACATGTTACAAAGGACGGGTCTGAAGGGCTATGTGGCATTCCTAGAAAGTTTAGAGCTGGATTACCCTCAGTTATATCAGAAAATCACAGGCAAGGAGCCTTCTCGGGTCTTCTCTATACTTGTGGGTAAGTTCAAACAATTAACATGATGTTAATGAGGCCATTTGGATGGAATTAATCACAATTTAGCTGACATTTTAGCGGACAAAACTCGGATAAAAAAAAGCGGATAAAATGGGGTTTAAATGTTTTTATAACATTTACGTGATGTACTTTTGGTGTTGGTTGTCCACAGTATACTAACACAGGGAAATTAATGCACTTTTTTTGTTATGTTGCAATGTTATGGCTGATCGGTATATAGTGAATGAAAGTATGTAATGTGCATCAAGTTACCATATGTTCAAAAGTAATATCTGCTCACAGTTTCACATCCTGAGTGAAGAAGATTCTAAAAGTCTTGATAGGGTGGACCAAGGTGTATCTTTCAGACATAAACACACTGCTCCTCTTGCCGTGTTCAGACACCGCGGGGGAGTCTGGGTTGACTCAGTTTCTGATGAACGAAGTGACGCGTCTCCAGAAAACCCTTCAGCTCGAGCGCACCACACAGCACGCGGATTCCGCACGGCAGCTGCACGCGCGCGACTGCGAGCTGCGCAAACAAAACGAACGCGTGCAGCGCCTGCGCGAGGAGCGCGAGCAGCTGTGGGACGAAGCGCGGCGCCTGAAGGACGAGAACTACACTTTGATGCAGGACATGACCCGCCTGAGCGAGGAGAAGAACAGAGCTCTGATGAGCACACGAGACCTGCAATTGGAGGTACACACACCCAGACACATACAATCTTGTGTCTGTTAAGTGTGGGGAGATTAAATAGACTTCCATAGATTTGGAAACTTACCATTAATATTTCCGTAAGTATTTCTAGCTTAACCTTAACCATAACCCAACCTTCAAAACATGTCTTCACCTTCTAATATAATGATTTACATTTTGGGAGACCAGCTGGTACAAACCATTGCCACTGAAGCACAATTTAGCTTTCAGCTGCTCTCATTTCCATTCATATTTAATCACATCTGGTGCTGCCCTCATCTTATTTTTGTCTCTTTCACCCAGCAGAGCATTGACTGTGAAATGGAATAATGTATGTGCTGTTGCTATGTGTAAGAGGCACAGTGTTGTTTTTAGAGGTCCGCCTCCCAAAAACATAAATACAGTTTTTGTTGAGAGGCTTTAAGAGGGATCCAGGCTCTAAATGTAAAAGAAATCTTATTTCCACATTCCCACCACTGCTCTCCCTTGCCTTCCCACGCATATATTATAGCTTTGCTTTTATATTGTAGCAATTCTAAAAAGATTTCTCTGATGCTGCGTAACCCATGTGGCTGAGCATTATCCTCTTGCTATATCTGTCAGATTGAGAGACTGAAGCACAGCTTAATGAATGCAGAGAGCGATTCAAAGATTCAGCGCAAAAGGACAATGACCTTGAAAAATGCCATGGAGCAGAGGCCCAGCCAGGAAATGATCTTGGAGCTTCAGAAACAGAATGATCTGCTCACTGTTAAAGTGCAGGAGCTTCAGAACTCTTCCCAGGTAAACCAGAATTTGAAAATGACAACAAAGGGCTATTTTTAACTTCAGTCTACATAGTTTTAAGATTAAATTATTTTTGTGGCTATGATTTAACCTCAGGTCCAGATTCCAACAGAGTATGACAGACTGAGTCTTCAAGCACTGGAGGATTTCAAGAAACAAAGCCAGGAACAACATCAGAAGATGGTGACTGACCTTTATGCATTACGCCGGGAGCTGCATGAAACTGAGGAGCTACGAGACAAGGTTTGTGCCACAGGTTTTAGCCACCTTTGTCATGTGTTGTCAGCAGCAGTACTTGGCCGGCTCTTATGTGTGTTACCACATGTTTCCAGTACAGAGAAAAGAAAGATGAACTGGAACTAAAATGTGCAATCTTAAAGAAAGACTCAAAAATGTACTGTAACCGCATGGAGGAAATCCTGAAGCAGCTGGATGAGGTCATCAAAGAGAGGGACAAGGTGATTAAATCAAGTTTGTCTCTATACAGCAGCTGTTTAACATTACATTATTTGTACTGATTTTACTTAACTCTTTAAAGGTCTCTGACTTAGTTAATTCTTAGATTTATTAATATGCCACATCTACCTGAAAAACTAAACTTGGCCATTTAAAGAGTTAAATACGTGTCCAGTCTGTTATCCTGTAAAAAGCCTTAACTTTTCTGTTAAACAGGCTATTGTTGCACGTGAAGAGTACCACCAGGAAAACTGTAAAAACCTCCAGGACAAGGATAGATATCGGAAGCAGATCCGTGAAATACGAGAACATTACGATGAGCTCCAGATCCAGCATTTCCGGACTCAAGGAGAAGTTGTAGCCCTCCAGGCAGAAGTTTGCAAACAGAAAAACCAAAAGGAAACTATAGGAGTAAGCAACTCTCACATTATAATGATTTGTGCAAAAGTACTTTTAAATACTTTTATTTCATGACTAAATTTAAGCTAATCTACCTGCTCTTGCATGGTTCTTAGAGTCTCATTTACTGTAAATTTTTGAAAATGTTTTAAATTCCAGTTTTGGAAAGAACTGTTTTATTATTTGACATTTCCTTTCCTTAAGCAAATGGTTTTAACTTTAGCTGTTAAAGATGACCATAAATAGCAAACGCTTTTCACTTTTATTCTGATGTTTAAAAATACATTACTTCATAGTTTTTGTGTCATTTTTTGAGTATTAAAATGGGTGGTCTGTTTTAGTGAATGGCGGTTTTGTGTCACTCATTAATGAGAATAATATGGATCTTTTTTTTCTGCCAGACCTCAAAGGAAAGATTTTATCAGAGCTCATTTGAGGTAAATAATTTTCCCACTATGAAATCTAATATGATATTCACTGCATTATTGTTATCTATGAATGATTATTGTCACTTTCCAGTGAAAATACATATCTCCAAAAATGGCAACTTTACAGATGCCAAGAACCTAACTTTAAGTGAACGTTAATATATAAAAAATATATTCCAAGTAATTTTGGAGCATTTCTATTGGTTCATTCATCATTGCTTTTTCTGGTTTTATTGGTCTATTGTAACTGACTGTTTACTTCTTTCCTCTTTAGCAAAAAAGCCAAACAAGTGAGGAGGACATGAAGGAGAGATATGACAAAGGTGCTTCATTTCATTCCACCTACTTGTTCCATATTTATCAAATACCTAAGTCTAATGTACAATGTATAAACCTCTGTAGTGGACCTTGTCAGACCAAACTTACTGACCACTTTTCATGCTTGTTTAGCATCATGTATAAGTGAAGATTCCCAAAGCCCAACCTCGGGAGAATATAATGTTTGTATAAGTATTAAAGACTCATGTCATTCAGATGAGAAGGAAGACATCTTTAAGGTAACACAGATCTTAACTGTATGCATACTTGGATTTTTTAAAATGGAATTAACCTTTGCAAAATAAGAGGGTGATGTTTTTCACCTTTGCTTGTTACAGGAGAGGATGTACACTAATGAGGAACTATCAGCTAACCACATTCCCAGGGCACGGTGCAACTTTTATTATAGAAGGTTTGCATATATATATATATATATGTGTGTGTGTGTGTCTATTTGAGACAGAGCTTTTGTGCTTTTTTCAGTGCTAGGATTCAAGCTCTTTGATTCAAAAATAATATCCAGAAAACACAAAACTTATCTGAAATGTTTTTAATTGTTTGTTCCCATGACAGAAAACGTGCCTTGAGAACAAAGGCCACTGGCAAAGAGAGTGTCATAGATCGTGGTCAGTGTATTCGGGACAACACCAGTGGGAGCGATAACACAGACACAGATGAGATATGACATAAGCAAACCAACCAGGGAAAGACATGTGTCTTTTGCTGAACAGTCTACATCAACACATTATTATTATTATTATTATTATTACTATTATTTAATTATTATTTTTATTATATGTAAACACCTTATCTTATGCCAACAGCACCCAGAATCATGTTTCTACTGTTGAATAATCTATCAGTTGACATGTAAAAATGTCTTTATTTTATTTTATTTTTTATTCTGCTATGTCATGAATTTTCCAAAATACAGATTCTTATCCCTTCTTGAGAGTTTCAGGTGTTTTTCTATATTCACGCTTACACTCACTGACAGCACGAAAGGTTGTCTGCACCATTCTCATTAATAGATTGTTACCACAGAAAGAGATATTAGTTAAGCGCCTATATATTTGGAGCAGGGAACAGGGCACAGCATGGGGTGAAGTCTAGTTTCCTCCAGGTGCTCCTGTTTCTTCCCACAGTCCAAAAACATGTTGGTAGGTGGATTGACTGTGCAAAAGTGTCCATAGCATGAAGTGTATGGTGCCCTGCGATGGACAGGCGCCCCATTCAGGATGTGTTCCTGCCCTGTGCTCAGAAAATTTAGGTATGCTTTGGACCCACTGTGACCCTGAACTGGATAAAGCAGTTACAGACAATGAATAAATTAATGCATTCAGTAATAATCTTATATTATAAGGTATTTAGACACATTTCCCATATCTTCACCCTGAAAGACAATGTACAAAAAAAGTCAATTAATCCAACTTATTTAAATTCTCCCGTTTGGTGGCTGAAATATGTTTTAATGTTTAGCAGAATATGCTGCTTGTATAAACAATATGTATCTTTTTCAAATATGTTCCCCCTTCAGTCATGGATCAAACCAGAATTTTGTTTCTGTTCATTAATTATGCATATTAAAATTTCATGATGCTTCCAAGTAAAAGAAAAGAAGAAAATCCCCTAAAATGGGCCTAAATGTAATTCAACTTTGTCTCTATTCAGTATATATGGATCTAGGCAATCAGTCCCTGGAATTTGCCCACTTGAGACACTGCAGTTTTAAAAATGGAAATTATAATCATACTAACTGGACTGGGTGATTGGCTTAAAATATTTTTGTTATATTTCTTGAAATACTCATTACATTCGGTTAGCAGTCAGTAAACCAAAAGGTCTGGTGACATGATTAAAACGATTCCGTCACAGGAAATGATTGCATCTATTACATCACTCTGCCCCCGTCAGATGTGGGTAGAGTAGCCAAAAAATTTACTTAAGTAAGAGTGTTGTTACTTTAGAATAGTATGACTCAAGTAAAAGTAAAAAAGTAGTCACCCAATTAATAACTTGTGTAAGAGTAAAAAGTACTAAGAGAGTAAACTACTGAAGTGCAGAGATTACAAAAAATAAGAAGAGCAAGAGAAAATAACAAGAAGGAGGTGTGCACATAAACCATAAACTGTGTGTATTTGCATTTTCACTCTATGAAGTGACAATTCAGACTTAACAGCAGCTGGCTCTTAACTTATGCACTTTGAAGACTTGCTGACAAAAAGAAGCTGGATGAAACCAGAGAGCAACCAGTGTGAACATACATATTCACTGGAGAGAGTCTTTAGAAAATATACTTTAAAACGATTAAGCAAAGACTGAAATGTGTTGTGGTCCACTCTTTACATTGTAGGCACATTGTGTACATTGTTGACTGAACAAGAAAAGAAACAAAGCCTTGTGGCTTTAGGACTTTCGGGGATGAAGATTGCTGGTTGGACCTTATGGATAAGGGTGATCCACTTGCTGTGTTCTCGGTTGGACCTTTTGTTGGACCTTTTGTTGGACCTTTTGTTGGACCTTTTGTCCTCAATCCGTCTTGTTACCACAGCAACAGTAGACGCTAGAGCCGTGGGAACAGTAGAGAAGGGGCTCTGTTCCGTTTGGGTTTTTAACTCTAGAATTAGGCTCTCCGGATAAAGATGTAGTTTATTTCTCGTTGTAATCTCACTTCGCCTCCATTTCATTTTGTTCCACAGGCAAACTCTGTGATCTTAACAGCTCAGTTTATAGTAGGTACTCTGAGTTGAGTTAGAACAAAATGGCTGAGAGTCGTGTTGTTCCAAGCGGAAAGGTATACAGACAGATGTTTGATGCTCAGGTGAGGAATATTAAGATTTAATGTATTTTTAAATCCATTTAGACTAAAGATGTAGCTATGCAGGTTTTTGTAAGGCCTTTCAACAAGCTCTAAAAATACACAGACTGGTTTTGGTTGGTAGCAAGCTAAATAAATGAATGTTAAAATTTATCTCAAGCCTCTCCAAAGGCCTTTTTTAATTATATCTCAATTAATGAAAAGTTAATGATAAACATTTGGTGACATTCCTCTATAAAGTCTTCTTCCGATTATTGATTACGCTAAAGCTGGAATAGGTGATTTTTCAGAAACCATTGTGTATGCCAGTTTATGAAAAAATCCAACTGAGAAAGTCCCCCATATAAGTTTAGCTTTCCTTCCAAAGCTACTCCACCAAAAACAAATAAGTACAGGGCTTGAAACTCTACACAGTGAGAGGAGCACACAGTCTTTCACAGGGCAACACAGATACACTCATTCACTCACACCTACGGACACTTTTAAGACGCCAATCCACCTACCAAAGTGTGTTTTTGGACTGTGGGAGGAAACCCACGCGGACACGGGGAGAACACACCAACTACTCACAGACAGTCACCCGGAGTGGGAATCGAACCCACAACCTCCAGGTCACTGGAGCTGTGTGACTGCGACTCTACCTGCTTTTCAAAATTACAAACCCCAAAATTATAAGATAAAATTTATAAACACGTTTTAAAAATGGACATCTTTTTATAAGTGAAATTGAGATGTTACCTTGGTGGCAGCATATGTCCCTCTAAAGACAATGTTTGCCTCCACATCAATTCTCAAATATGCGGGTCACCCATGCTGTGGTCACTGATGCATCCCTAACCATGAGGGATGTTGGCTTTTGCACCTATCACTGATAACAGTATGCATGGTGTCTGTTGTCAGTAGCACAGAAAACTCAATGTTTATATTTCATGAAAACAAGCTGAGTCAAGGACTCCTACTGTCTCTACTGTCTTTGGGACCATCTGAAAAGAGCTTGGTAGCAGTATAGTTAATTGTTTATTTATAGCGTAATACTTTAAAATGGTGTGACATGGATTTTCTATAAACTTTTCACTCTTGTTTTGCCTGTCCCAAATGTTTGAGTATGTTGCAAGCATCAAATTCAATTTTTTTTAATATTTAATAAACACAATCATGTTGATCAGTGAAAACATTGGAACTCTTCTTTTTTTTTTGCATATTTGTCAGTTTAATAAATGTTCTAGATAATTAAAAAAGTGACAGATTCATGTTTTTCTTGCATTTTACACAATGTCCTAACTTTTCTGGAAATGGTGTTTGTATATTTTTAAAAGTTTTTTTCTAAGATATAAATAACCTAATACCTTTAAAGTGGCTTAAATGTAACTCTATAACTTCACCCACATTCTGTATCATGATACATTTAGCATATATACAACACAAAACGGACATGCTATTGAGGTTAAACACTGGAGGGAGTGTTACCTTGAAATCTGTATGCAGATCTGTGATGCAGATGTGATTCAAAAAGTTTGGGTTTTATTCATAGGTTCACTTATCTCTGTCTGTTCATGAAACTCGGAGGAGGCGTTTTGCAAATGAAGGTTTCTTCAGTGGAGATGACCCTGTAAGCAGGGACACAGATAGCGGCACCTACCAACTGATTGGAGATAATCAGCTCCAAGATACAACCATAAGGTAAAGCATTGTTGTGGATTACTGTATGTGTTGTGTATTTCTGTTGGTTAGTATGCTGAGAGTGAATTTACACTGCTCCACTTAAGCTGAAATATGCACAGAGTAAATTCTCCACTTATTATATAATGTAATATTTATGTATTGTGGCTGAATATGTTCTGTTAATGTCTTGTCAGTCTAGCATTAAGCATGTGTGTGTGTGTGTGTGTGTGTGTGTGTGTGTGTGTGTGTGTGTGTGTGTGTGTTTTATTATTTATCTGGCAGGGAAAAGCAGTTTTCAAGTATTAGGCCAAAAATCTGTGAGGACTGGGCTGATTATGAAGAGATTCAAGGATTGCCTGATAACGTCGGTTGGTAGACTTAGTAAAAAATATCACTGTACATATTTATTTCAACATAATGTTTGCTGGTGGTCATAAACAAATCTTTGTGAATTACTGCCTGTAGTTTCAGCAAAAACAGGCTCAGATATCACAGAGAGACTCAAGGAGAAAAAACAGAGAGATCACATAGAAGTTGTTGCTCACCTTCAGAGGGATCTTTCTGTGCTCAGTGCGGTATATATATTAATTTTATATTAAATTGAAGAAAAATATGCCATAGTGTTATTATGAATCTATCATATTAATGACATAATCATCATCATGAAATATATAATATTCTTGTTTTTTATGTGAGATTAATTTATCATATTCATAACAGTTACTTCAGTACACATACAGTATCATGCATGTCACATTACTTCAGCTTTACAGCATTAAACATAATCATATAATGGCATGGCAGTTGCTGGCAGTGGAAGTATGACACAGTTTTATTACTGAACATATCATGACAATTCACATCATATAACATCTGCCATGACATGTTTATGATATGTTTATGTCAGTTTTATAAAACACATATATATTGTTACCACTGGTATTTCTCAGAGATATGAGCCATTATTCAGACAGACTGGAGAAGATTTTTTTCTGAGACTTTCAGAATGTTATGAGAAGCTGCAGAGCTTTATGCAGAAGACAGAAAATGTTGCTGATTTAAAAGCTTTCAGCTATGAGGTGAAGTGCCGCATCAATATACTTCAATAATGTGTTGTATTTATGTTAGAGAAGTGTCTTTTTTCATTTGTGAGGAAAATTGTTTTTATCTCATTCACATTTTATTTTTATTTACTCTAAGGACATGCATACATTTAAAAACACTATTAGCCAGCAGTCTGCTTTGAAGAGAAAATGGATAAAAGAGTTAGATGAGACATTTGTCAAATATGAGGCAGAACGAGCATCAATGGTAAGTGATCCATTTGGCAAAGTTTTTTCATATTATCATGTATAGAGACATATATGCCATTTTATACTCCACTTATTTGTATTCTCTAGATTTCAGCATTATTAAAGAAATATGCAGCAAAACTTGAAAAAATTAGTTACATCATGCCCTGTGATGTCCATCGCCTGATTGACAATGAAGCTATGGTAAGATACTCTCTCTGTTTACAATGTCTTTATGTTATCACTATAGTTACAGGTTATTACTGTAGTTTTTTTTATTATTATTATTTCAGATGATTAATCAAGCATTATTGGCAAATAGACGAGCTATTGCCAAACTGCATTTGAACCTGATGGAGAATGATCTGCAGATAGAAGCGCTTAACCAGCAGAAGTGTGAGGCAATACTTCAAGACTGGAAAACACTCAACGTCCTAACAGTTGTTAATCAGTTTAAGTAAGTTCATTATGAGATTATAGCAAGAATTGCTGAGAGCATTTTAGATTAGTATGTTTCTATTTTGCCTGAATATTGTATATTTCCATGAAAACACAGGCATCTCCAAAATGGCAAAAACAATTCTTTAATGTTAGTGCAAAGTAATGTAATGATATTTTATTCCAAGTCATTTGTAAAGTCATATAGTTTACTTAGAGTATTACAAACAATGTTTTATATGATGGAGATACATTGTTTTCTGTGTTAAGTGACAATATGCATTAGATATTCTACTTTCAGTTTCATGTAGTAACACATTTTATTTTTATGAATTGTAATGAGTGAAAACAAAAACGTAGAAACTTCTCTTGGGTACAGATTTAGGGAAACTGTTATATTATTAATGAAAATATTAGGAAAAATTGAAAACTAAATTGTCATGCTTCATTTACAGAGAATTTATGAAAAGCCCTGAAATTCAGGCGCCTAAAAATGTGCAAGACACTATCCACACTATGAGGACAACACAAGAAATGTACAATGAGCAGCGTGTCAAAATCCTTCAACAAATCAGGTTTGGTGTTCACATGTGTTCTGTGCTTTTTAAAAAGGTATTTTTAAAGGCTTTTTCTAACCTTGGGTTTTTAAATATATATTCATATTTGAAGAACAATGATTCCTCCAAGATGCACTAAGGAAGTAGTTGCTGAATGGTACTCCACTTTAACTTCAATCAATGGACAAATTGGTAAGAATGAACTTTTTAACATGTATTACCTTTGATATAACTTATTTAAACAGTTACATTTTTGTACGGTTATTATACCTTTACAGATTACATGAACATTGACACCATAACAAAAATGCGTCAACACTATGAGAACACCTGGCAGAAATGTTTGGCAGAAATTGAACACTTGAAGGTTAGAGATTTTAGAGATTAGTGTTTTTTGTTTATAGTCAATTGATAGTCAGTTCATAAAACTGAAAGTCAGATTAATCACTGTTGTCAATCACAGAAAGAAGTGTCTGCATATGGAAACACACCAGCTGAGACACAAAAGATTATTAATGCTGAGCTGCTACCTGTGATTGGGAAGTGCCAGAAACAAGCAGAGGAGCATTTGGCAGCAGTGGATGTAAGTTTTCTTTTGATGATTTTTTTTTGTTGATACACTATAAATAGTGGCCCCTAATTGTCATTGCTGTCAAAACAAAACCTCATATCTCCATAAAAGTAAGCTCACATGAGAAGGAAAAACCCTTTTCAGTTTCATTGTAAGTTAACTTATTTATGTCTGATGTAACAGCTTCCTGTGAGGTTGTTTTTAGTTGGCCTAATACTTTTAGTTTTGAATGTATGAGGAACAAGATGCCTTGCGTTATTCTTCCAACATTTCTCTAGAGTAGTACACATCAAGTCCTTCTGAATTATTTTTTGTAAATTTTGAACATATAGCTATGTTCTGTTACAAATTAACTTTACAGAATTCTAGGTCCTAGCCCTATGTGAGCAAGCTAGGAGAGCAGAGGCATTAAAAAGTGCATAAGGAAACCCTGAGAGGAACCAAACCTCAAAAGGGGAACCCATCCTCTGCTGGTGAACCCTAGAGAAAAACAATCCAATATACAGGGGTTGGACAATGAAACTGAAACACCTGGTTTTAGACCACAATGATTTATTAGTATGGTGTAGGGCCTCCTTTTGCGGCCAATACAGCGTCAATTCGTCTTGGGAATGACATATACAAGTCCTGCACAGTGGTCAGGGGGATTTTAAGCCATTCTTCTTGTAGGATAGTGGCCAAAACATTTCCTGACTCGCTCCTCCAAAACACCCCAAAGTGGCTCAATAATATTTAGATCTGGTGACTGTGCAGGCCATTGGAGATTTTCAACTTCACTTTCATGTTCATCAAACCAATCTTTCATCAGTCTTGCTGTGTGTATTTGTGCATTGTCACAAATACAGAGAGAGTTCTAGTGGAAACAGGAGAGTTGAGGTGCACATTTAATTCTGCCGTGATTTGGGCAGCCGTGGTTTTATGTTTTGGATATAATCTGGGTTAGCACCCGAACATCCCTTTCAGACAGCTTCCACTTGCGTCCACAGTTAATCCTGTTGGATATGTTTCATCCTTCTTGGTGGTATGCTGACATTACCCTGGATACCGTGGCTCTTGATACATCACAAAGACTTACTGTCTTGGTCCCAGATGTGCCAGCAAGACGTGCACCAACAATTTGTCCTCTTTTGAACCTTCACACTCTGCTCTTACTGGTGCAATGTGCAATTAATGAAGATTGGCCACCAGGCTGGTCCAATTTAGCCATGAAACCTCCCACACTAAAATGACAGGTGTTTCAGTTTCATTGTCCAACCCCTGTAGCTAAATCTGCTACATGGTCAGGCCTGTATATTACCACATCTTTACTATGCAGCCAAGACTACATTTTTCATATTTTACAGAAAGCTTTTGAGAATCTGGCTAAGACATCTTCCCATATGAGTAAGTCCTTATTCAAGTTCATGCGTGGTGTGGCTCATCTCTGGGAGGTGCACAGTGCCAGTCTACTGAAGAGAGAGCAGGAGCTTCAGAATCACCTTGAGAAAATTAGCTACAGTTATGATCAGGAAAACCAGGTGAGGATGACCATACTCTCTTATCTCTTTTTACTTCTAGATATTAGAAAAGTCTTTGTAAGAAAATATTAGAACTAAATGTGGTTCAGGTTCATTTTGTAATGCAAAACAACAGCACATGAAACCGACACTAGATGAAGTGTTAAAGCGCAGAACATCTAATACATACAATAAACAAATAAAACAGAGGAGGAAAAAATACATAAGATGGTGACTTGACAACAATACAAAACAAGTCAACACTATATGTTTTTGTGGTAAAAGATGCCTATTCCTGTGCAATTTCTTCAACTGCTATTTAACAACATAATAGAGCATAACATAATCATAATGCACATGTAGTTATTTTGCATTGTTTTTATATACAATTGTGAGCTGCTTTGTGTTTTGTTGCCAGAAAAAAGAGGCTCACCTGGATGTACTGATGGACAAACTGAGGCAGGAAAGTACAGAAGAAGCTTTAAAATCCTCATTAGAGAAGACCCTTGCTTTTTTGGAGGAAATCAAGGAAGGGTAATCAAAAAGTGCTTGTGGATGTGTTTTTTTTTGTTTGTTTTTTTACTTCAACTCAAAAAATTATCCCTGTATACCGTATACTTTTTAAGACATAGTTGTCATAAAAATCTAATATTGTTATATATGAGCCAACATGGTGGTGCCCCTGCCACACAGCTCATGTCTTGAGGTTTGTGTGTTCACCCTCTGCTTGGGTTTCCTCTTGGTGCTCTGGTTTCCTCCCACAATTATTCATTCAATCATTGTATGTAACCGATTATCCAGTTCTGGGTTGCGGCGGGTGACCCTACCTGGAATCACTAAGTGCAAGATGGGAACACCCTAGTGTGGGTGCCAGTCCTTTGCAGGGCAACACACACTCACCATCTATGGACACTTTTGAGTAGCCAATCCACCTACCAAACGTGTCCCAATGCGGACAATGGGAGAACACACCAAACTCCTCACAGACAGTGACCCGTAGCGGGGCCCAAACCCACAAACCCAGGACCCTGGCGTGATACTACCTGTTGTGCCACCGTGGTGCCACATTAAATGAATTTTTATTTATTATATTTTATTATATATATATATAATTATCTGCCATTTCATTTTAAGGCTTATATTGTGGTTTAGATAATGGTATGTAACAGTACAGTTTGAAATAGTCAATAAAGAGACATTTCCTCTTTGTGGGATGACAATTCACTGTTGTTACATTTTAGTCACCATTGCTAATGTCTGAAATTCTGTTGTAACATCGTCTTCTGTAGGTATGTTGCCATCTATAAGGAAGAAGTTGATGCAGTGGAGAACTACCCAGCAATAGTTCTAGAAGAACTGCACGCATACAGCTCAGCAGTCAGCCGATACTTTAGCGTCAAAGAAGTGTACAGCCAGGTAGAATTTAGTCTTGACTTGCCTTGATGTCAGTAAACAGGCAGACAGTAATGCTGTTGTCGTAACCCTTCATGGAAACATATTACTGCTGCTGAATAAGCACCTCTTGTCTTTGAATAGTAATTTAATGGGAAAATATTTTATCCAAAGTGATTCTGGGCTATGCATTGGAAAATATATTGGATTATTCAGTGAAAAATGTGTATACTGTGTGAATAGCTGATGGTTTTAAATGAAATGAAGATTAATCTTTGTCCTGTCAACAGTGACATACTTCATTTTTATTTACATTTTTTTAAGAATTCTTAGAGGCCTAACTAAACATCTGTTTACATGTACCAGGACCTTGAGGAGCTTCAAATGCTTTATCCTTCCCTTAAACTTGGTGAGTAAAAAAATGAAAATATTCACTTCTCCTGGGGTGTGTTGATATCTTTTCACATATAAGTGCTGTCTGACTGTTGAATTTTAGCAGATGCTAGTGGGATGGCAAGTGTGAAAGGTAAGAGAATGTTAGTAAATCCAAGAAGGAGACGCTGTCCAGATGTTTCTCAAAAGGCAAATCCACAAGAACACTGCTCCCTTGATTCACTCCATTCAGAGGTACATACTGGTGTGCATTGTATTTCATCTGTGGTTTCTTATTATTTATGCATTATTCCTAGACACATTCATCTTCTTTAAATTCCCACTGTTTTGTGTAATATATTTTTTAATTTGATGTTTTTCTAATAGGGCCTTGATCACCCACAAGAGTTTCTAGACCCTCATACCAGTGAAACTTTCACAACTGCAAATGGAAATGTGTTCCACTGCTATGGTTTCATAATACCATGTGATAATGAAACAGACATTAACTTTGAGGAAGTGGAGCACATTTTGTACCCCAAAAGTCTCACACATCAGTTACAGAAAATGTAAATTTACATTTTATAAGCATCAAATAACCACTAGTTTCATATAATATTGTATATGCTTTCAAGTCTAATTTGTGTCCGAATATCACAGTGTAAGAGAGGAGCTCTTTAATCATCTTGAGGGCAGGTATCATACAGTACTGAATAACACAATGACCATCATCCTAACTAAGAAGGAGGAGTTGAATTCTGAGTTAGATCTTCGCCTTCATCTTCACCAGCCTCGAGCCAGAAGGATTGAGATGGACATTCACAATGTCCGAGCAGGTATTTTTACCTGACAATACACCACTGTAGATTCATGATCCATTTGCTTTTGAGCATGGTTGGAATTATGGTAATTTACGTATAAATATTTAAAAAGAGCTATAATTTTACCACTAATAGTAGCAAACATTTATAAATGGGAGTTTTGCATTGTTTTTACATTTTTCTGCGAAGTGCATCTCACATCAAATTGCTGGTTCACATCAATATGTGGTTCACATACACAGGGCAGCCATGTTTAAAATCAGTATTTACTAGTTGTCTGTTTCATAACATCAAAAAGCATCATACACAGCATATTCACGAGTGTTAAATGATCACTATTAATGTTACATTAACATTGTGAGTGTTAAAATGTAACACTCTCACTGGTAATTTAACACAAATGAAAAGAATATGACTGATTGCTCTTTTAAGCCATGTCAGTCAATAGAAAGTATTTTAACATGCTAGTACTCCCTTTCATCTATGGTGGTGTTTTGATTTTAATGGCTGTGTGTTTTGGTGTTGTGCACCACAGCCATTACTGGGCTACTTTGTAGATGGCTGTATCCACATTCAATTTGCTGGTTATTTTAAACCATTTTTTGTTGCTCAATGCTGCCAGATGAGCTAATCTTACATCGAGATCGTGTGGATAGACATTGCAAAGGAGCCATACAGGCCTTAACCGATTTCCAAACCGACTTCAACAAGCTGCAGGACAGACAAAACAAATTAACTGAAAACTTCCGCACTAAAATCTACAACATGGAGGACACTTTTAACACAGCAACCAAGTCTGATAAGTGAGTATCAATGTATTGGACATATAAAATTGATTTAGATCATCAATTTTTTTTATGTTCCATGTTTATCCATGTGGTTGTGATTGTGCTGTTGCTTTTAACAGGTTGGTTAAACTTTGTAATTCACTACAATCCCACCTGGCTGAACACATGAACGTTATACAGGAATTGCAGAGAAAATTCAGACAAAACCTAGAGGTGAAATTTCAGGGTCTTAGAGAGGCCAATGCTCAGATAATGAAATCGTTTAAGTAAGTCTGTCATATTTCTTAATAAGTTTCAATGTGAGGTCAGTATATGCCATGGAATAAATATATGACATCCTCTCTTCTTTTCAGACTGTTTTCTGAAGGAGGATGTTTCACACCCAAAGAGATTGAGGTTTACCAAAAACAGTTGGAGAAGATTGGCAAAAGAATTGACACAGCGGATGAGGCCCTAACGCTCGACATGGAGGGCACTGAGTCTAAATGCCTAGAACAGGTATAAATGTGCAGTATTTACTGGTTTACTGAGACAAACATATTCATTAATATGGTTAAGATGTTTGCACTGCATTATTGCTGAATGAAAGACAGAAACAAAAAACCTGGAATATATTGCTGTTTATATGGTCAGGCAAAAGAAGTAATCAACAAGTTTGAGGAGAGGTTCCACTTTCTTACAGTGGATCTGATGTTTCTTGAGAACATCCAAAAAGTGCTGACAAACACACAGGTCCAGATTAAAGCTGAGGTATTTTAAACATTTTATATAAAATTAATATTGCTCTGTGTTTAACTGTAGACTAAAATTATATATTTGTGCTGGCAGGTAATGAAAAGCAACATGCAGAAAAAAACGATCAACAGTATGATGGGTGAAATGGAAAAAATTCAAGCTTGTACTCAGCTCAGTACAGACAAGAGGGTAAATCATAAAAAAAAGTAAAATAAATTTACAGTAGAGCCAGACTTTTCAGCTAATAACATAAACTGATGTGTGTTTCGTTGATTTACTTCTGTTTTATTGAATGGGTTAAAAGAACTGATTGAAATAAGAAAATTAAACTAATTAATACAAACTAAAATAATTGATAAGATGCTTCACACTGGAATGAAGCTCCATACCTCGGCTGCATTAATTATATTATTTAATATTTACTGCTACTATTAGTTTGAAATATGAAATGTGATACTTCAAGAAGTACAGTCCTATTTAACTATTAATAGTTTACACCTGACTATATTTCACTAAAACTTTGTTCAAAATTATCTTAGCATTATTTTTTTCTTTTTATTTTTAGCTCTTTAAAAAGCATACTTGTTGTGGCCTTACTTACAAAAACACTTTATATATGTACATTTCATGAAGTTATAATGTTCAATATGGTTGGATCTTGCAGGATGTATCTACAGAGGAAATTAACAGTTTAACAGATTCCCTGACCGAAGAGCTAAGGAAGAGATGTCAGTATCTTGACTGCTTTATGGTACGCTGAAGCACAGCTGCTAGTCTGATATATTAATAACTGTTCTATTCATTCATGTTCTGTAATTGCCACCTATCCAATTCAGGACTACAGCAGGTCCAGGGCCTACCTTAAATTACTGTGCACAACAAGGCAGGAACACACCCTGGATGGGGCACCAGTCCAACACAGGGCACAACACACTCACTCATTCACTAACACACATATCTATGGACAATTTTGCAACTACCAATGCGTGTTTTTAGACAGTGGGAGGAAATTCCGGAGCACCCGGTGTATACCCACTCAGACAAGGGGCAACACACCAAAATCCACACATACAGTCTGATTATGTAATTTGAATTTTATTGTTAGTAAAAGATAATGATAACATCTATAAGCTTCATCCATGAAGTCAGCATTGAAATGTCTTCATTGCAGGACTCTAGCAGAGCTGTTCTATTGCCCGATGCTCCTCTGCAGGGGGCATTTGCAGTGGCTGCTCGCCCTCGATCTCGTAAGCAGGAGGCAAATGTAAGTTCAGCTGGAGATTCTCTCCTTCAGCCCAGCCGCATGGGAGCTACCTTCATGAACGATGCAGCAGTAGGAGTAATCAAAGGACTGCTCAGGTAAAAATAAATAAATAAATAAATAAAATAAATAGAAAAACTATGAAGTAAAGAATTATATGAGCTTATTAACATTTATCCTTAGATATAATTTAGTTTGACAATGAATTATGATTACATTTTATTTAAGCTTGCATTCCTAATAAATTCTCTTGGTGTAAATAAATAAAAGAAATGGTGACAAAAACATTACTAATACAAATAAATGATAAATATCTGTTATTTTCAAAATTGAATGAGAGAAGCACACTGAAATTTACGTAAAAAGATATATATTCTGTTATCTGTGGATTATAAATCGAAATATTGCTTCATTGTTGGAGTGTGCATTTTCAACATCTTGGTAATACCCAATTAAAAGGAACACAAAGTTTCGTATTGACATGTTCAGCACACACTGACCTTTTCCTCTATTAAAACCTCAGGATAAGCAAACACCAATGTAGTCATGATGTCAGTGCAGATGTTACAGACAGGAGCTCAGCAGTAGCTGGTAAACATCACCAATATCTTCATGTTTTATTGTAAATAACCGTCTGTGTTTGAAGTTAAACACTGTGTGATACTGTGTTTTTCTATCTTGCTCATCAGTCCCTGTCAGACCAAGCTCTCCTGGGGGGTCAGCTCAGCAGTCAGCGAGAGGTTACAGCCAATCGGGCATGGAGACTCAGCGCAAGAAATCAGCTGAATCTATCAGCTCTCAGAGGTTGAATTTCCTTTAAATTGTGTTATGTACCACTGCATTTTCCTAATGTAATTATATTACATTATCTTGTTGCAGATCACTTTTAGGTCACTGTGTTTGTAAAAGAATAAGATGTGATCTCACCTTTGATTTCTTTGTAGTTTTGTGGCTCTGATATGGGGCAATTAATTATTTTCCTTTACTTTCTTTCTGATTATGTGATGCTATGTTTTTGTATTAAGCTCCTAATAAGGGGTCACAGGGCTGGGGTGAGAGCCCTCTGCCATGAAATGATAACACCTGCACAAACTACAGTTTTCTAGAGATAAAAATGGTTAGAATTGACACAATAAAAAATAGTTTAACACAATGAAACACAACTTTTGTCACCTATGAAGACAAGTATCCAGTTGGATTTGTAAATGATACACATTCCTATCCAGTACCACCCGGTTATCCAGGTCACCCTTAAGACATATATATGCCTATGGTTGGCTAGCATCTCAAACCCATAGTTGACTTCCAGTGGGAGCTTGGCCAGCAAATGGTTGCATCACTGAAGATATCCTTTTGTTATTAGATTGAGAAGTATTCAGATTATTTTTATACCATATACTAATCTTTTCAGTGTGAGAAGATTCTACAAACCTTCTCGGCTCGATAAAAGGTTCCATGTGTTTGGCTCCAAACCTGAAAATAAACAAAACATGTAAGTACGTAACATGCTACACACAGATTTATAAGTATTTTATATTATTTGGTTTAATGAATGATGTGGCTATAAAACTATTTAATGGAATGTTGAGCAACATAAGAAAAACTCAGGCCTTGCAATGAAATGGTGCTGTGTTCAAATACAGACCTTCATTTACAGCAAAAGGAGTTAAACAGAATAATTTATATAAGATCTTTTTAAAGTTATATTTAACTAGTAACTAGTTGCTTAGAAATACATTATTAGGAATAGTGCTTGGTGACCCTAACAATTTCTACTGTTTTGAATTTAATTTACTGTATAATATAAATGATATATATACAATTGTTCATATTTTATGAGACATTACTATTTATGAGAAATTGTGTTCTTTTAGTCTCACATTTAAAGGCTTCATATGTGACATTCTGTGGCAAGCCAATGATACGCTCCTCCAGATTGCAGAGGTACACCCAAAACTTTAATTTTAGCTCATCTTTTAGATATATTGCAAAAATTCAGAATGATTCATATTTCATTATAAGTCAGACCTAGTAAATCTCTGAACAGGATTTCTACAAAAAGAAGGAGCGCCGTCCTGTGAGCCGCCCTCAGTTCATCCAGAAATCGTTTGAATTGTGTGCTGAAGAGCTTAACAAAAGACTTCTTATCTACCAAAATCAAACTCATGAGTATCATAACAACTGTGTCCAAGGTTAGTCTCTCCCTGTTCTGTTCAGATGTAGTAATTTTACAGTGTCATTCCTGCAAGAGAAAAAAAAAATTAACACCTGCTCTACAGGAAGTACAATATATGATCTTAAATTTGCAGCCAGTGGAATAAATAGTAAACAAACTCCCTCTTAATGCTCTTTAGGCTATACTTTATGAATGCTTGCTGAAGTTAAGGTCTCTGTCTAGAGTTTCGCCAGCAGCTGAAAGCAGCTGAAGACTGTTTATGTCAGATGCCTGAAGTACTCCTCAAAAAACTAAGCGATCAGCATTTGGAGGATCTGAGCCAAGAGATGACACTCATCCATCAGATGTTTGAACATTTTCAGCAACAGAGTGAAGAAAGAAAGGCAAGTTGTCATTATCACGTGTACTAATCATGTGCTAAACTAATATTAGGGTTTATCGATTCTTGGCTTGGACATGTTGTTCTCAGAAAACATGAAACTTTTACATTTAAATATTAAATGGTTCCTTGTCTAACATGTCTCATTTACAAATGCTGTTCATGAAGTACTAGGTGAAATTTTGAGTCCCCTGTATTTTGTAAAATGTTTATGTAGAATTCTCAGTTCTGGTGGAGCAGCAGGTCACACCGCTCCAGGGTCCTGGGGTTGTGGGTTCGAACCCTGCTCCAGGTGTCTATGAGTTTGGTGTGTTCTCCCCATGTCTGTGTGGGTTTCCTCCCACAGTCCAAAAACACAAATTAGTAGGTGCATTAGCTACCCAAATGTGTCCCCAAGTGTGAGTTAATGTGTGTCGTCCTGTGAAGGACTGCTGCCCCTCCAGGTGTGTTCTTGCTTTGTGCCCGGTGATTCCGCATTTGCCTCAGACACTGAACTGGATGAGCAGTGGAACAGACCATGAATGAATGAATTCTCAGTTCCTCTGCGGTGCTTACAGGTCTGAAACAAGAGTGGAACTTGACATTATCCAAGGTTTATGTACAGAATAGATGTACTGGAATAGAGAATTTTGTAGAAATCAGTAAGTGTGAACTAGTAAGCGCAATCCAAATCCCATTTCCTGTTTTCAGCCCTCCTTCCAAAACCACTCCTCTAAAACACAGGAACGCCACTGCTTTGCAAGTCTCAGAGAGCGAAGCAATTGACAGTGACAGGTTCAGTGGTCTACCAGGAATTGCATGATTGTTAGCTATCCTATTTTATATCAATCTTTTTGTAATTTTAAAAAACCCAGGTTTGGACATTTTTAAATCACTTTTATTATATAAATATTATCTCTTGGATAAGTGTCTGCTAAATTCCAAAAATATAAAAATGTAATTTAATGTAAGACAAGGGATGGGTAGTAATGCCCTACATTCATTTCATTCATTGTCTGAAACCGCTTATCCAATTCAGGGTTACGGTGGGGCCGGAACCTACTCGGAATCACTGGGCATACCCTGGAGGGGGCGCCAGTTCTTCACTGGGCGACACACTCACACCTACAGACACTTTTGAGTCACCAATCCACCTACCAATGTGTGTTTTTGGACCCTGTGAGGAAAAACCGGAGCACCCAAAGGAAACCGGAGACAGTCACACGGACCAGGACTTGAACCCACAACCTCCAGGTCCCTGGAGCTGTGCGACTGTGACACTAACCTGCTACATTACTGTGCCGCCCCGTACATTAATTTATTCTGTATAATATATTCAATGCTTCTTCTGACAGAAAGAACACAGCAGTCAGTTGCGTGTGCGTCTGAGTCACCCGGCATGTGAGGAAGAGCTGAACAAGCTGACCACAGCTGAAAAGGCCAGACAGGAGGAACACACGAAAGCTATTCACAATACCAGACTGGAATTTCAGGTCATACTAATAACGTGTTACACTTCCTCTTCAGCTATGAGTTAATGTTTATTAAAGTTTTGTATATTTTTTTTTTTAAGGCATGTATTAAAAAGAATGCAGATGAGTTTGTGACTTCACTCGCTGCTTTGACAGAGAAAGTTCTTTTCCAGTTTGACAGCATGCTAACAGCTGAAGAAATCCAATGCAGATGTATGTAGTCTCATGAAAATATGGTTTACTTGTTAAATGTAACATTTTGGTTAAAAATAATAAAAAACTGTACAAGGCTTTGTTTTCCCAAATGGCAAATAGAAAACATGCACTAGCAGGGATGCCATATTTAAGATTATTTTCAATTAAAAATAAATTAAATCTTTAGCCAGTGGAATATAAACTTGTATGTGATTGTATATTAGAAAATTCTTTCTTACTTTTGGTGAAATCGGAATGCTAATCAAAAACAAATGCTAGATCTGTAACAGGAATACTCTTTCTGAAAGCAGTAGCTGACACAAACCAGGAAACTATCACAACATTGGTTCGCCAAAAACAAGCTGGTACTCTACAGATGGAGGACAAAAATAAACATTTATTGGAGAGAGGAAGCAGGTAAAATATTTTGGTTTTATATTTATCCCCAGAATTTTTATAAATAGAAACCACTTACCACTATTCATTTTACAGAACATGGCCAGGAATTCACTATTTTGGAACTATTGATGAAACACAGCGATTCACAGCCACCATCACTACAGCAAAAACTACAATGGGACACCTTAAGACTGTAGAGATTCGAAATGTGTTGCATAAGGTAAGTGAAATATGGTCAATGATATCACCCTAACATTAACATCATTTCCCTATTTAGTGTTAGCAAAGCTTAATTTAAAATTCCCCAGTATATGTACTGAATGTACATATGTTTTGAAGTATTAACTGTATTATATGTGTCTTTGTAACCCAGAGCTATGAGGAAAAAATTGAAGAAGAGCTTAACAGAGTGGTAAAGTTCAGCCAGGAGCAAGAGACAGAGCTGCTTCACTGGCAGGAACACTGGAGAAACCAGCTAATAACTCTATCTACACTTAACTCAGAGTGACTACACTAATGGCCATTCAATTACAGAAATGTTTCTTGTGTTAAATACTCTTACAAAACAATGATCTTTGTTTGATATTGTTTACTTTAAAAATGAATGCATTCTTACAGCATTGAATAAACTTTCATTTGCCAGGCACACATCATGGTTTGGAACATATTTAATCATTTAGGGTTTGATTGTAATTTGAGGGAAAAATAGATAAATATTAAGATTTAAAAGATCATAACATCAGTTTAGTAGTACAAACTGACAAATGTTTTGGTGTGAATTAATGTGAAAGGAACACAGTATAACAGTTTAAAAAAAAACATATTTATTTCTTAATTTCAAGTATCATTTAGAGTTGTGCAAGGATTCAAGAGAACGGAGTACTACAGCAAATATCTTTATGGGCTAAGACGTCACAAAATACAATCAATAAAAAATATTCTGAAATGTTTCATTCACAGAAGTATTTCACAGTAAAAATTGTAGCTAACTCACTTTGATTTAGAAGTTATAAAATATTTAATACTCTATTAGGAAAGAAGTGTTTTGATTTACTAGCTCTTATGGATGAGGTTTTATCACTTTTGTGCAAAACATTAAATCTCATTCTGAAATGTCTGTTCAACCCAAGAAAGAAACCTGATATTATTATAAAACAAAACACTTTGACTTATTTTAATACCATGTTTAAACCAAGTAAGTGTAATGCATTTAACAATTAAGGACACACCAGAAGCCATACTTTGTTTTCATATGTATTTTCCTCGCAAGCTACCTCTTTGCTACATCTTTTTCACTTGACCAACTTGTTGCATGTTTTTGGGGAACCAGGGAGAACTCCAGTGGTCACCGTTTCCGAAAGAGAATATCCCAGCTCTCTCTCCAGCGCATTTTAGCCAGTTGCTCTGCAGTTAGTTCAGGTTGGCCATATGTGAGAGGACTGAAGGTGCGGTAGCAAAGGTAAACTGAACACAAAGCTGCCAGAATAACTCCACCAAATGCCTTCTGCTGAGAAGAAGATCTAAGGGTACAAAAATAAACATTGATAGATAAGAAGTTGGAAACAAAATGCAAGAGAAGGAGAAAAAATATATCATTGCAGCAATTTTTTTTTTTGTAATTAGGAAATACAAATATTTATAATGTCACTCTCAGGATATCTTTTATTAAATAATTTGAAAGCACTGGATCTCCTTTTCATGAAGAAATAACCAAAACATATGTCTAAACGTTTCTGTTCCTAAATCACCATTCAAATGTAACCTTGTTTTTTTTTTCCATCTCCTCAAGAATAACCATTTTTTCATCTGACAATGTCTGTTTACGTTTGCATCAAACTCTATGTAGAAGCAATTTATCCAATTAAAGTTCCAATGACCATTTTAAAGTCACCTCAACATATGAGTGTATAGGTGCTCCACAACCACAGGTATCTGCAGGATTTGGAAAGTGAGTGCTGGAAGATAGTGGTACAGGAAAAGGGTCTTCTCCATGAGAAAAAAGGGGAGGTAGTTAACAGCCCAACCACCAGAGCACACCACACCGGCCAGAACCAGCTGCTTCCAACAGGCTACATACGGAGAGAACATCCTAAAATTGGTGATCAATCTCCAAAGTAATGAGTATCTTATATAAAGTAAAGTGTGTGCGTGTAACCTTCAGGGATGTCCTCTATTTTGCGCCGCCGTCTTATTAAGTACGTCAAAAACAGAAGAACATACACAAACAGTGCAACGTTTGCAAGGGTACAGATCACTATGTTCCCCATCAAATGGATTTGTGCCTGTAACAATGTGTACAAATTTCATTTTCAATTTATACATTTCCATTTTTTTGACAAGAAAATATAGAAGCACATTATACAGCACATACATTACTGGATGGATGAAGCCAGTATGCAATGTTTGTGTCCATGGTTATCCATTCCAGAGGTAAGGAGCTGTACTTGTGCTCCGATTCTTCATTTTTGACTGTCAGCATCTTCCACTATTAAAAAGGTGTGTATGCACACAACAATGTAAAAATATTTAGAATACTGTGAAAAATCAGACACCTTTGCTTTAAATTCTAGACAAAAAGAAGATACATTCAAAATAAAAAAAATCATATGTTGGTCTGTGTCTGCACTGTACTCTACATGTGAATGGCCCTCTTGTCCTGGATGGCAAAAATCCAGCAGAGTTAACTTGCCAGGTTTAGCCCGTATTTATGTTAGGTTCTTCTCTTTTCTCTACTGCGCTGCTTTAAAACTTTACTTTCCACCTGGGATCAATAGTGATCTGTCTTAGTTAACTTACAGGCAAATATATGCATGATCTAAACCTACATATGAAAAAGATTCAAATCTGATTAGAAACTAAATCTAATATTTGTTTATATACAGCACAAAAATGTCACATCTCTGTCACATTTAGCCAAATAAAAGAGATTTGTGCCACTTCATTAAACTTCAAATGACAGAATAAAATAAATTAACAAAATTGCACGGGAACTGCCCACTTATTTGAAGCAGTTCATTGACATTCATATGTTTGTCATAATTACCTGTAGCTCAATGAACTTAGCCATAAATGTGAGGTTTCTACTTATGTCATCATGAGTGGGGGACTTGAGTTCCAGTTCTCTCTCTTTCTGCTCATGGCCTAAGCACAATTATGGATATAGAAATAAAGATTTACAATGCAGATATTCAACCACCAGCATTCCTCAGAGAGAAGGAAAGTCTCATACTTGTGCCATAGCGATGTTCCTCAACGTTCCACACCCCACTTTGCTGGTAACCCTTATAGATCTTATCTCCCACCACCTCAAGCTGTCTAAAGCCCCAGTCTGGAAGAGACACACCACTCAGCTGCGCAAAATATCAAGAAAGAGAACGGTGGAACTGAGAGATGAGTACAGGAAAAAAAGGTTTTTGTTTTTATGCACTATAAGATGTGGCTTGTTATTTTCAGTGCATCAACTCAGACAAGCTCCTGCACACACAGACATACTTTCAGTACTGCAGAAGTGTTGACATGGATCAGCCGTACTTCTGATAGAATGGTCTTCCACACATCTCTGTCAGATTCCCTGTTTGTTATGTCCTGCAAAATGGACAGTTTTGGGTACACAGTTAAGCAACATAAAACAGCTTAGTAAATTCACATAAATGACTTTCATCTTAAATAATCCAAATTCGTAAGTTACATACCACTTTCCACAGATTCTGTACTGGCATTGACACATTGAAATCAATGTAACCAGACACTTCTTGAGAGTGAGGGCTCATTGGAGCAGCAACATCATGCCTAAGAATACAATACACAAAGGGTATGTATATATACTGGGCAATTAATATTCAACTGTCTTAAGAATTACAATGTAACTGAATGTAAATTCATTCACTAAAGTCTAAAACTAGTTATGCAGGATGTGTATATAATATGTTAATTTACGTGTTGAGGAAGCGTGATGTCATGCCATGCAGCAGCTGAATAATATCACCATGTCTGACAGCTCTGGGGGGCCTGCTCACCACAAGGCTCTGCCTGGAGATTGCAGAAAGAAACCCGGTAGACTAGATACATATTTCACATTTCACATTCCAAACAACGTAAAAGTGTCTAAAATTGTTTTCCACTTAAACAATGAAATTAATTTCTATATTAAAGCAGCATTTGCATGCCTTATACAACTACTAGACACGCAATTTGATTGTGGTGAAAGCCGTAACTTTCTACCTCACTGTTGTGAAAAAGAGCAGTTTGCATCCACTCTAATAAAGCACCTGGAGATTAATCTAAAAGGATGGTTTTAAAGCATATACAAGTACACACAGGTATTCATTCATTCATTCATTCATTCATAGTCTGTAACCACCTATCCAATTCAGGGTCTCGGGAAACCATCTTGGGGGCGGCGCCAGTCCTTCACAGGGCATACAAGTCTGAATTCATAATTCATGGCAATATATTTACATTAACCTCTATTACATTTAAAAATCTTTTTACTTCCAAATAAAGAGTTACTTTTATGGATTTACTTTTTTTGTAGAAAGCAACAATATCTATCTTCATTTAAAGGAGTGATTTGTAATACTGACACCAAGCGTTTATAATGCGAACTACAATAAAAAACAGTGGCTCTCTGCCTTCTCCCTCCCCTCACCAGGCACAAAGCATGGCCAGGTTGCTATTTTGAGGAAAACCAAACATACATAAATAAACAGAAGACCGAATTTAAGCTAAATAGCTAAAAGGAATGTGCCATAATCAACTGTTAACACAGCTAGAGCATTTCACTAAAACATCTACCTATGCTACAGAAAGGCAAAAAGTGAATAGGCGGCCACCATTTTCCCTGAATTTACAAGCCTTTACTGTCCAAATCCACCTTAAAGGCTAAGCACCACTTAATGGACATCCATGAATATTTCACATTATTTTAGTTACTGACATATATAAGTATGAATTAAAATGAAAATAACATGCTTAATTTGCTTTAAAACTGACAATTTTATTAAATTGCCGGAAAAACCCGAGCTCGCTACGGAAATTCTTGAACGCAACCGTGACGTCACTGGTGGACAACAGCTGAACAACGCCGCTGTAAAACACCGTTATGACTGACTGTTATGACAGTATCTAGCTAAATAACCAACATTATTCATGACAATAGCCTAGCAATAAGCTAAACTCAAATTTAGAGGAACCGTTATTCTTGTAAATGTGATCGAAGTCGAACTCGAATTCATCCGACACTATAAACCTCCGTAATGCAGCTACGTAGCCGAGTATAATCTGAGACACCGAGTTTAGCAAGTCAAGCTAACGTTAACTAACACCAACTAAAACAGGTGTTATTAGCCAGCTATGCAAAGCTAAAGATAGTGCTGGGTTTAATTAACAAAACTTGCTTTATAACAATTCTTATTTTAAAACAAACAACAACAACTTTACATCATGTCACTAAAACATCTATCTACCTACTTAAGTGGAAAGCAAAAATTTAAAGAACGGCCAACTTTTCCTGCACTTACAAGCCTTTACAGTCTAAATCCAACTTAAATGTTTAGACTACAAGGCTGGGGTTCTCAATTTTTCCTTCAAAATTATAATTTTAGGAGGCAGACACTTGCTTCTTACAATATTTGTATTCAAACATCTAGCTCCATGATTTGCCACCTTGAATTGTCCATTCCATCTTAAACAGTCGAATATGCATGGTTTTTCAAACAAACTCTTACTTATTAATGTTTTTAACACACACACCACAGAAACATACATTGATCTGCTTCAAATTTTTTAAACAAAGTACAGAATTTATACTTTTCAATCATGTTGACACTTTTCAGTCATGCTGTTCTTAACCAGAAACCTTACACACTTATATCCCTAACACTTTCATTATATAAAAAAACACCAATTATTTAGTTTACATATTTAAACTTTACATGGGTATATGTAATTGCATAACCTGTTCAGGAGAATATTAGCCATCTCTGGACCTATCTTGTCATCTTGCTGCTTCTAAGCTGCCTCCATCTTTCAAACACATGGTAAATATTTCCTCTCATTTTATTCCATCTCTGGTCATAGACATTTTAAGCAGGGCACTAAAATGTTAGGTATGGTAAAATCTAACTTTATCTCTGTTCACTTGGCTGAAGGACGCTATAAAAGTTTCTGTGTACAGGCAACCTGGTGGGTTTGGACTATAATGTGTTTTGGACAGATGGTGGGACCAAAGATCTAAGACCAAAACTCTAATAGAGCTCTGCTCCAGAATGGGCATTTCTCTTAGGGATGCCATTGCTTCAATTTAGCTTCCTTAATCTATGATCGCACACCCTGGAAATGTAAGATTGAGTACAATAAATATTACAAATTGCTCTGTTAAATGTTTAAAACCTAAATACAATAATTATCCTGATAGGATTGACAAGAATACAAATATACATACATACATTACCATATACATGTGAAAGGAGCTTTATTTGTGCATCTATGCGTACCTGCCTGGGTCTTTTATAATCCACCAGTTATTTACATCTTTAAAAGGATAGCAGGTAACTTGCTGTTGATGGGAGCTGCCACGGCCATTTTCATATCTTTACACAAAGAAGATTAAAAATGCAGTGACATGTAAATCCAGGATTACCATCTGTCTATATAATTACTGTAACCCCATTAAAGAATGTATCGGATAAGCAGGGTCTGACCTGATTGGATAGTTGGCTTTGTGGGAATGAAGCCAGCATGGAAGGGGCTTGCTAGACGCACTGCGGAGTGTTACCTGAGACCCATACGCCACCTCTAGAGGCTGACCCTGAGTGATCCTGGCCAGGCCACCCTGCATATTAAGAATGGAAAATTCATGTTATCCAAACAATTAATTCCAGAAACATGTCTACATTCTAAATAATGACTAAATTATATAAAGTTTAAATCACACTCAGGGTATTTAAAAGCATTGCTCAACTGAAGATGCTAACATGATAAATCCTGAACAAAATCATGTAGCCAACAAGTGGCGTTTGAGGCTAACACTCATTTTTTCCGTGTTTCAACACAAAATGCTAATTTGAACTACGGAGGAACAACAATTTCAATTTGCACTGTATTAATTGTCAGTGGGGAGGTTTCATCAAAGTGATCCAATGTGTATGGTACCTCTAGGCTGGCTTGAAAAGCACTGCTCATCATCTGGTCATGTGGTCCACTGCGGTACAATAGAGTCAGATGTATATAGAAAAATCCTAGGTACAACATGACTGGGAGCACCACAAGGGCCAGGAATCGAACCACAACCTGCACCACCACTTTACCCTACAAAAGAAGAAGGAAAAGTCATTGTAGTCTAATATTTAATCACTTAGAAACAAAAAAAATCAAATTAAATTAATAAAACTCACATTACTTAGTGTTTTTTCTCCAATGATATGCCATGTATGAACGGCAGCCAGAGAGAGTAGCAGCAAGTAGGTGAAAAGGCCCATGTACTTCACCCTGGGGAAACAATTTGAACTAAGCCATGTTTTTTTTCTTTTTCACAAATGATCCGAATATGATTATACTGTTTTTAACAACTGCACTTACCCCACCGCAAATGCACAACCAGCACCAGCAAGGAAGAGCCACAGCCACCTAAATAATGAACTGAAGCCAAAAAGGACACACATAACAATATGAACTGTAACCTTGAAAGTAGCAGCCAAACTTGTGGGAGGCAAATTCTTGAGGCTGAGAAGAGCAAGGTTACAGATTTGATCCAACATGTTTTAAATTATCCTTTATATATAATTATTCTCACCTCTTAGAGGCATTGTAGAACCGAAGGTAGGACAAAACAGCAAGCAGCAGGAAAAATATCAGCACAGATTCCAAAAGCATGAAGCGAGACTGTACAACTAAGGAGTTCTCTGTTAACAAGGAGAAAACAGCAGTTGCTTCAACAATCATCAAACCTCAGTGCTGATTAACAGTGCCCAAATATGTTTCAGAGAGATAGCAAAAGAAGTGTTTACCCATAAGCAGGAGCAGAGATGCTCCAAGGGCACTGTAATGAGAATATCCAAGCTCCACCATAAGAAGATAACCAAGTGGAACACAAAGCGAGCCTGCCAGAGCAGGTATTAGTCGAAGGGTCCACACAGGAACGTTACTGGTGTATTCTGAGACAGAAAAAATATGATTACTACTAATAATATATTTTTATTAGTTGCAGTAACAGTCAAATACTCAGGATAACCACTGCCAAAGCAAAGGTCATTATGACTCACTTATTTACCTGCTCCAATTCTGTTCCAAATAAAATTTCCATCAAAGTCCCCAAAATAACCTGTAAACAGAATTGCATTAAAATATTTTACAGAGAAACTGAAAACTATCCCATGATGATGTACAGATTATATCTATTGTGCTCACCTCCTAATGCCAGAAGCATGTGACCAAAAGGTGGTCCACTCTCGTCTATGAAAAATACCCGTCTCATGTACAGAGACACAAACTGACCATAGTAGACTTCATCAAATCTGTGGAATAAAGACAAGATTAGGCATTGCACTTTTTTTTCAATACATGTTTTTTCTGCTCAGAGCTAATTAAAGGTATGTTCTTAAAAATATATTGCCATTTAATAAGTCATAGCAATAATTTTTATAACCATCAATAACTATCATATAATGACATAGCATCTAATAATAATTAGAACATTTCTCATAATATGACAAGATCTCATAACAATATCTTATAATCTCTTAATAATAAGGAAGACGACACCAAGTCATAATGGTGACAGTTTAAGTCATGATTATGAGAAACGTTCTCATTATTACTTAATAACTAGTATGGGCCTGTGGAATAAATCTTTCATATTTCAGAGAACTGTATAGGCAGTTGTGTGACGCTGTATCTAACCTAGTGCAACATATTTGTTTAGAATAAATAAACCATGGTTTATTTAGCGAAGAGTGCTCCCTGTGTTGTGGAGCAGGGATGCACTTGAGGCTCAGCCCTATTATGTTTTATACTGTGACGATAATATAATGTTGTTCTCACAAAAACACTCACACGACAGATTTGGGAAACTGAATCCCGTACAGTCTGGTGAAAAACCCCAGTGCAGTCACCAAAACCAGCAGCACGTTAATTTCACATTTAACAGAAACGGGTAGTTTGACTCCCTGCATTGTCCCAGCGCCAAACGAACTCTCTCAGTTAGTCATGGAGTTTACAAGCCGTTGCTGTTTAGTAATCTTATTTATCTTTTATAAATCACCTCCCGAAATACGGTTTATTTGGGCTCTGCGTTCAGTCGATGATCTTAACGTTGAAGAGTTCTCTCTCTTTCTCTCGCTACAGATATTTTTTTAAAAACCTAGAGCGTAACATTACACAAAAGCATTTAAAAAAATGACATCTATCGAGTGAGGTAATAATATTTTTATCGCTAAAACTAGCGAGACCACGCTTCTAGAGCAGCATCTCTGCGTCTATATTGCAGTTTCAAAATAAAAGTCTTTTCCCTTAAGGTATTAGTTGGAGTAAAAAGTAAACCAAGAAAAAAAAAAAACTATACCACATATATATATATATATATATATATATATATATATATATATATATATATATATATATATATATATATATATATATATATATATATATGAGAGAGAGAAAAGAGAAAGATAAAAGATTTGAACAATTTTTAAATAATTTTTATTTTACCCACTGTTCACTGGAGAACTTCATTTTAGTGATAATTTTAGTAAATCATTTTTCATTTTGTCATTTAATCAGGCAATTTAAGCAGGTAGTGGCGCAGTTACACAGCTCTAAGGACCTAAAGGTTGTGGGTTCAAATCCCATTCCAGGTGACTCTCTGTGAGGAGTTTTGTGTGTTCTTCCCCTCCAGGGTGTCTGCCTTGTGCCGAATGATTCCGGGTGGGCTGCGGACCCACAGAGGCCCTTAACTGGTCTCTGGATACGTGGTTACAGACATAGAATAAATGGAGATTTTAACTTATATTTATGTCAGGGGACTGTGAAATGTGAAAAATATTTAATTGTGTATTTAATGTTCCTTCATTCTTTATTTACACACCAAAGTATGCTGTTGATCTGACATTATTTCAGTAAAGCAGCAGTTTCCACACAGACACTTTTCAAAGTTGGAAGTTTATTAAGAAATCCAAAATAAGTAAACCACAATCACATTACCACCACTTCTAAGTAGTGCAGGGAAAGAAAAACATAGATACTCATACTGGAAAATAGCCCATTAATAGCACAGGTGTACATATAGAAAAGGGTAACATAACTTTCACTGATATTAGAAACATATCATGATTTATAAATCAAATAAAATCTGAAATTTAGTGAATGTACTTCACAGTTGCTTCAATAATAACTAAATGCCATTACAATTTTTAATGAGAAAATGTGTGTGTATTATCTACCACAAATACTGAAAGAAAACAATGTGCTAGCAGACCGTTTACACGAGTGTTTCTTAGCTGTAGTCCTGGAAGCATAGTTAAGTGATTTATCTGTTTTAACATTCCCACTTTAGATCAGAGAAGAGTTAATATGCTGATCATTGTAGAGTGTGTCAAGTGCAAAAAAAAAATACACATGCAAAGAATGATTGAGAAACTCTGACCCTCGCCATTACCTGCAGCATACTTTCAAGAGCAATAATTGTTTTTAATCTGTTGTTCTTGTCTTACATACCATGCTGGTAATTATGCAAACACTGGATCAGAGGTGTAAAAAATGGTTTAACTGCTCTGAACCCCTGGGAAATTATCTAAAACCACTGAACATGTTTAGAAATGATTTTATAAAAATGTTTGTATAAGCTCAAAAGAAATGCAATGGTTCACCAAAACAAAATTGTTTAAAGATGTCAACCTTTCCATTTTGAAATCCGTATATAAACTTACAGTACAAAAACACGCAGTGATGAAAGATATTTTTCAAAAATTGTAAATATGACAATATTTAGCAATGTCATTGAAGTGCTTACTAATGTAGAGAATAGTAAATATAGAAACTATCAAAATATCTTGAAAAAATAAAAATTTTAAAATGATCAAATTTGGAAATTAAAAAATGTAATAAATTGTTTGTTCCTTTTTTCCATAAAAAACTATAATGCAAACATTATAGTAGCTGTAATTATAATTTTTTTGGTCCCTTAGAGGATACATACAAAGATGAATACAGTGCAATACAATACTTGTGAAGAACTATACAGTTTTTAGTGTTGCGAAGCGTTTAGATCTACGAGGTGATGGGTCATCTTTGGCCTTTCTTTTTTGAGGAGAGTTATGTTTTCCCTCGTTATCTTTAACCACATCTGCTTCTGATGTAACTTTGACTTCAGATTTACTTTCCTTTAAAAAGGCCTTCTTCCCTTTTTTTGATCTTTGTTCAGATGAAGCTCCTGCTGCATCTTCTTCTTTCTTAACTGTGGTGTGTTTTTCACATTTATCCGAAGCTTCCATCTCCATCATTTTGTTTTGTTCTTGGCAGTTATTCTCATCTTCCTCATCCAATTCCAAAGTGAAGCGTTCATCTACAGAGAAATGAATTTCGCTGGATTCCTTTCCATTCTTCTCATTGGGGTCTGTCTCTGTTTGACCCTTGATATTTTCCACAGTTTCAGTTGTTGTAGCGTATTTATCTGTGTTCCCGATGTTATGCTCTGCTAACTTATGTTCATCTGACTCCACTTGATTTTCCTGTTCCACCTGCATTTTTTCACTGTCCTCTATCTTAGTCTCCGTTTCTTCCCCCGAGACAATTAGAAGATCTGTAACCTGGGTCTGTATATATCCATCCTTGTCTTTTTCCTTGCTTGCATTTGTGTCTCCATAAGTTTCTTCTCCTACAGGTTTTCTTTGGTCTTGAGCTTTTTCTGAAAACATTTCTTTCTCTTCTTGAACTCCATTGTCAATTTCTCCAATTGCCTTCAAATTATCTTCCTCCATCACTGTTTCTTCTTCAGTTACAGGATTAACGTTAGCTTGCTCTGTGTTTTTATCCTGACCTTGTTTGTGCATGCGTTTAGATTTCCTTTCACTGGTGGCTTTAACTGTTCGCTTCTTCAGTGACCTCCTTTCAATCCCTACTTCCTCTTCCACTTCTTCAAGAATTTCTTGTGTGGCTGACAGGTTCCCTTTATCCTCATTTTCTTTAACCTCTTTAGGTTCTTCTAGTATTCTCCACTCTACCTCATATGTTTTCTGAAGCAACTGCTCCCCAGCTTTGTCCAGAACATTTTCCTGATGACCATGTTCTTGCTCACAATTTGCACTGCATACTTCTTCCTTATCTGTATTTTCTGGTCGCGTATTTTTATCTATTTCATTATTGTCCTTTATTAAGACATCACTGTCTTCTATAGTTCCCTCCACCTTATCTTTGGCAGCATCAGTTATATTCTCTATCTTGTCTCCATCAGTTTCAGCAATGTTTTCCCCTGACTGATCAGGTAAAGTGACAACTTCATTTTGTGTTTCTCCAGAGACAATTTGTGCATCTTCCTTGTCATCTGAGTTTGTCTCAATGACCCTTACTTCATTCTTCTCTTCAACAGCTGTAATGACCTCCACTGTTTTTCTTTCACTGGATACTTCCCCCAGTAATGCTTCCTTCACACGCTGTGATTTTTCAGTCTGTGACTCCACTGCTTCTTTACAGACACGCTTTAATTTTCTTCGCAAAGGAGATTTGAATGTTATTGTTCTTTGTCTGAGTTTCCTTGTGATGGAAAGTTCTTCTTCTTCTGAGTCCTCCTCTTCAATCTTCTCTTCAGCAGGTTTAATCATGGTGGTATTCTGAGTATTTTCCCTCAAAATGCCATCATCTGACACTCCCTCTGCTTGTTTTTGAGTCTCTAACACAATGTATGCTGGAGTACCAGTTGGTAGCTCCAAGCCCTTTTCCAGGGCAATTCTGTCAGTACAATCATGCATCTTCTTATCATCTTCATGTTCTACTTCACCGATCCCCAACTCTGATACATCTGTGGCTCCTACCTCCACACTTACTGCTGTGTCTGATTTCATAGCTTCCTTTTCTTTATTTTCAAATTCTTCCAAAATAGCTTCTCCCTCATCAGCTATCTCTGCCAGCAACTTTTCCCCTATTTCCTGCCCTCCCAAAATGCCTTCTTCTTCCTCCATTTCAGTGGAAACCTTTACATCTTTATGAGCAGGTTCCACACTTTTCTCTGACATATTGCCTTCAGTTGACATACATATTAAGGGAGGTTTTACAGCTCCATTTCCATAGGATTCTTTGTGTATCTCTGCTTGTACCTCAGCTTTATGGACATGTTTAAATTTTCGTGTTGGAGTAGACATGACTGTTACTGTTCTCCGCCTGAGGCTTCTGAATGTGATGACTGGAGTATCTTCTGATGAGGTTTCCTGGACGGTTTCTCCATGGTCGTGTATAATCTCTTGAACCTCTTGCTGATTTTCATAAGTGGTATGGAACACTATCTTTTCAGTCTGCAATGCTGTGGATTCTTCTAAAATAAACGTTGAGACTGTATCATCTTTCAGTTTTTCTTCTGTCAAGATACTTTCCACTTGTTCACGGCTTGTCTTAAACATGTTATCTGCTGTCTGCTCCAGGATTTTTTGTTCTTTGACTACAATTTCTCCCAATGATTTATGTCCATCTACATCAGCCTTGTTAAAGCCTTCCTTGTCCTTATGTTTTGTTTCTGTAGAATTGTTCTCTGTATGTTCATTTTCTTCATGTGCAACCAGTGAAACTGACTGCTCCAACTCTTTCTTATCCTCACTGGTTTCATTTTTGTCTTCATCAGCATTCACCTCTTTTTCTTTCTCCACCTGAAACTGTGAGGTTTCTTTAATAGTCTCATTATCAGCTGCTTGATCCAGATGTGTTTTGCAATCCACAAGCACAACAGTAGCTTTTTGCAGTGTGAAAATGGATGTGGAATCAACTCCATACTGCCCATCCTCTTTATGTGCTGTGTCTGAGACAGGTTCTTCGTCTTGCATTTTATCAAACTCTGCACATAACTGTGCCGGTGTCTTACCTTCAGCTTCAGTTTCAGTATCTTTTGGAACGTCAATAAAAAGTATATTTGGTATTTTCTCTCCATCTGTGGTTGTCCCTGATGGAACCACATCTTCCATTGTAAGTTTGTCTTGTTCAGCACATTGTTTAGCTCTAATGTCTTCCTCCACTTCAATGTCCTTGAGTTTCTCAAAATCTAATTCATTTTCCACTTTCCTCTCCTCTTCAGCCATACCCTCTACAGCTAAAATTTCCATGCTTTCTGTGGCCCCATCAACGGTTACAAGTACTGCCTCCATTTTATCTCCCTTTGTAATGTCAGTCTGAAACTCCACCATGTCCTTTCTCTTCCCTTCAGATTTATCCTTTGCTTGTTCATTTTCTACATTCTGTATCATAGCTGTGGTCCGATGTGAGTACTGTTGACTGGGTTTAGAATAGATTTGTTTTGTAGTGCTTCTGAGAACTCTTGTAACCAATGTACTTATAGGTTGATCTGCAAATTGTCTTGACTGGGTTCTAGATTCTGACTTTCCATTGTCTGCTTGTTTTTTCTGTTCCTGTTCTTCTTCAGACAGTTCAACGTGAGTATCTGATTTCTTTACATCAATCTGACTTGCCGTTTGGACAGTAGAAGTATTCTCATTCACAGTTTCCTTCTCTTGCATTAGCTCTGGAACTCTGTCTTCTGTCTGTTTTGTCCCTTCTTCTTTGGTTACACTTTCTTCTAGGGACATGCTGATATGACTATGTTGGGATTTAGGAATAAGACTCTCAGTTGTATGTTCTTCAGCAGACTCTGAAATTTTTTGTTCTTGTGCATTACTTTCTGGATCTACTTCAGTAACACCAGCAACTTCTGCTGGATCAGCATGACTTGACTCACCGACGTTAATGATTAATTTCATAGTATCTGTGATTTCTTGATATTGGTTGATCTCTTGTTGTTGTTCTGTAACAATTGATTCTGGAACTCTCTCTGCATCAGCACTGACCTCTGCTTCCATCATTTCATTTTCCTTTTCTGATTCTTCTATATAGCACCTACCAGTTATATCCATAATATGTTTGTTTTCTGTCATTTCTATCTCTGCTTTTTGGAGACGTTTAGGTTTTTTCTGAGGTGTGCATATAACTGTTACTGTTCTCTGTCTGAGATTTCTGCTGGTGATAATGTGTGTCTCTTCTTCAGGTGAGCTTTCCTGCACACTTTCCAAATGACCAGAGGTAGTTTCTTGCTTCTCCTTCTGGTGTTGTTCATCCTTAACTGTCTGTATTTCTGCCACATCTTCTAATATAATTTCTTCTGCAGTTTCATATCTCAGATTTTTTTCTGCCGGAATCAGCTTCTCTTTTTCATTGCCTGTTTTATCCAACACCTGAATGACCTCTACCATAGACTCTGATAATTCCTCTGCAGTCTCACTTTCACCTGTTTGTTTGGGGAAAACTGTGCTGAAATCCACAAGCACAGCTTCAGCTTTTCGATGTGTGAAATCTGATGTGGATTCCACAACATTCTGCTCATCCTCCTTTTGGGCCATTTCATCAGGTGGTTCCTCCTCCCTCTTTTCAACAGGATCTGTAACTGTTTTAACATGTCGCACATGTCTTTGTTTGAAAATGGTTGTGACTGATTTTGTACCACTTCTGAGAACTCTTCTTGCCAGTTCACCTTCTACAGACTGACCTTTAAATCTTGGAGAATGTCTTGATGGTGTTGAATAGTTTAATCTTTGTCTGGCAACTTGTTTTCCTGTTGAGGCTGTGTTGTCTGCTGTAGCTGAATCATCTTCAAATTGTTCAGTCTGATTATCTGATTTCTTTTGCTCATCACCAGGAACTGGTTTACTGGTGTCTTTAATTTGTGCTTCCTCATTGTCTTGGATTTCTTGAAGGTTTTTGGTGTCTTTAGGATGTTCCTCTTCTTGCAGCAACCCAACCTGGCCTTGCCCTGCACAAGTTGAGTGTCTATCTTCATCCTTTGACAAGTCTCCACCCAAAGCTTCCACCATTTCATCTTTATTTCCTTCTGTTCTTTCTGTACTGCTCTCGTCAGGTTTGTCCATAACCACAGCCACCACTACATCTTCATTTCCTGTCAATTCTATGCCTGTTGTTTGAGGGTGTTTACATTTTCTTTGAGGTGTAGATATAACTTTTACTGTTCTACGTCTGAGATTTCTGCTCTTTATAAGCAGTGTCTCTTCCTCAGGTGAGCCTTCCTGGACAGTCTCCTCTTGAGCATATGGTATAACCTCCTGATCAACTTTATGGGTTGTTTTACTTGAACACGCTTCTAGTGTATTTTCAGCTCCTTCTACAGAAGATTCTATTACCATAAACTGATCATCTAGGATTTCTTTCACAGATTCCTCTACTCTCATCTCTTCCTGAAGCTCTGTCATTTCGGTAACAGCCTCATCTCCAGTTGACTGTCCCTTTTCATTTTGTTCAATTAAAGATGTTTGATTTACTTCTTTGTTCTCATCTTTTTCTGCTTCAATGTTTGGTGTTTGATCTAGCACCTGAACTGTGTTCTCCAGAGATTGTGATGTTTCATCCTTACTTTCACACTCAATTGTTTGTTTGGAGATAACTTTATTAAAATCCACAAGTACAGTGGCAGCTGTTTGGAGAGTGAAAATTGATGTGGATTCTACAACATTTTGAACATTCTCCTGTAAATTTTCTGCAGGTGGTTCCTCCACCCTCTCTTCAACAGGATCTGTAACTGACTGTTTTGTTGTGTTTCCTTCAACTTCTGTTCCAACATATCTGACAACTTCAGGACCTTCAAGATCCTCAGTTGCTATTTTCTGACCATCTTCAGTTGTTTCAGTGAGTGAACCATCTTCCACTTTTTCTGCCAGTTTTTTTAGTTCAAGTTCATCAGTTGTTTTTGGTTCTAAGTTGTCTTCTTCCACCGTTGTGTCCACAAGGCCACTGTCCTGTAAAGTGATCAGATTTTCACTAACCCCTTCTTTTGCAATGTTTACTGACTCGGTTTTATATCTATCTCCACCTCCAGTGTGTGATTCCATAACTTCTTCCTTCTCCTCAGCTTCAGGCTCACCAACTGCTTTTGCACTTTCCTCTTGTTGCTTTACTGTTTTAACATGTCGCACATGTCTTTGTTTGAAAATGTTTGTGACTGATTTTGTACCACTTCTGAGAACTCTTCTTGCCAGTTCACCTTCTACAGGCTGACCTTTAAATACAGGAGAATGTCTTGATGGTGTTGAATAGTTTAATCTTTGTCTGGCAACATGTTTTCCTGTTGAGTGTGTGCTGTGTGCCATTTCTGAATCATCTTCTTCAGTTGGTTCAGTCTGATTATCTAATTTCTTTTGCTCATCACCAGGAACTGGTTTACTGGTGTCTTTAATTTGTGCTTCCTCATTGTCTTGGATTTCTTGAAGGTTTTTGGTGTCTTTAGGAGGTTCCTCTTTTTGCAGCAACTCAACCTGGTCTTGCCCTGCACAAGTCGAGTCTCTGTCTTCATCCTTTGACATGTCTCCACCCCCAGCTTCCACCATTTCATCTTTATTTCCTTCAGCTCCTTCAGTACTGCTCTCATCAGGTTTGTCCATAACCACAGCCATCACTACATCTTCATTTCCTGTCAATTTATTCCCCTGTATAATGTCTGCAGGTTGTTCATTCACCTCATCTTCAGCAAGTTTTGTAACTGACAATTGTATTGTTTTCCCTTTAAGTTCAGGATCTTCACTGTCCTCAGCTATTAATTTCTGATCATCTTCAATTGTTTCATAGTGTGAACCATATTCCACTTCTTTGGGGGCATGGTCATCAGTTGTTTCTGGTTCTAAATATATATTTTCCATTGGAATCTTCTCCTGAGCAGTGTCTTTTACATTTACAATATCCACTACACTGGTAATATTGGCATTTGCAATTCTCATTGTCATATTCCCTATGCCTGCTTCATTTGCCTCTACTGCAATGTCTTTTTCTACATCATCTGCTATTTCTGTTTGCTTCTGTGGTGGCAATACCTCTATTGAAGATTCATTCTCCCATCCCTCTGTTTGTTCTACATCAGAATGAACCAACGTTTCCTCTTCACTTGGTCTTTCTTGACATATTTCTTTTGATATTATATTTTCACCACCTGTCTTAATATCTTCACCTAATACAACCACATTTTCTTTCTCTCTTAGTACTTTTTCAGTCATAACATCCACCTGCTGTATAATTTCACTCGAACATGCCCCGTTAGCATCGTTTTCTATGTTCACTACTTCCCATTTCTTCTCTAGCTCAATTCTTAATTTCTGGTGTTCTTCATTTTCAGGTTTGTCCACTGCTTGTGAACTTTCCTTTTTATGCAATGCTTTGCTCCTGTGTGTTGATATATGTTTGGATTCAGCTCTAGCTTCTGATGGACACAGTTTTACATCGTGGCTTTTTCCCAAAACTGCAGTTCCTGAAGTTTTATTGTCTCCTATAAATGGTTCAAGATCAGATTGAGTCTGGTGGCTATGTCTCGGCAGAAATGTAATTTCTTCACTTGTTGCATTTGTCCCCTCTCCTATACTAGCTACATCTACCACAGTCTGTTCAGACTTCTCCTCTTTATTTCCTGCCTCATATTCGGTTCGTTCTTTTACCACTTCAATTCCTGGTGTCATCTTAGAAATATCCACCTCTATCACTTGCTGAACTTGTAAAGGCTGTAGTTTAACTGGACCACTGATGGCCTCAAAAGATTTCACAAATTCTGTTTCCTCATTGCTTTTCATACTCTGGATTTCTGTAAAAGGAGTTATTTGGTGTAACTCTCTTTTCTCAACAGCTTTTTCTGCAGCTACTGTAGCTGGTTCTGCACCAGGTTTGGTTGAAGGACATGCATTGAGCATATAATCTTCTGCTTCGGTGGTCCGATCTATTTGTTCTTCACAATGAACATGAGTAACATCCAGTACGTTTATCTCACCATGAGTCACCGTGACAGTCGTATCCTGCAAATATTAAAATTATATAACAAACATATTTCAAATGCTAGAGCCAATTTATTTATTTTTTAAGTATCAGTCATACCTTCAGATCTGCCTTAGTTATATTTAGTGAACTTCCTACAACTTCATGTGTTGACTCTTCCACTGCACATTGAATTCCACCCTCAGTGCCCTCAGCCCTGTATCAAGTACAGTTTTAAAATAGTGTCACAAACAAGACATCTTTTGTATCATCATAATATCATTCTTCATCTTTAGTGAAATATATCACGTGGAAGTGTTACACAGTAAGTTTTATTTAACCTTATCATTTTCTCTGTTGTTGCTCCTGTGTCTTCTCCAAGCATTTTGCGCTTCAGACTGCTGCTTTGAGCATGTGTTGTAACAGGTTTTTTCTGAGCCTCTAAAATATTAAAAGAATTAAAATGAGATCTTGGAAAGGTAATGCTTCATGTAACTTGCATGCCTGCAGAAGGTGTGAGTGATTTATAGTGTGCAAAAGTGTACCGCCATTACAAGGCTAGGCTTCACTTGCCTTTTCTTTTTTTAATCTGGACCACCTCATCCTAAAATTAATGAGATGATAAACATCAAGGTTATGTTCACTTTTTTGTTAAATAATGTTGTGAGAGTAGCCATGTTCATGATAATAAATGCAATGAGTTACATACCACAACTTCCTCGGTGTACTTCCTTGTCTCCTGTTCCTGTGTATTTACTGTTTCCAATGGGACATCAGTGTTCTCTGCCTCAAAATTCAAATTCCTCACAACCAGATGATCCCCTGTTAAGACATAATGCCTGAAATTAATCAACAGTAACAACACATCTTACCTTTAAAATGGACTTAATCTGCTTTAAACACTTAAGTGTTCCACTGAACCATCTTAGTATCACAGCTTACCCTTAAGTTCCATTGTCTCTAGCTTTCTAGCTATTAGAGTTCTGTCAGAACGGGCTCCTGTGTCCTGTACCTCCCACAACAGCTCTTTGTTTCCTGAGTATGTGCTGAGATATTTTTTACAAACTGTATTAAAAAAAAGACACTTTTGAAGACAAAAGCCACACAGAAGCCACAATTTGGCAATTAACAGTTTAAAGTAATACCTTTGTACATTGCTGGGGAAAGTGGGTATTTCAAACCAACATAATCATTTCTGAAACTGCTGACATAGTCCTCCAGCATCTGTAAGCCATAGCCATTGCCACGGAAATACTTCCTGATGAATATAGCATCCATGACAGGAAGCTGATAACACTCTGTTATGAACTTTCTGCACAAGCTGTCTATTTATCAGAACAAACAAAAAAAGAAAACAGTAAATAACATTTTATGCATATTAATAACATTTACACTGCATTAAAAGGCCAGTGGTACCCTTAGTTTTGACTGAATAAAAGCCAACAGCCTCTCCATCTTTCCAGAGGATTTTGGCAACTTCATCTTCTTCATGGAGGGGAAAGATGACATCATTGTTGGCTTTCTCCTTCATTCTGTATATGATCCTATTCAGAACATACAGAACGATCCTCTCTACAGGGGTTCTAACCTGGAAATAAATAATAATATATATTCTATTCTTTGTATTTGAAAATTGTGTACAATATAAATAAATAAATACAGATTGTAATGATATGCAAATCATTTAAGCCCTGTATTGTATTGAAAAAGCTCAAAGCCAATATTGCAAATGTTGAAACAAGTGCAAAATCAATACTAACTGTCTGTGATTACGCGTGGCAAGGTGGCACTTAATTAAAAACAGATGCAGTTCTGCACTGGAAATCATTGCATATGCTCAGTGATTGATCACTTCCCAAAACCATTGAAAACAATTCTAAACAATTAGAAAGTTTAAAATGCAAAGAAAGAAAAATATAAACAGGAACCGCTGCCTTCTCTGGATCATTTAATTTGATGGAGGCAAAGTGAAATAAGTGTTCTGTGGTACAACAAATCAGTACCAGTTTGAAATAAGACTACAATTAGGCTTTTAAATGGTTTAAATGCCTGTTTATTACCTGGTTATTAAGTAAGTTGCAAACATATTAAAGGTCATTAATAATCCTTTGTAACACAAATAGGAATAGAGATAGGAAGTGTGACAGTGACCTCATTTTGTCTAGTACCGAATGTGTCAGAGAATTTACTGAAAATATCAAGGGAAAGACTAAGCTCAGACATGAGCTCACAACACACAATGAATAATTATAAATCAATAGATTTTAAGCCATTTATAAACCCTTATTGGAAGAGTCTTATTCTAAAATGGTACCAACATATCTAAATATTCAATTCTTTTTGAAAATCACGGATGCCGCATCCTCAGTGTTGAAGAGAGGGACCATCCGGCTTGTTATAAGTGCACAGTTCAAAAGCCAGCATCCATGATGGTATGGGGTTCATTGGTGCACATGGCATGGGTGACTTACACATCTGTGAGGGAACCATTAATGCTGAACACAATATACCAGATTTGGAGGAACTTGCTGTCATTCAGACAATGTGTTTTCCACTGAATGCCTTGTGGAATTTGTGAACTTGTGGAAGGTGGTGAAAATTTCAGTAAAACAAGGCCAATCCACTGATTTTAGAGCATTTCCTTCAACAATAAAGTTAGCATTTTGAGATACATTTGTTTTTGTTTTTTTAAGTGAAAATATGTATCTTGATATGTATGTATGTAAATAGTACATTACCAATAAAAACTATATTGACAAATACTTGTGTTGTAGATGACAAAATCTTCTGAGAAATGTGTAATGTTTGTTTTCACAAAGGCACCTCGAGAAGTCCTTTTCTTGAGGGGTCTGATGTTTTTAGAATATCTTCAGTTGACCACCACTGATCCCGCAGATACAGTCCTAAAACTGACAAGATTAAACAAAACAGAGCGCATTATAATACAATTCAATAATTAGTCTTACCAATATGTCAGCTAAGTGTTAAAAAGAATTTTGCAATTTACCTTTTTCTCCTGGTGACAGCAGAGCAAGTACCTTTCCTTTACTGTCACCTCCAAATAGAGGCATGAAGCATACATTACATCCAGTCTCTACCTACATAAATAATAATAATAATAATAATAATAATAATCCATTTAGGACATCATCATTGTGAGCAGATCTATAAAGCGGAAGCTTCATTACTTGAAAAAATTTATTTTTATTTCTTTTGTGGTATCTTTATTGTTTGTTCTGTAGAAAATCAACCTTTGGCATACAAATCAGAATATTTTGTAAAATAACTAAATTAAATCACTTAGTATTTATCCCAAGAATGACTTCAACCATTAAAAGTTGGAATCAGTCACTTACTTCAGTGATTAATTCTTGATTTATTAAGCTTCCATTATACTGACACCTAGTGGCATGGACCTATTTAACACAGGACTGACCCATATGAGGTGACATTTCAACGGAGTAAAAAAAGTAAAAATGATAAATAATCAAAAATAAGGGTAATGTTTATTGGTATTGTAAAATGGTGGATGGTGGTAAAATTATGATCCTGTAAAACGTCTTACCTCCCTGGAATCAGGAAGTCTGAGGGACTCATAAATGTCTGAATTTCTGTGGAGTTGAGAAAAAATTGTTTCAGCTGACTCCTCCAGGGCTTTTAGATCCACAGTGGCCAACAAGTCCACTGGGAATTCCATCCTGTGGGGAAAAATATAACATCACAAAAAATAAATAATAATTCCACAATGAAAGATTACAACAATAACCAAAAAAGAGACTAAAGGACAAGGCTTATTTATATATAGATACACGAAAACTAGGAACAAGGAAGCTTGACTCACACCACTATGCAAGCTCGTAGGTGCAGGAGCTGGCAAGAGAACATTAAGAACAACAAAGACACATGGCTAGGAAAACAGGGCCCCAAATGTTCCCAAAGTGTTGTTAAAAGGAGATGTGATGCAACACAGAAGTAAACAGTCATCATTCCCCATCTGAACGTTTTTTTTAATATGTTGCTGGCAACAATTAAAAAATAGGCAAATATCTTTTAAAAACAACAAACATTTGCAGTGTCAACATTTAAAATATTGACATTTTACGGCTTTCGGTTAACTGTATGGTTTAAGGGTTCAAGTCCTGCTCCAGGTGACTGTCTGTGAGGAGTTTGGTGTGTTCTCCCTGTGTCAGTATGGGTTTCCTCGGGGTGACTGTCTGTGAGGAGTGTGGTGTTTTCTCCCTGTGTCAGCGTGGGTTTTCTTTGGGTGACTGTCTGTGAGGAATGTGGTGTGTTCTCCCTGTGTCAGTATGGGTTTCCTTGGGGTGACTGTCTGTGAGGAGTTTGGTGTGTTCTCCCTGTGTCAGTGTGGGTTTCCTCCGGGTGACTGTCTGTGAGGAGTTTGGTGTGTTCTCCCTGTGTCAGCATGGGTTTTCTTTGGGTGACTGTCTGTGAGGAGTGTGGTGTGTTCTCCCTGTGTCTGCGTGGGTTTCCTCCGAGTGACTGTCTGTGAGGAGTGTGGTGTGTTCTCCCTGTGTCTGCGTGGGTTTCCTCCGGGTGACTGTCTGTGAGGAGTTTGGTGTGTTCTCCCTGTGTCTGCGTGGGTTTCCTCCGGGTGACTGTCTGTGAGGAGTGTGGTGTGTTCTCCCTGTGTCTGCGTGGGTTTCCTCCGGGTGACTGTCTGTGAGGAGTGTGGTGTGTGCTCCCTGTGTCTGCGTGGGTTTCCTTTGGGTGCTCCGGTTTCCTCCCACAGTCCAAAAACACATGATGGTAGGTGGTTTGGCGACTCAAAACAGTACCTATAGGTGTGAGTGTGTGAGTGAATGTGTGTGTGTGTGTGTGTCGTTCTGTGAAGGACATACAATGAATGGATAAATGTATGGTTTAAATGTTCATTACATTTTGTTTTTATTTACATTTTGCAGAACATCCCAACAGTTTTGCAAATGGGCTTTGTAAAATGTAATTGTTATGTACTCTACACTCATTTTCATTTTGAAGTGGAAAAAGTTAATGAAATTTAAATTGTTCATCACTGAATGCCAAATGACAGTCACCCATTATAATGAAAGATAATGCCCAAGGAACAAGAAATGAATGTCTCACATTGTATCATCTATGCCAGTATGCTAATATCCATTTCATTCATTATATGGTCACTGTTCCTGGACACATGCTCACCCAATTATGTATGTTTATGTAGTTTGTTTCATTTAGCTGCGTTAATGGCTTCTACATTTCCAGTATTTAGGAATATAGATATTGGGACATGGCTGTGAGCATCTGATTGGCTTTAGCCACAAGAACATTAGTAAAGTCATATACTAAGCTCAATTAACACTCCAACTCATTCCAAAAATTATAAATGATCCTCTATCACTGCAGTTAAATTTACAGAACTGCACCACAGCCCAATGAAGGGAAGCTTTACCCCTTCCCTTTAGCTGCATGGAGAGGGTCCACACTTTTCAGTTCCTCAACATCCTTATGTCCACTGACTTTAACTGGAAAGACAACACCACAGCGATCATTAAGGAGGCTCAGCAGTGGATACACTTCCTGAGAGTCCTCAGGAATCAGCCTGGAATCTGAATTGTTGCTGACCTTCTACCACACGTTCATAGAAAGCTTGCTCACATACTGTATCACAGTGTGGTATGGCAGCTGCAGCATGGCTATCAGGGGGAGGCTTCAGAGAGTACACAGAAGATAATCGGTTACCCTCTCCACTCCCTGATGGACATCTACACATCACGCTGCTTGACCAGAACAACAAATATAAGTAAGGACAGCTCTCATCCAGGCTTTGAATTGTTTGACTTGTTACCCTCGGGGAAGCACTACAGATGATCAGAACAAGGACAAATCGATTCAAGAACAGTTTTTTCCTGAAAAAACCACACTGAACTCTCCTGAACAATCTAACCTCCCATCCCTCTGGACGTCTTATCCACTTACTGTACAATACAATTGACAAAAACACTGATGTGCAATATTCAATTTACGTGCAATAATTATGTATATTTAACACCATATATATATTTTTATATTCTTTGTAATTTTATATAGAAATCCTCTTCTACACTATTTTGCACCATTTTATTTTACTTTTTTATTCTTAGAGTGTCACTGTGTTATATTATATATCTTGTATGTTTGCACTGTAAAAGGAGTGGCTCTTAATCTCATTGTACATGTGTATAATGATAATAAAGGCATTCTATTCCATTCTTGCTGGTACCTGACACTGGCATTGATGACCTTACGATCATGTGCAGCTGCATTTAATTTAATTTAATTTTTTGTCTGTAGAGATTAAACAAGCTGTGCATACACAGCTGAATGTCTGTATAAGCAATGGGTGCACCTTAAAATGAAGTTAGTATTTAAAAGGGATTTCTACAAACTACTATTAAACTCATCTCTAAAAATCTGTTATAAATCTTGCACATTTTCAAACCCAAATTATGTAACAGATGATAATTATCATTCAATTGCTTTATGACATAATTGATTCAGGTAATTGAGTTATGCAATTATAATTTGGGGAAAAGTCACACTCACACTCCACCCATTCACAGATATGAAAGCCAAGCCAGCTTTGCCTTTAGCTGCCATCTCCATTTCTCATCCCTGTTTACTGTGGGATTGTAGGCCTTGAGGGTTTATCAGCAATCAAGCTACAGCAAGAAGGCACACACCACTGCAAGCGTAAAATGTTCTACACCTCTACATAAGCCTCTAATCCAACAAAGCTCAACAAATCCACTTTATTTAGGAGTGATTTTAAATGGTAAGCACATGCTTACACCACTTTTTGATGTCACCTTTTGCCATAACAGCAAATGTTCAGTTACAGGGTCCCCTTGCTTTTTCTTACATCAAATGAATGTCACACATTCTCGCATTCTCTTGTCTTCAGTTTCGGTCTATTTTTCAAAAGAACATCTGGGGCTTGAGGCGTTTTTCCACATGCAAACTGCCCATATGAAAACAAGCCATGACCCAGTCTACTTCACTTCCACATAGCCAGTGTGAGACAGATATTGGGGCTTTTTCATCTGTTAGCCCAAGAAACACAGCATTTCAGCACCATGTTCTCATGAACACCAGCTGTTTCCTGCACTTCAAAATGTGCATCGTGCACAAAATTTGTACATTTAGCAACAGGCAAGTGTTTAATTTTTGTGTACATTTTTTTTTTTTTACACACATTGCCATTTTATAAACTCCAGGTAACATAAGAGCAGTCCGTAGTTCTAATTGTTCTGAATACGTTTTCATTTCACCTTGTTCTACAATGGTCAGGACCCCCAAAGGACCTGATTTTGATGCATTCCTGGTTAGACGTTCCTACATTAAAACGTCATTATTACAGAAAACAGTACAGTTATGTTCCCTAACTAAAAGTATTGAATATGTACCCATGACTGTTTCACCTTACAAAAGTACCACCACAGTGACAGTTTTCTGAGAAGTACATTCTAAGTACATTTCATGAAACCCTTTTTCTTAACCCTCCATTATCTCTCAGAAACATGCCCATGTCATGTTGATTTTGACTTCCAATGCTTCCAAGTGTTGGGACTGTAATGGAATACTAACCTAGAATAATGTCAAGTACGTCTTATGTAAAAGTCAGCAGCTTTCACAAGCTATTTCACAGCTATGTGTTGACTGCAAAATAGAAATAACAGGCCAACACAGTGAGCCCTTTCTGTCATTGTTAACTGTCCTATCTCACAGACCTTTCAACATCCACAGTTTGTACATGTCACCCAAGCTGATATCTTATGTTCCACAAAAACACTGCCCACACTGCTGACTCCATATACATGGTGTGTAAGGGAATTCTCTAGGTGACTGCTGAGGAAGTGGGCAATGACACTGGCAATAGAAGCCATCTAATACACCACAATAAAGGGGTGTTAGACAGAACATTTGTGCAGAATTATCATTGTTTGATAGGAAATGTGCCATCCCTGTGAAATTTGATGAGTGAAATTTCTTCACAATGATGTTAATAGGAACCAGATGCCCAAAGCTTTTAAAGTCTATAAAAGCCTTGTCACGAGACAATAATCCATGAATTGGTTATGTATACACTGAGTGATGCCAAACACATTGTTGTATGAGGTTATCCCCTAAAGTAAAAAGGTTATATTTGTGCTCTTAACATGAGGCTTATCCTATCACCACCTGTGTAACAAAACTTAAGTCTGTATATTTAAGTACTATTACCTACTACATTATTATGAAACCATTCTTTTTTTACCTTACAGCTTTTAAACTCTCCAGAAATTTTGAAAACATTATGGAATTGCCCTGAAGGCTAGAACGGGGGTGTGTACCTGAGTGTTGGAGTGTCAGGGTGAGAACAGTTTGAGTACATGTTGTGTGTGAATATGCCGTCAATGGCTCCCCTGTCAGAAGTTATTACTAGCAGAGCAGAAAATCAAGCCTGTGTTCAGAAGCGTGTTTGGATTCGCTGAGAAAACCAGCTGCCTCACACCCCTTCCACCCTTGTGCACCCGCAGGGCAAGAGGAACCCAACACCAACTAACTCCAGCACTGTGGCGCACTTCTGGAGCCCTGTTCTACTGACACTTCTAAAAAGAACACAGCCCTGTTCACATTCATTATTTGACACAATCAGAGACAATGCATTAGCTGAAGTGTTTAGATGGGTTTTCTCAAAAAACACGACAACTGGTTGAGCTCTTCTTAGATTTTAATACTGAGAAATTATTGTTTACAGCTGTTGCCAGTTCCACTGAATTAATATGGTTAAATAGTAGTGTGAGTTGCTTAGATTGATCAATTGTGAATCTATCTATCTATCTATCTATGGATGCCTGTGGCAAATTCATGATTTTTATGGCATAAAGAGGCAAAAAAAAACACTACACTGAAAAGTCTACCCTTTTGTTTGCCATTTCTGAGGAAGTTATGAGTCCCAAGGTCTCAATGAATGTAAGTCACTGAGAAAGAACACAGTGTACCTTTAACTCAGAGCTCCAAATCTTGAAAAGCCCACCCCCAACCCAGAGAGTCTCTGTCAGCTTCACATGGACTTCATTAAACTAAACTTTATCCAGATTTCTTTTTGGATTCATTTGATCATGCTATGAGACAAAAGGTACGAATTTTCACAACGCAGGAGAACAATCACTCAAAAAACAACCATGGGGTGGTTGTTCCTCTTCACAATCTTTTCTTCCATTATAGGGCACAGTCGTTTGTATATACGTCACTGAGAGCAGGTTTTACACATTAAAGAATGACTATTATTATATTATGATTAACACCAGAAATGAACATGTCATGCGACACATTAGGTTTCATTATTCAACTGTTGTTCTTTTCAAAAACCTCATTATACCCAAAACTGTTGTGGAAATACAGCATTTTGAAATGAAATTCTTTTTCATTCCTGATTATTTCGCCACATGTTTTGTATCATATGCTTCAGGGTAATTAAAGGTTTATTAGCCTCATAACCTACACAAGGGAGTGTCTTACAATTAACAGCATTTGTTCAGAAAGTTCTTTGAATACATTCAAATAAGTGCACACACACTAGTGAGCTAAGGGCTGTGAACAAACACCCAAAGTGGCGGGGGGCCATCCAGAGCACTTTGGGTGCAGTTGTGGGTTCAGTGCCTTGCTCAAGGAACCCCAGTTTGTTTCTTCACTCCCACCGCCTCCAATTTACCTGCTGGTTGTGGGAATCGAACCAATGATATTGCAGTCCTAAGACCTTTTCTCTAAACATTAGGCCACAGCTGACGCATTTTAGGTGGCAATGGAGTGGACAAGTAAAGCACTACATTATTTTTAAACAACTTTTAAGGAGCCATTTTCAACCCTAAGTGGTTCAACATTATATGTATGTACGCACAGATATAGACCTCTTAGGTAAATACCACCACATTGTAACTTTGAGGCTGAACTTTCTATTCCACCTTACACTGTTAAACAAAGCAGCAGTATAATTTTATCAACTCATTTTAAGGTGAAATAGAAAACAGGAATAAGGGGTTGGCAAAAAAGAAGCAATCTTCTGCTTTCTGCAGACGTAGGCAAGCTGCTCTCAGTGAGTAAGAAGGGGGTGTGTACAACAGAAAACATTATTTATTATATTATTGCTACAGATCAAAATAAAGAATATTTGATTGTTCTCTCGTAAACGTATGTACATGCAACATACCACGCTTCATTTTCAATCATTACAGGCATTCAAAGGTCTAACCTGTCACCAGAAGAGTCTGCACAGAGAAATGAAACTCTACTCGAAGATGAAAATTCCTGTCGGGAATGAACATGAACTAAGACAAGTGCACGGGTTAAACACACGCAACACACTTCGAAAAACTAATGTGGGACAGGAGCAGCTTAAGTAAACAAACACTAATCCTGAGTTGCGACGCGTTCTTGGCACTTTGGTGTGATTAGAGAGAAAAAGAAAAATCACAAATCACGTTTGAAAACACAGAAACAGACCCACCTGACACGCGCTGACAATACCCTCTCCGTTCTCACAATGTTAACTTCTGTTCTTATTGATCTGGAACCGTAATCCACGCTGAGAGGAGCATTATGTTGCAGCAGTTTATCAGAGGAGACTCACAGCGCCGCCTAGTGACCAGAGACAGACCCAACACAACACCAAACAGCCGCACGATATCTCATTACATAACACACGCACGCACACACACACACAAACAGGCAGGGCAGCAGAGTTAAGCCCTGTGGGCAGCCTACATTTGTAATATAGGTCTCTGCAAACTAACATCTCTTATGTAATATATAATTTAACTTTTTTTTTTAAATCTGGATCAACAACCTTCCAGACCTTTCAGCTGTGACAGACAAACGCACATAGACCCGATGTGAGTGTGATCGAGAGGGGAGGAAAATAAAAAAAAAATAATAATAAAATAATATATATATATATATCACACGTGGGGATTGTTCCACAGATCTAAGGGGAAAGGAGAGTTAGATGCTCCCCTTTTTCTGAAACATTGAAATTGAAATTTGAAATTAAAAATACCTTGCTAGAATGTCTGAAGCAGCCAAGTGAATTTATTAAATAATTAGTTATCTGAATATAGTGGTTTATATGCTGCAAAACATAAAGAAGCAGTAGCTGTCTGAGATTAATAATGCCCAATGCTTTTGAATAAAGGTATGTGACTTGCTGAGAAAATTTACTGTGTGTAATAACACATCTGACAATTATGGATCACACATGATTCACAGGGGGATTTCATCACTTTTCTATCATTTAGGTTTGTAAAACTATGACGCAATGGATGAACAGAATGAGTAGAGCATGATTCAGAGCATCAGAACTGTTTTATTCATGAAAAAGCTTGAAATGGCCTTTACTTAATGTAGTACATTCGCCAAAATCCTTCACTGTAGTGACTCTTTCTGAAGGACTTTTGAGTAACAGCCCTTAGTCTGCAGAGAGAATATCTCCCATCATAGGTTCTATGACTGAGAATAATAAATATCAACATTATACTGACATCCAGACTAGCCTTACTACAGAGAGCACTGTGAAACCAAGTTTATTTTGATACTTATTATAATTTTTCCAGATTACATCACAGGGAGTCAAATGTGCAGTCAAATGAGTCAAATGGGCCTAGTCCTTTCCTGAGGCATTTCAACTGGTTGTACTTTACAGAGCTGGTCTGATTTCTCTCTGTAACATACAGTTTCTGAGGTCAAGTCATTTCAAGGGGATCTTTTTTGTCATTCTTCACTGTAAGTTCTTTTCACTGGAATGAGGGCAGCATGGCTGTGATATATGTCACTGTCACACAGTTCCAGGGCCTCGGATACCTGGGTTTGATTCTCACCTCGGGTCACTCTCTCTGTGAGGAGATTTTTGTGAGGGTATTTTGTTATTTGCTAACACAGGCTTCCAGTATCCGTAGTTTCAGGTGCTGCACATCTTGAGTACAAAGATAGTGAGGCCATTCTTCATCAATTGAAACCTCAAGGCCACTGGATATGCAAAATTGCTACATGATGATGTGTTTTCCTCTTCATGCACTGAAGCTGGCATGTTCCCTGAGTTTTTCCAGCAAGATGGTGCACCACCACATTATGGGTGTCAGGTCCGATCATTCCTAGATGAACAGTTTCCTGGAAAGTGGATTGTTTGACGTGGAGCACTTGAATGGCTCCCAAGGTCTCCCGATCTGAACCCCTTAGACTTTTATCTTTGGGATCATCTGAAGGCAATTGTCTATGCTGTGAAGATGCGAGATGTGCAGCACCCGAAACTACGGATACTGGAAGACTGTGCTACCATTTCTCCTGCGGTGTTGCTATCAGTGTGTGAAGAGTGGGAGAAGAGGGTTGCATTGACAATCCAACACAATGGGCAGCACATTGAACACATTTTATAAGTGGTCAGAAACTTGTAAATAACTCATGAAAGAATAAAGTTACGTTAAAGCCATTGTTTTTCCTGTGAAATTCCCAATAAGTTTAATGTGTCACATGACCCTCTTCCCATTGAAAAAACAAGTTGGATAAAAAATGTCCGACTTCAAAATGGCCGCCATGGTCACCATCCATCTTGAAAATTTTCCCCCCTCCCATATACTAAGGTGCCACAAACAGGAAGTTAATATCACCAACCATTCCTATTTTATTAAGGTGTATCCATATAAATGGCCCACCCTGTAGATAGACTCGCAAACTGGGTTGGACAGGAACAGTTCTGAAGTGGTTCGTTTCTTACCTGGAAGGCAGGAACTACTTTGTAGTAATAGAATATAATATTTCAGGGAACACGCCAGTGACCTGTGGTATACCCCAGGGCTCTATTCTTGGTCCACTTTTATTTAATTTATATATGCTTCCTCTTGGTCAGATTCTACAGGACTATGGGCTGTCCTATCACAGCTATGCAGATGATACTCAGATTTACATGGCCCTGTCCCCAAATGACTCTGGCCCAGTTGACTCATTAAGCAAGTGCCTTGATCATGTCAAAAACTGGATGGGACACAACTTTCTGCAGCTGAATAAAGATACAATTGAGATTATACTGTTTGGGAATAGCAATGAGTGACAAAGATTGGCTACGTATCTGAACTTGAGAGCCCTCAAATCTAAAGAACTGGCTCACAACCTTGGTGTAGTTTTAGTAGTCATATTAAAGCGGTTACTAGATCAGCATTTTACCATCTTAAGAACATCAATAAGATTAGAGATTTTCTAACTAAACCAGACCTGGAGAAACTATCCATGCCTTTATTTCTAGCAGGATTGTTTACTGTAATGGTCTCTTAGCTGGACTTCCAAAAAAGACCATTAAACAGCTTCAGCTGATTTAAAATGCAGCTGACAGAGGTCTCATTAGGAGCAAAAGAAGATATCACATCACCCCCATCCTCAAATCCTTACACTGGATACCAGTCTGTTACAGAATAGATTTTAAGGTGTTATTACTGGTCTATAAATGTCTAAATGGGGTAGGACCAGCTTATTTATCAGAACTGCTACAGAGATATGAGCCGAGCAGAGCTCTCAGATCTTTAGGAACTAGTGCGTTAGTCCTGCCTCAGGTCAAAACTAAACATGCAGAGGCAGCGTTTAGCTACTTTGCCGCTTTTAAATTAAACCAGCTGACTGAGAATATTAGAAGAGCCCAGACTTTAGACACTTTTAAATCAAGACTTAAAACATTCCTGTTTTAGCAGCTACAGCTCAGTTTAAAGTATTCTGCAGTTTTCTGTAACGGCATTTTATTTCTTTTCTTGTATTGTATTATTTTAAATTGTTTTTAATCATTTAATCATTTTATTGGACTTATATGATTTTATTCTGGCTTTAAATTTAACAGTTTTTTTTCTGTAAAGCACTTTGAATTGCTTCTGTATGAAAGGTGCTCTATAAATACACTTGCCTTGCCTAATAACTGTCTGTGATATAGCTGTTACTGGCCTTTGACTCTTCAAATGCTTGGATCTTAACCAGCCCACCATTGCAACCCCCTACCCTACATTCATTCATTATCCAGTTCAGGGTTGTCCAGAGGTCCAGAGCCTACCTGGAATCATTGGGTGCAAGTCGGGAATACACCCTGGAGGGTGTTCACAGGGACTCGGGCACTTTTGAGTCGCCAATCCACCTACCAACGTGTGTTTTTGGACTGTGGGAGGAAACCGGGGCATTCCGGAGGAAACTCATGCGGACAACACACCAACTCCTCACAGACAGTCACCCGGAGCGGGAATCGAACCCACAATCTCCAGGTCCCTGGAGCTGTGTGACACTACCTGCTGCCCTCCTACCCTTCATCACACTCTAAAACGTACTAATATGTTCTTTGACCACGTGATGGTGCTGTTGTTGCATTAATACTTCCACCACCATTCAAGTCATTAATTTTCAAACCAATTAAACTACAATTGTATATTATTTTATAATATAACCACAAAAACAATGCAAACATGATCTTGCGTGTCATAAATGTCATAGTTAAGACCATAGGCCAATCATAAGAAGTTTCCATAATTTATTATTTTCAGTTTTGTTGATGGACCTGAGTAAATAAGACAAACACAGGAGGGCTTAAATCATTTTTGGAAAATCCAAACATTATTTTAGAGTTTACTGAGTTTTTCTGAGACTTGTGATGTCCCTTGTCTCTTTTTCTCGGGAGACATTTCTGCACTGCTAAAGACTTAAGCTAAGGTATTCTTTGTCTGTCAGACTGATCGGCTTATTGTGAAACGGAGACTACGGGTTAGGTTGTACTTCAGCCACGAATGTAATTTTGCTAGCAATCCTGAGAACAGTACTGGTGCCCTTACGGTCTCAAGGCTGTGAAGTCTGTAAAACTGACAACAAGCGTTTAAAATCGGAACTACAATACAGTGTCAAAACAGTGGAGAGAGCTGTCTGCCTCCTACCCCTCCTTCAAGAAGTGTTCGGCACAGTGGTGCAGCAGGTAGTGTCGCAGTCACACAGCTCCAGGGACCTGGAGGTTGTGGGTTCGATTCCCGCTCTGGGTTTCCGGTTTCCTCCGGGTGCTCCAGTTTCCTCCTATGGACCAAAACCACACGTTGGTAGGTAGATTGGTGACTCCAAAGTGAATGTGTGTGTGTTTCCCTGTGAAGGACTGGCGCCCCCTCCAGGGTGTATTCCCACCTTGCCCCCAGTGATTCCAGGTAGGCTCTGGACCCCCCGCGACCCTGAATTAGATAAGCGGTTCATCATTTCACTACAAACATTTATCTACGCAAAAAAATGTAAACACTGTAACGGTCGCCATTTCCTTGCATTTACAAGTATTTGTAAATCCACCTGAAATATTTCTACTAGACAAGGCTGGTGTTATATCTTTCCTTCCACCATAAATGTTGTTTAGGAGGCAGATTGACTTATCCCCAATTTTCGTAGTCAAACATTTCGTTCCACGTTAAATGAGTCGGTTTACGAGTCCTAATGGCGTTACTCGCCAGGTTGTTGAATATTCTCTTACACTTTAAGAGCCGAAGCTAGCGCTATAGGTTTATAAACAAAACTTGTTTTCCCATTTTATTAATTTAAAACACACGACAGTGACTAAAACATCTACCTACTAGTGAAACGATTATATTTGCTGTGTACTACCAAGCTTGGTTTCTCCGTGCCACCTTAAATAGGTGAATACGAAAGGCTTTTCAAATGGCCTTCTTTGAATAAAACACACAAAACACAGTCCTGCTTTTAAACCTTTCAAACGTCGCCTCACTTTATATAAAACACACAATCTATGGCGTTTACTCGTTTTTATATAAAATAAAAATTAACTGTGTAAATTTAAAATTAACTGTGTTCACTTGGTCATTTTAATGGCTGTGAGACACTGTTTGTAGACCTGGCCACATGATGGACTTTAAATTGACTGGACTGAGTGCAGGATCTATGAGCTCCGGGCCGGACTGGCCATTTCTCATGGAGAATATACTGCTTTAGCAAAGCTGTGAGAGGCAGCGGTGTTTTAGCTTTGATTGTTTCCTTAATCTATGATCACACGCCCTGGGCTTTTTATGACTAAGTACAGTAAATATCCAACAGATTGCTCCTTTAAGACAATTACTGCCACCATCGCTGAAGCACTTTATGGTACATTATAAAGTAAAAGACACATATAGCTGCGCACCTGAAGCATTTTACTTTGTTTGGATCTTGTAATCCAGCGAAAGGCTTTCTCATATTTCAGTGTTTTTTGCATGTGATATAGGCAAAGTGAAATAAGCATATGTTTCAAAGACAAACAATGATAAAACATCAATGTATATTTTAACTTTTTTATTATTATTATTTAATAAAGGTCAAAGTAAATATTTGTGCTTCATAAAGGCAATGTATTACAAAGCACTACATTTAATAATTTCTCTATCTTTGTTTCTCTTGCTCAAACACCATATGGCACTTGGCACTCTTAGAAGGAAGCCAGGGAACCACAGACACTGTAACATGTTAAAGCTGATTCCCTTGTGTAGTCTTACTTCCCCAAAACTACCACCATGTGGGGGTGATCTGTCATCACCTAGCAAGAGAAAGACAGGAAAACATAAGACACACAAGCCTTGAGATCAATTATTGAATGAAACCCTGCCCACCTTGTTTCTTTTATTAATGAACTCATCCAACAATGCTGTTTAAATACCCCTCCAGCCATGTGCTTGGCCAGGAAGCACATAGATGAAGACGTATTAAACAGGAGAATATGATACAATTCCATTAACAACTGCAGCCTTGTGGGGTTGAGACTGAGATCAGGTGTTGTGTTACATCTGTGGCTTTGTGGGCATCATGTCAAAGCTCAGTGTTTTGAAGCTTATTATTTAAAACATAATGGCGCATATACATCTAAACCGACCACTACTGCTTTGAAAGTAACAATAATAAAGTTGAACACAATGCAATTGACTGAGACATTCTATGAGTGTTATTTCCTGAAACTGGAAATCTGATATGTGTTTTAAAAGTCTATATGGTACACATCTGAATCTCAATCTATCTCAGTAACTTTGAAAGTAAGTTTTTAAAATGCACCAATGCCTGCTCATTACATAAGCTATATAAATGCAAAACAACCGGTTCTTGAATTGTAGCTTGCCCTTCCTTATTTAGCTGAGCAGGATTAGCATTTAAAACACATGAAAACTAGTTGAGTAAAACAGCCATATGTAACTGATGTAAGGCATTTAATGATATAATTATCTTACTAGACTTGTCAGACTTGACCGGTGCTCCAAAAGCACTGTAATTTTCAAACCCAGTGTATTTTCAACTTTAAATGCTGCCTTTGTTATACAAAGTTTGGGCTGACCATTAAACTGTGACAGAAGTAAAGACTCATGAATATAGACAACAATCAGCCACAACATTTCTACTACCCTGTTTCTATACTCATTGTCCATTCTCTAAGCTCCACTGACCATACCAGAGCAACTTCTAATTGTGGTTCTAATTACAGAGTGTAGTCCATCTGTTACGCTGCATACTTTGTTTGCACCCTTTCATCCTGTGTTTCAATGGAAGAACATGGGACGGAGCCACAGACTGAGTATAGTCTGTAATTGTAGAAACACAAAGTGCACATATACAGTCAGTGGGCAATGAGTGTAGAAAAAATGAGGTAGTAGTAATGTTATGGCTGATCGATGAATCATGAAGAAAAACTGACTTTACCACAGTACTCAGGAAGGGCGTTGGTTTCTGTATAACAGTTGCTGGGAAAAAAAACAAACAAACATTATGAACAGAAAATGAGCCACGCTCATTGACTGTCTATGAGAAGTTTGGTGTGTTCTCCCTGTGGCTGTGTGGGTTTCTTCCCATGGTCCAAAAACATACATTGATATGTGGATCAGCTACTCAAATGTCCATAGGTGTGATTGTGTGAGAGAATGTGTGAGTGTGCGACACCCTGCGAAGGACTGGCCCCTCTTTTGCTTGTAAGTGCTTTCAGATAATGAATGAATGAATGAATAGGAAATACCTTTAAGGTAACATGAGAGCTTCTACAGGAATCACAAACAAACATTCTGATGTCAATGGGTTGTGAACTTTCACTGTGCCCCTTTTTGGAACTTTGTGTTTTGACTCCAAATGTGAATTTTACTTTTCTTTTAATTGAAGAACTGTAGGATGCAAACAGATGCACAGTTAATATTTCAAAATGTACTTCTGACCTCCCAGTCCATGCAATCATTATATATTAAACACAAGCATTGCAGAACTGCAAGAACTATACATCCAACCGCAGTTTAGCCACTGCTCATTCATGGTATGAATGATTTAGTCCGCTTCTTGAATAATGAGGTACAATACAGGTTATCCACTGACACATGCACATTTACAGGGATTAGTCTTTAATCATTAATTCATTCATTATCTGTAACCGCTTATCCAGTTCAGGGTCGTGGTGGATCCAGAGCCTACCCAGAATCATTTGTGCGCATATACACCCTGGAGGGGGTGCCAGTACTTCACAGGGCGACACACACACACACACACACACACACACACACACACACACACACACACATTCACTTTCACCTATGGACACTTTTCAGGCACCAATCCACCTACCAATGTGTGTTTTTGGACAGTGGGAGGCAACCGGAGCACCCTGGGGGAAACCCACATGGACACGGGGAGAACACAACAAACTCCCCACAGTCAGTTACTCGGAGTGGTGTGACTACGACACTATCTGCTGCGCCACTGTGCCGCCCTGTCTTAAATCAGCCCTTCTAAAAATATAAGGGATAAAAAGGAACATCATCAATAAAATATGTCAAATACAGCCATAAAAAAATACTGTTTGTGTAAGGAATATGTACTCAATAATATATATAATATTATATAATAATATAATATTTTTACACCTTGCCCAAAAACTTGTTATAAAATTGGCCGACTTTATACTCTCAAGACAAGCCACAACAAGCATGAAAAAGACACCAGGAAGTCCTCCACCTCACTGTGGACAGTAGATTTGGTAGGCATTATGTGAATTACAGCGTTTACTGTGAACCACTGATCAAGAAAATGCAAGAGCATTGATACTTTGTGCAAAACCTAATGCTGTATTACATTTTTTTAAATCAATTTTCTAAAGAAAGGAAAACTGCCCAACTAGCATTAATGATTAGGAAACAAATTCATGCAGTCTCCCAAAACAGGTAATGTTACATTTTTCTGTGCTTTTGTTTAGGTTCAGTTAATATCAAATTTGACTGATCTTGTTATTTAAATCTTATGGCGTTAATTTTGTTCCCATTAGTGCCCTTTCTACAACTTCTTGTTACCAAAATGTATTGTAAGTTCACCATATTTAGTGTGCTCACCTGTTGCCTGTATAACAGCTTCCACCATCTTCAGAAGACTTACTTTCAGTTTTTCAAAGATATTTTTTCAAAAATCCAAAGTTCAATCTTAGATATTGGTTGCATTTTCTGATTTTCCCAAACTATGCCATTATTCTATGGTATTATTATACCATTTTAATAAAGTAGAGTGGTGTTTATGATCCAAAACGAAACTATCAAAAACTGTTCCTGACCTCACTGATGTTCTTTAGGCTGAATAGCATTAAACTTATCTTCATTCTGTCACACTGAAAAAAACTTTAATGTGACTGAATAGGTACTCAAATGATACTATGAATATGATGAGCAAATATTATTTTATACGTTAACCTACTTCTATATTTTTTCAACAATGAATACTTATTTAACAGTACCAGCTAGCCTGTGTATTTGTCTTTGTCAGTAAGTTCATGGTTGACCTCTGGTTGCTGTCCTTGGAGCAGATGTGTGGAGTGTGGAGATGGCTATGCTCTCAGAGTGGAGGGCTGAGAATAGAGAAAGGAAGGATATTACATAAAGGTTCTTTGTTTCAGCTTGCTCGGGTAGCTTTGGGCCAGCACTGTTGAGTGACAAGGCTTGTTTCACAGTCACCATGGTGCTTGCTTGTCTGTCAGTGACCCAGGGCCTTTGTCATCAGGGGCACAAAGGGCATGATTATAACCCTGATTATGTGTATGATGACAGTGGTTAGAGAAGACCAAAGAGCACACCAAACCTGGCTGTAGTGACTTAGGCTGAATGCCATGTTTGTTGGGGTGATTTGGTTCTTTGAGAAAGGTCTCCACCCCTTTTTGTCTTATACTCATCTATCCAGCTCATTGCGATTTATATGAAAAAAAAAATATTTTTTTACAAGCAAATGTACCTATATGGGGTTTGGTTTTGTCATGGGATTCTAGGAAATTAATGTTTAAGAAAAACAATACTTAAAACAAATGGTAAAGTGTAGGTCCAGTTTTTTGTTTGTTTGGGTTTTTATGGGTAATTACATTGTGAAGATTTGTATAAAGGAAGTCACACAAATGAACATATCTGAACCCCTTAAAGGGGTACTTTTGTTATGCTCTTGTGAGCAGCACGGTGGCGCAGCAGGTAGTGTTGCAGTCACACTGGTGACTGCCTGTGAGGAGTTTGGTGTGTTCTCCCCGTGTTCATGTGGCTTTCCTCTGGGTGCTCCGGTTTCTTTTCACGGTCCTAAAGTAGGTGAATTGGGGACTCAAAAGTGTGTTAGTGTGTGTCGCCCTGTGAAGGACTGGTGCCCCCTCCAGGGTGTGTTTGCACCTTGCACCCAGTGTTTCCTTGTAGGCTCCAGCCCCACTGCGACCCTGAATTGGATAAGTGCTTTTAGACAATGAATGAATTTTATTTTCTTGTTTATAAACTGTCATCTTTGCATATACATCTGCCTCCTTGTATTTTACAACTTTTCTGATTGCATCATTGCTTAGATCTTCAACATAGCTTAGTGTGTCTTGATGCTCATGTCACACAAATACTGCATTCAAAAAGCTAGGCTTGCAGGACACTGAACTGTTATTACAAGCATAAACTGTAACTTCGTTAATAAACCACACACCTGACAGAAAAGCACTTATTATTAGAATCTATATCTGACTAAAAAGTTGCTTCCTCTGAAACTCTGGCTGTTTCTCAGTACCAAGAACACATAGAATGAGCTTGTTTCCTCAAGAAGAATGTTAGAAGAATGTTCTTGTCAACTGACCTCGCAAGTGTAAAGTTGTGATTCTGCAGTGCACCATGGGATTTTGAGGTCGTTCTTGTTGGCAAGTCATAAGTCAATGCGCCTTTGCTATTTTTGACAGAGAGAAAACAAAATCCTGGTACTTCAACTGTTCTTAGCTTTTTTTTTTTCTTGAGTACTGGAACATAACTTCGGCAGTGGAATCAGTCTATCAGAATATAAGAACACGCAATTTTGCAGAATGGCCTTGGTTTAATCACAGCCTCTGCCATAATGTCCAAACTGGGAAAACTGAGATAGATTCTCCTTGTAGTGGGCTAAACAAACATGAGAAATGTGCTATAAAGCCTGAAGTAGTGCTTGCAAGAGGTCTCCGCCCCCGTGATTCTGAAGTTGCTTAGCCAAGTTTTTAGAGAATCATCCCTGCAGAGCTGTGAGAGAGACACTAATCTCCTTTTTACAGGCCTGCGGACCTTCACGATCATTTTAAAGCTGTCATTTTAAGATACAAATACTACATACTACAAGTCCCTTTAAATGAGCTCAGCAGCGTTTCTGAATCCTGTACATATATGGCTATTTCTTTGCATTTGTGTTTCAGTTTGCATTTGTGAATACTGTGAAGAACTTCATTTGGGGAAGTGTTCCTGAGCCCACAATTCAGATCATGTTTTGACAACGTGAGCAACCACATGAAACTGTTGTAAGAGTGCGACATTCTAAAAAAGCACACAGTAGTATAACACATTGGTGAGACCTTTGGAATGTCACAATCACAACACATTTATTTCTGTACTAAACAACTTCAAGGTTTGTTACTGTTAGAAGAACACTTCTTATGTGAAAGAGATACTGCATTAGTATATTTATGTAAATAATAAATGTATGATTATAATATATAAATGTATTATTAAAGGCATGGCATGATTCCTCAAGTCCAGCTGTGTACCATCCATCCATTATCTGTAACCACTTATCCAATTCAGGGTCACGGTGGGTTCAGAGCCAACCTGGAATCATTGGGCGCAAGGCGGGAATACACCCTGGAGGGGGCGCCAGTCCTTCACAGGGCAACACACACACTCACACACTCACACCTACGGACACTTTTGAGTCGCCAATCCACCTACCAACGTGTGTTTTTTTTTGGACTGTGGGAGCAAACCAGCTGTGTACCTTACATGCATTATACATATACACCACCTTCATAAAGCCTGCAGTCAAGGCAGGATATGTGGAGCCAACCCTAAAAGTATGTTTGCAAAGAATATGGCACAGTAAAGATAACAGTAAAGAGTAATAATTTACTCAGGTATATCCCTGAGAGCACCAGCCCCATGATTTTCATGATGTGGGCTTTGTAGGTTGACATATATTTCATCAATTGTTAAAACTATAAAATGTTTCTCCCACAGAAAGTTTGTCATGGGGAACAGGGATTTCAAATGGCATTTTATTGTTAACACCTACATTTGCAGGAATTTGCATTTAATCCTGTTGTGCATTTTATCTCCTTGAATATAAAAATAGAAATATTATAAAAATTAAAAGAAGCGAAGTGCAAGGAGGAGATGTATTGGTGTTTATTAATTTGTCATGTGTCTTTGTGCCTTCAATGCTGGGGTTGGGGTGACTTGGATGCGGAAGTGGGACAACTCTGAGTATGCAATGTATGCTATGTACGCAAGATGAAGCATTGGGAAATCTGTCTGGGTTGTTTTGTTTCACATTTTGTGGGTTGGTAGGAGTTCAGTCTATGCTCTAGATACCCAAATAAATGTGCATATATATGTGCAAAGACTGAAACAGGGAGGTAAACTCAGATACAGTTCTTGGGCAGGAGTTCAGGGTGGCGTATATTTCAGAACGCATATAAACCGCAATGATCTGGATAGATGAATATAGGACAAAAAGGGGTGGAGACCTTTCTCAAAATTTCCCCAACTGCTTACTAAGAATGATGTTTACTAAGCAGGTGTTGGTAACAGACAGGAAACTTCAACCAACACAATACCCCACTGCTACAAGTACTGCAGTGTTGCAGATTAGATCACAAAAATAAATCGTGTGAAGCTAAGATAGAGACGTAGCAATGAATATATATCTTAATTAGTACTTTACCAATGCAATAATACTGAAGTTCCTCTCAGCTTTTTCTGTCACTGAACATGAATTTCCATGTCAATTTTCATACACATTTAAATAAATGCAAAAAATGTGCTAGAGGTGAGCAGGGACATGCTAATTTATTTATTGATGCTCATTATGCTATGTTAATATGGGCCTTTTGGCTTATAAAGCTTTGTAAATCATAACATTTCTCTCAGTATATCGGTACGTTTAATGTGTTTAAAAAAACTAATTTCTTGCAAAATAAATAACAAACATGTACGAGGCTCTCCATAATCTCCATGCTAATAAATATACAACAGGTTTTTAATTTAAATATAATCTGATATTTGAATTTAATAGCATAAACGGTCTATGGACACTGCAGTTGTTAAAAGAGGCAATATACAAACTGCTGGAATAACAGAAAACAGCTGAAACTTAATTGTAATGTATAAAAATCAAAATTGGACAAAGCAAAAACTGAGCCATCAGAGCCACTGTGTTCTGTGTATATGCATTATTGTGTAACTGAATTTATTACATCTAATGACAATGTTTCACTCAACTGCATTTTAATCATTGCATTATGAAAGCTTATGTTCATGCCAATATTCTGAAATATATTTTCACTTGTCTATGAAGTATGTTTCACAATTTACAGAGAGTTTAATTAATGTTTTAGTTTCCTCTCATTAATCTACCTTGCTTCTTATTAGTAGTAAAATTAAACTCATATAAAACATTGATTCAGCCTTTGTGATCTCAGACATTGAACAGTCAGTACTTGCTGGAAGGTGGAATGCACTGAACAAAGTATCATCAATATTTCCATGCACAAATAACCTATAAGGTGTTTACATAAGTGTGTACATAAGCAAATGAGTACAAAAGCACAGGTAAATGATTCACTAATGAATGTAATACAGTAGATAATTTCTGTTTGATACTGCCTTTATTTAAATAAGAGACACAATGTCTTATTTGTGTGATGCAGAGTAGAAATGTAGCAAAGTTTCAATGGATATGTATAAGAAAAGATAGTTCTATTGTTAAGATTGTTAACATTAACATTTGTCCTATCATGCAGATTATCTTGCGCACAATGAAGGGGCACTTGATGAGACAAAACATCAGAAAATGTTTATAACATTAAGATCAATGAGGTAGTGCTTTTATATGATCATCAAATATTTGTGTTGAAAATTGTTGCATAGGAATGTTTTTCATGGTAAAATAATTTATACTTTATGCATAATCAGAAAGACACTTCAAACGTCAATTTTTGTGTCACATTAAATGTGCCTTGTTTAACTTTGAGAGGAAGATGCCTTGTCTGTTTTCCTGAACAAATTTTAATTATAAAGGTATTTTCATAAGTATAAGAAAGCAAATCTACATACTTATCCATACTTATTCATACATAATGAGAAAAAACAAGAACATTATTTAAAACAATGTATTCAACCAGTGTCTACGTCTTTTTTCCTCAAGAATTTCTTCAAGACATTTAACAAGGACAGGGTCTACTTTGGGATCAAACTTGTTTGCAAACCAATGGCCGTAATGGAGAAGCCACCGCAGTTCTGCAGCACCATAAATACAAACACTGCGCATGTGTGTTCCAGTGCATGGTGGGTACAGAGACCCTTCTAGGTAGTTCCATTTCACTAAACGTGTTTTACTGTTCAAGTCCGTTACATCAGGCTCCGATTGGGGAATTTCTCCTGGCACCCCAGGCACTCGTACTAGTGAAGCCCAAAAGTGCTCGTCAGGAGAGTATGTATCAGCTGACCACTCTAAGAAGTCTTTTGCCACCTGACTGGTCTGGACAAAGTGGACAAACTCTCGTGAAAGGACAAAGTAGGCACTACCAATAAACATCTCAATGTTATGTGGCGGAAGGTTTTTAGGATTTGTAGTCCTTACTGGTAATTTTTGATACTCATAAGGGACATCTTGCAGTTCATGCTGAAAGCTGAATCTTTGTTTTTTAAGCTCGCTAGGTCGACTTGACTCCAACATGTTGGCTCCCTTTAGCTTCTTCAGCTCCTCCACCAGCTCATAGTTAGACTTGAGAGGGAAGTCTTGCCCGCACAGATTGATTACATACTTCCATTTGACCTCTGAATGCATTAGATCTGACAGGCAATTGAGATCTGCTTTGAGTCTAGTGATATGTGCATATTGCACCAGCTCCAATTTGGAGGCAATAATTATGTTTGGAAAACATTTGGCCAAGTTGTTAACTGCTTCTATGAAGCTTTTGGATGACTTCTGGTCATAATGAATGCAATATATATTGTGTGGTGCATAGATGGCTCTAATAATCCTTTCCACCATGGGCATGTTCTTATGCACTACTAAAGCATAGGCCAGTGGAAAGTCTTGCTCCTCATCAGTCACCAAGATGTCACTGTAGCCCCTTGCTTCAATGTATCTGGGACAATCTGCAGTAAAGGACACAATAGTCTCATCATCCAAATCCACAATGTCTCTGCGCCTTATCTCCAAAGACTTGCCAATTTCCACTGGATCCAGCTGATAAATGGCTGTGCAGTCAATGGCATCTTTGTTAGGCTTTGCTTTGGATGAGCTTACTGTAATTCCATAGGGCTCAATGTAGAATCTCTTTTTCACTAACACGCTCACGTAGACCAGCTTCAGCACACACACAATGAAGAACGGCACCAAAAATAGGTAGCACTTGTGCCTCAACTTATGTAGAGCAGCGCAGCACCTTTTCATTCTGTAAGTGAAGTAAGCAAACACATAAAGTAACTGTAAACGAATCCAGCATTACTCTTAAACATACATATTGAGTTTAGCAACATATTCTCAGTGTAAAGGACTTTGTACCTCTTTAAATTAAAAAATAAACACAAGCCTGATGAGCAAACTGTTAATGATGTTTAGTCATTAGAAAGCTGGCTTGGATTATAACGGCTGTCAGAGGTAGGTCTATTAATATTTAGCTCATATTTTACTCATCCTTATAAACAGGATTTCCCGTACACTGTTTCAAACACTATATGTAGCAAAAAAAATTGTTTCATCTGTGTTCACTCATTTTCATTTTCAGTGTATAGCACATGGCAGCTCAACTACATTTTTAGAGCTCTGCCACGCTGGAATGATTTCTTTCTACACATTAGGTTATAACAGTGTGCTGTTAAATACTGTAATGAACAAACTCAGGTATGTTTAGTTAAGATTGGCGTTAAACCCCGACATGTTAAGAAAGCAAGTTTGGGCAGACGTTGTCTTGTGAATGCAGCTCACCTTGCACTCTAGTGGTGTAACAACTTCTCTGACGCGTGCCATCAAAAACGTCTGGTCTCTAAGTCCTGATCCACCTGTGAGGAAGGTACAGTCCAGTGCGAGTCAACAGCCACCTTCAGTATTTTTAAAAAAGTCAGACCTCAGTTTTTCTGCAGTACAAGGCGACGCTTTCACTTTTAGATTGATCAGAAGCGGAATCTAGGCGATATGGGAACTCCTCGAAGTAAACAAACAACCGAAACAGAAGAAAAAGTAGACCCCACAGCAGAAGCCAGTTTCAGCAAATGTGTTCATAACTCATAATTCAGCTGCTGAATTTTAGCAAGCAAACAAATATCCACCCGAAAATATCTTCTTCCTGTGTCCTCACATTTGTGTCAGTTTAAGTTTGAAAGTAACAAAACTACTTACAGTAGAGAATAAGTCAAAGCAAAGCTTTAACTGAGCGTCCTCGCTTTGCAGTGAATAAACTCAGTTTAAGCGCTCTGCATTATTGGAGCTGAACAAAGGCTGTTAGTGGGCGTGGCTTAGACAAGCGGCCGCCAATGAGTAAGATCTATGAATACGAAAGGAATAATTATACATGAAAAATGAGTAAATGAATTAAAATCAGAAATACAACACGGAATTTGACAGTGACTGACTGAAGATGCACCTACGCCTAAAAATCTAAATTACTTTGAAAATAATAACAGATCAGTAAGAGCTACAAATAACCCAAAATCTAAAATATAATGCTGATATTAGTCAATAAGACCCCACAATAAGAACCCACAAAGTAAAGATTAATATACTATAAAAAAATATAATAATATCCACTTATTAGTTACTCATTAACATGCACTTATATGAAAGATAAGTATTTGTAATTATACAGTAATTAATATATATATATATATATATATATATATATATATATATATATATATATATATATATATATGTATATAATATTAATAAAAACATTATATATATATTATTTTAAAGTAATTAGAATTTGCTTTTACCCAGCAATTTCAGTTTATTTTTGAGTGGGCATTTCAGTTTATTTAGTGATTATTCAGCTTCATTCTTGTGTTACTAAAACACCAAAGTAAGGGTACATTTACCTTTTACTTGAATAAAACTTCAGACTAATGCACTCACCTTTGACAACTGCAATTATCAAACAGTAAATAAACAGGTTGTATACAGGTTGTAAGGCAATTTAATTATCCGAACTGGGTCTTTACAGGAACCTGGAACAACAGTGTCTTAAGAACAACAAATAATACAATGATTTACAACTTGAAGCTATAAAGACAGTATAAATTTATAATGCTTCAAAAGAATTCACTCTGTGTGAATAAATCCCAATATTTGTCCATTGTGGAACATGGAAGGAACTCCTCATCACGGATCAGGTGGATAGAACTAATACGCATGAAATATTCTTTTGTTAACGGCTCTGTAAAAAGAAAAGAAGTAGCAGTATTGTATTAGTATTCCAGTGTTAGTGGGAGTTAGTCAGTTAGTGGGAATGACTGTGCCCCAATGGAGCCAAACAGGAAAATCTACTCAAACATTCAGTCTATTTTGGGCTTTTATAATTAAGGTTGTTATCAGTGCTCAAAAGTTAGTAAGGGATTATGTTTAGAAAAACTGGGTAGGGGAGGATGTGAATTTTTTTATAGCTACCACACCTTCAATAGGACATCCTGTAGTGGAGTTTGATGCAAGTTCTTGCAACTGTGGTGGTCCAATGTCTGCATCTGAGTCAGTAGTTAAAGAGTAATTCCAAAGTGACTTTGACCCATATGTCACCTGTCAAAATGAAAAGTATTTTGTACTGAGTCTTGTTTATATAAACTGCTCTGGCTAAACATGCTGTTTAATGTTAATTTCTTTAGCAACTGAGTGGTACAGTGCAACAGTAAATTATTCATAATTTTTTATCTACTGTCTGCTGAGAGGGCGGCACTGTGGTGCAGCAGGTAGTGTCTGTCACAGCCGCACAGCTCCAGGGACCTGCGTGGGTTTCCTCCAGGTGCTCCGTTTTCCTCCCAGGTTTCAAAAACACACACTGATAAGTGGATTGGCTATTTAAAAGTGTCCATAGGTGTGAGTGAATGTGTGTATATGTGTGTGTCGCCATGTGAAGGACTGACACTCCCTCCAGGATGTGTTCCTTTCTTGCGCCCAGTGACTCCAGGCAGGTCTTTAATAGAGCCATCATGTAAAAGGGAGGCCTTATGGCAAGAACCCTGAGATAAAAATGGAAATATCTTATTGCATAATGTCAGAGAGTAAATAAAAAATAGACATATAAGGAAGACATAATTCAGTAATATTCTATAGTATTTAAAAAATGTATTACCATTAGTACCCGTTCAAAAGCATTGTCTCCTGGCTGTAGAACTCCTTTCTTAATTAATAGGCTCAAAATATCACTGCCATCAATAGTTGTTGCACTTCCCAAAAACAAATTAGGAAGAGCTATGTCTAAAACAATGCTCTGAGATTCCGGGTCTGAGGAAATTTTAGAGTAAACATAGTTTTCATTACTATGGTCAGTCCAAATTGGGCTACTCTGCATAGCTGAGGTCTGCTCTGGCATACCTTTTGAGGAAATAATGCTAGAACAGTGGTGGTCTTTGAACATCTTCTATCTAGGTTTCAGCTAATTTTGTCTACGCAGGAACAGGAATTTCAACAAAATTTTGCCCTTTTCCCTCATGGGACAATGTAGGATGATATCCTACAATTTAAATTAGAAACATCAACAAAATGCTTTTTTTTATAAAGTTAAAATATATTGGACATTTAAAGACTATAAAGTACAGAAAAGAATATAATTTATTACATATATTAATTCAGTTTATGTATTCTGATAATGCAAAGAAAGAAAGCCTTCACCTATAAATATTACTTAAGTAAAACATCTCTGCACATTGTTTGATGAATGCATTATTCACTAAATTTCTAATAAGGCAAATCTGCCTTGAACAATTACAATATTTTTTACATATATTTTTGCACTGTGCAGGATATAAAAGAAATATATGGTTTAGTTTACATTCATTTAGATAGATACCCCAAAAAACCTAAAAGATAAAAGCAAATACATTGTATTGCTTACCAGTGGACTTACAATAATAAACAAAATTTTTACTCAGTCACTTCTAGGGCAACATATGTGACTGAATATGAATTATTTTATCAAATAAAATATTAATCAAATTAAATACCTCCACTTTTAGTGTCTTTGAGCTCCCTAACTGACATTTCTATCTTCTTCTGCTCATTTTCTTGAAGCGTGTATTAAAAAAATGGGTAACTCTATTGTCATCTTTAGGATTAGAGAATTTGTAACAGACCATTAATGGTCTTTCATTCATTAACTGTAACCGCTTATCCAGTTCAGGGTTGCAGTGGGTCTAGAGCCTACCTGGAATGATTGAGCTGGACGGGGCGCCAGTCCTTCACAGGGCAACACACACACCTATGGACACTTCTGAGTCACCAATCCACCTACCAATGTGTGTTTTTTAACTGTGGGAGGAAACAGGAGCGCCCTGAGGAAACCCATGCGGACACAGGGAGAACACACCAAACTCCTCACAGTCATCCAGAATGGGACTCAAACCCACAACCTCCATGTCCCTGGAGCTGTGTGACTGCGACACTACCTGCTGCTACCCCATTAATGGTCAATAAATGTTAAAAAGTGTAATACAATTGGCAGTGTTACTGACTTGGCAAGAGGTCTCTTCATAAATAGCACTACTTCCTGGAATGTCTTTAATGTGTCTTTTCCTATCATCTTCACAGCAACAAACATGCTTTTCTGAAAGGGCAATGCATATGTGATAATCAGATGCATAAAACCCTTAAGAATAGGCCTTTAGCAGTAAGCATTATTTTCCCCTGTCTATTTCAGTGTCTTATATCTCTAAGGCAAAAATATTACCTTGCAGTATTTGTTCATGGGTCAAAGTTTCAGACCCTTGCTTGCAAGATGCAGTTGGCTCTCCAGGTACATAGAGAGGTCCTTTAAATGTCAAGAGCAACTCTTTGATGCTTTCATTTTCTGCAAGGTCCAGTGCACTCTTTCCAAGTGCATTCTTGTCATGAGGGTTTGAGCCATACTCAAGAAGGAGCGTCACACTCTGCACACATATATGAAAGCACATGATTTTAGAGTTTGAATGTAATTCATTTACATCATGGTCAAAAATTGAGACTGAATGATGATAAAATTTGTCTGGTGCATGAAATTAAACTTGAAACAAATTGCAAAACACTTGCAAAATATTAAGTCATAAGTGTTATAAACATATATATTACATTTGAATAAAAGATACCTCATACTGGCCACACAAAACAGCATCATGAAGTGGAGTCATTCCTCCCAGCCCTGACTTGTTGACATCTGCACCTGCATGCAATAGCTCCTTCACCACTTCCACATAACCTGCAGTGACGGACTCATGAAGTGCTGTCCATTCTGGACACATCATGTGTCATCATATAAGTAGAAGCATCCTCACTACATTTATTGATTAAAAAATGGGCCATAATGAGGAATAGATATTAACTTGCCTGCATTGTCTGATATATTGATGCTGTGTCCAGCTTTGATGAGACTTTTGACCAGTGACAGGTCTCCTTTCTTGCAGGCCTTATGCAGATATGTCTCACCCACACAATTTTTATGATGGAGCATCTGCTTAGTAATCTTTAAGGATTGTTTTGTGGCTATACAGGAAGAGTATAATATATATATAGCAAGAAAAACACTATTTGTTCTACAAAACACCTTTATTATAATTGGAAGTTATTAAATCGTTTTTGTATTTATTTACATTATAGTCACCTGAATCAGCACTGTACTTTCTGCTGAGCTTCTGTTGTTTTGTGGTTCTTCTTTTCATTTTTTTCTGACTCAGTTTATCTTGACATGAGATTTCCACAGCTATCTGAAGATCTTCTACACTCAGTGTACCCTGATTAATATCTTGTGCCGGAAGTAAACACGATGGCTTTTGTACTAAGTGTTCAGGTGTGCTGACAGAGCTCATTGTGTCTTGGGGGTCAGCTTTGTCCTCTGCTTGTTCTCTGATGTTTTGCTCATAAGGAGCATCATACAAGCCACGGTACTTGCTGTATTTTCCTTTAATACAGGCTACTGGGCTGACATTTAAGTTTGTCTGAATGACTACATCTCCTCCATCTTTGTGAAAGGTCTTTGGCTGTTCAATGACAGTGCAGTCTCTAGAATCTACTGTGGTATTTTTAAGATGAATTATCTTGCAATCATCTCTTGTGTTTTTACTACTTGAAGTATTGTATTTTTCCTTCTTTTTGCATGGAGAACTTAATTGAATTTTTGAAAAACTAACGGGAGAAGTCTGAACTAATATTAAACTTGATCTATGACCATTCAGCATTTCACTGTTCAGAGTGCCATCCATTTCAATAGGGCTGACATAAGCTGGACTGACCTGGTGAACTTGTTTGTTGGGTTTTTCTAGTTTGTCACTCTGAGAATGACATTTCACAAATGTGTTAGTGTTTGTCAGGGTTTCTTTGTGCATGGGAGTGTTTAAAGTGTCTGTATTGGTCAGAGACCATTCAGAGGTTTTATCTGTTGTATTCGACTTATTGTTAAAGTTAATTCTGGGTGAAGATTTAGATTTCTCTAGTGCTTGATCAGAACAGGACTGGGTGGTGATTGATTTCATTGAAATTCCATGACTTAATTGAGAGATTAATTGCTCACTAGTTACTTCTAAGTGCCCCAAGACCTGTTCTCCCACCAAGGGCTGTGGACTGTAAGTTAATCCTTGGTCAAAAATTTGACCTATAAGTAGAGAGGGTGATCCAGTGTCAGTTGATTCAAAAGATCTAGTGCTAAGCACTGGTGAGTGTGTGTTATTTTCTGTCACAGGCTGCCATTCTGATTCTAATTGAACAATTTCATTTCTACAGGGATCAAGTAGAGAAATGCTGCATTCTTCATGTGAGGGTTCTTGAGCATTTGAAGCACATGAGCCTTCCCAGCAGTATTCTTTTTGGCAAATAGCAGGATTGGAAGTGTAATTGCATACATTTCTGTTCATCTGAGAGGCAGAGCAATCTGATACATTTGTGGTTATGCTGCCACTTCCTGAGACACTGTGTAGGTCAAAGTTGAGTAAGTAATCTAAAAATGCATTTGCATTGCTTGACATTTTGATCCGTCTTATCTTTTTTCTTGCCATAGTTTCATAATCAGTTTTGGAAATATCCATGGCCCTCTTTGCTGTATTATCAGAGCTATTCTTCAGAGTGCTTTTGCAATGATTTGAATTCGTCCCATTACCAGTTGAAAACAAGATCTGAAATAATATGCCATTGTGTAATTGATCTTTTAAATTAAAAATATACAAAATATTTTATACAAATTTTATGGCAATGTTTATCCTAGTGTTAAAATAAAGCCCTGATGTTAAAGCTGTTAGGAGAGAGCAGCGCTCACCTGGCTTACATGAAGTTCCTTATCTATGGTGTTGTTATCCTCTCTTACTGTTTCTCCAACTAACCCTAAAAATCATGAATGTTAAAATATAAGCAAATGTGATAGAAGAAAAAATACTAGCGCTTTAGTTACTAGTTTCTTACGTTAAAGTATGTCTACAATCCAGGCAGCTAGCTGTATTCCAGACAAACATTTTTAAAAACAAGTCAAGATAAAATATATAATTTTTTATATTTATTAGAAATAAAGAATATATTAAAGATGACACAAGAAACCGTGGTTAAAATGTGAACTGAAGCAAATCAGATAACAGAAAGTAAAAAGAATGCACTAACATTCAACATACTAAACACTCTCTTGGGGATTATCTTGAAAATGTAGCTCCAGCAATGGCAAGTTAGTATGCATTGCCTAAACAAATGGTAGCTGTTTTAATCCTTACAAATACAGAGCTGTCAGAATATAACAAAATTAACTTCTTTAAAGATCTGGCCAAAAATGAACTTTTGTGTTCTGTAAATGATGCATTCTACAATCAAACATGAATATACCATGAATTAACATGAACATAAGGAAAACATCTCCAAAAGTGTCACAAGCTTAGATATTGTTCATTAGCTTTCTTAATGACATATGATCAGTAGTGTCATACTAACTGCATATGGATCCAGAGAAATCCTGAGTGGCACTTAAAAACCAGTGTGCAGGTGATGACTCTATGTAATCCACAGTAACATCACTCTCAGTATCACTGGCCTTCGTGGATGTATTGTCTGAATCTAGATCTTGAACCAGTATAGAGTGCTTGGAATCCTCTTCTTGGGCTCTTGGTGGGGGAACAGTATTATCTGAAGAATGTACTGAAAATAAATGAGAACTTATAAATCATCTTTGATTTAGGAACGTGAACCTGTGCTGGAATTAAGTTTATAGTAAGAATTTATTAATTAAAATTTTAGTATATATTTAGATATAGGCAAGGCCCTGTGTAAAAAACACGAGTATTTTTCACGCATCAAAAGCTATCCTCTACATATTGTTTATAAACACATTTACGTAAAAATGTTTTCTGATCAGTTTAAGTATTATGAAAATCAAATCATCTTCAACACACATATTTCTCTTTAATTTACTCCAAACATTAAAATAATTTAAGCAGTTGTGATTTAACCAATTTGTGCCTTCTTTGCTAACATATACATTTTCATATTTATATAGACTCTATGGATGTTACAATATACCCACAGCTGTGCACATATGTAATGTATATCACAATTTCCATATCTTGGTTTTCAATCTCCATTGTACTGATGTACCTTTAGAAGAGACCATTGTTTTGGTCAAAGATGCATGTTCTTTTTTATTATTCTTTGCATCTGAGCCAACACAAGCTTCAGTTGCACTGCTTTGTTGACCGTCTCCTGTTTCATTTTTAAGAGCAGATTGTTTTGCCCTCTGTGTCAGAGAAAAGATACAATACAAGAAAAGTCATAGTTACTATGTATGAATTTATGCAGTAAAAGGGCAATTAACTTAAAATCATTTTAAATACTCAATCAATGTTAATTTGACTGAATTATTAGCACTTAATCAGAAAGAATAGCTTCATCAAAAACATGAAATTGATGAAACATATTTTCTCTAAATACAGGCTATTACAACATCAACTGTGTATCTTGTGAAAGTTTATACATCTTAAAATTATTTGTGTATTTAATTATGATTACGCAGATACATGCTTTACTTACTCTGGAAAGCTCAAAATTTTCACTTTTCCTACATGAATTTGTACTGGATTCACTTGGAGCTATTGAAGAAAAAAACTTGTAAAATACTGTTATACAACCTATTAATAAAATTTTATATTTCCATCAATAACATTTTTATACATTTATTTATTATTTACCTGACAAGAATTCCCTTTCAGCTGAATGCAGGTATTTTTCTAGCAGTGCCTGTACATTTATATCTGTGGTGAGGTCTACAGCAGTTTTTCCTTCATTATCTTTCAAAAGTGGATCAGCGCCATGCTTCAGAAGCAGATCTACAGTCTAGATTCAGGATCCAAAGTAAAAATACAGAATTTTAACTGAAAAACCTAATTAATTACCGGAACTACAGGCTCATAAGACACAAAAAGTAGACACCTTAAGGCTACCAATTTGTGCTGCATCATGTAAAGGTATGACCCCATTGTATCCTACAGGGTTAATGTTCGCTCCAGCTAAAGCCAGACTTTCTACAACAGAATAATGCTCATGAAACACTGCTTCATGGAGAGGAGTCCAACCTGAAAAAACATCATAGCTTCAGGTTAGGTTTAATCAACAGTCTTACAGTGATGCAGAAATGTCTGATATGTCATCGGGTGTGGGTATTCTTCCATCAAAAATGGTTCTGAATCAAATACAGCAGAACTGCAAACGTTTTCCAGCATTTTTGTGTCATCCTCCATTATTTTGTACCTGCATTATCTGTCATGTTGACACAAGCATCATTTTTAATCATCTTTTCCACAGACTCAATATCCCCCTTCATTGCAGCGATATGCAGGCATGTTTCTCCAAAGGCATTTCGCTTGTAAATGTTGGACACACTGACAGACTTTTCAGTCTTTGGGTTTTTAATGGCTGGATTGTGACCATCTAAAAAAATTAAATATGTAACATTTCTGCAATTAACATAAGAATGTCCACTTAGGAAAATTATTCCCTAACAAACTCATTTCTAAAAATTACAAATGTGAAATAATTTCTTCAAACTAAACAAACTATATGGCTAAAAATAAAATGTTAGCACTTTAAGGATACATGTGAATAATTGTTAATGAAACACTTTGCAAGCCTAATGTGATGTTGAATAAAATCAGTAAAGTTACATTTAACTAAACCGAATTTGCCTTGATGATCCTCAAAAAATATAATTACAAAGAGTTTTGTGGCACTTTTCCATACATACAACTTATCAGATGAACATAAAAAATGCACTTCCTAATCTCTCTTTTAAATTTGAATGACAAAAATATTTTACACATTTTTGGTCATATGGTTGTACACTTGCTTGAGCTGCTGAACAGTTCTCTTGGTCTCTGCTGACCCCCTCTGGAAGGATATGATGAGATGGTACTCTTCTTAGGTCTACTTTTAAACTTGCATGCACTTTTTGACCTACTCAACCAACCAAAATGTTAGATGATTAAAACTCTGCTAAACACTATTAGATGAGGTTTCATTCATATTTCCAAACTTCTGAAAATTACCTTCTATCGCTTTGTTTACCCTGCATGACTTCTGACTTTCCCTTCTTTTGTTTTTCAAAACCTTTCTGAGAGCATGGGTTGTTGAGTTCTCTAAGTGATCGTCTGAGTGGTCCCACATTCTGCTCAGTGCGCGTACTCTGTGATAGGCCACGGGAGTTTAGAGATATGGGAGAATGAGCAGACTCTGATACAGGGCTGGCCTGAGGCACACTATTAATATTAGATGCTAAGGTATGAGATCTGCTTTTTGGAGTACTCCTCATTGGTCTCAATGCCTCTATAAATAATACAAAAAAGAATCAGCCATTGACATTAGACATTATAATAATGCCAAATTGGCAAAGCATAACCAGTAGATGGCAGCAGTTTGAAAAATTTGCACAACAGCTAAACTGTGTTTATATATATAGGAAATGATTTAATTCATGTTGTTATAAATTTAACTGCATTTTAAAATTAGGTGAATTAGAAAAAATATACATTTATATTTTGAGCACTCATTAACATACACACTCTAATTTAAGCACAGCCCATAGTGTAAGTGTCAATTACATTTTTAGTTTCAGTTTACTACCTTGTATGTTATCTCCCTTTGATTTATTGTCATCATTCTTGCTAACAGCCTGTCTCAATCTAAAGGAAAATAAATATGTCACCTTTCAATGCATTATATTCCATGCAGATAGTGTGATGTGTAAATAAGAGATACTGAAATAAAAAATTCAAACCTCATTGAATGAATGAGTGGGTTGCCATCAGCCTGTAACAATATCACAAAAATTCCAATGCTAGAGAACTGAATAATTCACTGTCAGTATTATTATTTTAATTTACCAAAAAGTAAATAGATGATAAAACAGGAATGAACTCTTTGAATTTTTGTATTGCTGTTTGGCCTATAATATACCTTTTTGTTTTCAAGAGGTCTCTTTGGCCCACTACATGGCAAAGCATCAATCTGTGGAGAAATTCCTGCCAAACCATTATTAACAGAATGTAACTAGTTAAGAATTAACTATCCATCCATCCATCCATTATCCACCACTTATCCGGGTCCGGGTCGCGGGCGAAGCAGTCGGAGCAAAGAAACCCAGACCTCCCTCTCCCCAGCCACCGACTCTAGCTCCTCCGGGGGTATACCGAGGCGTTCCCAGGCCAGTCGAGACATATAGTCTCTCCAGCATGTTCTTGGTCTGCCCCGGGGCCTCCTCCCCGTTGGACATGTCCGGAACACCTCTCCAGGAAGGCGTCCAGGAGGCATCCGAACCAGATGCCCGAACCACCTCAACTGGCTCCTCTCGACGTGGAGGAGCAGCGGCTCCACTCCGAGTCTCTCCCGGATGTCCGAACTCCTAACCCTGTCTCTAAGGGAGAGTCCAGACATCCTGCTGAGAAAACTCATTTCAGCCGCTTGTACCCGCGATCTCGTTCTTTCGGTCACTACCCAAAGCTCGTGACCATAGGTGAGGGTTGGGACGTAGACTGAACGGTAAATCGAGAGCTTTGCTTTTCTGCTCAGCTCTCTCTTCACCACAACGGACCGGTACAGAGCCCGCATTATTGCTGACGCTGCACCGATCCGCCTGTCAATCTCACGCTCCATCTTTCCCTCACTCGTGAACAAGACCCCGAGGTATTTAAACTCCTCCACTTGAGGCAGGATCTCACTTCCAACCTGGAGAGAGCACTCCACCCTTTTCCGGCTGAGTACCATGGACTCGGACTTGGAGGTGCTGATCCTCATCCCTACCACTTCACACTCGGCTGCAAACTGGTCCAGCAAGAGGTCCCGTCTCGATGAAGCCAACAAGACCACATCATCTGCAAAAAGCAGACATGGAATCCTGAGACCACCAAACCGGACACCCTCCGCCACTTGGCTACGCCGAGACATTCTGTCCATAAAAACTGTGAACAGCACCGGTGACAACGGGCAGCCCTGACGGAGTCCAACTCTGACTGGAAACCAGTCGGACTTACTGCCAGCCATACGAACCAGACTCCTACTCTGTTTGTACAGGGACTGGATAGCTCGTAACAAAGAGCCCAGTACCCCATACTCCCTGAGCACCCCCCACAGAATACCCCGAGGGACATGGTCAAATGCCTTCTCCAGATCCACAAAACACATGTAGACTGGTTGAGCAAACTCCCATGCACCCTCCAGGATCCTAGCGAGGGTAAAGAGCTGGTCGTGTGTTCCACGACCGGGGTGGAATCCACATTGTTCCTCCTGGATCCAAGGTTCAACTATCAGTCGGACTCTCTTCTCCTGTACCCCCGCATAGACCTTACCGGTGAGGCTGAGGAGTGTGATCCCCCTATAGTTGGAACACACCCTCCGATCCCCCTTTTTGAAAAGGGGAACCACCACCCCAGTCTGCCAGTCCAGAGGCACTGCCCCCGATGTCCATGCGATGTTGCAAAGACGTGTCAACCAGGACAGCCCCACAACATCCAGAGCCTTGAGGCCCTACCGCCAAGGAGTTTCCCTACCACCTTGGCCACTTCAGCCCCAGTGATAGACAAACAACAGTCAGAGCCCTTTCCCCAACCCGAAGGCGCAGGGAAATTACCCTCTCGTCCACTGGGGTAAACCCCAACGTACAGGCGCTAAGCTGGGGGGCTATGAGTAAGCCCACACCTGCCTTACACCTCTCACCCTGGGCAACTCCAGAGTGAAAGAGCATCCAGCCCCTCTCAAGGAGATTGGTTCCAGAGCCCATACTGTGTGTCGAGGTGAGCCCAACTATATCTAGCCGGTACCTCTCAACCTCGCGCACCAGCTCAGGCTCTTTTCCCACCAGAGAGGTTACGTTCCATGTTCCAAAAGCCAGTTTCAGTAACCGAGGATCAGAACGCCAGGGCCCCCGACCCCGACCGCCACCCGATCCACAATGCACCAGACCCAGATTACTACCTCTCCCACAGGTGGTGGGCCCATGGGAGAGTGGACCCATGTATTTCCTTCGGGCTAAGCCCGGCCGGACCCCATAGGTGAAAGTCCGGCCACCAGGCGCTCGCCAAGGAGCCCCTCCCCCAGGCCTGGCTCCAGGGTGAGGCCCCGGTAACCCTGCTCCGGGCAAGGGAGGCTGTGTCCACGTTTTTCTCTTTTTTCATCCGTGTCTTTATGGATCATTCTTTGTCTGGCCCATCACCAAGAATTAACTAGTCTATGTATACTAGTTTGTTTTATAGTTTTATGTTCTTTCACAAATTGATTTTCAATTAAATCCATGTTTCTATAAGCTTTTGGAAATATTATGTACATAAATTAAGTTATAAGCTCAATAAGATATAACATTTTTGGCACTGTAACAATGGTAAAATCATTAGTAATTATATAGACAACAGTAATGATTATGCTTACCACTGAAATAAAAAGACGACACCGCGTTACTCTGAGGAGTGGATGCAGCTGTATCCAATATCATCAATCTGTTTAAAATGTAAAAAAGTAACTTTTACCAAGTTAAAATGCACCCTAACTAAACTACCTGATACATAGCTATCTACTGTATAACCAGATTTCAAGATACAGATTAAGTATTTGCCTAAATCAGTTAACAGTGACCTTTGCAATTTAATCCAACACACGGCTTAGTTGATGTCCAGAAACTGTCCCTATGTCTAGCTGATTTAACTTAGATTAATATACTCTGTGTACATTTGCTGCCTGCATCATTTCTTTTCAAAAGATAATGGTTACATATTGCCTTTTATTATTACAATCATCATTCCTCTAAGATAAATATTATGGCAGTCTCAAGACTACTGCCTATTTTAAACAACTTTTTAAAAACTTGTCCTACACGACCAACCATACCCACTTAACGGTAGAGATATACATGCTGTTAACTGCACGTTCTCGTACAACAGGGCTTACTTGAGTATCCTGCATCTGTTTGGTGCGTAGGTAGTGCATGCTCTCAGAAAATAAACACACACAAAGTGCAGTACATGCATAAATTATATGGGGCAGTGCAGGCGATCAACAGCATCACAATGGCAAAATGTTTCAAAGAAGGTGGTGTCAGAGCCAAATGTGCTATTACCTGTATTTTTCTTTGGTCTGCCCTCTATGGGAAGTCTCCAGTTACATATGAAACAAGCTGACAGTTGTCTATGCAAACACAGAAGTAATGGATGGGTTCCCAAATGGTGTATTGTCAATTTGGGTAGAGATATACATTGCATTTGCGTAAATAACCATCTGTATCCTGAAGGTAACTGTTCACATACTTGCATATGTCCTAAGCTTGCAACTGGAGGCTCCCACTACAGGGCAGACTACAGAAAGACGCAGGTAATTGCAGATTGGGCTCCGACACAGCCTTCTTCAAAACTTGCGGCCATTTTTATTCTGCCCCTACCGTTTTTGAGTGTACTGCACCTTGCACTTGTAGCATATATTTTCTGAGGACATGTACAACCAACACGCAAAACTGATGCATGATACATGCAGCCGTGGTGTATACACAAACATGTATTTAACAGCAAGTATATCTCTACCCTTAGAGGATTCAGGATATCAGAGCTCATGGCTGGATTCATTGATCAGTACCTGGTGTTACCTAAGGCGTTACATAAACATCAATAAAGGCTTCTGCTAGCTGGCATAACCAACATAGACATTCAAAATACACTTCTTGTTTTCTCATGCATTCAGTAGTCTAGTGACATTGTGTTAACAGCAGTTTGCTGGACTGAGTATAGGCCAAAACCAAAAATATCCAGCCAACAGCACCCTATGTCCACGGTCATAATATTATGGTCGATCAGTGTACATCGCCTGCTGTAGAAACAGATGCTCAAATAGTGTAGGTGTGCAAAGGATACAGAACTAGGCAAGGAAAGGCAAGGCAAGGCAAGTTTATTTATAGAGCATCTTTCACACAGAAGCAATTCAAATTGCTTTACAGAAAAAGAAACAATTCAATTAAAAGCCAGAATAAAATCATAAATGTCCAATAAGACAATTACATAAAAAGAGTGAAATGATTAAAACAATTTAAAATGACAATAAAAGAAAACAAAGAAATAAAATGCTGTTACAGAAAACTGCAGAATATTTTAAACTGAGCTGTAAGCCTGCTTAAACAGGAGTGTTTTAAGTCTTGATTTAAAAGTGTCTAAAATCTGGGCTCTTCTAATATTCTCAGTCGGCTGGTTTCATTTAAAGCGGCATAGTAGCTAAATGCTGCCTTTCCATGTTTAGTTTTGACCTGAGGCAGGACTAACTGACAAGTTCCTACAGATCCGAGAGCTCGGCTCATATCTCTGTAGCAGTTCTGATAAATAAGCCGGTCCTACCCCATTTAGACATTTATAGACCAGTAATAACACCTTAAAATCTATTCTGTAACAGACTGCTATCCAGTGTAAGGATTTGAGGATGGGGGTGATGTGATCTCCCCTTTTGCTCCTAATGAGACCTCTGGCAGCTGCATTTTAAATCAGCTGAAGCTGTTAAATGGTCTTTTTTGGAAGTCCAGCTAAGAGACCATTACAGTAAACAATCCTGCTAGAAATAAAGGCATGGTTAAGTTTCTCCAGGTCTGGTTTAGTTAGAAAATCTCTAATCTTACTGATGTTCTTAAGATGGTAAAATGCTGATCTAGTAACCGCTTTAATATGACTACTAAAACTGAGATCTGAATCCATTAATACACCAAGGTTGCGAACCAGTTCTTTAGATTTGAGGGCCCTCGAATCCAGATACGTAGCCAATCTTTGTCTCTCAGTGCTATTCCCAAATAGTATAATCTCAGTTTTATCTTTATTCAGCTGCAGAAAGTTGTGTCCCATCCAGTTTGTGATGTGTTCAAGGCACTTGCTTAATGAGTCAACTGGGCCAGAGTCATTTGGGGACAGGGCCATGTAAATCTGAGTATCATCTGCATAGTTGTCACAGGACAGCCCATAGTCCTGTAGAATCTGGCCAAGAGGAAGCATATATAAATTAAATAAAAGTGGACCAAGAATAGAGCCCTGGGGGACACCACAGGTCACTGGCGTGTTCCCTGAAATATTATTTTCTATTTCTACAAAGTAGTTCCTGCCTTCCAGGTAAGAAACGAACCACTTCAGAACTGTTCCTGAGAGTCCAACCCAGTTTGCGAGTCTATCTATAAGAATCTTATGGTCAATGGTATCAAAGGCAGCACTAAGGTCAAGAAGTAATAGAAGAGATACCTTTCCAGCCTCTGTATTTAAGCAGATGTCATTACTTTGATTAGAGCAGTCTCAGTGCTGTGATTAGACCTGAACCTGGACTGGAATTTGTCTAGGCTACTGTTAATGGACAAGAAACTAGTGATTTGCCTGAACACTATTTTCTCAATGATTTTGCCAATGAATGGTAAATTAGAAATTGGCCTGTAGTTACTTATCAGAGATGATTCTAAATTTTTCTATTTTAGAAGAGGCTTTACAACTGCAGTTTTTAGTGAGCTCGGAAAAACCCCCGACATGAGTGAGGTGTTTACAATGTGGAGAATGTCTGGTGCTATAGTGTGAAACACACTCTGACACTGAACTCTGACATTTTAACTAAGGAGTTTTTATGAGGTGATAGAGAGGGTACAGACTCATTGTTGGATACAGATGTATTAATCGCTTGTCCGATATTCTGGATTTTAGCGTTAAAAAAGAATGCAAACTCATTACATCTCTCAGTTGATACTAATTCAGGTGCCATTAGTGTGGGTGAGTTAGTAAGTCTGTTGACCACGGTGAAGAGGATTTTGCTGTTGTTAATGATGCTAGAGAAATAGGATTGTCGTGTTTTGCATATTGTCGCGTTGTATTTACGTAGCCTATCTTTGTAGATTTCTTTGTGAATATGAAGACTTGTTTTACGCCATCTGCATTCTGCCTTGCAACACTCCCTCTTTTGGATTTGAACAACAGAAGCATTTCTCCATGGTGCTTTCTGTTTGCAAGACATAGCCTTCATTTTAACTGGCACAATCTAATCCATTACATTACACAATGTGACGTCCTTCACAGTCACTGATATATTGAGACTCTTTGAATAATATCCAGCGTGTGACCATGACAATGTGTACTCCCTGTAACATGCTGTGAATGGCCAAAAGAGTCCAATATGGTGTGTAGTTCCTTGGCAAAACAGTCCTTGGAATTGTCAATATGTTAAAGTCACCAGCAATAACAAAATGGTCAAAGTCTGTAGAAATAAAAGACAGCATCTCTGTAAATTCATCAATAAAATTAGCACTGTACTTCGGAGGGGTGTAGACAGTTACTAGTAATATCTGTGGTGTCCCTTTCAGAACAACACAGAGATTCTCAAATGTTGTGAAGTCACCAAATGATAACTGCTTGCACTGAAAAGAACCATGGAACAGAGCAGCTAGACCTCCACCTTTTCTACTGGCACGAGATGCATTTAAGAAATGAAAATCTGGAGGAGCCAATAAAACAGTTGCAGCACTACATTCATTTAGCCAAGTCTCAGTTTAAAGTATAAAATCAAGCCCATGTACTGTAATAAAATCATTAAGTGATTAAATGATTTATTTGTGAGAGATCTGATATTAAGAAGAGCTAACTTAGTAACTCGTGCACTTTGCCACAGAATCTCTGTCTCACATTTTACATGCTGTAGATTGGCTACATTCACAGAATCTGACCTGAACTCCCTGTCCTTTCTCTCTCTGATAAGTACTGGAATGGGAGCGATTACAGGCACCAAATGTCCAAGCTTGTTTTGAAAACATGTACTGCATGTACATGAAGTAGATACACACTGAGAAAATGAGATTGTCTGTCAGAAGTTTAACACCCCTCTTGTTCGTGTGCAGTCCATCTCTCCTAAAAAGTTCTCTCTTCCCAAAAAACAAGTTAAAGTTGTCGATGAAGTTCAGTCCATTTGACCTGCAGCTGTTCTGTAGCCAGGTGTTTAATACCAGTAACCTTTAGAACATATTGGTGCCTCCTGCAGGTAGAGGTTCACTGATTAAAAATTGTATGCTGAACTTACTGAGTGTGTTAAGGAGGTCATTAAAGTCTCTTTTTAAAACTTCAGACTCCTGCATGACAGTGTCATTCTTTCCAACGTGTAAAATAATCCTCTTCACATTCGTGTACTCAGCCAGTACAGCTGGAAGGTTTGCAGTAAGTTAAGGGACGGTCATTTTTGGCTCGCATCTCACTATGAGTTTTGAGTTTGTTACCCCATTAACAGTGTCATCTCCAAGGATCAGGGTGTCTGCAGTAGGTTTGTTAGGGTTTTGGGACCGGCTGACACTTCGGGCACTTTCTGTGCTTTGTTCACTGCATTTGTGATTCTCACGAAGGGCATGCAGTGGTTCAAATCTGTTTTTCAGCTGAAGTGAATAAGACCGATATTCTGGTCTGGTTCTGTGCTGTGCTGTGCTCTCCCAGCAGCAGCATTAGGTTTAGCAGCTGAATTTCCTAGACCAGCTGTAGTACCATGAGTAGAAGACAAGACTACAGAGCTATACAAAGCATGGCGCTTGGGTCTAGCTTCAATCTGCACCCATTGCCCGTCTCTAGCTGTACTCACGGCAGGGGATCCACTCGATCCTCTGGTCTGGATCTGTGTCCCTCCACTGTCCGCTGCTCTGTTAGGTCCTCAGCCCGCTGTCTGCTGCCCGTACTCCCACTCACTGTTACTCTTCGCACAGCTCCCACATGTCAATCTGTAAACTCTGATAGCAGGTTCCGAAAATCCCTTTCCAAAGCTGACATTCTCTGTAGAAGTAAAATTTCTGACAGCACATGTGTTGAACAAAATGATGAGGCATTTCACAAGTATCTTCTACTGTAGCCTGATGAAAATGTCCTGGTTGTTGGAACAGTCCTGGTTCCTAGAGCAATCGCACTACTTTAAAAAGTATCAAAAGCAGAAGATATCCAGTTTTGGCTTCATAGTGCTGCTGACTTGTGTATATTAAAAAGCTCAGATACTCTATCACAGAAAAACAAGTAGGTTTCGAAAAAATAAAAGGAAAGAAATAGAAGATAGCAGAGCTAAGCAGCAAAGCGTCTGAACGGCAAGGAAGCAGGAAGTGACTGGACTTAGTTAGTCAGGCCATATTTAATAAATCAGCACTTTTGGTCACCACATCCTCACATGTTAATTTGGCAGACCATAAATAACCACAGCAATTTAAGACAAGAAATGATTTGATTGTGTTTTGCAATTAAAACAAGTCCAGAAATTCACAGATTATATGCTTTTTTGTAATCTCTGATAGTCATGGCTATTTTAAACACAAGTCACAAATATGTTTCACTATTCACAATGGCCAGCAGACGAACAAGTTACCGCTAGGTGGCACTTTTGTTTTAGGACGTATGGGGCCAAATTAAACGGGGACTCAATTGCGCAAAATTTAATGTGTACGTTTTGAACAAAAAGCTGAATAAGCCGTTGAATTCAGCTTAATATCACAGATTTAGGTGATCATCATAGGACGCTAGATTTAACTATGATAAAGTCCAACAGAACTTCCCTGATTTGCACATGACATATTCATCGTGTCACTTGCTATATTCACAGGGCATAGACAAAAATTCCACAATGACATTTTTTCATATTCAGGATATCAATAATTTTTTATATTGTATCTTTAGTGAGCCTTTCATATTTTTGGGACACTTTGAAAATAAAGAGATAATATCTGCAGAAGAACGCTAAACATGTAGTTTTTCAACGGTATGGACATTGTTGTTGTATTTTGCCATCTAGCGGTGACAGAATGCAACTAGTGCACAATTTAAGGTGAAATATAAAATCCTAATAAGAAACTGGTGAGTAAGTAGCTAACTTCAGCGTTGTGGTTAGATGTTGGTTCGATTGGAGACAGAATCAATTGCTTATCCTTTGTATCCCGGATGTATACTCTGAATTTTTAAACTCGTATTTTGGCATCTGAATTTGGTCTATCGAATTTGAGCAACTTCAAAATAATAACAGTTAATATGTGTTTTTGAAAATTCACGAGTTTAATTCAAGAGCAGTTATATTCAGAAGCACAATTGCAAAGAAATATGTTCAGAGGTGGAAATCTGAAAGCTTCAAATTCAAAAGCAACAAAATTCAGATGCATAATTTCAGTGCAAAAAAAGCAGTGCTACAAATTCAAAGGTGGTAATATTAAGTCTGATGAAACAGATTTGCTTCCATAGGTTGCCATATATTTTAATTAGCAGTTTTGTGAATTCATTTTTGCAGCCCTATATTCTTTAGGTTATTGGTTCTCTAGTCTTGCATTGCCAGAGTCTCTAAGGACAGCCTGGTGCCAAGAACTGCCTACTACTGCAGGAAAATAAAAATGACACCCCTTAAGACCAATAACAAGTCTGCTATTTTGGTATGACGTGTAAAACTTTATGATTATAGTCTTTATGATTCACATAGTACCAGTACGAGTGTCTCCAGAGCCTACCCAGAATTACTGGACACAAGGCAGGAACACACCCAGTGCCAGTCCTTCGCAGGACAACACACTCACACCTATGGACACTGTTGAGTAGCCAATCCACTTACCGACATGTGTTTTTGAACCGTGGGAGAAAAACGGAGCACCAAGAAGAAACTCACGCAAAAACAGGGAGAACACACCATACTCCTCAAAGACAGTCCCCTGGAATGAGGTTCAAACCCACAACCTCCAGACCCCTGGAGCTGTGTGACAGCGAAACTACCTGTGGCACCACTGTGCCACCCCCAAATCCATACATATGAAGACAAAATAGAAGAAAATTTTAAGCTGAAGGAAAACTGTAATAGTGCTGCTCCTCCTATAGCTACTGATACAAGCTACAGCCTGTCAGTACCTACTCTGTGTCACGTGTTTTCATCTATAGCCTATTAAAGCAAGTGATATTAAATTGACCTGCTTTCTTGTTTTTTTTTTCATAGCACTTATTTCTCAAAAATGTTATATGTTCTCATAAATGTATAATTGTGTTTAAAACTTTCGGTTTATGCCTAGTTATTTGTATTCTCTATATAATTTATATTAATTAGATTTGTGTAAAGCATTCAAATTTTAAGTGAAAATATAAAAATGCTCACGTGAGACTTGGCCTTTTGCAACACCCCATGATATTTGAGAACCACTGCTTTAGGTAAATTCAAGAATATTCTTGTTTACATGGTACACATTGTTTAGAGTCGGTTTTACATAAATAACTAACCATTCATTTCCATAATGTATCGACTGTTATTATTTCTGTGAAATTTTATATTCAGAGTGATTTACCAAAGTTTTAGAAGGAAATAATACATGAGACGTTATTGTCCAATTAACTTAGCTAGACTGCTAGCTATTTTTTTCTATGTGTACTGATACTATAAATCAGTCATTTTGGAAACTAATATAAGCAGCAGGACACAGCAGTTAGTTAGCCCGTTAGCTTTTGTATAGCTGAAGCTAGCTAGCTACAGCTTAACTTCACCTGTTAATGTAAAAATTTTCATCGACCTCTTCACTCTCTGAGTCTGTCAAAACCACCTCTTCTGTGTCTACTTCAGTGTTCAAGTCCATGCTAGCGCTGAATTTGTATATCTGTTGACATCAAATGTATTGAGTAACTTATGAAACGTTTTTTCTCCGTCGCGTAACGGCCCCACCAATTTAGCTACATTTTGCCCGCGAAACGGTTCAACGTAGGTGAGTCGATTCCAAAAGAATCGATCCCTCGACTTTGCATTCTGGTATGAAAAGTCGATTCCACTCAGTGTCGTTCTTGTCCGAAAAAAAAACTTCATTATCAGGTTATTAATAGATTTGCTGTGTTTTACTTCAGATAAAGAGGACAGCATAGTAAAGCTAAAACCTGTACAAAAAATACGGCGAGGCTGAAATTGCTCACACACTTATAGTGATTTCCATCAGTGTTCAGTTATAGATCATATTTATAAAGAAATAATATGTGAATAAAAAAGCTAAAACAGACATACTGAGTAAAATTGTACAAATTCATAATTTTAATTATTGTTTTTTCAAATAATTCTGTCACGGATATAAGAAGATGCATTAGGAGCAGAAGAGTTAGGACATTAGAAATTAAGACCTTTGTACATATTAGATAAATTAAGTAGAATGCTATTAATGATATGCCATTAGGAAGCGGTAAGTGTAAATATTTAAATTACCTATTAATATTATTATTATATTTTGTTTGTTAAACACGATGTATTGAATTTTTAAAAGTGAATCATTGTGGACCAATACATTCGCCGCATGAGGAGATCACGCGTTCCTGTCTGAGCACGCCCCCTACCCCGTCTCCTTGGAGATGGGCGGGGTTTATGCGTCCACATATGTGTTCTTCGGCTCTGATTGGCTCGGCTGGATGATGACGCAGTGCCATGCCATCGTTCCATTCGAATGACAGGAGGATGCCGGCGGAGAGCTCTCTCGTCCCACAGGCGATGGATTAACACCGGCATTAGTGGTTTTCTCTTTCTTTTAGAACAACACACACTAAATATGACCCCTGATTTTAGCCTGTAGGTGCTTTTCTTTTTGGACCTCTGAGGAAATCTCGGTGGAGCAGTACTGACAATTTGTTTAGTTCACGGAGCGTCCAGCCTCTAATTCTTGAACCTGTCCTCACTCTGGTAAGCACTTAAGCTCGAGCAGATCTTCTGCCCTTTTAATTCACATACAGCAGAACATATATCAATTGCAAATACTGTTTGGCGGATTGATATCAATAATATATGATGATGCTCGAGGTAATTTTGCTGGGGATGGGACCTGTTTTTGGATTTTCATTTTTCTCCTCGATTCTTCCAAAATTAATTAATGTAAAAAAAAAACTATACAAATATTTTCTCATTTAACTGTTTTCAATAATATTTCAATATTTAAATATTTTCAAATATTTATTTCCATCGTAAATTGTGCATTGTGGCGCCGGAATATAATGGCTGCACCACTTCAGTTTGAACGAAAAATTCGGAAAAGAGGCGTTTTTTGGCTGTTGAATATAAACCGTTCACAATGAAGAGCTGGAGTATAGAGTATGAAGGGTCCGGATGACTCAGCTCGAGCTGCTGCTGATGTCCGCGGGTGAATCATTTCTGCCGCACGTTCGCTTTATACAAATATACATGAACTGAGTAAAACATGAATAATAATTATTGAGTGATTCTTTTTTATTGACATATTTGCATTGCTATGAAATTTAAATCACATAACCTACTCAGAATGCAATGTAACGTGAACTCCTTCACATCCTACGTCATTCCAGCAATCCCCCATCCCGCCGCTTTCTCGTCCCCCCTATATTAATATTACACTTTATTTCACAAAATGAGTTTGCTACTGTGACTAAAAATTTCTTTTTTTAATCTTGAATTAAGATTTAGAATTTTTTTCCAAATGGTTAATTATCTGATTAGTGTCCGTATACTGACTTCTTGGATCAGAAAAATATTTAAGGGGGAAATCGACCTGATATTTAAAAAGCAGGTGAAAAATGCATGACTAAGAAAAATCTACTTCATTTTTTCTTTGCATACTGTAAAGTCTGTGGTAACTGATATGTAAAATATTTCAAGTAATTATTATAATTAAAATATCCAAAACCTGAGCTTATTAAAGTAGAATGTTTTCTTCTCCGTTGTCCTAAGTGTCTTACATAATATCTTAAAGTGGCAATGTGCAAGGCTCAGGTTCATGTATTTAGAGAATTTGATCGTGCCTCTTCTGCCTGACAAGATTTTTTCCTTACTTCTCCTTTTCTTCTTTTTCTTGTACCCTCTAGCTCAGCTGTAGTGATAGACTAGAGAGATCAGAATGCTGACCAGACTTTTTCGTATCCATGGTCTCTTTGTCGCCTCTCATCCCTGGGAGGTGATTGTTGCCACAGTGACACTCACCATCTGCATGATGTCCATGAACATGTTTACCGGCAACAACCAGATCTGTGGCTGGAACTTTGACTGTCCCAAATTTGAGGAGGTGTGCTCATGGCACTGTATATTACACAGCAAAATTACACAGACTACTAGTTAAATAATTTGTGAATAATTACATTTTCCTTTCTATTGTTATTCACAGCAAGTCCTCAGCAGTGACATCATTATTCTGACCATCACAAGATGCATAGCCATTGTCTACATTTATTTCCAGTTCCAAAATCTTCGGCAGCTTGGCTCAAAATATATATTGGGTATGATCTAACATGTTTATGGGAAGGGCACGACTCCAAAATGGACATAACAAAAGAAAACAAAAGGGTGACTTTGTGATTATTTATTCATTTATTTACTTATTTATTTTTAAGGAATTGCTGGACTTTTCACAATCTTCTCAAGTTTTGTCTTCAGCACGGTCGTGATTCATTTCTTGGATAAGGAGCTCACAGGCCTAAAGTAAGAAAAATGTATTTTTTTATTATGTTGTGTTTTAAAGCTTTTTTGTCATTATTTTTTCATGTTTTGCTTTTAAATACATTTCCTGCTCTTTACAGTGAGGCGCTGCCTTTTTTCCTGCTTTTGATTGATCTCTCTAAAGCATGTGCTCTGGCCAAATTTGCACTAAGTTCAAATTCACAGGTACTTGGCCCTCTATTTGTTTTATTATATGAATGCTTATTTTCCTGTAATATAACAGTAACTTACTATAAAATTGAACAACCGATTTTGATTATGGTGTTTAAATCATTATCTTGACTCAGGATGAGGTGAGAGAAAACATTGCCAAGGGAATGGCTGTACTTGGTCCTACCTTCACCCTGGATGCCCTGGTGGAGTGTCTAGTGATTGGTGTTGGTACTCTGTCAGGTATTAATTCTTCTCTACCATTCTGCAGCCAGAAGTATAGCCACAGTTTAATTACAACAACATTACACTTTACTTGCAATAGGAAAAAATTGTAATTATTTTTTCATTTCTCATGAATCACAGGTGTTCGCCAGCTTGAGATTATGTGCTGCTTTGGGTGCATGTCAGTCCTGGCCAATTACTTTGTCTTCATGACTTTCTTCCCAGCTTGTGTCTCACTGGTGCTTGAAGTAAGTGAAACATTGCCTGAGAACTAGAGATTCAATTTAGGTTGCAAGGATTTAAAAGGGCATTCTTTTATCTGAACTTTTTCTCCATCTCACTCATCTTACGCAGCTGTCCAGGGAAAGCAGAGAAGGACATCCTATATGGCAACTGAGCCACTTTGCTCGTGTCCTGGAGGAAGAGGAAGACAACAAACCCAACCCAGTTACTCAAAGAGTCAAGATGATTATGGTATTAAACACATCCAAAATAATAACATTACTATCATCTTCTAACTGTCTTTTACTTGAGAACATGGTATGGGTACATTTCATTGGTCTCTTCCTCTCATTCTTTGCAGTCTCTTGGCTTAGTGATGGTCCACGCTCACAGCCGATGGATTGCCGACCCTGCCTCTCCTAATGGAACCCTTGATGTGCCCCAAGTTGGAATAAGTTTAAGTGCCCACACCCCAAAAAGGATTGAGCCGGATATACCACTATGGCATTTCTATTTGTCCAGGTGAGCATACGCAAGGCCACATTTAAATGCCCATTATCAAAAATTATAAGAAAAGTTGGCTGTAACTTATTCCTCATTTGTAGCTCACTGAAAAAAAAATTTAATGGTTTTAAAAATTGTGAAGAGCATTTTTTGTCATTGTTGTTCAAATGTAAAGAAATCGTTATGCAACTATGTAATTAATCATGTAATTGAATAGTAATGAAACAGTGATAACTGCACATACACCCCATTAACTCAGAAGGGTTAAATCATCTTGTTTTTGCTGTGATGTCAATTTGTGAATCTCTTGCAGTGCATTGTTGGTAATATGGCATCATTGTATCTATAGGATGATCAGCATGGACATTGAGCAGGTCATCACTTTGGGTCTTGCCCTCTTCCTTGCTGTGAAGTACATCTTCTTTGAGCAGGTGGAAAGAGAGTCCACATTGTCTCTTAAAGTCCCCAACCCCAGTTCCATGCTGACACAGAGGTGGTCTCCTGACCAGTGCTGCAGGAAAGAATATGCCCTCCACCCTAATAAAGCAAAGAAGCTGCTCAATCTTCCTCCTCTCATCACCAAAGAAGAAAGAGGTATGGGCAGATCATGTTTTAGTTCATTTGTATTGATCTCATTGTTTATATAGTTCAGAAAGCATATAGTTGTATTGTAGGTAGGTTGGAATTTTAATCCATTCTCTGACAAAAACACATTCATTTAGGGACTGCTTTCGAGTTAGAAATGCTTTACAAAACCTTTGTAAAATGTCTCAGTCAATCTAAAGTGAAAACAGATTTACTGTTTCCAGAATAGTTGGGACACAGGTCCATTTGTTAGCTTGTTTTTATTAAAAAGTAGCATAGTGCTTTCTGTCCAGACTGTTATTAGTGATGGGTGCAAAAACCACCTCTCATGGTTTCGGGGATGATATTTGACCCTGGGAAGTCCATGGTTATTTCAGCAGCAAAGTGCTAAAGAATACCTCAATCTGTACATGCTATAACAACACGGTTTTGTAGACATAACGTGCCTGTCCTTGACTGGTTTCTGGCAGTCCATATCAAGAGGAAAATCAGGCAATAACCCCTGTTGAAAAGCTTAAGTTCTGTATCAGGCCAGAATGCACAAAAATCGACTTGCAGTTTTTTAAAAAATGAGTATCCTCAGTTTACCAAGTGATTAAAAAAGTGCAATTAAAGACAAGGTGATGTATCACAGCGGTAAACAAGCCTCTGTCCAAACATTTTTGGAGTGTGTTGCAGGCATCAACTTTTATGTGTTTATATTTACATAATAAAATCAAATTTTTGAGTGAGAACATTAGAATTCTTTTCTTTGTGCTTGTGTCAGATAAACAAAGCTTCAAGAGATATAACAAATAATAGATTATTTTTTAAATTCAAATTCCCAAAATGGGTGGCACGGTGGCGCAGCAGGTAGTGTCGCAGTCACACAGCTCCAGGGGCCTGGAGGTTGTGGGTTCGATTCCCGCTCCGGGTGACTGTCTGTGAGGAGTTGGTGTGTTCTCCGCGTGGGTTTCCTCCGGGTGCTCCGGTTTCCTCCCACAGTCCAAAAAACACACGTTGCAGGTGGATTGGCGACTCAAAAGTGTCCGTAGGTGTGAATGTGTGTGTATCTGTGTTGCCCTGTGAAGGACTGGCGTCCCCTCCAGGGTGTATTCCCGCCTTGCGCCCGATGATTCCAGGTAGGCTCTGGACCACCCGCGACCCTAAATTGGATAAGCGGTTACAGATAATGGATGGATGGATGAAAATTCCAAAATATGCCTACTTTCTGGAAATTGTGTTTGTACATTAGAGCAAGGAGTACAAATTCAGTTTAGTTTATTTGCACATTCTACAACAGTAAAAAGCTACTTTATAACCATTTTTAATGTTTTGCTCCTCTTTTGATAGATTTAGTGATTAAGCCCCTTCCTAGCATGACAGAAGCTGCTCCTAAAAGCACATTTGTAGTGGGAGAAGAGGAAAGCTTGGACAGTGCCGCTGTGGAAGAGCCTCAACTTAACATTCCCTCAGAGCCTCGGCCAGTGGATGAGTGTCTGACCATCTTTAGGAGTCCTGAGGTCAGCACAGAATTAAACCTCATGATATTCCTAACAGGTTTTACCATCAACAGTAGTCAACATTATGACAGGTTTTTTTCGTGGCTTTTTTGACACTAGTTACTAGGAGAGACAGCTAACTGTTAGTGAAGCGGTTGTTACTTTTACCTTGATTATGACCCCTATAATCTCTAATGAGCTTGCCCACTTAACTTATTCACTTACACTTAACCAATTAGTGTATGACGTGAGAAAGGATTAGGAACCTCTTCTGACACCATCCATCTAAGAGAGTTGATTTCCCTGATTTAAAAGGGTTGTGTAAGAACTAGTTGCACAATGTGGCGAAAATATTGTATGTTGCAAATATCTCTTGCAATTCGTAAAAATATCTGATTCTGTGATATCTGGATAGCTAAGACACAACCTGTGATACAGTTATCAAACAATATATTTTGCAATTAATTTATGATGTAAAATATTATATTGTTTGTGAAATGGTTCACTGTGACTCCACAGATGGGGGCTCAATACCTCAGTGATGCCGAAGTTATTACTTTGGTAAATGCGAAGCACATTCCTGGATACAAGCTGGAAGCCATGATGGAGAGTCCAGAGAGAGGAGTGATGATCCGCAGAAAGATGCTGTGTGCCAAACTCCCAAAGTCGTCTGCACTTACCTGTCTTCCTTACAAAGACTATGACTACTCTCAGGTAAGGCTGAGTAAAAATCCCCAAGCATTTTCAGTGTGTGGTTAATGTGATAATCTATTTAAACTTGTACATTTTCACATGGATCATCATTAATTTGTTTTACTTTATTTGGCTTGTATTTTTACCTTAAATTTCATTTAAATTTTTTAGTCAAGCATTTTCCAGGTTCTACTTTTTTCAGTGTTGGAAGCCATTTTAGTTGACTCTTGTGTTTATATTTGGCTGCTGTTTTTTAGGTGATAGGAACATGCTGTGAGAACATCATTGGTTTCATGCCGGTTCCCGTGGGTGTAGCAGGGCCTCTGCTGTTGGATGGAAAGCAGTTCCAGGTTCCCATGGCAACAACTGAAGGTTGTCTAGTGGCCAGCACCAACCGTGGCTGCAGAGCCATAGCAGTAAGTTTCATTATAGATTCTAGTTAATAGGTTCTCATACATTACAAAGATATGTATATTAATTGCCTGTAACTGCAGTCCTAAAATGCAATAAACTCAGCTATACACAGACCTGTATAACACGCTAACTGCTTTTGCTCTGGATGGTTCTTTGAAAGCTGGGTGGTGGAGCCAGCAGCAGGGTTTTGGCTGATGGAATGACCCGTGGGCCTGTGATTCGACTGCCTTCTGCTTGCCAGGCTGCAGAGGTCAAGGCCTGGCTGGAGAGCCCTGAGGGCTTTAAGTGCATCAAAGAGGCCTTTGACCACACCAGCAGGTATGTAAAAACTAGTCTTGTTATTAAGACTTAAATCTGTAGGGGAAAAAAAACAAACAAAAAAATAAAACTAAGTATTTATCTATAGCTGACCTGACAACAGGTCCTTAAAGTGTCCAAATTAACCTGGATGTATACCATAATTGATAACCTGTTTCCTGGCGTGTCAGATTTTCACACAGAACACATACATAACATAATTATTCTAGAATATGTACTTTAAAAAATATATATATATATATATATATATATATATATATATATATATTACTGTGCAAAGTTCTACCCTATTTTTTTAGTACAAATTCTGTTATAGGTATTTATTTTATGAATTCTGCATTGCTGAGTAAGTACAAAAATATATTAGATTTACTTTACCAATAATAATAATAATGTAACAAAAAATAATAATTTTATGTCTGTAAATAAAGCAGCTTATTAAAATAAGTTACGTTCAATTAAAAAAAAAAACATAATGAAGGCTCCTGAGTTTTTGTATGAAAAATGTAGTGTGACATTCCAACTTCTTAAAAGAATCTGTGGCAGATTCTCCAAGACACTCAGTAAAACTACCATCTAATTTCTTTATAAAACTGTATAAAATGTACCTAGGACTAATATTTAAGAAAAAAAATGGTCGTCAAATATAATACTGACTTTCTTTTCTTTATTAATGTTTACTGCACATTGTTGTCTTTTTCTTTCAAGTAATAAAGAATTAATTCCATTATTTTTGAGAATAGAATTGGGCAGAGAATAAAGGTAAAATGGTCAGCTGCAGTAGATAAGGTAGGGTGGAAGTGTATAAATGATGATTTGAAAGGTATATTGACTGGTTTGAAGGGATCAACAGAGAAGAAATTGAATTTATGTTTATGTATAGGTATTTACGAATATGGAATGGTATGTTGCAGAAAAAGGAAAGGGTACAAGACAGAGTAAGGTCAAGACGGCAAGTAGAATTAGATTATTTTAAAATTCAGGAGCTAAGCGCTCTTAGAAAGTGGTGGAGGCGAGTAGGGGAAGAGGAAAGAGAGGGCAACAAAGAACTACAGAAAGAGCTTAAAGGTAGGTTGGCAGTGTTAATAAGAGAACTTGAGGAAAAGGAGGAAAAGAAGGAACATGCAAGGGCAGCATTCTTTAGGAATCCATTTAATTTTGTGAAGGCTTTATTTGGTATTGAGAAATCTGGAAATTTAAAAGTTGGAAAGAGGGAATTAAAGGAGCATTTCAGTGGTGTGTATACAGATAAAGATGAGGCAAAGGAGCTAGAGTTGCCACAGGATATTCCACCTTTAGTTGAAATCAAGCAGCAAATGGAGTTTAGCCATCAAAAGGTCCCAGAGTGCACTGTGTTAACTACACTGAGGCCAGACATGGTGCTCTACTCTGAAAGTAAACTGATAGTTTTAGGCCTGATAAAGCATTCAAAAGGAAGAAGCTGAAGTATGCAGACTTGGCGGCTGAGGTGAGGGAACACGGGTGGCAGGCACATGTAAGACTGGTGGAGATAGGTGTTAGAGTATTTGTAGCCAAATCGGCCACATCCCTGCTTGTGCAGTTTGGCATCAGGGGCTGGAAACTAAGGGCAGCTGTGAAGGAGTTATCAGAAACACCTGAAAGGTCGAGTCAGTGGTTGTGGATAAGGAGAGCACAAATTATTTGGGGAAAATGCACTGTAGAGGTGCTATTGGGATTGTTGGTGATGTAGCATATAAAGATCACATGGAACTGGTGGCACTGAGCATGCATTAACGGTGCCATTGGGGCTAGGTACAGCTTTTGTTACCAGGGAGGCCAGTGTGGATTTACGGTTGTTGATGGTAAAGTGTGGTAAAGGGTGAGCTGGCTTCGAGGGGGGTGGGTCTCGGAAACTAGACTTCACTGTTGAGCCTTCTGGAGGTGTTGTGGGCTTAATTCAGCAAAACACCAACAAGAGGAGTGCAACCTTTGCTAGCTTGAGCTGTACTGTAGCTCACATGTCAGTAATATTCTCACTGGACTATTGTCAGGTTTTTCTTTTTTTTTTTACTACTTTTACATTTTTGTGTGTCTAACAGTGTGTTGCAGTCATTTAGAATGTCTTTCTAAAACATTTTTATTTTAGTTTTTATATAATTTCCCAGGTTTGCGCGTCTGGAGAAGTTGTTGATTGGCCTTGCTTCACGTAATCTGTATATCCGCTTCCAGTCCAAAACTGGAGATGCTATGGGAATGAACATGATCTCAAAGGTTAGGCTTTGTAACATCTTTGCATGTGTTGATTTGTCACTGTAAACTATTTACTGATGCTAAATTACTAAATTGATTTGATGTTACATGTTTGTCATCATGTCCTCAGGGCACAGAGCATGCTCTGGCAAGGCTAAAGGAAGAATTCCCTGAGCTGCAGGTCCTGGCTGTCAGTGGGAACTACTGCACTGACAAAAAACCAGCTGCTATTAACTGGATTGAAGGCAGGGGAAAGTCTGTTGTGTGTGAAGCCACCATTCCTGCCAAAGTGGTTAAAGAGGTATAGTATTTGTACCTTTATTATGCTGTACGAAAGGTATTTTTTAATACCCTTATTATGCTGTACGATTATTAAAATTGTATAAAGAGGGTTTTCTGTGGTTATGTTTATAACGTTTGTAAATGTATTCTACAGATTTTAAAGACAAGCACTGAAGCTCTGGTGGATGTTAACATCAGTAAGAATCTGGTGGGCTCTGCCATGGCAGGAAGTATTGGGGGTTACAATGCTCATGCTGCCAATATTGTTGCTGCCGTATACATCGCCTGTGGACAGGTGATCTTTTTTTTTTTTTTCATTTTCATTGATGAAAATGCTGTCTGAAAATGCCTGTAGAGGCTAGTCTTACTATTGTAGACTTATGTACTTTTGTGAATGTTGATGATATACATATATGTTTATAAAACAATGTTAAATATAACTTGTGCGCATTGTTATCAGTTGTTTGCAAGTAAATCTCCAACAGGAATGTTATTGTACAAGAATATCAATTCATCAGTTAATATTTGGATTAATTCAACTAGTGAATTTCCTATTTTGAAAAATGTAATGTACCAACTGGTATTTTTAAATAGTGTTATAGGAAAAAAATCTGAACATTTATGATAAGATTTTTATATGACCATGGTATATGTCAGTAAAATGACCTGAACTATTTTTGAATATGCGGTAGGACCCCGCTCAGACTGTGGGCAGCTCTAACTGCATCACTTTGATGGAAGCGTCAGGTCCCACGGGGGAGGATCTGTATATCAGCTGCACAATGCCCTCTATAGAACTGGGCACAGTGGGAGGAGGCACTAACCTGGCACCTCAGCAAGCTTGTCTGCAGGTATTTATACTTTAGTCTTCGTGCTTTAAGTCTTTAACTTTTATACTTCAATTAACTTCAATCAACACTTGTATTTCTCTGTGATCCTCTCAGATGTTAGGTGTGCAAGGTGCCAGTGAAACACACCCAGGTGAGAATGCTCGGCAGCTAGCCAGGGTTGTGTGTGCTACAGTACTGGCTGGGGAACTGTCACTCATGGCTGCCCTTGCTGCTGGACATCTGGTCAAAAGCCACATGACACACAACAGGTGAGCAATTATGAATATTGAAAAGTGCTCACTAGATCTCTAAACCCTAGACTTATTTAGTTATTAAACCTAAAGGGGAATTCCACTGATATTTCCAGAGTTCGTCAGAGTTGTTTAAAGTGTGCATTATGGAGTATACAGAAATGACAGAAACTTTGTTACTGACAAGCCTGGATTAATGGGTTAAAATGTTACAAAGTGATCATATCTAATAAATAAAACATTGTAAACCTTGTTCTTTTAGGTCAAAAATAAATTTGCAGGAAACACCAGGAACCTGCACAAAGCAAGCCTCTTGAGACAGATTCAGATGCTGGGAGAGGGTCTTAAGTGAGATGCAAACAACATAAAGGGAAGAAGAGTGCAAACTGATCATCATTTCAATACCTTTCCTGAAGAGAGCTTTACACTCAAGCTGGACATCAAGACCCACTCAAGAAGAGAACATATTTTGTCATTTTGTCAATCTTGAATCTTCTCAAAAACTGCTGAATCAACCTGTACACTATTTCAGTGTACAATTCTATTTTTACTGAAATATCTCAGAAAAATGCTGTTGGCCTTCAGTGCTTGTTTGATGCACAAAGATCGTAGTATTTTTTTCACATTTTACACACTATTTTTAAACCTGAACCAGTAGAGGAGGATATTTTTAAAAGTATGTCAGATGGGTGGACTAAAGGTTTTACAGGGACAACTTAAAAACACAGATTAGGACTACACAGAGGAGCTGAAAGGCAATGAATCACTAGATCCTGGAGTATTTCAGGTGGTAGTATGAAAAATGACTGTATATTTGCCAAAAGCAGCCATCTGCAGTCTCTCTTGGTTTGTTTTCTTTTAATGTACACTGGACTTAAAGAGCTGAGAACAACACATACATCACTTTAAGTCATATACATATTTTAATCATTAAAATATTCAAAGGTGCATGTTTACACAAAGGTGCTTCAATAGCCTGACCTAAGTCAGTTATTTCTCTATGTGGAAAAATAAAGGACACTTTACAAGTACAGTATAGTATTACCTATCACCATCTGGGATTCTGTCACACACCAACGCTTAGCACTTTATGGTTTTGCTTTGGATACATAAGAATCTGATAAAAATCCATACCTACCTTTGTTCATGAGGTCTCTTTCCAAATGCAACATTAGGAAGAGGATCGACTATGTTTTCCAAAGGTATGAAAATTATGAACTGTATGAGCCAAACAATATATAAGAGTTTTATATATTTTTCTTTTTGTAAGAAAAAAATAAAGCATTTGCAGTTCATATATTATTAATGCTTTGACAGGGTGTTTTGGTACATATGGCCACCTACATCATCACCAGCACTTTCACTCATTTGAAATCAGATCATTTACCATGCCTCATACCTCAAAGGCAATTAGCTAAGATATGATTACTATCTGTTATCATTTTAGATACTAATGTAAACTATGTCTAAAAGGTTTTGGGCACTTCTAAATTAATTATTCACAGTATTTTAGTTAATTTCACATTCATTTTGTATAGCTGCCACAGAAAAAGCAATGTCAGCAGGTTGAGATGCCGTGGAGGTATACATGAGCCTAAGGTCTCCAATACCATGTGTCAATATGACAATGCCTCCCAGCTGTGGTCTGTGCAGCAGTAGCATTGTTCACTGAAGAATGATCCAATAACTTGGGACAGGTTGAAGTATTGTTTGTGATGCAGAAGTATTCACACATCACTACCTCTCACCTCATCACTCATTAATCACATATTAACATTTATGTAGCTAAATGCTATAAAATCTTCACAGAAATGTTTAACATCTATTGCAAATGTTGTGGCCGGCACGGTGGTGCAGCAGGTAGTGTCGCAGTCACACAGCTCCAGGGGCCTGGAGGTTGTGAGTTCGATTCCCGCTCCGGGGGACTGTCTGTGAGGAGTGTGGTGTGTTCTCCCTGTGTCTGCGTGGGTTTCCTCCCACAGTCCAAAAACACACGTTGGTAGGTGGATTGGTGACTCAAAAGTGTCCGTAGGTGTGTGTGTCTGTGTTGCCCTGTGAAGGAGTGGCGCCCCCTCCAGGGTGTATTCCTGCATTGCTACCAATGATTCCAGGTAGGCTCTGGACCCACCACGACCCTGAACTGGATAAGCGCTTACAGATAATGAATGAATGTAAATGTTGTTAATGCTATAGAGGGGGACAAATCATTTATGATGAAACCCCTTTATATCAAAGTATACAACATTTTGGCTGTGAAGTGTAGCTAACAAATCATATGAACCTACATTCTACATCTTCAGTTTATAAAAGTAAAGAACCAGATTATTAATGCTTTGACAGGGTGTTCTAATGACCAGCACTTTCACTCATATGAAATCAAGATCATTTGAACTTGAATTGTGTTATGGAAAAAAATATGTATTCTGCATAAATACCTTATAGTGCAGCTCTTATAATGAGTCAAATAATGACACTTCTGTTCTGGCATGTCATTTAAACAACCTGCTTTCAAATATGAGATACAAACACGTGAATTCCCAATGTGTCTTTCTCCTCTGAAGAGTTAAGAATGGTCAACTAGCAGTAACACCTTAGAGGTGTAGCTTCCTTCTAACAAAGTGCGGTCTTTTAGGAAGCAGTCTACATCTGAAAATACCGAGGCCATTCCTGTGTGTGTTAAATTGGTTACATGTCCGAGGAGTCGTCCTGTGGAAGCGTCAGCACACTCTGGCCTCACCAGAGTGTGCATCAACCAATCACAACACTTTGCATCACATCTGACCAGTGCATAGTCAGATGATTGGCTGAGACTCACAGAGGATCCAGCCAGACCTGTAAAAAGGACTGAGAGTACTTTATACACACACACACACAGGTTAATCTGGGTTAACCGTGTCACTCTTCGCCAGCCCTAATCTCCAATATGGCACCATCATTATCTCCCGCACATGGAATCTATTGATAAAAGGCCATGTTGACATGACCTGAGTGCCAAATTTATCAACGTATCATCAGAACTATATTTATAGGTCTAACACGTTTATGTTTTTAAAAGGTTTCAAACTAAAGAGCTGTTTGAGGTGTTAGGCAAGTAATGTAAATCAACACAAACTGAGAACTTTTTTTTTTTTTAATCCAGATCCTCATTTAATTATTTCAAGTACTATATAGAGAAGTAAGAAAAAAAAAAAAAAACATAAATCAAAATATTTTTGAATATTTGTTTGCTGCATATTTAAAAATGACATTCTTCAAAAGATATTTTGAAATCTTAAAGTCAACAGGAATAATAACCTGTAGCGGTTTGATCCCTTACAGAAGTACCATTAAAAGTGCTGAACTTCTGGATAATGCACAAACTGTTTATAAACTTGTTATTTGATTGTAAAACAATGTTTTTAGTGCACATTTCAGTCTGTGTGATTAAACAAAATTAAGCAGTATGATAACGTGAACTCAAAATTCATACACAGGCTATGACAAACATTTGTAAAATTATTTTAAACAGATCTTATTAAATAAAGATATGTATACATTTGACAAATTATCACTATAGATCCCAGGAAGACATGAAAATATATTTATGTTTTAAACAAAATCCATAGAATGTGCAAAAATCAGTGAACACTTTACAGTGCCAATCCACATTTTTCTTAGTATTTCTTAGTACAAACCTTCTGACAATACTATGAACACAAAATTAGGAGACGTAGAAAACAAAATGAATTTAAGTTAAAGCTATTTACCTTCTCTTTTCATCAAAGCAGAATAACAACATCACAATGAGGTATAAAAAAATAATCTGAGAAGGATTTGCATTAAAGCAGTTCAAGTTTATAGTGTTTATTTAGCATAAAGACAATAGTTAAACAATGTGTCAGGAAAAGTAATACAAACTATTTACAAAACCATAAGTAAACACTTCAAGAAGGGGTGGGGGGGGGTAGTTTTTTGGACCTCTTGAGCATTTAACACACAGCATTGTGATTTGGACTCTTTAGGGATGGACTAGGCCTCTTAATCAGATGTGTTTAATGGAGGTTGGCAGAATCCGCAGTGAAGACAACCTAAAAGAACATGTACACCTTGTTAACTAAATTAGCAATTTAGCAGCACTGTTGATTAGGTAGACTGGTATTACTTTTGCTCAATTTTACTAAAAATTCCTTTTACTTCTCAATTTTTATCTTTAACTACTATGCCATAATTCTTCATGTACCTAACTGACTCTTCTTTTGTTTACCTTTCTATAGGTAAACATTCATTCATTCATTCATTATCTGTAACTGATTATCCAGTTCAGGGTCGCGGTGGGTCCAGAGCCTACCTGGAATCATTGGGAGCAAGGCTATGGGTAAACATCTACAATACATTTTCTAAACTAAAGTTTCAGGTTGTAAGTTGCATGAAATATAATATCTGTTAATAAAACATTATCAACATTGCATTCAAATTTATTCCATGAATTCTATTATTCCAAAATTAATAGTTAACATTTTCATATATAATTATGGTTATATAAAATAAACTATTTGCCCACATTTGCAAATGGAACATTTTAATTACAGGCATCCTAATTGTATTCTGGCATATTTTAATGGACCAAGTACTGTCTGCATTAAACTGACAGACTACTGATCCTCTGCTCCTGATGTTCTATTTATTGGGGCAATTTTGCATTACTTTGTAGATTATATGACTGGGAAAAAACATGCATCTCCCATAGTAACTTTACAGAAGAAAGAAAAACCTTAAGTAAAAATATTTTATTCCAAGTAATAACAGGGCATTTATATTGGTTTATTCACAGTTGGACAGCTACAGCAGACTCTCAAACAAGTGAGCTGCTGGAGGCTTTTTGCAGGCCAGCTGTGGTTTAGTGAAAGTGCATGTAGTTAAAGTTAAGTGAAAATTCTGCCGTGGAATGCCAGAAGGCAAGTTGTTAAGCATTTAAAATTGCAACTGTATAAATCAAGGATGAAATATAAAGTTTGATTTAACAGGTTGCTCACCTGTTTTAAAAGAGGACCGCACTGCACCTCGTTTTCTCCTGAACATATGATGTGAAACGCCTCAAGAATTTAGGATACTCTCGTCTAGCCACTGTCCTCAACACTGATGCTGGTGCCCATCCACCTGGATTAACTGGGAGTGGAATAAACTTTATTAATATAGTGACGCTGAAATACACCATAAATTTTAGGGAAGAGAGCCACTGTCACAATAGATTCAACACTACTCACCATTGGCAACATACGTGATTTTGCAGATGATATTGTCTCTGCTGATCTCTTTGTTGCCCTCTGGTGGGCTGACTAATGTCTGACAGATCATAGCCACATTGATTTTTGCACGGATACATCGGTTAGTGGGCTGAAAAGTAAAAAAAAAAAAATAATAAAATAAAAAAATAAATAATAATAAAAAAAAAATAGTTTGCACTATTAAAATTTTTTTTAAATTCCGAATTTGGCTGCTTGGGCAGCACTCTTACAAATTTAACGTTTACATATAAGAAACACAGAAGCATAAAAAATGGTCACTTACTGGATAACCGTCATGGTCGACAGAGAAGTTACACACCAACCATGTATCTGGCTCATTCTCATTGGAGGAAAGAATTTTGCGGATGACTGACAGATAAAGTACGTCCCTTTGTGAAGCAGGCCATACCCTCTACAACAGCATTAAGAGGAAGATAGATTTAGACTAGAATAAGCAGAGATTATTAAAACACATCTGACGGTAAAAAGATCAGATACAGTTATGACATTTTCAACTGTACCTTATGAGTCTGGTAAATAATCACTGCCTTTTCTGATAATGTCTCTACCACATTAAAGTGTTCAACAGTAGCTGAGAGAAAGGGAAAGATAAAAATTTAATTGGAAATAGGATGAACCTGGCAACGATAACTATTTTAACTGTGTGAAAGAAGATCAAGTGTGAAAAACTCACTCTCCCAGTCGTTCCGATAGGCTGTGTCCCAAAAGTAATGACAGACCTCATGACCTGTGACACCTTTAACCGCATGAGTGGCTTTGAGAGGGTCCAACACAACACCATTCTCCTCAACTTCTCTCCTATACACCTGAATAACACAAAATGTGCAGCTCGCACCATTACAGAAACTGACATAATGAACAACTGAATTACTTAAGCCTTCTACGACACCATCACACAAGATCCTTTAGTCAATATAGGATGTTAATTTTGATGTTTATCTAGGTATGTGTTATTTGACATAAAATGATTGTGTATATGTCATGTAAGGATGTATGATGATAGCTGCATCATATAATTATTTGCTTTTTATCAGATATTGTAAGCAGATATTTGCTTAAAGATTTCAGCTGTTTATATTTGAGCAATTTGACAAAGCAAAAAAAATCTAGTTTGCCTGTGTCATCTGGTGGCACAGTCAAAAATTAAGCATGTCACCCACAGACAGATTATTCATAAATGGTTACACTTCCACAGTTACAATACTGACATAATGGGGTATGCTTCCAGTGGGCTGTGAAATCAATCAAAAAACAAATTCAAAAGGCTGAGTGTGATTTATAACAAACAATACCTGCCAGAGCTCATCAAGCATCTTTCAAATTCATGTCCAAGCTTCTTTGTGATTTAAAGGGATATAAACAGTCAAAATCAAACCCACTGAACTGACCCACCTTCATCTCTCCCTCCTCGGTGATAAGCTGCCAGTTAGCATCCCCACCCACATCCTGTAAGGAATAGGTCATGTGGCTATGCACCATCTCCTCCAACTGTATAAAATCAAACAGGAACACAAGTCAGTCTCCTACACAAGAACTGCTTTGTGCATGCAAACCAGCACAACATGAATTGCATATTGCGTAAATAGAATTGTCTTGTCAGGTGCAAAGCTTCAAGTAATTTTCCAAAATGGATTAGAAAGAAAAAAAAAAAAAAATATAGATATATATATATATATATATATATATATATATATATATATATATATATATATAAACTTTTTTAATTAAGTCAGCTGTTAGCGATATTAACAGTGTTAACGATAGGAGGCTTAATGATATTCCTAGGAAGTGGTCCTCTTGGAGAGTTCTGACACATTGATTGCACCTGAAGCTGAAGCAGAACTTAAGAAAAATGATCTTGTTTACTTTTCTAAATGTAAACAGAGGCAGCACCTTTTGTTAACTCCAAATTAATACAGACTTCTCTTAGATATTACCTCATGTTGATGTAAAAAAAAGCAGAGAAAACGGTGGATATAGGTAATTAAACAGTTTATCGCAGGCTAAAGCAGAGACAAAGCACTATACCTCAGCACTGAATCTGTGCACATCATCAGAGGCACTGACTAAGTCGAGAGAGGACAGGGAAGATGCATGGCTATGAGGCTGAACTCAAGAGACACAAAGAGAGAAGGAAAAACAGAGATAGGGGGAGGATATAAAGGTATCAAGCAGAGTACAATCACTCTTAGTCTTAAAAGACTAAGAGCTGTCACCATGTATCTAGTCAGAAACAGAAAAATAGAAAGTCTCAGTATTTCTCAGTAAGAATGCTATAAACGAGAAAGCATACTCTTCCAGTTAATACAAAAATTAATAACCAGCAAACAAGTAAATGTGCATATGTACATGTGTTGTCTTGTTACAGTTATTGCTTAAATGCATAATAAATCACAATTATTCAAATTGATCGCAATAATTTAATTGATTAAATGCTATTTTCCAGTTGATTTCAGTCACATATCCTATATATACACATCTTAAACATGAGAGGCCAAAAACAATCTGGGGGAAAAAAATTTTTTTTGGGTTGAACTTTATCTTTCATTAACTAGGAACCATTGGTTATTAAACTATAATACTAATAATCTATATGGCACTTATCTGTCAACTCATAGTGATTGTACCTTGGTGGAGTATCTCTGGGCACTGATGGAGCAGAAGGCATCTGGGCTGAATGTAATTGGTCGAGGGCTCCTGCATTTCTCAGACTAGAATATTAAGAGTCCTTAATTTAGAAAGTGAGCAACCAAAATAATTCACTCTGCTGAGACACTAATAACCACATTACAGTACCATTACAGTCTAAACAGCGTTAAACACACACAAAGAAAAAACATCATCAAAACATCAAAGTTTCTCTGAGGAATTGTGAACCAAAAGTCTGTTAGCCACCATGTGTCTCCACTTCATCACGGGAGAAAATGACTGATTGCTCCTTTTCATTAATGGCTAAAGGAAATATGATGTCACCTGGTGTCTAGTGTCCTTAAAGAAGCCATTTTTTTCTGGTAATGTCAGCAATGGAAAAAAGAAGAAGAAAAAAAAAAAAAACAACAGCAGCAAAAAAAAAACAAAAAACAAAAAAAAAAAACCCTGAAGGTAAGTTTATGGTAGGAAATTTAAATTGGTGCTGACCTTTGACACTGAGCAAATACAGCAGTAACTGTAGCAGGCACACCCAAGGCAAGGCCTTATATAATTAACATAGGTTTTGTTAAAGCCGTCAAGTATGGGTTAATATAACCATTTTAATTCCAAGCCACATTTAACACCTCCTCAGGCTCACCTCCTCCTCTATCTTGTCTTGTCTATCCAGGGCTGCTTCAACAGCATCAAAAAATTCATCTTCATTAATGAGACTATTGGGTCCTTCCTGAAAGTCATAAATGAAACATTTTAACATAGTATTTCTACTAAAAAATGATTTCTTGCAGCTGCACTACCACACAAATATGGTGGCAGTTTACTGAACACTGACATTAGCCGTAAGCACAACTTACTTCATAATCTGGTCCTCCGTAGTGTGATTTTTTCTTCAGATCTGATAACGCGGATTTATAGGCTTCTTCTGCTCTTCTTCTCCGTTCCATTTCCTAACAACAAATGTCTCTTTTAGTTTTGTCACATCAGACAAATTATTGGAATAGTAAGTACAGTGCATAGTAAAAAATCTTTACTATGCATTTTTCTCAAATCAACTTTATTTGAAACTACAGAAAACACAAGGGCACAGCAAAATGTCTGTAGAAAAATTCAGACAGAACCCTTTGCTCCAGCAGTTGTATTTTCAGTCATATATTAAAGACAATGAACCAGGGTAAATCCCAATGCACACATAAACCCAGTTCTTAATTCAGGACAAGGTGGGGCCTGTATCCCAAAGGCTGCAAACAGGTTGCACAGAAAAAAAAAAAAACAGAGAACTAGGGGAGCAAGTTGATCTTAGAAGACCATTTGAATCTTTCTCATTTATTGTTTAAGGTACAAAGTTTCAACACACATTTACAAAAAGTATATGAGCCGATCCTCGTGGAAGACCTTCACATTTGATTGCTTTAGAAGAAAATATCATACAAATATTAAACACCCCTTTTGTAAATGACTCATGAAGGCGTGCCACATGAAGCCATACAACACCACGAAACAGTATTATGGCAGTATAGAAAGTGCTAGTTTCCCCTTGTGCACATCCAAGCATCCAAAGAGAAAAGCACAAATATAACATATTGCAAATGTGCATACAGTAATAAAAATAATGCCCAAACTGTCCCTGAGCCATAATGATTATGCTGATGATACGCTTATGATTCTTTTTATGATATTTTCTGAATATATCAAAGTTATTAGGTGGTTTTTAATTGCGCATTAATTAAAGTTAACGAAAATCCATGCTATAGTACAGATATTCAAAGCCATAAATGACACACAGCTTGTTTTTTCCTTATGTTATTCTATATTCTTTTTTATAACACCAAAGCAAAGCTTACACAATAAACCATTTTCAGTAAAGAATCTGTTTTATTCTTTTATAGCATAACTTTTATGAATTTTCAAAACAATTTGTAGTATTTGAACACCAAAATGTGCAAAAATACAATAAAAGACTAAAAACTGAACAATTGGCAGCAGCCAATCCCCTAATGTATGGCTAATATATAATAGATATAATGTTCACAACCATCTATGAAAATCAAAATTACACTAATCATGGAATGTGGGTATTGCAATATAGTGGTACAGAAAATACATGGTCCAAAGCCTATTTAAACATGTTAAACATGAGATTCCTCATATCTCATCAAAATACAGACATAACCAGCCCAAATTTAGAACCATATACCTTCCAGGCAGGTAAGTCAGATATCACCTACAGTGTAGATGTTGCTCTGAGTACATACAGGTATCCAGTTCTGTGTGGTTGACCCAAGAGATTCAGCAACCCAAAATGTCCAGCTATTCATTGCAGAAACATGGCGCAAACTGGTCATCATCTTAAATCCACTCGCAAGCATCCACAAAAGCTGGTGAGCCAGATGTGAGAATACAGCAGTTTATCTTCAAGAAGGTCTATTTTCTCTGATCCAAAATACTGATAGAGACACACTCCTTAACCTTGTGCATGCTCAGAACGAAATAGAATTTAAGCACTTCCTGCCTTCAGGTGCTTCTGGGCTTGACTGTATAAGGAAAACTTGTTGGGTGAGTTTTTGCAGTAAGGTGGTGGCAAAGTATAACACGTCTCTGAGAAGAAGTGCTTGAGGTCAAATTAGCACCACTTCCATAGAATGCAGCTTCTCGTTCTGGATACTAGCAAGCTTGGTACTGCTTGAGCAGTGAACATATCTACTGAGAGTTAAGCCATAAATTAAAGCCCTCATAATTTCTGTTAAAATGTGTTCAAATTGTGGTCAAAGTTAATGCTGAAATGTGTGCGATTAATAGAGAAATGCCTTAATTCTTTTTTTTAATTGAAGTTTTCCACTTTACCAAATTTGGCCACTTCCTCTCACAATTCACTTGTTTTTACAAAGCACAGTGGCCTAATAGCTGCTTTATTAAGCGATATATGCACAGCATCACTACTGTTGTCTGAAGGTAGATTATTTTTATGCTGATATATGGATTTAATCTCATAACTTTGTGCATGCACAAAAGAGTGAGTGAGTAAGCATAGACAGCTGCTGCGAAAGGTTTGGCACATTTATTTCTCGTGCCTTGCTTAATCCACAAAGTTATGTCTTATAAAGTTGTTGAAGTTGGAACATGGAGATGTTTCACTGACTGAGCTGTGTGCTGCAATTTATTCAATTCCTAGCTTCATCCTGTTTGAAGTTAACTCTCTCCTTGAAACTTATACTGAACAAATTGTGAGATTTTAATTCAAAGATCATAAAAATACTGTTACACTGAGATGTTACAATAAATTAAAAAGGGCAGTTTCCTTTAATCAATTTGTATTGCATACTACTCTACACATTTATCTCCCTTCCATCTCCCTTTTGATGATTAATTAAAAAAATCTTTGTCTTACCAGAAATCTGTGAAGCTGCTTTGTGACAACATCAGTTGTAAAAAGCGCTATACAAATAAATTTGATTTGAAAATTTGATTCATCAGAGAGTGTTGTGATGAACCTGATAAAACATTTTTAATCAATTGACACCACTATATTTACTATAACCTTCTTTTTAAGTTGCTCATGGGTACTTTTCTGCTGTTCAATTCTGCCACTTAAATGTCACAAGTGTGTGAAAGTCATAATGATCTGCTGAATGTGTCATTAGGGGTAAGAAGTTAAAAATTCAAGTAAGTTCTACACACCAAAAAGAAACTAATTCCTGACAGTTTGTTATCTTCATTAAGTTTTATTTAAATAGAGTTATGCAATGGTTTGAGTAAATGCAACAGTGTAAAAAGGTACCAATACACCACCAATAAAAGTACTTTGATATATCAGTTACTTATGTTAAGGCCACAAAACTTGCTGGATTACAAAGATATTCATGAGTGCAGTCTGATTTTATTCTGATGTAATGTAATCTCTTAACACTTGTTAAAGGCATAAAATAGTGACATAGATATTGTTTCAACTTACTTTATCCAGTCGCTTTTGCCAGGTCTCCTCACGCTTGACCATAAGCTCTATGCAGTGGGAGAGTGTGGACAAGATCCCTGCAGTAGTGGCTTTAAAAGTAATGGCTTCACCCTTGAAATCAATGCCAGTGGGTCCTCTGGAATTGGCCACTGGGAATACTAAATGATTGACAGAAAAGGGAAGTACACCCCAAATTAAACTTCTTGGGCTCAGAATGCTCATACAGCTCACACAGGTAGAGACAACTTACTTTTAGCTTAGAGACTACAAAATTATAGCTGAAAATATGGCAACTCTAATCTCTAATACCAGTAAAATACTTAACTCACAAGCTAGTTTTTATAGCTAATGCAGACATCTCTAACACTGACTAATATTACTGATAGCTCTAGAAAACCCACTCAGCTTCAAAGTGCCTGAAATATTAAAAGGCTTTTTGCAAATCCTACTTTACTGCTGGCAACCTGACTAATATCAACAATGTATGACAGACAGAAATTAACACAAGCAAGATATTTAAGCAGGGAACCACCAGTTAACTGCATACCTTTGTTCAAAATAAACCATATTTGCAAAGAACATACACTTATACTCACACTTTTCTTTGCTACTGTTGCTATTGAGCAGATAGTCTCCATCTGGTTTTGAGGTGGAAAAATCTTCCTCGTCATCCTCTACTTCTGCATGGTAAACAACAAAAAAAATATGGTGTGAGCACCTGAACAATGGATTTACATTTTTAAATTAACTAAAAAATTGGACTTAAATGATATGGTTATTAAGCAGTTTCATCAGGCTGTTCAGTAGATACTTATGAAGACATAAGTTTACTAATGTTTTGACAAACGGATAAAATTCTTAAAAACATTTATTTAGTTTCCTGCTTCTGACAAAGGAGTGTAGATAATGAATGAAAACGCTTATTGTGCAATAGCTGAATGAATTTTCCCATTGATTCTTTTCCAGGAGTGAATGTGATATTTCAGTCACTATTTATTTTGCCCTCTCTATTGGAATCTTTTTGAATTCCAATTACACTTCCAAAATTAATTTTAACAGTTTAGATCAGGATTACTCTGAAAAATACATTCTAACTTTTCACCTTTATCCCTGTGGTATTCATCTCTGTAGTCTCCACTTGCACAGTTGTCGAAATATTTCTGCAATGTGTCCACTTGTCTGCACAATATGTCCCGGAAGGTCTCCATCTCTGCCAGCTTCTCCCGTAGACTGTGACCTTTCTGCATAGTCACCAGCAGTATACAATTTATCTTTCAACAAATTACAATTACAAGTAGGTTGCAGGCTTGATTTTCGTTCTCCGTCTTTACATTGTTACTGCTGCAGCAAGCATCTTTGCTAGAAGCAAGCAATCCTGATCTTGAGTAGTTCTTTTTACCTTGAAGGAGGATGTGGATGTAGCTGAAAGGCCACTGGTTGCAGAGGTGAGGGACAACATAGAGCCATGATGTCGTAGACTGCTCTCAGAACCATAGCCAGACTCTGCCTGTGTGCACAAAGGAATAGAACTCCCTATGAAAATAAAAAAACCTACAGTATTATCAACTAAGGAATGTATATAATGTACATCACAAAATACACCATAACAACATCAGCCATTACTTTATTACAACCTTGTTTCCACACTCACTGTCTACTAACTTTATAGATGCACTTTCTACAATTCTAGTCGGTAGCCGATTTGTAAATTTGCTCCGGTTCTTCAGTATTCAGGAACACCACAGAGTATATACAGTATACGTGACACGATGTGACTGACCATGACAGGTTTAAAAATTACAGTAGCACTGCTGTCTGATCCACTTGAACCAGCGCAGCACACACTACCACAACACCACCATTACATCAGTGTAACTTCAGTGCAGCAAAAATGCTCTACTGTGATCCTGGGGGCGTTCTGATCATTGAAGAAAGGGGGGAAAGGGCGCAAAAAAAGTATGCAGGGCATGTGAGGTCCTAGACCAATAAGAAAATGGACAGTGAATCAAAAAACAAGGAGGTGGTAGTAATGATAGGGCTGATTGGTGTAAATTATGTAATGCATAAAGCAGGCTTTATAACATGCTATGGATAACAAGGAGAGACTCAACACCTGTTCTGTACCAACAGAGAAACAAACAGATGTTCTTTACGTGGAAAAGTTAGTTTATGTTGAAAGGAGTAAAAGGGTAGCAAGTGGAAAGACTTAAATTAGACCTAAATTATGGTCATTACGTTTCAAATTGTGCCTTGTTGTACTTATCATACATGTTCAGACAGTTACAGAATGCCTAAAACAATGTGGCTGTTAAGATGGACAATAACATGAGCACAACTCAATTGTTAAGAGAATTAGTTCATAGCCCTGATCTTTGTTGAATTTGTTAATTGTTGAATTGGGTCATAGCCCAGATAAATAAATAAAATATGGTCTACAGCTTTTTCAATGCACATTTTTCAAATGCAACAGTCTTTAAATCATCTCTACACTCCAACATATTAAAACTCCAGCCTTATATATTGGCTGAGGTGACAACCATTTCATTGTCCATAAATAATATTTCTACAGATCCCATGATGTTCCTGAGGTGTTAAAAATGCAACTGCTGTTGACACTACTTTTTTTTACATGCATAAGTATAAATCATATTAAAGAATATATAGACATATCACACATTCCTTTGAAACAAACTGAAATCAGAGACTCCTCCAATCAGCACCTCAGGGTGTTATATAACCACTAACACTGAGGTTTCTAAGGGTTTTCATTATCTAAAGTGGTTTAACTAATAGCCAACGAGGGATTAGATGGGGCACAACATGGCTACGAGAAAAAAAAAAAAACACTGGAAAAACAGCACTGATACAGAATGTAAGCAAACAGTCAAAGGAGATATATATCAGCTAATAAACGTTTTTTGTTTATTTCCCTCAGTTGCTAATACTACTACTACTAATAATAATAATAATAATAACACCACCACCTAATTTCATAATTCTGTAAACATGAATATGGCATACAAACTAACAAACTGGGCAAATGTATTTTAAAGTAGCTAGATTAGTGTATCAGCATGCACCAAATAAAATCAGTTTGCAGTCATGTATACTGTCTATTGTTATGTTAATGTGATAAAATGTTATTAATGAATAATGGTAAAAATCACTAAAATTAAAGTAAATAAAGCTATCATAGAAAACCAACTGTGTAAGTTTAACAAGACAAGTACAGCCTCAACAGTGGAGGAAGATGTGTAGTTTAACAAACATGCTAATCTGACCTCATTCACTGTCATGTTTGTGGAAGAAGATGAACAAGTAAATGTACTTGTGATAAGATATATCCATGCAAGTATGCTATCATTTTTAAAATGGATGAACGTAGTATTATAATTTTTTAAATTCTTTCAAATCTGTCATCAATATAAGCAATCTAGAGCACTGTTTATGAGGCGGTATGACACATACACAGCTGAAAAGTGTCTATATAAAAATTTAAGCCTCTGCCAAAAATTTATGTATGTTCATAGTTAAGCATTTGTAAAGTGGTATAAATGTTCTTAAAGCTATAAACCTCCAGTAAGCTCAGTTAATTACACATTTTATATTAGTTGTCATAAAAAGCTGATATAGCAGTCATGTAGCTGTACAAATGCTAACATTTTAACTGTATTTTGTTGCATGCAACAATATAAGGATGCACAACATTATTGACTATTAAAAATATTATCTGTAAATCATTATTTGATGAGAAAACCATTCTCACATTCTAAAATAGCCTTCATTTGATCCTTTTACTGTGTTTGTAAGACCTAATAAATTTATCTGACACTTTTTGAATGCTAATCTTGATCAATGTAATTTTTTCCTTTCAGAAATGTGTGTACTGGCAAAGCCATCAACGGCTATATGAATACAAGCACCATATAAAATATTATAAATAACAATAAGGGAGATTATTTTTCATATAGAGTGTAAGCCTATTTAAAAATATACCAAAAACATGTAACAAAATCCAGAACACAACACCAAGACAGCAGCAAATATTCTTAACCAATTATGGTAATGAATGTGACATAAATAAAGTAAAGCAGCATGCAAGCTAACATGCCATCAGGTGAAATCCCACCATTCGTCCATTCCAGCAGCCAAAGCAGAAGAGGGATCTGCTACAGTCATGTCCGGCTGAGCGGAGCATGGCCCCTCAGTGCTCTCCAGACACTCCCGGTGTTGCTGTAGACATTTCACTAGCACATGATGAAGAATTAAAGAAAGAAGGCAAATGATGCTCCTATCTCATTTAAGAATTTAAAATAAACAGAAAATGCAATGACAGAGAAGAACAAATAAAAGTGGCTGAACCTGTAAAAGTGCAGCTTCCTCTGGTATGGTATGAGCTAAGAGCTTTATGGGTGGGCCTGTAAAGCATGAGGAGGGAGTGGGATGAGAGTGTGTGAGAGAGAGTGAAAGAAAGAGGGAGAGAGAGAGTGAAAAGAACAGAGAAAAAGGAGAGAAGAAATAAATAAAAAAAAAACAGACAACACAGAACGAGGAGATAATAGTGAAAGGTACTGACAGACTGACAGAGAGGAAAAGATTAAAGTCAGATACAGAGTAGGCAGATAAGACTAAAAAACAGGAAAGTCTTGCTTACATTGATTATTAGCCTCTATCCCTACCGCAGCAGAATGCAAACCAAGAAGTGTGTGGAGAGAGAGGGAGAAGTAGAGGGAGAGAGAGGGAGAGGGAGAGAGAGAGGGAGAGGGAGGGAGAGAGAGAGAGAGAGAGAGAGAGAGAGAGAGAGAAGAGAAGAGAACCAGTTGAGTGTCAATGGTTATTTCCTCAGCGCCAGGCAGAATGTATGTATTCCTTTCTCTCTTCCTGGCTTTATCACATTACATTTAAGCAGACAGATGCATGGACTACACCAACTAAATCTAGTCGTGGATCACACCAAGCAGCTACATCTGGAGGGGGGTTACAAAAAGGGAGCATTTCAAAGAAGGACCACTCCCTTTCTTCCTGACCGTGAGTTCATTTGCTTGAAGCGAAATGCTGCATGTACCCCTTCAGACGGAAAACGCTCATGCATTATTCATGTGTATGGCTAAATGCTAGGAGAAAATAAAAGCCCATCCTCTCCTGACTGAATCGCCCACACTCTTTTCAGCAGTACAATCCAAGGCTAGCAACAAACAATAGCAACCTGCAGGGCAGTGCCCACTTTACAGTGAACTTTTGTTTAGAAAAGCTCTGCTTTACATAATGTTTTCATTTTTAAAAGCCTATTGCTACAGAGTAGAGTGGATGGTTGAATGGCAAGAGGCACAAAGCCAAAAAGAACAAACACACATGAAAAAAAAAATAAAGAATGAACAAGGGAGAAGAAATGGGCCCAACTAGAAACCTGACAGATGTTGAGTAAAAAAAAAATAATAAATGAGTAATATATGAGTAATCTAAAAAAATATTTTATAATATTTTAATAAAAGTTCAATCTTAAAAAAGGAAAAATGGGTGTCCTTATTTCCTGTTATGCATGGTTCACTTTGGAGATTATTCAAGCTGCGCTTGTCAGTGTCCTCATGGGGCACACTTTTACTGTATTAATGTAATGAGTGTTATTCATTGTTATGTTTCTACAAACTTTTAAAATAAAGTGTTTAACACAAAACCTTGTTAAATGTGATCAACGACCCAAAATTATATGCATAATGATTAAAAATTATTTTCATTAATTGGACAATAATTCTTACCCATTTAATACTTCCAATAATGTTTAAAAATAACATAGCAGACACTTATAAAGATAAGAAATTATTTTTTATAAGCTTATAAATTATGATGTTTTTCTTTTTGTGAACATGACGTTAAGAACAAAACTTGCAAAAAAAAAAAAAAAAAAGGATACTAGTTAAAAAGGATAGGGAAAATAAGTCGAAGTTTCAGCCCACACCTTTTCAGTTACTAGTATTATTTTGTTTTATTATACGTACTTTCATTTGTCTTCTAATTAAAAAGTATTTAATTTTGTAATTATTGAATTTTCTAAAAACTGAAATAAGCTCTAACTCTATTCTTAGATAAACTACCCTAGTATATCACTTCTCTAAAGCACTCAAACTATTTTCAGCTAAAAAAAAAAAAAAAGACCATATCAACATGTTCTAGGAAAACAACAACTAAAAACTAATGTGATAAATCAATCAATGCAGCTTACTGATTTGTCAAAAATAGACCAGCAAGCCTCAAATTGAATGACAGGAGCAAAGTAGAAATCAGAAAGCATAAAACAGATAACAGACATTTGGTAAGCTTGAAAAACAGCTAATACTAAACTACACAATTTGTCTATAACTGATTTAAGGATTTCTTTTAGTAAAATTGTAATATTGTGAAGGTTTTCCAAACAGTGAACTGAAAGCATCCAGTAAATAATTCACTGTTTTTTCCTTTTGCTTAAGTATTTTGATGGCCACATGTACATTTAATGAACTTGTATAATAAAACAACAAGCACTATGAAAAATCTAATATTAAAATGCTTTTTCCTTGACACTAATCCCTGTAGATTTACAAAGTTTTCCTAGAAATGTACTGTGGATTCTTACAAAACCCTGCATAGTTCATGACTCTTCTGTCACATTCCTGTTTTATTGTCTAACCTAATACCTGGTGAATTACTACTTTAATATAACTGATAGTAATAAAAACAACTACTTTGACTGGCACTTTAACAATCAGAAAATCTCTTGCCACCAGTTGATGGCGCTGCTGAGTTATTCTACAACAGAATATTTTCCTGTGCATTGTTTCCTAGAAACATCCTGATTGCTGTCAAATCATTCTGTCTCACCTCACTCAGTACACACACACTATAATGAGCAGGATAAAAGCCCTCTCAATCTCTGCTAATGTAATCTTATGTCCTCTTACTCATAAGAGAAATCTTAACAGGATCAAAACTGCTTATAATGGAAAGCCCTTTTACACCGTATTAAACTAAATGTAAACCATATTACACTGAAAATGTAACACTAACAGACAGCATGTATGTTTTATTAGCAAAGCTATTGCGCAAATCCAGGCCTATGTCTATCCAAGGCAACCCTACAAACACTCTCCCACCCAAGTGCGTGTGCACAAAGACACACACACACACCAAAAAAAAAAAAAAATCTGGATCCAAACATGTGAGCAGCTGTGTGTTGAAACCACAGCCCCACACGCCTTCCTCTGAGTTTAGCCCTATTCGTAGTGTGAGTGGGATAACAACAGCTAAATTCCTGGAGACACTCCCTCAGAAACCTATCTCTGAACTGAAAGCAGCTAAAGACACATCCTGCTAGAAGACTTTAAAAAATACAGTGATTAAGAAATATCAGATTTTACAAGATCCATATTAAGCCAAAGCTAACATGGAAATTATTATCCATTTGTATTGAAAAGAAGTAAATAAATAACATAAACAATTAACTTATAAAATATTTTTTACATTGAATCATTTGAATATAATCATATATATTGTATAATAATCCCAAAGCTAATGGTAGTATGTCATGAAAATTCCAACAGGTACTTCCAGTTTCATTGTGCAACAGTAATTTGCCCTCACTAGAATGCAGAATCAGGTTCTTCCACCCTAACAGGGCCACAGTGACGTCTCAAAGCATTTGAGAAGACAGGCAAACTACAAAATTTACCTTGTGAGTCTCAATATTATCAATCCACTGCTGCCGAAGGTCAGGATCTTCAGCCCTTAGGTACCAAACACTGTCATTCACAGTGATGTCAAAGCGACATTCATCAAACTCATGGGGCTGTGGAATAAAAAAATAAAAAAAAAATAAGTAATTTAGGATACTATTTAGACTAACATGCTACATTAATACTTCATTAGCTAAACCATTGTTTCCCCAACTCTATTATGATGATTATTCCACACATTTGGACCTTTCAAATTCTTCTCCCAATACGTATTGGACTATGAATAACTTTTCACTTTTAGGATCATTTCTGTAGAGGTGTTGTCCTGTTCCTTAGCCATTCATCAGATGAGTCAGCTTAGCTGGATCAGGTGTTCTAGAGCAAGACAAACTTATTAGGCTGAATTTTTCAATAGGGGAACAATCTCTTAAATAGAACAGTTCAACGAGTTGATGGCAGGTGTTCAGGATTCTGGATGCCATGTTTTATTCTAGAAGTAGCTCAAAAATAATACATTTATGCAAGCTATTACATTTACTTTAACCAGTACCGTCAGTTTTGGTGGAAACATAACAGCAATTGAGTCCAGATGCAAATATTACATCTGAAATTAACTCTAGGGCTGCATCAAACAGGCTGTAAATCCTACAATGTTTCTTCATTTGTATACACACACCCTCAAGCTGGCAGTTTGCACTTTAACCTCAGTCATTACCACATTTCGAGTCCAAGGTGCTGGAGTTCATCACCTAGACATAAACAGTATGCCACTGTGGTGTTGTTTACCAATTGCCTGATATGGTCTTACAAAGGCCTTGACCGAATTCTTCCATGTAAACTGCTCTTGACTTCTGACTGTAGTAATTCAAAGTATTTCTCATTAATCTGAGCAAAGTTGTGAGGAAGGACCACACAGACTCAATAAAACTTCACATTTGTGTGCACTCAGCTGTTTTCCTCTCAGCATGTGCATGTTCTGGTTTGTTACCTAGTTGAAGATAATTCTTAAACAGAACAATGCTACCACAGAAACAGCTGTCTTGATTGAAAACATGTATTAATTTTACTCCATCTACTAAATTTGTTGCCTTGAATAATTTCATTTAAACAATCCAAGAAAAACTCTATTTACTCTAGTTCTACATCTATTTCTTTTATACACTACATGCAGGCAATCTACCTTGAGCTAACCAATATCATTCTGTTCAACGTGTCTGCTATTCAACAATTTTTCCGCATACTTCAGACAGCACAACAAAAGAGCAGGGTATGGACTTAAACCTTTTGAGGTTTTATCAAGAAGCAGCAAGCTGTGCTTGTTCAAACAAGACTGTAACACATTCCCTCCTTTCATGCCTGCTCTCGCTATTTCTCTCATACAGCTCAAATAAACGGGTCACAGAAACGTGACATGTCAGAAAAGTATGGCTGCTGACTGTGGATAACATTATTAGTAAATTAACACAACACTGCAAAGTATTTTCATGTAAGCTTTTGCTATATAAAATAGAAAGGGGTTATTACATGCATATTTTCAAGATCTTTTTAGTCAAATAAATAGTCAGGTACAAAAGGATACAAGTAACACTAACATGCAAGAAACTCGGTTTACAAACAGTAGAAAAATGCTATACACACAGGGTAGTATTTGAGACAATGTTTTCCCCTCTTGGGAAAGACCCACCTGCAATAATCCAGTTATGTGTTTAGTGAACCAGGTTTGGATTTACAGGCAATTTCCATAGCCACTGGTTTTGAAATAATTAAAATTAAATCTGGACCTACGGTGATAACAGCCTTGCTGAGACAGAGAGACCCTCGACATCCGTACTCCCTCTCATCTCGTGACTTGTAGTAGCTCAAAGTGCTGTTCTTCAGCACAACCCAACGATCCTGCCACCCATGAATGTAGTTGGTCCACTGCAAATAAAGCAACAGAAACATCATACATAACACTGCACTTGGGATACATAAAAGATAAAAGGCCTTCTTTATTTATCATTTAGCTAAATAATGATAAGAACGTATCGGTAATAGTATTCATATGAAATGTATTTATTAATAATGGCTTATAAGACAAAGAATGGTTTTATCATTACGTAATTAATTTAATTTTTGTTTTTAAACTGGAGTGTTCCAAAGACATTCTAAACCAGGTGAATTCAGACAGACATGGTTTCTGACATCACAAACTAAGGAACCAATTGCGCCAAATAGATCCTGACAATCTAAATGAAGACAAAGGAACAGAGTTGAAATGAAGGGATTTTTTCTTTGTAAATAACGTCATATGTAATTTTGATCAACAGAGAGAAGTTAGTGGCTTAACGTTGATGAGCTGGGAGGGACCTTAAAAAAATTGATTATCGCTAATTAGCTAGCATCCATGCTAATCACGCGAGGACAGGAGATATTTTAATTATTTACTTAATATATACTATTTAATAAATTGTTACTTTCATATGAAAATGCGAGTAATAGAGTGGCAACTTCAAAATAGTGATATATATTCCAAAAAATGTTCTTCTTACTTCCCTTTAATTAGTACATCTACATAACCCGACAGAACAGGACCAGGGGTGAGTGAACGCTGAAGTACAATAGTTCTAATGAATGGAAAGGATAAAATATATGTTAAACGTTTTTATGCGTAACTTGTGAATAATAAAATATATTACATACTTGTATGATTAAATAGTGTTCGCGTTGAGACAACAATGTTCCAAGTTCTGTAGATAGGTTTTACTAATATTTTATGAAATTTAGCAGGAAACATATTCCATAGGCTGCTGTGAAAGCCTCTGAGCTACTGTTTAAAATGGTCTTTACCTTTCTTTCTTTTATGTTTGAATGCCACACAAATATGGCACCCTGATTAATGGAGTTTTTATATGCACGTTTAACGAAAAGAGATCATTTATTTCCGAAGCTTTATCTCTGAAAGTTTATGAGCAGAAACTAATGTTGAACTGGGTCATTTTGACTTTGACCAGGTTATTAGGCTAAAATCTCTAGCAGAAGCAACGAGGGGGCTTGCTTTGTTTATTTACCTTGCTGAGGGTCCCACCAAGCTCATCCGTTTGTTCGGATTCAGGGTCCACGTCTTCTTCTGAACTCGATGAATACGAACTCTGATAAGACATTAGTCAAACCGACACTTCAGACTTTCGTTTACTGCCTTTTCCTTCAGTGTTCAAGCTAACGTACGTACATTTCTACAGAACTTTCTGAATAACTGAAGACAGTACTTTTTCCCGCTACTGTGGTTGCGTTTATATTCGCCTGCCGCTATGCAAACTAACAAAAGTAGCAAACCCTCTGAAATATTTAACTAGCTTCAGGGATACTGAATAAAGTATACCCAGTCCAAAAAGAGTTAACGAATGTTTTCCTCTCAGAGTCCTGCTGTGTCGCTCAATCCTGAACACCACAAACTCCAAAAACACAGCGAACTAACCGTCGGCACCTCCACCTGAAGAGGTTTTACACTCATGTTAACTCTTCAGACCAGAACGGGCTCGCTCCACATTTCTACTCGGCTCGTGTTTGTCGTATTCCAACAGAACTCCGACTAGGTGCGTTGCTGTTTATTCTACTTACTACATGAGGAAAAAGTTTTGATTTTTTTGTCGCCCCCTTACGGCTATGCAGGTAAACACCAAAACATAACTGCACAACGCAAATTAGAGCCGAAACAGGGACATTTTAACTATGGCGTTTTGAACACCGTTTAAAGGCTACGTCTCGTGCTTTTTCATTATTAAATAAAGTTATTCTGATAAGTTTGGTGTGAAATCCAACGGAAGTGTTTACAGAGACAGTAGATCCAGAGTGGGTATTCCACAAAGAAGGATTTCTCAGTTTGCCAGCTAACTTAAATCCAAAATTGAGAACTGTTCAATTACCCTCAGCTCTGTTCCAGGACAAGCTTGGGCTTTAGTTAGCTGGCTCATTGAACACTATTACAAAAAAAAAAAAAAAAATGCTTACAAAACATTGCTTTACAATTGGTTTGAGATGTTAGTATTAAAATATAATGTATAGTTGTACAGAGTTTGTCAGAATTTACATAGTTTTTTAATTTAAGTTTAAGCTTAATATATTATTATTAAAATAATATTTTACAAGCACTAATCAAATTTCCTATATCATTTATGATTCAGTCTGTTTCTAAGAGTCACAAATTTATTTAAATACCTAGTGGAAGCAGGAACAACATTCATATTTCTTGCAACAGGCTTTGAAACTTTTTTCTTTTTGTCATTTTAAACCTGTAAGCCATTCTTCAATAGCTTTCTCGTTATACTTTTCATTCTTTTTCCAGTCGATGTGCCAGCGTAGGTTGGCAATGATCTGTGTGTAATTGTTCCCAAGACTCTGCTTCCATGCCAGAAACTGCTGTTTGTTGTAGTGCTGGACAGCTCTGGAGACAGTGGGATAGTCCACTACAGACCGCAGGAGTTTATCCAGTTGCTGACACACAGTGGGGGAACCAGAGGCCATGTTGTGTAGCTCGGCTTTATCCTTTGACAAATCTGAGAAGGCGGAGTTAAACGAGCATTAGTAGCTGTAGTAGTTATAAAGGTGTATATGAAGTTCCATTTGTATCAGTGATTTTAAAATAAGATGACAAATTTAACAAGCCAGATATTAGAGTGCCCATATACTACATTTTTTATTTCCCTGAGGTCTTCCCTGAGGCTTTACATTTTTTTTGGGACCAGTGTTCATAATTCATGTTTACTTGATGATTTTTGACAGGTCCCTCCTTACAAACACATACCATATTTCCAAGACCTATATCAAAAAGTGTAAATGCATAAATACAAATACTAAGAATGGAATTAAACTTGTTACTTTTATCCTTGCTATAATCCTTACAGTAATATACAATATAAATTTGACTAAAATTTAACACATGGAAGTTATTTGTCAGCATTATCACTGACCAAAGAAAATCATGGTAATTTGACTACAAGTGTGTAAGAATTCTTGGTTGAAATAGTCACCATTCACACACTGTAAACCTGGCTAACTAAGTGCTGAGTTAAATTGGGTTTGAACAGGGAAATCACTAAACTGTGTAGGTCTAAAGCCCTCTGAGACCAGAGCTAAATGAGTATGAACACTACTGACAGCTCACCAAATAGTTGTGGAGGGAAACTCAAGCCATCTGAATAGGTGATGTACTTCCATTGGCCCATCCTAAGCATGTAAGTTGAGGCATTGGCATTGCAGCCATGGTATTCACTGAGTACCCAGCCAGGGTGAGTGATCTTCTGACCACCCTGTGAGACCACAGGAATCAGAGAGTGACCACTGAGGCCATCTTGTTTTTGGATACCTGCAATATCTAACAAATATGACACACAGGTTTGTAATATAGAATAACATGCAGATGGTTTGTATGTACAGCACATTTCTTTGTAACATATTTGTGTTTTTAATACATTTTTATTTGTGTCAGCAAGGAAAAACATACAATGGAATGGAGGCACTTCCAAGACACGATAACCATTTTTTAAAATAATGCCATAAACATGAACAGTATTTAAAGGGATGTTTAAGTCAAAAATATAAATGTAGGCAATTGTCTATACATCAGAAAATTTGATTATTAATCACAAGATATTTTCAGATATTAACTTTGTATTCAGAATTGTTAACTCTTAATTTCACTACAAGCACTCAAAATATATTGGCTGAACATCATCTGGGGTCAAATTAATTTTATCTTCTACTATAACTATATCAAGTATTGATGTATAAATCATAACAGTAAATAACAATGAAAATGAAAGAACATACCCAGCATTGAAGGATATATGTCTACAAGAGAGACTGGTAAAGTAATCTCAAGGCCAGTCTTAACTCCTGGACCCATCAAAATTAAGGGGACATGGGAGCTGCCCTCAAACATGGACATCTTATAGAACTGTCTGTGTTCCATGGCCAGATCACCATGATCAGATGTGAACAGCAGCACAGTGGAGTTCAATAAGCCGGTATCTCTAAGAACAGCAATTATTTCCCCTGTAACAGAATGAGTCTATATAAAATTTGAGCCAGTAAAACTATAACAAAAGCCCAGGAAATATACAGGAAATATGATAATGGTAATGTGTCCACTTACCAAGCATGCCATCTGTTTCGGCACACATAGCGTAATAAAAGGCTCGGATGTCTTTAATCTCCTGCTCAGAGAAGTTGCCACTGCAGTTTTTGGTGAAGGTAGAATAAAAATCAACAGGGTGCATTTTTGAAAATGGCAACCACTTTGGCACCGAAACTTGCTCTAAGGAGACCTTTTAAGAAGTAAAATTATGTGAACATTACAACAATATGTCTTATAATAATAATAATAATAATAATAATAATGCAATACAGATAGAATTATGACATTAATGATATCTGTTATATGCAAAAGTGCCCCATAACCAATTTGATGTTTTGTAAGAGTCCTTTGTGGTTTTTCATATATTAAATTCATTCATTCATTCATTATCTGTAACCGCTTATCCAGTTTAGGGTCACGGTGGGTCCGGAGCCTACCCGGAATCACTGGGTGCAAGGCAGGAACACACCCTGGACAGGGCACACTTAGATTGAGATACTTTAATATATTAAAACTTTAATATATTAAAATTTAATATATGGGCGGCACGGTGGAGCAGCAGGTAGTGTTGCAGTCACACAGCTCCAGGGGCCTGGAGGTTGTGGGTTCGATTCCCGGTCCGGGTGACTGTCTGTGAGGAGTTGGTGTGTTCTCCCCGTGTCCGCGTGGGTTTCCTCCCACAGTCCAAAAACACACGTTGGTAGGTGGATTGGCGACTCAAAAGTGTCCGTAGGTGTGTGTGTGTCTGTGTTGCCCTGTGAAGGACTGGCGCCCCCTCCAGGGTGTATTCCCGCCTTGTGCCCAATGATTTCAGGTAGGCTCTAGACCCACCGCGACCCTGAACTGGATAAGCGGTCACAGACAACGAATGAATGAGGATGAATCTAATTGTGTACCAATACAATATATTTTGCCCATAATGCACAATTGTACTTTGAATCTTTGCATCAGCTCTTCTTTTCTCATTTAGATTATTTTTGTTTAATTGTGAATACTGAATTCTAAGATTCCATTGTTGGAGCAGTGTGAAGTAAATTGCCTTTTTGAGCCAGTAGGGGGATGTGCGGAAGGTGGACCCTCCAGCTGTTGGGCCCAGGGATTCTGTGCGGTAAGGATGTGGTAGATTCAGTCCCAAGTACAGGGCAAATGGCTGTGAAAGAGCTGCAGCACTCTTTCTGATCCACTCCACGGCTCTATCTGTAGTGTTCCAGTCTTTGGACATGACTCTAACTGTAGAAGCATCACCAACCAAGTCTGTCACCGGACGGCCCTCCTGCCTAAGAAGAAATGGCACCTCTCTGGTCCACGCCTCCACACGATTACTAGATCATAGAGTTTACAGAGAATTACATGATGGATCATTACCATACTCCACTCAAATTCCCACAACAAAGTGTCATATTCAAACACAAAACACTTTCAACAAGACAGCGATAAGTTAGCCCTACAGTATCCTGGCTAATCACAAACTCAGTTTTTAATTAAATACATAATTTCATCTGGTGGCTTCTGATAACAATATTATTTTTTAAATTGTCAGTTCAAAAGCAATAAAACAAGTTATAGATGTTCTGTATCAAATCAGTGTACATTAACAGCATGAACTCCAATGTATGATAAGCCACCATGGCATTATTTTATTTTTCTTCCTCTGCCTTCTTCAGAAAGTGCCATTGCTATAGCATCTTGTCTTATCTACCTTGTTCATAAAGCTTAAAAAAAAACACCACCCTGATAATGAAAAGAAGGTCAACCAATAATAGTCTGGCATCTAAAAGCAAAACACTATTAATATTACATGTGCAGTACTTACAGAACTAAACAGACTATATCACTGACTAATGCAATTTATTCCTGTCACCTGACTGTGTGGCCTCCGGATGTGTAGTCTAACTTCCCCATACTGTGGGTGTGGTACCCTGCCTTTTTTAGTTGGTCCATCCATGTTGTGGCATTGGGAGTGAGACATTTGTAATTGTTCCAGGCCTCAGTTAAATGGACAAAACGACCACTCCACATAGCTGAAAACAATCGTACTAAAATTAACGTAGAACTGCAGGATTGCTCTGGGACAAATTCATGTGTATTTATGGTTAGTGCATAAATTTAGTAAAAATTACATTATGAATTTTAGCATTTTAGCCAGTTTGACACTAAAATATAAATATATATAATAGTTAATTGCCATTGTCCAAGGTTACGCTTAGGATTAATAAATATCTAATCTTGTACGTGAATCTTTAATCTTATAAGTAAACATACCATATTTTGTTGTGTTCACATAACAGTACAACTTTACCTGCCCTTGAAGGACAACATATAGGAGAATTGGTGTATGAGTTGAGGAATACAGCACCCATTTGCCTCATGAAGTTTATAAACGGTAGCTGAACAACATTACTCCCTGGAGAAAAGGTTAACCTCCCATCCTAAAACAATAATACACTCAGTTTAAAAAAATGCCATGCTAAAGACTGTGACAGTGTTTTAGTGTCACAGTATTGAAAAAAAAGAGTCAGAATAATTCTGAGAATAAAGTCAGAATATTAGTGTTATTATTAATTATAATATAAAGACAGACAGACTCACAGTCTGTGTGCCTAGAGTGAGTTGTGAAAGAAGCAGTCAGTGAAGTGAACAGAATTATTTATTAAACGCATTCACACGACATGACGACTAAACCCCGTCAGTGCAGCCCCTGACTGCGATGCATACAGCACCTCAGATGTCCACTCACTCTGAATTGATCATTTTGTGATCATTAATTGTATCCTGTGAAACTACATGCCCTCTTCTGAATAAATGTTTTTCTGCACAGATTTAGGGTTTAAATACTAATCACACTCTGGCCCTGATGAGGACTGAGTGTTTATTCCTGAAATTTATACCATAGTATGACTTCAGCAACACACTGCATTCCACAATTACACTGTGGTTGTGTGGTTTTTTCAATGCCGCGGCCCTAAAACTCCCTTGTTAAAGACAGTACAGGGAGGGAGGAAGAAGAAAAAAAAATTGCAGCTGTGAACAGTGTCTAGTCACATAAATTCAGTAACATTTACACATAAATGAAACATATAGAAAATATTTTATTTGTTTCCTGAGTAGTTTACAGTGCAACTAATCTACTTTTCACTGCTTACATTGTAAGACTGTTTAAATACTCAAAGAGCACGTGCTGTGTCTGATCCACTGGTACCAGCACAACACACTACACACCACCACCACGTCAGTGTCACTAAAGACCTGAAAATGATCACCCAAACCATACCTGATCTGTGGTGGTCCTGACCACTGAAGAGCAGGATGAAATGGGGATAAGAAAGTATGCAATGAAACAGGTGGACTACAGTCAGTAATTATACATGCCTTTTACTTAGAGTGAACTGTTCAATGTAAGTGAAGTTATCTTAAGGGAAATTAAACTTAAATTGTCTTTTTATACTAAAACTTTAGATTTAAACTTCTCCCTTAAGCATTTAACTTAGTAAAATATTCAGCATCCTCATAATTGTGTGCTGTTTTGTAAACTATTAATGATTGTTCATGATTTATGCGGTAAAGTCTGTTGTTTTAAAAGATGGCTATGAAAAACTTACAAAAGCATCAGACATGACCATCACTATGTTTGGAGTGTGATGTGATGAGCTGTTCATATCTGAACAGACCGTTCCGTGATAGAGAAGCAGCAGCAGCAGCAGCAAGGTGTTCTTCATGGTAGTTCAGGTTATAATATCAGTCCTAACCCTGGAGGAGAATATGGTCTGTCCCAAAGAGGAGACGAGTCTAAGTGAAAACTAAATTCGCTTCTCTAAACTACTTTCAACACATCTGTAGGATCTGCTGTTATTTAACATTATTCACCTTCTTCATCTGTGTAAACTACAGCTACCCCAGTAAACAATTAACCGTTGATTCAACGTTGAAATAACGTAATGACTACCGTCTAATCAACGTTCTCTTAAGGTTGAAGATGAAAGTTGAAAAGACGTCCATTGACGTTATTAATTGGTCCCGAAATAAATTACTTGTAAAAAACGCGTTTTGGACGTCCACTGACGTTATCGATTGGTCACCACTTAACTAACTTATTAAGATGGATTTTGGACGTCCAGGGACGTTCCTTGTTTACTGGTACCCGTGTTGCCTTTTAAAAAGTCATTATCATCATCATCTTCTTTTCCGCTTTTCCATTTCAGGGTCGCGGTGACAACAGGGCAAGCGAAGAAGCCCAGACATCTCTGTCTTTTAAAAAGTTCCTTCTGAAATCACGAGTCCAGCGCCCACTCTGGGGACATCTCAAACGGCTCTCTGTACTTTATGTAGTGCACTTGTTAAGAATAACGGCTTATACACTTAAACAGTTCACCATATATCTAAAATCAAGTAATGTATATTAAGCCGTTATCTGTATAACTCGATCTTAGCCCACTATTTGGGTGCAGAAGCCCTCTTTTCACTTCACGATGTTCACTCGGTAGGAGTACGGATTCGGGATGAGGCCGTGCCTTCTTTGCACTTAAAACGTCCTCAAATTGTTTATTGCCATCTTGTGGTCGTTCAAAATGTCTGCAGGGCCTCTGTTATATCTATCTCAGACGTTTTCAATAGTCAAGAGATAGTAATTCTCTGACCAGAGAAAAGCACTTTGTAGCACAAATTGTTGTCTCTATTTCTCTGCATTGTTTGACCCTGTTCTTCACTGGTCACAACCCCCAGAAAACCACCACATGGAAGGTCTAATTTTGGTGGTACATCATTCTCAGCAGTGCTGTGGCACTGACATGGGGGTGATGTATTTGTGTGTTGTGCTGGTAAGAGAGGATCAGACACAGCAGTGTTTCTCAAGTTTTTAAAACCCACATTGTCAATGCTAGATTGAGGATAATTTACATTGCAATTTAAATATGTATTTAAAAACCAGGCACCACAGAGATGTACATAAGAATGTTGGGGAAAAAAAAAATATTATTTCTATTATTGTAGAATTAACAGTTTTCGTTTGATAACGTTCCAGAAGTTACTTCTATTTATAAAAAAAAAAATCTTGAAAAATCCATGACGTTTAATCTAAAATTAAACAACAATAATCTTTGGAACTGAGTGTGTAGATTCAGCTCAGACAACCCATTTTTCAGTCCTCAGTTCCACTCTGTGGACCAGGCCCTCTCCCATGATGTGGAAGTCCTGCACAATTGCCTTTACATTAGGAACGGTGGTGGCCATGTCCCCAGTCACCTCCACTTTCCTTGCATTCATTAAAGAAGTCTAAATGAAGACAGACATAAGAATTTGTCAATACAATTAATTACTCTAAGTATTATTCACTGTGTGTGTGTGTGTATGTATATAGACATGATTAACACCTTACATTGTAATACAAAACAAACCACATTACTATACTTTAACAAACCTTGAACTGCTGTGGCTGAAAAGCTTTAGGTTTCCACAGCACTGCAATGACTGTTCCTCCATATGGGTTGTGGAAAAACAGAGCAAGATCCCCAAATGCATCCTAAACAAGCATTGGAATATATTTTGGTTATCAAGAAAGCAGTTCCCCTCATTTGCAAGCAATAATAACAACAACAAATAATGTTGCAATGATTGGTCAAATGTGATGAGAAAATAGTTGAAGTATTCTTTAATTAAAAGGCAGAAAAATTTAATCACAGACATCTAGCAAAATTAAAAAAAAGAAACAAGAAAGGAATAATTTATAATTTAGCTCATTGGATTGAAATCGAACCAATACATTCAAAGAGCAATGGATGTACTCACCCTGAGCTCAGACAGATATAGTTTCACAGGATCAAAGTCTACAACAGGGAATGGACCCCGTGAGCTTTGTACTTCGTCTTTTGAGAGGCCTCTGGAAAAGCTGTAAGAAGGGGGGTCCACACCATGGGATGAGAGGGGGACGTATTTTGGTCTGAGGTAGATAAGAACATCATAGACTTCTAATGGGGGTCTGAACACCACCTAAAATACAGAAAAACAACAAATTAATTCTTTGTTCTCCAGAAAATCATTAAACACATAATGGCATCTTGATTTTCAAACTTTCAATTTTGCTTTTTATCTTGTGTGCACCAGTAATTAAAATGTCACTGAAGACACAAACAAGATGGGATGAATTGGTGGAATATAGAAACAAAAATATATTTTTTCCCTTGGCTTTTGCACAGATAATTCACTTAATTTGAGCATTTAACATTCTCTCCGTGTCTGCATGGGTTTCCTCCGGGTGCTTCGGTTTCCTCCCACGGGCCAAAACAACACACGTTGATAGGTGGATTTACTACTCAAAAGTGTCCATAGGTGTGAGTATCGCCCTGTGAAGGACTGGCGCCCCCTCCAGGGTGTGTTCCTGCCTTGCGCCCAGTGATTCCGGGAAGGCTCTGGACCCACCGCGACCCCAAATTGGATAAGCGGTTACAGATAATGAATAAATAAATTAATGAACATATAACTTCTTTAATACTACAGAAATTCACCTACATGCATTGAAACCCCAGAAAGAAACCTCATTCCACACAAACTGCACTGGTTAACTGTCCCTCTCCAAAGTCAATCCAAGTTACTTCTCATCATACATAGATATGCCCTTTCATACAATGCTGAACTTCATCCCTACACTCCATCTGTACAATTCTGGTATTGCGCTGTTGAAAATGGCACGATTTCTCGATGCTTTCCCCTTCCTCTAAATGCACACTGCTTATGTATATGTATTTTTGTGCTTCATAATTGTCCTGTTTTGTGTGTTTCAACCTGTAAAGTAAAACTGAATGCCAGAAAGTTGATATATACATACAACTCATTAACATACTTATTAATTGAAATAAAAAAAAGCACTGACCCGAACATCTTGTTTCTTGCTGGGGTCCAGGAGCTGGGCCTCCAGGACATTTAGACTCTCTGCTGCAACCATCACAATACGCTGAAGCATCTACAAAAAGAAGTAGCAGTATAAATCCAAAAAGCATCCAATAAATGTCCACACATTTTATCTGATATTATTTGTACCTGTACCTGTACTGAGGGTCCGTCCTTGGTCCAAATGGAAGCTTTATTTTCATTGGGAGTGGCAATGAACATTACAGGAAGAGAGTCTCTGGATGCTATGAAGTGGTTCTTGATTTCAGTGTAGTCAGTAGCTAGAACAGAGGAAAACACATTCATTTTAAACACTCATGATACATACAGAAAAACAGTAAATAATTAGGCAGCATTTTCCTTTAAAACATTTTAAACCTGTTAGTTTGCTGTTGAGGTTGACCACAAGAGGGCTGTTCCTCCAGTCAAAAGATGAGAGCAGGTGAAGGAAGCGAAGGAGACCAACCTGAGGAGAACTAAGGGTAAGGAGAACAATGACACTGCCAGTCTACATATGAATTTCACAGGCTAACACTAAAAACCTGGCTAAGGTGCAGAGAAATGGCTGCCGAAAATGGACAAAAACAATAGGCTTGAATAACATTTTTACAGTTACTTTTTATGGTAATAAAATTACACATTATATAATTTGTGCAATGGTATGTAAAGACATTTTTCCTGGTTTACAATTGCAATTTTGGTCCATAATTAGTGAACATTACCTGGGAGGAGTAAAAGGGGCTGGCTGTAGGAAGAGAGAGGCCACTAAAAGGTCAGCTGCATCTGCTCCAATTTCTCCACTGAAGAGCTGTGCACCAAGCCAAAGTTTAGCCAGACGACATACAGCACTGAAACATGGGTGCTGCTGCTGCAAACTGAAACACATCCTCCATTAGGAGATGCAGTGACAAGAAACAAGCAATCTCAACCGTTTGCATAATGTATTGGATAATTGCCTAACACCATAGTAGGCTTAATTCTCTTCTATTCCCAGGCAAGGAATACATGCTGTACTAAGTCTCAGTGTAAAATAACTAAACCTACTTTCCCCTGTCTCATAGCCCATTCAGTGGCTGAAAAATAAAGTAAGTGTTTTAATTACATTTCAACTTCTGAAACTCAAAAATGATCAAAAAGGAATCATTTACATAATTACAAAAACTAAAATCATGGAAGACATAGCATGCCTTTGTGTGCAGTTATCTTAAGAAGGCATTCAGACCTGATTGGTTATTTGATTTAGTGATTCAACTCACAATTAAAAGAAAATTAATTTAATTCTAACATCTAATCTATAAAATGTTCACTTCAATGCTAATGTGATAATGGAATCTGATGCAAGTATTTCCTTATATATTTCTGTTTATACTATTAATGGTGATATACTATTAATATTTCTATCATTTCAAGTATGTATGTATGCATGCATGCATGTATGTACGTGCGTGTTTCTGTACCCATGCAGGGTGCTCGTGAGGAAAGGTTTGAGCTGAGTCTCAAGCTCCAGTGCCTGTGCCTCTGAGTTATCTCTCTGAATCAGCAGGCCTTCTTTCGTCAGACTTTCTCTTAGCACCTGTGGCTCTCTGTGGTACGCCACCTGGATCCGAAACACTAGTCCATCCTGAACACACATGGACAATAACAAATGAAAACAGAAAGGCTGATTAAGAATTCATAATGTACTGATATAAAGCCAAAGCAATTAATTTTAAACAAAGACATATGTCCTATTTGAACCCATTAATGCTAAATTCCCATGATAACACAACTGAAAATTGGTTCTTGAATCCTTAATCAAGCCTTTTTCCATAAAAAACAGACACCTTCCAAACGTCCAGATGTGTAGGTGTGGGCCAGCACGTGTATTCATGCTGCTGTTTGAGCAGCTCTCCGAGGCGAATGTGGAAGGCTGCTTTAATATGGCGGATCGCCAAACGGTCACTAGGCCATTTTCCACTCCCCTCCATGTGGCAAATAACTGGGGACAAATAGGAGAAAGTGCTTACAGAAATTGGTACAAAATCAGTAATGATTTATTCTGATATTACAATTGATCCTAATATTCCAAAAATCAATGTGGGCAAATGAACACATTTAGATTCTTTTCAAAAAAATATATAGTATTAGTATACAGGAATACTGCACACATTTAAAGCATATTTAAAATACAGTGTCTTCTATAGCAGAGACTGTAGAACAAATAATGTTTCAAGAATTATTTTGCCTTCACCTTTAATAGGAGTAATATAATAAGGGCAAGGCTTCTTCTCTGCTGGAGACAAAGCATGCAAATTCTTCTCCTGCTTCTGAAAAAAGTATCTGGCCAGTTTTACCGGTACAGGGGGCAATACCTATAGAAGCAAAACACAAATTTTACTAAACAAAACTGAGGCAAACAAAAAAGGTTGAGAGTTTACAGCTCCATATTATAAATTAAAAAAAAAAAAACCTGGGTGTATCTGAGGGCTGGGTGGGCACCCTGTACTGAGGTGATGGACAGAGGTAAACCTTCCAGCTTCCAAAGCTTTCTGCTCAGGTCATCAAAGGATTGGACCACAGTCAAACTCTCTTCCTCTCCAGTACTACTAACCTGAGCAACAGAATAGGTACAAATTATTAACATGCTATATGCTGCCATCACCTTTACACAGCTGGCTTTTGGCAAAGGCTCTTATCCAAATTGACGTATAAATTCAATCAGGTTACAGCAATAGTCTAATGCAGTTTAAAATACAATTGCAAATATTCTTGCCCAAGTTTTCCCAACCCAAGGTGGGAATAGAAATCTATTTTATTGTGTGAAGTGCAGTGGCTGTACCCACATAAATATCCCAAGAGCACAAGCCTAAAATAATGTTACAGTTTTGTATATGTTTTAACAATCCTCATAAATACATACTTCATTTCCAAATCTGATGACTTTATCCACATATCCTCCCACAAACCGGACACACGATTCAGGTATATCAGCATGACTAGAGAGAGAAAAAGATTAGTGTGTATTTTGTAGGAATCTGCTGGTAGTATTCTTAAGGCAATATGCACGTACAGTTGCAGTAGGTGGGTGATGATCTCCAACAAGATGTGCCTTTTCTGGCATGTGGAGGAGCCAGACCACACCACCGCTTCAGTGATAGCTCCATCCTGAAAACGTCGCAGCTCAGAGCGACTGCCCCACAGCTGCTGGAATTCAGCTGCCTACAAAAGACAGAATTTATGAGGATAGCGATTTATTTGGATTAAACTCAATAAGCAACTATGCAGCTATCATTGCACTGACTATCTCAAGGGTTAGCGCATTTGAAGAGCTAGCATACAGTACTAAAGTACACACAGATTTACCTCAGGACTGTCAGCTGAAGGCCCTCTTTCCAGCACAGAAAAGGCACGTTCAGGATTCAGCAGTAGGCCAATGGACAGAGGCGGCTGGTCCTTGTGCTTAGGAGGCTCGCTGTTCACTGGCCACTATTAAAAAAATAAATAAATCAAAGACAATCACAGTGCAATTTATTCTGCTGTACAGGAACTGTGACCTTTACAGCACAGTGAAATATTACCTTATTTTGCCCACAGCACAAAAAAATCTAAGATAGAAACTTTATATTAGATAATTTCTCTTGACATGCTGCTTTGTTACATTCTGGGAAAAACAAATCTATAGTATAGTAACTACTGACTATATTAGGCTTCCATTAAATTATAAATGTGCTGTTGCTGCTAAGCAAGCTCTACGATTTTCAGCTGTGAAGTACCAACAACTAAAACACAGCTCAAATACAACTCAGTATACAGACCAACTGGCATAAAACAGCATTTATGTTTTACCTGAATTTGGCCTTTACTCATGTGCCGATTTTGTTCTATTGCATAATCCCTTGTGTTCTATGTTTTAATCAAAAATCATCTTTGTCAAGAATTTACCTCAGGGTCTGGAGGAAGTGAATGAGCCAAAAGGCGAACCCTATCCCCAAGGCCTCGTTGCAGAAGAGACAGAATGAAAGGAAGCACTGCCAGAACATAGTTCCCACTGAGGTCCAAGAGGTTGTTGAGGAGAGTGAGCTTCTTACAAGAGGCTTGCATTTTCACCAAGTTACTCAATCTGTGTGAGAGAAAAATGATTTAGTTTGAACAATGTGATAAAACATTTCCAAATTTTCCCACACCTGAAGTACATGTATACATTGTAGATATATACATATATCTACAAAATATATACATTGTGAAATAAAAGGAGTATAATGTGTGCATTAATGACATACATTTTAGGTTGAACCAATTTATTGCTGTATCATGTTTTGTGTTTTGTTATGTATGCACGGTATTTCTGTTATACACCCCATAGTAAGGACATACAGTCTGACTTATTTTGCTATTTGTCATTAAGAGGTAATGAACAGACATGAGTAATATGCAGAAAAACAATAAGCCACCACAAAAGAGGAAAAAAAAAAAAACTCTGAAAGGAATTAATCTTGGGCTGTGGCACAGATGTTGGGAGCCTTTGAGTTGTTGCAGAACACAGTAAAAATTATAACTCAAAAATTGCTGAGGTAATGTGATGAACACTCACTGAAAGACATTGTCATATGATCTGATCATTGGTTTTTGAGTCATAAGCAGGGCCTGGAAGCCGTCTACAGTGGGGTCATCCCAAAACTGGAGAGAGAGTGATGCTTCATGCTGGATCTGTGACATATTCACAAAGTTTTAACATAAAAAAATTATTTTAGTAAAAACATGTTCAATAAAATGGTATCTTTTCAAAACTGTAGCCAGGACATAGCCCAGTTTGAGACCTGTTTTAAATATTTAAAGTCACAAGGAATCTAATAATAATGCTGACCTGTTTGTAGGTGCAGGAGGTCATGTCTGCACACATATTGAGATGACCTGAGGGATCCACAAACACCACCTGAAAAGAACTATGGAATTCCGACAGTGAAGGCTGAAAAAGAAAAAAGTGGTGTTATAAGTATTAAAACAGCTTAAAGAATTACAGGTTAAGCCAAAAAGTTAAAATCAGTTAAATCATTGCTCACTGCTTTTGAATCTGGGTTTTTTGCCAAGGTAATACCATTCTCCGTCAGGTCTGTGGACGCTAGAACAAATAAAACATACAAAAGGGTGTAACAGAGGCCAGCTTTCAGTACATATGCTGTGTGTCTCCATTCATATCATGCATTTTGTATTAACACAGGGTAAGTATCATATATCATCAATGCTGAATTGGTACCTTTCCTGCCAGGGTACCAAACCTACAGATTCATACTATACAGGTCAAACTAGAAGTAACTGCCCAACTAAAGCTAATTGAGTGTATCTATTTGTTCACTGTTAATGGCAGAAATATATGATAATTAATGTCACCACCATACAACCTTCCACATATTTTCACAGTTCTGTGATGGGATTTGGGACATTATGGTATTTCAAAAACAGGATTGACCAGGTAAGCTTCAATTCAGGCAGAGAAGCTGAGATATTCCCATTGGAAAACTCTCAAACCCCAAGATATTTACACAAAGGTTTAAAGATTACATTTTCTCTGTGAACAGAAGGGGTAGGCCATAATCACATCAAAATAAAAATAACCTGTGCTTACCCAAGAAGTGCAATGAATTTCTCAGCAGCTGATATGCGTTCATAGTTTTACCCACTTTGTGTGTGGAGAGAAGATAAGACAGCAGCATGGCAGCTAAAAAACCACCAAAGCAACCAGTCCCCTACAGAAACACACACACACAACAGGGTTAGATGGGCCTTGTCATTGTTCATTGTGCATTGTCATTGTTCCAAACACATGTTAATGATAATTAATGAACAGACATTTTATTCCTAGTCATGAGATCTGAGCATCTCCATTAGTTAAACAAAAAATGTTTAAATAATGTGTAGAGCAGTGTTTAAATGATGCAGAAAAATGAAAATCACTTTACACATTATGCTTGATTTGGACTGTGCTTACCCTGTCTAACTCTCTCTGTCTCAGCCACACTTTAAGCAGAGCTACAGCATCTACAAACGCAGGACACTGGGCACTGTGTGCAGCAAGAAACTGCAGGTGTGAGCGAGGAAGGTGATCACCCAGTACTGCACTGTTATAATGAGGGGTAGGAGGCTCATTGATCACTAAAAAAACACAGCCAAACAACAGAAATATTAGTGATTTTTGACAGGTGTAATTGTTGCAAAAATGAAAAGGTGTAAAACACTGTCACCTTGTTGAGAGCTGTTCCCAGTAAACCACTGAGTTCTTACGTTGTTCTTCTGAGGATGGAAGCGGCTTGGTTTGAGGAAGTCTGGAGGTGGGAGGGCGTGAATTCGCAATGTGATGCTGCTGCTGTCTTTACCTGCAAGTGACAAAATAGCATATGGTCATCATTTCAAAACAGTATGATAAAATACTGTGGTGATAGTTTGAGATTTTTAACAAACTGCTTACTACTAATGCTTTGTCTGTTCTAACTTATAAATCCTCTGATAATCAAACCATTGGGATACATATGTATTATGATAGTTTTTTAAGTCATGCGATATTAATATATTTTTGCCATTAATATATTTTTGACGTTCAGATTTCTTGAACTCTGAAACTATTTTAAGAAAACATCATACCTGGAGGTGTGACTAGTAGGAGAGGATGGAGACGGTTGCCATGGAGGCAGGAATAGCGCAGTGAGCCCACTGCTAATGTAGAGGATAGGTGTTGTGCCAGACCTGCCAGGTACAAAGCCCTCTTACGGAGGTATCTCTGATTTATGCCATCCATTGGGTGTAGGATATTCTAGAAAAAATAAAAGCAAATAACTAATATATCCAACAGCTGTGATGGTTAATCAGGGATAAGGGTTCCCACAAAAGCTAAATGCATATTTACATGGATGCACATGATTTGAAACAGCTGGATCTTACATGAGGAATTGTGACAGCCAGGTCAACAGAAACTCTCGGTTTGATGCAGGTGCCCAGTGGATAACTCCCAATCAGATCAACAGAGGCAGGAGGCTCCATGTGGAACTTGCCTTTAGTTTCCTCAGGAACCAGAATGAAAGGGACCTTAATGCCTGAGTCTACTAGCCATGATTGGTCCAACAACTAGGAGAGAGTCAGAAAGGTTTTTAAACAAAACACAATATTTATTTTATTTATTTAGTATATTTTTACAATAGCTATGTTAACACTGATCTAATAATTTACTATATATATAGTATATTTACATATACTATACATTTAAAGGCAGAAAATAAATTTTCCTTAATTCAATTAAAAAAATCAAATAGACACCAAAAAAAAATAGAAGATAAATATCTCATTATATGCCTTGCATTGTCCAAGTTTAGTCCAGAGGAGATGACATTTATGGTGGTTACTTACCTCCACCACTGGAGATGGTGGCACAGATTTCAGAAGATCTGTAATCTGCTGCACAAAGCCGTCCACCACCATTTTCTTGCGTTCACTCAATGACACCTCCTTCAAAAGTTCCTCCATCTAGAGATCATTCAGGAGAACCAGTGATATAACAACAAAAGGCACACAACCAAGATTCTGTATGAAAATGTGCATGTCTATTCATCTAAGCATACACACAGTCACAGATGTGTAGCAGGGTATTCCTAGGAAGGGCTTCCACCCGAAAACTCAACTGACCTGCATCTTTAACAGGCTACAGTGGAACAGATTCTCTGCCTCCTTCAGCTGGCTGAGCTCCTCAACAGTTGGGGCTTTGTACAGCTCTCCTTTAGAAAGTTTGAGTGGATGAAGAACACCATCCTCAGAAACTAGAATCCCTGCTTTCTTCTTGGAGCCTTTGGTCGCTTTGGCACTTTCATCTCCTTCATGTAAGAGTTCCATCTGAGAAAATACATTTCTTGTCAGTTTCAATCTCATTAAGCTTAAACATGATGTAAGTGGCCATTTGATGTTTAAGCGCCATATAAACACATTTCAAATAATCAGAATAATATATGATAGTCAGGCAATGGATTGAGCTCATGGTGAAAATAAAAAGGCAAGGGACTTTTAAAATTGTTCAGGTAGTTTAAAAGTGTTCCCTTCTATTTGTTATCTTACACCGGTGTAGCTGACAAAAAGTTGTCCTAACTTCTTATGGGAGACATTAATGGCAGGCCACTGTCTTTTTATTCGTAACGTGTAAAAAGTGAGTGGCCTCCATTCATAACGCCCATAAGAAGTTAGAGAAACCGTGCTGTGAACCTCAGGCCCTAATGATCTCAACATAAAAGCCATACCTCATTCTCCAAGTCTTCCGTCAAAGGTACAATTTTCCTCTTCATTTTAAAACGTTTTGGAATTAAAGCCTGAGGAATTAAGACATGAATTTACGCAGTTAATCCTCCAGTCTGTACCACAGCAACACAAGGCAACTCACACATGGAGAACACAAAGGCGCACACAAACCCAAAGTATAACGTAGACGTGTTCTGATTGGCTGGTTGCGTGAGTTTCTCGTAGGCATTGGCTGAACTACTGTTAGGCACGCCCTCTAGTCAAGTTTTTTTAGGTTGCAGTATAGTTCAGCTAGACCCCATGTGGCAATAAGCCTGTGTTATGTGACTGCCTACTGTTATAAAAGCCGATATTAATATACATTGCCCGTGTATGTAAAGGACATGAGAAATAAAGTCCGACTTAACGTATTATATATGGAGGTAGGGAGTAGGGGGTAGGGAGCAGGGAGCAGGGAGCATGGCGCATGGCGCATGGAATAGGGAGCATGGAGTAGGGTGTAGGGAGCATGGAGCATAGTGTAGGGTATAGGGTTCAGGGAGGAAGGATCAAGTTAAAATTGTTAAATGGCGCATGCGCAACTCACTGGTGGATAAATCAGGTTATGTGCTTTAGCTGGAATTTGGGTTGTAGTATATGACTGTTATTTTACTCTTATATTACTGTGTTTTAGTGTTGCAAATGAAGGTTGCGTTTTGAAGTGTACTGCATTACTGAGGTCCTCTTTTATTTCATTTCCCTATGTGGCTAGTTAGCTGGTCGGTTGCTAACAGACAACACCAACAGGAACTTTATTGTCGGTTAAACTTGAGTTTTCAAAGAAAATGTCAAGTAAAGAAGTGAAGTCGGCTCTTAAAAGTGCCAGAGAAGCTATTAAGAACAAGGAGTTTAAAGAAGCTCTGAAGCATTGTAAGGTGAGCATTAACTACAGCCTGACAGCAACAGTTTGCCAGTGTGGTTGTCTCAGATAAAAAAAAAATAAGCCTATGTTCGTAATCTCCAGGCTGTTTTAAAGTTGGAGAAGAATAACTACAATGCCTGGGTGTTCATTGGAGTTGCGGCTGCAGAGCTGGAGCAGCCAGATCAGGCCCAGAGCGCCTACAGAAAAGCGGCCGAACTGGAGCCCGAGCAACTGCTGGCATGGCAGGTTGGTAACTGTTATTGTATGGCATTGCTTTATAGATGTGTGGCTGTGTCCGTTTGCTTTGCACAAGTGACGAACTAAATTTCCTACATGTAGTGATGGTGAGATGAAGCAAACTGGCAAAGATAAAGTACTGTAGCTGATGTTCGTATAAGTAAATGGGTTGTTCATTTGTGTTGCTTTATGACTTGCTGTTATTTACCACGGTGTATGTTAATTGTATCGTTAATCTCTTTTACAGGGCCTTGCAAATCTGTATGAAAATAGTGACCATGAAGACTTCAAAGCTGAACTGCCCAAAATCTATCAAAAACTCATAACATTATATGAAATGTAAGTGCGTTTGTGATGCACCTTTTATTTAATTTTTTTATTTTTGGTATTAAACCTTATGCTCTTTGCATTTTGGTATCAGCAGCTCAGACAAGGTCAGATGCTTTGAAGTGAGCAAGAAGTTGGTGGACATCTATCAGGCAGAAAAAAATTATTTACAGGTCAGTATATAACAATGTTGGGATTTTCACAATTGTTTTATTTATTTGACACTTATAATGCTGATTATATGCAGAGATATTCTTAGCATAGAGTATGATGTGTTAAAGGCTGCCCAAGACCCAAGCAGATGTGGAAAGAGTAATATATATTCTAGTTCTATAAGATATTATATATTCTATAATTCTATAATATTCTATAAGAGTAGAATATTGTAGTCAAGTAAAAGTACTGATACTTTGAAAAGTACAAGAAAAATTACTGGTCTGAAATGTACTCAAGTAATAGTAAAAAAGTAGTGCATTTTAAATTTACTTTTACTTTTTTAATAGTGTGTGTGGTGGGGTTTCTGCTCTATAAAAACAAAGTGATATAAACTTCAAACCAGTTGGTTTTAATTAATGGACTAATTTTACAAAGGAAATAAACTGCTCATTGAGAGGACTGAAGATATGAAAATGACTATTAAAATAGTTGGTGTTATGTTTCTATTCAACATCATTATTAAAGGGATATTTCTGTTGTTTTTAAGTGGATATATATGAAGTGCTTATGCCTAGTCAGTGTATGACCCGGAGTAGACGGTGTTCAGCTGTCTTTTAGTTCAGTCTTCCAGTCTGCTCCTGTGAACTGGAAGCCTGCTGTCTACTATAGGTAATACATTTACTTATCAAATGTACTTCATACATACCCACTTAAAAACAACAGAAATAATATATATTTGAAGGTTGCTAGCTAGATTTTATGAATCTCTTGATTAAATTGTCATAGCAACCTGACGCTTCAGTGAAGTATTTTAATACACACATAATTTCAAGAACACACTAATGCAACAAAATATAAATATATTAATATACCATTTATTATATTAAATATGTTTATGTATTAATAGCATTAAATTGTTTTTATTATAAAAAAAATGATTTGTTTATTATTTTTCTACAAATGTAACAGATTCAAATATAAAGTGACAAAAGAAATCAGTAAACATTTGCTTATTTTGTAAACAACAGTAAATTACCAATATTCTGATTTTCTATAAACTAAAAAATGTAGCATAAAAATGTACCACACAACCAAAGTGCAGAAAATGTAGTGTGTGCATATTAACAGCAAAAGGAAACAATTATACAAAAAGTAACCTTAGATCTTCACAGTAAATAACAAAACAAACAAAGAATAGTTGCTAGTTGTTTATCATTTAATAAATATGACGATATTATCGTGATGGCACAGTCCTAACCAACCAGCTAATTTGAGCCTCTTACAGAAATAGGAACACTTATTTTTAACTCCCAGTGCAATGGTACAATTATTATTACTATTTTTTAATGTACCTGTACATACTCTACATGCACAGGTTTGATGTTGGGTTTTTATGAGCAGCTAATTCTCTCTTGGCAAACACAGCTTGCACTGCATTATAAAGATGTCACATTTCTTGCGCTTGAAGCCGAAGTTGTCTCTTAAATATTGCAGGGATTCATTTTTTCTTTTTTCTTTTTTGATTTTCCAGTGCTAAATTCTATTTGTTTTTCTTGCATTTTTATTTACATTTTTACTCAGTAAATGTGATTTGAAATGTAGTGAAGTACAATACTTAAAGCAAAATGTACTTAAGTACAAGTAAATTTACAGATTAAAAAAAAAACTACTTCTAGTACAAGTACACAAAAAATCTACTCATTTACAGTTACGCGAGTAAATGTAATTTGTTACTTTTCACCTCTGGACCCAAGAATAAATGGTCATTTTCTTACCCACATCATCTTAAAATAACCGTGTAAGACAAACTGATGCAGTCTATAATACTTCAGAATCCACATTGTTAAATGCATCTCTAATATGAATTAAAGGGCTAAAAAACCTGGTCTTGTATTTTTGTGTTGTCTTGTTTTGTACAGGTAGCAAGAGTGTGGCGGCGGCTCATTCAAGTGAGAGAGACAGAAGAAGGTGTGGAGGTCTTTGAGCTGGGGGAACTATGGAGGGAAATGACCAGGTTGCTGCTGGGCAGTGTAGAGCAGCAGGACAATGAGACTCAGCAACATGTAGGTGAAATGTGATTATAAATAATAATATGGATTATTAAAACATGTAATACATAGTATAAATCTGTGTTATTTATATACCTTTGTATATCATCTTATGACCTTGATCCTACATTTATTGCTGATTTATTAATTTTGTTTAATTCATTATTTTTTAAATGTATGATTTTAACTTTAAAATCATGCTGAAATCGAAATGACACTTTTACTATGTTGTTTCTTAAAGTCCTAGGTTATAATATGTAAGATTCATTGTGTTATGCTTAAAATTAAATGTATTTCATAAACATTAACTAAAATATAAGTTTTTCTCCCTTTTAAAACAACTTATGAGTTGTGGGTATGTCAGAAAGCTCATACAAATGATGAAGAATTCTATTACACCATGGTGTAATTTTAAACTACAATATAAACACCGGTTTGTCACTATCCAATCAAAATTTGATGTGTTCATTCCTAAACAAGTCCTGTTTTACCCAGAAGTACATCAGAGTAAACAGTCACAATACATTCTCATTTCTGTTTCATGCTGAATTTATAGTGTGTTCAAAAGTAAACATAAGTAATACTACTTCAATGGTATTTAGATGTTACTTTTCAGTTTACTTTTTGTTGTTTTATTTACAGCTACTTTCTGCCTTTGAAAAAGCTCTTCAGCTAACAGAAAACATACCAAGTGAAGATCACAGACAACTCACACAAGATTATATTACATGTCTTTCAAAGGTAAGTGATTGAAATATCTTGTTTCTGCGTTACTGTGAATAAAATATGTAAATTTAATTTAAATACATACATTTTCTTTTAATTCTAGCTCCCTCATGAAGTTGTCAAGCTGAAAGAGGTTTGTGAGGCCACACTCACCTTATACCCAAAATGTCCATATCCTCTAGAAGTACTAGGAGAGCATTATTTAATAACAGGTAAGGGACTACAGTGGTAGAAGATATAAATTGATATTACCTTTCTATATTATACCAGAACCAATATTCATCTAGAAGATATAAATTATTAGGAGAAAAATATGATTTTTCTGCATCTAATTTTAATGGATGCTGTGATCAATAATCACAATGATGCACTAGTTATGCAGCTTTATTGGCAGTCACAATGTGTTCATTGTTAGCAATCATTTTTTGGCACAAGTGTAATACAGAAGTATTAAGGTTTCAAAAAATGTTTGCTCTTGTTTCTCATCAATGTGGCATAAACTCTGTAGTGTAGATGACAAATGTTTGATTTACATATAATGTTGTGTTTCTTACCTGTGTGCTTGGTTAGGTGACTGCAGTGAGGATGCTGTCAGCTGCTACACTCGTCTGCTGGAGCTAGACCCAGTCAGTTCACTAGCCCATTTTGGCCTGGGCTCAAGGGCCCTTCAAAACAGGAAATATGAGGATGCAGCCAAAAGTTTTGACCTTGGTGTGGATGCTGTTGTATTCTGAAATCTTGTGTATTAAATTCATATATCATACATCATAGAACGAAAAAAAAACTGCTTCAGTTTTACGTAGCTGAAAAGCAGCAGAATGATCTAAAATGATACAGAAATCTACCTATACTTAGTTCAGAACATTGTTGTATCTGCTGTTCTCTGTCTCATGATTTTAGAGAAATTTCCTGTGGCGGCTTTGTAATAATATTCTTATCTTTGCAGGGCTAAAGCGGAAACGCTCCAGCATCATTGGCTGGTATGGCCTTGCTCAGGCTGAACTGAAATTGCACAAATATTCTGACAGTATCATGTCTTCCAGTCAAGGTACAATTCTACTTTTTTCCTGATCTGCACCACACACTCCCCCTATTAAAACAAGTTTTGAATGTATACTTAGCTTCAAAAACAGCCTTTTTTGGATGTAATGCTTTGGTAGAAATGTGAAACCTGGAAAGGGAATCAGTAGCCCTGGCTTGTGTGTCATACTATACTGGTGTGTATTCCAGGGTTAATTGTCAGTACAGGGAATGATGAAGGCTGGACCCAGAAGCTGCTGAGGCTGAAGCTAGAAGCTCTTGTAAAAGTTGGAACAGAGCAGAGTTCAAAAGAAGCTCTGGCGATACTTTCTCAGGTACTATTACACTAGCAGGTTCCTGTAGATTTTTCTATGTTTCATTGTGCTGTGATTCAGCTTATGGTTCTGCTGTTTGCCTCACAGCCAGTGATTCTCTTTTAGATGTCAGATTCCAGAAATGATCCTGCATTGTTAGCATTAAAAGGAGGGGCCTTTTTGCAAATGGGACAGCTTGAAGAAGCCATTCAGGTATGAAAATTTCCCTTTTTCCTTGTGTTTCAGGATTCCTTGTGTTTTTTTTCCCTATAGGGTGTTTCCTAATTTCATGTAACAAGATAAAAACAAAAACAAATAACATTTTCTAAAATAACTTTTTTGTAAAGGTTTCTTCTGAGCTGCTCGGCTCTCACCCTGGCTCAGTTGAGGGTTTAATCCTACAAGGGCTGGCACATGCAGCTAAAGAAGAGCACCAGCAAGCAGAACAGAGGTAAGTGTAAATCATCTTTTATTTATTGTTATTGAGGCTAGGACTACATCCAGTTATACAGTATTAGATTTAAAAAAGTTACAGTACAAGAATCTATGGGATTATATTGAAAAAATGTATTTGGTCATTTAGCCAATGCAACATGGCATGAGGAGTTGCATATTTATTTATTTTTAATCCCCTGTCCCACCCTAATTCAGGCCATTCGTTCTCAGACTTGTGCAAATACAAGAGAGCATATCTTCACACCACATGCCGTAAAGGTTTTTGCATGTTTCTTCTTTGTCTCAAAGGTTTTTAGAAGCTCTGGCTCAAACACCGGATAGTGGAGAGGTCTATTTTCTCCTGGGGAAACTGTACTGGAGCATGGGGGAAGAAACACGGAAAGACCGCAGCAAAGCACACACGCATCTACTGAAGGTGGGGTGCTACAATTCTCAGCTATTTTCTTCTTTTGTATATTGTTTGTTTGAAATTAGTTATTAAATTTAATGTTTTTTTTTTTTACCAATATAAGAAGGCTTGTGTTATTGGTATATTTATTTTTATTAAACCTGTTCCATTAATATGCATATTTGATCATTCAGTGTAAATTCAAGTGTTTTATCAAAGAATTACTTTGAACTGAAGAAATAATATTAATAGAATTAAAGAGCGATTAGCGACTTGTGTCTGTTTACTCATTACTTGTCATTACGTTATCTTTACAGGCTGCAAAGCTGGATCCACATTTGGGTTCTGTGTTCCGCTACCTTGGTCATTACTACAGAGAGGTGGCCAAGGATGTGTGCAGAGCCAGAGGCTGCTATAAGAGAGCATTTGAGTTGGACTCCTCCGATGAAGAGTCTGGGGCTGCTAGTGTGGACCTCAGCATGGAGCAGGGTGACATGGTATGTTTTTCTCTTCAGCCTGGCATAAGAAAGGTGACACGTGCTGGTGTGTATTTGACCATTGGTATTGTCTCTTCTTTAGGAATCTGCCTTAGAGATTCTGCAGTCAGTGATAGAGAGAGCTACACCTGGTTCAGCCAAATGGGCCTGGATGAGAAGAGGTCTTTACCACCTTAAAGTGGCTCAGCATTCACAGGCTATTGCAGAGTATGAGTTTTGCATTTTAATCAACAATGTATGCTTCCTAACATAAGATATATTTTATTTATGCCATGTTTATTCTTTCCTACAGTCTTCAGGCTGCACTGCGGGCTGACCCTCAAGATTGGGTTTGTTGGGAGTGTTTAGGAGAGGCCTACCTCAATCGTCACAGTTTTACAGCTGCCCTTAAAGCCTTTGGTAAGGCCCATCTGCTCCAGCCCAACTCCATCTACAGCCTATACCAGGCTGCTGCAATCAAACAGACCCTGGGCAGGTTTAAAGAGGCTGCAGGAGAGTACCTACAGATTATATCCACAGAAGAGTATGTGCCAGCATTAAAAGGTGAATGTGTGTTTTTGGAGCTCTGTTTCTATTCAAATTGCAGTCACAATATTTAGATTTCTTCAAAATCTTTTGATGTTCACTGAAAATTAAATTACTGCTAATGAATTGAATTATTGCTGTAGCATAATAACCATTGCCTTATTTACTTTTACTTTTAGGTTTTGGTGAATGTCTTTTGGCCATGGCCAAGACTGCGATGCAGGACTGCCTTGATGGCAAAGCAGTAGACCTGATACAGGAAGCAATCAAATATTTGTTTAGGTAATGTATCTGTGAGCAATTTTATTCTGTGTCTACTTCATTTTAGCAAGTCTGTGTGGAAAAGGCAAATAATATTTTGATGTGCTTTAATGCAGAGGAGTTTTGTATCTCCTATATGTGCAGGGCAGTACAGAAGCGTTCTGACCTCTCGTGTCTGTGGAAACTACTAGGGGATGCCTGCACCAGCTGCAGTACAGTGTCTCCTAATCGGGTCAGCGTGCTGGTGTCAGGGGCTCTATGTGGAGCAAACCCTCCAGATGAAGACCATGTGCTAAACCAAAAACAACTACTCACTCTTGGAGAGAGGTGGGCCACCCCACTTTTACTTGTACACAAGCTGTGGAGAGATTCATTAAATACACTGTTGTATGTCTTATCTATATCTATATGTTTAAATTCACATTATTGCAGAGGGAAATATTTATTATTTATATAATAATCCCTCCCTTTTTTAAAAAAAAAAATATTTTTTATTTTTTATTCCAAGTAATTCTGGAGCATTTGAACTGGTCCATTTATCATGAAGTTTTCACACAATGTGAAGGACAGCCACTGTGTCCAAAGGATGTAGTGTGTGTGTGTGTGTGTGTGTGTGTATATGCCACCTTCAGATTTAAATATTGAGTTTGGAACATGTGCTTTAAACTAAACATTTTGTAACTTCTTTGTCTCAGATGTTATGGTCGAGCTCTGAAAATAATGGCACAGGCTCCAAGCCTCTGGTGTGACCTGGGTCTTAATTATTATCACCAGTCCAGACTACTCCTTTCACAGCAGACACATCAGGATGCACAGCCACTGCTGGAGAAAGCCCTTCAGGTATTCCTTCTGATTTAGATCACTATAGAAATAAGATTACTTAAATTTAACTTTTGTGTTAATTTCTGTGATCTTTTTGTAGTGTGTTAAAAAGGCAGTGATGCTGGACAGTGGGAATCATACTTACTGGAATGCATTAGGAGTGGTAGCTATGACTAAAGGTAAAATGAGCTTATGTTTGTAGTTGTGATACAAAGATTTCTTTCCATTCAATATTTAATATTAGTCTTTTTTATGTGCTTTATTCCTAAGGGATTGAAAATTTTGCTCTTGCACAGCACTGCTTCATCAAGTCAGTCAAAGTGGAAGCAAATGTAAGTGTTAGACAAATAACATGATTTCAATATGGTTATGTGTTCAGTAGTACAATTGAAGATATTACTGGTTTATTTTCAGAATGTTGTGGCATGGACAAACCTTGGAACTTTGTATCTAAAGAAGGGCAACATTGAGGCAAGTTGTGCTTTTTTTTGCTTTAATGTTTAGATGCATATATTTATAGAGAGTATTGTACATGCCATTGCACTGTGTTTATACGTTTGTTGGTAATAACATTTTCATTTCCTTATTAGCTTTCACATGAAGCTTTTAAAATTGCCCAGTCTCTGGAGCCACTGTATGTCAACTGTTGGATTGGACAGGTATAATTAAACATATAAAAGGCAAGGCTTTCATTTATTGTGCCCCTTACTTTCTAAAATCTATAGCTAACCATTTCTCTCTTTCTATACCATAGGCTCTTATTGCTGAGACTGTAGGAAGCTATGACACTATGGACTTATTCAGACACACTACTGAGCTAAGCACTCATGTACGAGTTACACGTTATAGGACATGATTTCTGTAATAATATTTTCATTCTGAATACTCATTTATTAATGTGTATTTGTGGTCATTAGACTGAAGGAGTGAAGGGTTATGCCTACTGGGTCTGTTCCACTCTACTAGACAAGAGTAATCGAAGCTCTGAGCTCTATCGCTACAACATAGTTCAGATGAATGCTGTCTCAGCTGCACAGATGGCTTTAAGCAAATACACAGGTAGAGTACAACTCGCACACATCTATATAAAAATATGCTTAAAATATCAAATACACTAATACAGTGGTACTGGCAGTGGAACCCATCCACATTTATGATAGCTGTAAGCTAGAATGCAGACACACATGCAGGGGCACTGCTAGGATAACATGATGGGCCCTACATCCATCATCAGATGGAGGCAAGGGGCAGGGAGGATGAGCACAGCACTTTTTCTTGGACAGGGCCTGTACGTTGCATGACGGACTGAAAAAATAAGTGGATACAGCAGATGCAAGCAAAAGTACATCAGTTCAAATGAATCGTTCAGTAAAACAAACCCAACTAATCTGTTTTTATCACAATTGTATTTTAAAGATTGAATATAAAACTAAATTAAAATAAACTTAAAAGAACCATAAAACATGTATGCACAGTGTGTACTTGATTAAAGCTGCTGGCGCCATTTCACCAATGGGGGCGTCTTAGGCAGTATCTGTTAATACAAATTTATGTATATGTTTACCCTGATAACAATGTGGATATAAAAATGTATGAAATGTTAAAATTGAGGATCCTCTTGGATTATCACCAAAGAGAGCATTTATTGGTGTTTTATGAATGTAGTAAATAAAATGTCTTTTCAGCTCAGCGTTACACTGTGTTGCATTATGTTCCTCTGGAGTACAATAAGTACATAATCAAATATTGGCCAAATCAGAACATCTAATTCTAAGCAGTGTTAATGCAAATACCATTTTGTTTCCAAAATCACTGTACATGTATTGTTTTCCATTCAAATCATTGTACATGAAGAATTGCTAAGCTTTACTTTGACATCATCTCAATAGACAGTGATCATGTATTGCTGTTTGAGTGACCCACCTTTGTACATTTTCAGAGAGGATTCAGACAGACACAGATGCATTTGTTATGCTGGGCTTTCTAAATGAACACCTACAACTGAAGAAGCAGGCCTCTGAGGCCTATAAAAGGTAGGCACAAGGGCTAAAGTCCTAATACATTAAGTATTTACAAGTTGTTAATTCATTGGGAATTTTGTTTTTTTTTACCCTTGTACACAAATCTGAGTGTCATTTCTCTGTTAGAGCTGTGGAGTTGCTCCAGAACAGCTGCCTCACTGAGGAACTCAACTTTACTCGTAGAGGCTATGCACGGGCTCTCTGGTACGCCTCAAAAACTCAATGTCATGTCTTACTAGTTAACACCTATGGAATATTGAGCTGATTTTAATGGAAATTTGTATTTCTAAATGTAGTGACACAGGGCTGTGGGAGGAGGCAGTTCACCATTACTCTTCCACTTCGTTAGAGGAGCTGCATGATCTCACTGGTCTGGCTCTGGCTTGTTGCAGAGGAGGACGCCTGCAAGAGAGTGTAGACGGTAAACACAGTTTGTTTTTAAGATCTGTTCATATTAACGATACTACATTTTTATTTGGAATCATGATTTATAATCGTAATATGTGATATCTAGCCTTCATTACTAGGGTACTAGGACATGCTAGCACATATAACATTTTCAAATTTCTGTTGTTTTTTTTGGATTTTGTTGTAGCCTATGAGAAGGCACTTGCAGTTGCCTCGACCGAGAAAGAAAAAGCCTATATTCTGACGGCTTTAGCTTTACTGCAACACAGACTAGGAAACATGGACACAGCAAAAACTCTGCTATTCAAGTGGTGAGTTAAGTTGTCAGCAACCAGAATACTTCTGCACTTGCCATGTGTGTCAAGGTCTAATCTTCATTGTCATTTGTCCTCCACACAGTTCTTTGCTTAAGGAGCCAGTTCCTGAGAGTCTGGTTTGTCTTTGTGCTCTGGGCTTAGTTCATGAGGATGTTACACTGGCAAGCGCTGCTCTCTCTGAGTTGTTGAAGCTGGAAGGAGCACTAGGAGGCGCTGTGGAAGAGCGCTGCCTTCTCACTTGCACCCTGTTGGCCTTGCAAGGCAACTATAGCTCGGTGCAGAGAGAGGCCTCTAGAGCTGTGTTCAGGTACATGCCGAAACTGCTGGAAGTTGCACTTTCATTCTGATCCAAGAGCAGTTTAGGAAATCCATTTTTTTTGGTTAAGCCCAAGATATTATGAGCTAAAAGAAAAATAGAGCTTGGTAAAGAGAATTAATTCTTTGGTTACTTATATATTTAAATGCAGGGCCTCAAATGTTATTTCCATCTTAAGAGAAATATACAAAATAAATTACCTTTGTTGCAAAGGCTGAAATATACGGATCTAATATTCTATAATATGCAGATTCTCCCTGCATGTACCATTATGTTGTGCATCTCTAAATGGGCTTTTAAATCTATTGCAGAACTGAAAACCTCAATTAATTATAAAGATCTGTAAAATCATAACCACAATTCAAAGTAAAAAGCTAAAACAAATGCAGCATCTTTCTCAAATCTCTATGCATTGTCATAGTAACGTAACAAAAAAAATAGTTTTTTGCCAAGGACATGTTTTGCTGTCAGTCAAAAACATTCATTAGGATATTACAAACCACACCTTTCACAGGGAAGTCTGATGAGTACATTTTGACAATTTTGAGGCATGTTTTATCACATTTCTAATTTGTATTTTCTATTTAGTCTTTGATGAATGATACAAAATGATGCAGGGGCTTTTATGAGGTGATAGAATTTCTTTAAGTAAACTTTCCTTTATTATTACCTAGGCTGAAATGTGAGTGACCTTGTGTGAATGTCTTTGTTTGAAGTCTTCAAAACAATTCAGACACTTGAGAGCCCTTGCCTAATGCCTAATCAGTCTAATTAATTAAACAACTCATTAGTTAATTAAAATGAGTTGATTAAATGGCCAGATTGTGAAAAATGGTACCTGAGCTCACTGCTAAGCATCGTATTTCCTATGGTGTAGTTCTTATATATAGATATTGCTGGGCGCATCATTATTTTATAGCATATGAATCTTGACATTTCTACCTCACCATTTGTTGAGACAGAAACCCAGGAAATCCATCTCTCTGGGCTCTTTTGTCCAGACTGGTGCCACAGTACACTCCCAGCAAAGCTGATGTAAGTGTCTTAGAGCCAGTCTGAATCTTATATCAATTAACCTGCATGTTCATTTCCAATTAATAACAAACATATTAAATACAATTTATTGAGGACTTGGTCTGAGGGGATTCATAAACTCTCTTATTTTCAACCAGGGAGGAGCTGTAGCAGGCAGTGTGGCATGCCATGCTAGCATGACTCTGGGAAAGGTGAGTTTAAGTGTGTATTCACTTTCAAGGAAATTTTAGACTATCTGGGCTTATGTCTTTAACACGTTTTGCTCATGGGTTTTAGAGGGCACTGCTGTATAGTGGAGTGAATCAGTTGGCCTCTGGCAGACACTTGGGGGAAGATAGGCGGAGAAATGCTCTAAAGACCATCCAGAGAGCTGTGCTTCTTTGCCCTGGTGAGTTTAGATGACAGAAAGAAAGAGAAAGAAAACAGATCTGTCTATACTGTAAGTGTATTAAATTTGTGCATCATGGGTAAAATAAAATAGGTGATGAATGCAGTGGTCATTACTTGTGTCCTGGTTATCAATACGCATTGGCACTTGTACATTTTTTTGGGAATGTATTTATCTTAATTTAAAGCCATATTTATTATTCTGGTTTTTTACATATTCTCACCAGAGTGTGCTTTGAAAGATGCATGCTTTCACAATCAGTATTTTTTTTCTGATCAAACTGAGCTTTAGAAGCTTTGGGGTAACATTGTTTAAGACAAGCATCAACTTGTCGAGTGAAGTGTATATGAAGATGTAGGTTTCAGTAATCAATAATAGTTTCTGGAGCAAGCCTGGCCGAACAATCCTCCAGTTTTGGGCAGCTGGTAGTCTTTCAGTGATGTATATGTGCTGTCTGGTGAGTATTAATGATTTTTTTTCTTTCTATCTTTTAGATGATCCAGCAGGGTGGGCAGGGCTTATGGCTGCTTGTCACACTGAGAACACAGCATGTGCTCTTTCAGGCTCCACCCCTTGTAGAGAGGGTCTGGAGAAGGCACTTATGACCATGGTGTCAGCGAAAGGTCAGTGAGCATTAAGTTTAATGGTTATTTTATATTAGCAGATGCTCTTAGATACCGCTATTAACTTAAAGCTATTACTTATCGGTTATTGTCGGTTATCAGCCCAAATTTGCTTGGTGTGTGTTCTTGTTTGTTTGCTGACTGTGTCCTGTACTGTGTGTTATCATGCAGTGAAAGGCTTGCCGAGGGAGGACTTCCCATTGGCTCGGGCTCTTGAGAGCTGGACTCTGCAGCAAACTGTTTCTGTTCTCAAACAGAGCAGCCAGTACGATGAAGCTGAGGCCCTCTGTTCACAGGTCGCTTGTTTTCCCTTTTGTGAATTGTACTATTTTTCTGACTATTACTGAATACTTATTGTAATGCTGGTCTATACAATTAGTTCTATATATATTAATATTGATAATTATCAGACTGAAGCACGGTGGCGCAGAAGGTAGTGTCATATTCACACAGCTCCAGGATCCTGGGGTTGTGTGTTCAAGGCCAGCTCTGGGTGACTGTCTGTGAGGAGTTTGGTGTGTTCTCCCCGGGTTGAACTTCATATATTTGTCCCCAATAGCAATAAGCTCTCCCCACAACATCCTCAAACATTTCACTACCTCAGACAGGGTTTTTTTTTTAATAAATGAAGACATTTCAAGTTGTAAGCAGTGAGAAGGTGTGTGTTTTGTGCTTTTGTGGGTTGGCCAACACAGCTTGCCCTCTGACTTTATCTCATCCGCATATCTAAATATGTATTTAGTTTCCACTTGTATGTATTTAAACACTAGATGGTTCAAGACCTCAGGATCGCCCACACAATAACATACAGATCCGGAAATAAGAATGTGGAAATACATAAATATATAAATGAAGAACTATGTAAATGAATACCTAAAGAAATGTTTTAAAATGTAAATAAATATATGTAGAAATGCATAAATGTAGAAATGTTAGTAAATACACATAGAAAAAAAATTAGGAAATTAATTTATGCTTATTTTCAAAAACTTTTATATATCTACTTATCTTTTTATATATTATTTAAACTTTCATCACTGGTCAGCCCATCTCTCATCCCCTATGTGTGGGCCACATGTGCAGACGGGGCAGTGTAACCTTCATTTTTATGGCTTTGGCATTAGCAACATGAACGAGTGTCAGAGCCATTATATCTGTGAATGAGTCCTATCTGTCTCCGCACACACTTTCACCTTTATCCTGCTCTTTTTTTTGGATGTTATTCTGAGACTTTAGGCTTTTCTTCTTTTATTGTAACTCACTGCTGATTCTGTTTTTGCTGTACTACATGAATTCTGCTTTAGTTATAGAAATACATAGTTAAAGGTTTGTGTTGCTTGGGTGTCATAGGTTTTGAACATTTCACCAGAGCATCCTGCAGTGTTCCTGTTGCTGAGGCAGGTTCAGTGTGAGCGCCTCCTGCTGTCTGATACTGGTAAATGTATATCAGCCACAGTGTTGGATCAGCTCAGTGCCGCTGTCATGGCCAACCCTAACTCTGTGTCTGCCTGGCATGTGAGTAGCACATCACATTAACTGACTGGTCAAACTAACTCTACTAGAGTATGCAGACAGTTTCACGTCCCTAATTTACGATTTTATTAATAATAGCCAGTACACATGCACTTTGTGTGTTTAAACCTGTTTAATTTAAATCTGAATGTATCTGGTAAGTAGTGACTTCAGTTAGTAGACATATGATTGTGGTTTCCAGTTTATTTAAGCAATCTAAAAAGGGGAACATTTTTAGTAAATATGAATATTGGATGTAGGTACATATTTACCATCAATTTTGCCAGCTAGAATCATTTTTAAATTTTCTTGCAACTTTTATTATATCTATGGAGATATTCTGTTTGCTAGAGAACTTTGATCTGCTAAAATATTGTGCTGTAACATTGTTCTCACCATGAGCATATATGTATTTAACTGTACTAAATAAGAATGTTTTAAATGAGAATTTTATGAGTTCTCTTATAGACCTAACATGATACATAATATAAACCATTTAAAATGCTGTATTTGACATTTTCTTTAGTGTGTTTTAATATGCGTCTATTTCTGTTCTCGTTCATTTCTCTTTTTTTCTTGCAGTGGCTGGCTGAGGTTTACCGTTCCCAGGGTTTACTGGCTCAGGCCTCGGTGGCCCTCAGGCAGTCTCTCCAGTTGGCCTCTCAGCTAGGCCACTACAGTGGAAAGATTGGTAGCCTTCTCCGACTGGCCCTGCTTGCTCTTGCCCCATGCATGGTGAGTATTGGTGTTCACGAACATATTTTTTTCCACAAATATATATTGTGTGTGTACACATATATATATATATATATATATAAAAATCATATTCAGGGCGCTGCATTACATGTTTCTTTAGGTTACATAGGTGTACATTTCATATTATAAGTTAAAAAGACTCCTTTGTACATAATGATCCTTTGCAGATATTTAAAACTTTTATAAATATTATCACAATATGACTGTTTATTTATTTATTTTTTAAAAATCTTTCCTTTCCAAATAATGGATAATTGTCTTGCTAGATTGACCATCTAATTAGTAACAAAGACAACTGTGAACAAAACTGAACATATTGCTTTATTGTTGGTGTAATGAGTAGTGCTACATTGCAGTTTATTCTATGCATAGCAGTAGGAAAAGTTAACCAGGAGACAACTGCACACAGACACAGAACAAATGCCCTGTGTTGCCTGCTGCAGTTAGACACTGAAGTGAAGGCAGACTGGAGAGTCACATTATTGTTGCTGACAGTAGAGCAATGGAAAAGTAAACAGCTCAAGCTGACAGGAAGATCAGCAGAGCTCTTGTCTCTACATCAAACTACAGTGCTTGGATGGATAGATCCTGCCAGCAATAAGCTCTCAGCAGAGGTGTTAAAAACAGTTTTTCATTGCAGAGAAACTCTGACAATGAAATTAAGAGGTTGACCCCTTAGAAATGTACTTAAGCAAATGTGCAGGGTAATTTATTAATAAATACAATTATTTAATTTGTAAATAAAAATCTTTCTTTGTAAGTAATCTATATAATATTTTTTACAGAAAGGGTTTGAAATTGTTTGTATATAGAGAGAGAGCAATGTTGGGAAAAATACAAAATACATATTCTTATATTTTAGATTAATTTAAAGATTAATTCCCATATTTCATGCATATACAGCAAGTGCTTTATATGTTTGATAATTGATGACTCCTAGCAAGATGGAAAAAAAGGTGTATATTGGCATCTATGTAGCATTTATAATGTCACAAAACTATTTCAGACAGTATGCCCCCCAGTCCCTACAAGGCACTAATTGGTCTCTTTCTCCTCACTATACTTTCCTTCCCTTCCTTTCCACTCTTTCAGAGTGTGGTAATTATCCCTCTGTTTCAGCTGAATTTCACTATCTTTTCAAGCTGATTAGCTTTGTCCCTAACCACCAATTAGAGTTGCTGTTTGCCATTAGATGGAATTGCTTCCTTATCATTTGTTACTCTATTTTCGTAATTCATAATATACATGCTAGTTTCCACAAAAATATATTTTGAGAAGCTTTTTGATAATATGACCTTGCCTTAAAAAACAGTGTATGTAAAATATTTAGCAATTTATTTAATTTCAGTTCATAGAACAGTAATTGAGCGTAAAACTGACAGTGACTGACAATAAAAGTGTGCAGACACTACAGTGACTAAGGTGTGTGTGTGTGTGTGTGTGTGTGTGTGTTTTCAGGCTGGTGTTGGAGGGGGTGAGTGGAAGGATCTTGTGCGGGATGCCTGTTCTGAGGTGCTGAAGCTAGGCCCTTCTCCTCCTGCTTTGCTCTTTCAGGCTTTGCTTCAGTTTTCCATCAAGATGAGTGCCAGGTAAGTGGAGGAGGAGACCTTAGCAGAATGTCTGTAACTGTGGAATACTTTTTTTCCAACCTTTTCTGAAGTGCTTGAGATTGCATGATGCCTATTGCCCTAGCCATGACATTTTATATTATGCCCACAAAACAATGCTCTGTGTGTGTGTGTGTAAACACAGTACTATGCAGAAGTCTTAGACACCTAAGATGATTATATATATTTATGCCTTCTCAGTAAGCGTGGTGCTTGTATAACGTTATATATAATCACAGTAAATACAAAAAATTATAATATATAACAAATAAAAAAATTTAAGACCATATTTTTTTTTCTATAAATTAGTAGGTGTGAGTGAGTTTGAAGAACAATGTTTTGTTCAGATTCTCCTTGCCTGAATTTTTATTAAATCAACAGCACACATTATTTAAAATCATTATTCATTAACCAGTAAAACTAAGTTTTGGATGATAACCTCAAATAATCTGGACTGCCACGAGGGGAGATTTGGAAAATGTTAACACACAGAATATCACACTTACTGGAATAATGATATTTGGTTTTATTCTAATGTTGGGCATCATTTGTTGGTTGTTTTTTGTTTTTAGCATATAAACACTTACTACTCAGATAAATAGCTTTTTAAATCTCGTAATATATAAAATGTAGTTCCATTTTGAAAATTATGTAATTCAGCATCTGCCCAGTGACTTTCATTTTATGTGAATTCCAATTGACAATCGGACAATTGTGAGGTTCCAAGGCAGTACCCATTTAAGTTCATACTTGTACCATGCTACAGGTGAAGCAGATATTTGGCAGAAAAATACTGAATCTTTTAGTAGATAAATCCATTAAAATGCACAGAAGCTATATTATTATACATTGATTCTCTAAGGCCTCTTTTAAATAAGCTCACATAACCCCTTTGTTTGACCAAATGAACACCCATTTAGTTAGTTGGAGGAAGCTTTGCTGTCAAATGTCCCATAAATATTGACTTCTCTCACTATTCTCATTGTCTTATTTACCACTATATGTCCTGTGTGATCTGTCCTCAAGGGAAACGAGGCGTTTCTTGGAGAAGATTGTTTATGGCCCATGTTCGGGAGAGGCCAAAACAGTGGCTTCAGTGGCACGCTGGTACCTCCTACGCCACCTCCATGCCAAAGATGACCTACAGCTGATAGATGTAAGCACAAACATCTTATACTGACCAACCACATACGTATATTTAAGGCTGTGTCATGTTGAAGAGAATGACATGTTGTAATATGATGTTAGAGTGCCAAACAGGTTAAACTCTGATTGCATGAATTACACTGGTTGGTGATGATATGAAAAATGAATCAAAATGCATTATTTATTACTATTAAAATACAATCACTCTCTAACGAGAGCGTCTGAATAATCTGCCTCATGAGGACAGACGGCCAGAATTCTGCCTCCTTAAACAACTGTCCATGTAATCAGTGCCTGCTTAGGCAGCTCACTAGGCTTTGGGACAGACCTAAATTTCCCCTAAAGTGCAAAGCAAGAATGATTGATTTTTGCTCTTTCAAAGGAGTCATGAAGTTCTGTTTTGAAAGTGCTTTGAAAGATTTGGTCTAAGCATGTCTTTGGTTTCCTGTTTGTAGACCCTAATTTTGGAGGCTGAAGCAGCTGGAGACTCAAGACTGCTGGAGTTCCACAAACGTCTCTATCCCTGAACATGCTTCCTACCAGACTCATCAACTCAGGACCATACAAATCTGTTAAAAATATAATAGCCAATACAGAAACTACATTCTTAAACTTCCCTCTTCTGCTTATGTCTTAACTTTCTACACATCATTCAAACACAGATTTACTCATCCTTCTTCAGTATCCATGACACCTTTGTATTGATCCGTGTAGATGACACATCTAAATAATTATATAGAAGCTCGTATGGATGCAGAAGATGAATGTGTTAACTGCTGCTTAATTATAATCTGTTTTGTATGGCTCTACTCTGTATGTACTTTGGAGACGATTTGGGACATTGCCTTCTTTACACACTCAGCTGACCTTAACAGTTTTGAGAGAGCTACAGGCTACTGCCGGGTTTGTTCCTTTTGCTGTGTAATAAAAACAAAAAAAAATGGAGCTGTCACCAGGCAGTAACTGCTATGAGGTAATCTTAAAGCATTGACTAGATTTTGGCACAGTGTCGATGGAGGGGCTGAATGCTGCATGGGAAATAAGTTCAGTGCGTGTTTTAATTGAAGAAAGCTTTGCCAAAGCAAAAAGGTTATTTCATTACCTACGCTGCCAATGGGGGGCGGGATCATGAAGGGAAATTTTCCTTGGGCAGCAACAAGTACTTAAATGGATATTATCATGGTTCAAGCCAGAAACCCAGACACTATATCTCTGTGCCAACACATTTGTCTTTTTTTTTTTTCCTTTCCCCCCCACTTCATTAAGTGCTCAACTGTTGGAAGGATTGATGCTGTCACATCTTGAAACTTGTATTAATATATTATACAAACAGCCAATAAAATCATGAAAATATTTAAAACCCAATGTGTGGGTATTTTTTACAAAATATGTTGTTAAAATTTGTTGAACACACTGCAGATTTTTATTTATTTTTTGGGCTGCATGCTTTTTGTCAAATAAAAGAACTGAGCAAATTAACAAAAACTGACAATGTTAAATTTCTTGTTTATTTATGGGAAGTTAGGTTTTCAGTGGGGACTAACCCTGTATTTTTCTGTAATAAATAATGAAAAGTAATAAAGCCAATGTATTAGCTTGGGGGCTGCTCAGGTGTTTGATTTTATTAACTTTATACATAAAAACTTCAGTTTGGACACAGGGTGTGAAGTTTTTTCATGATTTATAATATCATTTTGTTCCACTTACAGCATGAGTCACAGGGCTGACTTGGAGAGTAATAGATTACAGTGGAATATTCTGGGGGCATGGATTATCAGAGTACCTCCATATCTATTGTAATATAAAACAAACAGAGCCACTTAAACTGCATGAATCATATGTTCATAGAATGGGTTATATTTGGTGAACATTTCTAAGGAGGTCTTTCTTTAATTGGTCTGCCTGAACATAATCAGTATGTGGTAATGCTATTGGAAAGTCTTTGTTCTTTATAGTCTCCTTTGCCGTCTCAGGTTTCCCTATAGGTCTGTTGCTGGCAGTGCTGCCATTTTCCTCTGAATCTGTCTGATGTCTTTCTTCAGTTCTCCTTTGTCTAGCTTGGCCTTAGTGTCAGCAATGTCCCTCAGGGAAGCAATGGCATCCATGGCTGACTGGAACCCTGTCCATCAAGAGTTCACAGACACACAAAATCTTTGAGGAATGCCTACAAACAGTTGCAGAAATGCATTTGTGCCATAGAGCGTTGTTTGTTTGGTCTCATCTATAATGCCTCATTGCTTCACAACAGAGAGTGAGGGCTTGATTGAAAGGCTTTAGCTTGTGCCATGGGGTTGAATGCTGGTTTGTCATGCTTATTTTGCCAGTTGCTTTACTGAGGTGACCTGGTGTGTTTGTGTTGAGCTCTAGGGGGCTAGTACTTTTGGGGGAATCACATGGAAATTGACAGTGGATGGATGTCCATAGGTAGCTGAAACAATCCTCTAGTTTGGAATGCTAGCTGTGTAAGAACTAAACTTGGAGATGTCAGGCTCATGTGCCTGGGTGCACACTATGTGTATTCATGTAAGTCTCTAGGTTTGTAATAGTCTTGAATCTTGAATATGTAGTTAAGCTGTACACTTACCTGACTGATACTCTCTCTTTATCTGCTCTAGTTCATCTTTGAAACTTTTCTCCAGGTTATTGATCCTGCTGCTGAGTTTGCTTTCAAATTGTTTGACCCAATCAGCAGTACGCTCTTTTTCCAGCTGCTTCTCAACATGCCCAACATGATCAAACAGAAGATCCACCTGTGTTTTCAATTTCACCTCCAAATCTTCCTGCAGACACACAGAGACACAAGGTGCATATCGTCACTGTCCCATGAAAACATCTCTAGAATGGCAGCTTTAAAGGAGAAGGAAAAATAACCAAACTTACAATTGAAGGCAATGTTGTTAAAATGATGTAGCAAACTAAAAATAGATTAAAGTAGGTTTTTCTTTGGACAGCAATTAAAAAAGTCCAATATTCTAATTCAGATCAGATTGCTAATTGATTCACATCCATGAAATGTATCGCACTACATCTGCTTCTGCACGAGGCACTTGCATATTTCTTTCATCATGGTTGTATGTTGAAATGTGACCCATACTGTCATAATCGCAATGTCATACTTAATACATTCAGTAGAGTTAGGCATTTTTGCAATGACCCTGAATAGTAACATAGCCACACAGTTTACCACTTTGTCCTGCAGCAGTAAGTGCATCTGCTGACTGCAATCTGTGTGTGCTTTGACTGTGCTGCTCAGCTGCTGTTCTGTCCACTTCCTGAGGCAAGCGGCTTCCTCCTCCACTTCCTTCAGCCCACTGGACATCCTTCACAGCCAATAACATGACACACCATTATTTTACCATCATGCAAGTATCTTGCACCTTAGCCCACTGGACTTTCATCACAGTGAGCACAAGATTCAGGTACATTATTATTTTTAAATATGCTTTTATTAAATATTTACAGTTATATATAAAACGTTCAGCTACAAGCTAAGCTAGATGACTTGGTTAGATAAAATACTGTACTCAGATTAGCTACTTTAATCGTGAAAATTTGACTGGCTAGTGCAATGTCTACAAGAATCCTGGTCAGACACCACAGTATAAGTTAATACATATAATATTATAAATTAATATTATCATAATGTGTTGTAGCCTTGGATAAGGTTGAGCAGTGTGACTCTTACATCATAGTATTTAAAAATGTTGATGGTATCTTGAAATGAAGACAGTATTTCAAAATTGTAAAGTGCTTGGTTTGTTACATTTTTATTCTAAGTATACAGCAAAACGAGGTCCTTTCCCATAGAGAGAGCCATATTGATGGGGCGCTGTAGGAACTCACTAATTTGTCTCACACTGAAAATGGGTGGGGGAAAACACTAGTAGGCTGTTATGAGCTGTGTTTAGCTAATGGTAGAGAGAAAAGAAGCTTAAAACAGATAAACATTCTGAAAAAAACTTTTCACCCAAATTTGTGCTGACATTGAGGCTTTATTCTGTAAACGCATGTTTGAGCCTCAGTTCACTGGAACATGGTGTGTGCTGTGGTGTTAGTCTGTTAACTCATGCTTAACTGGCCAGTTTTGCTTTTAAATGTTGCGGGGGGGTGATGAGCTTTCGCCCCTCGTTGCCGTTGTATTCTTAGCTAGACCTATGTGTGCTTTTAGGTCCTTTACACCTTTATTTGCTACACAAAACATGGGAATTTCTTTTTTAATTCATTCTTGAACTTACATTTACGTTTAGGCATAGCTGCTCGAGATGAGGGTAGGTACATGAGCTTTGCCTGACGTAAACAAGGACTACAGACGTGCAGACTGACCAATTAAATGTTTACAGAGAAGGTTATCGACCAATAACGGCAGCTCTACAGTCAGACCGTCCAATCAGAAGATTTTATGCTACTTCACCACGCCCCCTTCTCACTCAAGCGAACCAATCGGAGTAGGGGAGGGCGGGACTAGTTTGTGAACGAAACTTCTCGAAATTCTATGTAAGCTCTAGAAAAACAAAATCCCGGACGTTTGTGAAATTCCGCCGGGACATTTTTTAAGTCTAAAAAAGAGGACATGTCCGGGTAAAAGAGGACGTCTGGTCACCGTAGCTAAAACAATGAGCCTGAGGTAAAAAAAAAAAAAATAGGTTTAAGCTGTTTCCTTCCCATTTAAACCATAAGGAAACAATTTAATATGGCTTAATATACTATATACTATAAATGTAAAATATTTTACTTACCATTTGAGTTACAGTTTAGTAGTATAGTTATGCTAAATAGTAACTGAAAAAGGTTTAGTGTTCCTAGGTCATTATTTTAGTACAGGTACATTAAACCATAATAACCCACCCATCCCTAGCCAATACATTTGTAAATTGTGGAATTTAAAAAAGAAAAAGTAAATCCTATAGGTTTGTATAAAAGCATGGCACAGGCATTACTGGAAAATCACTCTGGTCACCTCTGGTAATGTTTGTATTAGTGGAGAAGTTTTTCTTGAAAGCACAATTTCCCCTTAAACTGTTTGTTTTCTCCTTAGTGCATATACTCAAAAATGACTGTGGACCCTCAAGCAGCCATGCTAATGCACACTGTGAATTGATTTTTTAATGTGATATGGCAGAAACTCCACTCTAGTCTGAACTTGGCTGCTGCTGTGTGCATTGCCATTAGGACCCTTTCTTTTAAGGAGAAGTTCCATATGGTTGTAGACACAGGGCAAAATGGCTAACAAGTAACACTCTAATAAAAGACTACATGATGGAGAATTATACACTACTTTCACACTGCATGGCTGAGACCTGTCTAAAAAACATTATGATTTTATGTAATCACAAGTAATTTTATTTTTGCTTATGTATGTGGTCTCTGAATCTGTATGACACAGGCCCCATATATGAGTTTATGGCCCTTAAACAACGCACCTAACCCTCAAACCATTCTCTGGGTGCTAGGGCTGGAATCGTGATGCTCCAGTTGTGCGCTCAGTAGCACTAGTGTTTGTAGCAAAAACAAAACAAAAAAACAACACTATTTTGTTTTTGTTTGTTCACTACGGGTGAAATGCAGAGAGTTAATATCCCCAAGTGGATTAATTAAGTAACTCTTCTTCCAACTCTTGTTTTTTGTTCTAGTATCTTACTGAATGTGATTTATAAACTTCTGTTTTAAGTGTCTATTTTGAATGTGTCGTGATGCCACATAATTTTGGCAATATAGTTTACTTCACCTTGTTTCAAGTTGTTGGATGTCTCTCTGTATATTTACTGTCATATTCTTCAGGGATGTAATCTGCTCCAACTGGGAAGCCTCCAAGCTTCTAAGTGACTGAAATATATCAGAACATATACAGACTAATTGTAATATTCTGTATTATTTTATTTTGGTTTGTGTGAGTTTATCTATGAGAGATGATAAACAAAAACATAGCATCAGAATTAAACAGGCTTTTTGTGCCTTTAATACATACAGGGGTTGGACAATGAAACTGAAACACCTGGTTTTAGACCACAATAATTTATTAGTACGGTGTAGGGCCACCTTTTGCAGCCAATACAGCGTCAATCCGTCTTGGGAATGACATATACAAGTCCTGCACAGTGGTCAGAGGGATTTTAAGCCGTTTTTCTTGCAGGATAGTGGTCAGGTCACTACGTGATGCTGGTGGAGGAAAACGTTTCCTGACTCGCTCCTCCAAAACACCCCAAAGTGGCTCAATAATATTTAGATCTGGTGACTGTGCAGGCCATGGGAGATGTTCAACTTCACTTTCATGTTCATCAAACCAATCTTTCACCAGTCTTGCTGTGTGTATTGGTGCATTGTCGTCCTGATACACGGAACCATTGGATGCATATGGTCCTCCAGAATGGTTCGGTAGTCCTTGGCAGTGACGCACCCAAGTATTGGGCCAAGGGAATGCCAGGATATGGCAGCCCAATCCATCACTGATCCAGCCCCATGCTTCACTCTGGGCATTCTCCTGGATGTAGGGAAAACAGTAAAGGTGGACTCATCAGAGAACAATACATGTTTCACATTGTCCACAGCCCAAGATTTGAAACCGACGTTTGGCATTGGCATGAGTGACCAAAGGTTTGGCTATAGCAGCTCAGTCATGTATATTGACCCTGTGGAGCTCCCGACGGACAGTTCTGATGGAAACAGGAGAGTTAAGGTGCACATTTAATTCTGCCGTGATTTGGGCAGCCGTGGTTTTATGTTTTTTGGATACAATCCGGGTCAGCTCCCGAACATCCCTTTCAGACAGCTTCCTCTTGTGTCCACAGTTAATCCTGTTGGATATGTTTCGTCCTTCTTGGTGGTATGCTGACATTACCCTGGATACCGTGGCTCTTGATACATCACAAAGACTTGCTGTCTTGGTCACAGATGCACCAGCAAGACGTGCACCAATAATTTGTCCTCTTTTGAACTCTGGTATGTCACCCATAATGTTGTGTGCATTGCAATATTTTGAGCAAAACTGTGCCCTTACCCTCTGCTAACTGAACCTTCACACCCTGCTCTTACTGGTGCAATGTGCAATTAATGAAGATTGGCCACCAGTCTGGTCGCACACTAAAATGACAGGTGTTTCAGTTTCATTGTCTAACCCCTGTATGTACCCATGTAGATCACCTCTGTTCTGATACCTTGCCCTGTACTTTTGCCCATTCAAGAAGTTCAAAGTGGAATAAACACACATATTTAGCAGGGCTATACTGCTGTAGACTAAATTCATATGTGTTTGTGTGGGAGTATTGTGACCTCATAAAGCAATGTAGTATGAATTTCATACTGGGGATGAATAAAAAAAATTGGGATGTTAAAGTTGATTGCATTCTACATTTAGCTGTTTCATTAAATTAAAATATAAACAAATCAAACAGAGGAAATGTAACTTGTGCATTATATAGTGCTTTTAAGAAAACATTTTTAGATTTCATCACATTGCATCCTCAACTGGGCAGTTATGCAAAGCACACGTGTTAATGATATGCATATCTTTTCTGCGTTTCATATGCCTGCAGCCCTGTTGGCCTTTGACTTTTGTGCTGGTCAGAGAGAAAGAGAGCTCCCTTGTGTAGCTTGCTGCTGGCTCTCACTGACCTGCTTCCTTTCATTTTCAATTACCTTTATGGCAGCCGGGGACCACTCCCCCTAGACTTAAATCACAGTGATTTACCATGCAACTCAGAGCTCTGCAGCTATTGCAGGAACTGGGCTTTTAAAGGGAAAATGAGAAGACAGCGGTTTTCCTATGGAACTTATCCAACCGACATGAACTATTGCCAGTAGTAATGAGCTATATGTGTTGAATCTGAGGCACTTTCCTAACACTTTCATTCTCCAGAAATGTTTATTAATGCGTTCATAAGCATTTATGGGGTAGAGTCCATTAGTATAGCCACAGCCATATTTTCTATATTCCATGTTTACTCTTTAGCATATATCCAGTGTGTTATGGAGATACACAATTTTTATTGCACTTATATCCTCCACATATCCTCTATGCAGAACATATTAAAATGGTATGGTTCTGCTAACTTTAATGCTCAATTTTAATGTTCAATTCATTTAAGTATACAAATAATAGTTCATGCTTTGTGTGTTCATGTTAGTCAACCATTATTACATTAAAAATGCAAAAAAAAAAAAAAAAAAATCTAGAATCCAGAAGTGTTCTCTGTAAAGGATGGGAATTCACTAATCAAATAAATATGCCATTTGATCAGGGTCACCTAACTGTAAATATATATATGTCTACACTTACCTCCAGTCTTCCCTACTGTGATCCTTTTTGCTGTTTTTTTAAATGACAGGTTAAAATATAATAAGATCCAACTTATGTATGCTCAAATGCATATACTGCATTGTTAGAATATTTTCTATATTAGTGTTTGACACCGGGGCGGCACGGTGGTGCAGCAGGGAGTGTTGCAGTCACGCAGCTCCAGGGACCTGTGCTCCGGTTTCCTCCCACAGTCAAAAAACACATGTTAATAGGTGGATTAGCGACTCAAAAGTGTCTATAGGTGTGAGTCTACTCTGTTGTATACTCAGAGTATACTCTGTTGACAAATATAGTTTTTATAAAAATGTTTAAATATCTTTAAGACAGCTATCTAGGTGTTGCATGTGAAATGTTGTAGAATCAAGCCGAATTTGTTTAAGAAAACTTAAGAGTATGACCTATCCGTCCTAATGTGTGGTTACATGAAAGATTTGGGCTATGCTTTGCTAGTTATGTTAGCCTTGCAGATGCAGTTCTAACTAAAGAAGTAAACTAAAGCCTCAAAACATGTTGGTCACTTATGTGGGAAACTGCATGACTGTGCAAAGCAGTTTAGTGTAACACTTTTCACAACTCCCACACCCACTTCATATGAGCTGCTCCTAGAGCTTCTCCTTCACTTGGTGATCAGATAACGTGATCATTCCAGATTATCAGCTTTATTTTAAAAGGAAATATATTAGATTATAGTAATGGCTTTCCATGTGGACACATAAGCTTTTTACCTTAAATTCCATGTCTCTCAGTTGGAGCTCAATCACAGAGCGCATCTCACCAACTTTTTTTTGGAGTTTCATTATTTCCTGCTCGCCAGTTTTGACATCCCCTGACAGCTTAGCAATGCCAGCATCACACCTGAGGAAATAGAGGCTGAAGCATGTCAGATGCTGGTAACAGTCCTTGAAATTCCTGTATAAATTAAGCCGCAAAACCAACATTTTGAATCCATAATGATTGGGATGTAATTTCCAATTTTCTCCCTATGTAGTCTACAGCAATTTAATGAGGAGGAATGCTATTAATGCGAACAATCTATAGAAATGTTAATGGACAGGAACTAGACGGAGGAAAAGGATTTAAATACTGTACTAGATCTGGCAGTGAGGAAACAAATGACATTTAAAATAACTAGCTATGGTTTATTTCTTTATTAACTTTTTAAATAAGCACGAGGTTTTCGGTTTGAATTTTGTTTTGTGATGGAAAAATGTAACAAGGAACATAATGGATAAGATTTTGGTGATTCGTCTTCAGACAGTTTTTTAGCGATGTCAGACTACATGGTGAATTTAATGACTGTGACTGCAAGAAGAATGATTCAAGCCATAAACATCATAAATAAATTTCTCATTATTGTATCGCGAGTCACAGTTGGACAAAATTACCCAGAGATGTAGGACAGTAAATCTTCAGAATCAATTACATTGACATGACATTCCGCTAGCACAGAAGTGAGTGACCTCTCATCAAAACCTGGTCACTAATGGTGTCCACTTGCTGTGACCTGCACTGGATCTGTTGGAGTGCTTCCTTCTCACTACGGCCCTCAATCATTCAAGGGCTTGACCAGATCAACTTGATCTACTTTTATCCCGTGTAACATGAGCTTGCTGAGACATGAGCTCAAGGAAGTCTCCGGTACACATCAAAAATTAAAAAGGATTTAAGAAAAGATTTAACAGTACTAAGAGGCAGTAACGGTGCTAAATAATGGAACTATACCTTTTAATCTTATCATTTCATAAGCTTAAATATCATCACAGTACATAATTAAATATATTTAAATACATTGTTTGTAAATGTTAATGTCTGTTGTTAATGGCTTTTAAGTTTTCTTATGCTTTTAAAACACTGCTGTGGCACTGCTAGACTGAGAATAGTCAAATAACCAAAAATATCCATACAACCAGGTACTATGTGTAGTGATGAAAGATTTAAAGATGACTCAAACTGTAAAGCAACACATGAGCTATGGTCTAACTTTGCATCTACAACATGGACCAGCAAGGTAGGTGTATCTAATACAGTGGCCAGTGGCCAACACACAATAACACACTACCCCACATTAGAGTCACTACAGCACTGAGAATGATTCATGGTCTACAGTCTGTAAGTGCATGGTCAGTGGAGTTGATAAAATGGACACTGGTTTTAGGAAACATTTTGTCATTTTTAGGACACATTAGCAAAGTCACAGTGAGATAATCCATTATTAACCTTAAAGGTTTCTGAGGGATCGCAGACAGTTACGTTGGGCTACAGTATTACGTGACTAATTGGATGTCTAATGTTTGTTGTGTTATTTAGTTTTTGGATTGATTTTAGTTACATCTCTCAACATCTGATGTTTCGTTCTCTCTGACTCGTGCTACGAGGTGGAAGTTGCACAACTTTCCACAGACTGAAAAAAACTTGATGCTGACATGTTTAGCTGAGAAAGATATAGGTGGATTAGAAACTGTGACTGAGACAGTGTCAGAGGGCCACTGTGTAAGTGCATGTGTGTGTGTGTGTGTGTGTGTTTTGGCTTCATGACTTTGACATTAATGTTTCTCATCGTGACAGATACCTGGCCACTCTGCCCCGGAGGTCTCCAATACCCGTCAAGTTCTTGTGGTCCAGACGTTGAACTGCAAATGATGTCCCTGATGCTACACTATCCCTTTGAACAATCTGAGCCTCCAGTACCTGTGAGTAACAGCTGATATGTTATTTACGCTTCTTATTTATTTATTTATTTGTTTGTTTGTTTGTTTGTTTGTTTGTTTGCTTGCTTGCTTGTTTGTGAGAGGAACAGAAAAGGAACGCCCAATAACTGGCAAACACATAAAAAACTGACAAAAGATAACAGTAACAACCTACCTTTTTTACAAACTGACTGTTTTACTTTCAGTATCCTCATTTGTTGATGTAATACTGATATAATCTATATGTATTTAAGGGTACTGTATACTGTCTTTTAAATATATGTTTCCAGTTTTGCTTCTTGATGCAAATAATACCCCAAAAATGGAATAAATTGAAGATAGTTTCTTAAATTTGGACTGTACTCTATGTACGTTGTGTGACAGTACACTTGATTGATTGGAATATGGTTGCCTTAAGCAGTTCAGTGTTTGATAGGCATGCAGAATGTCTGATATGAGCTATTGTTTTAATCTTAGATAGAGGCATAAAGCTGATATGATGGAAGTCTTTGTTTTGGTTTACTGTGTTCTCATCAGCAGCTCAGAAGCGATTCTTTGTAGTCCCTCTGACATAAGCCCTTTCTGCCACAGATGACCTGTGAATGTTGATTTATTTAATTTACCCTATTTTATGCGCTGTGCCCACATAATATATCCCCTTGTTAAATGGGGCTCTTGGCATCTGCTCTGAAAACCTTTTGCAATTTATTGAACCTCATTACAATTTTTGCTTACATACAAGGAATGAGTGAAGAAGGGTGGGCAAGATGTAGTTATGTGTGACATTTTGCTGGTGTAATTAAACTGATTTGAGCAAGAACAGAAGGAAACACTCTATGTCTAACCATTTTCCAGTACTTGTCTGGGATGTCTTACATTTCAGATGGTGTTGAAGAACTATCTAGTGGTGACTCTCTGATCGAATTTAATTGAATTTGATGGTTGTGGTCAGTGCAGCCACTTAAGCCTTTATACAGGAAAGTTTTTTTTAAATATGATTACCTGAAAATGTAAAATATGATCTGTGACTTTATATTAGATGAAGAATAAGAGCCATGATCTCTGCTAGACCTTTTGAACGTCATTGATAAGAAATCAAATTTGACACTTAAATTCTACTGACCTGAATGTCCTTGCTGAGCTGTTTGACAATGTGTGTAATGGTCTGAATATGGTTCTGTAGAAGTTTTCTAGCAGATGCTTCCATTAAGACAGAGCCCTGGGTGACATGCAAACTGCTGAGCATGTCCTCTTTAATCTGGAAGGCCTGCTGTAGCAGGGTGGCCAAGGAGTTCTCTTCTCTGGTCATCTCCAGCTATGCTGGAATTTATGAAATGACAAAATATTTCTCAAATTCAAGGGCTGGCAAGGTGATGGTGAATTTTTGTGTTTGGAGTTATGGTTTTGTGAAGCCCCAATGCAGAGATTCTCTACCTCTGCAGGCCGAAATAAAACAAAACACTAAATATTATGAATAACCTCTTCAAATCATTGGATATTTTCTATGTGATTGATTCATTTTATGGTCTACATTTTCAGGGTTTGAGGAAAGGTCATGTGTCCTGTAGAGTCACATGAAACATAAAACATGAAACTATTACTATGTTAAACACAGGACATTACTTATGAATCTTATGACTTATTTTTTTTCAAGGAACTAGTTCAGAATACAGGTGGCAGGGAAATGAAGCGCTGTATGAACGCCTTGCTCCACATTAAAGGAACAGTTTGGACAGAAAAGATAACCCGAGTTGAGGTATTAAAGTGAAGAGCCAATGGTTAGCATTATGCAGATGAAATCTAACTGGAATCAAACAGTAGTTGCTGGCTTCTATTTAACTTTAGCACTGTTAGCATTATTAGCTGTGTAATATTTTGTTGTGCTACTCCTTTAATAATCAGTGTAGCAGTCATTGTTTACATTTACAGATCTTGGAGACCATATTAGAAGGACAAAATGTTCAAAGCACAGGAAACACTCTATGAGCCGTGACTCTTTTCAATTCTGTTCAATTTGTGACCAAACCCCCGAGGACCTTCTCAGACCACAGCAGTCATTGATCAACTACCTCTGTGTCCTGTGTCTAGCAGATGATCTTTTCAGATTAGGGATTAATTTAATAATGACAAAATCAAATAACTAAAAGATCACTATTTATGTGTCTGTCACTGTCATAAAATCTAAACTCCTTGATCTGGAAGCTTAATTAACAGCACTTTTCAAGATAAGAGTTATATCCTACTCCCTGTGTCAGTGATTTTTAAATATTTCACATTTAACATGACTATACTCTGTGGCTGCTGAAAAAATTTGCTTAAAAAGTGATCTTAGCAGCAATGTCATCGAAGGTACGTATTTGGTTTCCTAAAGATCCTTTCAGGTAACCTTTAGAAAATGAGACATTTCATGGTGAAAGCCCATTGAAAGGTTTAAAGCATTTCTGATTTGTAGGTACGCACTTTTGAAAATTGTGTTTTCAATGATTCCAGTAAAGACAATGGTTATGTAGAATGCCCTGATTAGTTAATGAACCATTTTCTTAAGTGGTTCTTTACCAGGTAATTTTTTTTTATTTATTTGGGAAACAAACTAGACCACATTCAGTTGCAGTTATCTTTTTAAGCTGGGCTCATGTAAATTAAATTCAACCACAATCTCCACAGTGTTCCAATAAACTAAATGTGTTATAACGTTAAAATAGAATGTTGTTATTGGCTTATAAGACCTGTTGATGAATTATGATGCTGATAAAGTCTAATGAAAGCAAACTAAACTAAAAACATGATTTTTTTTTTCACCCAGTAAACTTAAGTTAATTGCTAGACATAAAAAATGTTTTATTGTATTAATATTATATTCTGATGCCGACATCAGTACTCACTTGCAGATTGGCTTCCTGTCGTCTGGTGGGTGAATTGTACGTCTGTTGTTTGGATCGATCTCTTAGCTACGGCACTAAGTGCTTTGTGGGCGTGTCTGTCTACATGACAACTGGACTATATAGTACATGTTTCTATCTGGACCCCTTCATTTCAGACACTTTGAATTTAATTTGAGCTCCTTACTGAGCATACAATAAATCACCTCATAAACATCAGCACTGCCTTAGGAGTTTATTAATATTCATATCTAAAATGTTACATGTCCTATGTTGATTCATATCTACCATCCACTTTGAGCTAAACTTCTCAGAGGGAACTGTATAGTTGAAATGAAAGTTTTAAACACATATGCTGTTTTATTTTGCTGTATTGCTCACACTGGATAGCAGATGTTGTACCTTTTACTGCATCCACTTTTGTGCTGTTGAGGATTTGATGAGAAATGATGTTTAACTGTGGCATTCTTAAAAGAAGTGTCTTTGTCCTGGATTTGGCTCTTTAGTTCAATCAGTTGAGTGGTCCCTTAGTATAAATCCCATATGTAGAAGAATAGCTTTAAAATCAATCTAGGCAAAAGCCTAGGTCATTTCTGAGGAATAAGTGTGTGTAATTTATTCAACAGGAATATGCAGCTCGTCCTTCACAAGCAATTACACTTTTGTCTGGGGTTGGAAAAAAGTGGTATGTGACCTTGGATTACTTCTACCATATTACTTTACATTGTGGGCTTTCTAATCCTCACCGCTGTGTCACAGTGTGTGTGTGTGTGTGTGTGTGTGTGTGTGTGCTCACATGAAAAACAGAGAGAGATGAGTAACAGAGTGAGAGATAAAAAACAATCTTATTCTTGATTTCCCTTTTTTTCTTGTCAAGTGCTTAAATTATCCAATTAAAAACACCACCTCTCCATTTTGGTGATAACCAAGGCACAGGACATAACTTAGAACACCCTCAAGTAAATCTGACTACTGTTATTTTCAGCTCCTATTGATTTTTGCTAAAATCTCAATTATTAGTGTGCACACGTGACAAAACAGGAAGGGCAAAGACTGTTTTCATTGATTTTACTCCATTAACTAGAAGCAATGGACATGTATCCTCTGTGTCTATGTACACTCATTTTCCATTTTATCAGTTCCATTTACCATATACACGTTTTAGTTCTACAATTACAAAGTGTAGTCCATCAGTTACTCTCTTTTTTTGTTGTTGTTGCTCTGCATACTTTGTTAGCCTCCTATCAGGACTACAGAAGAGCATGTATGATTTGGATGATGGATCATTCTCACTGCTGGTGATGGTGTTATTTTGCGTTGTGTTGGTATGCGTAGGTCAGACACAGCAGTGCTACAGATGTTTTTATACACCCCATTGTCATTGCTCAATAATGATAGTCCACCAACCAAAAATATCCAGCCAACACAAGCTGTGCAGCACTAGATGAGCTACTGTCTCTGACTTTACCTTCACAAGGTGGACCAACAGGGAAGGCGTGTCTAATGGAGTGGACAGTACGTTGGTACAGTGTTTAGAATGTCCAGCAGCACTGCTTTGTCTGATCCACTCATACCAGCAGCACAACCACACCAAGAAACAAGAAACCACACCTTAGAAACAAGAATGTGGTCATTTTATAGCTCATATATTAGTTTGAATAAGATAATGTATATATCATTGCATAGGGTAGGTTGATAAAACACCCACACACACGCACACACACACAAACACAAACTGACAACTCATATTCTGAAAATTCATATTCATTTCAGATCAAATGACGCACATTGTCCGGCAGGGGGCGTCTCGTGGTACTCTAATCGTGAGTGTAAACTTTTTTTCTCTCCTTTTTTTTTTTTTTTGCTCGTTGAAACTCTTGGCTGCTCGCGCGTCAGCGTGGACTAGAGGGCGCGAGGATGAGGATGAGAACGAGGGCAAAGGCGAAAATTAAGAGCAGCGCACGTGCAGAGTCATATTGTGCGCCTTCGTCCGTTCACCTTGCGTAACCGAAGCGTCCTGAATAGAGTCAGAGGCTAGTATCAGCAGTTAGGGCTTTAACGCGGAGTGGAGCTCCACAGCAGGTTTCATGACTGATGACAGTGGCACGCGCTTTTGTGAATTGTTGCGCGCGAACTGTTAACGACCACGTTTACGCTCAGTTGCCTCGTGTTTTGTAGCTATATCGACTAATGACTGAGCGGAGTGTTTCCCCTGCGTGTTGAGAGGGTCTTTTGACCGGGATATTGACCCTAGCGCGCGCTCGTGTGTGTGTGTGTGTGTGTGTGTTCGTGCTCCTTCAGCAGCAGTAGCAGAAGACTGGCGGGTTGCTGCTCGGGTACAATGGAGGAGAAACCCAAAGATGACAGTAGCAGCGGTGGCGCTAAGGCACAGGAGTCGACGTCCTACCAGCGCAGGATGTGGAGGAACTTCCAGGAGAAGACCAAGCCGTTTCTGAGTCCCAAGCTCGGCTCGGAGCGACGAGGCACGGACGCTTCCGTGAAAAAAGAGACAGGGCTTTGGATGTTTAAGCGCAAAAAGAAACAGGCGCTGGACCGCGTCTTCTCGTCCTCTCAGCCCAACCTAAGCGCCTCTCCCCCGGCCTCTCTGACCGACAAAGCGGAGCCCAGCTCCGTCTCCATCTCCAGGCCCGCTACCGCCACCGGAGCAGTGTCTAACAAAGCAGAGCTCTCGGTCTCAGCTCACGGCAGTCCGCAGCTCACCGTGGCGCACCTGGCTCTGTCCCAGCAGCAGAAGAGCTCGTCTCTGGGCTCGGCGTGCTTCGAGAAACTGGTGGTCGAGTCCGCAGCGTCCAGTGAAGATGAGCTGAGCAAGAACGCCAGCGATTCGGTCAGTGTCTGAGGGTTGTCCAAATCTTGAGTCTCACAGAGGGCTGTCTCTGTTGAAGGACACTGCTTTTTTATGAAATGACCTCAAAAGTGGTCATATGGGTCATTCCTGTAACTTATCCCCTATCAGAACAAAAGTTTGAGGACAAAACCTCATCCAAATTTTATTCTGAAATAAATATTTAGTTTGTCCCCATTAACTTCATTAATGGCTCATTCTCTTCTAAGGTAGCTTTAGAATTAGGGTCATTGCTGTGTATATTGGATTGCATTCAGCCACAAGAACATTAGTGAGGCCAGGTACTGATGTTGGACATAGTTCATGTCAGAGATAGGGCTTCATCACTCTAGAGAATACAGCTCTACTTTTCCACAGCCTGTGAGGGCTATACCTCTAACCCATGCACTTTTTAAACATAAAGGAGCTACAAAGGGTTTTTTGAGCAGTTCCAAATAGTTGCCAAATGGTTCCATAAAGAGCCATTTTTACTCAGGTGTAGGCAATTTAAAAGGTTCTGCACACACACATATCTCTTTATCAAACATGGTTCTTTATGGAACCAATAATAGTTATTTTATGGCATTGTTCAAAGTACTCTCTGGGGCATTGAGCGGCACTATTGTGACTGTATTGGTGGATGTAGTGAAATCTTGCTAGCTTAGGTGGATATTTCTGTGTTTTTGTACACTCTTCTCTGTAAATATGTTGAATATGGCATATTACATACTTTATAACAGATTGAAATTATATCAGGGTGCATCTAAGAAGAACACTCAAAATGAATGTAAAATAATTGATGCGTTATCTGTTCAACAGAGCAGTATGTTATCTGGGTCTGGAAAGTAGTAACAGCAACTTGATAGTGTGTATTTTTGGTGAAGTGGCTTTTGATTTCGGAATAATGAACTTAGGTCTAGCGTTGCCTAACCTAGCCAGCTAACATTGACAGAGTTATATAAAATCCACATGAGTTGGTTTATCATGTGCAAACAATACATATATTCAAAGCAGCTGAACAGCTTACAGTTGGACTCATTATCACTTGCCATTTTCAAAGTTCTTGAACTTGTCTTTTGATCATTTGCGTAAGTTGACGTGTCCTTAACCTGTGTGGGCTTTGCATATAGGGAGGACAGTGGTGGGGCAGAAATCTCTCTCCAGTGTTTTGAATATGGACTGCGGTAGCCATTTTAAATGCTTGCTGTCAGTGTTACAGATTGCTCCATAAACATGGTTTCTGTCAAATGGAAGTAAAACAAATGACAGTTATGAACAATTATGAAGTCTACCTTAGCAGCTTAGACCACAAAGTGAATAGGAGCTAAAGGTTTCTGTTAATTATGGTATTTATTCTGTTAGCAGATTTATTAGCATTAGTATTCTTTTGTTGACTTTAGGTCACACTAAACTTGTAGTTCTTGCAATTAAGATGCTACAATCAAAATGGACAACAGCTAGCACCTGATGCTATGCTATGACAGTTCATAGTATACAGATATAGATACAAAGCAGATTACCTCATGCTAGTTATGGGTTCTAGTGTTTATTTTAGGAAAAGTGTGACCTGTAGCTTCTGCAGAAAAAAAGCACATCAGTTTGTGTGGTTGAGATGTGGACCCTGATAGCAAGGGGTGGTGGACCACTGTTGGCCACTGAGGGCTAAGCTGGAGGTCCACTAGTGTTTTGCACAGCATTTTCTTGGTAGACCGCTGGTGATTTAACAGAATTTTAGACAAATGCAACATTTTCCATTCACAGTCCAATTTACAATTTTTGTCCTTCATTAGGTTCTTTTGTTATTCTTTATAAATTAGGTTAGTAAATAATTTTAATCCAGCACAGTGTCAACATTTTTATCATAATCATTTTATATCAAGCTTATACTCATTATTATTTCTCTCACAGTTGTTGGTAATATTTATATTAGTTTGTTTTCCAGAGTTAAAGTCTCTGTGAATTTAAAATCTGTTTGAAGAGATTAAAAATGAGTTATATCCTGTACAGGACAATAATCTGAGTGGTCCGATGGTGGACCAGAAGTGGTGTGCCAGCCTTTTTATGCCAGAGGACCAATATATGCTTGCTGTCTGGGGAGCTTGCCACCAATTTTAGAGGGGAAGATCAATTTTTAAATTCTTGACATTTAAAAGCTTAGTTAATACAATGAACATATTTTGATGTAAGTTATGACATATTATAAACTGAATATGTTTGATTTCTGTGAGTAGAAAACAGTAAACCAAGAAAACTGCCCAGGCCTGTAAAGTGCTGCAAAGTTAGGATAGTTTGTATAGGAAATTTGGAATTTGGCCTATAGCACTTTTCAAGCTACTGATATTAGCTAGGCCATTATACAAATGATATGTTAATATTTATGCAAAGCATTAGTACATGTTTTAAACGTCTTTATTTTGATTCATTACCGGAAACTGCAACATACTCTATGTCAAACATCTTGGATATATTACCTGTTAATCTTTGAAATATAAAGATATATTTATACAGAGAACCTCTTGAACAGGCTTGTAAAATCCCTCATTAAAAACACTTCATGTCCTTGTTTGGGGAAGACGTTCTACAAGATTTGGAATGTTTTTGTGAGAATTCTTGCCCATTCATCCAGAAGAGCACTTATGAGGCCAAACACTTATGTTAGAGGAAAGGGCCTGGCTCAGAATTTCCATTCTAGATCATTCCAAAGGTGTTTGATTGTGTTGAAGACTGGGCTCTGTGAGGGTCAATCACATTCTCCAAACTCTTTCAGCCATGCTTTTATGGACCTTGCTTTGTGCACTGGGGCACAGTCTAGGGTTGGGCGGTATAACGATAATACCATATACCCTGGTATTTTAAAATGTGGATGGTATCTCAAAATGAGGGCAGTATATATGGTGTTTGTGTGGTGTGCCAAATTTCTGTTTTGTGTCTTTATAAGTCAGCTAAAATGTTCATGTGCATTTAAGAGAGCCACAGGGAGGGGGCGTTGTGGGAGATATATGACTACTGATGTAACAGTTTGAAAACGGGTGGAGAAAAACACAAGCCCAACAACCCACCACAGTTGTAAGTTTAGTGCTGAATTTGGGTTCAAAGAGAGAGAAAGAAAGCTGAAAACAGACAAAATTCTCAGAAAGTCTTTCACTCGACTTTGTGCTCACACGTATATGGCTTTATGCTCTAAATATGTGTGTTTCGAGCCTCAATTGGCTGAAAAATCTGCTGTGGTGTGCTAAACCACCAGTGCCTGTTAGCGCCATCTGTGCTGCTAAACCGTCTTACTTTGTTTATTTTTGAACTTTTCTGTTCCTTCAGCACCAGTTGCTGAAATTTGCTCTCTCAGATATGGGTTTTTATCATCAAAACGTGTGTTGGTGTGCATTGTCGGGCTGTGTTTAACTAAATTTACTCGATTTTGTGCTCACAAATATAAGGCTCAGTGCAGCCTGACAGAGCACCCCCTCCCCACGGTAATGCCGTATACCGCGATAATATTTTGAGCCGGAATTGCGGTATGAACAAGGTGGATACCGCCCATCCCCTAGCACAGTCATGCTGGAACAGAAAAGGACCTTCCCCAAACTATTCCCACAAAGTTAGAAGCATACAGTTGTCCACAATGTCTTGATATGCTGCAGCATTGGTAAGTTTTCCCCTCACTGGAACTAAGGGGGCCAAGGCCAATAACCCTTCCAAATGCTTCCAATTTTCAGTAACGCCACTGAAATTTGATTATGGAATATCTAGGTGGTGACATCTAATTATGGTAACATGCCCCAGCTCAGTGAGTTTTTAGATCAACCTGTTCTTTCACAAATATGTCTAAAAGTAGACTGCATGGCTAAGTGCTTGATTTTTTACACCTGTGGCAATGGGGCAGAATGAAACATCTGAATTCAATCATTAGTTTGTGAATTCCAGTACTGTTGTCTATGTAGTGTATATTTATGATTTTTAGGTTGTTAGGTTTTGTAGCTTGAAGCCTTTTCCTCAGATTGAAAGAAGGCTGTATAAAGCTGGATGTGAGTGCTGCTCATGCTGTATTGATGTGGTTACTGACAGGCTTGAGCAGAAAAAAAACAAACAAAAAAAAAACTGGCAATGGTCCAGATCACTTCTTACCCAGCACTGCTCACTCCCACTTAAAGGCTGGTTTTGAGTACTGTAAATTTTACAGATTTCTGTTATGTAACTAATGAAAGAAATAATACATTATTTTAGTGTGATTTCTTTTGTTTATAGACTTTTTTTTCATTTCAGAAGGAGATAATAAAGGATAATGCATGAAATAATGTTAATATGGAGTTTAATCTGATAAGCATCAAATACGTTCTGTCCAAATGCCTCTTAAAACTAGACCCTTCATTTAAAGGCACTGTCTAAAAGGTGTTTTTCTACAATTTATTTTCATATCTGTCACCCTCCCTGAACCTGTTAGTTTGGTGGTTATCACTTCTGAATGTGTTAACACTAGACTTAGTCTTTGTTAAATGACAAAGGCCTGTTTCTGTGGCTTGCACACATTATTGTGCATGAATTCAAGGGCTTAGCTGCCATGCAAGGGTCTCTAATAAAGAATACATAAAAAGCCTTGGAAGGAAAGAATTATAACATAGAGACTAAAAGGGCCTTCTTTTGTACTTAGGATATTCATAGGTCATATGTATGAATTAATGTATGCAGTATCTCTGTATGTTCCATAGGAAAAGGTTTTGACCATAAGTGCCCTAACCCTTACCAAACAAAACTTCAACTATTGTATACTCTGTTTCCTCAGGAATAACCAACAAATTTAAACTACAAAACAAGTTAGTGCGTACATATTTAATCAGCCATCTAAACATATTTGCTTTCCTTCATGTATAACTAGGGAAATAGAGTGACATATTTATCCTACCACTGTGACTCTGCAGAACATAAAACTTTGTTAGGAAAATAACTTTGGGTTGATAAGTTGTTTAAAAGCATGTCTTGTATAACTTTGTTAAACAGTATGCCCTGGAAGTCATTTAAATAACAAATTAACAGGAGAAAATAGAAGGCTTTTTCACAGGATGAATCAATTTGCTTATGTTACTCATAACATTTAATTTTCTTCTAATGTTTGTGGAATTGGACAGTATGAAATTTCAGCTTCCTTTGAAACAATATAATTTATGTTGTGATGAATGACAGCATGCAGTCTTCTGATGGTAACTGCATAAGCAGCAGCAGAAGAACATGTTTTTGTTTTTTTAAATCAAAATAATTATTTTAATCAATATAATACAGTGATGACCTAGGTACATTTTTAGATGCAGCCCAAATTCCAGCCCAAATTAAAATTAACCTTATGGTAATGTGTTCATCTTTTCATTTTCCATTTATCAGAATGCTCAGCATGGGTACTGATTTACAATATCACTGTCCTGTTTGGATAAATATATGTGCTTTATAGTGCCAACAACATGCCACATGCTAGCTACTGCTTAAGGGCTAAGCAACACTTAATGGACATCCATGAATATTTCACATTATTTTAGTTACTGACATATATAAGTATGAATTAAAATGAAAATAGCAGCTTAATTTGCTTTAAAACTGACAATTTTATTAAATTTACGGAAAAACCCGAGCTCGCTACGGAAATTCTTGTACGCAACCGTGACATCACTGGTGGACAACAGCTGAACAACGCCGCAGTAAAACACTGTTATGACAGTATCTAGCTAGCTAAATAACCAACATTATTCATGGGTGCCAGTGAAATGAGCTACAGATAACGGAGTGAGTGGATGGTCCTTTCCAAAGTGCTCGTTTAAAGTTGACAAATTTAGTAAATTTTCTGGATATTTTGGGATCATTGGGCCATTTGTGCACAGATGTCCCACTGTAGATTGAATTATTGCAGCCAAAAACAACACACCATTTCGTCATTTTGCATTAAATTAAGTGCAACTTCTAGAGTTGTTGTCCACCATCTACGTCACATTGGGGTGGCAATGTATTTATTTGTTTGACACTTTCATATAGCTGGTGCTTAGCCTTTAATAACCCACAAGCTAATAACTTCACATGATACTTTGTTCCACCCATGGTAATGTTTGAAATTTGTTGGGATCCATTTGCTTTAGAATATTTTTAAATATATCTCAATGCATATTGGGTGGCACAGTGGCACAGCAGGTAGTATATCATGTAGTAGTGTGTGTCGTCAGGTGAAGGACTGGCTCCCTCTCCAGGGTGTGTTCCCGTCTTGTGCCCAGTGATTCCGGGTAGGCTCCTGACCCACCTTGAACTGGATAAGCTGTTACAGACAATGAATGAATGAATTAATGAACGTATATTTTAAGCATACCTTATTTAGTACTTGGTCTCTCCTGTACCAATATAAATATATACATCTAAAAAGTTTATGATACAAACATTACAAAATATTATGCTGTACAATATTTCCAGTAATATATTTCAGTACAGTATATGAGGATGAAGGATGAAAGAAAGATAAATGAAAATTAATTATATGTACCCGCAATCAAGTGAGCATCACTGCTTGAAACCGCTAGTGAGTAGCTTTTACATTTGTAGAAAGCCTGGACTATTTTCATACATGTGTCCCATATACATCTGGACTGTTGGATAACTTGGAACATCATGTGAGGTCTAGTCAGCTCCTTCGCTCAATTCATAATTAAACTCACTCTCTCTCTCTCTCTCTCTCTCTCTCTCTCTCTCTCTCTCTCTCTCTCTCTCTCTCTCTCTCTCTTTTCCTCCAGCTCCCTTCCTTATGCTGCTCTCCATAGCACTTATATAATAGATGTAACTGTCTCTCCTTCTTCTGTGTTGACCTGTTTTAAAAATTCACCACTCAAGTGCCGGTAAGGGGTGCTCTCTCATGCAGTGAATTGTGTGCTTATAGGTAAAAATATATGGGCAATTCTCTGACTGCTGTCAAGTGTAGATTTAGACTTTTAATTATGCTACAAAGCAGTGTTGACTGTGCAAGGTCACAAGTGAGCAGGAAACAACTGCTTGACACAAGCCCACCATTTTGCTATCATCACATTTATATTATATCGTAGTAGTGAGGAGTATACTGGTACATTATGAATGCTAGCTCAGGCTGTATCCCTAATGGCTTCCCTTCCTTTTTTTTTATTGTTTTTTTGCTGACTGTGTTTATATGACAAGTCAAGGACCCGTCACCTGTCTTTGACTCTGTCCTCTTTTTCTGTGTCACTGTGGTCAATTAAACCACATACAAAGCAGAAATCATTGTTTATCTATATATATATATATATATATATATATATATATATATATTATTCTATAAATTGTATATTATTATTTATATAATACCTTTTTGGTTAGATATATTAAATCATTTGCATATATGTGAATGCTTCTGTATTCTATAAACACTGGGGCCATGTTCCCAGACTATATGAAGCTTAAGACAAAAATGTTTAGTTTTGGTTCTTCAATGACAAGTTAAAGCAGTACAAGACTAGGCCTTATTCATGTTCAATACAGCTCTAGATGTTATAATATTATTTTGGTATTGACTAATGCATGTTGATGAAAGTGAGTGGTGCTTGTGTGAGTGTGCCTTATGAAAGCTAATCCTTTATTAGATTCCATTGATGGTGATTCATAGGCTGTGGTTATCAAGGTGGCTTCAGCATAAATAGCCTTCGCCAAAGAACTTCATTTGGACTCATCGTTGAGAGCTTGATGTCTTTATCCAGTCATCATGTGGCCTAATTTTATCCCTGTCCGGAGGGATCTCATTTGAAGTCTTAGTTCTCTGGTGTCGTGACACACTTCTTATTCTATTGATAAGAACTCAGATCACTGACTCAAAGCCGGAACAGACTTCCATTCACAGATGTAGTCTGGGTTTGGCTTGGGATTGCTGAGTTTTCCCAAAGGAGAAATATGTTATGACTGTCCTCTACTGCCATCTGTTTGGCTACAATTGTTCTTTGACAATTCTCAAATTAAATAAGGATATTAGACCTTTGTATAACAGACAAAAGACTTTGAAACAAAATTAGAATCCCTACACAGAGTACATGTTTCTGTTTCCAAATTACATTAACACTGCAAAGCTAAAAGGGTGAAAGCAGCTTAACATGTTTGGAGGAGAATGGGAACTGCATGGTTCTGTTATGGAGTGATAGAGTGATGTGGGAGAGGGAAGGCCATCCTGCCCACCTAGAGAACATGAATTGTGCTTTGTTAGACAGTTGAGCCACTCTGGAGTGCCAATGTTACAGATATTTCCCAGATAGTAATGAATGTTTGGCCCAAATGTAGCACATCTGCAGTTTTGACCCTCTGTCTGTGAGGAGTTGGTGTGTTCTCCCCATGTCGGCGTGGGTTTCCTCCAGTTGCCCCGGTTTCCTCCTACAGTCCAAAAACACACGTTGGTAGGTGGTTTGGCGACTCAAAAGTGTCCGTAGGTGTGAGTGAATGTGACCTTTTGACCTTGAATGATGGTGTTGACTCAGGGTGATTCTGGTTGACTCCATTTATATGGGCCAGGTTTCGGGTGTGTTGTGGAACAAATTGTCTGACCCATACAACATGTGCCATAACACAAGTCAAGCCTGGCTCATTACATTTGGCCCAAGAATGGCACAATAAACATATGCCATAACCCAAGACAAGGCTGGCTCATGACTTTTGTCGCATACATATATAATAGCTATGGTTGGATAAACCTGCTTTATTGTGTTAAAATATTATAGGCATCTTCTGTCCTCTTTACTTCTTTAGAGAGTTGGGTTGTTGCTGACTTTGTCATTTTTATGCAAAACAGAAATGTAACAAAAAATGTGAATGAAGCCAGGTTTTACTGAAATCTTTCTGAGAGAGCCACAAGCAATCTTTATTTAATGGTGATTTGATTTTTCTGATGCTATCTGGGTCATGTTTTTTCCTCGCACCCAGTTGTAAACCACAATGGCCCACCCATCCTCCTCCACTTTTTCACAAGACCCTTGATCTCCAGCTGTTTTTAGTAGATCACAATGCTCCGCTCTCCTCCCCCAATGCCGTCACAATAATATCATGATCATTCCTAGCAGTTCCAGGGGGCTTGTGAGGGATGATCTGAAGATACACATGAAGAACATGACAGCAGAAAATGTAAAACAAGATCATCACAGCTCACTAGCTGCATTTACATGCAAAATATACAAAATATCCTGGCTATGTGATTAGTGTGAGAAACTGGACAGATTATATGTAAACGTAAACAAATATTAATTTGTTAATTTTATATTGATGAACAGGAAGTCAACACAACAAGTCCTACATTATAAATATAACATTTTCACAATCTGAATAACAATTCAGAAATAGTTAATTGGATTGTCTATGTCAGGTCTACCAAAATAGCCTACAGTAAATGAAGCTTCCTTTTTGTTCTCATGAAGCAGTTATCACATGTTATTGCGGGAAGTGCTGCAAACTCTTTGTGTAAGAGTCGGTGGAGCATTGTTGAAATATATTTAAAATAATGAAATCAAGGATATAAGTAGGGAGTTTCTGTCCAGACTTGTCTACAGTAACAACCTCTACAATTCTGGCAAAGCTTTACGTTAGATGTTGGAAGATGCAGTGAGAATATGAATATGCATTCAGCCATAAGAACTGTAGAAATAATTATTGTTATTACAATTCTTATTCGCATTATTAAGTTAAAGCTCAGACTGTATATCATGGCCACTCCAGCTAATGCAAAGGGTATTGGATGCAGACTGATTACTCCAGGAAAGGGATGCAGACTGATTACTCCAGGAATACAGTTCCACTGCTCCACAGCCCAATGCAGAGGGACTGTAAAGCTTTAATTAAGTACGTCTGTTGAACCTACTCATGCTTCGGGCTTACTTGTGTCCTCTGTTACAAAGAAATTCTGAATGAGTGGGACAACAAGGAGCTCACTGCCTCTTTAGATTTGGTTCTATTAGAGCTGTGTTTATGTTTAGTGATGGTAATGTCTACTGGAAGTCCCATGTTTAGAGGCAATGTTTCATGATCCATTTTCTTTTATCCAGGCAAACAAGAGGTGTAATCTTCTTCCATGGCCGGGTGGGTGCAGAGTCTTTTTCTCTTCTGGCCGATGTATTTACACTCTAGTTTCCAGACTGCTGGTCTGCGTTATAGATGTCCTTTCTGTACTCATTGGGAAGGAAGTCCTCCTGGTGTCGCTTAAGAACTGGAGACCATGCAAGAAAACAATTAGTCTCAAAGGAATTTAAGATTTAGTCTAATGTTTTTATTCATCTGGTTCTGCAGTAATACGACTGAAACTCAATTTAATTGGCCCTATTAATTATCTTCATAGACCTTTACAGCAGCGTGGAAATAAAATTATGCTTCCAGTTATATCATCCATGAAGCTAACAATGACTAATATATTAATAACCAACGTAGGTAAATAGATTTATAAATACATTTGATTGTCATTTAGGAAAAATAAACAAGATAGGCCCCTGCCATTTAATTAGATGAACTCATGGAAGTGTGCTTAATGAGTTCACATGCATGCTCTGTTATTCAAGACAAATATAATGCAATTAGCATTTGTATTGATATTACATTTTAATAAGAAGGTTTCAGGCAAGGGTTGCTCTGCTTGTATCTTCAGTGCTGGTAGTCACACTTCATGAAAGCTTTTTATGATGCTTTTTCTTTAAAGAAGATGTGTGACAGTCTACTAGATGAAAGGCCAGCAAAGTGTTATATGGGTTTCAATCAGAAATGCAATTTAATAGGAGTTGTGTTGTTGCCACATATAAACTAAGTTGTAGAGATGGAAAAAGGCCTAGTTGACAATAAATATTTGCACTAGAATAGTATCTGTATTCAGTTCCTTTAGAATGTAAATGAGCAGAAACCATTTGCAGTTCAATTAAAACTGAAGTATAATGGATATGTCTGTGATACATATGCAAATGAAAAAAATAAAATAACAACAAAAAAGGCTACTTCAGCAGCTGAATATGTGTCGCTATATTTGGCCTGTTGTGTCTATGACTGGGGTTTTGTGCTTTAAATGGCAGCTGAATATCTGGGCTGTTTCAGTTTGTTTGATAGGTGCCAAAACTACCATCTTATTTGGGACGGCACTCTTTATCTGTAGTAGCTTTACTTGGTACCCTGTAATTGGACCAATTGTGTGTCAGCAGATGTGTGGGTATGTAATCACATTCTGTTGTTCTCAGTGATATTCATTGGAACCCCTACCTCATACCACCTTCAGCAGAGCAGTAATTATCTTTGTAGGAAAGCTGGGGCTGGGCTTTTCTGTTAGAAATAATCACTGCAAAGAAAGTTTCTATATTGATCTGCCGGTGAGTAATGTGACAGGCCATCTTGGCAGGTCCCGGCAGATAGAGAAAGGACAGTGTATAGTCCTGTCAGCGTTTGTAATTAATTCAAATGTGACATATGAAGAGAGAGCTGTTTTTTATGTCCTGTACGGATGAAGAGGGAAAACTACGCATACATCTCTGGGTGAAAATAGCCTGTGGCATTGCTGCTTACCCATACAGTATAACTTGTCTGACATCGCTCACTGTTGCACATGCCGCTGTTGCCTGGGGTTATCTCAGCTCTAAAACTGAAAAAAATCATAGTAGCAGAAAATGGCCAAAGGACAATTGAAATATTATGGAGAAAACATTGTCATGATATTTTGCCCATAACTTTTTATGTCTACATTAAAGCTTCTGTCACGGCATTTTACTCATCTTCACTAAAAGGAAATGTCTCTCTCTTTTCTTTTCCTTGCATATTACAATTTTTCAGACTTTCATCATAACTCTCTTAATTTAATTATAATTAAATTAAATTAAATTAACAATAATCATAGTCATTCAGATCGGTTTGGTCAAAGATCCTCCTTTCTGGAAAACATTACAGTTCGGTAATTCCAGCTCCCAAAATACATTTGCCTAGAATGGAAACTTTTACTTCCATACACAAAACAAGTCTTTGGTTACTTGTCAATGAACAAATTAAGCTATGTTCCAAAAATTGGTGGAATTAAACTTAAAAATGATTAAACATCAATAAAACAGTTTGTCTACTTTAATGCAGTAATAGATTTTGGTGACCAAGTTTAATTGAATAAAATATATATAAGTTGTGTACAGGAGGTCCTCGGGTTACGTCAGTCTCGAGTTACGATGTTTCGTAATTATGACACATCTCCCATTTACTGTATAAAGCCTTGTTTCGACTTAAGAGGTTTTGCATCGTAAACATCGTAAAGCGAACTTCGTGTTTGTTGTGCGCGGCGGAAGAATACACGGTTACGCGGCTTGGGACTGAGGAGGATAGGTGTTAGGATAAGTGCTTACAGTATGTTATTTACGTACAGTATGTACGTATGTTCCGACTTGCACCGTAAATCGGTTTACAACGCGATGTAGGAATGGATCAACGTCGTAAGTTGAGGACCCCCTGTATATGTAATATTGTTATTTGTTTGTTTGTTTGTTTGTTTCTTTACAAATATCTGACACATATCATTATATATCTCCGTTGTTACACCTCCCCAGGTTAATTACATTATCTTATTAAAGAGAACATCTACGATTGTGGGGAAATGCAACTCTAAGCTCTATGCATTTTAAAGTGAAACATTATATTTGAGGGAAAATGACGACTGTTGTTTGTAGGTGGCTGAAGTTAAAATTGTCTGTAATTTATTTTCACTGTTTGAATTACCACAGAATCTCATTTGTAACTTGAGTTGTTTAGTTTTGCAGCACTTTCTGTAATGCAGTTAGCCATCTCCCAAGTTTGGAGACATTTACTACCTAAGTGATCCTGAAAAGCAAATATAAGTCATTACCCACCTATGGAGGAGGGATAGAGCAATTGTTATTTTGGTTCATGTTTTTCAATGTTTGGAGAGCTCTCTGTTGTTTAAAACAACTCCAGATGTCTCTGCCATAAGCAGAGAGCGAGAAAAATACTGGCATACCAGACCGAGCCAGTTTGTTTTTGCTCATTTGGCTTGTAAGCACATCAGACCGGATTTAGAGCAAGCAAACAGACTGGAGAGCTAGCAAATGGTGAGGAAACATGTTCTGAAATTTATAAAAAGTGTTATTTGATTAAATTAATGAACTACACCTTTAGGTCATTTCTATCCTCCTAGTACATAGTGGATATAAGAGGTGCAGGAGCAGAGTGGTCCACAGTTTAATTAAAAGAACTCAGGGGCTGCCTGCCTGTCCCTGTGCGAAATCTCATTCTTGCAGGCCTGAGCTGAGAATGAGGTTTTTAGCATGGAGGAGATAGATATAATTGACTTTTCAGTTTTCAGGCAGCCCGATAATCAATTGTTATTCCCTGGAAGAATGCCTTGCGCTGTGACCTTACATAACAACCAAAGTGACTGTTTGTTTATTTGAGCTACAGTCTCTCTTATCCTAAAAAAGGATTCTCATCTTGTTTCAAAGCCTCCAACGAAGTGTAAAAAGTCACACATCAGGTTTTGTCCTGCCTCTAGCACACAACCACAAAGATCCTGAAGATAGCTTAAGTATATTCCTTTAACACTATTTGTTCTGCGTGTATGAGCCCTCAAGACTCTGCATGTGTGGGTGTGAGTGTTATCTGTGCTGTCAGAAAATTTTACTTTAGATGGTACTTTGGAATTTGGCTCAGTCCAGTTTAAAGAATTGATTTCTTGAGATATATTCTAAAAACAGGACAGCACATTTAATCATAATTGCTGTAATAAATTATATATATTTTTAAATAGCAGCCTCACATTTCAGATGGCACTAGTGATTTCTGTAATCATTACTGCTACTGCAATCAAGCTATGAGCTGATATCAACTGATATATTTATTAGTAAACTGAACAATTAATCAACTCCAGTATGTTCCCGTACCCCAGGATTTCCCAATTACTTTTCCTCAAGGTGCTCATTGATTGGTTTGGCATGAATAGCCTTAAGCCCTGGTTACACTGGGTTTTTGCATTTCACAGGCTTTCCCAATGCAAGATACTTCAAGTTCAAACTTCTGTACTTTGTAGTAAATGCTTTTCTAAATGCTACCAAAATAATTTTTTGATGAGATTTAACATTGCTACATACGTTAGGGGTCAGTTATATGATGATAAAAAAATCATCTCAACATTCTTAACGTAGTATGAACATTTTAATTCTAATTTATAAAATTAAAAAAAATATACACAGAGCATGAGTATTTATATTCATTCATTTTTTATATAAAAACTGAGAATATTGGGTACTATGTAGTAACACAGTGTTTTTACCCATTAGATGATATCAATGATGTGCTCAGATTATGGAATAGGAAATAAGTTATAATAAGAATAGCACTGTCATATTACCCACCCCTACCACAAAATATCAATTAAAAATTCATGAAAGCTAATATTGCACTCATAGGGCTGGATGACAGGCTACAGATTTAAACATGTCTACTGTTGTATTCTTGCAGTCTTTCTGTGTTGTTTGATGGTTGCTAGTTCTAAATATTGCTCTGTACTTCACGTAGTCCAGTCTAAGCCTTTTAGCATAAACGCTGCATGGGTTGTGATTGTATGCTTCCTGGTTTGAACTCTGCAGTATTTTTTTTTGACTGATGACTAGTAGAACGTCAGACTTATTGAGTGTAAGGCCATAAAAGAGATATTATTCTCAAATGTTTACACAAATAAACAGTTACTTGCATTGCAATGAGGCTACATCTTAATGTGCTAAATATCTTTTCTAGCTCAACCTGCCCCAGGCTGTACGCACAATAGAAACGTAAATCATGCAACCTCTGTTGTTGGAGAAATTTTTGGCATCTCTCATTAATGATGTAGGAAGTGAGAAGTTCCTCTGAAGTTCGAACATAAAAGCAATGTAAAATGATATCAAACTGTGTGCCCACTTATTTCTGCTTCATTATTGAACTCTTCCTAATGCCTGACGGAAGCTGTCTATATGAGATCTTTGTTTTGTTGATTTACTGGATTTTTTTTTGCCCTTTTTTTGCTTCTTCCACTTCACAAATAAGCCTTCAAGTCAGAACAACTTAAAATATGCCTTATTTACCACTGGAATATAACAAATATAGTCCAAATCATGGCTGACTTTTGTCAATATGATATCGGCAGAAATATTTGCAGCAAAATAGCTTCCAAATATTAGTCCCTATTGTCACATTGTGAAGTTACGCACTCATAGGGTCTCTCAGTGTTAGTTGAGATCACGCCCACTTAATGGGACTCAGCCTCAGAGACAGCACAAGATACAGAAGCAATATGAGCAACATAAATCAATCAACAAAGCAAGGGGTAGTGATGTAACTTAGGAGTGTGGTGTAAACATGGAGATGCAACATCAGAGGGAGGAAATGTGAAATGTAAAAATTAGACAACACAAGATAAAGAAAGACAGCACAAGGTAGAAAGATGGCGTGGTAGTGAGGCAGCTTGGGACAGTCAGTGGGGGTCAATATATTACTGGGAGAGGCAGCAGAAGGCAGAGAAGCATTCAAGTAGTGGGACAGTGTGTGGTTGTGAAGATGGATGAGGTTGTATAAGGTAAAATGCATCTGAATTATGGGGGGACTTCAGGTTCACAGGCAGCTTGAGAAAGCAAGAAGGGGCAAAATAGAGAAGTGGCAACCTGAGGCAATAAAAAATGACAAAGAGACAGCATAAGTGCAAAGGTAGAGAAGCAGGGCGAGTAAGGGGCATCAATAAAAAAGAGCTAGATCGGCAGTGGGAATTCTCAAAGCAGTGAGAAAGCACGAGGTAGAGAGGCAGCAGGAACACAGTTGATGGAGAAGCACTGGTACAGGATGAGGTTGAGGGGCAGCATGAATATGGAGGGCCAATCCATGTGACCCTGATTCACAGAGCTCTAATCAGACATATTTAATCCCACCTCACATTAGGAAACACTGAGATACTGACAGCAGGGGATAACAAAGGGCTGATCTCTGTTCCGAGAAGCCTTCTGAAATAGAACCACATTAAAGGAAGTTGCAGATATGCATGCATAACTACATTGCTGTAATCAGTTTTCAGGTGCTGTTGTACATTTACTGCAGACACTATGTCATTTTATGTTACAGTTTGTAAGGAAAATATTAGTATATACATGCTTTTACTTTATCAGAATTCTTATTCCTGGCAGATTATATTAAAGTAAGGCTGTTGGTTTAGACTATGATTAACTATCCATGAGGAATATTTAAGGAATATAGAGATTGAACAAGACAGCGGATAAAGGGGTGCATGTCTAATGAGTACATAGCTTTGTTCAGGCTGGGCTGTATTTCCGCTCTGATGTTCTATTTTTGTTAGCTGCGGGATTTGTGTATGGGTGTGGCACCACCTACTGGGACCCATTTGAACTGCAGCTTAAAATAGAAACACGGCAGCAGGAGGCAGTATACAGAAGGGTTCCGGGCTTGTGTTGAGTGTGGGAATTGCACGTAGGGAACCAAAAAAGGCATTAAAAAAACATCTTTGATAGCTATTTTGTTGCTATTGTTTGCTTTACAGAAATGTACATCCCAGTATTTCAGGTGTGCTCTTTGGGATATGGTATATTAGTTTTATTTTACAGATACACTGGAGGGATTGTTTACTAATGCTGATATCTGATATTTATTATTTCAATATTATTATTGAGACTTTAAATCAAGATATATAGAGCATCACAAATGCAGTACAATGCATGGCAACCCAGAGTTGCCAAGTGTTGCCAAAAAGTTATGCTCTTTCAGAGTAGAAAAAATATATAACTAAGTACCTTTTGAAAGATCACTGCTTACATTTTTAAATGCAGATATCTGCCAGTATAGAAATGAAAACTATATAATCATGCATACTTAATTTACTAATAATTATTGCTGTTAATGTGATCAACAGACTGAATGATGCACCTGATTGTGGAATGCCCTTCATCATCAAAGAATCCCTGAACCCTCTGTATACCTTTCCCCATTCACCCATTCGCTATGAAAAGAACACAATACATGCTGACCATCTCTCAGATTGACTGATCAAAGCCTCGAAATTATGAACACATTCTCTCTCTCTCTCTCTCTCTCTCTCTCCCTCCTCCTCTCTCACTGAGTTCTCAGTGACTCTGCAGTCTGTTTATCTGTATTCTGGAGCAGCCAATCTCTTTTAATCAAGCTTCCTCTCACATTGCACCTCCTAAAGGTTAGTGGCCCACTGATTATCACAAGAGATGCTCATCATAGACTGATGCCTTGTTTTAGGTTCTTTATAGTGTGGAATTTGAAGTTTTAATTGACATTGTATAATCAATGCTTGAATATATACACAGAAAGTACACACTGATATACTCTTATGTGAATTTAAATAGGCTTACAAGGTTAACCTTGCTAACAGGTGAGCCCATAGTCACACTGAACAGCACTGCGAAATATCATTACACACTTGCCTCAGAACGTGATTATTGATTGCATGTGTTGTACTTTTTTCATTAAAATGTGTTTAATAGAAAACATTAGCAGTCACCATGAAGGAGAGTAGTAATATAAATAATGTAATAGGGAAAATAGAGCCACTGTCATTTCCACTCTGAGTTCAGCACACACACACACTTCATTTCAACACTTGGCTATAAAAGTGAATCACACTCTGTAACTGTAGGGTGAGCCCAGGCTCATAAATATCTAATCTTACCTAGTGTTCAGGGACGCACATTGTAAATATTAATTAGCATTCTGCAAAACCCATGCTTAGACCAGTTTAGTCCTTCCTTAACTCAATGTCTCTAGATGACATTTGGTGTTGTGTGAATACTTCATCTTGAATAGACTCATAGAAATTGTCCAAAACGTCTTGGCAAGAGATCTTGCAAATTTAGAGTACATTAAAGTTCAGAAGGTCTTTTGTAATTCTGATAAATGTTTATTTTTGTATGCCTCTGCTCTCTCATGGCCCTTTGCTAATGAGCTAATGCTGCAGCATTTCACTTATTTTATGCTTTTTATGGCCTTCTCCAAGCTTTATTAAACAAGTACTCACACACACTCTCACTTCAGAATGTGTGCAGTGAGTGAGTGAGAATGTGTGTGTGAGAGAGAGAGAGAGAGAGAGTTTGTGTGTGTGTGTGTGTGTGTGTGTGAATTGTGTAAGCTTAGTGAGAGCTAAAGAGGGCCATAAATCAATCGGAAGCTCACAAGTGTCTGGCACTTCTATTACTCTTCTAGACACCTGAAACTCTCTCTCTCTCTCTCTCTCTCTCTCTCTCTCTCTGTGTGTGTGTCTACCCATACCCCCTCACAAATACACAAGCACACAAATTCACACAAAAACGCACACATTCACACATTAACACATGAACACATGCTGATATGTTATAAAAAGTATCTGATACCTATAACTCATTGCATGCTTTTAGTTCAGTGGGGACATCTTATTTACACTAATGAGGGCTCTATAAAATTTTTATTTCAGCGCTAGCACAGACACTTTGACTATCCTTGTGGATATTTAAGGGGGAGATTAATGTTTATTAATGATCTGTTTGTGCTTATGACCTAATAAATAACCATTAATAAACAGATTGTAAACCATTTGTTAACCTTTGTAAGTATAATTTTATTCTAAAGTGGTATCGATCGTTCTTTTATTAATAATGCTGCCATTGTTATCACTTACTTTACTTGACCTTATACTGTGCTCCAACCATCCATGGAGTCATTGTTCTTCTCTGATATTCTGAAATTCTTTTATTTACTGCTGCCACAGAGGGGAAACTGTTACTTGGTACACAGTGTTAAATAAACACTATTACTGTTAACTTAACACTGAGAGTGTTACATTATTACACTAACGGTGTTAATTTAACACTAATAGTGTTGATTTAACACTGGTGAATTTACTGTATACCGAAGTGGTGCTGTGCCTTAAATACATGGCACACATTTTAACTCACCTGCCTTTGATTAATACAGACATACATAGAATTTTCACCACATTAGTGCAGAGACTGTGTAGTCATTTAGCAGTGCTTTAGGTTCAGAGGCGTTGGCACTACAGTTATAAATTTGTTATGGGGACTGTTGTGTGTGCTAAATAATGTAGCAGTCATTATAATTTCATGTAAAACCTCAGTAAGTTCATTTATCCTGTGATGATGTCATCGAGTTCCTCTGGACCCTTTTCTCTATTATCTTGGTCTCCTGAGGAGCTTTGTGCATTGTGATGCCAATGAATTGTATTGTGAAGCACACTTACCTGTTTCCCTGTACATGACAAAGACTTCTCTGTGAGAGAGGAGCAGTCAGAATAAAGAGTTGGGGCATGGTTGTGACTCTCATTTGGTTTGTTACTGTGATGGTATTATGAATGACAGTGAGGATGATAATTGTGAGGGAGAATGCCTTCTGACAGACTGCTGTGTCGCAGTCACACAGCTCCAGAGACCTGGAGGTTGTGGGTTCGATTCCCGCTCCGGGTGACTGTCTGTGAGGAGTTGGTGTGTTCTCCCCGTGTCTGCGTGGGTTTCCTCCGGGTGCTCCGGTTTCCTCCCACAGTCCAAAAACACACGTTGGTAGGTGGATTGGCGAATCATAGGTGTGAATGTGTGTGTTGCCCTGTGAAGGACTGGCGCCCCCTCCAGGACCCACCGTGACCCTAAAATGGTTAAGCGCTTACAGATAATGAATGAATGCCTTGTGATTATCCAAGGAGTATTGGACTTTCTTGCTGCTAGCAATGAGTGTTATTTGCATAATGCAGAATCATCATGCCTATTATATTCAGACTCCAATAAACTGGTTTCCAGTGAAACATGTGAAGCCTCTGTGGTGATATCCTCCAGAACTCTCGGTTAGAAACATACTACATAACCACATGACTGGTGTTCAATTGCAATTGTAAGAGCTTGTAGTAGTAATAGTAATGTGTCTAATGTCATAGCAAAAGAAACATAACCATCCCCATATGACTCTCTAGTAATAATGTAAAGTCAAATTCTACAGTAGCATGCAGACCTTGGGTCTTCATTTTGATTATGTTGGATATTCCGGTGACTGATTCAGCTCCATGGACACTTTTGTGCATAGCTTACAGTCCCTCATTAAAAACAGCAAATGAAGGACATGTTATTGGTAACTGTGGGAGTGAAGCTTTGTGAGTGTGGCATGCATTTACACACAGGGGATCCAGAGTCAGAGAAGAAGGTATAATGATAAGAGCAGATGAAGGAAAGAAAAAAGATGAAGGAGGGATCAATAGAGGAGAGATGGTAGGTGTAGAGGAAAGGAAAGGAGATGAAATATGTAGAGAACACAAGAACGGAGAAGAGAAGAGAATAACACCTAAAGCTAAATTGAACTAAAAAGAGGAAAATGGAACAATATGGAAAGGATAGGAAAGAAGAGATCTGTAATGGGAAATGGGGAGAATAGGAAACGGAAAAGAGATTAGCACTGGATGTGTAGGTGGATTGAACTGGGCAGACAGTAGTTAAGATGAGCAATGAAATGAGAGAAGGAGAAATATAAATTTGGATAAATATAGATAGTGACCCAGATGGATCTGTGGATGATACAGAGACTTTGATGAATAACCCAACATTACATCTCTGTCCAAATTCTGTCATGATTTTTAATTAGCTTCATGGGGCTAGTCCCTCCGTGTACTTCTAACCGGCTTCTGGAAGTTATCATGTCTCACCCTCATATCCTAATAACTCCTTACCCATCATAATCTTATATTTAAAACATCCAGTACAATTAGAATGCACTTAGATTTCATGAAAAACGTACCCTTAAAATGTAAGCTTATAAAAGGTATCATCTCACTAGTCTCTGCCCACTTTACCCAATTAAACACACATGCATTTCATACTATTACTATTTCAGAACCGAATTTATTTCACTAAGCACCTACTACCGGGGACAGGGACAAATATGTGACAAATGTATGACAAATTTCACTGGTATACTATCCAAAGGTTCGTGTTATCTTACATTTTTTGCAGTATGTGTTTCATAGGCTCTTTACAACATTGTTGTGGGTTGGTCACTAGAATCTAGTCATTAATTACTATTTTAAGACGTACAATTGAACTGAAGAAAAAAATGCATGAGCAGAAATAATAAAAATAATCTTATCCTACACAAATTCAGGTCTCTGTTATAATGATTGTTTTTATTCATTTTCTATATATATATATATATATATATATATATATATATATATATATATTGTTTATCTTCCCCAGAGACACACATTAGACTGTTTTGACATTAGAAATTATTGTACATTCACTTGGTCAAACAGGCAACCATTACAAATATGCAACAAAACAGGCAACAAAAAAGCAAATATAACAGCTTTGTTTAATCTTACACGACCATTTTACAGCCTCCATATAAAAAAAAAAACTATGTTTGTTTCATTGATTTTAATCTCGATTATATGTGAATGAGCTATGGATGCATGGTATTGTGCCTCAATTACAAATTTGTCAAGGCAGAAACATTCTTTATGGCTTTTGCATGATTAAGTGGGGCTGATATACAGGCGTATTTGTGCAAATGTGTTCATTCATTCATTCATTATCTGTAAGCGCTTATCCAGTTCAGTGTCACTGTGGGTCCAGAGCCTACTTGGAATCATTGGGCTCAAGGCAGGAATACACCCTGGAGGGGGCGCCAGTCCTTCCCAGTGCAACACACACACACACACTCACACATTCACACCTACAGACACTTTTGAGCCACCAATCCACCTACCAACGTGTGTTTTTGGACTGTGGGAGGAAACCGGAGCACCCGGAGGAAACCTGCATGGACACAGAGAGAACACACCAACTCCTCACAGACAGTCACCCGGAGCAGGACTGCGCCACCGTGCTGCCGTTTTTGTGACAAACAAATATTGTTTTTATTATATTCTATTTATACACTTTATGGACCTGAGAGTTGAAAAAAAACTTGCACAATAAAAGTATGATGCATTTGCCCTGTTCCATCATTTTTCTTTTCCCACAGAAATGAAAGTATTTCACAAAAACTACTGTGGTCAAAATTATTAGCCTCCCCGAGGGTAATGGTCAATTGTGTAAGAGACTAGTTTTCATCAAGTCTCTTACACATCTCCTGAGGAATTCCAGTCTATTCTTCTTTAGCAAATCTGTCAAGCTCCTCCAGATTTGATGGCCTTCTGGCGTGAACCTTCTTCTTCAGTTCACCCTACATATTTTCAATGGGATTCAAGTCAGGGCTTTGTGCAGTTTTGCTGCTGACTGCTTAAAGTTTTCTTTTAAAATCTTCACATATCCTTTTTTCTTCATGATTCCTTCCACCTTGGCGAGATTCCCAGGTCCAGATGCACTGAAGCATCCCCACAGCATAATACTCCCACCACTGTGTTTCAGTGTGGGGACGTTGTTCTTTGCCTCTCCCTTTTTCCTCCAAATATAAGCAATGTCTCTATGGCCAAAGAGCTCTAGTTTTGTCTCTTCTGATCAAACGACATGCTTCCAGTATGCACAATCTTTCTCCAGGTTGTCCTTGGCATACTTCAGAGTCCTTTGAGTTTTTCTTGGTCTGCAACCTCGCAATTCATTCCTGTGCAGGGATCTAGTGATTGTCTTTTTTGAGACAATGGTTCCTGACTTTGCTAAGTCATTCACTAGTGTTCTGCTGTCTTTAGACACATCTCTGATTAGTTTCCTTTCCAGGGTCTTTGAAATCGTGCACGTCCTACCTCTGCCAGGTTTGATCTGTATTGTGTATTAAATTTCTTGATAATACTTCTCACTTCAGTTCTTGACGTTTGGAAACGCTGTGATAAATTTGTATATCCTTCTTCTGCTTTGTAAGCATCAATGATTAAGCATTAGCTAATTTCCTTTTATTTTGGCATGATGCTTTCTCACGTGACAGCTCAAACTCTTATTGAAGCTTTTATACTGTGTGTAAATTGGGAGATAATCCTCAGCTGTGACTTGATTTAACAAGCTATCATCATCACAAAGTTAAAACACACCATTACACAGCAGTGGTTTGTGCTATGGCTCAATAAACAAGTCAGTTCTTAAGGGGGCTAATAATATTGACCCTGGGGATTTTTGTTTCGTTTGGAATAGTTCTGTTATAGTATGCACATAAAAATCATTTATGCTTTCTAGAAAACGAGTATGTGTAGAAATGCTGTGTCAAAACATCCATGCTCTGTTATAAAAGGAAGGGCAGCACGGTGGTGCAGCAGGTAGTGTCGCAGTCACACAGCTCCAGGGACCTGGAGGTCGTGGGTTTAATTCCCACTCCGGGTGACTGTCTGTGAGGAGTTGGTGTGTTCTCCCTGTGTCCGCGTGCTCCGGTTTCCTCACACAGTCCAAAAACACACGTTGGTAGGTGGATTGGTGACTCAAAAGTGTCCGTAGGTGTGAGTGAATGTGTGTGTGTGTGTTGCCCTGTGAAGGACTGGCGCCCCCTCCAGGGTGTATTCCTGCCTTGCGCCCAGTGATTCCAGGTAGGCTCTGGACCCACCGCGACCCTGAACTGGATAAGCGCTTACAGATAATGAATGAATTAATATTATAAAAGGACTTATATATAATCTTTGTTGGAGTAAATTATACTGCATTAAAAGCCAAGTAAGCCAAAACAGTAGATTAATCCAAGCATTTTGTGTAAGTATATACGGTATAGAATCCAATTTTATTTTCCTTTCTTGACACTGGCATGCTTATCATGTCATATTGCATGAGAGGGAAATATAAATGTAAATAAAAGTACTCCTAGGGCTTGTTTGTAACTCTGTCTGTCAGACTGTAAAGTCTGTCCTTAGTGAGTCAGCAGTGGCCTGGTCACCAGAAGGTCAGCATTCTTTGTAAAGTTTAGTGCTCTAAGTGGAGTGTAATATATCACTGTTCTCTCTCTGTCTCTCTCTCTCTCTCTCTCTCTCTCTCTCTCTCTCTCTCCTGTTGTAATGAGTGTGGGTGCCGAGACGATGTGTGAAGGTTGTGTTAACTGCCATTATCAAGACACTATCAATGAACACATAAACACTCACTTATAATGATTCAAGAGCTACCAATCACCCTGCTGTGTGGCCTTGCACTTCTATTCCCCTCCTTCTTTATTTCTTCTCTCTTCTCCACACTTAATGAGGGTTTTTGCATGCTGTTTTTGTGAAGGACTCATCACAACTCATGTGCTTATAGCAATAGGACACTTTTTACAATTTTGTAATATTTTCTAATTCATGACAGCACAGTCAAGTCTGAACAAGCTGGCAGTATTAATACGTTTCCCCTCTGAGAACACAAGCAAATAATTCCTTTACTCCGTGACAAATTCTTGACTGTTTTAAATCCTTTCAGACCCATAGCAAAGATTTGTCTAAATCAGGGGTGTCAAACTCATTTTCACAGAGGGCCACATCACATTGACTTGCCCTCAAGTGGTCAGATGTAACTATAAGACAGTATAAATGTAACTAATTGTAAACAAACGTAATGTAGAATAAATGTAAGTACTCTTTAATGTTAAATAACTTTCATTTATTACTTATTCAACTTATAAATATTTTTTAACATAAATCCTGTTAATTTGTCAGGTTAGTTGCGTGTCTCTGCGGCCAGCTGTGTTGCCAGGTTTCCTGCGAGTTCCTTAATTTGGTCCTGACATTTTTAAATGTCTGTATCCGGTCGGGACACACCTGCTCACAGACCTTCATCATACACTGCATCAAAAATGCACTCTCTGAAAATGGGATCGATTTCTTCAGCTACAATAAAGCTAGCTTTCACAGCTGCGTCATTTTGGGCCGTAGCTCTTGTGAACATATTCTGCTGCGAGCATTTTTCTTTTCCTGGACATTTTGGGATCAATATTAATAGGTATTTCTTAATTCCACTTGTTGAAAACAATTACATCGAAGAGGATACACTGCAAACTAGTGGTGGAATGCCGTCACTTGGCAGGCACCATAATCGGCATGCATTGTGGGAAATGTAGTTTAAGTTCAATGCATGCTTTAGAATTAGTGGCGGAATAATTAATAATAAAGTCTAAAAGCGTGCATTGACCATAAACTCCATTTCCCACAATTCATGCCGATTATGTAACCCATGAAGTGACGGCCACTAGATTGCAGTCAATCGGATCTTTTAAGCTCTTGCGGGCCATATCGAATGACACGGCGGACCACATTTGGCCCGCGGGCCTTGAGTTTGACACATGTGGTCTAAATGTTGTTTATCTGATGAGTTTTAATAGCCTACCAGGTCTTGCACAGTTGTTAGTCGCATCTCCTCCAGTCAGGATGAACTCATGCCTTATTCAAGTGAATTATTTAATGTCAAAAATCATTAGAAATATTTACTGCAAGAAGAGTTGTATTTTATGTGTTTTTGTTAAACTGGGAGTTGATAAATAGATGGTGATATCTGACCTGTTATAGTAGACTAATTAAAGCTGGAAAAAAATCTTTCTGCACTAATGGAAGCAAATATTACATTTCTACTAAATTCCTTACTGATCAATGAACCCCCACAATTATTATGTAGGTCACCTTCTCCTTTGAGAAATGAGCTGAACTGAATAAAAACAACCCAACAGTAACACATTCTAGGCAGTTTGGAGGTACCTGTCAGTCCATTTACACTGGGTAAAGGTCAGCTAGATGTTTCAAATTATGTTTAAAGTGAAAACAGAATAAAAGAGAGAGTGGATAAAGAGAGAGAGGGTGGGAAAACACTATGCAGATCACCTTTTTGGCTGTGAAGAGACAAAAGGCTGGTGAAAACTGCTCTGGACAGGTGCTGGCTATTTATGTATCACTATGTGATGGACGACTCTGTCACAGTGACCTACTTAACCAAGAGGCTTTTCTCCCTCACTCTCACAACACTCTCACTACTGTAGATTAACTCCTCTGGCCTAAAATAAGCAGAGATTCATTAAAACTCCATCCTTATCTGCCTGGAGAGGGGCATGTACATAGATAATGTGTTTCTATTCAGTCAGTCAGTCAATAAATGAATAAATAGATAGATGGATATTCAGTCTGTCTGCCAAGGATGTCATACAGTGTTACAGTCAAGTGACATTCCAGCTGACATTTATGTGAGCATTTAGGATAATGTTGAAATCATATTCATATGTAACTGCTGTAAAAAAAAGTATCATCTGTGACTGTCTGTGAGGAGTTGGTGTGTTCTCCCTGTGTCCGCGTGGGTTTCCTCCGGGTGCTCTGGTTTCCTCCCACAGTCCAAAAACACACGTTGGTAGGTGGATTGGCAACTGAAAATTGTCCGTAGGTGTGAGTGAATGTGTGTGTGTGTGTGTCTGTGTTGCCCTGTGAAGGACTGGCACCCCCTCCAGGGTGTATTCCTGTCTTGCACCCAATGATTCCAGGTATCCTCTGGACACACCGTGACTCTGAACTGGATAAGCGCTTACAGATAATGAATGAATGAATAAATTAATGAATGATTAGGTTTGCTTGTGTACAGTGGGACATTTTTTATTTTGTTTGGAAACTTCACATTATGTGACGGCTATTTTTTTTAATAGGTTCTCTATTTCTTTTTATAGGTTCTCTAAGGGATTTTTAAATGCAATTCATCAGACCAAGTCCAGGTTGAGTCTAAAGATTATTAGAAGTAGCTTGTAAAATCAGGTATAGTCAGGTGTCACTAAAGCTGTGATCACATCCAGGTACAATACTCTGTAACTTCATCATTGCTGGCATCTCTTTATATTATACTCATTATACTCTACATTACTGTTTTCAAGTCCTGGTACTTTAGAACCAGAACACTGCACATTTTGTAGTTTTCCCTGATCAGAACCCACCTGAATCAAATAATCAGGCAGTTAACCCACACTTAGACTATGTGTTATTAATGGGAAAATTAGACTTGTTGGAGTGCAAGGAAAGCACAAATACACCCACTACAAGAGCAAGTGAGGACAGTTTTCACAACACTCTATAGTGTTTATTTATGACATTTTTGTGTCAATTATAAAAGGTCTATATACTTTATTGATTGTAATTCCAGATGTTGTGGATTGGATTTGCCCCTTAGAATAAATGCATTATGAAGCATCCATCCATTTATACACTGTTGCGCATCAGTAGAACCAAATAAACATCCAGGACTGCACTGGTGAGCAGTGTCCTTATCACTCATCAAGTCTTTTATGTGTCCCGGACAGCTGGTCAGCAAAGCAGTGGATTGTTGTCATAGTTCTACTCTTTGATCATCTTGGAAACTAATTTAGTATTTTCCATAGCTTAGTTCTGGTGAAACCAGAATTATTTATAGCATTTGGCAGATTCTGTTATCCAGTTTTTAACTGTGTTTCAGATGTGAATTAATGCAACTTTAGGAGTCTTCCCCAAAAACTCTAACAGATTATAATGTGTTATTCCGGCCTGAACTCAGAAGTGAACGCTTGTGTGCCATGTTAAAGGTAATAGTGATACCAGGTACAAACATAGTAAAGCTTTGCATGAATAGATTTGTGTCTGCTTTTAATAATTTGGTCAAATAAACCGTAAATTATTAATTTATTCATTTATTCATTCATTCGTTTTCTATAAACGCTTATCCAGTTCAGGGCTTATCCACTGTGAGTCTGGAACTTACCTGGAATCACTTGGCACAAGACGGAGCACACCCTGGAGGGGGCGCCATTCTTTCGCAGGGTGACACAAACTCACACATTCACTCACACACACCTGTGGACACTTTCGAGTAACCAGTCCACCTACCAATGTGTGTATTTGGACCATGGGGCGAAACCAGAGCAGACCAATGCAGACACGGGGAGAACACATCAAACTCCTCCCAGACAGTCACCCGGAATGGGACACACACCCCAAGGATCCTGGAACTGTTTGACAGTGATGCTTCCTGTTGCACCACCGTGCCGCCCAACCGTAAATGAATATTTTAATGAAAAAAAAAAATCATGTTGTGACTCGCTACAAGTTATGCAGATAGTCTCATGCTAATTGGTGGCAACTGATCATAAATATTACGCAGACTATTAATGCTTTTTTGCTGATTATCAACACATTGATGGTTTGCATTATGTAAAGCCAGTGTGAATAATTTAGGACTGTGCTGCTGATACAGTTTAATGAGTTAGTGCATGCAGCGTGAGTCTCAGTGTGGTTGTACAGGTGGCGTAACCCTAGTGACAGATGAATGCACAGCTATTAATACATTTTCTCACAGGCACAGTGTATGAAAACAAAAAACAAGATTTTTACTGTTGTTCTTTAAAATCTGCTTTGTTTTGAGGTTGATTTACAAGGGAATCACTGTAAAATAAAATCTGCTTTGTCTGTCTGTAAATTAAACCATGCACTTGTTACTATTACAGGTCCTTTATACCAACATGTAAAACCTCATTTGTAAACCATGGTCTGTCAGACAGCTAGGTCTATAATACATGCTTGATTAAATTTGATTGCTTTATTTAAAATATAGCTGTCAGAACAATGACTGGTCCAGCTGTGATGGAGAGATAAAAAATGTATGTGGGAAGAGAAAGAGAGAGAGAGAGAGAGAGCGAGAGAAACTGGTGTACATTATTTGTTCAGTTGTATGTGATAATTTGCTGACTGTGCTTTCTTAAACGCTTATATTTATTATATTTAGTAATGTTGGTGAGATAATACATGAACTGATATTTTTCAGATATGTACTGATGTACTGTACATAGCAAAATTGTAGGTATCCGTGTAGATGAGATTTAAAAATCTATTTATGTGAGCCATAAGATTTTATTTGCTCAAAAACAAACAAACAAATCAAAAACAAAACAAACATCAAATATTATGGGAGCTTCTCCCTCTCTGACACACACACGACAAATGAGCTGTGGATTTGTGTCTAGTCACAGCTCCTGACTCAGCATGCCTCCTCCATCTGTCCTCTCCTCTCGTCCTTCTTTCCCTAGTCTCTCTCCTAAAGTGTTGACACACATCAGTAAGTCGAATTGGGTGCCACCAGTTGATGCTGAAGTGAGAGGAAACTGACAGAGCCTAAGATTGGTTCTCCGGAACAGTTAATATAAACACCATTATGATAGACCGGAAAGACTCTTGTCAAAAGGAAAATGTTGTCCTTAGGGCTGAGCTAAACGCTAATATATTATTGTATTTTTCTGTGTATATTATTGGTATTGTACATAATTTGAGAATCTCAGTTTATCCCTTCTTTTGAGACTGTGCAAGCTGGGCATTGTTGACACTAGGGCAACTAATGATTATTTTAGTAATTGACTATCTATTTTATACCTATTGACCGTTTTGTTTTGATTCGTTGATTAGTTGTGTGTGTGCAAGATACATCTTCTAGATTAGCCTGGGGTCACTGGGTGTTTCGGGTCTTTCAACATCAGACACCCTCGCCCAGGCGACCCAGCTGAGGTTGATTAGAATCCAGCTTGCATCCTAGCAGCAACCGCCCCTGGATCAGGCCTGTTTATCCACAGCCATCTTGTGGCCTTCTCTGCGGCTTCACATGCGGATTGAGTGGCCTTCTTCTTAGCTTGTGTTAGGCCCAGTTGGTTGAGGGCTTTGCAGAATGATTGTTCTGCAAAACCTATACAGTCCACCTCTATTGGCTCATAGTGTGTCTTCCAGCCCCTTTCCCCGGCAACACTCAACCAGCTCCTGGTACTTTGTGCGCTTTCTTTCGTTTGCCTCTTCCATCCGCTCTTCCCAAGGCACTGTGAGATCAAGCACAATCACATGTTTTGTTGCCTCAGAGATGATGATTATGTCTGGTCAGAGTGATGTTATAGAAATATGCCCAGGAAACTTCAGCTGCAAGTCAGATGTTGTATGAAAGAGACCTGACCTTGTTCTTTGCTGTCGGCAGGGTTCCCCTCCAGCTTTGACAAAGGCGATACTTGTGTTCGGGGCAAGATGGCATATGCCAGGAATTATGGCATTGCATATGCCATTCTGCCACCGCCTTCAGCACTTAATCATGGCGCCAGCGATAGCGACTTTCTGCAAGGGCCTTTGGACAGCTACTCAGCAGGTGTTGCAGGGATCCCCTTCCAGAGCATTGGCTGGCTTGCTGATGTCTCGCTCTTGACCCATACATGGAGGTTGGCTGGGCTTGGTAGGGCATCATATACAGCCTGGACGAGGAAACGTCTACCTGCATAATGTTTGACCAGGTGACTTTGCGCTGTAGGATCCTCTCCCACTTTGTCCATGCCTCCTACTGCCTGAGCCCCATTGTTCTGCTCACACACTCATCCTCCACGCCTGCTCTTACCTCTTCCTGGATTAGCTGATGTCTCTCTTTGTCTCGGGCCTTGCCCCCATGGGTCTTTGGGAAAAAGCCCATGCCAGCTCTCCTGGTGGCCAACGTCCCAACCAACTCTTTCTGCCTGAGGTATGACTCCACCACCTCCACTGCTCTCACTGCTCTCTTTCTGGTCCTGGGAGTCCCTGTGCTGAAGGACTTCTCTTGTGCGTGCCACCATGCATTCTTCAGTGAGACCACATAATGAGGGCTGTACTACTGAGGCTGTGGGGGAGGCTGAGCCAGTTACGGAGAAAGCTAGTGATATTCCTCTCCAGGGACTCCACTGTTGACACTGGGAATGAGTAGACCAGCAGAGGCCACAGAACACGCAGTAGGATGGACTGCTGGTAGATCCATGCCTTAAATCTGCCCATCAGGCCTGACTTGTCGACCTTTGTGAGCCAACTTTCTGAATGGCGATGGTATCTTTCAGAGATGCGTCAAACAGCTTCCCAAACTCTTCACTGACTGCCAGGGAGAAATGGAAATTGTCAACCACTTTCTCCCTTTATTTAGTTAACAATTAAAACATAATAATCTGGTGGAACGAGGAGGTGAGCAGCTCCCTCATTTAAGGTGGAATGTGGTGGTGAGTTTGTAATTCTGGGTAGAATGAGTTCTTTTTGCATGAGAAATATTTTGTTGTTAAAATGAAAATTGTTGGTCAATGAAAATAGCAAATTTCTACAGCATTCTGGATTAACACAGCCTTTTCCAATGGTGCGCAAAAAAAATCTGTCACAAAACATAAAGATGTAAGTTTATTCTAAAAGGTTTTTGCCTTCGTGGGGTTCCATAGCGCTCCTTCAACTATAGGTGCTCCTTTATTTTAAAAGCCTGGAGCAGACTGTTGACTGGCTGTCTTCCCCTCACCCCAATTAAGGCAAAACCACCTGTCTTTGTTTTTGTCAGAGTCCCTACTGTTGGTTTACAGTGGTGTCAATCACTTCTGACCTGTAAGCTGATCCCGCCTCCCCTACTGTAGTAGGATCCACGCCAAGCATCACTCAAAGCCAGCAGCACTTTGATTGGTTGAAAGAAGCAACCCAATTTAAGAAGTAGGATCCAATGCTCTGAATGCGCGAAAGAGTTTATGGCAAAAGGCTCAGAAATGCTGCGTTACCCTTACGAAAGAAAAATTAAATATTAACGTATATTGCTTAGGAGCTTTTCATTGCCGCAGCAATACTCCTTAGCCTGTAAGTGATTTTAAAAGACATACTTTGAAGTGATCTTACATATTTACAGCGGTGTACCCCAGGTGTAAACACTCGGGACATAGCAGTGTCGGATTACTCAAATCTTCTCAATTACTGTAACACTCTGGCATTAATTCTTCTTCCCTACATTAACTCCAGATGGTTCAAAATTCATCAGCCCGCCACATTACCTACACACGGTTGCATTACCACATTTCACAAGTCCTCCACTGTCTCGCTGTAAAATACTGCATCCAGTGAATTTTGCTCACATTCCCCTTCCTACCTGTCAGATTCTTACAGCCTTCCAGGCCTACCCACACTCACAGATCTTCTTCTGCTAGCCTGCTTTCCATTGCCACCTCAAACATTCACAGTTATTCATGTTTTCTTCAGATTTGCTTGTTACAGGTTTGTAACTCTCTTCGTTCACAAACACTCTGTTCTCTTTCAAATGTCAGCTCAAAACACTGCTCTATTATCCTCAAATTTAAGCTCCCTGTGCCATACATGTCCAACCTTGTATTTCTGTCAGGTTGTCTGCCAGCTTGTCCTTACTAACTGAAATAGCCTTTGTAAATGTATTATTATTATTATTATTATTATTATTATTATTATTATTACTGATATGCTGCAGTCTCATATGATTGAATGATGTTCTGTAAAGATTTTCAAGACTCACCTCTTCTATGGAAGAACAAACTTGTAGACCAGGTATGGATAAGTGAAGTGATATAGCCTAGCACATGGCCAATTGTAACCATGTAGACTGTAGTTTAATCCTTTCTGCCATTTCTGAATGGCAATGTGGTGTATTATGAGACCCTGTTTCAGCAGGAAATTGATAGTGGTGTTAGTGGTGTGCTATGCTTTTTAAAAATATATATTATATATTTAATTTTATATATTTTATATTTTTCTCATCTCCATGCCAGCTGGCTGCCTTTATTTCACTTTATTTCACAAGTCACAATGTTCTGAAATGCTAGTCCTGGAGCTGAGCACAGTTACTGGAGCCCTCTTGGTCTTTAATGCTGTACTGTGGCACTGACATAGCTTTCTCTGTAGAAAGACACGAACCAAAATCTAATTGTGTTGTTTTCCTCTGAACTATCACAACACTATGACATGTTATGGTTTTTTTTCTTTTTCTTTCTGCTCTTTACCTCCTATAGCCTCTTAATTACTTTTGAATGGCAAGTGTGCTTGGCTACAATTATGGAAGATTACATAATTGTTCATTCACCACACAGTTTCTGTGCACTGCGCCTTGTTTTGAGAGTCAGCATGTTTATTACCTTTTGATTATTTTTTGACAGTGATGCCTTGCTGGGATGTCGGTGTCTTCTGATGACTCCAGAGGAAATTGTTTCATAATGAGAGAGGTTTATGCAGTGAAATATTTAAAGGTAGTTCAGTTAAAAACAAATGGAACTGTAAATGGCTTGTAATCTTAATGTTATGTTTAGTGATGCTCCCATGAAGAAAGAGCATTATTGTGCCTCAGTCTGCTGGAATCTATAAATACTGCTATAGTGTGTGGTCGTGACTGCTGGGTGGAAGATGGAGTGGAGTTATACACCAGCAGAGACACATAATCTCCTCTGCATGACTAATGTAAGAGCGTGAAGTGTTGCCTCGGGTGCTGTTCACAGTACAAATGACTCGGCTAAAAGCAGGTGACGCTATGACAGCTGAGACTTCTGAGAAATCTGAGAAATCACGTTCTGTGCTCTTGTTAGTGTAAACGTATATTCTGCTCACTTACTGTAATGCGCACTCCATGATGAGATGAAGTCAAAGCTGGTATTTGTGCCCAATGCTTCAGCTCTGTATTTAAACCACTTTAGTGTTATCTTAGTTTATTTTAAAATGACAAAAAACCCAAATTCACATCTGTGTACTTACCACAAAAATATTCAATCAGCCAAGTTGTTTTCCTCTCCAGTGAGTTACAGGGAAAGCCCTAAATGTGTAGCTATCCAGAAGAATTTGAAAATGTTGCATTATTTAAGCAGTTTATAAATATGTTTTTGAACATTATTATTGATCTCTCCCCATTTAAAGACACAGAGGCTTATGGAACCCACATTATCCAATACCTGCGTGGTGGTCCTGTGATTAAACATGAGGGTTGTGTCATCAGATCATGAAAATATATGGTGTCTTAAATGTGATTGATTTTACTAGATTTGATTATGCATCATGGTGTGTGTGTGTGTGAGTGTGTGTGTGTTTACAAAGGAGAAGCCATATTGAACAATGGCCTTATGCTTGGCCTTACACCAAATGAATTCGCAAGTGGTTTCACTGTTGCAGACAAATTTGACATGAATTTTGCTGGAGTTGCAGCACGCTCCCTTCATCTGTGTTGTCTGGTGTGAGGTTATCAAGAGAGCAGATTTATCTCAGTGCTTTTCTTGTCTTGATGTTCTGATAAAATCAAGTCTGATTATAACAAGTCTTTAGTTTTTGTTCATGCAATTAGTGAAGTGTCGGCTGCTAATGATTGGTGATAGCGTGGAGGGTGAAGTGGTTCAGCCCATTACTTGCTGCAGAGATCACACCCCTAAACTCAGACATTAATTGGTCACTAAAAGTGCACACAGTGTAAATGTACCTATAGAAACAGCAGTGGTTTTAAAGTTCAATAGTGTTCTTTAAAAGTTCATTCTCTTCTGCAGAAGGAGATGTAAATATCTGTTAGCTTATAGTCCTGGGGATGAAACAGGACATAAAGTGCCCTTGAGCAAGGCACTGAACACCCAAATGCTCCCCGGGTGCTGGGGCTGGCTGCCTGCCGCTCTGGTTGTGTGTTCACTATCACAAATGGGTTAAATGCAGAAGGCACGTTTAGTTGTACTATGACAAATAATTATACATTACATTACATAGAGGTGCTAAACATGTACCCATGAGAGTACCAACACAATGACAGTTTTTCTGAGAGTGTACTAAGGAGTCTAGTTGCTGTCTTGCAGTTAATGGCCCTGCAAGATTCTCAGTCTTTGGAAAATCATAGATTGTGACTGAAAACTCAGTGACAATGTGTTTAGATGTGAGAGATGTGAGACTTGTAAAAGTCTTTTCATAGTTTTCTAGTATAAGGTTAGCATTAATGTCATTTACATATAACACTGAAGTACACAAGTCTGCGCTATGCAACTGAAGTCTACATTCATTCTGTTATAAATTCTGCAGCCTAATAGTACTAACTTGTTAAATAGAGAATAAAGCCTAGAGAACATATCTAATAATAATCCATAGAGATGACACAGAAAAAAAGAGCAATGTATCTTTTATACTGTAGTGTAGGTAGATGTGTAATTTTGTGCATACAAAGAATCACTATATTATATTATTTTGAAGTGTCTGACTGGAGATCGTCTTCTTAATTCACCACAGACACAACATCATTTATGACTCATAGAGTAGCTTCAAAATAACAGCTACATTTGCTATTTAGGTAACTGAGTTTCACTGATGAGAAGTTTTTAATACCATGCTTTTATATTTTAATGATTGATTGATTGATTGAATTGTTTTGCATTTAGACTTCACTTAATTAGTTTCCATAGATGTCATTTTTGGAGCACCCTTACACCCCCAGTGTAAAAGCTTGTCTTGAAATGTTTTCTCACAGGAGAAACCATTTTCCCAATGGGTGTGCTTTATGACATGAATTAATCAATACACTGATACTACTCTCTGGGATGTGTCAGAGAATCCGTAGTGAAATGAACTCTGCTCCCTGTTGGGGGACTTCTGTATGAAGCATATTTTGGTTCATTCAGGGAACCCAAAACTTTACGTTTCACACATTTACGTTTCAAGTTCTCTTGCTGCATATTTAGAGTACATTCTTGTTTATATTTGTTGTTTGAAATCAGCAGAAGCCGTAGGGTGCATCCTTCACTAAAATGAACTTGCATTAGCCATGTGCTTTCCCTGCTCCACTAAACTCAACAGAGCAGATGGTTTGTGGCATATTTGTGGTGTGAATGTTTGTGCTCTCAGTTTGGCAGCACCAGCAGGGCTCATTCTCTGCCACAAGCCGTGTATTTCTGCTCTCCATATGATCTTCACCACAGTGCAGACTTTACACAGGGTAGATGTGTTTGTGTTTGTGACTTATATATCATACTGCTAGTAGGCTAGGGGTGGGTGATAATGAAATGAAATATTGTGATACCTAAAGGTCTTTCCTGTTTGACAATGTTTATGACAATATGAACTTGAAAGTTCATTAACATTTAGGGTATTGACAAAAATAAGATAACGGTAGGACTGCAAGAGTGAGTTTACGATGGTTTCAAGAAATATCACAATATCTTGTCTTTATTTATGGGTTAATATCTTTTGTCTTGTTAGTGCTAGAGATTTTCTGCCATCAGTTTTAAACCTCATTTTTTTATTATATGTACAGTCGAACCTCTACCTACGAACTTTTTCCGTTCCATGACCTGGTTCCTAAGTGGAAAAGTTCGCTTCTCGAGTCAGTTTTGCCCATTTAAAATAATGGAAAAGCAATTAATGCGTTCCAGCCCCCACCCCCGAAAGTCACCCTTTTTGCACGAATATGTTTACAAAACTCTCAAATTAGTAAAAAAAATACATGTAGCATTACTAAAAATAAAAAAAAGAAATACAGTGGTAACAGTAATAAAAAAGAAATAAAAATGTTTGAAGTGGTTACATATCGCTACCTTGAAGACGTGACGACTGGCTGGAGGAGTAACACAGGCACTGTCTGTATGACGGGAGGTGGGGGGTGGGTGGAATAACGGAGAGTAGGTGGGTGAATGTTGGGAGACGAAGCGTAGATACGGCTTAACTTAGCACGGATTTCGATGTCTGCTATTTACACTAATGCTAAATTGCTAAAACTACAATTTGCTAATCTTAAAAGCTCACTGAAGTCTGGGCGCGCTGGGAGACTCGCCTATTGGGGTCAGTGGCCATTTCCAGCCGCCGGATCGGCAGAGGCTCGGGTTCGTTTCTAGAGTCATGGTTCGTTGGTGGAGGCAACAAATATTCAAATGCCCGGTTCGTATCTTGGAAAGTTCGTTAGTAGAGGTTCCACTGTATTTTTGTTACTGTACTGGTTCATTTGTTTACAATAATGACACTGTATTGTCATATCATTCACTCTTAGGCAATCAAATAGTTTAATATGCTGGGAGACTGAGCCCTTCAACAACAGTACGTAGTGTAGCGGATATACTGTGAGAGGTTTATGAAGTGAGTGGAATGTTTTCAGATGGCTTTTATTGTGTTCGTCACTGTGAATAATATGAGAGGGAACAAGTTGTTTTAATTATTTTGTTGCAGTAGAAAATACATGCACTGATAAACACACATAGGAACACACACACACACACACACACACACACACACACAATGAGCTTTCCCCTACCTTATGCTTTCTCTGATCATGAATTTGGCAAGCACAGTCTCTTTCTGTATTTATTTTGCTGTACCAGCACCTTCATCAAACTGACTTGCATAACCATCAGCATATGTCTTTGCCCTTTGTATTTCTCTGGCCCAGTTTCAGTGCTGTAGCTTGAGTGTGATTTTTATTGGAGGGTCAAGAGACAGATGTATGATAAGTATTTGTTGCCATACTTGCCCTTCATTAAGAATTTTCAGGATTGAGGTTATTATGTGCATCCTGTTTTATTTCATGTTGTTCTATGGGGATCATATTAGCTGTGCTTGAATATTGGGAACACCTTAGGAGTTGTTTTTACTTGCTATGGTCATATAGTGCTTATTATGAAGATTTGCAGGGTGAGGATCCACCTGATAGTTCTACTGCTGCTGAGCATGAAGGCGTCAGCGCAGTGTTTGTGATATTGATTGATCAAGGTTAGCAAAAAATAAAGATGAGACATCACCTGGCATGACATGCAAGAACTATCTCTGTCCTGCTTACTTTTCATATTGTCAGCAATGAACAGTTTTTTTCAGGTAAGTATGTAGTCCCAGCCACTACATGATTTAACTAGTCAGCTGTTTAACAAGCCCTTCCTGAGTAGATGTGGGAGTAGTAGAGCAGAAAACTCTCTCAAATGTACAGAGCAAATTTACTCCAGGACTCTTAACACAGTTTTATTCTGGAAAATTTACTGTGTTAAAATCACATCTGACCCCAGACCAGCAGCTGAGCGATTTAACATGGAGGTCCTGCTTTTCTGGGCCTATTTCAGCTTTGTCTGCGATTGTATTGAGATCAGGCATCATCTGTCTATTTAAAAATGTTGCTGGCTTTGCGTAGACAGATAACAGCATTTTGTTTGTTTGTGTGTAGATACGTGAGATTTAACACAGGTTTAAGAGTGTGTGTGTGTGTGTGTTTACCAGATGTTCCAGATGGCAGGAGTAGCATCACACATCTGGGTGAAGTTCTGCAACCCTTTATGACTGTTTTTTGCAGTGATCCTGTATTTGTAATAGAATGAAAATGGCCCTTACCCACCAGTGATTATCAGCACAGGGGAAAGCCTAAACTCAGCAATCAAACACTGGGGCTGTGTATACACCCACCAAGGGGATCACAGTGATTAAGTACGTCTGCATTGTATGTATTTAGTGATAACCTGATTTGCCCTTATCTTTGAAAAGGATGACCTTTTAGATGTTAGAGAATCTCTTTAATGCTTAGAGCTGTAGTTCTCAAATCCATGCTCAAATCCTCCTAGACATAGATCCCAACTCCCATCACAAAAGGGAGCAGAACTGAGGACTATTTGACTGCCTCAGGACTGTTTTGAGAAATACAGGCTTATAGTAAGATTTAGTTCTTGTGAAATGTGTGTGTGTGTGTGTGTGTGTGTGTAATAAAAGAGAGGGAGAAAATCTGTAGGTGAGTTATTTGCCAGTATTTTAGTGATTTGGGAAATACTAACTCTATGAATCCAATCTGAATCACTCTGTATTCCCTAATGATGTCTCTCCCATTTTCCTGCCTTATTCCCAAGTAATTAACATTCTCTGGAGCTACCAGCATGTACTTGGTCACAATACCATAAAAGGTTGCCGCAGTTTAGTTGTAGGGAATGACACTAATAGTCTGTTTGCAGTGTGAATATATTTGAGTCTGAAACAAACTGTCATGTATCACAGTATTACAGCCTCATATGATACATTCCATGCTCCTCGAAAGTATCCAAGTTACTCAAGTTCTGGGTGAGGCTGGACGATATGGCCAAAATTTATATCATGATATATTTTAAAATTTATGTTGATATAATTCATTTCTCCTATCGGTAAACAACATAAACACCACAGAGCAACTGCCCAGAACAAACAAGAAATATGCCATCCCTGTCAAACATAAACCTCTTGACTTTGTCAATATTAATATTTTTAAACTAACTTTAAAATTGAGGGCAGTGAACTGTAATGAACATCAGTCAGTTAAAGATGCTGTGAATAATATACACTGAAATATTGAAAATGTGTTTAAAAATCACATGGTTATTACTGAAACATTTTATATTGGAATACTTGTTGATTTTGAATCATTGTCCAAATCTAGTTAAGGGCAAAAGTAGCACATTTAGCCACCTTACATATTTGATTGATTCCTTAAGTGCTAAGAATGAAACCAAATCTGCATCAAAGATATGCATGTTTTATATTTAAAAATATTGTTCTTTTTGATGAACATGATTAATTTAAAAAATATATAAATGGAACATGAATTTTTGCTTGTTGTAATGCTAGTTTGTGAGGGATGAATATACAGAAGATAATATGTAGTTGGATGTTTTTTTTTTTAAGTGTTCTCCCTGTGTCTGCATGGGTTTCCTCCAGGTGCTCCGGTTTCCTCCCACAGTCCAAAAACACACGTTGGTAGGTGAATTGGCGACTCAAAAGTGTCCGTAAGTGTGAGTGTGTGAGTGAATGTGTGAGTGTGTGTGTTGCCCTGTGAAGGACTGGCGCCCCCTCCAGGGTGTATTCCCGTCTTGCGCCCAATGATGAATTCAGGTAGGCTCAGCACCCACCGCGACCCTGAACTGGATAAGCGCTTACAGATAATTTATGAATGAATGAATAAACAACAAAACGAGGGACTATAACAAAGATGAAAGTGGCATAACATGTACACACCAGCAAAGGCACAAACAGAAAATTACAGACGGACTGGAGCTGAAAAACAGGGCTTAATAATACTCCAACAACAATGGACACCTGACACATGACCACATCACAGGTGTGGGGTGAAGCATGTGCCAAAATAAACAAGCAGGGAAGATGAAGCAGGGACAATGTGAAACACAAATAAAAAGTTTGGAAAGAGTTTTTGGTTAATTGGTGCCTGTCTTTTTAAGTAATAATTTGCATTTGATTTAGACATTCTTAATTTGGCCATTAGTGTTCAAGTGAAGCGGTTTGTCTTTGCAACAGCGTCCATTCAGGTTAAAAGAGGCAAGCACAGAGAGGGTAAATGGAGGGTAAAGCTGTTAATTGGAGATATTGGGAGGTGTGGTGTAGATGTTTGTGTGTGTGTGTGTATGTGTGTGCACCCCTGAAGCAGATCCTGTTTCCACTGTTCTCTTCTCCAGGCAGCTTTTCTCTGATCTCTCTGACTTAATGAGGAGCCAGATGGTGCCAGTGCTATCAGAACCAAAGGAATGCCAAGCCTGTGTGTGTTGATGTTGTTGTTGTCGTTGTTGTTGTTGTGCTTCAAGCTACAAATAAAAAGTTGCAGTGACACACAAATATAGGTTTTATACCTTGTCAAAAAGCCATACACATGCCGTAAGTACACTATATTGCCCAAGTTTATGGACACCTGCTCAAATCAAGGGTATTAATGGGGAATTTGTTCTTTTATTGCTGCAGTAATGGCCTCTTCTCTTCTGCACTTGATGCTGGAACATTGTAATGACAACTTGATTCTCATTTCTCCTAGAAATGTCCTAGAAAACCAACCAACACCCATATATATTTTGTTCATGTTGTTAATTTATTTATTGTATGCTATTAATTTATTTACAACTGGAATAATAATGCTTTTAAACACACAACTTTTTAATATTCTCCTGAATGCCTTGAGCGACCGGAGTCCTGTTCTTTTTAATTGGCCCAGCCATGTATGAACAATAATGCATATGTGTAATAAATTTTGTTTACCACACTGCAGACATGAATGCCATATATTAACCCCCTCTGTGTCACAGACTGAAACCTATAAACCTATAAACTGTTATGAAGCTATCAGTAGATGCCAAAAAATATGGAGAAAATCAGGTGGTAAGAAAGAATGGAATTAGACGTTTTCACTCAAATCTCATAAACCCCCTCTTATCTCCGACCCTACTGAAATTACATCTGCTGTGGTGGTTAAATCTCAGTACATTAATGCCATCATGCTGCACGGCTCTCAGGAAGCCAGAAGGGGATTTTGTCCTCTGTCCTGATGTCTGCAGTGCTGCCTCTCATGCTTGGGGACAGGGTCTTTCTCACTGCCCTGCCACAGGCTCCGTGTGGATTAATACGTGCAGATGGGTTGTGGATGCTAGCACTATGACGGGACACAGCTGCATGCTGCTCTTTCATCTGAAAGACGGCTGTTGAGTGAATGTCTGTCTGTGGGAGATTTCTGCCTTTTCTGGTCATCTCCGTGTTCCTGTTGTCATTTAGCTCTCTTTATCGAACATAATTTCCATCCATTTCCATCCATCTGCCTGAGCAGCTGCTTATACATAAAAAAGCCTTGGTGTGATGAGTGTCAGTGTAAGTATTTGCTAGCTAAGGTAACTGAGTTGGTAGTTTGTGTTCATGAAAGTTCATGAAAAAAACCCCAGTAATAACCCTGTCAAGTTATTTCCCATTTATTTAGGTTCATTCATCATGAAATATTCAGTATGTAAAGGTCAGGTGCTATTATAAGACTGTAAAATAAAAAATCACAATATGGAAACACAGGGTTTTAATGTGACAGCATCTATTATATTATAAAGGTCTCTCTCTCTCTCTCTCTCTCTCTCTCTCACTCTCTCTCTCTCTATCTCTATCTCTCTCTCTGTGGCTTACATTCGAAGTACTATTATCTGTGATCTTGCTCTTCAGAGGTGTTTCATTATGCACTGTGTGAGCAGCCTCTCAGGGTTGAGAGTGCCATATTGTTGTTACATCTGCACTCCTTTACAAAATCACTGCTGTGTACCTGGGTTCTGTGTGTGTGTGTGTGTGTGTGTGTGTGTGTGTGTGTGTGTGTGTGTGTGTGTGTGATTCAGAGGCCATCAGTTCACATTATTGTAGAATAAACCAACGTCACGTAGAGCCGAGGGCACCTGTACATGCCTGTGTGTACAGCTGATGAAAATTTGATTGGTTTATATAAGCATACCTCAGTGGGGAATGACTCTTGGGGTGGAGTGCAGGTTGCTGGTTCAGTCTGGCTCTCATAATAAACATCAGACTAGTGTGGGGTCAGTCTGGCTCCTCACACACTGCTGGGACTGGTGCTGGATCTTTCTCCTTCACACAGTCTTTATGATCACATGCCTGGTTTCAAAGCACTGGGGGCTTATGCTACCACTTTGTGGCATGGTTCTGAAGGTGAATCTTAGACATGTCCTAGTTTGTATGTAGGGCCTAACTGATATTATAATTTTGCTTAGTACTCAAGATTTCATTCAGAATATTTAAAAATTATTTGAGCTAATGATGAATTTTCAATCAATCTTAGGTATTAATTTAGTCCAGCTACATCTTCAGTAGAACCGCAGTTCTTATACATTTACATAAGCCTTTTACTCATGATTATTGTTGTAACATACACTACCTTTATTAAAAGACGAGAGAAACTGGCAGGCTGAAAGATCAAAGCGTTATTGTGATTAATGGTGTTTTTGGTGTATAAGCAGACGCACAGTACACTCAGCACTGAATAATTAGATGCTATTAGTTTCCAGATCTGAATAAGGAGCTGCAGGCAGTGTTTCTTAAAAGCTATTCATTAAAATGCCAAATTAGACACAGTGTGGATTCCAGGGCATTGGGGGTAATAATCCAGACAGTTATTCAGAGTCTCAGAAATGTTATATATGCTGTATGTAATTGTCTAACAATATACACCATATAGTGGATAATGAAATACTTAATTATTATATTAGGGGGAAAAAAGAACGCATAGAAAGACATTTTTTATATGGATTTCCAAAATGCAGTCCCCAAAGGCCAGAGATACCTATGTTATCATTTAATAAACCTGAGAAACTGATACACAGCACATAGCTATTGTAGGGCTGCATACCTTATAAAACATTTAGAACCTCATTTAGGCTAAACTTCAAAAAGAGCAGGATTAATTTGAAACCCAGTATTTCATATTTGAAGATAATGTGGGCTGTTGAAAAGTTGCAAGCTATTGATAATCCATTACAACAGATTTTGATTCAGCCCTGATATTGCTCTCTGTAATCAGACCAGAACATTTCAACCATTGAGCTATTTATCAGTTATTAAACCTGGCCTTAAATTATACAAACGTTCTCAGACTCTGTTTAATTCTCATATCCTCCTCCTCCTCCTCCTCCTCCTTCATCTGATTCTGAATGACTTTTCTAAATATTAAGCTTTCAGAGATGCTGACGGTGGTGGAGCTGAGCACTTGTCCTCCAGGAAATGGAAAACACACACTGGCTAATATTTCTTAGAGCAGTGGGTGAAAAAACGAGGGGTTGGTGAGTAAGAGGATTGGGATAACTATGGGGAGAGGGAGTTAGAGAACAGGAAAAGGAGAGTAAAGAAACAATAAAAAGGAGATACACAAGAGTGGGAGATGAACTGAGGAGAGGAAAGACTTAAGACATAAAGAAATCAGATGTAAACATGGACCAAAAACAGTTTCAGTGACCAAGGTTAATACCAGCAGTCTGTTTCAACACTTGAAGCACAATCACATCACCAGATATAAACAGTGCACAACTCAAACAAGAGAACTCCCAGCAACATTAGAAAAAAATACCAGAGCTTTAACACTTGAGCACTTTTACAGTAAAAACATAAACATAATAATCATTCTTTAATCTTAACCAAGGTAAAATATTCAGTTAATTGTGATATTGAATTGCAGTCATATCACCCAGCACTAAGAACTACAATGAATAATTCTAATCAATACTAATTTACATATTGTATACATATTGTATCACATGCACTGATGGGGTTTTCAGTATATTTTGAGACATACTCAACAGTAACTCTACAGTTATCTGTATGTATGCGTGTGTACATCTGTGACATGACGCCATGTTTGTCTGATTGTGTGTGTGTTTGTGTGTGTGAGAGAGAGCTAGCGCTGCTGGTGTGTGCTGAGGTGGGATATCTGAGAAGTTGAGCAGAGAACCTCCCTCTGACAGCTGGTTGCTAGGCATCCTTTGCGTGTGTCCGTGTGTGTCTGTGTGTGAGAGCGCGCGTCTGCGAGACGGGGTTTCCGTTCATATAGGGCAGTAAAGCAGAGGCGGGCTCAGCAGCTGCCGGGGCAGCAGAAGCAGTGCGATTGTGTCTGTGTGTGTGTGTATGTGTGTGTGTGTGCATGTGTGTGGGGAGTTTCTCTGTGGCTGGATGATCGCACTCTCTCTCTCCACTGTGGGACGAAGCCTCACTGTATGTATCTGTCTCTCACTGTTCTTTGCATTTTTCTGCTGCTAGTGTTACTCTGCGTTAGATACAGTTTACTGTGTCATGAGTGTAGTAGCACAGCCTGCTTGAGTGGGACATTTAATGAATTGTGACTAAGTTTGCAAGAGTGTAATAGTCTGTGCTCAGTTGTTACACCCCCGCTGTCACATGAAAAGCTGGCAACATCCGTTTTTCTGTTTGTATTATTTACTGCAACTATTGAAAAGTCTTTACATCAGGTAATATTTTATTATTAATGGACCTGTTTTAAAATGGTTAATTGTATTATGCAAAGTCCAATATCATTCGTCTAAAATGAGCTATTTAGAAAAATTGACAAAGAGAATATTTCTAAAATAACTATATTGGTGAGCTAATAGGAGCTAATAGGAATGGTTCAAAACAACTTGGAATATATAATGTAAATAAATGATAAGCTGGTGTCATGCCTTTACCACCCTTCTTGTAGGAAAGTTGTATTTCTATGAGAGTGATGACATGCCTTTACTTGTGGAATCAAAATTATAAGAGGAAGTGTCTAATAATCCATGTGTTGTCATGTAATGTGTGTATTTGCGTTGAGCTGAGCTGACTAATGGTGGGCTTGTGTTTGGTCATGAAATGGTTTGATGGGATCATGATGGGGATGCTGATGTACGCAAAACAAGACTGGTGAATGGCGATTCAGAAAAGGATGTGGTTTAGAGAGAGAGACAGAAGTAGGAAAAAAAAGGCAGAATTTCTGCCATCTGATTTTCTCTGTACTTACAGCTGATAGCCAGTATTGTTTAAGAGCACCGCAAGTATCTGCAATCCACTCCATACACTCCCTCAGCCCCCAGCAGCGACCCAACCGAACGTGAGCAGAATGGAGGGATTGAAATTGTTCCTCCGCAGTGGAGGACTCTGTGTGCACATGCATTTGGATCTTTGTTGCCCAAGCTCATTTTTGTCATGTCATGTAAAGGAGACGAGTTATTTATGCCTTTTTTCTTTCCTCCCCGCATGATTTTAATGGCCGTTTGCTGTATACAGCATACAAATGATCAACAATGGAAAAGAGATGCAAATGTGGAAAAAGACTCCATGGAGAAATCCACAATCAAAAGTGAAATCACCAATGATGGTCAAACAGGGTGTTCCAATGACGTGTTGTGTTTTTTCTGTGATACACTACATTCCTAATACAGTAAGGATTTTTTATTTTCTAAATATTTTCTTAATAATAATAATAATAATAATAATAAATGGTATTTATAAAATGCTTTCTAATGACCTAAAGTTGAGAGAACATATAACACATAAGGTGGCAGATTACTGAGCTTTGTAAGTGACCAGGAGGATTGTGAACTGTACACAATATTTAACCAGAAACCAGTGGAGGTTTGGGGAACTGGGCTGATGTGGTGATGGGACCTGAGTGTGAGTGAAGACATGAGCAGCAGAGTTCTGAACCATATGAAGCTTATGGAGTAATGAGGAGCTAATGCCAAGACAAGTATGGTGTAAACTCGGAATGCAGTAATCTTACCCATACTTTCATTGCAGTCTTTGAAGAATGTTATGTAACATTGTAAATCATAATGCCATAAATATTTCATAGCAAAAACTCATATTTTTAGGTCTTTTGTACCCTAATCCCAAATAAAGAATAAAGAATGGTCTGATTTGAGGTTTTGCAATTATGTACAATATTTAAAGCTTATGTTGTTATTCCATGTACTGTCTGTGAATGGCCCTATTCTAGAATTCCTTTAAATATCTTAGCTGAGAATTAAATACATTAGCTTTTAAATACATGAGAGCTGGTACTGGCAAAATATAGTCTAACTCTCTCTCTCGCTCTCTCTCTCTCTCTCTCTCTCTCTGCATGATTTGAAATGCACCTTTGACACTTGACATTTATCCATATTTGACTGAAGCCACATACTCTTGCTTTCACCTGGTCTATGTTCTGTAAACTGAACCTAACACATTAATTGGTTCCTAATCTTTGAAAAAATGAACAGGATTAAGTCATCTGTCATTGTTAATCTGAATTGAAGAAGGAAGCTATGGTAGGTATTTTTTAGTTCCTGCACGGTGCGGAGCCATGTTCAGTTCGAACAAAAAAACAAAAACAACACGTGTATACACAACGAGGTTCCCATTAGAGATGGATTTTGTGACGTCACAGGCTCCATTTCGAGTCTAGTTGAGTCGAGCCAATCCCATGCAGTGGAAAAGCACCAAAAGAATAGTATAATATTGCATTACATACAGTTCAAGTGAATAATTGAACATATTTTACACAGAAGCTTTTTCAAGAAAAAGTATAGAAGTATTTAGTGCCAGCTTTTGCCGTTATTGCAGCTTCCATTCTATTTCAAAGAAATCTGAAGTAATATTTGTCACCTCCAAAGTTCAGTCAAAGTAGTTGATTTTCTGTTGATTTTCACACTGTATCTAGTTCCTAATTCCAAACCCAGATTAGGGCTCTGGGGTGTGAGAACATATGCACATGTGATACCATCTCTAACTTCTATGTTTGATTCTCTTTCCTTCTACAAATGGATTATATTCCTATTATTTGTTCTTCTTTGAAATGTGGACTAAAATGATTAGTTTTACTTAATGACCAAAGAATTGAAGTGTGGCTTTCGCACTGATGATTTAAATAGCAAACATACCCTCATTTTATCATATTGTGCTTTTACTAAAAAGGAAGAAGATAATGAATTTTTATGTAACATTTAAATTAAAGCGCCACTCTAACATATTTTATGTATATTGAATTGGTTTTACTAATAATAATGTGCTTGAAGCAGGCAGCACACTACTGCATCATTCAAATACACATGTAGGATCAGACTGATTTTTGAGCCATGCTTAGTGTTAAAAGATCTGGATTGGGGAATATGAAATTGACCAGGACATTGGGTGCTATGTGTGTGTGTGTGCGGGTGTATGTGACCGTGTGTGTGTAGGGAATTAGGAGAAAGCCATTACTCTCCTGACCACTGAAGTGTCAGTACCACCTGACACTTTTATACAACCCTGACACCTTCCACCTAAAAAAAAGAAAAAATCCAACCTTGTCTTTGTCCATCTCTTCCTCTTTCTATCTCCTCTCTTTATCTCTAATCCATACCACTCTATCTCAATTTTCTTGCTTTCTTTTTCTTTCCTCTTTCTCTTTTTTCTCTCTCACCTCTTGCCCTTAATCTATGTCTGACCCTTGCTCCTGCACTAGGTCACACTCACCTTGTTTGTTTTCAATTGCCTCTCTTTTATATTTTCTCTACCTCCATTCTTTTTTCATTCTTTTTTTCTACTCTTTTAAATCTTTCTTACATGTATACTTCACTCACCATTTCTCTCTCTCTCTCTCTCTCTCTCTCTCTCCCTCTCTCTCTCTCTCTCTCTCTCTCTCTCTCCATCCTGCGTCTTATCTGTTCTCACTTGTGTGTGCTGTCATTCACCTCATATCTTTGTCCTCTCTGGAGTGTAAATCCCATCCCTGCTTTTTTCCCAAGGATTCACTTCATCTCCCCTATTCTTTCTCCAGAGTGACAAAGGTGTCACTGTTCTGCATGCTATTTTCACCCCAGTGGTGTTCCAGCCTTCCATTTGCTGACATTCACATCACTTTCTTGCATACTGTAACTGCCCCCCCTCACTGAATTCAGCCTGTTTATGAATTCCCATGCCCTCCTTGTAAATGTCAGTTTCAGCTGTGTGTCTTGTTTTTCTGAGTTTCTGTCAATCTGTGGGACATATTGTCTCTCACAGTGATCTGCTCCTCATCTCTTTTGTACCCAGGTCACTGTAACATTCAATTTTCTTTATTTTTTTGTTTTTCTAACCAGAATATTTCAGTTCAGTTCAGCTCATGGATTGGCATTAATACCGCACTAGATATTCATGATACACCTGACTGTGTTAAAGAGCATCCTTTATTTTTTTTACTGCTCTTAAGTAACTACTATTCTTAAGTAAGTTGTTTATTTTTCCTTGGCATCGAAATTAGATTATTTCAAATTTTATTCCAATAATCTATTAGAAATTAGATTATTACAATTTACAGTATTTGGGGCGGCATGGTGGTGCAGCAGGTAGTGTCGCAGTCACTAGGGACCTGGAGGTTGTGGGTTCGAGTCCCGATCCGTGTGACTCTCTGTGAAGAGTTTGGTGTGTTCTCCCAGTGTCCACGTGGGTTTCCTCCGGGTGCTCTGGTTACCTCCCACAGTCCAAAAACACACATTGGTTGGCGGATTGGTGAGTCAAAAGTGTGAATGTGTGAGTGTGTGTTGCCCTGTGAAAGCCTGGCGCCCCCTCCAGGGTGTATTCTTGCTTTGCACCCAATGATTCCAGGTAGGCTCTGGACCCACTGCAACCGCTGCAACTGGATAAGCGCTTACAGATAATGAATGAATTTACAGTGTTTAGCAAAGCCATCATAGTCCTTTATCACAGATACTGCTCTTTTCGGGTGACTGCATTCAAATATTTTTACATCTCCAAAGATAATTCCTCAGTTTAATGCCTCTGTCATTGTTTGCCTGCTGTTATTACTCTCTCACTCTCTCTCTCTCTCTCTCTGGTATAACCATGTAAGCAAATTGGATTTTAGAGGTGTTGATAAACCTTTGTAACAGGTATCAGGTATCAGTGTCTGATGCACACTAAGCCTGATTTTTCACTGGATTTTCTAATCATATTCTACAGCAAATTTAGATGAGGCTTGTATAACAGTGCTAAACGAATTGAGCTCTAATCAGCCATTTGCATGACTCTGCATCTGTCCACCATCAGATGTTTAGATCAAGCTGCCAGCTCCTCCTCCTCATCTGTCAATCTGAATTCATGCCATGGCTGGATTAGCCACACTCCCATTTCCATCCCAGCACCATCATCAGTCCACTACTGGACGGCTGCTGGGGTTTTCCCTTTCAGCCAGCTGGCTGTGGCAGGTGGAAGAAAAAGATGCACAATAAAAACAATATACCATATTTGTGCGATACTGTGATATGATTTGCAATAAGCTTAAATGATATTGGTGAGCCATTATTATGATACGGTTAAAGCATAGATTTGTTTACTTTTTGTTTGTTGTTTGTCTTTATGTGATAATACCTGTCATGGAAAGCAGGAGTGTGTGTGTTGACATGCATGTTAAGCAGAGCTCATTCATGCGGCATTCAGTGCATGTGTTCATCATATACTGTGTATATTCAGTAATGACATCACTAAATTACAGACGACAAGCCTTGGAAATCTAGCTGTTGGAAAGGCCCATATTGTGATAACAATTAACAAAGGATATATATTGTGCAGCTTTGCTTGAAAGTGGGTTAGAAATGCCGTGTGAGCCCCTGGGTCAGGGTGGCAGGAGAATTGGAGAGGGTTAATGGGCTGGGACTGATTAAGGCTGGCCAGCCAGAGGTTAATAATAGTCTGAGTTGCCAGGGGCAGGAAAGCTCATTATAGGTGCCTTATCCCTCATGGCTGTGTAGTGGCTCCCCTGTTATTCTAGCTGTGAAATAAAGGAGGAAATGTGCCGAAAGTGTCTCATGGAGTGTTATCAACTCTAATGCTATTTTTGTAATCTACTGCTCGTAGACTTGTACAAAGTGTTGACAATGAAAACTGAAGTTAAGCAGTTCCATTTGAGCTGTAAAGTTTTTCCATTTGAGCTGTAAAATTTTACTGTGGCTGTGCTTGCCAAGAAGTTGCTGTTTCCAGTTGCTTCAAATTCCAAGACACAAACTTATTTTATAGATGAAGAGCATTGGAACTAAATTTCACACTTTAGGAGACATTTTAAACTGTTTTAAGAGATTTTTTTGTTAAATGCCAGACTTTCCGCATTTCAGATGAATTTATTCTAGTACAGGGCGGCATGGTGGCGCAACACACAGCTCCAGGGACCTGGAGGTTGTGGGTTCGATTCCCGCTCCGGGTGACTGTCTGTAAGGAGTGTGGTGTGTTCTCCCAGTGTACGCGTGGGTTTCCTCCGGGTGCTCCGGTTTCCTCCCACAGTCCAAAATCACATGTTGGTAGGTGGGTTGGCGACTCAAAAGCGTGCATAGGTGTGAGTGTGTGTGTGTTGGCGCCCCCTCCAGGGTGTATTCCTGCCTTGCGCCCAATGATTCCAGGTAGGCTCTGGACCCACCGCAACCCTGAACTGGATAAGCGCTTACAGATAATGAATGAATGTTTCCTATACACAACTGACATTAACGATACAAAAGTTCTTTCTGCTTAAATATTATCATTATTATTGTTGTTGTTGATTTGGTGTTTGCTACATCACAAGGCTGAAATGGACCACAAAGCAGTTATAATTAGAAAAATATAAAAAATTTTTAAAAATAATAAAAAAAATATTTAAAGTCATTCCAAAGGGATTTATGTTACACTCCTGATCCTGTCACATTCTAATACACATCAACTCAGACACACTAGGTTCATTCATTTATTGTTTGTATTGCTTATCAAGTTCAGGGTCGTGGTGGGTCTGTAGCCTACCCGGAATCACTGGGCGCAAGGTAGGAACACATCCTGGGGTGGGTGCCAGTCCTAATACTACAAAATCATTGTAAAATAACGTTAGTAACAATGCAGCTTTGCGGTTAACACCTTATTCCACACATTTATCTTCTTAATGTCATGTCACTGCTGGACTGCAGAATATACCTGGGCATAATCCAGTCAAACCTACAGCTAATGATCTGTGTTCACTCAGGCCCCATCCAGAGGTGTCCAGGTATTTTTAAAAACATTCAAAACAGGAGACATCTGTGTTTTTAAAGACCAAAACCAAAATATCTGCATCTACACTAGAACACAAAATGATGCAAAAACATGTATTTTACTCTTTACTTTATGCCTGTTTTACTTCTATTTCTCAGACTAAGTATCTCTTTCTCTCTCTCACGCGGTCTCACTCACACAATCACACACACACACACACACACACACACACACACATGCATGGTCCACATTGTGAGTTTCTGAACATAAATAAGAAATAATATGTTGACAGCTACTTTAATGGTTTTAGTAAAAGTTGCATGAAAAGTGTGAATGTACAAAACAACGTTTATGTATTTTAAGAATACACTTATTCTCCTTAAAATAATAAACAAAGCTTTAATTTAGAAAATCAGTCTTGTCTGGTATTGATTACTTATCACAGCAATGTCTGCAACCCAGATTACATTGGTTTTTAGAATGAAATTCAGTTCATTTATTGGCTAAAAAAAGCCATCTTTAAACTTGAACTGCATCCTTCTGTATTTTAAACAAAACGCTGAGTTTTATTGGTAGTGTTAAACGGTGCATGTGTGGGAATTTGAAGAAGACAGGCATTGATTAGTGAATGCAGTACATCCATTTGTATTGCTCACCAGGAGATGAGTGCCTTGTTCGAACTGTGTGGTTTCTGGAGCACAGGTGTCTGGGGTCTCAGAATGTGGTGCAACCACTGCACCTAAATAAAACATTATTTCTCTTGATGTTTGACATAAATAATAGCAGATTTCTTTTGTATTTCATTGCTTTGATTTATTTTAAACATTGCTACTTTCATTTTAAACTGAACTGAAGCATGTTTCTGTAGGATACTTTGTGCTTTCCAGCTGAATTCATTTTAAAAGATAGCATGGATGCATGCATGGTCAGAATGTGAAGAGAGACAGCTGTCTGGACATTCAGTGACCACGTCTATCATTGAATTGATTGAAAGATTCAAGTGAGCAGGTCATTTGTGCTCAGCTTTGATTGAACTGTGAACTTAGATCAGATCACAGACGATGGATGGATGCAAATGCAAGACAAAGCCTATTAAGCACAGACATGCTGCTTGAATTAAATTTTAATATATGTCTCGTGATCATTATAGAATATACTGCAGGTGTAAAAATATCAAATAATTAGACTTAAATTGTATTTCAATTATAATGCCATGAATTTGTATGATTTCTATTGAATTTGATTTTATTGTCATAGTTATAACTTTGCAATATTAACTTTCGCTTAGGTCAAATTTCATCTGAATGCTTTTTACCCCCCAGATTTTACTGGCTAATGTGTGGCAATGTGGTAATAATCATATTAGGCATAAACAAAACGGTGTATTATCAAACATATGGTTAAATGTTTTCTGGTGGCAATTCTGTTTTTCCATTTAAGGATTCAATCTGTTTCGTCTTAACACACACTTAGCACACCTGCTTTTCTTTCTTTTCCCTCCAATGCCTTCACTTTTCTGTTACAAATTTATGAGCAGTCATTGAATCTCCTCTGTGTTTATCTTCTCCCACTTTCTTCTTTTTCTTCTTTTGCCTTTTTAGTTTTCTTATCTTTTTCTTCATTAGTGCCCTATTGTTTTAGGAGTTTTTGTGTTCTCTATTGATTAGATGTTCTGTGGGATTCCCCGTTGAGCTTTAGTCACACATCTTTATCACTGTCCTAGTAATAAAACACTTTAACAGGGGAGCACGACTGAATGTCGTCCTCATGAATTTCACAAAGTTAATTTGTCTACACTGCAAACGAATAAATGAGTGACTGGATGTTTAAGCGCAAGTAAAGAAGGTTTTTAGGAATATTTAAACTAAGTCTTAAGCTGTGCAATTTGCTTAATTAGTGAATAAATCATGTATAGGTTCTTTCAGGTTATTCACAGCTAAAAATTTACATTGAAATATTCCAAAGTAATTGTGATTTGGAAAGTGAACCTTAGACTTGGGAGCCAGTCAAAGTCATAGAACATAAAACTAAACCTTCACAGTGTGGCATTGTCTTTAATATTCACATCATGAGCCTGTGTTCAGCAGTGCATGGCCAAACTATGTGTCTACACACACACACACACACAGAGAGAAGGAAACCTTCACACACACACAGAAGGAAACCTTCACAGACTGATCTACCTGTTTATGTAAATTAAGTGAAGTGTAAATACACTGTGTGATGTAAGTAATTGTAATACATGTATTGTACTGTACATATACACATGGCTGTATTGTGTGGAATAGTGTACATTTCCTATTGTAATAAATCATGATTTTGTTTTGTACTTTTCCAAGTAGGGAATATTTTGTAAGGAAAATGTTTGGTGTTTTAGGAGCACATTAAAACGACAAAAAAAACAAAAAAAACAATCTTGTTTAACAGATGATGAAGGTTAGCCATTCATAACTGGAGGAATAAGCAGCAGTGGTACTATGTTGGATGTCAATCTGTACAAAATCACTGTGTCAGAGAAATATAAAATGTATTTTTAGCTTACTTTTTAATGAGGAAATGAATTCTAAAAGCCTCAACAGGAAAAGATTATATCTATACACTTTGCAGAAGTCATAAATAAAAGTTAGAGATGAAGAACCGTCTAGGCAACACTTGTAGTCAATATTAAAAGATGTTTTTTTTTATTAGTATTTGATTTTTTTGTTGTTGCTTTGCCAAATGTTTACACTGGCTAAAGACATTTTCACATACACAATTATAAGGCATTTTTAACATTGCATTTTAAAAATTCCTAAAAATACCTAAAAAAAAAAAAAAATTGAGTCTTTCCGTCAATCCACTCATTACTAATCCTCATGTTTGTGTAAAGAGGACTTGCCAAAAGAAAAAATATACAAAACAAAAGGTCAAAATAAAGTACAACTAATAAAAACGTTATTATAAATGTTCCCCGTGGATCTCCGCTATGGCCATGTAGCTTGGGCTCTCAGCTTTAACGACACGTCCATCAAGTCCGTAGACCTATCGGGGCGATTCTCAACCAAGGAGGCAAGGAAGCATCCAGGCTTCTGCGCCTAACAGACGCGCACCGTGAGAGACGACACAGACAGTTTTATATGGCAACAACAATCTAAATAAACAACTATCAAAACAATAAATAAGTATTCGAGCTTAGATCCCTTTTACTGTCTGCCCTTTCCCTACTGAGACCATTTAAACAGAGGAGGGGAGTGAGGAAGGCAGGCTCACTACAACCAATCAGGGAAGACTCCCCCCTTCCAACAAGCCTGGCCTTAAAGGGGAAGAGTACTGGGTTAGAAACAAGACTAAATATCAGAATAAACCTAGGTGAGTCAGAATTTTTTTCTGTTTAATGATGAGAGTAGTTGATATTGAGATTGGGTGAAATGCAAAATGTCGCCATTAATCTTAGATAATAATTTTTTTTCTGAGAGGTTGGGGACTTTCAAAGAAGATTCCAAATGTTTTCTTGTTGTGATCATATTTCAATCACTAAAGATTAATATGAATATGTTTACAAATTCTGAAGGCTTTTCAGTAACATTCTTTCATAAAATTGCCCCTGGTTTATTTATTGCCTCAAGATTTGTGAATGTAATTTCAGGCACAAACCCTAACTTGAATTAATTTGGACATTGATTCCTAATGTTAAATTGCTATTTATTGCAATGCATTCTTGCAGCATGTGGCTTTAAACCTAATCCTGAGCTTTCCATTTTGAAAGTGTAATATAATCTAAAACAGGGTTTGATTTGAAGCACTAACCCTGTAGGGAGAAGCACAAGCTCATTACCTCTAGGCTAACTCTCTTTGGCTTTTTGGTACATGAAGCAGACCTTGCCACACAATTAAATGGAAGACAGATTGTTTTTAGAGTTGAATATCTCTCTTACTGTCATTAAACCATGGGGAAGTTGACATACTCATAATGTGGTAATTAATCTAGCAAAAGGTCAAGCTGAACAGACCTAGTCTCATTAAAAACTTATCCCAGCTCTACACTAAAAGAGATGGTGTTCATGATGGTCTGTTAATCGTATAATGTGTTACTTAAACCCACAAAGTTCTCTGCGTGGAAGGAATATCCATTCAAGCAAAGATCAAAGAGTCTCTGGGTTCCTCTGCCTTTCTGACGCACTTGTTTGCTGCGGAGAGAGGAACATTTAAAGAGTTTTCAGAGAAATGCTCCACAGTCCTTTATTGCAGATGCATCATGCCACCTAAACAGGAAGATATTATATTTAATTCTTCCCGACAGGAATACCCAATAATGACTCAGACTTGGTCTATTTGTGTTTCAAGGCTGTGTGGGGCGTGGAAAGTGAAAAACGTTCATCATCTCTTTAGGGTTCTCTTTTTCATATGTCCTTCATGATCAAAACAGGCCTCCGCAGATAGTCACTCCACATGTTCCAGCAGTAACAGGAACAGAATGAGGTTATAAGAAGTATTTATGACTAAGGTGTGCAGTGCAGGTGGGAGGAAAACATTTTTTTTCCTTTTTTTCTTTTCTTTTCTTATTTTGCTGTCTTTTATGTGTCAGTAGTGCAGGAACATGACTCATCCTTACCAAGGATTCCTGCTGGCACCAAGGCCAAAAAAAAAAGAAAACAGAGGGATACAAACTTTTAGAATAAATTAAATGACATTTGAGTGAGGGCCTCATTAGCATAATGTACTCAGATGGTGTATCTAATTAATAAAGTGTTTGGATTTGTTAACTTAACATTATTATTGCAGTGGTGACAGAGGATCACAGGGTCATTGCTTGTAGATCAGTGGTTCCCAGCTGTATTCCTGGAGAACACTATGTACATTTTGTGTTTTCTCTGCTTTAAGCTGCCTAATTCAACTCATCAAATAATTAATGAGCACATTTGCAGCTAATGTGGCTATCTTAAAGCAAGAAACAGCATTCAGATATGAAGGGACGGGACAAGGCTTGGTGGTATTAAGTTGAATGTAGCTACAATGTTGATCCATGATGTGGATTTTACTGTATAGTGGATAATGTTACATTATTAAAATTACAGCAAAGCTATTAGAGTTTAACATTTTAACAGTAATTATCAAGTCATATTAAGTCAATTCAAATTTATTTGTATAGCACTTTTTACAACCTGATGGTGTCAGGGGCCTGGAGGTTGTGGGTTTGAGTCCCGCTCTGGGTGACTGTCTGCGAGGAGTGTTCTCCCCATGTCCCCATGGGTTTCCTCCGGGTGCTCCAGTTTCCTCCCACAGTCCAAAAACACATGTTGGTAAGTGGATTGGTGACTCAAAAGTGTCCGTAGGCGTGAGTATGTGAGTGAATTCCAGGTAGGCTCTGGACCCACCACGACCCTGAACTGGATAAGGGCTTACAGATAATGAATGAATGAGTGAAATATACAGGAGATGCTGCATGGGGAAGAAAGGTGCCAAAGATAAAAAAAAAAAAAAACGTATCCCCATTTTTAGCAGTTTTCTCTTTTTTACATGTATTAAATGTGGGAATTAATCTCTCTGTTCATAGCAGCTAAAATCACAATGACCAATGTAAAGATAAAAATTATACAGTATACAGTAAAAAGTAACAAGTACAGTGGAACCTCTACTTACGAAATTGATCCGTTCCGTGACCCAGTTCGTAAGTGGAAAAGTTTGTTTCTCGAGTCAATTTTCCCCATTTAAAATAACGGAAAAGCAATTAATGCGTTCCAGACCCCACCCCGAAAGTCACCCTTTTTGAACTGATATATGTTTACAAAACTCAAATTAGTAAAAAAAATACATGTAGCATTACTAAAAATAAAAAAAAGAAATACAGTGGAAACAGTAATAAAAAAGAAATAAAGTTTGAAGTGGTTACATATCGCTACCTTGAAGACGTGACGACTGGCTGGAGGAGTAACACAGGCACTGGCTGTATGACGGGAGGTGGGGGGTGGGTGGAATAACGGAGAGTAGGTGGGTGAATGTTGGGAGACGAAGCGTAGATACGGCTTAACTTAGCACGGATTTCGATGTCTGCTATTTACACTAATGCTAAATTGCTAAAACTACAATTTGCTAATCTTAAAAGCTCACTGAAGTCTGGGCGCGCTGGGAGACTCGTCTATTGGGGTCAGTGGCCATCTCCAGCCGCCGGCTCAGCGAAGTCTCTGGTTCGTTTCTAGAGTCATGGTTCGTTGGTGGAGGCAACAAATATTCAAATGCCCGGTTCGTATCTTGGAAAGTTCGTTAGTATAGGCGTTCGTTAGTAGAGGTTCCACTGTATCTCCATTGGCTGCTAGACCTGTCTGTCACAACTGCGTATCTTCCCCCTCCCCACATTCTCACGGTACTGTTTGAGTGTCTGTGCTAAAGTTAACAACTGATCACATGAAATATTAGAGCAGCGTGACTACAATCACAATAAGGATTAAATATGTTGATTTCAATCAAGTATAGTAATGATAGACTCTGGATTTGTTAAAACATGGATTCATAGCGGCAGGGTTTAGGAGAATACGCTGCAGGCTGTGGTTACAGGGAATTGGATGTGGCTTGTTGAAATTCAGTAAAACAAATCTGTGTATGTCAATATTTGCTGCCTTCAATACAATACACTGAAATCCATCTTACATATGAAACATATTTACTTTTCTGTGATGTATTAGGTATAAATTGCGTTATCTGTGGTATACTTTTTACAGTTACTCTCAGAGAGATATATTCTTTTTCTGTTCCTGAAAAGTCTTTGGAGATACATGTTTTTAATTGAACAGCAACTATATGCTCCATATACTTACACAAAAATCAGTAGGACCTAAATGGACAGCTTACTGTGTCATATTTAATGTGTTATTCATGCTGTTAAATTGCAAGGACTTCCACTGATAGCCCTTATTCCTGCTTAAGTGTGTCACCCACCCCAAGGCAGGGAAACTCCAGGGCTAGGACTAAATTCCCTGTTCTACTGGAACCTTTACGTTAATTTCTGTGACACCTCACTTTGAGAAATCCGCTGACTCATCCTTCAGAATCTACCAGCTCTGTTCAGTCTAGCACTTTTAGAGGGTGCCACTTTGGTTGTCCGCTTCATAAACCACACATGGCATAGGGGTAGTATAAATGCCAGAAATTTGGACTTTGTTCTGTGCTTTATTTCTGCTGGCCAAATGACATCTTGGCCTCAAGCTAGCTTCTTCCTCCGCTTATCCCAGGCACCATCTCACAGAAATAGAATGAAGCCCATCGGCTGCAGCAGAACGATGGAAAGTGGGCAGAAGGATTAGTGTTTCCCTGCTGCTCTTGAATTCTGGGTGGGTGCTGAAACACCCCCATATGCTCCATATAATTACAAAAAAGGCAGCAAGAGCCTGGCTGGTTCAGTGGAGGCCAGATCATCCTTCACTTTTTCTTTTCAGCCCAATCTTCTTCACCAGTGTTGAATTATAGTGAATGATGTATCACAGGAATTACATTAAACAAAGGCTGGACAGACATGGCCTCCATGTGTTGTGTAACTTTTGTGTTATCAGATGAGGTATGGTGCTCTTTTTGACATGGCATTTGACCCTTTAATGCGAGTATGAATTGAGAGAAGATGAGCCTACAAGCACCAGCAGCCTCAGTAAACGGCCAAGTCTGGAGACATCAGTGACCTAAAATACTCAGAGAAGCAGACGTTTTGTGCTCAGCTGCCTTCTTTATAGCCAAGTCTTGCAATCTGATGCTCAATGTTACCTTTTGCTGCAAAGCAGCTGTGATGAGTCAGTCTTATGTCACAATATTTTTCCTCATTCAGATGCATCCAGCTTGAACGGATGTGGATATTGCCAGGAGCAGAGTAGGGGTCTGCGAGAGGGTGCCAAAACCCCAACTAAGATGAAAAGCGTAGCCTAACCCAGCCCTGTCATATCCTGTCATTATTATTGCCACACATTACCAACAGAAGCTTATGTGTCATTACTGTAAGAACTGAACCCGCTGCCTCTGCATTCTCATTTGATACAAATTCTGGGTATATGTTACACAAAAATATTCTTATTCTTGTTACATTCCTCTTGATTTGTGAATGGACGATGGGTCCTGTACTGTGCTGATTTAAGAATCAATATAGTTGATGATAGGGTGATGAAGAATGATGCTATATATTTTTTAATAATTAGGGGAATATCACTGAAAACACTCTGCAGTAATTATTCAGATTTCTCTTTAGATTTATGAAGAGGAAGGGTATAAAGAAAATGAATATTGTTGCTTTGAGAGTCTATTTGCCCTTAACGTGGATTATATTTGGTAGAAGTTTAATCACTTCTGAGAAAAGGATGCAGTTGCTGAGAGTACTACACTTTTCTGTGTTTATTGCTACATACACCAGATATTTTTCATTTCACAGTATAATTCTTACAAGTTCAAACCTAAAATGAAAGGATTTCATGCAGCTCATGTATTAGAGGTTAATTCAAGTTAATCCACTAATAAAAGTGCTATTTAAGAACTGTGTTAATTATACCCATTCTTCACATACAATTAACCCAAAGTAATGAAACAGTATAAATAATTATGATGTTATGATACTAAACACTAACCCCTGTAGTTGTCCAAGTAATATAATAATAATTTAAACTGGGCAGCACGGTGGCTTAGTGGTTAGCACGTTTGGTAGCGCTGGGATCTTGGGTTCAAGTCCCATCTGGGTGGCATTTCCATGTTCTTCGTTTGTCTGCGTGGGTTGCCTCTGGTTTCCTCCCACAGTCTGGAATCATGGAGGTTAGGTGAATTGGACTCTTTAATAACTGTCCTGGTGTGAGTGGAGGTCACATGATCAGTCGTTTTACTAAGGCCAACTAATTAAAGGAGTGAAATCAGGTGTGCTCTGGACTAAAATCCAGCAGCCACACCGGTCTTTTGCGGATAAGATTGCCCACCCCTGCCCTAGTGCCAGATGCAGTCCTCCAGATGGATGGTCACTCCTGGCTAAGAGTATGCTGTGCACCTTAGCCTGCTGCTTCTCACCTGTGTGTGTGGATTGAATGTTGAATGGAATGGCACTCTGTGCAGTGTTTTTGGGCTTTTGGTTGTGTTCTTGGGTTTTTTAGAAAGGTGCTATATAAGTGTAGCAATAAAATAAATAAATAATTAATCTAATTAATTCTCACAGGAACGTCTTTGGGTTGTGCATCATACTAATTGAACACACTGGTGAATGCTGGGATAATCAAAACTTCAGGGTGATAAATTAGGTTAAAATAATTAGACTTTGGATAAAGGGCTTTTGAATTATTAATTAATTAATTAATTAATTAATTAATTTTGCAAAAGAAACCTTTTGCTCCAGTAATTTCAGACGTAGTTTTACTGTCTGTGTTTTAACTAGAAGTAAATGTATGTTTAGAGAGCATACTGGTCCTGTTCCAACGGGCAAACTTAGGGTTCTCCAGACATTATTTACAAAGATGGCAATAGCTCTGTATGGGACTGATTTTGGTGGAGGGGGAGGGGCATATGCCCAGGCCCTAACCTGAGTTTATGCAATGTAAATAATGTTAAAATTAATGTATTAATAAAATAAAATAAGTTAATGTAAATGTTCTCTATATAAAGAGTGATGGTCTGTTAAGAGTTACAATTAGAATTAGATAATAGTCACAGCAAATGTTTTTTCTCTCATTGTAGCAACTTAGACAGGGACAGGGGAAGAATGGAGGTTCCATAGTTTTTAATTATGTCTATACTGCACATTTTGATGAAGTCTGCATTGTGAACGCCTGTATACTCCCTGCAAAATACACTTGGACCTATCACAGAGGATGAATACATTTACATTAACAAAGTGCAGACTTGGAAGGAGACTGCAGGGCTTAGGTTGCCAACTGGGAATGTGCCATTGTTGCATGTTTTTGTAGTTCCTTTTTTGTGTATACCATCAAAATACAAACAAACCTATCTAGTTTCTCATTAAAATATTCATTCCACTCTGAAGACCACATTTGTAATTCAAAAGTCTTGGCCTAATTACTGCATGGGTCTCAGCTACTGTTTTCCTGAATTCTCTAGGCAATAAATCACATAGGAAATAAGGTGTAGGGCCTTGTTCCAGCAGTTTTCTTGTTGATACCATAAATATTTTTTTGTCATTATGCCATTTATGTAGTTATCTCAGTCAGCTGTGTATTCCATATTTTGTTTTAGCTCTGGATGCTGTACGTCTCTGGCCTACTGTGTCTTGAGAGTTCCATGCGACCAAGCAATCGCATCCTAAGAGACATGCCCTTCAACACTGTAATCCCACACAGATGTTATCATAAATTTACAGCTCTTCTTCAAGATTTTGGATGTGTGTGTGTGTGTGTGTGTGTGTCAAACAGTGTCACTCTCAGGCAAACCACTGACACATTTTACAGTGATGCCTGTGCAAATACATGGCATATTCTCTCATCTGAATAAGTGGAAATATACAAAACAAGCCTGGATATCCAAATCAGAATTTAAATCACAGTTTATTACCAACATTACCTCCCCACTGTGTCTACAGTCATAACACTAGTGTGGCATGGAAAACATGCACCGGCCTAATAATGACTAACTCTCACAGTGAAAACACTGGAGACTTCTGGATGTACAGTACAGTTCTAATAACGTTGTATGAGTTTGCCCAAGAATTCTTAATTAGCATAGTGCAATGATTCTCAGTCCTGGTCCTGGTGGGCCTCTGCCCTGCATATTGTCCTCACTCTGTCACACCCACTTCAACTTCGAAAGCCATTGTTAATGAACTCATTAGCTATATCAGCTGTGTTGGGAGCAGAGAGAAAAAAAAAAGTACACTTGTGTAGTGTGATGTTGTGGTTGATGCTGTTTATGGGTCAGTTGAGTTACTTACACCCACCAATATTAGTTTTGCTGAAAAAGGCATTTAAGAAGAAAATGAGGCTGACATAGGGTCCAATTAATTAAATTAGCTAGATTTCTAATTAAATGCTGAGACTGAGCAGGACAAATCATGGATATTGTTAGATTAATGAACAAACTGGGGGCAGGATTGGCCTAATGGTTAGACGACTGGGCTTGGAACCGGAAGGTCGCTGGTTTGATCCCCAGGACCGGTGGGAACATCCATGACTGAAGTGCCCTTGAGCAAGGCTCTGAACCCCAAAACACTCCTTGGGCGCTGGGGATGGCCGCATCCTTTTCAGTCACTCGCCAGTAAATCATTCTGCTTAGCAATTAAAGTGATAAACACCAAATTCTTACAATGATTCTGATAACTTAATGAACAGATTTTTATACTGACACCTACTGGGTCTGTCAGTGATGGTGTACCGAACCTATTTTGAACATGGCTGCCTTTTTGTAGAGATCCTGCTGTATAGAGCATAAACTGATTCATGTAGGTCTACAAAATTTTGATTCTTCATATCATGTGAATTGCACTTTATAGAAATAATGTTAAAACAATAATACTTTCGCTATTTTTTGTTTGCTAACAATGATTAATGCTCTTTTAATATACACTTTTGAAACCACTCTCAATTATAGAATGTATTACTATGTATCACTATGAATTTGATTTGAAATGCAAAAACTCTGATAATACTTATGATGAGAAATGAGTATCAGGGCAGAAACATACTTCATGCAATTCTCCAATGTATATAAGGCCCTTCTAAAATATTTGGTGTCAGATTGGATTGGGAACAGACCAGACTGGCAACAGTCACAGACTGGACTGAGAACAGACTGAATTGGGTACAGAATGAACTGGCTATAGACTGAACTGGTGACAAACTGATGACCAAGCTGTGCCCGTGCTTTACTGCATGCACGTGAGGAAACTTCTGAACCTCCAGTTTCCAAACTTCACATCATCCTGAGATGGAATGCAATCACCCAGTTGTACTCATACATGATCCTGTGTATGTGTAAATAAACTCCAGTCAACGCCGAACTCCAGTCTCCTCACTCTTCAATGCCGAATTTCTAACACTACTCTGGGCTCAACACTGCAGAAAAGGCATTTTGAAACCTTTTGAGACCTTGTCACTTTCTCTCTACCACTTCCTCACTTGACGATTCTTTTTCTCTCTTCCTCTGTATTCAGGTACGTGCACAGATAGACCCCTAGTGGTGCTCAAGCGCCTGCCCTTTTGCCCTGGATGAGAAAAGTGCCCTTTCTTCATTCATCAATATTTAAAAATAAAAATTACCCTCTCAGAAGTGTTTAATAAAATGTTTTGATATCTGATGGGCATGTATTTGAATTCTTGTGAGAATTCTGCCCTGATCTGATCCGCGGCAGGCTTCTCCTCTGACCCACAGCATCAGACAGACAGGTAAATACAGTGTTTGTGCAGTCCCTGAACTAGGTGCAAAATTAACCACAAAGTTTAACATTACAGTGTTGCTGAAAACATTACATGGCTACATTTAATTTAAAAAATAAAAGAGTTTGGGGGTGTCACACCCGCTTAAAACACTTGCCTTTTCACACAAAGAGCATATATGCATAACCTCTATTCATAAATAAAATAAAAATATCTGTGCCTGTGCCTGTTTTGTATTCTTCTAATTTTGCTTTCTCTGCTTCCCTCTTAATCACTATTTCCTCTCTATACCTTTCCACTTCTTCCTGTTTCCATCTCTCTTTACCCCACCTTTCATTTTGTCTTCCTTCTACTTAATTTACTCCCCATCAATCTCTATTCCACAACCTGCCCCCCCACCCCCACTCCCTCTCTCGCAATCACTCACTTGCACTTTTTAAAGCCAAAATTATTTTTCAATTATTTGAAAAATAACCATCTTAGGTCCCTGTAGAACAGTGAATATAAATGAGATTTCATGCAGAAACCTTTAAGGACATTAATAAAAAAAAATCTTTCACCTTTTGTGAGTTATTTCTAGCACCTATTTTAAAGTCATGAATCTCATTTACAAAAACTGTTCTCTAAAGAAATGTACATTCAGAGATTTTATGGCACCACACAGACAGCCCTTTTTTGACCTGTAGTTATAAGGGTGTTCAGACACTGAGCTGAATCCCCACACATTTCCTGCAACAGAGTGTGTGCTGGATTTTGCAGCAGCATTTACTGGCTCGTTGATGTGTAACTGAATGATCCCTGGTCACGCACACACACACACATCTACTTCAATTACACACCCAGACTGCAGACTTTATGGAAACACAAAAAGTCAAAAAGATCTTTGGTTTTAGTTTTGGTTAAACCTCAATAGACCTCTGTGTTCTGATGATTAACCCAATAGAGATGTAGATTAATCCAATGGAGATGTACAGCTTGCTTGAATACCTGGTATCTGTTAAACTGCTAATAGGTTTCAGTCTGGGTCTCACTTAAGATCAGACTGGACTGTTTGAACCAGCCCTTTAATCATGTTATTCACATGCCTGATAACATATATTAGTCAAAACAAGTAAGTAAAATTTATTTATACAGCACTTTTCACAGACAAAAAACACACATACTTTACAAAGACACGACACAAAATAAAATAAAATAAAATAAAATAAAATAAAAAAAACATTTTTTTTTATTTTATCAAAGTCTTTTCCAATTATCCAAATGCCTGCTTAAAAAAGTCTAAGAGTCCACAGAATCAACCAATCTTTAAGCGAGAACGTGGAACAGACAGTAAATTTAAATGACTCGACCTAAGAGAACGTGTTGATTTATATGGGTGAAACAGATCAACCACATACAGAGGAGCCTGACCATGCTGTTGAAGCACATTATGATATTATGCCTGTATCATGCAGCATTGCTTATAATGATATAAAAAGCTTGTTTGCAGAATTGTGTTCCAGGAGCATTCCAACTCTTAAAAATATTCTTCTAAAAATAATTTAAGAAGGGCTTTAACATCTTATGTAAATGCTATCTTTGTCTCGGAGGAAATATCTGTAGAGATACCAATCACGACAGCAGTCAAATTTTCAAACTTGTCATCTCAGCTACTTCTTCTGAATTTAGATGTCTGATGTCCTTGCTAGGGGATGTGAATGTTCTACAGGAGCCTCACTACAGCAGGTTTAGAGCTTCTGCTAATGCTAGAGCCTGTACATTAACTAAACAGCAAGTTTAGGCTCATGCTGTGATGTGATGTTTCCTTGTATGCGATGGATGTAGACGAATGGTGGAAGTCCTGTTGCTGTAGAGGTTTCTCAAACCTGTGGTTCCAGTAGGTGTTACACCCAGCCTAATAATCTAACAGCAGACTGAAGAGAGGTTTTCGTCCAACAGGAATTGTGCTTATTTCACTTACTGCATCCTCAGTGTGGGCAGTATGATGAGTCGTTTTTGTTATTGTGATAAGAAATGTCCATTGTCTACATTATGGTTGCCATGGAAACGAGACACTGGAGGGTCTGTTTCTGTGGTTTTGAACACATAACACTACTGTGTCAAAAGTGTAAAAAAATAAAAATAAATGAACAATACAAAGGAAAACCCAAAGAACACATCTCCATTATAATAATTTTACAAGAAAAACAAAATTTTCTTTGCTACTAAGGTAGATTAAAGTAATATTTATTTTATTAATAGTGCTTTTGTAGTATTTCCATTGGCCCATTCCAAGGACAGACACTGTTCAAACATAAAATTAAAAAATGCATAAAAACTGGAAACAACTTCAACATAACTACAGAAAATACATAATAGCACAAACATTGGGTTATATTTATGTATATTTTTATGTTTGTTTGATTTCCCCCTTTAATCTCTTTATAAATAATTTATTTTTTCCACATTTAAAAATTCTGTCATAAATATGAAGTACCCTTAAATATATTGTGTAAATTTTCTATTTGAGTGTTTATATTTCTCCCATTACACCCATCACTGGCGTTTCTTCTGTCTTCTCCCTTGAGGGTTTATTACATGAGGAAGTGATGGGTGTTGGCAGTTCCTGTCAAACAACCAGAAATGTGATCCTTATTATAACATATGTCCCACAAATTTCCTCCCAACTCTAAACAAGTTTGCTTTCTAGTAATATATTAGCCATGGCAGTTATATCAGTGTTAATATCACAATGTGTAGAAAAACTTTGAAGCCAAATTAATATTGTAATATTTTGTATTTAAATAAAATTATTCACCATTTTTATACTTTGATTATAGGTTCACAGTTCTGATATAACATATGTTAACAGCACTGCTTAACTGTAATGAGATAAATTAATAGTATACCAAGACTTATCACCTCTGGAGATGTACATGACTTCTGACTAAAATGGCTGATCCAGTATCTGCTGTGGTTCTGGTTACACCATGGACCCTCGAGACACTGACACATTCTCTGTCCCCTCTGCAGGGCATCAATATTGTGGGGCCAAGTAATGCAGAGCCACCGGCACCTGTCCACCCCGGGATGTACCAACTGGACATCGTGCTGAAGAAAGGGAACAATCTCGCCATCAGGGACAGAGGAGGTAGGCTACTTTCATGTCTGCTTCTGTGAGATCAAGTTTGTTTATTTATCATTTTGTTGCTCTTAGTTTTTACACTGTTTTTGCCATTAAAATGGATTTATAAAACTTCTTCTGTTGTTGATGACTGCCTTGTATTGACCTTTGTTCAAAAAGAAGTCCAGTCTATAACATATTTATAACTTAAACTAATTGCAGATTGAAATGCAGATATATGTTAATGCACTTGTCTTTGTGACATCAGAGGTCTTTATGCTTATAAATTCAGAACACTTGTTTTTGATGCTTGGTTTTCCAACATGAGCCCATTAAAAATTATGTTGTATAACATTTAATTATTTTACTTATACTTAATTAAATTTAATTGTTTCATTATTTTAGTTTTGTATAATATTTAATTATTTGTGGAATACAGGGATTTCTTTTGACAGGGATGGTTTGATTCTGATTACATAGTTAGGTACTTCAAACAGGTTCTGGGCGATTTGACTGCAGATCAGTATCACAATTAATCAAACATTTTACCTTGATTAAGATTAAAGAACGATGTTTTAGTTTTTTGCTTTCGTTGTTCAAGGCTTGTTCTGTGAATGTGCTGAAGTGTTACAGCTGGAATATTGTTATCTAATATTACTGGGAGCTTGTCAGTCTCTTTTTGGAGCCATGCACAGTTCATATTTGGTGATGGGTTTGTGATGGGACTGGTGGTATTACCCTTGGTCACTGAAACCAAGGGTAATGGTTTTTGGTCCGAGTTTACATTTGACATCTTGATGTTCAGTGTCGTCTTCACTAAAATCAAACATGTCAAATGACATTTTTGAATAGTCCGCCATGTTCTTTAGGTCCTCCTGAGGCAGATTGAATGGGGCAGAATCACACAGTAGTATGCTTTTAAGGGGACAGTACATGGACGCAGAGTAATCTGAATTATGGAATAGTATGATAAGAAATTCCGAATGGTGATTTTGATTCACTTCCAATCAATTGCCCAGCCTTAGTTTAAACCCACTGTGGACTATTTTTGTCCTTATTGTTGTTGTCCTTGTTTAGAGTTTAGTAGACAACACATCATGAAATCAATACTAGTCTGATTAAATCAAATGGCCAGGGGCATACACTATCTCCAGAGTGCCTGCATTCATTTGCATCTGACCAGACATTTGACAGGTGGCATTGATGGATAACTTGTACGTTTCGCCCATTATGGTTTTACTGGTCTGAGCAGCTCTTGAGTCATAGAGGAGCCATGTGTTAAGGAGTGCATTTCAGACAGTGTAAGTGTCAGTGCCATGGGGATTGTTTTGACTGCTGGACCACTAATGGGCTCATTATCAGCTGACAGTATGCTACAGCATAAACTGTCCAGACACAGTCCAATCTCATATGTGCACACACACCTATAGTTAAATAATTAGAAAAAAAAATTAGCTGACTGTCCAAATTCAAGAAACACAAGCAAAATCGTTTAGGGGAGACTTGGGTTATGGTTTAGGGACATTCTATATCACTGATGCTTTTGCAAATATAAAGATAAATCATTGCTTATTCTTTCATTTGAGTTACTAAAAACTCTCAATGGAAATATTTTCAGAAAATAAACATTCGCTTTCCTCAGCCATGCATAATTTATCCTTTTTTTTTAAATCCACCAGTGATGGCTTCAATAAATGATTATCCCCAGTGGTATGTGGCTGTACCTCTAAATACAGTAGATGTTGGCATTTACTGTGTATTTACTGTGTAATTTACTGGATCCGACCTAATGTCTTATTGGTGACACATTAAGAGGCTTTACCATTGTCCACTTTAATGCACTAATATATATCCCCAGAGTAGCTGGACTGCATGACTGTCGATGCTTGGCTGTAAAATGTCTCAGCAGGTGGAAAGCTTCATTTAATGTTGAAAAATCATTGATAGTTGCTGAGCAAATATGTGTAAATATTAAAAATGGAATTAAATTGTTTTATTCTTGTTTTATTTATTTTTTAATCTTGAGTGAAGGAAAACTTTGTGACTATAACTCTTATTTTACTGTTATTTTAAAGAATTAAACATTGATACGATGCATGCAAGGTATCCAGTGCATGGCTGTGTTTTTAAACCATTAGAATAAATTTATTTGATGATTTGGTAATGTTTTTAATGTATCACAATAATTGTGATAACAGGCTTAAGTCTCATAAGGCTTCAATCCCAATTCACAGAGAAGAGTGGAGTAAAAATTTTGAATTAAAGGCTTTTATCTCATCACTTCAACATTATAATACATGATGGAGTATATATGTGCCCTCCCAGCCCATTAACTCTATTCTATCAGGTCAAACACAATGAGTGACAGTGGAAGGTCTGCTACATCTTTTTACTGGAGCTATTCTGCAACCCACCTGAGCCTGTCCTGACCTGGACGTGATTCATCTTTGCCTGCATGAGAGCTCATTTTCTGCCAAAACACAAGTGATGCTGCCAGCCTCCTCCACGCTTCCAGCACTGCCGTAGTTTTGGCGAGAAATATAAACTGTTCTTCATACCATCTTGTCTCTTTTTCCTCACTGTCTGTCAGAAAAAGATTAGAATTTCTAACAGTGTTGTGAATTCTCACATCAGAATGCCAGATATATTGTGATACCTAGTCATGGTTGGCATGGACATATAACAACGTGGCATGATGTTGTTAAGGGGAAAAGAAATAGAACGATATTTTTGAAGGCTGTGAGATTTTGCATTGCACGTGGTGTCTGTTATATTTCAGAACTTCCTGTCTGAGGAAGAATACAGTAGTTAGGCTGTGTCATGTCTTAGTATTTCAGCTGCTGTTTGTTGTTATTTATTTCAGGAGCTGATGCCTACCTTGTTCTTTTATCTAAAAATTTGAACATATCTAAGGTTTTCCCGAGGGAGGGAGAGAGACAGAGAGACAGAAAGACAGAGAGAGAATCAGAGAGTCAATTCTCTTCCTAGTTTGCAGGCTCTAGCTCACTTTCATAAAGTCTATCAGCCCCATGTCACTGTTAATACTCTCAGCATGACAGATAATATCAGTAACTGCAAAAGAAATAAGACATAAGGGCAATGTTGAGTTCTGTGATTACGTCTATCATTTTTAACTCAATTTAAGCTAAAAATAGAATAATCTATTAAAATATACAATTTGTGTAATCTGTAATAATTTCCAATAACTATAATCCACCTGTTTGTTTTACGTATTGTTAAAAACCCATGCTGATAAACTCACTCACATTTAGCAGGCTGGGTATCTTTCATGAGAGGTAGCTATTTCCACTGCTGAATTGTTTTAATAATAAGGTGGGATGAATGTTGCCTTTCCTTTATTTCTAAAATAGCCATTTGAAATTAGGCTCTTTGATAGAAATATCATAAAAAACACCAAGTGTCACACCCTCGTCTCGTCATGTCTGTTTTCCCCGGTCATGTGCTCTTTCTCAGCACATGGCTTTGTTTGTTATTGTCCTTGTCTCCGCCCCTGTCTCCGCCTTTGTTCCGCCTCCTCGTCTGTCATGTGTTAACCCGTCCTCCTCGTTATCTGTCTCAGGTGCGTCTCGTCAGTGTCTTGTATTTAAGTTCTCTTCCTACACTTCCTGTTTGTTGGTCATTTGTTCTTTGTACTTTGTCATGTCAATCGTGTTATCAAGTCTGTCTCTGTAAGTTTCTCCGTTATTGGTTTCCACGTTGTCGTTTCATTTCCTGTCGTTTCGTTCTTTAGTCTGTCTGTCCCGTTTGCCCTAATTAGCTCCTCGTGTCCCGTTTAGCCTGCTTGGCTCCCCGTTTCTTGTCTTTTTGTTAAAGTCTCTTTGTTTTGTTATTATTTGTAAATTAAAGTTTATCTGTGCTTTAGCGTGTGTGTCCGCTCCGTCAGTCCGCCCCTCGTTCCTGACACCAAGTCTGTTTCTCACATTTAGAACACTGGACAAGGGCAGCTATAATATTGCTGAATGTTTTGAAGAACCTGTTAAAATGCTGTGTTGGAAATAGAAATATTCATATGCACACTTAAAGCAAAATGTCACAAAGGACACTGGAAACAGGTACTGCTGTAAGCATGCAGTAATACTGTCATACTGTCTACATCAAGCCTGCAGTCATTGATCATGGAGATAGAAGCAGTTCATTAAATAGTTTAGAACACTGTGTGCGACAGACTCAGCCAACCTCATGAAAACAGGTCACATTATCTCATGAAACATTAATAGTTGTTTTGTTGAACTTTTTCAAGAGCGGATAATGACTCATTCTGTCCTGCATAGAATATGAATCATAAACAGTGATTCTTCTCTTTGTAATAGTTTGTTTGTTCATGCTGACCTGTTTTTTTTTTTAATCTAATTTGGTAATAAAATATAACTCATTTGAATTCCATTGGTCTGTAAATGATGATTAGGCTGTAATGGCTGTGTTCAGCAGTTTGCGGTGTGTTGCTCTTTGGAAAGTGAGATGGACCGCGTGTGGAAGATTTAGTCTCATGTTTCATGAACAGCTGTAGGATCTTATAACCTGTAATGATGGTGAGTTGAAGCTATTATGAATATGCTTGTTGTCACTATTTGTTCTCTAATTTGGGTCTGATATTTCACTGCTGGCAGATACTAAAGAGAGGCTGACGGGTGAAAAGGCTCTTCTATGTGTGCATGAGTCAGAGTTACAAAGTTGTATGGTGGGCAGTGAGACAAAATTTTAATGACATGAAACTTTTTACTGTAATATGTAGTTTTATATGATTTTAAAAACTTTTCTCAGATAATTATTGCACCCTGAAAGAGCAGACTATTTAGATGACGTTGGATTTCTGTATTAGAATGTCTTCATTCTGATTTTCTACTGCAGACCTGACTCTTTTCAAATACGCTTTCTACATTTTACAATAAAAAATAAGATACTGAGATCCTCCTTAAATTCTAATTCCTAAGGAAAGAAGTTTTAAAAACATAAAGAATAGAATTAAATTCTTGACTGAAGCTATTTAAGAAAGATGAAAAGAAAGAAGTTACCAAGTGTTAACTGTAGGTTCACACAGGTTATATCCCATTTGTATTAGTTCTTCAGATGTATTGAATATTCCAATAATATTATATATATATATATATATATATATATATATATATATATATATATATATATATATATATATATATATATATATATATATACTGCACCTGGTAATTATTCATTCGTTCATTCATTATCTGTAAGCGCTTATCCATTTCAGGGTCGCGTGGGTCTAGAGCCTACCTGGAATCATTGGGCGCAAGGCGGGAATACACCCTGGAGGGGGCGCCAGTCCTTCACAGGGCAACACACACTCACACACTCACACCTACGGACACTTTTGAGTCACCAATCCACCTACCAACGTGTGTTTTTGGACTGTGGGAGGAAACCGGCGCACCCAGAAGAAACCCATGTGGACACGGGGAGAACACACCACACTCCTCACAGACCGGGCAATTAATAGAAAAATAATCTAAATTGACATTCAGAACTTCTAATCGACTTTATGAATTATATCAATTATATTTAACTGTTTTTTTTTTTCTGTTATGTCCCCACTACACTGTCCTTTTAAAACCACGCTATCAAGCTGTAGTCACATGATTCTACACGTCTGCCACATGGTGGCAACCTAAATTGAGGTTGAGTAAGCGACTTGAGCAAGTACCAAAGAAAAACACAGTGTCTGTGGTTTGGACGTCCTGTGTTTCGACTATAACTAAGACAACACTGACCAAAAAGTCAAATGCAAACACTGAGAAAAAACAGTTTCAGTGATCAAAGCACAATCACAGAGCAAATAAAAACAGTGGTCAGAAAACAGAGGAACAAGCTCCCAGCAACATTAGAAAAAATATCCCAGCTTTAATACTGGAGCATATGAGGGTCAAAAATACAAAAACAAAACAATTGTTCATTAATCCTAATCTTGCTAAAATGTACAATTAATCGTGATATTGATTTGCGCTTATATCACAGAGCACTAATATATTAGTATATACATATATAGTATATAGTATACAATACAATGCGTATCTCCTTAGTTGCGTGCTCAGTGGAAGGAGAAAATCTTTTGCAGAAGAAATTTTATTGGACCTAACTGCAGATACATTCCATGAGTGCCAAAGCTAGGGGCTATTACTGGGCCCCTAGAGGTCCTGAGCTGAGTTTCGGAGCTCTGTAGGGGATCATGGGGATCTCAGCTGTGTGCTCCAAGTTCCAAATTTCTTTCCGATGAGACTAATCACCCAGTACACTGACTCACATAGGGAATTGAATTGAAAAATTTTAGCTTAATTATGACTCAGTATGCATTATTCAATGACCTTTTTATAGCTCTTGTGGCATGTCATGATTTTATGGGAAGTATAATTATAAATGTTCAGAGAAGTCTTGTATTCTAGTTGAATGATGGGCTTCATTTGCTGGGCTTTGAATTATTTTTATAATTATTATTTTCTTTTTGGTCCTCATTTGTTTCTTTGTGTATTTATCAGGTCTACCTTGAAAGAATTGCCGGTGTATGATTTCACATTAACTATCTTTTGGTTTTTTTAATCATTTAAATTCAGAATTCATATAACACATTCTGTCATGCAGAGGCAATCAGTTTCCCAAATGAAGGATGTTTTGTTGTTCATTAGACTCTAAATATGGAGGCCTATTCTTTTTGTGAGTGGTCAGTAGGGATCCCTCCCTAGTGCAGGAAGACGTGGTCTCTGTTAGAACAGACTGATAAAAGCCCACCTAACCATTTCAGTCATGATTAGAGTTCAGTGATCAGAGATCTACAGCCACTAATGCAAAGGGTGTGAAGAAAGACACAATAATGGGGGTGGGGAAGTATTTGTGTGCTAAGGTCAGGTTATCAATGGTAAAGTGTGTATGAGTGTGTATATGATTACTGTTTGATTTTGAGAACCTCAGAAGTACAACATCAGAACCAAGTTCCCAATTATGTTGTCCTGAAATTTTTGAGAAACAGGCATGTTAATACCTGAGAGGGTATAGTTATGTCTGAGTGAACATGTCCTAGAGGAACTGGTACTGTTTACAACCCTTGTTCTCACCTGTCCACTTCTATGTCATTCATAATCATCACAATATTGAGCATTTCATGCTTTATTACATCAATAAATGTATATGAAATGCATCAGAGCAGCTGATTGTGGTCAAGATGTCATCTCGTTTGGGGATCTGGCTTGTTATAGGCACATTACTGAGCGGTTTACCACAGAAACTTTAACTTAGATTGGTCCAGCTTGTATTGAATTCTCAAGCAGCAGCAAGAGGCTGTGTGTAGTCCATGAAGCATTTCATGTTTCTGAATGAACAGTATTTTTTTGGAGACATTGCAGCACAGTACCCAGATCTGACTGTTAATACAGTAATTATTCAGTTAAACAACTGAATGTTAAGTCTTTCCTGAAAGCTTTGGACAGTCATTGTTTTCTTTAACATTTGGCCTCTGACCAGTGTTGACACCTAAATGTAACACTTTGTTTCCATCATTTAACATTCAGTTTTTAATTATATCTAGCAAATTTTGGCTTGTGTGCTACTTGCGTTTTATTATGAACTCTTAAAAAATTACCAATTTATCACTAGGATGTGCATTTGTGGATTGATCCACCTCTCAAAGTAATATAAGGCCTGCTTGTCCTCGCTTTCCAATTCATTATTCAGGAGCCATTAGCTGGGCTTTCCAGCACTAACTACTCTGATGTGGCCCATTAGGTCAACATCTGGGTTGTATACCCTTTTTTAAGACTGACAATGTGTGTCGAAATGTCCTGGAGTCATTACAGCCATCAGTGAGGGCTATCGGCCATATGCTGTCTTCTCAAGTTTGGACCTAAAGCCTTTAATAATCTTTACTTTGCTAGTACGGACCACGCCCATAGAGGTTGAAACGGGGAGGTGAACTCAGAAGTCTTTGGGGAGGAGTTCAGGGTGGCTTATGAATGCGTGTGAAGCCAGACCCCCTGTTGGATAAATGAATATGAGAAAAGGGTGGAGACGGGGTGGAGGTGGGAGCAAGTTTTTTAAAACAGGAGGCTCGGTGGGTTTGATAGTGGCCGAACACTGCTCCGAATATGGGGATCAGCAGGAATGACCCAGTGCGGAGGAGCGAGCTGGCGTAGTGAAGCAGTCGAATCGAGATCTGTCTCCTGAACTAAATGAAGCGAGTTTGTCTGACGCGGAAATGACGTGAATTTGCGGGGTATATATAGGGCTGAGAGGAGGAGTTTGGCTGTGGTCCTACTCCCAAAATTATGTTATTAAATATCTACAATTTGTGACTAACTCAAGGACAAGTTATTATAATTTAATATAGTTAAATATTTAAATAACAAATCCTGATTAACTGGAGCGAAGTGCTATGCCAAATTGTTCACTGTTCCTTTTGAAGTTTTGTTACTGGCAATAAAATTCTCCACATTTCTAATTAATCCATATACTCCAAGAATGCTGGCATTATAATGGCAATGTTTTAAACCCATTCCTAATTGAAATGCTGAATTTCTGGGTCCATTTTGTTGGCTTGTCTGTTCTGCTATGCCATACAGCACATCTTTTTTTACTGTAACTCCTGGCTAATCTGTAAAATTATGTCCCTATATACAGTTTCAACACATGACTATGGTTCCAAATATAATGTGTTATCCTCTGCCATAGATAAACATTTACTGCAATACTGTTACACACAAATACAGTATGCCAAAGTAGTGCCTTGAAATATCTAGTGGCATATTGCTATGTCATATGTAGGTTTGTTATACTGCTGGTTTTGTCACTGTGCTAAAGTCTGAGTCAGTTTTCAGAGATGTGCAAACATTTCAGCTGCAGTGAGGCTTGAAAGTGGTGCAGAGATTGGTCGTGTATTTTAGAAGGGATGTATCATTGTATCAGTCTGAGAGAGGGAATCTTGTTCTCAGTTTTTGCTTAAAGCATTAACACACTGCCCCTTTGTGGCCATGTGATGTATGTGAGTGAATGGCCACTGTGATTTAAAAGTGATAATCATTGTTAATCCTGACAGTTTTGACCTGTGTTTAGATATTTTGGTCCCACAGAGGTGCTGGTCTAGAAGTGTCTTGTGCAATGATGCACTAGAGAAAAACTTACTGATTACTTTACTGTGAAAATAACCAAATGCTGCAACATCTGCACAAGATAATGATTTATTTTAATTACTCTCCAGAATGTTTTCTGTGAAAGTTTGTTTATGTAGGAAATGTGGGTGGGATTTCTCTTTAATTTGGTATCTATATGCTATTCACTGAGAAACTGGCAACAATATTATTTCTATGTGAGGCATTGTGGCATTAGACAAAGTGTATTTATTGTACAATCACTGTACGAACTGTGTCGATTTTGGGGTAAAATTTTATTAAAACAATCACATTAATTTTTATGTAAAATACTGAAATACACTTTACGTAGCTGCTTTAGTTAAGCACTAAATGAAAGTGGCTGGACTCCCAAAAAATAAATAAATAAATAAATAAATAGTGGTAATCAATGCCGTGCTTCAGGAGAGAGTCTATAGAGAAGTTTTAGCTGATTTGCAGCTGGTCGCCACTTTGAAAAGAAGTCTATGAATTGTGGCAGAACAGTGGTTAGCAAATCAATATTTAGTTAATAATTAAGTCTATAAAATCAGCTGTTGTTTTTCTTCACCTAAAGGCAGTATTCCTTTTTTTTTAATCGTGTAATTAATTTTTTATAATTAATTTATGTCCACTGTCTGTAGCAGCATCGCAAAGGATTCAACGTTATGGAATCAACTGTCTGTTAATATAAAAGAACAACAACAAAAAAAACCCAATAGCATTAAACTTTCTAATTTGATTTGTACTAGAAAATGTGCAACATCACTTCATGTACAATACCAATATCTGTACTGTTACAGACATTGAGAGTATCTGCTCATTCTCTGTTTCTTGCGGTATTTTGAAAAAGCCTGCCACAGATGTTTCATTAAGACCCCGGGGAACTGTGTTAACATGTGGAAAAAGTCGTTTTTAGATGTCCGCTTATAAAAGAGCCATTTTAAATTGAAGCCCTTCTCTTAAGTTGAGCATCTTATACCAGGCTATCGCGCTCAAACTACTCAATTACATCCCTACCCCAAAGGAAGAAATATACGGCTACCATCACATCACATTATGAGTGTTCAATTTTATGCTAGATTTGTTTTGAATTGGAAAATTGGAATTTGGATTGAATTCGCTATTTTTCACGCCAATATCCCATTCAGGATTTTTCTGCTCTCATTGGCCATAGGCTGGTTCTCCTCAGTACTAATATGGAACACCAAATTTTAACTGAAGATAGTGACAATAGGTTTTGCAACACATTATTTCATCTAAGCTCGCTAGTGCAAATTTTTGTCAAAGTTCAATCGAGTTTAGTAATTTTCTTACTGTAATATGCTAATGTATTATATTCATTATTTTCATATTACAAACATGAAATGGTACACTAATTAAATGCTGTATTTTACCATCTAAAAAATTACAATGTATAAATAGAAATGTTGAGGAATGTTTTAAATATATTATTTTTGAAATATGCGTAACACATTAATTGCTTTCACATCTGCAGTCCATCATGGCAGTGCACAACCTAGATGTACAGTCTCTATGTAAGAAGTGGTTGGCTGTGGTGATGCGTGTGGAGTTTAATTTCATGCTGTTCCGCCTGCAGGATGGATGGTGGCACTCTGCTTGGTTTATAGACAAATGCAGTGTGTAGTGTTGGAGCTGCTCTATGGCGCATGGCAGCCATGTGCGCATCGATTCTGGAGGAAGACAAGAAATAGTCCCTCTCTCTGACCCCGAAGTCACATTAAAATCCAGCCAATCGACTTATTGGATGAACCTTCAGTAGCTAATTGATCTGTCTGTGCTCTTGCTGATTTGTTTGGTGCCTTATGAATCATGTTTTGAAAAATCTATGAAATCAGTGAAAAGATTGACATCCTCAGAATATTCAGATATTTTGTGTTCAGTGTTTGAGAGGGGTACCTATCTTTTTATTCAATATCCTGCTCAATCATCTTGCCTTTGGTTTGCATTCACCACCTCTAATTCTCTGCGATAAGGTTTCTATCATGCACTTGTCATGTAGAGAGCAGCCAAGGGCAGTGGACTATAATATGCACCAAGTCCATGGACCTTAAACTGACTACAATCAGTCTACAAAAAAAAATACCTTTCCTTTGCCCTTTTCTTCATACATGTTGTTTAGCTGAAAATGGAAATGTATTCAAACAAAGGGAGTCTAATTAGCATTAAACATTCCTGAGACTGTGCTGCAGCTTCCGCTAACTTGCTCCCTAACTCGCACATACAGTGTGTGGCCTAGGAACAGAGTACACGCATTAACCAGAGCTTTATGGACGTGGTCTGGTCTAATTCGAGGTATAAAGCTGACAAACTGAGCTGTAGCTTCGCAATGCTTCATTGTATGTACATTTTTGTAGAGTGGTAGGCGCTTTTAAACTTCACTCTGGACTTTTATTTTGACAAGCCTGAATACTGGTGGAGTGCTGGGGGAGCACAGTTTTTTTTTTTTTTTTTACTGTGGTCACAGCTTGTTTTTTTTTTTTACTTATTCATACATATTTTATCTTTAGCCTTCTGCTAATTATTTGAAATGTTAACTTTAGAATACATTTGTGCATGCGTTTGGAACCAGATTGACATTTAAATTGAAAATACTGAAATTGAATACACCGCGACCCTGAACTGGATAAGCGGTTACAGATAATGAATGAATGAATGAAATTGAATATATTCAGATATTCTGATCCTGAACTGGTCACTCCAGGTATTTTTTCCATTTTCTGCCTGAAATTACATACTCAAATCTTGAGACAGTGAATAAACTAGAGGCAATTTTATAAAGTAATGTTACTGAAAAGCCTTCAGAATATTTAAAGATATTGAAATGAATTGTTAGTGGTCAAAGTATGATCCAAACAACAAAAAATGTTAGGCACGTTTCTAAATTTAATTTGGAATCTTCTTTGAAATCTTCCTTTGGAATCTTCAAAGACCCCAACTTCTCCATAAGGAAAATGATTCATTTTATTGCAGAAAAAAAAATTGTATTATCTAAGATTAATGGCAACATATTATATTTTAACTTCCTCGACTAATCTCATACACTTCTACAAATGACTTTTTACCCTCACGAAACAAGAAAAAAGTTGACTGACTCACCTAGGTTTATTCTGATATTTAGTCTTGTTTCTATCCCAGTACTCTTCCCCTTTAAGGCCAGGCTTGTTGGAAGGGGGAGTTTTCCATGATTGGATGTAGAATGAGCCCGCCTTCCTAACTCCCCTTCTTTTGTTTAAATGGTCTCAGTAGGGGAAGGGCAGACAGTGAAGGGGATCTAAGCTCGAATACTTATTTATTGTTTTGATAGTTGTTTGTCTGCGTCGTCTCTTGCGGTTCGCGTTTGTTAGGTGCTGACGCCTGGTTGCTTCCCCACCTCCTTGGTTGAGCATCGTCTCTGATTGGTCTACAGACTTGATGGGCGTGTTGTTAAAGCTGAGAGCCACATATTTTTTTATTTGTTGTATTTTATTTTGAACTGTTGCTTTTTTTCGTTTTTGCAAGTCCTCTTTACACAAACATGAGGGTTTTTTTTTTTTTTTTTTTTTGCGAGGAAGATATCTCCTGTATGGAATAATGAATTAATTTGTTTTTAGTTCAGTAGTCGTACATTTTAGAGTAGTGACTTACATTATCGGTGTCCAGTGAGTCCGCCCATTCTACTGATGTGTAATATGTACGTAAACAACTTAAAAGAACTGCAGCGGACTGAATGTGCATTAGTACGATCCAACGATCTCCCTGTGGTGGTGTATCGTAAACAAATTCTTGTTGATCTGATGTCAACATATCACACACCCTTACTTCAATACAATAAGATAATGAGTTTAGTAGAGTATCAGATTGATTCTGTCAACACATGGTATTGTTGTAAACCCAAAATGAAATGTCTATATACTGAAGTTGATGATTGGGAAAAATTGTTTAAATACAAAAGAACAGTGAGGTGAGTGACTTGAACAAGACACCTAACTCTCGATTTCCCCACTGGGCGCTGAGTACGTCTGCTCGCTTCTCCGAACTGCCCCTAGTCATAATAATCATTTACAGCCAACAAATAAACCTACTTCCAGCCCCTCACTTTTAGTTCTGGTTTAAACCACAATTGCTTTTAGTTCAATGTATAGGAACTGATTTTAAAATGTGTCAATTAGGAATTAGAATAAAATACTTTAGCATTGTTATTATTTGTAAAATTTATTTATTTATTTATTTTTTATTCCTTTTTCTGAATAATGTTTGAACATTTGAGCACTACTTTAATTTGATGAACAAGCAGCATTATTTTATATCTAGACCTGAAGGCTCCTGAAGAACTCTTAAGTGCATCTGGCCAGATGCATGTTAACGAACTGTAGCAGTGCAGTGCGTTGTGATGCTGATATAATGGAGCAGGTTCTCTCTAATCAAACAATATACTTCACTGTGAGGGTTTGATTTAAGGCCTGTGCAGAGTTATGGTAAGCACAGTATCAAAGGATGTGTGAATGGGTATCGTTACTGGAGTGTAATTACAGTGCGCGCACACACACACACACACACACACACACACACACACACACTGTTTATTGTTTGGCTTGTTCCCATCTCTGCAAGTCACTGCACAAACTCCAGGGTTACTGCAGGGCTTGTGGGACGTGATATGGATCTAAACTAGTAGAAGTTGATTATCTGTGTCACAAACAATGCTTTGAGTTTCCCAGTACTGACATTTGTCCTGGCCTAGCTGTTTTCCTCTGAGAACTCAATTCAATAGAAAAGACATACCTGTCACTGCCAACCAATCCATTTCATTTGAAGTTGCCAACTGGAGGAATCTGCACTGATAATGCCCTTTTCTGGACCTAATGTCATTTCCTCTGGGACCAGGCTCTTGTCCATTATGATGTATAGGGTTAGTGACTGTGTTGTTTTCTGATATACAATGGGCATGTGCAAATTATATATATATATATATATATATATATATATATATATATATATATATATATATATATATATATATATATATATATATATATATATAAACAACTGTTTTGGTTATGCTTCATCTAGTGACTAATTACTTTTGAATTTTTTATATACTGAATTTTCTTGCCGTCCATCCATCCATCCATGAAATGGGTATATAGTGACTAAGTGGAGACAATGGGCACTGCAGTTAATATAGTGGTCAGGTGACTGATGCAGATATGGCACAGGCTCAGAGGGTGTTGTAGGAGCTCACTGCCATCTACAGGCCAGTCTGAAGTATGGAAATGAAAAGAAAGAGCAAATTGGACTGGCTTGGGATGCACTGACCAACTGTGCATTGTCTGTTCCTGCATTGCGCCCAGTGGTATCAGGTAGGCTTTGGACCATGATCAGGAAAAAGCAATTGAAAATGAACAAATGGGTTAATTTGAACAGGGCTACCTGGAATTGTTGGGGGCAATGTGGGAACACCCTGGAAAAGGCACTAGTCCATCAGAAGGCACAGCACACTCACATATTCACACACACCTATAGGCACTTTTGAATAACCAGTCTACCTATCATCATGTGTTTTTGAATTGTGGGAGGAAACCCACACAGACACAGGAGGAACACACCCAACTCCTCACAGAGGCCCACGGCAGGGTTTGAAACGACTAACCCAGGACCCTGGAGCTGTCTGAAAGCATTGCTACCTGCAGTGCCACCATACTGACCTGATACAAATTCGTTGTTTGTTGTCCATATTGATAGTTTTTTGTACATACAACCAAACAAATGTGACTGAATAACAGAAGCTGCAATAAAACTGTATATTATGGTTCCTTCAGCACAGACCAATAAATGCAATTTATTTATATTTAGATATTTGTATTCGTATTCAGGAGCATAAATGAGTTCGGGGAGGCATGGTGGCACAGCAGGTAGTGTCACAGTCACACAGCTCCAGGGGCCTGGAGGTTGTGGGTTCGATTCCTGCTCCGGGTGACTGTCTGTGAGGAGTTGGTGTGTTCTCCCTGTGTCTGCGTGGGTTCCTCCGGGTGCTCCGGTGTGTTCCGGTAGGTGTGAGTGTGTGTGTGTGTGTTACCCTGTGAAGGACTGGCGCCCCCTCCAGGGTGTATTCCCGCCTTGCGCCCAATTATTCCAGGTAGGCTCTGGACCCACCGCGACCCTGAACTGGATAAGCGCTTACAGATAATGAATGAATAAATGAGTTCAAATGAGTTGGGCCTGTGGCCCAACTGAACAAATGTAGCAGAAGTTCAGTGCTTGCATTGAACCCAGACTTCATCCAGCACACACTTTACACCACATACAGCACTGTAAACAGACTTTTTCATTTGTCACTTATATATTGCTCTGCATTAATTTGCACATTCGGATGCACATTATGCACTTTAATCCACATCTATATGCCATGCGCACAGCTCACTTTTTATTTATTTTTTTACTTTTAATAAGTTTTATTCTTCTTGTGTCTTTATTACATTTTTAGCCTTAATTCTTTTTAGTTCAATATTATTTATTTTGAGAATGTCTATATATTTTATTTTATTGTATTTGATTCTATTTCTATTTCCTATTTTCTTTCTGCTTAACTTGTATTTTGTTAAAGGTGTTGGTCAGCCGTCAAAGCATTGTGTATGTGACAAATAAAGTTTGATTTGATTTGTTCATTGTTTTAATTTTTTTAAATAAAACCCAAGCCACAAGGAAAACAGTAAACAATGTAAGGCCTGGGTCTGTGAAGCACAGCTAAAATGCACTATTGATCTATTTGAAACTGTACATCATTTACTGAAGTAGACTCAGGTGAGGGTTTTACATTGAGACATGTCTCTGATGGATGTGTCACCATGATTCATGCTGCTTCATACAGTGATGTGCTCTCTGGTTGGATGGGAGCATTCATTCTTGCTCATACTCCTCTGTAATGTTTATTTGTGTTTTAGGCACCAGTGACCCCTATGTCAAGTTTAAGATTTCTGGGAAAGAGGTGTTCCGCAGCAAGATCATTCATAAGAACCTGAACCCAGTATGGGATGAAAAAGTCAGCCTTCTTTTGGACTGTTTAAGAGAACCTCTTTACGTAAAGGTAAGCTATAGGACAAACTAGACTGTGTGAATCTTAAATTAATTATATGTCAGCAGCTTATATATCACCTATAGATAAATGGAAAACATTCATTATTATCTGCTCAATAGTAAGGGAACAAGAGCAAATAGAAACTCAGAAAGCCTAGTTTTGCTGAACCATCATTATCCATATAGCCAATTTCACATGTGTTTCTGTCATTTCAAAAACAGGAAAGCCCAAAATACATACTCTTCGGAAAGTCTGGAGAAGCTTTGGTGCTTCATGTCAATATCTTTACATGTGGTTTTTATTATGTGATTGTGCTGTACAGAAAATATAGAGGACAGGACGAATAAATGCAGAAATGAAAAAAGTAGCAAAGTTTTTTTTCATAATATATAACTGGCATCAGTGTTTTTCTTGTTCATTTTATTTAAAAATAAACACTAGATGATCTACCACCAAAGAACAAAGAAGACCAAGAACATTTCAAGAAAAACAATTGCTTATTTATTCAATGTAACAGGTTAGAGTAAAGCATGTGACGTTTAATGAGGCTGTGTGCAGCTATATGGAGTTTTATAAACATACTAACACCACAAAATGTCTCCCCACCATTCCCTTTACAATATTTCAGACAAATACACACACATGAAATAAGACAATTTTAGCAGTCCTCCTCTCTGTGTGAGATTTAATACGTGTGTAAACGTTACAGAGTTCTGAGCCGCCCTGCTGAGCTTGTGAACTAACCAACACTGACTAATGTGTATGGTGTCGCACCAAACACAGCCCCAGAAACACACACAAACAGAGTATTATTTTTTGTGCTGTTTATTGGTTCCAGCTGAGAACAAAATTTTATGGTTCGCAAACCAGTTTATGTCAGTGGAAACACGCCAAACGCTTCCAAATTTAATTAACGAACTAGAATGTGAAATATGGCGGAACTAATAACAGACGGTGTAGTAGCGCCACCTTAAGTTCTCTCTTGGAAATACGGCTGAACTAACAGTTCCTAATAGTTCTTTCATGAACGTTTAAACATCAGTCAGCAGTCAGCCAGTTAGTCAGTCAATAAATGAAAATGCCTTTTCTAGGCTGGCCTGGTAGGCAGTCCGACAATAAAGAGAATAAAAATCAGTGCTTCTGATGCCATTGTTTCTTTTTCTGATTTCAGAATGAGGCTTCATAAGAAGTTTACATTCAAATCTCCCTCTCTCTCTCTCTCTCTCTCTCTCTCTCTCTCTCTCTCTCTCTGCCTGCAGGTCTTTGACTATGACTTTGGGCTGCAGGATGACTTTATGGGCTCTGCATATCTTTATCTGGAGTCCCTGGAGCACCAAAGGTCCTTCTGAGGCCTCTTGATAGTCTTATTCCACTGGCTTAGCCCATTTAAACTCAGCAACAACTTTTATTTGACACCACTATTTTATATTTTATTATTTTTATCTTTTTTTTAAAGATCTAAATATCCTTGTTTAAATAATATCTTATTTTATGGAGTACTGTTACTGAGTTTGAGAAAGTAATTATTTCTTAATATTACTAAACCTGTGTGATATGGGTTGCTAGTAGGCCATCACTATGAAAGAGTGAAACTGCCCTCTGGTGTTTGTTTTACTGTACTGCGACTATCAGAATAGTTTCAGTTCTTAATTAGTGTGTACTTTGTCTTGTGGATGTGTGCAAGCTATTATTTTGTTGTTGCTTGTTTAGGACCCTGGATGTGAACCTGGACCTCAAGGACCCACACTACCCTGACCATGACCTGGGTTCTCTGGAGCTGGCAGTCACTCTGACTCCTAAACAAGGGGACTTTAGGGAAGCTGTGAGTGCTCTCCTCCATCTTCCTTTTCTTTCTCTTGTCTATTTTTTCACTCTCTCCCCCATGACTGCTCCCTGTCCTCTGTGGCTTTGATGGTTAATTTGAAGGTCTATAACTAAACTGAAGCTTATATTAAACACCACAATGGTGTTATACTTTAAGATTCTATGGCTTTGTCCTATAATGAAGAGATTTTGATCCCCCAGTGATATGACATTAAATTACCCTTAGCATCTGATGAGTTGGGAAAAGTGCTAACCAAATATATCAGGCTATGTTCTGAATCTAGCCACTGATGAAATTCTGGAGGAGAATTCCACATGGAACAACGTAGTTGTTAATTCTTCATTTGTATAATCATAATTCTACATTATCAACAGAATGATAGTTAATAATAAGTTGACTGGTATCAGTTCTGTTTGTACATAAAGACTGGTGATAACAGCTAATGCCGCGATCACACTACGCAAATTTAGCTTGATTTTGACAAAATTTTGTCGTATCTGACGTATTTCCAGCATCTGATCCAAATATGAGCATCAGGAACAAGGAACAGTAGTTCTTGTAGTATGACATAACCAAAGATCAGTGATGTAGCGTCTGGAACGTCCCACGACACCCAGACGAAAAGTGTAGCATGTTAGCATTTTTGGATCTTTTTGCCTAGTCATACATCCCCATACTGTTCATACTGTCCTCAGGAACGGGTCCGCAATTGTTTTTTCTTCTTGAAACACTCAAAAGTGCCAGCATCACACACATTGCTTCTGGGGCCATAATTGAGTTTCTTGACCCGTCTCCTTGATGACGTCTGAACTCATGCAAGAATGCAAGTGTTGATTGGTCCATGTCAAACGTGTAGTTTTGCCAATCTTCCGACCAAGACATGGCATGAATTTATAGCAATAATCTAACATAGTGAAAGTCATGAAAAACTAAAATCTTATGTAGTGTGGTCCCAGCATGAATGCAAAACTGAATTTAAGAAAAATACAGTAGCAGTATTCTCACCATGTAACATTTACTATTATTTTAATAAATATCTATGAAACCTAAATGTATTTTCATTACGAAACTCAATTTATTAACTACAGTAATGCTTATGATTATTATTATTTAAATGAACACTTTTTAGTAAAACAGTCCTTATCCCTGTATTAACTTCAGTCTCTTATTATGACGGCAACATCATTGATTAAGTTTTTAGCTGATGGCCATTATGTGAATAATTAAATCACTGCTTCCTTTTGTTTTTAATTTTCAATAGCTTCACATCATTTGTAAGTGCTTGTTGTAAAAAATATATTAGTCTATTTAATCCAAGGAGGATGAAAAATAGACTCAGTGGGGTGGCTGAAGCTAAATAGGACCTGAAGTTTCCATATATCTGTAACTCAGAATTATGCCACACAGAGAAAATGCATTCATAAAAAGTTCCTGTGTTTTTTTTTGGGCAGTTTTGAAAGAGTGCAGTCATTTTAATTGAATTTAGTTCGGTCTCTCTCTGGACTTGGCTGTAGCTTTATGTTGAGATACGTATTGGATTTTTTATGTTTCATACTTTTCTGCTAGAATGTGTGATGTAATGATCTCATGGGGGAAATATCTAATGCTTTATTGTATTTATTTATGTTTTATGTCTTTTGTGACAGACTACATAAAGAATGAGAAGCAGTATTATCAAGTGTGTTAATTCAATATTATTGTATTTTATTTAATTTATTTTTATTAGCACCCTCTAGTGGCAGAGGAGGAATTCTGCTGATTCAATATTATAAACCAGTCATAAGGGTGCTTTTCAACTCTAAAGATTAAATGATAACATGATCCCAAATATCCATATAAATGTATGTAAAGTAGATTTATTTTGCTTTTTTCTATATGTGTGTGTGTGTGTGTGTGTGTGTGTGTGTGTGTGTGTGTGTTATTTTAAGCTCTGGATGGCAGTGCTTCCTTTATTTCTGTCATCGTGTGACTGATTGTGTGGTAGTTTCTGTAGTGGCTGCTGCCCCAGCTTCCCTTGGCTGCCCATTAAAAATAACCAAGGATCAGCCTTTAATATGTTTTGAAGACCACCTTATCATTTGAAGCCTTTAATGTAGGACTTTGCTAAAGAGTGTATAACACCTTTATGCTCCACTTTAGTAATGCATTACATTATTTATTTAAAAAAATAAATGTCTTGTCATACACTCAAATGGTGAAACTGCTTTCAGTGCCTGAGACACTGTTTTAATTTGCTTATGGTGTAAATACAAAGTGCTTGGTGTTACGTGCAGGTTAGAAAGGTGTTATAACACTCTTTAGTCAATGGTCTTTCCATTTAAGTGTGCTCCCCAGGGCAGAACTAAACTCAGACTAACAGGCTTTAACAGCCCCATCCCACTGAGAATGACAAGAGTGGCTATATAACCGCTTTGTCTCATTTACAGACCATGCTTTTGAGAAGGAGCTGGAAAAGATCCAGTAAGGTAATATTAGCATGATCTACCTATACTGATGCCCTTTTCTCCCTACACTCTGCAGTGCTCTGCTAAGACCTAAGGGGGCGTCAGTGTCTCTGTGCTCTGCTTTATTTATTTACTTATTTATTTTTTTATATTTGTTTTTTTAAAATCCTGGCCACTGTAACTTCCATTTCCAACCTTTATTTTTTTGCAAGCTGCAATATACAGGGGATGCAGTTATGACTGAATCCACACCTCCATCTTGTTTTAACCCCTTTTATTCCCAGGCTTTTCTAAGGCTCACTTTTTTAGAAATGATAAATCAGACATTTCACAAAATTGCCAGTATTATTAAATCATAGCCATGGGCTTTTCAAAACCCTTTAAAGGGGTTAATATACCATATAGAGATACAGCAAATAGCCTGATCAGATATGGACATATTCTGACTGTCCTATGTGTGTTGCAGCTAATGCGTGAGAAAATAAAGGTGCCCCTTTTTATTCTTTTGCCATTATTTCATATAGCGTAGGTTTTATAGCATAGGCCGTGCAAAAATGAGCATTTTTCTTTTGAAGGTATTAATTATTAGTGTTTTTAAACAGAATTGTTGTGATTGATTTATATAATAATTAATATGTAATGTATTTAAATTGACAATTAAAATGAATGAAATATAAAGTACTGTGCAAACTTAGAATGACATGACTAAATCACTGACGTATGTATGAATGTTTTTTTAAATGACATTGAACTGAATTTTGAATATGTGAATTATTTTTGTTCTTTGAATACTTCTGATATTTATCTGATTATATTATATTTGAATAATATTTATATGATCGGCAATAAACATGAAATTTTGAGGTGGTGAAATATTTAGATTGAAAAAATTCATACCCATAAAATCTTACAAATTCAGATGGTCAACTTCTGAATTTGACCATTTGAGAAGTTAACTTCCACAGAGAGATGGATCAGTGTTCTGTAGTGGCTGCTGACCCAGCTTCCCTTGGCTGCTCATCACAATTGACCAATGATCGGCCTGTAATATGCCTTGAAGACCACCTTACTATTTGATGCCTTTAATCTAGGACTTTGCTAAAGAGCATCTTCCACAGAGAGATGGATCAGTGTTTAACTGCACTGTTTCTGCCTTCTACACAGCTACACAGCTTTTCACAACATGTCAAAACTTCACCCACACAGCACCAGTGTGTGTGTTTTATATGAAGCGTCTGGACCTTACAGCACAGATTTATAATCAGATTTTGCAACAGAAATGTAAATATTTCTACATAAATTACTTCTTCCCAGTGATGCCCTTCCTTTATCAAGTATATATTGTACTGGTTAATAAAATATGAATATGAATATGAACACCCTTTGCCCACCCTTATACAACATGATGAAAGTGTCCACTTCAAGGTAGGCATAAAGGCTCAGGGCAGGATTTGGGATGGGATGAACTCGTTTGAACTCTCAAACAAACAAACAAGAAAAAAAACTGATGCTTGACCTTTTTTGCAATCTGAATTTTTAAGACTTTAATTTGAGTCTTAATTTTTTAATCAGAATTTTAAAAATTTGAATATATATCACCACCTCACAATTTCAAGTTTATCAAACGGCATGTGTACATATTCTGAATATAAAATATTCAGATAAATGACATTTAAATATGCACAATTCAGAAAATATTAATTCAAATACTTAATATTCAAAAACTTATGTCAGTGAATTATCTACATACCATTCCTAATTGATTTTTTCCAGCCAAAACAGAAGAAAAGTTCACCATTTAGAGGTTGCATTTTTATGCTTCCTATTAATTCTCAGCACAGATGTTGGTACCTGTGGTCTGGAATGTTAGGTCTAATTTCTTTGTTGTTAAATTTAAAATGGGCTTTTTATTATCTATTACTTTTATTATCATCAGCAATGATTTATTCTCACCTTCACATACTTTCAGAACATAGCATTTAGTTATCATTTCCTTTTCACAGTGGAAGGGTAGAGAGAATCTCCCTTGGATTTCTCCTGTCACCCAATGAAAAATTTTGAAATTGTTTGAAAACATTTTTAGGTGCACCAAATTTGATATGGCTATTAGAAGTCCATATAATTTGACTGGAAATTAAATAAGATCTCTGGTTTTTGCACAGTTCTTTAGTAAAAAATAAACATTTGATCATGGTAATGTACAAGATCAGCTTCCTATTAGAAAATTTATGTGCATCTGTAGTTCGAAGGGCCATGTAAGCAATACATCTTCAGACTATTGACATTGTGACTAATACGGGTGAATTACTCATACATACCCATACGTATATATACAGGGGTTAGACAATGAAACTGAAACACCTGTCATTTTAGTGTGGGAGGTTTCATGGCTAAATTGGATCAGCCTGGTGGCCAATCTTTATTAATTGCACATTGCACCAGTAAGACCATGTGCATCCAATGGTTAAAACGTTGTATCCTGAAGGCGGTGCCATGTATCAGGATGACAATGCACCAATACACACAGCAAGACTGGTGAAAGATTGGTTTGATGAACATGAAAGTGAAGTTGAACACCTCCCATGGCCTGCACAGTCTACAGATCTAAATATTATTGAGACACTTTGGGGTGTTTTGGAGGAGCGAGTCAGGAAACGTTTTCCTCCACTAGCATCACATAGTGACCTGGCCACTATCCTGCAAGAAGAATGGCTTAAAATCCCTCTGACCACTGTGCAGGACTTGTATATGTCATTCCCAAGACGAACTGATGCTGTATTGGCCGCAAAAGGAGGCCCTACACCATACTAATAAATTATTGTGGTCTAAAACCAGGTGTTTCAGTTTCATTGTCCAACCTCTCAATATATATGTATATACAAATGTGTAAAATAAAAAATAAAAATCAATGCATGGGTATGTAATTTCATAGAAATGTTTAATCTAAAGAAACCATGTCGCTATGTGAAATTTCTACTGAGGGTGTGATTCTGTTTCTTTTCTTGAATGTTTACCTTTACAAGGAATCCATCCTTCAATCCTATATTCTCAGAATTTTATGGAAATGGTCTAAGGATTCATGTACATTTTTTTTCTTCATGTGCTCAGTTGACCCATGAGCTGAGATTTCATGAGAGATGTGTACTTATGAGCTTTGCCGTTCTTATGTTTCTTGTGATTTGAATGACTGTAATGGAGAAGGTGGCATGCTGGTTTGGGTTTTGTCCATTGTCACTGCTCCATGCATGTAGCATTTCTGTGAGAAGCCTGGTGTGTCTTTACAAAAACAATGTTTTTGTGACTTACTAGTTATTTGGAATACCAATGTCCTTTAGTAGAGAGTTAAATTAGCATACTATGAGAAGTATTTCAAGTTCTTCCCAAGTTTTAGAAAGCCCCTGTATGAAAGTGGCTCTTCAGCATGTGAGACAGGACGTCCTGCTGAAATACATCTTTAGCCCAAGTCTTTGAAGCTCCAAATTGGGCCATGTTGGTTGAGACCCGGGAATACTGTAGCAGCACTAAAGCTAACTATTTCCACAAGGCTCCCTCCACTCTTGGGTGCCTGTTCATCTATTTATATAACCCCATCTCTCTTTCATGAAGTCCAAATACTGTAAATGATGCACTCGGTACATGCAAACCAAGCAGTATTTATAATTGTGATGCAGCTTCAAAATTAAGACTTCCATTGTAGCCTCAAAATCACTGTGAAGAAAGCTATGAGATGCTCTAATGCAAAGCTAATGTTAGTACTGCCAGCTCATTTGCTTGCAATTTACACCCACTTTTGATGAAAAACTGTCTTTAAGAAGCTCTGTTTTGCTTGCCTTTCCCTCTTATGTGTGTCTGACCCAATTTGAACTACAATTATTATGACACAAATACTTTTAATTTTAAACTTCAGACAGGATTGTGCTGTCTTTTTGTGCAATTAGCACTGCAGCAAAACTGATGCCTTGTACTCATATCGCTTTTGGCAGGGAACTCTCTGATGCCGCACTTCCATTTTGCATTCTGGCTACTGGAGTGAAACTAACGTAGGTTGGGGGTTTATCGTGGCTTTGCTGGAGTCAGCACACTTAACGTTAATATCTGGAGAGAAACGCATTAGCCGCCTGCTCCCAACATCAAAGCTGTGTGTTTTGCGAGGAGGAGTTTGCACAGAGTTTAATGAAATGCACTTGAAACAAAAGCCTAATGAGCCCTCCAAATTAAGCACAGAGACCACGACAGAGTTCTCTTATATAAATGTGTTTGTTTGACAAATAATACTTGATATCTTACTTTACTCCTAGAGTGGTATATAGACAGTTTCCAAAGAGGTACGGCTCAATTAGGGATCACGACAGCATGATTAGATTTTCTGTTATGTAAAAATAGAAAGAGGGATTGTATGCCATGGATTGCAGTGTCTGTACATCTGTATGTGATGTAAATCTGTATCTGTGTTTGATGAACAAGCATTCCACTTTTACTTTTCCAAGGCAGTATTTTCCTTTGCATTCATGTACAGATGTTGGCTGAATTATGTTTTTATGTCTTCCTAATTATACTTTACTCTAATATGCAAATGTTTGAATACCCACAGTCAAATGTCATATGTTTCTGATTTATTTGGTTTAAGTTAAAACACATTGTACAGAGAATTATTGAACCTATAAATCTGTTAAAATTTTATTAACATATCATCAGGCAACATCAGGGAAAAAGAATATATATAAAATGCATCAAACTTTTACATAGGCCTCATTGTAGATTTTATTTATATTATATTTTATATTTAACCTAACGTTAAAATCAATTGTGCATTTCTCTGTAGAACATTTTTTTAACTTTTTAACATTTAGAAAATCAATAAATCATGACATTTGTTTAGGGGCACCCAAACTTTTTGCATACAGTGATATGTAGAATTTTTATTTGACTTTAATTTATGAAATAATGTGTCTGTGTGTGTGTGTACCTGTGTGTGTTTAATTGGCAGCACCAGAGTCTGCGGTTATCAGATGTCCATAGAAAAGCCCAGCTATGGAGAGGAATTGTCAGCATTAGTTTGATTGAAGGTCGTAACCTCCAGCCTATGGACAATAACGGCTTAAGTGACCCTTATGTTAAATTCAGAATGGGCCACCAAAAATACAAAAGCAAGGTAACCTACAACACCATGGATCTTCACTAACAGTGAAAAGGGCTGCACAAAACTGACATTCTACAAATATTGCAGTTATACTGTTAAATGTTTTAGTTGCAAGCTGGCTTAGTATATATGAACATGATTTAATGAACGCACGTGGATACAACTGGTTTGCATTGTTCTAACTAAAACATTTCCGTCCCTATATTGACATGTAATTGATCAAAGCACTGCACAACCTCTAACCCTAAACATTGCGAACATTTTAATTGCTTACTTAAAAGCAGTATCACAAATATCAGTATTAAAATAAAAATTAACAAAAGATAGACTGATTTGATCAACTACTAACTAATGGGTTAGTTACTAACTAATTGGTTAGGTAACTTGCAGGGGCCCATACAAACGTCATCTTTTGATTTACTCTCAAAACTTCACAGCATTTGCATTAGTTACGTAGTAATTACCCAATCATTTATATTGATAATAGTGCTGTTGAAAACAATATAGCTAAATAACTGTAAAAATGTCTGACATTAATTGCAATAAATCACATTTTCCCTTCTTATAACTGAATAATGGCTATTTAAATAAATAAACCTATCAATGTAAGATCAACACAATGGAATTATATTTATTAATAGTTTCTTTTGACTTACAAATATAATCACAACAGTAAAGTTAAAATGCAGGTACTTGCTTTTATTGTTGGGATATAGATAAATGTATAGTCTGATGTGTGCTAGACAAACTGGGGAGAGGACACCATTCTTTTTACATTATTATAAGATCTCAATGTAGTTTTGATGATTTTTGAATTAGAATCTCTAAATTTTCTGAGAAAACATTTAAGGGAGAGCTGCAGAATGTTAAAGCTATAGCGCAGCTTGTGCCTGGGATTAAGCGACATATGAGATGAAAAGGGAGTTCTGTGTGTGTGTGTGTGTGTGTGTGTGTAAGTATGTGTGCATGAGAGAGATGTAGTGATGATATTTAATACATATTTCAGCATAAATAAAATGTAATCTCGCTTCTGAATTCAAAAGGAGCAATGCTGTGTTTACATCTGTAGATTAAACCGCTAGTACATCACTAGACTCTGTAAAAAGGGTGAATTATGGGAGACACGGTGGCACAGCAGGTAGAGTCAGAGTCACACAGCTCCAGGGGCCTGGAGGTTGTGGGTTCGATTCCCGCTCCGGGTGACTCTGTGAGGAGTTTGGTGTGTTCTCTCAGTGTCCGCGTGGGTAGTTTGGTGTGTTCTTTCAGTGTCCGCGTGGGTTTCCTCTAGGTGCTCTGGTTTCCTCCCACAGTCCAAAAACACACGTTGGTAGGTGGATTGGCGACTCAAAAGTGTGTGTGTGTGTGTTGCCATGTGAAGGACTGGTGCCCCCTCCAGGGTGTATTCCTGCCTTGCGCCCAATGATTCCAGGTAGGCTCTGGACCCATCGCGACCCTGAACTGGATAAGCGGTTACAGATAATGAATGAATGAATAACCAAATGATAAGCCTGTTGTTCAAGGTGATAGTACAGCTTCAGTAGCTAGTGTCATTACAACCTTAACTTACTCCTGTTTACATTAATATAAAAATGAATAGATTTGAAATGTGCAGTGTTTTAACATTTCTCTCTCTGCAACAGATACAGAGTATGTGTCAGAGAGAAAGTAATTTTAAAACACAGCCTTAAATCTTGGCTTCTTTTTATTTGCAGACCATAAACAAGACTCTAAACCCTCAGTGGAGAGAACAGTTTGACTTTCATTTGTATGAGGAACAAGGCGGCTTTATAGACATCACTGTCTGGGATAAAGACGCAGGCAAGAAAGATGACTTCATGGGCAGGTGAGATTACTTTTAACTGTCTTGACATGTTTATCCCATCTCTACATGTTCAAAGGTATGTAGACACCTCTTATAATAGGAGACTTACTTTAAGCTACTACAACATGTTGTGTGCAGTCCACATGACTGTATGCTGTCAAACTCTCACAGACATTTTCCAAAGACTTACCAGATGGTAACTGGCCGTTAATGAAGCAAAGAAAACATATTTACTTATTACTTCATGAATAATGTTTTGTCCCAGTTCTTTAATTCGGAGCTGTACAGGACTCTTTAGTTATTTGGAAAGTGGCACTTTAACTCTCTAGATTCTTTATTTCTAATCGATATTTAACAGGTGTTAAATTGTTGTGTCTAAGCCCATTCAGACTACTTCAAAGAAGCCCACAGTTTTACTGAAACATCATCATCCCAATATAGCTCTTTTCTATTACTACTTAGGGTTACTACTCAGGAAAACAGGACCTTCATCATAATTTATAGAGCCTTCATATAAGAGAAACATTCCCTGTAGATAGAGCTGTCAGAGTGGGCATGAATTGTTTATGCTCTGTAGTAGCACAGTATTAGGCCAAGGTTTCTGATGGGTTCTTTTGATTTTGTTACATAGCATATATTTTGTAAAATTGTGTTTATTTTCATTTCTGGAATGGAATATTAAGCTCGGTGCAGTCTTCATAATGTTTGTATCAACTGTGACAGGTCTTTAGTGATTATATTATTTAAAGATAAATTAACTGATTGATGCATTGATGGAGTGGGTTCGATTCCCGCTCCGGGTGACTGTCTGTGAGGAGTGTGGTGTGTTCTCCCTGTGTCCGCGTGGGTTTCCTCCGGGTGCTCCAAAAACACACAGTCCAAAAACACACGTTGGTTGGTGGATTGGCGACTCAAAAGTGTCCGTAGGTGTGAGTGTGTGAATGAATGTGTGTGTGTGTCTGTGTTGCCCTGTGAAGGACTGGCGCCCCCTCCAGGGTGGGCTCTGGACCCCCCGCGACCCTGAACTGGATAAGCAGTTACAGATAATGAATGAATGAATGAATGTATTGATGGAGCAGATTAGTGGAAGTTGTTTAAATTTTTTTTAAAAATCAGCTTTATAGGATAATTAGATTATACATACATTCTCCTACTTGTCTCTCAGCGTTCTGAGCACCATACATACCATAATTATGTGTGTGTGTGTGTGTGTGTGTAAATGCTCTATAGAATTTCTCCACACATACGCAACTCTGTCCCTGACAAGACCCCATTAAGTGTGTGAGACAGGAGAGCTAATGGCTAAGGGAAGTGGGGAATGGTCTCTCAGAATTTACCCAGCAGCAGCTTGTCTTCTCCCCATACTCTCTCACGCATGTTGCCATTCATACAGATGGCATTTCTAAATGGCTTCTCTTGCCACTGTTGTAATTGGTTCCTCCTCCTTCCCTAAATGCTCATCTCCTCGAGTCCTCTCCCCTACTGATGTCCACATTAACTCCTCATTCAGGTTCACTTGAGCTTTTCATTACACACACAGTGGGCTGCTGACCAGGTGCTTACAGCACACTGAACTCCTCATTTCACTGGAAGAACCAGGGACAGACTTCCTTTCTTTCTCCATCTCACCTTCTTTCTCTCTCTCTCTCTCTCTCTCTCTCTCTGTCTTTCTCTCTCTTCTTTCTTCTTCCTTTCTCACTTATTCTCTCTCATAACATGCATTTTCTTCCTTTCTTTCTCCATCTCACATTCTTTCTCTCTCTCTCTTTCTCTCTCTCTCTCACTCTCTCTTTCCTCTTTCTCTCTCTCTCTCTCTCTCTCTCTCTCTCTCTCTCTCTCTCTCTCTCCTCCTTTCTTTCTCACACTTATTCTCTCTCTTATAACATGCATTTTTGTCCATTCTTTCTCCATCTTACATTCTTTCTTTCTCTCTCTTTCTCTCTCTCTCTCTTCTCCTTTCTTTCTCACACTTATTCTCTCTCTCATAACATGCATTTTCTTCCTTTCTTTCTCCATCTTATCTTCTCTCTCTCTCTCTCTCTCTCTCTCTCTCTCCAAATATAGCCCAAAACACATTAGACTTTGAAATGATTAGGCTCATTACGTATTTGGTGTTAATAATGAAAATATTTCTGTCTGTCCATTTCTTTCTTTCTTTCCTTATATATTTCTTTCTTTCCAGGTGCCAGGTGGACCTCTCCCTCCTTTCTAAAGAATGCACACACAGGCTGGACCTGCCTCTGGAGGAGGGTGAGGGCACGCTGGTGCTTTTGGTCACTCTGACCGCCTCAGCTGCTGTATCCATCTCAGACCTGTCAGTCAACATGCTGGATGACCCACAGGAGAGGAGAGAGATCCTGCACAGATATGTGAGTGACCTCACATGCATTTCAGCACAGAGCCCTTAATCACTATTAGGTGTACAGAATGAGTTAATAAGAAACAACTAAATAATCACTTTAGGCCTTCAGCCATAGGAAGTGGGCGTGTATGGAATACAGGGATTGTAGAAATCAATTAAATTTCTCTGGTTTATTGTTTAAATTATATTAATGAGTTTCTAACCAGGCATAAGGCATGTTAATATATGTTTGTACTATATAGAATTAAACAGCGGAGTTACTCAATTATTAATCTCAAGACTTATAATTCAAGAGCTGTAATTAATTATTCAGTAACAGCTTATATTAAGGTCCTTAAGATTAAAGAGATTTTAATTATATTTTTTAAAAATGCATACATATTTCAGTTGTACAAAACATAATTCTTTTTGTTCTAAACAGGCTGTACCACAGATGTTTTGATTTATGATTTATACGACACCTTTCCAAACCTATCCATTGTCATGGAGGCTTCAAAAGCATAAACACTTGCTATTCTTTATAAGCTTCCCAGCTCAATATTATCTTAATATTACCTTAATATAGAATATAGTGCATTTCAAAAAAAGGACAACCCTAGGACTACTGCTTACCAGATGATATGTGGTGGATCATTCTCAGCACAGCACTAATACCAGCATCATGCTTGTGGGGTTTTGTGCTGGAATGAGTCTCAGACACAGCTGTATTCACGGGATGTTTGCAATGCGTACACTGTGCTCTTGATAGCAAGTTTACATGATTAACATTTTACGAACATAATATATTAAAGCAGCCTCCTTATTTAGATATGGCTCCTTATGTACAACCCAACCACCTCAGTCCTGAATTACTGCCTGTTTGGCGCTGAGTTCTCAGACCTGGCAGCACCTCAATGATGTGACCTCCTTTTCAAAGCTGCTCAACCTCTGGGGGCCAGAGATTGGTTCAGGCCTGGAGAGCACGGGATTGGGCCTCTTTGCTCTCTGAAGAGAGGGATGAGGAGAGAAGAGTGTAGAGAGAGAGAGAGAATGAGAGGAGCTGATTGGGACAGAGAGCACTGGAGGAGAGGAGTAGAAAAAGGAGGGGGAACTGTGACAGGCTCTTTTGAGGCCGGGTGTGCAGTTGAAAGGCTGGTGCTGAAAGGAGCCCAGTGTCCCTGTGTTGGGGCCTTTGGCCCCTGGCGGCCCCAGGGCCCTCCAGTACCTTCAGCTTGTACAATGCTCTCAGCCTGTCCTTTTGTCTTTGGCCTGTTAACCCTTTGCTCGCTGCCATTCGTGTCTCTCCGCCACCTCTTTACATGCCAATAGCAGGGGACAGGGTCCAAATAAAAAGGGGCACTAACCACCTCTGATGCATCTGCTCTCTGGAATAATGGCACAGATGAACCCCTTGAATTTTTGTGTCTCTTTCTGTGAGTGAGCAGCTTTAAAGCTCGGAGGCTTTTCTTTCCTAGCTTTCACACGCCCACTGTTATCTGCTAGCTAGGTGTCCGAGCTCATCATGAGAAGACGGCTAGCGAGTGCGGGTCGGACTGTGCAAATTTGGCTCTAATTGAAGTAGAAAGTCATGCTGGGAGATGTGTTTGATCATTGGAGGAGCAGCGGCGGAAGTGTAGCACAGGCCAAATGGCATGAAGCTGACCCACATTAACGAGAACGAAGATTCATTGGCTAGCAGCGGAGAGCTTAACACTGTGCCACCACAAGGGGGAGCTCTTAGACCGAGTAAAACGCGGAAAGCCTAGCGATGGAGGATAAGAAGAGACATGGCCTGGGTGGGGAGTCGGGAGGGGTAGGTATGCAAAAAGAAAAGAAAAGCTATTTCACCTTGCTCGAGTCTTGTCATTCTTTTTTTTTCTCTTTTTCTCCCTCCCACTCTGCTTAAGGACAGACGTTTTACTCCCTCATTCCCTTCTTTTCTGCTCTCCTTTTCTCCCCCTTTCCTCCACCTTCTCTCTGCATCTAGGCATTCATTAGCACCCAAGCCTGCAGTCTGATGGGGATAGATATGCTGGTCTAGAGACGGAAGGAAGGGTGGGTGGGGGGTAGGACAGTGGATTTAAAAAGAGGGACTTTAATTTGTCCCCACTATTAGCATATTCCCTTTTCCCTGCTTGACACCTTTTCAAAGAAGGGAATTTAATAAAGATGTACCTTATCAAGCCAGACAGATAACATGAAGTGCTGCTGCTAATGCTGCGCAATACTCCTTAAACAGATTAGCCTGGGCTAGGTGCTGCTGTGTGTGGATGGGGAGAGGTATTGGGAGGGGTGTGGGCTTCAAACGCTTTCCACCTCTCTATCACTGTAAAATCAGCTGGCTGGAGATGACCGCACAAATTAAATCACCTGGCTCTCACCATCATCTCTTAAGTCCCTAAAGCGCAAGCCGACTGCTGACGTTCAGCAAACAAATAAAGCATTTAGGTAGAAGGCTGAGGTGGATGGGGAGGCTTTGAAGCCGCAGATGCTTCCCTCCTTAAACGTCTGCGCCATGAAGTGTGGGGGAGGGTCAGGCTAGCGAGAAATGCAATTAAATCTCTTAATGCAGCTTCGCGCCTGCTTCACGTACATCATTAAAGTGGCAAAGGCATATCAGATGACTTTCAGCTGTTTGCATATGGTGCGAGGGAGGCTGGGCAGTTGAGTACCTCGTCAGGGTGTGTTAATGGCCCAGGAAAGCTCGATGAAGACGTTTGGAGCTAAAAGCCTGTCCACCTGTCATTCCGAGGTCACGTCACACCTCATACACTCTCATTTCTGTCTCTACGTGGACCGCACCATGCACACCTGAGGATTCTACCATTCTTCTAGCGCCAATTTATTTAGTAATCATATGCTGAATGACTGCTGGACTTCAGGTGTTTTCCTACACTCTCAAAAATAAATGAAATAAAAGCCTTCCTTGGAGTGATGCCACAGAGCTACTCTTGGTTTCCTACGTTTCAGTTGATGATTCCTTGAATGCTAATTTTTTACAAATAAGAAGCATGTTGAAAGAACATCAACATAATGTAGTTTCTACACCAGCCCAAACCTTTCCAAACTTTTGGTCTTGGGAGCCAAAATGTATTGGCTTAAGGGGCCATTACATTTTTTACATGTACAGCCACCTGTTACACTTATTTACTCATAACATGGGTTTTTAAGTTTGCATTGCAGTTACTGATTATTGTATGGGGGCATGGCTGGTGATATTTTGTGGAATTGTATAATAGTTAACAAATAACTCATTTGTAATATTTAACATTTACAGTGGAAAAACTACATGTTCTCTATTTTTGGCAGATTAACTCAAATGCTGTGGATCCTCGTTCTGTATAACGCAATAAGTTCTGGTAAAAGTAAAAAAAAGCAGAGGATCCATTTTTAAAAATGTATGAAAGCGCTTAAACTCTTTTTAAAATTGGGAGAGTGTTGGCTTTATCAGCCTCATAAATATTGCTGAGTTGTGTGATGCGTTTTGGTGTATTCATGAATAGATTCCTCTTTTTTTGTGTAGATTGCACTCTATTGGTCGTCTCTCAGCCTTTTCTGCGTCTTTTGAAGATTAACTTTCTAGAAAGGTTTGATAAAGCAGGAAAAGCTCTGAACACAGCCTAAGAGCCATATTGCACAGATTTCCTTATTTCCTGATATGTTTTTTCATGGTACTGGGAGCGGTATGGCTCTTCTGCTTGGCTGTTGTTGTAAGCAGATAGGAATTATGCATTTTAATAAGGGGAAGGCGAGGGAGTGTAATGGACGTTAATGGGCGTCAGGGCCAGGGTGACCTCTGCTCAAGTGGTGGCACCCAATTCCACACTCGCCCTGTCTGTGGCTTTAAAATCACACAGCAGACAAATGCACTGGAGAATGTGTGTGCGTGTGTTTGTGTGTGTGTGAGAGAGAGAGAGAGAGAGAGATGGAGAAAAGAGAGAGAGTGGAAGTAGAAGGAAAGTGCAAAAAAAGGAAAGCAGGGACGGAGGGGGAAGCTGTTAGCATTCCATTTTTATTATGACATTTCACAGTCATCCGATTTAATGTCCCCTGACCGGATTGTCCGGCAGGAGACGGTGGGCTTGAAATGTTATTTAGAGCATTGATAAAAGGTGAGCGCCTGCGAGATGACAGCAAGTCATAAGGCTCCGCGTGGTGACATTCATTTTCTCCACAACAGAGATGGAATAAGACGTCACCATGACAAGCTGTCAGTCAAAGCCACAGCCCCGCCACCATCCCCTCCCCCAGTACCGGTCCCCACTTTCTGAAAGGGGTACAGGGGCTGCAGTGTGTGTGTATGTGTGTGTGTGTTCTTATATGATTTCATGACAAAAAATGTCCTGGTTCTGGAAATGCAAGAAATGGAAAGCTCAGGAATACAGGATGTATATCCTGTACAGAAACCTATAAGTTTCATGGTAAAAACATATTCAGAATATATTAATGTGTGATCTATTTGTACTGATTTGTTTTAAGATATACACAGTATTTCACAGTAAAAAGCTACCTCTGGAAATGCCCCTTCCATAACTGGCCATTTTAATTTTTTTGGTAATCCAAGGTCATGAGCATTATAAACAACGAGCTATCTGAAGACCCTAACCCCTTCAGCCATAACTCCTTCCATTTTATCCCATCCTCTCAGCATGTCCACCATCTGAGTTGTGTACATAATGAATATAGTCTATAGCCTGGGCCTGACTTAAAAAATTCAAATTATAATTAATCCTGTGGGTATGGTTGTATGGGGGCAGTGGGGTCTATGGCCAGAAAGAAAAATAAATTGAAAATAAGTGAAATACATTTTTTAGTTAGATGATTTGCCCGACTGTGACAACCTCTTGTCCTGACCGCTCGTTGGCTTGTGTCTGTATATGAAGATTTTCTGGAGTGTTTGATCTGGCACTTAATTTGGAGGGTGGGCATGTGAGTGGGATTTAAATAAGTAAATATTTAATAAGGGGATTTTTTTCTTCTCATACCAATATAAACATGTTATTTGAATATGAATAGTATTATTACTACCTAAACTAACTTTTTCAGTTAACAGACAATTAATTAATAAATATATATATAATGAATATACTTTAATATAAATGTACTTTGTATATTTTTATATTTGTACTTGCAGCACAAAACAGATGGGTCTGTGAAATGCTAACGACTGTGTTACATCACTTTTCCTTTTAATTACCTTTCGTTATCATTTGGGAACTGAAGATACAGCTTGTGGTTTTGCAAGTGGATTGTTTTTTGCCCATTCTTGCTTGATACAAGATTCTGCTTTTTTGTAATCTGTGGTTGTAGTTGTTTGATTGCACCATAGGAGAGAGCTCTGGACTGCAGGTTGACCAGTCCAGTACACTTTGTGTCTGTGAAGCCACATGGTTGTGTCATGTGCAAAGAGCAGCCTGTCGTTGTCTTGCTGAAATAAATATGGACTTCCTATTAAAAGACCTTGAAGTCTTTCCAAAGTCCCAATACACACATCTTCATCAATGGTATTTTCAAACATGTGGAAGTCACTATTGCCATGAGCGCAGAGGCAGCCCAAAGCCAAGCACTTTTTTAACCGAGAAATCTGGATGGTCTCAATTATCTGTGAGACAAAGGAGTTGATTTTCTTTTTTTTTCTAAAACAAGCTGAAACATGGGATCATCTGACCAATGCACATGTTTTCACTGCTCTTCAGACCATCTGACATGAGCCTGGGCACAGAGAACTTGGGAGCATTTCAGTATCAAATTGACACATGGCTTCCTCCTTGGTTAATAGATTTTCAGGTAGCATATTTTGATGCAGTGGTGGACTACGTTAAAAATCAGTGTTATTGGAAGTACTCCTGAGTCCATGTGGTTATATTTTTCACAGTAGCCTAATGGCTTTATATGCATTGCCTTCTGAGAGCTCAAACATCACACAAATTCAATAGTGGTTTCTAATCTTACCTTACACAGACAGATTTCTTCAGTTTTCCTCAAAACGGTTACAGTATGTTTGACAGCTCTGGTGGTGAGCCATAACTCAGTTGCTTGCAGTAAGTAAACTTCAATTATGCATGAAAATGTGCATAAATGTAAATGTAAAATGTACACTTCTCTATAAAGGGCTGTTCTCTGTCAAGCCATTCAATCTGATGGACTATATTAATGATAGTATATTTATAAAATATTGTGATATTGATTTGAATCAGTAGCACCAAGCGTTACCATCAATGCCACAGAAGAGTGGAAAATTCAGTAGCTAAAGCACATAGCTAGTGTATGATGCTGCATTTGTTTCATCGCTAAATGTCAGCCCTTTTAATGTTCCATTGGACACACAAAGGAGCAGTTAAGGAGCATTATGCTGTCTGAATGAATGGCTTTTATCTGGACCAGTGTAATTGGCCCTCTCATAAATCATAAGTCTTAAAGAGGCTTTGGAGGTGTGCTTGCCTTTGAACAGTTTAACCCCTTCTAAAGCCTGTCATTTGCAGTGGCATCTAATGGAGCTTAGGGAAACAGGCCTGCTTGCTGATGGAGAGTTTGGAGCAGAAATTTGAAGGCTGATTTGTGGGTGGCTGGCATGGACTCTCTCTCTTATGGAAGAGCCTGAAATATATATCCAGTAGCAGAGATACATTTATACAGGAACACAAACACTCAAACACGCACCCAGTTTTTAGTTTCCTGCATCATTTGAACAGAAAGAGAGTTACTGTTTTGGAGATGCGTGTTTTTCCTGGGCAGCACGGTGGCGCAGCAAGTAATATCAATGTCGTGACTGTGTGTGAGGAGTGTGGTGTGTTCTCCCCGTGTCCTTGTGGGTTTCCTCCAGGTGCTCCGGTTTCCTCCCATGGTCCATAAACACACGTTGGTAGGTGGATTGGCGACTAAAAAGTGTCCGTAGGTGTGAGCGTGTGTGTGAGTGTGTGTTGCCCTGTGAAGGACTGCCACACCCTCCAGGGTGTGTTTTTGCATTGTGCCCAGTAATTCTGGGTAGGCTCTGGACCCACCGCGACCCTGAGGGGATATGTGCCTACAGACAATGAATGAATGAATGATGATTTATTTCTTTGGACAACAATTATAGAATTTTTGCATATTTAATGCTTTTCAACTAACTTTATATTTGTTCAAAAGTTCTAAATACATCTAAATACTTACTTGCTTTGTCCTTTCATTTGTATTAATAGATCAATCTAAATCTATATCATGGTTAATTGTCCATATTTAATTAACTGGCCACAAACTATATCTTGGCAGTAAACTCACAGGTGGTAAGTATAAATATGATGATGTGATCACTTGTGGTGTAATTGCATGCCCATGGGCATTTGTGTATAATACTAGCACAGTACCCATATTTTAAGAGCACTGGGCTTGATGTTCCCTCTATTGCTGCTTTGTAGTTGAACTGAAAGAACAAACATATTATTATCTGTTCTTTGAAATATTATAAAAGAGCAAAGTAACAGTGTCAGTATCAAGGAAAAAAGAAAGGGGTCTTCCTTTTTATGTTCTGTGCATTTTGGTTTGGATGCTGCCCCCATTCCTCACATTTATGTTAAATGAAATAAGGTGGTGGATGTCTATATGAACATTTTCCAACAAAGCCAAAGGAGCTATTTTTTATTGTGTATTGCTAAATCCTGACATATAGGTGCAATTTAATGTTGTTTTGGTAATTAAAATAAAAAAACACCCGTCAGCTTTTTATTTTTTCTACTTTATATAAATACATTAAAGATTTGTTTTTTAATATATATTATAAGTCATATATATTGTGCGTTATATATATATATAATTTTACAGAAGCGGCTCTGTTTGTCTGATAGTAACTGGTTTAATCACTGTGATCCTGCAGGGTCTACTGAGATCCTTCCACAACATTAAAGATGTGGGTGTGGTTCAGGTGAAGGTCATTCGGGCAGAGGGACTGATGGCAGCTGATGTTACAGGTGAGGAAACCCACATGAACGAACACGCGCGCACACACACACACACACACACACACACACACACACACACACAATGTATTTGAAATTGCCCCTCAGGTTTTTTCCTCCGGAGACTGATATAAAGAGCATTAGTTTGTCTTGGCTGCTAAGGTATAACAAGAGCCTGATGATGTTTTCAGCGCTCTACTAATGGACAGAAGGCACTTTCAGGCTCCCGTGTGTGTGTCTGACACGTATTTTCCCACGCTTCTGTTCCTTTTCCATTAATTCTTCTTTTTAATTAAGTCTACCATGGACAGGCCTAGTTTCTGGCAGTATGCATTATCCAGTTGAAAAGAGATGGGAGCTAACGCACACTATGCTGTTTTTCTATTCAGAGTACGAGAGACAGGACCATTAACAAAAACACTTACCACAGGCCATCCTTTTCCTCACTGCTAATACCCCAATTGCACAAACAAAATATGCATCTGCATTTGTTATGTCAAAAAAGGAAAAGGGATGAAAAAAAAAATACATTTGCAAGTCCCTCAGAAACTGCATGACCTCATTGCTGGAGTCATCCTTTAGTGTGCCCAAGTTATATTCAAATGAAGTTTTATTTTCCACAATACTTTATTTGGAGTATGCCCTCTGTCTGTTCTTTTAAGCAGTAACTTATTTTAATGTGCAGCATGAAATCTTGTAACCATCGGAAACTAAGTAATTAGGAAAAAGACAAATTAGTGGTCTTTTTATAAATGTGTTATACCATGTAATTATGTTTTTGTAGTGCTGTTCTTAAATAATAATTTATGCTCATATTAATAACTTCAGGCTGTATTGCTCTCATATAACTCTCTGGGCTTTTGCTTTATAATCGTAAGATTGTAGGTTACACTAGTGAAGATGGTGCTTATTAACCATGTAGTATACATGATATTGTCCAGTGAGTTGTAGTTATTGGCCAGTATTATAATGTAATCGAATAATACAATGTCTCAATAGTTTTAGTTCACATTAACGGTTGTAAATCAGGCATGGGTTTTTGCATGTTTTTTAGATATGGCAACAGATATGTTTTTTTCATCAGAGAGAGACAAAGAGAGAGAGCGTGCGAGAGAGAGAGCTCAAGAGAGATATGAGCTCTGTCTGTACTTTCTTTCTGGCCTTCTTTAATTAAGACATGCTTGATGGCACGGACCCTTCACACCCCCCGCGCCCACCCCACCCTCCCCACACACCACCACACACGCACTGGAGTTTGAATGTGACAGCTCAGCAATCTGACACCCCCCACCTTACAACCGATCCAGGGGTCCGGCCTGTTACGTTGACCTTGGAGAGGGGTCTGGCGTTCCCAAGGTAACTGAGGCTGCCTTGTGAGCTCTGATTTCACACTCTTTTTCGCTATGAAGCAAACCCCCTTTGGAAAAACCTCCGGCCCCCCCAGGGCCACGCTGTCTCAAATGGGCCCTGGCACCGAGGCGTCAGCCAACAGGGTTACAGGCCATGGAACAGTACCTTCTCTAATAGAGAGCTCAGCACAGAGACAGGGAAAGAGAGAGAGAGAGAGAGAGAGAGCTTTGAGTAGCTGAGAAAGAAAGAGAGCATAATGTATTCTCATCCTCCAGTTTACCTCGCTTGCACTTCAGCATCCAATGGGCTGGGATTCTTGTAATCACTCTCTCCCTCTCCCTCTCTCTCTCTCTCTCTCTCTCTCTCTCTCTCTCTTTCTCTCTCACTCTCAGCCTGCTCGCCTGCTCCTCATTGTAATTAACTGAGGCGTTTATCTGGAGTGCCTGCTCTCCAGGCCGTGCAGAATAAATGGGCAGAGTGTGTAAAAACCAACAGTGTTTAGGCAGAGTGTGTTTTGCTCCCCCTCTGACCAGCTCCATTCAGTGCAGCTCAGCATCTTCCTCTGGCTCCCGCTGGACAGAACCGAATTACACAATCCTGTGAGTGGCTATTACAAACCCAGCTTAGCCATTCAGCCTGTATTAGCAGTAGCACTCATATCTCTATTAACATAAGGACAAAATACATTTAACTAGAGTTTCTGGCTTGAGAAAACACTGATTTATGCGCATCTCTTTAACCTTAATTCTTTAATTCTTATTTGTTTTCTTTTCCCCGGTATTCTTTTTTTTCTTTACTATATTTCTGCTGTCTGGTCCAGTCCAGAGAAGGATCATTTCCCCTTCCAGTTTTAAATGAGCTTAGTTAAACTGTGCTTTGTTGAACTAAGCTGAGCTGAGTTGTGCAGATCTCTGCTGATTTGAGTTAATGTGAGTTGAATTGAATCGAATTGAAATATGTTGAAATAGATTCAGTAGAAACGAGTTTGCACAACCTGTTGGATAGGGTAATTGCTGAATAAAAAGTAATTAAAAGTAAGGTTTATTCATATATATTTTGCACATTTATATCATACGGTGAACTGCGGTGAATGTTCAGAGTGTCTGGATGTGGCTCTTACATGCCGACTCCTGCATAATACATCCCTGGATTTTCATTTAAGACGCCTTCCAGACCTGAAAAATGTAATTATTGCGCCTTACATTTGCACTCGGCTCGTCAAATTGGAGCCAAAATGAGGTTGAACTCATCTCGGCTGTGGGAGGGTGTTCAGCAGGAACGAACCCGTGGAGGGAGTCTCGCCGGCCACACCTGGGGAGTCAAAGTTTCATCCAAAGCAAAGCGTGAAATTTGCCCAGACAGCCGCCTCACAAACAGGGTCAGAGTTCGTCGCCGGGGACGACCATGTGTCATAGGAAAGAGTGGAGCATGGGGATATGCAGTTTGTTGATACATTTCTCTGCCTATCGGTTTGTGTTAATTTAAGCATTAACATAAACTGCTTCGCTCTGTGACATTCTGCTCAGTAATAAGAAAAAAAGATACTGATAGAACAAACCTGTTTAGACAGAGAAATTTAATGCCTGTATATAAACAGTTACAATAGCCTGGAAGAGCTTAATTTACAATTGCTGTCTAATTTATTCAGGTCATTTGTGGAGCCACTTCATGTCATTCATGGAATGTGTGTGTGTTTGGATATTTCAATACTAGTTTGCTACGGTTGTTTCTTATTCTAGCTGACTGCATGCACAATGTATGCGTATTTGTAAACTTTCAAACTGTATCCTGTTAAAGCAGTATTCACATTCAAATTAACCACATGCGTGTAATACACTGCCCGTACAATTCGCAAGCAGATGTTCAGCTTACAGTTGCAGCATTTTTATATGAACAAATTCATGAAGAATTTTATATCTGCATTCATTACAAATATGAACTTATCCAGTGCTGGTTGATCGATGAGTTCCTGTTAGGGCTTGTGACAGCCAGGACTTTGCATTGATCACAGTGACATTTATTCTGCTCGTCACCTAAATGTCCTGCTCTCATCGCACCATTTTTATCAGCTACCAAAGATCAATGGCAATCTCTCATTCATCTGCTGGGAATTGATGCATAAACCCTTCTTTTACTTTGTTGTGAGGAACTTGCAGGATACTCTCAGGTTAGATTAGCTTGTAATATTACAAAAAAGGAAATATCCTTTAGACGTGGGAATACCATATATCTTTGTTGTTTTCTGACCCATCTTTTAAAAATCATGTTGTTTTACAAACAATAAAAACGCTCCCAAATGTTTTGTTCAAAGTTGAGATCAAAGCTGAAATTAAGAGTTTGTTGTTGGAGTTTGTTGGAGGAGGAAACTAGTCCTCTCAAATTACTTCGAAATATTTACATGTATATTTTAATAGCACATTTCAAAGCATATAGGGCACTGTTTTTGATGTAATATCTCTCTAGAGTTGACTGCTTATGATAATTTTTTTCTTACATGATTTAAAATAGTCTTTAAATATTCACTGGATGTTACTATTTTTCATAGCAAGGCTGTTTTTGGTGAACTTTAAATGCTTTTGTAGCACTTGCAAACTCATCCTTAATACTTTTACTGTATGAAACTAGAATTTCAAATGCAGCAACAACAGGGTTCAGTATGTTTATCAAACACATACCGTCCGGCACCACCTTTTCATTTATTTATTTAAGTCACAACATAAATTAAGTTATTCATTATCCTGCATCATGAAAAAGACGATTTATATTTAACACAAATTAACACATTAAATAAATGTGCCTTTTCTACATCTCCAAAGTTAAGTCTTACAAGTTGGTTACAGCTTCCGTTTCTCATAGTCACACTTAATTTTATGCAAATTGAAATAGTCAGAATTGTTCTATGATATTTCTCAGAACTATGTCTAAATCTATTATTTCATATTCAGGTATGATGCATTAGAGCATATTTATTAATGTGTATATGCATTTATCTATGCTTGGAATTTCAAATACAATCATGCTCATTGGGTTTCTGAGTTTTTTTTTTAATTATAAAATCTTATGAATATGTATGTCTTTATCTTTTTTTATCTGGTGTCTTTTTGGTGAACTTATCCAGGCCTCTTTGGGTTACCGTAGGTGACCGTGTGTGTGTGAGTGCGCATGTGTACATGTGTGTGTGCCATGGGCAGCAGTGAGGCTGAAACTCTTATCTACCTGTGTGGAAGCCAGCGTATCAGTACAGCATGAGGCCATGACACCACAGACAGGCAAAAATGAATACATCAAATTCAGAGTTCAGAGATGATAAATAGTCCCTTAAGCCGTGGTGTGTTTTAAAGGAGGCGCTGGGGTATAATTCAGCCCCTCGGCCCTGTTCTCCCACGCCTTTATCAGGTAGAGAGAAACTCTGCCATCTCTCAGAGCGCCAGCCAGTGGATTACACCAGTCTGCAACAGATAAAGTTAATGTGTGTCTCTGTGTGTGTGGGTCCCTCACAGGCAAAAGTGACCCCTTCTGCGTCGTAGAACTCAGCAACGACCGCCTGCAGACCCACACAGTGTACAAAAACCTCAACCCAGAGTGGAACAAAGTCTTCACATTGTGAGTTTCAGATGATAATTATAGAACACATATAATCTTCATCTACAGTGGTTTTTAGTTAGTGTTTTTAATAGGCTGACCATTAGGATTACATGTTTCAACCATGCCTATAAATCACACTTTAAGAATTATTTTATTTAATTAAGTAATTTAGACATAGATAAAAAAAATAAATTTGAAGACAGGTGTTGGTAGGCTGAATATAAATGAAAATGAAAACAATAAGAACATTTGGATCACGTTAGTTTAGTTTTGTACTAACTCTTCATGGACTTGTTAAACATAAGTAAACTTATTTTTTTCCTCAAGGACTGAGATTAACCTCAGGATGAAATTCCACTCCCATGCATGTTCAATCATAACACTGTATGTTAATGTGCCGTACATAATTTCTCATATTACTTTGGAATTTAGAGGTTGTTCCATTGATGTTTTCTCATAATCTTTCAATCTGCCTGGCTGGAAATTCATTTGCGAATTCCCACAGAAAGCCGGGTAATCTAGCCTCTCCTTGGAGTGCCCGTCTCTTTAAGAATAACCTCATTTTCTTCCACTCTTTAGCCTACTTTTCAAAGATAGCATTTCAAAGGGAAAATCACTGCATCTTTTTTTAACCCTCACACAATGGAGACTGTCACCAAGGCTTTAAATGAATCAATTTTTTTTTGCCATGACTTCAAAGATCTTTTTTCAATGTTTAATATTAGTCAATGACTTCTTTTTTTCCTTCTCTCCTCCGCCCCGTTTTGATTTTGTCTTTCAACCAGCAACGTGAAAGACATTCACTCTGTCCTGGAGGTTACGGTGTATGATGAAGATCGAGACCGGAGCGCTGACTTCTTGGGCAAAGTGGCCATTCCGCTGTTAAGTGTAAGTCCATTACTTGCAGAATAACAGACCACAAATTAGAATACAAGCTAATATTATTCAAAACAAATATTGAAACTGTTAACTAGGAAACTTAAAGTTCTTGCAAAAGCAAATGGAAAAGTTCCGGTTGAGACTTATTTGGTCGTTGTAACTGTAGGTGGGAAAAGCCACAAGAGACTGATAATATCTTTATAAAAAAGGTTTAAAAATAAATAAATTAAGAGAAGTGCAGGAGAAAGGACAGAAAAGTGAAGGAGCGTAATGTGTGCTCCCAGGCTGATCCCCCAGGATAGTTAATTTGCGGCTGACAGTGGTTGGGGCGTAATGAACAGGTACTTGTCAGAGCCGCCACAGTTGTTTTGGGCTCTCTGTCAGATGCAGCAGCTGGGGGTCAGAGGTCATGTGGGGAGTGTATTCAGCTGGGTATTGCCAGACAGACGGCTGTCATGTCCCTCTCCCACAGATCCAAAATGGTGAACGGAAAGCTTACGCCTTGAAAAGCAAGGAGCTGACAGGGCCAACAAAAGGGGTCATCTTCCTCGAACTAGACGTGATTTATAATGCTGTAAGTCCTTCTCGCTCTTTCTTTTTACTTGCCCCCCCCCCAACACTTACTACATCTCTCTCTCTCTCTCTCTCTCTCTCTCTCTCTCTCCTCTTTCTGTTTGTTCCCCTTCAAACATGGTCGTAGCTGTCGTTTGAACATGGGGCTGTCCCCTTCATCCTCATTTTCTCTTTAATTACCAAAGGCTCCCCTTCTCCTTAAGCTTTTGTTTGTGTGCTGCTGTTCACGCCATCGCCGCCATTTTAGGTGCCGGAATGAGAGAGAGGCACATGGACATGTGGCATCGAGTGTGTGAAATGGAGGACGAGAGCGAGATCAGTCATTAGAGCTGTGAAGAGATCTGTGATTAGCATTGTGTTATTCTTTTGATTCAGGATACAAAAGTTTTAAACTTCTCGAAGTATAGAGATATTGCATTTTTTTTCTTTTTGTAATTCAAATAAACTTACACAAATACAGGGTTAAAGACATAGATTTAACATAGAAATAATATTATCGACAGATACCAGTTGGCACATCTGAGTTTTTTTCTTTGTTCCAGTTTTGACAAAGGACCAAACATGACATAAATTATAAAGTAATGCACAACACACAGGAATCAAATAAAAACATATTAATTTCCCCTACAGGTAAAAGTCTGATAAGCATGCATCAAATTAATAATACCATAATATTAAATATTTACTTACACAGTATATACTAATACTTCCGCAGAAGTCATTTTAGATGTTTAATTCAAACTTTATAAACTTATAAAAAAAACTATATAACTAAAAAAGTTATATTATCTGTTTGTAGCAAATCCTTGATAAGCTATTGGTGCCAAAATGTTGCCACGCATTTCAAATGCAGTGCAGGGGAGGTTTTTCAGAAGTTAACTTTGTTCTTAGTTTAGTACTTTCCTAATCATTGTAGAATTGTAGGACACAGTTTCTCATTTTAAAACTTTATTGGAATAGTTTAAAAATGTAGAATCTACACAGACTTCCCCTATTTGTTTCACTAGGCTAGAAGTGTAAATAAAACCAATATACTTGGTTACATATCAATGGTGTTAAGAACAACTTCTGAGGACTAAAACAATATAGATCATTGCTATTTATATATTGCCGTTATTTCCTTGCCTTTTGTTCTAACATGCTTATTTGTTTCCAGGTGAAAGCTGGCCTGAGGACACTAATACCCATTGAGCAGAAATACATAGAAGACGAGCCTAGAGTTTCTAAACAGGTAATAAATAAATAAGTATATAAGTAAGTAAATAAATAACAAATAAGCATGCAAGCCCAGCCATAAGCACCATGTAAATAGCTGCTGGTGAAGAAAAGAGTATGTTTGACACACAATATAGACAACAGTGTCACTCTCTGGCTCTCTCTCCTGTCTCTCTCTGTCTTGTCCCTCTCCTCTGGAGCAGCTGAATAGAAATGTCATGCTGTCAGTTGTGGGGGTGCATAAGTAGATTGGCCATCCTTTAGCCTGGCCCTCGGTGGCACCACTGCAATGCACTTCATTGTCGGCCCTGCTCAATGTGTCCCTCTTGGACAAAGAGCTGAATTGGAGGGGCTGTCCCAAATCAAGCCTGTCACTGAGACACACACACACACACACACACACACACACACACACACATGGAGTTCACAGCCCAGTCGAGCCATTCTCAGATCCAAAAAGTGCACATTCTGCACTTTGTCTCTGTTTTAGCCTGGCTTGCCGTTTTAGGACAGACTCTGAGTGAGTTTGCATGCCTATGAATATGTGCTTTAAGAAAAATATGGAATAGCCCTATAAAGAAATTGAACTTTCTTTTGAACTTATAATGTTTCATAATGAGCATCCATATGTTTGCCAGTGATCTCCATAATAGTATATGAGAGTGTCATGTACTTTTGCATCGTACTGTTTCTTACTTTACTCATGCTTGATTGGTCCCAAATGGCAAGCAAAATAACCTAGTTTATGACAAAGTAAATGCAGAGTCTGACAAAGTAAATGCAGATATTTATGATGATCAAAGCCTGCCATTATGAGGCTATGTGTGTTTCATCTTGGTAGGGACACCAGAACACAGCAGGCATTTGCAGTTCAGACTAATTCTGAATTATGCATAATGACGTTTTGTGTAAAGGGATGGGGAGAGACAAAATAATGGTTTTAAAACATATACAGAATATAATAAAAGAAACTAAATTGCCCCCTGGCTGTCTGTTGGCAGTATTCTCTTTTTGACTCAAATGTCTTTCAGACTTGGTTCACTCTTCTGGTGTTATTCCTAGATAACAATGCCATGGGACAATAGTGCTTTTCCAGTCTCTGACCATTTGCCAGAACTGGCGTGGGACTACAAAGTGTGGCTCACTCGCTCCCGTTTATTTACCACATTTTGCATGCCAGACGCCCCGATGCAAGTGGCAATGTGGCACTTGCCAAAACACACTTATTTTCAGCTTGTAGCCTTAATTTGTTCTTACTAAATTTAGACATGTTTAATGTGCCAACTAAAGACTGTTTATAAAACAAAACTTATAACAGAACTTAACTGATGGCAAGGCAACTGGAAAACAATAAAAAAAACTCCTCATAACCTAAAGCCAGCTGAATAAATATGAGAGGCCGGCAGCTGGGTGATTTTGGCTTGTCTGTCCGGTTTGTCGTGTCTGTCCAATAGGTGTTGGCACAAGGTGTTCAGGCTTGGTCCTGGAGGAATGGGTATCCAGCATGGTTTAGTGATTTCTGTGCTGAAACACATCTGATACAACTCAGCAATTAATTATCGGATATAATAGGGGTGTTAAGCCCAGGGCACAAACACCCAGCTTTTTCCAGCTAATCCAACAAACCCAAACAATAAGTTGGTGTGCTATACCTGCGTGTTGTTATATATTATTTTCTATATAACTTTTCTACTATTCTAGAATATTCTTCCCTTTACTCAGTGTTGTCTTATTGTCTTTATTCGCATTGATCTAATATATTTTCCCTGTTCACTGACTTTTTTATTGTTTTATTTATTTTCTGCAGTTGCTGTTGCAGAACTTTAACAGAGTGAGGCGCTGCATCATGTTCCTGATCAACGCTGGCTGCTACATCAACAGCTGCTTTGAGTGGGAGTCTCCTCAGAGGAGCATCTGTGCCTTCCTTGTAAGCAGCTAAATACATACACACACTCACACACATGTACGCTTTCTCACACAGTTTTAACAGGCCTGGTGGTACTGGCAGGGCTCAGAGAGCAAAACTAAACAGTGCCAGGTATCAGCTTGTTTCACTCACGTAATCATTTCCAATTTATGTGAAAGCAACAGCAAAATGGCTGTTTATTTTCATGGTGCTTTAGGAATAGGGCATAATCTTTTTTTGCACCATAACTGTTATGGATGGGCCATATAACAACATTCAGGGATGCTGGAACATATTTTGATTTGGAGGAGGAGAAATTATAATAGCATTTTTACCTTTTTAACAGATGTCGGTTGTGCATCAGCCTGTTGGTGCAAATCAAGTTCACTCTGGAAATGACCTGAATGCCGGATATTAAGATTGATGATGTGCATGTTACATTGAATTGAACATAAATGACAACAACATTAGACTGCAGTGGGTAACACAACTAGCCTACAGAAGCTTGTACCTAAACTAGCTTTAACTTTCTTGTGACACACCTCCAAATTGGCCAGCAGTTAAATCGATTTTGCTCGGCTTCATCAAAGTGCAGCAATTACATAAACAGCATTTGGCTGTTGCAGTCACTAAAAATTTACAATGAAAACTCACCCTTAAATCAAACATATTATTCTTTACTACGCAGATTTTTAAACTTACTACTTATAACCGCTGCAGTTAAACAACTCCAAAATCTGTGAGTACTGTAGCCCCCTCAGCACTGCCTCTTCATGTTATTCTCATCTGATAAATACATGAGATGTATATCAGGGGAATTTTCGATACATTTTAAGAACCAAGTAACTACACACATAATAGAGTATGTAACTGCATAAAATGCACGGCAAGTAGCTAATTGGATTCCATTAACGTATTGTTAAAAGTGTTGGTTGTATCAATCAGAAGCAAAACGAAATATATAAATACAATTGTATGCAAAAATTGGGCATGCAAAATTTGTATTCGGCATATCCAATACAACAAAAACACTACTGAATGATTATGGTTTATTTGCTGCGTTTATTTGCAGGATTTCTCCCCAAGGAATTGGAACAACATGAATATAAAAAAGTGAACTATGCTGAAATTTTGGGACTTTTATTTTGTATTTTATTGATCATTTTTTACATATATTTGCATTCAACTCTATGATGTATCAAGAAAATTTTAATTGAGTAGTATTGCACAGTCCTGCCATTTTGCCAACCCTTACTATGTCTATCTTGGTGTAACTCCTGCTGCATGGTGAAAAGAGAGCAGGATTATAATTGGACAGCTGAGCAGTGGTTTAAAGGACACCCTCTCTGAAGCTCACTGTGAGACTGAATGCTAACAGGACAGTGGTGCTAATCCCACTCTGTGGCACTGCATAATATGCAGCAGGATCTGTCTGTTTTAGTGTTAACGTGTCTTTAAGCGTCGCCCGTTAACATTTGCCGCTTGACACGTTTTAATTTTGCTACAGTTTTGAAGCAGGGGAGGAGGGACAGGGGCGTCTGTATCGATCAGTTAACATTTAAGTTCAACAATTTTTTCCCTTCTCTCTCAGCTGCTGGGCACAGGGAAAAAAAAACTGAATGAAAATGTCAGAGAAAGAAATGTCAAGAGAGTCTGCTCAAAACATGAAGTCACACCTGCTTCCTCCTTGTTTAGTTATTTAGGGAAAAATGAGGTTTGCATAGTGATTAAAGATTCAACAACACCTTCTAATCATTTAAATATCCAATGTGTCTAATTTAATCTAGAGATGCACCAAGATGCATATTTTGTACCAGTATCATATTTCAACAGACTTATCTGCCAATACCAACACACAGACATTAATAAAATGTTGAAATTGACAAGTTCCGTATATGACTAAGACTTTGTTTATATCAAACAAAACCTTGTATATACATTTTTTGATTTTCATTTAAAAAATAATAATAATTTTAGTATGTCAGCTGTTTTTTTTTCATGTTTCAGGACAAACAGGCCAAATTAACTAAATCTGGTTCAATTGAGTTACACTCAAGTTTTTGGAGATTTTATGCTCGGATTTTGAAGGGCGCACTATATTGGTCAGATTTCAAATCTTTCCAATGATTATTTTAGTATTATTATTAATACCCTTATAGTTTATCCTGTATCCCTAATTAATATCATAATCAATGGTGAGTGTATGTGTAAGGTAAAACATAATAAAATAGCTTTTTCTATGAAATAGTTGTTTATACATTAACAGTATTAATGTTAGTCCATAAGAGCATTCTTAATTGCTTAATATAATTACTTTATCAGCTATGATAAAGCTAATTTATCAGCAACCATCTGGTGCAGGTGAGATGGTGCTGCAATGTTGATATCCCCAGCTGTGTAGCTTGTTTCGACAGACTTGAGCTTCGCTCACAGAATGTATTCTACTCTGAAAGTGTGCGGCTGCTTTGGCAGAACCCCTACCTCTCCCTACACAAAGGTTAGCCACAGCAAAGAGAATGATAACACTGTGCAGATGAAAATGGCTGAGGTGAAGTGAGCCTTGTGATTTGCTATTCTGGTATTTTTAGGTCGGTACCTTTTGACACGGCTTTATTATGGTTTTTTAGGTTACTGGTTTGTTGTTGTTGTTATTGTTATTGTTATGAATTGCTATCATTCTAGCATCTCTTGCAAGTTTGAGAACTTTTTGTTGCTGGCTGTGTGCAGGTATTATATTGTGTCAGAAAATATTTTGTATAGTGTCTGATTTTAATAAAATGGATATGTGGAGGTGCTATACCACGTACGCACACACAAAAGGACACACACACACACACACACACACACAAACACAACACACAAACTGATAACTTTATGTCCTGTTAAATGTTCCGTACTTGTGTTTGGGTGCCTACACGTTTTTTATATATAAGACGTGTGTGTGTGTGTGTGTGTTTGTTTGTGTTAAATGCAAGTTATTAATTACTTTACAGTTTACATTTAACAGAAAATTACACAGAAAAACATCTAAATATACAAATGGAATGTAATATCAATGTTTTCTGTATTTAGTGTGCTCACTTTTTGTCTTTGATGTAGGTCTGTTTTTATCATGATGTTGTTTTGTGTTTTCCAGCAGGAATCGTAAGGGAAGCTTAGTCTTAGAAAATGTTTCAGTTTTTAATTTTCATCACTCAAGTAACACTCTAATTCAGTGCCTTTATTTTGTCTTGTCTGGGCTCCGGGGCGACAAGTCTAATGTTCCGAAAACGCAAATAACCACTTTGTTTAATCTAAATATGCTCTTCTTTTTGGATTATTTCTGTTTCTCAGTAACAGTTTGTTAACAGCTACACATCCTTTCAGACCATATCATTTAATTGTATTCTGGATATTTCCATGTCTATTTGCATATCTAAATAGCAAGATTAAATTGCTATTTATGTAACAGTAAAAGATTTGATGATGCATCAGCTTGTGTGTTTTTGTTAGGAGTCCCATATTCTCTTTGGAAAATGGATGATTTTATTTCTGTTATTTCAGAAATATCTTCTGTGATATTTCGATTTGGTCTCTGACTATTGTGCCAGAAGAAGGTTCGTCTATTTTAAACACAATCCACTGGTGTGTTTATACCCACCTAATATTGATACATGGTTGACGTGGCAGCCATTCATGACCACACTACCGGTAACAAATACAAAGTTGTAGATTGCATGTGTGTGTTTTGAAGGAGAGCACAAAACGAACACTTGTAAGCTGAGCATACTGCCACCCATCCTCTGTGAAAGTGGGGCATTGTTGGCAGCAGTGGTGTCTGGTTCTCTCTCTCTCTCTCTCTCTCTCTCTCTCTCTCTCTCTCTCTCTCTCCCTCTCTCCCTCTAGCCCTGGCCCTCTCCGAGCCCTGGAGCGGCCAGGCCTCACCAACTCTTCCTCCAAACAAATTTGCCGTAACTTTAGCTGCAATTTGGCCCTGAATTGGGAGCAAATAGAGCAGGTATTGAGTAGCATGGGGAATAGGAGCGCTGTTTGGATATGTGTGTATGTGTGTGTGTTGGTGTGTGCTGGCTGAGGAGGCTTTATTGGAAGGAGGGGGTAAGGAAATGATACCCGGCTCTTTTATGTGGGCTAAAGTAGGGCTCTTATCAGTGGGAGAGCACAGACAAGAGAGGCTGCTGCTACACGAAACTGGAGCAGCCCTCACCTGCTTTGCATTTAGATAAAATACACCCATCTGAGAAAAAAAAGAGAGAGGAAGGGAGGAACAAATGCTTCTGTGTGTATACATCTGTGTGTGTGTGTGTGTGTGTGTGTGTGTATGTGTGTGTGTGTGTGTGACCTCACACTGTTTTCTTCAATGTGACACCTTTTCACTTTAGGTGCGTTTTCCCTAAGCACACACACTGACAAGGGCACAGAGAGTGAATGTTTCTCAGAAAATATGATTTACCAAATTACATTTCTGGTTAATTCTAAATGATCGGACCGTGCCACTTTTGAATATAATGTTAGATATGAGCACATTATTGACTGGCACATATCCCTAATAAAGACTTGATGATTTCTAGCTTTTTCTTTTATTATTTTCATCTGTGTCCCTTAGATTAAGGAAATAGATTTACAACTCTTCAGTTAAGGAATGGGTTCAGTAATGAACTCTTCAATAATACAATAATATACACTACTTAAATTCTTAATTACTGCAATGGGACAAGTATCCATTTGCCGTACTGGGATACTCAGAATTAGCGAATAAATAGAATTACAGCTGCTAGAAAAGTTGAGTAATGGGATTTATGTTAATTAAACAAATGCTGATTCATGACTTATGGTGTAATAAAGAAAAATTAATTTGTGAGGTTTGTCTTTAACTTTAATGGTTTCATTAATTAACCATTTTCTGAACAGAAGCGTGAATCTTGATAAAGTGTAAGGAAATTATATTTTACTAAATGCTCATTGGGAATAGCCAAAATTTGTGCATTTTTTGGGTCTGATGCTAGTAGATGTTTGTCGTAATTAAGAATTTTAGAAGTGAAACACATTATTGAACATTGTTTTCTTGGGCTCTTCTGTAAACAGCTGACAATCGGTCTATATTGCTCAAGAATAACCAACTATTTGACATTTTATTTTGTATATAGACTTTTAAGTGTTACATATGACCAAAAAGAGAAATTTTGTAATTTTGTCAAGTGTACTTTTGTCTTTATTTTGTCCTAAGTTTGAAAGAATTGTAGATAATTGACTACGCTGACTCTTAATAAGGCACTGATTGTGACTTTTGTGTTTAACATGTTACAAGTATCTAGCAGTGGCCAGTGTTGCATGGCACATGAAGGTTTCCTTTATACTAATTGCAGTGTAGCCAAAAATTATGAAGACGTGTTTGTTCCTTTTTAGCAAATTACCATTTTAGAGATGTATTTGTTTGGATATTTCATTATTGGAACACTCTTGCCGGAACAGAAGTGAGCATTTTGTAGCAGTTTAAATCTGTCTATTTTAATAAATCCTGACAAAGCTTGAGTGCATGTTGACAAATAACCCAGTTTTGTGGAAAGCCAGGAGGTGGCAGTGTAGCCTCACGAATTCAGAGTGCTCTTACGGAGGGCCCAGCCAAAACCCAGATGAGTTATTGACGTCCATAATCAGCCTCTCATTTGGCATATTTCTCTCCACCGTTGGCACCATTTAAAATAATCAACACCACTATGATGACTCAATTTCTCAATTCCAAGTAGAAGGGCTGTTGTGGGGTGTGTTGGTAACACACTTTTAATGTGCTAATTCTCAAATGCATTCTCCAAAGTGCTCATACCCCACTCCAGAACGGCAAGTGCCAAAATGATATTAAAATCCACTGCCAAAACAGAATCCACTCTCTTTTCCAAAAAAAAAAAAAAAATACATATCGAGGAAAATTTGAAACACTTGGCCATTGCACATACTTCTCTCCAAAAGTCAGAGCAATAGTTTTGACAAGGGACTTCATCTCAAGTGTATTATGATTGATGTGCAAAATCAATTTGGTATTAAAACAAACTTAAACGGTGCTTGATATGGCGGAAACCATGGCCGTAACCTACTTACTAGTGCTAAAATGAACTAGCACTAGCCCACTGATTAAACAGAGAAGTGCATGTAGATCTGTAAAAAAATATCTAACAACAGAGTATCTGCTGTTTAACTTGCCCATAGTACCAAAAATAATCCTGAAATGAAAATGTCAAAAAGTTCTAACATCTGAACTGACATTTAACCTAAAAAAGTTAGAGTTCAATTAATCTGAAGTAGCTGAAAGGTTCAGTGGTGATGGTCACTTCTTTTCTTGCTGTTATAAATTAAAGTTTGCCTTTATAGAGCTTTATGAATTTTCTGTATTGAGATCAAGGATGTAGTTTTTACTGAAACTTAAAATGAACTGTAAAAATCCAAAGACAAACTAAAGGGTTGTTGTTATAAATGTTAATACATGTAATAAAGGCTTAGATAAAAATGTGCTTCTTCCATGTCTAAAACCTTATGATGTTACCTGGACCGACGGCCTGGCTTGCTTTAATTAAACACACATTCTGAAGAGTCCTAATTAAAAGTAATTAGAATTTCTTGTTGTGCTGCCCACTCCCATTTGAAACCCATTTTAGTTTACTTTTAATAAAACACATTGCAGACAGGAATAAAGAGGGACATCATTGTCACTGGTGGCCAGTGCATATAGTATTACTCAGCAGACTGAATTACTTGACTGGACGTAGATTTTGCAGGTGCATCTGCTTTTATGGTGTTTGTTCGCTGACCCTCACAGTGCCAGACCCTCACAGTGAATTGAGGAACTGGGCACTGTAGCTTGTCTACTGGCATCCACGCCTCTGGACTGTCACAGGTTGATATTGTTGGTACCTGTGTGCTTCTGTACAAAGAGCCTGCAATCGCACATTTACAGATTCAGTTTCTCTTATGGCCAGAAACTCTCTTTAGTTTGGTTTCTTTACAGTTTGGGGCTTCTGTCCCTGATGACGGTGGGGCAGGGTTTTAGTGTTAGAGGGTGAAAATGGGAACCTGCTCTGAGAGAATGGCCCTAGCTCCTCAGGCCACCTCTCCTCAGACTGGCTGGCTGTGTGAAAGGGAGAAGGGTCACCTCAAAGCGGCTGAAGGTGTCGGTTAACATCAGCTGTCAATCAAGTGCCCAACCCCTCAGCTAGAGTGTCCAAACTGTGTCCAACTGAATCCAGCGACAGGTTAAATAAACCCCCGGGCATAAGAAAACAAGATGGAGACTGAGGACCAGAGACATATACTGAGATTTATAACTGCTTTTGTAAAGTGGGGGAGAATATTAAAGTCATTAGGAATAACGAAGAAGAAATTAATTTAAATTATTCCAAATTGTACATTTTTCTCATTTAATGTTCAGTAGCAAATAAATAGATGGCAAAGTTAGCTTAAACAGAAGTATATTAATAAATAACCATAATTACTACTAATTAAATATGAAAAGAATTTCACTACGAATGACTCTCCTGAATGAATCTCCTGAGGTAGCCTCTTTGTACCTGAGGCTATTCTCTGAGCATTTTGTTTTGGTTCTCTTGCTGTAGTGGATTTGATGTGAATATCATAGTATTTTTATTTTTACCTCACATTGAGGTTTGGAGCGCAGCAGGGATTAACGTGCTCCTCACAGCCTCCTCACTGTTTGTGAGTGAATGTTTATGAAAGAGGGTGGTGTATCATGGAAAGCATAAGCGTTGCTGAGTTCATTCAAAGTGAAAAGAAAGAGAAATTCCTGAAAGGTGCTGAGGTTGGAAGACAGGCAGGCTGCTGTATGCATTTGTGTATTTGTGAATTCATTTAATTTGATAGACTGGTGTGTGTGTGTGTGTGTGTGTGTGTGTGTGTGTTCGCTTGCCTGTAAACATTGCTGAATTATTGAAACCGATTCTTCTCTATTCCCCGAACACCCCTTTATTAAAGGAAGAAAACAAAAAACCCAAAAGAACAGTAATATGTTGTTTTCTAGCTACCACACACTGCACTCAGGCCCATTACAATAACTTATTTTGCTCTGAGCATTATGCTAATGCTTTGGCCAATTCATCTATAATTCATCACTTATATCTTTGTTTTGTTATGGTACACTAAGATTCATCATTTCGCAGTTTCAGTGCGTTATTGTGCCTAAAAGTGTCCTCCAGCACATTTACATCACAGCTTTACTTCATTTCTGATAGAAATGACAGACCTGGTTCAGAAACATTTGCATCATAGTCTAATCATGTGCGAAAGTTTGATTTTATTAATATAAAATTATATGTCAAAAGATGTAGTATACTTTCTCTATGCAGAAATATGACCTTTTTTGCACAGATTTGCACAGTTGCAAATTCTCTATTTGTTTTAAAAACACGTGTGTGTGCATATGTATATATGCGAGCGAGAGAGAGAGTAGAATTGGTCATCATTTTGTACATTTAGTCAACATTCAGTTTGTTTGGTTCAGCAAACAGTCTCTTATTATTACAAATTAAATTGTGCCTGTGCTTTTCCCTTAGAAAATAACAAAGTGCATTATTTGACTAGGGCTACTGAACCTTCTGCATGCAAGTTATTTATAATTATGTATAATTATGCCATTATTCAGAAAGTGTCTGTCCTCCAGTTACTGTGAGACCACATCTCCTAATATTTTAGGCGTTTATCTGAAAATGCAGAACAGTGGTGAAGCCATGAATGGCAATTTAAACACTTATACAGAGCTCAGTATGTACCTGTGTGTGTGTATGTGGGCTCTGCTTATGTGGGTGTACTCTGTGTATGTAGGAAAGCTGTGGTCATCAGCGGGACCACTGCCGTATCTATTTTTAAAGGCTTTGAAAACTGTCTAGTTATTTGTAACAATGCAGTTTTGTGTTCTCCAGCACTTGCATCTGCACTACATTAATATTCATTGTAGTAAACATTGTAACTCATCAGCTGTTTCATCCTGCCAGATTCATTATTATTATGGGTGAATGAAATTGTCACACCCTGCTGTGCTTCATATTCAGTTGTAAATATGTTTCGCAAAAAATAATCAATGTGTGGAAATTTTGTTCTTAGTCTGGTGCTTTTTCGTGATGAGCAGTTCTGCATGCTTGTCTGTGAATGTGCTTTTTGATTAATCACTATTACAAGGCACTGTAGATGGATTCCTGAGGTGGGGTTTGCATATCTTTTATTTTGTTGATTTGCCTATTAAGAATGAGAATGTTTGACATGCTTCAGGTTCAGCTGATTGCTTGGAATATTTAGGAAATTAATATTGCGTATTCTAAATTGCTGTATGTAGAAATTTATAAGATAATCTGGAAATCCGAATCCATTCACAAAAAATGCTTAATGCTTGCTTTGTTCACTCAGCAGTCCTGCAGGATGGATTACTTGGTCAGTTACATACTGTTGTCTTCAGCAGAGTGAAAATGTCCGGTCATTTAAAGCTGTTTGGTTTTGGCAGCTAATGTTAGTTCAGGTTTAGGTCAGTGGTCTGGCTGAAGCTTTAGTTCAAACATAGTAAGTGTTTTACTGTTATGCTGCAATATATGATTTTTTTTACAAGGATTTAGAATGGATTTCTTTGCTTTTTTTAAGATTAGTGATTGAAATGGACATTTTTATAAAGTAGAAGAATTTAAATAGTTTAAAAAGTAGACCTTTATTTACTCAAGAACATTAACATATTCAGTTTCTCTTTTGAAGGCTTTTTAAAGCCAGCGACAATTTACATAAAGTCAGTTGATAAAAATTCTTGCTTTAGCAGTTTTACACTGCATTTGAACAGGCATACTATATAGCTCTCTTATGACATCATAATGTAATTATGTAATTATAATTAGAGATAAACAGATGATTTAAGAAATGAACTTATAACGACATGCACCTAAAGTTATAAAAAATATTTCTGTCATTTCTGGAGATACATGGTTTGTTTTTTTTTATTTCCCCAACAGCATTAATATAAATGTAAACAGATAAAACATATTTGTAAATGCTGTCATTATGTTATATTCACAGATACAGGTGTAATGATTTTAATGAAATTTAATGAAAAAAACTGTTGTTCTGCCCATTAACTTAAATTAAATCTTATTGAGATACAGGATTTTGTTCCACCGTCCACAATACACAAAAGCATCTACACTATTAATATAGAACTTGTTTATTACATCATACAAATATCTGTTATTAACCTATTATGACATCATAATATAAATCCAGTTTTGTACATTACAGTACTTTGAAATGTAAAGAATGCATGGATGTAATCGATGTAGGGAAATAAATTGATGAAATGTAGAATTAGAGAAATGTCCTGTGCGAAGCATCCCTCTGATCTGTTCTTTTATGTCTCGGCTTTTGTCTCACTCTCCCTCCGTCTCTGTCTGTCCCGGCAGCTCTTCATAGTGGTGGTGTGGAACTTTGAGCTCTACATGATTCCACTAGCTCTGCTGTTGCCCTTGGCCTGGAACTACATCCTCGTCACCTCTGGAAAGGACACGAGACAGGGAGATGTGGTGAGTGTCCTCACACACAAACACATGCACACACACACACGCTGACCATCCCTCAGCACTGCTTCAGCCTATTTCAAAGTACAGCCTATTTTGTCTGTACTTTCTTTCACAATTTGAGCTAAACCTAAGACGATATTTTAAACTTATTTACATAAGCAAACAATTATATATTTACTGAACTTACACTGACGGACACTTTATATGCAAAATTTTGGATACCTCTGGGCAAATATGCTGTTGATTTTATGAGTGACAGTACGTTAACACATGCTCTACAGGGAACAGTGAAATATGCCATTTTTGTGCACATGTTAGTGAACAATGTCTGTTTATTTAGTTTACCATATCAGGGAAGAATTCCACTGAACACTTTTGCCCATCAACCATTTTTTCAATATCCAGAACATGTGTGCTTTTGTTTCCTTTGAAAATAAACCAAACGTAATTAATCTTGGGGTTCCCACTGCTCTATATAAGTAGGAAAAATAAACATTTTTTTGTCTATCACAAATGTTATCAAAATTTAAGGTAGATCAAAATCAAAGAGATGGGAAAAGAAATAATATACAAATATTTATTATTGTAATTATTATAGTGTGTTTAATGCTACATGGTATATTAGTTTAATAACTCCTTAAAAAGAGATTATACAAATATTTTAAAACATCATCTTTATCCATTTTGTTGCTGTGTTTACTCTGTAAGTGTTTTCCTACTCTTTTTTTTAGTTGAAAAGTTTATGATTTTGTTCATTTGCAGAACAGGTAGAAATAATAACATCATACCTCAAGCCATTCTGAGACACTCACATAATTTCTTGGTTATTTGTGCTGTTTTAATTTAATGTCGCCAAAACAGTGCTGATATATTTTTCATCATGTGGAGGTGATTTTTTTAGTGCCCATATGTGGATTGTAGGACAAGGTGGATGGTAATGATACTATATGGTGCCCTATTTCATTTAAATGCAGGGGGGTGGGGGGGACTATTTTTTGCCAGTAAAGAGTCGTAATACAATTTGAACATCAAACAATAAAGTCTTAGTGACGTTTCTGGGCAGTTGTACTGAAGAAATCGTGGAAGAGAGATTAAATTTAATTGAATGAATTTAGGGAGTGCTCATCAAACTGTACGTCTTTTCTTACTATGAATAATCCTATCCTAGAAAGTATCTGGGAGACACGTTTAGTAAATGGAAGGAGCTTTTTGAACTACATTGTGGGTGTCCTGGATACTTGCAATCTGAGGTTTTTTTTTTTTATCCATTAAGATAGGCTCTATTATTCCGTCTTCTATAGCATATCTTATGCAGCTGTAAGACTGTCAAAGTGAACGAAAGAAAAAAGAAATGCCATTGTGTGAAAAGAATAGATCAAATCACTTTCCTTTTCAGGGATTGTGTTCTCTGGAATGTTTTGTCCTGTAGATGGCGACATTGCTTGCAAAATTCTGAAAACGTTCTGTATTTACCTGCACATTCTTTTTCGCCATGCATTTATCTCTGCTCTTTTCCTCTTCTGTTTAATATGAGCTAATAAATCAAATGTGGAATGAGGTAAACAGGAAAGATTGTGTATTTACATAGTTAGAAAGAGGCGACGCGTGCAGACACCTTTGCTGATTACGTATGTGTCTCCTGTTATGGCTTTAAAGAGCCTCGGGTGATATATGCGTCATTATGTATTCCATACATTCCCACGATGCGCTGGTCTTTGTTTCTGTTGCTCTGAACCTCTGGGTGTCAGGAGTCAGGGTTTCAGAGCTAGGTAATGGGTCAGGGGTTACAGCACGGGGATCTGTGGATGTGAAACATATGAAGGGTCTGAAAGCTGGGGGTAATGCTTTTAACCCCCTCTCCCAGCTCCTCCACCCCAACCCCCATTCCTCCATCTTTCTTACTCTCCATTGTTCTGCATTTTGACGACTGTAACCACAACAGATGAGCCGCTGGTGGGGCTGGCAAGAGTCGGAGAGTTCCGCTCGCCGACACAGTAAACAAACACACACACACACTCATACACACATGCACATACACATGGGATCTGCTTTTCATTAGACTCAAACCCACTGATGAGCCTCAGCCTGGCCACTCTTTCCCAGTCCATTTAAAAAGGGAAGTTACTTTTTTATGAACTTAAGGGAAAGAATTTGAGGGTATTTTTTTTTCTTCCTCTGGCAGATGTTTGCATATTTATAATACATACACATGTATAACTGAAGGATAGCATAGAGTGCTGTGCACAAGACTCTGACCCCTTATTTACTTAATTTTCAGTCAGCAGTAGAGCAAAACCTATTCATTATTCGAGTATAGGTAATATTTAATATGACAAATCAATACAGGACCCTCAGCTACTATGTACATATATACATTTTTGATCAAATAACAGAGTTGTATAATCTGTCTGCCATAGACTTTATTACGGTGTCTTGTCGTTTTTGAAGCTTCTGTTTTCAGGAATATTTTCTTCCTTATCGCCAAGATTCAGGCTTCGAAGTTGGTGCGTTTTTCTCCTTCTGATTATTCTCCTTCTAATTAAAGTATTATTAAACACATTTAGTGATGTTGAGGGCTTTGCTCTTTGGTGAACGGCACAACCGCCAGAGAACAACAGCATATTCCTTGTTTTTCTTGTTTATCTCATGTACAGTTTATGAGAGTTACACATCCTTTAAGACACATAGTAGTAAGTTGTGTTCTTAATGTGGAAAAATTGATAAAACTTTAATTTCATTTGACTTTTATATTTTTTTTTTTATTTAGAACTAGAGTGGACATTTATTTCTATTCTCTCTCAAAGATCTATCAGGACAGTTGTTAGTTCTCTCATTGTCTTTATCTCTTGGGCTCTGAAACCGCCCTTGCTTTTCAACTTTCTTTTGCAAGTGGATTATGAAATATCTTAAATACAGAAAGGATTCTTTCTAAGTTATATTTTGTGCCAGCTTTCATTCTTCGTGTGGACAGCAGTCAGTTAAGTTATGAGCTTTGGAAATATCCCCCTAGTAGAAGTTTATCATTCATGTTTTCATCACTTGAGTGGAGGTGCCAGGCTCCCTGTGCCTGGCAGGATATAATTTCAGATAGCATTGCATCTAACCCTCCACTGAAGCCGCTGACACATAAATGCAGGCTGCTGTGTAGTCCAACCTTCCTCTCCCTCTGAGTGAGACAGGAGCTTGAGGCAAGAGAAGCTGCTCAGTCTATGACTTCCAGATAGGCTTATATAATATCCAGGTAATATATGAGCAGCAGAGTGTACAGTGTGTACAATGCATGCATCATATCACAACCTTTGTTGTAAACTTATTATTAACTGGTGTATGTATTTAATAGAATCATTCATAATTTCTTTCCTTATGCGTAAAAAATAAAATATTTTTTGTAAACAGTGGCCACAGACAACACACACACACATCAGTCGTAACATTATGACCGCATGGAGGAAGAAACCTTGGAAGAAACCAAGACTCACAAGAGGGACCCATCCTCTTCTGGTCAAACATATTATAAACAATAGAGCTTTAATTTAAAACTGCAGGTAGAAGCAGCCTTGGAGTCTGTATAGGTAATAGAGGTCTTTAGTAAAGGTCTTTGCTGAATCAGTCCCATCAAATAAGGTGTGAATTTATGTAGCAGATACTGGGAATGGAGGGCAGATAACTAGTCTCAAGGCAGGTGAGCAGGAGCTTGCTGCAGCCAGTCTTCTATCAGTGTCCCTTCTATCAGACAGGATGGCAGTCATTTACTCAAAGGGTGTAGAGAGGTGGCAGTAGTTCAGTTTGTATTTCTGTATTATATAGAATATGAAAATGTTCAGATTGTGGCAAGCATCTGAGTCCTGAATATTAACTGGAAGATTATTCCAGAGTTGGGGGCTTTATATGAAAAAGCTCTTCCCCCAGCTGAATCATTGAAACCAGTACAAAGCCAGTGTCATGTGACCTAAGTGGACATGATGGTTTGTAATATGAAAAAAGATCTTGTAGGTATTCAGGGGCAAGACCATGAAGGGCTATGTGTGTCAATAAAATCATTTTATAATCAATGCAAAATTGAATTCTGAACAGAAAGGAGCACTTTGTAGTTCTGTAAATACAGACTGTAGTCCATCTATTGCTCTGCATGTTTTGCTTGCCCCTTTTTTCACTCTTTTCTTAAGTGGTCAGTACACCCACAGGACCACCACAGAGCAGGTCTCATTTTAGCTGTTGCTGCACAATTTACACCATTGACTGTTGCTGCACAGTCAGTGTTGGTCATTCTCACATCCTTCATCAGTGGTAACTGGATGCTGCCCACAAGACACTGTTGGATGGATATTTATTTTTGGTTGATGGACTGTTCTCAGTTCAGCAGCGACAGCAGCCTTGCTGTGTCTGATCCACAGATACAAGATTAACACACTAAAACACACTATATATATATATATATATATATAGTGTCCTTGTGTTTGTGCAAGGCTGTATATGAACTGAAGTAATTATGTGTGTGTGTGTGTGTGCGTAAAATCTCCTCAGTGTCCTCTGCATTGGCATTTGTTATCAATTTATAGTATTTATCTTTTTAATAGTGAACTTCTTTCATCCTTTAGTCAAACAACATTAGAATCTTTAATGTGGGAATGACTTCTGATGCACGCTACATAAATTTTTTGTGCTGAGTAGAGCTCTGAGTTTATGACTACCCGCCTTGTTTGTGTGCGTGTCTGTTTTACAGACTTCATCACAACTGTAATACGTCCCTTTTGTGTCGGCATTCTGTTGCTATAAATATAGGCTATTAAAAGATGTGACTATTTAGATACAAACAGACTCACCATATGTGTTCCGATCAGTAAGATAAATGTATGCTGTCACTCATATAGGACACTCTTTGTTTCGGTTCAACAACATTTCTCAGCGTTGTGGTGGGAAGTGGTGTGCTGTCTTGGAATGTGCCTCTGGTTGTATGATTTCCTCTTTAGACTGTTTATGAAACTCCAGTCACAGCCCTGATAAGAGTGGAGACAAAGGAACGAAAGAACAAAAGGAAAGAAAGAAAAAAAACAGCATGTAAAATTAAACCGTTGTCCTTGGTCAAAGGTTAGCATTTGGAAAGTCATGGTTTCCAAAAAGCTGGGATTGGGCTAATGCCAAAGGAATTTTCCTTGAACTCTCTTTGGAACACTACCCTAAATGCGGATGAAGACCTCAAGGTCTACACCTTGGAATAAGCATCTATTTTTTTATTGTATGCCACAACCACAGGCTAGTATGTTCAGGAAAAACAAACACCCACTTTCAGCTGTCATTTCCTTGAAGAGGGTTGTTACCTCGAGGGTCGACATGCTAGCTCAACTCTTAACCTGTAGTCAGCTGACCCCTGACTCTCGTATTCTTTGCCTTTGCTTCGCCTGCCACCCCTCCACCAATTACCTGACCCCTCTGTCAGAGTCTGTTATTGTTAAAGGTTCTTTTTACCATCTGGGAAGGTTGTACTCTAAACACTACACCATACCCCTAAACTGGTGTCTCAGAATGGGAGATATTTAGCAGGGTTGAGGACTGTATAAGTAGGTTCCTTTGGTTCCTTAGAGGGCTTTTTCCAAACCGCAGTGAATGGATATCATACGAATGAATTGGAGGGTTCAGGCAGGGTGCCACCAGCTTTGGATGAGAGTCAGACAGATCATGACATCTGAACCAAGTCTGTCGATCATTGGAAACCATCTGGGAGACAAAATATGGAAAAGCCTGCAACAGCCTCTAGAAAATACGTGAATGGTACTTTACACTGGTTACAAAGGAGACCCCTGCTGGTGAGGATTGGAAGTGCCTTCTACTTTCTGGGTAAGGCAGCCCCCAACCCAGCAGCCCAAGTCAGGCTGACAGTACCTGTCAGTGGCCAGTTCACACCCTGCTGAGAGGCAGCACTCCTTGCGCATCCATTGACACCCCCATGCCCACCCCCAAGCCTCCAGCTCCATTTGTTTGGAGACTGGAACGGTTTGGCGGGCTCCAGAACGGCCGCTTGGGTTCACTCAAGCGTTGGACAGCTCAGCTGGAATGGAGAGGAACGGAGCTCGTGGCTGGCCCTGGAAGACCCTGACTGCTGAATCCACTGGCCCGGAAAACAGTTTACCAGATGTTTTGAAGGTGTTAATTATAGCACGTACTGTCAGAGTGGGAGAAACATAGTGACGTCTTTTTCACCAGTCCGTATGCAATTAAGCATCTTAAGGTCCTTCCCGGCAACCTTGTCGGTGGTTGGGGGAGAGGGTGATGTATGCCTCGTGCTCCTTTTTTCCCTCTTCTGAATCTTTTTCTGGCAGTTTTTATTGCAAGCTGAAATGATGCAGTGTATTACAACATACTGTAGCTGGATTCATGTGGCTGGCTTATTTGCATATATCTATATGCACCAACAAAATATATTCAAGTTCAGTAGAAGAGTTCCAGTTGTGCTAGATGAAGAAATTCTTCTTTTTAGATCATTCCCTTTTTTTTTTTTTTTTTTTTTTTTTTTTTCTTTCTCTGTATTTCAATATAGCACGATTCCTAAAATCCACACAACTCACCTCAGGCTGATCATCATGCAGATGGTGGGATCTGTGCATTGTTTCAGCCACTCTGATGTAGACAGTCAGCTGGAAGACCTGAAGATTTTCTGTCTCCGTTGAGGCTTGATCTCACCAGAGTTTCTCAGGGAGAAACCTGTCATCGATCCATCACTCTGTCCAACTTCCAGCCTGACATCATCGCAGTATGAGCTGCCATCATCTCACATGGCCAGTAAAAGAGCTAGCGTGAAGAAAGACATCCAGCACTTCAACATCATATATATTTCATCATTTGAGAAGGAGTGGAAGGTGGTCTGCATTTGATCCTCCTTTACTCCAGCCCTTACAGTACGAAGCTGCTGTAGTTTTGCACATTGTTATAGATAAACAGACACTCAAACAAAGTTTATTTTCTCTCTCTCTCTCTCTCTCTCTCTCTCTCTCTCTCTCTCTCTCTCTCTCTTTCTCTCTCTCTCTCACTTTTTCATTCTCGTTTTGTCTGGTTTGAATAGTGTTTTGTCTGTTTTTGCTTCTGCGCGTAATTTGAAAAACAAACAGCTCGGATGGAGCTTCATGAATAAAGGATAGGCTGTGTTTTTGCTCACCGCCTTCTGGTACAGGTGGGCTGCTCTGGAGGGGGGACCAGGAGCCTGTCAAGCCCACCTCCAGCGTCAATCACCACACTGAGAAATAAAGAGAAACTCGATGAGAGCCTGTCTGGCAGTTGCTCTGCTAGAGGTGCTTCATGCTAAAGTTCCTCGTTTCTCCTCGCTCTGCTCAGCCTGGGTGAGCCGACTGGGACGGATTGCGAAAAAGGAGAGTGTGTGACGGCAGGGGCCGGGAGAGGAGGAAGAGAAGCCGGAGCGGGTTCTTCGGCCCTTTAATCCGCCTCAGTGCCACCACCTCTTCCAGCGAATCTAGCGCCTGGCAGATGCCTCTCGGCTCCTCGGCTGCCAGCCCCTGACAGGTGACAAAATCAAAAAAGGTCACGTCACTTTGAACTGGCAGCGTTTGTTGCCCCGCTGATTTCCCCCGTGCCGCCGTGGCTCTGAGCCGCTCACAGGCGAGGGTTTGAAGCGAGGCAGGAAGTGACTTTGGCAGCTCCCCACACTTCATCCCTGTGAACTTTTGTACCCGCCATTTCGCTAACGACGAGGCGGTTCGGTGCGTTTTTGTCACAGCCACAACCGCTGTTGTCAAGGCTGCTATGTCTCTCACTGGTGGGGTTTTTGTTTACAGAACACTGTGTGCGTTTTTTCAGGGGTATCCTGTGGGTGTAGACTGCTGCAGATTAGAGCAGAGAGCGCAAGTCGTGGGACTGATAGATACGCCGATGCTTCTGGCTTTTGGGAGCACATGACCCTGGCACATTCCCAAACTGGAGCATCAAACCCGGCAGCATTCTCAGCAATCCGTGTGCCCTGTATAGCTCAGCCCCAAAGAGACATGTTGCTGGTGTCTGGTTTATACAAAAGCACCAAAATGCACTGTGTCTGCCCTCCTTCATATTCAGCTAATTTATTTCAGTTATGTTTGGTATGGAAAGTTATATTTGCTAGAAGACTGGGATTGATGCACAAATAGTAGATCAAAAACAACTGTGATAACAGGTATCCTCAATCAGTAAGTTGATAGGTGAATACATGTACTTCTCAATAACCCTCTTTTGCTAGTAACACCACTCTTTGACTCCAGCTTCTGCAGGGGTCAGCCCACAGTCAGCCAGCGCTGGCACAGGCACAAGCCCTCCCTCTGACCAGCAGTGCTCTGACAGCCTGTGAAGAGTCTGTTTGGGCTGGAGGTGCTCCGGCGAGAGCCCTTATCAGCCTTCCAGGCCTGGGCTCTCCCGGGCCCCTTGTCCACACGCAGCATACAAAGCAGGGCCAGGCCCCGAGCAGCTGGAGACGCTAGAGATGTCTCCCATTTCAAAGAGGAGCAAGAGAAGGGAAAGGGATTGAGGGGGGCAAAAAAAAAAAAGAAAGTACATATCTTCGTGTCGGACGGGTTGTCTGGCTTGGCCGTCTATTCCCAGCGCACCTGTCACGGCGAAGGTTAGAATTAAAAGCACAGATAGTGCAGTTCTTCCTTTGCTGATAGCGGAGGGGAGGAAAAAGTGCATTAGCTCGCCAGGATGGATGTCACAGAGCCGGGCTAGAGATGGTGCCAGTGTGAGCTGAAAGGCCAAAGGACGCCTTCCTGCTCACTTTCTCCTCAGGCTCCAGTCTGTCAGTGAAAGAAACATTCTGACCGTGTCCTGACCTGCACTTGCCAATATCTGAAAGCTACCCCAAGATGTTTTTTTCCTTTTTTCTCTTCAAAAATGCTTTTTCTGTCCTTGGTTGTTTCCTCGACACTCAGTATGCGAGTCTTGATTATATCTGCTTCCCTTCTTAAGACTAGCCTCTGATTAACCCTTCTATTAAAACAGCATTCTCTTCTGCTAGATTGGCACACCCTTACCACAGAACATCATCATCAGTTCACTCGCAGCAATCCCTGCAACTGTCCTGAACCCTCCTTTTGTTTCCGCCGCTAGCAGCATTTACATAAGAGGCTTATGGCAGCCGTACACTCTGCCTTTTAAACAAGACAAAGGAACAAAAGCTATTGTTTGCCTAAGTAACAGTGTTTTGGATGTCGCAGAAAACTTATTTATGGGTTGCACAGAGCCAAAAAATCATCAAAAAGAAGACAGAATGCACCCCCTGATAGCTTTTGGGGCTTTTTCTGACGCAGTAGTTGCCTTATGTAAATAGCAAGCACATGACCTTGAAGCTTTTGATGTGTGATTGACAAGAGGAGCCACAAGAGGAGAAATAACGATCTATGCGTGTTCCCTCCTCCGGCAACGAAAACAGACATGTGATATGGACTCCTTTCGGGCTCCCAGGGGCCGCACAAGCTTGATGGAGTGTTTTCAATTGACCGAGATAAACTCTTTATATGTCTGCCAACACATTGTCTGACTTTTGTGGCTGTACCTCAGTACTGGCTCCTCCAGCTTAGTAAATGAGATGATGAGATGTGAATAATTAATGCGCCCAAATTATCCACGCAGACAATGAGAGGATTTTTTTTTCTGTTTCTGTGACAATAATTCATGGCTGAGGCAGTATTTTAAATTAAAAAAGCACTGCCGTCATTGACCTTGCAATGTATCATGATGTGACTGTAACACATACATGGATCAGCCATAATAATAAAGCCACCTCCTTGTTTCTACACTCATTGTCCATTTCATTAGCTCCTCTTAACCAATAGCTACACTTTGCAGTTCTACAATTACGGACTGTCCATTCTTTTCTGTGCATATTTTGTTACTCTTTATCCCAGTTCCTCCCACAGGAACACAGCAGAACAGGTAATATTTGGGTGACACTGTCATAACGGCATAGTGTGTGTTACGCGAGTGGATCAGAAACATCAATGCTGCTCAAGTAATAGGAGATGGCTTTAATATTTTGCTGGACAGTGTATATAATATCACACATTGTACTGGACAAGGCTGGTAGATTATAATAAATATGCACATGTATGTATTTAGCTATTAATTAAAAGATCTTTTTTTTTTTTTTAACTTTTGGGAAACTTTTTTTATGTATTACATTCGCATGTTCAGTCTTACCTATGCATATGAGGTTGAGCAAGTATTACACTGCTGTTCAAAGAACAACATATCGCCATAATAGTACATTTACAGAAGGAAAAAACCTTAACTTTCAGTGGAAGTCAGAGTAAAAATGATTATACGTGTAAGTAAGTTTGGAGCATTTTTTTCATCCATTCATCAAATGATATAATAAACTCAAATTGACAAAAATAGAGATGAATCGATTTTTTAATTATGAATCGATTTTCAACACATCAAAGAAATGATCAAGTCTGATGATTTTAAAGTACAGGTTACCTGGATTAAATTGTTATTGTTTTTATGCTAAGTAAAATTGGCATGCTCCATGAACAATTTTTATTTGCTGTCAATATATTGTCCCCCACGTAGACGATGTCTTAAACTAGCACCAAAATGCCCAAATGTTTGAATACAACTATTTGTGTTATTTTTTTAAAACAACAGAAACATCATCATTTGCACTTTCTACTCTAGACAACTTTGAACATTGCTCATCTGACTGTTGGATTGAATACATGCTTCTGCAAACACCATGAATAAATAAAACATTTCCAGTGCCTTTCAAGCCTAGTGACATACAATGGAATACACAGAGAGGGAAGAACATTTGACTATTATAATTTTCTTGCTGTTCAGTGCCTGAAGTACCATGGACACATTTTTACATGGAAATCAATTAAAACAACACATCAGTACACATTCTTTCAAGGTTTTTTTTATTCTCCCCAATTTCAACCATCTCTATTCAGTTGACAATCATTTTGTGTGTTTTTGTTCTTTAAAGAGAAATGTGAAGTTTTAAGTTTGCTTTGGGGTCATGGACATGTAAGAAATAAACCAAGAGGAGACTGGAAGGCACTATTATCGTCTGGTCTTGATCCATACAGCTAGCATTTTTTGTGCCCAAATTTTGTAAAGATTTCTCTAAGGTCTCACATTTAAAAAAAAAAAAATAGGCTGCAATTGATGAATTTATGGTCGTCTGTGTATTTTCCCTCATACGGAGTCTAATAAGTTGTTGTTCTTCCAGTGTTAATTATTGTTCATGTGAAATTGAGTCAAGATTGTTTCATTTTTGAGTGACGGTATTCTTGTTTCTCTTTTTTATCAGCAAGCAGTGGAGGACTTGCTGGAGGACGAAGATGAAGACTATGACAGGGATGACAAGGTAATTATCACCAAAGCTAGAAAATGTATAGTTTAGAGTCTTCAACTGTTTCAAAGTCTGTTTTGTTCCAAACTGTTAAACAAAACTTTTCTGAATGGGCCCCTTAGTTAAGCAGGGGCCTCAGAATGTTGTTGACTGCAATTTCAATAGATTTCACTCGCAAATAAATATATTTAACTTCACTTATATTTTCAAGTGCCGGTTTCTCTCAAATCTCCTTAGGAGGTTAACAGTGAGTTCATAAAAGCTCTTTCTCGCTCAGCTTTGACATTTGGAGTACGTCATATAAAGCTGAGGTCCACAGCTGTGGTCTTGGTCTCAAAGCAAAAGCCGCAGTCTGCCAGAGCTTGCCTCAAAAGCCCAGCCTCTGGTCCACAGAGCCATTCAGATGGGTTTTCTTCAAGCACAGAATAAAGGTGAATGGCACACACATAAATAAACTTGGCTTGAGGGCCCCAGTGTTGAGCTTCTGATATTTCTCAGGGCCTTTGAAGTTCAATTAATAGCATTCAAAAGTCTGCAGGCCAAATGCATGGGCAGGCATTGCTGATGCTTATGACTAAGAATTTAAATGGGAAAGTAAAACAGAACCACATTATTCGTTTCCAAAATACCAACATTGTTGTGTGCTTTGTCTGTAAATGGGTCGGTATAACTGAGCGTTGGATTATAACCGGGTGATAAAGTGATGGCACTATGTTGATCCGGACAGTTCGCTTTTTTCAAATTGTGAGAGGTTTTGAACTTACAGTTTGTGTCTAGGATTTTCAGAACACTTTAATAAATGAATTCAGCTTTGTTGACATGCACCCATTATGTCCACAAATGATACGTTTTGCAAGTACTTTGTATACTCTCCAAGAAAAGCATAAATTGCAATGGGATGCTTGTGAAAAGCCACACGTGTTTATGGTCACCATGATCAGTGCAAAGAGAAGTATATAACCTTTATGCTTTGGGCTGTGGGACATTGGAACAGTGTTCTCTAGAGTGATGGACTTCACTAATGTCATTATAGCTGAATATTATCATTATAGAATGGTTCCAACATCTATTGAAAAGTCTTCTCTGAATCTTAGAAGCTGTTATTGCACCGAAATGCACTGCTGATGCTTCTCTGAATTTAACCAAACATTTAAAGATCTATGCTGTGGGTGGTAGCTTATGTATTAGGCACTTGGATAGAAGCATAGATGGTTTTATGGAAGGGCATTAAGACTTGTCAGACATAGACAGTGACAGAGACAAAAATGACTGAAGAGATACTCTAGTAAAAATAAATATGTATGTCATCTCTGTATGTGTTCTAAAGCATGTTTTCTTACAGTGGTGCCCCAGTGGACTCTAAAGTGACATATTCAAATTAAAACATTATATAACCATTTATGTTGATGAAACTCAAAAAATAATTACTTTAGGAAATAATAAAATGGCTTTTAAAAAAGAGAAGTATGATTACCTATAATTGAAGTGTTTCCTAAATCTAGCTAGTAACACAGGTATGTTTATTACATTTTAGAACAACAGTTAGCAGCCAGGTCTAACTGAATTCCAGAAGGAGTGGTTATGAGTGTTTTGTATGAGTGTTTTGTATGAGTGTTTTACATGTTGAATACAAACTTTAAAGGCTGAGGAATGCTGTGCTACAGATAGCTGAGCTCCTTTTAAGCAGTCAAGGCACCCCTGCTGGAAATAGATAATCAAATCCTATTTGGAAAATTAACCCCATACCGAGCTGAAATGCTCATGTACATAGTGAAATGAATGTATAAACATATAATGATTTCAAAGTTTGTTTCATGTAACAGTGTTTAAAATATGACTTTTCCAATGTTAGAACACTGATTATTAGCATGTTCGTAGTCAGTGCTTAGATTAAGAAGAGAAAATTGGTCCATTTAGGAATACAAATAAACCCAAGGTTCTGATTATTAGCTGTAGAATCATGCCATGTATTACTGGGTGAACCTGGTGCAGAGTAAAAGCAAATTAGCCCCAAACTCAGATCAGTACACGGTGATTGTTCCCACGTTTTCATGTGTTTTATCTGGACGGCTTATGTCATGTTTTCCTTACAATTACAATTACCCTAATATGGTGTCCTGGTCAGTGTTCATTTGCTTTGGCAAGTCCTTAGAAAAAACATACATTAGTCATGGGACGCTACATCAAAAAGGCCATTTTACCCTAAACCCTTTACACGTATCCTCATCATATTCTCAGCTTTCATTTTCTGCTTCTTTTGCCTGGGCTGGGTCTATTTTGCCATTCATCCCAGAAACTTTGATTATGATAATTAGTAACATTATGCTACACACCTCACATCACACATTACAAAGGCTGCAGCATATTGACCCTCACTCTGCACACATTTGATCAAATGGTGGCCCTCTTTGCTGTCGGTCTTTGTTCTTACCGAAAGAGAATTTGTTCTTTTTGTGGTGTTCAGTCTTTCTTTTCAACCTTCTATATTCTCTTATTTGTTTTGTTTATAGCTCATCTTAAACTGTCCCTTTCCTTCAAACCTTGTTAAATTAGCTGTGAATAGAGTTAGGAGGCTGAACATATTACCGATGGAGTTTCAGATCTCTCTTTTACTCTGTCTCTTTCTCTCCCTTCATCTTTTTGGCTTTCCCTGTCTTTGTCTGTCTGTCTGTCTCTCTCTGTCTCTCTCTCTCTTACTCTCTCTCTCTCTTTCTCCTCAGAGTCGGCGACCCCACGCTCTCATTACTTCTTCTGTTTGCTCAAATAGTAAAATATTAAGGTCAGGTCAGGGGAGGCCTCTTTTTTTACTGGATGAAGGTTTCAGAGTTAAAAAAAAAAGGACGAATAAATGTGCCAAGGCCTCATTTTAATTGAACCTGAAGCATATGTTGCAAGTATGTGCAATATGTCCCAGATGTTTTAGCCTGGCCTAGCACTTGGCTCTTCCTCGCTCTGCACCAGGCAGCTATTAGCTGGATAACCTTTGGCCCTGGGGCTAAATGGGGTATTACATGGCAAAAAAGTGGAGCACCTGCTTCCCATTGGATGCAGGCCCCCTTGCGGGCCGGACCTGAGCCTGCGACACGTGTTTTCACTTAGCAGATTGTTGGGCAATCGTGAAAAAGTGACTTTCTTCCGAGTCGGTATAGATATTAGTCACTTACTCTCAATGAAAGTCCAAAGTCAAGGCTAATTGATGGGGACGGCTCAGTTGTTAAACTGGTGCAGGCATCTGGAGAATGAGTGGGGAAGGAGAAGTTTAACAGAGCTTGCTGCCCTTCTCTTGGGTCAGCAGAAAGGTTAGCAGGTTTATCAGGTATATCATTTGGACTAAACACCTGCCCAGGTGAAATGAAGGCTGTATTTTAAACATTCAGGATTGTATTTCATGCAGGTGCATAGCTTTCCTACATTCACCAGTCACCAAATGGGAGATTGAACTTTTTACCTTGTCTACACCTAGTGTTATACTGCACCAGTTTGGACTTAATAGTAGATCATGACTTAATAGCCTTGTATTTGTTTCTACATTTTATTTCCTCAACCAAGTGGTAAAGAGAACTCATAAATTGTTGTTGAGGCTGGCTAAGTGTCCTACTGTGTCTTCAGTCTTAGAATCTGGATCAAATTTTCCCCACCCAAACTAAAATAAAAAAACAAAAAAAGCAAAACATACCCTGCGCAATAATATGGCCATATATTCTAGAAGTTCAGCTACAATCTGGTATTGTTGGGATGAGTTTAGTGTGATCTAATGGGTTTGTATAGGTACATGTACTATTAAAAAAGGAACTGGCCCAAAAACGTAGGTTCCTATCAATGAACATAAAAGTGAAGTTGTATCTTGGTACCACAGGGCCGTGCTCTGACATCAAATCTGTAAGCCATGTGTTTACTGAACATTCCTCCTTCCTCCTTTAGCCTGTTTACCAGGCTTGTTCCAGTGTGTGTGTGTGTGTGTGTGTGTGTGTGTATAGAGAGAGAGAGTGAAATTGTGTTGAAGAGCCTGCCTCTAGAGAACTCACTGTCTACACTAAAGACATCATCACCTGGTACAATAACAGCCCAAACATCTCAACACCTGCTCCACTAAACTAAAGTAAACACACAGACGGAATGGCAGGTAATTACCCAAGTGATAATGAGCTCAACTCAAACTGTTGTATTTTTGTTAACCGTCACCGATTTCCTACTTGTGTATCTTAAGAGGAGCCGTGGAGCTCTAGAATTAGACACTACCGCTATTGTTATACATCTTCACTGGTCAATGAAACATATTCAACGGGCTTCTTGAAGTAACACTGATTGCCTGCATTGTTATAAAATGGCTGAAGATTGGGAGAAAGCTAAATTATTATGCCTATTATGCCTAAATTATTTCTCTGTTCGTTCTAATGCAGTAATGGAATTTAAGTCCCTCTTCAATGCCAATGCTTTGGCAGTACTGATACTGATCATTCTGTGGACGTTTAATAATAGCTGATTTTATTGACCAGAAGATAAATTGGTCAGTATTCAGTCTTCACCTGGCTTAGGTCTTCATGACATTCTTATACATGTTCTTTAAGATCTTTATACATCCTCTTAAGCCTTTTTGATGGCATGGATGGCTATTAGCTGCAACAAGGCCTTGTGATTTTTGCATTTGGGACCAGAGAGTGCATGTATGTGTTTGTGTGCGTGCATGTGTTTGTGTGTGTGTTTGTGTTTGTGTTTGTGTGTGTGTGTGTGTGTGTGTGTGTGTGTGTGTGTGTGTGTGTGTGTGTGTGAATACTGGCCTGGATGATAGGCTCCATGTCCCAGGGGAGAGTGCGGAGAGCCCATGGAAGAGTGCTGAGATTAGGTCTGCATGCCTCACTGGGCACTGAAGCAATTCTCCTTCACACACACAGATACATACTCCTCTCTCTCTTGCTCTCTCTCTCTCTCTATCGTTCTGTCTCTCTCTCTCTCTCTCTCTCTCTCTCACTCACAAACACACACACACACACACACACACACACAGCCTCGGGAGGAGTCGCCCCAGATAAGATACACACAACAATCATGTTGAGCTCACAGGCTTACCACAGCTTGCACACGCCTCCTTACATGTCCAACAGCTGTTCACAACTCTGTGTGTGTGTGTGTGTGTGTGTGTGTGTGTGTGTGTGTGTGTGTGTGTGTGTGTGTTTGTTCCTTTCTTTTTCTCTTTTTGTTTAATACAGTATTGTTAGCTATAACTCTGTGCAGCACCTATTGTGGGTATAAAGAAAAACTTTGAACACTGAAAAAAAAAAAGTTGGTAATGGGACTGATCCTTTCACTTCAGACACTTTTAAAGGGGATACATCAGCACTCTGTTTCATGTACAGAATACATACAAAAACAATACAACTAGTATGTTGTTTTCACCAAAGGCAAGTTGTAATACATACATCATTAGAACACAGCAGCTGTCTTTCACATTGTGTGTAACTTCACAGTGAATGGACCAATAAAAAAGCTCCAAAATTACTTGGAATACAATAATTTTTCATTGATTTTAAGAAGGTTCAAAGTCTTTTGTTAAGAAGGTTTGTTTTCCTTCACCAGTAAAGTGGCCATTGTGGAGATATTAGGAGTTAGATAGAGCTGTTATACGTGATTAATCGTTCTCTGTGGTTAAGGATTTTGTGACATATGCTGTGTCTTACAAACTGAGAAATAGTTTACTTTAACTGAAAATAAGACTGCGGATATGTTCTTTTATGCAGCAGGTCTCAAGGACATTGAATTATGAAGCTTGAGCCTTTCAATCAAACCTGAAAATAGGTGTTGCATTACTCCATTTCCTCGTCTTGTGTGTAAAATAAAAATATACAGTATGTGGACAAAACTTGAGTGAGAAGTGAGAAGAGTTTGAGAGAAACACAGAGACATTGAGATGGAAAATTGATTAGTTTCATTACAACATGACACAAAGAGGAGACAACGATGCATTGTTTGCTGTGCAAATCCTGTTTATATTTTTATTATCTGTTGTTGTTGTTAAAATATATGTATCTTTCATCTTTGCTCTTTTATTTGGTGAAAGAAGATGAGATGGTATCAGCAGTGAAAAAAAGAAAAAAGGGGGAAGAGAAGGATTATTTGTGGTCTGGCTCGCACTGACATTTACAATCAGTAATCAGGCATCTAATGGGCTGACGGGAGCAGCTGGGGCTGTATGATAGAAGCAGGGCGGTTATCGATGCCCTGACAGGTGCATGCTGGGTAATAACTGCTGCTGTATCACAGCCCTGGTGCCCTGAGGTGCCGTAATGACACACACTCTCGTTTCCATGACCCCTGGGCCTGTCGACAACCTTAATGCACATTTTTACAACCAGATCTCTCTCTCTCCCTCTCTCTCTCTCTCTCTCTCTCTCTCTCACTCTCTCTCTCTCTCTCTCTCTCTCTCTCTCTCTCTCTCTCTCTCTCTCTCCGTTTATCTCATCGTCTCTCTACCCCATCTTCCACAGTTTCTCTCTCCACAGCTCCATCAGGGCCACATTAGCAGGGGAAAACACAAGCTAACCTCTTTGCACCATGAAATGCTGAAAATCTGATCCCAATTCATGCACAATTATGTCAGTTGGAATCTAGCATTACAAGCGGAGCTTATCTGTAGATAGCACATGGAGCGCTAAGCCCGGCGGATCCGAGGGATGGGCTTGATCTGGGCGATAGCTGCATGCTAGTATGTAATTGGACTAAAGAGAGCGGCGGGGATTATTTTTAATACTTTGAAAAACTGTGACTGAAAACTTGTTCCGGGGCTATTGAGCTTGTGATTTGCTACGCGTGTCCTCAGGTACTGAGCCTTTTTTTCCCCCCATTCCCCTCTATCTTTCTCTCTCTCTATATATCTCTCACTCCTCCCTAAGTGCTGAGGAGAGAGGGAGGGAGGGGAAGAAAAGTTTGAGTTCTTTTCTTTTTCTTTTCTTCCTCATGCCTCTGAAAAGATGAAAAGCTTCATGCTGTAAAAGATGCTTTTGACTGTTTTTGCCTCCCCCTTTTTTTCTCCCCCTCCCTTCTTCCTTTTTTTCTGTAAATGCTCCCAGGAACTGCATTTTAATCATGTTTGGCTAATAGAGAAAGAAACATAAAAAAATGAAAAGATAAAGAGGAACCCTTACAGACTCACAGCATTGTCTTGCTGCGCAAAAAAAAATGGTCTGTTTTTTTTGTCTTTGCCAAATCCATCAGCTCGATTTATTTATTTTTTTCTTCCTTTGCTTTCTATCATGGCCCCTCAAGATCATTAAGTAGCCTTCAATGTTTTATTTTCTTTGATCTTAATACTGCTTTTAAAAAGGTTTCAATTTATTCTGGTCCATAAGGTGCCGGGCTCTGTCCCCTCCCATGACGGACGGCTGCCCGAAAGCCATATCCTTGAGGATATTTTGGCTTCCTGGCACTTTGAGTGGATTCGCGTGATGGTGGTAAGTGTGGTCCACTTGTCCCGTGTCTAGTTTCTGTGGTTCATCATCTGTCCCAGCGCGGGGCTGTGTGTCGTTTCGTTTCACCACCGTCCTCTCACACAGTCCTCAGTCTGCCCACCCTGTTTTAACTTGGAACTAGTCTTGCACTTTCAGATGTTAGCACTAGTACAATTACAATAAATATAAAAATTACAATAAAATAAACAAATGCAACTTTGGAAAACCAAACTAAGACACAGTCTGGCCTTCACGACTAGCTTGTAGTACCCTCTGAATCTTTCTGGTTGTTTGGTCAGTAGGTTGCTAAAAGAATTTTGCAAGGATTTAGTATTTCCCAAAGCTTTTTTTTTGTAGTTGGCTCTAGCTGCCTTGCTGCAGAGGAGCGTGTTTCCTTCTGTCTTTTGTTTCTCCATCTCAGTGTTTCACATGAGTCTTTGTAACTTTTCTGGGGTCCCGGGGGACATTAATAGCATGCCTTTTTAACTGTGTGTGTCTGAATTTTAAAGCATCACGGGTGCACAGGACCATTTTGTGTTTGCACGTTCATTAACCTCTCTCAAAGAAAAGGCACTGTGAGCCAATTTAATGGCAGCCAGTGGAGAAGTTGGCTCACTGACAGTCACTCCACGACCTCATCACCTCCAAGGAGCAAATCTGTAGCTTAACTCTTGAGGAAAAATAAAGGACTGCATGTATGCCAAGCAGGGAGGGAAGCCAGCTTACTAGGCCCCTTTTAACTGGAGTTATGAATGAATTATGAGAGCGGATCCTTGATGTTTGTCTTCAAGAGGGAGGGATGCCATTGCCATTCCTGTCATTTTTAGCTGTGTACCTTTAAAAAAAAAAAAAGGGTGAAAAAAAACTTAAAATGTAGAATTTCCACATTCGCGCTCTGAATATCAGCTCGGCACATTAATGTGTAATGAAGAAGCTGGTGACATTTTAGAAAGCATGTTAGAAATACAGAACATTTTGTTAATGTAGCGGGAAGATGTAGGTAACACAGATATCTCTGGCACTGAAATCCTGTCATGAACAGAGCTTTTACTCCTGTAAGAGTGACTGTGTTATAGAGGGTCTGTTGGTGGCCAGCGGGATGATGGCTGTTTGTCTGTGACAGCCTTGTTTTTTTTTTTTTTTTTGTTTTTTTTTTTGGACATGGAGAGGCCGGGAGCGAATTCAGTGCCACGTCGGATGAAACTAATTGCGGCCCATTCATCATCAGGTGGCACCCTGGGACCTGGAGAGGACGGGGCAAGGAGAGCAGGCGTAGCAGGGTGAGGAGGTGGTCGAGGGGCAACGGCAGCAGGTCGGAGGAGGCCTGGAGGGCCGGCTGGGGTTGGAGGAGGCGGGGAAACGGGGGCAGCATTCAGCTCGACCTTGAGGCTGATGGAGTGGGTTGCCCGCTGGGCGTGGACGCCTGGGGAGTAATGGCGAAGGTGAACCCAGCTCTCCGGCGGCCCCATTAGAGCCTAATGCTGTTGTTTTAGTGGGGGAGTGCTGGGAAGCAGAGGTCGGGCCCAAAATAAACCCCATCCTCACTCCTCGTCTCTCTTCCTGACACGTGTTTACGCCGATATTTATCCGAGGTTCACATAGATGGACGCAGCGGGGCAGAGGAGCGTGGAGGGAGTGATGCCACAAAGCCTCAGTTTGCTACAAGCTCACGTGCTGCTGCCACCACTTGACTTTGGCTTTGTTCAGGGCTCTGCAGGCTGAGATTACACTCTTGAAAATGAAAGGTTCTTCAGGGCAGTGCTGTTTCTTATATGCTTTCATTGCTTGGACAGAGAAGGGCTAATATCCACTCTTAAAAATAATGGGATTAATAAAATTGAAGGACAATAACATAATTTGTTTTTATACATTAAATGTACAAGGGTGAAAAAACTATTTCAAGTTTTTAAAAATTTAATAATTTGAAACTTTTTCTGCCCCTAAAACACTTAGTAATATTTTTCTTAAAATGTGCGAGATTCTGGAAGTTTGAAGTTGGAATGAATGCTAGAAGAACCCTAACTTGAGGCTTTGGAAACAATAGAGGCAAGATAGTCATAAGCTTATGAAAACACACACATATATTTTCTCCCTGTTCACCCAAGGATTACTTGAGCGAATGGGGGGGGTGTTAAATAATTTATTAAAAACACCCGCTTCAAAACGAAACATCTGCCTCTTTCATGTTGTCCTGGCAAGGTGCCAAAAGCACATAGTGATATCTATTGCTTGTTACTATTTCACTCTGATAACAACTGCACCTCCAGCCATGATGAAGACCTTTAATACTGCATCTTAATGTGGGAAAAGAAAATGACTGAATGGCCCTTGTTTCTACAGTTTGAAGTGTCCACTACAGATATTAGTTATGTCCTGTGTATGTACACAATGGGAGAGCAACAATATTACATTTAACATGTAGCTGGATTCATATATTCTAAATACATCTTTGTGTTTATTTGGTAGCAAAGAAGTGCAACGTGAAAGACTGATAGAACACACATGAAACTACAACCACACACATGCACACGTGATGACTTGAGTTACATGCTTTTAAATTGGACTAAATAACCTTCTCCAACAAAGAACCACAAGGGGATCCAGGTGTGTTGTCGTTACCACTGAGATTTCATTAAAACACTTCCATATCGGCTGCTGTCTTGGGACTTGAATTGTAAAATACCTAAGTGTAGTCTCTTTAGACATATCGTTGTTTGAAAAGAAATGAGCAGAGTTTAGTTTTTTCTCCTTGAAAAGTTTTCTTATTGGAATACATATATCAAGGGTGGTGTACTGTGATTCTGGCGGGTCAGGGCCCAGCATAGATTCTTTACATTCCTGCTGATTAAATACCAGGTAAACATGGCAATGTACTGCTCAGGTACACAGGTGTTTGCATACTGAAATCAGCCCAATGTACAGGACAGCTAGAGTGTTTCACCCCGGGCATATAGTGTACGTTTTAAATTAAAACTCGAGCTATTGGATAAATACTGGATAGTATATCATGAATGTTTTATTTTGTAGTGCCTTTAGATATAAATAGGTTGTGGCCACGTGACTGTTTTTTCACTGTTGACGTGTGTTTACCGTTAAACACTATTTAACTTAGCAGCATAGTGCAAGAGATGTACTACAATTACGTTACTCTACAAGCAGGTATTAGATATGCACCACATACACCAAATCTCTCGTATGTGACTTTGTACTGAGTCTCTGTAAAAGAAAGTATGACCAATTTTGTTTTGAGTTAATTTTTTGTTTGTCTTGTGTCTGTGTGTGTGGTGGGGGTGTTGCTTGGTACTACGAATTCCTTTATGTAAATAATTTTGGCACACAGTATTTAGGATAGCAGTTATTGGGATCAAGCGAGCAGTCAGGGGACTTCCCATTAGTACGAGTCTGACACACACCTCAGATCTAATTATACTGCAGTTTTAATTAACCTCCCAAAGTGCTCCTACACAAAGATTTCATTGACAAGCCCTTCCCTGTACATCTTTTCCCCCTATTCCATTCATAATGAATCAAGTGCTAATGAACTACTTTTGGAAAATTAATATACTCATCCAATTTTAAAGAAGTTGTTTTTTCTTTTCATGTGTTCCCGATAAGAGGTGGGCCTGTGGCGTGCTGTGGGGACTCATCTTGGCTTTATTTGCCATTGGAAGTGTGCAGCTCCACTCCTTTTTGCTCTCCTCTGGGACAGAGCTCTCTGCTTCCAAACGTCTGGGTCAGCGCGCCTTTGGCTCGAAATGAGAGGAGACGTTTCTAGATGCACAAATAATACCTGTATCCGGGGAGCAGCTCTGCCCGGGTGAAATTATTTCATTTTCATCTTGATCTCTTATCTTATCAGGTCTTTTGTTTCCCTCACCTTTGGTGCTGGGTAGATCAAAGAAGCATGTTTTCTCTCTCCCCGAACAAGCAGCGAAAGGGTCGTGGGTGTGGATTAGCTCCAGTTGGGGGTCTGTCCTCTTGCATTGCAGCTTGGGCTTTGGTGTAAATGAAGTTTGGCGCCCCGGGACACCATATACCCCTCCACCTTCTTGCCATCACTAACAAACAAGATATGCCCCCTTCAAAGTGCCCAACCTGGGCCATGCCAATCTCATCAAGACCACCCCCCTCCCCTGCTGTGTGCCCATTGTGAACAAGCCTGGGGACCTCCTAGAGGGATGGGAGAGTGTGAATAGCCTGATGCTGTTCTCTGGCTGCGATGGATGTGCCTGTACTTGCCATTATATAGTGCTGGTGCTGCTAACCCTAAGGAGATTGGTAATGGGAAAGCATTGGGTGGTTCAGGACAGATGTGTTTGTCTTTCACACTGCTTAATTACGCCACTGGTACCACATTGGATTTCTTTTTCTGAGCCTAATTCTCACAGCTGAGGAGTGGCTCAAATGACTCCCATTTATTTGTTAGCTCTAAGTGGATGGGGAAGAAGATAAATTAATAATATCTACACAGACTAGTTTTACGTTTTTTGATCAGGTGAATTAAGGCTAAAATTATAAAGTGTGTTGTGCCTAGTGTTAAAAAAAAGAAGCAATTTGGAGCACAAAACATATTTAGCATGTGTGTTATATCTAGAGATAGAATTTTACTTTAGTCACAATTGCACAGTACAATATCACATACTCATAAGCGGTCAGGTTTCAGCTTCAAATAATGAGCCTTTCATTGTGAGGTAGCTTGATAGCACAGTAGCTAATCCTGATGATTTTTTAAAAAGTATTATTTATTTTTTATTGGAATGTGTCCTATAATATACAGAAACCCCTACATTAAATACAGTTTACACTTGATTCACTATCAAACCAAAATAATTTAGTATTATATTTCTAGGATGACTATCAAAACTGACAGTCACTCCTAAACCGCTGGAAATGACAGCTTCCATTAACTGTCTGCTTTATGGTTTGTGGTTTAAGAGATTTGAACATTTTCCTTAATGCTTTTTACACTGTCCATGACTAAAAACAGGTCTACGTTTTTCATCTGGCATCCACTGTGTATGACTGCACCTCCCAGCATGTCTCTGTGTGAGTCCAAATAGGTTGCTAAGGTAATGTAAGGTAATGGAATGACCATATGTAGCATCAGCAGTCTTCAGCCCCAGCAGGCTCCAACAGCGGAGGTCCATCAAAGGGCCTGAGGGAAGCAGCTGGTGGGCCCTCTGCAGCAGGTTGCTCATGCACACACATTTGTATATGTATATATATATATATATATATATATGTGTGTGTGTGTGTGTGTGTGTGTGTGTGTGTGTGAGAGAGAGAAAGAGAGAGAGAGAGAGAGAGAGAGCTTTGCGGAGGAGCAGCGAAAACAAGCCTCTCTCCAGGCCAGTATTATTCCAACCTCCTGCCTCCTTCAGTCCACTTTTGAAGGCAGGAAATCGGAGTTAGCTCACAGTTCGAGGGCCATGTGGCAATGGTTTAGAATGAGGAGACCCATGACCCACACCTCTACATGTGTGTGTGTGTGTTTGTGTGTGTGTGTGTGTGTGTGTACATATATATTTATATATATATATATATATATATATATATATATATATATATATATATATATATATATATCCCTCAAACCCCTCTTCTCCAGCACTGAGCCCAATACAATACTATACAATAGTACACGTGGGGCACTTTGTTTTAATCGATAACACGAACCAGATGGGAAAGAGGAGACGGGAGGAAAGAGTCTTGTAAAATATTTGCAAAGAAAAAATAACCCTGGGACAGTGTCTAATTATATCTATTTGTCTTGTGTGGGTTTTCGGGGAGGCAGTGTGGCTTTGCAGGCCATATTTGAGGTCATTTTTAAAATGTGGGATCCAGAAAGCTGAAGTAGGATGGGGGTCTGGGATGAATGAACTGTGCATGTGAATGTCTACGTCTGTATGTGTGTGTGTGTGTGTGTGTGTGTGTGTGTGTGTATGTGTGTGCTCATGTGCGTGCGTGCGTGCAAAAGGAGGAGCATGGGCAGTTTTGATTCTTTCAGACCTCATACGCAGAATCTCAGTCTAATAAGGCGCAAGCATATTTCTTTATTTCTGGGACATGAGAGGAAATGCGCCAGGCGTTCCTATTCAAACCTCCCTGGCAGCTGCAGAGGCGCGCCTTCTTATAGACTACATTTCAGAATTCTTGTACACATAATGCGAGTGTGAAATATATGCTAATCCCTGCATGATATAACATCAATGCAATTGCATTAATTTCCACCATAAAACTCACTAAAAGAGACTGTACAACACACAGTACTGAAATAGTACAAAAAAGTTCTTACGTAACCTTGTCTGTATGGAAATAGCCTCCTCTTTTGTCTCTGGCCTGATTTGCACAGCAGCGTTTGATCCCGAGGCTCAAGGCACTGGCCGGTTCCGAGAGGGCATTATCCACTATGACAGTGACATTTCAATTGATCTTCATGAAAAGCATGAGCTCTGCCTCTGTAGTGGTGCCAGGCTGGGGCTGGGCAGGGCTGTGGATGGTCCGGCTGCTGCTGTGGGATGGACCTGGTTCTCGGCCACAGAGAGCGCTAGAGCTCCTCACTGCCGCAGAGAGAACAGCAGACCACTGATCTCCTGCTGTGCTCATTGTACTGAAGGCCTCTTAGATTTTTCAAGTGCTGCCAGTTGGTCCATTCAGGGGCATGGTCAGTGTAAACAGGGGGAGACATAAAAAAGATGGATTCACTTCATTCCTGATGTTTAAGGGCTAGGTTTTGGATTTTATTTTATTATTTTTTTTGTTGTTTTCGTTTTGAGGCCTGGAAATATAGACTGTTGAGCATTATGGCATGTATACACACTACAGTTTTACTTTTAGGATAGTGCTGCTCTGGAGAGTAATTTCTAATAACAAAGAATTCCTTAAACTAAAATTTATATTGACACTTTTTTTACACTTACACCTGATATAATCAATCAGCCAAAATATATGTGACTGTTTGGTGTCCAAATTTGCTTCCTTGGAGCAGGTGCGACGAGGTCAACAAAAACTCCAATAGACAATCAAAACATTATGCATACACACGAATGTGAATTTGAGGACCCAAACAGAATGGTTTCATTTTAATGTTAGATTTACTGTGTAAAATTTGGCACATTTTGGGAAAAATGCAATAGGCATCAGCCTGGACAGTATTGTTTAGAATTGCCCTTAATAAATAACAAATGTTGCTAAACATTCATTCATTCATTGTCTGTAAGCGCTTTTCCAGTTCAGGGTCACGGTGGGTCCGGAGCCTACCCTGAATCACTGGGCACAGGACGGGAACACACCCCTTGGGGGGCACCAGTCCGTTGCTAAACAATATATCTTTAAAGTGTATGTTTTTGAATGTCTTCACATGTCCACAAAGTAAAACAGCCTTTGTTTTTGTGTGTCCTCTCGATCACTGCATTCTGTTGAGCCTCCTCATGTCAGCCAAAGTGTTGCATGACCATTCCTTTTCTTCTCTGGTGAAAAGTGGGATTCCAATTATGGAGACTTGTGGCTAGGGTGTAAAAAATGGGGACTTCTCAACCATCAAATGTTCAAACGGGTTAGGCTTTTCATGTTTCATGTTTGGGTTGTTGTAAAGATGTTAATGATTTTGATGGTGACCACCACCATGATCTCACCAAAGTTAAAGTTAATGATCCAGCACAGCTTGCCCTGGCTGAAAACAAGGGCTTTGTGAATTTGATGGATCAGTGAAATATACTATTAAAATGGTGGTGTAGAGATGCAGGTTCTCTCGCAGAGAAATAAGCTAGCAGTTTTAAATATGGTTATAGCTGCATGGAGAAGTTGGTGTGTGTGTGTATGTGCGCGGTGGGGGGAGTGGGATGACAGAGGGAGAGAGCTTTCCAAGTCTTTGAAGCTCTTTATGCTCTTTTAGTTCTTAAGGATTTTAAGAAAATGCATGTGCCCAGCATTTCTCTATTTTCTCTCTCTCTCTCTCTCTCTCTCTCTCTCTCTCTCTCTCTCTCTCTCTCTCTCTCTCTCTCTCTCTCTCACAGGACTCAGAGAAAAAAGGTTTCATGAACAAGCTGTATGCCATTCAGGATGTGTGTATCAGTGTGCAGAGTGCACTGGATGAAGTGGCCTCCTACGGCGAGAGGATAAAGAAGTGAGACACTGCAGCTGGCTGGGCATGCGGGCACCACACACACACACACACACACACACACACACACACATTCTTCTCAACAATTCTAAAAACCCACAGCATGACCTCGTTTGTGAAGACAAAGGACTATGTTAAAGTCTTTGCACACAATGATCCAATGAGCAAATCAGCTTTGCTTAATTCTGCAGTGGAACACTTTGTACCCCAGTTTGTGTCTCTGTGTTTAGCATATATTGTAGAAATGCCATTGCACTCTACTCAATTAGAGCCTAATGTAAACATAGTGAGGAAACTAACTGTGCTCTCACTTGTCTTTCTCCCCAGCACTTTCAACTGGACCGTGCCTTTTCTCAGCTGGCTGGCCATAGTGGCGCTGTGTGTAGCCACTCTTATAGTTTACTTCATTCCCCTCAGATATATCGTCCTGGCCTGGGGTAAGCAATGAACTTTGGTGCAGATGATATATCCAATTACACCATTACAAGTAGCAGTTATTACTGGTCCGAAAAAAGGAGTGCTTCAATTTTGAGAATTCCTCTGCCTTTTAGAAACAATGTATAAATGAACTGGAACTCATTCACTAAATTAACTCATTTTGATGCGTATAATCACACAATTTTGATGTAAGTGGACACAGAGAAAAAAAAACAAATATATAAGAATGTAGAGAATGTGCACGTTTCTCATTTGCATGAAACCATCAAAGAAATTTTGTTGAACATGCAGATTCTAACTTTCCAATCTGAACAGACTAGATGATGTATTATGATTTGAATTTGATGGTTATTATTGTTTAACATCTAACATTTGATGGTTGATCTTGTTTAACAAAATTAACAATCATACTTTTTAATTCTGAAATCAAAATGACTTGAAATGACGGCATTACATTATTATATAATTAAACTGTACATTACTTAAATTAACATAGCCATTAATTCATTGCATTCCAGTAGCGTAGCACAACAGAGGTAACGCAGCTTCTTAGGGTTGTGTATTAGGCACATTTGAAAAGATAGGAGAATGAGAGGATTTTGCTTCCAGTAGTGCTGCAGATGAACTATGTGAACTGCGGTCTATAAGCTGCAGGCTTTTGCCACCAACACAGCATGGGGGCTGCTCGAGTGCTGGGCTCAGGGCAAACACGGCCTCATAGCTAATGGCCTGTGTGCTCCTTTGTTCACTGTTGCAGACTTGAGCAGCAGCTCTCAAAGGCCAGAGAGCAGTGCTCTTGTGGGCCTAATGGCAGCCGATCTTTACTTAGAAAAAGATGAGGCTTCAGAGAGGCTTTTGATGCTGTGCTGTTGGAGTAGCAGCCCAGGCTCTTTTGATATACTGCTGAAGTGCACTTGTTCCTCCTCAATGAGGTGTAATGGCGCCCTGTCGGCCCAACTTTCAGGGGTGAACAAATTCACGAAGAAGCTGAGAGACCCGTATACCATCGACAACAACGAGCTGCTGGACTTCCTCTCCAGAGTGCCCTCTGACGTGCAAGTGGTAGGTGCACCTCCATCTCTTCATCCCAACCCCTCCATCCCTCCATCTGTCTGTACATCTACCTACCTGCTTCAGAAGAGGCTCAAGTGCAGCACTCATATAATCTATAATTACCCAACACACACTTTACCATGAGTGTGATGGAGTGGCCAGTCACTTTTTCACCTCCCATCTTTTCCTCCAACACCTGCTTTTATCCCTGCTTTGGTCAACTATAGTTTAGTTCTCGGGGGTGAGCTTCACAGCATGCTTTTTTCTTCCTGTGCTCCTTATGCTTCTCTTGAGTGGGTCTCGCAGTGTGTTTTGGAGAGTTCCAGGGAGTTTTCAGCTCATGTGTGTGTGTGTTTTTTCCTCCTGTTCTTTAATTTATGCCTTTCTCTCATGCTGATCTGCATAAATGCAGAATCAGGGAATTCTATTCTTATCATCACAGACACGGTTGTGACTCATTACAATGCACAGAGTTTGAGATGTAGACTTTTTACACCAACAGACTCCATTTAAACTTTTAGACCACGAGAACCACTTATTTTTTGATAGTTAAACTTCATGCCAATTGCATATTCTATTGATTAAATCTAATTATATAATGCAATGTGGATTAGGCTTAATGAGGTATGTAATCCGTAAGTTTAGACCATCCACAACCGAACTGATGTAAATGACATATAATCTGTAAAATCCGCACCAGACGCCGTGCGCAGATTTATGGACTTCTCGCTGTGTAGTAACTCTCCGTGCTCTGTTATTGTAAGTCATTAGAGTGAAGCAGTAATCCTCTCCCACTCGGCCTGTACATTAAGCGTGAGATCAGTGCTATGCGGTGTGTGCTACCGTCCCTTCCATAAACACTGTTGTGTTTGTGCGCGAGCAGCAAGGTGCCACTGTTTAACTGCAATTAAAGCCTATGCTCATAAACTCAGCTCCTGCTTGTTATCCGGCTTCCTCTGTGCTGGCTGAGCCCCTGTGGCGCTGACTGCCGGGGCGTTGTGGGGCTCTGATCCGGGACCAGTCGCTTTGCCACATCAGCGCAGACACACTTGCCTTTGATGGACCCTGAACAGCAGGCCCCCTTTTGATCTTTACAAGGTCATAATTCCTGCCCCGCCCCCGCCAGTGGCCTGCGCAGCCGCAGTTAACCTGGTCCACATCGGTCCAAATGAAAGAGGGCTGGGTCTCTCCACCATTCCGTCAGACTCAAACACCTGGAGCCCAGAAGGTCCCGGCAGGTAGGAAGGCCTGGAGGAAGCACTGGCTAATGAGGCAAGGTCAGAATGTGCTTCAGAGGGATTAACCACCATGGCTAAAGGTGCTGCACTCTTTAAAAAAACATCTCCCCTACCATTTATTTATTTATTTCTCACCTAAAAGCTTTGGTACCACTCAAGTGGTGCATACATAACATGGGTGGGCAGTAGAGTAGTGGTTTGGTATTTCAGTATTTGAGGACATTTTCATAAAACATAGTACATATCACAGTATTTAGTTTTGTTATCAATTAGCTTCATTTGTTATGAATTGTTCTCTCTGTAAAATGTGAATTCATTGAGCTGTTGGTGAGCATTAAAGGGTGAACGAGCAATTGGGATACCTTTGCAATATCGGATATCATTCTCATTTTCATTTTCAACTCTGGAGGTACTGTGAAATCTGCAAAATTATAATGTAGTAATATACTATCATCCACCCTGAGCTGCAACGTGTAGAGCTGCTCTTATATGTACTTACTTACTTTTGCAAATAGGCTATATTTGAAGGATATACAGAATTACATTTTAGAGGTTAAGAGCAGCTGCAGCTGTAGCCTCCATCTACATGATCTCTGGGTGGCTTTCTCCATAGGTTCTTTTAACCTGAGCACCTTGTGCTTAGAACATCCCAGCAAGTTAGAAGGCCTTAGGAGGCAGTGGCTAATGAGGCAGTGTCAGAGGACTTGAACAAGCCCCAGAGGACTTGATCACAATGGCCTGTAGTAGTAATTCTCTGCAGGCTGTTCCAGAAAAAAGCAACCTCTTGCCATCTATTGCAGTGAGAGAGTGCGCAGTATGACACTGCATGAGTTAGGAACATTGCGCTCTGCATGGTTCTGAGCTGCCTGTGCAGGTCCCTTCAGCTCACCTCTGTTTTCTGGGTTACAGACGCCCAAGGGGGACAGCACTCACCTTTGCTGAGGGACATCAGAGCCTCAAATGAAGCGTCCCAGCATCAGGGTGTGTCCCACAGGCGCCCGTGGGCACGAGTGTTTCGAGCAGATGACAAATGAAGCTCTATTTTTGAGGCCCCGGCGTGACCCAAACCTCCCACGCTGTCCCCCAGTGACAGCCCTTCAGGGCTGAGAGGGGCCACTGCCTCTTTACAGATCATTTGGAGGTGCCTGAGAACAAGCAGAACTGATGAGATTCTAATGACTCTTTATATAAAGGGCATCCATACTGCAGTCCATCAGTACACAGTGTCTTTGTGGGAATACAGAATTTAGTCAGCCTTTGTTTAGCTGGGTAGAGCCTGCATTTTTCTTCCTGGACTTGAAATACATGGCCATTGCTGTCCTGCAGAGAATGCACGTTAGATGTGTACTTTTACAACATCTCCAGGGATATAAATGTGCTTCAGCGTTAATGTAAATTTCCAGGACTTTCTGCAGCACGGCTGGAATCCTATGATACACAGCACCTGCTGTGCTTTAGCTACCTGTTAAATATACCTTTTTTTATTTTATACATTTCCTTTTGATTCAATATGCCTAATGCCCTCAGAGACTAGCTTTACCTTGTACACGTGCTTGAATGGTTTTGATTTCATGCCTGAGTAAGCTAGCTTCCCAGATCCAAGGGAATCTTTTATGTCCCTTAAATGAGGGCAGCTACTGTTGCAGACTTAAGTACTCTCAGCTCTGTACCGGAGACGTGTCCCATCACTAGAATGCTTTATGATGCCATTAGCCATTGGAGGCGGGGAATGCGAAGTGGGACGCTAGCAATTAGCACGCGGAGGGCTCCATTACGGCCCATGCAAATGAACAGATTAAAATGCAGCCACGCGGCTGCGCAAAAACGACTTGGCACTGAAATGATTCATCACCTGCGAAGAGCATGTATGCTTCAGTGAAGGGAAGAAGCACTATTTCTTGCTGTAAAAAAATAATAAAATAAATAAAACAGATAAAGAGGTCTGAGCATGTCCTGTGGCTTGGGTCCGGGCGCTCAAACTTCTGCTTGCTATCGGCGCATATCAAAGCATGTGCCGTGCAGCGCTAGGGGTTTTCTGTTTAGAGTTTAAACAGGCAATTAGCACACATCCAAAAGCTGACGAAACTTAGCTTAGAGAACTTTTCCTATGCGCCTCATCTCCTTCTCCCCCTTCAGCCTTGCCTGCCTTCACCTCGACACGCTTCTTCTTCCTCTCGACAATAGATGAGAAAAGCATGGGTTCTCTTGTCGGTGGGTGTCTGCATGACTCTCTCTCTCCCTCTCTCTCTCTCTTTTCCTCTTTTTAACAGAGCATTTAATACCCATAATGCTAGGTTAGGTGTCACAGGAGATGAAGCAAGGCATTTTTTTTCTTTGCCCCCCCCATCTTTCTCCTGTATAAACAGCATAGCATAGTATCATTAAAAATGTTCGCCTTTTGCGTTTTACTTATTTATATTTGCCTGCCGCCCCTGTGGTTTCAAACCCCGGATCCCTGCTCACGGGACAGCGTGTGACACCACTAAACGTGACGCACGCGCAGCACAGGCCCACGCGGCGCCCTCGTGTGCACACGCGCACTTCAAAGCCCATTTTTTCCCTCCTCTTGTAGCTTCGTACTGTCAGCGCCAGGGAGAAGGAGCGAGGGTGGAGCAGCCTTTGAGTGAAGCGGGGTCTTTACCCGTCATCTCTCGTGCATGTTTGCTTTGTGCCAGCCACTTTCTCCAAATTGCTATCTCATAGTCATTTTTTTACCTTCTCTCCTCCCATTCTTCCACCCTACCCAAAACTTTTATTTCTTTGCAGTCTGTTCTTCTCAACCCCCATCCCCCCACCCCTTCATTTTAGTCTTTGCTTTAGCTTTGTGTTGCATTCAGTCTTTGGTGGGACAGCTCTCCATCATTAAAAAAGGGGGCTGAGTGCACGATGTTCCACTTAAAGATGGCAGAACTGTCACCCGTTCACTGTAATGGAACCTGTAACGTGCAAAAAAGCTTCTCTGCGGCAGTCCGCTTCTGAAGGATTCTTTTGATTGAGCTTTTATTGTTGTTGGGTTTGTGTGTTTTTCTTTTTTTTTTTTTTCCTTTTTTCACCCACTTCTTTTCTTCCATTAGATTCACGATACGTTGATCTGTATCTCGTCACCTTGACATGCAAAGTTTTGTTTACACTTAGTTCAGAAAGGTTTCCAAACTCGGTCGCCACAGTGACATGCGAGACTCTAAATTCAAAAATAATGACCCTATTAGGCTGATCCGTGTAGGGATCTTTGTATAAAGGGCACATACAATAACTTGAGAGATCCTGGACTATTCTAGTCATCATCTCCAGCCCTAATTTACTCTAGTTCCAAAGTGGGTCAAATGTTAAAGCCTCAGTATTTTCATAAACTGTAACAATTTCTTGCTCATTCAGGCTGTTTCAAGGGTTCAGAAAAGTCATTATTTAAGCAGTCACATACAAAAAATGTACATTACATTACAGATTACAAAAGGATTGAACTATTGCAAATAACAGCACATCATACACATCATTATTGGTTCAGCAGATGTTAGCTACTGCACTGTTGGGTAATATTTAACTTGCAGGAGCTTGTATTCTAAACTTTGAAAAGAATCATGCTCTCAGTTTACTACATTCAAACGCTGTTTCAACATGAATAAATATACTCCGCACTATTGATGTGCTTTATTTTTGCTTGGTGACTTTTTTAATACAGTATATGATGGACACACTGGAATCGTGTAATTTTAATGCATTGTATTCTTTCAGCAAACAATGAGGCATGTTTGTGGAGTGTCTAAAATAAAACATGAAAATCTTGGGAAGGGTCCTTGTTTCTCAGACAGTGCTGATAGATGCTTGTGTTGACTCAGCAGTAACACACAGCCTGTCTCCCTGGGAGACTCCAACAGTGACGTCAGGCTCTTTGTGGGCGAGATGTGAGAGAGAGAGCGGTCAGAAAGTGTCCGCCTCTCTCTGAAGTGCTGGAACAGCACGGCTGCTGCTGTCTCACGACACCCAACTGAAGGCTAGTGCGATGACAGCCCTGTGTGTTGTTTGTTTGTTCTGTTGTGCATGTGTGGGCTTTTGCTTTTTCCTGGCTCCCAGTTTTGGCAAGAGGGCCCCTGAACAATAGTGCATGAGCTTAATGGTACTGTTCAGACCATGCTGTTTGTTTTTGTTGTCTGATTTCCTATTTGATGTCTTTACTGTAAATGCTAATGTAGAGTTTACCCCTGTTTAATGTTATGACAAGTAACAGACATACAGCTTTATAACCATTTGTATTCCATGGGTTCTGCTCTGGTCATCTGATAGTGAATGACATTAACACGTATGTCAGGTGACAACTGTTTTCTCACACTGTGTTATTTATTTATTTTAAAATAAATGACGTGGAATATAATTACAACTGAAGTAATTTCACCGCAGTAAATTTAAAAATAGAACAGAATGTCAGGAAAAAGAATCAGTGTCACTTAACATATGGGTTATTTCAGCTTAACATCAGAACTGACAAACACAGTATCACCCACCGTTGTCTTCAGTATCACTCATTTTTTAGCAAGTCAGTGTCCTCTCCGAACAAATCAACGAAAGACTGGATAGCCATTACTCATCCAAATCAAAATAATACGACTGTTATATAAAGCAAGTATCCGCTTCATTAACATAATTATTTATTTCATATCACAATCACACTTTCACCAAATTGTTCCCCATTAAGTAACAGCTTGATTGAGCAGTGTGGCAGGAATCTAAACATGCAGGTTTACAGTGTAGATTGATCGTGTGTTGCTTTCATGTCATTTTCTCTGCCTCTTTTTCAATTCCTCTCCCTTTTGGGGCTTTGAGCATTGCTAGGAAATCTGGCTGAGGCCGGACTGGGACAGGTCCAGCTTTGCGACTCAGAGCGGTCACCCGCAGTTTATCTCCTGTCCCCAGCCTCACGTTCCACAGTGCCCCAGCCAGGTTAAATCATCTGCTCCACAGCCCTTGGGATGCCCAGCCCAACTCTCAACAAGTGACGCGTTTTTTTTTTTTGTTTTTCCTTCATTCATTTGCTGAGGATCCGTGCCTAATGAAGTAAACTATCTTTCCGGTCTCCGTTGATTATGGAGGATTTGGAAGAGAAAGGTTGCACAATATGTGGATTAGGGCTGCTTCGCAGCCAGAGCACTGCAGCCAGCACTGCAGGCAATAAAGAGCTGATTAAAATGAAATCTCCACCATGGTGAATGTAAGCTGGCAAGTAAATCTCTAACATGACCTCTCCTCAACCTCTTTGATTCGCTTCTTATATAGGAACCCAAATACAGTTTGTTTAGTCCTGTGGAATAATGGAGATGCTATTTATGTGAGGGCCTCTGCTTGCCATTTGAAACACTTAGGAGATTAAACGGTTAACCCCATAAACTCTAAGGGCATGGGGTCCCCACACTTGAATTCATGACTCTCTTAACTATATAACATGCCTATTATTTATATTAGTGTCTTTAGAATAATACCTAATTTCCACAGTTGTTCCATGCAGAAATGGAGGGATATATTAGTAGTAACGGGTTAATTCTTTGAACCATGCTGGAGAACAGATTTGCTTATTTAATAACGACTGTTAATAAAAGGCTTAGGGGTGATACATTGTGTGTGAGTTGGGCTTAAGAGTGAACTAATATAGAGTTGATGTCTGCTATCAGTTCGCCAGCATCTTGACCTCTGTCCTGTTTGTATTTCTGGGCCTTTCCCAGAAGCTCCTCACCCACATAGCAGCCCCTATTGCTCCCCTGCCACTGCATTCCTTATACTGCCCACCTGAGTGTGTGTGTCTGTGTGTTTTAACAGGTGCAGTACCGAGAGCTGAAACTGGATCCTAGTCACAGCCCAAATAAAAGAAAGAAAAATAACCCGGGGTAGCTGACTTCTTTCTCCTGTGGACTTCCCTCAACAAGCTTAATAACTTACGCATGCCAAGGAGAAAAGCACTGGTCTGGACCGGCTTGATGTTCTGCCTTTCTTTCTTTCTTTCTTTCTTTCATCCATTCTTTTTTTCTCTAATTCTTGAATCCTTTTTTGCTTGAGAGTGTACAGTCCAGAGGAGCGTATTGGGTGAATTTGAAAAAAAAGGAGCAATTTTAATTATTGCCATGAGGGTTTCAGCCATACTTGTTTACTTTTTTTGTGCAGAGGGGAGTGTGAAAAGCTCTTGACCCCTTTTAGAGTCATAGAGCCGGAGCTATTTGTCACTGGCTGGCACTAGGCAGACGACTCTAAAAGCCAAGGTGTCCTTTCCACCGTAGCAGAGGGAGTGTGGAGAGAACGGCTTCAGCCCCAAATAGCAGGATCAGCTGATAATACACCCAGCCGCACCAGCACGTCTCATCTCAATCTTGCAGAGGAAATCTGACGTTAGGCTGGAGTTTGCAACCTGCAATTTCCCCAAAACACCAAGAGGTATACCCAGAGCCCTGTGCAGCTGTTAGGCAGCAGTTATTAGGCTTGTCATCAAAGCCTGTTACAGTTCAATTTATGGCTGTAACTAAAGTGCTTAAAAAACCACACACACAAAACACAACTCTGGCCCAGTAGCTGATGTTGGTTCATCCGTCTTATTCTTTATTTTAAATGTATGAATGAAGCATGCTTGGTTTATTTAAGTACTTTATTTAAGGGGAAGTCTGGCACGTCAATGATGTTCATCTCAGTTTATGAAGGGAGTAGTTCTCAGAGCAGGATTTCTCAATACCTAAAGAGGAGACAGTCCAAAATAAATATCCTTTAGCTTTTTAAACACTGAGCAGACCTGACGTTTGGATTAATATTTAGAAACTTCATTCATTCATTCATTATCTGTAAGCGCTTATCCAATTCAGGGTCACAGTGGGTCCAGAGCCTACCTGGAATCATTGGGCGCAAGGCGGGAATACACCCTGGAGGGGGCGCCAGTCCTTCACAGGGCAACACACACACACACACACCTACGGACACTTTAGAGTCGCCAATCCACCTACCAATGTGTGTGTTTTTGGACTGTGGGAGGAAACCGGAGCACCTGGAGGAAACCCACGTGGACACGGGGAGAACACACCACACTCCTCACAGTCAGTCACCCGGAGGAAACCCACGCAGACACAGGGAGAACACACCAAACTCCTCACAGACAGTCACCCGGAGGAAACCCACGCAGACACAGGGAGAACACACCACACTCCTCACAGACAGTCACCTGGAGCGGGAATCGAACCCACAACCCAAACCATTAATTGTATTTTGCTCTTTTATTTAAATGCTTATTTGAAAATTCAAATTTAAAAATCTGGTTTGTTTATTTATTTATTTTGTTTTTGTTTTCTTTTGCTTTAAAGTGAAGAAAAGATGAAATCTGCTAAATCTGGAAAGGATGGTCAATGTGTTAAACACTAATCATGCTGCAGTTGAATATGTTTTGTTTGATATAAATGTTACAAAAAGCAGTGCTAACCACCGAGACGTTTTCTATTTCTATTTGCTGCTGGATAAAAGAAATACACATTACAGAAGAATACAGTGCTATAACAGTCTCTACTCTTCTGAAGATTCTATGAAAAACTGTGGTCAGGTATTAATGTCAGGTGATTTGTCTTTTGGATCAACTCATCCCTAAGATATGGAGCTCCATTACCCCTGGGAACTCGTAACGTTGTAAACCTAGGGGCGTTGTGCTCTTCTAGCAGGTTTGTGCCATTGAACACGGTAACCTTAGGCCCAGCCGGGCTGCTCCAGAGTGTCCTGTTCTTTTAGCATTGCTTTTCTTTTTGCTTTTCTATGGAGATCTGTGTGTTTGTGTGTGTGGTTGAACACTTGACATTTATTATTAAATAGCATATATCATCGCTTTTGGAATAAAATCTTTACAGTAGCTTGACAAGAGAAGCAAAGCACATTTCCAATTTTCATTCTCAGTTAATGTAGACAATTTTATTCTGTGTAATTAAAGACCGTTTGTGTTGACTTGTTTGTAAATGAAATTTTAATACTTTAACATTTTCCAAATATTGTATATAAAAAAACAAACAAAAAACAAACAAAAAAAATTATCTGAGGTTTTGTTCCAATAGCAAGGATATGTGGAGTATTGTAGACATAGAAAAGTAAGTCCAGTCTACCATTTTTGTCAGGTGTAGCATGGACAGAGAGGCAGGTCCAAACATTTTGCTTGCCCCTCAGCGGTGTTTACTTCAACTTCTCCTTTCCCCCAAAAAAACTTGACAGGCAGCTGAAGTTAGAGAGGTGAGCAGCTTGGTGGGTGTTTTTCATTGTAGAGAATAGTCTTGTTGAGGAAAACGTCGATAGTGTGTGACGAGCTGCTCCGGGGAGCTGGCAGGGTTCGATGAGGGCAGGAGTTTAGCATCGCTAATGCTGTGGAGGGAAAGAGGACGAGGAGGGCGTAGTTTGCTGGAGTTTTTTAAATTTATTTATTTAGTTTGTCTTTTTTGAACCTCTTCCTGTCATCTTCCTCTGAGTTCAACAATGCTGTTTCCTCTTCTTCATCCAACCACTGAAGAGGGGGTCAGGTCTCGGCCTGTGGGGGGAGCCTCTGCAGGGACCTCCACAGAGCAAGTGTTGAAAGATCACAGAAAAAAAAAAAAAAAAAAAAGCCATCAGACTTCTATTCTGCTCCAGTCTCTTCACGGGGAAAGAAGGCAGCAAAAATCCCTCCTGGCTTCTCTTCTTTTGGTACGAACACATCTGTCATATGGAAAGCCCATTGATTTGTTTGAGAGCATTTCCTTACAAAGACAACATGCTCCCCATTGACCAACACACCGATGGTACTGATGTGATCCCCATTAAAGACAAAGAACAAGAACAAGAAGAACCACTTCTTGAAGAACAGTTCTGAAACTGCTGGAAAGGGACTCTTTTCTAAGCCTGAATGTTTATGCACTGTTTAACTTTCTTTTAATTGTTCAGTGGATATATCGTGTGTGGCTTTTGCATCCCGATAAAACACACCAAAACATTAAAAAATAACTTAAAAAAGGAAATAGACAGAAGGAATCCTGTTTTGTAAAGACACGTGTGCTCTGTTTGCAAGAAAACCAAAGTGGAACTTTTTAACAAAATGAATAAAGACCAATATTGATGTAGAATGTAATATTTTCATCAAAAGCAAAGGGAAACTAAGGCACTTTCATTGTCATGCACCGAATTTATGTTTTAATTTAAAGTTTGCATTTTGTTTTTAAACCTTGTAAATATTCTTACTGTACATTATATATATGCCTGTAAATGGTCAGATATTTATGATGTATGTATCGTAGGTGTGTCACTTTTTTTTCCTTGGAAATGTTTGAGCCTGCAGTGTTGCCTGTTCCATCATCATTAAGCTTCCAGCGGTTGGATGAGGTGGGATTGAATGCAGGTGAAGGCAAAGAATAGGAGAATAGTGCTGAAATATTTGAAATAAATGCACCAGATGTTCTGTCTGTTACTTTTGGAAAGAAGAAAATCTATGAAGATTAATAAATATTTTTTATCATCTGTTGTCTTTATTCTGTTAATTATTTCCAAACTTGGTGAGAGCGGTTCCAATGCACATGGCAGGGCACTTCTACACAAGGGCAATTCAAACTACTTGACAGAGTGAAAAGAAACAGTAAAAAACTGTTAATTTAAGAGCAAGAATATAAAAAATGTGCAATAAACAAAAATACACGATAAACAGGATTGTTTTGATGATTTAATGGTGTCTGAATTGGAAGCTCTCCTGATCTTCTCAGTCAGCTGGTTTCATTAAAAAAGCGGCATAGTAGCTAAACACTACTTCTCCATGTTAAGTTTTGACCTGAGTCAGGACTAACTGACCAGTTCCTAAAGATCTGAGAGTCATATCTCTGTAGCAGATCTGATTAATACATTTAGACATTTATAGACCAGTAAAAACACCTTAAAGTCTATTCTGTAACAGACTGGTATCCCGTGTAAGGATTTGAGGATGGGGGTGATGTGATCTCTTTTGCTCCGAGTGAGAACTCTGGCAGCTGCATTTTGAATCAGCTGAAGTTGTTTAATGGTCTTTCTTTGGAAGTCCTGGTTTAGTCAGGAAATCTCTTATTGATGTTCTTCATTCATTCATTCATTATCTGTAAGCGCTTATCCAGTTCAGGGTCGCGGTGGGTCCAGAGCCTACCTGGAATCATTGGGCGCAAGGCGGGGAATACACCCTGGAGGGGGCGCCAGTCCTTCACAGGGCAACACAGACACACTCACACATTCACTCACACCTACGGACACTTCTGAGTCACCAATACACGTACCAACTTGTGTTGTTGGACTGTGGGAGGAAACCCACGCGGACACAGGGAGAACACACCAACTACTCACAGTCACCCAAGGCCCCTGGAGCTGTGTGACTGCGACACTACCTGCTGCACCTCCGTGCCGCCATTATTGATGTTCTTAAGATGGTAAAATGCTGATCTAGTAATTGTCATCCTTTATTTCATTTCCAGTCAAAATGGCTTAATTACTGGAATTGTACCAGGAAAAACTAAAAGTTAATGAGTGGAAGTGTATATTTGTACCGTATGTATTGGTTTGTTTAGCATGTTTCAAACGTAAACATTTTAAAAAGTGTTTAAAAAAAAAGACAAATGACAAAAGTGGAAATAAAAGTTTTCTTTTGAGGGCTACATTATATTTAGTAGAAAACCTCAACACATAATGTGAGAAAAGAAATCCGTTACATATAGGTGGGCTCCTTTCTCGTGGCTCTGCTGTAGACCAGAACAGGTGTGTACAAGGTGTTCCTACCTACCTCCCACACACACACACTCGTGGGTAATCGGTCATTCCTGACTCCTTGAGTCTCCATTAATCGTAGTGCTGCCCTGCCATGTTTGTGGTGTGTGAGCCTGTCTCCAGCTGGGCCTCCAATTCCCACCAAAGCAGGCAGGCGTGTGTGTGTGTCTTTGATGCAAACACAGAGGCTACACATCACCCACTCACCGAGTGATCGAGGGTCTGCTCGTTTCATCTGAAGGGGCCAGAGGGTCTCCCCCTATCATTTATTAGTCTGGCCGTCCCCGTGCTGTCTGATCCCTGCTGTTCTTCAATATGAGTGTAGAGCATCACATACTGAGCCTCACTACAAACACCAGCGCAGCCACACGCTAATAATTACCACTGCAGGACAGAAGAGCGATCGTTTTGACAAAGTCCATTGCTCTCACACTGTCACAGGTTCAATTCTAATCCAGTAGTGTCTTATGTCTTCACACTGATCCGTCCTCACCCCGAGCCAAGACCTGCACCAGGAAACACACCATCCCTCATACAGACCTGGGTGGAGTTAACATCCCCCTGCTTTTGACCCAGCAGGTCTCGGCTGGGATTAAGGAAGTAGAAGGGTCTGAAGATGAACGCCTCACCTGGCACCCAGATGAGCTGTCCAGTAGTGAAAGATTGGAATAACAACTGCAGTGGGCTCCATAAGCAGGCAACGATCACAGCCATGTCAAATATTAACATCTGATCAAGAAAGTGTGGCTGTTTTCATATCAGAAAGACTGTTTTGAATTGGTATTGTTATTCATTATGCCTAGATCTGCCCATAGAGATGGACAAATGTCTCCACATGCCATGTACGGGTACAGAGGAGAATCTCACACACACTAAGCTAAGCAGTCCTCAGTTATTTATAAAGAGAATCATGGGGCACAATAATAAGGTAATGTAGTTGCCCTATTTTAGTTTACTGAGTGACAATTCTGCTGTTAAAATGTGTTCAACAGTTCAGAAAACTGACTTACAATCAGATCCTCTACATCAGTACATCACACGCAAAGAGTTTCACATTATGAAAACAGAACGAAAAGAGGTTAATCTTTCTGCAACTTTATTTTTATATTACAACATACAAAATATAACAAGCAACGTGTATGAAAACCTGTGATTTTGAGGATTCTCCCAAAAAAAAAGAACACATGTAGTGTTTAATGCCTACAACATTCATTGTCAGCAAGAAACTACTGTTTTAATCTGTACTTTATTTTACCAAGCATTATTCAGAGTTCAGACTTTCCACTTAACAGTGCAATCCCCTCAGCCTGCAGATCCTTCAGCAGCTGCATAAACACACTCGTATGTGGCCCCTGGCAGTGCATTAGAGCAGGGTTAACCTGCAGTATGTACTTCTCCATACCCATCATAGTTCTCAGATCTTCAGCAAGACACACAGCCCCAGAGTCCCCCCAGCAAGAGGCCACTGTTCCTGGGCTTAGACGGACCAAAGCCTGGGCTGCGGAGCAAGTAATTTCAAGCAGTGGTTCTGAAGCTTCATTTGCGGGTATGTGGCGCTCTATGAGGTAAGAGAGGAGGAGGCAGGTAAGCAGGTCTGAGCAGGCCTCGATGAAGTCCAGATCTCTGACCTCAGAGCACCGGAGCTCAAGGGCAGAGTCAGCCTCCTGAGCACAGCGCTGGAGCTCTTCATGCAGTGCTGGAGACACCAGGTCCAGAGGAGTACGACCATAATCATCCCGCAACTGCAGCAGGGAAGAACCTGCAGGAGATGGAGGAGGAAACACGTTAAAGGCACAGTACAGTCTGACCTTACTGTAGTGTGGATGGATGGATGGATGGATAGATGTCCTACAGTTTATGCCCTAATCAGTTCCCATACTGATATTTCACATAGGTTAGACCTCTAACAAACCAACCTGACACCAGATAGTATGTACCTACATGGTTGGATTTGCATATTCCAAATGAGCATTTTAACTGGCCAGACAAATTAGACTGACAACTGATGCAGTCTGTTCAAAGGTTCAAAGTTCATGCAGTACACTGTCTAAAGCAAATAAGCTCAATTAAATCAAATTAGTTATAAAACAGCAGGGTTCAAACAGGGAGCACACAATTATCTGTGCTCCACTACTTGCTTTAGGCCAGTGTTACGCCATCAGCTCACTCCACTGCTAACTTATTCTGACATAATTAACTGACAGCATATGGACGTTCTGGTCTGAACACATTAGTGGCAAGCCACACAAACTGGACGTTAACTCAAAAGAGCAGTGTGTTAAATTGAGAACATTATATACTCCACATATTCGTGTCATATTATTTAACCATTTCAAGAGTGTAGAATTTCACAGTCTTGATGCTTAAGAGCTATTTGTGACTAAATAATGCCATGTTTTTATAGTGCATTTTTACTACCACATTGGATTGTTGCATGATATTAATATATTAGGACTGTGAACACATAGGGTGGGGTGGAGGGGTAAATAAACTGTCAGCATACACAGTCTAAAACTGCTGTTATAACCACCTCAAACATGTAAAAACATAAATAAGGATGTTCCTTAAGCACTGATTGCTGATCTTGAACTGCATTAAGAAAAACAGTTTTCATATTTATATAATACATGCGATAATTTATAAGAGCCAGGATTTGGTTACATGCGTATTTCTATAGAAAGAAAAGCTGAAGAACTAAACTGAAGCAATTATAGTCATGGTACATTTCATAAAGGATCACTTTTGAATGGCTTTCCAGACAAGTCGGTAAGCGCGGGATCTTGGGTGCTATCATAGAAATGCGTACTCCTGTGCATGACCCGTTTAGCCATCGTTCTTTCAGATACAGTATTCTAGTTCACGTAATGCTAAGTAACATTTGAAGACCATTCTCGTTACACAAAGGGGCCAGTGGAAATTGGCAGAGTTCATGCTGAATAGCTTTGACATTCTCTCTCTCTCTCATCTCCACACAGTTCTGTGTCTGGCTGAAAATGAAAAGGCGTTTAAAAGTAGCTCAATAGGCAGAGAGACATACGCGTACAAAAGCCTAGCTAGAGCTGCCCGTGTCAAGTGCGACCTCCTTCTTTGCTTTTAGCCACCACATTTCTACAGCAAACTGCACTTGATGGCACTTGACTCCTAAACCCCTGTGCAAGCGTGGCAGCAGCTCCGCACTTTACTGCACTCCAGCTCTGCACAGCTTTCCATTTGGCGCTGATGCTCTGAAGACCTCCTGCTGTCAAAAGCCAGTGTGATTGTTTTGTGTGCACAAGAAAAAAGACCAGGTTTTTCAGCCCCAAATTATTTTGCAAGGAGAGGCACCTGCGGGACATGGTAAACAAACCTTTCTCTTTTTTTTCCAGCCTGTTGTTTCATGCTCTCCCTTCCTCTATCACTTCTTCTTAGTAATGGATCATCGGCTTTTCCACTATCGAAATGCAGACATGAGGGTCAGTGTTCATCTACCCTTAGCACTCCACGCTCCAGGAGGGCAGAAGCAATCTGCATAACCTGCCAGAGGAATCTGCCCACCGTCAGATTAAAGAGGAGAATCTCCAGAGTAAGGGTCAAAGTCAGAGCAACGGTTAAAGCTGTAATGACTTTGATCAAAGCAGAGAGAATGCAAGAAAGAACACGAATGTCTACATAACAGGTCATTGATGAGACCTTTCTATTGCCAACACGTAACTTTCTAACAGTGAGGTCAAAGAGCAAGGTCCTGATATGACGTGTTTAACAAGTCTTTTTTTTTTTTTTTTTTTTTTACATTAATCACAGTTACGCAGTAAAGAAAAAAAAATTAATAATAATCCATATGTTGCATGAAGAGTTAAAGAGTGATTTCCGTTTATTTTCCACTGCCCAGATTTGCATCAGCTTACTGAGCCCCACACTGGCTGGCACTACCAGGGATCATACAAACAGTCTCCACATGACAGGGCTACTTTAGAGACTACTGAGCCACACAGGACCCCGGGGTGAGTATTTTTGACTAAAGACTTGTAGCCAAACAGTATTCTTTAATTTTTATTATTTTAAGAGCTTTGTGCGTGCTGTCACCATGCCATAAATAAGTGATGTCAAAGCACTCTGCACCCATGCTGCTGACATTCGTTCATGTAATACAGCTCTGTGAGGAGTTTTATGAGATGTAATAGATTGGAGGATCAGCAAAATCTGCATGACAGCTGTGTTGTTTCAATGCACTCTGGGCCAACTGTTGTCCAAGGAACGTGATAATTAATAGGCAGCAAATACAGAATCTTAATTCATGGCAGCTGCAGTTTTTAAACTGTGGAGTATGAGGAAACTTTACACTACAGAGGAATTTAAATTGATATTCATATGTACTACACTGGCTAAAGCCACACGGACAACTCTACATCAGATTCTTTTAAAAGACGAACCCTTAGACAGATTTTGTGTAGCATGTCGTGTGTATCATACTAATTGGTTTTATTGCATGATTGCAATGCAATAGCGAAGCGCCAACGCTAAAGAAGCAAAGCATGAACTTGAGACCTTGGCTGAACGACCATAGAAAAGGAGGAACGCTGAAGAGCACACTTTTCATCAAATGTATTCCTTTTAAGACAGCCACGTTTTATACAGTTGTATGGTTATGTTTTCCCCACACTCTTTTCAGGGACGTGAACGTGGGTGGCCATTCAGTGGCCTTCAAGCGCACTACCCATTTCTTCAAGCTCTCTCTGAAAAAAGGAAAGAAAGAGAAAGTGTACTGGCTCTTCCTTGAGCGCACTTTTTTCTCTATTAGCAGATTCTACACTGTCAACTTTTAACGAAGGACTCAGCTCCGCTCAAAAGGGATATGCTCTTGCAAAACACTTACATTGGCCCTAATTATAAGTAGTCTGTATGTATAAGGCTTCAAATGTAATGCTAGAATTAAACCTTGGAAAACCTGGAGGTGCTTGTCTGTTTGTCAGTGGGAGATATAAGGAAACACCATGGACCACTGATGTAAGAACATTTAATTTGTATTCTTGACAATGGAAATATTTCTGCAAATTTCAACTGCGTGTAGGGTTTGACCATATTCATCACACCATTACACTATTTACAAGCATCACCACTGGACTGATAAGATTTTGCGTAATTGGTGAGTTTAAATGGTCTAAGGTTGATCAGTGTGTACAGTGATGTTAAATCACGACAAACTAGCTTCAACAGCAGGTTGAGTTTAATCACTCCACAGTACCTCATGTACACTCAGGTCTACCACAGTTTGTAGAGTGAGTAAAGCTTGGGCATGCACATCAAGGTCTAATCACACCATAGCAGCTCACTGAGCAGGGTGAATGGGTCTAATCATTCCTTGGCAAACTCATTTATTTGGCAGTTTACTACATTTAATCGTCATGTTATCATGCTTGTATTTTTTCGTGTAGGCAACAAATTATTTACTTATTGAACTCTAAATTCATCCTCAAATGACTCACATTATTCTTGTATTACCCAGTTCTGATGCTCACATGCCCATTGTAAACACTTTCCACATTGGACATGGGAAAAATGACCAGATATCTGATGCTGAAATACTAACATGCTAAATCAGTTAATGTTAATATCAGTGTAGCATGTGTGATTGCTGTAGAGGCTCTCAGCCATTTCTACCTTATACAATGTTTAATTAAAAAGCCTAACAGCCCATGAGAAAACATGTCTTATGTCTCAAAAGCTGACAGTGAAAACCTGAGATTCATGGATGAAAGATCATTTAAAATAAATGTTCAGATAATTTCAGTTCAATCCCAGTAAATACATAAAGGTGTTTAAATAAATAGAAAATGATATGAAACTGATGACCTCTGAAACTAGAAGCTGCCAGTGCCAGCAGGTTCATCACTATGACACCCTACTGCCCCCCTGCTTCTACCCGTAAGCGCCAAGGTCCTGCATTTATAAAGCTGTGATTATCTTTTCTGCCAGCCGATGTCCCAAAGAATTTTACAGCTCCTGAGGATTGTCATGCAGACCACCAGAGGGAGCTTCAAGTCTGGTCACCCTAGACACGGGTCAGCACGGGCATTGTGACCAGTCAGCAGTGACACCCTTCTACTACAGCTATCAGGAATGTTGTCAATATTAATGCATGTGATTAATCTGGAAACTTTAAAACGTTTTTTTTAAAGCAAATTAATCATTTTACCAAAATTGGCTACAACTTCCTCATATAATTTGCTGGTTTTTCAGAGTCTAGTAATATATTAGCTGTTTCAGTAGGAGATGTAACCACAGCGTCGTTCCTGCTGAGTTCAGTAGGTAGATTACATCATTAAATGCTATAAACATAAAATACACGCACACACAACTGCTGCAAGAATTCAGCACATTAGTTTTCTCATGCCTCACTTGATACATTTATCTTTTATAAAATGTTGTTGAGGCTGGAACATTGAGATGTTTTTGAGCCGTGTTTCAATTTTCTCAATTAAAGGTTGTGTCTGAGCTTCGTTGTGAGGCTAACTCACGCCCTGAAAATTTTACCCAACAAATATAGAGATTCTAATTCAAATATCATAAATTCTACTCTGAAATATTTATAATAAAGTAAACAGGACGATTTCCTCAAACCAGTTAGTCGTGCAGACCACTCTACACATTTATATGTTTCATCTCCATTTCAGAAAAACAGGGATGTACTGGAATTTTAACACGATTAATCACAGAATGTTGATGTGATTAACTTGTTTAGATTTTTTAATCAATTGACACCACTGCTTTTAAGATATTTGTGCTAAAAAAATCCTGATATATGAGTTTACATCAGAAGGGCTAGCCTTTGCTCCTCACTCTCTTCAGTGAGCCTTGGGCCTTTCACTGGATCAGTGGTTACTTTCTTGGACCACTTCTGGTAGGTACTAACAACTGCACAGCAGGAACACCACTCAAGATTATTTTACTATTTTAAAGATGACCTTCAGATACCAACACTAGACTAGTAGCTCTAGTTGAAACAAATAAAAAAATAAACTCACCAAATGTATCTTGGGTAATTATACAAACTGTAATTTAAATTCTCAGTGTCTTCTGCCATGCACCATTTTTTTTTATTTTTTATTTTTTTGCTGGAACAGGATAGCTCTTCTGACGCTAGTCCCTACCGCTGCCGTGTCAAAGTACCTGACAGGCTGAAACCTGGAATGTGACAAAGGCCAAGCCTTATGTACACACAGAGAGAGAGAGAGAGAGAGAGAGAGAGAGAGAGAGAGAGAGAGATCGAGAAATCAGAGTCCTTGATGAATGCTAGCAGCGGGCAGACCACCCTCCCCCAGGACAGTGGTATCAGCCACTGCCTATTCTTCACAATGGCCCATGAAATACACATCTGTCAGCGCTTTGCCACACACACACACACACACACACACACACACACACACACACACACACACACACACACACACACACACACACACACACACACACACACACACACACACACACACACACACACACACACACACACACACACACACACACACACACACACACACACACACACACACACACACACACACAAAAATCTGGTATAAGTTTAGCTCTTGCATCACAGACAGTGACTGAGTGGATAAATAAAACAACACCAGGATTAAATGCCAGGGCCTTGTTCTGCACCTTACCAAAATATCAATGACTGTACATTTGACTACTATGGCAATGTCTCCTTTATATCATCAATAACTTCCTTCAGAATATTTCATGTGCACACTGACATTGCAGAGTTAAATGGATCCACATGTGGAACTGGAGCTTTTTTCATACCATGCTTTTCCAACACTGTATACAAAAGAACAATGCTGATCTTATTGTCGGGTCCCACCGTAAAGCAAGCATGCACCCACATACACGATGATAATTATATCCTTTTAGAGATTCGCTTCTGAGTAACAACACGGGTGATTAGTCAGTAACACATTAATATTTTTATTTGCTCAAGAATTTTGGCATTTTTTGGTCATGTTCTTTTCATATCAAAATATCTACAAGACAACAGCACTGAAGTTGGGGCTGCATGATTCTTGAATGAATGAATGAATGAGCATTTCGACATGAAGCTAACTTAAATAAACATGCTACAAACACACTAATGATCTGGTGTTACTCTAATAACTGCAGCACTGAATTAGAACACATAGTTGGATCAATACAATTATTAAATAATCTTACAGTAGTAGGCTGACTCAAGATTTCTGTTGTATTTTTTTTGTGCAGCCCTATTTGAGAGATCACATTTTCAAAAGAGAAAATCAGATTAAAGGCAGAACTAGATCCTTTTTTTATTGCCAATGAATGGCTAATTATGTACTCTGTGCAGTGCTCTCTATCCCTCACTCAGAGATACACACACACAGATACACGAGAGAGAAACAGAGATACACGAGAGAGAGAGAGAGAGAGAGAGAGAGAGAGAGAGAGAAAGCAGCCCCATGGCCTTTAGAGGGCAGACGAAGACTAGAAATAGAAAACACTAAGAAGGGGGGAGGATGGGAGAAAAAGAGCCAGATAGAAAGAATGAGATTGTGACTGAGTGAGCAAATGAATGAGTGAGAGAGAAGGGGGAGAAAGAGACAAAAAAAAAACAGATGACACCAAGGGAAAGAGACAGAAAGCAAGAGACAGAAATACAATATGAAAGAGACATATCGTCAGTGTCCAACGAAAAACATGGCTCCAAACCAGAACATTTACAGGAGGAGGAAAAAACCTTCAACCCTTCAATGGAAGTCCAAGTTAAAAGATTTACTTCCAAGTAATTCTGGAGCATTTCTATTGGTCCATTCATCAATAAAAGTGTTCACACAATATGAAGGACAGCAGCAGTGTTCAAATAATACAGTAAACTAAAAACTGAGACACGTTTTTAATGGACACTGACAACACAGAAAGCAGAAAAGCAGATAAACAAAAATAGAGACAAAAAGAAATAGGGAGTGATGAGGTAAAACAGAAAGAGCGAGATGACAGACAAGTGACAGACAAGAAAATAACTAAGAATGAGCAGCACAGTTCAGTCATCATCTTATGTCAGTTTCAATGTGAATATAATGTTGCAGAGTGCTCTATTTCTCTCTGCCTATCCCTGTGTGTGAAAATTTTTTCAATGAGCTGACTGACCACTACAGTCCAGGCACACACAAGTTAAAGGCGATTTAAGCTCATGGGGGCACAATCTGATCTTTGTGTCCTTCTTTGGCACTTGCAACACACACACAGTCACACACACAGTTTGTGCTACTCTGCTGAGGAGTTAAGAATGGTGCCACAGTTGTGGTGTGGTCCACACAGATTACACATTCCAGCCGCAGAGATTAAGACTGCTTGTGAGTAAAACTGCATGAAGCTGAAGTGTCTCATGCACTTTACATATACTAGTTACAATAGGACAATGTCACAACAACTGCAGAAATGATAGCACTAGGACATTGTTAGTCACTGTACGATAGCAAGGAGAACAATGATTAGGATACAAAGTTATAACACTGTGTTGACATGTAACACTAAATATATCTTACGCTACTGGGAGTTCTTAAAAGATTGTGTGTGTAGTTCTACAAAACGTTTTTACTTTTTTCAATATTACAGAGTAATTAAGCCCTGTGATGGACCTGCACTCTGTCCAGGGTGTGTTCTCAACTACTTTTGGCTGAACCCAGCGCAACCCTGATCAGCAAGAAGCAGATAAAGATGATTATTCAGTGAACAATATGTAATGCGATCAATATTGGTGTATAAATTATGTCATTAAAAACTAACTACTCAACGTATTACTTTAAGTTCTGAGTTCTCCCATTTATATAAACCATATATCTACCATATATCTGAACAACACAGTTCGTAACCTATTCAAACATCTGTGGTATCAGCAATAATCTGCTTGATCACAGGATTTCATTAATTAACAGTATATTTGTCAGTGGTTAGGTCAGCTTCAGTTCTTCCTAAACAAACAGCTCTTCTCCTCAGCTTTCAAAAGGCGCCCAACAGCCTGTTAGAATCTGGCCCACAACCCAGAGCATGCAAATGCCAGGCGGTCAGCCTGGCCTCATTCAGACCTACTCCAAGGCTGCATTAACTGCCACTGGTCTGCTATTCAAATGCAAGACCCATAGGAGCTGATTGAAGGCTTTTTCACTGCCTACCTCTCTCACTCCTATATATTCTATATATTGCATTTTCAAAACCGGTCTAATGTGTTTACGAAGCCCTGATGTCTTGGTCCAGTATGCAAAAAACATGAACTAAGAGTAGGATATTGCTCTATTCCTGCTCCATATGTATCCATATAAACTTCAGCCGTGTACAAACAACTGTTGTTTATCTTCAACTGTAGACCTTCCCTTTAAGGTGAACTGAGGCTAAGTGAAAATATGTCCAGTGGTTCAAATCAAAACTGGAAAATCTTTTAGGAAACCATGGTTTGCACATCCTTCAGGCAAAAGGGGACAGGGACCATTATACTGTAAACCCACTGTTCATAATGGAATAGGAGTGCATTAGTGCACATTGCAAAGGTGACTTGCACATCTGTGAAGGAATTGTTAACGCTGAACATGCTTCCATTCAAACAAGCATCTTTATCTGGAAGACCTTGCTTATTTCAATATGAAAGTGCTGATCCATATTCAGCACGGATTACAACAGCATGGTTCCTTACTAAAAGACTGTTACCCACTGAAAACACTAACACCGATCCAGAGCTGACATCTTACAACAAGGTAAAATAGGACAAAAATATTTCACTTTCAAAACTACAGCAGCTGGTCTCCTCTGTTCCCAGACATTTACAGAGTTTTGTTAAAGAAGAGGTGATGCAACACCGGTTGGTAAACATGCCCCTGTCCCTACGTTTTTGTATTTTTTTTTTTTTAAATATGTTGCTAATGTTTAATACAAAATGATCAAATGTCCTTTTTAAATGTTAAAACCCCAAAGTACACACATGTAAGTCTTTGCATCCTTTTCAGTTTTCAAATTTATAGTTTCAACGATTTGCATTTAAATATATTGATAGAGTTGCTAAGGTCACTCTGCCAATGTACAACATTATAACCTCAGAAATGTTTTGTAAAATACTTATGTAAAATGCTGCCTGGTGATGGACTGGTACCCACTCCCCCTAATTCCGGGTAGGCTCTTGACCTATTGCGACCCTCAATTGGACAAATCAAATGCTGAAATTTAACTTGACCATAATTTGGCATCAGTCACATGCCATCATGCTAACTGACGTAGCTGTGCTCTGCCCACACATGCATTCTGGGAGGGAAAAAAATAAATAAAACAAACATTGGGATTTCTGTTCAATATCTCACTCTAAATTTAGCTTGTTTGGGAGTGCGGAACTAATTTGTAGAGTCTTACATACAAGTTGCTCAGAGTTTAAGGTGGTAATGTATGAGTGGAACAGGCTACAGTTTGTTTGTGTGTTGGAACTTGTGGTGTTGAGGACAAAAGAGGAGGAGGATACCCTTAGCCATGGTGTGTTCAGTGCCAGTGCCCCAGGGTTGGAGGGGAAGGCTGAGGCTGTGTCCTCCAGCAGACATTATTATTATTTCATGGAGAAGATGCTCGGACTGAGGAGGGCTGTGTTTGGGGCGCTGTAACAGTTGACCTGCTTGGCCTCCATGAAGGGAACTATCGGCTAGAGCAAGGTGAACGTGTGTATCCTGCCTGCATAGCAAAGGAGGAGCAAGGGAAAAACTATCAAACACAGCATGGAGGTTGTCATCAAACCTGCATGTAGTGCTGACAGTACACTTTGGAGTGAGGGAGAGTAATACAATGTGTCAGTCAGCTCTAAAAGACATGACACTGACCTCACCAATTGTATCATACGTACAAAATTTTAAAGGGTTCTTCTTTTGTGCAACATGTAATTGTAAGTCAAATCTCAAAAATACTGCCATTCATTTGGTATTTTATGGCAGCTGTTGTGTAACATTAAGAATGGCAATTGTCATGGAACAAATTTTTTGCAGTGCTTTTGCTGCAGAAATTGGAACTCACAATGAATGAAGTGACACCATTTTCCCTTGCCATTTTCTAAATACTTAAATTTAATTTAAATACCAATAAATGACAAAATAGCTAGAGAATATTTGAATTATGATTATGTTGAATGCACACACACACAAAATATGCCTTACAACTTCTGTACATCCAGTCACTCATTTGTTCATCAGCATCTTACTTTTCAGAAAAGCACAATTTGCAGAAACCTTGGAAAAAAGAAGTGATGACAGAATATAAATGAAAAAATACACAATTATTTATTATTGTAAAATAGACTAAATTAATTGCAATATACCATGCCTATGCCAACATTGAAGTTGAAAGTAGGCTACGGTTTCCAAACAACATAACCTTAAAGATTAAGGCAGACAGCATTTTACAGGCCCAAATACAAATTGACATTTCAAAATGAGTTTACTCAAATACTCATTCTCAAAACTAGCTACACTATTATATCACAATTATATACACTATTATAAGGCTTTTTTTTTCATTTGTTAAAATAGAAACATTTTCAATCATTTTTTCCCCAAAAAATGTTTCATTGCACACATTCTAACCTTGTTTTCTTTTTTCTGTTCCATTTATGAACAAGTGTGAACTCTTTGGAGACCCAGAAATATCACACATTCCCACTATTTAGCAGATTAAACTAAAATTTAAAAGTAATAAATTACTAACATTTGATTATCTTCCTGTGGTAGTTGTGATATACTGCAACACTTTACTTCTGCCAGACACAGCAATAAAAACTTGGGATTTCATTGCTACAGCAGCAGCTTTACAGAATTCCGGGTCCTAGCCCCAAGTAGCCAAAGTGCAGAAACACAAGAGCACAAGGAAAAAAACCTTGAGGGAAACCAAGACCCAAAAGCATGACACATCCTCCTCTGGTCAACACCAAAGCAAAAAGCAGTACGAATGAAATTAATTTATACGGGATAAAAACTTTTCACACGGGATTGTGAGAGTGTGTAAATGAAATATTTTACAACTTTTATATAAATATTTAAAATATTTAAAGTATTATTTGATATATAAATATTTGTGATATAATACGGCCAACTTACCACCCCTTTTTTGCCATTGTCATAATGACACCTGTATTTGTAGAGTAATGACCAGAATATGGACAAAAATTTTGGCAAGTCAAGCTTAATTTTTTCTTTTGTGTGTGTGTGTGTTTGCGTGTATTCGTCATGAGACAGAGAAGATGTCTGCTTCCCAGACACATCACACTTCTAATTTTCCCAAACATCCTCCTCTGACCTCCTTTCCTTAGCTTCCATTGGGCCAATCACTGCTGACTTGGAAGCACATAAAATACGATCTCATCGGGACCAAAACAATCCCAATCTAATTTACTTTTTGAGGCCAGAAAATGTACATGTGTTAATGGGAAAGCAGAATCAAATTAACTATAATTAGTCAAAGCAGAGGAGAGATGCAAGTGGGGGACGAGGTGCGTGGGAAAGACGCAGCTCATTTCATCCCCCATCCCTACATGCCTTAACTGTTGTCTAGCCATCCTGCTTTCAGTATATTGACACGTCACAAACTTCAAAGCTTACTGTACGTGATACCCAAACAGCCAGAAAACCTCTTTGTCCTGGTTTCCCTGACTACTTCCTGAAAAAAAAATAAACCAATCATGTGGGACTGTCACAAGTTCCATTAAGCTGACTCATCTATTCCATTTAGGAAGTGTTTAAAATGACTCATTTTGTTACATGATTCAAATGGAATTATGTAATTCCATATTTAATTACACAGAATGACAAGTGATTTATATAAAGAATTTAAATAAACAATTTAATAGTGTTTAGAATAATCCAGCAAAAGTATTTCTCTGCTCATTTAGCAATGAGTGAGAAGTAACCATGTAATCATTAGAAAAGGTTTGTTAAAGGTGACAATAAGTGTTATTTTGAGCTTAAATAACCAGTTATTAAATAATGGTTTAAGGTCAAATGTAAGCCCAGAGTGGTTTACATTAAACAGACTTGGTCCTACTGGATGGTTTGCTCATACAAAAAGACAGTGATATTGTACTATGTAACCCTCTATTTAAGCACAGTCAACACTGCTTATTCAGTGGAATCATTCAGTAAAACATTTCACGGCACCCTTCCCCCGTTTCTGTCGCTCTGGTACATTAAAAAGAGCTCCATACTCTAGGCTACATAACAATAAGTGCTGGCACAATTCTCACAGGGCTTGAAGCTAGAACATGAATGTGAACGAAGTGAAGAGAGTAAAAGACTCTGAGTTGAGGAAATATCAAATAATATTCTAATATGTCTGTGTGTACAGAATATACCACATATATATGAGCCTCATAGAATAGTCTGTTTGCCCAGGAAAAAAAAGATTTAGCTGTTAGCATATGAAAGCTATACGAAGAGATATGAATGAATATGTCAAAGTTTTGAAATTCACACATTTCCTTAGAAGTGCTCGCAGTCTAAGAGTGTTTTGGTGTGTCTCTGTGTGTGTGTGTTTTAATACATGCATGAGTGACTGTCTATTTTCATGTCTGTCAGACTATGCATGAAATTCAGATGACAGTCTGTATCTTGTATGTGTTCATGTTTCATGGGGTACAACAGGTTGGCAGTTGATGGATTACTTGCAAATGAACAGAACTTTATCAGTCTCCAAACTTCATGTTGCGGTATCAACATCTCATTTCTGTCATTTCATTCAGCGCATCAAGTTACAATAATTTTATAGCATTTACATGGCATTTTTTAAATAAGTATAAGAATATAAGATGTAAGAGGTTTAGTTTTATTTTATGCTAAAGGGAACTACAACCCAAGTAGACCATGGCAGTACTCTTTTATAATCATTTCATAATTTTGTTTGTTTGCATGATGCAATAAACCACTTAGCAAGTTAGCCATGTTTATTGTCACTGTTCAATTAAAAACATACATCTCCATTTTGTGGATTTCATTTGAACACAGCAGCTGACCTTCACATTGTGGTAAAACTCCATGATGAATGAACTAATTGAAATGTTTCAAAATTACTTGGAATAAAACCTTTTTACATTGACTTCCACTGAAATTTAAGTTTTTCCCTTTATCCTGTAAAGGAGATACATGGTTTTAATTAAAGTGATATGTTTTGCATGTCAGCGGTGACACTGTTAACTTTACTGACACATAATATTTACACGTGACTATATCCACAGCTCCACCCTAGGAATGCACACACTGCTGTACTAGTGAGTGTGTCTGGGCAACACTCTTAACGTCATATTCACCTACTGTTTTTAGTGGTTCTAGACAAGATTGTCTATAAATTAATGTTTACATTGTAAAATTTATACTGCTTGCCATGTCTGATTTGACTTGTTTGTGCTATGTGACTTTTTTGTTTTTGTTTTAATTTTGTTACTGATATCAGTGTCATCCACAACAGGATGTGAGCAACTGGTCACTGCACTGAGCCAAAACTTCCACAACAGTCCATTCCAAATATTTCATTATACCTAGTAATTTCATGTGACTTGTATTACGATGTTAAATCTGTAAATTAACACTTTGGCATCGACACATGGTTAAATCTGTTTTCAGTTAGATTCTAATGCATCAGATTGACATTTTAAGTTGGTATGGTGGGCACTTTCTAAAGCATTTCATATTTCCATTGTTAAAATAACTGATGTTGAATTTACTAATTCTGTATGGCATTATTTATTTTGTTAAACTGGCTTTATTCCAGTGTTTATAAGAAGTCAGTGTTTACAGTAATCAGATTCCCATATTACTAACTGTGGTCATGAACCATTTTGCATTACAATGGTATTACAAAATAATATATTGTGGTGAGGCAGTGAACAAGGCAAAGATTGGTTTAACTAGTGTTTTTGAGTGGGATTTTTCCTGTTATACACATAAGTTTAGGCTGCGGAATGTGGCTTTGAGACACAGCTGCATTTACAATTACAACTCAAACAAAATCTTAAAATTTGTGTTGGCAACGTGTGTGTATGTGTGTGTGTTTGGGGGGTACTGACCTGCATGGCGTAGCAGCATCTTGGCAATTTGCATGTGCTGATTGAGTAGAGCATCATGTAGTGGACTCACTCCTTTCACCTGACTGTCCAGCTGCAGGCCAGGGCAATGCTGTAGCAGTGCTGCCACACATTCTATGCTGCCATGGTTACATGCTTCATGTAGAGGTGTCCAGCCAGCGTGATCTACATATACACAAAGCAAAAAAAAAAGCTAATAATAATTAATACTTAGATAAATAAATAAAATAAACAAACAAAAGCAGTCAGGTGCTGCAGTATATTATAAGAATGCAAAAGGTGTTACTAAGAAATTACAACACTTCAAGGCCAAGACAGTTAGCGATTCTCATTTTTCATGCAAGTAAAGCTCTATAGAGAATATATTACCAGAACCAAAAGTCAATTTCGGCCATAGAAAACTGTGATAATTATAAATAAACAATTAAAACATAACATTTCCCATACATTTTAAAATTGTGTTGCAATTCTGAATGCACGATGCTCTACTTATAGCCTTTAATCTAGATACTTCAGGATATTTAATTCTGTGCATTCATTCAATGTTTATGTTTATCAATATGTATATTAAATGTAATATATGTAATGTTAAAAAAGGCTTTATAATACAACGGTTTTAAATCATCATCATCATCATCATTTTCTTCTCCGCTTCTCACAATTCGAACATGACAACATAAGTATGCAGCTTTGAAAGAGAGGCCTTGATCTCAAGATTAATATAAAACTATGACGAAGGTCACATTACAACAAGAAATTGGTAATTTATACAACAGATTAAAGCAGAACTACACAGTTATATTATATACACATTACAGAAAAATGGTTAAAATATAAACAAGGGGGAAAAAACAACTTAAAATTTAATACTGAAACCAAAGGGCATGAGCGGAATATGTTTAAAGCTACATCAGCGATGGAAATCTAGTCTGCCGTTCAAAACCCACCCTTGCGTTTTAACGTAAATGTTCAACCTGTGACGTACACCTCTTTTTTGCTGGAATGAAATGTCCCTAGCAAACAGAATGGGAAGGGTCTAGGGAGGTAGCAGAAGAGAGACAGAGAAACCTACCTTTAACGTTAACATTTGTTCCAGGAAGGCTGAGGATGTGCAGCACGGTCTCCACCTGGTTCCTCTTGCATGCTCGATGGAGGAGTGTCTCCCCTACTCATAGATGGAGGGAAGAGAGAGAGAGCGAGAGAGAGTGTGTGCGAGAGAGAGTCAGACAGACAGGGGGAGAGAGACAGAGAAAGAGAGGCAAATAACAGAAGTGGGTATTGTCCAAAAATTAGGGTGTGTCTTGCCCATTGTCCCTGAAACACCCCAAATCCCTGCAGTGAGAGAGAGAGACTGCTCCCAATTTCCAAATGCAACCTAATAAATTGAAAACAGAAAGAAAGGAAATCTAAAACACTGCCTCAACCACTGAAAAAGAAAAAGAAAAAAAGATGAGAAAAACTGACTAAACATCAAACCTCGGTGGTAACCTTGTTTTTTCCGCCCCCTGATTTTATACCCACCCTCTCCTTTACCCCTCCAAACCCGACAGACAGTGTGAATTCCACACTTACACTAGATGCCCAAAGTCTATGGTGAATGAGAGGAAACAAAAAAGAGGATTCCTTCCTGTCTTGCATTGTTTCCACTTGCTGAAGTTATGGTACACAGCCCACGCACAAAGCCTCCAACAGGATTTTTCACACATCCAGGGTTCAAAAGCTCCACTGGGCAACGCAAAAGGGCCCACGTGATATTCAGTCAGCAAACTACAACACCCCCGCCTCAAAAGGCTTCTTTTATTTACATTTTCCTTCTTTTTTCGCTTTTCCTCCCCTTTTCCTCCATTCCCGTCCTTTGCTGATACAATATGAAATGGAGAATATATTAGCAGCTGCTCTGCCTGCTCCCCTTTTTTCATGTATGGCTGAACTTCACAAGAAAGTTAAAGGCCAAGCATGAGTGCCTCTGTGGCTGCCAGTATAATATGCCAGTGCAAAGCTGCTAATAAATGCTTTACTAGCTCTCACCAGGGCGCCAGCCTTGGACGGCTCGATAAAACCCCTGCATGCTAAAAGAGAGAGAGAGGAGAGGGGAAAAAGAGGAAGTAAAGAAAGGCAGACAGTGCTCTTTCTTCTGGATGAAGAAGAGGAAGAAAGAAAGAAAAAGAAAAAAAAAAAGATGCTGCAACCCCTTCAACATCAAGAAGTCATTACGCTTCAAGAGGTGTCTTTCAAGAGGGATCAAACATGAAAAATGAGCTTTTAAGGGGTGGAAAAAAGAGCAAGTGACCAAATGTGGCTAATGTTGCTCAAGGGCTTCATCTATATTCCTGCTAACCTCTGTGGAAAAGGACAAGAAAGAAAGAAAAAGTCAAGAATGTGGAATGTGAACACCGCTATTTTGAAAACAGCAATGTGTCTACAAATTTGCATCTGTAGCTCGGCCAACAAGGAGTCCACAGCCGAGTGTCAGCTGCTAAACAAAGAAATACATCAGCATCTTTTCCGCTTATCCATGTCAGGGTCGTGGTGATCTTCACAGAAGTATTTGAAGATAACCAAAAGTTTGGAATGAACAAAGCTAACGAACAGTTGTCTTCTAAATCATTTGAGAAAATCCCAAACGATTCTGTGACTAGTGTTTTTGGTCCGAAGGAAGTTATATTTCCATTTCAAAAAACAACAAAAAAAAGTGCAACCATTATTTTCATATTTGTTCCTTACGAAATGTTATTCTGGTACAAAGTCAGCCAACCCACAACCAACTAAAAAGTGTGAAAATATTTTTTAAAGGCTTAGAACTAACCAAGCTAATTAGCAGTCGAATGTAAAGAAATGAAACAAACAGAAGGCAATAAAACTATGACTTAATGACTAGCTTGGCATCCTGGCTGCTCTCGGCTTGCCATACTCCTTTTTCTCCTGCTAATAGGCTCTAAAACCTAGTGATTAAACATTCCTTTACTCGCTGTGTGTACACATCCTCACAAATGCCAGACCCAATCTGCAGCCAGTTAAATCATTTTAATGGCTCCAATTTGGACACAACGCCTCCATTATAAGGATAATTGCATACTCAGCATTTACAAGCACGAAAAGGATAAATCTGTCCTGTCCTTTTCTATAAATTCCCAGGCTCCCCAACATTATGCTCTTAAGTAGAGTTGTCTGTATGTATGTCAGACTTTTGTGCCTGTATGATCAATAGTGTTTACTCATGATGTGTGATGCTAGGCATGACAGCTCAGCTGGAAGTTAGCTAATGATTTAAAGGTGTTTTTTTTTTTTTTTTTAAATAATGGCCTGTTAATTATCACCACAGATGTGAAATAACATATTACAAAATTATGTGAAACCATTCTTGGTGGTGCTACAGGTGAGAAAACCTTGCAAAACTGCAATGCAATTATAATGAAGTAGTATGATTTCATCAGAAACAAAAAAAATGCAACTGAAAAACGTATTTATCATCTATTCATTGTGTAACATCGGCTTATTTTGAAAAGCAGAATGAGCTGGGCCACACTGCTGTAGATTAAATAGGCCGATGTGTGTAAATATTGGTTTTTCATAAGCACCAAAAAAAACTGTTTTGTTACTGTTTTTCTGAGTTTTGGTGACATTGGTTCCTTTCTTTAAATTCTCTTATTGGTATCACTTACAGTAACAAATCAGAACCTCAAAACCTTTTCCACTTATATGCATTTTTTTGCCACACATTAATTTCATTCATTCTCTGTAATACCCGCTTACCCAATTCAGGGTCGCAGTGGGACCGGAGCAGGGTCCAGTCCTTCACACGGTGACTCTCTCACACACAGACAGACACACAGACGTCGCCAATCCACGTACCAACGTGTTTTTGGACTTTGGGAGGAAACCGGAGCACCCAGAGGAAACCCAAACAGCCACGGGGAGAACACACATTAAGCCACAACCTCTAGGTCCCTGGAGCTGTGTGACTGCGACACTACCTGCTGAAATACTGAAATACTTTTAAAGGCTTCCACATGTATCTTTATCAAGTTGTGCAAATGGAATTTATGAAGGAGTTATTTATGTTCAGTATAAGTCTATTATTGAGGTCTTATTTGAAACCAGATTATTAATTACCAAATTATCCATACAAGTAGTGTTAACTGTTGAGTGTGTGATAAGGCTAGAGCTTAAGAGTTTACAAGACAGTATTTCAGGAGGCACCTAGAAATTGCTATGGGGGGAGAAAAAAAAAACAACAACATAATTTTATGTACATGATACCTTGTATATATGCATGTATTATATTCACAGGCTGTATCAGCAGAGTGCATTCAGTGGTCAGACAGCTCAGGATGAAGTTAACAAGGCACCGCAGACCTGCACACAGAGCTGCAGCATCCATCCACCTTCAGAAATACAGTATATGGCTGAGAGCCTGTGGATGCATCATCAAAAATTGATGTCCTGGCCCATCAGTATAGGGAACACGTAGTGCAAAAAACAACACAAGGCAAGGAGCAGGAGCAGCCCGCAGTCTCTTGGAAGCAGTGCTGTCTCTCTTTCTCTCTCAGACACATTCGTTCACTCCCTCTCCCCTCCATGCCCTCCCCCACTCCCTGCTCTGGCGTGGGGGTCTTTTTCTGATCAGGTGGAAGGAAGATGAGTGCTGACACCTTGGCGGGTTCACTCAGAGTGCCTGCCTCCTAATTACCAAAACTTCCAGCCACAAGCTGGAGCTCAGTCTTCTCCCCTCTCCCTCGCCTTCTTTCTCTTCCTCTCTTGCCCTCTCCTCACAGCAGAATCCTAATTGCTGTGTTTAATATTCCTAAACTGGAGATCTGACAAACGATGTGTTTCTATGTGTTGCTTTTGAGCACCCCCCACCCCCCATACCTTCTCTCACTCTCTCTTCGTCCATTTTTTTTGTTAACCAAAGCTCCAAACAGAAACACACATTGTGCACAAGCACACATTCAAATGCACATGCTGCGAGTGGTATAGATGAGCGTTTGTGTCTGTAGGGTTCTTTTGACCCTGACAATGCAGTTAGAGATTCTGACAAGCTGATGTATGCTTTTTCTCTAATGAAACAAACAAATAAATATTTGTGCATGAAGGAGAGTAAAGGATAAAGCCTGATGGTGATCAGGCTGATATTTCATGAACTCTGAGACTAATGTGAGTTTGTGCAAAGCAGCAGATGATGTGTATTACGATGATGAGGGCGTGTCGTGTACTTACCTGCAGGATTGACTCTATGGAAACCTCTTGGGATGTTTTCTTTCCCCGAGTCAGAGCCGCCTGCTTCCATTCTTGTTCTAGAGAGAGAGAGAGAGAGAGAGAGAGAGAGATTGAAGTGGGAAAGAAAGATGAATCAAAAGACAGAAAAACAGAGTGTAAGGTAAAGTGTAACAGGTAGAAAGACCAATGAGGCAAAAACAAAAGATCATTAAAGACAGGTTGAGGAGGAAAAGAAAGGTAGAGTGAAAGGGAAAGGATGGAGAGAGTGAGAATCAAAGTCTGTGTAATAGATAGATTCTACTGCTACAGTTTTCCTGCCTTATGATCAGCAAGAACATCTAAAACATTGTACACATCTCACAGGAAAAAAATTTGCTCTGTGAAGTGTCAAAAAAAAAAAAACTGCACCGAATGTGTACTGCCCCCCAAAAACCACACAGAGCATCCAAACAAATGGGCCCAGAGATGTCATTAGATCGGTATCACTCAAACAGCCAGAAAGCAGCATCTTGTCAGGCCAAAGTGGAGACACAGGCATCAAAGTGCATCCCCCCCTTTTAAAGGCTAACAACCAACCAAGCGCACAGGGACTACTGGCTGGACGCTCTTATCCAAAGAGACAGCCGGCTAAAGGCCCCAGTGGCACTCTTCCACATTGGAGTCCACCGCCTAGTCTATAAGGAGCTGTGGATAAATGGCCCTCTGAGTGCTCCTCCACTGCAGGGTGGATTGCTGGAGATGGGTTAGGAACAGCAGAAGTGTGTTCCTGTCTGAGTCACTGTTGTAAGTGGATAGGGTGATGGGAAAGGACACTGGTTCTTGAAAACGAGCGGAAGAATGAGAAGAAGCAAGAACTCAGAGCAAAAGTACACACTAGGGTTCTGAGGCACAAACCATTTAATTGAGGTTAAAAAAAAAAAAAAAAAAGTGTGTGTGTTGGGTCCAGGCCAAAAAATGTAAAAGACATGAAGGCTGAAATCTTTACCTACCTTATACATACACAAATCTTCTTTGAAAATATCCAAGTAGAAGTTCTATCATCAGCAATGAAGTTATAATACATGTAATATCCAGAAATCATCATATTTCAAAGCAGATGGAAATGGGTAGAGGTCTTCATTAATAATCCAAAATCAAAATGTAGATTATCAAGAACATAGGGATAAAAATAAGTTCAGAATAATGCCAGCTTCATGCAGGTTAAAGTAAAACAACCAGTTTCTGAACTCTGGTAAGAACTGCACCCATCCATGACATCAGGATTGAAAAGGCCAGTATTGTGATACAATTAATAAATAATACAATGTGCAGTTTCCCTAACATACAATGTACTGGGGGGAAAAACCCTGGGGTAGTTTAGAAATTGCAGGTGCTTCTTACCAACTGAACTCAGTTTTGACAGTAAAACAAATAGTTTGCCAGGCTTGGTAAGCTGAGTGCATCACAATTTGTTGTTTTTAACCTCCATATGCTGCAATACTAAAATACACAGAAATGCTGACCGCAAACAGCCAATGCCAATTAAGCGCGCAGGAAAGTGAAGGCTCCTGCTAGCCCATGCATGCTAATAGCACAGTGCTGTCAGGTCCTTTCCCAGCACTGAGAGACACAGGCCTGCCAGGGAGAAAGAGGGCCAAAATCCCACAACAAACAGCTCTGCTTCCCTCATAATTGGCTTGTTCAGAAGCAAGGCGCACACTCCCAGAACTGCAGTACAAACATACACACAGGCACTTAACTTCCTATTAGAGGGAGGAGTAAACATCTGCGTGAGAACTGTGCGTCTGTATATGTACGAGACATGGGACAATGTCAACTGTTTCTGCATCTACTGCTATAGCCTGTGATCCAATGTCTGCGGTGCCTTATAAACAAAAATATGTACTTTCTCATTATTCATATCCACTCATTAATTGGATTCTGCTGTATTTTACTTTGAAAAGTGTATGTCTGCTTATAGAAGTAGCAGTGTAGCAGTGAATTTTAAATATTTGGATTTAAAAAACAAGTCTGAAATAACAATGACAAGGAGCAAAACCATTTGATTCTTACTCATGTTTTTAGGTTTTATTCTTTGGTTAAAAGTAACATTTATGTAAACTTCTGATGATTTTTTTAAATTGTGTAGATGTATACAAATGTCCAAATGTATACTCGGTAATTATTTTCTCAAATCGATTCCTTAGTATTTCAAAAATAATTTGTTAAATGAAAACTTTCTTGAAATGTTTTATTTTTTTCTGAACTATTTGGACTGAATACATTTTGTGGAAATGTTATAGTGATACGCCAGATCAAAACTTTTATATACTCTGCCAGAAATGGTGAAGAAAAATTTTTTTTTTCTCTTCCATCTTGCAAGATTGTGGATTTTATAATTTCGCGGATAGTGGCTGATTAGGCTTTACAACTACTTCCTTAAACCAATAATGACAATACACACAAACACAAAAAAATTCTGCTTCTATGAATAAACATGTACTTATTTTTCCTAGTCCAAATCAAACAAAATCAAATCCTATTTGAATATCTGGCAGCTCAACCAATTCTGTTAAGCCTTTAACCCCTTTGGTATTTCTCTGAGGCTGGCATGAACACATCTCTAAAACTAAAGAGTGTGAGAGACTGAAAGAGGCAATAATCATTGGCTGATTAGGCCAGGAGGAGTGAAACACAGGCTCAATTACAGCACGTCTCCCTCAGGCCGGGAGCCTCCAGCCTAGGCCAGAAAGAGAGTACACCATCTCTCTCCATTAACCATCTTAACCCCCCACTAATACCCCATGATGAGCTACAATGGCTCCATTACAGACACCCAGAACATTCACTCCAGTTTTTCCATCACTTGGTTGTAGATGTATGTGGGCTGTTCTAATAGTGCCAGTGACGGGTGGTTGTATCATTAGTACTATACCATAATTACGGCTCAGAGAAGATTGAAAAAGACAGATGAGGGGACAATGAAGAGTGAGTCTGACACTGAATGTAATTAAGGGTAAGATTATTTGAAGAAAGCCTATGCTGGCATTTTAAAGACAGTTCCTTGCTACTACTAATTATATTTGAGGAGTGTTCAATAGTGATGCATGGTTGTGAAATAGTATGATGCGGTATTTGCACCGATAATAACCTTACCAAATAGACTGAATATGGTTCAGGTGTGATGATTCCACAATCTACACTGTTACAAAAATAATACAAATAAAATCACTATATTCCTATGTACTACTACTATCATTTGAGTCCCATAACAGCACTGGTATTGCTTTTGTTACTCTATATTAGTTAATACAATCCACACTGGTATTTAACTATATTGATTGCTACTCTATTTAAATATATTAACAATGATAATGACTGAAGGTAAAAATGTAAATGCAAAATTGCTGCTTCTTTCACAGTCGACAGAACTATATATGTGTGTGTGTGTGTGTGTGTGTGTGTGTGTGTGTGTATTTGGTGTGTTGGTACAAGTGGTGCTGCTGGAGTTTTTAATATGTCCACTTACACACCATCACCACGTCAGTGTCACTGCAGCACTGAAAAGGATCCACCACCCAAACCTTACCTGCTCTGTGGTGGTCCTTTTTCTATCATTCACCACATGCACCTAGCTCACTCATTGATCCGCAGTGACATAAACATGTTGGACAACCTTGAGTTCTGTTGTTGTCCCGTGGGCTAGATTTCCATCTGTTGCCAGGTGGTCCTGTCTATGTATTTTTATTACTCACCCTGTGTATGACGCTTGACTATCTGAGCGGTTGGAGGTGGTTTGCTCTGCCCCACTACTGCATGAATGCACAGGTGTACGGCCACACAACTGCCCCAGGGCTTTCAGATAGGAGGAAACCTGAAAACGACATAAATATTACACATTTAACATAATTTCTTCTTGCTCCATTTCAGACCTGTACAGCATTCTCACAATGTCAACACTGTGTGAACACTGATTTATATTTGTCCTTCTATACACCCAAAACACACTAATAAATTAGGGTCCGCAGAAGCAGAAGACACTGTAAACTTTGGCCATAATCTTCTATAATTAATTTAATTTATTTCAGCCTACATTGTTCTGACAGAAGACATAATTAATACTGACCTCCATTATTTTAAAAACAATTTACTGCTGGTTTCAATCAATTTATCAAGCCACACACACACAAAGTCATCTGTGGCTTTGACTACTCAAACCCTTAAACACCAAAATTGTATTTAGGTGTCCAAGCATGGTGGGAATAAGAGAATAAAAAGACTTGTGGAGTTGTTAAACTACTGGCTCATACTATTTGGAGTAGAGAGAGGGGTTCTGGGTGGAGGAGCAGTCCATTCCTACAGCAGATGTTTCTGTAGATGGCATCAGCAGTGAGCATCCTGAGGCGAGGTGAGGGCAGGGCATGGACCAGCTCCTTCAGTGTGTCTGGATGGAGGTCTGAGAGAAGGAGGAAGAGTTTGAAAGTAACAGAGACAGGGAGAATATGAAAACAGCTGAGAACATTGTTTGCATTGGAGTTTTAAAAATACATTCAGTATGTGCCATTCCAAGTTAAATTAAATACAGGATCAGACTGGATTTATCTTTTTTCTCCCAATACCAGTGCCAGCATTTTATATTGATATAATCTGTATATACTTTAATAGGTAGCATAGCTCTGGGATCATAATAACAGGTCAAAAATTAGGATTTGTTAGTGCTATTGTACAGCCCCACATTCAATTGCCAAAAGCTGGGATGTGTAACAGATATATTTGAGGGTATCTGAGGATATTTAACCACTACAAAAATGCCCTTAATGATCCCACGTGTCCTTACTGGCCTCTTACTGTGGAAAATGGGCAAATGAGCGTTACCTTGGCACAGGATGGCTATGTAGGCTGCCAAGTCCTGGAAGCCTTTGTCCACCAGACGACTGTTGAGCTGACTATGCTCCTGAGCCCAGTACTCCACAACTACAGCCAGGATCTCCTGCAATGTGGCCAGCAGTCTTCCCTTCCACTTCTATTAGATCAATACAGGGGACCAGAAACCAATGATTAAACAACCAGCAAACTGATACTGATCTACATATTCTATATTGATCTAATTGTCTGCTAAGAGTGCCACATATTTCTAAAACGCAAGAAACACAATTTGCTTTAAACAGTGTCTGAAAACCCCAAAATCAATAAATCCATCAGCTCTAAAATAGTACCACCAGCATTCAAAACAATCAGAACAAGGTACACACTAAACACTTTTCCTGTTGTAACAAATTAGGAAAAGATGTCCTTTATTAAGACATTACTAGATTTTATTTAGTTCGGGGTCAAACAGCACAACTAATAACATAACTTTTATTTTTATGTTAAAGGCTATAACTGACTGAAAATTAAACATATAAACATAGGTAAGACATTTTGCAAGCTAATGCTTATCTTTGTTGATTTGAAACAGATACTGAATCTACCGGTATTTGTGAATTGTTACACCCTAAATTCCATGTCTATATGAAACATTTCAATTGGCCAATTTATCATACATTGTATGGAGCAGCTGCCATTATTAGATGGTGCATTAAAAACAGGAAAGAGAGATATTGGTACGATTTAAAACAACACCATTTGCTGAGAGTGTTATAGTCTATCAGAGCTGAAATCCACCTGAGTGGAGTGAAGACCCCAGAGTGTGGCCTCTACCAGCAGTTCAGCCAGCTGCTGCAGGGCCCTGGAGCTCAGTGTTGACTTCTCCCACACGTTCCAGAACATGCTGTAGAGCACAGACATCCTCGAGCTTCTCCCACTGCACACATCAGAAGATCCATTTGCACTTACTCAGTGCTCTTTACAAAGTTAAAATGTTTCTTATACCACTAATCCACATCCAGCTGAAAAACCCAAATACATTATACTTATATACAACTTCTCTCTTATATACTGGTTTTACTGAGCATGTCAGGTCAGTTCTACATTAATAAAAACTGTTACTAAATTATTCATCAGTTCCTTTAGAGAAACTGAATTATATCAAGAAACACTGACATTTGGAAAAGAACCGAATTTAAAATAATGTGTATATTTTCAGATTCTCACCATGTGCTAGCTGCATGAAGCTCCAGATGAAAAAGCCTAAGAAAAAATGCTTGCAGGTTACCATGGAAGCGGAGCAGCTCTGGATGGGCAGGGCTTGGCAATGAGTGACAGGTGGCTGCACTTGCCAAGCAAAACCTTGAAAAAAAATGTTTAAATATAACCCATTTTACTTCAAAAGTCCATTTCGGGTCGGGTCATTTCTGCATCTAATACACACATTCACTCCAATAGTCCAGCCTTACGTCACCAGAAAGATTAGGTTTTTACCTCACTGATGTCTGTAGAAGTGGCCAGGCTCCATTTTTACACTGTGGGCACTGCAGGATCTGAAGGAAGTAACTGGCATTCCCTCGAGAGCTCCACGTTGGATTATTATGCAGTATGCCATTCAGAACAGTGCTGAACATGCTGAGAACGTAAGGCTGTGCCTCACCCTGCAGGAATACAAAGCTCCAAAGTGAGTTGATAGCTAATCACTATATACTGTACAATAATTCAGTAAGAGATCAGTGGAGAAAACCTGACACGTGCTAACCTTGGTTGTTTACACTGAGATTTTATTGTTCAAATAGAGCAACCAAACCTTGTACTTCTAGCTTGGAGTGTGTAAGTATATTTCAGCTTTTGTAGATAATGACAGCATAGTTCAGAAATCATTGAACAAATCTGTATCACATTTAAACAGAAATAGAAATCTATCCGAGGTAAATCTGTACCAGGAACTCAATAAACTGTGTTAGACTGTGCCACTCCAGGGCTGAAATGGATGATCCTGTGCTACATTCTGGCCTATTTGCACTTTAGCGTTGTACTAGTGGGTCTGGATACAAGCATCAGCCAAATGCCCTAAATGTAAATATGAATTCTTTAAGACAGTGTCTGAAACTGCCTTTTCTTGGCCTTTATTTTCCTATGGAGAAGTAAAAGGCACTCCAGTGTGTAATAGGCATACATACGTGAAGGGCATGCTGCATGCAGGCGTGGAGAATAGAGGCTGGAGGAAGCACCCCAGGCTGCAGGGAGCCTTGCACATCCTCCAGAGCCTGAGGGAAGAGGCCACATTCTACCAAGCTGCAAATGTTACTGAAATCCACTGCTGCAACCTGCAGAGAATAACAGATGGATGAAAGAAAGAGGAAATGAGAGGGGGAAGGTGAAGATTGCTGTGTTCTCAGGATCAACACTGGCAGTGTCAGTCAGAATCTGTTTGGGGTTTGGGTTACCAGAGAGCAGCAGGACCTATAGTGAGTGCTCCAAACGAGTGACCTTTCAGGAATCCACCAAGCAAGAGGATTGAAGAACACTAGTGTTTCTTTAATGGCCATGCCAATCACAAGAGCACCAATGAAACCAACTCACCTAAATCAGCTGACCTGGACATAATGCATCCTTCACAAAATGAGCCGCCTAACAGCGATAGCAGTGACACAAAAGAAACCGAATGACCCGAACCAAGTCCAATTTTCATTTAGCTTCACACTATAACGCAAAGATGGAGGACATCCTAAATAATTTAGATTTAGATTATTTTACCTGAGTTGGAAGGATGGGTGAATAGCAGTTAAAAAGCTGGGGCACTTTCAGAAGATTCCTCTTCCATAGCTGCAATGAGACAAGGTCACTGTTAGGTCATGCATTATGGCAATTTGCACTAATCATAATTATGCATTCTTTCAATTTTGTTCATCACGTTTACTTTTTAAAAAGCTGTAATTAAATATAATTATTACTAAATTACACCAGATGGTGTCTAAACCAACAGCAAAAAAAAAAAACAATACATCACCTCCATTTTTGTAATGTAGTCTTTCAATTTTTTTTCTAGCTCAGAGAGTAGCATGTTATCCATTTCAACCCCAGTTTCTTCCACTGATTTACTTGAAAAGACCTCCATTGCCACTGGTGGCATAGAATTCTCCTGATGGTTAGATTTGTCCAAATTAAGGGCCCAGTTTAAAGTTGAAATAGCAGGCTGTAAGCACAACAAAAGACATGTTAATCATGCAGTATTATTGTAACAATGTCACTGGACATTTTAAGTATTTATATTGTCCTGTGCGCAGAAACAATTGACTGTTCATTCATTGATTGTCTGTAAGCGCTTATCCAGTTCAGGGGCACGGTGGGTCCGGAGCCTACGCAAAATCACTTGGTGCAAGGCGGGAACACACCCTGGAAGGGGCGCCAGTCCTTCGCAGGGAAACACTCAGTCACACATTCACTAACACATATGGACACTTATGAGTCACCAATCCACCTACTAATGTGTGTTTTTGGACTGTGGGAGGAAACAGGAGCACCCGGAGGAAACCCACGTGGACAGAGGGAGAACACACCAAACTCCTCACAGTCAGTCAGTCACCCGGAGAGGGACTTGAACCCACAGCCCACATTTACAACAATACCATAGTAAATACAATTACAAATAAAAATGAAAATGATTCCATACTCCAAAGAGGTAACAGGCAATGTAGCTGAGGTTGTGGTATGATGGTTTAGGTTCTTGTGATACACTGTTTCCATCTTTGGTGAACACATGTGTAACAGGCTGTGTAGATGACTTGTTGGTGGAGAGCAAGGCCTTCCCTGCTTTCAGAATTCTGTGGACAGAAACAATCCTGAAGCTGGTACAGGAACAAGAGCCATAAACAGTTTTAATATAATATAAACTAGCACATATTTACTGAGTCAATAAATACCTTTACACAAGTCTCATTTCATTTGTTTGCACATTCTCACCTTTTGAAAATATGTCTCTTTTCAGGCTCTTCAATATCAAGACAAACCACCCAGCCCTTTTGAAATAAAAAAAGACAAGACATTTTAAGAAATTTTAAATAATTTACTTTTACTTAGGATTTTCTTTTGGTTAGTCAATTATGAAACACTACAACTCTGACCTGGAAAGCTCCTGACACATCGCCTCTGGCTATTTTCTCCCTCCATTTCTTAAGAGGGTTTGTTAAAGCAGGAGATTTAAGGTTGCCAGTGAGGTTTAACTCATATGAAGCTTCGGATTGCCATGCCTTGTGTTTCACACTGTCAAATACAAACTCTGGGGTCACAATCCACTTCCCTAAAAAAAGAGCAGATTGTCAAAAAGCTTTCATGCATTCATTCATTCCTTGTTTGTAACCGCTTATCCAGTTCAGGGTTTCAGTGGATCAGAAGACTACATGGAATCACTAGGTACAATGCAGGAACACACCTAGGAATGTTCCATTACAGGAAGATTCCTTTGCAGGGTGACAAACACTCACACATTCACACCTGTGGACACTTTTGAGTAGCCATTCCTATGGGACTGTGGGAAGAAATTGAAACACCCGGAGGAAACCCACGGAGACGCAGGGAGAACACACCTCCCACACAGAGCCATGCTCGAACCCACAACCCCAGGACCCTGGAGCTGTGTGACTATGACACTACCTGCTGTGCCAAATGTTAAAAAGCTTATTGTATAAAAATAATTATAAACATAAAAAAAGACAGCTAGGGAAACGGAAAAAAATGATTAAGATATAATTTGCCATTTCAAGTTTTTATGCTTTATGTTCACAGGCTGAATATAGTATAGGTCTCTAGCATGTGACCAAATTAATACTACTTATTATCCACCCATCCTTCCATTATCTGTAACCATTTATCCATTTCAGGGTCACGGTGAGCCTGCCTGGAATCATTGGGTGCAAGGCGGGAATACACCCTGGAGGGGGCGTCAGTCCTTCACAGGGCAACACACACACACTCACACCTACGGACACTTTTGAGTCGCCAATCCACCTACCAATGTGTGTTTTTGGACTGTGGGAGGAAACCAGAGCACCTGGAGGAAACCCACGCAGACACAGAGAACACACCAAACTCCTCACAGACAGTCACCCGGAGCAGGAATCGAACCCACAACCTCCAGGTCCCTGGAGCTGTGTGACTACAACACCACCTGCTGCACCACCATGCCACCCATGCTACTTATTATGAAGAACAAAAATCAATCAAACGGCACAGATTGTTTTGAATTGAATATTGGCAACCTAAGAAAATTCAATCAAGTGTATGATTCCCATCCCGACGGGCTTGGTTAGTCACACCTTATTTGTGCTTTTAACTAAGATGAACTTGTTTGCAGCAGGTCATTAATGCGAAGGTTGTAATAATCATCACCACTCACCTCCAGCACATGCTGCGATGAACTTCTCACTTGCTAAAGGATTAATGACTATAAGATGGGTCAACTCCTCTTTGTATTCCTGCAACACATTGGGTCATTACTTTCTGCAAAGAAGTTGGAATATCTCAATTTTCTAACACACAATGTCACCTTACTATTTTGGTTTTTAACCTGTCAGTGGGAGAGCTGAGCCAAAGGTTAAGAACTGAAAGGTGGATTTTATTCCTGTGAGACATCAATAAGTAGGGAGAGCAGTCAGTAACTAAATTAAGAGTGTATTGAGGGCAAGGACAAAATTACGGAGACAAAAATACACCTTAGCATCAAGCAATTAGGGTCACTTTCCAGGTCTAATCACTACCACTTCTTTTTTGGGAGAATACAGTAAGCCAGGTAAAATGTCTGGATTGTTTGCCAAAGAACAAGCTGCGTGATCCTGTAATTTCAGGATTTGTGAAGGATATAAGCAGATTGCTTTCTACAGTCATAGTTGATGTTTTAACTTTAACTTGAGTATAGCATTTGAATTGTGGCCTCATTTAGAAAATGTACTTGAATTTCATCCTGTAATTTCACAGAAACAAAATATAAAAACTATATATTTCTTAAATCTTTTTAATTAATAACATACTTTTAAATCACTAACTAAACGTTCAGTGGTTTTCAATCTTATAATTAAGACCCATCAGAGTATGATATAGAGCTAACCCAGTAAACAAGGAACGTCCCTGGACGTTCAAAATAGGTCTAAACGTAGTCTGTCCGTCGAGGACATATTTTAAACGTCAATGGACGTCCAAAATCCATCTTAATAAGTTAGTTAAGTGGTGACTAATCGATAACGTCAGTGGACGTCCAAAATGCGTTTTATACAAGTAATTTATTTCGGGACCAATTAATAACGTCAATGGACGTTCACAATACGTCTAATAGTCGTTTTTTCAATGTCAGTGTTTGGACGTCTTTTCAACTTTCATTTTCAACCTTAAGAGAACGTTGATTAGACGGCAGTCATTACGTTATTTCAACGTTGAATCAACAGCTAAATGTTTACTGGGAAAGTGTGGACTGTCGGGGTGGAAGTTTCACAACCACTGCACTAAACTCATGTGCCTGCAGGATTCCTTAGTGCTTTTCTCTCGTAGTGTCAATACTCACAGAGCCTCCTACATATTTCCCACGTAGATGCCGGATGCCCCGAAGCAGCTCCCGTTTCTTTTGGGGAGACTTGATTCCAGACATTTGAAAGACATAATCACTCCTCACCATCCTACCTGGGAGATATGGGTTATCACTGTGAATGAGGAGGTTTAGGGGCGGCTTCTGCAAAATGTAACGTTACAGAAGAAGGAAAACCAACGGTTAACGTAATATATAACTAAACGTATAAGAACAGAATGAGGAGAGTGAGACAGAGAGAAAAGAGGAAAAAGAGCAAGAGCGAGGCGAAACACGTGTCCGCGTGTGTGAAAGAGTTAATCGGGTTTAAGGTGTCTTTTCTGGTATTTATTTTGTTAAGCAAATTTGATTTTTTTTCCCCAGAACATTATTTTCCAACTGTCTCACCTGCTGTCCTGAATTAACCGTAAGGGCTGTGTAGTGTGTAAACTGTAAATGCTGGCTGCTGGGAAACAAATTAAACCTCTATCTAGTGTTTATCACCGTTTCGAAGACGCGCCAAAACTCTTGTATATCCGGAGACTATGAGTTAGTAAGTGGCCGAAATATTTCTCTCTATTGTCTTTTCATTGACCACTCTCATTTCCTCCAATAGTCATTGTTTCTGACAAAAAAAAAAACAAATTTTCTCTTATGAAGACAGTTGAAAAGAAAAACAAACAACTCCCCTAAATCAGCCCGATAAAGTGTCGGCCCACGGCCATGTCAAATCACGTGTGACCTGGGCGGGCTTTTAGCGTGGGACACTGAAAAACGGGGTTGAGGTTTAATAATCTCCAAATATAACCCATGTTCTCTTTCTTTAAAACTGACATGTAAATCATGGCGTAAATAAAAATGATCTATTTCATAAAATAAATTAAAGTTCTATGCAAATAAACATTAAAAACGCACAAGTTGATTGTATTAAAGAGAGTCTCCCCCGTATTTTCAATGGTTTGTGCCGCTCCACGAATAAGATGGGTAGATCACAAATTACCACCTAGTCCCTATAGAGTGCACAATATGGGTCAAAACATAAGGGCTTCCGCGACAATATAACACATTATATATCTGACGACAAGCTGTTTATAATACGGTTAGAGTTTTACCACGTTTGACCTCACTTTAAGCGCATTATTTAAACCTCAGTTTAATGACCAATGAAGTGCACTTCGTAGAAGAAGGGAGCGATTTGAGACACAGCCATGTTTGTTTTGGGCTGAAGCTGCATGCTGCTGGTTGTTAGAGACGCTTGTGCGACGAGGCGCAGTGTTTGGTTTTACGGAAACAAACACTGAAGATACACTTTTGCGGAGAATTGTAGCTAATTTCTTTAACGTTCAAGGCCTTCGCTTAAATCCCTGACGAAACGTTGAGCCGTCGGTTTTGTTCGGTGTGTGTTCTCTAAGCTCTGTTAGCGACAAATCCACGCTAACGTTAACGTTGCTACTAAATTCCCTTCTTACCCTCTACCGCAAACTCAACCGTTGTCAACAAATCTGGCACCTGTTTTTTGTACATTCAGTCCTTCACTGTGGTATAACACCGCACGTTATACTTTACCCATGGTAATCTGACTCATTGCTTCTCTCCAAGTTGATTTGTAGTTTGTTTAAATCACCTGACAGAGAGATATTGCGGTGTTTCATGTATGTATTTATCTTTTGAAGAGCATGATAGCCTTTCAGTCTTAGACACAACAGAATTCATCACGTAATCATGAATTCACCAGTGTGAAATGAAATATAAATAATGACAATAAGGATTATTTGCCTTGGAGCTGGAGTACTACAGACTGTTCGACAGAATAAGGTAACGTTACACTGAAGGGTGTAGGTGTTTCTACATGCAAAAATTGAATAAAACAAAACAAAAAAAAAAAATCCCTCACTTAAAGCCCCATCATCAAAAAAAAAAAAACCCCACGTCTGAGATATTAAGACTTTGTGTAGCTGACCTCTGTGGTGATCAGCATGTATATGTTTCTTTCAAGAAGCAGCCTAAATGGAAATACTCCTTCTACGGGCTTAATGTCCATTTGTGCAATGTATGGGCTGGAAAATAAATCATGTCTTCATGTGTTAACATGCCCCATCATAGTATTTTCCAAGCCAGTGCTTCTCAACGTTGGACTCTGAGGCATATTATCCTGAACATTATAGTGGTTTTCCTGATTTAAAGGAACACTACACAATAACTTTACTTTCAGCTTCAAAATAATTATGAGGCTTCACCGACCTGTATTTGGGAGAAGAGAGTCTACATTAGTGCTAATCTGGACTCAGCACTGCAGAAGCTGCATTATGTATCTTAGGAAGAGGGCAGGTTGCCTCCAGGACAGTGTTGAAAAGCACTGGTCTAACCCTAATGGCAATATGTGGTAAATGTATGCTGATGTGTTTGTGAAAGTTCTGCTTCAGGTATTGCCTCAGCCAAATAATTACAGTTGGATTAATTTACAATGATTTAGGAATGTGTGCTTCCCATATCTGCTTGGGTTTCCTCTGGGTGCTCCGCTTTTCTTTCACAGTCCAGAAAAACGTTTGTATGTGGATTGGTGACTGTTGTAGAAAACAATTTTATTACTTTGTGTTTGTTGACAAATATCCTTAAATGATGATTAGTTAAATTAGCATTTATAACTACATACTCATTGTGTGAAATCCTGTACCCTATATGCATGTATATGAATGACTAACCAGTATTTACATTATTAATTACTTACACATGTAGTTAAACATTTTTACTTGATTCTGCACTACTAACTCGTATGATAATTACTCCTCAAAACATATTATAAGCTAACTTCACTATATGGCATGATAACTTGATATTGACACACAGTTTTAATTCTTAACGTCTAACCTTGAACAGATGTGCACTCCAGGATTGTAACACACTGACATCATAGTGTTGGGCATGGAGGCGCTGATCTGTAGCTTCTTCTTGTGGCCTTGAAGTGTATTTCTAACTCCCTAAATTTTAGTCTCTAGGGAAAAAAAGTGCTGAGAAGAGAGGCCCATTGTAAGCCTGACCAGATAATGAATGTCTTCAGAGTCACAACAGGCACCTGAATATTGCACGTGAAGAGCTGAGTACTAACACGTGAAATTATGCATATTAATATACGCTAATCAGCCAGAAACGCCTCACCACCAGGCTATACGTCATCATGGGTATAACTTTTTGAGTCAGATGATGGGAGGTCAGAATTTTCACTTGGGAGGGGTATTAGACTGTTCTCAATGTGTGAATTCTCCTGGATCCAGTATTTTGGTAAATAAATACTTTGATTTGCTTTGAACTTCACTCGACTGGTGTCTGCGACTCTCTCGTAACGGACATGCCTCCCCCGAAGAGGGAGAGTGTATTTTGGACCTTTTTGTTATTTTCTCATTAGTTGGTAAATTTTAAATACTTTGAGAATGGTCCAAAGAAACATTTTTATCTTCATGACTCAAAAGTGAGTGAATGTGTGAGTGTGTGTTGCTCTGTGATGGACTTGTACCCCTTCAGGGTTCCTGCTTTGCACCCAGTGATTCCAGGTAGGCTTTGGACTCACTGCAACTCTGTACTGGATAAATGTTACAGATAATGAATGAATGAATGATTTAGAAATGTAATTTTTTTAAAGCGTCTTCATTAATATCTGCAGTATGTTTATTTGAACATTTTCTCTGTTTAGGATTCTGATCTGGTCTGGGAAGCACTATGTGAGATGTGGATGAATAACTAGTGCTAGCGAGTACAAGTCGCCTAATGCTCACTGCAGACGAACACACTGAGTCACATATTTTGATGGATACTGATGTTGTTGAGTGAACAACTTCTAAATTATTGTTTTTCTTCAAATAGAATGAAAAACTAAGTTATTAATCTCAAATAGACTGCTTACCTGGCTTTTAGATGGTTTTAATGACGTTTTATCCTCATTAGTTTTGTGGCTTCAGTGGAAAACAAAGGTGGCAAACCTCAGAATCCACCCCTGAAGCTAAATGGACGTACTCAGGAGACACATTAACATTTTTGCAATTCTTTCTGAAAGCCAAACTCACTATAAAAATAACACTATTTACATTTTTTAACAGGTTTTGGTGCAGTCACACAGCTTCAGGGTTGGGGGTTCGAGTCCTCATAGGTTGGTGTTTTTTTCCATCTGTGTCCACATTGGTTTCCTCCAGGTGCTTGCTCCAGTTTCATCTCACAACATGCACCTTTCAAAAGTTTTTGGAGGTGTGAATGTTTGGTGCCCTGTGAAGGACAGACGCCCCGTCCAGGGTGTGTTTCTGCCTTGTGTGCAGTGATTCCATGTAGGATCCAGACCAACCACAACCCTGAACTGGATAAGCGGTTACAGACAATGAATTAAGTGGCCAAATTGTTCATTATTTGTTTGCTTTATGAAATAAATAAGGTGCTAAATTGGGCAACTGGCTATTTTGCACCGCAAGTCTTTAATTAGTTAATTGGTACATTATTACAAATAGGATGGCACGGTGGCACAGCAGGTAGTGTCGCAGTCACACAGGAGGTTGTGGATTCAAGTCCTGCTCCAGGTGACTGTTTGTGAGGAGTTTTGTGTGTTCTCCCTGTGTCTGCGTGGGTTTCCTCCGGGTGCTTCTGTTGCCTCCCACAGTTCAAAAACACACATTGTTAGGTGGATTGGTGACTCAAAAAGTGTGCATAGGTGTGAGTGTTGCCCTGTGAAGGACTGGCGCCCCCTCAGGCGTGTGTACCTGCCTTGTGCCCAGTGATTCCGGGTAGGCTCTGGACCCACCGTGACCCTGAACTGGTTAGGAGGTTACAGACCATGAATGAATGAATTATTACAATTAACTGGTAAATTCAAAATGGTGTAAATGCACTTTCCTGGCCCATGTAGATCATAAAACAGCAACAGAAATTTGACAAAATCAGATGAATGAATGATTTGTCTGATTCTGATCTTGTCCAATGAAAAGCATGCATTCTTCAGTTAATTAATACATTCCATGTACAAATTCATCCCAGCTTTAGGTTTTATAATCATTAAGACTCTAAGTTATAGTGATAATAAAGTTATGACTATGTTACACTGGAGTTTTTGGAATGATGGAAAACCCTGGGCAGGTTCCGCTATAAAATTAGATCGTTCTCCAAAACATCTTGAGGTGAAATGATGTGCCTGTTTAATTTATTATGTTTCCTTAAAAGTAAATACCCTCCATTTTAGGGCATTTAGTTTTAAGCGAACATGTCGGAGGGGTTTTTAAAACGCCAGCAGAGGCACTGGCTGCTAAATATTTCACACCTTCTTCAGGCTAAGGTGTGTGTGTGTGTGTGTGTGTGTGTGTGTGTGTGTGTGTGTGTGTGTGTGTGTGTGTGTGTGTGTGTGTGTGTGTGTGTGTGTGTGTGTGTGTGTGTGTGTGTGTGTGTGAGAGAGAGAGAGAGAGGAGAGGGGGTGGGTTAGAGGCATGCTTGTTTCGCTTTAAGTGCAGGGAGAATACATCTGCCCCATGTCTTTTCCTCTTTCTCTCTCTCTCTTTCTCTCTCCCTCCCTCTCTCTCCTGTGGCATCTCTCAGAAGTACTTGGAGACTCCACAACATCTGAGTTCAAAATAGCTAACAAGACAAAGAAGATGGAGCGAGCATCTGCCTAATTAGGCCCTGTGTGGTGACAGGCTGAACCTGACACTTTTCCCACAACTCTCATGTGAATCACATACCGGCAATGATGCACATCCCTTTGTAACACAGGCTGCACTCATACACACACACACACACATACACACAAACACACACAATGACTCACTCAGTCCCAGTGTAATTACACTGTGGAGTTCCTAATCCTGGGCCTGTAAAAACCCTCCCAAGCTTGCTCTCTTGCTCCTCTCTCTCTCTCTCTCTCTCTCTCCTCTGCAGATAGCACAAACAACTTGGAGGCTCATACAGAGTTTAGAAAATAATAAAAGCGCAAGCTTAACTGCAGAATCTGTCAGCTGAGGGAAATAATATTTGTCCAGCTGGACAGTCTCTCTCTTTGTGTGGGTTAAATTAATGTTGAGATTTCTGTCTGCGTTCTGCGTGGTGGGTGCGTGGTGTCAGGGAGGTAGCTCAGGTTGTTTGGAATTTGACAGGGATTATTAAAATCAGCTCACATGAAGGAGGAACAGTGGCAGCAAAGCCAAATTGACACTGACACTCTCCATTATACTCCATCTGACTCATGATGACATCCTCAGATACTGTATCTCTCTCTCTCTCTCTCTCTCTCTCTCTCTCTCTCTCTCTCTCTCTGTCTTGCGCTCTCTCTCTCTCTTGCTCTTTCTCTCTCTCTGTCTTGCGCTCTCTCTCTCTCTCTCTCACACACACACATTCTCACTCTCACATTCTCTATACTTTGTTTATCTCACTCTCTTTTATTCCTCAGTCTGGGAAAAATGTCATGCTGTCTTGGTCTTATTTGCTTCACCTGTCCCCTCTCTATCATTCTTTCTGTTCTTAACTGTCTTTTGTTTATATCATTAATTCTGTCTTTCTCTTCTTCATCTGTGTTCCTCTGTTGTTCTTCCATATACTCTTTTGTATTTGTATCTCTCTCTCTCTCTCTATCTCTCTCTCTCTCTCTTTCATACTCACTCACTTATCCACCTCTCCTTTCTTTCTCTCATTCTCTCTCTGACTCTCTGTCTATCTGCCGCTCACCCCCCCCCCCCCCCCACACACACCCCCTTGGCCTTGTGTTTGATGCAGGTGTTGAACAAGATGGTCTTGTAGTGGGAGGACAGTAAATAGATTGTTTATTTAAAGTATGGATGAGCAGCGTGTTCACAGTTGATTTACTTTTGATGGAACCCTGTGCTTTAAATATGCATTTATTACTGCTGTGCTCAAGTGGAAATTGAAAAGCATTCATTTTTGGCAGAGAAGGGGAGAGTGATTGATAGATAACAGAAGGGTCAAAGTATCTTATAAGAGATGATATCCAGCGGCTTGGTTCAGGTGGTCTTGGTATACAGCTCCTGATAAGGATCTTGTTGGAGGAGAAATCAAATCATCACATCTCATGAGCCGTTGCATGTGCCAGAGGATGTGTTTCATCAACAGCTAGGCTTTTCTAGAATGGATGTCATTGAGACAAGTACTGTACATAAGCAGACATCTATAAGAGTCTGAAGGAGTTTACTTCAAAAGCTAGAACTGTAGTGTTAGAGGCAGGCGTAGAATCAAAATCTGGGAGGATTCAGCTGCAGTGCTTCTTTTAATGAGTTTATACACTTTAATGTAGTATGTAAATATTTACTGTATTGAACATAAATTGCAAAGGAGACACCTAAGTTGTAAATGTAATAATTAATTGGTGTCAGTAATAATAGACTGGTAGATATTTGAATTGTAGGTTTAAACCACATAAATGTAAATGTGAGAGTTTAAAGTTATGATTCTATTGCTAAAATTATATATTTTATGATGACTAATAAACTTAATTGGCCAAACGTTTCTTTACGAAATTTTTATAATCCAAGGATTACTTCTTATAATCGATATTTGTGAATAATAAAATTTAGTGGTTTTCTGTCATCTCTTCATTTAAACAAAATAATAAAAGCAAAACATGTTCTGTAGTTTCAAATGAGTGTGAATCTGGATTCATTTCACTACAAAAAAATAATATGTAATAAAATATATATCTTTATGTAATTAAATTTGTGTGATACAGCTACCTTCTAGTGCTTGAGTTAGGTGTGTTTGAGTTTGGCAGAATTTAAAAAAAAAAATGTCTTGGCCATTTTTAGCTATATGTGGTTAATATTTAAATCACTCAAAAGTGTACTACTGGTGTTTGTGTTTGAGACAGTTGATATTTTCTCTCTCTCTTCTCACACAGAGAGATGGAATGGTTAAATGACTTTCCAAACGATCATGCCTTTGTGGATCTATTCACGCCAGATATCCCAGGTGATGTGGACCTCCAACTCTTGATCCGGGACACTGAGGAGAAACTAAAACTCAATGCCAACAGGTCAGTCGTGTCTCATGTTCGTTAATTTCCTGAAAAGTGGAAAACTACACCTGAATTGTGGTACAATGTTCAGATTTGTTGGGGATGTTTACATTATTTTGCCTCTTTTAGCAAATTTAACTAAGCAGCATGAAATCAGCAAGTTTGGGGTCTGAAGTTTAGCGCTAGCATAACAACACAAATATAGCTAACAAGCAAATAAGGCCCTAAAATCCATAACTAAAGGAGTCTAAAGAAACCTCAAACCAGAAATTCTAGAGGGCTTGTTCTAGAATTTAAAGCATGGAAGTTATAATTAAAACTAAAGCTTATTTAAGTAATAGAACCATAATCAAAAGTTCAGTGATGAAAAGGTATTGGTGTTAATAGTAGGGCTGGCCCCTTTTATTTGAATATTTGTTGGTTGGGTAGGAATTCGGTTTAGAATTTTGAGATTCAGATATTTGTTTTTTTGGATAAATATGCCTATCGATAATGGCAACCCTCCACTCCACATGTATTCAGCCTTGTCAACATAAAAGTCTTGAATGGAGCCTAAAACATCTGCAGCAACCTACTTATAATGAAGCATGTCAAAGCTACAGTTCAGTTTATCAGCTTTACCCCTCAAATTAGAACACTTCCACAAAGCTCTGGTTTATCTGTGTACACTCTGTACCCTTAGTAGCACCGTATATGCACGAGTTAGCAAACGAATCAGCGAGCGGAGCCATGCTGGGAGCCGCAGTACAGCCTTAATTTTAAAGCGGGCACTGAGAGCTAATTTTCTGAACAATAGAGCTGGCCCCAAGTATTCAGGTATTCAGATGTTTGTTTGTTAGGTAGGTATTCCGTATATAATTTCAAGATTTGGATAATCAGTTTTTTTATAAATATGGCTATCAATAAATGCAATGCTCCACGCAACCCACATTCAGGTTCTCCAGCAGTAAAAACAGTGCTCTCCCCACACCACCCATATTCAGGCTCATCAGCATAAAAGTCTTTTTGCAAATGAAGTCTAAAACTGAGTCTGTATAAGCTTATAACATTCAACAAGTTTATTTATTATTTTTTTAAATGGTTACATTTATATATAGCTCCTTTCTAGAAACCCAAGGACACTTTACAATCAACACTGCACTGAATGCCATTGCATTCAACATTCAATCAACACACACACTGGTGAGAATCAGCAACCTTCTACCATATAGGAATGACTGTCCACCTAGATGACCGCATCAAGCACTAGGATTTCACCAGGATAGACTGCCAATCCATATCTGGGCATACACACATTCTCACACACACACACACACATAGAAATTCATTAACATAAAACATTTGCTTACACCAGGACAATTATTAAAAAAGCCTATTCACCCAACCTCCGTTATTTTCGGACTGTGGGAGGAAACTGGAGACCGTGGAGGAAACCCTCACAGACACAGGGAGAACATGGAAAATCCACCCAAACGGTGTATACCAAGATCCAAGATCCCAGCACTGAGAGGCGAAAGTGCTAACCACCAAGCCACTGTGCCACCCGTTCAGTTATATCTTCATATACAGCTACAGCAAAACCACAATGGGATCCTGCTAAATCCAAACTTTATTTTACTTGAAACATTGCATATTTGTTTAAACTTGAGAATCTCTCAGCTTTCTTAAGATTAGTTGAGATTCATTTTTATTTTTGTCTTAGCAATATTCAAAATGAAATTAGTTCCATGCACAGCCCTAGGGTTAACAAAGACAAAGACAAAAAATAAAAAGTAGGGAACAGCAGCTACGTATTACTCAGTGGGTTCTCTGCAGTATAAAAATACCTCCTCTTGAGCCAGTGTGCTTCCAGAGCTTTAGCCTCCAATCTACATTTGAGGTAGCCTATTGCATCTACTTCTTTTCACATTATAGAATATATTTAACATTGGGTCCAGATGATTAACTGAGGCTTGATGAATAGTGCACCACTTCATCTGAAATCAATAAACTCAAACACATGCTTTGCCAGGGTCCAGGTCTTTTTTTTTCTCATCACTGATAATGGACTCCCTCTCTATCAGACATTCATGTTTTGTTTTGAGTGAAGGACACACTGAAGAGAGCTCCATAAATAAAGGGTATTTTTATACTGCAGCTTTTGAGATGAAGAGCATGTCTCTTGTGGCAGATGGATCTCACCTTCTTGCACAGAACCTTTTGGAGGACATTGCACAGAAGCTTCTAAAGTACAGTAATATTATTGACAACACAGTAACATGTATATGTTGAATGAATGTGTTATGAATAGACATTGTCCTGATCTGATTTCAAATATTGATATCGGCATATTAAGCATTTTTTTTATCTGATCAGTATCAGATTTGTCCAGAATGAACCTTAGCCCAATTATTTGTTTTACGGCAGTAGTCACATGAGTGGTGTAAACAAAGTGCCAAACTTGTTGTAGGATGTGTCTAAAATACCTGTAATGTAAAAATATATTAAATTAGAAAATAAAACCAGTCTAACAGCACTTTAAAGTGGTATTTGATTATTTCATTCACCTTGAGTGATCTAGTTTTACTACTGCAGTATTGCACTCATGTATTTATACAAATGCTTGTAATATGTATTTTGTTTACTTTATTTTGTGAAAATGCCATTTTTTTCTTAATGCACTTCAGTGATATTTAGTTGGCAAGCACCAACAGTGCACTGATTTTAATAACTATAATGTACTAGAAGTGTTCATTATGCCAGAGTATTATCTAAAAATACAAAACACAAGTACCATAGCAAGACTCAATATCTGAAGATATTCAATAATATATTTTTTGGATTGAGACTGGAGGCAAAAACAACAACAACAACAACAAAAACTCTTGTTTTGGAAATCTCTAGTTATGAACAAACTATATTAGCGAACCAATTTAAATCGAGTTAAATATCTGTAAGTTTTTCCACTGTTTTTATGCTTTCTTTGCGTAGATTGAATTAGTACAGTATTATTTTGCACTGAATATTTTATGAATAATTCTGTTAGCAAGTAAGTTAAATGCTAAGGAAGAAGGAGTGGAATGCTGATTGGTGGAAAGTTAATAGAACAAGGAGTAGTAGTAATGCTTAGTTTTACGATAAATACATAGTTTATGATCATTTTATATTAGCTAATACGTTAACATAGGCTTGGGGTGGAGGGGTGGCACTTTCCCCTTCCACTTTTTACAGAATGTGAAAATGATTTATACTTTTTATCTCTGGAGACTGATTGAGCGTGTTTTTTTAATCAGTCTGTAATAATACTGATTTGATGACTCTCTAAAGAGTAAATGTGTGTAACGTGTAAATAATAATATTATTTACTCCAAGTATCATTTATATAACTTTCCTTATACCGAAGGCCACTTTACAGAAACGTCATAATAACATCGTCATTTATATTTTTGCAGCTCACTCTCTCTGCCCCTGTTCCTCTTCCTGCCTATTTCATTATTCCTTGCTCTCCTCCTTTTCCTTGTTCTTTCCCAGTTATGATGGCAGCCCTTCTCCATTGTGGGATGGTTCCGAAAATCTATCAACGCCTTACTTTTATCCTTTATGTGGCTTAGAAGGTACACACGGTTCGCCAGGCACTCTACTGAGTGTGTTGTGGCTGAACAAAGCCCCCCTCACTCCCCTTCCCATTACCACCACTGTCTCATCCCTGTCCATCCGGCCCACTCCCTCCGCTCCAAATGGCCGAGTAATAATTGAAGATTCCACATCTTGAAACGAAAACCCTTGGGTGGGTAATTCAAGGATTATTACCCTCAAGGCCAGGGCGGTTTCTCTCTGCCTCTCTAAGCATTAAAGGGTTATTTTGTGTTCTTGAAGAAGAGATGTGCGAAATGGAGAACCATTACAAGAACAAAGAACCTGGATAATGGGGAATTGTGGAAAAGAGAAAAAAATGAAGGGAGAGGGAGAGAGAAAAGAAGTGAAATGACACGCATCCTCTGGTGGTCACTCAGCCTTGGCTTCATCCGAGCCGATCTGTTGGACAGAGGTGGACTATGGCAGTGGCCTTTTTCAGTGACCTCCACTAGGGTGGGCCAGAGTTGTTCACTACACCTGCTACCTGATCCACTTAACCTAGCCACAGATCCAGCATGAAAAAAAGGGAGTAAAGGGAATGAATGAAAGAGAAACAGTGAGAAATTGAGCAGGGGAAGATAGAGAGAGATGGAGAGACCACACTGCCATTGTCAGATATAACCAGCAGCAAAGGGCTAAAATGATTTTCTATTCAACATTTTCATTCAATTTCTGCCCCTCAAAACACAGGAAGGGCAAAAAAAAACCCAGTTAAATGATGTTTTCAATGTTGATTTGTGAATCAAGGTTGCTATCCTAGGAACATCAGTGAGCAGTGCAGTATACTTATGTTATCCATTGCATCCAAATATTAAAGTATAAGCGTTGGTCATTTTTGGATTAGTTTGTTGCTTCCTAGTTGTCGATAGGTAGCTCAGTCTCACCTTGAGCTCAAATAAACACATAAGCATTGCTAAGCTCTGCTCACTGAAGGAATTATAACTCTTGTTTTATACCCCTCTAGGTAATGCTTGGCACTGGGCATTGAGACTTGAGGCTTACGCATCCTGGATAAGAGCATCTACCTTTTGCTTCAAAGCTAAAAGCAGTGTAAATTGATATTTTTATGCATATTGTAACTGCTTCTTTTTTGCCTCTGCCTTTAAAGGTTAAAGAAATATTCCCCCCATGCCACCCACTTTCATGCTGAGCCCTAACCTATTTATGGGTCACTGTGGCTGGCACGAGCCCAGCACTAGGATGTCTGAGATTTGCCTCCTAATTGAAGGAGATTAAGATAGGCTGACAAACAGCCTTAGCTTTTCCAAATTGAAACGCTGTTATCCATTAGGCTTCATCAAATCGGACGCACGAGGAGGCCACCGGCAGTCGGGGGAGGGCTAATGAAGTGTCAGCCAGGGCTGGCCCACTGGATGCCAAGAGTGTACCGTTACACTTCCAGTAGATAGCCACAGCGCTGTGGCATTGCATGCGCATGTGTTTGAGTGTGTATGTGTGTGTGTGTGTGTGTGTGTGTGTGTGTGTGTATGCGTGTGTGTATGCAGACGGTGTGTCCTGACAAATAACCGCCGGGCCTGGCGCTGGAGGATACTAAGTATGCCAGATCAGAGTCGACGGGATCCACTTTCACGGCACTTTTTTCACTCCTGGGCACTATGGAAAAAAAAATGTGGAAAAAAAGGGCCTCTTTGATAAGCGCTCAGATAGGCTATTTGTTTCCTGACCACATGGCTAGTTGCTCACTGAAGCTGAGGCTTATTTGAAAGGGATCTCTTCCTTTCCCTCCCTCTCTTCTTCCTTCTCGGGCCCCCTTTCCTCTCCCTCTTGCTGTCTCCTGGAGCGCAACAGCCCCGCGGCCCACCCACACTAAATTAATTTTGACAAGGAACTTAAGATAACGTCAAAGTGCTGACTAATCAGCAGGATTGGGTTTCTGTAAGGTAGAGAGCTGTGAAACGCGCCATCATACCTAATAAAGGACTCTCTCTTCCTCTTTCTCTCCCTCTATCTACATACTTTGCCCAGTTCTTTCTCTTTGTCATTGTGGCTCATTTCTCTCCTTTACTTTTCTTATTCTTCTTTTATTTTCTCATTATCCTTTTCTTTCTGTTCTTTCCCATTCTTTCTTTCTCTTTCTCTCAGTCTTTCCTCTATCCCTCTCTCTCCCTCTGGTCTGTTGTCTGCCCTGAAAAACACTCGTGATTCTTAGCCCTTTTCTCATTGCCTTATAATTTCTTTCCTTTCTGTGTTTTCTTTATTTTCTTTCTCTTTTTCTTTTTTCTTTTGGTTCTCTCTCATTCTTTCTTTTCTCTTTCTCTCTCACTTTATTCATAGTCCCTTCCTTTCTCATTGACTCTTTTTTTTTTGGTCTCTATTATAATGTCTCATGGATCTCTATTTTCAATTTCTATGTCTGTTTTTTGCTATTTTTTTTATTCTCTCTCAATCCTTTTGCCCGCCCTTCTCTTCCTCTTTCCTCTCCTCACTTCACCTCTCCTCTCCGCTCCTGTCCTGTCCTATACTCTCCTTTCCTCTCATCTCATATCATCTCTCTCTCTTTCTCTCTCTCTCTCTCTCTCCCCCCCCCTACATCTGGTCTGTTGTCTACCCTGAAAAACTGTTTCTGGGGAGCTTGATTGACATGTGGACTCTGAGAGTGAAAGAGAGAGGCTTAAGGGAATCTTTCCTCCCCTCATCTCTCCTTCATTCTCTGCTTTTTGTTTAGCTCTGGACTTTTCCTCCCTCTGCTGCTGCTTCTTTTTGTTAGTGCTCAATTTTTATGTCTGGCTCTATCAGGGACTTTATATGTGTTTTTGTAAAGGTATTGTCAGACTATCGTTCTCTCTCTCTCTCTCTCTCTCTCTCTCTCTCTCTCTCTCTCTCTCTCTATCTCTATCTCCTGTTAATCCCAGAGACCTGACTGATCTGCAGGTTGTTAGTCGTTCTGTGTAGTAGAGGTCAGATGCTGGGGCAGCATGGCAGATCTGATTTTAACACTTCCTCTCACCTCAGTCACACACACCTTTAATCAAACTGAAAATCCTCGCATAGAGTGGCAGATAGACGGGGGAAAAAAACAACAAAACAAACCAGAAAACAGCATTGGGGAGAGTGACATTTAAAAAAATAAAATAAAAAAAGGAATTCACCGTATACTGTTTATTTCTTCACATTTTAAGTACTGTTCATCTTTATATACTTGTGTCTAGTTGCTTATTATACGCATTATCATTATCCAAAGAACTGTGAGCAGACTGTTACTTCAGACCCTTGCTTGCATAACTACATAACTTATTATTTTAACAGAACTTCACAAATAAATTATGAAAATATGACAATTCAGCTGAATAAATTTTAACATTTGCTGTAATAATATTTAAACACTTACTTTTTTTGAGTAAATATTTTATTTTAAAACATAAGATGTAACTGTCCAATGGAGCTGTGTTAGCAACAGATTGAAAAGATGCAACGATTGGCTTCACGTCTTGGAATAATCATGTCCTAGCCTCCAACCTCTCAGCATTGTATGACAGGGAAAAACAGCGGAGATTGACAGTGACCAAATTGTGGAGAGCTGTATAAAATAATAATGGAATTGAAGTTGAATGTATTTTGTAAACTTTATTTTTTCTTTATCATTTTTATTGACAACATTTTTGTAAGATGCCTTCTCCTCTGGGCTTACATCTGAATTCTACACAGTCCTGCAAAGTCCTGTTTTAGCTCCTAATCCCATTAACCACTTTACATTCATACTGTAGATGTGTGGGTAGGACTTCTGATGACTTCGGAATTTTGCTCACAGAGTGACACTGACCCTCCTGGTTGGTCAGAACATGTGTGTTTCTGACAGGACATTGCTTGTTGTCCATTTCCAACTGCGTGTGTGTGTGTGTATAAAACAGACAGTAATAGCGGCTTGTGTGAGTGTGTGGTTTATGGAGCGGTTGGGCTGCATGGTGGCACAGATGGATGCTCGTTTCCACCCGGCTGTTATTCTAAAGTCCTGCGGTGGTTTCTAACACAGCTTCAGCACCGAGCACAAATCCTGCTTTATGACAAACAGTAAATGGACTTGTTTCTTGTTTTAATGCTTTAAATAGATGACTTTGATTAAATTCTACCTTCTTCTTTTGAAATAAAAGCTTTGTCATGTTTACATTTAATCTATATACTGGACAATGCTGATGTAAAACTTGTACCTTTGCATATGTGATATGTTTTAGAATATTTAAATTTGTCAAAATGGAGAGAAATCACGATAAAAAGCAGTAACTCATTTAAATTAAAGAAAACCTCTGATTAAGTACAGTGAGTGCATTGTATTCATTGCACCATTCAAATGCAATAAAGGAGGGATATAAGTGTCAAATAAATAACTGGAAAATAACCGGTCCAAAAATATATAAATAAATAATAATAAATGGAGATGAGATGATATTGTAAGGGGCAGGCATCCAAAGAGCTATTAGTAACTGCACAGTTTTGTACAGTTACTTGTCCCTAGGATACATGATGTGCTTCTAAAAGTACATAATATCATTTATTACAATGAGGATAACATGGTCTTCATGTAACTCTCAGTCAAGATTTAAAATAGATTAAAAAAATCACAACAAAGAGCAGTAGTTTTGTTTTGTGTGCAAATTTTCAAGCAGCATCTTCAGCTGGTAAAACAGCCTGTTTATGTTGGCTATTAGCTGGAGTGATTTTTACAGGGAGCTCTGGGCCATTCATTAAAAGCTCAGAAACAGGAAGAAGTACTGCTCCAGCACAGTCTGTCCCCACCGTCATGTCCCATCCCCATGCATATTTCCTCTTTACAGCGAAATGAGACACATTTGCTAGGTTCCTGTTGGCAATCCTGCCTCGCAGCAGAAAATAAAGGCAGGGGAAGAGGCCCACTGACACAACACATGCACGTCGTTCCCTCGGCTTAATGTGGGCGCACATCGTTAAAATTAACAGCACTTTATGTGTGATATGTTTTGTTAAGAAATAAAAATGCGTCACTTTGAAATGGTATTTAATGTGTTGCCGTTGGATGGCATCTGGCCTTGTGTATAGTGCAGTGTTTACAGCAGGCCGTTTATAGGCCTCGAGTCAGGCTAGCTCTTACATAGACAAGCCATGCATTATAATGTGAGTATGTGTGTGTGTGTGAGAGAGAGAGAGATTTGGAAAATTTCACGTCCAATTTATCTTATATAGAACAGACAGAAATGCTGAGGCTGTGTACTTATCGCTAAGTTCTTTTTGTGTTGAGTTGATTAAAGAGATGTGCCATTTTTGTGAGTCTGGATCAGACTCTTCTGAACACTCCCTGCCCCACACACACACACCAGACTGTAGATATATTGATGTCTGTGTTCACTGATGAGACACAATCATGTCTGTGTGTTGAAAAAAGGGGGCTTTATGTCAGGATTGAATTTAAAGTTATTGTGTGTGTGTGTGTGTGTGTGTGTGTGTGTGTGTGTGTGGGTGTGTAGTATTGAACAGAACCTGCGTGAGCTCCAGAGTAAAATCGGAGAGACCTGGGTCGGAGAGAGAGTTTCAAGTCCAACAGAATGCCTGCAGTGGTTCAGTCATCGTAATCTGAGTTCACTAAAACCCATTTCTACTGGACACCAAGAGCTGCTGGACTTCCTAAAAGCTCTGGTAACATCTCATTATTATAGTAGTATAGGAAGTGAGATTTTATTTCCTTCTCTAAATTATACTAATGTTTAAATATTAACTAGAAACCAAACATAGTTGTATAGTATCTTTCTTATTGTTGTTATTATTATACCATTAATACTAGTGAAAGTAATAGGGTAATGTATCTGTTAGAATTGTTCATTGAAATGATCAGCTTTAAACATGAATGCCAAAAAGTTTGGGTTTATTTATTTATTTATTTATTGGCAAAAGGTTTGAGGTTGGCCTAGTCCATCAATTGTTTTGCATAATTACAAGCTCCCTTTTACCTTGTCTTTCAATGCCAGTGTTGTGTCATTCTCACTGCATCTACACTGACTTGGTGATGTGTCATGGTGATGCTGGAGTTTCTAAACACCTCAGTGTCTCTGCTGTGGAGTGAGAATAGCCCATCAACAAATATCCAGCCAACAAATTCCTTTCTGCAGTGTCTTGTGTCCATTGATAAAGGACTAGAGGATGACCAACACAAACTGCAGCAACAGATGAGCTGCTCTCTCTGACACACCAACTACTGACCAGGTGTGTGTGCCTATTAGAGTGGCCAGTGAGTTGCATGATGTTTAAGAACTCCACCAGCACCTCTACAACAACTCTACCACCATGTCATTGTCACTGCAGCACTGAGAATGATCCACTACCCGTCATAGCTGCTCTTTGTTAGCCACGTGAGGACCCTGACCATTGAAGAACAGAGTGAAAGGTGTTAAGAAAGAATACAGAGCAATGAATGGACTACTGTTTGTACTTGAAGAACTACAGAGAACATCTGTATGAGAAGAGGAGCTGATAAAACATACAGGGACTGTAGAAAGTTAGTGTGTGTACCTCATACATTTTAACTTGTAGGTATTTATTTAAAATAGCTGAGGACTAGCATTTTAATACAATGCCATACATTCATCTTCAGCTGCATTAGTTCCACAAAATACTGTCTAAACTTTATTGCCAAACTTGCTTATGCAGATACATAGTAAATGAACTACATCAGTATGTGAAGAACCTCATGTGTTCTGCAATCCATAGAACTATGACTTTCCTCTCTACTCCTTAAACTTTTTTTAATAGCATCACTTGCTGAAGACAGAGGAGGCTTTTGATGATTCTATTTTGGAACTGCTGATAAATATCTCATCTCAGTCTGGTGTGGCCTTCCCTTGTTCCGGACCATTATCTGAGCCAGGACACACTTTTGTCCCTCCAGTCTTCTCTATACAAGATGACCTTGCTCTGGAAGTCCAGGAGACGTGGGATGATATCCGGTTCCTGCTGCGACGCCACTTATTGGACCAGCTTCAGCCCATGGAGGAACCTGACCAGTCTGGCCCAGTCCTTCATTCAAGAGTTCCTCAAAGGATCCTCATCCTTCAGAAGCTCTTCTTCTTGTACCCAGAGGCAGAAGTTCTGGCAAAGTACCAGGCCCTCCAAAGCAGAATGGTTCTGGGTCTACTCCGGAGCACTCAGACGTGCAGCCCAGGTGGAGAGAGGGGCTTCCACAGACTGGCTGAGGGCTTTCAGGCCGTCGGTCCTTCCTTCTGTCGAATGCTCAATGAGGAGATCCACATTCTGAATGGAATAGCTGAGCCACACACCATCCTGGCCTTCCTCAACCAGGCCTACCTCAGCACACTGACACAGGAGCTGAGCTCCTCTATGGAGAGAGAGATGGAGGCTGCAATGAAGGACAACACAGTACATGGAAGGAAAACAGGGAAGAGTGCCAACAAGAAGTCTGCAGTAGGTGAGTGTGTTTCTCCATTTAGCTTGAGTTTGTGAAAATAACAATACTGGAATTATGACAACTACATAAATATAATACTCAATTAAATAAAACACTAGTAATGCCAAAGCCTCAACCCAGAGTGCTTCTTTGACTTTGATAAAAATATAACTGTTATAAAGGATTCTTTGTAGTAATGCCAAAGAAGTATCAATTTTGGTTCTCTAAAAACAGGGGAGATTTATTTAAAAGAACTTGACATATGCCAGTGCTAGATGTTTGAGACTTTTCTACAATTTAACACAATTCTGGGTTGTTTATAAAAAAAAAAGTCTGTGACATGCTTTGGTCAAAATATGACTAGTCAATTTTAAACACCTGTTCTTTCAAAAGATAATGACCTACTGCTCACATGCCGCCCCCACCATCCCCCTTCAAACCCACCATTAAGATCGCAGCAATGAGTAAATGAGTAATTTATTTATTTATTTATTTTCTTTTTGCTGTTTTAGCTTAGTTCTCCTCATTCTCCATTCTCTTTTTGGCCATATAGTTTGTTCAGCGATAATGAGGGGGCTGTCCGGTTCTTAATCAGAGCATCTTGTTGAGGCCTTTGTTTTGTGACATAGGCAACCCACTAAATAAATAAATAAATATCTGACTGGATTTATTTGTTTCACAGTTTGTGGGTGGGTAGGCACTCCAGATACAACCCGAAATGTACAAATACACAAAAAGTGCTTTATAATGGTTAGGTTTAAATATTTCATAACTATTGACGTTATTTCCTAGTTTTATACCTGCTTGCCAAGAACCTAATAAGAAAGCATCTAATCCAACCTATTAAACTAACACACTTGAAGTGGGTTGTACCAATATCCATATGATGCTATTGTTAAGGCCAGTTCAAATTCTCATGATGCTAGTTTGAAGTATGTGCTTTAAAAATTGGGTTAAAAAAATACTTATTTTATTTCAGAATATTCTTGGGCAGAATAGCAATCTTATATAACAATGCAGTTGAGCTTTAAAAAGCCCAAATACTACTGTCTATAAAAGTGTAGGTATAATTTATTTAACCTAAAGTCTTAATAAATAGCTTTTAGATTTTGCTAGTTTTTTTCAGAAGATACAGATCTCCAGAAAGCTGTAGTAGGTTTTCTTTACATAATCCATCCATCTTAGTTAAAGCAAATCTTAAACCTTCTCAGCACTCTTCTCTGACTATAAAAGCAGACTGAGGGAGGCTGGGGTGTGTGCTGGGGGCTGGATAATTGGCCTTGGCTTCTGTGGAACTATTTGATGGTATAACATGGTGTAACACGGCAGGCTTCACACATGCAGAGCATCCAGCAGTCCTTAAAATGAAGCACCTGAGGCAGAGCACCTATTAATGTGGACACTGTGAGCATGTAATAGCAGCAGAAGACTGTTTTGCAGGCTGTAGCTGCTCAGGATTTCACTAAATGTACATGCTGCATTGTGCCAGGTGCCTGCAGGCCCTGTTCAATGATTAAAATTATTACTGTGCTATTAGAAATTTTTAATGAGTGCTTTTCACAGTCATTTACCTACTCAGTGACTGGAGATCATCTCATTGTAACTTGTCTTTGAAGCCTGGGGTTAAAGGAATGTGAAAGACATCTAAAAGATAGTAGACTGTGTGTGTAGGTGTTTGTATGTAAGGAAGAGTATTGTTTATATGTTTTGGTTTTAATCAGAATTAGTGCTGGGCGATAAGAGCACAAATCAATAACACGATTAAATGTACATTTTAACACGATTAATTACGATTAATGAACGATTATTTTGTTTTTGTATTTTTGACCCTCAGTGATGTACTGTAAATATGCTCCAGTATTAAATATGGGATATTTTTCTAATGTTGCTGGGAGCTTGTTTCTCAAATTGCTTGGTCGGCCTCTGAGTTAGGTTGCTTCCATGTGGCAGACAGGGACAGAATCACGTGACTACAGCTAGGCAGCGTGGTTTTAAAGGCACAGTACCTGAACACAGTGGGGATGTAACACAATAATAATAATAATCGATATAATTGATATAGACAAGATTATGCTGATTAGAAGTTCTGAATGTCTGTTTTGATTAATTTCCGATTAATTGCCCAGCCCTATTCAGAATCAACTCTATCTTTTATATTTTCTAAACATTGAATGTGAGGAGAATAACATATAAACACTGGGTTGTCCTTAAAACTTCTATTATTTACATTTAATTTAATATTTATGTATAAGTATAATCTAGCAACTTAGTATAACAATGCAGCTGTTTATTAGTTTTCATATGGATTACTGTCACTATGAGTGGAGCAATTCTCATCTGTTCAATGACACCTAGTAGATTATTCAATAAATAGTGACAGTCACATAAACACTGATTGAAACCTTTCAAATTTGCCTCATTATAGTATGTATATGCGTTATCACTGAGCTTGCCTTTATTCATTCTGCATATTCTGCGAGCAGAAGCATGACGGAGAGAGAAGCTGCAGGGTCTCAGGGGAGCGCAGGACTTCCTGCCATGGCATGCTGTCAAAGCACTGAAGCATTTAACAGGTTTTCATGCGGCGAAATGGCAGCTTCTTTTAACCCCTCTGTCTGAGAGGGAGGAACTGTTGTTGTTCCCTCCTTCTATCACCAGATGTGGGAGGCAGAGGCCTTTGTACCTATCTACCCATGCTTTTTTCTTTTTTTTTTCTTTCTCTTTCTCATCTCTCTTTCCAGACCTGGCTCCTGAGTCTGACGCACAAGTTGACTGATCCGGAACAATGAGACACTTTAAAGCCCTACAACCACACCTCAGTGCATTTGTAGGGGACATGACTGTTGGTGAAAAATAGAAAAACGTGTGTGTGGCACATATGCATCTTACCTTTGACGAAATAGAGATCTATCCTTTTTTGTATTTGCAAATTTACTAGTTCTGCAGGTTATATATTGTCAGGTGCAGTGTAAGTAGACCACAAATACTGTCATAGTGTATCTGCTAACTTGGCTGTCTAATGTTTGTGATGTCCAGAAACACTAAACATTTTCTTGCTGGAAGAAAATGCTCACATGCTCAGAGTAACTGATGTGTTAACACATTATTCACTTGGGTGAAAAGATCTCATGCAGAAAATGAGGAGTCCTCAGCATCCAGCACTACACTTATTAGCTTTAGTGTTAGCCCATTAGCTTATCTGAAAAGGCAGCTTTTATTACTCGTGACATATGCATATCAGCTACCCCTCATAGCAGCGAATATGAAGCTTTTCATGTCTGTATTTTGAAAAATGTTTTAGGCATGAAATGTATGTTACGCTAATGAATTTGGTGTAGAGTTTCGTGACTTGTCACCTACAGTAATGCCAGGCCCTGTCAATAGCTCCTGCGTAAAATGAAAAACAAATACCTTGACTAATCAAATACATTAGTTGTGATTGTAAATATTTTAAAAATGGATTTTTGTTAAATTTATTTATTTACAGATGAGCTGAAATGCACTGTTTATTTTAACCATTGCGTAATCTTCTAGGGAGCTTGAATGTAGAGTACAGGTTGCATTTATGTGTTGCACATTTCTTTAGTGCCACAACGCACTCATCATTCCAGCACTTATTATGAAAGCATACTGCAAACATTTCTCTCTAATAGCCCCTCACTACAGCAGATATTGCTTATGCTGCTGCAATCCCTCACATGCCCTTGTACAATGTCTGTTAATATTTAATAAAGTCACACTTCAGTAAATTGTTTCGCTCTCCACATTCACACACACTGTCATATGTGCCGTGATGGTGCACGCACTCACATAATTATGGCACTTGGAGATTTTTTTTCTTTTTTTACAAGTGCAACACGGGCCTATCTCCAAGTAGCTGTCTCTGTGTGTTTTAGATTGTCTAAAATGAGTGGGTCTTGCTTCATGAGAGGTGTGTGTTGGGAGGGGGCGAGGTGGTTGGATTTATATCAGGCCCAGGGTTGTATGTAGTGGATAATGAATGGAGAGCCCTCTACTTTTTATTCTGGTTTTTATTTAAGCAGGCAAAGGGAGCAGTATACTTTCAGTTTGGCGTCTTTTGTTTTCCATTGGAGAAAAAAAAGTGCAGTGAAAGATCACACTTCAATTCCAAAGAGACAAATTCCAAAAAATATTTGAATCTCCACAGGGATGTTCACTTTTATTTTTTTTGTTATTTAGCAAATAAACAAATCATGGATAAGACGCACCAAAGAAAATGATTTAGGACGGAAGATTCTGGCTTTGTCACACATTTATCAAACTAATGAAATAATACTTTAAAAACAAACTCAGGCAAATTTGGAAGTGCTGGCAGGGGACTTAAACTGAACACATTTTTCTATTTCTTAGTGTATTCTGTAATTATTTTTGGATTTTCAGTTTGGAGCATCACATAGCCAATCCACTGAAGTTGTTGCTAACGGATTTCACTAATAAAAAACAATATTCTATATCAAACTAGCTCCAGCTTTCTCTAAGAGTGGTTGACTGGTTAGCTTTGTGGAATGGGATCTTTTTCATGACCTGGCATGATTTATTTAAATATTTATTTTATTATTTTTAGGATTTTCAGTTTTTAAATCTGATTGAGATCTTGACTGTTTACTGGCCACATCCTGAAGTTGATATGCCTTTACTGAAGAAACATTTTAACACTCTTTGCTCTGTGGCAAGATGCATTATCATCCTTAAAATTGACTTGAGCAGTATTCAAAATGGCCGCCTGCTTACTATTCCCTACATTACTCACTTTATAATGCGGTCTTCTAGGGAACTGTATTCAGGAGGTTAGTGAACAGTTTCACACACTACGTCATGCAGGTTTGCTCATTACTGTGCAATAGCTGATTCCATTGCGTAAGCACTACAAACGTCATGCCATCAGTCCACAACAACTCTTAAATCTAACTGCACACCTGAGAAGAGCTCGCACATGTACTGTACCTAACAAATGTATTGCGTTTAAAATATCCTTCTGGGGTCAGCTGTCTGTTCAGCGGTTATTGTGTGTTCTGAATACTACTTAACTGCACAAGCTGTGTACTACATGCAGTATTTATGGGTTTCCTCTATCCAGTAGGGTACATGAGTTGTATAATACCTGCTGTACTGACAGTTGTGTACTGGATTTACAGACACCACTACCAAATTACACTTGGAATGGAGGGGAAATTTGATTGTTTTCTATTTTTTCAGATAATCATCTTCATGTGTTATAATGGAATTTCCAAAATTGTCAACACCATTTGCTGCTATTCATGTTGGATTTTAGGATTTTTTAAACTTTTCCAATTTGTTTCAAGTGACAGCTCTGTTGTTGGTGCCATATTTAATTGCAGGCTAGTTCACATTTTTAGACTTATTTTTGAAATGGAAATCACAAGGTGATCTTTTTTCCTCAACATTGAGTGGTTCCTTTTTTTTCTTTATTTGATTTGGTAAGAAAAAATGTCGTTAATTCAGATCATTTAATGTGTTTGAAATGTTTCACAAAGCCAGTATTACATTTGTTTTGTGTCATATCTTTGATTTGTTTATTAGCTCGGAAGTAAAAAAAAAAAAAAAAGCTTGGGTTGTACCTATTGAGCCTGTGTCTTTTTGAAGACATGCCCTTTTTTCTTTTTTCTCCTTTTAAAATGTTCAAGGATATCAGGCAATCATTTTACTGTGGTCTCCAATCTTCAGCCTTTACTGCCGGTGGGTTTTGGAATAAAGGTTGATTCACCCATGCAAGTAGGCCTTGAGGGAAGGAAATGTTTCCAGATTGTATCACTGAAAAATGAGCCAGGAGAAACTGTCACTGGTGTCCTTGCTGTCAGTCTTCCCTGGTACAGCTTAATCGCGGCATCAGATACTAGCTTTTTGCACAACAGGAAGGGCTGGCAACCCCTGCTGCGGCCCAAGCGTACAACGCCTCTGGCAGGAAAGCCCGAGTTGGTCGTGCCGGTCTTTGTCTAAGGCTGAGCAATTAATCACAATTCCAAAGAGTGCATATTCAATAGAGCTGTAGTTTTAATTATACATAATTCAAAATAATCTAAGGTTTTAAATTGGGAAAATGTAACAGAGCTTGTGAACTGGTCATTAGCCACACAGCAGTAAGCATTATGCGCTCAGTCCAAGAGAACACAGTCATCTTTACAGGAAATAATCACATTTATACCTCAATTAAATAACAGTTTACTAATTTCTCCAGACATTGTGTATGTACATGTATAGGGATATACAAACCATGATGTAAAGATGCAGTGTGATGTATTTAGATGAGACTTATACAGATATGAATATATAATTCTAAATGTTGGGGAAAGTTTTAGTTTTTTATTTGATTTTATTTGACCCTAGTTAGCCGTTTGAGTTTGGAATAAAAGTAAAAAACAATTACATTCTAATTTTATATTAAAAAGCAATTACATTTCAATTTTTAAAAGTAATACATTCCATAACCATATGACACACACGAGCAGATAAACTAATACCAAAAAGAAAATAAATCAACAATCTGGGCCTGAAAGGATTCGCAGCTATTACAGAGAAAAGGAAATGGATAAAAAAAAAAGAGAAATTAATCACAATTAATTTAACGGTTTACACTGATTACGGTTAATGGACAATTATTTTCTTTTTAGTTTTTTGCGTATTTACAATACAAGCAAAAACAAATAATCCAATATAATAAATCATTTAAATCCTTAATATAATGCTCAACAGAAGTCAAACTTTAAGAAACATAGACACCACAAACTCAACAGTTTGTATCTGTGGTTTTGACAGATACCAGCGCATCTTTGTAAACACGGGAGCTTATACCGTATGTTCAGCATGACTCAGATCAGTCGAAAAGCAAAAGTCGAAACACACACAAACAGCATGATACATAACCTAGCCTGAACCATTAGGGAGCCCCCTAGGAGGTCCACTTGTGTCCTGCGGCACTTTAATCAGGGCTTGACTTCAACAAGAAGAGCAACAAAAACAACAACAGCAACAGTAACATTGCCTGAAGTGCAGAGAGTGTTGGAGTGCACTGAAACATGGCCCTGAGAATTTTTGCTGTGTTTCTCCATGCCACTAGAGCCCTGTCTCCCTGCTAAAGGGCCAGGATGGGTAGAGGCTGAGGCAGCTTTGATACGGAAGCTGCTGGATTCCCCTGGTGCCACTGTTAACATCTGCATCTGTGTGGAGCTCCAGCTTCCGACATGCTGAGCGGGCTTTGTTGTCCTGTCAGTCAGAGTCAGTGGAGAATACCACTGTTGATCCAACTGGATGATAAACTTGTCAGTGAGACTTTTTTTTGTTGTTGTTGTTATGTGGGGTTGGCTCGTACATGGCAACACCAGCAGTTACACCAGGAACATGAAATCTGGCCCTCCCTCTCATGACTCTTGTCTCTCTCCTTGATTGCCCTCTGCATTTTGTTTCTTTTAGTTAGATCAATATCTGAGTGACTTCCTGCCATTTAATGCAATTTAATATTAAGGAAATTCAGCCTCCTTTATTTTTTATATTTCATTTTTCCAAATATCATGAATGGGTGGGAAGTACTAAATTATGCCGCTCTTTTTTATTTGAATAAATATATGACATCTGAATAAAATAAATAAATAATATGGTATGTATTTGTAATGAAATAAATAATTTAAAAAATCAAGGAATTTAACTTAAATACAAGAATAATATAAAAAATAATCATCAATGTTCAAATGAATTTTTTGAAAGGAATTGACACAACAGTGGCATTAATAGGGTTATTATTACTGTTATTACTACTACGTTTAATAGTACAGGTGATAAAAGTTGAGAACAGACATTTCTGAGGTAGCCTGCCTTTGGTGTTTGCCCATCATGGTGCAAATCATTTCAGACAGAGAAAGGGAGAGGGAGAAAGGAAATAAAAAATCAGTGGCTAAATTATTGCCTGATTGCTCATTCCCCAAAGAGACTGGGCATCATTTGGTGAAAAGCATTTAATAATTGCTTTTAGGGCCTGTGTCAGACACATGCAATTCCCTGCACTAATGAGCCAGCTAGGTAGAGCAAGGCCCCAAGGGTCAGAACAGGACACAGTCCAGCCAGTCAGACAACACCATCTACAACTGTGTGTATGCGAGTGTGTGTTTGAGAACGCGCTAGCGAGAGAGTGAATGAAAGGAGAGAATGGGGCGAGCGAGTGTGGAGGAGATGAAGTGGCAGTAAGTGCAACCCAAAGGGGAAAAGCACTTCAGCGTCAGTTTAATACGCCAGGCCAGGGATTTGGCAGCACGCCACACAGCAATTGTTTACCTTTTTGCTCACTGGCTGCATCTGTTCTGTTTTGTAAACGGCACTAAACTATCCGCCCGTAAACACCGGAATCAATAACAACTGTTTGGGGATTTCCCTGCCTCCCCACGTTTCTTTTCTCTTTTTTTTTTTTACTCTCTCTCTCTTCCCTCTCTTTCTCTAGCCTCCTGCCAATTTTCACTGCCACTCCCCTCATTCTCTCTCTCTCTCTCTCTCTCTCTCTCTCTCTAAATGTCAGTCAAAGCAAGCGTGACGCAAATTTTGTATTTGGTGTAAGCAAAGCCCAATTCAGGAGAGTGCCTTTGAGGAAAAGGACGTGCATTTACAATTAAAATAGCATCTATTTATTTTGTTAGTTTTGCCCTCTGGAGAAACTGAGGAGATTAAAGTTGGGGTAACGTAGTGTCATTAACAATATACTTTTACCCTTGTGAGAGCTCTTTTTCCCCACTTTTGAATTCTCTCAATAGAAAAGTAAAGTCTGGTTTAGGAACACTGTCTGTTTATTTTCCTTTGATTATCTGTCACCTGCTGTGACTAGACTTACAGTAGTGTTTACAGAACAAAAACAGCATTTCTGAAGCATTAGAGTTCAATCACAGTACAGAGGTAAGCAAATGGAGCATTAGGAGTCTTGCCAAAGAGCTGTTGTTGGTCGGGCCAATAGTGTGCTTGCCCAGGCAGAGAATCAAAGCCCTGTAGAGGGGTGATTTTGTTTTCCACTTTTCCAACTTGTAATGTGTCGTATTTAAAAAGCAGGCCAAACTTCAGGAGCATTCATTTGTTGATGTATTTCTAAATGTGAAAACTATATATTTATTATGGCATGGGCCCTTTAAGAGCTTAACATGCTTAGAAGTAGCACCACGGCCAGCGACCAGCTATTTTCTAAGCTGGTCAATGACCCTTAAACGTGCCATTTTTCTTGCATATAAATATTATTTACACTTAGCAGTATAGTACATCACCTGCTATCCATCTTCTCATGCATCCTGTCTCTCTTCTTTCCCTGCACTTGATCTGAGAGTCATGCCCTTTTAATGACCCCTGCCATTGCCTTGGCTTCTTTTTCTCTTTGACTGTAAATGACATGGCTGGATGCTCCCAGCAACCCCCCCGGCCACCTCCTCTCCATCACCGTGTTGTAATAACCCCCATTACGCCTCTAGTGCCTGGGCCATCCTTTCCCACACAGGCCTCTAATGGTTAGCTATGAGAGTGCTGGCTTAATAAGCCATTAATGGATGGGCAATAAATAGCTGGGCTATGGCTGTATGGGAGCAAGACAAGCCAGGATGACAGCGGGCTATTAAACATGAAGGTGAGATGCCAGCCGTAAGTGTGAGTTAGTGGCGGCTGCGAAAGTGACCTGAGTTCAAGGGTAGAGAGAGAGAGAGGCACAAGCTAAAGGGTTAGAATATGTAAGACTGTGGTACGTCAAAAGAAACACATTTTTTTCCCCGCTATAAGTGAAAAATTACACTGCACACTATCATCTGTCTTTTTACTTGTAATGGGTCTCTGTTTAAACCTATCAGCAATTTCTAAAGCCACTTTTTGTGTACATCAAATGGTATATGATTACACCTTTTAGATGCCTCATTGTCCAAATACTAGTAGGCTCTGCTGTTGAGAGCCAAAAGAGTCTATAAGAAATACAATTATAAGCAAGCCAAGCCCTTAAAAGTGGACTGTTATTGCAGTGCTGTATTACTGAATTGTCTCCAGACCTTTTAGAGTAAGTGGCAGCATTTCTGTTACTGTTGATTTGAAACCTCTTACTGTGTTAGCAAGATATCTGTATTATGCAGCGAGGCTTATTCAGAGCATCGTGTACATGGGCCCACTTCAAATTTGTATCTAATATTTTTTATAATAATGTATGTAACATTAAGTTTTTCTAGTTTACCAGTACTTACATCACTTATAATTATACATGAGGTCCAAGGACGTTCAATGTGTAATGCAGTATTTATGGTAGTTCCCATATAAATAAAAGAGAACGCCTGTGCTGTTGTTTATTTTGAGGTTCTTTTTGCAGCTCTTCATGATTCTGGAGCATCTCTCCATGCATTCATGCAGCCGTTTTCCATGCAATGCTCCACAGCTTCTCCAGGTCCCTGTGGAACCCATTAATGAAGCATTGGAGAGCTGAGATGATGCACACACACACACACACACACACACACACACACACAAACAAACATATACACACACATGATTTTTTTCTGAGATGCCCACTAGCCATGCTCTTGGGTTCAACTTCTGCCTCTGCATCAGTATAATCATCCGTCCAGACTGGCATGTGCAAATGGGACCCAATCGAAAATGCGAAAGTGATGGTGGTGGTGGGGGTCGGGGTGGGGGATGTAACACAAATAAAGATATTTATAGCCCTCCCCATCTCCCTCCATTGCCTGATTAAGCTGAAGGAAACGAGGGAATAAGTATGTTGTCATATTGTCAGATTTGTTCTAACAATATGACAAAATTACATTAGGATCCAGAGGCAATAATGTTGCAATTATTGGGTCTTCTTTCTTTCTTTTTCCCCTCTCCATCCCTCCATCCCCACCATACTCAATCATCCTCAAGCTTTTCACAGCTTCTGTTAATGCCTTCCTGATCCACTCCCCAATGCCTTTTCTATCGGAGGAACTCATTTAAGAGCACATACAAAAAAGTATTTGTCGGGGTGTCGGAGAATACAGCAGCGCTCTCCTCGGCTGCCCATTCTTCTGCCCTAATGCGGAACATCCCCCGGGTGATGGCTTTGGCAGCTTCAGAAATGGGAAAGCCATATTTGAGACGGGGGTCACGGGCGGGTGAGCCGGGAAAAAGTTTGTGCTCGTTTGCCATGTTTGAGCGAGCTTTTTTGAGCGAGAACTTTGACGGGGATTGATGGAGTGGAGGCAGCTGAGGTCGTGGCGTCTGGAGTGGTTTTGTGCCTGCCGACTGTCTTGTGACTTTGGACGAATTTGTGGCAGCTTAACCTTCCTACACACTGATATTAATATTTATTTATTAATTTACAGGTTTATCATTAATGATGTAATACTGTCAAAGGGAACAAAAAAAAGTTTTCAAAGGTGTTGCCAAATGGAAAACAATCAAACAACAACAAAACTTTTCTTCATAAGATGCAATGATTTTATTGTTTATTGCTAGTTTCCATGATTCCATGAGAGAGAGAGAGATACCCTTTCATCACACACACACACATGCCTTTAACAAACATAGTGGTTCTTCTGTGGGATCGCTCAAAACCACTTTGTAGCAGATTTGATGTTAGGAGTGTTATGATATTTTTAAGAGTGAATAACTAGTACTAATGACTTTGTGCCTTCTCTTTGTCATTCAGAAAACACTGAAATAAATAACCGAATTGTGCCATTTCGCAAGAATCAAATTTTGGACCCAGCAAGTGAACCCTAAGAATATAAAAACAGATTAGAAAAGAGTTAGAAGCCATGATTAGTGTTTAGAGAGCAAATGAATAGATTCAGATTTAATGTAATTAGAAAATGTACTTGGAGAACTGACTCGAGATTCTGTGTGCGTACAAGTCTGTTGAAATTTGCATTAGTGTACCAAGAACACTGTTTCTTAAGGTTTGTTCCAGGGCTTTGGACACTAGTCTGATTGTGTGTCTTTATCTAGATCTTTGTGATTGGACACTTGCTCTTGTATAATATCACAGAATAAGTATTTTCTGGTCATTCTATGCTTTTAAATATTAATCGTGTTTCAGTAAATCTGTAACTTTTTGGCAGTACTGATGTTTTCGTATCATAACTACCTGAATACCGTGCCATCCTGCAGCTCCCCAGGAAGCTCCCAGAAGAGTGAGGACTTTCTGCCTGACCTCCCACCAGCTGAAATGTCTGACCCAGCTGGCCTCCACACTTCTGGAGCTGGAGCGACGTGTAGAAGATCTGGCAACTGAGCTGGGCTTCCTCAACTGTGCAGGGGAGTCTGCATGCAGTCTCAGAGGTACAGGCCTAGGTCTTAAAGCACATCTCAGATGTATTAAAGAATGCCATTGTTGTGATAAAACCTTGCACCTCCAAACTGGTAACTGACCTGAAGCTTAATGTTCAATATTTAACAAAACTTTCTTTGTGGTAAAAGTTTGGAAAAATGAAGTTGAACTTTTGTTTAGATTTTGTCTTGTGCTGCTGACTCACAGAACTGTTCATACCAGTGTGACCTGGCATCTCTAAAATACCTTTTTAAGTACATATTAATTCTGTCTCTCTCTCTCTTTCTCTCTCTCTCTCCCTCTCTCCCTGTGAAAAAAAATTAAGAGCTGATTTTTTCTTTCCCACTTGCCATGAAAGTGACTGGTGCATGTAGTAATTTCTATAAAGGTTACATTAAAAAACAAGACATGCAGAAAAGACCTCGATTTACAGAGAAGTAAACAGCCTTTAAAGGGCAGTTATCCAAATCATTAATTCAGGCAATCAAATGACTTAATTACCAGAAATTCATCAGATGAGCTTAAAGGTCAAAAAGTGACACCCCGGCTGCTTCCTCTCCCCCTTCGCCCGGCGCGCCTCTCGCTCTTGTTAAGCTAAATTGCCTCGCCCGGGGTCTCACATTCATAGCGTCTGATTAGAAAAATGTGGTCTTGATGCATGCGCTTTTAATTTGCTGCCTACACACACACTTGCGCGCACACACCAAGTTATCCTCCTCCTCACCCCTGCCATGGATTACCCCAGTTATGGCCGTAGCTATCTGGGGTTCAAATCAACTCCACTGCCTCCGATTTGGACTAACACAAAGCTCACTTTCTGCAATAATTGCGGCTCTTTTTTTTCCTTGCCCACTTCTTTCCTGTAAGGCATTGCAGTCATTTTTAGGTCACTGGTGCATAGAAGAGGACACCAGAGTTAAATATGTCAGCCTCAGGTTATAGAAGCACTTCCCTTCATTGACTCACTTTCCCAAAGCCCTGTGTGTGTCTATGATAGTGTTTGTTCTTTCAGCACTTAGTCTATCTCTGTGTGGTATCTTTAATGAAATGTTGTGAAAAAGTGATATTTAATTGGGCCGAGGCTGTTGTAACTCTTGTCTTACGTCTGATTCAGAAGCCATTTTGTATATTTGATGAAACAAAATGGTTAGGTAACGAAGCATGCTTTGTATTTCTGTCTCTATGTTTGATTATAGGGATCCTAAAAAAAGTCAGAGATGATATGGAGATGACTGCACTGGATGGGAAAGCTACTCCTGACCTTCTGTTGCAGAGCACAGATGTAAGCCTTACAAACAGCTGATGTCATTTTTCTGTTAGTTGTTAACATTAAATTGAGACCTGAATCTTATTTTTTTTTCCATGGAGAAAACTATAGGTTTTATTTTATGTTCAGGGGAAGCATCATTTGGACAAAATGCATGTTAAACCCTTTCACACATTTTAAAAACAACTTTTTAAAGTCACCAATAATCATTGTAACTCAATGTCTTAATAATTACTATTTTACCTTGAACAGTGAACATCCACGTTATTCTATACTGTATTAATCAATGATTCTGCTGTGGTATCTGTGTGTAGGCAGTGTGCCTGGAGTTTGAGTGGAGGGCTGCATTCAGGGAGCTGGTTCCTCCGATGGCTCACTGTGTGAAAGTGTTCCTGGAGGATGTGTGCACTAAGACCTTGCAGCAGGAAGAGATCACGTATACTTCCGGCTCTGCCCTCATTCCATCCGTTAATGTTCCCGTTCAGCAAGGGGCTGAGTTGACCTGTCCAGAGAAGGATGTACCCAAGATGATTGCTAAGGCAAGTAACTTATTAGGGTAGTTTTTATATGGCAACTTGTTTTATAACAAATTATTTTATTTAATATTACTTTTATTTAGGGTGATACAAATCCAAGGGTCTGGGGTCGAGGGTTCAAATCCCACCTCGGGTCTGTGAGGAGTTTGCTGTGTACAGATGCAGAATGAATGAATTAATTGAACGTTAAATCTGTGATAAAGTTAGAACCAACTTTGCTTAATGAATAATTATTTGTGTGTATATATTTATCATTGCTTTTGTATTAGTATAATTATAAGTAGTTAAACCAAAGTAATATTGACCTGTATTAGGGTATTATAGGGGCCATCCGAATGTAGCAAATCTCAGAATCAGAAATTTTCCTTTTATCCCCATTTAATATATTTAATAATCTTAACTTTGGATAAGGCCTACAATGATCAGCTTCTTTCAGTGGTGAACCTGCCTTTTACATTATACATCATGGCTCCTACATGGCTCCCACTCACTTCTCCAGTGTTGTTTCTTATCTTTTCTGTAGTAGTGGACATAGGATGGGTTCCATAGGATATGTCCATATCCACCTTTTCCCTGTTGACCAGAAATGTCTTGCCTCATTTTATCCCTCATTACAATTGCCCTGGTCCAAGAGCTGCTTCACCTGATCTTGTGTGGGGAGATTGATGAGCCATCAAAGCTTCTGTGGAAGGCCTGTGAAGAGGGCGCAGACTATGTGGTTTGGACCTTGCAGACTACTAGCTTAGAAAAAAAGATGGGTGTAAATTGTATAAAAAAGATGGGTGTAAATTTTATATCCCATTCAATATATTGGTTGGTGGGTAATATCTTCTGTGAAAATCTATCCGTATTATTATTCCAGGGCTGGGATTTTCAGTCACATACGTTATATTGTATTGTATAGTTATATTATATTGATTTTAACACTTTAATATTTACATCATTGAGCATTTGTTGATATTTGTGTGGGATGATATTCTGTTGCTTGATCTTGGAGTTCATAAATTGTGCACATTAGTGATACATTTTACATCTTTGAAAACATCGTCCTCAAAAGGTTGAACAAAATGACTGTTGCACATTTTGAAATATCAGAGCTTTTGTGGTTGATTTTAATTCTGGTGCTTTGATGGTGCAGTTGGTGCCCATGGAACCACATCACTAACAAGTGTCAGAATTTGTCCACACTCAAGACCTGTACAACACGTTTATGTGTAGGTCAGTGCTTCGAAATGAGCGGCTCTCCACTCAAAGGTTACCACGTGCATTTATTTGCATTCCCTACTGCCCTGAGACTCTCTGAAACCACCCTCCCCCCAACCCCCACCATTTTTGACACATATCACAGTGGACCATAAGCAGGCACATCATGCTATCACAGGACTGGCTCCAAGGTACAGCTAGTCCAAATGCATTAATGGAATCAATATTTCACACATTCATATTCATACATTCATGCCTGGGTTCAAATTTTCCACGTTGCAGAGCATCTTGCCCTGCATAATATTTGAGAGAACCATTTATCACCCTGAAACTGCACCCGAGTTATTGACCACCTCATGTTGACAATGGCTTCGCATCGTCCTTAACCTTCTGTCTTCTGGTGAGGGCCTGGAATTTAGTACCATTCAGAAGTATCTGTTAAGAAACTCTGAGCTTTTAAATGTTTTATAGCCTTATGGAGGAATAACCTTGCGGTGGCTGTCCTATTGGGATCCATATCTTTGATCTGCGCTAGTTACGGTTTCTCTGAGCCCGAGCAGCGGGCTTGAAAAAGCCATAAATCTCACCGACACCTCTTGAGTCCTCATCACCTTCAGTCTGAGAGAGCACAGAGCCTGAGAGTGTGTAGCAGTATACCTTCGCCCACCTCTATCTCACAGAACCGCCTGCGGAGCTCTTAACAGACAAACCCAGTTGCTTATTGACTCGGTTGTCGAACTGAACCATCATTTTGAGGCCTCATCTGTCCACTGAGTCTACTCACTTGGCAGGGGCCCATGCATTGCCGTGACCATTTTGCGGCCTGTTAGAATTGGAATTTTAAAATGCCTCAGACTTAGTATTATACCTACTAATACAACAGCATTTTTTACTTCTAAAATTTCAGACTGTAGTCCTCCTGTTGCACTGCATAATTTGTTTGCCTCCTTTCACCCTGTTCTTCAATGGTCAAAGGACCACCACAAAGCAGGCATTATTTGGGTAGTAGATATTTTGGGATGGTGGACTATTCTGAGACTAGTAGTGACCCTGAGGGGTTTAAAACTCCAGCAACACTACTGTGTCTGATCCACTCGTACCGTCACAAGCTACACGTACTGTCACTCTAGCGCTGAGAATGATCCACCACCCAAAACATACCTGCCTGTGGGGGTCCTGAAGATTGAAGAACAAGGTGAAAGGAGCCAAACAATGTATGCAGAGCAACAGATGGGTTACAATCTGTAATTGTAGAACTACAACATAGTCAGTGGAGCTGAAAGAATGCACAGTGAATGTAGAAACAAGGAGGCAGTTGTAATGTTGTGGCTGATCAGTGTAGAAATATTTGTGTTAATATTATCACGTGGATTAGCAAAATTGGAGAAATAATCTCTGTTCGTATATAAAGTGTGCAAACGCTTGGGTGAGTGTGTGATGCCCTACCGTAGACACCCTGTGTGTTTCCGCCTTGTTTCTGCATCCAATGATTCTAGGTATATTCTGTGACCTTGATGGAGATGGATGAAGCCATTAGCAGAAATGAATGAGTAAAGTAAAGGATATTTCTTAATATAGTCTATTTTTTAGTGTTTGGACGAGTGGTTCATTAAAATTGGTTTCTCAGTTGAGATCTCACAAACTTGCAGTACTTTAGCAGTGGCTTTATGTGATGCCACCTTTAGTGAAAGTTTCAAACAGCTCAAATGTGTTCAGGTTTTTTAGTGTAAAGCCAGTCAATAGGGACTGAGAACTGAGGAGGCTATTCAAGGTGGATCAGATATTTTAGTGGAGAAGTATGAAGTCACCTCTTGCTCGCTTGTCCACTGTCTGATTGATGGCATAGGGAGTGTTTCCATTTATACAGGCATTCTGTTATTTCGTACGTTCGCCGAGGCCTCAGGACGCGGTAACTCCCAATGGAAAAGGAAGGGTTGGAGCGTATGTATGGTGTGTGCGCATGTTTTACTGCTTTTGAATAGCCTGGCGCCATAACTCATTTCTATAGGTGTATAAATTTGGTGGTGAACTCGGCACATACACAGGCCTGCTCCAGTGTCGTTCCTGTTGATGTGCTTTGAATGAGGAGCACATGAGTGTGGATGAGGGGTTGGGAGGGGATTGCTCGGGAAGGGTCTAGGGGTGATATCTTCATTTTGGAGACGGGCGCATGAGGGGGGAGGAGGCAGATTGGAAGTTTTGTGTGCGCATGTTCAGATCCAAGGCTGCTTCCTTTTGCTGATAACCCTTAGGGGTCTTCTTTTCAAGTGAGGCGCCTCCTGAGGCACTTCTTTGCAGGTATAACACACATACACACACACTCACACGCGCACACACACATTCGTAATCACGCTCTCACTCAGGGCTTGAAAAGAGAATCCTTTCTCCAGGACAAATGTGGAAACATGAGATAAAGTATTGCTCCTCTTTCCAAGTGCCACAGGAGGGGAGTCTGCCAGACTCTGCATCGTAAAATGGTCTGGACTTTCTCTCACAACCGTATCTGCATGACTGATTCACTCACTTTAATACAAAGCATATTGAACTCCTTGTCCAGAGAGTTTTACTAATGTTAAAGTTGCCTCAACAGATAAACTGCTAACTTTTCTTCTGAAAGTGCCATTGGGAAGTAGATAAATCTGCTTGATGTTTTCATCTCTAGCTTGCATCTCTTTTTCTTTTTTGATTTATTTTTTTTTATAAATTATCATCCCTGTTTTTATGCATTTAACAGGTTATTGTAACATGTAGGACATTTTATTTATTCTTTCATTGTCTGTAACCGCTTATCCAGTTCAGGGTCGTGGTGAGTCCAGAGCCTACCTGGAATCACTTGGTGCAAGGCAGATACACACCCTGTATGGCTATCAGGGCACAACACACTCACATATTCACTCACACACTTGCACCCTATGGGCACTGCATGGTCAAGCAATGTCATTTATTCATTCATTATCTGTAACCGCTTATTCCTGTCAGGGTCGCGGTGGGTCCAGAGCCTACCTGCAATCATTGGGCGCAAGGCGGGAATACACCCTGGAGGGGGCGCCAGTCCTTCACAGGGTAACACACACACACACATTCACTCACACACTCACACCTACGGACACTTTTGAGTCACCAATCCACCTACCAACGTGTGTTTTTGGACTGTGGGAGGAAACCGGAGCACCCGGAGGAAACCCACGCAAACACAGGGAGAACACACCAACTCCTCACAGACAGTCACCCAGAGCGGGAATCGAACCCACAACCTCCAGGTCCCTGGAGCTGCGTGACTGCAACACTACCTGCTGCACCACCGTGCCGCCGGTCAAGCAATGTGTTTTTTTTTTGTTTTTTTTGGACAAGGAATGTGACATTTGTTGTCCATGTCCTGGATACATCTGTTTGTGGTGGCTCTTGAAGCACTTACTCCAACAACAGTCCACTTCTTGTGAATCTTTCAAAATTTTGAATGGCCTTTTCTTGACAATACTTTCAAGGCTGTGGTTTTCCCTGTTGCTCATGCACCTTTTTTCACCACACAATTTCCCTCCACTCAACTTTCCATTAATATGCGTGGATACAGCAGGGGGGTGTCAATGACTGCCTTCTGTACATCTGTCAAATCAACAGTCTTCCCCATGTCATGATACTGAATCAGACTAAGGGACCAGCTTAAAGGCTTAGGAAAAAGGTTTGTAAGTGTTTTGTGTTTATTCTAATTTTCTGAGATAATGACTTTTGGGTTTTCATTGGCTGTAAACCATAATCATAAACATTAAAATAAATTAATAAATAAACACTTTAAATAGATCACTCTGTTTGTAATTAATCTAAATAATGTGTTACAATTTTGAATTGAATTGCTGAAATAAATTAATTTCTCGGTGATATTCTAATTTATTGAGATTCACCTGTAGATATACATTACAGCTTCTTACTTACTTAAATCTTCATAAAATATTAGCTGTAAATAGTAGCAGCGCTAAGAGTGATTGAAGCTTTGGGTTGGGTTAATAATTATTATTATTATTATTTTTTTTTTTTTTGCTTTTTGTCTGTAATGTTATTCTTCTTGAACATTTATTCTGATCTTTCTTTGCTTTTGCTTGAATAAAACATTGTGAAGCCTCTAGATTTCCCTAGATTTAAGGTCATGTCCTGCCCTGTCTTTGTTTTTGTTAGTTTATTACTTTTGCTTGTTGTTTATCAGTTTGTTATACCATTTGGCAGTGTTTGTCAATGGGTCACTCTTTTTGCCTGCAGTTTTGTGCAAGTGTGCTGGAGGAACTGGACGCTCTCCTGCCTCTAGCTGTGGCGTGTAAGGATGACGTGCTGCTGCCTGTACGCTCCAGCTTTGTGGAGGTTTGTGGCCGAGTGACCTCTGCTCTGCTGACAAGGCTAGAGGAAAGATCAGGACAAGTGCCTGCCTCAGCACCCATCAAAAACCTCCCCACCCTACTGGCCTCAAGCTCCTACATCCAACAGAGACTCACATACTATGAGAGTCAGCTGAGGGACACAAACCGCATGTGAGTGACCCCTTTTAAAGAGAGTGGTAGGACTTTACATTTGTATCTTATTTTTGTTTTCTTCCAAATGGACAGGACTATGCTGCAGAACTCGAAACGGTAGCAACATTTGTGTAAAATGTTCAGTATTAATAGGTGACTATAAGCTTGTTATTTACATTGGCCATGTAGGTCCAGTGTGAAACTTCTTTGTAGTGGAAGCGTCTTTGTAGAACAAAATTAACTTGGACATGTCATTAATGTTAAAGGACGAAATGATTGAATGGGTTTTCCTGTCACTTTAAAGTGACAACTTCTGCTTAGAGGATGCAGACTAATCTGTTTAATACAATTGTCAAAAAACATCTCACTTTGTTTAAAATCTGTGCTTTTTGCCCTGTGTAATTTTTATAGGCATTTTCAGACTGCATAGTACATTTATGTTTGTAATAATCAGCAGCTGTAATAGGTTCTTTGAAGATGAAATGAATTAGTTTGATATGTACGTTTGTTATTATACTTCAGTTTTCAAAAGAGTACAACAGCTGTTGTATTTATTTTCTTTTCTTTTTTTTGGCTATATATTGGGATCATTACTTTTTGAACTTGATTTACATGGTTTCTTAATGATCTCTGGAAGGTCTGAAGTTTTCTTCAGTAAGAAACACATAATCTTACATGGCAAAAGAACTTGTTCTCATGTTTTATTTCATGTTTTCAAGCCCCAAAGGAAATGTTCAGCTTTCACTTGTTCCAGAACGTAAATTCATTTTGACATTTCTTAATATACTTTGTGTGTGCATTTGACAAAAACATCTGAAAATCTCAGCTCTGAGCATGAAGATTTTTGATATATCAAATATCGTTTGATTCATGCGCATCAGTGCAATAATTCTCTCAGTTAAGTTGTAGATTATCAATGTAAAGAACTTTTCTAAAAAGTCACTATATGTTTCATTCTCTTCCAACACTCCACCACTTGCAATTCAGAGCTTCATAAATAACCCTTTGTCTCCCCAAAGATGATAAAATATGTAACATAAAATGACATGTTAAAAAAATCAGCTCTGCCTGGAAAATGAACATGTAACTTATGCATTTGTACATAAAACCGAAAGGTATTTGTGAAGGTGGAGGCTTTTCTGGTGAGAGTTTTCGATTTATAGTTTGTCAAGCATGATTTTTTTTTCCCCGAGTGAGGCAGATTGTCAGGCTGTTGCCAGAAATACTAAAATGCCGTAATTGGATTGTAAAGAATCGGAGAGGGATCTGCATGAGCCTGCGAGTTCCTGACAGAACTATTTATCTATGGGAGGACATGTGTTTGTCGGAAAACAGATGTTAGCCTGCAAAGAGCCAAAGGGGAAGTGTGTATGTGTGTGAGAGAGAGAGAGTGAGTGAGGGAGAAAGAAATGAAAGACAGAAAAGGGGTGGGAGAGGCTGATTGTTTCAGACAGCACGTGTGGCCTCATATTTTTAGAGAGGGAGCAGGGATTAAAAAAAAGGGGGTAAAGAGGAAGTAAAGAGGTGGTGTATGACTGGCAGGTAATAATCGGAGCCATTTGCTGGTATTAATCACTTAGTGCCGCTTTGACCTGTACGCTGCAGGACTCCTTCTTGTATTTTTTTAAAATCTGGCCTCTGTGGCTTTGATGTGTCCGATTCCAGGGCTCTGACTCTGCTGCCCGTCCAGAGGAGCCAGGATGTGACTGCCGCTGTGCATGAACACCTGACCAGCTACTGCCTTCATGTGTGTGCCACCAGTATACTGCAGGATGCAGAGAGCCACTACTGGGCAGACCCCAAACCATTTTATGAGGTACAGATGGCTGTTTCTTTCTACTCTGTGATTTATTAAAGCAATAAGCCACAAGAGGCTGTGCATTAAAGTAAGTTTAAAAGTATTAAGTGGTAGAATCACTGTAATGCATTACATCGAGTGTCTATTCAATGAAGCAACAACAAAAGATATTGAAATACACCAAGGCTGGCCCTGGAGGCCTGCTATGTCTGGTGATATCTCAAGTTAAACACGTCCAATAAACCTTATTCATATTATATTTAATACATTTTTTTTTAATTTCTTATTATTTATAATCACAATACGTTTTCTCCCACAAACTGATGATAACAGTAGGCTGTGTTTGCCAGGCAAGCTATAATACACTTTCATTTAGTCTTAAACGACATATTACTGATGTGTAGGTGAATACGCAACTATTCACTGTAGCCCTTTAACTAAGCCACGGTGCAAAAAAGCCATTCAAATCAGTACATTGTTTTTCTCCTGTATTGTCTAAAACTGGAGGATGTTCTTGCATTGGCATGATAGAGTTAATGTTCAAAATCATCATCATCATTACATTTACGTTTTCAGCAGAGTTTTAAATGGGAATAACGAGAATGCTAAAGTAGATTTATAAATAAAGTCAGTGTGTTGTAGAACAGTCTGCATTATTGTGTATGTACAAACTCTCTTGAAAGAGCCTACATTGGGAAGCCTAAATCGACATTAGACTGAACCATATGTACAGGAACAATCCGTTACTGTGGTCCTAACCTTTTCCTTCATTAAGTCATAACCAGACAGTGGACACACAACACACCCTTTGGAGCTATGGGGCAGACAGTCCTGCTGTGTGCAGGTGTGAGACTGGCTGCCTGTGTCTGAGCCACTACTGACCCTTAGTCCAATTCTTTCCTTCCATTTCTTCTCTGTTTCTATCCCTCCATCTGTTTACTTCCTTCTGGTTTCATCTCAGGGGTCTGAACTGCTTAAGCTTTGTACCCAAGTGGCTTTTTCAGTATCAGTATCAGTATCAATTATTGGTGACAAACCATTAACCAAGAACCCTGCGAAGGTCCACCTCTGAATAATATAAATAATGTATTATCTATAATATTTTTATTGTTAAATTATTTTTACAAACAAATCAGGTAATCTTGGTTTAATTGATGGAATATTTCATATTATTTCAAATGATATATTTTTTTGCAGCTATCCAATGTTAGCAACTTAAATCTTTATGCCAATGAAACTTGAGTACAGATGTTTCATTTTTGTTGGACCACCCATCCAGATTACAGAGGTAGTTGGAGTCTGGATGTGTAATCAAGCTCCAGAGTTACTCTGCAGTTGGTTCAATGCTCACTCTGTGGTGAAGCTCGTCCCAGTCCTCATCAGTCCTCATTACGACATGTTGTACAAGGTTGTTAATAATCTTTCTTTGGTCACACTGTTTCCTCTCTGCCTGAAAACAATTAGACTCTCTCTCTCTCTCTCTCTCTCTCTCTCTCTCTCTCTCTCTCTCTCTCTCTCTCTCTCTCTCTCTCTCTCTCCCTCACTCCCAAATCAACTTAATGTTCTCCTGTTCCATAATGTTGCTCTAATCTCGTTTTTGTGGTGTATGTTTATGTTGGGTGATGTTCTGAAGAATGCTGAATGTTGAATGCTGATAGTTTCTCCAGGCTGGGCCTTCAAAGAAGCTTTGTACTGTCTGGCAGTGTGTCTCAGTGGGTGTGAGGTAGCCAGGTGTAGAGTGCAGGTGGTGTGACCATGAGCTTTTATAAAAACAGACAGGCCAAGTCTCCATCTTTCTTTATTAATCTTTTTGTTTTTCTTTTTCATTCAACTTACACAGTTCTGCTTGTATCTCAGCTCATGTATTAGGTACATTCTTGGGATTCATTGTTGGGATTGTTTACTCATGTAAAAAATATCAGACAGCATATAGAGAGCATTTTTGGATGGAATATTTTTGTTTATTTATTAACAGAGCAAAACAAATCTCAAAGCATATAAAAGTTTTAAAAATCGGTAGTATGTCAAAATGTAGCTATTATTTATCGTTTTCACCATCTTTGTTCACATACTATTTGCAATATAGAAATGACAGAGAAATAGTGCTGGGCAAATATGAGCACAAAACAATATCACCATTAATTGTACATTTTACCACGATTACGATTATTGAATGATTAATTTGTTTTTGTATTTTTGACCTTCATCGTTCAGTGATGAGTCTTGTACTGTAAATATGCTCCAGTATTAAACCTGGGATATTTTTTCTAATGTTGCTTGGAGCTTGTTCCTCTCTTTGAGAACTGAGAACTGTTTTTATTTGCTGTGTGATTGTGCTTTGATCACTGAAACTGTTTTTTCTCAGTGTTTACATTTGACTTCTTTTTGTTCACTGATTTCTTAATTATAGTCAAAACACAACACATCCAAACCACAGGCGCTGTGTTTTTCTTTGGTACGAGCTTCTCGAGTCACTCTGTCAGCCTCTGCGTTTAGGTTCCTTCCATGTGGTCACGTGATAGGTGCAGAATCATGTGACTACAGCTTGGTAGGGTGGTTTTAAAGGGACATTACGTAAACACACTGTGGGGACATAACAGAATAAAAATAATCGATATAGACACGTTTATGTCGATTAGAATTTCTGAATGTTGATTTAGTTTAATTTTCGATTAATTGCCCAGCCCTACAGAGAAATTAACCTGTACTACGCTTATGTTCTCTTACAAAGGCCTGCCATAATTTGGTTAATTTCTTGTGTGTCCTTGAACTTTCCTCCTGATCTCCTTTCGCTTTTGTTCCTTTTCTTGCTTTTCTGTATTCCACAGGGTGAAAGGTGTTCCTTCTCCATCCAGATGTGGCACTATTTCCTCTCAGGGCTGCGCAGTGACCTGTGGGGCTCCGTATCTCCGGCATTGGCTCAGCAGACCCTGTCTCAAGTGCTGGCTCAGACACTGGAACTCCTGCTGCAGAGATACTCCAGAGCACAGCCCTCCTACAAGAGAATGCCTCAGATCAGGTACCAGAGGCCGTCATTCTTAACTGTCCTTCAGATTCAGCTGGCAAATCCATCACACAAAACTTGGTCCTTCATCTGAGATATTCAGGATCTTTTGATAATGCTATACATTGTACATTCATGTCTATGTATTTATCTTCACTGGGCCATGTATAAAAATCATTATATGATTCCTATATTGGTAAACCTCTCACTTAAGTAACAGTTCAGCAAAAAAAGAATATTAAAATAAGAAATAAAATAATAATAATAATAATAAATAGTGCTGTGCAGTGCTGAGCTCCCAGTCAAAGGTCAGTGAAGAATAAGAATAAGAATTGATTATGAGGCTGTAATTCTAATTAATGTTGTAAAAATACTGTCTCACTTTGTGGTACCAATTAATTTCCCTTGTAAGCTGCATTATCCTCATAGTTCCAAACAAACTTTGGACACCACACACATTTTGGCTGATGAGTTACGTTTGGGGTTAAGAAAGTGATGAGCTATGGCTATGAAGTTTGGTTCATAGCACCTTCTTCCATGCAAGTGGCAGGTATGGAATTGTTGCATTGCATTGAGTAAGTATGCAGTTAAGGCTGATCATAATGCAAGGTGAAGGCTGTTACTGTAAAAGCAGCAGTCAGGCCACTGCGGTTATCAGTGCCCATCTCTGCCCGTATCTGCAGTGCCTCACGAAACACTAGCCTGTCTCTGTGGAAGGACTTAGCAGACAGTTTTGAATGCTTTAGTGATTGCACTGGTGCTTGGCCCCCGGGCTCAGTCCTGAGCTCCAGATTGGTGGAAGTGGAACAGGCTCTCTTTTGTTAGTGAACGGCCCCAGCCTGGCCACCTGGCTCCGGGCCCCTGTTCCGTCATGCTCCGTGGGGCCGGGCTCAAGCAGGCCTGGACCTTACTAACGCCTAACTGCGGGGGCCTTGTGTGCTGCATTAGCACATACTTAAAGTGGTTAAAGACGCTCTGGCTGGTGAATGCCGAGAAAGAGCAGATCTCCCAGAGGCTAAAAGGGAGGAAGAAGCGGAGGAGAGAAAGGTGGGGATGAATGGTTGAGATGGTTTGGCTTTTTTTTTTTTTTTTTTTTTTTGTGCTTTGCTGAAGGACACCCGGTTACAAGCTGCTGAATGCAGACCCAGCTCAGAGTCTGCCAAGCAGATGGGCCTTTTCAGCCTCTTTTTTTTCCTCTCTCTCTCTCTCTGTCCCTCCATCTCTCACTCTTTCTCTCATTCTTTATGCCAGCTTTTCTCCCGGCTTTCCCTTTCCTTTGCTATTTCTATTTTTCTGAACCTCCTCTGTATCCCCCTTTATTTTGTGTTCATTTTGTTTGGACAAGCTTTTTGTTCTTCTTTACACTGTCTCTCTTCTTTTTCCATCTTTTTCATTACACTCGTTTCTCTCACTTATTCCCTCTTTCTCTCTCTAGAACATGTTCAAAGAATGTGTTGTAAAATGGTCGATGGGATTTGATGGGGATCTAAGTGAGTATTTAGACAGAGCAGACCTACAGTAAACACGTAACTCTCGAATTTAAAAAAAAAACATTATTTATTATATTCATCCTTTCAAACCGATTGTTAAAAGACGTTACATATCAATCTTACATAACAGTTTAAATAATGTTTGCTTTTTCTCTGACCACCATTGACCTCTCTATCTCAGGGTGGACATCACGGCTATCCTGCTGTGTGTGGAGGAGCTGATGTGGAGTGTCTGTGGAAGTGTAGAGGAGCTGGTCAGCTCAAGCCTGGACTCAGGAAGCTGGGTGTCCTGCATCCACAGCCTGTGTAATCAGCTCCTAAGTGTCTGTGTCATTCTCACTTCTCCCCTACCACAGCTCTACAGGTAATGCAGGCCTGGATTATCAGATTTTTGCTGTGAAAGCAAATATGAAAATGATTATTATAGATGAATCCTGATATAAAAAGAAAGCTTTATTTTAGACTACCACAAAATTCTGATAGCATAGGAGTGATACTTAACTTACCATTTAGCAAACGATTGCTACAGTGATTCAGCCATACATTTTACAGACTTTTTACACATTTTACTGTTGTTTCAAGTCTTAAATCACATGATTTAGCCTCAACTTCTGATTACCATGTTAAGCTAAACCAGTTATTTATGAAGCATACACTGTAACACATCATACAGGCAAAAATATTATATTGCATTCTCAGTTTAAAGATTTCCATTCACTTTACTACTGTCCTTTTATTTTATTTATTTTTCAAATACAGTATTTTCACATTTTCAAATTGATTTGTCTCCTTTTTTATTTAGTGCTTTTCAGAATAGCTTTAGTGAGGGGAAATCGAACACAGGAGAAAACAAGAGCAGTCCTACTTTTTTCTGGCTGAATGTAATCAACCCTACGACCTTCCCACAGGAGCTAATAAGGTACTTTTGTTTTTAACAGTTGTCGTTTGAGTAATGTGTACTAAATAATAAATACATAAAGAGAAAAATAATAACCCACTAAAACCAATCTTTAAATTGAGTATCAGGTCTGACCTCTCACAATATAAATGTAGTTTTAAACCCATCTTGCTTGGTACATACCAAGCTGAGAAGTTATCTGTCTTCCTTAAACTATGTATTCAGTGCAGATAAACACACACAAGTCATGCATTACTTTAAGCAGTCCCCCAAGCTTCACTGAGCTAATGCAGACCAGATGCTGATGCCACTGTTGGTCATGCTGTTTATGCTGATGTGCACTGCAGCTTTTACACGTGGGGTGTGAAAGTCTGAATCTGAACTGTAGGAGGGCTGAGAAACTGGGGCAAATGTCAAGTTCATGTGACATCACCCTCCTCAAACATCCCCCCACCCCTCCACCCCGTCTCAGTGTGATATTGCTGAGTGTCCCGATCTCACAAATCATTGGCCAACCCTACTCCCATTGGCCTTAAAGCCCTGAAATTAGTTTAGTGTTATTACCTTGTAGATTTATTTGCGCCTTGCTCTGTTTGAGGCTCCCTTGTGTTTTGCAGACGGAGTGTTGCCAAAATCAAATGGACACAGACTCAAATCAAATTCTCCCCACATCTTTCCAGAGCTTGTTTTGAATATGGATGCACAAATAGGAGATTGTCTGGACTGATATAATAAATGGACTTTATAGGTATTAAAAACTATAATTTCCATGCAAAATACCGGCCACCTTAAATTTACTGCAGAGGCTTTGTGAAATCGTTGTTCTATGACAGTTAATTTATTCAACACTAACACACTTCAAATAATGTGATAATGATAGTGAGGTCAAAACAGACGTTTACATTTATTTTTTTCTCCCCATGGTGTTGTAAAAACCATGGATGGACACATTTCTGTCTAAAAATGGGTTATAATTTGATACATTTCCAATGCATTTAATTTTGAATATTGTGCTCCGGTTTCCTCCCACAGTCCAGCAACACATGTTGGGATGTTAACTGGCTTCTTAAATATGTCCTAAGTGTGAGTGTGTGAGTGAATGTGTGAGTGTGTCCTGCCATGTGATGAACTCATTCCCTCTCCAGGGTGTGCTCCTGCCTTGACCCTCGTGATTCCAGGTGATGTCCAGTGACACAGCGACCCTGAACTGGAGAAACTGTTACAATGTACTGGACAATGTTACAGATGGTTACAGAATTAATGAAAAGAATGGGGGGAAGAAGTATGCTGCACTGTGAGAGTGCTGAGGCTGTGCTTTAGGGTGTGTGAGTAAGTATGGGCACAAGAAAAAGAGAAAATCTGACCCCAAGATTCATTCATTATCTGTAACCGCTTATCCAGTTCAGGGTCGCGGTGGGTCCAAAGCCTACCTGGAATCATTGGGCGCAAGGCGGGAATACACCCTGGAGGGGGCAACACACACACACACACACACACACATTCACTCACACACTCACACCTACGGACACTTTGGCGTCACCAATCCACCTTCCAACGTGTGTTTCTGGACCGTGGGTGGAAACCCACGCGGACACGGGGAGAACACACCAACTCCTCACAGACAGTCACCCGGAGCGGGAATCGAACCCACACCCTCCAGGTCCCTGGAGCTGAGTGACTGCGACACTACCTGCTGTGCCACCGTGCCGCCTGACCCCAAGAACTGTTATAGGGGTTGCTGAATTTGTAGATATGTGACATTGTCAACTGCCTGTGCCGGACTGAAGAATAGTTTTCTTTTCTCAGACAGTAGAGTGCATCATGCCCTGCATTTCTACAGCCAGCTCTCCGGTGTCTCACTGATTCTTGTGTGTGATTTCTTCGCTTTCACTTGCGCTCAGAAATAATTTAAGCCTGTAACCAAAAAAAAAGAAAAGACCTCACAGTAGTGTGTCAGCACTGGGTGTAATTTTTAATCTCAGCTTTACTCAAGTAGAGTTTGGGATTGTATAAAGACGTACAGTTATTCCAAAAGAAAAATATGCCTGTGGCTCCTTTCTGAAACTTCTTTTTCGTTTGGAATTCCTCCAAACACTGAACACACTCCCCAGAACTCACTGTCATCCCCGTTCCCACGTTTGCAGCTTTAATGAGCAAACATATTAGACATGAGCCGGCAGAATCGCTGAAGAACTGACATTTAAAGAGGTGCCTGGGGCAGAGTTACAGTACATTTTGTGTTGAGCGTAACTAGATGAAAGAGTGCGTGTGCGGGTACAGATTCTTGTTGTCGGATGGCTAAACAGATTCGTTTTTGTCTCTGCTGCAGGGAATGTGCGGAGAATAAAGGCTCAGCTTTGTGGCTGCTGAAGCTGGTCAGTTCAGGTCCTGGCTGCTGTCCTGTCCTTGTCCTGAAGGCCATTCTGCACAGTGACTGCTTACTGCTGCAAATGCTGCTCTCTTCCTCACGTAAGCCTGCCTCACTCAGTCATACAGTTTGGATGAATAAAAGGGACATTTATTTATGTATTCCTGAATGTTTATAGACACTCCTTATAGTGATTTCAGGTGCATTGTACTGCCCTTGTGATTGACATAGTTGTTCATTTGTGCATGTGTCATCTCCATTAAAAAAAAAGCATAAAATGTAATGAAGCCCTGGTGCCTTTAATTCACATGAAATATGATATTGTGGTCACTGTAAAAATATTGTGTGGAACACTGCCCATGAGGTCCATTGTAAAGGTTGAAAGATTAATACGGAATTGTGCTCTAATAGAATATTCTAATGTTATGATATTTTTTATGGCACCTGGAATTTTACAAGCTTTGTAGTTAAAATAGTGGCTTTTTTAGGTTTTTGAGTTGAGCAGGTCTTTCTAAGCTTTTGAGGGTTCATTTTGTGTAAACAGCCATCGCCACCATCATCATCACCCTCATCATCACCTCTGAATCAATATCGCTTTGTAATAAACACCCATTTTTGCGTGGGGAGCAAAGTGAGTGACCTTTAAAAATTTGCCTCCCCTCTCCCTCTCCACTCGGAAAAGTGTAACCTTTAAAGACTGTTATGCGCTTGCACATTAATTCCCATTATATAGATCTCATTAATAACCAGGTTGAGCTGTGAGGACGTCTGCTTCCGAGCTGTGATGCGAGAATCACAAAGCCGTAAATCAACATGCTGAGGCTTGCGGCCTGGCTAATTAAGAAGAAACACAGTGGCTTGGTCATCCGCCATGTAAAATCATGCTCTGCTCTTATTGGCTCGGGTCACGTTGTCACTGAATCATGGGTGACGAGACCACAGCATTAAAATATGGTGACACTTCATAAGTACTTGAATTTTCTTTATACATTTGCAATGACACAAAATATAAAAGATTAAGGAGTAATGTAGAATTGTTTATGGTGTAAATATGAAATGGTGCCACCACTACCTTAGCAATAAAGGGTCAATGCATTTTTTAATACAAAAGTACTTACAGGTAAAGGTCAGCTAAAATTTTGCAACCAAAGTCATGTTTGTTGTCCATATTTTGCTGATCTTTTTTTTGTAAAGTCCAGTCTATGAAGGATGCATTGCTAGGAAGATGTTCAGGAGATTATCAGGAATAGTGACACTAAATGTTAAAAAAATGCATCTCATATCTCATCTTCCTCTTCCTTAAGTTCACACAGATTTGGCTATGTGGTTTAAAGGACAGTATGACTTACTGTGAGCTATAAAAATGAACAAAACTTCACTATGTTGCTGGGTGCTGCAGGGGAGGTGGAACTTACACAACATCCCTGTTGTCCAAAATAGCTGTCATTAGCATTCAGCTACACCATGACATTTTGTACTTCAAAGTATCGTGTCCTAAATCACATCAGTAATACAGCACAAATTTAATGAAGACCTAGATGCAGTTTGAATTGGTTGTGAGCAGTTGTGGTGATGTATTTATGCAGCTATTAGTGTAACCTTCGTAGCTCTGAACAAACATGACTTAGCTGATCGGCTAAACCTGGGGCAAGAGTGACACTTATGTGACAAACTGGCCTAATTTTAAAGAAGAAGAGGATTCTTAGATGAACCTTAAAATATGCTTAATGTTTTAGTAAGTCGTCTCTTTATTTTAACTAAATGTTTGCTTGCAAACAATGTTTCTTTAGAGATTAATTTACAGTAATAAAATAATATGTCTGACTGCAGTGAAAGTGCTTTTCAAAAATATTACATTTTATAAACTTTATTTGTTACGATATATATTTGTAGAAGCATCAGAGTTGAAGGTTTAATAATGGGCACTTTTAACATTTAGAACGCCTTCATTAGTGACTGGGTGTAAACTTCATTATTATTTCATAATAAAAGTGCAGTCACATGACATGCATAGAATATAATGTAGGTCCTGGCCCCATACTCCATCTGTCTGAGTTCTTCCAAGGTCTAGAAAGTAGAAGTAGTGGGCACTGCTGCACACTAATAAAGTCACAGTAGGTCAAAAGCTTTTGTTGATTTTGCCCCTGAAAAACGGAAAGCATAATCGATTGCTATCAGTTCTTTCCAACGCTTATTAAGCCAAACAGAATTAACAAACTGCATCCTTTAATGTGGCAGGTAATTTGGGCCTGTCATTTCAAAAGAGTCCAACATTTGTCAACGGGTGCCCAAACGGCACCCCGCTTTCCATCAAAGATGCTCAGGGAGTGCTGCATTTCATTCACTCGCCTATTCAAATGCCTGTCATCTCCTACAAGGGAGACTGACAGTGGAGAAAGAAAGCAAAAAGCAGGGTCTTGCTGTTGCTGTCTCCAGTCCTAAAGGACTCACAGGACTTCGACAAGGACATTTTGTCAAATTCCTGATCCCGTTGTTCGCTGTCCTTGTACACTGGATGTTTATCTACAAAGTCAGATGGGCCGCTGTATCCGTATAGACCCTTTTGGTCACTCTAGCATGTTTGGTTTATGTGGCCTTGCATTTTACATTAGTGTGGTACGCTTTTAAATTATACCCTTGCACTAAAGTAAAGAGTAGGATAGTTTTTCTTTCTCTGTATATTTTGAAATCACATAGTATTGTCAGGGTGTACTCTTACTATTACAACTATTACAAAATAATAACTGTTTGTATCTACTATTTATGTTTTAAAATTATTCCTCTTGATAATTTGAAGAAAATTATTTGCTGTCTTTGTGTTCATATGAATACAAGGGTGTAAAGGAACTCTCCCACCCTCTTTGATATGCCTCACATAATTAAAGCCGTTGTAAAATAAATTGCATCGTTCTAGAAATTGAACTATAATAAAATGCTACAATCCATTTCCAAATGTACGTTTTTACACATGCTTACTGTCTCTACAAATGTCCCTACTGAATTCATATAGGGTCCATGTTGAAACATGTTGAATAGGATGTCAGCTGACTTTTTTGTTCTGTATTTTCAGATCTATGTCTGGACAGTGAGGCTGAGGTGTCCCCTGAGGCGCAAAGGATTGCTGCTGAGTTTGTGGAAGCTGTTTTCACCATCCTGTCCTCCTTAAACAACATCCCCAAGGCTCTGGCTCAAGCGCTGGAGGGATACCTGGATAGAAGACACCTATGGGATCACTTTTACAGTTTAGCAGGTACAGTGAAGGCATCGACCCTTTTCCACAGCGCACTCGAGTCGGGTTCAAAAAGTCATGCATCTTGTGTCGTACACTGGCTCCTCATGGTCCAGTTCTAATATCATGTTCCCTACTGTGTCCCCAAATTGCCTCAGTATCAAATCTGACCAGCAGGCTAGTTGGTGGCCCACGTGACTAGAGGGGACTGATCATAAATCAAAGCTGTAATTAAACCTTCAGCTGTCTCTTTGATTGCTTATTTATTTTCACATCCATTTTAGCCTCAGCTCTTTTTTTACCCCTTTCTATAAAAGCCGCTACATGAATATTTCCTGTTGCGCTAATGGTTAGCACGTTGATTTAGCATACCGAAACAGAGACTGCAATTACGGCCTGACACTTTGCTTTTGGAGCCGCCTTTGATTCGGGGGTTTAATCTGGACTCCTGTGGAGCCAGAGCACTCGTTTTTGTGTTTTTATTACATGTGAGGGGTAATTATTGTTGCATAAATTAGACAAATGAGAGGGGGGGCTTGAGGAGAGAGGGAGAAGGAATGTGGGTGCAAGTGCGCCATGCTTTTCTCGCTTAACTGAATGTTCCTGGAGGCGTAATTGGCTTAATTGCTGGTCGGTCCCACTTCAAGAGGACCAATGAAAATCAGTGCTGGAACAAAAGCATCTATGATGAGCTTTGTTTAGTACCAGGATTTATCTGTGTGCCATTTAGTAAGTGAAATAATTGGACTTGTCAGAAATGCCAGCGAGGTTATTTGCTTAACTTCAAGCTTTTGTTAATTCAGCTTGGCATCTTGGTATATTTTGACATCTCTTGCAAATCACAATATGTCTGAACAAACCCAACTTAAAGAAATTCCTGAGAGGACACGGATCTCTTGTTTATGGAAAATGAGAAGCTTGATCAGTCTAAAATGATTTTGTCATGCTATAAATAAAAGTACAAATTGCTCATTCAAATGATTTATCATAGATGCAGATGAATCAATAAAGTTTACCCAAGACTAGCAAATGAACTTTTATTTTGACAGACACGGCCAAAGAAGCTCCTCCACTGTTTAGGTGTATCCGAGCTGTCATATCCAAACCCATCAGCAGCCTGATAGGTCACTTGGTGAGCATGATGCAGGTGTCTGAGGACCTCTCTGGCCCGCTGCTCAAGCGGAAGCTTCCAGAGAATTTACTGGCCAAAATCCCCAAGGAGTGGAACTACACACCTCAAGAAGCAAAGTCCAGGCACACCAGCAAGAGTGAGTAAAGTCAAATGAAATTTGATTTGGGAAAGAAAAGAAAGTACATCTTTATCTTTATTACTGCTACTATATGGATTGACTTAACTCCCAGATCCATAATTTTGGTTATATTCGTTTTATTAATGGAGTTCTATACAACTATTCATCAAAGCTGTCTGAAGAATTAAGCAGAATTTCCCATGATATCTTTTAGCTTTTGATTGAGCTACTGATTATATTATTATATGAGTAAATTATTTTGACAATTATTCGAGTCAATGAAGTTTTAAGGAATTTAAAAAACTGGACAATAACAATGGATGTTTCTGTTGCCTTTGTATACCCCTGTTTTTGTGTGCATCCTCTGGGCTCTGTTTATTACGGCAAGAGATACCCATACGAAACATTTAACTTTTCTTTTATGACCAACATAGAAACTAGCAGCTAAGTGTTTATAATTCATTGAGAATGCCTCTTATAATTCTTGACTTACCTTGAACATGTTCCTATTTTCCTCCATCTCTATAGGCAGCATTGTTCTGGCCATCCAGGCTCTGTCCTTCATCTTCACACATCTCCCTACAGCCGTAGCTTCACTGCCACTGCCCATTCGTTTCCTCTTTTGCGTGGCTGAAAAGCATCTGTCCCAGTATGCCAGGCAGCTGAGGTCCACAGGCCTGCTTGTCTGGTCCTTGCTGGGCTGCCTGTGCCACAGTCTGGAGGACGGAGAAACCCTGGAGCAGGTGTCTTCTCAGTCCCTGGAGCGAGGGGCCAAGGAGCGGCTTGCTCTGCTCTCTGAGTGTCTGCAGGTCAGTTTGGGTCAGCAGAAGGGAGTTCCCAAACCCACCGTCCACAAGGTTCTGCAGGGTCTGGAGGAGAAGAGACCCAAGTGGAGTGCCGTGCAGCTGCAGAAAACACGCAAGCTCTGTAGTGAAAGGTGAGGACACACTTGAAAATAATAACGCCATATAAGAAGCACTTTTGATTCCCAACGTGATCTTCGTGGACGCCCACAAGGTCCCTCATCACACATCGGAATATATTTAAGCATGTTTCAGTTTGAGAACAATTGCCCTACCCTAAAGAACCTTTTCATGGAGGGTTCTAAAAGCCATTTTTAAATCAATATATAAGTGTGAAGAACATTTATTAAGTATGAAACCTTCACATAATATAAGGTTTCTGTAGCAATTTTTTTCTTCATCCCTAAACCCATTTGGAACTGCCTGCTTTAAATTACATTTTAAAAACCCATCTCAGTAAAGAAACAACTTAACACAATTATAAATTCATCAGGTTGGAAATTCACCTCTGGGGATTCCATTCCGACAACACATATAAATATATTCATTAACGTGTTCATGTTTAATTCCATTTGCCTAAGTGGAATCTTGACTTTTGCTCCGACTTCTGAAGTCCAGTCATTTAATCAATGACTGGTCTACATTCCGGAAAATTGCACTTGAATCCTATTTGAATTTCATGTTGTGCTTATCGTGAACCATGACCCTCTTGCCGTCATTTCAGAGAACACAAGCTTGATGTTTTTGGAGAAGTGACATCCATACTGTTGTTGGAGAAAACCTGGAACTTTGACAAAACAATTTCTTAATTAGCTTTATCAAAAACGGCTTAACGTCATCCTAGATATGGGAAAATAATAGGTAAATTACTGCTAGTGTTCCAGGAAATGTTGTTTCACATGTGACAGGAAAGACAGTGAAAAAAGAGACAGGGCAAAAGGGTGGATGCGGTAAAAAAAAAAGAAAATGCGAAGAGTGATTATGTATCACCTGTCTCAGTCAGTCAGAAGATCCATTACTATTCATTAAAATAACCTTCACATTCCAGCACTGCTTGTGTTGTAAACAATCAACGTACAGTGTGGCTACAGAGAGTGGGGTCCCTAAAAAAAAAAAAAAAACTCCCCCTTTTTTTCTTGTTAACACACACACACATGTGCACACATACACACCTCTGTAGTCTCTTGTCTTTGCAAAGTAATTTGTAGAGGAGAAGATGATTGCTCTCCATCATGGTGACCCTGGCAGGGCTTGACGGCATGCATACACAGATGAAGATGAATGCAGTGGATTGCGCCGACGGAGGGGGGTGTTCTGCCTCTTTCAGGGCACATTGGCCCTAATGACGTGATTGATAGCTTGTCCCGAATCCACCGCTCCTCTCATTAATCAAGCCGCTGACTGGATCCAATCATTTGCTTCACCTGCACACTGATGGACAGGGAAGGATACGCAGGGCCCAGGTGCTGACACCAACGCTCAGCAGCCAGGCCTTCTCAGGACCCGCACAAGTTCCTCTCAATGTCACCACTGCTAACGGCCATGTGACAGCCGCCACAGCCACTTCACAACCCGATTACTAAAAACAAAAGAAAAGAAAGAAAAGGAAAAGAAAAACAATGACACCAGGTGGACCAAGAGGAGGGTGTCCAAAGCGAGCACTACACCCTAAGGTTTACGTTGTTAACCTGTTAACCTCTTATAGCATGTTCACTAGCTTTATTGTCAAAGAGAGGGTGAGGAGTGGAGAAAGCACACAGTTTAAAGGTGCCAAGGCAAATGAGACCGTAAAGGTGTGCTAAAGGTTTTGTATTTAAATAAATAATAAATTAATAAATAAATCTGTGTCTACAGTGGGAAGCCATTGTCTGACATGTCTAGTTTTTTTTTTCTTTGTTATCATCTAAGCATGTCATCCTATCTCATTTTTGGAGAATTAAAAAATGAACATGGGCATGCCAGAGTTATCCAACCAGTGGACTTTGAGGGTTATAATGCAGTCCCATTATTGCCATTTTCTTCAGCTTTCTTCAGGGGCAGCATGTGTACCATGAGAAAAGTGTCAGTTATTTTTAGGTTTACATCAAGGAACATAAAAGGAAATGAAAGCTAATGTCAGACATTGAGGTTTAGGTGCTAGCTTTGAAACACCTTTTTTCTTCTCTCTTCCCACCTTTTTTTGTGAAACAAACAAAATAATTACAACAGGTGTGCCACGAGACACATGTGACCATGAAAGATCCTGGATCTTGAGATTTATGACGTTGTCTTGCTTACACTTGCACACTTGGGCTAGCTTGTTTGTCAATGTTTAAGCCTATTGTTTTCTTCCTGTTGTAATTATTTTGTCAGAAATACTTTACAAAAAGGAGAACAATTACTGCAGGTGTAGTGGAAGATTTTAATGTTTTTTTTTTGTTTTTTTTATTTATTTATTTATTTATTTAAACACTGGTACTGGAATTTTACACAGGAAATTAGCCCTGGATCTTGAGGATTATGAAGATAACCTGATCTGCATTCTCATCTGTTGTCCTGTTTGTTACCAAATGGGAAGCCTCACAGTAGTAGATGTGGAAAAAAAATTATTTTCGTCACAGGAAACATGCAAACATTTCAGCCTTGGTTACACTGTTAAATTGTCCTTGCAGTACCCATCTGATAGCAATTTATAGAGACATATTTCTCATACTGCATAAGAAAGGAACACAGTTCATATTCTCTCTCTCACTCAATCTCTCCCTTTCCATCAGTGTGTTTGAGCGGGAGGAGAGTGGACTGGTGCAGGAGAGAGGTGGGCCCACTGAACCACCGGAGCAGAAAATGTGGCCGGAGTTATTGGTGCTCTGCCAGGGAGCAGGTGGCATTCAGAACCTGCGCCAGATCCAACACACCATCCAACTCAATGAGGTGGGCCTGAGAAGTTTTTCACTAAATAATTAGCCTAGTGGTGCACTCCAAGACAAAATGATTATTTATTTTATTCATTTTTATTGTTTTATTCTTCAAGCAAAATTATAAAATTCCGAAAGAAACTAATTTGATGGACATGCCAAATATATTTTCGCCGCCCAAAGAAAAGCATGTATATCAGTTTTTCTTGACTTTTAGTTTTCAACATCATTTGAACATAGCAGCTGTCAGTTGTCATTATGAATGGACCAATAGAAATGCTCCAAAATATTTATAAGACACAGAGAAATCTTAATTATGAAGCTTGAAAGAAGTAAAAGATGACAAATAGAGCTTTTTAAAATTAAATTATACTAAATTACTTAATATTTAAGAAATTGTTTAAGAAACAAATAATGATTGAATAATTTATAGAAATATTGAAAAAAAAAACAGTGAAAAAAGTGAAAAAACAGTGTTTTATTATAAGGTTAAGATAAATTATAAGTAAAGTTAGGGTTTGCAATGACTTTGCCAGTATACAGGCTGTGCCCAGAACTCTTATTCTTAATTATCCTCATTGAAAATTATTTGGCATCATATTATTAATGAAAAGAGATTATAAATTACTATGTGTTCCAGGAAACTGTGTCCCATAAATGAACATCTTTCCTATGTGGCTCAATTACTACAGCCTCAGGCACCTCTGAGAATACTAAATCTCCTAAAGCATCTCACATATGTTTCACAGATTAGCCATTGTGGTGAAAAGGGAAAGAGAAAAACTGAGGGTCAATATGTTTCTTTACTGTATCTGAGCATACAGTAAATCTTTGCAAATGATGCACTATTTAAGAGTGTAGATTTGCTGAAGTTTTATTTCAAGTTCAGTTCTTGAGTGACATGCTTCTTTGTGTCACATCTATACATATCTCTGTCCTCTTCAAATGTCCTGCTTCCAAATCCTATTCTAGATAGACTGATTAATTTCTACCATTGTCAGGCCAATTACTTAGGGAATAGAGAGAAGAGAAATGTCCATTATGTCCAAAATTGGATATGTAATAATTGTGGAGTAATTGTAGAGATGTACTCATTTGTCCACTGGTGTGTTCAATCGGTCTGTAGAGATTCCTGTTTAATTTGACCATATTAATGGGTGGTTTTTGAATATAGTCTAATAATAATGTATGTCTAGACTAATCCAGGTTTGGGTGAACTTTAATATATATGCCCTTCCCATTTCCAAAACTTTACAATGGTGATCCTTTCCTCAGAGAAAGGATATTTTTTTCACTTACTGTTATCTTTCCAACCCCCACCCCCGTTTCATAGGGTCTGTTAAGATCTAAGCTAGAAGCTGCTGAAGACTCAAGTGAATCATCTCCCAAGGAGCATCCTTCAGTTCAGTTCAGCTCAGTGGCCAGTCTGTTATGTCCGTTCAAACCCCTCTTCCAATTTGACCACATTGGCCATGCTAAGTTTGATCAGGTTAGTGTCTGTTTGCTTTTCCAGTGTCCAGAATTGTATAAACTCCTGTGCACTCAATGTTTCTTCTGAAATCTTATCCCTTCTTCAGGGTTATAACAGCACTCTCATTCCCTTTGCATTTTATTTGTCTTTTTGGACTTGAATTTAATTTTTCTCCCAAATTTATAGTGACTGATTCCATCTGTCAGCTAGGTTTTCCAGATCACACTATGCTACCAGGTGGGAACCATCTTGAAGGTGAACTCATACTTTCTCTAAGACATGTGGAAGCAGCCACTATACATTTTCAACATCACAGCATGCTTGAAGGAGAAAATTAACTGTCAATTCCTATAAAAAGATGTACTGTATACTCATTGCTATTTTACTGAAGAGGGGAATTGGGAGCAGTGAGTTCAGAGAATAGATGCCGTGAACCTGACTAGAATAGATGACTTGAAGAAATGTGTTCAAACTATCAAAACCATAAGGCTTTTGACTGGTTCTGCATATCTAATTTTACAGTTAGAACAGTTAGAACATGATTGGTCACATGTCACTTGGTTTTGTGCTTTTCGAACACAGGATCAGACATTTGAACCATTTAGAATCCATGTTTCCTTTTCTTTCCTGAAAGGCTTTATACTAGATCTTGGAACATTGCTGATAAGATTTGAAGGCATTCAGCCCAGAAGCACCACAGAAATGAAAGAAGTAAGTCACTGATTTTGGAGGAAACGCTCTGGATCATAAAGAACAGACTTATGGCTGTGGTGCTCCATGTTCTCACTGCTCCTCAACCCATCTAGTTGATGCTGAGAATTGGTCATGATTAGCCTAGGCTTATGCAGGATTAGGATGCGCCAGAACATTCAATTCTATTTACATTGCTATTGTGTTGAGATTTTACAAGCTCTGATTTAACACCACATCGCTCAATGATGAGTGCATTTTGAACAATTAGAACACAATTAAAAAGCTTAATATTGGACGTAAAATTTGCCATCTTCCTATAATTCACACCATGTGAGATTTTTTTCCCTCTAGAGACTTTAAACACATGTCATTTGTCTGACGTGTCATTGCCTTCAACTTTTATTTAAAGCAGTTCATTTATGCCATGAACTATTTCTTGCCTTTTTTTTTTCTTCATGCTCCAGTGAGCGAGTGTAGCTTTTTCCTCAAGGCCACCAGAGTGGAGCTGGCAAGGTGAACGGCAGAGAGGAACCGAGAGGCTTTAAAGTGCTTTTCTGGGATGAACTCTCCCAATTCTCCGTAGGTCGCCTGGTCCCACAGCAATATTTTAAATGTGGAGGGGAGACAAAGCTAAAAAGCTGGGGAAAAAAAGGTTAAAACAGAAAGCAAAGAGAGGAGAAACTTTTGAAAGTGCTTAAAAAGGTGAACTCATCAAGTACAACATGGCTGTGAATGAAAAATAAATAAATAACGAAACCTTATCCCTTGTGGCACTTGGAAGACGTCATTTATTGAAGTTTTAATTACGAGATATCTCAGTCTCCTTGAACTTCTTTGGGCTTTGGGTTGAAGGCAGGAGATTTCTGCTCTTGTGTCATGAGACGTTGCCTTGAAGGTCAATAAGTGAAAGACATCTTTAGGAGTAGAACTTTGCTTTTATTCTCTTTTTGTCTGTGCAGTTTTTTTATGCGTTTCCTAAGCCCAAAGGCTAATACTTCAGCTATTGTTCTGCGCTAGCTAGAGCACTCGTAATCCTTTTCTGCTTATCACAAGCGTTTGCATTGCTTTGCATAAAGAACCCTATTAAGAGGATGATTAAAAAGCTTTCCGGGCTTCAGGTGGCTGTGCTGTTTGTCAAATCAAATGGAGAGAAGAAGGAGAAGAAGAAGAACAGGAAAAAACGAGTGACGATCCATCAATCAGCCGACTTGGGAGAAGGAGGGGCTGCAGTGTTCTTCTTCTTTCGTCAATAAAAACTCTGCCTGAAGTTAAGAGTGACATTTTGGCAATCAAAGCAATCGGATTTTTATTTGCCTCCTAACAAAGGGCCAATCTAGCCATGCTTGCTGGGAAAACGAAGAGGGGGGAAAAAAAACAGAAAGAAAGCACTGGGCAGCTTGCCATGAACAACAGCTAGAAGAATAACGACTCCTCTCGCAAAATTGATTTATCTTTTTATAAATGATGGCTACATCCCTCCCCAAATGGATTTATAAATTAATTGTTGTCTTATTGGAATAAAAACCTTCTTGTGCAGACATGATAGATAGATTCTGTCGGAGGGGTCTCATCCGGGACCCCCTCCTTCTTAGTTAGTCCAGCCCAGCTGGAGCAGTAATTTTCTGATCGTATTAACGCTGATTAATAACTAACAATACTCGATGCTCGTTTGTCAACAGTCAGCACTGAGTGAGAGAGAGTGGGACTGGGCCCAACTGCTGCCGCCCATTCAGAGAAGCAGTCAGGTGACCTTCAGAACACTGCTCGCTAACAGGTAACAACAGATGATGTCTACTGAGAGTGAATGCCTTTTTTTCAGTCTCTGTCTCACTTTGTCCTTCTTTAATTCTCAGGCTTTAATTGTTGCCCTTGATTCTTTAGTTGCGCTCCCTCTCTCTCTATGTCTCTTTCTCTGTCTCTCACTCTCTTTCTCAGCTCTCCCCCTCCACCCCGTGTGGACCTATTTTCTGTCATGTCCCTCCGTGTCTCTCCTTTGTAAATGAATATGCTGTGGGCATGGACGGACAGTCCCTTTTGGAAAAGTGTGCATTTGTGTTCAGGATCATAGCTTTATCTTGTGTGACCTTTTTTTGTCTGTTTCCAGCTGTGTGTATGTGAGAATTCAGATTTTTTCCCCACTTTATGACAAATTCCCAGCATGCTGTCTTTACTCAAAGAGACTAGTAGAAAGTCCTCCTCCATTGGGAAGCCCCAAAAAGAAGTTTTGGATAAAAAAAAGAGAAAAATTCAGATATCTTTTGGAGCTTCCTCAAAGGTGATATTGAAGAGTTTGCCATTTCTAGATCCAAGTTGCAATTGGAACCTGACTTGTGTGTTAAGCATTTTTGTGAATGCGAAGGCTTTGTGTCTGACTTGTTGTCTGAAGCACATCTTACTTAGAGTATACGTGCTATCGGACTATTAGATAACCTGTCTGGCTCTTGTCCCATATCCTAAAAAATACAAACATAAATACACATTTAGGCTCACTGCTCCATAAAGCCTTACTCCGTGTCCAGTTTAGGTTCTAGTGCATTTTTATTTTTTTATTTTCTCAGCAATGGCTTCTTAACAGGCAAACATCCTCTCAGACCCTTAGTGAGTTGTCTTCTCATAATGGAATGGTGGACAGAATTCTCTAGAGTAATGTGAACAACCTAAACTCATGTTATTGTTGAGACTCTTAAGCAACTGTATTGTACACACTTAAAAATTAAGGTTCTACAAGGGTTCTCTGTTAAAGGAAATGGTTCTCTACCATGAACAATTGAAGAACCTTTTGCATCATGAAGGGTTTCTTCAGATTAACGGAGAATGTTGGTCATTTTTAAGAATGTAGCGTTTCAGCTGTGTCTCTCTTTATAATCTGCAGATAATCTGAATCGTGATATCAGGAAAGTGCATTAAAGGCTAAAGGCATCATGGCTTTAACAGATTATCATACTGACACATACATACTGATGTTTTATGGGTGTAAGTAATATAATATAAATGCACATGTATTAAAGAATGAATATAAGAGCTGAATCTAATGACTATACCAACCTGTAGTTAGAATAATATTTGAAAAACCCACTGCTGCAAATGCTCACCTATCAGAGATCTTTTTCTCATTGATTGATAGTAAAATATCTTGTGGATACTTTGGGCCAAAACCCTGTAGATGCTCTCTGGCAGTGGGGCACTGGTCAGTTGCACACCTGCTTTACCCTCCCCCAGCCACTGCAGATCATTTTGGAAAGCATCCAGATTTTGGTGTATCTCCACAGCTGGAAGCTCCAGTATGTTCATCCCTCTCTCTTTCAGCACTTGTAGTGAAGGAATGTCTCTTTCTGTGGCTAAAGTTGGGTGGTTACAAGAGACTGGGAGAAAGTGAACAGCTAATAAATGTGAAGGAGACCCAGCGTTCATTCATTCGTTCATTGTCCGTAACCTTATATCAAGTTCAGGACACGTGGAGAACAACACACCAAACTCCCGGAGCGGGACTTGAACCCACAACCTCCAGGTCCCTGGAGCTGTGTGACTGTGACACTCCCTGCTGCACCACCGTGCTGTCCCTATACCCCAGTGCATGTCTTCAGTTGATTAAAGCAACTAAGAACTTTGGTCCTACTTATTTTTCATATAGTTAACAGACTCACAAATAGATTTCCCTTATTGCAGAAATACATTTCCTGTTGAAATCCAGTTCAGTTTTATACATATAATATTTTTCACAAATCAAAGACTCAAAAATGTATCCTGTGCTCCTCTGTTGTCACCAGATCAAATTCCTTATGGCCAATAAATCTTAATTCTGATGCTAAGATAGCAATAACCATATGCGTCATGTGACACATACAGAGCCTTTTAACCCCTGCAGCTTATCAACTTTTACCATAATTAACAGTTAAATAAACCACGACCCTGAAATGGAGAAGCGCAAATGAAGATGAGATGAGAACAGTTAAATAATCACCAAAACTGTGCTGTGAGGTGTCATGATGTAAAACTACTACCTTTGAGACAAGTGCATTGTGCATGTTGAGTGCAGCCCATACATCCCTGTGGGGGTTGTAAGTTATACAGCATGATGGTAAAGTAATATACTGTCAGTGGTGGCCCAAGTCATCTGATTGAGGTTGTGCTCTCTTCCTCTTCTTCCTCTTCGTCCTCTTCCTCAGCTTGTTGAAGGTATAAATATTTATGCATTGGGGTGACTCTGTGGGCGACTGTGGCTCGGCCCTCTCTCCAGACCTCAATTCTGAGCTGTCATGCTGAAGACTATCAGGCTGCCATAAGGGCCCCTTGCACCTTGTCTAGCAGCTACATGAGCTTCATTTCAAACCGCCCTCATTTTTACACGCACCTTCCAACAAAGGGCAAGCGGCTTGTCTGCCAAGGACGGTGTTCCTAATAAGGGTGGCGTATGTGTGTGTGAGAGAGTGTATTCCATCCTGCTTGCCCTTGTGCTGCTTTGTTGCACATGTGTTTAAAACAGATACTGTCACTCGGCTCAGTCTCGCAGGCATTACTGCAGGATTATTCATGAAGGAACCTGAACTTTGAGTGCAGACTGGCATGCCCTCCCGAGAGAGAGGGAGAGGGAGAGAGAGAGAGCTGAGTAAAGAGAATGCAAGAGAAAGGGGTGATGGAGACAGAGAGAGAGGCAGGGAAGAAGTAAATATTATATAATATGGACTAATCTCTCACAAAAAAAAGGAGTCCAAGGCTTTTGTGTCTCAGCTCATTACAGCTCTTTTTGTTCATAGCGAGTAGTTTTATGGCATGTAATGAATGAAGTGGGATTATGGGCGAGTGAATGAATACTGAGAGCCTCATATACTAAGCCTTCTGCAGTGGTTTGTGACTAAAATAGGATGCATTTTGCCTACTGGTTAGATAAGAAAGCTTTATATGATAGAAAATGTTTTACATGCCAGGCATATTCAAAATAAGTAAACAAATGAATAAAAAATAAAAAAACTGTCTCCTTCATGCTAATGCATGTGAGAGGATTGCACAAACATAGGAAAGTCCTAGTCCTAGCCTTATTACGTGTATATGTAGCCAAAAAAAAGATGTTTTCACATTTTTACGTTGTTTGTTATCAGGGATTCATGCTTTTAAAGAAGTTCATATCATTGTCTTCCTTGCACATTAGGGTCTTGACCTGGCTTTCTGTAAAGCTCTTTAGTGACTATTCATTCATTATCTGTAACCGCTTATCCAGTTCAGGGTCACGGTGGGTCCAGAGCCTACCAGAAATCATTGGGTGCAAGGCGGGAATATACCCTGGAGGGGGCTCCAATTCTTCACAGGGCAACACACACACACACACATTCACTCACACACTCACACCTACGTACACTTTTGAGTCGACAATCTACCTACCAACGTGTGTTTTTGGACTGTGGAAGGAAACCAGAGCACCCGGAGGAAACCTACACGGACACAGGGAGAACACACCACACTCCTCACAGACAGTCACCCAGAGCGGGAACCCACAACCTCCAGGCCCCTGGAGCTGTGTGACTGCGACACTACCTGCTGCGCCACCGTGCCGTCTCCTTTAGTGACTATGCCAGTTCAAAAAGAAAAGATAAAGAACATCTTTTGCAAATTACATTTGAATTGAACTGAATTTTACACACCGTTATGAGCTGAGAAGAGTTTCCTCTGTTTTGCAGCTCGTGAGCTAGTACTTCCGGAATGAAAGACATCAGAATTCTTCAATGTGGGGAGGTGTAGAGACTCTGAACCTCTCAAGAGACCTCAGACAGACGTAGATTACACACGTGATAAAGATTGTACGACTGAGTGAGTGATATCAGGGACAGGTCTGCAGACCAATGTCCCAGTCTGCATCTATTTCTGTCACTTTCATTTCAGTGCATACTGAAATAGACTCAGTTTATGAAACATTGCTCCCCACACATCTCGCCACTGCCTCAAGAGACATGTTCAGCTATCAGCATTAGAGACAGAATGATTTACCATTGCACTCACTCTTTTATTCTTTCTCCTCACATTCTTTTGCTCGTTTCTCAATATCTTCCTTTTCCTTTATTTCCTTCTCTATCTTTTTTCCTCTCTGTAAATTTCTCTCTCTCTCACACACACTTACAAGTCATTCTCCAGCTCTAAGCACTGACCTTATATATTGTATATAAGGTCTATATAAGCCATAACTGTAATCTGTGTAGTCTAGAGGGCAGACATTTGTAGACGTTTTTCAGTCTAAGTTGTTAAGCCCTGTGGTAGATGACTTCATTAATTCAGAGAAACTTTCAGTGCCACTCCAACCGCTACACAGAGCCAGATGGAAAGAGAGAGAGAGAGGGAGCAGATTTACACAGGTGTGGGTGTCCTTCTTTGTCACCTGTCATTTGGCCGTCTCTGCCGGCGGTGTCATAAATCATTCTCAAATGGAGCTTTTCAGCAGAACAGGGCTGATTAATGGAGCCTCTGGCTCCCCAGACTCACACCTGACACTGAGAAAGAGAAAAAAACCAAGCAAATTCCCAGACTCTGGCCTGACCCACACACATTAGCCAGAGTTATGGGGATCAGTGGTGAAATGACTTTAAACGCGATAGACAGTTTATGGCTATTGTCAAAGATCTGTGTTAGCATGAGACGTTTACCGTTGGTGTCTGTGTTATGTGTGGAGTTGCTTCATTCTGCGTCCTCTGTCCCCAAATACTTTTTTTGGAAAATTATGGTCTCTTAACCACGTCTGTCTGAAGCCAAAATGGTTCCCTACTTGACTTATGGGGCACCTTTTGGAAAGTATTATACATTAGCTTTTGACCTGTAGGACATTTATTGGAAAGTCTGGAGACATTTCAGGCTGAAGGTTTTCTTTAAAGGAACACTAGCATTATTTTAAACCTAAAATTACAGCTTTAGAATCATTGTGCTGTTTTACTGACTATAAATAGGCTCTGTTGTTGCTACGCTAGGCTCAGCACTGCAGAAACAGCACTATGTAATTTTTGTAGGAGGGTAGGACTCCACCTCACCCAGGCCAGGAGCAACAATATCAAATCAGTTTCAGTAGCATCTAGACGTCGTTAGCCGCATCGGTCTTTAGTACATGTTTAGCACTTTACGAAAATCACCGTTCATTCCTAAAACACATTGTGCTCATGAACAGATAAAAGAATATTTCTAATCTTGCCGTGGCAATGTAGGAAAAGAGTTCATAAATGTGTCTTATTCCTAGAATTGCTGTGAAATTGTTTGGAAGACTGTCTATTAGAGTTCCTAACATTGCTGAAGAAGAGTTCATACAATTTGCCTGACCATTTGAGAAAGACATTCTATTTTTAATTTTTTTATTTTATTTGTATTTTTTTAACTGAAGCACACACACACATGCCTCACAGTCTTTAAAGTCCATGTTATGCTGTCTTTATTTGTGGAAATTGCATGTTGCATCAAATACCCTTGAGTTTTGGCACTCAGGTGTGTGGCCTGGGTCGGCATTTACACCTCACGCTGTCATCACTCTGCAAGCCATAACGATTGGCCGGGCAAAATAACTGTTGAGTGAATGGCAGTTGATGGTAGGTCTGAAATGGAGTGCTTTAAATTGCAGTGATAGGCAGCACACTTCACCATTGGGCAAATGCCATCTGTTCCAAATGATGGCCATATGGTAAGCTTTCCTTTCCCAGGGAATGAAATAAAAACAAATGTGTCAAAATGGTGGGTCTTTGTCCACAGACGCTGATCAGATCCGTTAGAGGCAGAATTGCACTATGTATGTGTTGGGGGATGTTATTGTTAATGCCCCACATTTTTGGTACTTGCAAGATTGTAGTCTGCGTGTCTTTCATACTGTTCTCATGGATTTGAAGTGTTTTGTGGTGCAGGGGTGAGCAGAGCTGTCAAGGTTGAGGAGGCTGGCATGTTTTGCTGTGTTAGGGGAAAAACAAATACTCTGCTTGTCAACGCATCACCTCAGTCTTTTTTGCAAATGAAAAATTCAAAGATGGTGTGGAAAGCTGACATAGCTTAGCATGCCATCATGAGGATACATATATATATTTATTTCATAGTTCCATACATACTATTGGATCTGCCATACGTAGAACAGCTTTATGAGGTGTTTTTCTCTCACACCTTTTGTCATAAAACATGTTTCATTTAGATAGGCCTCTGAATTAGTGGGTGGTCTCTGTATATATGCATGTTTTTGTGTGTGTGTGTGCGCGCGGGAGTAGTGAATCAGTGAAGCCTAGGAGAAGGCCGCGGCCCCACCTCACACAGCAGAGGCGGGCTGAAAGGCTCATTAATCAAACTCCGAGTCACAGATGTGATGGCTTCCACACAAACTGCCAGCAGACTGTGAAAGTCACATCCAACAGAGTCAACTGTCAAGCAGCTCGACCACCATCTTCCTCCCTGCTCTGCTATGTTAAAACCCTCTTTATGTCTTTCATTAGCCGCTTCTGCTCTTTCTGCTTCTTCTGTCAGTGATCGATTAAGATCTTCCTGCAACATGGGAGCAGCCAGCTTCAGTACGGAATGAGGAGACTAGTTTACAGGCTGGATGAACCCGACTTTCTGCTTGATCATCTGACAGGATTCATTTTTTGTGTGCATTGTCTTCGGTGTGAATAACAGTTACACTGACAGTAAAAATCGCTAATTAGCTAACAGCTAATTTAGCCACTCTTTTTCCCTGACAACGTCCTCGATAAAGCCTTTGAAATCCAGATCCCAGCCATCTCTCTCAATAATGCTCCATTATCCGCCATAATCTACCGGCCTAATTTACAGCCCTCCAAATGAGCTCCATCAGGGCCGCGGTGGAGGTTCTAATCTGTCCCGCTTCGTCGTGGCTGCCCCGTGATTGACAAAGCCACCCTGGCAGCTGGGTGAGGTGCTCTCTCGTCCCCGGATTGAACAGGGGGCCACTGACAGGCCTCGAAGCCGTGGGCCCCCGGTGTCACCGCGCTGCCACTCACAGAGCAGCGCCATGAGCACCCAGCCATTTGCATCCAGGGCCAGGAGCATATAATTAGAAGGATTCCTGCCTGTCAGCATTCATCTGGTGCTCCAGCGAACATGCTCTGACAAGACGATGGAGATGGAAAGTGAAGCCCAGTGCTAGACTGCAGGGAAAAAGACAGTGTGGTTATATCTGCAGAGGCAATCAGTGTGGTTAAAGCGTCTGATGGAACTGTATGAGTAGAATTGTAATTAAGCTTTGAGGTGCACTGGTGAAGTCATTGAGATGAAGTGCATTCATTCAGTACAAATATTAAAGCCAATGTTCTTGTTTACATATCACACAGCTTTTTAATAAAAAAAAGTGCCGGAGCAAAGAAAATCATTGGCGATTGTAAATACTGCAGCTCAAAGCGTTGTTTATGATTTAAAAATAGTACCTCCCTCATGCTCTAGTTATTATATTTTTTTGTAGGCTACAATAAATGGCTGGTTAATATAATGCTTGTCGCTTGATAGAACTGTGTCTTCATATCTCCTGAGGCAACAGATAAAGTTTTGTATCGTATGTGTGATTTTTGTCCTAAGGGAGGAACAATCAAGGTACACATGAACACAGCAGCTGTGTCTCAATATTACTGCAAAGGCATTGTGGATGAAAACAGAGACTGACCTCCTCAAGGGATATAATTCTACTTTTTACTGGTATGCTCTTATACCAGCACACAAGTGCTGCTTATTCTAACACTGCAGAGAACATTCACATCAGGGTTTGTTTTAATCAAACTGCCAAGTGTGAATATGCCCTTAGAAAGATGATACATTCGCTGACTTAACTAATAAATTTCCCTTCCAAACTCAGTAAGCAATGAACGAATATCTAAGAGCAGAATACAGCACAGCAAACCCCCCTAAGCACTCATTACAGTGCTAAGTTAACAACAAATCATGTACTCTGGGAAAGCTTTGTATCTCTTTCATCATGTCTTCTGCTCATAGTGTAATAACTGCTGGGTAAGGGTTTTCTTTTTTCTTTCTTTTCTTTAAAAGCCTTATTAACAGTGCGATGTTGTATGACTCCTGTATCTGTAGTTTGCCATACTTATATTTCCATACTTATATTCCAGGAAGCAACCTATGCTTGCCATATGCTCTTAACAACATAATTCACAAGCAAATAACTGAACCGTGGAAGAACACGTTTGGTTCCCTAAAGAACGTCTTTTGCTGTTTACTTTCATGAGGGTTCTTTAATGTCTTTTTTACCTCAGACATTGAAACATGTCACATCAACAAGGCCTTCCTTCAAATCTCATCCAGAACCTTATCAAACATGACCCTGCTACCTCTCTGCCATAACCACCCAAAGGCATGAAATATCAATGAGAAGGTGAGGTGTCCTTCCAGGGTAGTTGAGCAGATCCCCCAGGGCGTTAAGGGCTTTGGATGGCATAGTGACACTCTGGCCCCTGGGCAGATGGTCAGCCAGCCTCCTGGGCCATGAAGGCCCTTCATTGGCATGCAGAGGCTGTGTGCAGATCAGGGGCAGCATGGAAGGACAAGGAGGGAGATGAAGGTTGCTCAGTCATGGCTGACGAGGAGAAGGTCTGTAGCCACATCTGCCTTATGTCTGCTTTGCTTTGAATAGGAAGTTGGATATGTGCGTGTGTTTTTGGAAGAGAGTAGCAAAAAGACATATTGCAAATACATAATCTTCTGTACTTGAAGTTGATTGACCCCTGTGTAAGAAACAAGATCAAAGCAAAATGATATTTTATCGTCATCACATTCCTTTCTCGTTGCACCTTCTGGAGTTTAGAATTCTGCACTTTTTTCCAGATATGACTCTTGTAAATAGCTTTTGGGAGCCCATATAAAGCTTAAATAAGAAGACGGACCTGCCTCCTCCACCTAATTGACTTCCACTGCATGAAATACAAGGCTAAGATGGAAAATGTGCTCCCCACACCAGCTCACTGTAGAGCATTCTTTTCTGTGCATTCTTGAGGATTGCCTTGATGTGACAGGTTGCTATGTTAGCCCAAGTTGTTTTTGACAGAGCACAAAGAAAAGACGAGAAAGGAGGCTTTAAAGCAGCACATTGAATTCTTCTTCAGAGCAGGATTGAAGTCTCTGCAATTGATTCTTTCTTTTCCCTTTTCTTGTGCTTTCTCTTTTTACTCTCACTTTTTCTTAAACATCTTTGTTTTCTTCGTATCTTTGCTTTGTCACGACTGTTAAATACAGGCTGCTGGATTGAATTTGCCCTGCTGAGACATTTAGTGATCCTAATTGTGCCTGTGAGTCCAAGACCAGCTAAGCAGGGATCAGATCTCTCAGATGTACGTATTCTATTAAGATGCCATTTCCACCTCTGCTGTCTGCGGTCATCTGCTCATGTGGCCATGGCACTATTTTTCCAGACTATGACAATGATATGAAAGACCATTCTGGATGAAAGATGCTCCTTTTCAGGCCCTCAGACTTTCCTTCTTTATCTTTCTCTCTGATCACATCATCCATCTCTTGCTCCTCTTGAACTTGGGCGCTCTTGCCAGAGGGCAGCAGATCTAATCAGAAAGTGGGACTGAGGGGTGGTGGGAAAGGGGGCATCACTGCTTTCCCATCTTGGGCCCAACACTGTCCTAAAGCTCTTCCAGGCAATCAGTCATTCAGCTGCATCTGTCCATTTTAAACTCAGCTAAGCAGCTTGCTTTGGACTCTGTGTCTTGCTTTCTCCTTCCCTCTGTTTTCTTGGAAGACCTACCACCTGCTGGCACTGTGCCCGCGGCCGCTTGCCCCCTCCTGCTTTGAGAGAGGTCAGAATGCCTGCGGTTTCCTTCCTGCCCTGCCAGCAAGCCCCAGCATCCTCAGATAACCCGCCCCAGCAGTGGACTTCAACCTCCACACAGCAGGACCCAGGAGAGGGCACGGGCAAAGGCAAAGGCCTCCTTCAAGTTTACTTGTTACAGACAATCTGAGATGCATACATCTGCAGGCCCAGATTGCTGGGAGGATTTCTAGGCCTGCAGTTTTGGGACAGTTTGGGCGGTTGCTCTAGCTGTAATACATTTCCAGTCATCATCTAACTAAGCCATTCGTTTTATACATCAGAGAAGATGCACTTTGTATGTATGGGTAGTATTTATTTACAAACCTTGTTCCAAATTGCAAATCTAGAATGGCTTTTGCCTCTATGTTTGCAGGTAGATGATGTCGAACACATGGGTTCAAGTCATAACCAAGTTATTTATTTATTTATTTGGAATTAAACGTCATGTTTGCTTTCTGACCTATTTATAAACACCTTTATGAAAAGTAACCAATTCAAAACATAAGAAATCAAAGGAGGAAATATCTTGTAGTAAAATAAACCAATGAAAAAGTATTGACTAGCACTATGAAGAGCCATCTTGCCATTGGTTTTACCAGTGTTTTCCAATGACATAAACATTTCCATTTTAAAATATTATTGATTCTCCCATTGTTAATACTGAATTTCTAAAATTTACTCATACCCCATCTTTCTTGCCCTCTCTCTCTCTCTCACACACACACACACACACACACTCACCCACACACTCAAACCGCACCAAGTTTTCAAACTGAGTCACCCTCAGGGGACAACCACATTACAACAGAAGAAGAGACTGAAGCGCATGTTTAATGCAGATGCCCAATAAAGCGGACCAGCTTAGTCGCAAGTGAACGCTGCTTATTCCCCCTCCCCCCACTGATAGAAGCGATCAAAGACCGCTGTCATAGATGAAGCTGTCAAAATGGCTGGAAGCTGAATCCTGCCAGCAAAAGAGAAGGAGACTTTCATTCAGTTTTAAATTCATCATGACTGGGATAATTATACATACATACATACATATATATACACAGCCTCTGTAAACATAGACAATAAACAAAAACAAACAAACAAACAAACAAAAAAAAACAGAAGCATGTTAGTGAAAGTGTGGTGAATTATGAATGCGAGGACAGGATTAGAAAAACAATGAGTGAAGGTGGTGGAATCCCTGGCCTGGCTCCCTCAACCTCGAGCAGACAGACTAATTAACACTCACAGTATGAATATATGATCTCATTATAGCTTCCCTGCTTATGTAACGCACTTGCGGATTGCACCATTGTTGCATTCACAAATGATGTTCCCGAGCTGTATGTAGTTCAGGGTTCAGGTGGTTTTTGCATATATAAAAACTGTGGCTGAACTGGAATATGGAATATTAATGTTTTTTTTTTTTTCATTTTTTTGTTACATATTGTTTGGCTGTTAATTTTCTGATAATTGCCAATTATCTGCTCTCGTTTCACTAATTATGCAATAAATGTCATCAATCACTGTCTATTAAACTTGATGAGCAGCGTGCATAACATGGAATGTTTATATATGTAGTGAATGTGCCCTTTTCTTTTTGAAGCTGTGCTATTGTCTGCTGCAGAATAACGCTATCGAAGGGAAAATAAGCCAACGGTTTAATGATTACACTTTGTTGTAAAGAAGAATACACACATGATGTGTTATTTGCAGTGAGACGGAGGCAGAGTGAGGGAGAAAAGCTCTCAGGGTGGAAAATGAGGGTGAATTAAGCCATCTTCTTTTATGAGATGCTTAGAGAAAGGACAGAAAGGCTAGAGCGAGGCCTTTACATTCACTTGCTACTGTCCAGACTCTGTTTCTCTCTCTCTCTCTCTCTTTCTGCCCATACTCCCCCCGTTTTCCATTCTCTCTCCCTGCTGATTTCATAGCTCACTCTCTCACTTTCCCTGAATGTGTGGGAACTCGAAGGCATGCTCCTTTTTACCCCCTCATAGAATGGATCAACTTGCATTTCTAAGGCTCTAGAAGTGTCCTATTGTTATGATGTCACCGCGTCTCAAGAAGGATGACCTCTGGGCCCTATGGATTCATGGGCATTTCAAGCCCTACCACCCCACACCCCAACCACCCAACCAATACACACACACACACACACTTTTTCGACAAGTAAAGCTGCCTTTGTCTGCCCACTAAGGGGTATCCAATCCTTTTGGGATAAAATTTAGAGTGGTTTCGGCTTAAGGCCTGCAAACTTTGCCCTGTCGACATCACCTTCTGTCGCTTCACTGCGGAGCCGTCTTTCAGTTTTCGCTGTGCCTTCCTTTCACATTTTCGTAGCTAAGGATATAGTGAGCACCGCCAGATGTCGCAAATACATCGCTGTATGGTGGTGAATTGGTGGAAATAAATCTAAGCACGTATACAGTGGGGGAGGAGAACCGAGGCTGGGGCTTTCTGTGAGAGAGAGAGAGAGAGTGTGTGTGTGTGTGGGAGGAGAAAAGGGCAACAGAGGTCGTAGGATTGTCCCTCGGATGTTTGATATTTTATGTATTAGATGAGGTGTGAGCATGTGACAGAGGGAAGTCTCCAACACAATCCGCCAAATCAGCAGACGACAGGAAAAAAAAAGCAAAAAAAAAACAAAAAAAAAAAACAATAGCACGCCTCTAATTAGGGGTCCAAGCTAAAGATGGTAAGACCCCCAAAGGGTCATAGAGGCCACATGAGGTGTCCCAAGACTTGCCTGATCAAAGCAAGGGCGAAAACGAAATAGTGTTATGCTTTTAAAAATAAATAAATAAAAATCTGTTATGCGCCCTTGCTTTGAGCTGCAACCCACACCACGCACACACACACACACACACACACACACACTCCTGCAGAAATGACTAAGTGAAACGGGCTGTGAGAGGGCTTTGTTTGCAGTTGAAGGAGAGCGAGGCAGACGCCTCCTCAGATCCTCACTGAGTCGCAGATTCCCCAGAGTAGAGCTATCCCAACAACGCACGCTCCTGTGGGGGGAAAAGTTTACAGCCAGCCCTGCATTTGTAGTGCCACTACACAGAGCACAGCGACACTCAGCATTAAAAGGCCCAGATCTAAACAGACGCCTCCAACCGAAAAGGGTGGGGGGAAGAGGCGGGAGAGACAGAGAGAGAGAGAAAAAACAGCACCTACAGAGGGGGATAGAACAAGTGTGTGGTAGAGACATTAGAGCAAACCCCCCTAAATACCTTATTTATACAGCTGCTTTGTAGTGATGACAACAAGAAAACAAAACAAAACATCAGCATAATGCTTGCTCTTATCACGCTGCATCTTCGAAAGTATACCTCCTTGTAGGTTTTTTGTTTTTCTTCTTTTTTTTCTGATTAGTGGACGTCATCAGCATATAAAGCATATCCAGCATGTGACATTTTTTTTTTAGTATTATCACTTGTTTATGGAACAAGCAAAACTTCAGACATTCTGACGTAAACTCAAGATTATTGGGGCATTTTTACAAAGTGTGTGTGTTGGTGTGTGTCTTCATAATTATTTGCATGTGTGGTTCAGATTACTTTCAGAATATCAAGTTATCAGTTGACTACATTATTGTCAGTGTTTGTAAATGGTGTAGACTGCAGTAGGGTTTGGTTAAACCTGTCCGGACCGGGCCTTAAAAATATCTGTTTTCAGTCTTTATCTAATAAACAAACACAGAAATGACACAGAACAGTTCTTGTTTAATAGCTGAACATTCTGACTGTGTTTGGAATGAATAGCTCTGGAGTTTGAGTGGGTGAATATGCTTATGTCATAGGAGGTAGTTTAGAGAGTAATTACAGTCTGAGACCTATCAGTTTTCACATTTTCAGTTGAAATGTTTTTCTCTGTAATAATAAAGTATGCAAACCCTGTGCAAAATAAAAATGCACAGTTGTCAGAATAACTATTGTGGTCAGTTCTGCATCTGCAGCGCACCCTCTGGTTCAACTCTGCTACAGCTGTGGGTAACGTGTTATCGTCGCAAGGTACGATCACAAGCCACATTCTGCAAATCAGTTACCACCCCATGATGATGGCCAACTGAGCCACACTATAATTATGATTAATATACGTTATTGCAGTTTGCATTGAATTACTAGTTTATTTCAGCCCAGGCCCAACATTTTCTGAACAAACTTTGTGATAATCCACTTCTGTTGTTGCACAGACGTTCGTATGGATTTCATGTTTAGCACACAACATTTCTTTAACACAAACCTCACTGTGCAACACTGTGCATAGATGTGGAGCAGGGAAGGGGTAGAGGTATAATTTTGAAGCTTGGGCATCTCCAGTGAACTTGTGGGGAGAGTAATTTGGTGGCCTAAATTCTGAACAAATGACGGCAGAGGGCAAAAAGTGAGGATGTTTATGGTGGACAACTAGGTCATTCCCAAAAGCGTATCCATGTATTTCATATATTTCTCAGCTTTAATGTATTCAGCTTCAATACTTAATATCTCTCAAAAACAAAAACACGCAAAAAAACCCTCAAAAGAAATGCTCACTTTTTTTGTTTGAAATATTTTTTGTATTAAATATGTCCATATATACTGTAATTAATGCGGAATATAAGATGTGTGTCCCAATAATATACGTTTTGGAATGTCATAAATACACATTTTGTTGAAGACCTGCTAATGAAGTCTTTCATTAGCAGGTCAGAGTCTTTGTTTTAATGACTCTGTGATCAACAGTGTAAACTTTGTGGCCAAATTCAGAACTACCTGCCAATCTTCCAGAAGTGTAAAAGGAGTTTGGACATGCCAGTAGGAGCGTCTATATAGTGGGCTTAGTCCTTAGCAAGCAAACATCTGTACTAACTCTTACTGTTTCGCCATGCCAACCCATGCTCTGTTATCTAAGCTCGGGCCATTGATTTGTCACACGACACCCACTGAAAGGAAACAGTGTAGTAGACTCCCAAATTTTAATCATGTCCCAGGTATTGTCCCTTGAAACGTATTCATATTCTATCGTTAAATAGGCATTACACCACAGACATGCAATGTTGTCAGGAATGCGATCTAGTTTGTTTATTCACGCTTTATTTTCTTTCGTTAATGGATTTGTGGTGCATGCTGCTTCAAGGAAGAAAACACCTTTACAAAGGTTTCCCTGCAAGCCAAGGTAATTAAGTGTTGGATTAACCTTCGAGGCTGCATTTGCGCATTTAAACCTCAGATATAAAAGGTTATTTCTCGCATGCTCCTTAATAGGATCTTAAGAAATGTGCAAAATACTCCACGAGACTTGCGTAAATGATTTTTCATTGCATTACTGTTTGTCTGCTTTATTTCAAATGTAATTTTTATATTCGCATAGAAGAAAAAAAAAATCCCATTACTGATGTAACCATATTAAGTCCCATGGGAATATATGACATTTGATATGAAATTATGAAATCTATAATACGTGGTCCCCTCTTGTGTTCCTTTAATGTTCTGTGGAATGTACAGCTTTTCCTGGGTTATTATTTTATAATAATGCACTTGCATTATTGAGTGTGCTGTATTGATTTTGGAACTAAAACCATTTATTCTGGAGGTAAATGTTATTATTTTAATATTGGGACCCTGCTAATTTGATTTATTTTGTATGTTTCATTCTTTGTGCTGGAGGGGTTTTGCTCTGTCATGAACTTTACATCAGCATGGCCAGGAATATCTTTGTCCGGTGGAGCAGGAGGCTTCTGTGTTGCATATATCTGCCAATAAGGGGGATCTATTATATTCAGAAAGGTTTGGAAGTGTGATAACATTGATGACATATGTAGTTCATAGTGGGAAAAGATGTCATCTGATGACCAGCGCAGCTCCATTCCATATGCTTGTGTTGTTGGTTGTATGGAGCTGAACATTTTTCATTAATGTTCAGAAGTTTTATATTATTATTATTTCAAAATAAGTGGTAATAATGGGAAATGCCTGGATATGTCCAAAGTATGTTGTAGTATGTCAATCAGTGAATCACCAATTAATCAATCAATAATTGTATTTATTTATATGTGTAATTTTTATTATTATTATTACAGCTCTGAAACTATTCTTTGGATAGTTTGTTTTGGTCCATTTAATAATTAAATGCTGAGAGTGGAGGTGATTATAGCAGTCTCACTCTCCAAAAAAAACAAAAAATAAAACAAAGCCGAAATCAATTTACAAAGACTTATGAAGTTTTGATATGACAGCTGTGTTATGTTTTACTTTGGCTAAGCCTTATTTATGTAAACTCATATACAGAAGAAAACACCTCACTTCAACTATCCATTGAACGGGACCTTGTTCTGACCCATTGAGTCTGCTGCAGGCTGTAGGTCCAGCTGCTAGTTTGGCTCTAATTATTTGTGTGTGTGTGTGTGTGTGTGTGTGTGTGTGTGTGTGTGTGTGTGTGTGTGTGTGTGTTTGTTTGTGTGTGTTGCGTGCGCATGCTCCTCTCCGTGTCCCACAAGCATAACTGGCCTCTAGTTTCCCTCCCTCTCTGGCAGTCTCACCCAGGTGCTAGCAATGAAACTTTAATATGCTATTTAAATATGGAGGGAATTAGCCTTTGAGATGCATGGAGTTGGGCAGCTGTGGAGGGTGCACTGGTCAGGCAGGCGCTCTGGGAGGCCAAGGGGCTGTCTCAGCAGCGTGCAGCATGGGGGAATAGCAATAGGGCAATGCACGGATAAAAAATAATGTGGAGCAGTCTGGATTCCTACAGCTAACATCACCTCTCTAATGAGGTATTGCATTGCAGAGCTGAGGGCTCGCGGCTATGTGACCATGCAGCTCGGACGCTAGGTCATGATTATTGATGGTCTCCTTTCGTGGATGCCTAAATTATTTATCTGTTTAAAGAATCCGCTGCATTGCAATTACCTGCATTTGTTTATTAGCCAAACTTTGATCACTTCCTAATTGGTCGGATACTTTATTACAAAAGGAAGTTAACCTTGAGTCACTAAGAATACATATCTTGTGATTACCCTTGGAATAGGTGATGGTCACTTTTGTCCCCATCCATTTGAACTTAAAAAACTTAAAAGGGCTTCATTAAATGTTTGATCCATATATTTCAAATATCTTGTCAGCATTAATTACTGCGTATTAAAGTTTGCCCTTTAAAGGGGCCCAGTGAAGGACACGAGAGATTTCCCTACTGATCGACTCACAGGCCACTGTAGAGGAAATAGTTTCCAATGCTCATGACAATGGGAAACTAATAGAAAATTGTCTTTTTTTGTCAATGACAGAGGGTTGACATTTTTCTTTCTGAAGATAGATGAATTTCTACTTAAATGTGTTTCCTTTTTTTCCAGCAGTGTGAGAAAATTCGTTGAATGCAAATTCATTTGCTATGTACTCCAAACACCCAGACTTAAAAAAAAAAAAAAAAAAAAAGAATACCTCAGAACCTAACTATTTACGATCATTCTCAATTTCATCAAGTGCATTTTCTTATGCAGCATTTATTTATTTAAATTATTATGTACTTTTTTTTTCTTTTTCTTTTTTCAGCATCAGGGAACTTTGCTCTTAATTCAGCTCTAGTTTTGTTGTGAGCACTTCAGTGATAAGTGGACTAATAAAATGGACATTGAGTGTAATTTTCCATAATCCACTTAAAATGACCATTATTAATAACGAATAGCCATGGCTATGTGGCACAACAGGTAGTCAACAGGGTTCTGAGGTTGTGGGTTCAAGCCATGCTTCAGGTGACTGTCTGTGAGGAGATCGGTATGTTCTACCTGTGTCTATGTGGGTTTCCTCTGGGTTCTTCCCACAGTCCAAAAACAAACGTTGTCCCCCATTAAGGTGTGTTCCTGCATTGCTCCCAGTGATTCCGGGTAGGTTCCGGACCCACCACGACCCTGACCTGGAACTGAATAAGAGTTTACAGACTATGAATGAATGGATGCGTAGATGTGTGGTTTATAAATATATTTATAAAGCATTGCAAAACACTGATTTGTCCATGTTCACAATGTGGCACAGTTTACAGAGAATCCACAAATTTGTCACTCTAAAATAAAAGTACATTTTGATATGTGAAAAAATGGACAAAAGCAGCAACAAAATTCAGGTTTTTGATGAGAGCTATTGACATTTTTAGCTATTTGCTGCATTTTGATGCCCATTTTATGTCAATATGCTAAACAGTGTTGAAGCGACAAACTGCATGTATTCAACTTCTGATTCATATCAATAATCCAGGGCATTTTTAGGTTTCTTAATCTGAGACTGTTTCTTCCCATGCACCATTCCTTCTCCTAAACTTCTCCTGCACTTTCTCATTTAGACTACTTTTTTAGATGTTTGCCTCAGGGTCAGTGGCCGACAAAAGCTTTGATCCTGCCGAGCGGTATTCATCACATGATGAATATGAATGTATGCATACTTATCTGAACTCGCTCACTATCTGTAAGTCCATTAGTACTGATGAAGAGGAGAGATCAGTGTCAGTGCTCTAGAGTGATTGAGGAGCAGCCAGCACACTTTGGATTGTTCAGTTGTGTCTTCATATAGAGCGAGCTTTGGCTGATACTGATCCTGTCCATTGCTGCAAGAATTAGCGTACCGACTCCTTTCTCTATAAGTGAGCTTTAATCTATTCTCCCTTGCTCTCTTTCTCGCTCTACGTCTCCCTCTCTTTCTCTTCTCTGCCTCCTTTTTTCGAATCAGCGAATTGATCTCCTGCTTTTTTAGCAAGAGGGGAATCTCCCTTTTACAAACAGAAATATGTTTCAAGAGGATCCTTGGCCTGTCTAGTCAGTTTCCATGGCAACTGCCCTATTTGTCTGTGCGAGTGGTGGTCGGCCGCCAATGGGGGAAAAGGAGAGAGAGAAAGAGAGGGAGAGAGAGAGAACGCATCAAAGAGGCGTCTGATCAGCTCAATTAATGAAGCAACATGAAGCAACACTGTTGGAGGAGGTTAAAGGGGGCCAGTTATTCACCAAGGACCACCAAACACATCACCCGGCCCACCCTTACTACACACATATAGATACACGCACACATAAAGGGGAGAAAAAATCTGCAAACCGTAACTGCTCAAGGAAAGAAAGTGCTCATCATTGCAGAGTGTCAGTGCTAATAGGGGAAGAGTGTACGCAAGTGTGTTTTAGAGAGGTTTTTTTTTGCATTGTGAGTGTGTGTGTGTGTGAGTGAAAGGCGGAGACTGGAATTTAACACACTGTCAGAGATGTTTTTGCGAGAGTGGCGTCAGCTATTGGAGGCCTCCGCCACCTGATAGATATGAAGCTGTCAGTAGAAGAATAGCGCCATTCACTGAATGCCACTTATTTTCTGCCTTTTACAAGAGCCGAACGTTTGTGTGAACAAAAACAAGCGACGGCAGCAGCTGAGGAAGACACTTTTTCACACTCACTGTCTTTGACAGACACGCGGCAATTACAGTGATGAGGCAGAGCAGACACGGAGCAAAACCAATTCATTGGTTATCCCCCCTCATTCCTGTGTGTGTGTGTGTGTGTGTGTGTGCGTACACGTATACACAAGTGTGTGTTAAGCTTTGCTTGCTCTCTGTGTGTGCGAGTTGTTTCCTTCAAGATGATGGATAATATTATGATATTCATGTGTCACAAAGCCTCCTTAACTTCACCTAAATAACTCCCATCTATTACTTGCTATCTCCTAGTGAGTAGTCCCATATCTCAACTTGTCCGGCACTACAGCTCCTTCATCTCACTGTGTGTACTTATATTCATTGTCAGCTGGTGCGTGTACAAAGTCATACACTCGTTTTTACAGCTGAATAATTTCGGGGAAATATCTAATGGTGATGTATCTGATGTGGTCAGTACAGTTCAATTAAATCCATGCCACAGGTTTGTGGCCCTGAAAACCAGCATATTCACTTTTAACTTGGGAATGTGATGTCATCATATACTCGTCACATGGGTGTTTGGTTGCTTATTGTTGGTTTAACTCATCTACAGGTAGTTTACACGTTCTGAGGTTTTGGGTAATTTCCTCTACCCGAGACTTGTTCTAATAAAAATGCCTGTTCTTGCAAATATAAAAATGCATTCGTACAAACTGCAGCTTACACTTTAAAAGAAATTTACTTACCCTACTTTTTAAGATCTGACCAACAACATTGGAGCTCAAATATTTACAAACTTTAACGTGTGCCTGTTTAATTTTATGTTTAATTTATGAAAATCAACTATTAACCTTATCTTAGATATATCTTTTCGTTATTTCATTGAAGTCACCTTGCATGTGTCTGAGCTTCTCAGACTGTCTGAACTGGATTTCTGCTGATATTTGGAGCTTTCTGACTGCGTAGCACCTACTTGGCTCTGCTTTTTTGCTTTTCCACTAGGCGAAGCTGGTACCTGGTCCCTGAAAGTGGGTACTTTTTTCATTCCAGCTCATGCCTAGTTCCCTGAAAATGGATACTTTTTTCTTGCACCTGGTTCCAAGCTGGCTGAATAGGTACTAAATGTGATGTATACACCTTGCAAGCATTACTATGAAATGCAGACCTCCAGCTCAAACTAGCCTTCTGTAAAATCTCAAAGTTACAGCAGTAGTTTTTATGACGAACAACAGCAGCTCATAAAATTACTCCATGGTCTTTTGAAGAGTTTCAAACACTCCCTGGATTGGTAAGTAGATCTTAAACATGTAAGCAAAGTGATTCACTGAAATTTGTGTGGAATATGGTATGGATTCAGCTTCACATTCTGGTTCCATTTAAGGTGAAATGCTCCTCGTGATTTGAGCACGAATGGGCTAAACTGCTGCTCAATATTTCATTTTTAATTTTTGGCCTTATTTACGGCCTTATTTACAGCTTAATTACTCTGAGTAAATTGCATATTTTGAAACTTTTAAAATGTTCACATAATACAACTAGGTCATCCCTTAAAAGAGGGTAGTAATTTCTTTCCCCAATAATATAGGCTTTTGTACTAGTCAAATGATATATCAGTAGGGCCCTAATTCTTCCTGTATACCTGCTACTTCATTACCATGGGGTCTATAGGGTGGTGCCAGCAGAGCGCTGTCCTGATGGGTGGCTGGTGTACCCTGCTGTTGGGCCACCGAGCCAGTAATGCACTGTCAGCTGCCGCTGACAGGTGCAATGAGAGAGCAATGAGCACGAGGGCAGCCATAATGTAGAGGTCTGGCCAGGCCCGATGAAAACTGATGGCTTCTGGATTGGCTGCAGCATTCCTCCTTTACTTCCCAGGCTTGAAACATTGGCCTCCAACTGAGAGTAAATTAATGTCTTATACAGGTAAACTCCAGAAGAGGGACCTGCACTGACTGTGTGTGTGTGTGTGTGTGTGTCTGTGTCTGTGAGGGGGTATATATTTTAATGTGTCATACTTTTAAAAGACAATTAGAAGTCAACCATTAAGAAAATAGGTTTATTATATTATTATAGTGTTAAGAGACTGTGAAAGAAATTGAATGAAATCTTGCCTGTTGTACTAAAAAGGTTTGTGGAGCTGCCCAGTTATGCTGTTAGCAGATAACTGGAACATTTCGGTGGTCACCATCTCAGTTTGTTAATATTGTGTGATTCAGAGACTTATCTATTCATTCATTCATTCATTCATTCATTCATTCATTGTCTGTAACCTCTTATCCAGTTCAGAGTCGCGGTGGGTCCGGAGCCTACCCGGAGTCATTGGGCGCCAGGCAGGAACACACCCTGTAGGGGGCGCCAGTTCTTCACAGGGCGACACACAAACATTCACCCTCTCACCAATGGACACTTTGGAGTCACCAATCCACCTACCAACATGTGTTTTTGGACTGGAGGAAACTGGAGCACCCGGAGGAAACCCACACAGACACGCGGAGAACACACCAAACTCCTCACAGACACCCGGAGCAGGACTGGAACCCACAACCTCCAGGTCCTTGGAGCTGTGTGACTGCGACACTACTACCGTGGCGCCCAAAAAGACGGAAATTGACTTTTTAAATTCTTGATTTGTACCCTATTAAGCAGTTCTTAATTTAGTGATTTTTTTTTTGTGATTTTTAATCAACCCAGACTTAACATTTTTTTAATTATATAGATTATTAAATGATTATTGAATGTCATCCTTTCTGTTGGAGGTTTAATGTACTCAGCTTTTTTGATGCTAGTGCTTCATTTAGTAGTTTAAAGTTTTCTTTTTGTTGTACTTCGAAGTGTGTGTGTGTGTGTGTGTGTGTGTGTGTGTGTGTGTGTTGCTCAGGTATCACTACTTCTGCCCCCTGCAAAGTGTGTGTGGTCTGGGCTAGCAGCAGCTAAATTAAAAGCCTGCTTGTTCAGGAAGAGGATCAGCAGGCTTTGGCCCCAAATTCAGACTCTGAGCAGGTGCCTTCTGGAGGTGTATGTGTATTCTTGGCTCTATTTCTATTTGTGTGTGTGTGGGGGGGGGGGGGGGGGGGTTCTGTGTGTAGGTATGAATTAAATAAAGCTGGTGTCCAGATTTGTGTGTTAAATACACAATAATGTGTTAAAGCTTACTGTTGGTGAAGAACACAGTTGTAGTATATATTTAATTATTATTTGATTATATATAAATATAATTAGTCTAATTATAAAGGAGGAAACCAGAGCACCTGGAGGAAACCAACGCAGGCACAGGGAGAACACAAAGTCCTAACAGACATTCACCCAGAGAGGGACTCGAACCCACAACCCCAGGACCCTGGAGCTGTGTGACCTTGACGCTACCTGTTGTACCACAATGCCACACTCTACAACATATATTGAACAAAATAAAAATAGAACAATAAATATGTTATTTATTTACATGATGGTGCAGCAGGGAGTGTCGCGTTCACACAGCTCCAGGGACCTGGAGGTTGTTGATTCAATTCAGGCTCTGGGTGACTGTCTGTGAGGAGTTTCCGCGTGGGTTTCCTCCCACAGTCCAAAAACACACGTTGGTAGGTGGATTGGCGACTCAAAAGTGTCCGTAGGTGTGAATGTTTGTGTGTTGTCCTGTGAAGGACTGGCACACCCTCCAGGGTGTATTCCTGCCTTGCGCCCAATGATTCCAGGTAGGCTCTAGACCCACCGCGACCCTGAACTGGATAAGCGCTTACAGATAATGAATGAATGAATTAATAATTTATTCTTTCTGTTGTTCATTGATAGGATTATGTTTTAAAACCTTCTGTCAGTCCGTCTCCTCAAATAGTCTTATTTCTGTTTATTTAAAAAGACTGCAAAAGACTGGGATCTTCTTTAGTGTTATCTCATACAGCCGTATAGTTAATATAGTTCTACTTAAGGCATGATCCAATTAGCAAAAAATAAAATGTACTTTGGTACCCAGCCAGATATACAATAATGTAATTAAACATATAAAGCACACAAAACAACAGCGGCTTGACTTCTTAGGGTTAATAATTCTCTATTGAAATTCTCTATTGCAATTGTGTGTAAAGTTGCCATAACCTTGAATAGCATACGTCTGAACACTGTGCTAGCTCCGTATAGAATCTCAGAGTATAGATTTAGCTGTAGGCCACCTCTAAGAATAACTCTCGCTATGATATCCTACCAGGACATGACCCCTGATTCTATGCATTCCTAAAGTCTTTTGAAGACATCTTCAGTGTGGTCATTAGCACAGTGTAACCTGGTGGCCTTGCTGCTATTGTTTTTTTTTTTTTTTTTTTTTTTCTTGGAATTCAGCTATCATGCCACCCGACTTCACCTTGCTGTCCAACTCCCACGCACCTCATTGTGAAACATTCTCATGCTCTTCTTTCACGGCTGGAATAAGTGTCAGAGATTAAGCTTTTGTTGTTGTAAGGCATTTGTGAAGGAGGTGGTGGAAAATAGAGGAAAAAGAAAGGTATGACAGGGACTTGCTGGGCTCTTTTGTTCTCTTTTTTTTCTGTCTCAAGCTTTAAGGAATACATAAACTTTCTTAGCCTTTTAATCCCACTGTGAACTCTTGCTCACCCCACCATTCCTCCTGTAAAATGTACCAATTTATTCCTTGCTGGCAGAAAGTGGGGGCTTTATTTAGAAACCATAACCCACATTTGGCTTTTCAGACCCTATGTATTCTACTTTAAATGTGAACAATCCTGTTAGACCAGGCAGTGGAGCTTTAGATCTTCAGTCAAGATTTCTTCCAATTAGTGCAATGTGACCTGATATGAAACAAAAGAGAACTAGTTCAGAATGCAGTGTTCTTTTAAGAATGGGTGAACTCCATACAGGATATTCACTTCAAAAATTAGTCATTAATTAATCCTGATACAGCCAAACGACCAAGATAACCATTAAGAACAATGACAAAACCTTGTATCCCTGCAAGAGTAACTTTGCAGGAGAGGTAATGTATTTAATACAACTTTTAATGGAATGTTTATATATGCATACAACATAATCACATTATTAACATTCACACGTCTAGGCAAATAATAGCACCAATCAGTAAAATAAATAAAATGTAATAAAAGTAGCTGGAATGTCATTGATCCATTCTGAACTTTCCAAGTGCTGTAGCAGTTTCAGCATTGGCTCCCATTGTAGGACGTTGGCTGGTTCAGACATTCAAAGCCAGGAGTCCAAAGAAGCACAATAGGCATGTTTTTTGAGTGTGTATGATACTCCCTCTCCCACTCAAACAAACACAGTGTGGCCCAGGTGTTTACTGGTTACTTGGTAGTCATCTGGACAGATAATATTTTCCTCAAATGTGTTTAATCATCCAGAGGAATTGACAAGGTGGTGGCTCTCTTAACGTGTCTGGGAGGAAGCATGTGGCATTCACCGTCTCAGACGGGTGAATGTGTGATTAGGACAGTACTAGGTGGACTACAAGGGTGGAAATGGTGAGAACTAAAGTTTGAAGAATACTGTAATTAAATGATCAACAGAGAGTGTTGCAGGGACGTTCCAGGGTGTGTTCCTGTCATGCTCCCAGTGATTCCAGGTAAGCTCCAGACCTATCGTGACCCTGAACTGGATGTGCAATTATTTGTCATAGTACAATGTACAATGAAATGTGTCTTCTGTATTTAACCCATCTGTGGCAGTGAACACTAGGGGCTGGGAACACACACCCAGAGTGGCGGGCAGCCATCCCCAGCACCCGGGGAGTGTTGGAGGGTTCAGTGCCTTGCTTAAGGGCACTTCAGCCATGGATGATCCTTCTGGTCCTGGGGATCGAACCGGAAACCCTCCGCTACCAAGCCTGGTTCTCTAACCATTAGGCCAAGGCTGCCCCCCTAATGGATGCATGAATGAAAAAGCACTGACTATTGAAAATTCACTAAAACTCTTCCCACAAAGATTTTGACGACTGTTTTAAGGTTGCAAAAGCTTTACAGACTGTCGGCAAAAATCTAATTCAACATAATGAGAATATGTCGAGTTAAAATTTAATTTTCAGTTTAAAACTCCATGTACATGATACTTTTAAAGGCTAATAAAAATAGTATTTGTCATTTTTAAAATAAGCACAGTGTTGCAGTTACTCAATAGATTTCAAATAAACATTTGTTGGAGAAATATTTTCATTTAGGAATATTTACATTGATTGGTTGAGAAATGCACACAGTATAAAGGGCTCCTGGCTTTATCAAGTAATTAAATAAACATTTTATGGCATTGAGGCAACACACATTTCCACTATGCTTCTGTTTGTCAAGTGCTTCCTCCATTATCTGTCAGTTTCGCTGAGATGCTGCATAACATATGTTCACTGTAACGTCTAACTAATGCTTCCCTGGTCTTCCTTAAACGAGCATAAGAAATAGATAATTAATATACTCTTAATACATCGCAGTGGAGCTGTGCCTGACAGTGGCTGCCATCTCCGCTCGCTTTCTCCTCAGCCATGACGAGAAGTTTAACACCCTGGAACAGGTCATCATACCGCCGCAGTCTCCACAGTCCCAGCAGTATTTATCTCCAACTGAGCAGAGAGAGGGAGTGAGAGAGAGCGGGAGAGAAGAGGAAAAGAGGGGAAATAATTACAAATGAAGAGTGACACAGCATTGAATGGAACATATGTCGGGCCAGTAGCGGTAGCAGTAACGCTAGCGGTTAGCTTTAGCTCTGCCAAAGCTGCAGTGGACCTGAACGGGCCCATTTGAGAGGCTGATGCAGCCCAAACTGGAGAGGCATCTCAAGTACTGTCATCCTCACAGAGAGACAGCCTCTAATGGGGAGAGAGCAGGAGAATCACCACAGATAGAGAACCGCTCACATTGTGTTACTGAATTTTGAAAGGGTTTTACATGGACAAGTGCTGAGAATGTGTAGCTACTGCTCTCAGATATTGTTTCACAGTATCGCCTCAGCTTAGGAATCTATTTGACTAGCAGTAAAGTAAATGAGTAAAGGCAGCTCATCTGATTCACTTTTTCATAGCCTAGAGATTCCACACTTGGTGTGTTAGAGCTGGAAGAACGTGGTGAAAAAATCACATTGCGACAATTTAGGTTGTGATATTGCGATAATTGAAAAGCTGAAAAGGATTAAAGTATCATGATGGGCTATTCTCCACTGGAGATAATCATCACTATCACTCAAGCACCTGAACAGAGACAGAAAACATAGCACTTCCATATTCTTCACTGGGACACAACATATGGACAGGAGTTATATTGCTACATGCTAACAATGCTAATAGAAAACACATTTGGTTAGTTTTTTTGTCTGAAGTATTACAGAGTTTGACAAATAGTTTCATAAAACCCATTTCTGTTCTTTTCTTGTCCATGGGTCAGATGCCAAATTAAACGCTTTACATTGGAAAAAACAAAAGTCATTATTAATGGTAACTATTAGGATGCTCCAATCTCAAATTTTCAATTGCAAGTAATTGAAAAATAAACTAGATTTAGTTAACTTTTTTTGGCCCCTGTATATGCTACTTCTAACAACGGACATAAAGCTAAATAAAGTTATTTAGTTTGTTGGACCACATGAGGTTAGAGGTTAATTTGTGTATTATTTATGCAACATCAGCGCTCAGACGTCCTGTTTTACAATTTACTGTAGGTAATATACTTTACCTGAAGCTATGATGAATGGAATGTGTTGTGATTTAACTGTTTTATGTCAGCTCCTGTTTACAAGATTTTCCCTTTTAGCTATTCTGCTCCACTCCTCTCAACCACCCCTGATGGAACTTGACAATCGCTTGCTAGTGTATGTGTGTTTTTCTGCAGGCCAGTTTTCATTATCTAGACACATGCAGCCTCCTCTCGTTATCAAATTCTCCGGGTCCTCCTCTGCTTTGTACTTCCTTAATCATGCTATGTTAAATGTTATCACCGCAGGATAGTAATGATAGACTCACGTAGACACGCCCACCAGGCCCAATACAAGGTCACAGTAGCTGTTAGTTACCCCGAATTGGGTTCTAAGGGGTTGTGAGCTCTAATTAACCTCAACTGATCTTTACAACTGTCCATCCAAATTCTGAATATTCTAATTCAAACAGGAGTTTTATTTCAGACCGAAATGCCCTCTTTAAAAGGGCTACTTTAGTCTTTCGGCAGCATTGGCCGTGTTGATGTACTCACTGGTGGCCTTATTTATTTAGTCCTGTCCTGAATTGTATCTCTAAAGAAAATACCACACACTAGAAGCTCACTCATTTTGCCAGAATGTTGTTATTAACCAGATAAAACTTTTAAGGAAATACTGAGGCCATGTATAAAAATGTTTACAGATATCCTCCTGATAAACTAACCCAGCTGAACATGACTCATGAGAAGCCTGGATATGGAATTTGACTTAACCAGAGCAGCAGACTTGAACACTTATGTCAGAACTCAACCAAATATCGATGTGAATAGTCACACTGGGCTTGGACACCTATTCCGTGCTCTTACTGAGCCTCAGCAGGGCTAAGTGAGTGTGATTGGGCTTCTGTCCTTGAAGCTTCTCTTTGATCTCTAACCTTGATGCTGCTGAGTAAGTGAGAGCCCCAAGAAAGAAGACCTTGTCTGCTATAACTTAGAAGGGATTCAAAATGTGTGTGTGTTTTTATTTTTTTATTTTTTGTGTGTTTTGCCTGTTTTCTGGTTTTAAGTTTTTAATTTAAAGAAGATCACTATGTCTCATACAATCTCAAAAGGCCTCCAGAATATGTCAGTTGTTGTTGAAAATATTGGTATTTTGCATCATACAGTATTCAAATGAGCCCCTAAATAAATAACCACAATAATGCCACAAACCCCATGGCATTCACCCTTTCAGGTGAATCCGAACACAAACACATTAGCACATAGCTAATATCCTGATTTAAATGCGCCTTATCAGCCACAAGAATTAAACACCTCTCATAACAAGGGTGCTTGATTTCAGACTGCAGTTGCTTGTCTTGCCAGTGGATAGATGTGGTGTGTCTGTCTGTCTGTCTGTCTGTCTGTCTGTCTGTGTGTGGGGCTAGCAATCTCGACTCTCCTCAGTCATGCCCTTAGCTCTGTGCGGCCTTGTGAATGCTTCAAAAAAGACATCACTCCTGCATTTGTTATTCTCTCCTCTGTCTCTCTCTCTCTCTCTCCCTCTCTCCCCCTCTGCTAAGTCAGCCTGTGAACCCATTTGACTCTTACACTCATCCTCTCTCCCTTGCTCTCCCTCTCTTCTTCTCTTTCTCTCTCAGGCGTGGTGTGATTCATTGGGGAAGCCATGCTTTTAATCAGCCCATTAAAAATGGATGGCAAGCAGAGGGCTGGTGTAAGAGATCTCATTTGGAGCTCTTTCTCTCCCTCCCTCCCTCTCTCTCTCTCTCTCTCACTGTGTGTGTGTGTGTGAGGGCCATGATGTGTAGTGTGTGGTGTTTCTCTCAGTGTGTGAGTGGTTTGATGCTAATCAGGCCTGGCTACTTCAGGGTGTGTGTTAGGCCATATAATGCCCCAATACTGTACTTGGTGTTAGTTTTCTCCTTCTCAGAGAGTTTTATGTAGAACTTTGACATACACTATGAGCTACTAGAGGCTATACTATCTGAAAATGCATACAGAAAGAGCATAAATGAGTACATTAATTATTTTCTCTACCCTTCAGGTCAGTGTTTGAATCATGCAGCGGCTAACACCGCATCGAGGATTGGTTTCCTATTCAGACAGAAACACCACTTCTATTCCAGCAAGACTCTGTGGGAAATTGTTTTATAGGCAACCTCACTTCTAGTAGAATTAGGAAAGTTATTAGAAGTCATATACAGTGCTATTAATATTCTGCATGTTATGCAATCGATCAAATATTTTAAAATAACTGAGATATTTAGATTAAGTGTGATATGACTATCCATCATTTAATCAATTTATCCATCCATCCATCCATCCATCCATCCATCCATCCCTCCAACAGAGCATAAGTTTTATATGAGTTCTAATTCAGTATAAACCATAGCTTTCAATTCAGTACCTGCTTCACTTCACAGTCTGTGTCAAAATGAGTATACGCTAAGTACAGGTGTAGCTCTCTGGCCAGGGTCTCAGACAGGCTGACACTGGACTGTCAGTTCTCACAGAGACGGTTTGAAAATGATACTGAGGAAAGAGGTCCTGCCGGGACGTTGTGATGCACTTCTAATGAGCATAGACACACACGTACTATATGAGGTGAGATTTCTAAATGCACAAGGTCATGATATATAGGGGTGTTTTGTGTGTGTGTGGGTGTCTTATACATTTCAAGCTGAAATTCAAGTGGTAAAGTGCCATATCAGTGGTTATTTCGCTGCATGTGTATGTTCTTTGCCTTGAGGTGCCCCTGCGGCAACACACGCACACACACACACACATACAGACACGCGCACACACACACACTTAGGTGCCTGGGTGCAGCTCATTGCAGCAGGGGCTAATGTGCCATAGGGTTTACAACAAACTAGCGCTTAGCTTTCCACTGCTGAAGGGACTGTGGATCAGTATATAACATAAGTACCATTATTATCATTTCTGTTCTGTTTACATGCAGCATGTTCATCCCATTTCAACTATGAGTGGTTCTATGTACTGTAATGCGTACAGTGGGTTGTAGTGTGCTATTAATAAAGACACCCTCCTTAAAATAAATTGCAACTGAACCTTTCTCTAATTAAAGTGTGGTTTTACTTTTCAAAACCAATGTTACTAATGTTGCGTATGCACAAATATTAATACATTATTAATGAAAGGGGCAGTGCATGAATATACACTCCATTTGGTTACATTTTGACTGCTGCTTAAACTTAGATTATAAATGGATTAGAGATAAGCCAATATTAGCTCACAGATGACGACCTGGTGGTGTTAGATACATTAGCTGAATGCTAATCTAGCCAATAGAATGAAGTACTTTAGCTAAGTGTTTAATTGGCTATTTTCTCCATAATTTAGTCATTAAGAGTTTTACCTGTTAGCAAGCTAAGGTTCCTCCAATCAAACAAAATGCTATAAACCTCGCAACCTTCAAGATGTGAAGCTCAACACACTTGGAGAACAACGCTAACTATCCCGATCCTTTATGCCAGCTTATTGATGCCTGTGCTGGCTAGCATCTTAATCATGATGATCAACTCATCAAAAAAAGTTAGCAGCGTTGTAATTTACGGGACCATGTAAGTAAGCTAAAATTCTTACCAGGAGCTAGGTATGAAAGGGCATGGTGTAGTGAGTAATAATACAGTGCAGACACACGAGTAGGTGAAGTATCAAATGTGGTTTTACACTTTTACTGCCCTTGTGTTGTGAAGACTAACAAGTTTCAGGATGTTTTTATCAGCGTGTGGACGTTATCACCCTGTTTCCCTCTTTGACAGTCACACACAACAGCTCTGAGTGTCATTGTCACACACCCAAAACACAATTTCCTACATTTTTCCTTCTTTTTTTCCCCACTCTCAGACAAAACTGTCATAGCAGTGCACAGTTTGAAATGATGCTTAGGATGAGAGTGAACACCTGGGCATGATGAGTAAAAAAAGCCTCTTTCTCTCTCTCTCTCACCCTCTCTCTGTCTCTGTCTGTCCCTTTTCTTACCTGTAGCCTCCACCTGAACCTGTCAGCATCTACATTCTCTCTCGCTCTCTCTCTCTTTCTCCATCTCGCTCTCTCGCCCTGTCTCTCACCCTTAGCCCCAACACCTCAATGTAGCTTGACCTGTCACAGTTCTGGAGGAGAAAGATAGATAAATAAATAAATAAACACAGAGCTGCACCTGGAGAGCAGAATTCACCTCCCAGGTAATCCTATAAAATGCCAAGGTGAGGCTTCAGCCCTCATTATTGTATCTTTACCCCGCTATAGGGCTCCTGGTGTTCAAATTATGAGACAGACAGGGGGAGAGAGAGAGAGAAAGAGAGAGAGAGAGAGAGAAATGGAGTGCTTTCAGCACAAGGTTCATATGTTGGGAAAGCCTCTCTCTCTTTCCCTCTCTATCTCTCTCTCTCTCTCACTCTCTCACATGGTCTTTCTCTCCTTCCCTCCCTCACCCTCCCCTCTTGCTTCTTTTTTTAATCTTTTATTCATGGCCCTAGCAGGTGATGAAAAATTTATGCCCTGAGTCTGGCATTGAAATAAATGCAAAATGAAAACAGAGGCAGTTTATACTGACAGTCTGAATATCTCTATCTAGAACAAGGTTGCGGCACACAAATCAAGGAGAGAGAGAGAGAGAGAGAGAGAGAGAGGTGCAATGAGATTTCCATGATGTAAATTACACTGTGTGGATTCCTCTGTTGCCCTTAGATTAGTGTGTGTTTTGTTGTTATTGTTTATATCCTTTTCTAGCACTTGCATGCACACACACACACACACACACACACACACACACACATCCCTTAGACCACAGGGTGCTGCTGTTTAGAGATACACACAGCATTAGCAAAAGTCATTTTTGGGGCACGTATTTGTATCAGGCCTCGTAATGTATACCTCGGGGTATTTCAGCTTGCTCGGTTACAGTGTGAGTTTGTGTGCACGTGTGAAGTGTGTGTTGGGACGGGCGCTTGGCACAGCAATGTTTCGGTGGGTGCTGTGCCCCTCTGGGCTGGCACAGCAGTTCCCCCTCTCTGTGGCAGTATCATACAGAGGCTAACTCCCACTCCCGGCTCTTCTGCAAGCTGCTGCTGTGCTCTCTCTCTCTCTCTCTCTCTCTGTTTCTTTCTCTCTCTCTCTCACTCTCTCTTTTATGTAAGCGAGGCTGGGTAAATCTGTACTTGCACCTAGGGAGGGGAGTACAAGGGTGATGGGGGAGAGATAGAGAGAGAGTGCTAAGGATGATGTGAAAAGTTTGCTCATGACTGGAGGCGTTTTAGTGAACGGTGGCAGTGTCTCATGCCTGGTCATGGTTGGCTGTAGCATGATTAGAGCAGTTCTGGGTGTTAAGAGTGCACAGTAATGACAGGGAGGTTGCTTTGCTTGATGATATGCTCTGCTTATGTAAGATGATGTGTAGGGTGCTTTCAAGCAATATTAGAAAGTGAGGGATAAACATGTTTTCAGGACAAAGTGGAAAGTCCTGTACGTTTGATTGCCCGCAATCCCCAGAGTCTTCAATATATTTAAAGTGAGTAGAGAGTAGAGATGCCACAATGCCACTTTTTTGATATTGATTTTGAAACCTTTAATATCAGCAAATACTGCTGGAATAAAGGTATTTTTTGGCTATAAAAACCCCAACACTTTCAAATGAGCTTTAAACAAAAAATCAAAGATGAGTCCCTCTATTTAACCTGATATTACATAATGTGAGTGTGTGCTGCTACATACTACAGACTGGATTTGTGACAGTATTATATATTATATCTATCCCCATATAACTGCAGGTAACTGAGGCAGGTGTGTGTGTGTGGTGGGCATTGTTTTTTTTCTACTATAAGTATGCATGCATATCAATGGTGTGTGTGTGTTTATGTGTGTGAGAGAGAAAGAGAGAGAGAGAGACTGAATTGCTCATGCACAGTTCATTATATCACTCCAGTTCTAACCAAAGGCAGTCTTTGAATGATGCAGCTGTTTTTTTGGAGAGGCCAAGTCTCTGAGGGCAGGGTAACAAGCCTCTCTCTCTCTTCTCTCTCTCTCTCTCTCTCTCTCTCTCTCTCTCTCTCTCTCTCTCTCTCTCTCACTCATTCATTCAGTAGTCTAGCACATGCCATTAAAGTGGCCAAATCCTGTCCACCCTGCCCCAGACCCATGTCACCAAATGAAGATGTCTAATTGGTTGGGAGTTTGTGTGAGAGGTGGGGGGGAGGGGGCTTGGGGGTTCATGGGGGGTCTCAGAGTGCCAGGCTTGCCTCACACACATGCACACACACTTCCTCCACCAAATTCAATTATTAATGGCCTGATTGCTTGAGTGCAGCATCTCTGGGATTCTGAATCTGCCACACTGAATAAAATAAAACCACTGCTTTACATTTTCATTATGCCTGAGCCCTCTGTTTTAAATTGCAAATGCCTGTGCTGGAACCCGGCTCTGACGTGGCCCACCCCATTTCGATTTTCCACCCTGCCTTTGCCCCCAAACACACGCTGATACACAGATACAGTCACTCATTTTTATTATGAGCTTCTTTTTCAATGAGAAACACACTGAGACATATATTTATCCACTGCTTGGTGTGAGAGTCAAAAATATAATTCTATACCATACAGTATTTTTGAAATGGAGAGAGGAGTAAAGAGAAAAAAAATTGTACTTCTGGGCTGCAGAGATTTCTGTGCTGTTTTGCAATCAGGTCAGATACACAGAGGCACACATGTGCCACCATGCATCTCTCTCTCTCTCTCTCTCTCTCTCTCTCTCTCTCTCTCTCTCTCTCTCTCTCTCTCTCTCTGCTGTCCCCTCCCCTTTCCTTCTACACAGATAAAAGAATATGAGGTGCCAAACTTAGATATCTTAATCAACTCCTCCAGGAGAAAAACTACACCGCAATGCAAAGCGACAACACCTCTCTCTCTCTCTCTCTCTCTCTCTCTCTCTCTCTCTCCCCCCTGTGTGTGTCCCTTTCTCCTGTCCTTTTCCTAAGGTTTTTCTGTGTTTCTTTGCTGTATCTAAATTAAAACCAGTCTCAGTTTCAGATTTATGCCCTTAACTCTGACTTATCTCTTATTGCTAAATGATGCTGTATATTGGGACATGCCACTTAAATAAAAAATAAGTAATTTAATTGAATTCAGGTTGCTTTATTGGCATGACCGTAAATGGATATGGTATTGCAGAAGCATTATCAAAACAGTACAACAGGGATAAACATTCTGAAAAAAGAAAAAAAAAGTGCATTGGAAATGGGTATTTATGGCCCTGTGTTATTTCTATTGACCTAATGTTAGCACTCTGTATGTAATGGGATAGAACTAACTTTACAATTTTACTAATAAAGGGTGGCACGGTGGCGCAGCAGGGAGTGTCGCAGTCACACAGCTCCAGGGACCTGGAGGTTGTGGGTTCAAGTCCCACTCCAGATGACTGTGAATGAGGAGTTTGGTGTATTCTCCACATGTTGGTGTAGGTTTCCTCTGGGTGCTCCAGTTTCCTCCAACAGTCCAAAAACATGTGTTGGTAGATTGATTGGAGACTAAAAAAGTTCCCATGCATGTGAGTGAGTGTGTGATGCCTTGTGAAGAACTGGTGTAAAACAAGTTTTGTAGAGATTGTTGCAAGACAAACTGAATTCATCAAATCTGGATCCTGAATTATTGTGACTGTTTAATATGAAGCAAACATGATGATATATTATATTATCTAAAGTTCCTGTGGAGTAAAATGACAACAGCTTTCAAAATGACAATTTTAAACTCTTGAATGTTGAATGAGGGTATATTTCTACACTTAATGTAGTTTATTATTTCGTTTTTTCTAAAACCTGGATAAATATGGAGGGTTGCATCAGGAAGGGCATCCCGCGTAAATACTCTGCCAGATCATTGGTGCGGATCGCGGTTGATCCACTGTGGCGACCCCAGACGGGATGGAGAAGCTAAAAGAAGAAAAGAAGAAGATGAAGATTATTAATTTTTCTCTGTGGGGAGTATTGTTTTCACAAGAACACAAGCAGTGAAAGTACAGTTTGGATTAGACAGATTTATGAGAATGTGCTTGCAGGGTGGGCATTAGTGGTGGTTTTGTGCTCGTGTTTCTGTGAATGCCACACACACTGAGACATGCTCAGTCCATCCCTATCCCATCTTGCCCTTGGATTACACCACTCGCTCAAGCTGTCTCTCCACACGGCGTGCCGATCCCCTCGCTAATCACCACGGCTAATAGCATCACTGCAACTGCAGCTGCTCCTCCCTGGGCCTTGCTATGTGTTTGGATATGAAAGTAGCCGGGGTTACACTGGCTGGGAATTCCTGTAACAAATCCATACATTAGGCTTCATCGGGGAGGCAGCAACATATTAGTCATGCCATTTTAGCCGTCATCGGGAGTCCAGGGTATGCACTGAGTACCAGGCATGCCACGCCGAGGCTCATGGGAGCACAGCCGTGGGCCAGAGTGTTGGCCCGGGGAGTTGGTATTGTGTATTGTGTAATGCGGACTAGCACCGTTCTCTGATTTTCATGGTGATTTCCCTGGGTGTGGACAAGTTCAAAATGAGAGATAATTTACTCTCCAGGGTCTGTCTGAATCAAACACATCAGAGAAACTTGTCCATGTCTGCGCAGTCATAATCGATTCAAAATTAAGAGCCGGGAAGAGCACTATTTTTGGTTGGAATGGTTCTGCCCACCGTTAATATCTTATTAACAGTGAGACGTTATCAGTCAATGATATATGAGGGATTTGCCTTTTCATTTTTATTATTATAAATCTGCTAGGTAAGAAGAAATGCTAGACCTTATTGAGTTAGACTAGTTTTAATTGGAATGGTCACTGTTGGTCCTTGGGCCAGGTTCTCAACTCGTTTTGTCCACTGTGGACGTTTTATTGGTACCTTTGTGCTTGCACCTAAATAAAATGTTTCTGTTTGAATGGAAGAATTTTGTGCAGCCCACTAAGTACCATGCTGTTGTGAGTTGTTAATATAGCGCTGGTTGTTTGCACACTTTGCCAGTAGAGCTATGTTCAAGCTCATAATTAACAGAATGTGTGTGCTTCAGTGGTTCGGGTGATAATTCCCAGGTCACCAGTGGCCTGTGGTTTACTTTTAAGTGTTAAATATGTAGCTTCATACTGTTTTAGATTTTAAATCACCTGAAACGGTCATTAGAAAACTGGAGCTATTAAGTTGTTCATCTGCGACCACACTGTGCTATGGACTCATCAGAGGGCTTGAGCTTTGGCTAACCCCTCTCAGGCCAGAGCCCAGAGCAGTGGCCTCTTCCAGATGTGACTTTAACGAGCAGAAGTGCGACATCATCCGTTTATGCCCACCCGCCCCCATTCATTTAATTATGTGCCACTTCTAGTAAATGTTTTAAAAAGGAAATCTTTCACTGCACGGTGATTAGGCTAACAATAAGGAACGCACACCAGTCACACAAGACAGTTCCTCCTTGCTTTTACAGGGCGCTGCTTAGATCAAGAGGTGTTTTTATTGACATCTCCAGTTTTTACTCCCCAGCTATTTAACGCCTTTGAGGGGTGGGTTGTTACGGTCTTTGTCCTCTGAAAAACGGGGACAGGAAGGTTTACATTGAATGCAGGTTCAAATGAAAACAATGAAGAACTAAAGCCAGTTAATGAAGTTAACAGGCTCTCCAGTACCCACTCACATAACTCATTTGTTTCCACCATAATTAGATTATTGTTATAAGGCTACGCCAGCAATGAAGCCTTATGAAAATATTTACACTTCTTTTAGCAATCATTATCTGAAACATTGTAATTGGGTGCTGGGTCACATGTATGTACCCCCCTGTGTACACTAATCATACTGTTACTAAGATATACACTAAGAGATATACACTAAGAGATACACTGGTGTGCACATTCAGGTCAGAGAACCTCTTTTTATTTATTAATCAAAAGACTATGAAGTAAAAGATAATCATTTTTTCACATAAAGGAGAGAAGCAGAAAGCGTACTTAACATAAAAAATAACAATGCACCAAAAATTCCCTGTGTGTGTCGCCCTGTGTGCGGTTAAACAGAACGAATCTGATTCTGATATTGATGTCAGGGGTGGCCACACTTTCTCTTTTTTTAGAAAACACCAGTATTTTTGTTAGATTTCCAAATTATTGTCATCATCTTTTTTTTGTTTGTTTTTGTTTCTCAGTAGGGAATTGATTGAAAGCCTCATGTTCTTTCAGACCCATAGCGTTGAGTTATTTTTTTCATAGTGTAAGAATAGACAAAAAGACAATGTTTCATTGATTCATTCATGCATTCATTCATTCATTCATTCATTTATTTATTTATTTATTTATTTATTTATTTGTTTATTTGTTTGTTTGTTTTCTGATTTGAATCAAGAGTAAATTTTATTATTTCTTAAAGATTAAAGCTAGGTACTGTTTGTTTGAAAAGAGTCAGTTTTAGAGGTCTAACAACAATTGTGAGTCTTGTTTCCTTATGCCTTTCATTTGTGGAAAAGCCAATATTGGACCTTTTTTCTTTTTCTATGACATTCACCATATTTATCCTACATCCGTTCTCACTCAGAAATATCATTAAAAAAAAGACTGATAAACTTAAATTCTTTTGGATGAAATTTAGCAAAGTGTTCAGCATCTTAATGACCAGTAATCAGCAACAGTAAACCGAGAACTGGGATTTTAAGACAGAAGGCAAAGTACCCCTCCACCATACACACACACACACACACACACACACACACACACACACACACACACACACCTACACACCTACATTCCCATTCATAGAGCAGACTTAAACCCTTGGGAGATGATTTCATGTGTGTCACTCTAACACGGTTATGCTCCCGAGACATCAAATTCAATCCTCGTTTCTGCTCTTGTAACCAGAGATTTATATGTATTCTAATGAAATTTCCCCTCTAAACTTTTTTTTTTTTTTTTCGTTTTCCCCTCCAAAAGCATCTGTCACTTCTTTACCATTGGGAGAGCAAGGTATGTCATTGCTGCATTGACAACAAGATGGCAGTATACACTAAGTCAAATCCCCTAGAGAATTTGGCCATGGAAGATAAATATATCTCAGTATAAAGGAAGAAGGAAAGGGAAAGGAGCATTCAGCTGAATGTGATATCCCTACTGTATAGCACCTGTGATGCTAGTGTCTGGATATATGTTGCTGTAAGTCTGTGTAATAGAGGTTTGTTTATGATGCGATAAGTTTGTGCAGGTATTTTTGTGTGTTTGTGTGTGTCAGAGTTAGCCTCCTATGACTGCAGCCATGGCTTTGTGAAGTTTACTGCTGATTGGACAGAGATCACTTACAGCCCTGCCTACTTCCATCTGTAGTGGACCACAGGCTTGAACATCTGTGTGTGTGTGTGTATGTGTGTGTGTGTGCGCATGATTGTTATCATATATTTTCAGGAGTAAACCCTAAAGATTCTGCATAAGAACCAACAAAGCACTTAAAACTCTAAGACCATTTTATTACTGAGGTCAAGATTAGGGTGAGTTGGGATTGTAAAGGCTTTCTTACATAAAAGATACACAAAAAAACATATGCCAGGTAAATAATTATAAATCATTGTCCAAAAAATATAATAATAAGAAGAATTAAGGCGAGAGCATATTGTCGTTATCCAATCAAAAACATGTATGTCCATTTTTGTGGATTTTTAGTTTACTACATGATTTGAAAACAGCAACTGTCCTTCACATAGTGATGAATGGACGAATAGAAAAGCTCCAAAAAATACTTGGAATAATGTCTTTTTTACATTGACTTGCACTGAAGGTTAAAAAGGTTGTTTCCTTCTCTCGTAAAGTTATTTTATTGGGAGATACATGTTTTTCATTGAACAGCAACGATATTCAGCAGTAAAATGTGTATATATTTTTTCTTCCCCCCTGTTTTGGAACATCATGTTAAAGTCTTCGGCTTAATCCAATAGAAATGTTCACGGACCTGAAGCAAGCAGTTCTTGGGAGGAAACCCATCAACATAAGAGTGCTGAAGCTGTTCTGTATTGAGCAGTGGTTACATTTCTAAAAGTTAAGGTGCGGGATTAATAAACAATTACTGACATATAATGAAAACAAGCGTCCATGTATTTTTACCACTCACAAATATGTGATGTTATGTCATTTCCCTGTATAAATAAATGACCAGGTCTAATATTTTTATCACGTATGTTTGGCTAGGTCCTGTTTACCTGTTTAGGAGTTGTCTGAAAACCTGATGAAGGTCTAGGTCAAGGTTACGCTGAAACATAGAAGATGATAAAGGGGTCACAAACTTTCAAGCACCACTTCCTTTGTTTGTGAACCTTATATTAATAAATATATTCTTCACGTATACTTCATACAGATATCTTTCACAAGTATATACTATAATACTATATAATGTATGTGCTTATAACACAGAGTTCATATGTATGTAATGACAACGAACAAAACCAATTAAGTGTGTGTGTGTGTGTGTGTGTGTGTGTGTGTGTACTCAGCTGGACCAGTTTGCTTTAGGCTGTTTGGCCTGATTCTGTGTCAGACCTCTTCCAAGCAAGTGTTTTAATTACAAACCCACATCTTTTGTTTTCGTTGTCTGATTGCTAGTTTTCCCTGGCGTTGGCTTTTATAAGAGATTTATTTAGAATGATCTGTCTATTGAAATGCAGGAAGGTGAATTAAACACTCATTTTAAAACAGTGTCACAGATGATAGAGCTATGAGTCAGTGTGCACATGTGTAAGAATTTTGATGTTATGGAGTGAAACTTGGGCAGTAAAGGCAGTAGGTGCTTGTGTGTGCTGGTTTGTGTATGTGTTAGCATCTGTGTGGCAGAGCTATTAGAACTCATTTGAGGAGAGGAAGAAATAATCACCTCTTTGGAATATAAAATTAGCATTGCAGGCAGTGATTATTCCCTTATTGCCTAGCATTATTATAGAACTCCAGCATTTACCACAGATTATTACAATTACACATGCTGCGTAAATACACTGCAGAATCGTGCTTTTTATGGATGGGGAAAGTACAGGGCATCCATGTGCCTTTACTTTCACGTTGTTTTTTTAACTTTCTCTGGTGATATATTCCAATAAAATGTTTACTAAGGGCATTTAACTTTGTTTGTTTACTGACTACTCTCTACCTGTTTGGAAAACTACTCTCAGGACTGGGTTGGCAGGCTTTGTGGTTGTGGCTTGCCTGCTTGACCACAGGAGGCTACCTTGGCTAATGCACTTGTGCATTAGTTGTGATTCAGGACGTGCGCCCTCTGGTGGCTAGGTAGGTGAACTACAATAACACAAACATACTCCAGTGAAACTGACTTATGCACCTTTAAGAGATTCCAGACATGGCACTGATATTGATACTGTAGATATTTATGAATGCAAATACCCATCTGCTATTTTGTAAATTAGCAGTTATTCAGATTTATAATTAGGTATTTGTAATTGAAACCTTTCACTGAAGATCTAAAACACATGGTCACATAGTAGAAAAGCATACTGAAAAATAATTATGAATTTAAAAACATAAGACTGAAAGTTTCATAATATTAACACGTATATCCTTGCTGTGCATTCTTCCTTTAATTTTGATCTGTCTTTTGTAATTTTATAAAATATACTGTTAGTTTGTTATATGTGATTCAGCCAATCATATGCACCACAAATGACATGGCCGTGTTCATTTAAAACTACGTGGTGATTAGTTTCCTGAAGCAGTCTGCCAGAGCCAGTATATTATGCCCACAGAGTGTATGGCCATAACCTCTTAGTATCAGCCATAATCTCAACAGCCTTTACCTCTGATTGCTCTAAATAAATGGCGTTAGCCTGTGTTAACTCATACGAACAGGCCATAAATGGGGATCAGCTTTAAGTGGCTACTGTCATGACTTCACGCCCATTCTCTCTCTCTCTCTCTCTCTCTCTCTCTCTCACTCACTCTCTCTCTTGCTCTCTCTCTCCCACTTTCTCTATGCCTCTTTTTCATGCTTTCTCCCTCCCCAGTATTATTTATTAATTGAGTTGATGTTTTTATCCCCAGTTCTCCCCTCCCCTGCTGGTTTGTGTATGTCAAAGCGCCACAAATTAGCCCAATGTATGGTGCAGAGAGCCCTAGCTAATGAGGGGCTGTCAGCGAGGTGAATGCAGGGGAATTAGCATGGCGGCTGGGCTGAGCTGAAGTGGAGGGGAGGGCATTTTTTCTGTTTATCTGCAGGAGCCATATAACTGTTATTAAAAAAAAAAAAAATAAAAAAAAAAAAGCTTAGAGGAAGAAAAAAGGAACTATGCTTTGTTTGTTGCTTTGTGTTATGACTGGATTAAGCTTAAAATCTTTGGAAGGGGAAAAGGTGTTGCTAAAAGTGTAAGTTTGTAACTTAGTATTTATAGTTTGAAAAAATTATGTTAAAAAGAGATGTTTAGAGGGAATATCTGTATGGTATGTTTATATATTTATTAAGAAATTGAGCCTAGTTTTTCATTAAAGACCTGTACAAGGAAATATTCATCGTGATATTTTGAGGTAGAGGATCAAAGTGATTTGATGGTGCTGTGTAGAGAAATGTACTATTTGTTTATTTGTAAATAAAAAAAATGTATAATGACTTTCTCTGATAAGCTTTTAGAGAAATACAACTCTGGGCGATTGGTTCCTATTACTTCATCTGGGAATAATTCAGAAAATATTTGAAAAAACAAATAAATATAAAATAAGTATAGTACTCTTTTAAATGCACCTTTATCTTGTCCCTGTTTGGTTTGTAACTCGACAGTTAACTCTTTTTTTATATATGTATAGTTTATCTAGACTTACCAGCTAAATAAACAGGCAGATCCCCGAGCTATTAATATAATCAATAGGGACAGTCCTACTGCTATAATTTAGGTCTTCCTTCATGAAGACAAAGGTTCTTCTTTATGCAGACGGTTTAAAACACTGACCTTCATTAATTACTATAGTGAAACTTCAGCTAATGGAAGAGTGTGAGTGCTTATTGCACTGTCTCCTTTGATTCATTTTAGTAAACACCTTCCCCCCAAAATGGCAGTCACTGGGCCCAGCTCAGACCTCCTAATTAATCAAACAGAGGCCAGTATTAGATTTTCTGTAATGGGAGACAATGTGCTTTCAGTCGAGACAAAATGTGGTGGCCTTGTGCGACAGGCTGTAGCCTGTATGAGGTTTTAGCCACGGTTGTATCGGTCCGTACATGAGTGCTGCTCAAGCTTATCTCTCCCCCATGCTAAACTCTCTAATTAATATGTTGCCGCGGATGTTTGAGCACGCCGGAATGTTTGTGTGCGGACAAAGGGCCCACTCTGCCATGGCCGGCCACTATCGCTGTGCAGTGTAATGTTAGAAGTCAAAATAGGCCGATTCATTTGCTCGCGTGGAGCTAAGTGCATTCTTGGCTCAGACAGTGGTGGAGCTGTGTATGCATGGCTTACGCCAGGGAAGCCATTTGTGACGGGCCAGTGTTACTGCCCTGTGTCTTAGTGTGAGGCTCTGGCAACCCTATACCTCCGGCATTTTGTGCTTTTATTTACATCTCTATCTCTCTCTTGCTCTCTGTCAAAAAGATACATACATTTTCAGTCTTTCTCTTCTCCACCTGCATGCATGTTTGTAGCTAGTGTTGTGAAAATAGAAAACTTTATAGACATGGGATTTGTGGTGTAGATTAACATTTAACAGTCTTCTTTTTTCCTCATACTTTCTCCTCCCTGTGGCTTCCTCACGTTCACTCTGGCATTCAGTTTAAACTGGAGAAGACTTGCATTTGCCTAGCCACTCTATCACTAAATCAAACATGCTTGTATCCACACACACGCGCGCACACCCTCATATACACATGCACGCTCACACTCTCTAACTTGTAACAATGTGTGTGGGGCTGCCAGAATAACAAATAGGCCAGGCAGCCCATGCATGCTAATGTTATGTTGTAAGCAGTTTTGTTGACAAGTGCTAATACTTCTTTCATACTATCATCAAAAGCGGCTAATACAGCAACCATTACTCCCTCGCTCACTCTAGCAGACATGATGGATGGTGACCTTAATACGGGTTAGCCGAGTTTTTGAAAGTTAAACCACCCGACATAAATCACAGAATTATTACAATGCACTTTAATTGGTTAAGGACTGTTTATTTCCTAAAGAGCTTGAAAAAATTGGGTTTTGGCACTTTTTAATTTGCAGAGTGCATTTTCATTACGAATGGCACTTTAATATTACCCTCCTTTGTCATGCAAAATATGCAACACACTGGCAATCTATTAATTGGGGGGGAGAAAATATGCACGGCAAGCGTAAATCCATGCATTGTTGTTGTTGTGAACGTGTGTGTGATGCATGGCTGTGTGTACACGATGCTTGAATGCGCACGTCTGCTACAAGTGGAGACACTTCATGGTTGGCTCCTACAAAGAGAATGGAAGCCAACACAACCTATTTTCTCCACTGTGGCATAAAGCTAATTAGCACAGAGTAAACATGAAGGGCTTTTTGGGTAATTGTATACATGCCAGACTCAAAAGCATGAGTTGAGTCCTTGCGTATGAACATAAAGGCAGAACCTGAGAAACTCCTAAGATGCTGTGCCAGGCCTGTAATGCAGCTGCTTTCGGAGCGTTGTAAACATGCCTAAGGGTTTGGATGCTATTGAGGTTGAATGGCTTTTTGCTGTCTGTGGACATTACAGCAGCTATTGATTTACAGGAATTACAGTTTTCAGGAAAGTGATGAAAGTGCGTAGGGCATCATGGTGGTATAACAGGTAGCGCCAATGTGACACCGCTCCAGGTTCCTGGGGTTGTGAGTTCAATCGTTGCCTTGGGCCACTGTCTCCGAGGAGTTCGGAATGGTCTTTCTGTGTCTCTGTGGGTTTCCTCTGGGTGCATGGTTTTCCGCCCAGATTGGCTATTCCGAAGCGTCCATATATGTGACAGTATGAGTGAACGTGTGAGTTTGTAGTGCCCTATGATGGACTGGCACCTGGTAAAGAGGGTGATCCTCTCTTGTGCCCAATGATTAAGCTGTTAGAGAAGATGAAGGAATGAAAAAAAGTGCGTGACCAACATTTATGGCATTTAAAATGTTAAAATACACTGTAGATCACAAACTAGTTTCCCCTATCACTAGATGCTGCCAGGCTGGGACATCAAGCCTGTGTTTGTATTTGTATAAATTTAATTATTTGACATTTGAAAAAAAATTTAATTCTTAGTAAATTAAAGAAATTATTCAGTGATTAATAAGTGATTTCAGTTTTCAGTGAGTTCAGTTATCAGTAAAATGATTGCTTAGTTGCCAATAGATGAATTTTGTGTGTGTGTGTGTGTGTGTATTTTTTGCTTCAGCTAATATTTTTACAGATACGAGTTTTCCCATGGCCGTATATGGATTTCCTCGATAGTTTATATCAATTTATGTCTCTCTCTGAAAATTTGGTGCTGAGATGACATGAGTAGGGCACACCCTCAGATGACACTCATCCTCCTCCTGTCCCTCATTTTGCTGCTTGTCACTCAGGCGACGGCCCGACAGCCTGGCAGACCAATCAGGCTCCGTCTCCTGGGACACTTTGTCACGCCTTTAAGAATGCATGACAAAGTGCTGCTTGATTTCCCAATGGCCAGCCACTGTAGACCTAGTCACACATATAGTATGTACAGCACACAGACCCACACAAACACATACATACACAGAGCATTTTGCTAATCGCTTAACTGATGATATACAGAGAACTGTACCTCTTTCCCTCATATCAATCGTATTGATTTTTCCTGCTAATTGTAAAATGAAAAGCAGTGAACATTGAATATCTTCCCTAATTTTTTCCAGCCAATCTGATGCTCTCTAATGCGTTCTGCTACAATTTCACTTTGCTGATTTCAGGTTGGGCATTTGACTTAATCAGTTTATATTTTGACACTGAAAAGCTATGTATTACTTCTGTTATTATGTGTTAGTCTGTTTAGCTGAGCTGAGACATTACATCTATGTAGTTTACATACATTAAAATAACATCATCTATAACACTCCCATGGCACTGTGTTACACAGATTGTGATCATTACACGCAGTTTGTTTCTACAAGACTTTGTTCCAGAATTTTATCTAAATATTCTAAGCTGGTCATTCGATTAATTGGGCTTGATGTTTTGCATGTAGTGCATCCTCAGAGATATTCTGGTGTAATCACCTCTCTACTGAATAATATTTGTATGCCTGCATTCTGAGTGTCACTTTTTATATATTAACCCATTACACACAATTGCAAGTGCACCAAAACATAGCTTTTGCTACTTCTAGTACCTTTATGACTGATTTTTCAGCCTCATTGTGGCTTACCGTAAATACATCAGCACTTATTTCATCTTTAAACAAAATACAACATTAAATATTCCTGATCATATTAAGCACAGTTTATCATATCATGTGTCATTTGAAAGAACCAATGTTTTGTTTCCATTAAAATGATTTTTTTGGGGCGGGCCTTTTGTGAATTGCCATCTGGGTTTTAATTATATAAATGTTAACCACTAATATCATTCTCACATCACCCACTCCACCACATATCCACTTATAAACACTTGTGTTGCTCATAGTCTGTCTTTAAAATTGTTTCAATTAGAAATAAGTCACAATAAGGAGGAAAATTGCATTTTAAAATTTTGGTTCATGTTTCCTTAATAGATTCAAAGAGCAAATGTCACATCTAGTACTGTCCCTAGAGCGTTTCCTAGCTCTCATGTGCTTGAAGGAAGAAACTATACACAGTGATGTGGGAGGCCTACTTATAAAAAGGACCATGAGATATAAACTCAAACTCAAAGCTGGAATTCTGTACAGTTTTCCCAAACTCAACATTTCTGAGAAAACCACAGTAAATGTCCCATTGTACACCGACTACACTGCACTTTCTCTTATGGACTGAAATTTACAGCATGATAGTTCTTGGTTCACCTGTAAAATACACTGCTGCCATTCAGACAGTTTATCTACCAGCATTCAGACAAAATGAACTTCTCAAACTGCATGAATGCTGAATTCAAGGCTTCGTTCAGTTGTGGATTGGGATTACAGTATTTGGCGGAAAATGCTGCACGACTCTAGGCCGTGGTCTGCAGTCAATTGATGTGGACAAATAGGACCAAGTTGTTTTGTTTAGGAGCTCTTCTGGCCCTCGGATGCTGCATAGTTCTGCTAGACGACTAGAGAAGGCGCTTGCTAACTCAGTCAATTGTGTGGCTTTTATGCTGGATGAAAGGCGGACTTCAGTGGTGGAGCTTTTTCATGGCTGAGGCGTGGGCCACGGGACAGAAAGCCTCTACAGTAAAGCCACAAAGCTCTGCGTTCCACACTATCACAAAATTCCCTTCTTTTTCTGTCTCTCTTTCACAATGGCGCTTCTTTGCATGCTGACAGAACAGCTGCAGCTTCTGCGAAGCTTTGAAGAGGTAGAAGATGCCTCTCGAAGGCTGGTTAAAAGGAGAATGTACAGAGTTATACAGTCATGCCAGTCAAGTGCTATAATCCCTACAAAATGACTAACACTGTGGAAAAGCTAAATATCTATTAAGGTGTTTGTTCATAAAAGAGAGCGATATTTGCTGACAGCATTTGCAAATGAAGCGAAATGTATTTTGGTTGTGAGCACTTATCAAACCTTCTGTGTGTCAGTCAGCTGGAGCAACTTGAAATACCCAAATAAACTCTTAGAATGCCTTCTTGATAAATGTGTTTACCAGATAAATGAAAGAAAAGGGGGGAAATCCACCATTATTTCTTGCACAGAGGTTGTTTATTCATGTACTATAGGTTTAAAGCACTGTGTTGATAAGATATTAAATTAATTTGCCAGGTGTAAAAGCTCCTTCAAGCCAAATTCTTATGTCAGAATAATCCTATGAATAGAATAAGCAGCCGTCATTGAAAGTTGATACATTTTTTTGCAATTCAGCTGTTCTCGACAGACATTGGCATCTTCAACTTCTTGAAGCGTCAGGTAAACTGCTGAAGTGTGTGAAAGGGATTTTTTCTTTTTTTTTCTGTCGCTCTGTGGCTTGTCAGCCTTTCTGCTTTTTCTGGAAGGAGGTTCTGTTTATTTAAGTTCAGCTCTTGGTATGCCATATTAAACAGAGATTAGAAATACAAAGATTTGAGCATGACTGAGATTAGAGTTGCGTGCTTCTACTGTTGCCATCTGTTGTGGAGCTTCTACTGAGCCACAGAACAGCTCTTTTTATTCTGTGTTGAGTCAGTATTGCTGAAACAGAGCGTTAGAAGACACAGATGCCTTGTATGGTCTGTAGTGTTTGTATATCTGTAAGCTAGAGACGTTTTGTCTTCTCTAAGATGCATGGAAACTGAGAACAGGAAGAATGTGCATGAGTAGGTAGAGCGTTAAATGTGAGTTGATGAGGCAGCACTGTGTGATTGCAGCGTGCCTGAAATTATTGTTCGGTTTACTAAGACTAAAGCTAATCACGCAAACTAGTTCAGGCCAAAATCAAAATGTGTAAGTTTACTGAAGACGATGGAAGAAACACTCCCACCACACTGTGGTGGGTCAGAGCGGGGTCCTCCATGGTCCTCCTAAGTACATCTGTTCCTGGGAGTCTCCTTTTCATCACTGTGTCTCCGTGACTAAAACAGGGGGTGCTAAAATAACAACAACATCAGTCAGAATATGGGCTCCACTGTTCTGATATATTGCACTTTCCATACTTTCATTTATCAGCAGGTGTCCTGTCATGAAAAGAACAATGTGCTCATCCTGCCCATTTGATGGCATGTTTGGATTAAGTTTTAAAGGCATGGGGATTTACACTAGGATGAGGGTGAGAAGAGTTTGGGCATTGGCATTAATCACTTCAGCTTTCTCTTTCTTTTCACTCCACGGCTTTCTTTCTTTCAGACTACTTGGAGCGTGCCGGCAGCCTTGAGCTGGCTCCAGCTCAGCCGTGTCCCTTACAACACGACCAGAGTGAGAGTGAAGCCACATGAATGAGGATGCCTTTAGCAGGCAGTGTGCTGGAACTGAGGAAAGTTCATATGTTCTGCTGGGCTGCCTCACCTGTGGAGATATGGGCGGGGTAATGAGTGACTGACAGAGGGACAGCTGGAGCTTTAACCAAGCTTGACGTTTCATTTAATAGCAAACATATAGTACTGTCCAAATGTCCTGAGACATTATATTAAGAGCTATTAATCTGTAAACTCCAGTGAACTTGTATGTGTTTCAGTTTTATAGCTCAAAAAGAAAATCAGTCATCAGCTTAGCAAGTGGTGACTGTTTCTAATTCAATACAATATTGACTCCTATGAGAATTACAGGCAATGGCAGGAATACATTTATTTTTGAAAAAGTATATCAAGGTGGACTAATTGAGGAACTGCAGGAACATGTCCCTTCTCCAATGTTGAGAAATCCAAAGCAGTTTTTGAATGAGGCTGTTAATAGATACATTCACTCTCTCACTTGTTTTCTCTCACTTTTTTTTCCACACCCCTATACCCATTCTAAAACACTTACCCAAGTGAGTACTAGTAGAGTAGACTTGCATTAGCACGTGTGCATACACCTTTTCCATCATTCCTTTAGTTCTAGGTAAATTTAAGATGCTGAAAGGCATTGCTAAAATTCCCCAGGACAAGGTGTGAGGATTAACAGCCTCTCAAGCTTTTATTACCTGGGTGGTGTGGGTAATTATGCTAAACAGATGAGATTGGAGTAAACGCGACATTGTTGGGCCCTCAATAGATTTACAGCTTTAGCGAGCCTTCTGAGGCCCCTCTTAATGCACTCATTTGATGGTGTACGTACATGACATGTTTGTTACCAGTGCTTTAGCATTGTAACATGGGCTGGATTGAATATAACTAATGACAATTGGTATTGAATAGCTAGAACTGGCACCTGCTGAAATCTAGCATCCAAGATTGATGTATAGATTGGTGTATAGCTCTTTATGGACTTGGTGCTAATGTATGTGATTATGCGTTTTTATTTTCTGGACATTTTGCTTCTTTGTGGTGTCATTTTGGCTACAGCTGTCAACTACACTACCTTGCTTTGTTTTGGGATGTAATTACTCACAAATGACTGCAATTAGGGATAAAAACATGCATGTTAATTGGGCAAGGCACATTAATTGTATGGGCAGTACATGGTGCAGGTGGACCATGTACTGCCCAGTAATTTCCCTTAATTGGCAGGGTGAAGGCAGAGATGTATATCACTGCAGTAATTAGCTCCTAGCTGCTTAAAAGGACTATACTACTCTAAGCAGGTCTGATCTTAATCACAGGATCCAACGCCGAACTCGTCCTCACTTTGCATTCCCTGCCGATCATCTGATGCTCTCAAAGCTTGTTTAGATATGATTTAAAGTGTAGACTCTAGTGTGTGTGTGTGTTAGACTATTTAATGATTAGGAATACCTGCAGAAGCTGTTTATGATCAAATAATGCAGGGCTCCTGTCTTGCACCTAGTGATTCCGGGCAGGTTCCTTATCCAGTGGTTACAGACAATGAATGAATAAATGGATGAATGCTTTTTTCAGACGTGGTAATGAAATCTCCAGTCATATAATTGACTAGAAATGATTAAAAATATATTATGCTTTAATTATTTCCTAAATTCATTTACATGTATTAAATCTGCTTTATTTATTATTTATTTAAATTATTATATTATTGTGGACAAAACCTGTAGGTGTGAATTTGAACAATGATCTAGACTCTCACGCATCACACAAAAAAAAAAACCCACCAACCATTCAAAATTTCCTAAGATATGCAACAGCTCTTTATATCATCCAAAGAAAGCATTATGACACAATTGCTTTCAACAATGTGAAAATGCCTGGTGTCTTAATTTATAGTAATATTTCAGTCTACTGTAGTATGAGCTCTTATCTAATAAAATAAGATAAATTAATATGTTGACAGATGATTTCTATATTGTGAATAGCATAGTTAGTTTTAGACAGTGTGTCTCAGATCCGTGGAGAACATGCCACATTTTTCCATCCACGTATATTCAGGAAGAATCTGTGGATTTGAAGACAGGCTTAGAAACAGGGCGGAGAGGCCATAACTTATTGCGTGTTGATAGTCTGTGACAAATCATGGGGGACGTGCTCTGTGTGTGTGTGTGTGTGTGTGTGTTTGAAACTTCTTCACAGATCATTTAGCCCCAGTGTAGCCACCTGGGTGGTGTCCCCTCAGCCCAGAGAGCCCCCTGTTACTTCACTGGCCAGCTGACAGTGCTGATGCCCGAGTATACGGGCTCCACCAAACAGATTAATCAACACTGGCTGCCTGACAAATCACCCTGCTACCAGCATTGATCAGAGAGTGAGAGAAAGGGAGAGGGAGGGACACACAGTGCCTTACAAATATTTCCCTTCCTCAGCCTTTATCAACATATCATACCCTCAGATCACACATTGCCCTGTTACTGAGATATGACAGACATATTGCATATCTATACGCATAACCTCATGCTTCATAATGCACAGCATTAGAGCTGAATAGGTGCAGCCGAGAGAAAAACAATAGTGTTGTGTCTGGCTAATCCCATGCCTCAGGTGGCTTCCCCATCTCCTCCATTCAGATTGAAGCAAATCAAATTAGAGCAGAAAGTGGGTGAAATCAAAGACCTTAACACAAAAACATAGGGCCGCGCTTTAAATCAGCCCCCACGGCCATTCCTCCGCATTTTATTATCAGCTACAAAGCAGGAAGTTTGTGGCGCGCCTTCATGGAGCATATCCAGATTAGTATTGCTTTGACATTTGGAGGGCTCGCTAGTGTCACTGTAATACTTTCCTTAGGGGAACCCACATCAGAGGCGCATGGTAATGCAGTGCTGGTTTTAGAATATGATTGTTCAAGCCAGACACCCTATGGAGGACATCCATATTTGTGTATAGCCACGAAATAGTACAACTATATGTTGGCCTTTATTCATATGGGTTTAAAGGAATTCCCTTTTGCGGTCAGCTGAGTCCTTGCTGTAGGTTCTGGTGTAATCTGCAGGAATTTGGGAAAATGGGCACATCTTAAAACTCATTACAGACATCAAATACAAAGCCATTCATTCTTAAAGCAGACTAAATGGAAGAGCAGGTTGTAAACCAGTCCAAACAAAGCTTGCTAATATTCCAGTTGAATCCCTGGTATTGAGCACTTGTGAGATTGAGAGCAGGGGGACATTTCCTTGTCATTCCCTGTCTGCTTTCCATTGATGTTCCTGCATTAGAAAATCCCACAAAGCAGATGCAAGTATGTGCTCACTTCCCATCCATTTCCCAAGCATGAGGAGCAGGTAGCTGCTTAGGTATGCGCACACCATCTGGCCCATTCATCAGCACTCAGTGCCGAAAAGCAAAATGAACACACACCGGAATTTCACACAGTTTGAGCTCTTGTATGGAACTTGTGTGGAATTATTTTTGGAAGACAAAAACTTGAAGAAGGAATTAAATGTTAAATATGGCTGGTAGTCCAATCTATGTATTCCCGTAATGAATTACAACATTTACATGTCATTCTTTAAATGATGGGGATTTGTAGCCCCTATAAAAAAACAAAATGTAATCACTGATGCAAGCCAATGGCCAATTAAACCTTATATATGTCCTTAAATTAAACATAATACATTATCAATATAATAAACATTATATAATATAATAATTTTTTTTCCCCTTTGGCTGAAGATAAAATTTAAATCTTAAATCATATCTTTAACTGTTTCTAATGAGTGTTTTACTCCAACTGCATTCCTCAGTCTTTAGCCAGAGACTCATTGCTATGATGTACCTACATGAAGGGCTACTTGATGTGTTTCAAAGCTGTATCAAAGTGTAGATTGTGCGTTAAAAGGGATTAGATACTAAATAACTGGCCTGTTACTAACTAACTAATGTTAGCTTAAATTCCCACCCGCTGGGTCTATCAGCACAAAGAAATGGCTTAATAACGGCTAATTAATACCCAGTTGGCTGCTGTTATGTACCAAATGTAATAACCTTAAATCACTTTTGACTTCTTGATGTCCGAAGACAACCCAGAGCTAAATAGAGAAATAAAAAGAAAGAAGTATGAATGGGGGAGAACATCTAAGTGGTGGCCTCATTTTCTTAGCAGCCCAATTAGACTGATTTGAGCGCTGCCTCCTCTGTGAGGTTTTAGTAATTATGAGGCTACAGTGCTGGGATTCTGACCCCCTTAGGAATGGTATTAAACCGTGGTCATATATTCGCTCATTACTAGCCTCTACCCCAGGGCTTTCACACATGAGCTCAATGGCAGGGGTCAGCAATGCTTTAAGTCTTGTTAATTCAAGATCAGTTTAAGTGGATGTGTTAATCTCATTCCTGTCATAGTTACTGTAGCCCTTTTACTGTTTATGGTCTAACCGTTGCCACTACCTCCTGTTATTACTGTATCAGATTTGCTCGTTGGCTAATGAGTTTTAACATACTGGAACGTATTGGACTTCAAATTTAAAAGTTGACAGGACGTAGCATAACGATTTTGGTTTAGTTCATCTATCATTAGCTGTGTAGTGGACTTAAGGTTACTTATTTGTTCCAAGTCAAAGCGGCGGTTTTTAACTGTGCATTTCAAACTAAATTAACAATCAAATATTTGACTAGAAGGTAATAAAACATTGATAAAAATGTCATCTTAAGTGTGAATGGCAGAGCACGTTGTGGATGCCATCAAAAATATACAGTTGGGGTTACTTCTATCGTTATTAAACGATTCTCACTGGAAAATGAGCTTGGCAGGCAAAGACAATTAATATATTATAGGTACAGCCCTCTTTCTGATCTCTCAGACTCAATCTATTCTCGACTGGCATTTGTCTGTTCAAAAAAAGCTTGACAATAGCTCCCACATGGAAGCAAATCCCTACAAGGTGAACAGCAATATAAAAGGTTTCCACACTTGTTCCTTATCTGTTTCATGCCTGGTGTAGTGGCAGAGCATTATAATTTCATTATAAGAGACGGGGGGAAAAAAGCCCTCGGATATGCATCTATGGATTAGGGGCAAGCATGACAATAAATTATGCAAAGTGTTTGAAAACACACGCAGCCATAATTCTGTAGCATTTGATATTAAATGAGGTAACCGGGTTGACTTATTTATCTTCCAAGCCTCCCAAAAGTTCCATTAGTGCAGGGGAAAATTAGTTGTTTGAAATGTTAAGAACAATGCATTGTGATCAGATTTTGCCAGGCACACCCCCCCCCCCCCCCCCCCCCGCCAACACTTGGCAAGTTGAAAGCCTGGCTCTCTGCTCAGATTTCACCCTCACTCCTGCAGAGAGGCTGGGAAGGAGCAGAGAGATCAATACCCTGGCAGAGTAAACAGGTCACACCACCTAACGGCCAAACACAGCGACTATTAACTAATCACATCATTATTGTGACCACTGCTGCTGCCGGGCCACAGGGCAATAGGCATGTGAAGTGTTACCTTTTTTTGGTCCAGTACTGAGTAATATGAAGGATGCCATTAGTGACACTATGGCAATAATACTTGTGCCCATTAAAGGAAGCCTGTAGTGAAAATATGTACTGTCTAGTACAAGCTTCTATTTGTCAATTCAATGAAAATAATAATGGTATTAAAATCTTAGTGTTATATGTGTCATCATCAACATTATCTTCATCATCGTCATCATCTCCTTTTCGCCTGAGCAAAGATGCTCATTAAATACTTGTGCAATGCATGTATCTATGCTTCTAATAACTATTTACTGCATTAAATACAAACTTATCCAAAAGAACTCTGAGAAGAATACTTGTAAATTCCAAAAGTGTATGAATATGAGAATGGAGTGTCAAAAGTATATCGTTTTCTGTTCTTAATCATCTTTCTGGATTTCAAAACTATTTGTATAAAAATGGAAATATGATAATGGTTAAACTGACCATGCCTCATTCTGAGCTAATCATTTTAGCTGTAGCCTTGCTTTGCTTAGCCCAGTGAGGGGTACTGTGTGTGAAGCATGGTCAAAAACCAAGTGGAATACTCTTCAGATAAAACAGGGGACAATAAGGAAAGAGCATTGGGAAAAGTTTTTGCAGTATCAACATGTTTGTTTGGAGCAAGGCTGGCATCATTTGTGACCATCATTTTCGTGTGTGTGTGTGTGTGTGTGTGTTTGTGTCTTTGTGAATCACTCTTAAAATATGCATCATTTACAAAGGGAGGCTGCTGAATAAATGATAGCTTACATCTTAGAGGCATATCTAGGTGAAATCAGGATGAATCTCTTTTTGTTGCTGTATTCTGTTGGGAGCAGTGGGAATCTGTGTGTGTGTGTGTATGCGTGTGTGTGTGCATATGTGTGCGTTAGTGTGTGTTTGTGTGTACGTGTTTATAAGTGCAAAGCTTTGTTCATTCATTTATAAGGCCGTGGCTTGTGGAGGCAGGGGTTGTGTTGGGGGCGGTAAGGATTGTTTGTGTGTGTGTGTGTGTCTGTCTGTGTGTGTATGTGTTGCAGTGTGTATGGTGGGGCAGTGTCTTCGTGGTAAAATAAGGGCTGTCATAGCGCTCTGTGGGTGCAGCAGCCTAGTGCTGTCAGAGAAGACGGATTGCCTCTGCGGAGCTGCTTGATCCCTGGGACCTGGAGGCTCACTGGAGCCATCAGCAGGTGTCTGCTGCTCCTGCTTGTTATGTGTGTGTGTTTGTGTGTGTGTGTGTGTGTGTGTGTGTGAGAGAGAGAGAGAGAGAGAGAGAGAGAGAGAGAGAGAGAGAGAGAGAGAATTTAAGAGAAAAGATCCTAGAATCTCATTCAATTTAATGTCTGTTATGAGTTTATCTCTATTATTGAGATTAGCACACCTCACAAAAACACCTTAAAAAACTCTTGTTAGAGAGAAATATGAGAGAGAGAGACCCTGGGACCCTAACTCTAACCCTAAACATTGGCCTCCACGTGGAAGAATAGGGTTTGATTCCCTGTCCCCTATAAGAGTCCATGGGCAACACTCCTAACCTCCTAAAACAGTAAACCTTCTCAAAAACGTTTAGAAAGTTGGAACTTCTGGACTCGCATCAGATTCCAGTATGGTCTGGTTAATAGTTTTCTGTTTTTTTCTTCTATTTTTTAACAGTATTGATTCACACACATTATAGTATCAGCATCAGTGATCATGTGTGATTTACAATTCAGTTCTCAGCTTCAGTTTGAGAGACAGTGCTGCTCGCTTGTCAGCGAGTCTGTGCTAGCAGCTCTGTGGCTAAGAGGGCTAATGATTTAGCTGAAGAGATGGGGTCCAGGGTAGCAGCCCAGGAGCTGCTATTTCTGTGAGAGGTGTCATCCACACGAAGATAGTGCACTCTTGACATGAGACAGAGTCAAGGGCAAACACAGCCCCGTGCTGCTTTATTTGACAAACTGCAGCGGAGGTTAAGAACTGGGTGCATTTGAATGAGCGCTGCAGTCAGAGGACGAGTGCTGCATGATCAGTGTCACTCGGCCTCTTCACAAAAGTACAGGGACTTTCAGCAGCCTGTTTTTTTTTTTTCAAAACCACTCTCATTTATTTAATGTTACCATGACAATCAGGTGCTTTGCTCCAGAAGAAGGCAGAGCTCGCTTGTTGTGTACAAATGTCACGTCCAAGGCCAAAAGATTTGGATGCAAGTATAACATGGCGTACTGAGAAGACCAGAGCCTGTAATATCTTGGTGTTATTCTCTTGGTTTCAGAATGAGTCCAACAAGCTCAAACAATTTTAACTATATTGTGTACATTTGAGCTGTAATATTGATCTCTATAATGCTATTCATTCATTTACTGTCTGTAACTGCTTATCCAGCTCAGGGTCGCGGTGAGTCCGGAGCCTAACTGAAAGGCAAAAACACACCTAGTCCTTTGCAGGGCAACACACACTCACACATTCAATCTCACACACACACCTCATCTACGCAAGTGTGTTTTTTTGGGGGCTCGAACCCATAACCACATGTCCCTGGAGCTGTGTGACCGCAACTCCACCTGTTGCGCCACTGTGCCGCCCAAAAAGCTATTCATTTATCTCTAAACCTCTGTAAACATGCCGTTCTTTCCCTACTGCTGTAAAGTTTTCATATTGTATATGACAGTGACAATAAGCTACTCTATTAATGAAGACACGGTGTGAAACAAAGTGTAAATCTGGCTTTTAATGTGCACTGGATTTTGTATTCAGTCAAAGTTTCAGAATTGGCTCCGTGTACTTTCTTGAAACTTTTTCGCCCCTTGAAGTGAACATCAGCAGATCAAAAGGAGACATCCTGTAACCTTTCAGGTGCACTTAGCTTCCACCTGAATCTCACACACATTTCATCCTACTGCAAACGGCAGCATTAGAGCCGAGGTCCGCAGATGGCGGGCTGGATGCTTTGTGTCTGAGATGCCGTGTGATGTGCCGGGGCTCATCAGCGCTGGAGGGGATTGGGGACAAAAAGCTGTGGCGTGAAGGCAAGGGTCTGTTTCAAAGCCAGGCACTGGAAGGCCTGTGTGGTGTGTGGAGCTTCTTTGATCAGCGACTGTGGTGATGGTGCGGTGGTTAGGACGGTCATGCCAGTAGAGGCGCTGCAGCAGCTTTTTTTTTTTTTTTTTTTTTGGTATGTGAGTGTGTGTGTGTGATAGAGAGAGGAGGTTCAGAGTGGAGGGAGGGGAAAGAGGGCTGACGGGGAGATGATGGATGATCAAGCCCGCAGCTAAGGGAGGGAGAGCGGCAGGGGACGAGGGACGCTCACTGATGGAGGACGCTAACTCGCTGTGGGCGATCTGTAGATATTCTGTAGCTAATGTACAGAAGTTGCTGCACTTGTAATGTAGCTGGCGTTAGTTTTTCTGTTTTTCACTTAGGGAGTTAGCCCCTTAAACTCAGAAGAGGCAGACTTTGATAGCTTAAATACTTGCCGTTGCTATATAACTCATAGTGAACGGTGTATTTAAAGCCTTAAGATTAAAGCGTTACATAATATTGAAGTTGTGGTGAAGTAAAGTAGTTTAACATGTACCTCTCCACTATGAATTTATTAAAACATCTATTTAATAGTAAAATAGATGATTATCTCACAGCAGTTGTCTCAGGCATTGTAATATACAACATCAAATTACACACCAACCAATGTGATGAATTTTGAAATATTGGTGGCATTTCCCTCCTGAATTCTTTAGATGACTGTGTAATTCCACATGTGTATTTTTTCTCATGTTGTTTCTATGAGAAGGTGAATCTGATGATTCGGAAGGCACTGGTTCCAGCTGTTGTCTTTGTGGGCTTGTATCCATGTGACCTTTTCTTGTGTCCGGGCTGTATGTTGTACTCCTATATGTTCCAAAGGGCAGAAGCTGTGAGCATGAAATGAGCTTGCTTTCTCCCATCTCAGGGCAAGGGCAGAGCTCCAGAAGGCCCAGACTGATCCCTCTCTTTCTCCCTGTTGTGGCACGCATGGAAAGCCCTGACCTTTTCGGAAAGTTTAGCACTTTAAATATTTAGCTTTGCTTTATGATGGATCCTTGAAGTGCTAAGCATGTGCAAAGTCTCTGATTAGCGGAACTTGTCGGCCTGCCTCTTTTGTGGCCCGACGCCGAGCACCACATCCCTCTTTGTTTGACAGGCGCGGGTTTAAACAAACACGGGTACCTGTCTGCGACCGGCCGCTGGCACTCAGCTTTCTACGAAACACGAAGTGCTGAAGAAAACCACTCCGCTGGCTGACAGTTACTATAATGAACTCTCTTGTTCATCCCTCCTCGGTCCTTATTGGGGACTCGGTATGTAGCATGAACCTTAAAGTAATAGAAGTGATAGTTTGATCAAAATATTGTTTGTGCTTATTTTCACTTCCACACAATTGTCGTTTAGACAAACCATGTTTGATGAAACATGATGAAAGAAAGCTGTTACAGTTTAGAAGCATGGTCCAGTTTGAGATAAATGTGCAGTTTTCAACACGATAAGTGTTATTTATTCTTTACCTTGCAGTTTCAGTTTCAGGGAGAAATGTTGCTTTAAACTCGGCTGGAATGGGGAAGGGTTTAAAAGGATGGGCACGGTTTGGAGTTCTGCTGGGGAACGTTTCCTCGTCTGCTCTTCAAGCTTGACCTCGCAGACAGTCGGTGGCTCGGATCCTACTGCGAAGATAGATGGCTTGGAGATTGGATGACTTTGGGGTGCAAGGCCTGAATGTAAAATCCGACCTATCACTGTAAAACGCAACAGGAACAGCTGTGTTTATAGTACGTGTGTTGATATTACATGTAGGCCTGGCAGTGGCTGTTTGACTATGCAGCTTTATGCTGTGTACATTTCGCTTCGTGAAAGTTCACGGTCGCAGGACATCGGCCAACCTGTGACGTCTGCGCCCAAAAGCCTCTGGATGCTGTCATTTGTGTAGATTTCTGGCAGATTGTGTAGTACGTTCAGTAAATATATGAGTCCTAATGCATGTAGCTTGCTCTTTATGCAGAAAAAAAGCAGAGTCAGCGAGAATGGAATTAATGCATGAAAAATGAGCAGGGCGATAAGAATGAAAGGGCACATCAGAGCGGGCTTATTAAGACAGAAAAGCCAGTGAAATTGCTGGGCTGACACTGTGTATTTGTCAGGAAACATTAAAAAGACTGAAGGCTACAAATTCATCTTCTATTTTATTCCACTGAAGACTGCAGCCCCACTTTCCACTTAGTGCCTTCTTATCATAGACAGCCCAAGTGGAGTTTTACATTCATTTACTCCACATTTTGAATGACCATTAGGACATTTTCATTCACTACTAAATTAATATATATCAATTACGTCCCCTTGCATAAATAGATGAACCTTTTAACCTTTAAAGTTGAAAAGTAAATGCATACTTAATTATCTTGTTACATAATGAATTACATTTCCATGTGATTTACATTCTGTATTGTCGGGTTTCAATGCCAATAAAAGACAAAATAATGTTTTTTTTTGGTTTTTCTTTCTGCAAAACGAGACTGGTGTCAGATGCAGTAAATACAGCTTCTAGGAGTTTTATGCATATCACATATCACAGATACAGTTCTTAGCCAAGTGTTTTGTCATGTTGGAACCCCCGCCTGCTCTTCAGCACCTCCACCATTTCAAATTTGCACTTAACACTTTCCTGTTGCCGGCCTTCTCATTCATCAAGCGTGTTTGTCCCACTGACAAGCTCCGGACCGCCAGCTGAATATCAATATCAGCTGAGACAATGGCAGTGCGAGCGGGCCCGCTAACCTTCAGCTAAATGTCATTCTGCTTAATCCTATTTGAAAATTAAACATTGAAGAAAGCCTAGGCGTCTTCTCTTCCTCCTGCTACGCTGCCCCCCCACACCATCAACAAACGCTGTCGCTGCACTGGCTTTCAGCACGTCGCTGACATTTGTAAAGATTGTGTTTTCTTCGTGTTCTCTATTATTTGTTATTTGTTTATTGCTCAGAAGTAATGACTGGCTGGGGATGAGAGACTGAAACTGTCTGTTTTTTCTCTTGTTTGTGTGTGTGTGTGTGTGAGAGAGAGAGAGAGAGAGAGAGAGAGAGAGAGAGAGAGAGAGAGAGAGAATAGCTGTAAGTATGCATGAGTGTGTTAATATTATACTGTAATGTATTATAACGTAGATGTGCACGTATACACAAATCATTCATTCATTCATTATCTATAAGCGCTTATCCAATTCAGGGTCACGGTGGGTCCAGAGCCTACCTGGAATCATTGGGCGCAAGGCGGGAATACACCCTGGAGGGGGCGCCAGTCATTCACAGGGCAACACAGACACACACACACAAACATTCACTCACACACTCACACCTACAGACACTTATGAGTCGCCAATCCACCTACCAACGTGTGTTTTTGGACTGTGGGAGGAAACCGGAGCTCCCGGAGGAAACCCACGCGGACACAGGGAGAACACACCAAACTCCTCACAGACAGTCACCCGGAGGAAACCCATGCGGACACAGGGAGAGCACACCACACTCCTCACAGACAGTCACCCGGAGCGGGAATCGAACCCACAACCTCCAGGACCCTGGAGCTTTGTGACTGGAGCTGTGTTTGTTGAGAATGAGTGGATCAGACACAGCAGCGCTGCTGGAGTTTTTTAAAACGGTGCCCATTCACTGAGTACTGCAGTAGACACACACCTTATTGGTCCACTCTGTAGATGCAAAATCATACAGTAGCTCATCTGTTGCTACGCAGTTTGTGTTGGTCATCCTCTAGTCTTTCATCACTGAACACAGGACATCCCCCACAGGACATTGTTGCATCATGGGTTTTGTTTGTTGGATTGTTCTTGGTCCAGCAGTGAAACCGAGGTGTTTAAAAACTCCAGTAGCACTGTTGTGACTGATCCATTTGTACCAGTGCAACACGAACTTAAGTGTTCATGTGACTGAGTGTAATTAAATCCTCTCAGAAATGTTCTTACATAAAAGAAGCTTACATAACATTACATGAAATTCAGTATTTTTGGCTTTATCTGCTGTCAGAACAACACCTGGCGTACTTCTGTTACATCATGCACCATGTATATAATAAACCTTATCTGTGTCACTGTTGTGCTTTGTGATGTCTAAAGTTAAAAATAAGTATCTGTTCAGCAGTTGTTCTGTAGTGTTCTAGTTCCATTAATGTTCCAACCACTGTAAGTGTGTGGACAGCAGTGAAGAATGCATGTTGCTTGTCCTTTAGAAAGCGTATGGTCTGAAGTTATAAAGTCAAGAGAAGAATAAAAAATAAAATTAAAGTCTCTTTTCTTATCGTGAGGATGCTTTGGTGGTCCTCACAACCGCTTTTATTTTTTCTATAAAGCTAGTACTTTAGCGGAACTAAACTTTTTGTTACTGAGATTAAGACAGTCCTCACAAGTATAGTATAACCAGCGTGTGTGTGTGGTGTGTCTGTGTTTGGGGGCAGTGTACTTGATCCTGATGGTTCACATTCACTGAGGCAGTACAGAGATGTGCTGCTATGGAGAAAAGGTGGGAGAAAGAGATACACAGAGAGAGAGAGAGAGAGAGAGAGAGAGAGAGAGAGAGGCTGTTGCTGTCAGTTTCAGGCCCAGTGGCTCTGTTAAAGGGTCTGTGACAGGGAGAAAGAGACACAACTCTGAGAGCAGACAGGCGAGAGAAGCCCCCATGCATCAAACACACATATTTACATAAACAAATCCTCCCCATATAGCCTGTAATTACCAGACTGACAGTGCTGGCCACGCGAGGAAAGAAAAGAGCCTTGTCTGATCCAGACAGATACACAATGACCGAAGCACAAGCTCCATCAAAGTGCACCTTCACTGGGGGCAGCCTGCTTTCGTATGCATGCACTGCATCAGATGATAGGCCGTGCCTTCTCTGTGAATATATGGAGTCCATACATCCTCCTCTGAAGACACTGGACCTCATTTATTTGGGGAGCACATAAAAAGACACATGCAGAGTTTGGAAAATGGGATTATTCCACTATAAATGGAGCTGGAATGACAACAGTCATAGTGTAGTACTGTGTGGAGTGTAGTATCCAGCACAATAGACTTTACTGAGCGGTTCTAGAGAACGAGGCAAGTGGTCTGTCTGGTGTAGGAGTGCTGTAAATAAATATTTATTGTGATTTTGGTAGTTGCCTGACATTTCCATTGATTCCTGCTTGAGGCTTTACCAAAAAAAACACCTGTATTTGCCACATATAATCACCATGACACATACCGCTTTCATATGGAATGATGTTACTTTTTGATCAGAATTTGTAAAATGCGTAATACTAATAAAACACCTGAAACAACTGCCCATTGATAATTCATTCATTCATTCATTATCTGTAAGTGCTTATCCAGTTCAGGGTCATGGTGTGTCCAGAACCTACCTGGAATCATTGGGCGCAAGGCGCGAACACACCCTGGACGGGGCGCCAGTCCTTCACAGGGCAACACTCACACCTATGGACACTTTTGAGTCGCCAACCAACCTACCAAAGTATGTTTTTGGACCGTGGGAGGAAACCGGAGCACCGAGAGAACACACCAAACTCCTTACAGACAGTCACCCGGAGCGGGAATTGAACCCACAACCTCCAGGTCCCTGGAGCTGTGTGACTGCGACTCTACCTGCTGCACCACAGTGCCGCCCCTTTTTCTCAGAGTTTTTTAAAGCTTTTTTAAAAAGCCTAATTCTCTGTCCTTATATCTTACAGATGGGAGATGCAGGACTCTGCTCCAGTTGAAGACAAAGAGAGGAATTTTGTGGATCAGTTAAAGAAAACATATTTAAGTAGAGTTCCTGAATGTTAGAACGTGTTTTATTCTAAACTGTGAGGATGCTCTGTACTAGAGTTGTGTAGTTCAGGTAGTTTATTATTATTGTTGTTATTATTATTATATAAATATTATTATTGTTTAGGAAATGTATATGACATAATGAAGAGCATATGAATGAAATCTTTTTTATCTAAATATGTGAACATATATATATATAAATATTTATATGTACTATGGTAAATGAATGTTGCTTTTTTCTCAATATCTTTCATTTATAAATGATTATTAAATAAATGCTTTGTTAAAACTTTGTGACTAAAAGCTATTCTCCTTTTGGTTAAAATCTTACATTTAGGTTTCCAAAAAATTTGATCATTTAAAAGGAATGTCTACGATTGTGGGGAACAGCAGGATTTCTTAGTTAGCCAGATACAGAGGGAGATTCCGATAGCTGAATGTAACTTGCTAACTGAGAAATCCTGCTTTGTGGAAAACCCCTTAGTTCTCTCTTGTTTGTTTACGTTCAGAAGCTCGTCTTTTAAGGTGGAAGGATATGTTTGAGGAGAAAAATGACCGTTTGTACGTGGCTAAAGTGTAACTTGTCTGTGAGTTTTAATTCAATCTTGTTTTATCATAGAAACTTCTTTGTAACTCTAGTTACTTAGCACTTTAAGTCTGTGTTTGCTTTCATGCAGTTAGCTGTCTCTCGTATTTAGAGTGTATTCCTACCTAAAAAACCTGAAACAGCAAAAATAAAGTCAGTATTACTCACCTGGAGCTGGAATAAAGCAATATGCTTAAATCTTTTCATGATGGGCTTGGAGGGCTATCTGCCGTTTCTCTGCAGAGAGAGAAGGAGCCTAGCATTTCTAGCATGTTTTTTTTTTTTACAACAAACCGACTGGAGAGCTAGCAAATGTTTATTTAAATAAAAATTGTTGATAGCAATCATGAATGTCACCTTTAAAATGAAAATGTGCTGATTTTTTAAAAATCACTGTACATTGAGACATTGAACTGTTTAAGGTTCAAATGTAGATATAATTTCTTTCATCTTTAATATACTGGCTATTGCTGTAAACAGAGGTGGTCTTTTTCTGTCAAATATTGTTCACAAATTTGTCTAAATCTGTGTTAGTGAGCACTTCTCCTTTGCAAAGATAATCCATCCCCCTTAGGCTGGCCACAATAAAAGGCCATTCTGAAATGTGCAGTTTTATCACACGGCACAATGCCACAGATGTTGCATGAACTGAATGTTCATTTCTCTACCCATCTCCAAAGCCATCTCCAAAGACGTTTCAGAGAATTTGGTAATACATCCAACCGGCCTCACAAAAACAGACCACGTGTAACCACACCAGCCCAGGACCTCCACATCCAGCATCTTCACCTCCAAGATCGCTGAGATCAAGCACCCAGACAGCTGCTGCAACAATCACTTTGCATAATCAAAGTATTTCTGCACAAACTGACAGAAACTCAGGGAAGCTCATACGCAGGCTCGTCGTCCTCACCGGGGGTCTCCACGTGACTAGTTTGTCATCGTAACCAACTTGCGTGGGCAAATGCTCACATTCGATGGCTTATGGCACGTTGGAGAGGTGTTCCCTTCACACATGAATCCCTGTTTTCACTGTACAGGGCAGATGGCAGACTGTGTGTATGGCGTTGTGTGGGTGAGCGGTTTGCTGATGTCACTGTTGTGAATCGAGTGGCCTATGGAGGCGGTGGGGTTATGGTATGGGCAGGAGTATGCTATGGACATACAGGTGCATTGTATTGATGCTATTTTGAATGCACAGAGATACCGTGATGAGATCTTGCCCATTTTTGTGCCATTCATCCATAATCATCGCCTCATGTTGCAGCACGAGCCAATGAAGAGGAGTGGACCAACATTCCACAGGCCACTATCATCAACCTAATCAACTCTATGTGAAGGAGATGTGTTGCACTGCGTGAGGCAAATGGTGGTTACACCAAATACTAACTTGTTTTTAGAGCCTTTTATTGTGGCCAGTGTAAGGCCCAACTGTGCAATAATTATGCTGTCTAATCAGCGTCTTGATATGCCACACCTGTGAGGTGGATGGGTATGGGTTATCTCAGCAAAGGAGAAGTTTATAGTGTTCAGCATATTTCAAAGTTTCTTTCAATGCTAGAATTAAATTATCTGACCAATTAAATGTTTACAGAGATTATCGACCAATAACGGTAGCTCTACAGTCAGACTGTCCAATCCGAAGATTTTAGGCTACTTCACCACGCCCTCTTCTCACTCAAGCGAACCAATCAGAGTAGGGCAGGGCGGGACTAGTTTGTGAACGAAATGCTTCTCGAAATTCTATGTAAGCTCTAGAAAAACAAAATCCCGGACGTTTGTGAAATTCCGGCTGGACATTTTTTAAGTCTAAAAAGGAGGACATGTCCGGGTAAAAGAGGACGTCTGGTCACTCTAGGTTTACCTTTAATGATACGGATTTGCTGACATTTTGATTATTGCCTTCAGGTACACGAAGGTCATTTTTAGGCAAAATAATAATAATCAGATTCACCACTATTACTCTGATCAGCATTGCACAAAAATAATCACAAGACATATGTAGGTTCGGTTATTTGTTTAAGAGAGGAAATAAAACAGCTGGATTGGTTTTGTAAATATCATTACCCTTTGTTCCTATCACTATTATAGACTGCACATGTCTCTGCACAGTGCACACTGTCACATTAAAACACATGACTATGTTCATGTCCATGTTATAATGTATTTATTATGCAAACGTTAAAAAATATATGGAATTGTATTTGAATAAATTATATACCAAATAACATTTAGATATTAGATTTAGACTTAGATTTAGATTTGTTGTATATGAACAAAAAAGTCCTATAAATGTTACTTTCCCACGCTCAGCTGCGTTAGTTTTCCTGAATAAAAACGAAAGTAATCCGCCATGTCTCAAATCCAATATACATTTAGTGCACTATTTGGTTAAGGGACCTAGCCCTACTGCGGCGAAGGACACTTCACTGTGTATCCTTCTTAGTGCACTATGTAGGGAGCGAGAGGGCGTTTGGGATGGACTCGGGGTTTCTGTTTCCGTCGCGTGCGTGTGAAGTGAGGAGTGAAGTGAGGAGTGAAGTGAGGAGTGTGAGAGAAAGCTCCCCACTGCTGATAATGGTACGTGAACGAAAGCGAAAACAGGGAATTGTACATAAATATATGCCCCACCGCAGAGATTTCTGTCTTTCTGGTGAGGTTTGGGCATAGTTTTTGCAGGAGAGCTATTGATTTCTTGGTTCAGGTTGAACACTGTTTACCAACAATTGCACGAATCACGGTTTTAAAACACTGGCTGGGCTCCATTGAGTGATTTGACAACGAGAGGAGCTAACGGTAGTTAGCCTGTTAGCAGCTGGGAGAAAAAAATCCTCACTCCGCGGACTCCGAAAGCTTTTGAAAGAGAGGGATAATTTCGAAAAGGCTCACAGCTCTGCTTGATTTGACGGAGCTGAAATTAGCTTCTTATTCGCCAGCGTCTTAACGGAATTCTATGTTCCACCTTAAATGGTGCAGCTGTTCGATTTTGGCACTCACTGCTGCAACGTTTAAGGTGGAAAAGCGAATATCAATAATGCTGGCAAATGGGAAGCCCTAGCCTCGTTTGTTGTTGCTGAGTGGCTAGTGTTTACTAAGTGTTTACTCTTATTAACCGCAGAATTTTTAAATAATGAACCTGACTATCAAGCTTGAAAGTACCTTATATTAAACTGAGCTGCCACCAGAAATAATGAGTAAGAACAGAAATGTCGGCCAGAATGTTATTTTATTTTATTTATTATTATTATTTTTTATTAATCCGAATTAAAATGTCAGCGACCAGAGGTGTATACTCCAAAGCAGTATTTCTCAATTAGCCAGATAACTTAAGCCCAAATTTGAGCACTGTCCAATAAGAATCCCTCAGCTCTTTGCCTATTGGACAGTCTTGACATTTACCAGACTGAAGGCTTGATTAGCCTGGCTGTTATACTCCTCTGGCCAAAGTGATGTTTTAGTTTGTAGAATGTTAGTGAAAATGTGGTCTTTTTTATTTGTCTGTATAAATTCCAGCACACACTACTTAAAGACTAGTTTCAGCTTTACTGAAAAAAATAGCAATGATAGCAATGAACTGAAATCTCAATCTCAATTAATATCACTGGTGTATAATGTAAATTGTTGAGGCCAACAGCGGTCAACAAACTCTTTTTATTGAAGAAAATTAAATTGTTCTCAATGGAATTTCCTTGTTTACATCTTAACCTTTTTAATTTTTCACGTGTGGATAGAATGTTCCTTAGGCACAGTTAAAAACAATGTTGTTAAAACAATAAACCACAGTGTCATTAACATCCAGTTTGCTTCCATCGTTTCTCCACTACCTTATTAGTATTAGACCTCCAAGCCAATGCTGCTGTACACTTTGACCTTGATATAACTACTTACATCTACAGTGCAATAAAATTGATACTCATATTCTGACTCTTCTAAAATGTTATTTTTGTTTTTCAATATACAGGCTTCCCTACTGTGAGTTTTTAAAGTGAAGGGCCCATGCTTATCAGAGCTGTTGTTTTTATATTTTATTTTATGTGGATAACTATGGCCCAGCTATTGGCACAAGAGGAAAAAGAGAAAACCACTGCGCTAAAAGGTAGGTGAACAGGCACAAACACACTCATGCTTCCGTATGTGCGGTTTAGCCAGAAATTAATAGCAATACGTATTATTGCATGAAATTATTAATATTAATGCTCATTTCTGTACTACAAGCATAAAACGTCTTTGCGTCCTTCACATTCATTATCTTTTTCAGATTTATTGTCCAGGATAGACTTAGACGAGCTGATGAAGAAAGACGAACCCCCACTTGTATTCCCCAAAACTTTGGAGGAGTTTGAGTATGCTTTTAATGAACGTAAGACATAAGTTTACATCTTGCCGACTTTATTTGCACTCATATAGTAATGGAACAGCATTGGATACGGATGTTGCTGAGGGGAAATAGCAAGGACAAGTGGGCAAGGTCATGATGAAACTGGTATTAAACTGAAGTTGTTAAATGTATATAACCTACTTTGGTTTAATGTTTTAAAAATGTATTTGTAAAGTAAGTTTTGAGTCCTCCCTGCCATCTTTATTTAAAGGTGCTATATATGATTTATAATGTGTTCTTGCTCAGCCATTGCCCTGTAAATGGGAAACAAACAAAATGGCTCAGATAGTGACACAACACTATTCCAGGCAATCAGCGATGGGGGTGTTTGTGCTCGTGCACAGGACAGGGTAAGAGGAGGGGCAGCATTCTGTGTGCATGAATTTGTGGGGTGGGGCTTTTGAAGGAGCCCTGAAGGGAGGGCTGTGTTTGTTTTGCTGTTTAATTCAAATATCAACAGTCATTCTCCAGAATCATTTAGAGTGCCTTTAAATATCGATTTTGCTCTCTATTCTTTGGACCGCCAGTATGCTTGGAACTTGGGTCACAGACACAAGAAGTTTCAGAGTACAGCTCTGTATAATAGAGAATCCCTCTAGTGTCACACTGGGCAATTCAGTACTCTACAACAAAAGGTTCTCAAAGAGAGATATTTAATATGATTTATATGCTGTTGAGTTGACATCTGGGCGGCACGGTGGCACAGCAGGTAGTGTCGCAGTCACACAGCTTCAGGGACCTGGAGGTTGTGGGTTCGATTCCCGCTCCGGGTGACTGTCTGTGAGGAGTTGGTGTGTTCTCCCTGTGTCCGCGTGGGTTTCCTCCGGGTTGGTTGGACTGGCGACTCAAAAGTGTCCGTAGGTGTGAGTGTGTGAGTGAATGTGTGAGTGTGTGTTGCCCTGCGAAGGACTGGCGCCCCCTCCAGGGTGTGTTCCCGCCTTGCGCCCAATGATTGCAGGTAGGCTCTGGACCCACTGTGACCCTGAACTGGATAAGCGCTTACAGATAATGAATGAATGAATGAGTTGACATCTACAGTGTGAGGTCAACGCTGGTTCAATGTTCTACAATGAAGTGTTTGTTGTTTGCTTTATTTAAATTTTATTCACTTAACATTTGTCTCTTTAGCTGATAATCTGAAATTCACATACACTGAGTTTTGAAAGCACAAGTTGTTTATGTCGTTTTAAATATTTCAGTAGGAAAACAAATTACTGTTATGCATAGCAATTCTCTACAAACTGTTATGAAATGAGAACTATTATGACTAACATGAATATGGCAGTGTAGCTTGAATTTTGATGTGGGCAGCTTGAATGTGTTCCAATGTGACATGAAATATTTCACAAAATTTAACATAAATTTTTTTTAACACAAAACCTATACCTAAAACAGACCTATATGGAACGATAGACAAAGAGAAAGTTTTCCCATTTATTGTGTACTATAAGGTGAAATGGAGCGCATGCTTACCGTTGACTGTGAGATTTTGGCTGTGATAGTGCTGTCTGTTTTGAGAGTCTCCTGAGTCACTGGCAGCTGAATGGACAAGTTGTGCATGCCATGGGCTGTCAGTGGCTTACTCAGCCTTGCACTCCGGTTGACGGCCACATTTGCATAACCTTGCTGCTCTCTCTAAAAAGGCTCCTGTCACTGCCTTGAATACTTTATTTTGGTTTCTGGGAATATACATCATTTTTTATTTATATGTTTATTCATTCATTCTCTTTTCCATGAGACATCATAATGCTATCATAAATGAAAACTACCTCACCAAGGTCAGTAGCCTTCATTTACCCTTAAGATCTAATTTGAGACTTTTTTTTAACAATCTAATGAACCAACCTGTAAAATACATATGCATCTGCAAAAGAGAGAGTTGTTTTTTGGAATCACGCTGTATGATGGCTTCATCACAGTTAGCCTTCAGCTTGTTCATTACTGGAAATCCAAGGTTATGTACACCTAATTAAGCTAAAAAATTGAGAACAGCATGCTAATTACACAAGGATGGAAAAAAGTGTAGGGGAAAAAGTTGAGGAGGCATATTCCTCAGAGAGCCTGTGATGTGAGGGCGATGGAGCTGAACCTCCATCGCATGCAGGCTTTCATTAGATCCCTCTCTTCCTTCTGTTAGGCACTGCTCTTCCTAGCGTTTTGCTTCACCCCTCTGTGAATGCATAATTGATTTCTGCAAGATACTTTTTCCTTTGTGTACTGTGAGCCACTATGTGCTGAGTCTCTCCTATTTTTAGATGTGTGTGTATATGTATGTTTATATATATATATATATATATATATATATATATATATATATATATATGAGAAACACTTGCCACAAAAACTCACTTAAATGACATGGATGACTTAAATCACACCAATGGCATGGATTTCCCCTGTAAACCAGAAGTTTTCAAAGTACCAAAGGCCACTATACTCTGAAGCAGTGGAGGTGTATGTCTTCAAGGACAATAAAGTTGGTCGGAGACTGAGAGTGTTTTTCAGAGTTTTGGATAGATGTGTTTGAAGAGTAATATTAAACCATACCAAGATATTTCAGACAATTACAAGCTTCTTCTTTTGAGGCATTAAATATATTTGGGAAAAAGGGGTTAAAAATAAATAATATAAAAATTCTGGTTCTTCTTTAGGAGCAATTTCCAAATTAACTAAAGTTGCTAAAAACAGCTTTACATGGGATGGCAAAAATACTAAACCATTTAAAAAAACATCTAGAAATGAAGTTCCTGGATTAAACAAATGTTGGTCTGAAATTTTCAAACAAACTGGATATATCAAATTCAAGTGTCTACATCAGCTGTTCTACAATTCTGACCTCAATTTGCACATGATTACTTTGACCTTTAGATGAATCAAAAATTGAATGGTTTGCCCGTGAGGGTAAGCTTTATGTATGGAGGAAAAAGGCTGAGACGTAACCTTACATAACTAACCCTAACCCTAAATACATCCCAGCATGTTGCTGGGAAAGGGATTGGTGCTCTTTAGAAAGCAAATGGCATCATGAAATGTGGATCAGGAAAATACTGAAGGAACATATAAAGGTGTCATCCACATTACTGAAACTTGGTTGCAAATGGGACATCCAGCAAAAAAGTGACATTTCTTCAAACTTGGACAAAATGAAAAAGGGCACGTCTACGATTGTGGGAAAACGCTATTCTCTCTGGTTTATTTATGTTCAGAAGCTCAGCGTCTTTTAACGTGGAACAGTATGTTTGAGGGGGAAAAAAAACGTACGTGGTTAAAGTTTAACTTGTCTCTAAGTTTTTTTTCACCGAATTACCACAGAAACTCATTTGTAGTTGTAGTTGTTTGGTTTTGTAGCACTTTCATTAATGCAGTTAACCATCTCCAAATTTGGAGACATTCCAACTTAAGTCATCAGAAACAACAAAAATAAAATGGTTTGCTGATAAAGATTGAAAGTGTTGGTAGGCTTTTATAGACTGGTGCTGCCTGGTTGAATACGATTCATGCAGGTGAGTTTTTTTTTTCTTTGGTCCGACTCGCAACACAATGACCTACGCTGTTATGATCATGCGAGTGCGAGTCTGCTGCTGGTTTCAGAGCCAGTTACTGCAGTTGCTGTACACGGGCTGCGCAAGTCGAGATGACTTAATAACTGCAGAGCATAATCCTCATTGGGTAGAAGCTCCATCGATACCTTTGACATTTGTTTCTTTTCATTCTAAAATGTAAATCTATGTTATCTCTCTTAAAGAGGTAACATCCATTAATATGGTATATGTCTGGAAATAATGCCATGCTCTGTAGTAGAGAGAGTTTTTATTTCCATATGATTTTATTTATGATATATTTCAGGTTATAATGATCATTTTTTGTCATGAAATCCTGTGGGGTTCTGGTTGCTACTGTCAGTCTTGACGGCCCTTTTCTGATCCCCCCACAACTACAACTAGCTACTATTACTGAACATCAAGGCAAGGTGCAGTTAAAGGCTAAGCAACACTTAATGGACCTCCATGAATATTTCACATTATTTTAATTACTGACATAAATAAGTATGAATTAAAATGAAAATATCATGCTTAATTTGCTTTAAAACTGACAATTTTATTAAATTGACGGAAAAACCTGAGCTCACTACAGAAATTCTTGAACGTAACCATGACATCACTGGTGGACAACAGCTGAACAACGCCACGGGAAAACACCGTTATGACTGACTGTTATGACAGTATCTAGCTAGCTAAATAGCCAACATTATTCATGACAATAGCCTAGCAATAAGCTAAACTCAAATTTAGAGGCACCGTTATTCTTGTAAATGTGATCGAAGTCGAACTCGAATTCATCCGACACTTTAAACCTCCGTAATGCAGCTACGTAGCCGAGTATAATCTGAGCCACCGAGTTTAGCGAGTCAAGCTAACGTTAACTAACACCAACTAAAACAGGCGAAGTAAGTGTGCTTACCCTGTTTACCTCCATGTATACAGAGGCTCTTAAACACTCTTGAAAGCGCCAGTGAAATGTGCACTACAGATAACGGAGTGAGTGGATGGTCCTTTCCAAAGTGCCCGTTTAAAGTTGACAAATTTAGTTATTTTTCTGGAAATTTTGGGATCTTTGGGCCATTTGTGCACAGATGTCCCACTGTACATTGAATTATTGCAGCCAAAACAACACACCTTTTCGTCAACGGTCTTTTAACCTTATTCCTTGAATTAGTAAGAAATAACATGTTTTCTGACGATCAATAAACACAAGTTAGGAACTCAAATTCCACTGTATTTATTTGTTTGACACTTTCATATAGCTAGTGCTTAGCCTTTAATATCAAACAAGCCTTTCAATGTCAAGCCCAATAGCAAACTTGGTGCCCCTTGTGGTGTAGTTTTTAACTGTGAGCGAATGAGTATGTATGTGAGTGAGTTACAAGCAAGTTACTGGAGGTGCTTCACATTTAGAAATAAAGAAAACTCATCTATGAGTTGGCATGTTTTGACTGGTAGTGTATGTAGCTCATTTCATCCTCACGAGCACACATTAAAACCAACAAGACAAACAAAACAACAAGAACATAGGAGCAGACACACTTATAGTATTCCAACTTGATAAACAGCCTCTCGGTGCTACATGATGTTGAACAGATAACAGCGAAGGTAAATACAGTAATACTTATTGAGTTAGCTGTGTTGGATTTATCGCTTGCTAACTGTGCAGAAGTGCCGGGCTTTGAAAAAGAGTCGCATAAAAATGCTTATGCAATCATTTCTCTTCAAAGATGCTTTTCTTTCTTCCCCCCCCCCCCTCTCTCTTTTTGCCGCGCTGGGGTAATTGAGAAAGTATGAGGCCCTTGGGCTGTTTGGGTTAAGTGTGTATGCTTTGAGTATTTTAGCTTTGTGCATTTGCAATCAGAGAGGTCACAATTAGATTTAACACTGTTTGGGGCTTCATTATCTGCTAGTGTCAACATAAGGATAGATGGGCCTATCTCTCAAGCACACAGTTTTCAGAAGTATTACACACCACTTGCTTTGCTTTGAAGGTGGTAGTGTTCCCTCATAACTGAATGTAATACTTTTGTTGAACTTTTAAGTGTTTTGCATTTTTAATGGCTTTAAATTTAATGGGGGGGAGGCTATGCAACTTCATTCCCTACATAACATCCTTAACCTTAAAAAGGTTTTTTTTTAAAATGTGATGTTAATGGTTTCATGAAGGTATTTCTGACATTTTTTCATTCATTCATTATCTGTAACCGCTTATCCAGTTCAGGGTCACAGTGGGTCCAGAGCCTACCTGGAATCATTGGGCACAAGGCGGGAACCAGAGCACCATACTGTTGATGGTGGTGAAAACAGAACTGCTATTTGGGTGTGTTTGGTGGCTCTCCCGCTTCTCACTCACAAATGTATTAATTGTCAAAGCAGATGTTTATTACTGCCATGGCCGAGTTGGGTGGTTGGTATTCTCCTGAAAGTGTAACGTACTGTCTAATCATGATGACAGCAGTTTAGGAAGCAATGACTGGTTGCATTTTCTCAGAGGAAGCTTGTGTTTGCCAACACGCTCCACTCTATGAGGCACTGAATGATTAGAAGATACCTATTTAATGAGTTTAAAACATGAAGACATACATGGAGGTTCTCAACTCTGTTTTGCATGTATAGTCCAAGAAAACAGTTTATTTTTAAATAAAGCTCACTCACATCTCATATACAAAAATAAATCTATAAAGAGCGATGTATTAAAGGGTCTATTGTAGGCCACCAATATACTGTTCCAATAAAAGCTAATTATCACCTGATTATACTTCAGAGTGTAATCTAGTTAATGTGCTCCTTTACGCTCATCCAATACCACCACCTACAGTGCAACAGTGATCACTTATTATAAAGCTTGCTGCTGTTTACCTTCAGATCACCTGTATGCCATATTGTCTGGCTGTGACTTAGCTGTAGAAGGATCAGCGTATATAAAGTTGTCTGTACTCCATTTGACATCTCAACCACACACACACACACACACACAAGATAGAGAAGAATAGCGTTCAGCACCAAGGCCAAGGGAATGGTAACAAGAGCCCTCTAATAGCCCTTTGTGGGCAGGTTACCTGCCTGTTATTAATTGCATGAATGGAAAAACGATGTACATTTGACTTAAAATGTTTAAATAAATAACAAATGATTCAGTGCTGGGGGACATTTTATAACAAAGTAAATTGAAGAGAACATTTTATGGATGCACATGCATACATGGATGCAATTCAGGGTCGCGGTGGGTCCAGAGCCTACCTGGAATCATTGGGCGCAAGGCAGGAATACACCCTGGAGGAGGCGCCAGTCCTTCACAGGGCAACACACACACATTCACTCAAACCTACGGACACTTTTGAGTCACCAATCCACCTGCATCGTGTGTTTTTGGACTGTGGGAGGAAACCGGAGCACCCGGAGGAAAGCCACGCGGACACGGGGAGAACACACCAACTTCTCACAGAGAGTCACCCGGAGCGGGAATCGAACCCACAACCTCCAGGTCCCTGGAGCTGTGTGACTGCGACACTTCCGTGCCGCCCTGCACATAGAATGAAATCTGGAAATCTGTGATTGGAAGATAGCATAGAAGAGTGATATAATCATTAAACGCTATAGAGCTGCATTTGGAATCTATTTGGAGCCTATTATAGAGAATTATTGGAAACCTTTTAGAACAGGAAAGAGTTGACAGGAGTACATCAGTAAAATTTATGTTATGTTCAAACCAACATACACGTGGTATCACTTAAAATATAGAATCAACAAAACGTTTCTAAATATGTTATGAGATAAAAAAAACATTCAATACAATGTAAGAGGAGGCATGGCTAAGTGTGTATAGGTTAAATTAAATAATTAATGTGCAATACATTTTAATACGTGTACTTCTTCTGTAGATGGGCAGCTACGACACACTGAAACAGGAGAGCCGTTTGTCTTCAACTCCAAGGAGGATCTGCACAGGTGGAACCAGAAAAGATATGAAGCACTGGGAGAGGTAATTTTCACCTCTATTATATTTCTTACAACACCGTTTTGTACTTTTAATTGCTTCTTAGTCACACGGTTTGATATAGTGCTCTGAAATGCGCTTCATATTTTCACCCCATTTTAGACATTGTAGCTAACAAATAAGGAGGGAAATGTTGAGTTTGAATATATTATTAGATGAAGAAATGATGGTGGTAGTGTGTACTATTAGTGGAGAATTTTGATGATGATTGTGATGCATCTTTGTTTCCCAGGTTTAATAACTTTGTAATTGGATTCTGTGCGGTAATTGGAACCGCTCTCTGGAACACTGCAGATGCACACACTCACACACTCACATTCAAGCGCAAAATAGAATGACTCTAATAAACTCTTACCCTTTTCCAGCTCCTGTATTCTAATCCTTTCTCTTCCCTCTCTCTGTCTTTATTTCTAACTCTTTCTCTCTTTATTTTCTCAATCTATGCATGTACAGGGGTTGTATTTCACTTAAGCAGGCTCTGGTTTGCTCTGTTTTATAGTCAGAGGGCAACTGTGCTGCCTACACCTTCACACTAAAACTGGCAAAAATCCTCCCACCCGCCTATATCTGAGCAAACAGTGGGTGTGCATTTAGGCTTACGTGTGTACAATCTATGGGGGAATGAGCCGATTTGTGAACGACTAAAAGGGACAACAGTGTCAGTTTGTGGAAATGGACACTTTATATGTGGTTTCTTGTGTTAGGTACTTTACTTAGGGCAAGTTCAAATGCCGTTCATTCAGTCCCATTGCATGTAGCATGCATAAGCTAATCAAAAGGGTGTGTGTTTGCTTGTTTAATTATCTTTGTTCATTTGCCTCGATATGTGGCTCTAATTGTTCTGCTTATTCTTTTGAAGTTCAAAGGAAAGCGAATGACTTAAGATTACCTATATGTTTTATGTGTTGTAGTTCTTATTCAGGTATTCTCCTTAGAGAAATAGCCCTGCTTTTTCACACATAACACTTTGTAGCTATGTTTGGTGAAAACAAGCACAAGCAGAGCATTTGGGTACTCACCTCATGAACTTGTGAGCCTCCTGTATATTATTAGACTTGATTAAATTTAAAAGCCAAGACCCAAGACAGGACATGTCACTCTATTTGGATTTGATCTATACCAGTATAACAATATTGGTGTCACCATTTTGCTGTTGTGATGTTGTTAGAACTAGTAAGGGTAGTTACTGTATATAGTAATTAGATCTTATCATTAGACTTATTTAGTGCCTTGCTTAAAAAGAAATAGTCAGTCACAGTGCACATGAATTAACAGGGATTTTACTGCCCTTGCCACTAACTGACCAAGACAGACAGACTTTCATAAAACGTATAAACAACTTTTCAAACAAACCAAACAGCCAACCAACATAAAACCTGTGTTGAAATCTTGATGAATAACTTTTCTGAAAACAAAATTGAGCCTGGCTTATTTATGTTGGGACAGTGTCTTTCTTATCACTTGGGTCTTAGTTGCTTATACAGAACGTATAGCAGTTGCAGGTAAGGCACACACATATTACACACAGGGAGAGCTCAGATATTGTATAAGAACAATATGTTTACATGCCTTGTGCTGTACTAATATTCTGTTAGAAACTAAAGATTATCCTAGTGAAGCTAGCGTCTTTAATATAATTACATAAATTAAGCTGTACTTTATTACATGAAAATAATTACCACGTTAATTTGTGCCTCATCACTCAAAACACCTTTAAGCACATTATAACACGGTGACACAACAGATAGTGTAGCTGTCACACAGCTCTTGTGTCCTGGTTTTGAGTCTGATCCTGGTCGTTGTCTGAGAGGAGTAATGCAAACTTATGGTCTGAAATAAGATCTTAAAATCTTATTTGGGTGCGGGATGGTGGCGTAGCAGGGAGTGTCGCAGTCACACAGCTCTAGGGACCTGGAGGTTGTGGGTTTAATTCCCGCTCTGGGTGACTGGGTTTCCTCCGGGTGCTCCGGTTTCCTCCCACAGTCCAAAAACAGACGTTGGTTGGTGGACTGGCGACTCAAAAGTGTCCGTAGGTGTGAGTGTGTGTTGCCCTGTGAAGGACTGGTGCCCCCTCCAGGGTGTATTCCCGCCTTGCGCCCAATGATTCCCAATGAATGAATGAATGTAATGAATCTTATTTGGGAAAATAAAGTGATACTGTGATAATTATGTAGTTTCCCCTAGCACTACACCAAAAGTTAAGCTGGCTCATTCATATTGCTGATTAATTAGTGTAAAGCCATTTTCTACTTGTTTTTAAATATGTATAAAAAAGTTTGTTACTCTTAAACATATGGAATGGCACTTCCCGATGTTATATTCAATGCATGCTCACATAGTAAGCAGTTTAATACCTCCTTACACACCTAACTCCTGTCTGCTCTGAACTGATTGATTGAATGATTGATAGTGACATTGTAATGGCAATAATATAAACAGTGCAGCTTCAGCAGCCAAGCAGTAGTGCTACTGAGAACCTCACTGAAACAAGGAAGAAAAACCAAATGTGGCTAGCTTGGGTTTGAACACCCCTTCTGAGAAGTGACCAGCAAGCAGACTGTAGTGTACCACTGTGAACACTGTGTTTTACTGAAGATCCATGTTCTAAGCTAACTCTAGTCCCAGTTCACCAAATGATGGCTGGCCAAAATAAACCCTTCACTGACGGGTAGCAGAGGAGCACACACGCCGGTTTACAGAGGCATAAATGTCAGCAAAGCACAAGCAGGTTGTGGTTGAAGGGTCTGAAGCCCATTTCGGGAAACTCACATGTTTTGCAGTAATTTTAATGCAGTCCGGATGCATGAGTTTCAGTAAATCAGTGCCACTAAGTCAATCCCAGTAGGAGACTGAAGGTGCTAGAATGCATTCTCCAAAGAGAAATGCCTGAATCATTCTCTGTACATCACTTTGGAGCACATTTACTGTAAAACTTATAGATAATGGTCAGAAGAAAAGTATGAAAATGAAAGGACAGTGGTTTTACCTGATTGCATAAAGCAGCCACAGTCAGACTGTGTATAGCAGTCAGGTTATGGACCTACTTCTCAAAACAGACTAAAAGGGTTCATCTCCATCTCAGAGAGACTGCACTGACATATGCTAGTCCCAGGAACATTAAATTGTTGTTATATATGTATTCATTTATCACATTCAGTTGGAACGCTTATGTGTCACTCAGATCTTGAAAATCATCAAATTTCCACATGCAGACAGACTGTCGGTCCATTTCTTATGTGACCCATATGGCGTGCTTGAATTCCTCATAACTGCCTGCTTCGCTATAAAGGTATGGAGTTGGAAATTGCTTGGTTCTTGTGGTCATTGCTGTTGAAGGTGTGTGAATGGGTCTGAGTGTGGCTCTCTGCTCTCTCTCTCTCTCTCCCGGCATCGTCTGTGTGAACAACAGGCCGCTGGTGTGCTGGAGAGTGGGCGAGAGGGCCTTTGTGAGGACGCACACAGCAGCAGATGTCCAATTTGCACTTCAGCCTGCTATGAATGAGGAGCTGGGCTGCAGGTTCACACACACACACACACACATTCACCAACATACAAATACACATACATATGCAGCTGGGCTTGAGCACTGGGGTCAGTGTACTCTGACTTGATGAGGCTGCTTATGGATTTCAGTAGTGTGGAAATAGCATACTGATAGGGTGATATAGAGAAAATCTGTTCTGTCCATGTATACTATAGTCATTTCTGCTCATTTATTTTCAAAAATGATTTGTCTTTATTATATAGGCTGTTTTATTTTTACTTTATGTTGATTTTAGTATTCTTGCGCAAATTTAATTGTGATTGAAATCTGAAGGCGTTCTTGCTGGTTTAATGTGCAGCTCATATTTGCTTAATGTTATAATGTAAACTTAATGAAGTCCCCTGGACTCTTGATGACAAAGTTGCCTGGTATATTGGCTACAAAACACCCCCCAAAGCACCCTCCACCGCCATGGTTAACTGCTGTCCTCCTAGGTTGTCTTGAATGGATACCAGCCTTGTGCGGTGTCCATTGTTGTGGACCAGAATTGCTCAGATTCATCAGGATTGGATTTGGATTTATCTTGACCTCACGCACTATTGATCTAGTCAGTGGAGGAGTCATTTTTGCTTCCTACCATGCCCTTTTGAATTTTTCACAGCGTGGTTCTCCTTGTACTTTTTGATTATGCTTTGCCATGTGGCCACTGGCACTTGAAAACATGTGGATATGGAGTTATAGCCTTTCCCCATGTTGTGGGCAGCTACAATGCACAAATGGATGTCCTCACTTAGCTCTTTGATTTTAGCCTTGTCCTGCATTTGACTAATAACATACTAGAGAATTAAATGCTCCTTTAGTGTTTACAGGCGTCTGCACACGCACAGAGTCAATTACCAAGCAGAAAATAGAGGGAGTTGCAAGTTTTGATTTGGATCATGACTTTGGACATTGTGATTATACAAAATCATTTAAGTTGTACATTTTTTAATAGATCTTCTGAAAATCTGCACCCACATGCTTTTGTAGCTGTTAACACTTTTTATTCATAAAAATGCTGTTGGCATTTTTCACATCTGTGAGGACATGTAATATATAGATATACTGTTCAGCAGGGCTTAGTGTCCTAGGCCGAACCACACCTGATTTAATCCCGGGTGAGAATTAGAATTCACAGTCAATCTCTGTCATGTCTCAGATTAACTGGTGCTGGTGTAGGATGCATGGCTGGCGGAGTGTGGCAGCAGCAGCAGTGTTCTATCTAATGTGATCTTCACGGCCACCCAGAGGCTGCACTGTGCAGAGCGAGAAACAAAGTGGTCATGTCGCGCTCGCTCATCTGAAACCGTCTCTCTGTTACACAGTGTCGGCATCATTGTTAGAGGGCATGTGGAGATATCCCACCATAAACTCACACACACGTAAGCATGTGCGCACACATATGCGTGAATGAGTGAGAGATCATAGTGTGATTTGCATCGCTGAATGCTGGCAAGTCATCGGTTTGCCTCAGGTGTGTGTGTGCGCGCGCCCGTTGTGCTGTACCATGTTAATGCAAAAGTAATGGTGTCAAGGGGTCCAGATTAGCATGTCTAGATGTTTGTGTGTGTGTGTGTGTGCGCGCGCATGAGTGTCTGTGTGTGTGGTCACAGGTGAGATGTATGTGTGTAGAGATTCTTGTGTGTGTGTGTGTGTTTTGAAGTTTAGATCAGGACCTTGGGATGGTTATATGCTGAAATGTTTCTAATTAGATTGGTTCTTCTACCTCTACACAATCAGCTCATCAGCAATGGTTAGTGTAGCCTTAAGATTATTTCTGAGAGTTTTGGTTGGTGTGAATTCTCTCAATACTGGTTTATACAGATCATCTCTGTGTCGTCCTGTTTTCTTCTTATGTGGACATCCAGCATTTTTAGGGGGACTTGAATGAATTAGTGTCTCAGCAACATTTAAAGACAAAAAACTTTTCTGAAAAGGATATCTCTTCTGCTTTCATCTGAATAACCTCCTCTTTCAGGGTTTCAATTACTGTGGATAGTGATTGAGTGTCACCACATGAACAGGGTCTGTCAGAAAATTAGGGAAATTAGCACCAGGTGCCAGATTAGCCCCGATAACTGTGAAGTATCCAAAAGTGTTCAATAAATATTCATCACAGCTCTTTCACATTAAGGTTATTGTGTTGTGATACAATTTCTACAATTGGTGTAACAGTATTTTTGAAGAGAACATGGCTGAAGTTTAACTTGTCTGTATGTTTTTATTCACTATTTGAATGACCACAGAAACTTGTTTGTAAGTTGAGTTGTTTTGTAGTATGCAGTTAGCAGTCTCCCGAATTTTAGTGGGGTTTCCTATCTAAATAATCTGAACTAGCTATAATTTAAATCAATATTACCCACCTATTGAGCTGGAAGTTTGCCCTGAGTAGTGAGTGAGAGGAAGCCTAGCATGTCTGACTGAGACGCTTTTTTTTTTATCTTTTACTAACACTATGGCTTTGTAAACAGGTTAATTTTCAGAGTGCAAACGGACTTGAGAGCTAGTAAATGATGAGGAAACCATTTTATAAAAACGTGTTACAATCGTGAATATCACCTTAAACTTCACGCTCTTCCTATTAATTTCTAATGAATTTACATTGGGATGAGCACTGACTTTGAAATTTAAGAAAATATAAGATAATTTCTAATGTGATTATGGTCATGTGAGAATATACATTACACACAGTACCATGACTGTATGTGTTGGAAATGAGTGTGTGAAGGGGGCTGCAGGGGTCTGATCTCTGTGATAGGTGACACAGTATGGGCTCAGCTCCAGATGGGAGAGTATTAAGCTGTTAATAAATGGGGATTTTTCACTCCTCTCTCTGCATCTGTGGTATGACAGACACACACACAGTATTCTAATGAAGCAGGCTGGGCCAGATGGCTGTCTTATCATCTTTCGCTTTCCTCTTTCTCTTCTCTCTCTTTATTGTGCGCCTTTGTACACTGTAAAGTGTATTAGGAGATATGCCATCATTGCAAAGTACGGGCAGATTTTGTAGTATTTTTATTTGCAAGTAAATTGAATGAGTGTGCTTTTTGATCTACAATTTGGATTAATTATGAAATAGATAACATTTGGTAATTGTAGAACTGCATTAAAAAAATAAAAATAAAAAAATATGAGCAGTAGGTGGCCATTGGCTTTTTTTCAAAGCAGGTTTTCTATTTTTAGTGTGAAAACCTAAGCCAAAGTCAAGCGCTTCTAATTGGGAAATACCTGAGGGACATTGGGAATTTGGCTTTCACAGGCCTCACCTTTGGACTTAGATGACAACATGACATAGCTTGAATTGGTTGTCTCTCACACATTTGCAGCTTAACTAAAATGTATGTTTGCAATATCTAAACAATGATAAGTGCCTGAATATGTAAAAAATAAAAAGATTCAGTGAAAACATAAAATAACACAAGAATATAGCTATAGACCATGAAATAAAGGGATGAAGGGCAGAGATTAGTCAGTTTATAGTGTTATAGTTTAAATTTTTAACAGTCAGATATTTATTTCTATGATCAGATATCTGTGATATTTCTTTTTAAAACCCATATTGATGACACAGTGCTAATATCAGTCATACATAGTGATTATTAACGCAGCATGTTTCTCACTGGGACACCACTGGGTTAAATTCTTTGAAGAAAATACCTGGAATAAATGCGAGGTACTATTTGAAATTAGGGTGGCGCAGAGTTTCGCCACACAAACCACACACAATTGCACACACCTCTCATGAAGTACACTGACTGTGAGTGGCATACTGCATCAGTCACGCTCATTTTGTTTTTATGTTAAGGAGAGCTTCTGTCTTAAAAAGAATAGGAAAAAGCAGAAGAACAAAATGGCAGCTGTCTCTCTTGATTTATCACACAGCAGCATTGCTTGTACCCCCACCCCCTTGGAGTGAGTAAGTGAGAGAGAGAGAGAATACAAAACTGCAAGGGAAGGTGTACTTTAAAAACATATTACCCCTCTGTTGGCTTCAGAGGTAACACCTGAGGTGGTCATTAGGCACCCATTACACTACGCATTCACTCTGTGTGTGTTTTTGCTTTGTGTGTTTGTGTGTGTATGTGTGTGTGTGTGTGTGTGCGCAAGTCTCTATTTGTCTTTGTGTCTGTGTTTGAAAGAACTTCACACAGACCGTGCAACCAAAAAGCATCTGATGGGAATTTTCACGTTATTTCTTCCCACTAGCAGCCTGAAAACTGCATTAAAAACAAAGAACAAATATTAAAAGGAAAGAAAATAGTTGAAAATAAGCTAACAGTAACACCCTCTCTTTAAATTCATTTGTTACAAGGGCTGCTTATATGTATATGCACCCCCTGGCTTAAAACTCTCTTTGTATTTTGGAGTAAGGACCCACTCGCACACCTCTCAGTTTTGCTCAGAAAGCTTTATTGGCATGACCATATTCAGATACAGTTTTTTCAAACTGTCATCAAAACAGCAAGATAAACAATTTAGAACATTTGGAGAACGGCTGTGTTCACTGAGTCTGTACCTGGTCAGTGTGATTGTGATTAATATGTGCTCAGTGCAATGTCCTCTACTATTCTGCTACAGCGTACTGTCACTTTAAAGCCAGATAAACAGCATTTTGCTTTGTGTTTGTGTGTTACAATGGGTGTTGTAGTTTTTTTGTAGTGATACAAGTTGTTTATGTTCCAGATTGGTGCTGACAAGTCTCAGTGTTGGTGTTTCTTCGAGAATTCAAAGCCAGGGCTAGCTGTGTCATGGAACTCTTCCCCTTACTTGGCTCTTGCAGTTGCAGGCCTTTGGGTTGAGGGGCCAGTATTTATTTATTTATTTATTTATTTTTATTCTTTGGAATTTTGAGTAAGAGTGGAAATTGGAGTAATTCTGCTCTGTCCTGTGCACCTGCAGGTTTTCTCCTTTAATGTTAAAGGTGACCTCCATACCTCACAAACATACAGGAGACTTCAAATTTGTCATTTAATTGTGTAGAATGTCCAACTCAGGATCTCTTAAATTATGGGGGCTACAGGTTCAGTGCAGTGACATAGCTAGGTGGAAAATGGGCTATCAGTATTAACCATTACACTATTAGCCTTTTGCTAAACATGGACAGCTGTGGCCAAGCAAGGACTGACTAGGCCCGGGAAGTCAAACTAAGAAAGTCTGGTGCAGTATTGGCCCTTCAACCAGTGCTTTCTCCTTCATTGATGGATGCGTGGAAAGCCCTGCAGACCACAGGACCAGGACTGTTAGTGATTTAACAGTGAATGCACTGAGGGAATGAGGGTATAAGTCTGTAATCGTATAATCTTCTGTGCTGTTGCCAAGAGGTGAGCAGAAGGTGTATCTGAAAAGGGTTCCTTCTATTTCTGTTAACATGTTGATCAGAATTGTTTTGAGGAAGGGTATTTATATTTCTTGTGCAGTCATATCCAAAGATATAACTTGGTTTACTTTGCTCTGCGTTGAGCTTAGATTAGGTAAATTTAGGTCTCCACAGATCTGCACACTTCCCTGTGTCTGAAAGCTGCTGATTCAGTCATAGAGACTGGGGAAATATCTTTATTATAATAAGGTTATTCACTGGAAGGGATGTAAATCATGCGTAAGAAACTTGCTTTTGTAGTGGCTATGGTTTCTTTCTAAGTTTTAAGCCAAATCAATAAAACACCATATTGCCTAAAGGATATGCTTGTCTTCCTTCACAGGCATATGAACTCCAGTGATATACCATTTTTAATCCATAGGTTTAATATGATATCAGCCCACCCTTTCCAGCTATAACAGCATCAACTCTTCTAGGATGGCTTTCCATGAGGTCTAGAAGTGTGTTTATGAGGTCAGACTCCTGGACAAGAAGGTCTGACTCACAGCCTCTGCTCTAGTTCATCCCTAAGGGGTTATTTCGGGTTGAGGTCAGGACTCCACACCAAACTTGCTAATTTATATCTTTATGCACCTTGCTTTGTGCACTGGTGCACAGTCATGTTGGAACAGTAAGTTCATTCATTCATTATCTGTAACCGCTTATCATTGGAATCATTGGGCGCAAGGCGGGAATACACCCTGGAGGGGGCGCCAGTCTTTCACAGGGCAACACAGGCACACACACACATTCACTCACACACTCACACCTACGGACACTTTTGAGTCGCCAATCCACCTACCAACGTGTGTTTTTGGACTGTGGGAGGAAACCGGAGCACCCGGAGGAAAGCCACGCGAACACTGGGAGAACACACCAACTCCTCACAGACAGTCACCTAGAGCGCGAATCGAACCCACAACTTCCAGGTCCCTGGAGCTGTGTGACTGCGACACTACCTGCTGCGCCACCGTGCCGCCCCTGGAACAGTAAGTGGCCATTTCCAAACTGTTCCAACAAAATTGGGAGCATGAAATTGGCCATTATCTCTTGGTTTGCTGAAGCACTAAGAGTTCCTTTCACTGGAACTACAGAGCTGAGCCCAACTCCTGAAAAACAACTCCCATCGTAATCCCTGCTCCATCAGGCTTTACACTTGGCACAGTGCAGTCTGACAAGTACCGTTCTCCTGGCAATTGCCAAACCCAGACTCGGATTGCCAGACGGGGCATTGTGATTTGTCACTCCAAAGAACATGTCTCCACTGCTCTCGAGTCCAGTGGTGATGTGCTTTACACCACTTTATCCGACGCTTTGCATTGCTTTTGTTGATGTAAGCCTTGGATGCAGCTGCTTGTCTATGGAAACCCATTCCCTGAAGCTCTCAGTGCACTGTTCTTGAGCTAATCTGAAGGCCTCAAGTTTGGAGGTCTGAAGCGATTAACTTGGCGACCTCTGCGCACTATGCACCTCAGCATCTGCTGACCCCGTGCTGTCATTTTATGTGGCCTACTACTATGTGGCTGAGTTGCTGTCGTTCCCAAATGCTTTCATTTTGTTATAATACCACAGACAGTTCACTGTGGATTATTTAGTAGTGGAGGTATTTCAAGACTGGACTTGTTGCACAGGTGGCATCCTATCACGGAACCATGCTGGAATTCACTGAGTTCCTGAGGGACACCCATTCTTTCATAAATGTTTGTAGAAGCAGTCGGCATGCTTAGGTGCTTAGTTTTATACACATGTGGCCATTGAAGTGAATGAAACACCTGAATTCAATGATGTGAAAATGGGACACATTCCTTTTCCTTGCAAAAGAAATATATTTCAATGTAGACACTGCCAAATTATCAAGACAAAATAAAGGGAAATGTGTTTCTTGGCACCAGTCTAGTTCCAGTCCAGTCATGGCCTAGCCAAATAAATTATTAAATAAAAATCACATTATTATCTGTTGTTAATAAATGGTGCATGTAGAACTGTTGTATAAAATCAATATCACATTCAAGTTTGTGCCTTTATATTTAATATCAACACGACTGTGGTTCTCTTCAATACTCGACTGAGTCGCTGCAGTACTTTCAGTATTACAGCACTCACTCCCTCTCATGATATTGCTTAATATTCTATATGTGCATTGTCAACATGCATTTCATTTTCTCTCTCTCTCTCTCTCTCTCTCTCTCTCTCTCTCTCTTCTCCCTCTTTCTCCCACTCTAATCTTTAACATGTATTGTTAGCATGTAATCTTACTGCTAACTGTTGTTAGTTTTACAGTAACCTGTGCTCTTTTCTTACTGCATTATTATAAAGCTCTTTTTCTCTTTCTCTATAATAAACAGTCAGCCTATCTCTTAAGATCATCTTGTATTTGCATGGGCTCAAAGACAAACATTCTATTGATTAGCTGTCACTACTTAAAACTTGGAGTTATTTCAAGTCAGGGTTAATGTGAAACAATTTATTTATTATTTATTTTCACTTGCTTAGGCATTTGGAATTGCTGTTCAAGACTTTATACACCATTTTAATAGGATGACAGAATGCTAAAACTTCACGAAAATTTGTCATTCATGCAAAACTCTATATGAATAAATGGATGCAGAATTATGTACACATTTTGAGATGGTTCTGTACTGACTGAGAACAGTCATTGAGAATTTTAACAGTGGAATTATCCTGTATTTGAGAATGAGATTTAAATCTCAAGCTGGTTGTTAGTTTACAGTATTAAAATGTTTTAGTATACTTTGGAAGCATATTTTGGTTTCCAGGCCAATGTAAACCTCTGAGGACTGGCCTAAGATCAGTGTAGTCTCTCACCAAGGCCCCAGACAAACATTACTTGCACTATTGATTAGCCTTCATTACCTGGTGTCTGGAGTTATCGCTAGTCAGGGTTAATGTGAAACTGCACTGATAAGCACCTGTCCTCATTTTTCAAGCCCCTCAGGAACTGCGTTTCTAGGGGTCAGAGTTTCACATGACAGCCCTTTCCTCTTACATCCTAGCTAAAAACTTCATAAAAAAGGTCATCTAGATGAGGAGGATTGGAGTGCATTACACAGACATTGTGGGAGGTCTTGCTCTTTTTTTTATTCATTCTTTTTTCTTTTGCTCCATCACTCCCCCCCGACTCACTTTCCTAGAGCCCAATACCCCACCTCCTCCTGAACCGTTTGTTTGAAGAGGATTTTCCTACATGAGAGATTACAAACAGATCAACTTCCAGAGACACAGTTCTGTTCATTAAGACCCTACAATGTGTGTGTGTGTTTGAGACTTATCGCTCGCCCACTCATACGAGACGCTCCCTCCGGTCAAGGCTGTCTCTCTTTGTTGCTCCTCTGTCCCTCCCTCCTTCTGTCCTCCTCTCAGCTGTGTTGCAGTGCGTGAGTTGGCAGTGGACAGTGTGTGTTGTGGATTAATGTTGACCCTGTACTCTCAGACGCTCTGTCTCCGCAATGCTCTCCTGCAGATCCCCCTGCTAAGACTCTTCCTTCCTTTCCCTGATCCTGCAGAACACAGCTTCACGTCAGCAGCCCGACAACTTCCTCGCAAACCAGACCCCCAGTATCGCAACTACACCCCCCATCCAGCCGTGGACACATGCCCTGGAGCTGACCCTGTGTGGTCCGACAGGCCTGTGGTGCTGCTTGCCTGAGAACACCCTGCCCTATTTGTGAATTTCTCATGAAGGATTAAGGGAGAGGAAATGTTCATGCTAGTTTTGTTGTGGCTTGAGGGGTATATGTAATAAGATTAATTTCCACGTGATATTTTTACAGTGGACACTAACTCATCCTTGTCTAGGCCTTTAAGAAACAATTCTCCATTGTGCTTGGCTTAGTAGTATGTTGCTTTTATTTTATTCTTAATTACTAGTAAATGTTAGTGACTAACTAAAATAACATTGCAATGCAATTTTAAAGCTCCAGCTCATTGCATTTTAAAAGACGGTGACACTCTATAAAATAAATACCATGAATAAATAAAATGAGCCATACCTTTTCTAAACATGCCATCCCACATCATGCAGGGACGTTTTCAAGGTCACATACAAGGAAAACACCTTTCTGATGATATTTTTTTGAAAACCAGGGGCTTGTGGAATATATATTTTCCTGCTGGGTGGCCATCTGCCATAACATAGCTTTATTTCCTTCTAGAAAACTGAATATCACATCTGCTTTTATTAGCCTCCACATCCGTGGTTATGCCAGCAGTGAGGATTTCTTTATCACAGCTGAAGGGATTCCCAAAGGTTGTATAATGGATGCTGGGTATTGTAGTGAGAGAACAGTGATGGAAGCAAACAAATAAATGACACAAAATCATGAATTCTCTTCAAATGATTAGAAACAAACTGTTACAGATAAACACTGTAGCTGTAAATAATGCAATAAAATATGTATTGCAAGGCTGGAATGGCTGATTGAAATTACTGACTGAAATCAGTTGTACGCTGACATGCCCCTTTCACATTAGTAGCTGATATATTATTGTAAAAGTGTAATAGATTAAAAATGAAGTACTGTCACCAGTATCCTGTTGAAGTCACCAGAATGCGTGCTTGCAGTTTCTGAACTGTCAGCACAAATGCTCCTCCACCACATTCAGGACTCTTCAACTGAAGAACAATTAGTTGAATTTTGGTCCTGCTCTTAGAGGATACCATCTTCTGTACCAGGCCTGTGATCACCATCCACATCACGTAAAAAGGGGGAGGCGAGAAGCACTTAGCATTCTTACCTGCGGGGCTTTCATTATCAAACTAATAAGACAATATTAATTACGCGACTCTGCTGCGCTCTAATTATGCTGACAGGCGGCCGTGATTGTGTCAAACGTGAGAGAACGTGCTCTACTGTGTCTATAGGAGGGCAGGGAAGGCGGTCACTTGCACTGTATGATTATGTAGAATGAAAACAATAGCAGTTCTTCATCTGTCACTCACCACATGCACCTATGGGATTCAGCACAAAATCTTCCTGTGTGGCTTATTTTCAGTTTGTGCATAGGCGTAATAATGTGAAGTGTGAAGGACAGAAATGCTGCAGAACATTTCATTTTAAGTCCTTGATTATTACTCATGGTTTTATCAGTATGTGGACAGTTAAAAGGGGAAAAAACACTGAGAATTGGGACTGGACTGGTGTGAATACTTTATCACTATTGCTGATTTGTGAACAGAGCTTCTTAGAGTCTGCAATAGTGACACAATATTCATACCAGTCGAGTCCCAATACCCTTTCCCCCATCTCTTTTAATTTCTTTCTTCACTTTTCTTCAGAGTTCTGTTTTAATATAATTTTTGAAGCAGTGTTTTCCACAGATTAAACCACAGTGTGTGTGTTATCCAATTCAGGGTCACTAGGGCACCAAAATACTTTTTTTATTTTGACTTCCTCTTTGAAAGCCTCATATGGCACATTTTTATGAGGATCTGATAGCATTCAGCCACAAGAGCATTAGATAGGTTAGATAGCGATGAACTTTGAGCTTTGCATTGAAAGAAATAGCCACTCCAACTCCTTCAAGGTTTTGAATGGTGCTTAATCACTCCAGAGAATATAGCTCATGTGCTCAAGCTTGTGCATCTGCTACAGGTCATCTCACTTTATTGAATTTCTACAGAGATTACACGGCCTGTGCAAGCTTAGTTGAATGTCAGTGTGAACAGTGGGTGCAACTGAAAGTACTTGCTATATAACATTCATTATAAGGGGTCTCTACAAACTTGTACATGCATATCATTGTATGTGACTTCAAAAAGTCGGTGCATGTCTTAACTTAAGCATGCTCGTCTTTGGCTTTAGATGTTATTGCATTTATTTGTTGGGTGGTTACTGGCCACATCTAGGCCTAAGGGCCCTGCTGATCTTTGATCTTCCAGATGTTTATCTGGAGCTTCATCTGCTTCCAATAATCAGTGACACTAAATCTTGGCCTGTACTTTTGGCTTTGCTCATAACCCTCATTTAAGGAGAGCAAAAAAGCACACTGTTTCTCGAAAATGTTTCGTAATATTTTACAAACTGGACACAACCTGATGCCTTATGTGTGTGAAAAAATATGCATGACCCTGTCCCAGGTGTCTTTACAAAACCATCTATGTTCTTCTCCTTTTCGTGCCCCAATCACACGAAGCCACCTGAGATGGTGAAGCAATAACGGAGCACAAATGAAATTTCCTGCGAGGCTTATTGATATCATTAAACACAAGCATATTGCACTTCACAATCATTTTAGTCTTCATCAGAGAGCTTGACATTTAGTGAATTAGGTGCCGTTGAACAGCCTACATTTTTACAATGTTTCAGTCGTAGCCCCCTCCGCTGGATTCAGCAGAGAGATCTGTCATTTCATTTGGGCTGGCTGACCGCTGATGGCTGCTAATATCCTATTGCATTAGCTCATTTGGGCTTAATGTGCTTTTGGTGTTTGTAATCAAATAAGCAATAGCTTATGTCTCATGGTTTTAAATGAGTACATTTCTATGATTGTATTATTATTTTTCCATAAGTTTCTTTTGTTTTTTCACCTTATCTTACAAGGAGACATTTCCATCAAGCAAAATATTTCATGGCAAACCTAATGATCAGAAATCTTCTATTCACAAATTTCAAAGCAGAATGTTATTGTTTCTCGTTTAAATTCTATTCGCTGACGCTGTTGAAACATAAACAGTTCAAATAATTTCTGAAACGCTAGAAAACTTTTTAATCTTTAATTCTATTATCAGCTTTGTGTTGCTTAAAGTGCTTTTTCTATTGTTGGCTTAAACATAGGCGTAGATAATGTGTGCATGATAAAATTCTGGTGACTCAACTCTTAAGAGTCTTAATCCAACCTTCATTCATTAGCTCTCTATTCACAATAGGAAACCGTGGATGTCACGCAAGCAATGAAGATCATTGTGACACCACAACAGCTGACTACTCACTTTTAAAGCGCATCCCCAGAACCCATCCACTCACCCCTCCCGACCCCGTCTGTCCTGCTGGACCGCAAAGCTTCCTGATCATCACAGGATGTGTGCTGTGTGGACGATAAGCTCTCTCTCTCTTCAGAGGTTATCCTGCTGACCCTTGCCAAGCCGTGTTCGCCAGTCTCAGACCTCACCTTTCTGCTGGCTTCCAGATCCATCCCGTAAAGCCTTGTGTTTCTAGCTGCTACTGATCGGGTGGAAAGAGAAAAAAACAAGAAACGAAAACAAACAACAACTACAAGAAAGAAACCGCCGAAAGTTGTTGATGTCGTTGAACCATGAAACTTTTGGCCCTGGGTTGAAATTACACTGCATACAAGTTCCTTAGTCGTGTAGCTTGGGGGATAAACATACCTTACATCAACTCACTGCTTGTAGTCAAGATTTTTTCCCGCTTTGGGCTGACAGCCGCTGTACTCTCTGCTCTCTCGGCTCAGAACAAGGCAGTCCCAATTATCTTCCTCGCTCTAGGTGTCTAGAGGCCAAATGTATGTGCTCTGTACATATGCAAAGAAGTGCTCTTGCTTTGCTTACACTACATCTAAATGGAGCTATAGCTGTGTGTATATAGATGTACTTTGTGTGTTGTGTCAGAACGCGCTAATGCTAAGCACATCCTAAACCATTTGACAAAATGATACATGTGTTTATAGAGCAAATTGCACTATTAAATGGCCTGAACTATCTCACGGCTCTCTAGCCATCTCAATTTACACATACCACCGAGAGAGCACCAGTGCTTATTTGCGTTAGCTCAGAGTTTGTTATGCCTAATACTGATGGTAAGTACAGGTCATTTTTTTAATTATGCTGGGATTGCAAATAAAAGACTCTCTTCTCTCCTCTCTCCTGCAGATCATCACGCAATATGTTTACGAACGCTTGGAGAAAGACTGCAAGCTGAGGAAAGAGATGCTCCCAGTAAGTGCAGTTGAAAGGAAAAAGAGCCTCCTACTTTTGATTTATGCCGCTGGAGATTAAACAGGGTGTTAACGAGAAGTTGAATGTAAAAAGCTTTTGCCTCATAGTGAAGTTAGAGTTTAGTGAATTCTCAGGAAGCAAGCTTCCATTTCACTCGCTTTCTGTTCAAATAGCTCCACTGCACTGAATAATTTTGGATTTTGCATATTACGCTTGGAACAGCCTTTCCTTAATCTGCTTTATATTTAAATGTGATTAAAAGGCCTTAATGTAATAGACAGTGTTAGAAATCCAGGTTTGCTCCTATAAACAATTGGTTGGACTCTTAATCTTTTTAAAGCAAAGCGTTATTATACGTTGCTGCTGATTTGTATTTTATAATATAGAGTTATTAATGGCCTTCTAATAGAGCAGCATTTTATTGGAAGTAAATTATCTGAGAGGAGTTGGAAGTTTTTATGGGCTGTAAACCTCTTTAAATGTGTGCAGTATTTATCTCCTTATTTCGTTTTGAGACTCTGCTGTGTTCTTGTCAGTGAGGGAATTTGATGGGTGCACCCACCTGTGAAAGACTGCACATGGCTGCATGTATGAAGTGTGTTCACCCAATCCTTTTTGAGGGAGAGACATTAAAATTAAGTACAGAAACAGCAGGAAGTAATGCCAGAATGAGGATGAAGATGTTACAATAAGACTATATCAGAGTAAAATGAGTTACGTAACTTAGATGGCCCTCGTGAGCATCTCAGATTTGTCTGTACGGATCCTCATTGGGGCAGAAAACAATATGAAATGCAGGGAGGATTCATGGCAGTGTAATAAAGTCATCATGGACAGACAGCTGTTGACTTTCTTCAGGAGCTGCCTGTCTCTTGGCATAGTGCTATTAATAATGAATGATTCTAGTCTATGAGTCATTCCATTCGTTGTGTATCTGGTGCCCTGCCCCACTTTAATGAAAGGAAAATAAATATAGTTCTTGACATACATCAAGGGATTGAAGAGTTTCACAAGCTTTCAATACCAGAAAAAAAATGTAGAATAGGATTGAGGTTTTTCCAGATTAAGGAAGTTCTGTAATTATTTTATATTCGGATGTTGTCTGTCTGTCTGTAGGTATACAGTCTGAAACTTCAAAAATTGATCCACATATGCCATGCGTTTTCAGGCAATTTACCTAAAATTAAACGAGCCAGTTTTCACATTTTGTCTTTATTTTCCATTCAGATTTCCACTATAGGGTTAGCCGTACCACTCAGAAATCCCATTTGTCCTTCTTATACATATCCTCCTTTACCGCTGCTTAAAACTGACTACGTTACCTGAATGTTACAGGTGGATGCAACAGAGGATGAACCAAAAAGTTTTATTTATCTGAGTGAGGATGCCCTGACTAACACAGACAAGCTGCTGGTTCTGATCCAGGGCAGTGGTGTGGTTCGAGCAGGACAGTGGGCCAGACGCCTCATCATCAATGATGACCTAGACAGCGGAACCCAGATCCCCTTCATCAACAGGGCCATGAAGGTACAGCCTCTCAGTTTGGATTTGTTTACTGAACCAGTACGTTTTAATACAGTCCCGATTTTAACCTGGCATCGACCATATCAGCTGATATAATTTGTATATTATGGTCAACAGGAGTTATATACTCTTAAATCATTACACTATATTTACGGATTTCTTCTTAAATTGTCACCATGTAGCCGGACTTTGCTGTCTGGAGTTTACTGGTCATTGAATTAAGGAGCCAGATTAATTAGACAAATACAGCTCTGTTTTTATTGAGTGTGAAGAAGTGAATATCTCATAAAGGGTGGACACACATACAACACTAGGGTTCCAGCTGCACTGGCAAAAAATGTATGTGTGTGATTTTTATGTACATATTCTTGCAGACATGTATTCACTCATACATAGCATGTTCTGTATCATTTCTGCACTGTTGATCTTGTCTTTCTTGCTGTAGCTCATGGTAAAAGTGCTGCTGTGTTTGTAAAAATGATATTTCAAATAGTTTGTGCTTTGGTGAGACTGTGGGCGCTATGTGCTCACTCAGTGTCTCTCTCTCTCTCTGTCTCTCTCTCTCTACATCCTATCTGCTCTCTCTTCGCTGCACTGCCTCCCATACCGTAGTTATTTATTTACCGAGGAAAAACAGGCCGTTTGTAGTTATGTGTGTACTGTAAACTGTAATTTAGATTTTCATTTCTTTTCTCCGTCGGCGAGCGTCTCCCCCAGCCGAGTTATTTCCGTACACTGCGGCTAGTCGTTTGTCACGCCGCCCACTGCTACCTGTGTAATTTCATCGGCCTCTGCGTTCAAATTGACTTAAGGGAGATCTCCCTCTCTCTTCCATCTAAATGTCATAAAACACGCACACGCGCCGGCTCTCCCGCGTCCGTGTCTGCCGGCAAAGTCACTCTCCAAGCAAGACAGGGAAGCATTGGATATAGATGATGAGTGTGTGTGTATGTGTGTGTTACCATAAAGTGGCTTATTGCACTTGCCATAGAGGTGCGTAGTGGGGACGTACAGTGACAGCTGCTTGCTGCTGACCATTCATCATGCTAAATAAGCGCAGTGGCTTCTGGGCTCTGACATCATCATAATAGCATTTACGGGAAGAGGAATCCCACTGGCTGGAATGCCTGCATCAGTCCTGCTGAGAGCATCTGCACGTCAGCTTGGGCTTTCTGAAGTGACAGGTCGCTTTCATGATTGCCCGGGTGATAAACAAGGCCGCCCGGGGTTTCATGTGGGTGAAAGCTGCCTGATCCGACACAGGCCTGGCCCCTGCTTATCAGCTCCCTTAATAGAACTGGAAATTGGTAACTGGTTTTAGATCAAACGACCATCATCTTGTTCTGTTCTATTAAGCTTTATTAGATTCTTAAAGCCCTTAGTGTCCATTGGAGGTTTGGGGACGCCAACAAACTTATGCCTACTTTGTAATTTTGCCTGGTATTATTCAATTAAGTCCTACTTTTATATAACTCAAAAATGTATCTAGAAGTCCAGTTATCAAGTATTTTCATTTCTAAATGTTCCTTAATTTATTTTTTGTATATATGAATTATTTGATAAAAACAGGAAAAGCTGTATATTATATTTTTTCTTTGTTTAATTATAATGAATTGCACATTCATTATGGGTTTATTTATTTATTTATTATTATACCTTTTTTAAGTAACGTATGTATCACAGTTTGACAGGTCTTGTTTTTGTGTCAGTAATCTAAATGTCATAAAACGGCTCTCCTGCGACTCACCCACGTCCTTGTCTGCTGGCAAAGTCACTCTCCAAGCAAGACAGATCAACCATTACTTACACATAAAGGGATTCTCTAAACTTAACCACACTGACTTTAATACATAGTGCAGTTTGAATAAGCTCTTCAGTGCCCTGGACAGTTAATTAGTATAGATTCAGATCTACACACAACTGATATCATTTAGTTTATCTGGAGGAAACAATATGAAACTTATTGGCACCATAATTTGAGTTAAAAATGGTACTGTCACTTCAAATTAAACACTTAAGAATGCACTCTCTGTGCATCTTCTTTACACCTAGACTGAGGCAGTGTAGCTCAGTATGGCCGACCTGCTCTTCTGTGGAATGTAAAAAGTTCTTGAAGTAACAAGACGCATGTAGAAGCACATGGTAGCAATGGACAGGTAACGGAAAGGAAAAAGAGGAGAAAGATAATGACCAGAGACTGCGAGAAATCACAGTAGAAAGTGAGAGGAACTAAGAAGAATGAACTTATCTGTCAGGTTTCACAGAGCAAGGCTGAAGAGAATGAGCAGAATAAGACGACTTTTATCTCTTTCGCCCATTTTAGGTGGACTTTCCCTAGCTGGCCCAAAGATCAAGTGGAACCTGTTCAGTTCCTCTGTGTTTCATCATGTCCTCCTCTCTCCTCTTCTCTCCCTCACATCTTTTCCTTCCTCTTTCTATCAGGAGCCATTGTTCGTTCAGCTCATTAGCTCAAATTGTGCAGCAATGTTTTTTTTTTTTCATTCTTTTTTTTAAACTTTGTTTTTTCCTTTCTCTGTTGTTGAGTCGAGACAGTTCTAAAAGTGTAGCAGGACCCACTGTCAGTGTGGATAATGAAGATGCTCTTTGTCATAAAGGTGACTGAGGATAACTCTCATGTGGGAAACAGTGTGGTACATAGTGGATGTGCAACTTAATCATTGTATTCTTTGCTGCATTCGGGAGGCAGTTATCTTTGGAAGTTGTCTTTGGTTGAATTTGTTTTTCAGCTTTCTGCAAGTAAGGCACATGCACACGTGATCAGAAGTGCAAAATCATGTATGCACTAAAGGTATAGGTAATATTATAGATATTAAAAGTGATTAATTTAATATTATTAAAGGCTAAGCACCACTTAATGGACCTCCATGAATATTTCACATTATTTTAGTTACTGACATATATAAGTATGAATTAAAATGAAAATAGCAGCTTAATTTGCTTTAAAACTGACAATTTTATTAAAATGACTTGTGACGTCACTGGTGGACAACAGCTGAACAACGCCGCGGTAAAACACCGTTATGACTGACTCTTATGACAGTATCTAGCTAGCTAAATAACCAACATTATTCATGACAATAGCCTAGCAATAAACTAAACTCAAATTTAGAGGTACCGTTATTCTTGTAAATGTGATCGAAGTCAAACTCGAATTCATCTGACACTATAAACCTCCGTAATGCAGCTACGTAGCCGAGTATAATCTGAGCCACCGAGTTTACCAAGTCAAGCTAACGTTAACTAACACCAACTAAAACAGGCGGAGTAAGTGTGCTTACCCTGTTTACCTCCATGTTACAGAGGCTCTTGAACACCTTTCGTTGGTTTCCTTACATGCCCATATTGTTTGAAAAGCGCTGGTGAAATGAGCTACAGATAACGGAGTGAGCGGATGGTCCTTTCCAAAGTGCCGTTTGAAGTTGACAAATTTAGTCCATTTTCTGGATATTTTAGGATCTTTGGGCCATTTGTGCACAGATGTCCCACTGTACATTGAATTATTGCAGCCAAAACAACAAACCTTTTCGTCATTTTGCATTAAATTAAGTGCAACTTCTAGAGTTGTTGTCCACCATCTACGTCACAGGCAAGACACCTATTAGAGTTTCCGAACACCGTTGGGGGGGCTTTAAAAGGTTTAAAAGACCAATTCCTTGAATTAGTAAGAAATAACATGTTTTCTGACTATCAATAAACACAAGTTAGGAACTCAAATTCCACTGTATTTATTTGTTTGACACTTTCATAGAGCTGGTGCTTAGCCTTTAAAACACTCTTCAGTCCATGAGTTGATTTGATTCATTAATCTGGGGATATGATTCTGTTTAAGCATTATGTTTAAGAAAAGAACAAATTGAAACAAAGTTCATGCTGTTGCAATCAACTGAGGGAATTGGAGATGAGAAGCAGGAAGAGTCCTGATATATTTAAAGTTTTATATCACAATATGTGTATGCTAAATTCATGATGAACTTTTACACTCCTAATGAATACAAATAATGATTAAAATTTCTATATATTTTTCACTACTCATGAACTATGAGTATTAATACATACTTGACGCTTTATTGAATGTCATATTAATCAATAAATCAAAACTAGACAAAGTTAAATTAATTCAGTAATACTGGTGCAGTCTGCAAATGAGCTTGTGTTAGGATTCTCTGTGAATGGCTGGCTTCCTGTGTGTGTGTGTTCGTTCCCTGTGCCTAGTGATTCTCTGTATGCTCCAGCTCCACCATGACCCTGATCAGAGTGAAGAAGTTAAAGCTGTTTAAATGAATTAAGAAATGAACAAATGGTAGATTCTGCTTCAGTGTTGTTTTCAGCCTTTTTTCAGTGATTTAATTTTTCAGTTTTCTGGGTTATGTCTTTAAATATTACATGTCTGAGTTCACCAAAGTTTAGCTTGATACATATTTGAATGTAAAACATATTAGCTTTTAAAGCTGACTGTGCACATTTCCTTTAAATGGCTTTGTACTGATGGACAAAACACCTATCTGAACAATGAAATCCACACCATAAAATAGAGTATATAAAAGCATGACCTCATGAATTATATTTCTTTCACAGACCACCTCTCCTAAACATGGACAGACACACTGGCTGTTTGGGTTTTTTTTCCCTTGTGTGTGTGTGTGTGTGTGTGTGTGTGTGTAGGGTGTGTGGTGTTAGTCCCACTGAGCAGAAGATAAGTGACAGGCATGAGTCGACAGGACCCCGGTGGCAGTGCAAGGACGCAGGGCTAGCGTCTGACAGCTGGGCTGTTCAGAGTGTGTGTGTGTGAGTGATAGAAAAAGAGGGAGAGAAAGGAGGAGAGAGAAAGAGAAGGAATCTCCTGCTTAATGACAGCTTATTCCTACATGATTTCAGGCCTGACAGTCGACAGGTTGGCTTGTTGCATCATGGCAGTTGGATCATTAGCGTCTGGCCTTGTCAAGAGTGAGGCTGGAGTTTGAGCCAGAGGAAAGTGCAGAAATGCTGGACACAACCTCTCGCACGCTGCCAGATTACAACAACACACATTCTGAGTGGGCAAGATACTGAATGCTATACTATATTCTAAACTGCTAAAAAAAAAATTGTCAGCGGCTAATTTACGCTTCTGCTCGTCTTCGGGCTTTGCAACACCCCACCCCAGGCTGGACCAAGTGTTCGTTTTGTTCACAGCGTCTTGTTTAAGCAAGCGGTTACACACTTTGACACTCCAGCGCTGACCTATCCGAAATGTAGGTCTGCTTAATGTGAGGATGTGACTATGTGACTGGAAATAATGATTCCATTTCTCTCTCTCTCTCGCTCTCTCTCTCACACACACAAACACACTAACTTGCTTTTTTCTCTTTTTTACCTTTCCTACCTACTCTCTCTGTCTTTCTGGCTTTTTCATTCAAACATGCTGTATCTATTGCTTACTTTCTCACTCATCCATTCACTGTTTTATTTTTTACTCACTCACATTTCCTATCTCTTTCTCACTGAAATCTCTTTCCCTTGGTAGCTCTCAAGAAACATGAATGAAAACAAGCTCTTGACAGCAACAATATATACAGCAAAGTACTATCTCTCTCTCTCTCTCTCTCTCTCTCTCTCTCTCTCTCTCTCTCTCTCTCTCTCTCTCTCTCTCTCTCAAACACTCTCTCACACACTCTCTCTCTCTATCTCTCACACACACACACACACTTTGTCTTCCTCTCTTATAATTATTAAAGGTTCCATCCTGAAATACATCCAGGTGGCGTGAATTTCTTGAAGTGGTTTAGAAGACAATATATTTTCCTGTGAATTATAAAAATGAGAAAACATAACTATGTAGCTGTAACCATTTTGTTGTAACCAAGTGTCGACCTGACTTCTGGCTCACTTTCAGAAACTGATTTATATTATATTTTTGTTGGTTTATTTGCAGTGTAGGCATTGGGGCAGTTTATAACTAAAGAAGTAAAGCTGCTTGATCTACTACATCAAGAATAAATGGAGATTTTTAGGCTAACTTCTGTAACCAAGATGAAATGATTTTTCCTTTTGAATTTATGCTAAAAATGTTGATTTTGTAAAACCACTTTCCAAATCAGGACATTTTGGAAATGCAACCCCACATGTGCACACACACGCACACATACATACCCCCCAATCCTCTGCACTTCCTCCAATTCTGTAAGCCTGGGTCTGAAATGGTGTGAGGTGGGGGGAAATGAGCGAATGCATTTCATTAAGAATAAAGTCTTTAATAAAAAATAAGCTCCATATCCCCCTCTTTCCCCCTCCCGCGTTCTTGTTAGTCAGTTAGGAGCGACTCTGGAGACTTGCTGGAAAGAAAGAGGGGGTGTGGTGTTTTCAAAAGTGTGTCAAAAGCCTAGGGGTTTGTATCTGCCCAGAATTTCAATGGGAGGCTGAAAGGGGGCCGGGAAGCGGCTGAACTCAAACACACGAATCTTGTTTAATTTCTGTCATGTTGCTCTTTTTTCAGCGGATTGATGTCTTTTTCAAAATCTGCTTTTCCCTCCCTCTCTCTTTCTCTCTCCCTCTCTGTATCTCTCTCTTTCTCTCTCTCTCTCTCTCTCTTTCTCTATCTCTTTCTCTCTTCCCCCCTCTCTCTCTCTCTCTCTCTCTCTCTCTCTCTCTCTCTCTCCCTCCCCATATCTCTTTTTCTCTCTGTGATTTTTCTCTCCTTGGTGGTTTTTCTCATCCTTATTTATGATAGCTGGTAGTATAGCAGCAACAGCACACCCAGGGCTAGTCTGTAATTCTGCAGATCAAGCTACTCCTCTTTAGGGGTTTACAGAAGGCCCCCTTGGGGAGACTAGGGTGCTGCATTCCAGGTTTAGCAAGGGTCTTCTCTGGGGCGCGTCCCAATGCGGGCTAGGGCCTTTACAGATGTTGTGGAAAGTGTAGCATTTCCTGCAGTAAAAATCGATGCACTTGACACCTTCAAAGGGCCGGGTGAGGCAGGGACCTGCACTGGGGTTAAAGCTCTTTTAAATAGCCCCCTGCAGGAGTCTCAGCTGTCAATAAAACACAATAATTACCAAGGCCTGGCCTGGGAAGTGCATGGCCAAGCCCCAGCTAAATTAAAAATTGATCAGAGAGTGAGAAAACATTATTTTGTGGCTCTATTCCCTCATCTTAGTTGTGTGGTTTCCAATCTCATCTGACTGAATTTTGCACCCCTGTCTCTCTCTCTCTCTCTTTCTCTTTTTCCTTTTCAGACTTTTAGTGTTGGGGCTGCAGCTATTATTTTCAGTGACATCTGTTATTGAATATTTTACTTTAATGATGAATTGAACTTTAATTCACTCACTCTCTCGCGTACACACTCACATAGGTTTAGGAACAGCACCATGAGGGGCACTAATTCTCACATCCTCAACTTGCTGCATATTCTGTGCTTTGCATCAAAAACATGTGTGTCCTCATGATGGTTCAGTGACAAAACAAAAATCAAAATAATGAGATAGTATCACAATATATTGACTTAATATTTCTAATGAGATAGTATCTCAAAATAATGAGATGGTATCACAATATATTGACATAGTATCTTAAAATAATCTGATAGTATCACAATATATTGACTTAGTATTTCTAATGAGATAGTATCTCAAAATAATGAGATAGTATCACAATATATTGACTTAATATTTATAATGAGATAGTATCTCAAAATAATGAGCAAATTGCATATTAATGAAAATTCAAATTGGTGCCTTTTTTGTATTATTCAATACAAAGATCCCAAAAACCTTACAGCTTGATTTTATTTGAACTGCTTTGTTCTTTGTTGCTTTGTTGGTCTAGGGGTAAAGCTATAAGTATTTCCATCCATTTGTAATCATTTATGTTACATTTATGTTTCCACACTATGGATATCACAAATTTTAAAGAGCATTGTCTCGTTATATGTTTCATTATAAAAATTACTGAAGCACATTTTGTTGTACAAACACTAAGGACAGTAGCAGTCTTTTCTTGCCCACCAGACCTGACAGATCTGCTTATATCAGGCACAAAGTTCTGGGAAATTACAGTTAGCGGGGGTGGAGGGGGGGGTGTTAAAGAGATATGAATCATGAGTTCATATGAAAGAGGAAACAACAAATCCATCGTTTTTATCCAAGTTGTGGAGCATTAATAGGGATTATGCATTTATTAGACAATGTGTTGATGATTAGATCTTACTATGAAGTGACTGTGTGATGCCATCACACAAGGCAGCCAAAGAGAAGTGTGTGTGTGTCTGTGTGTGTCTGTGTCTATGTCTGTGTGTCAGGTCGTTCGCTGCTGCGGGCAGTATGTGTGTGTCTCGGTGGGATGGGCTTGTTTAGATTCTTTCACATGGTGCCTCAGGCAGCATGTGAGGTAGATCCCTGCTAGATCTCTCCCTGGGACCACTCTCTGAAGCTGAATCAAGTGAATGTGTGAGAATGGGTGAGTGAATACATGAGGAAAGAAAAAAAGTAAAGATAAGAAATTAAGAACGTGGATGTAAGGGAAATTAAATAAAAATTAAAAGGAAAAACAGCAAATAATTAGATCGGTGTCTGTCTTTGTGTCATATCTGATCATGTCCACACTGTCTAGTCTGATTCTAGGTCTGGGTGTGCAGTTGTGGTGCATTGACGTGAAGCTGGTGATTCAGATACCTTTATTTAAGAAAGTTAGAATCGATCATAGGAGCTCGGACATCCGGGAGAGACTCGGTGTGGATCCGCTGCTCCTCCTCGTCGAGAGGAGCCAGTTGAGGGGGTTCGGGCATCTGGTTCGTATGCCTCCTGGATGCCTTCCTGGTGAGGTGTTCCTGGCATGTCCAATGGGGAGGAGGCCCCGGGGCAGACCAAGAACCCACTGGAGAGACTCCATGTCTCGACTGGCCTGGTAACGCCACGGTGGTGGGGAGAGGGAGGTCTGGGTTTCTTTGCTCCGACTGCTTCCCCCATGACCCGGACCCGGATAAGCGGTGGATAATTGATGGATGGATGTAGAATCGATCATAACTTCCTTCTGTTCCCCTTCCCCCAATTGCCATGCAGATTTTGTCAATCGAACCAGTGACCTTATCTTCCCAAGTCTGCTTCTTTAAACGCTAGGCCACAGCTGACATATGCCACTGCTAGCCAGAATATGCATCTGTTAGCTAACATAAAAGTAAATGTTCTGCTATAAACATGTTGAGCTGTCTAATGACACTGCGTTGGTGGTAGTTTGGAAAGTTTTGATTTGGGAAGTTTTATTTTAAACTAATACTTGCAGGTAATAAAGATGTCCACCATGTCTAAGATCTGACAATGACTTTAGAGTTTAAGAAAAAAATCACTCTAAAATAATTAAACAACTATTTTGCTTTGTGCTTCTCAAATTAGTGCTCTGGCTGTTACATTTTTATTTTTCTCTTTCTGTCCTCTATCTATAAAGAATATATTTAGCACATGTAGGGCTTGGACAAGTTTTTTATTTGTTGTTTTTTAAAGTAAATTATTTAATGATAGTATTCGTAAACTGTGTGGTCCCCAGTCCTGCATCAACAGGAGATGAGAAGGATCACTGAAGTGTAGGGCCTGTTCTCAAGGACCTCTGGCTCAAATTCAACTGGCCATAGACAATCCACGTGCAAGCGGCCGGCCAGTGATAATGCAGATGGACTGCATGGCCCTCTTCCAAAGGGTTTTGAATGGCTTCTCTATATCTGTCTTTTTATGAACACTGGCCTACTGAGGAGAGGAAAGGATTAAAAAAAACTGCAGCTGCACCAGCATTATTAAACATTTTTATTAATGCTCCCTTAAATAATACGCCACATAATATTTTTTGGCACTTATAAAATACAGTTAAAAGCACATTTTTTCTTCTCCTTTTCTTATTTAAATAGTTGAGATGTTTTGTTGAGACTACCATTTAGAAACTTTCAGTAGATATGAGACATTTCTTGTGATTTGAATCAGATTAAAGTAAAGAAGATAAGCATGCGCAATGCAGGGTGCCAGCTGGAGAGATATATTAGTTTGTGGTGCAGAAGGACCTTTGGTAAGAACTGGGCTGGCATTTTCAATATAGAAGAAATCTTCCAACGTCATACCCTGACCTTGCTAAAACTCTTCTGGATGAACACAACTGAACAGCAATGTGCCAAATATAATGTGGATGTCCAAGTAAAGTAGAGATTGTTCCTGCAGCAAAGTAAGAGACATTCATATTAACATTGTTTCTTTCTGAATAAACCTTAAAAACTCATGAAGAAATAAATTTAAATTGAGGTGTTCTAAACAGTCACACAGTTACATTTTTCTTAACGTTTGAGTTCATTTACAATCTGAATTATGTTTGTACGCTCTACCCAGAGACATTATAAACGTGGAGATCTCACTGGCTGAGAAAATGGATGTGTCGTAATGCTCAACATGGTCTCTGGATTTTGGACATCATGCCTTCTATTGTCTTTGTGATATTAATGGAAGTGTCAGATATATTTTTGAAGTCTTTAAGTGGCTTCCAGTTTCTGAATTATATGTCTCTCTGTATTCAAAAATTAGGAGCCTGGATTTGTATGTCTGGAAAGAACTGCCTGGAGCTTTTGCCAACATGGCCATTAGTTGAACAGACTTTGAATCGATTTATTTTGAGGTCAGTGATTTAACCCTGTTGTCTACATCTTTGTGAGGGAACATTTGGTAATTCTTGTTTGTGGATTTCAAGAGTGTTTCTATAGACAGTGTGTGAATAGGTGAAGATATTGTCCTTGGAAAGGTTAAACATAGCTGTTCTACTGACCCATTTCCAAGCTGACACACACCCATCAGCCTGCAGCCAGGGGAGAGTAGCTTTTGTCAGGAAATATTCAGGCCTATTACCACCACCTGTGAATGAGCTCTAGAGACTAGGAAAAAAAACAGTTCTCTGAAACAAACCTCTGTGTGTGTGTGCGTGTGTGTGTGTGTGTGTGTGTGCGCACGCAGACCTGTCACTTACTCCCTTGGCTGAGAGTGGGTGAGAGAGTCTCGGCGTCGCCCGGGTGAAGGCGCAGGGGAAAAAAATCAGCATTCGGGCGATGTCACCAAGCCCCGCTGCACTGGGAGAAGCCAGACGCTCCGACAGGCGTACCTGCTTTTCCCTCCGAGACACACACACACACACACGCACACACACACACACACACACACACACACTTAGAATGTCCTTGAGGCACACTGACAACCTCTCCATAAGCATAAAGGAGCCAAACTCTGTCATTGCCAAGATCAGTCCCTTAGAGGAAGTGTGTGAGTGTACAGTGTCTCTGCAAAGTGTATGTGTGTGTGCATGGTGACTCAGATGACTTGGACTGAAGGCCAGGAGAAGCTCTGGCTCTGTTGAACATCTCTAATTGACTTTTGGAAGTTGCTCCATGCTGCAGGTTCTCTCTGGGATAAGCTTGACTCCAAGATGTGGGCCAAGCATGAAACCTGACCCCATGCTAGTGTCACTGTCAAACACCAGAGCACTGTGCATGCCCCCATTTAAGACTTTATAGACAGATCTATGAATTAGTCAGTTGTGCTGCCCATTTAAGCAGCTGGCACAAGCTTCACTGGATGCGCAGCTCAGATTTTACAGAAAAGAAGATATGGAGAGAGGATATGTTTAATATATTAGAGCATTGGAGTATTTTACTTAATTTAACTTAGTCTTTGAGCTTAAAGTGGAAGAGTTATTCATGTATATGTTTTTATTTATTGAATAAAATTACATGATGCTCATTGCACATACACTTGTGGTGGCAGAATCAGTGCTTTTTTGTTTGAGAAATGGTGCTTACCTTTTCAGACAGTTTAACTCTTGGTTGAAGAAGATTCTCTTTTCCACATTTAATTACATATCAACACATTAGTTACTGGCATAACATTGAAGAAACAGAGCTATCTTTACCTTACTTTTGCTTCCTGTTACCTCCTAAGTGTATTCTGTCCCTGACAGCAATTGTGTTTTCTAATCCTGAAGTACACAATGTCCCGACATTTGTAGACACTCCTTATAATTAGTGAATTGAGCTATTATCTTTACAGAAAAGCATGACATTTTTCCAGACCAGCTGCAGATAGACACAAAGCTCACCAAGTTCAATGCCTAATGTTAGATATGCAGGTGTCGGCATAAATATGAGTGAACTGCATAAGCAAACTGTTGCACTCTACAGCCCCCATAAGCTTATTTGACTCTACTGGAAATGTTTGCTGTGTACAAATACACAAATACTAATTGCAGTATTTAAATACTGACACTAGGAACAAAAGGGTGTATTTAAGTACTCATAAACACCTCTAATTTGTGTGTTGTGTTGTTATTTAAAATATAATATCTGAATGGTTGTTATCCATTATGTAGTTTAAATTATTGAAGTTCTACTATAACAATAACAGATTAAAAATAAGAAATGTATTACTCTGCATTTTGTTTTAATGAAAATGTGTGGTGTAATGTTTTGATCTTATAGTTTAGGATGTCTTATAACGCTGCCCTGTTAATGTTTGAATGACAAATAAGCATCATTTGTTGCATGAGGATTGAACACATGTTAGTACTGATGGTGTACACTGGATTGCTACATCACTGTTATGCAGTTATATGTGAGGAAGGGGCTCTTAGATTTCCTTTATTCCATGTGTCATTGAAGTAGTTTTTTCCTCCTCTCCCCCCTCTCTCCACTCTTTCCCTCCCAGGCCAGCTGAATTATCAATCAGTACTGTATCAGGTCCTCGTGCTGGTTGTTCAAGGTCAGCGCACTGCTTTAATGTCAGACCAAATGTCAGGCCGTGTACCCTCAGAACCCCTGGAGTTGATAAGGGGACCCCTCTGGGAATAGAAGTGCAACTGTTCAGCTGTGTGGGTAGGCACATCTTTGACAGCGTGAAGCCCATAGCCACCTCCTGTCACACACACACACACACAGACACAAAACGCACACACCCGCACGCATTCACACTCCGCCCAGGGAGCGATGTGTGTGTCAGCGACAGCACCCTTGGCTCTCTGGGCCCGCTTTTCTGCAGGATCAACAGGGCTAATTATAGTGATGCACTGACACCTCTTCTCTCTGCCTGTGTTCTGGTGCCATTTCAATCACCTCCCACCGCCAGGTGCTTCACTGCCTCTCTCTCCCCCAGTGAGTGTGTGTGTGTGCGTGTGTGCATGTGTGTGTGGGTTAGTAACCGGTGAAGTATGTTGGGAATGTGTGCAAGTTTGTTTGTGCTCATATGTAGGCCTATGTGTCGGCATGGTTAGAGTTAGCGCTGAGGGGGCCAGCAAGGGTTTTCTTCGTTTGTGTGTTCATCTGGTACGAAAGTTGGCGAGAAGTTTTGAAACGTAGCTAGGTGCGTGGGAGTTGTGAAAAAGTTGTGGAAGAAATATCTGGAATGCTGGGCTTGGAGTTCTTTGGGGTATGTGGGGCTAGGTTTGTATGATATCGACTGTGTGTAAAGGCTGAAAGGTATCACTAGTATTTAACCATTTGAATTTGAATAAAAACTAATTGTGATTTTTCAACAAACCAATGAGTCATTGTTATTTAAAATGATTTCAAATTGTTATTATTTCCTATAAATTAGCTTGGTATTTTTTTATTTATTTTTTTCTAGGCATTAGGTTAGGTTTAGGTTTACTTGTGATAGCTCCATTGTGTCTACAGGAAGCTTACAATGTCTGTGGTTAATAATCGATGCAGGCTGCAAGTAGAATTATGTCCCATCCAGCTAGAAAATGGCAGTCTTTCAAGCTGCCATTTTAATTATAAAAAGAGTAAACATTTAATCAAAGATATTTGAGTATTGATTTGGGATATTTTAATTAGCGATTTGTCGTTGTGGAGATTTAAATGCTACTATAAGATTATAATAATAATAAATGTATTTATCTTTTTGGTAGTCTGTCTATATCTATATATGGTTTATGCCACAGCTTACATGTGTAAACCCTTAAAGATGTCAGCAGGACTGACAATGGAGGCAAGGAAAATTGTCTGTTAAATGTTGAATGGAAGTAGGATTGAGCCATCACTTTAAAAAATGACTTGAAAAATGCTTTGGCATTAATAAACGCTCAGAAGGTCAGTGGGTGAACTGCATGAAGGCACACAGTGATGCTATATGCTTTTTGTTTTTGATGAAATGCCAAGTGTACTATTACATACGGCATTTAACGTAGACGTCATGGCAGCAGTAAGACCTGTTTTATTATGGCATCATGTTATCATCACAGTGCTATGTGTCATTACCCATGCTTAGGCTGGCGGTATATCCCGTAACCCTCTTAGGACTGTGCTGACTTGTTTGCACTTATGTCAAGTTTTTATTTTATATATATATTTTTTTTTTGTTTGGTTACGAGCCGTGCCATATGCTGTCATGTCCTGTCAACCCATTCCTCGCAGGGTTGTCAGTCATGGGAGCAGCAACCCCTCAATCCTACGTTGGGAAAATCATCAGAGCCACCAGTGCAAGTAGAGGTGTGTCCTAGGGATGAGATGATGGTATCGCATTTTTTTTTCCTCTTTGCTTTTTTTGTTTTTTTTTTCTTTTTTTGTAGAAAAGCATTGCCGGTGGTCCTTGAAGTGCAACAACTCTATTTTTCAAAAGCAGAAGGAGAGAGAAGTTACTGCTCCCTGTCCTCATGCCACCATGAGTGGAGTCTGTTATCTTTGTGTGTGTGTGTGTGTGTGTGTGTGTGTGTGTTTGGCTGAGAGCACCAGCACTGGCCTCTTTATCGAGGGTTGCTGCAATGGAGGACAAGCTGTTGTGATAGGGTCTGGCCTTGCTTTTGATGTTCTTCAGCCACTCCAGGAGTGTGCTAGTGATAACTTACAATCATGATAAACATTCTGTGTCCCATGTCCTCCTGCTGTGTGTATGTTTGTGCAACACTAACTGAGATGAAAATTCGGTAAACAATACTGGAAGTGAATCCAGTAATATCAGCTTACTTTTATTTGGGAAAAATCTGTGCTTAAAAGTAGATGTAGTTACGCAGTGCTTTACTGTGTGTCATCAGTTTTAATGTTAGATTTAGATACACATTACTGTTTTACATCACTTTTACCTGTATTCAAAGATTTATAAAAACCGTGTTACTGTAATAAGCGATAATCAATTATTTATGTGCATAGTACATAGCACTTTTTGGCACTTTGTTAGCCTCCATCAGTATGGAGAATTAATGTTATTTTAATAATTGGTGGATGATGCAGCCTTAATATCTGTGTAGAATGTGTGTGTGTGTGTGTGTGTATGCGTGCCTCTATGTCCTTGAGTGGTGCTGAGTTTAAGGTCTGTACCTCCAATGCATTTGAAATCCTTGTTCTGATATTCTTCTCTAATACCTATTTGTGTTTGTACCACAGCTGAATTTCCTCAACATTGTGTTGTACAAGTCGTACAGACAAATTACCCTGCAGCATTTTGTGCTTGCCGACCTTGCCCTCCCTTTGTACCTCTGGATCCCAAATCCCTGTTTCATACTGTTGAGAATGCCTTTGTGTTTGATTTTCACTTTCATCACAGTGATGATGGTTTTCAGTGCCCCAGTACATTTTTTTCCCCTCACATCGCAGGAATTTGCATCGGCCTTTTAAGTCCTTGTGTTTACTGCTGCCTACAGTGTGTGGCCTTGCGAAGCTCTCACAGGATGTTGCAGCATTTCACAGATACAACAAATGGAAAGGAAAAACTAGCACTTAATTTTTCACTTGTAACACGTATTCTCAAATCTTTATATTGTCAATGTACTATAACATTATAAAACACTGTATCGACATGAGCCAATTTGACAGTAAGCGTTTACTTAAGTGTGTACTTAGACAGTAATATCTATTTATTTTGCTTATGGTCAAAGGAGTAGATTCTTTTACACTTTATCCACAAAAACCAAGTGGGGATGTAATCAGCTTGTGTCTTTTTATTGATTTCTGTGGTACATTCTGTTTTCAGACATAAGGAAAACATTGGAGTTATATGTGCACGTTTGTGTAGACGATGCATATACATTTTATTAATCAGTGGTTAATGTCGGTGTCACATTGCATTAAATAGATGAATGACACAGCAGGCGACATGAATACCTGATGCCACCTTCACACACAGCAAATATGTCTGATTTGTAAAGCACTTATTATTTGATCAGAAGCTTTCACAATTAGAAATTTCATCTTGATGTGTGACATTTTCAAATAGAAAGAATTCTGTCTGTTTGCCAGCTGTGTGGTTGAATCTGCATGTTTTTTAAGGGGAATATTTAATCAATTATTTGTCTCTTATGTGTGTTCCATTTACAGTGAAAGTGTGTAGGAAGTCCTGTGCTATCATATTCTTAAACAGTGACCTTGTGTACAACCCCGTAAGTGTTGGTATGCTACTCGTGTATTTACTGCTATGATATGTAATATAAACGTGAGGTTTGATAAGAGAATCAGAAATTGATGTGTGGGTAAATATATGTGTATTTGGTGTTTAAGGGCTTAATTATTTCACTTATAAATAGTCATTGCCTTTATTTTATCGGTTTCTGTTTCACAAGTTCCGTGTCAGGTTTTGTCTGCTCTTTTTTCTTTCTCTGCCACTTATTTAGTTTTTCAGAGACAGAATGAGAAACAGAGTTGTAGAGGGAGATGTGTCTCTTTGGCCAGAATGAGTCAACTGCAGTGGCTGTGACCCAGTTCCAACCTCTCTTGCTCTATCCCCCCTCTCCCCCACCTCCCTCCATCCCTTTCTGCTGTCTTTGAAGTCCACAGGCTGATCTCCCTCTACAGGGGACAGAGTGCATAGGAAATAACGGAGAGGGTGAGGGGTGGAGCGCTGTGAAAAAAGAACGGAATGCTGGAAAAAAAAATCAGAGAATAACAGTAATTGCAAATGTAGGGCTGCAGTACCCCTAGTGTGACAAGCCAGGCAGTGTGTAGCAGGTAGCTCCTGTCCCCTAACGCAGCTGGTTTATTTATCCTTTCTGTTTGTTGCCAACCGAGCGGTGTCACGGGATCTGACCTAGAAAGGTCCAATCGCTCTCAGTCAAGCCCTCAACCTCCTCCCGTGTGCCGAGTGGTGCCAGAAACTCAGTCATTTCCAGCAGAAAGGGGAGCAGAGCCGAGGGGCGACACACTTCAGGGACACGTATTTCCAGCCTGGCTCGAGCATGTAGAGAACAGGGATGAAGGGGCATGGATCCCCGCTGAGAATTGATCCTGAGGTGTGCGGGCTGCCTCCACGGTCACCACTTTGTTTTGCCCTGCAGGTTGCTGGGTTTTTGGGGGCAGCTCAAATCCCTTGAGTTATCTCTGTCCTTACAGGGTAATTCAGAAAAGATACCACTGCTTCTATCATGCCTTTGACAGGCCTGAATATTGGAGTGATTGTGGAAGAAAGGATGGTAGCATGCAAATGAAATATATTTCTGCTTCTGTTTTTTTTTTTTTGTTTATTTTTTTAATGGATTTATGTAAAAATTGATTTTTTTAAAAAAAGAGTATTTATTGTCCTTAAATGAAAAACAGCTGTTTTGCATCAAATTCTCTGTTCCCAAAAAGCAATGCTTAAAATTATTACAGTGTCACCAAGCTGTCCTCAAACTCTAGCTGTTGTCTATTTAGGGGGAACAGTATTTCCCTTGTTTTCTAGCCTCATGCCTTTCTCTCCCTGCGGTTCACTATTTCCAAGTGGCCATGAATCATACCAGATTGATTCTCATGCTTTCCTTTGTGGGCACCTCTGGGTTACCAGAATATCCGTCTTTCTGCAATGCTGAAACTAAGCTGGAGGCCATCGTGGGAACAATCATGTGCAAAAACAAAAACAACGAACAAGCGAAGCTCTCCTCAGTTGAAGACTCCATGAGGCCAGTGAGAGATGACTCCCAGTGCTCCGGCCCTTGGCTGTAAATAGCCTCCCTCTAATTCCCCAGGAAGCAGCAGTCTGACAGTAGCCCCTGTAGCACTACTCTGCATGGCTGTGTATTTTTTTGCGAGGTGAGAAAATAAGCACCGTTCCCTGAAACTTTCTTTTCCCATGTAGGCATTAGCCTGGTATTACACTGTGGAGGACATTTTTCTAAGATCTCCGTCCGCCCCGTCTCCTACTTTGTATGCAAATCCACATGACACTGGAACTTCAGGTATTTGTATTACATGTAATATATCTGTGTGTACCTATGAAATTCTGTGTTTCAAGTACTGTGACACGTGCCAGGCCCATTAATTTGTGCAGAGCAGCACATCTTTTTAATAGCAGGTTCTGAACTTAATCAGTTATCATGCATTCCCCTTTGGTCTTTGTCCTCCCTTGGAGCTGAAGATGAACTAGAGAAGCTTGTCTTCTGGGGGCATGCTTAACCTTTTGCTGTTGTTGGAAGAAGGATACTAAGAGTCTCTTCAGGTTTTCGTGTTCAATTAAAATTCTGCAGCTTTTTAGCAAGCTTTTTGAAGTTGGCCTCGGGCCTTGAAAGGCTCATCAACGGCGCTAGGCTAGATTGCATACAGGTACTTGCAATGTTATTTCAAATGACTTAATTAGTTTCTGACTGCAAAGTCTGAAAGATTTGCACAGCACTGCACTTTATTCACTTGGGGGAATGATTGAGACCATGTGACAGGGGCACTCTATGCCCATGGTCTCACTTTCTAGGTCATGCACCTATGCCGCTTATTACTTTGTGGAATAGAATCCCACTTGATCACCATCGTTTGGTCACATGGTACATACTGGGTTTTTTAATACAGATGTGCTGTATGACTGATCGTTCTCTTGAATGTGGACAATTCAAAATATTTGTCACTTTTTTTAAAAAAATGCATTGCACATGTAATTATGGAAGGTATTGATGTGAGATTCCTTTTCTCTTTCATGATGTACAAGATGTTATATTTAGTGTTTTGTCTTTTCTACTCTGACATTGCACATGTGATCAAGTATGCCAACCTTGCACCGTGCTTTTCTGGAGGTGATTATATCAAGGGACCTGCCCCCCCAACGTGCAACACGACATGTCCCCTAAAACCTTTCTTGACATAGTTGATGCAAGTTCTATTGCTGTGCATCATTCCTAACACAGAACGTCTTCAATTCCCATTTCAGGGGGACCTAATGTATGAAAAAATGTTGGGATATGTCAGCGTAGCACCTCTGTTGTTGATCTCTGCTTAAAAGCCAAGCCAGAAAACGTGTCTGCGGTGGCGCTCTCAGAAAGGAATGAAGTATTTGAAAGCTTGTTGAACTGTTGTGCTTCATTGCCTTTGTTAGAGTCCTTGGAGTCACAGATTTGTATTGCAAACACTCTCATTCTATTCCAGATGGATAAGCACTCTGACAGGCCAGTGTGATGTGACTGGCATCAATTAGTTTTGTGAGCCCATTGTCACTTTTCTAGTGGGGGGAAAAAGCAGATGTGTAGAATTATTACTTTTTCAGGGTTTGGAGCTCTTTCATTTTACTAGTAGCCCATTTGGTCATCATCTCGCTTCAGGCTGAAGAGAAAGAATCTGGGTTCCTATAAATTAAGTTTTGCCATGGCTGCCCCTTGGAGTGTCAGGCACTTACATTATTTGACTCTAATTGGGATATTCCTCCCTCTTAGGCATAGGGCTTCTGGTAAATTCTTTCTTAAATGTGCTCTGGAAGGGCACTTTAGACGCAGTGTGTGCGTTTGTGGTTGTATGAATGTTGGTGGATCAGATTGTCTTTGTGTCTGCAAGATGGTACAATCATGTTGCTTGGTGTAGACTTGAAGCTGATCTACAAATAATCTAACATGGGACCTCAGGAACATTAGATTATTTGTAGCCCCTCCATGTTCCTTTGGATTGGCAACTCTGTTACCTAATGTGTCCTATACAACCCCTTTTTTTGCCTTTTTTTGTCTTCAGGGGATCTTTAAACATGGTCCAGCATCTGCTCAGAACTTTTTTTTTTCAACGAAGTTGATTAATATAGCATGCACAGTTTGCTGATTGTAACTGCCTGACTGAAGACTTGATGAAACTTTTTGACCTAGTGGTGGTAATCACTGCCTAAAGTTGGCACCCATCCCACTCACCAGGTTCTCCAGTTCGACATAGGCTTGACACCTTACCTCCATTAGTGGTGGATGGCACCTTCTCAGACTTGATCATATGGTTCCCTCTGCTTTCTCCAGAGCCCTTCACTTTTGACATTTGCAGACATGGATGCCTCACTCTGCCTATCAGTCACATAGATCCTCTTCCCAAAAACAATGAGGGAGCTTGCAGAGGCTGTCTCTGTGAAAGGCACTCTGTGTCTATCACTGTGCAAGATCCCTGGGATTACCTGCCATCGCCAGCTGTGGGGCTTGCTCTCTAATGCCTCCCTCTGCCTTTTCCTGTGTTTTGTCGATTTGCTCTAGTGTAGCTGACAAGCCAGCCAATCTCGGCAAGTCCTCAGGCTCACTCCAGCACTCGTGCTGTGTTTGTTTTAGCTACTGTTCTCGCTTGTTTTTTTTTTTTCATTTTTCTTTTTTTTTCTTCTTCTTACTGTGGCACTCTGAAATCCATTACAACTTTCTCTTTCCCTTATCTCCGCCTATTTGTGTCTTGTCAAATAAGTGCATTCTCACCATCCAGGTGGCCTCTGAGTCAATTGTGAAACCTTGCACAGCATGAAATTGTGTTGAGCCGTTTCCCAGCTAAGTTATTGAGCTTCAGTGAAAACCCATCTGACAGAAGTTTGGCAAAACGTTTGAATTTGGTTCACAACTCTGTGTATTTCTGCTTCTTATTCATTTAAGGGCTGTTGACCTCCAAAACTGAGACCAACTCTGGTTATGCAGTGTTTGCCGAAACATAATGTGGGAATGTATGCCTCTGACTAACCTACGAATCGACCTACGTGATGTACGTTTGTGGTCGCTGCCATGTTTGTTAGAAAATAATTAAGTTGTCTTGACATTGCTTGCCATCATTGTTATTACTATCTAACAATTACTACTATGGAACAAAGAAACAAACAATAATGAACACCACATATTCATGTAATTATTAATATACCTGTGAAATGATGTGTAATTCATGAAATGGAAAATGCATGACATCATGTTAAAATTTCTCTATTCCACTTATTAATAAAAACAAGTTCTAAACATTTTTCTTTACACAAATCGTGTTCAAACATCTTTTGCAGCTTCATACAGTACATCATGTGGGCTGTTCTTTGAATCCTTTAAACCACCCCATTAAGATTTAATTAACATTTTGATCAGGGCTTGAATTAATGTGGAGCTGAGTGAACAGTGGAGCAGCATCTTTTGTTTGGGCTGTTTGGTGCATCAGGGCATATACATACTCGCTTAACATCTTCATTTGGATACAGGGAGGAGCATCGCAGCAATTTTTTTCTAAGAACATTTTGTGCTTTTCACCTGTGTATGTGTGAGAGATGCTGGGGTCTCTTACAGGACGTGCTAAAAGCAAATAGATTATGATAGAGTGTGTGCAGACAGGAAGAAAAAAGCTGTATTGCTCTCTACCGGAGAGGAAATTAGAATTCCACTCATCACGCCTGTGTGCACCCGTTCCACCTGACTCATCAAATGAAAAATTCATCAATTAATCCTTTGACAATGAAGATATATACACCAAAATCAATCTGTTATTGATGCTCACACAGTAAAAAAGGGTCTCCATATTTAGTTTACTGTGGACAAAAAAAAAAAATCTCTAAGATGGTGAGATTTTAACATTGACACACAAATTTAATGTTGTATAAAAGAAGATTGCATCAGAACTACATATTATAAATTATAAATTATTTTTTAATATGAATGTATGGTCCTTTATACATATTATCACATATTATCAGAGCAAAACCTGTACATTTTACAAGAACATTTGTATATTTTACAGAAGAAGGAATAAACACTTTTAAGTTACTCTTAATAAATTGAAGTTTTAACAGCTGTGGACCACTTTTAAAGGTTTTTTGTCATGACTTTTTTATGCATTTTATAGAGCAGGTGACATTCTCAAATTTGTTCAAAAATGTAAAAAAATGACAGATGCGGAGATGTGAGGTTTTGGTTCTGACAACAATGATATCCATTAAGATTGATTTACTTTATAAACCCGGATTTTCTTCACTGTTAAATGAATATTTCAACTGTTTTCAGTCTAATCACAACCACATCTGCAGCATATGACCAATTACCATAGACAGTCATTTAATTGAGATTCCCTTGACTTAGAATGGAAAGCCCATTAATTTAAACACACTTATAATAGCCGCCAAAAGGCAGGTGCTGAAACATCTTCCCACATTCTGAGTGAATGGTTTTTCTGTCCTTTTTAAGTGCAGGCAATTCATTGTCCATGCAGGAAAATAATTTTGTTGTGCATGTGGACATGATTGTGTAAATTTATGTAAGTGTGTCTGTGTTAGTGTGGCAGGAGCTGTTTGTACATTGTGAGAATTCTGTGAAAAGGCTACTGAGTGAGGCTAATAAAGTTGTCAGCTGATGTGGGTCCCTGGAAGGCAACCAATGGAGAGCGTCCTATGATTAGACTAGACTGGAACGGGGGACCACCCCCAAACCATAAGCAGCCTTGGCTCTAGCACCACTGCTAAAGATCAAAGCACAGCCCCAGTAATATTCTAGCAATTAACGAGCGGCCACATCCCTGGTGAGCACAAAAGGAGCAGAGGGGGAGAGGAAGGAGAGAGAGAAAAGGGGGATACGGAGCAGGAATGAGAGTTGTTCTTAATATTAGTGACACTGTGGTCTGATATACTGAATGTGCATGAGCTCTGACACTGACCTTAGTAAATGTGTCAGTATTCAGATGGAGATACCCAATTGATTTTGCCCAAAAAGAAAACACATTTTTTTCTTTCTCATTGTTTCTGGAAAATGTTACCTTACCTATAGATTATAAAGTAAAAAACATTATATATGATCATGATAAAGGACCACCACAGATCAGGTATTATTTGGGTGGTGGATCATTGTCGGCACAGCAGTAATACTGACAAGACTGCGGTAGGTTAGTGATATGAGCGGATCAGACACAGCAGCGCTGCTGGAGTTTTTAAACACCTTAGTGTCACTGCTGGACTTAGAATAATCCGCCAACAAAAATATCCAGCCCACAGCTTCCTCTGGGCAGTGGCCCTTGACCAATGATGAAGAACTTGAGAATGACCAACACAAACTGCAGCAAAAGATAAACTACGATTTTGACTTTGCATCTATAAGGTGAACCAACTAGACAAGTGTGTTTATTGCAGTGGCTAGTGAGTTTCTGATCATCATTTACACACAGTAATATCCTGTCTGTCAGTTCCAGGCGAGAGCACACTGGTATTTCTGTTTGACTACTGCTTCTCCTTTGTTGTTTTTGTTTGATTTATCACTATTTATTAAAATATCATAGTGTGAACGTTTGGTGAGTTTCCCACCTGTGCAGATGTCCACTGTGACTACTAACCGGGGTGGGGAGTGGGCCTGGTTTCTTTGTCACTACTTGGTGGTTAGCTGCTTGCTGTCACCAATGCTAATGGCTTGGGAGCCTGTTTCCTTGCGGCTGCTTTTTGGCGACTGCTGCTTCTGTCAGCTGGGACTGTTGAGCAAGGGAACCCGTTTTTCTCGCTGGTGGCTAGCAGACTGTCCTCATTGCTACTGCTCAGCGGCTAGCAGTTTGCTAGCACTGCCGCTAGCTGCTGCTGCTGGTGTCCGAAGGAGCACATACTTATTGCTGCGGAACCGTGGTTAGCAGCCACTGCTCTTAATGTTAACTTGGAGATCTTCAGCTAGTAGCCAGTTTGTATGACTAGTATCTACAGTGACAGTTAATTTAGTCCCCCCTTTTTTAACCTGGCTGCATGTGTGCTTTCAGCACTGCTATCTGTGCTGTTTTGTACTTCTCTATTGCCTTTCTTTGTGCTATTTAGCACTTTGGGTTCTTGAAAACCCAAACCACCATGTCTATGTATGTGGAGGTCCTGACCATTTATAAACAGGGTGAAGGGTGCTGTGAAATTATCCAGGACTACAGATGAACTGCAGTCTGTAATTCTAGAATGATAGTGTGTGCCTATGTTGTTAGTGGAGCTAATAAATTGGACAGTGTGTATAGAGAAAAACAGGCCATTTTATTATTATGACTGATCAGTGTGTATTTATAGCGTTTCATAGGCTTTAAATACTCTTTGGTGTTGCTAAACAAGCATTCAATCCTTCAGTTCCACACTTATAATCAATAGTATTTAAGGTCAGGAAATATATTCATGCAAAATCCAGTTTTTGCCATGCGATTAGGTAAAATTCCACATGAATGTGTTTTAACATGGATCTCATTAGTCTCTGATATGTACATGCTTTCTGTACAGCCTTGAGTTGTGTTTGAAATGCAAGAGTGCAGAAAGTCTGCAATAACCTACATACAGGACTGAGCCCTGCTCTCGCTCCCTCTCTCTCTCTCTCTCTCTCTCTCTCTCTAACCTTCATCCAGCTTTTTTTTTCTTTTTTCAAATAAATATCATTAAACATATAATGTATGTACATATATAAGGGGTCTAATGAATGGCTCTATCAATGCTCTCATTATATGTGTATCTGTGGCACATACTTGTGCCTGGCAGGGTTATGCACTCTTTTTTTTCCCCACCCTACTTTTTTCTTGTCTTCCTTCCTCTGTCTCTTTCTCCCAGTGGTGCAGAGGCTTTTTCCTCTCTTTCGTTGATTAACGCAGTCTCCGCCATTGGACTTTTGGTTTTTGCACCTTTTTCTTTTTGTCACCTCTGTCTCTCCCTCTTGATAAAGGCAGCATGTAAAAGTGTCCCACTGACTCCTTATTGAACTCAGCTGCAGATAAATGCAAGCCAGGGAGTAGCAGATGAAGAAGAACAAAAAAGAAAGTTTCTTTTCCCCCTCCATGTCTGCAGAACCTGGCTGGAGGTAATCTGGAGATGTAAGGATGCCAGCAGCAAAGGCAGGGGTACCTGAGAAGTTTCAAGGTTTGAACCTTCGACTGATCTCGAATGGATTTCATCATTAGAAATGTTCATTTATGCTAATGGAAAGTTTTCTCACTCCACTTACTAGTGTTACGTGCATACAAAACAGTGTACAGGGGAAAAATATGTGCGGAACAAAATTCTCTCTTGTGTTTTGATAAGGTTGATCACAGCTGAATGTCCCAGAGAGTGTATATGTAATCAGATTATCTGAGTTGGGGCTTCAGTCAACAAGATGGTGATGAATCTGTCAGTTTACATCCTCTGTGATACACTTTAACTGTACATCTCACCATTAGCTTATTTGTCTTTGTTGTTTTGGAAATCTATCTATAAATATGTTTCATTAACTTTAGTTTTCTGAAGCTGCTAACCCAGAAAACACACACCAGTACAGCACAGCAGAATCATAACAGCAACTACTGTACAGTGTATGGCAGTAATGGACAGGGTTAAACACTAAATCAGTGAATGGTGCCATATTGTAAAGTCTAAAGCAGTTCATTCATTATAATTCATTATCTATAAGCGCTTATCCAGTTCAGGGTCGCGGTGGGTCCAGAGCCTACCTGGAATCATTGGGCGCAAGGCGGGAATACACCCTGGAGGGGGCGCCAGTCCTTCACAGGGCAACACACACTCACTCACACCTACGGACACTTTTGAGTCGCCAATCCACCTACCAACGTGTGTTTTTGGACTGTGGGAGGAAACCCACGCGGACACAGGGAAAACACACCAACTCCTCACAGAGGGTCTAAAGCAGTAAATGGTGCAATTCTGAATGGTGTAAAGCACTACATAGTGCAGTACTGAAGTGTCAGACAGATATTATGCCAGTAGCCCAAGTATATTTTATATGTACTCAGTGTAAAAAGTAATCTCATTGAAAAAAGAATCATCGGCAAAACCAATGAATGTCATTTTTATTCATTTTATCAAATGTACAAATGAGTTGTATCCTAAGCGTTAATAATCTTAGTCTTGATCAGTTGCATTCTCTTTCTGTTCTTTCTGCTGTCAGAAGAGTCACTTTAACTGACGCTGTGCTTGGGTCATACTCTCTGAGCCGCACACATTCAAATGGTAATGCTGGGGAGGAGGGGCTAGAGCTGCATCTGTTATTGCTGTGTTTGACTAAGGGCTTGGGGGCCGATTACAAAGTGTTTGCTCTGGTTTCTCTGTACCGATGGTTGCTGAAAGCACGGCTGCTCTCGCTATGTTGTCTTCCAGCTTAAACCTAATGCATCAAAAAGCCCCTGATATCCCAAGCACCCTGCAGTCTAAGACTGCATCAGCCTTCCACTGGGTAAGCATCTAGCAGAAGTTTTGTGGCTTGGTGGTAGTTAGTGTTCTTCTGTTGCAAGTTGGTGAGAAACATACTGTTTCTAATATAGGCTTTAAATCCTGAGGCAGCTCCTTAGGACAGAGATGTCTGGGATTTATTTTTACATTTTTTGAGGGGCTTTTAGAGGATGTTCTTTTATCAGTGGTTTTAAAAATAAAACCTGCTGTCTTCTTTGTCCTTTATGGTCTTCTCCTACGGAGTCATTTGACTTAGTAATAGTGATTAAACTGTAAATAGACTCATGAAAGTCATATCACCACCAACTCTTACACTAATGAGATATGAGTTTGGACTTAAGGGTGTGTGTTGCTGTCTGAACCAGTGGCTAAAAAAAGAAAGCAGTTTTTTCCATTCCAGTTAAAGTTATAAGGAATGTTTGGACTGTATTTAAATGTGGAATATGTCTACTGCCTAATTTCAAGTGTTGCTCATTGCTGACCTTCGCCTCACCATAAACATTGCGCTTTGACGGCCATATGCATTGAAATTGTAAATTAGTTGTTGTGTGATGCCTGGCAACTGTTCACGTGTAAAGGTTACCGCTTCTGTGTATCTGCACATGTGATCATCTTATGGGCTTTTAAGCTCAGACATGAAATAAAGAACAAAGCAAACAAATAACAGACATTAACAGTGATCAGAAATGCAGTGCTTCTTGCCCTGAAGGTGAGCTGTGGCGTGGGAGCGGAACTAAATGCGATCTTAATGTCAGGAAAATGTTGTGTCTGTTTGTTTGGGCCACTTAGACCTGGCAGGAGAGTAGACTGAGAGTAGTCTGCGTTAGGCAACTTTCATATGTTTGATGTCACTGTCTCATTGGAAGCATTGCTTTTTCTTTTTTTTCCCCCTCTATTCTTTTTCTTTTTTTGAGACCAAACACAACTGTCTATATCTAATCTTCCCTCTGCTTTTATCATCATTTCTACTCCTCTGATTTTTGGGGGTTCCCCCAGCCCACTTTGCATATTTGAATCTAAAACAAGACAGGCCTGCATTTTACATTTCAGTGTGAAATGTTTATTTTAGCAGATAGGGGGCAGCCTTCTCTTCTCTTTCCTCCTCTACATTTCTCTTTCTCTATGTCTATCTCTGTCTCTGTGCTCCTCCCCTCACTCTCACTTTCTCTGCCTCTCACACGTCCCTTACTTCCTCTTGCTTGTTCACACAGAAACACAGGCAATACAAATTAACCTGTCACATCATCATTTGACAGGATCTTCATTTTTATTCATTATGCAGAGGGCCCTGCCATGTCTGTGGTCATTTGCCTCTTTTACACTTGCACTACACTTTCTCCTTTTTGGCTTTCGTCTTCCTCTCTCTTTTTCTCCTTTTATTTTTTATTTTTTTAAACATATTTCCCCCTCCTCCTGTCCGGATGGGGTGTTAAAACGCGATGCCATTAGCCCTAGTTAGCCAAGTGCACCCTGTGTAGATGCCCCCTCGAAGGGGACAGGGAACAAACGGAGGACGTAAAAGCACTAAAGAGCCGCTAAGCTGTCATTGATGAAAAGATAAATGAATGCATAAGTAACCGGGGGCTCGTCCATGTTTGCCCAGATCAAGGCAAAGATTCAGGAGCTTTAGAGCACCAGTCATTCGCACAGACCCCTAGGAAATAAAATGACATAGCTGTTTCAGGGGAAGGGTAAATGGAAAGCATGCTGTACCTCCGTTTTATTTTCTGTCTCTTCTTGTCTCTCGCTCCCTCTCCTTTGCTCTCTCTCTTTCTTTCTCTCTCTGTGGTGGCCTGTTCTATTACCCTTCATCTCTTTCTCCCTGGGTCACCGCTTTAACTATACAGGGAACTCTAATTCAGCGAGGAAGTAAGAACGAAACGATAAAAGATGTTTAGAATCTTCTTCTATACCAAGGTGAATGAATACACGAATATGTCCAGTCATTTTTGTTAGGCCCTGACCAACCACTAAGCTGAACAGGGTTGTATAAAGCACTTATTTCCCATTAAATTTGAACCGTGTAATACAAATACGGGCACCCTTCCTTGTCTGTTATGTTTAATGTCATTAAAACATACGGTTTATTGTAAGGGATGGGTTTTATTGCTTAAGTGAATTATACATATTGGTCAACTTTGCTCAGGGAAGCTAACCAGTCAAACTTGGCTGCAAGCCGTTTTAATTGGTACAGAAACCACCCTACTGTTAAATATCTTTTTTGAGAAAAAGAAATGACTATTTTATATATATATATATATATATATATATAGATAGATAGATAGATGACGCAGGAATAAAAATGTGTAAAATCCAGTCAGCGAGATGAGAATTGGAATGAGCTTTAAGAAAAAGGAAGACATTGCATTTTTTTTCTTTCTCACATCTCTCCACTCTTTGATGAGCCCAGAAGGCAATGAGAGTTTCTCTCTCTCTCTCTGTCTCTCTCTGTCTCTCTCTCTCTCTCTCCACACAAACCCAAAAATAGTGTGTGAAATATTAAAGTCTCGATGTGTGGCGGCGGCAAATAATAACCAATTCTACGGACTATTACTGGACACCTGGAGGCCAGGGGCCTTTCTTTCTTCTCCTTCGTCTTCTGTCAAAAAGGGGCTACTCGCCGCTAATGTTAGCAAACCCACCGCGGTCTACCCACATAAGCAGATTATGAGTAATTGTATGTGTGTATGTGTGTGTGGGGCGTGTGTGAAGGCAAGACACTATAGGACGGAATGGTTAAAAGCCCGGAATTAAATTTGGATCCCTGCTGGTTGTTTCGTGGCGTTCCGAAAAGTAGAGTGCTGAGAGGGTTTCGTGCAGAGGGGCCCCTGGCCCACAGAGTAAAGAGCATGCTGGGAAAAGGTTTGATCGTCGTCGTGGCAGCGCTGTACCTGATCAAAAACTCTAAAGCCTCACACACACAACTGCATTATGTTGAATGAGAATGGGCTTTGTCTTCTTGGCGGTACTTTTATGTTTAGTCAGGATGCTGAGAAAAGCTAAGGATGTTACCAACAAATAGGACACTTACAAATTCAGCGTTGAATAATTAGAGAATATTTGACTGGCGACACAAGACACTTGCTTTTTCAAAGTGGATTTCCACACTGCTGCTTTCTATGACTGATTACATTTTTCTATTTTCATTGGTTTAAAATGTATATGCATTATGAATGGACTTAGATGGGTTTACACTGAGTGATTAACAGGAGAAAACAAGAACTGTTCTTCATTATCAAGCCACGTTTGCAGATTATTCAAGAAGTTAATAAAACACAAATTGCTTTTATGAACATTACAAAGAGAAAACCTTCACCAGCAGAATCTCACAAAAGCACCTGTAATTTTGTAATTATAATAGTAGTTGAGATATTTGTGTGTAAATTTTTGTTTGAAAAATTAAATGAATATTTACTGTAAGGTATTAACTAGATCTGGGCTGAAGACTTTGGCAGAAGGTTAACAGATTGCATCAGGAATTTCCTGAAGTATTTAGTTCACAACTGCAACACACACAATGTCTGTTAGCAGGTTCATATACAGCAACTGTTTGTGTTTCAGTAAATCTTGTCTACATTACACACACACAGTTAAATCCTGTGTTTATGTTCACCAAAGCGTTATACATTTTGTTTATTCTTTGTTTGTTCATTTGAGTAAAGAAGTTGCTTGCTCAAATACTAGGCAGATTTTTTACATATTCATCAGTTTAAACCATCCACTGTTAGGTGACGAGATTGAAGGAAGAAATAGCAATGTAATGAATTAAAATGCTAGTGGCATCGTTGCCCGTTTGGACTGGGGTCTGTAGAAAAGAGTCAGCTTGACCCGACATTAGCACACATCCAGCAGAATGATTCGACATGATTATAAAGAGCCGCCATCTTTTTTTCTTCTTCTTCTTCTTGGAGAATCCTCTCTGCTGATGATTGGCTGGTTTGACCCTGCCGTGGTGAACCTGCAGAACGACACACACTAAGCTTTTTAGCTCACACTCACACAGTGCTGCCAGTGACTAGACTAACACTGCCTGCTTCAGCCATTCACACAAGAAACACCTGAAATCCTACAGTGAATGTGTGAGTGGAGCGAGATTACTCAAGTCTGTGAATTTTTCTTTTTTTAAATCATATTTTTCATTATTGTTTATTTTTTTATATGTGTAATATATACTTTAAATCTGTGATGCACATAAGCTATTTATTTATTTATATTTTGTTAAACAAATGCTACAATGTTAAATACATGAAAGGAATCTTAATTTAGTTCATGGAGTTACATTTGGGGTTAGATAAAGTAATATATTTAATTTATTGAATTAAAATTGTAATTATTTTACAAATATACGTAAATATGTAATAGGAACAATATTAGACACACATATATATATGATCTTACATGCTGACACTGTCTAAAGCAAGTGAGAGTGTATGTTTGTATGTAATTCTTTGTGTGTGCGTGTGTGTACGAGTGTGTGTCTGTGTGTCTCCATCCACTGCTCCTTAATAGACGTGCAGAGTTGAATGCAACCTCACATCTCACTGCCTCATAATGGCCAGTGTGAAGTCTTTAGCCTGGCTGAATCTCAAGCCTTTGCTTATGGATAATTGCACTCCCAGCCCCTTTTGCCTCCTCTTTTTGCAGCTGAAAACCAAGCTCATTGCAGCCTATAAAGAAATCCCCCCGCTGGAGAATAGAGACGGAGAGGGAGAGAGACACAGACAGAGAGAGAGAGGGAGTGCCGGGGGGGAGGAGAGAGAGGAAGAGATCCCAAGTTGTCCTTGTGCATAAAAGTAGATTCTGCACTTTAACACCTTTTCAAATTAATATTTGTGATGGGTCTATTCTGTGGCCGCGGTTTCTGTTCTGCGGCCTTTGTTCCTGCGTTTGATGTAATGGAGGAGAGCACAAAAGGAGAGCAGGGAGAGTGAGGGAAAATGGTAGTTAAGTGGGCTTAAGGGGTGCTTCAGCGGTGGCTGAAAGACAGGCGAGTGTGAATAGGAGCCGCGAGTGCTCCGGAGCCCCAGGCCCTGGCTGTAAACAGACAGGTCCAGCACAAAGGTGCTCCGCATATGAGCACAGGTCGACTGCAGAAACCCAATAGCTAAGGATTCAGCCATGCTAAAGATACACACACCCCCTTATTCCGAGACACCCACCCTTATCCACACAGCTGGTCCATCCTAGATTGGGCTATAAGATGATTGAAGGAAAAAAAGGGGGGCAAAATGAGTGCATTGGACTTACTTTACTATGATGTGTAGGTCATTTCCACATAGATATGTTGCAAGGAGCTCAGCATATAGCCATTTAGGTGTTTGCAGAGAACTAGATACTGTACATTTTGAATACGTCCCTGACTATATTCAGTCCATCCGTCCCTTTAATACTTCATTAATTCATTTATTTGATATAAAACCCATCTGATTTCTGTTCTTTTTATCTCATTCCCCCAAATCACCCCTCCTCCTCCCTCTCTCTAGTGCCTTGCACTGCCTCATCCCTAGTGCTTGGGCGGTTAAAACTCTTTTGTTTTCTTAATTGCGATGAGTATAATATACTGGTCTCTCAGAGGTCTGTGAGACAATTAGACAATTGCCCGTTTTTAATGAGACAGCGCCCAGTCACACACTGGCCCTCTCTTTCACTCGGTGGCAGCCACCATGGGCCTCTCTCTCTCTCTCTCTCTCTCTCTCTCTCTCTCTCTCTCTCTCTCTCACACACACACACACACACACACTCTCTCTCTCTCCCTCTCTCTTTTTTGTCCTTTCTTACAGGGAGGAGGGGAATCACACGCAATTTGGGGTTCCCTTCCAGTAATAGGGGTGCAGGGAGGGGAAAAAAAGGGCGAAAAAAAAAAACAATAAAAGAGGGGGTATTTTGTCCTCAATCAAACTCTCATGGGCGATCCTGTGTTTGGCAGAGGCGGGTGTGAGGCTGGCCGCGTTAGCAGGGCCGCTAGCTCTGGGAATGGCCAGGTAATGAGCAGCCATTATCTCCAGCTTGGGGAGTAAGACGTGCACTTTTCTATTGTCACTCTCCGTAAGCAAGAGGGATTGGCCGGGGGGCTCTGGATGATAGACCATGCTATGTTCAGCTAGGCGAGCAACTCTGGCTCTCTCTCTCTCTCTCTCTCTCTCTCTCTCTCAGTCTTTCTCGCCATTTCTTTCTCACACATGTCACCCCCACCTCTCTCTCTTTTCTGGACAAGCCGGAAGATAGCTTGTCGTTTTTAAAAAATGGGCGATATTAATAAGCTATTCATTATATCGCTGCTATTTCCCTCTTGCTGCCGATTAATTAATAACCCTACCTCATGTCGTTGAGTGACTTTAATTCACATGCTTGTATGAAGTTGTGAAGGGCAACTTTTTTCCCCCGCTCTTCTTCTTTTCACCCGTTCCATCATTCCTCATTTTTCTGTTCAACACTAATCACACTGTTACAACAAAGACGAGCTCCATTATTGCGTCTGTAGCTGGGAAGAAAGGAAATGAGAGAGGGACAGGGGTTGGTCGCCGTCTGACACAGGACAATTAATCTTGGTGTAAAGCGTTTGTCAGACAGCTAAGATGGACACAAATGGATGGCTGGCATTAATCGGATGAGTGTAGGTAGAGATTTTAACAAGCATTTACGAGAGTCCATTTTGCTGCTAATGAAGAGGAGAATAAGTGACCAGATGAGCCACAACATACACTTAAACCTCTGTCCTCCTTCATCGAAACTAGATGGACAGAGTGAATGAGAGAACTAGAGAGAGAGAAGAAGGCATGATGGCGTCTGCTTGCTAATGTCTCTGTCAGCGTGGGTGAAGATCAGAAGACCTGACCGGGTGAGGATGGCCGACTTTGCCCTCAGACAGTGGCCCCTGTGTGGCCTCCCAGTCTACCGCTGCTTGGCCCTTTCCAAATTAATTAAAGAAAAGCCAGCCACTGCAGCTACAGACACCGCCCTGCCCTCCAACGAGCTTGTTTATTTAGAGACGATGAATACATCAGCGAGCCGAGGCACTGTGAACTTTTAATGAGCCTTCCCAGACCCAGCTGAGAGAGAGAGAGTGAGGGCGAGAGACTTGAGGATGGTGTTCTGGTCAGGCGCTCAGTGGAAAGCTGACCTAAAGTGGCATTGATTATTAGCTCTACAGAGAGAGAGGCGTCTTTGCCTTCAAATGTGGGAAAAGACTAGCAGAGTGTTGAGGATGAAAGCAAATGTTTGTAGCGTGTGTTGCTAATGCGGCTTAGTGCGTGTTGTCAGGTCAGTAATAGCTATACGCACTTGGTTTGTTTGACATGAATGCTCTGGCCAGGTCATAATGAATGGGCTGTTACAGGAGAGTGATAGGTAGTGTTGGGCACTATCAACAGCATTTTGAGTCCACATTTTACTTGCTAAAACAGTGAAATGAACTAAGAAAAAAATGACATAAGCACAGAAATGCACTCATGATGCACCCATCTTTAATAGTGCATTGAAGCTGATGGTGAAAATTGACCTTAATTAAGTAAATTGTATATAAGCTGTTCTTCAACAATTCACATTCAGTAATGTACTCATTTTCAATTATAATTGAAAATAAGAAGATAAATATCACGTAATTTATTCACTATATTATATTAAATGTAGCCGCTGCATATTACTGCTCTTTTGTGTAGGGTTAGGATTATGGTGTGGATCAGACACATTCCACCATTTGGATTTTAATAAATGAGGGAGACACTATATATACAAAATATATGTATGGTAGCATACTTTCACCTAATTTTAACCATCCTTCACTGAAATAAGAATTATCATGCACTGGACTCTATCTCACGCTGGTTCTCGCACATTTTAATGCAATGAACTGAACCTAGGACCTTTTTTATAATAATAACTTTGTGTGCTGTTATTATGGTTGCACTTCATGAATTTTGTTTAGTGCTCCACAGCTTTCTGTAGTAGACTATGACTCTAGACCCCTTCTGACAGCACCACAGCTATTACAAAGAGCTAAATTGAAAACCATTGTTCACTCACTTCCAAATCTCAGATCAGCTGCTGCTTTAAAATCTGAAGATTTGAAGAAAACATTAGACACTGGACTAGCCATTATTAGCTTACATGTAAATGAATGTATGAATACCTCCTTGGTTCTGCACTCACAGTCCATTCTCTCAGCTCCACTTACCAACCAGGAATTATTATTTGGCTGGTGGATCATTCTCAGTGTAGAAGTTAGCCTGAAGCGATGGTGGTGTTTTAGCATGTGTTGCTTTATTACATGTGTTTTTTACACACACTGTCTACTCACGGTCTACTTTATTAGATTTGTGGTGGTTCTGTGTAGGTTCCGACTGTTCAAGTGCAGGGTGAAATTGGGCAAAGAATGTATGCAGAGCAACAGGTGGATTACACTCTGTATTTGTGGAACTAGACAGTGAGTGCAGAAACAAGGTGCGTGAGTGTGTTTATATCAATTGAATGAATATACATGTGTGTATGTATATGTATACTATATATTGTATACACACACGTGTATATATATATTCCCCACAGACTTCTCTCACCATTCATACATGTTCTCCTCCAGGAAGCTTGTCTCAGTGTGAGAAGTCTTTTTTTTTTTCCCCGTGCCACATTCAGATGGGTTTTACATACGAGTGTATTTTTCAATGTCTGTCTCTTATGAACATGAAGACTGTCTGGCAGGGTGTCATCTTGTCACCTCCGCTCTGTCCACTACGGTGGTCAATGCCAGTGAGACTTTTCAGGACACTTCAGCCTCCTACTCCCAAAAGGCAATGACAGAAAGCTCCAGCTTTTGAATTGTTAATGCTTGCAGTCTCGTTGACAGGTGGTGGAGCCAAGAGAGAAGATGGGTAGAAAGAAGGCGGAACAAGCGCTGAATTCTTGGTTAATAAAGCAGCTTGGTGCTCCTGTGCTTATGAAGCAATATGAATAGCGTATGGAAATTGTAGTTTTAAAGCACTCCACAAAGCCTAGGTGATTCTTTTCTTGATCTTTCTTGGCTCCGTTGAATATGTTATGACTGGAGAGCTTCTTTTGTACTTTCACGAGTGAGGAGAGTAGTTTATCTTCTACTATGAGTTTGTTCACTCTCCTTTTTTTGGTTTGGTCCTTGTTCCTTGAGACTAACAAGATGCTTAGCTGTTGACTTAAGGGTGGCGATAAGTTCGTACGTATGTAAGCAGTTGTAGGAGTGTGAAGGTGAGAGGTTATTGCCCATTATAGATCAGTTGAGTCTGTTATAGCCAGTGTCAGGGGAGTAGCTACACGGCTAGCCAGCAAAACATTCGTCATATCGTTAGTGCTTTCTTGACCCACAGTGTCAACCCTAGCAGGCCTTGTCTGGCCCGTTTGCTTGTCATTACGCACTCGGGGTACGTCCGACTCTTGCGAGACAAAGACAAGGCGAACAACAAGATGATGTCGCTTCACACTCCCCTAACCCCCCCCCAGACACACCCCCCCAACCCCTCTCACCCCACCCTGCATTCCCTTTCTCGGCGGCCAAACATTTTTAATTATATCTTCTCCGAAGTAGTGCGCCTCAGTAACCAAGGAGCTGACATTGATGCATGTGCTGATAAATCCGCAAACACTGGAAACGAGATTAACAAAGATTTTGAGGAAAGGGTGACAGCTAATTTTGCGCAGTGGTCCGCGCCTCGTTCAGGAGTGATGTTTTGATAGAGAACCGGCTGAGAATTCACATTTCACGCTGGGGAGAGGGATATTAGGAGTTGAGCAGCATATGCACTTTTTAAAATTGTTTTGCTGCTGTTTCTTTTTTTCTTTTTCCTTTTCTTTTTCCCCTTTTTCACATTCCTGAATTCAGTTCACTAACTCACTGCCATACGCTTAATGGTGGTTCTGATGCTAAGCTAATTTATGCCCAGTGTTGTGAGTGGAGAGGGTGATGGGTGTTTGACAGACACACACTCAAAGTCGCTTGTCAATCAATGTTAAATACTTATTAGAAAAGTCCTTTGTCAGTGAAGCCCAGGAAAACTTTATAGGAAGGTTAGTAATGAGGAAAACATACAAAACTAGGGTTCTTAATGTGTGCTGACCAAATGTTGTATTTGTATCTTTATGAGTTAATCTTTAGAATCGTTAAATGCTTCACATGTCTCTTTCCTTTCACGTCTACTGTGAACATTCCTGAGGCAGTACGTCAGTACGTGTTCCCTTTTAAAAAAGAAGTTGCTGATATTTGGAGTGATGCCACAGTGACGAATCCTTGAATGGTTCTTTAAAGAGGCTTCTGCAGATATTTCCGCATACGTTCTCTCATAAATAAACGTTTCTTAGATTTAAACAAAGTCATTCATAGTAGGGAAGACTAAAACAGACAAGAGTTGTAAACTCTTGTAAAGAGTTCAGTTAGAGCCTATAGAAATTACATTGTAGAAAATATTTAGTTGAAATCGTATTATGTTTTTGAGATAGGGTTGAAGTATCTTTTTCTCTGCGATGGCTTTTTTCACGTGAAATCACTCAGAACGTCAGAATAATGTTGTGATCTAAATTATTCTGTTGGGTAGAAATTCCCAAAAAATTTCAAGTAATTTAAAGACATGCAAATGTGAGGATTTATAGAAAAAGATTTCTAAAAGACCAGTTAAACCAGGAAAAATCTCAAATAATTTTGACCAGCTCTGCATCTCCCTTTTCTCTTTTTTCTATCTGTCTATTTCATTTATTTATTTATTTTAAGCAGTGGCAGTCCTATCAGGGCTCTGTGATCTGTTGTGCTGTGATGGACTGTGTATTGAACACGACTGACCTGTGTGTTTCTGAGCACATTGACCATGTTTAGAGAGGCGATATGCAGCCTGAAGAGAAAGGTATCTCTCTCCTTTATCGTTTCTCTTAGAGGAGAGGAGACAAGCAGATAACAATCATATCTGCCACCACTGATTCCTTACATCTCTGTTTGAGTGTGTGTGTGTGTGTGTGTGTGTGTGTATGTGTGTTAGGGCTTCAGAGACCACTGTCAAGCCTGCACTCTCCAACCAATTTTGTGTCTATATGGCAGAAACATCTTGTAGTTATCTTTTTTCTCCCTTGTTCTTTTTTATGCCTTCTCTCCCTTTGTCTCTCTCTTTTTTCCTTTCTGCACTGCCTCCCCTCTCCGAATCGGCTCCCCATCTTCATTTGCAGGCAGCTGACAGCTTCTTTCACTTTTCTTTGTCAATTTTTTTCTCTCTCTCTCACTCTCTTCTTTGTCTCTTTTCTTCTTTTCTTGCCCTCCATCCTTCTCCATCTGCTTTCGCTTTTGTTTGCTTGGGCCCTCTCTCATCCCAACTTGATAATGAGGAATGCGGTGTGACCCTGACCTCCATTGGCCTGACAACACCTTTTGACCTCAGCGTGTGACCTTCACTGCCTGTTTTGACAGCTTGATTAATTACACAGTGTTATGATTTATGAGTAAGCAGTATGTAAAAATAATAGACAACAGGTGGTCCTCAAAGTTTTTGGGGAAGTCTGCGGACTGTACACAGTGCACTGTTGGCGTGTTTGAGAGTGGATTGTTCCTAAGCATTTTATGTAATGTGATTTCCATCCATCCACCAATGCATTCATTCATTCATTCAGTCCTTGACATTCTTTAGATGAATCTTTCATCTGGATTGATTGATTTATTTGTTATTTGTTAAGGACATTCTGATACTACATTCTTTACAGCTAGCAGCATCTACAGGTATATGTCAAACTATCAACCACATGCTTTAAATTTTAGAAATGTGTAGATTCTCCTCTTCATTTGTGATTCTGTTTGTTTATTTAAGTCAGTCAGTCTTTCAATCTGTGAGTTATTCAGTCTCAAAATCTCAAGTATTTTTGTAATTATCCATTTACCTGGAAAAGGAAGTGCTTCTATAGTAACACTTAAAAACCTTACACACTCAGTCATTAAAGAAGAATTCTTTTTATTTTCCACTGTCTGAGATTGCATTCTAGAGAAAATGGATGTGTTATAATTGTATGTAACTGTAATCGGAAGAGCCTCTGAAGACTCAAACATGATGAATGCACATTTTATTTTTCCCTCTTTTTCCTTTTAGTGTGTCTTATTGGTTTTGTGCATTGCTATAATGAAGCATTCAGTGTTAAGCATTTTTATTGCATTCTAAATCTGATGCTATGTTGTTTGAAGGTAACATCTGTCGATGCACCGGATTTTAAATAAACTATTGCTCAGGGGTAAACCCTCATGTGTTTAATGCTGGCCTGGTCCAAATTTGCAAGTTACCTGCTTGAATCTTTCTAAGTTGAAGTTCCTTAAATAAAATATTCTATGCTAATAAAACATTCCTATCAAAAGTCAATAATAAGAAAGCACCTTAGAGACCACCAGCTCCTCTATTAGCTCTGCTTCTCCTGTGCTGCAATAACAGAGCAGGGGTCAAGGGATTCCACTTTGACCTTTGACATCGGGGGGTGGCCACAGTCAGTGGTGGTCACTAAGATTAATACCCCATAGCACAGTCATTATTCATACTCAGTCAGAGGTAGATTATGAGGAATATGAAATTTGGGAGGAGGAGTGACCTTTTTAATCACGGTCTGAATGTCCAGTTTAGTGGTAAATCTCTTATTAAGTCCCTTTGCTTTCCATCACTTTTGAAAATTCATTTTTGAAGTGTAGTCTGTGCTATAGTAACTGTAGTCAGGCTGTGATAGGGGTGGGTCCTGTGTGCAAACTCATAGCATCACAAGACTTGAAGATATTTTTAGGATACACAGTATGCATACTTATAAAACTGCAGAATCTGTAATCCTTTAACCCTTTGGAACCACCTCTTTTACACTTGTGTAATGTTGTGAAAATATGGATGATACAGATATGCTCAGAACAGTATTGACTAAAGTGTCATGTACTTTGACTTCCTCTAGTCCTCATTTACACTGCTTTTAGTTTCTCTCTTTTACAGTTGACCAGCAGGACTGCATTTATTGCTGGTGTAATCAAGTCTAATATCCTGCTAAACATTCAGGAATCTGTGATTTATGATGCATTATTAAGAATTTCACATATTCAGTAAAGAAAATCAGTAGTATTTATTAGTAAGCATGTAAACATACTGGTCTTCTAGGTTTAAACAAAAATAACAAAGCTTTTTGCATATTCACTATGTTGTATATTCAGTGAAAACAATTATTATTAATGAATAAATGCAGTTGCTTTCTCACCATGCACATCACATTCAACAATGAAAGCTCCACTTGATCATTCAAGGTTGATATCTAGTATATTTCACATGAACTTATTAGTATTGCGTCTATTAGGATACAATAACACAAGATAGAAATAATAAACAAGGTATAATTTTCCCTCCAACCTCTGTATTTAAAAAGAAGTATCAATATGCATGGAATAACACCCCTACAATAAGCTGTTGACCACTTAGGATTGTCAGTTCTACCTGTCAAACCCGTGTCTTGCTCCCCTTGCCCCTTTCTCAGTGTCACATGTTGATTGTCGCTATGCTGACAGTGTGCTATATGCTATAACCTTTCCTCATAATTTTTTTTTTAATCGTGTACTCATTTATATAAGAAACAGTTAATCAAGAATATCAAGGACAGCGATCATTCCATGATCTATACCTTCAATATACCCCCTCATTAAACATATATGTGCATGCTGAAGGGAAACTGTATAGAGATATATATCACATAGCTAAAGGCATGTGAACAGGCTTTCCAAATTATTTATTTTCAGCTCTCGAATGTATGTGTTTTCTCTTACTCCATTGTTTCTGTTTTTATACCTGTGCTGGTGATATTTGCCGTTATTATAGACGTAATGCCAAGATGCCATGACATGGTTTTTCTGTTTATGTTTATTATGATCTTTAGGATTATAATTTGTTAGGATTATTTGTTTATTAGACTTGTCAGCACTCAGTGTGTCTGCTGAATTATTACAGTCTTGTTTATTGTCCTGTTCTGTGTAATGGAATGTGAATTCTGTGTTTTCATTAGGCCGGTATGTGCTGTGTCTCAGTAGGTTGGTAGTCTATATGCTGTGTTTGTATATTTGCTCTTTAGTGACATCAGAAACCTGTATGTTGTTGGTGGTGGATGTCAGTGTTGCTGTATGTTTGTAGGTCAGTGTTAGGAATACAGTGGTAAATGGCATTTCCCATGTGCTCACACTTACTTCCTCCTGAGCGATTGACATGTTGCCCTCCTGTAAAAGTTGACAAATGATTTCTGTAACATTTACTTACACAATCGATAGCTCTGACAAATTCCACCTGCACTGTGATTAATGCTACACCAGCCCCACTCCCCATCCTTCTCCCTCACTCTCCTCACCCTCAAGGGGCTACCCAGCACACTCAGAGCAATGTGTGTGTGTTTGTGTGTACGTGTCTGTGTCAGAGTGTTTGTGAAGCTTGTATATGTTACTGTATCGCAAGTGGTTCTTCACCCCACTGAGATGGGCTAATACTTGTGCTATTATAATGAATTACAAAGTATTTTATCGCATGTTTAACTTTAAGCTATTCACAGTTTTTACGAGCCTAGTTTGTTTTTATCGTAGAACTGTTTGGTGTAAAATTAGACAGCTCTAATTCGGTGATGTTTTTGGTAACTTGTCTACTATTTACATATCAGAATTATTTATTGTAATGGGAGGAATGACAAGATGGCTACACATCCTTTCAGCCCCTCGGTGTTGACTGAATTAATGTGTTTTTTTTCCTCGTATGTGAATCCCAAGGGGGGTAGTTGGGGATGTTCTCCTTTACCTTTCAAGATGAATGCTTTTGGTACTGTTCTTTCTCATCTTGACGGCTTTTAATGTGTGTGTGTGTGTGCGCGCGCGCATAGGATTGCATATGTATCTATATGTGGTACATGTGAATTATTAAATTATTTGACGTTTGTTAAAAGAACAGGAATGTGTGTGAATGAGCAAGAGTAATGTAAGCCTTCCTTCATCTTCGCTGGCAGTATTTGTATAGAGGGGCTAGTTGTAGGGGAGACAGACTATGTTGATTTGACAGAGAGGGGGAGAGTATATGAGTTCTGTGTGTGTGTGTGTGGTATCTGGGAGAAAGGAATAATGGCCTCTTGCATGCTCAAAAAGCCCATGTAGAGATGCTGATGGACAAGGTCACCCAGTGCTGTGGCGCGGGGAGTGGCAGTGGCCTTGAGAAACAGGCCTTAATCCAAGCCTGCAATTCATAATTTTATATATATATAAAATGTATATATATTTTTAGTATAGTTGTATAGTATTTATATTATTCTCATAATGAAAGAAGTAGTAGTGAAAAAAGGCCAAGGGATTGTTTTACTTGGTTTGTGGCCTAATGTAATTTTACCACTGTGCTATTTATAACTGATTTACACAGCACAAGAAATCCTAAAATATAAGGGAAAAAAAAAAATTCTCTTTTAATACATTGCAATAAAAGGTTTCATATACAGTATGTCATCCTGAGCGCTGAAGTAGGACAATGCCACAGATGCTTTTTTGGGTGCTTCCAGACCTAAAAATAGAAGGTAAAAGCCACTGGTATCTGAAGTTATGCTGGAGTATATGATTTGTTAAAATTACTGACATGGCATATTCAGACAGGGTTAAAATTACTAACAAGCATGTGCAGTGTTTATAGTTCAGTACCTTTCCTTGCATTCCTCACTGCATCAAAGTAGTACTTCATAAGGAGTTGCAAGGGTTTAGGTTGACACTGACAAATTGATGCAGACCTTTATGTAAACACTGACGGTATAAAGTCTTTGTGAATGTGGCATACATACTGGCCATCATGTTATTGTCCATGCTTTTTTTTTTTAATCAGTGTTAGTGTAAGGCTTATGCAGTTTTCTTCTTTCCTTTCTGTAAAGAATGCTTAGCTGTGGGCTTTCAATGCCTGTCTCGGTTTGTACGTTTAGTTTTTCTTCTTAAAAGACGCTACATGAGGCGTTAGTGGATATCTGAATACTTGGAGTCTGAATAGAGCCGTCCTTTAATCCTTCATGTACATTTCAACATCCAATCGGATCTCCTCGTTTGCGCTGCCTATTTTGTTCTGATTGGCTGAGTCAGCCTGCCCTGGGCTTACAAGGAGACGACAGCCAATCAGAGAGCAGGATTCAAAGACAGACCAAAGCTGTGTGATAATGGAGGGTCTGTCCATCGCCCTCAATATGGAGATGTGATCCACCTCAGCTTTGATCAGAGAACAAAAACACACACACATACACACACCCACACACACACACTCCCTCACAATATAGCTCTCAGATACACTACACACGCAGACATAGGGTCTCAGAACCGTGATGGGAAAAAAAACACACACAAACACGAACGATTTCACACGTAATGTCCACTCCTGACTGCTATTGAGCATGCTTTAGACCTGTCGAGTGCCGTCCTCTCTGTCTGACCCGAAGCAGCAGCGGGCTGTCGCCCATCAGAGGATGATAGGACTATAGAGTACGGGTGGGAGAAGAAGACAGAGCGTGAGACATAGAGAGAGACTTAAAGAAAGAGAGAGAGACAGTGTCTATGACTTCAAAGCTAAACAAAGAGCCACAAATAGCTCAAGCACGGCGCTGTCTGTCAAAGTGGCGCTGAAGGCCCAATATTAATAAGCACGTCTCCTTTCAGCAGCACTGACTGGAGAATTGGACAGCTCTACTCTGCTTTAAGGTAGATTTATTAGTGCTGACTCTAAACGGGCTCAGACCATCATTACTGTACTCGCTGTTCCAATCACTCAAGTCGTATAGGTGTTGTGTTTGTTTGTTAATGTTGAGTGGAATGTGGGTTTTTTTATTTTTATTATCATTTTTGAATGATTCATACTTTGGAAATGAATGATGCATGGCTTTGATGCCTCTGATTCCAGGAAACAATTCTGTGGTATGAGATTATACATTTTACAGAGGTTATTTTAAGTTTTAAGGTCCTCCAAACATCTTTAAATAACAGTCCACAGATATAGAAATAGAAATGATTCCTTTTTGGCACGTTTTAAAATGTAATAAGATTTAATAAATTGTAAAAATTGAGGTGCACATAGTTGTAAACTCCATGTGTTGCTGTTTATTCACAGACTATTCTTGCTCTTGCTAATTTATCAGTGTTTTTGTTAATATGTTTCATTTCTGCTGGAATGTTTCTGTCGTAATTGCAGATGGCGATGTGAATATTTGCCTGAGTGTCAGAGCGCTGTCAGTCAGTCAGATTCAGTTAGATGAAGGAGCGAGGCGGCCATTGTGGCGCTATGTGAAGGGAGTCGGCTGGTTTGAGACAGGCGGACAAAAGAGCGCTTAAGAGGGCGTCCAGTGGCGGGTTAGTGGGGTCTGAGCCCCAGTGAGGGGCCGTGCTGACCCAGGCTGACCGTTGGCCCAAAGGCCAGGGCCTGCTACCCCTGCCCCTTGAGGAGCTGCCACCCAGGGCATGGGGGCATGGGAAGAGCCCTGTACACCATGCAGCTAGAGTAACTAAGAAAAAGACGCACATTGTCAACCTCTCTTACACAAGAAATGTAGGTGTTAAATTAGCTCATTTTTTGTGTGTGTGTTTATTAATTTAACAGTAGGAATTCATTTTAAAATACCAATATTTTATTGATGTATTTGGTTTTTAATATTCTTGTCTTCAGGATTAGTAAATATGTAATGCAATAAATTATTATTCATTTAATTTTGAATTATTTTTCAAGTTGTAGTTGGGACTTATTTTAAAAATAGAGAGAAAATGAGAGAAAAAAATAAAGATAAGAGATAAAGTTAAAAACACAAACAACAACAGTGTAACATTTTTTTTTCTTAGCTATTGTACTTTTGTGACCTGTTCAGTGCAGGATTATTTATTATTATTATTATTATTATTGTTATTATTATTATTATTATTATTATTAATTAATTTATTTTATTTATTTATTTTTTTTGTAGAAGAGCCTCATGTATGGAGAGCTGAGAGCATTACTGTGATCAGTCATAGTGGGCTCTCTCCTCTGTGTGTCTGTGTGTGTGGGAAATGCTGAGGCAGCAGGGCAGCCCCCTGCTGCAGTTAAACTGTAATGGGCAAAGACCCGGTCATACCCTATCCTCCTTCTGCTTGACCAGCCAGCCCTGGTCTGGTCAAGAAAAGGCCGCCATTACAGAACACACAGCACAAGAGAGAGGGAGACAGACAGAGAGAACAGGCATGGTGCAGAGACTCTGTCTCTCTACCAGTCATTTATCTCGCCTACCACCAGTGGGCAGTGGCACTAAGCTTCACTCATCCTCCTCACCAATAAACACAACCACAAAACCAGATTCAGGCTGGCCAACACACACACACACACACACACATACACTCGGTCGCCTCAGCCAGAGAGCTGAAGAGAGAGAGCAAAAGAGAAAAAAAGGTTTCTGAATACAAAAACACACACACACACACTTCTGTTCAAAATAAACATGTGATTTTAGTATTAAACAAAAGAATATCAGAATTAACTCCTTAAATAATTAAAGCTTGTTATTCAGTTACTACATGTCAATTATTATTACATTATTCTGTGATAAATGGATGTGTAACATCTTTTTGAAGGATTACATACAAGAGAACTCAAACTTTAAAAATGCTCTGTGTGACAGTCGGGCGAAAAATATATTAATGTGTTCTGGTCTTTCTGGAGTTTGTTTTTGATTTAGTAAATTATTGGGAATTTTTTACTTCATTAATTATATTTACTACATTGTAAATATGATCTAATTTTTTTAAATCCAGTTATCGCTCTGAACTTTGATTGAGCGTGTTCTTATTAGTATACTGTCCTGCTTAATGGCTTTATTCGTTTGTAATTCTAGTTTTATTAGTTGAACTTGTGCAGCAGACAGGAGGGCAGCAGGAGTTTATTTGTATTGATTTGAAAGTGAAAGTGCTTTGTCTGCGCTTCATCATGTGATCTAATTATGATTGTAAGTTATCGACAGATGCTTAATTTTTAATTAGCCCCTTTAAAATGACACTTGCTTTGTTGCAATCTTTGTTGCAAATGCTTGCAATTTCAAATACACGTGTAACTCTTATGACCTGTTTATTTCATTATTTTGTGGTGTTCGTTTAATTGTGTAGAATTTACATTCTGTTGCATTATTCCTGCTTTCTTTATTTAAATATTTATCTTAATCTTTTGACCAATTCCTAGTTAAATATACAATTTTTTAACTCTAAAATTTTCTTCTTATAATTAAAGACAATATTTAATAATGAACTCTCTATAAAATCAGTGGATGGACTTTATTTCCCAGTACATGTTAAAAGAAAGCAATACAAAATGCTGAGTAACACTAAGATAGATACCTTTCATTATGCCATACACAGTCCTGTATAAAACACTCACTCTTTCACCTGCAACAGTGCTGTATAGTTGTCTATAGCCTCAGATGTATTAGTTTTACTTTGTTTAATCACTAGTGTGCACTGCCTTCAGGCCTAATCATGTTATAACTTTTAATAAACATTTAATACTGATTTAAATCATTTTACTTTAAACATAGTGTATATAGCTGTTTTTCAAATAATCTACAGCAGGGATATATTGGCCCCTTTTTATTCGCTCGAAGTTTTTGACTGTATACACAGCTTAACCATCTTTGCACAACAGAATAACCTTTTAAACTTGTTCAGTGTTCTAATGTGTGTGTGTGTGTAATTGCTATTTAGAAGCTTTCAGTGTTTATCTATGGAATATTGATATTGATAAAATAGTGTCTTGAGAGGAAAAAAAAAACCTTGTTCATCAAACCACACAGACTTTTATATTTTAATCATTGAATTAGAAATTTCATTTGAAAAATAAAAGCATTTTTAAAAATAGAGTAGTGTTGCTTCTATTATGTCAGAGATTTCTTAGAGAGAATTCCCTCAGGAAAATGAATGTAACTCAGTGTAGCTTTGTTGTAAACACTATCTTATTCACAGCAGCATTTATTACGCTGACTGATGTGTGCCCTTTAGGAAATGTACACTCTAATTCTCTCTCTCTCTCTCTCTCTCTCTCTCTCTCTCTCTCTCTCTCTCACTCACTCACTCTACTTTTCTGTCTGATCTAAGACCTCTGTCCTCTCTTTGTTGCCTCAGTGCTCCCTTAACACCTTGCTGTTTATTAGGATATTTGGTGTATTTTGGCATTTCACTTTCATATATATACACACACACACAAAGTTGTGGAGCATTGTTCTTATTTGTTAATTAATTTTCCTGTTTGTTTATTTGTGTTTGTGCCTCAGGAGGGGTATGGGGTGGTTGTGTTGAACCCCAACGAGAACTTCCTGGACGTGGAGAAGGTTCCAGACTTTGAGCAGAATGTGGCGGACAGCTTGGACGAGCCGGCGGAGAAGCGAGAGCGCAGAGACGAGAGAGAGGGAAAGAAGAAGAAAGACTTCTACGAGAAGTACCGCAATCCACAGAAGGAGATAGACAGAGAGCACATCCCCATACGGGTGAGCAGGGGAACGAGAGAGGAAGCAGTTGATGAAAAAGAGACAGTGAGAAAGAGGGGAATAGAGAGAGAAAGACAGGGAGGGTGAAATGCAGGGTGAGAGAGGGTTTAGTGCAGTTGAGTGAGAGGGCCACACGTGTGTGTGGTCAGGTTTAGTGAGAGAGTGTGTGTGTGTGTGTGTGTGTGTGTGTGGAGTGTTTGGCAGCATTCCAATTTAGACCTCTGTTCAGAGAGCCCTTCTTTCCACTCTCACTTTTAATTCTACACATTCTCTGTCTTTCCTCTCAGTTGCCTCGTTCTCCTTGTCCCTCCCTCTCTCCTTCACACTTCCACTCTTCCTCCTCTTTCTACTATTGCCTACTACTTCTTAGTCTTTTTTGCCCTTTCCCCCCTCTCTTTTGGTTCTCTCTCTCCCTCTCTCTCTCTCTCTCTCTCTCTGTTCTCAATGACAGAACTCAAAATAATATATAAATAAGCTCCAACGTAAGGTGGAAGTTTGATAAAAGACAGTGGGATAAGGAATACAAAGTTTTATTGGTAGTTGATGGCCCTCTACCTGTCTGGCTGTCACACCCTCTATACTGTCAGTTACCACCTGTACACACTACCGGTGTGAGAGCTGTCAACACACTCCCAGCCCTACCGTCCTGCACACACTGTGTAGAGAAGCATAATTATCTGCATTATTAACATCACATTGGCGTAAATACCTCAGTTTCTCAGCCTCTGTAAACAACTCGGCTTAATGATGACCAAACTATCAACAGCAAACTAGCTCTGACGCCCTTCACTTATTTTAATGAATTCACTCTACAACGGGCCTCTCTAATGTGGCCCAAATGATGTGTATTTTTTTTCGCTCAGACTAACACACGGTAGAAAGTAGACAAGGAATTCTGTGAAATGGCCATCAGCGAGTGAGAATCTGTGCGATTTTTGGCACTTCAGCCTTTTTCTCACTTTGACGTAGCTTTCTAAGCTGTTTTCATCACTGCTGTATGTGTCTTTTTGCTGATAAGGAATATTGGTGAGTATTGGTGAATATAAGAGTGTGTAATATGGTAGTCATATAACTATGATACTTGAAGATGAATATATATTGAGTATTAGAACAAGTGACATGTAAATGATTGAATGGAAGCCTTTTATTTTATAAAGATTATTATTATTTTTTTAAATGAACACATATTCCCATCCTAACGCTTCAGAATAGTTCACACAGAAACCCAAATGTTTGAAGTAAAGTTTTATAAATAGCTTTTAATAAAGAGCACTGGATAATTCAACAAGCAGCAAACTAACAAAATCCAAACACAAAATCATTATTACAGTTAATCCAGAGTGCTTATTTTGATCATTAATCAGCATTATATTCATTGGCTTATTCATTCAATAATGTATTCATTTACTTAAAAACCCTCTTATTTCTTAAATGTTACTATTTAATCAGGGACATTAAGAATATTACACTTTTTTTTTCCTTTTCCATTCACGTGTAGTAGGAAGTAGACAAGGGATTCTGTTAAATAGCCAGGAGCGAGTGTGAATCTTTCCCCATTTTTGGCACTTCAGCCTTTTTCTCACTTTGACGTAGCTTCGTTTTCATCACTAATGTACGTGTTGAGAGTGTGTTCTGCTCTAGTGTGGAGTCGATGAGGGAAAACACCCTGTCAGTATGAATACAAGCTCGACTAGCTTGTGCTGACATCTTCATGTGCTGCTGTGTTCACAGTGTTTTGTGTGTGTGTGTGTAAGAAAGAATGAAGAGTGAGAAAAACTTTATCCTTAGAGGAGATGAAGGGAAGAGCCCATATTAATATCTTAATAAATATTTCAGCAGGAATAGTTTAGAATTCAAATAATGAGGCATCTCTCACTCTATCTCATGCTCTTGCTCTGTCTCGCTCTCTTTTGCTCTCTCTCCCCTCCGTCCATTTCATCCCCAGAACCTTTTGCACTTTGTAATGCTAGCAGCGTGAGATCGTTAGAGCCAAGGTTTTTTCAATTCTGCAGGGGGGCCATGCAATATTCTTCACTCTGACCACATTAGGTTAGACCTCCTCTCCAACACGCTTACATTATACATGCTGGACAGCAGCAAAAGAACCAGCACAAGGACAGCCAGCAACTGTGGCGCTGGTGTGTGTGAGATCACAGCAAGCTTACATATGTTTGCCCACATAGAATTCCTTCAGGAAACATAAATGTAAAAGAAATAGTATAAACCTATGAATGCTCTGAGCCGAAGAATGTTGCTGTACTTTCCAAAATTTATAATGCTCTGCCTTTACAAGAGTTTACACATTACTTTTAGAATTACTTTTCGTTAAAATTAAATTATATATATATAATATATATACAACTTTCTGAAGTTATCTTGGCTGTTCTGTTTTACTGTGTTTTTATGTTTGAATTTGTATGTTGTTGTTTTTTTATTTCCCTATTTTTGCTGAATTTTCTACCCACTTTTACCAGTTGTACTCAGTGCCACCAGCCAATCATTTGTTTTCAAGCTGCTGCTAATGCAGTGACATTGAACAGTTCAAACTTGCCAGAGGAGAACACAAACCGCCCAGATCTGTCACATCAGCTGGCAGTTGTCCTTGCTAGCTAGCGCCATGAGCAGAGACTGAAGCGAATGTATCCACCCAGAGAGCAAAGTCAATTGTGGTCTCTAGCATTCAATGTCTCAGATAACTGAAACATTACCAGGGCTTAAACTCATGATATCTCTATAACAGGGCCTCTGGGCCTCGATCGGAGGGTGTGTTTTTCAATGTAGTTGACAACACTGCTCGAATAACAGACCTAGAACAAGAACAAACACACACATGTATGCATTTATGGGCTATCGACATTTCACACAGAAGTGCAGAAGCAAGATATAGTATTATAGTCTGTCATACTTTCATAAATGCCTATGGTTCACAATTAATATTTTCTTGCTACCCTCCCGTCAGTACTTTGTAGCTCTCAGCCGAAAATGGACACAGCTCAAGTTTAAATAAACAAACATTGCTATCAGATACCTTCTAAATAAATTATAATTGTAGTCAAGGCTTTGTTTATGAATTGAAACTCACACAAGTAGAAAACAGTAGTAGTGCCTCATTAAAAACAACAAGCACTAAAATAGTGATCCAGGGTTCTAGAAATGATGATAATAAACATGGTCAATCTTTAAAAAGTGGTCATTATATTCTTGATACACTCACAATATCAGCAGTGTGTAATCATTTTGTCCATTCTAATGGAAGGCAACATCACAGTACTCTATCCTGTTTTTTTCATGCTAAATTATTCATGATGATACTTTTGTGAAAGGGTTTGTGAATAGTTTGCAAAGAACAAAGGTATATTATAAAACACATAGTGTCACATTTGGTAAAATATGATAAATAATAAGTTTTAGTACATTGTTTTATCAAGATTATATTTAATACAAATAGGATTAAAATGCACTTTTATTACTCTCGCTGTTAACAAGCTTTCCTTTGGTCTATTATTATTTTTTTTAAAGATCCAGTCTGTTGTACAGTGTCTAAGAATCACCAATTCATTTTGACTTAACAAGGTAACAATGGTTTCAGACTGAGATTTTAATGCAGACTTCATTAATATTAGGTCGTCCACTGGGATATTCCACCTGTACTTTTTATATGGCTTGAAGTCGTGACTTTACAGGCTTATGTCATACCTACTGACGTACATACTTATGTCTTTATGGCCATGCAGCATTGAGGCCTTTGCATATGTGTTTGTATTTGCGAATTCGAATGTGTGTTTTTCCCTCTTCTCCACCCATCCTCTCAGGGTCTAGAGTAGAGGGCGGGGCAGCTCCCACTTTCATTCTCCAGGACTTTTTAATCTTTTATAGCTGTATTGTGCCAGGCTCAGGCCCCTCTCCTCCCCTCCTTGACTTCCCGCCGAGCACAGGACCACCTGCATGTCGCTCCAGCATGCCCTGCTAACTCTGTCCTGGCCTGAGTTGAGTTGATTAATACGCTTCCTTACCCTCGTTAAGGAGCCCTTAACTGCCTTTAGCACTCTTACTTTTTGGGGCCCCCCCGGGGTTCATAGTGCCCCTGCATAATCTCCCACCACTCTGGAAGATCACAGCCCCAAAGGCCCATGTCTAGTGTCTCTGGAGAGGCTGGGTGAACAGGAGAGAGAGAGAGAGAGAGAGAGAGAGAGGTGGGGGTGGCATACAGAAGTTTTTTGGGAGTTCACTTTACTCTGAATTTGAGGCCTAATCCAGTTACCTATTTTCTGTCAGCCAAGCGAAGGAATAGCAGGAACAAAACCCACATTCAGGGCTTAAGAAGCTTCCAAAGATTTCATTCAGGCCTAACCGGGACAGGCTTAGGGACCCAGCCCCAGGGGGAAAAGAGCCGTTTTTCTAAATGACTAGAATAATTTTTTCTCACTTTTTTCTCACTCAGATTTCTTATTGTTGCCTTTTTGTTCTGAGACAGAGAGAGAACGAGAGAGTTAGGCCTTCGTAAAAGATCGGAGAGGCAGCAGCTCATTCTCGCTGAGCGTTTCTCTTTTTTGTCTGCGCGTTCGCTCTCTGAGTCGTTCGTTTATTCATTTCTTAAGTGCCTGCAGAACTTTAAGTGTCAGATCCTTGCAGCAGTGGCATGAGTTTATTGAATGCTTTGAGTACAGCGCTTTGCTCTGTTTCTCTTTTGTACATCATCTAGACAATGTTTTATTTCAGTTCTAGAAGGTCAGGGGTCTGTACTGGACCACTTATTTGCATTTACTTCTCACTGTCCTGTTCTACATCAAGATGAAGGGAATATTTTGGAAGTGTGTGTTGCAATAAAATAGTAATGATTTGAAGATGGAAGGACTTTTACAAAAAAAATATATATATATCAGTGGGACTGATATTTAAGTTTATTGAAGATGGTTGTTACTTTGGGACGTCCTTGCTGAACTGATATTGATTATAGAAGTACAGCTGATGTCATTTCAACTCATCAGAAAATCAGCTGGGGTTTGATTAAAAATTGAAAATTAAATGTAAACATTTTTTCTTAATTTTGAAAAGTCCTCCCTGTTTAGAAAGAAAAAAATATATATAAACAGCGCTAAACTCACTTTTTAGTGCCTTAACCAGCTCAGTCTCACATTTCCTAATATGTCCTTTCAAACTTCTAAAAGCAGTTACTGGATAATAAGTAGAAAATCATATAAATCCATGCTTATGTATGAACTGACATCAAGTACTTTTCCAGGATCTGTTGAGGCATTTTTATTGGCAAAAAACATCATCCACCAGTCTTGTTTTGGTAAGTGAACAGGGTAATAACAAAGTTGTACTGAACATTGTTACTCCTCCTATTGGTTATCGTGTATTAGACATTATATTTTCAAATTTGCAGAGCGTAGACTTTATGACAGATAATATTTGCTTCTCTAAATATCAATATATAGGAATGCTAAGTCGAGGTGGCATATGGACATCAGTGTGAATCCATATACACCCAAATAAAGCAGAAATCCTTGATAGGTTTTCAGAAAGAGAAAAAAGAATATATAGCACACACATTTTGTGATGTCCTTTTGCAAGTGTATTACTTTGTGGTATTGTAGTATGTTTGAGTACATTGAGCACACCTACTTTACCTAAAGAGTAAAGTGCTTCAATAAATAAAGCTCCTTATTTTGTGATAGTCATTCTACTGGGTTTTATATATCAGTATAAGAAACGAAAATGGAGTTAAGTCTGTAATGAAAAGGGTCTTAATTGGTCTTAAACCAATGTATCTGTTTAATAAAGTTAATGCAAGTACATATTCCAATCTAGTATTTTGAATAGATGCATCAGTGGCAAATCAACAACATCAAAACAAAAAGTTTGATAATAAGGTTAGATAATATGCTCATATATATCATCATCATCATCATTTTCTTCTCCGCTTCTCCATTTCAGGGTCGCGGTGTCATATATATGTAACAGCTTATAAATGATTACGGCTGCTAAATCAGAGCAGAGTGCTGTACAGCAGGAGAGACATTGGCACGTATTGTAGTCAAATTTTGGATTAAATTTCAGACTTTTAAGTGGTATTTAAAGCATTTAGTGTGGATTTAACCTAACAGTGTGTTATCGAACTTTCTCCATCATATTTGACACTGGAGATTATCTATAGAGGTGTAAGTTGATGTTTATTTTTTCTTTTGTTGCATTAAGTTCTAAATACTCCTTCCCACTCCTAGTGCATGAGTAAGTCAATATTAGAGTGTTGATTTGGAGTCAGTTCCAGTTCAAGGTGACATACGAACTGAGGTAGTGGCTGGTGTTCACACACCATGTACCCTATGGTTGCCTCCGTCTCCTCAGGAACGCCATCCATTATTTATCCCTCGTTTTTTCCTCCTCTCCTATTCCTCGCGGGACCCGACGAATCCGTGTTTTGGAGATGTTCTGTTTCCCCATGCTCGGCTCGTACATGACTAACCCGCACGTCTCCTAGATAAGACCTGCTCTGGGTGGAGCTGTCAGGAGCAGGCGATATGTATTCAGCCTTGCTGTTGTATCACCTTCACGCTGTCTCTGTTCACACCGCTCCAGGACACTTTCTGGAGGCCCTGAGCGTGCCTGAACTTTGGCTTTGAAGACCTCGTGCCTGACCCTTTATTGCAAGGACATGCATGGTGACTGGGATTGGCTTAATTAAACGTATGAACTTATGACACGGCCGAAGCGGGAGGTCAATCGCTGCGGTCCAGGGGCACTCACCTGTTTAACCCGTGTGTCTGTTTCTGTGTGTCTTATGTGTCTATACGTATATGCTTAGGTCTGAGTCTGTGTGTGTATGTGTGAAAGTATCAGTTTTGTCTTGATTTCATATGTAAGGTCATTCAACACCAGTGTAGAGTGCAGTTCAAAAGCAGTTGATACTTTCTTACAGTGTGGAGTGAAATATTTTAAGCTGTTCAAAAGAATATATCATAACAATAGTCTACCTGTTTGTTTAGTATATTTTCAGTTGAAGCAGCCGCTAAGCGGTTTCCATTGCCGCTTTTCCCTTCCTTATGCAAGTACTAGTAATGTTCACGTAATTACTTAACGTACGCAAAGAATGACCCCTGATTTTAGCACAGTGCTGTTACTTAACTCTCAACAGTTAAGTACTGTATTCAGAAACTGTATTCATATGGAATCATATGCAGATGCTAAAAACAACTAAATTCATCTTCCTTCATTAATATTAAATGCACAGGGAGGCACCCATTTGGGATTTCTGGCCCGATGCCGATATCTGATGTCATAAACGTACATACCTTCTGATGCTGATGTACACATTTATAAAATATAAAATAACAATCCTTGGAATAACGTTATAGATAAATTTTACTTTTATTTACAAGTGATTTATTTTTAGGTTTCGACCAGTTGTATACAAACAATAAAATTAAAGTTTTGTCCTGAGAAAAAGTTAGCCATATTGTGTTAACTAACTCATCCATGCATTGTTTTTTTTTAATAACAACTTAAATAAAATAATAGATTTACTCCAACTAATAACAGTAATAATAATAATTTAAATAATTTACTTAAAGCAAAAGATTGAACAAAATAAAATACTGATGTACTTTTAGCAGCTGATCTAATCATCAGAACAGTAAAGCAGAGCCTTTGTGCTCTGTCAGGTATCGAACAAAGTATCTGAGCTAAAGTATTTTTCTAAATATTAATCAGTCTTTTTTAAGAACTTGAGCTTCACACATTCTTAATCCAACATAAAAACATGTCCGCAATTATCACTTTATGCCAATACCGATATAATTCTGATATAATCATGCACCTGTAAATGTCTTTAGCTTAAAGAGCATAACACTATCATTATATCCTTCTATCTGTTAGAAAGATTGTTTATATTTTGAAAACTGATTCTGGAATTTCCATTGCTGGTGTATGGCTGAAATTGCATGTATGTGTTGAAGAAAAATACTTTGCATGTGTAAACCTCTGTGCTGTTTTATTTTTGACGTAAAAAGCCTGGCAGCTCTCTCTGTCGTCTTTCTGTAGCTGTCTATTGCAGCCGTGTCTGGGGCGAGGCCTGCTGGCTGCAGCTTCACTCTGATGTCTGCTCCCAATCTTCCTGTCAGGTCAACCTTAAACACATCCAATCTGCTGCGAGGACCTGAAGCAAGGCCCTCACAGCAGGCCCTTCCTCGAAGCCCTCGCCTGAGCACAGGCCCGCGTACCTCACCCTGCGTCAATTAAACCCGAAGAGTAATTTAATCTGACAATCGCAGGCTTGGTGCAAGGCAGGTTGAGATGTGACAAAGATGACCTTTCTGGCCATATGCAGCCAAGAGCTGTCTTTTAACAAGGAACCCCCCGCAAGCCAGGCACAAGTCCTTTTGTACTTTGTTAATGAGTTATTGATTTGAAACAATGCGCTACCAAATTTTGTTGAGATTAGCTCCATGGCAGCAAGGTCAGGTCGCTGTACAGTGATGTACGGGCCAGACTTCTTTATGCACCGAGCGTCTCCCTCCACAAGCTTCTGGATCTCTGTATTTCCCCCTCTCCACCTCTTTTTCCGTTTCCTCTCTTTTTGCGGGAACTAAGCCTGTTATTATTCTGGCCGCATCCTCTCCGCCAGACTCAACTGTCATCTTGCCTGGCTTCCAGTGGGCTTGCCAGTAGTTAAAGTCCTACAGTTTTCAAGCTAGCAAGCTTTTTTTATTTTGTTGTTCCTTGATCTCTCCCCATGTCTGATACGGGGGTTCTTTTCATTTGTCCCTCTCAGCTCTGAAGGGGCACCTTGTCCATGACTGGCCAGGTGTGGAGAACAGATCTACAGGAAGCGAGTGCCAATAGTTATTTAGCCAGCCTGAGGCGGCTAGGTTTTCCACGCTATCAGGAAGTGCACGCGCCACCACAAAACTTTGCTCCAGCTTTGTCAAGCAGAGCAAAGCACTCCTGTGCACTGCTGACATTCAAAACAGAAAGTATTGAATTCCTCCACTCCATTATCAGCCCCATAATGTGTGGTGTTAGCATAGCTGACTGGTTGTTGGAACGCTAATATGGATCCAGGCAAATAGTGATTTGTGAAGTTGGACATTTTAAAGGATTTAGTGATGATAGCTACCAAATAAATGTGTAATTATGGACTGGTTTAATATTTAATCATTTATCTAAAGAGAAATTAGCTCGTTCCCTGTTAGCTATTCAAATCAGTTGGACGTTCAGGTGTACAAGGGGATGTTTACCTAGTGTCTGTGGCCAGGGAGATGTAGTCGTTTCATTCAAGCGAGAATGGGCTGGAGGTGTTCAAGGTGATATGGAAGCTTCTGTTGTGGCAATGGTGATGGGTGCTTTGACCTTATAATTAGCAGGAATAAACGCTGCTGTTTTTAGTTTACTGTAGCCTGACCCGAGCTCTGTGGAAGAAGCTGTGTGAAGCAATTAGCAAATGTGAATTGAATTGCCGTGAGGTTCCTTAGCCCTGTAGAAACTCAGTTTACCTTAAGGTTATTTCGAATGCTTGAATGTTTTATTGTCACTGTTAGTAGGCAATTAGCGCAGAGCAGAGGCAGCTTACATTCTTTAGCTAACACATGAAAGTATCTGAACAGATGCCCACGCAAATCTTGCTCATCCTTAGACGTCAGTGTTCTTCTACACTGTATCTGCTCTGCATTCAGTTGCGCTTTGCATACATAGCTTATAATCTTGTGAATGATGTGCTGTTTTCAGTGCAACAGATCAGAGATCCTGACATTTGATCCTAGTGTGACAGGAGTTCTTGATATGTCGAAACAAATTAGGTATATGTAAATAAAATTAGCATGGTTTTTTATTTTGCCATTTGTGTATATATTTAAACCGTCTCTCATTTAATGCTGTCACATGGACCATACAAATGGAATGCAGTGAATGAGTGACAGTGATTGCATGGCAGATCCATGCAGCCGGTGGTATTTCCCATACTGCAGACAAGAGTCAAGTGACTGTCATTGTGTTGAAAAATGTTGGAAAAACCTCGAAATCTCACTGTCACAAAGTTCATAATCTCTGTCTCTCTCTCACTGTCTCTCTCTCTTACCCTTGTGTAGGTGACCATCATGAGATGTCAATGCCAGTTTTCTAACTGATGCTCACTTTAGGATGTGTACAGTGTTGCAGAAGTAATCTAACTAGAAAATCAGGCAAAAGACACCTATGTTATAGCACTATACAGAGTAAGGGGTGGGGGGAGTTACGATGTTCCAAAATTTGGATTGATAGTGTGTTCTTATATATGTGGGTGCTAGATGACAGGTGTTGTGTGTGCAGCACGTATGCAGTTAGAAGGAAAACGAGAATAGGAAAAAAAGGGGCATTGAGAATGGTGTTCAGTGAGTGAGTAACCTATTGACACAGCACCTCCATTAAGAGCTAGGCTTTCTACTTTAAAGCCGTGTGTTGTGTTGAGACATTGCATAGAGATACTGCACTGCAAGTTTACTACACACACACACACACACATGCCTGTGGACACAAAACTGTATACACTTTTCCTGGTGGTCTCTCTGAAACAGCACAGCACAAACCTAACCCTAACACAGGAGAGAGCCTTTCAGGATTCAGTGAGAGTAAAATAGGAGGAGAGAGAGAGAAAGTACAGAAAGCGAAACTGTGTGAGACAGAAAGTGTGGTATGTTGAAGAAAGAGAAGGAGCGACTGTGAGGAAAATGTAGACAGTGGGATATAGTTATATAGAGGGAGAAGAGTGAGTAGCATTTGGATAGAGAAAGGACAGAGTGAAGGCAGCAGCAGGCATAGAGAATGTAGAGAAGAGGTGAAGCACAGAAACAGAGAGAAAGAGAGAGACAGGTGAACCCTGTCATCAGGAGGTGGTCTCTGAGGGCAGGCGGTTTTGCGGCGCTAATTAACCCCGGGAAATAATTACACAATATGCAAATGCTGTAGTGATAAGTGTGGGCTCTATCAGAGGTGGGGGAGTCAGTCACATGGTGCATAATGGTGTGTGTGTTTGTGTGTGTGTGTATGGCCAGGTGTTGTACTCTGTGTTTGGTTGATAAGGTAGGGGGATGTAACCTGGCATTGCCTGTGTGTCACAGAGGAGCCGTCTTATTCATAAACCTGACCACAGTATGCAGCCGTCCTTATCCAAAGGCTTCCTCTGGAGTCATAATACAACATACTGTTACATGTGATGATACCGGTACTGTGTGGTAATTATGAACCCTTTGGCACTGGCTTCTGTCACATTTTTATAAAGAATATGGCAATGTTAATGGCCCATATTAATGACAACTTTGGAAAAAATTCCTCTATCTTAAACCACAGGCTTTAAACCACAGTTTTTGTATCACATTTTTTTACAAGCTCAAAGATATATGGAAACCTCACTGTCAGACAAACATAAGCTTCTTGGACTAATAATTGCAACCATATGATAACCATAGAGATCTTAGGATTGTGTGCATCTGCTTGTCCATGGAAACCCATTTCGTCAAGGTTTCACTGTGACTTTAATATGCTGTACTTACCTTGGCATTTGCTTACTTATGTGTACATTTAAGTGACCTGCAGTTATAATATCTCCTGTGTCTGATGTGTGTGTGTGTGTGTGTGTGAATGAGTGAGACTGAGTGAGTTGTTCAAAGGCCTTTGATGTCACAGGATATGTCACAGGGTTGTGCAACAGTAGTGGTGCTCAGAAGCGTCTGAGGCGGAGTCTGCTTTCTTACTGTTGCATCATACATTAGCTGCCACACCTCCACCCCTCATGCCCCCCACTCGTATTTGTTTTCCTTCATATTTATTTACTGTTATAAATGAGCAATGCTTAGGAGTGGCAGGAAATCTCTTCCTCTTTGTCAGCTGCTTCAGTTTTAATTCCGTTATTAAGCCGTTTGAAGAAATGTAATCACTGCTCGAATGCTGATGCAAGAGGGTGAGAAGGGCTAAACAGTAAGTGAGGTTACGAACAGTGAACAAAAATCAGTCTCTTTGCAGTGGGTTGGTCTGTGTGTGTGATCACTGGTTTGGCCAGTATTGATATGATTATTGTACTGATTACAGTGGATTGCAGACTAATTGAAGATCTAATATAAATAACATGCACGTTGATTTCAATTTGGACAGACTATCTCCAGCTAATTTGATGTAGTTTTGAAGCTGAAGGTGTGCTTTTACTTTGATGGAATGCAAATCTGCAGCCACACTGGCTTTTTGCAGGTATGTTCTGACACCCTTGTGTTGAGCGCTTTTTAGCGGTAATACTGTATACCGCAGTATAGAAAAATGTGGATGGTAGAGGGTCTGTCAGGGAGCGGGCGCTGTGGGAGGTAACCGACTGGTGATATCACGTTCTGAATGTAGGTGGAGGAAATACACAAGCACAACAGCTCAAATTAGTTGTGACTTCAGCACTGAGTTTGGATAATAGGAAAGACATGCGAGCTTTATTTAGAGGCATTATCCTCTAAACGTCATTTGAGCCTCAGTTCAGTGGAACACGGTCTGTGCTGTAGTGTTTTAACCTGTAACCTTATATCTAAGCCTGGCTGACCAGCCGCAATTCCCAACACTGCAGAGACTCATTTCTTTCTGTTAGTCGAGCACAAGCTACGCTCTCGGACACTCTCAGAGTTATCGTCAGCATGTGTCTGTAGCTCAGCGGTTGCTGAGTTATTATCAGACGGACACCCACTCCACCCAGCCACCAAGCAATACCGTAAACCAGGTTATATTTTGAGACAGTATGATGTATGGAAAAAAGGATACCTCCCAGCCCTGACCCCTGGAAGAGTGAGACGAGGACATTTTAAACGTGTACTGTAATGTTCATGTATTGGCATCATAACATATTTAGAATTATGCAGTGACAAATAAGAGATTGCAGAGAGAGAAAAACAGCCTCTCAGCTTTTCTTTGACAGCTTCATGGGAAGCCACCTGAGATACCTTCCCAACAGAACTGAAGATGCAGCATAAATGTTGAAAACAATTTATTGGTGATTATATAAATGTTTATACATTATTCTTACATTTACTCAGTTTGTCTCAAAAAGAAAAAAATGGACTCATTGTGGTAGGGTGAGACACTGTGCTCCATTCGTGAGCGGCCAGCACAGTGCAACATGACCAACATGACCATTCCTACCTGCTGCCTAGATCCTCCTGTTCTGCAGTGTTATTTGTTAATAAACATCACACTAATGATCTCCACTTTGGAAAAACGTAATGCAAAATTTAACTCAGTTCTCATGTTCTCAATACTCTCCCCCCCACATACAGTTGTTGTATGCTGGCCCTCACACACAACTTAACCAATCTCGAGCTTCTCCAAACAAACACACAGATCGATGTGCGAGGCATTGCTGAATGAGTCCGCCCCCCTCTCTTTCTGTCTCTCTGTCTCTCTCTCTCATCACCTCAGGCCCGTGTTAATTACGAGTGTTCTGTCTGCACTCTGGTGTTGTGACCTTCCCCCCGTGTTGGCCGATTATGTGCTTACCGCTTGTATCAAGGCCACATCGATCGCTTAGCAGGGTACAAATTAAGATTTAAACCTGACGTCACGGGAGCTATCGGTTTTTACATTTGGGGCATTTGCAATATGCAAGGCTCATTGATCCAGGGAGGATGTGCTTCAACATGATGGAGCAACTGTGTGAGTGTGTGCTTGTTGGTGTGTATTTAGTTCTCAGTTCTCTTACACTTCTGTTTGTGTGTCTCTTTCTCTTCAGGAAAACAGCTCCCCGGAGGAACACACACTGTACGTGTGGGACAACTTCATTTCCAAATCGCTCGCCAAAAACATCTTTGTTGTTGCTCACAGCTACGGGGGCCTGTGTTTTGTGGAGCTGGTGAGTTTTGTACGTTTGAAAAAGAAAAAAAATAAGAACAATAAGTATGAAGACACACATACACACGTACAAACATGAACACAGTCGGTCTCATTGGTGAAAGAGCACGTAGGTAAGACAACAGGTGAGAAATGATTAAAAATGGATAACGTTTAGTTTTGTTGAAAAGAAGTGTGGCTTCTGCAAACAATACAGTTCATCCTTATCCTAGGGCACTAGAGAGAGAGAGAGAGAGAGCGAGCATATGTAAGGGTTTAAAATGCAGCTGTATTATACCATGCTGAAGACCCAGAAAGTAAATGTAGAGAATGTTTGAGGTAGACAGAGGGCCACATTTACTCAAAGGGCTTGGAGACGAGAGGAACGGGAAAAAAAAGGAGCAGCATTTCAGTGAAACGCTCTTACATTGTTGAGACCTTAAACTTTAAGAGCAAGTGTATGGGCAATTACTTCAGTTTCTTTACAAAAAATGCCTTGTTTGTGCTAGGGGTGGGCGATATAATATCGTTCACCATAATATCAGTATGTATTATACCGATATTAGGGGCAGATACTCTACGGCTCCTAAACAGAGAATGCCTTTCTCATTGGTCATCACTTTTATTTATTTAGCCAATCAGCAGCCAGACTTAGCTGTCCATCATTTAGTGCTGCAGCCAATGGAGTCACAGTCCCACCTACAGGGGTTTGTTGGTTTTGTGGCGGCGCTGAGAGAAACAGGACAGTGCTTAAAAAAAAATTTAATAAATAATTGCACCATGTCCCGAAGAAACTATATTTAATTTTTTACTCAATACATCTGTGATGACAAGAAAACTTACTGACTTTTAGAACCAAAGTAATTTTTCATACATAAAAATCACATTAATATAAATATAATACATTAAATATAATATTAAATTATTTATATGAACTGTTTGTGAAGACAGCATTTGTTTACTTTGTTAAAAAATAAAATAAATTAAGCATCAGCAGATACACTGGGCTGAGTTTATTTGAAGTGTGCACTGTGTATAACAGCACTGTCTAGGACATCAGGGACTCAGTATCCACAGATACTCAATATTAAAAAACTCAAATCGGGATCAGAGGCAAAAAAAACTTGTTTGGGACATCACTATTTCTTAGACTTACAGTTAGATAATGCTGCATGTTCTTTTTGGTGTTAAAAATAAACACTAATACTTTTACATTATATTTTGTTATGGTTTTCATAATATCGTATCCTATATCGCCATATAGACCGTTTTTGGTCATATCGCCCAGCCCTAGTTTGAGCCTGGTATCAGTGTCTGTCTCATATGATTGATCATAAGTGGCATAAGTACCTGACGTTCCCATTCATCTCAGTTTTATCCACTACTGATCAGATCCTAATCTAATGGTCTAGTTTATAAATATGTAGATATTTGGTCTGATTTATAAATATGAAGATTGAAAGAATGACAATAACTTGAAAAAAGATGAAAGAAGCTATGAGTTGATGATGCAGTTGATAATGTGGTTCTTTGTGGTTCTCAGGGATGCATCAAAACACTTCACTGCTGTAAGAGGTCATATGCATGTGATTGAATAATATTGGGTGTGTTTTTAATGATTAGATGTTATAATTAGGGTAAATCATTCAGTAAAGATATAAATCTAGTCTGGTCTGCTGTCAGTATTATTATAACACTTTTGCTTTAAGTTTAATGTACTGTTATTAAGATAAAGTCTTTTTAACGTAAAAAACGAATCTTCAGAATCAGAGTTTGTGACAGCGGTATGACACTGTTTGTGTGAGAATGATTGTTTTAGTGGGGAGTGTGAACTTTGCTTGATGTGATGTAGAATCTGAGCTTTTAAAACTTAATGAAGTGTGTCTTATGTTGATAAGCTGTCTAATATACCTGCAGTTTGAGCTGGGTTGGTAGGTTAGGCATACGAACTCCTCTGAAACTCCATGAACTTGCTACAGCTGCTAGGCTAGCTATGACAGCTGGCTCAGCTGACTCGCCTTTGATCTCTCTCTCTTAGCCACACACACACACACACACACACACACCACAACACAAATTCACCTCCATACTCTCATACTGTCTCTGAACTCTCTGCTTTTGAAGTATGGATGTGTGTTAGCGGTTAGCAGGAACAGTAGGCATCTCTCTGATAACTCCAGGGGTGTGTACTGAGTGTGCTACTTACAGACACCATAAGGGCCTTTGTTTTGTTATTTGAATATGAGCATTAATATTCATGGCAAAGACTGGCTTTCAGTGGCCAGACTGTGGATGAAGCTTGTGACTTACACTTACACTTTACAACTTACACTTTACAGGAATAGTTCAGTCAGAAATGATAATATGTAAGTAGGCAATTGGTTGCATTATGCAAATTAGAGTATGCATGATTTCTATCTTTCTTTCAAATCATTGTTATATTTGATATATATATATATATATATATATATATATATATATATATATATATCCAATATATATATATATATATATATATATATATATCCAATATATATATATATATATATATATATATATATATATATATCCAATATATATATGTATTGGATTTGTTCAGAATTTTCTAAATGCTGACAGAGAAAACTGAATTATTTTTCTTATTAATATTGAGATGCTAATACAAAGTATATTTATTTTAAGATATTATTTTGATTTATTATTTTTAGTCATCATCTACAGTAATGTATTTGTGTATTTTTTGCCAATTCTGGTTCTGTTTTCTGGCAAAACACTTTCTACAAGCTTACTCCCTCCCTGGAGAAAACTTTTAGCTCAGGGTTGTGGGTATGTGTGTGTGTGTGTGTGTGTGGGTGTGTGTGTGTGTGTCCCTGTCACCTCTGACATCACGGTCTCATCCTCCATTCCAAAACCACAACCTCTCAGGACAACACTGCTGACCTTTGACCCATAAAGAGCACTGAAGCCAACTGACCGTGAAAGCACAATCTCTCGCCCTCTAAATGCACACAAACACACATACACACACACACAACCTTGGGCAGAGTAACTGAAGAGTTCCTCTCAGCTTTGTCCTGATTTAATAACATTAGTCCTTTCACAAGTTTAACTGATATTTATCTATATTTACTGTATAAACTGTGGTTCATACAAATAACACAAATAACAGCCTGGGTTAAACACTGCTTAATCACTGCAGCTGCTGTAACACTTTATGGAGAAGAGCCTGAAAAGCTAGCCCACCAGTTAATTGATGAGGAAAGTGTTCCGAGGGGAATAGAGAGGGTAAAAGGCGAGAGAGTGAGGGGAGGAGAGGGAGAGGTGGAGGAGTACACTGGCTTTAGTCTGGATGGACCATTTGACACATGAACGGCGCCTCAGAAAACAAGCTGTCTGCGGGTTAATTACTGCTCGTATTTTGCAGTTAATAAACATGTTTCTGATCAAGCACATCAAACGCTGGCCGATTAATTTCTCTCTCTCTCGCTCTCTCTCTCTCTCTCTCTGCAATATTTTTACTCAGATTTGATTTTTGAGCACTTCATAGACTGTAAGGCCTAATTATAGATACATCAAAGCACAGCTAAAGGCCTGAGAGAGAGAGAAGAGCAGAGAACTGGCCTTTCCTCCATTACTGGTGCAGGCTTTGCACTCTCCCTTCTCTAGTCCAGCCATCTCAGTATTCAAATATTCACTGCTTGTCTTGAGCATTTTCAACCTCCTTGCTGTAAGCATGGGGTATTTGAAGACTTGGATATTACCATTCCTTTAAAGCCACATTGTTCTCATCTCATTTTTATTTTTTTATAATTTCTGTAATATGTATCTTGGCAACCCATTCAGTACATAACTAAAGAGACTAAAGAAGCATAACCTAAGACACCACACATATATAGACTGACGACTATGTTTATAATTTCTATTTATTTATTATATTCACCTGAACCTGAGCTTTGGTAGAGGTCATGTTCCCACAGTGCCGCAGTGATGTAGCATTAGGTAGAACACATCAGAAAAATGCTTTGCTTTGGCAGCTGGGACAGCTGGGACTTTGTGGGGTCATCCACTGTATGCAGGCATCAGTATGGTTATTATCCTGCATAAAACTGGCATGCTTCTTGGGGAATGTCCTGGGCGGGATATCCTTTTTCAATAAGCAGAAAGTTCATTTCTATGTGCCTCACAGGTGTGTCTGTGTGATGTTTTTAATCTAGCAACTAATGTTGCAAGTTTTTGATCAACGCTGATAGGCCTGTGTGCTGATATTAAAGCACTGGGGCTAGACAAGTACTGTCTGTCTGTGTATCAGCTAATTAATGTTACAGAATGATAGAAGTGTGTGTGTGTGTGTGTGTGTGTGTGTGTTGAGAGCCAGTCAGACATGGATGTTTAGTTGTTTTACCCAGAGAAATGGGTCGTTATTCTCTAACTAACTGGTTTAGCTATAGCATAACTCTTCACCTATTTACATGTCAAACTGTTATATTTCTAACCAGGAAACATAGTTTCACTGATGAGAAGCACTGAAAACCACCCATTGTGGAGCAATTACTAAATGAGGGTGGGTTTATGTGAGTGAGAAATTGACTTTAAAGTGAGATCAGTGTAAATACAAACACTTAGAAGTGCGTTAATGTAAAAAATAAATAAATAAATAAGTAATTCTCTTTTTTCTGTTCTGCCAAAACACTCTTACCAGGATCAAACTAACTAAATGACCTACTGCTCCAGCAAGTCTGTCTGCAGGGTATTCCACCTCTGCCTTTTAGCCTAGCCACCTCAGCGCTCTCTCTCGCTCTCTCTCTCTCTCTCTCTCTCTCTCTCGTTCATGTCTTTCATCTTCCTCTGTAGCCATGGGGTGATGGCAGCGCTCGTCGAGGCAGAGCACAACCCTACATAACCTTCCCTGACTCTGAGTGAGAAAAAAGGTCCATGATATCAGGGAGGACAGCAGCGCCTTATATAACAACTTATGTAACCATACATCTGCATCCCAGTGCACCACTGTGTGGGTGCCCATAACCCTGCATATCGTCTGTTTGATTCATCTTCTGTACACACACACACTGAGAAGGTTTACATGTGTAAAATGACGCACTAAATGCTAAACATTGATTGATGAAGCTCCTCACTAATGCTTGCAGGGTTTTATATGTTGTGCTGCCGCTGCATCGTTGGTTCATGGAATAATGACATGACGGATCACATGTTCCTAATACATTGGACATGAAAGTGCATTATTATCCTTTTGGTACCTGTGATATTGCACCGTGAGAACTAATGTTGATATCTCTGGGTGCTCCAGTTTTCTCCCATGGCCCATAAACACATGTTGGCAGGTGGATTGGCTACTCACAATATGTCCATAGGTGTGAATGTATGTGTGTGTGTGTGTGTTTGTGTCGCCCGGTGAAGGACTGGAGCCCCCTCCTGGGTTTGTTCCCTGTTTCAATAACAATGACATGATTTTTATACACATTCTCAGTATTTCAGTATATATTATTTACAGCATCTGTCTGTATTAAGGTTTGCACTCAAAATTAAAACTATCTGTTCCTTTGCAGTAAAACTGTAAATGTTGCTTATGGAAAATAGAGATTAGTCTTGTTCAAGCCTTTAAAATATGAACAAAAACAGTTAGGTTGTTCTCCTCTCTCTTAAGTGTGTGTGTGTGCCTGTCTGTCTGTCTGTCTGCTCAGGCTTGTGTGTCTGTATGTTTGGGCTACATTCTTAGAAGCCAGACATATAGCCTGTGAGGTGTCTGAATAAGAAGCTGGTTCCTCTCTCCTGGGACTAAAGCAGGAGATACATACACATTTCTGTGCTGGTACAGTATCCACTTGCAACGGATGCTGCAGCGCAAAGCAGAAACTTCCATTCTGGCTCACAACCAAACTAGCTGTTCCACACATGCTGAATTATGAATTCTAGCCTCTAGCCTGAATGTATAGACTCACATTGTGTAGAATGCAGCTGCTGTACTTTTGCACAGTACATATTGCTGTTTTACATTGTATCTGATCCCTGTGTGGTCTGAAACTTGGCCTCTTACATGGCATCACAAATTTAGCAGCACATCCAACATAAATATTCTTGTATTTATGCTTTAAACAAAGTCAAATACTTAGCATTCAAAACTAGTACAAATCAGTTAATGTCAGATGGAAATAGCTTTTATAAAATGAACCATACCATATAGTAGGGGGTAATGTTCAATATTTGAAGAGCCAACCTTGTACACACATTTAATCTTCAGTGAAATACACAACAAAAATGTGTTTTACTTTAGCGTAAAAATAGCAGGGAAACGTGGCTTTGATAAGTGGATTCTTTCATTCCCAGTATGCCTATTGTTATCATTTAATTAATGCTAATGGATTGTGTCCTGAAAACAACAGTAGTTAATGAAATTGTAAACCATGGTGACTTTGAATCTTGCTAGATATGCTAGTCAAATTGCTAATTCTGTTAGCTCACAGGATATGGACTGTACAGTGCTCCTATATAAAGATTTCTATGGAATTGAATTGCTGTCTGACAGAAATCCCCACTCTAAACTACCGTTATTAGGTTGCTATAAAAAGCAAACATGCAGAGTCTGTATAGTATCTCACTCAGCAGATCCTCTTCGTTCTCTGTGAGGTTTTTATTTACGAGGTTTGTGTTCTGTGTTTCAGGGTTTTGTTAGTGCAGCAGAAAGTCATTTAGAGTACGGAATCACTATTGTGTTACAGACTGTTGTTAGTTAGTAATGACGTATCAAAGCTTATTCTAGTCGTAAGAGCCAAGCACGGTTCACATAGCCACTAAGTCACAAATAGAAGATACATAGTAAAATACAGTTTTAGTAGGGTGACCAAATCTGAGATGGTAAAAAAGAGGACACGGGTTGGGGGGTGGTGGTGATGAGGTCACGCCCCTCGCTGCCGTTGTACGCTTAGCTAAACCTAGGTGTGCTTTTAGGTCCTTTACACCTTTATTTGCTATGCAAAAAATGGGAATTTCTTTTTTAATTCATTCTTGAACTTACATTTACGTGTCGGCATAGCTGCTCGAGATGAGGGTGGGTACATGAGCTTTGCCTGACGTAAACAAAGACTACTGACGTGCAGACTGACCAATTAAATATTTACAGAGAAGGTTATCGACCAATAACGGTAACTCTACAGTCAGACCGTCCAATCAGAAGATTTTAGGCTACTTCACCACGCTCCCTTCTCACTCAAGAGAACCAATCGGAGTAGGGAAGGGCGGGACTAGTTTGTGAACGAAATGCTTCTCGAAATTCTATGTAAGCTCTAGAAAAACAAAATCCCGGACATTTTTTTAAGTAAGTAAGGTAAAAGAGAACGTCTGGTCACCCTAGTTTTAGTAGCCAGTGGAGAAGACTGTGTTTTGGAATTAAAATTGTATGTTTTTAATCTCAGCATAAAACCATTTAGATCTGTTTTTTTTCTTCCCTGAACACAGCTTATTGGAGTTCAGAGAAAGTATGGTTCCTAAGGTGTAAAACATTAAGCAAATTTGTAATTGTGTCTGTTTGTAGTAGTTACTAATATGAAATCTCTTCTGAGGAAGAAACTCTTTTACTGTGTTCTTTTACAGTTTTGTGCAACAAGTATGGCAGCTCTTTTTTGGAACTAAAATGTTAAGAGCGTGTTATTGTAATTTAGTTGTCAGGAATTATTCTCACTTAAGAATAATTCTTATTTATGTATTTCTGATTGTATGAAGTATGGAACTGTCTAATAACATGCATTAAAAACTCCCTCTTTAATTCTCCCTCTTTCTGTTCTGTTTGTCTTGAATAAGGACTATATTTTTAAAGCTTAATTATTTCCTACCTCCACTAAGCAGAAAGAGATGTCGTTAATGTCCAAACCTTTTCTCGGTGTACACCAAAGAAAGGTGGTTTAATGACCACCGATTCCCCGTTTCTGTGACCTTGTATGAAAGCCTGTACAGCAGGTTGAAGTGCAGACTCTCTGAACACAAGAGCATACATACTGCCATTGAACCAGTCAGGCTGAGAATATGATTGGGTTTGAATTGATTTGCTTGTTTGAGATACCTTTATTCAGTACAGTTACAGACCAAGGCCTTTCTTTGGTATTCCACATTGTGGGGTGATTGCCGCCTTCTGTTTGGCCCCTTGATTATGTACAAACAGGCTTCAGAGCCCCATTCCAGGGCCTCTACCTTTGTGTGTATATGTGTAACGGATAACAATGTCTAAAATTACTCATTTTTGTTGCCTGAAAAGCGTTCCTAACAATTGGCCATTGTAAAAGATTTCCCCCACAGTAGATCTCTTTTTTTTCCTTCCACCATCATCATTGTTTGTTTGTTATTTATTCATTTATTTATTTGATTTATGAAGGGGCGCTTCAAACCCAATTCTTCCCTCTTGGTCCTCTGTTGTGAAGGATCCATGAGAGAGAAAGCTGAGAGCTTGTCAGCGGCAGCATTTATTTATATATTTCTGGTCATTTTTGTCATTAATTTTTGTTTGTTTCTGAGAGACGACGGGCAATCGAGAGCAGGCAGCTTGTTGTCGGAGAATGGAGGGCTGTCCACGCAAGCTTTTTAATTGATTTCAATTTGCCGTCAAGGTGCATTACGCCAGAGAAATGTCTAGACAGATTCTAACAACACATAAATGAGGGAGGGTGGGGAGCATATAGAGGGTAATTAGCTTTCTGTCTGGCTGTATATATATACTCCAGAATAACGCAAACAAAACCCAGTATACTGTAACAAGGTGTGTTTATTTATTTATTTCTCTCTCTCTCTCTCTCTCTCTCTCTCTCTCTCTCTCTCTCTCTCTCTCTCTCTCTCTCTCTCTCTCTCTCTCCTTTCCAGAGTGTTGCAATTAGATGTCATTTCCCCATATTACACTGAGATCAGCTGTAAATTTAAATTCACCATTTGCTGCCAACTCTGGTTTTGGTTTGAATTATTTTGCTGTTTATACAAAAGTAAATCATGTGTTCTTGGTTTGTTGAGGAAGATTAAAAACAAAAGCAAAAATAGAGGAAGTACAGAAGTTGACACTGAAGCAGGTCATTGACGCGATAGTTCAGCCAAAACAAAGTTCAGCCATCCATAAAATCATCATACGCTTGCCTCAAACTGTGTGGAGTTTTTAAGTGATCTCAAACTGCTTTGTGCTTTCTGTTGATGCTGTTAGATTCTGATCAAAATTCAAGATGGCTGCCATTTGTGATTTTTGGGTGATTTGACTATATTTGATGTCAAAGAATAAAATGTACATTTATTATGCTTTTTCAGCAAACTAACTTCTCTAATGATACAAGGCCTTAACAACTCTCTAGGTCTGTTTCTGTGACTGAGTTGGTGTTTGGTGCTGCTTTGGTGCTATATGTTTGGCTTTGGTCTACATCTCTTTCCCTTATTCATTCCTTTTCTTATTTGCTCTCTCTCTCTCTGTTGAACTAATAGTGTGAATAAAGTTTAAACGTTTACGTCCTTTACTTTCTCTCACTCTTTATCTCTCGTTTTTGTTCTTCGTCTCTTTCTCTATTTTTATTGCTTTTCTTTCTCAATCTCTGCTCTTTCCTGTTTCTCTCTCTTTGTCTCTCTCTCCATTCCCTCCCTCTTCCTCTTTTCTCTCTCTGATTCAGACTTAATTAGTTGTTGCTTGTTAACAAGCTGAGAGAGTTTAGTGCATAAACAGGGCTGAGAGGATGAATGCACTCTGAAATGAGTGTGCAGATAAGAGAAATCACACCGCTCCTCACTTTCTATAAATAAACTATCAGCAAACGCCTGTTTGGAGTGGTCTATCTTCTTTGGTGATAAGGCACGCTCAAAGAATGTGTGTGTGTGTTTGCCTGTGTGTGTGCGCGCATTTGTGTTCCCAATACACATTAAAGCAAGAGGAGACTTTGATTTGACATGTGTCTGAGATGGCTTGTGTGTGCTTGTGGCTTTGGCGTAAGTGTGTGTGTGTGTGCTGACATAGACAAGTTTGTTATTGCTGCTTATTGTCTGTCATGTCCTGTGCAGTTCATATGGCTGCAGATCATTTGCATGTGAATACCTATCAGTATACATCTGCTTTATAGAATATGCATCAGGCCTCTATTGAACATTGATGTACGCTGACATTTTTGTCAAATAGAAACTGAAACTGTTTTTTTCCCTTTTCTCTTGGGAATCTGAAATATGAAACACATCTGCATCTGTAATTTTTGGATAACATGTACCTTACAGTTCTTGCTTACACATATGTACAGTAACTTCAGAATCAGATTGGTGTGCACAGATATTTGAGGTAAGGTGTGCAGCCACGTGGCTACATTCAACTTCAGATTTAAATGTACGCTTACCCTCTTCCGAAGAGCCAGGAATAATCTATTTTCACTGTTCCGGTGATGAGTAGTCTCCATAGCCGTCATAATCTTAGCTATATGCTCGCCGGTGAAAATGTAAAGTAAATAAATGAAATCTTTTAATGCAGCAGTCTCCCCCAAAGCAAATGATATGTTTTAAATCCAGAAAATCTCACTCAGGAGACCCTCAACAGAGTATAACAATAGTTAAATGTCTTATTTTTGACCTTGTGTCAAACCGTCTTTTCTTTTCTCAATGAGCTTTAACTGAGAAAAAAACTAATGTCAAATTACACATTGTGTTTATAACCAGAGATAACTAAGGGTTAATAAAGGCTGCAGGTGAGTGCTCTTGGTGTAAGGCAAGTTTGTTAAGGCTACAGTGGGTTCAGTCCACTGTAGATCACATGATCACCTCAAGTCATAGTATTACTAAGTGTTGGCCGAAAAATTCTCTTTCACATACCCTTTCGCTCTCCACAATGCGCTAACGTTTCCATGACAACGTAATTGAAAATCATTATGTCTAAAACAACTATTGTTTCTTATTCTTTCAGTTCTCTCTCTCTCTCTCTCTCTCTCTCTCTCTCTCTCTCTCTCCCCCCATCTCCCCTTCTCCCCTCCCTCACTCTTTTCCTTGCTTTCTCTTTGAATGAAAAACATCATGTCCTTACCTACAACCATGTCTCTTTCTCTCTCTCTCCCTCCCTCTCTCTCTCTCTCTCTCTCTCTCTCTTGTTTTCTTTTGCTCCCTATCTCTCTTTTCCTCTCTGCTTCTCTCCTGCTAGTTTAAGAGTTCACGGAGAGTCTTAAGGGATTCATCATTGCATATTTACGGGGCTGCAGTCTGATATAGCTGTAAGGTTTTTCTGCCGGAGCTCCATTGATCTAATGCGCATGTTGGCTCCCGAGGTTACCGGACGTGCTCCCATTTCCATAAGGGCCCTGGGCAAGGTTTCTCTCCAGCATTGATTGGCCCTGTCCTAGGGAGCCTCGCCTTGCCTTCCTTCATTGATCACTTTGTTTTTCCCTGAGACAGTGTTACGCCGAGTTCATCTCAAACACCCGCCACCCCCCCACACACACCCTCACCCTCCACACATACACCACAACCCCAACCTGCGGAGGGTGAGGATGAAACATAGAGGGAGAGAGAGGGAAAGAAGGGAAAGGAAGGAAAGCAAAGCTATAAGTGAAAACTTTGGCGCCAATATCTTAATAGTCTTTCCTGTTCTGCTGTAGTAGGAGCTCAAAAAAGGGCCAGGGTGAGACAGGGGGTGTGTCTACTGTGTGCCATAAGGCCTAAGCGATGTGAACGTTTTGCATTTCTCTACTGATAAACAATTGTCAGTAAAATATAATGGTAAACAATGTACAACATAGTTGTCAAATATTACCCTTAACTGACCCTAAACTAAAATCAGAAAGCCTTAATATACGTTATATATTCACTACCGTTATAATACACACTACCATTCAGAGGTCTCCAACTAATGTGGTTGTATACATTTGAAAACCCAGTTTCACAGGATATTTTCTGGAGGCAGAGATACCTTGTATTTTTAATGGTATAGAGTTTTTTGGCCATTTAGGTTGTGTTAAAACATATATTTATTTTATTTGTTTTAATGTGTGTTTTTTTAATTAACGCTGATAGTGTGTTATATTTAAATTCATTAGTTCTACCTGCAGTGCTTCAGTAAATGTGGCCAATGTTTTATTTCCCACTTAGCATCTGAAATGACTGTCATAAGAGCATGAGATTATTGCCATTTTCACTTGTGAGCGTGGCTCTCTTCACATTGGAATTGTCTGCTATTTATGATCGAAAAACTGGCTGTTATTTATATGAATCATTTATATGTGGGATATTCGCTCTTTGAAGCCTCACTAATTATTGGTTGGATTTGAGTTTGAAAGCTGTGTATGAACAAGTCCGGAAATGTCCATATTATAAAACAGACTTCTCTCTAGACACACACACACACACACACACTGTATCTGATAGATATGTGCCATGCTAGTTATCTGTTTGTTGCCAACAAGTAGTTCTGGCTATACTCTCCTACATCTGAACATTCTATTTCAGCGATCTCTTTCTCCTCCATCTCTGCACACACACACACACACTTTTCTCTCTTTTTAGTGGAAGTGCTTCCAGCAATTCTGAGCCCGACTGGACTGGCAGGTTGCAGATGTCTTAAACTGAAGCTGAGCTCCCTTGTTTGTGTGGGTGTGCGATGCGTGTTGGGTGAGGCTGTAGAGTGGAGTGTTTTAGCCTTGTACTGTACCCTCTGCCTTTCTGCTGAATTTGGGGATATGGCAGAATGGAGAGATGCCTTTGACCTCCAGCACAAAGGAAGCAGTCCTCTCTCACTTTTTCTCTCGCTCCATCTTTCACTCCCACTGAGCCTAGGGCATGAGGTCTTCTGCTACCTCTCTCTCTCTCTCTCTATCATACACACTCTCTCTCTCTCTCACACACACACACACACACACACACTATTCCTTTGTTTGAAGCTCTCCGTGTACTCTTTGTCTTGTCTCCGCACTCCAGAGCCACAGAGCTGTACTCAGTCACGTCGTCCGTCCATTTGTCCATCCTTACACTGTGAGAGGACACCTTAGTGCTGTGGGTTTGTAAGGATGTGTAGCTGTCGAAAGTCACGCACTGAATAAAGGAATATACAGTGAAGACCGTTTGCAAATCAACCAAACACCTGCTGATTTTCTCAACGAGAAATAAACTAGCTGCTCCAAAGCCCAGACCTCTTAAAAAAATGGAATGTTTTGTGTAATGTGACTGAACTGTGGAGTAGGTGGATAAATATATATATTTTTATCTGATGCTTAATTATGAATGTGAAAGACTTATGACACACACCTGATCCCTGGGTGCTGGGGATGGCTGCCCGCTGCTCTGGGTGTATGTTCACAGCCCATAGTGCACTAGTGTGTGGGTGTTCACTGACACAGATGGGTTAAATGTGGAAGACATAGTTTGTTGTACGTTGTACAATGACGAATAATAGCACATTATTTATATTTTGAGTTTTTAACAGACCATATGTAAATTCGTGTGTGTCCACTGTCTCAACTGACGACTCTTCCTGTTGAAACTTTGCAGCACTGGAACGTTATTATTCCAGTGGAGCTCGGAACAGAGTGTGAGAGAAATCACTTATTCCAGGAAAAAAACGGCCCATGAAGCTCCAGGAAGAGATGTCTGCTGCAACAGGGAGGGACTGCCCTCATGTTTTAATATGTCATTGAACTCTACAACTTTGGAGAACGTCAGATTTCTCTCTCTCTCTGTCTTTCTGTCTTCTGTTTTCACCCTTTGGCTCTCTTTTTTTTCTTCACACACTTTGTTCCCTCTGCTTCATTCACCCTTCTTCCTTTTTCCACTGACTGTGTCTTAAAAGTTGATTGAATGTCGGAGAATTTTATGGTTCCTTCTCCAGAATGTGTTAAACCTTTCGAACATCTCTTCCCCTGTCTCTCTGGTCCCATACTGATGAGTTATAATATGCAACACACACTCAGTCCCCATGTTGTATCTCTGTGTGTGTATCTGTAATTTCAGGGACGGAAGGCTGCCTTGTCCTTCTTATACTTGCTTTTTCTTTTTTTTTCCCCCTCCCCTCTCACTGTTTCTCTCTGGTTGAGTCAGCTGCGTATCCCAATCCCCCGGTCTACTCCTTTACGAGGCCGTTTTTTAAAACTCTGTGTTTTAGTTATGTACCTGCGGTAAAACATATTTAATTTTTAAGCCCAGGAAGCCAACACTGAAAAGAGATGAACTGTTTTATGTGCCATTTTAAGGTTTTATGTGCTGTGAATTATGGCGCACCCAGTGAAATATTGGTCAGAGAGAGAGAGAGAGAAAGGAAAAAATGAAAAGCTGTGCATCTGTGGCTCGTAGTGTTGAGCTCTTTTGATATGAGCTGTGTAAGGTGTTGGTTCACACTCCACAGTGTGTCTCTGAGGGAGTGTACTGAGCAGGAAAACACACACAATCCCAACACTATGTAAGGCTGAGATACAATACACAATGTTGCATACCAGACTCTCCTGACAGTGGACAACGTCCTGAAGCCTTCCCAGTGTTTACTTACACTGTTTATAGCTATGAAATGTACTTTCATTCAATTTATATAGATAACAGTATGTCAGACTGTTTCACAGAGTAAGTCTAATTGAGATTATGTAACAGCTTGATGTGGTTTGAGGCAAATATTTAACCATGCAGTCTGTATATGCGTTTGTTATATATTTCATTTAGAATCTGTTAAAAAGCAGTCTCTGGTAATTGATGAGACGAGTCACAGTTGAGCTGAATGCTGGTTGGGGCTAAAAAGCTTGCCGTATTTCTTAGCCCCGGTGCTAAATTAATGTCACAAACCTGACTTCACTGAGTAACAGCACTTAGTTAAAGGAGACAACAGTGTTAGTTTATTTTCAATCACTTTCAAAGGCCATTTCTGGACTTCCCTTATTTAGTTCTTTAATTTATTCATGATTAGGACAAATTTAACCTTGTTTTTCTCACTCCAAATGTAGACAAATTATTGAGTCATCTTTAGTATCCAACCTGTGCTTCTTTAGTTTAGCCCTGGGGCTGCAAAATTAATGTAGCGTGCGAATGTGAACCACGTGGCCTAAGCTATTACATATTTGCTTTAAACTGTGTCGAGTTGTTAAGGAATCTGAAGATGCCTTTGTGGTTTCCGACTTGACTGTCATACTGTTCTCATAAAAATAGATGTAAGTACACGGCCTAGCTTTTTACTTATTTATTTTTATTTAATTTATAAAAGTGTCAGAAGCCACTAATTTAACCATTTCAGGGTTTCAGGCAGATCATTTCACATTGATAGTTGGCTGGTTATATAATAGTTACATTAGCCTTGTGGCTCTAGTGTAAAACTAATGAAACAACTACAGCCCCTTTCAGGCTGACCCACTGCGTTTGGGGTAAAGGATGAAAATTGGTGAATCTGATTGTTGGTTAAACCATGAATATGAATGTCCACCAGGCTGGTCTGGGGGTGTGTAACTGGGGCTGTTAGTCATTCAAGGCCAGGCTCAGCCTATCAGCTCCTTATGTGTTCCCCTCCTTCTAATAGACGCCTTCACACTGCACGATTCCTCTGGTCTGCCTGACATCCACTTTCATGCATGGCCTGTTATCATGAACACTTTCTCTCTCTCTCTCTCTCTCTCTCTCTACTCTCCCTGGAACATTAAAAACATCTTGGTGATGTCAGAATTCTTCTAATATCCCACACTGCACACACACAGACACCCATCCCCCTTCTCACAACCTCTTACCCTACTCTCCCCCATCTTTTTTTTCCTCTGTTTTTTTTTCCCTCCTCCCTTGCTCTCCTGCCAGCCCTGCCTCTTCAGGCTGTTCATATGTGATGCCATCTCCCTAGTGACCCAACCTCTCTCTCTCTCTCTCTCTCTCTCTCTCTCTCTCCTCTCTCACTCACACACACACACACACACACATTCATACTCTCTCTCTCTTTCTTTCTGTGATGTGGGAGACGTTTTTCTTGATTGGACTCATTTCTCATTGATGAAAACACTAGGGGGCACTGCCTATCCTTTGTTACAGCTTTTGCATAGAGAACATGGTAGAAATGTGGCAGTGTGTGAGGAGAGGGGATTTCTTCGCTTATTTGTCTAATTTATGATCATGATGGTGCTGGACAGTTCATTGCTATCCCTCCCTCTCTCCGTCTCCTCCTCTGTCTGTATTTCTTTTCCTCGCTCCCCCCCCCCCTCTCTCTCTCTCTGTTTGTGGCAATTTTCTTCCCAGCTACGGACTTATTCAGCTCCAGGTTACCTCTCATTGCCTTTAATGTTGTGTGATGTTTGCTTCATGCTTGTGGATTTTAGAATGCGCGATCCATTCTTCACCTTTAAAGTCCCTTACCTTTTTCCCCTCTTAGGCCGAACACACACTGTCACAGGCACACGCTCTGAGGAGTAGGTTAATTAGCTTCTTCTGAAGTATTTAAAGTGAATAAAAGTTACCCTGCCGTGTGGTCACACTTCAAAGTTTTGCTTTTAAGAAGTTAGAGTGCTGATGCATGACACATGTTCATCCCATTCACATCCTTTTTTTTCTCACAGAAATGAAAAAGAACATTTCCCCCATTTGGACGTGACAGTTCTATAACTATTGTTTCCTGAAAAGAAAAACAAAGAAAAGAAAGAGTATTTTATGGTTTCTTCATCCCACATCTTGATGGAGCTCTCAAACATGAGCGTCATCCAGCGCATTGTATGGAGGTGTCAAACATGCCATAGAACAAAGGAGATGGCGAAAATCGACACCAGTCCCCCGCTCATGATTATCATAAAGAGGAAAAATAAAAGACGAGTGAGGCGAAAAAAAAGGAACCATCCCAAATGACAAGATAATCACTGCATTCAAATTTACCTTTATCACCGCGAGAAATGTCTGCCGTGGTTCCAAAACTAAATAAATAAAATGTTTTCTTTTCAGATGTCCTTGGCTGAGGCACGTAATGACTACACCCTGACAAATCGTTGACAGCAATTTAATAGTTAAAAAGATAATTCTGCTTTAAGGGGGTTTTCGGGAGGAAAGGTCACTCTGCGTGTATTTAGTGGGCTGACTCCTCTTTCTCGAAAATTCCAGACTTAGTCTCTTTGTGTTTGAGTGACATGGGCTTTCTCTGTAATAATATCCCCAGTAATGAAGGATAATAATGGACATTGTGCTAATCAGAAAGTAAAAGATACTAATACACATCAACCTGACAACCGTCAATAAACGGATTGCACAACAGCGTTACTTTTTTATTCCTTGGATGCTAATTATTATTGAGCTGCTTATATGTGTTTGTCTGTGAATAACATCAATTAGTCTATCATTGTGGCATCCTATCTGTGGTTTAATGAAGGGGGGGGGTGGCGTTGTTCCTAATTTCCATAGCGTGGAAACATCTGTTGAAAGTAAATATTGGTTAAATTCGTGTGTTAAATGGATTTGTTATTTTATTTTTATTTTTTATTTTTTTTATTTTATTACTTTTAGCAACTTCATTGTTGTTTGTAGGAGTAGACGTTACATAACAGTAATTTATGTGTGGAGTTTTCTTTAATAATAATGTATTGTTCGAGATATTATGCCTGGAAATAATTTATTTAGGGACGTTTGCTGTGTGGTTGTTTTTGCGCAGCATATGAATAAGTAGTTTCCTCAAACCCTTGCGCTATTTTAACCACAAGGTTGTATTGTCTACAGAGCTTCATGTATGTTTCAAAAGTCCATTGTCTGCTTATCACTCTCTGTGTAGCACTGTGGCCTGAGCATGTACTTATGAATCAGGTGTAGAAACTACTTTTGCACATGTACTTTTAATTAAATATGAATTGTGAAATTTTGTATATTGCTGGAGTGTTGTTGGCATTGGGCAATTATACTTTTATTCAACTGCGTTTAGATACAAAAACATTCAAAGTACTTGTTACAAATATCAAAGATCATTTTTCTACATTAATTTATTTGTTTAATTTATTAATCACATTTCAGTATTTACATTAAAATATCCACTCTATACGTATGCTAATTCGTCTTTGTGTGTGGTAGCCCCCCCCCCCCCCCCTTACGAATCGCCTCACACACAACCAAACAAAAGAAAGTGAATTTATTGGTTGAACATCTTACTGTTTACTGTTTAGTTGAATTTTTGAATGTGTTCCCAACTTTTGATGCTCACATATTTTCACTTTAATTCTTCACAATTATTAGTAAAGTTTCTCTTTAACTTTAACTTTTGAAGAGGAGTTTTTATTGTATGTCAATGTATGGAGCTTTTAAGTTTGAGTAGTTTATGAATTATTATTTGAACATCATTTAAAGCCCACAGTTTAAAGGGCATATTGTATTTTAAAAATGTTTAAAAAAAGCAAAAATTGAAGTGGAAATACAAGGTAGTTTTGAGGTTGCATTGTTGGAATATGTTTCTTTAAGACAGCTTTCTGCCCTTTTTTTCACCAGTGTGTGTGTGTGTGTGTGTGCGCAGACATAATGGGTTTTTCTCTCTTTTCCTTTGCCTTCCTTCACACTCTCCCCCTCTCCTCCTCAGCTCCTGGTTAAAATGTAGCTGGTGGCTATAAGAAGTTAATTTCAGATTGTTATATATTTCCATTAATTTCGGCAGACTCGTGCCCGGCTGCCTTTGAGAAAAGGGGTATCAGAGGCTCATTTTTGGGGGGCTCAGGAGTTCTTTCCCCTCTGGCTGCAGAGACGGAGCATTAGAGACAGATAGCTGATAGGCGAGTGAGGTTTTTGTCACGTTCATTAGCCATTGGTCCTACCTTTTTTTGCCTGTTTTTTCTCTCTCTCTCTCTCGCCTGAGTTGAAGTTGCAACTCCAAAATTACGGCCATGAGAGTGCCACGAAAAGTTTAAACAAAACGTCTGCTCCAAGAACTCATCTGAGGAAAAAGCCCTGCAGCTACTCTGGCTGAGGAGGAAAAGGGAGGGCTGACCTGACGCTGGAGTCCGAATGAAAACACACGCACACACACACACTCTCACTCGCTCTCTCCATCAAAAGCACCTTTCGCATACACCCACACATTCATGATCACACACAGACAATAGTCACATGTATTCAGCTACCCCCCTCTCAAACGAGCACACCCACAGATTCACACACCTGACCTGCCCGTGCACTCCAGGCCAAGCAAGGAAACTCCCTCAAGGCTTAAGGGAGGCTTTTTCTTTTCTTTTCTCTTTTCTTTTATCATCTCGACCTTAGCTGTACTCTTGCAGCAAATGAAGCTTTTCCTTCTTCACTTTTTTTTTTTACACTTCTTTCTCTCATTTTGTTTGTTCTGCTTCTCTCTGTAGAGTCTTTTATAGTTAGACGGGAACATCTACACATTTCACACATCTATAATCTGACTTATTTATTCCTAACTCATTTAAATTTGTATATTATTTAGTATCTCATATGAAATCATATTTCTGTCATGCTGTGTTTGTATTAATTAATATACAATGTTTTTTGCATTGTCTCTTTTTATCCTTGGCTGGATGATTTTAACTCTAAATCATATGTCTTTCTTAACTTATTATTATTATTTTACATTGTTTTGTTTTTTTTATCGTCTCATTCCTGTCTGTAAAATGCAAGCTCTCATGCTTTTATTTCTATTACCCCAAATGTCCACATGGGCTTGTAATTCTTAAGCCCCAAACTGTCCTACATCTTGTAAAAAATTATAATAATAATATTTAAACTATTTCTATTATGATCTTATCTTAAAGTTGTTAGAGATATATTATTAAATATATATATATATATATATATATATATATATATATATATATATATATATATATATATATATTTAAAATATCTCTTTTGTTTTATGCCTTTCTGCGCCATTAGCAAATTAAGTTGATTCTGTTGAATTTCCTGTTTTATTTATTTATTTATTTATTTATTTATTTATTTTTCATCTCTTTCTCACTTTTCAGATTGTTTCATTTTAATGAAGCATCTAAATATCTGACGACCTCTCAGTAGCTCTATTAGCATTAATAATAATTTGTATTTCTCTTATAATTTATGTTCTCTCACACACATTCTCATAAAAAAAAAATATATATATATATATATATATGTGTGTGTGTGTGTGTGTGTTTATAAAATGTTTGGCATGTTGACTAGTTGACTAAGTGATGATAAGCTTGTATATGGAGCATAGATAAATATGTAAATCTTCCTTCACATTTTACTTCACAGTGTGTTTGTTTGTTTGAGTTAAACATATTGGGAAAAGTATTAAATGTTCCACAACTTTGGTACAGTTTTAATTATTCACCCAATCAATATGTTCAAATCTACATATAAAAAAAGTGTGTATAATTGTGTTTAAATATAAATTCTTTGTAAAGGATCCATACTTATTTAAAAAAATAAAATTATGTAATTTGACCAGGGACGCTAAACAGAGGCACATATCTCCATCTGGTTTTATTGGTTTTCCTTTTAGTTTTTAACTTGCCGTAATTAATTATTGTTTTTGTGAACTTATCTTTAAGAGATTCACTAGTTACAGCTTCCCCTTTTTCTATTTAGACTTTCTTCCCTTGTGAGACTGGTTGGTAGTTGTAAAGCCACGTTGTTATGTCTGCCTGACATCTACACATTGCGTTCACATCTAAATATCCTTCTCCTTAAGCTTGTTGCATTGTACGTGTATCATTTAATATCTCAGTTTGACTTGGTGAGTACCATGTAAACATGCTTTATTGATATTTGCTCCCTAAAAAGGCTGTGGCATTAGAGCTTAAGTCATGTGTACGCACGGCTCCTCCTAAATATCTGGTGTTAATGGTAATGTGTACTCAGCGCAGCTATATTTCTGTCAGACGGGCACTCTGCTGGGCTAGTTTGTCTGTGAGTGGAGCTTTGCTGTAAACACTTCGGGCGGCCTGACCCCCGGCTCAGCCAAAGCTTTACCCTCCCTCTCCCCCTCCCTCTCCCCTTCCCCAACCCAGACTGGACCCAGCCTGTGTGTGTCAGCCAGTGTCTGAGTTATGACAGCCCTGCATCTCCCTCTTTGCTTCATCCCTTTCTCTCTCTCTCTCTCTCTCTCTGCCACTTTTGCCCCCTCCCTGCATGAATCAATGATCCAAAACTCTGTTAAAACAGGGTCAGCCCCACGCGTGCACTTAAAGGGTGTCAGTTTAACCTGCTCTGAAATACTAGCCGCTATTATTATAGCTTATAAATCATTAAGAAAGTTTAATTATACGAGAGTTTTCGTGGAGGAAATGTGCAGGACGACACAGGGGAGAGGGGAGTTTAATGGGCCAGCAAGTCCCATCACGGCGAAAGGATAAAAATATTGAGGTTAGCTTTTCTATTTTTTACGCCACAGCCCGAAAGGCTGAGGGAGAGACACGGACAGGACACGTTCTTCCTGGAATCAGCCGCGTCAGAGTAGCTGTGGAGCTGAGCGCTGACCGAAGCAGCCCGCTCCTCACTTTTAGGAGGTGATAAAGACATTGGCATCCTCACACCTTGTACGTTTCTTTAGTAAAAACCCTAATTAATGCACACTTTAATTATCAGCCAGCCTGAGTTTTCACTTTGCGAGCAGATTACAGTCCTAACTGCAAATTAACGTTAGGTGTCATTCTTTAATTGCTGTGGACTGTTCGTAAACATTAAGGTGTGTCGAGAAGCATCACTTCACTTTGGAAATGTACACCCACACAACGTTACGGCAAAGGAACAAGACGTTTTAGGATTCTAATTGAACGTAGCGTTTCTTACGTGATCAGTCTCTTGAAGAAGAAACATGCAATGTACACATTAACCTTCTAATATGTAATTAAGTTCAGTTTCTGTGTGCGTGTTTGCGTTCACTCAGATACCTGCTGTGCAATTAGTTAAGTGTTGTCTTCTCAGTTAAAGGCCTGATTAAAGTTTCATTTCTCTTAATTTGCTTCCATTTTTAAATAACCTTATCATTTATTTATACTTTATACTTTATTAATTGTACATTAATAGATTTTATTTTTTTTATCAGTTGGGGTAGAGAAATGGTTGGTGTAGTGATACACTGAAGAAATGCACTGTACCTGTAGAGTTTGAATCTGTATTTTTATTCCAGTACTCCATATTATTCCAGCATTGAACGTGTACAATGCGTGAAGACTGACCACACACACTGTGTACAGCAAGTAGACATCTCTCTCTCTCCCTCCATGGGCGGAGGCTCCACAGGATCAATAGATGAAGGGTCCAAAGTGAAAGGCCCCAGCAGCAGGCCTTTATCCTTCAGATCGGGGCCTCCCTGCCCATGTGCCAGTCCCAGCTGCTTAGGGCCTCCTTAACTCTGATCCACACACAGTGAAAGCCCTGCCTGGTGTACCTTAATCTCTGTGTTGGAATTATGAACGCTTCATAGTTGTATACTCTCAGAACACTTGCAAAGTTAAATAACATCTGCTGGATTTGCTTTTTAGAATTACAGGTTTCTGGCCAAACTTTTATTACAAAAAATAAATAAAAAAAACAATAATATTAAAAAATAAATAAATAAAAGTCAATTTGCTAGTAAGTAATAAAAGGTGTATTTTAAAACAAACAACACAACAATAAAAACGTGTAATAAAAGGCAAGAATTTTACAGTCTTTGTTGATAATAAACCCGTTCTCTAATTCTGATAAACATGAAAAAGGTCTTATTTATTTGTACACTCTTTCTACAGATATTTATCTTGTTTAATTTTTTCTTCTACTGTTATCTTTTGTTCTTATCTGTTCTTTTCATCTGTGTTAATAAAAATACTTATCCTTGTTATTGCTGGAGAGAAAATACAATTTTGACACTTCGGCCAGTGGAGTATTCCTCATTAAAGCATTTTTACATAAGACAAAGATATAAATTGATTAAAATACAGGATGTTCCAAAAGTAAGGAGACACCCAAATATATAAATGGTGATCCAGTTTTAGACACGATGTAAGGGAAGGGCAGAGCCTGTTAAGCCTTTGTTTCCCATTGCCCACAGCTTGTTTCTAAAATTGTATCACCATCTTTTATGTGAGTGTTTCCTTACTTTTGGGGACATGGTGTAAAATGCAGATGTTTTTAGCGTAGTAGCCTAGACCTGCTTTTAAAGGTTTTCTCATTCTAGGAAAAGTATTTTATGGAACTAATCTAAACAAATTGGCCACATGCCACTGGTTTCAAGCAGTTATCTGCCAACATGGATACAGTTCCTGTTTGGTTATGCATCCCTAATTTCAAGTAAAGGTACATTAAAATCATGTTTGTATGAATTTATTTTCTTTTATTAACTTTGGACTTGCAAGGGTTTTTTTTTTATTATTTTTTATTTATTTATTTATTTATTTATTTTTTGCGTAACCTGCGTTTGGCCTTTGATTGACACCCCTCCCTTTCGATCAGCCATCCACCGCGTGCATCCCTCTTTCCTCTAGTTTGGGGCTCTTTCCTGGCACGCTGCTCCTTCTCCTCCTGCTTTTGTTTCCAGTAGGTGTCGAGCGCTCGCCACTTGTGCTGTGTCAGTAAATATTTACCCGGCTTCCCTTTCCTCGGCCGCCCTTGCTGACGTGTGTGTGTGTTGGTATGTGTGTGTGTGTCGCGCTCATGCCTTGTCCCCAGCCTGCCACTCACTGGGGTTCACTGATATCCTTCTCATGTCCGTCCACCCACACCCACCTGCCACACACACACACAGAGCGCCGTACACACATACACACGCGCACATGCTGGATGCTGGCGTCCCGCTTGCACGTGGCGGCCCATTCAGCATCAGGAAGTGGAGAAGGAAGTTATTGCTAAGGCTCTGCTCTCCCTGATGTTCATTAATCAAAACCTGGCTGTCTCTCTCCAGTAAATACCACAGCGGTGCTTCCAAATGCATGTGACCTTAGCCTCGCAGTTACATTATATTACACTTACAGTATGGACAGATACAGGTTAGCAGTATCACCCCATGCTCACACACGCATAAACACAATCAAACACACTCTCACTCGCACAGCGGCTCCCTGGGGCCTCATAGCATCCTGGTGCTTAGGCTTTCCTTCCTGCCTTAAAGACAAAGAATGGCCGGGCCTTGAGGCCCTAGGCTTCAAAGCAGGGGAAAGCGCTAGTGTTGTCTCTTCCTGTTGAGGGTGTTGCAGCCCCTCTGGGGCAGCTGCTGCTGTTTTTCCAGCCCAGGCTGAGGGCCATAGGCCAGAGCTGAGGGCTGCCCTGTGCCCTCTTGAGCTAGTGAAAGGTCCCAGGCCTCAACTTTCCACTAGCAGCAGGTCCATAGGTCGGGTGGGCTTAGAGGTGTCAGTGCAAAGTTTAGTGTGGCGTAACTAAAGGCATGATGTTGAGCATAAAATCCCTTAATGTCATAGCTAAGTGTGGGGCTACGTTAGATCAAATCGCGTTAATCCATATTGCTGCATATGGCCAGGTAATTAGCAGCGTTTAGGTATGTCACAGCTCTTAAGTTATAAGATTAGCTGCAGCTACTGTGGAAAGTTGCCCTGAAGAAGTGTAGAGTGAAATAACTGGTCAGACACAACTGACCAACTACATTTTATCTTCCATAACACCTTTCCTCAAATGATGACACTAGCTGCATATTCCAGGTTGAAATGCATTCAAAACGTTAAATGGGATAAATGTTCAGCTTTGGTGTCAGTTCCAAGTCAGAGATTAAGTTCAGACCTGAACAACACAGCATTCTAAATGTTGATTGGGTGTAAATGATATCAAGGACAAGGCTTATCCCTGTATGGGAAACTATAACCCTTAATGTCAATGTTTAGTGTTAGGTTATCCATACGAAACAAATGTGTCTCCAACAAGTTTAGTCACATAAATAAAAGGCTTGAAGATTTGGGCTTGCTTTTGCTGGACTTTCTTGGCTTTTCTAATGTTTTATTGATAGACATTTTTCTGTTTTTTCTGTAGTAGGTGAGGTGGAAGTGGAAAATGACTGTTTTTGCCCAGACATTTGTTGGAAACCAGCACCACAAGCTTTAAATGGAACCACACAAAAACTCCTCTGCGTGTCTGTGGGAGCATATGCGGTGGTTGCTGCACTCGCTGGCCATAATTGGACAGTTAATCAATCAAATATTTAAGCTTCATTTTACCACACAGTGGGTCGCCCGGATTATGGCAGCAGTTTGGGTGCATTAGGCTGCGCTCAGCAACGATGCTAACAGCATGGCTTCCTGAATCAGCCTGCATCTGGATGTGTGTGTGTGTGTGTGTGTGCGCGCCCTGTATCTTCATGTTGTGGCTTATTTTGTGGCGCTTTCTGCTGCTTAGCAATCTGCCTTTAAAAGCCTGCATTATTTATTTGTTTATTTATTTATTTATTTGCTACTTTATTCTGCCTGCGTTCAGAGATGTCTTGAGGGTTTTTTTTCTTTTCTTTTTCCCCCTGCCCCCAGGGACACCATTGTGGATTACCATTCAGTTCTCACCTAATTATCTGGTGACTTGCGCTGCCTTTGACACGTAATTATCAAAGCCCTAAATAATTGTCTTATTGCCTGTGTGTTTAGATGTAAGCCTTGTGGAGAGCCTTTGCCTTTGTTGCTGCCAAGGCTGAAATGGCACAGTATTTATCTCCACACAAGAAAGACATCTCCTCGCTCTTTCCATCTTACTGTTGAACTCGTCTGTGTTTTCCATGTGTGTGTGAGCGTGTGCTTATGCATGCGCTTCACACTGTGTACTGTCAGGTATGCTAAGGAAAAATAAAATAGATGGCATCTTCGTCAGGAGAAATGCGATGTAGAATGCTGAAAGTCAAGCAATTAGCTTGCTACATAATGTGAGGCAGCTTCAAATACTAAATGCTTATTTTATGGTAGAGGTCATTAAGGAGGTCAGACAGAAAAAGACAGAGAGAAAGAGACAGCAAGGATGTGGAGTGTGGGGGGTTGTTGGCATTTGAGCTGACAGGCTTGGTAAAATGCATTGTTCGTATTCTCTAGAAGTACTACACTTCAGTGACGAATCTGGGCCGCAGCCACAAATCCAGTCTTTCATGTCAAGGTATGACATAAGGGAAGTTTAACTAAACACTGAGATATCAGAAATACCTTGCAATCTAATTGGAAACTGTAGAAGCCTGAAACACAGCTTTACTGAGCAGAACCAAAATGTAGCTTGTGGCTTTTGGAAACCTAATATTTAGCATGGTTTGCTCATTGTGTATTCATGTGTTGTTATGTTTTGGGACTGTAGTTTTTTTTTTCGTTTCTTGTTTTACCACTCTACTTAGCTCACTTGGAAACTCAAGCAGGCAGGTACTAAAAATTAACCTAATGGAAAAGCAATACAGCCAAGTATAGTAGTGTAGATACCATGCAGTGGAAAAGGGCGATATATGACAATATATAAGGTATAAACCAGGAAGGCATCATTTTCAACCATGTTGATTATATGACATATATCACATCAGTCTGTTATTGTGTAAAGCTACAAGAGTAGTTAAATAATAGGAGTTTTGTGGGATGAATATGGACAGATGCTATAACCACATCCATTGAAGTTAGTTCAAGTTGCAGGGACACAGCCAGTCCGTTATATTAGTATTTGCAATGCCCAAAACTGAGCCACAGTGATTGGTCACTAAGTTTACATCGACTGCAATTGAAATCAAAATGAAGCAAATGAAATGTGTAAATAAATCTCACAAATAAATAGAGTTTAGTTAGTTCATACTTCTCTTTTGGCAGTTGGAGGAGAAAAGGTCTAACAGCATCCTGGTCTACTTAGTCTGACTATTTAGGTTACACTCACTGTTGAAGTATCGCACTACCTCTGCCATGGCTTATGCCTCTTTAGGCCACTCTTTCCCCTCTCCTCTCCTCAGACCAGATGCTCAAGTGCAGAAGAGAGAAGGATAGGAGCAAGAGAGCAAATGTTTCAACATCTGTCTCTGTTGGTTTTTCAGTATGCAACAAGTATTTGCACGTGTTTGCATTGCTGTGCTTTCTGGGCTGGAGATGGATGAGCAGCAGCTGCCCAGCGCCTTTTCTCAGCCACTCCACACAAGCCTGCTCACTGCTGAACGCTAATCCTGTTAGGCCGAGAGAGACTGGCTCTGCGTGTGGGAAACAAGACGATTCCTTCAAGTATTCATTCATTCAACATTTATCAACATGTATTCTAACATCAGTCTTTTCAAGTTCTCTTCCACGTGATTTACAGAGGCTCTGAAACGCTGTAGGAATCTTGGAATTTAGTGGGGTCTGAGTCCAGAAGTCAACAAATCATTTGTAATTTTCTTGGTAGATGCACTTTATTGCCTTCATTTTTTTTGTGCTTCATTTTTGTATTTACTGCTGATACTGCTCTCCCCTATCAAGGCCATGTGTTCAGTATCAGTTGACACTCGTCTCATCACAATGATGTGTTTTCTTTAATAATATAGCTATACAACATGGGTAAAACACACTAGTTTAACTGTTGTTGTAACTGCATTTATACACTGAGCAATCGCTGGATTAGCACCTGCACCTAACTTTTATCAGCTCCGCTGACCATACCCGAATACATTGTAGTTCTAAAGTTAGAGGCTGTCGCCCTCTGTTTCTCTGCATACATTCTCATCCATGTTTCACCCTGTTCTTTAATAACCAGGACTCTCGAAGGACCACCATAGAGCAGGTATGATTTGATTGGTGGATAATTCACTGGTATGATGTCGTGGTGGTGATGTGTTAGTGTGTGTTGTGCTGGTACAAATGGATCAGACACAGCAAGGCTTCTAGAGTTTTAAAGCTCTCAATGTCAGTGGTTTACTGAGAATAGTCCACCTACCAAAAATTTCCAGCCGACAGTTTCCTGTGTCCATTGATGACAGACTAGACGATGACCAACACACACTGTGCAGCAATTTTGAGGAAGGTGTGTCTAGTAGAGTGGACACCATGTTTAAAAACTCAAGCAGCACTGCTGTGTCTGATCCACTCATACCAGTTCACTGGGGGTCCCGTGGGGGTCCTGAAATTGTGCAGAGAACCAGGTGGACTACCATATGTTATTGTAGAACTACAATGTTTTCCTGTATAGTCAGTGCAGCTGATATAACGGTCAATGACTAGACACAAGGTAGGTGTTCCTAATCCAGTGATCATTCAGTGTGAACTATGAATGTAATTAGCTGAAACTGGATAAAGCCGACATAAAAAAATTAAATGTTTTTAAATCAAACTTAAAATTTGAATACGAGGGGAGCATTTGATAGCTGAACACTGCAAACTCTATGGAAGCATGTTTTTCCTTCCATCTTCCTTCTAAGTTAACGTGTATTATACAGTGGAAATTGCATTTTATGCCACAGAAATGTTCATTGATTAGAAAGTGTATGAACTCTCCAGCCACCCAAGCATTCATTCGTGTATGTGTTTATTCAGTCATTAACCCATTTGCCAACTTGCCTGTACATTCTCTTTAACTCCTTTTCATTTATTTATTTCAGTAGTAGTTTGTTTCGCATTTGTTTACGGCATAGATTGACTCTCCAAAAGTAGACACTCAGTGGTAAGAGGCTGTGTGTGCTGTGTTTATGTTGGTGTTGAAGTTACTGAATGCACGTGTGTGTGCTCCGAGCACTCTGGCAGTTGCTGAAGGACATCAATCAGACACACAAGTCTGATGCACATGTGGCTGTGTTCCCAATGGGAAACAGACAGCAGATTTCCTCTGCGGTTTCTTCTCTCTTAACCAACTGCCATGTTTACTCTGAGGTTTTGTTTACATGATCCCAGGCTGTTTGTCATGACATGAGCATATTTATGATTTTACATACCATTTGTGTTACACTATTGCCATAAAAATCTTGGAAAATTTATATTGGCCTTTGTAGGTTTTTTATTGTTTTTTTTTCCTCCGTGTCGGTGATGGTGCGAGTTGTCTTCGCTGGGTGGGTTATTTTATAGTTTTCGTCTGAGACTTTGGTGTCTAGACCATCTCTGGGCTCAGTTACATGTAAGCGGCATTATGCTCTGGCTTGAGTGACACTTCGAAGAGTTTTAAAAGCTTGAGTTTGCTGCTCCCCCGGGCACTGTTGAGACTGAGGGAGGTATTCCAGCCGTGCGTGCACGTCTGTAACTGTGTGTGTGTGTTACCTGCTTCCTCCCCTTTTCTTTATGAGGATGCTCCTGAGAGTACCTTATCAACAGAGTGATATATTAGTCCTTAGTGCCTTAATAGATTCCATTTATCTCTCTACACCTCCTTTAATTTAACTGAGCTTGGGGAACGCACTGTATTCAAATGGCCACAGACACTTTGATGTAGCACCCAGCCCAGCTGTAGCCCCTATAAAATGTATCAAGTGAAGTGATTGTTAACCTATTGTTGTCAGACCTGTCTCCTTCTCCAGCTCTTTTATCTTATGGCCAGCAGTTAGCACTTCAGGCTAACTCCACTGGGCTGAGCACAGAGGAATATTGTGTGTGAAAAGTACATTTATTAACCATGTTATACCATGTGTTAGTTTGTATTATAGAACACTACTATCCAGAGTTTCTAAACAAGCACAGCTTTACACCATTAGCCACAGAGCAAACAGCTTTCCTTAGATCAAATATAGTCCACCTGTTAAGACATGGCTGAAGTGTGCTCTTTAGCTTTGCTGTGGACATACATGGTTAATGTTGCTGGAAATTAATGTAAATGATTAAGCATGACCACGACGCATGATTGAATTACATACATCTCTATTAGGCCACATTTTAAAATCAAAAAGAAAACTTAAGACATTGATCATGCAGTGATTTATTCAATGTTTTTTGACTAATTCCAGGATAAGGGGTCTTCAATAATTATATTTCAATCCATTTTGATTTCATCATGTCCATGATTTTTGGAAATAATGATGAATCATTTTAATAATAATGATAATTATCAACTCTTGTTTCTCTTTTTCACCCTCTCTCTCTCACACAGATGATCCAGAGGGAGGATGAAGTGAAGCCTCGTGTTACTGCCGTAGCCATGACAGATTCTGTCCACAACGTATGGCACCAGGAAGCTGGCAGGTCCGTCCAAGATTGGCTCAAAGAGGTATTGTGTTCGCAGTCTCCCTTAAACTCCCTCTCCTCAGCATCCACAAAGCATCCCACTGACCCCCCGTGAGAAACCATCACCTGCGTCTGTGTGGCATTTGATTCTATGTTGATACCCTTCTGCAACAGAGAGACGAGAAGCCAATTGTTTTTTTTAATGCCACACTCTTGTTTGTTTCTTTGGGCAGATGTCAAATGAGAAATCAAAGCCAGAGGCCTGCACCCGCACTGTTAGTGTACTAGCTTTTTTTAGTTTTTGACCTGAGGTTCAAAGACAACACCTGGGAGCCCTCAGTATGCACATAAATTGGAGCAGGCAGATCCCCAGCCAGGTCTTCCATAGAGAGATGCAAATGCCAAAAACACACACACACACACACACACTCCATTTCTAGCAAATTCTTTAACAATGTTTGCATTCTTTAACAATGTGCTTTCTCTTATTTCATCAAATTTTCTCTCTTCTTCTTTCTTTTTTTCTTTCATTCTTCCTTGTCCCCAGGCCATGGGAGGCAGCAGTGTTTCAAGGTTATGTAATGTTTCTAGTCTTGCTATAATTTCCATTTCTGACTCAATTGAGAAATTGTGGTGTAATTAGAATATTAAGTGATTTCTATTAGTGATCATTTCCCCGAATAATGCATCCAGTCCCATGAAAGAATATTGGAACATCTCTTGCACTTTTTCCTTTAGCCTGTCATACTTACAATTTCCTGTGGCCAGTGCTGATATTTTTTGTTGTTTTTTCATGGGTGCATTGAACATAACGTATTTATATTTGTTGTTCAATGACAAAATTGCAAAGCCTACAGCTTGTAGTACCATAACAATAGAGGTTTACTGTGAAAGGTTTAACTCATTTTTTTAAATTAATTTATATAGCGTTTGGTGAATCATATAAACTAAAAAAAAAATGTTTTTTTTTTTTTTTGTTTTTGATGTCACAAATAGCCACATATTAACTCATATCAGCCTATTCAGGGCAGCCAGTATATAGGTCATTTACATGCACCATCAGTAAAGGCATAGTAACAATTACAGCGGATAATTTCTGAGAGATAAAGAGATTGGAAAAGACCACTGGAAAAAAGAATTGCATTTTTATATGTTAAACCAAACAGATGATATAGTTGGAAAATGAAAAAAAAAAACATAAATGTAGGATATGCATCTTTTAAAGAACCATGTTGTGCTTTTGTGTTGATCTTTCATTAGATGAATCCTCTGATCGTAGGCCTTTGCATGATGAGATGAGGTCAGGTCCGCCTTTAATCAGTGCCATGGCTCTTCTCCATCCATAGCTGTTTCTCTGCCTGCGGCAGTCAGCAGGTGTCTATGGAGGTTACGCTGCACTCCAGGTGGGGCACTGGAGCACTGGGGCTGCCTTTACAGCCTTCCTCCTCTTCACTAACCTGTCCCGAGGCCCTCCTTTCCTTATGCAAGGGTAGTTATTCCCCCTCTCCTCCTGGGGGATAGAGGGATAGGAGCAGAGAGGTGGAGGGATTTGGAGATCAGCCCGCAGTGGGAGAGGTGATATGGAGATAATGGGTCAGATGGAGGCCATGTATCGTCACACAGCATGGGAGAAGGAAAGAGAGAGAGAGCGAGAAGCTGAGGGGGAAGGGCAAGTACTGAAGAACCAAGCATAAACAGAGCTGCTCTCAGAACTGGAATCCCTAGGGTAACCGAGATATATAGGAAAAAGGAATATACTGTAGGAGACAGAAATCCCTGTGGACATGCCATGAAGAAAGAAGTGGGCATAGAGGGAAGCACTGGTGTAAGAATAAACATGTAACATACTGTACATTACATATGGTGAATCAGTTGATAGACGAGCGATCTAAAGCTGTTAAAGCAAGTAAGCACATGCACCCAGCCGCCCACATATCTTTAAAGAAAGTATCATTCATCACACCAGGTGACCTCCTTCCATTGCTCTTTGGTCCAGTTCTAAAGCTTGCATGCCCTGTGTAGGCACGTTTTGTGATGGACATGGGTCAGCATTGGCTACGATGCACTGTGTGTTCTCTAAAAAATACCTATCAAAGCCTGCTTTTATTTCCTTATATTTTGTGCTAAAGTAGCTCTTCTTTGAAATTGGAGCACACAGGCTAGACTTTACTACTTGGGAACACTTTTGCTAGGTACATTTCACTTCTTGCCAGGAACACTCCATAAGGCCTGCCACTTTGGAAATGTTCTCACCAAAACAACATGACCATCATCATTTGGCCTTTGTGAAATTTGCTTAGATCCTCAAACGTTTTTGTATCCTAACCTTTGATGGGTGCTATTCCAAGACATTGTTCACTTGTCAGTAATTTTAATTTTGTCACTGATCATGGTGTGTGTGTGTGTTTACACACTCATATGTCATGTCCAAAGAAAAACATGTATCTCCACAATAGTAACTTTACAGGGGAAGGAAGAAACTTTCTTAACTTTCAATGGAAGTCAGTGTAAAAAGATTTTATTCCAGTTAATTTAGTATATATATATATATACACACACCCTCCAACCTTTCAGACTGATCTAAGTAGCTCATGTCCTGACTGCAGTGGTGCTCATTGTGCCCATCATGTGAACACCACTCATGAGGATGTGTAACAGTATGGTAAGGAGCAGGCGAGCTGTAGCCCCAGCTCTACATTGAGTATTTGATCAGAGGCAAGGCACAGGGAGCTTAATGGCGGCGTGTGGGTCGGCTCGAGCGCTCTCTGTGGGAGCCAACACCTGTCTGCAGTTTACCTTCTCTAACTGGGCCATTAGGAGATCGCTTAGTGTCCCACCATGCTCCAGCTCCCTGTCTCGCGGCCTGCAGGAGCCTGGGATGCCGCCGCCATCTGGCCCTGATTAATGCTGATGGGCCTAGCACAGGACCATTATAGCTCATTTGGGGCCGTTCCTCGTTTTTCATCTCGACCTGCTTCAGTACAAGAAGATGTTCGGACGTGTTGGAAATGAGAGGATGTTTGCTTTAGAGCAGTGGTTTGGAGAAGTGTGCACACAGGTATTTTATTGCCCATGAAACACCTTTGTCATGCTCATGGGCCCTGGTTAGGAATTTCATTATTTTTTTAATTAAATAGTATTTTCAGTTGTATTATTATACACATGTAGTGTCTGAAAATGCCAGGCATAAATTCATGACAGATCAGCAGAAATGTTTAAAAGGTGACGTTAGGTCCCAGTCTGGGATGAGTTTGAAGTTGAGGTTGAGGTTGTATGGCCCACTGCTCAAGAGTGAATCAGAGAGTGATTTATTAGTGCTTGCTGGAAGAGTTACAAACAACTCGTAAAATTAACCACACATTTTACACTTGCATCACTACAGCAGAGACACACTTCTGTGTTTAATCAGTCAACTCTGGACTCCCTGGGCTTTCCGTGGGACGTCATTATGTGACTGTATCCCCCAGACTGTCATTCACAGCCTGTTGTGATCTCACCAGTTGTATGCTGATGCGTCCCTTCCCCATAAAAGCATTGTTATCTTTTCAGATCTCCCCATCTGCAGTCTCACCTAGTGGCCTCAGCCCTCTCTCCACTGGCCTTAAACTGGTCCCAATGCAATAGGCCTGATTTGACAAATCTATTGAAGCCCCTTCTTCCATCACCCCCCCACCAGCGTCGCTCTCTCTGGCTTGGACCCGAGGCTTTGAAATTCCTCCCCTTGCTTCCATCCCAGCTGACATCTTCTTCCAGACGGCATGAATTAAGGATATACAATGAGACACTTGATGTAGCAGTCAAGGAGCACTGCGTTTGGTGGCTGGGCTCCATGGTGCACAACTAGGGCAGCAGGAATTCTAAAAATACACAATGCATGCTTGTTTATTCCAGTGGCAGGCGACTTCACCCCCTCCCCAAGCCTGGCATGGAGACGATTGACAGGATTAGAGGAGAAGAATGAGCAGGAGAAGAATAGGAGTGGAGCTCTGGCGGGAGGAATATTGAGGAGCTTTTTTTTGCACTATTAGTGTCATATGGCATGTACGACTCATGAAATGAACATTTCATTTAAGTTCAATTCAATTATGCAGCAGCATTGACCTGTCCATTCTCTACATTCGTTTATAGCTGCTGTGTGAAGGTGGACGAGTTTACAGGACATTACTGGACTGAAAAACATAGTTAATTAACTTTAGATCAGGTCAGTAAGAAGGCAGCTTTGCAACAAAATGAGCTTAATGGCAGGACCCCACTAAACACAAAATCAGTGCTCTGTAAATTTTGATATTTCTTTTAAAAGCAGAGTGTTTTCAAAAGTAGGACTTTGTTTGTTCATGAAAGTGCTAATGAAATAGTAAAAGGTTGCGAACTTGTGTGTGGTGGTGTTTGCATTTGGGTTTTGTCAGTTTTTCTTTGTTAGAGATTGCAGGTTCAATAGCTAATGTTTGACCCTCCGTCATGCACCAGATACTTTCTAGTTAATGTCACACAGAACTGCAGCAGGCACTTCCTTCAGAGTGCTAATGACATTCTATAGATTTGTATTGTCGATTCAGATTAACTTTTCAATACTGTCCTATACGATGCCGTTGCTACTTCAGTGTATTGTTGGATGGTGAGAAAAATATGCCTCGGAGAAACAAAAGAATCTTGCCTGGCAATCACCTTGTATTCATACATACACTCATACATCTCACACACTGGGTAGACACTGGACCTGGGTGGGTGGAGTGTGTGCTGTGAGATGACCCCGGGGTGGCACGGGGCTCAAGGGGTGAGTGAGGTTGACAGGCTGAGGTGTGATGTGACCTGAGGTTCTGTCATATGTCCAGAGGGGTGTGTGCGTGAGCAAGTGTGAGAGAGGATGTGTGTTGTGGGGTGTCCAGGGCAATGGGACTGCTCTTTCTTTGTCACGGGAGGGTAGTTTTGGGAGTAAAGGCTAGGGGGTCATTGGGTTAGATAGGGCTTGTATGTCTGTGTGTGTGTGTAAGAGAGAGAGAGAGTGAGTGAGAGTAAATCAGAGTCACAGTGAGGCCGGGTTGCAGCGCAGTCAGGGAGGGGGAAGCTGTAATGGCTGACAGAGCAGTGTCTGCAAAAGTAAACAAGCTCAGATAAGCAGCGCTTCACAAGGCCGCCAGCTGCAACACGCTAATCTCGTTTACATTTCTCTCTTCTATTGAACTTTTTTTTTTTTTATCTTATCTCCAGAGCCTTCTTTTCCATGCATTCCTTAGGAGCCTCTTTTTCTTCAGCACCATATCCCATCTAAACACAACTAGGCTTTCCGTATTGTCCATAACACACAATGCTGCTTTGGTGTGTCCCTGAGACGTGTCACTGATTTCCCTCTTGAAAAATCGTAAATGATGAAGTTGCAATTAAAAGACACTTGTCCGGATCTATTAGTCGACGTAGTCATTCGGTTTTCTTTTTGGGTGTCATTTCCTGGTTTGTGAAATTGTACGTAGTGCAATCAGTAATTAATGTTGGACTAAACCATGAATACAGAAGTCAGTAGTGTCTGATACAATCATATCATATTTAAACAAGAAATATAGGTTTTTAAAAGACACCATTTTAAATGCAAAATTCTTTGCTCATTTATTTGATAGTGATTTTGTTTTTATTTTTTAAATTTTTATATGAAAAAAGGTTCTTGAATCTCATTTGCTTCTGCTTATTATTTTGTATTATTTTATTTACATTTCTATTTTTCGCTATTGAGCTTTGGAGCAGGTGGCATTATCTGAGAAGAAGGCGTTCACTTGAATCACCGTTTGTCAGTTTGGGCTGACAGTTGCTCTGAAACCTAAATTCTACAATTTATAACACACTTTTTTTTGTAAGTAGCTTCTCTAATTAAGCTTTCTCGTCTGTGGCCAGTAATGACGAGAGAGACGGAATGAAAGTGGCCGTGTCTCACTAACAGTGTTGATGGTGGTTGCAGGGGTCTCTGAGGTCAGTGGCGTGATCACTGAAATCCTGGATCATCGGCAGATGAATGTCCAGGTGCTCTTGACCAACAAACACACTGTCATCATGTTGCTAACCGTACTAATGGCTTATTTTCTCTCTCTCTCTCTCTACTCTCAGAACTGCTGTAACTGGGTGTCAAGCTCAGAGCCCCTGGATACCCAGGTAGACGCCATGCTCCCTGACTGCCTTCGCCTTTCAGCAGGTACGTGTGTCCACTGGGTATATCTCCATGAAAAATGTTGTTACACAATTCTCCGAGTCCTTTTCTCTCAGCTGCCTGTTACTTTGGGTCCATGTTTTGCAACCACCATAATGAACACTTCCATTACAATGAAGTTTGTAAAACCAGCCCAGTTTCAATGATATAAAATGCTAATCTATTTGTAGTTTGTTTAAATTTTATTTTATTTTTTATTGAACAATGTGTAACAGCTGCGCATTCATGGTGTATGTGCAGCAGCACTTACTATGTTTTGACAAATGGCTTCGTGTGTGACATGGTACAAAGTAATGAAGAACTACAGATCCCGATGAAGTGGTTTTGTGTCTGTCTACATGTGACAAGTTTAGTTGTGTGTGTGACCAGCACAGTATAGTTTACACTTCTGTAAACTTGACAAGCCATCTGTCAAAGCATGTAATCCTGTTCTAATAAAGTTGAAGGATAAATATACCTTTGCTGAGGAAAAGGAAAGCAAAACCTTTTATTCAAAGACAGGTCTGTAGATGTTAACTCACTTTCAAATTGTTGAACTGTAGACATTTAAAGTACTTTGTTACATATTGGAAAAGAAAATATCCTTTGTAGGTTGCAGTTCTATGTTTGACAGTGTATAACACACATGTCCTGATCACATCCTGTTTCATACACTCATTTATTCATTCATAAATGTGCCATATACCAATGTAAAGACATTCTGATGCTAGTAAAACATTCATTCGGTCTTTCATTGATTCATTCATTCATTGATTCATTCATTTTAGTCTAGTGGCCTTATTTGACCTTGGTTGTTTTACGCTCTGCACCCAGCAAGCACGTCCGTAATTCAGGATTACAGCTGTAGTGTGTAATCCGGAGCAGGGTGGTGGAGGTTGGAGGTGATTAGGCTGTCCCAGCCCTCATCCCCACTCAGACAGATGAGGGCTTTATGCCTTGCCACTCTGCTTGCCTTCATGCTCCCTGCATGGCCTATCATAGGAGTTAAACATCACTTCACCTTTTTAACTTGTGCTGAGCTATTGATGTTATCGTGGCATAATCAGGATTTGAGGCCCTCTCCCGTGTCGTGGGTGGGCTGGGGATAATCCGCCTGTGCCAGCGCTGAACTAAGTCAACTTTGTTCCTTGTCGTTCATGACCTCGGTCGAAAGCATCATACTTGTCTACGTTTCTGTTTACACTGAAGCTCTGCAGAGCATGGGTGATGTCATTCTTTTCTCTGAGCTCAATGCTTAATGCTCTACTCTCTCAGATACTGCATTCCTTGCAAACATTATCTGTCAGCTCTGTTTATAAGGGAAGCTGATCATAGGTCAGTTCCTTTGATAGAATGCTTCCTCCACTGTTGCTTTAGTAGTGAAGAACATCAATATTATGATTGTAGTGTGCACCTGTGAGAGTTCAAAAAGAGGATAGGCTGTTTCTTAAAACCCTTGCGTTTGTATCGGGAGCCATAACTTCTAAAACATCTACAGGAGGCTTGGTTAATTGTATTCAGAATATTCAGTAAATTGATTTCGGTGATTTCTTTTTCATATTAATGTGATTGTAAAGGTTAGGACGTGCATTTGCTGTTCTTTTTGAGTTTGCATGTACTATTTGAGCTTTTGTAATGTTGCTGTTGTGCAGGGGGTGATACTATGTCTATGAAGTGATTGATTTCTCATGTTGTTGTATTATTAAACAATGGATTTAATATTGTTGCTTTATTGGTGAGATTTTCAGCTTCGTTACCAGCTGATTTTTTTTTAAAGGTCAAGGACTTCAAAATACCCGGCAGTAGACATCACTGATTTTAAAAAATGTACAGTAGCCCCGCTCTGCAGTTTATCAGGATGTGCAGACTCTATGTGATCAGTCATTTTTCCTGTTTTTTCCTGAGTTTTGACTCATCCTGCTTTCCATCGGCTTATCCTGCAGTTTCTTAGTGTTGAAATGTTCCCTGTGCTGGTAAACGGCAGCACCATGTCCTACAAAGCTGTAAGGCCATACTCTAAGCTGTGATTGAGTAACACTTGATCAGAAATCGACCCAAATATTAAAACACACAAAGAAAAAAAGGAAACTGCACATGCCCAGATGCAAGGATCATAAAACAGGTTTTCTCTGATCCTCCAGATTGTTTGAAAGCTGAGGCAAACAGACTGCGGTCAGGCAGACTCCCTGTGTATGTGGGCAGTTGAGTATTGCTTTTCACGCATAGACTCGCACACCTATTACAATGTGTGTGGTGTTTCTACTGGTGGCATTTTGTATGCTGGTTGGACTTGGACCTGTACAATATGGCAGGGTGAAGACAAGCCTGTCTGTTGCACTTAATCATCTGTGAAACTATGCTAGTACCAGCATACCATGTGGGTCTCTCCCTCTCACTCTGTCTGTGTGTGTGTGTGTCATCCCCTGACATCTCTGTTTTTTTTGTCTCCAACATGATAAAACTTGGACCCTTTCCCCACCTGCCTGGCTTGCATTTTTTTTCTCCCCCTAAGCCTTCCCTCCATTCAAAGGGAGTCTTCAGGAGAAGGTCACTGTGCCTTGGCTCAAACGAAGCTAGAAAACACTGGCAGAATTTTATCAGTTAGGAGCACACCAAAGCCAGCCCAAATATGCAGATAAACCAGAACAAATGTGCCGAAAAGCCCCCTGGCCTGGCAGCGCTGCAGGGGCTGGGTCTACTGCCCAGACTGACCCACAGCACAGGCCAGTACCGATAGCCAGCAGCCCACACAAACCAGCAAGACACAGCTATGGAGGTGTCCTGGTCTGCTTAGTGAAAGATATACAAACGACAGCCAGTGCCAGTTTAGCAGTATAGTGGTGTGTGTGTGTGTGTGTTTGTTGATGTGTTCCAGTGTGTTTTGGAGGGGCGGGTTCTCACAGGGTTTACAGTGTTAATCTCATGATATATTTCAACTGTGTCTGCCATTGTGAAAGGAAGCCCCCAGCAGTCAATTTAAAATTTCAGTTATTAGAATTCACTCATATCAAATCTACATGGCCTATAAATGGTGTGTTATGAGTAATGCATTATTATAATGCAGGCAAATACTGAGTGCCACCTGAAAGTCATGTAAAAGACTTAGTAGTGAAAGAGCATTCAAACCCAGGGGTTTTCTTTCACAACTCTCAACTTTCTTTGGCGTCTGTAAAAGGAACCCACTAAAAAACATATTAATAATCAGTTCTGCATGTAAATGTATGTTCGCATACACCCTTATATTACTTTCATTTGTTACAATTGATTTTAACATTCTAAAAGTGATCCACTTGAGTCCTGATCTCTAGATCAATGCATTGTGATGGAAGTGTAAACTACCCTTTAACCATGTGAATCACAGAGCCGCCCCACGTAGAGTGACTTTACAAATCACTCTCTTCTTTTACCCGCACTTTCTCTCCCTCTCAAACATCCTTCTTTTTTCCCACCCTTACCCTGTACCAAGCCCCGAACATCTTCACACATTAAATTCACACATATTCCTCGCACTTATACCTACACCTCAGCTCTTTTCTCACCTTATCCCCACATGGACATTCGCCCAGTGACAGTTCTGCTTCATGGCTTTCTTTTAAAAGCCACTGTCTTTTAATATAGACAGATGAGCCCCTCATTGAGCCCTTCATTTGCTCTACCTGGACTGTGGTTATTACTCATTGCTGGACCTGATTATTAATTACAAAGTGGAGAGCGCCCTCAACGTAAACAGTGATTAATTGTTAACAAAAGTAAGTTAATGTGTACCTGAACTGTAATTATCCATCCCACACCACTACAAGGATCGGAGCACAGACAAGTAATTAACCCTAATTTTATTTACAATGAGAAGAACAGCGTGGAGAACATGAGAAAAAAAGAGCCTTCTTTGATCTAGAGCAAGATTTTTGTCAGCTGAAATATTCACGTTTTTTTTGTGGGTAAAAGTGTATTGGTTCTGTTTCAAGTTGATGAACAAGGCTTCTGAAAAAAAGATGTCATTTTATTATAATTTAACTCAAAAGAAGAGAACATTAAAGTCGTATTTCAGTGATTTTCGCCCTGAATTTAGATGCTAACAGCAGCATGGCTCGCTATAAAGGCACTAATAAAGACATGTTTGATGAAAAAACGCTTGCGTACAATAGCTCTGGGAGCACTTGTGTAACTTCATTGGTCCATGTCAGTCACTGCATAGAACTCCATTGGGCCATGTTTTGTGCACAATGGAAAGTCATTGGTCCATGTACTGCTGACTCAATAGAGTTCCATTACCATATTTTACCAGCTGAGTTGCTCCACGTGCTATTGACTGCCCAGCCCATGTACCGCTGACTCTATTAAAGTCTACTGGTTGACTGACCGTGACATACCTTCACTTATTCCTCCACTCCCAGGATTCAGATGCACCTGATGGATGTTGGTGCCCTAAGTCACATTTCCCCAGGAAACACAGATGAGCTCAACTTTGTGACCCTTTTTTATTTTTCCAGCCTGTTTTTACCTCTCAAAATCACAAGCCTATCCGTAAGATCAAAGGAAATGTCACTCTTTTCCAGCTGAATGTGCCACCCCGTGTTACCATGGCAAAGTTCAGCAGGACATTGTGGGGAGGTTATCATGCTTTTTTTTTTTTTTTTTTTTTGAATAGTGAACTAAGCCGTACCTTGTGACCAGCCTGGAACAATGTGTTTGGTGTCAACCATGATCATGCATGAGATCATGGCATCAAAAGGCTGATGAAGCACACAAGGGTATGTATGCTTTACAAAGTGAGCGTAAAGGGCAAATGAAAATTGAAAATATAGCGTATGTCAGCAGATTTCACTCATTTGTTGTTCAGCTCGTGCGGTCCAGTTTGGTTTAATGTGTAGGTGTGCGTGTGAAAAAACACTAGACTTTGAGCCAATGTCCTCATATTAATTATTATTTATTTCAGCCAGCTGCAGAAAGGATAAAATTAATAATGTGAAGAACATTTACCTATTTCCCCCCACATTTTCCCACTTGACAGAAAAAAATGTGTTTTATTTGTCTCTACACAAGTCAGACTTGTAGATATTCTGAACAAACAGGCAGAAATATGCCGTGCATTTGTTGGGTCAAAAAAGGCAATCATATTACAGTGGAACCTCAACCTACGAACTTGATCCGTTCCGTGACCCGGTTCGTAAATAGAAAAGTTAATTTCTCGAGTCAATTTTCCCCATTTAAAATAATGGAAAAGCAATTAATGCGTTCCAGCCCCCACCCCGAAAGTCACCCTTTTGAACTGATATATGTTTACAACACTCTCAAATTAGTAAAAAAAAATACATGTAGCATTACTAAAAATAAAAAATAAATACAGTGGTAACAGTAATAAAAAAGAAATAAAGTTTTAAGTGGTTACACATCGCTACCTTGAAGACGTGACGACTGGCTGGAGGAGTAACACAGGCACTGGCTGTATGACGGGAGGTGGGGGGTGGGTGGAATAACGGAGAGTAGGTGGGTGAATGTGGGGAGACGAAGCGTAGATACGGCTTAACTTAGCACAAATTTCGATGTCTGCTATTTACACTAATGCTAAATTGCTAAAACTACAATTTGCTTATCTTAAACGCTCACTCAAGTCTGGGCGCGCTGGGAGACTCGCCTATTGGGGTCAGTGGCCATTTCCAGCCGCTGGCTCAGCGGAGGCCCGGGTTTGTTTCTAGAGTCATGGTTCGTTGGTGGAGGCAAAAAATATTCAAATGCCTGGTTTGTATCTTGGAAAGTTCGTTGGTATAGGCGTTCATTAGTAGAGGTTCCACTGTACTTCATACTCGCCAATAAATGACTAAACACCAAGAAAGGTAAACATAATTTGGTAAAGTACCCAGTGCTGATTAACCTAAGACTGCTTATAAAATAAAAAATGTATTATAAAGTTATTGTAAAACAGGAGTAAAATAGGACTGTTCCAACTGTCTGTCACAGAAACTAGAACTAGAACCCAACACTGTGATTTTTGGTTTTGAATATGCACTGGAAAAATGCCTTTAGTCCAAATAACTAATGTAGCAATTTGAACTAGAAACTCAGTGTTATGCAGGGAATTTAACTTCAGACTCTGTCCATTTGGCTGAACATTAGCCAGTGCTTCTTAAAATGTAAAAAAACAGCAGTCGTTCTGAAAGAAAATATTTTTTGATCAAACTTGGCTCGGTCACTTTTGAATTGAACGAGATCTGTCATGAGATCTTACGCACATTACGATATCAAGGGCTTGAAATCTGCTATAGGGAGTATTTGGAACAGTCATATATAGCTGAATATTAATGGATAACTTATAATAACATTCGTATAAACAAAGGATTCTGAACACTGCTCACTAGCTTGCTTAATGCAGTGCAAAAGCTCTTCAGCCATTTGGCAGTGGCTGACTAAGGGGAAGATAGAGTCCCTCCCTCTGACTCCCTACTGCTGTGTTACCTTTCTTCTCTATCTACTTTACCAGAGCGCTCACAAGGGAAGGCTCTAGTTGTCATAAATATACATATTGACTTTGTATCACAGTGCAACTTCCTTGTGTTATTTTTATTCCCCAATTTCGCTCTCTTTATACAAGTCCCATGGGTGGTGGCGAATGAAAGTTTGATGGAGTTTTTGTGCAGGCAGTTGTAATTTCTCTCTGCCTTCTCTGCCTAGCCGAGGATCAGAAGACATGGCCTTCATTTTCTATTCCTCTTTAAAAAAAAGAAAGAGAAAGAGAGAGAGAGAGCGAGATGGGGCCTAAACATCTTTTATCCGACGGCTGCTCCGAATGAGTGGCAGGCCCTGACCCACTTGGCACTCAGCTTTATGTAACGAAGCTCTCCGTTTAAGAAGCTCTGTACAGGAACATTGTGCTGCATAAGGAATTTTGTGTCATCTCTCCTTCTGCTTTCCAGCTTACATTCCTTCTCTGACTCGTTCTCCTTCCCTCTCCGTCTCTGTCTCTCTCTCTCTCTCGTACTCCTACATTGCTTTTTCGCTTTCTTTCTCCACTCCCCTCTGATTCGTGTCATATTTCTGATGGGGTCAAATTCAAGGCATGGGGAGAGAAATAACTTGGAGATTTGATTGGTGTACGAGAAAAGAAGACTTGCAAAGCCCCCACTGATACTCGGGTTATGCAAGGTTTCTTTTTTTTTTTTTTTTTACTTTTTATTTCTCTTCCTCTTGTTGGGGGTGAGTGGGAGGGCACAGTCTTTTGAAGTCCATGTTTTGTTTTCTACTCAGCAGGCCACAAAACAAGCCTCTCCCCATTTGTGGTGAACTTGAGTACGGTCAGTGAAGGCTAAGACCTTCTCTACGGCGCTGCATTGAAAAACATCTTTAGTCAAAAAGCATCTCACTTACACCAATGTGACCCGAGTCCGTAGCTGCATGTCGCTAATCCAGGCTAGCATGCAAAGGCACCTTTGATCTTTCCCTGCTCACTTCTCTGCTCTGTTCCAGACGGTGTGTGGAGTTCTGGAAGATACAGGTCTGTCATCTCAAGGCGAGCCGCTTTGATCACTGAATCACATTTAATTACATACAACACCGTAGCTCGCCTCGTCCCTTGTCGTTCCCTGGCCTTGGTCAAAGCAAGATCACAGGAGGGTCGCATTGACCACTAGCTTTAGCATCAATGGCTGTGATCCCCCTTCAGCCATCCTCTTCTGTTCATTACTGACAGACATCCGTGTACTGCTCTGTTATTCCCATTCAAAAGAAGGAGAAAGCCAGAGGTATCAACTATAAGCCATGAACAAACTATTTGTTCTCCTTTTATGACAGAAAAAAATCAATAATCACGGTCTGTGTGCCCACTTGCATGGAGAATGTGGAGTGTCCATTCTATATTGTGCCGTACTGTTATGATGAGTCTATACAGCCAGCTCGTTTTACCTTGTTGAATGTAAGAGTAGCCCCAGCTGTACATTTATGTTGCACTTTTGTTGTTTCTAGCGATCTCATCTTATCTCCCGGCTTGTTTCCTTTTTCCGCCTAACGTCCCTACTGATCGTCTCACCCCCGGCTTTTTCCACTTCTGTATTACAATTTTTAAATGGAAACTAGTTGCTAAGCAACATGGGTCAGGTGAAGCTCATGTATGTTTTTTTTTTAATGTTTGAATGCTCCCATACCTATGGTCAAGTCCCGTGTAAAATTCATGATCTGGTTTAATTAGAGTACAGCTTCTGTTCAATTTACATTTGAAATAACTCAAATAAATATAAGAAAAACTGTTTTGTGCATGACTCTACACTTTTCATATATTCACAAGGATATGTGTTTGATTCCCTCGTATTCTGATTATGGAGTTCTGCCCAAAAAATCTTAATGGAGGATAGAAAATCAAGTCATAGAAATCTGTAGTTATCTCATAAAGAGAGGAAATGAGCATCTCATGAATGAAAAATGGACCAGCAAAATACTCCCTCTGTGGATTTTAAAGATTTCTGTGGAATTCGTAATCTGGTTATAAAAGTGCGAGGCTGGCCTGCCAGTGAAGAGTACTAAGAATTGTCCAAGTATTTTACCATTTGTTCTTACTAACATGTGCTTTTTTGGATAATCAATGCTTATTTTTATAATATTGTGATGATATTTCATAGTGGGAAAACTCAGATGTGGGAATGTCTAATATATTTCAGAAATGTACGGCCGGAGAATTTTTGCAATATATAAACTAGGGCTAGGCAATTAATCAAAAATTAATCGAAATTAACATTCAGAAGTTCTAATCAACATAGTCTTGTCTATATCGATTATATCTCTTTTTTTTTTTTTGGTTTATTCTGTTATGTCCCCACTGTGTGTTCATGTATGGTCTCTTTTAAACTACACTACCACACTGTAGTCACATGCTTCTGGCACTATATGCCACATGGAAGCAACATGGAGGAGAACCTAAACACAGACGCCAACCAAGCCATTTGAGCATCTTGTACCAAAGAAAATCACAGCGTTTTTTGTTTGGATATGTAATGTTTTGACTTTAATTAAGACGACACTTAACAAAAAGAAGTCAATTGTAAACAAAGAAAAGAGAAAAACAAAAGAATACAAACAAATAAATAAACACTTTCAACGACCAAAGCAAAATCGCACAAAACAAGAGAGAAATAAGCTCACAGTAACATTAGAAAAAAGTTATCCCAGCTTTTATACTGGAACATACTGGAGTCACTGAACTATGAGGGTAAAAAATACAAAAACAAAAATTACCATTCATTAATTATAATCGTGGTAAAATGTACAATTAATCATGATATTGATTTGAGCTCATATCACCCAGCACTAATATAACTAACACATTTATAATAATTGTGAGAAATTTGGGCGGGGTCGCATTACGTGTATTTTAATATATTGGGTTCTGTACCTTTGCAAATGAAATACATTTAATTAAATCTTACCCTATGAATGTTCTCTTTCTCACCCTGCCCACGTTTGATGTCCCCACACTTTTGCCTTAATGCTACACTTAGTGCAGTTCACATGATGGTCAGTGGGTGACCATCAGGCATTGAAATTCCTGAAAAGCCTTTGCATGCTAAGCTCAAGCCTGTTGCTAGCCCCACAGATATCCCCTGGACCTGCGTCACCGCGCAGTCACTCTGGGGTCATTGGCAGATTAAGGGTCAGAAACATGTGCCTCACTCAGCCATATGGTGCATCCTATAGATTGTATGCAAGACCAGTTAACCCATTCATTTCAGTAACCGTTTCATCCCCTTCACAGTGCATGTGTCTTTCAGTTAAAGGAAATCATCCTACAGTAAGGGGGAAAAACAAAGAATGGAAAAGAAATTTCCTTCCATTCCAGTGCTAACGACTGTGGTGTATCCTAACAGTGACTTTATGCAAAGCTGACATTTCTAGCATAATGACAAAAGAGCAGTCTACTGGCCTTTTTCTGAACTCATGAGGGTTAATCTGGAGTAGGGTAATCAGATTGTTTACTCTGTTTTTCCCTGGGCTTTGCCCAAATCACTCGAGAGTTCTGTGAGACAGTAGTGATAGCATTAGCTGTAAAGCTATAGCCTATGGGTGAGGATTAGGGTCCAGGCTTTGTAGGGAGTTGTGAACATGAAGCTGTTACACATGCACACGTTGTCTTTACTGGCGCTACCTGAAATGGGCTTTAAAAGCGAGGTGAGCTCAAGATAAAGATTGCTAACAATAGCACTGATTTGGTGTTGCTTTACAAAGCATGAGAACGAGTATAGCATTGTACTGCTGTAGACTTAATGATAAAGAGAGATTCTCTGATGTTCTTGGGTATTGTAGCCATCTCTAGAAAAAACAAATAAAACATAAATATAGGCACATGACACATGTATCTAACATCATTTTACTGTTGGTTTTGCTTCAAAGCATATGAACAAATATAATGTTCGCGGACTGCTTTACCGATACAGATCAGAGTTCACCTGGATGTGAACAAATATAGCATTAAAGTGTTGTTTACAAAATTAATACAAAAAAGCAGTAAAATACAAAACAAGATTCTATTGTCATGTTATGTTCAGATCATCAGAGCTTTATTCACACACCAATACTTTGCTTTTTATGAATATGTCTCGCAAATAGAATCTTTCATTCCATCTCCAATCATCTGTCTGTTAGATGTTAGTGTTTAGTCAGATGCTGTTATCATGTCCAGTTCCCACTTCTCCTCACACATCTTTGCCAGGCAGGTGCTGTTAGCATTAGCAAGTGTCCTGCTTTGCAGCTGGTCTGTTAGCACTCTCAGTAGCGCTGGCCATAGTGTGGGAGGGGACTGGCACCAGCATCCCTGCTCGCCCATCAGTGCCAATAAAGGGTTCACTTAGGAGCATCCTGCCATGAGGAGCAGCACAACTGTCAACATATATTCACTCTGCTTTGACAGGGCCTCATCTGAGAACCGGAGACTATCTATTATTTTTTCCGTTATTCTCTCCTCTCATCCCCCCTGCAAGGGCTCTCTTTTTCTCTTTCTCTCACACACACGAGAGGTGGGCCACGAGTGTGTTTCATGCAGCCAATTTATTACACTGGCAGACTAATGGGGCGCTTTTCTTTGACAGCTCTTGATAAGGGAGGGCGAGAAGTTGCTGCTTCTGCCGAGGGTTGGGAGAACTGCGGGAGTCATGATAATTACTATCAAAGCAGCCGTAATGCACATAATAGAATACTCCGTTAGAGAACACTAATCAATTAATTAGGGCCTGATGTGTCATTCCGTGTTATGTTGTGATTTTATTTTTTTCTTCTGGCTGATAGCATTTAGTCATTAAATTTAAACACATTTGTGTGTGTGTGTGTGTGTGGTTGCGGCCCCCCTCCCCATCCTCAGTTTTCTTTTTTTTTTCCCCTTTCCTCTTTTTTTTTTTTTTTACAATTAGGATTTAATGATATTCACATTTAATACTATTGTTAGAGAAAACAGAAGAATGCGAAGAAAAAAAATAAACACGGATGCTTTGAGAATATATTAGGAAATGTACATAATTGTGGTAGATGATTAGAAAGGAAACATCCTTGAAGGTCCTTGAGTTTATAATCAGCCTCGAAATTAAAATATTTATTTGTTTCTCTTTTTGCCCGAAAAACCGGATATTATTTATATAATTAGGTAAACAAAGTTGAGCGAATATATATTTTCTTCTGCCGCATGTTGGAGAGCACGGCTGTGACCTTGGCTCATCTCCCACACGCTGGGCTGACAGATAAAAACTTTATTACACGTCGACAGGACGAGTAGTGAACAGCCTGCGCTGCTCGTGCGCGCTGAGTATTAGGAAAATACTGCAATTAGCGTCTGATTTCCTACAGCTGAAACGCCAAGGAGAAGGGTAATAAGTGAGGTTTGTTTGTGGCCTGGAAAGGCGTAATTATAAACTGCTTTGAGAGGGCTGTGCTCGTTGTGCCTTGGCGTAATGAGATAGGCTGCACTGATCCCTCCATGATGCTATTACTCCTAATCCCAGGCCCTCTTCTTCCTCCCACACCCCAGGGCCTGTGTTAAGGCCGCTGCCACCCCAGGTGCCTCCTCTCCACCCTCACCCCTTTAGTTATCTCTCCAGCTATTGCCAGCACCGCTTGATTGTGGAGAGGCCCGAGCCGACACATATGCAATGCTAATTACCCCTGCCTCCACACACAAACCCTATTGTGATAGAGTGCGCATGGAGGTGGGGCCAGATCCAGGTTTTATGGATGCGACTAGACTGAAATAGATGCATGGTGGAATATCTGAATGCAGATATCTGAATTGGAGTGGTGTTTCCTACTTGATAAACTTTAATGAACTAAATAAACTAATGTTCTTATAATACACAGTCATTCTGGCAGATAGCAGTGCATCGCAGTGTATGGGGTGATATGGCACATGGACAAATGTGGACAAAGTGATTAGTTAGTAATAGATATAAGCTTTTTTTATTCCCCAGCTCGAGTACTGGGTATTTCAGGGACAGACAAAGCCCACTCACACATACCTGTAAGTGTTGGACATGCCGAAAGCAGAGTGTCCCACCCATGAGCCGGCAGGAATGCGCTCTCTCTAGTCATCTAATCGCAATGACCCCTAAACGGCCCACCTTATCACCTCTCCCTTCGAGCAGCACATAGGGAGTGAGTGGGAAACATGGCCTTCGCTGCGTGTGGCTGAGTGGGTTTAGGACTTATCTAATCAGCGCGTGTGTGTGTGTGTGTGTGTGTGGGGAGGGTGGTTGTGTCCATCCCCTCACACAAGTATTTGGCCTCCAGCTTCGCCTGACTGGTCTAGCCTCTGTGGACATGTGCGTTTTCTCTGGGAGGTCTTATTTCCTGGAAATGTCAGGTTTGGCCATGTACACTTTTCAGTAAATGGGTAAGAACAGTGTAAGGTCAGAACCTGGGGAGCTTGTATTTGATAGACCTTGGCCTTGGATGAGCAGAATGTATTGGTCTTTACCAGACCTCACCATGCCCTTTAAGACCATCTGTACATTTTGTAAAGTGAGCTCCTTCCTTGGAGGAGACTGTTCATCTCATCTGATCTTGAAATGTGCAGAAGAACTAATCATGGCAATGGAAGTTCCAAATCCACCGTACCATGTTTAATCCGCTTTTGTTTGGCACAGTGCCAGAAAAGCTGTGCGTGTTAGCCCCAGTCGATGCTGTCTGGACCCCTTCATCACTCAAATCACCTGCGGCCACTGCTGAACAGGGGGACAAAGGCTTCTTCGAGTATGGCTGCTTCGGTTCCTTGAAGAGCTCTTTACCCCATGGCTGGCGTAAGTGAGCCTGGCGCCAGCCACCACTTCAGCAACCGAGGAACCATCGGAACGAATTGGACTGAGCAGCTATCAGCCGGTAATTAATAGCTAACGCCGCAGATGAGGGAGTCAAGTCTAGGTCAGAGCAGAAGACTTCAAGGGTCTTATCGGGTTAAGGTTGTAGGGCAAGCTCTCCCCTTGTCTTTAATCTGATGCCATGCCTGGGGAGATTTGCAGAGATCTGTGCTGACCTCTGGCCCGGAGGTGTCGCTCCTGGTCACATGTCAGCTGGGCTCCCGCTGTCAGGCCTGGGACGGACAGTAGTGTTGGGGCAAGTTTGGCCGTCTGCCTCGAGTCCATGGATGGGATGCTGGCCCTGGCGCTTGGTTAGATTCATCCCTATTCACAACCTCCTTTATATTGGTCTATACTACTCATATACTACAAATAAATGTATAATCACATATGTATTTACTTTCTGTTATATGCATGTAATTACATTTACAATCTTTCAGTTTGAACCCAAACTCAGCACTTCTGAAATCACTGGAAATGCACACCCCAGATGAGTCAAAATGATGACACAAACACACCCATGGAGATGTAACAAACACTGTACACATGTACAGAACTGTTCATGGTTGATCCGTAAGTGGCAATTCGGTGGTTTCTTTCATTACCTTCAAGACTGTGTATTTCCATTTCCAAAATCCCTTAACGACGCCAACACCTTGTCGGACGAGCGCCAGGAGAGAATCCAGTGTATGTTCACGTTGCTTTGCGTGGTTCTCACTCCGTATTCTGAGGCTTTAGTACTTCTTATGTGGGAAATTTGTGAGCAGTGCATTACGTTTTTTCAGCCTACACTTAAAACTAATAATATCAGTCCAGTCTCTCAGCAGTTGTGGTCCACTGAAAGAATTAAATAAACCCAGAGTGAAGTGATGAGAGAAAAGCAGCAGGGTGATCGCCCACTTGTGGCTTCCCAAATATTTTTTCTGTTTTTAAATTGGGGAAAGCTGTTAAGACTAAAAATCAGTCTTTCCTATGCCCTTTGACAAGAATGTGGCATGATCTACTTTCGGGTTTAGTGCTACACCACCATAAGACATCATCTACTGACTAGGCATTGCGCCTCTGAAATAATGGCTGCATCCATATATCAAATATGTAAAACGAGGCATAATTTCTCAAATAAATAAATAAATAAAAAAGAACTTGTTTTAGTATTTAATCTTAATTCCAACAGTGTCCTTTTTAAAAAAAAAAAAAAGACATAGGAACAAGATGAAGATAGTTACTCAACAACAGCATTTCATCTATATTAAATAAACAAAATTTCTGTCCTTGTAAGTTATTGAAGTGTATGTCCTTATGTGGACATGCCTGTTGCTGTCAAATCCCTGCTCTTATATGGCCCCAGCAGCAGCAGCAGAACTGGTATTAGAGTTTTTGGCCAGAATTAGTAAGAAAAGTAGTATTTGATGTTTATTCCAGCAACTTAAAAGGGTAACACGGGCAGGTTTTACAGCAGAATCCACATTTGTGTGACCTGGGTATGACCTGTGCCGTATTTGGATTAGAATGTTTTTAAAAATTAAGTTCATGACCTCCTCAGTGACATCCATAAGTGAGATAAATAAGGTGCATTATTTGTGTGTGAGGTACCAACAAATCCTTCAACTACAAAGTTTTACATTTTCCCATTTGATGTCTCACGCTTAATCCCAATCCAAATGCTGTACGGAGCGTGGTCCGAGATTTCCTGACCTCTCCGGACTTGTAGTTCTTTAACCTGGCCCGACGCTGTCTTTTTCCTAGGAAATGATATTACAGTGTTTAGGTCATCAGCCTCTCTTCTGCCCTGCTACTGTAATCCTATTTTCTGTGTCATCTGGCAGTGTCAGCAGATGGTGGTCTGAGGAGGCAGTTTGACACCCAGCTCACAGCTGTCTGGCCGGCCTGACAGGCCTCTTTTGTCTCTCAGTCATCGCCCCAGAGTGGCGGCTCTCAGGGCCATTGTGTCTCTATTTAACCCCCTTCTCTTTTAGAGTGGTTCAGCTAAAATGTGTGTAATATATGCAGTAACATAACTGCCAGAGATCCCCAATCACGAAAAGGGGTCTCTGTTTCCCTCGCTTGTGGTCTGTGGGTGGGTACTTATGTGTATATATATATGTGGTGGGGGTACCCCTCACTCTGTCTGTTTCTGTCACACTCTGTCTTGGTCTTCTCTGACTCCATGTTTTGGTGTTAATGAAAACGTTAGTGTGAGAGCAGGAGAAAGTGAGGGGCTCGATATGGCCCCCTGAGGAACGCCAGGCTCTGGCTGGTTTCCAGGCCCGCGGTTGCTTGGACTCACTTAGTTCCAGCTCAGTGCCTGCAGCAGCCTGAACAGCCTCAGCTTTAGATTGACCCCATGGCCCAGGGCCACTCCTACCTCATTCCCATGATTTTCTTTGATATTCTCTCTCTCTCTCACACACACACACACACACTCTTTCTCTCCCCTTTGGCTCTCCTTCCCTCTTGTTCTCATAATATCTTAATAAGACCTCATTTTGTAATTAATTTGTCAAATGAAGGCCACAGAGAAGGAGGAAGAACAGGCGAACACTGAAGGATGCTGCAATGTTTATGGACACTCCATAAACAATTTATTTTTGTTTTTATTCATATTGAAAGACAAACTACATCATTAATTGTTATGTTGCCAACCAAAAAATGAAATACATTATTATATACAACTTTTTTATCCAAGTACTGTAGTAACACCACACGGGGAGTGTTTGACCTGTACAGATCTTGGATGCGTTAAAAAATGACAGCACTTTTCCCACACATTATTGCTCATAATTTAAATATGTTAATGAAGTTAATGATGTTAATTGTGGTTTATTCATTATTAATAAAATAAAATCAGTGAGGATTTTACATGTTAAACTGGGATGGTAAAATGTAAACACCTAAAATGTATGTCATATTTTTTTTATGTTCCTTAACTGACAGGTCCCTTAGGGCCCTCACTTCAGCCCAGTGCTGTATCTGTTTTGGCACAAAACACATTCACACTCACTCACACACTGCAGTAGTGTTCAGCGGTGATTGATTCACTGAGACGTGTTCAGTCCATTGTTGGCTCCTGCAGTGAACTTCTTCCTGGTCTGTTTGTGTGTGTGTATGTGTGTGTGTGTGTGTTTAATTGCTCAGGCTCCAGCTCTCAGTCTCGTCTCTGTGAGCTGTCCCAGACATGCTGTGTGAGGTGTTTGTCTGTGCTGCTCAGACAATCAATACTCTCCCATTTAAAGAAGTCTAAGGTCAGGTCTCTGCACCAATAATGTGAATTGTTTTGTTAGATAGTCAAAAGGTCAGATAATAATTATTTTTCTAACTGCTTCTTGCGGAATTGATCAGTTTCCTGTCAGGGATGTGCACTTTTTATCTTAACCTGCCGCATACTGAACTGCAGGCAGAAGCCAATCTGCTGATGGAGGAGAGGAGGATGAACTGTGTTTTGTGTTTGCACTGAATGCTGAGGTAGAACATAAGACTTAAGTAAGTGACGGGCGTGCTTTATGTGAACATGAATGTGTCCATGAAGTGAGGCGTGAGTGCTGAGTGATATACGGTTTATACTGGTATAGCAGTGAAATCCTTGCTGACAAGCATTTAAGTGAAGGGTAACAACATTTTATGACGTTGTATGATCATGGTTCAACACCGTGACCGTGCGCAATGTGTAGAATAGGTGTTCTGTTAATTATAGGATTTGCACTTCAACAGCCCAGACTACCAAACAACAGCACAGGGACCCTTGAGAGGAGGAGTTCTCGGTCCAGTCCCAAACAAACCCTGGTGTGGTTTGTTTCAGGGGATTCGACCTCGATCCAACCCCAACGATAAGGTGCACGACGCAGGTCAGGGCTAAATGGCATTCGTAGCCAGGGTGTGCTTTGCATATTGGACGCAGTAGGCAGGTAAATAGAGGATTGGTTAAAGATTAGCCGCTAATCGGAGTAATGGATCAGAAATGCATTAGTTCAGAACACAGGACCTTCTTCCTGTGTTTACATTCTTGCTCAGGTCTGACCAATCAGAGGTGAGAACTTTCTCACGTGGTTTGCGTGACGTGTTTTGGTGCGCTTGGATTTTTCAGTGTGTGAAAACAAACCAAAACAAGGGGATAAACGCTCAAAGATTACGAGCTTCATGACTGATTTGGACAAGAACGAATGAACTACAGGTGTGAAAACACCCTTAAATTCTGCAAATTCTTTTTCTTCCCATCTTTACCTTTTGCTCAGTACTGTAGTTTTGGAAACACACTATGATTTTTCCCATATTCAGCAGCATTAGTTGAGAAGATGTAGGTTAAGAGCCCCCTGCAATGTAAAGTTTTGCTGCAGTATCTCCTGATCTTCCCTTCTCCTCCTCTTCCTCCTTTGCTGTCCTGTAAATTCTTCTGCTGTGCTGGAGATTGGAGTGTTTGTGTTTGTGTGTGCGCGTGTGTGTGTGTTGGTAATAGGTTTCTGGGGTCAGGCACTGCTAAGGACTCTCTCTCTCTCTGCAGCATGGGAGCAGCCCCAGTGAGAGTGAGAGTGAGAGAGGCTTGCTCATGCTTCATCATTAAGCCATTAGACGAACCGTGGGAAGGATACACACAGGTGACTGACTGACTGCCTCACGCCGATGTTTGTTTACCAATGTAATCAGAGGCAGACAGAAAAACACACACCTGAGGAAAAGCAGACGAGCTGTTCCCGCTCTCAGAGGCACAACCGAAAACAAAACAGACACAGGTGCTTCTTAGACAAGTGTGGAGCTTGCCTCAGTCATTTACTGTTTAGTAGTGTGAATCCTAAAGACACATTACTTAAATCTGAGTTGTCAGTGCTTGGCAGAGATGATGCACATCGCTGTGAAGTCTTGAAAACCAAAACAACAAATCTTAACAGTTTAAAGATCTCTTATTTTTTAAATTCTGATCCCAATTTTTTTTTATTAACTGTGCATTACCATTACATCAAGATCACGGGAAGTGTGGCTCACTAGCCTGGGTTTGTCAGTGTGGATGTTTGGGTTCAAATGTTCATAACACTAAGTCGTGCAGATACCCAGTCATAGACGTTTTCCTTACATTTAATTATGATTCAGAGTGTCCTGGTTTACATTGCTGTTTGCACCAATTTACGACCTCTAATTATGAAAGATGTGTTAAAAGCACAAGAAAACAATGTTAATTCATGAGAAAAAACATAGCTGCAGTCCCATTTTTAAAAGTCTAAGAATTTCACATTTCATCATATTCAAACGTGCCAATCGAACCTAATATGTGAATGTGGCTTTGCACATTTTCATGGGTTAATGAACGGCACCTGTATTGATCTGTATGGGAAATGTTTGTATGATACTGGAGTCATTTGAAGGGAGGGGGCCGGGCAGGGAGTCATAGCGGTCACTGTGGGTCTGGACTTTAAAAGGGAGATGGAGCTATCAAGATTGCGTATTGACGGAAGGGCTCGGGTGAGTGAACCCCAGCAGCTTGAAATAAACTCATAGCGTGCAGTCATTATGGCCGGCCGCTGCAGCCTCCCTTAACCTTGAGCCAGTCGATAAGCTATTATAACCATGCAAATTGTGGCCAAATCAGAGATCTGACATATTGGAATTATATTCTCCCACAGCCGGCGGCTTATACATCATTATCGGACTCCCGGCAACAATATGCAATATGCTTACTGTTGTTTTTCCGCTGTACTTTTTTCTTTAGGGCCACTGGAACGGGGTGAGGGATGGAATGAAAACAAGTGTTTTTCTGGGCTCTGTGATAGCTGGGCAACCTTTTCCACACCAAGGGGCAGTGCCAAGTCATCTTAGTGAGGGCAGGGTGATGTAATGTGGTGTAAGGGCTATGTAAACACCCCAGTGTCCTTGTCCTTGGGAATGTCAATAGGTGTGTGTTAGCTAGATGCGAGGCTGGAGGGTCAGAATGGGCCAAATCAGAACAGCTTCCAGGGGGTAGCCCTGCTGAGAGTATTCCTGCTCAGTCGTTTAACGTAAATTAAGATTTATAAAACAGATAGTTCCAGTCCTAATATCTGATAGGCTGAGCTGCTTCAAAAAGCCATCGTAAAATCACGTTATACACACAACACCTATGACCACCTCACCACATCCATAGTATTCCTTAGAATTCCATAGTAATGCGTCACTGTGTTAAACCCAGTCAGCTTAATTCAGTTCTTCCTGGAGTGTGTGGTATCGCGACTGAAAAACAGCGCTATATAGAGTCCTAGAGTAAGAGTCCCTTCAGAAAGAGGACAAAAATCGATGCAGATCTGCTCAAATAAAAAATCCTGAATACAGCAGCTATGCCACATTAATGTAATAAACATTCACACTTATGTTGCCCAGCAACACTGTTAATAAACTACAAGAAACATAGTTATTAATTTTGGTAAACAAATACATCTATGAACTGAGAATTGATGTGACGTAGTTTTACAATATTTAATATTGACTGCCATTTTATAAAACTATAAGATACTCGAGCATGCTTTACAGTGATTTTTTCAATCTTCCTCGTGAGGGGGATTTTGCAATAAAGAATTTTCCTATTTGGTGTGTACTTTATTTGATTTGGCCAAGCTATTTGTAAGCAAAAGCCTTAAGATAGTATATTTATTACTTTTCAAACATAAATTCTATCTGGTGGGTTTCAAAAATTGACTAATATTGTAGTGTAGATCTACAATTTTCAAATAATTATTCTCCTTAATTGTGTTGTAATTGTAATATTTTCCCGACTGTAATTAAACCTTTGAGCCATGTTTGCACACCTGAGGTGTCACTCTTGTGAAAATGAATTTATTTACCATGTATTTTTGCTACGCAGGATTCTAATAGCTGCGTCATTGCTGTGGCGTGATTGGACTGGTTGATCGTCCAATCGGTATCTTTGCTGTGCGTTAGCGTGGGGTGACAAAGGCCTGGTGGAGAGCAAGGTTCAGGCAGCCTCGCGGGTTCTGATTCGCCAAGCGCCCGGCTTTCTAAAATACACAAATTTGTTCCACCAAGTTTTCCGATGGCTCGCAGATGGGCAGCGATTAATCAGAGAGGTAACTGTGAAGTAGTTTGCAATTAGACGGCAAAGCTCTGAAGCATGCTAATTGAATCAGAAAATTAGAGAGACTGTGTGGTAATTGGCCAGTTCCCGTGCAGCAGGTGCCAGCCCACTCGACTGTGGAACAAGGTATTTAAGTCACATTAGCCAGAGTAAAAATATTCCTTGATATGGAACACTTAGATTTTCTGCTCGTTTTCACCAGCGATGTCACCGGCGGCGGACCCAGTGCAATTACGACAAGCACCGCCGCGCAGGAAATCGACTTTCCGCAATCCGCCTCCTCTCCTGGAAAAAGAGAGAGAGTGGTGGAGGGAAAGAAAAAAAAACAGTGTGACAGGAAGTCGCAACTCATTAGTGGTGGCTGCAGCTTGGATTTACCAATGTGTTCCTTTTTTTTCACACCACCTGATCTGATAAGGAGGCCCAGGCTGGCCATCTGTGTGTTTATGTGGTCATTTCTAACTATTATGTGTTGAAGTGTGAGATTTTTTTTCCCTCCGTTAGCTTAGAGGAAGTCAAAGGGCAGGTGACTTTTGCAGAGTTTAATAAATGTCTTAACAGGCCCCTCTCTGAAGCTTTCCACTCTATATCTGTCTCCATTCTCAGGAAATACCTACACACTTCACAGTATATGAACTTTGACCTCAGTGCTAATATTTTGATTGGAATAGAAGGTTGTTTTATTCATAATCAAGATTCTTATCGAATAATGTACAAATGAGACCACTTTTCATTTATTAAATTTCTTGTCAGATTGGCCAGGTGCCTATTATTGATTTTTCTGTGTCAGAAAAAACACAGGAAATATTTGCATTTTCAAAAACAAATTAAAAGTCTCTCACAATAATTAGTAAAATAATAATATAAATGATAATAAATGATTATAAATTCTAAATAATAGTTACAGTATTATTTTCCGTTCAGTCCATTATATCCACCCATTACTTTTATTTAGTTTTCCATTGTTTTCTGCTATCTGTTTTAGGGGGATGTTTTTCCACACCTTCAAAGTTCACGTCTTACAAACTGCATTCTGTGCTGCTCGGTCTAAGTAATCGCACTCACGTTGAATAATATTGAGGTCTTGGATCTGGGGCAGCAGTCGGTTGCTGTGAGAAGAGCAGCAGCAGTTTTGTTTGATTAGCTAACTTTCTTGACAGCTACACAACCCTTCAGATCCATCGTGTTGAGTTTCTTCTCACAGTGGAAGGATGGAGAGACAGCTGTGAACTTCTTCATATCTGAAGCAGGAGTGGAGCTAGTTGTGGCTGCTCTGTCAGGTCTCACACTGTTGTTAGGGAGCCTGGGACCTCCTGTTTGCCACTTTTTTAAGCCAAGGGGCTTGCCTGAAAAGTAATCTTCCTAGAAATATGCTCTTAAATCATCAGTACCTTGTACATAATTATATTCCGGCTGAAATTAAAATGAAATAAAAAAGGTTTGTGGTTTTGGTACAGTGCTGTATAAACTAGCACTGAAGTGACCACTGCAGCCATTTAATGTTTCAGAGGGTGTGGTGATATTTTTTTCAGTGTGTGTCTATGTCTGGGTATGATTTGTTATAGCATCTTTAATGTACTTTAACCATGTGTCTGTGTTTGGTGTGTGTGTGTGTGTGTATTGTGTTTGTGTGCATATATATGTGCGTGTGTGTGTGTTAAAAGAGCAAAGAATGGCTTCAGCCGCTCTCACCTCGTCTTTCCCCGGTGGACCGGCTCCTGACAGCGCTGACAAACATGAAAAACCAGGAGAGAAATTAAAAATTGATCACATCGCGACGGGATTTGCGCCTACTTTGGGCTCGTGCACTATCAGCGAGTCCCCTTTGTGTGCACGGTGCAAAGGCAGGAGTTCTTTCAGGGCTGCCAGAATGACAGAAAGAGCAAGTGAGCGTGAGCCTGAGAAGGAGAAATCCCCGGGTGCAGACGTGGGGAGAGAGCTTTAAACCAGGCCCTGTTTCTCAGCACTGTTTACACAGGGTAATGCAGCAGAGTTTGAGTCTTCCTGCTCTCTCTCACTCTCTCTCCCTCTACCTCATATGAATCTCTCTATTCGTCTCTCCCCTGCTCTCCAAATCTATTTCTTGTCTCCTTTTATGTCTTACTCTTTCTTGCTTTCAGTCTTTTTGACATATTCTTTCACTCTTTTTCTTTCTGTCTTCCTCTTTATCTTCTTCACTTAATATTTCAACTATATTTTCTCTTCTATCTGCTTTCTGTTTCCTTCTTTATCTGTACATTACTCTTTCTGTCTGGAGTCATTGACATTTTTACATTTTATTTTCTCTATTCCTCTTTTTTCCGTGATCCTTATATCATTATGTCCTTTTTCTTACTTGCTTTTTAATACTTTCTGACCTCTTACTGTTTACTGTTTTTTCACATCTTCATATCTGTAACTCCCCACCTCTCTCACACTCTCTCTCTCTCTTTCTCTTACAGTCCCTTGCTCTTATTCGTTTTCTTTCAGGCCCTCTCAGCATGCAAAGCCTCTCTCCCCTGTTTTGATATCTTCATCTGCCCTGCCAAAGCACCAGGCTCTCTGGCATGTGTGAACTCCACTGAAAGTGGATTACACTCGGCCTGTCTTTCACCTCGCCCCTCATATGTATTACTTATTTGAGTCTAAATTTACTCAGGGCAACAGACTAGGGTTATTACAGAGTTTAGAGGCAGTATTTTGCATATTGGGGAATTTGGAAAGCAAGAGCCAAAGCACAAGTGTGTGTGTGTTTGTCTGTTGACCAGTGCTGCTATGTGTATTTACCAGTTCATTTGAATATTCAGGCCTATGTCTCATAGATCGGTTATGTATGATTGAATTCACCAGTCCATCAATCAGACCTCATTGTGAGCTCAGATATCGTACAGTGGAGGAATGTGCCTAGTGTGTAAACAGGTTGATGTAAATGAATGTTGTGTATTGATTTTCCTCATAATGAGTTCCTGGAACCATGATTAGAATCAGCTTCACTGAGTAGTTTTAGGGCTCTCTTACTTTTGGCTTATCTCTTTGTTGACAGGTCTGCCCCCCTTGCTGCCTTTATATATATATATATATATTGTCCAGTGAAGGTTTGTCTCAAACCAAATCTATTTATTAGGCCTTGTATTGATTGCGTTCTTAGTATTCAAATACATGTATTTTGTAGTGGGTTGACATTTCTTGGCAAATCCACTTATTGTTTGTTATAAACTTGTGTTGTACAGTGCTTACTAAATAAATATTATTAAGAAATACAAAATATATATATTACATTTTCATCCAAAATCATTACTGAGGTAATAACAGGATCCAGAAGTAGGATCAGAAGAATCTCCAAAACTGGCAAGGCATCCACGCGTTAAGACACAGACCATCTGGCCCTTAGATATGTCCGCCAATGTAGCGCTGTGAGCACATCCTTACTTTTTGGGACACTTGTAAAGCAACAGAATGGAAAAAAATGTATTGAATATGTCACAACTGGCTTTGTGACTTAACAGAGCGCACTCTGCACAAGCAATTATGGTGTCTTATTTTAGGTGCCATATACATCATCTAAGTGGCAGACCATATGTTATCTGGTGTGTCTTGTAGACTTAGGCTCACATATGTGCTGTGTTTTTTCTTTTTCTACGGACCTCAGAGACATGCATTTGACTCTGGGTCCCTTTTCAGGTTTATACTTATTATTGAGAAATAATCGTTTTTAAAGCGCTCTCTAGCCTTGTCTGCCTTCTCTTTGTATCTATAGCCTTCGAATCTTTGGCCACAACACTAGTATTATTGAACAAAGAAGGTTCAACAGTCTGAATTGAGTTTTATTGATTCTCAAACATACACATCTGCAGTGTACAACTTATATTTCATTATTTTTGAATAGAAATGGCCAACAAAGTATGGTGAACAAACAATGGATTGTATACGTGATTTAGATTAATCAAAGCAAAGGAATCATTTCGCCATTCAGTGTTGAATCCGTATGTTTCATGTCTAATAAGAAACTTACATTTTTGCAGTTTTTTCTTACTCAATGTGTAGTAATATAACAATACAAGGAATGGCATTGGTACAAATGCGTTACTGTTCATCTTTCCACACATTTTTTTCAGTCACCAATAGAAGCAATATACAGTCAATTTAGTTTCAGTTGACTGTGACAGAACTTGACTGTGACAGAACTCTAAGGACAGCAGTGATTTACTGGAGTCATGCCAATCCTTATTTTCCAAACGATCTTATCAGCAGGTGCTAAGCCAATGGAGTCAAAAGTAGGAGCAGCAAGTAGAAAAAAGGCCGGTAGCTGTCTACCACATTTTTCCTTCCTCCTCCTCTCACACTTTGCAGATCTGTTTATAGGAGAGTGATATTAACATACGCAAACTCAGCCAAAGACACTCGATCTCAGATTAAACACATAGTCTCAACAAACGACTCAGACTATCCTTTCTTATGGACTAATAATCTCCCGCAGCCCGAAGTGACTGTGGAAGTGGTCTAGTGTAGGGCCCTTCAGTTAAGGGCTGGCTCTGATTAAGGGGTGGATGAGAACGAGGCTTATCAGATAGAGAGCCCCTTGCCCTGGGAAAGCGTGTATAGTACCTGTCTTACTAATGCAGAGACTTGTTCTTGGCAGATTGCTTACACTGGGGGATGTTTGTTGCCCTTGTTGCCCAGCCATTATCTTTTCCCGAAGAGACACCTGTGAGGACGGAGAGTTGTTGGCTACGGTGTCCATCAGAGCAGGTTAAATTAACTGGAGGTGTTCTGCAGACATGGCATGCAACCTGATTATATTTGTCTCATTGTACTGCACTTGGCATTATGTCTTCTTAAAGCAAAAAAAAGCCGCTTACTGTGAGGAGTCAAAGTAAAAGCTTATCTGTGCCCTGTGTGTGCATGTGTGTGGGTTTTAGCATCTGCTTTGTAATTGGTTTGGAGTGAGTGAGGTTGGTATTACGAGAGTGTGTGTCTTGTGTGTACTTGCTAATTGAATGTGTGTATGTATATTTCACCCTGCATCATCGTCTGACGTGCAGACCTTTTGGTGTCCGTTCACACTATGTCTGACCTCAGCAGGCCAGGCGGTAGTTTTTAACCGCTGGCATGCTGATGCAATCCACTGTAAACACATTAAACCAATCCCCCTTGCACGGAGTAAGGGCAAGCAGCTTAGCGATCATGCACTGTATCCCAGGGATCTCTATCTAATGCTTTACTCCTCATTTCCAGAGACCTTCACTACACATGGACCCACCCTAGACCCAGCAGATGAGCAAAGTCATCCAGCTTTGTCTGCACTCTGACCTGGGCTGGGAGTCAGATAGCCCCCCTTTTCTATAGCTTCCACGCCTTGTGTCTCGGGTCCCGCTTAGTGCCAAAGGTGCGGGTGAGTGACGTGGCACTCTGGCTGACCCTGACTCTTGGCTCGGCCGCTGATTTAATGGGATTAGCTGGGTAATGCAGACTCTGTGTCTGTTCTTCTCACCGGGGCCTTTTTTTAGCCCCAACCCGCAAGGTTGTGCCAGCGTTCATGGGGTCGAGGGCAACGCATCGGAGCAAGCAGGCAGGTCGGCAAGTTGGCTGGGGTAGATTGGGCTGGGTCTCTGTCTGGGTGCCAGGGCAATAGAGAGGCACCTTGTGGCAGTGGATGCTTAGGTATGAATAGTGGGGGGGGGGGGTGGGGGGGCAGAGTGCCAGTCACTCTCCCGGCCTTTTCCCAAAAACAGAGACAAAATCTGAGAGTCAAATGAGAGTCAAAATCATTTTCACCAGTAGGAGTAAGTCTCAGAAGTTAATATAGATATATCTGACGCATTCTTGGATTTCCTTCTCCTCTGCAACATGCTTAGGACACCTTCCAGGTTCCCATGTGTGGCAGTGATTGGCTTTGATAATTGCTCAGGCGAGCATGTGGAGCAAATCTGCTATCCGTGCAGCCTGGTGCAAAGCTGCCCAAGACTCTCTCAGGCCTCAACTCTATGTTCATTCTTCCTCTTTCTTTCCCTTCTGGTTCCCTAGTGCAGTCATTATGGATACACTGATTACAATATAGGTAGCTTTTAGTTGGTTGAGTTTTTTAATGTAATCGGAAATATTTGAAATAGATATATTTCAGAGAAAATTAATCGTTACATTTTAAAGGAACACAAGGTAGTATTTTTTACCTAAAAATTACAGCTTCATAATTATTGCGATGCTTCACTGACACTGAATCAAGCCTCTGTCATTGCTACACCAGGCTCAACACTGCAGAAACTTCACTGGGTAACTTTTGGAGGAAGGTAGGAAACCACACACACTCACAAACCCTTCCCCCTGCCCCTCGGTTTCAGTGTGGTGCTATGAATGTAAGCAATATTCAGCAACTGTAAGGAGTCCAGAAGAAAAAAGACCAAATCCTATCTAGTGTTCTGTTAAATATGTTTAAATAAGAATGGATCACAACACTACACACAATTTAAATCATTTAATTAGATTTTAAGCAAACGTTATGTTTGTATTATAACCAATAAAGTCATAGTTCTTTAGTCATACTTCGCTCACATATAAACTTCTGATTCAGCTCAAGAGAAACCCGTTTACTAGTTTTGTCCAATAAATGAATGTAAAGTTTTAATTTAATGTACCATTCTCCTATATACATTACATCTATGGTATAGAAATGACATAAATAACTAAATCAACCAACTACTCAGTTATGAATCTTTACTCACATTAGCTGCACACAATAATGGAATGTTAAAGCTATGTTTTAGTTTTCTTCCACATTAATTGTGAGCAGTATGACAGTAGTTTACAGCTGTAATAAATTAGCATTATGACCGTTCCTTTTTTGAGTGAATTATTGAACTCTGCCTATGCATTTCTTTATAAAGAAACATTTATTAATGTTGTATAGTTATCGTACAATTTTTTGTGATATTTTAGCCATATTCAGACATGAAAAAATAAAACGTCCAACCCAGCAATGCCTTCCACCTTTTGTTGTTAGCCCTTTTGCGTACCACTGTACATTAGAGACCAGTCCTCCACTCTGCACTGCTGGACCGTCTTATGTCGGGCCGAGTCGTCCAGCTCCATGACGACAGACTGCATTTGAATGGCACAGGTGCGCTCTGGCCACTCTCGGGTCAGTTTGGGCCGGGCCTATTCTGACAGCTCTTCCACATGCGTCAGTGCACAGGTGCGCTCACCGAACACCTGTGCACCCGTGGCCTCAGGACACAGACGAGCTAGAGTTCCACCGTCACTGAAAACAGGACAGAGAAGTGGGGGGAGCGGAGGGGTGGTCCTCAGTTTCAGTTCAGGCAGACGTGTTGTGGCTACCGTGCCGACATCCAGACGTCTTCTGCATGTGCAAAACGACATACTAGGAGACGCACACGTGTTCGTTTGCCGTGGCGTATGATTAGGTTACCTGGGTCTTTTGTTTCCACGAGGTTCTGTCAGATTTTGAATTTCTCGCCTGAATCCTGTTCTTGGCTCTTTCTGTGTCTCGGTCTTTCTCATTCTTTGGGAACAGTTATTAGGAGATTTGTCAGCATGAGAACATGACAGACGGATGTGGCCAGATCGGCTGGCCAAAAACAATATTTAAACATTTAAATTAGGTTTATCGTAAGCCTGCTCACTTTCACCGAGCAACGGCGAAAAAATACAGACACAGAGTAGATATTAAGTGGATTTATATTCTCCCAGCTAATCCCTCCCTCTGCACTGTCTTTCCCCCTCTGTCTCTCCCTCCCTCACTTTTATAAACACGTGTTGTAAAGCCAAGTATCTGTAATTAGCAAACGCAGTAAACCCTAACGGAGAGGTCATGAACATTTCTCTCATAGATCCGTCTGTATTCTTTTTTTCCTCTCAGGGTAAATGTACCATATGGGCCCTATACTACCAGCATTCACCAAATTAGCATTTATTAATTCACTTACACTGGTAAAGTTTCCACATGCTCACAGTGAGTTTAGACCATTTTAAACTTCTGTATTAATAATTCAGATCAGGCTGACAGACTGGACTGGGATGAATAGGTGAACGTTGATATGTCTGTCTTCTCTGTGTCCCCATTTAAGCAACACTGACTAGATAATTTTTAATGTTGCTTCTTGTCAAGACTTTCACACATCCTACCTACACCTTCTCCGTGCTAGAAAGCTCTGTACACACACACACACACCTTCTTATAAAAGCCTCATCCTACTATTATATCTAAAAATTCCCTCTCGCCTTTCTCCTATCATCAAGCTCAGACCAGACCTCCATAAAGAAGACAGAAGAAATCAATACTTTTCTATTACGAGCTAACATTTATAAACTTTTATTTAGCTTTTACTCTTCTCCCACCTGCTATTAGATGACTCCATTTCTCCCTTAGTTATGATAGGAAGGGTAAAGTGCTCTCTATAAATCATAAAGAAAAAGTACAGAAGATCATCTCAAGCTCACCTGTCCTAGTGTTTCACTAAGTAGAGTGATATCCAGCACCCTCCACTGTATTGCCATTGGACAGCAATAATAATAGAAGGAGACAATAGAGGAAAGTACTCAAAGCCATTATGTGAAGCACTTTTTTGGAGCTATCTATCATCCTGATAGATGTTTGAAAGGGTTATTCACTAATTGTGCCATGATGGCGTTCCATTGATTGTTATTAAAGCTTATGAAAGAGAATAGAGAAATATGAACTGCCTATTTATAGTGAGTTAATTCGACTAGGGCAGTGCACTCAGATTCTTGGGCATTCAGACTTTTTTTTTCTTTCCCCCACTTTGGACATTGATGCCGATTGTAAAAGCTGAGATCATTTGTCATATCAGAGCTGCTTTCAGATTTGTTATTAAGCTTTAGGCAGTCTAAAAGCAGATTCTTGCAAAAATTATAGTAATTTTGAATTGTGGTTTTGCACCATGAGTAGAGAACTGCAGTTTGAAAAAGAGTAAGAAAGTCAAGTAGGGAAGAGAGGGAGGGTGAGCAGGGGATTAAAAGGAGAGAGAGAGAGTTCCCGGTTGTAGTATCGTAACCCTTTCTCAGTCTTCTGGGCATGCTCATTCCTGCTCAGGGGAAAAAGAGTGCGCTCACATCAGATAAAAAATACACAAGACAAGGCTGATAGAAGAGCGAGATCACTGCTCCCCTCGGAGACAGCAGGGGAAATATGTGCAAGCGCAAACAGTTTGTGGGAAGAGCGCGGTTTGAATTAATGCATGAAGTAAAAGAGGAAAATAATGGAATAGATGAGTGGGGTTATCGCAGGATGAAGGATAGGAGAAAGAATGGATGACACTGATAGGCAGCGCTAGTTGAAATTTTATCTAAATTTTACCAGGGTCACCCTCATGCAAAACAGGCCTCGAAAGGGGAATATCGCAGACTTGTTGGTAATAAAACACTGTCAAAGGTATCAGACATTGGGGCTGAACCTTGGGTTTCTTTTTTTGCCATTTAGGAGCATTGATAAGCTGGTATCAAATCTGCACCAGTGGAGGAAGTGAGCCTTTTCATAGTTTATGGAAACTCCCTTAGGCAAAACATCTGACCACTCTCTATTAATCAGCCTCTTTCAGAGCAATTAGTCTTATAGCTATGGTCAGGGACACAAAGGCAAGGTTACTCAGTCGAACTACATGCCATGTCCCTTTCCAAACAACAAAGAATGTATCACTTTCTGCACAATGTCAAACAACCATTGAAAGTATGAGCAACATTTCACGGCTATACTCTGTCTGCCTCAAACATTGCATGTAGTTGTATGAGAAAGTTCCTGAAATTGACTTGTTTGTGCCCTACTTGTTGTTTTGTGAGGGTGGGCAAGCTTTAGAGTACACTTTCTACAAAATGAGAAGTTATACCACAGTGAACCTTATAAAAATATGAAAATAATAATAATACTGGAAAATCTATACTTGTTTAACTCAATTCATTCATTTGACATGGACATTCTGCTAGTGATTCACCCAAATTTGTAAACAGAACTATGAAAAGATGCTATAGTTAGAGCATGGATGAGTGAATCGTCTACATTTCTCTTTCAACGGCTTTTCAAATGTGATCTAATCTAAATAAAGACTTGTTGTATTTTTTACTCAACGCTGTAAAAGTGGCTTTAAAAAAATCAAGATCTTTCTGGGGGGCTTGCAAACAATCTCACAAGTGTAAGTGTAGCCCTCAGGCAAGTTAGTAAAACGCCTTTGGAGTAACGTCTCCAAATGCTTCAGCTTGTGAAACCACATGATGGAATATATCATCCATAAACCAGTGGTGCTGCAAAAGCACCATCATAACATTTTAGAACATCAATCCAACACGAGCGGCTTGGTTTGGAGATGCCAGGGCTCCAGAGGTCAGCACACTGGTAAAGAAGTGGAGAGAAACAAGGATTTAAACCGCGCCAGCAGCCCCATAACCAAAGGCGCACGGTAATAAAACTCGAGCCGATTGGGCCGTTTTGGGGAAGGATTGATGGCTGTGGGTGCTATTGAGGAGAGGGAGGGATTAACGAGGCACTTAAGCCTTGGGTAGAGACGTTGAGGGGGTGGGGGGTTTGTTAGTGCGAGGAGGGGTTCGGTTGAAAGTGAGTCTACAGTGCTTGCTGGATTGCAGTAGTCCCTTTTTGCATGGAGAGAGAGAGGGCACCGGCACCCATAAAACATGAAATCCTATCACTTAGCAGCTGAGTGCAGATAAAGCTGTGTTTGAACTCTGAGACATAAATTACACACAGTAAACAGAACAAAGGGAATTTACACAGTGAAGTTATGATGGGGGGTATCTTTCTGCACCACCCACACTTTAGCCACCATATCTATTTCTCTCTCACACACACACACACACACTTGTTGCCAAGCTTTCAGGTTGCATTTTTGTATTACATTTTTGATATTATTTCCTGATGTTATGCTAATAATGAGGATTTCGTTGAGCCACCCAAACATAACTTCACAGAAAGAGAAAGATTTTCATTTTAAAATGTTTTCAATTAATTTAGTCTTACCTTGACAATTTGCATCATGATGATGCACATTATAAATTCTTTACAGTGGGATTCAAAAGTCTAGAGTCACACTAGTCACAGCCACAGATGCGCCACCCACAGACAGAGTCTGATACCGTCAGCACACTAATCTGGCCTCACTGTCAGGATTCTGCCAGTTGCATTTTGATTGGCTGTCCCTGCATCTGCTCTTACAGCGATACTTCAGTGCATCAATTCGTATTGGCTCTGGTATTGGTCCGACGTGAAAGACTGCCAACAAACCTCACACCAAATTTGCAGTCCTTTTGCGTGTCAGTCAAATATTTTTTCCCTGCAGTAGTAGGCGGTTGTTGGCCTTGTTAAATCTCTTCCTTTAGAGTCTGGCAATGCGAAGCTAGGTCCATACTGACATGGGTAAAACGCAAACTGCTGTTTTTGTGTTTTGGCTACACTAGTGTTTTCACCCCATTTCTCAGAAGATCCTCGTCCACGATAAAACACAAAAACGACAGAAAAGGTGAATGTTGAAGATGACCCATGACTGCTATGTCATTTTGTTTATATAAATGCCACATATCAGCCAACCTGCAGTGTTGCATGCCAAAACACTGTCTGTGTGTATACAGTGCAGCTAAATATGAAATTAATATACCTAATATAGTAAAGGGCATGAGGGCAGTTGTTTCCATTTTGGATTTGTAAAGGTCACATGACAACCTTGCATCCATGTTTCTAAAAGCTACATTTTCTCTTATTCACACTACAATGCAAAGCTGCATCTCCTAATTACACACTTGGGAGAGTGTATTTGAACAGATGTTATAGTGGGGATAAATGGGCAAAAGGTACAAAGCTTTATCTAATTTAAATATCAGTGGAAGCCGTGAATTGTTACTGTTCAGTTTACCTTTTAAAACTGTTTAACAATGTCTGTACAATTATTAGATTGCAGTGTAATAAATAAAGCTCATTGTGACAGCCTTATTTACCGTGGCCTGTTTATCAAATGTGGCATGAAGAGGTTGGCAGGACAATTCATTCTGCATTCTAAGCCATGCAAATCAAATGCTTGTTTAACAGATTACAGAGTGCTAAGTCTGTAAAAATGATTTGATGCAGCGTATTTCAAATGCAGTACTGCTTAAGTTGTGTAAAGGAGTAGGATGGGATACAGGACATGTTTCTAGCGCACACCTGTTTGGAACCCGTCTTTTAAAAGGAGCTGTCACGGCCCAGCTGTGTTTGCTTTGCAGAGTAGCATTTATTTATTTTATATACAGTCAAAATGGTCATTGAGTTCTTTATTTTCTACACTGTAAAAAAAAATCCGTAAAATTTACGGTAAAATACTGGCAGCTGTGGTCACGTTTTTGGCAATCATAAATTTTACATTTAAGGACTGTTTTGTTTACAGTACATTTCAGTTAAAAAACAGATATACACTGTAAAAAACATGGTATTTACATAAAAATAACAAATAAACATTGTTTTGCTATAAAATTAACATGTAAATTGTGTGACAAATTAGAGAAAGGAGACTGAGACATAGCCATATTTAGATATAGCCAAACTGCATCATGTATTCAGCCCTTAAAAGAAGATATTGCTGAAAGGACTAAAGAAATGTTCGGTATCTGGGTGCCACACGCGGAACACAGGCTGATGGTGAACTTTCCTGACCAACACACGTCTCAACATAATATGCACAAAAACACAAACACACACAGTGATCACCCGAATGCAACCCAAAATCAGTAAGTCTCAAAGACAGAAAAAAACAAAGAAACTCTGAAAATCACAGAAAATATGGAGAAGCAAAGCATGCTGGGAGCTCCCTAATGAGTCTCAGCTCCTCCCAGTCCTTGGACACTTGTACCATCCCTAATGGTTTGTGTGTTTAACAGTGAAATAATGTATATTTTACAGTAAAGAGATGTAAAAAATTGTATTTTGGCTGATAAAAGTATTTACGGTATTTCACTGTTACAGAAACTGTTTTCAACCTTTTTAGAGTTTACAGTCATTTACTGTCATGGTTTTACAGTTTTCCACCGTAAAATTTACAGACATTTTTTACAGTGTAGGAGATATTTCTGTGGACAACAACCACTCTTATGAGGAAAGCAAAATTTCAGCAAAGCTATCACCATCAGATAAGCACTCCCTAACACTCTTATGTTTCAGAAACGGGAAAATCCAGGTCCAAATTTTCTTCAGATCTGATAAAATTGTGTTATTTTCAGTGTTTACATCCACTGATTGGCTGTCAGGAAGCCAATAATATTAAAGAAAATAGACTACAAAATATTGCAAGTCAAATAAATATGCTGAGGTTCACTCAACCATTGACTTCCTGTCCCAGAGCCCAGACCTCAACATCATTGGGATTACTTCGGTGTGGAGCAGAAAACGCGACCAGATTCTAAGACTCTAGCTTTTAATTTGTGTAAAAATATCCCTGAAGATACCTTCTGAAAAACTGAAATTAATCTAGAGGTTTAATAAATGAAGGATAATTTTTTCACGTTTTCTCAGGACAGTAGGTCAGTAAATCAGGTTTGTCGTACATATTCTTTTTACATTTTCACGCATACACGCTCTCATACACTCACACTTCACTCACACCCTCACTATCAGAGGCACCTTTGCACCCGTTCTGATCTCTTCAGACAATGTTATCTCAGTGTCCTGCTTCATATAGGTTGGAAGCAGTGAAAGCTCTTGGCTTTACATCCCTTGATCAATATGATATGCTGCGGGGTGAAAGTTTGCTCTTCTTTAAGCACTCTCCTCCCTCCTGACAGGTGAGAACGTATCGATCATTTTATTCTATTTGCTGCTCCTCTCGCTTGCTCTCACCTCTGCAGTCGATAGAGCAGGATTGAGAGAGTCTTTTGACCCCTCACTATCCACGCGGTCTTGTCCTAGCTCAGCCCCAGATCCCTGATATAATTTTGATTAATCATACCTGGCTCCACGGTCACAGCAAGTTGATACATCTGTGTGTCCTACATGAGTGCGGGAGTCAGATGTCAGCCACATTGTCAGATAAAGGTCTGTGGAATTGGTCATGGTGGTGTGTGTGTGTGTGTGTGTGTGTGTGGTTTTGCCCCTAGCAAGGACAGATTGTGCCTCTTTTTGAGGTCAGTGTGGCCATGAAACTGAAGCATAAAGACAGGTGACCTTGCTGTGGAAACCACCCCACTAAATTAGCCTTGCTCCATGCGTTCACATTTTCTCTCTCTCTCTCCCTGCATTCCTACATCTCAGTTCATCCTAGTGGATGTAAACGAGGGTAGAGAGCAGAGACAGGTTAGTGGCTTCAGCCCCCTGTACTCATCTGTGGAGAGAAAGTGAGATAATTATTCTGTCTCTGACTCGCATGACATGAAAAATACATAACACTGAGGGCTGAGGCGGACTATCAGAAGGTTAACTCTTCCTACGCTTTGTTTATGCTTCAAATGAGACGCTTTCAGACGCCAGCTTTTGTTGTTTGTTTGTTTGCATGGCTTTGTTTGGGTGGGCTGTTTGCGGTGAACTTTCTGCCCCTGCTCGTTATGTTTGACTAAGTTTCTAGGATTGATCGGAAACTGGCCACCTGTCCGCTAGTTTCTCACAACTGCTAATTTTGGCAGCTTTTACCGTATGAATCATTCTCTTTTTGTTGTTGTTGTTGTTGTTTTTTCACAGTGTTTGTGTATTTTGTGAACACATTCACATCAGCTCTGTACATGACAAGGGGGACGTTTTTGTAGCTACTAGTTTCACCAACTTCAGCTGTGTTTTTTTAAAAATCTTTTCAGTATTTTTCACTTTTTCACTCTGTTTTTTTTTTTACTTCGTTTTGTATTTATTTGCAGAAGACGCGTTGTGGAATGTCTTTGTTAGGGATAGAAAACCATAGTAAAACCCTTTGGATTGCTAGTTATTTTCCTATTTGTTGTGTAGACATTAAATTTTTCTCTTTCTCTCTCTTCCTCATACCATCACTCTCTGCTGGTGCTGTCCAAATAGTCCAAGGTCAAATTGAAGGCTTGCAGAGGTTTTTTTTTTTTTATTTTTCTTTGAAATTTTTCTCTCTCCTGACAAATTGCAGTCTCATGCTCGCTCAGTGCTACTATCACACAGCACAACTGGACGTTTTGGGGTTAAACGTAGGTCAAAGACTGAATTAAAAGAGCTACAGAATAAATGCAAAAACGTAAAAACCATTTGCTCATTGTTGATTACTGCATTCAGTTTCGTTAAGGTTCAAATGTCCTTTGAAACTAACAGGATTTGTTATAATCTGCTTGAAATTAAAAACACTTAGAATTGCTTTCGGTCATGGAAGTTTGTAAGTGAATATTTCGAACAATTATTACAGGCAAAATTTCCCTGAAGTGAAAAGGCCTGTATGATTTGAAGCACAGTATGTTTTCACAAAAACGAACATTTCTGTCTTATCAGTGTCCACGTCTGCCTCGCCCCGTCCATTCCTCACCATCTGTAGGCCGGGGGAATCCCGTACCTTTGCCCTCGTGTCCTCCTTCCACTGTCTGTCCTGAAACAAACAGGGGAAATCCAATTTAAACAACCACCCAGTACAGAGGGGCCGGGCCCCGTCATTGAGGCTCCCCAGCCGGCTCCTGGCCGGGCTCCTGACGCAGGGAGCCGAGCAGACAGGAGGTCGTTCGGAAGTTCCTGTCAATTAGCGTCCTCTTCGTCACCATGGCCTGACCTTCAGCTGACCGCCGTGCTTCCTCCGGCCCTCTGCTGAGTAAACAACAACGTCTAGTTCATTTGAAGACCTGCCACAGAGCCAAGTGTAATAACATCACTCATGGGGTTGATGTGAGGGTAGAAAGTGTGTGAACATAAGTGTCAGACAGTGTTTAAATGCATATTAAGAAGATTAGAAGAAAGTTTGAAAGAGAATTTTGTGGCGTAGACCATGACTTCTCTCTGTACCTGTTCACAAAAATCCATCACAGTACTTTCTTAAAAATCATGATAAAGTAAAATAAATTTTTTTTGTTATGTTAACAAGTTGAAACAATCAAAAATGTTCCCACTTAAAACCATGCCCCTTGATTGGTTGGTTGGTTGGTTGATTGATTGATTGAAAGAAACATAAAATATCTTAGATTATCTTAGATTAACTTAAGAATGTATTACAGGAAATGAAACAAACAACTGGTAAGATGATGTCATAATGGATCACTGTCCAGTTACAGAGTAGGCACTTTACTCACTGTGGTGTTCGGGCTCTTTGTTAAGAATCTTAATCTATATTTTTAGAATAACATAGGAAACTATTATAGAATTAATTATGATAGCAACAAAATATTTACATATTTTAACATTGATTAACTCATCCTACCAATGAATTTCGTCAAGTAATTACTATATCGTCAAGAAATCTACTCGCTGAATAAGTAATCGTTGGAGTCAAGCTTGAGAATGGAAGCTAAACCTTTTTGGAAGATACCCATATGAGGTTGTTTTTGTCTTTGATGTCAAGTGTTGATAACTCTGATTCTAGTCTGTGTACACATGTACTGACCATATGAACACTCGGAGCATCCCAGGAACACGGTCAACTTAATTGCATTACATACTCGCTACAAGAATTTTTCTTATGCATTACCAAGTCATTACCAACATACTTATACTGGCTTTCTCTCCATACAAGCACACATTAGCTCACACTCTGTAAGGGTTCGTCCCCTGGTCTTGCTGAGTGTGTGTGAACCCCATTAGCACATTCCCAGATAGCAGCCAGGACCCTTTTATCTCCATCCACCCATTAATTACACTTTGTTCCCCTAAGTGATCTATTTCTGCTCTGCCCCGCCCCCGCTGCCCACTCCAGGCCTATCTCTACTACCACTCTCCCCCCTCCAAGATAACAGAGCTAATGTGGGGACAGCAAGGTCAGCCCGCCTGCCTGGCCCAAGTGAAGTGTAACCCCATGCATTAGCCGCTAACGCTAACACCGTCATGTCTGCCACCAGTCGTACATGGGCCACTCTGAAGACGACCCCTAATTGCAAATGGCAGCACAGCCAGACAACAGTCTCCATACTCGAGACGCTCTCAGGATGGAGAGTGGACAGGAAGTTCTCTACCTGAGAACCGTGGAGGGCTCTTTACAGCTGAAGTTTGTCTGAGTGTTGAGTCTTGTGTTTGGGACCAGTGATGACATTTGGCATAGTCACTGATTCATACTGGGCACCACACACTAACATCTGTTTGAATATCCACTGCACCTACCAACATGTGTTTTTGAACTGTGGGAGGAAACCCCTGCAGACAAAGAGAGATAACACCAAACTACTCAGAGATATCCAGCTAAATTAATTGATACCGCTGAGTAGTTTGTTGTGTTCTCTCCTTGTCTGCAAGGGTTTCCTTGTGGTCCTGATCCTTGGTCTGAGGGCTTATTTGCATATTGCAAAGAACAGTGTCACAATAACAGTTAACCACATGACTTGGACATGCTCATTACTAATCCCAAAATAAAAAAGAAAGTCGCCCCATTAAAGCAGTCACCGGAGCAGTTATCCATTTGCTTGTTCTCATTGGAAACTGTAAAATCACTATCTGTTTGTGGAACCCCAAGCGTTCTGTGTGCTACTATGTCCTCTACCACTATATTAAATATGCATGAGACGTTGTTTCTTCTTGATGTCTTTTGTTTTTTGCCGTAGCCACCGTGCAGGTTCATTTAGTGTGCAATTTGGATTGGAAAATGTATTATTTTGTGTGATCAGAGGAACAAGATGACTAATGAGTGGCTTGTATTTCTGTTATTTTGTTTTCCTGATCAAGACATTCCACTGTGAAATAAATGAATGAAAATCTGGGACTGACAACTGCTATATTCCATGATACGAGTATCATGGAATATAGCAGTTGTCAGTATGTTTGGATTTTGGACACGTTGGTGATGCTGCATTAGGACTATGATAACCCTGAATTGTCAATAATAGTTTATGCTAATAGTAGTAACAGTAAAATTAAAAGGTAAAAGCTAGTTTCTCTTGACTTTGGTGTTGGTGTGATTGACATTATCTGATTTACACCTTGTTGCATCACCCTACACTTACACTTTAAAGTACAGTGCAGTATCTCAGTTATGCATGAAATCTGATCAAATCTGTGAACTGGTTCACCCAGTTTGCATTTTTTTCCCTCTCAGCCTTGCTCAGTGTTCCTGTGAGACTTGTGGACTCACATCTCAGCCAAGCCAAAGACTGATCCTCCTCACTCCAGTTTACACACTGTCAATATGGATGACACATGTGCCATGGCTCAAAGACTAGAGAGCTTGCTCCTGTTCTTGACTCCTGCTGCTCCCTTTGTAAACACACTCAGCCCCATGCCCTTATTTATGTATTGAGCAGCTATTGATTCGGCTTGTGCCTCTGCACTCATACACTCACCCGCATTGTCTCTGAGTTATCAAGGTCTATGATTTTATGGGACTCGCCCTGCCCTACGCGAAGCACAAGGACTTTCAGCGTAAGCCTAGCTCTGATGGATTCATAAAGCGTGCTGTTCTTCTTTTGTAATGGCATTTGTTTCTTCACTCTTAAGAATTGCTAAGTAATTAAGTGGCGTAGTTAGGACCTATGGAGGTTATTAAGGCCTTTTCTGTATAGAAGCAGCTGATTTGTGTGCTCTAATCTGACATCGGTTCCGACTTGTCATACCTTACAAGCAGCAAGAGAAGGAAGTGTAGATTGTTTATTCCCCAATGTTTGGCCTTATTGCATTTGTTTATCTATAGGCTTATCTGAAGATGCCAGACAATAGCTGCTTCCCTTTATAGCCTTCGACGTACGTAATAATAGTGCTTATCTTGTACTGTATGCCTAGACAATTGTGTTGTGACGCTCAAAGAGTAGTATAGTGTACCATGTGCTATTACAGCTCTAGCACAATGCATGATAAGCACTATATAAACAAGTGCTAAATATGACATTACTCTGTCAGTAAACACTTAGCTGTAAATAAAATCTGGAATTTGGAGTCTTTTTATGCTTTTGTCTGCGTTAACAGTGTCCCAAAATAAAATCTGCCACTGCATGTGCAATTTTTTTCAATTGATACGCCACATTCCATTGTGCGCTCCTGTCACATCCCATTATGCTAGGCTAAGCTTGTGTGAATTAGCTCTCTTCTAGGCCTGTGTCTGAGTCGCATTGTACACAGAGACTGACGTTAAGCCTCGGTTCATTTGTTACCATGTGATTCTCCCTCCTTTCATTCAAGTATTCGTCCTTTTTCTGTTTACCTGATAGCTGGAGGGAGTGACAGTCATGTCATAAAGGGCTGCTTGTGCTAGACAAGCAGCTGGGCATTTTAATTGTTGCCAGTTTGCTCCCAGTGGATTGAAGTGTAAGTGTGTGCGTGTGTTTGCGTGTGTGCGTGTGTGTGTGTGTGTGTGTGTGTGTGTGTGTGTTGTGCACACCCATGTGAAGGTGTATATTACCCTCTCAGGCTCTAAAGCACTCTCTGTGTCTTGTGTCTCTCTCCTAAATCTCAGCAGACTAGCTGTCTAATCATCAGTTGCGCTGTGAAAAAAGCTAGCACCGGCATCAATCTGCCTTGTCTCCTTCATGAATATGCTAGCACCATGATGATTAGCCAGAGGAGCTTAGGAGTTGTTTGCTCTCCGGGCTTCCCCGTCACTGTCGTTTGCTTTTGTGCCCGCTCCTCCCCGAGTTATCTCGGAGATACGCAGTCATTTGAACAGGGCTAACTTAATCATGCTAATGTGGACTGAGGTTGTTTGACTTGCCAACAAATTAGACCTCAAATTAGCCTTGAAATCTCCTGTAATTTTACTGCACTGTCAGTGATGTTTCTTTTTTCTTGCCTTGCCCTCCTCCTGGATATGAGACATGGTGCTCTATCACACAGATAGGTGTGATACACAACGGGTGTAAAATACAGAAGGTGTGAGATGTAAAAACAGAAGGTAGATGTTCGGTAAGTTTTTAAAAATGTATTTTATAATATTAAACTATCTCTTACATTTTAAACAAATAGAATATAAAAATGCGCTAAATTATGGTAATGATAAAGGTATTTTTGTTCTGTCTTTGGGAGAGTTGAGTGGAGTTAGGGTACCTTCCTCACTAGCCAACTTTAAGCAGAACTTAATTTACCTCCTAAGCCCTAATGGTCATGTGAGACTAATGTGTAGTCGTTAGGCCATTCTTTCAATTGAGCCACTCGACCATTCAAGCCTATGTCCTCAGTATTTGAATACTTACCACACCATAAGCCACTGGCAAAGAGGAGAGCTTCATAGTGGATAGCCCAAACTGGCCTTGCTCTATGGGTGTCAATTTTCATCTTCATAAGCTGTGATCTTTATTACACACACAGTCTTGTAAATGGAAAATGAAATAATAATAATAAAAAAAAGAGTTAAATCTTGTGCGGTTGCCGTGTAAGTCCTGGTTCAGGGACACTCTGGGCACGTGCAGTGGACCACACATTTAATACTGGCATAGTTCAAAACTCCTCAATTTGAATAATGTGGAAAGAGAGTTGTGATAACTTTGTGGTTTTCTCTCCATCTCTCTCTCTCTCTCTCTCTCTCTAAAGTGAATTGCAAGTCCTCTGAGCAGGCCCTGCAGCCACTCGTTCAGCTTTTCTCATTTATGGTTGTGTAATGAGTTCTGCCTCTGTTTGCTCCAACGACAATAATAAGTAAAGTAATTAAAAGAGGCAGAGAGGGGGGAAAACATCAGCAGACACCATCCCTTACATGGGCAAGTGTTGACAGCGAATTGCATTAGAGTGGTGTGACTTTTTGATGAAATTGTAGGTGCGTGTGTTTATGGGTTTTCCCCTCCTTTGTATCTGCGAGTGTGAGTGTGTGTTTTTATACATTAATTTAATTACACCCAGTATAAACAAGGCATGATTTTGCCACAACAGTAATAACTGTAAAACGTGCTTCCAGCATTGGGCATGAAGTGCGATGCTGCATGCTTTTCTAAGGGAGGGGGGCTGTTGCGGCGAGGTTGTATATGTGTAAATATAGATTTGATTAGCCGTCTTATGAAACACGGCTTGTGGCTTTGCATATTCTCCATTTACTGAGAGTTGGGTTGGTGCGGTGTGTAAGAACATTGGCACCTCGTCTGGTCTCATTAGTCCCCAAGCTGAGCACACTCAGATCCCCTTTCCCTCGGTCAGGCATGCACCGCCAAAGAGCCAAACCACCAGGGCATCGAGCAAACAAATATCATAGAGAGCCGGGGTTGGAACTCCAACTCGTACGCCAACAGGGACACACACGGCACACACAAGTTCTGTTAGCAGCCTCTTGTTTCCCTTCACTGACAGTGTAGCTTCTCAGTCTGTTCCCTCCTGTTGGAATAAATTAGGAAAACGTGTACATTCCAATATTATATTTGCTCAGGTAAATATTTATATATACATTGTTGTGATTTCTCGATTGTGATGCGAAACATAAACGAACATAAATGAAAATAAATGAAAATACTCCATATTTGTTTATGTATGTATTTATTTATTTATTCATTTAATAAATACTAGATTCTAAGATACCGTTATTTCCCCACCACAGTGCAATTACGACATATCAAAACGCCTGCATAATGAAAGCAAACAATTTTGAAAATTAAATGAAATATGCCAGTCGTGTTCAATCAATTAAGAGACAGGTTTGAATGGCATGCTACAGATGGAGGCTAATTATAATCAGCACACTTTGATATTTTTTTTTTTCTGTTTGGCGTGGAGTAAAACTCACAGCAGTGCTGCGACTGCTCATTCCCCTAGTGTTTGTTCTTTGATGCCTCACCGGCAGCTAGGATTACCATTTGTGACTTATTAGGTAGTGGGGTTATAACTTGTGTTTGTTTGTTTGTTTGTTTTTAAAAACCCTGTTTATCCCAAAGTGATTAAAGAGCTATTTAAAGATCCTGAAAGAATCCAGTTAGGCATTAAGCATCAGACTGATTAGATCTACTGTCTGGAAGAATAATCTCAAAAGAGCGAATCGTAAAGCACACAATGAACTTTACAAACTGTGTTCTGTTCCCGAGCTCTAGAGTGTTGGCGTTCCTTACTGCTCCATGTTTTTAGAACTTATTCTTTCTTTAAGTGCGTATGGAAATCATGTAACTCTGTTAACGTGGTTATGTTTATTTTTGTATTTATTTAAAATTATTACACACTTTCAGTACAGTGCAAACAACACTTAACATCTGGGCGCTTTTAAACCTGGACATTTTCTAAATAATAAACACCATGCACTGAAGTTCCATAGCCAAATAAAATGATACAAATAAACAACAACAACAACAAAAAAAAACAGTAAATTCAAGTCTCCGCAATAAAATTGTTAAATACACTGTAATTGATTTTACTTCATTTACACGTGGTATAAATATTATTTTATGTTATTAAAGATTAAATTTAATTTGTTGCTTATCACAGTTCATCGCCGTTTTTATGCGGCCATGAGTATTCACTGTTCACTCCGTCCTTGCAAAAATAAATGTAATACTCAAGTGATGCCTATTCCAAGCATTAATAAAAGTGTGTAAATACAGCATACTTTATTAAATTAACAAACAGAGCATAGCCTTAGTAATTAAATAAATGTTTAGTTTGATTTTTCTTTTTTTTACTCTTAGAGTAAATGAGCTACTGATAGTTTAATAATCCTCCCAGTTACGTTGTAATGATTTTTTAATTTGACATTAATACTACTTTCATGAGGCAGAAATTTATCAGCTATATCCCTCTGACAGCCAACAGCTTATAAAAAATCCCTCCTGGAAAACAGAATCCCTGGAAAAAAAAGAGAGCGAGAGAAAGAGTGACTGTCATATTTCTTCCTCTTTGTGAGACAGACCCGTCTTCCTGGAGAAAAATGACTCGTAATCCGTGGGCACATCTTAAAGGCATTAATTGAATTTGCGGCCTGACTGCACATGACTGTCCTTCTCCGTTCTCGCCGTATGATCAAGTGTAACCCACACATACACTATTGATTACATTCGACACATCTTGGCAATTAGTGAATGGCACAGTGGTGTAATAAAAGCCTATTAGTGAAGCGCGCTGGCGAGTGCTCGTCAGAGGTTGATGTGGCCAGTGGGGGCGGAGCTCCTGCGGGGGTCGCCCCAGGGCCCCGCGTAATTTGCATTTCTGCTTGGAGATGCACTGTTGCTGACCCTGTAGCGAGGATCAGTGCGAGAAGCTTTCGCCCGCTCAGGAGTTCACCGCTGGTTCAAGGTAACAAAAAGTAAGCCCTCCACCATTGATCACTCCTGAAGAAGAAGGAGAGAGAGAGAGAGGGAGAGGGGGAAAAAAGAGAGAGCGAGAAAGAGAGAGAGAGGGGGCTAGTTGAAGGGAAAGAGAGAACAATTGGAAGCCCTGTGCTTTAAATTGGATATAAATTATAAATAAGAGCCGTGAAGGAGGCGATGTCTTCTTCTCCAGTGGTGTGTTGTGCCAGGACCTACACAGGTAAAGAGATTGTTTGGGCAGGAGTTATTGACTCGCTGATTGCCAGCTTGGTAAACTTGACCTGAGGCGCTGATCACTCGCCAAGCTAGAAAAAACCCATTGATGCACACTCCCTCACACATCTCAGCACTGCTATCTTCATCAATACTGGCCAGACAAAGGTCAATCTAATAAACATGGAGGTCAGTGTGGTGGCCATTTGAGAACTCTTTTGGCATGGGCCTTAAAGGTGCTTTTTAATTGTATCCCTGCGGGTAGGCCCTTTCAGTTCGGTCGCAAGAAAAGAAAGGAACGACAAAAAAGACGTATCGAGCCAATCCTCTATGCACCGCGCAGAAAGTGCTTTCAGACAAAGGCACTGTTGAACGTGAGAAATCAGTGGGGTTGTAAAAATTTCAGCTGCGCTCAATAACATGGGGCTGGACAAGTGCTGCTGGAATACTGTACATGGAGAGTGCTCGGAGAGGAGATAACACGCTGACAGATAACACAATAAAACGACAAATTACAGTGTTTAAGTGCCTGGCTCGCTGTTGCTCTCATTGTGGAGAGGTGCCTTAAGGACTTTGAAAAGGTTCGATGAGGACTTTGAAAGGTACGACGGGGACTTGAGGTGTACATGTCACTCCTCCAGAGCCCAGTGACCCGAACATGGGAATTCTTTAACCTGCCGCAAGAGGCAGAAACCGAGCCTTTCCGTGGATGAACTGATAGCTGGGCTTTAGTCACCAGAGAGAACACTCAATCTTCCACCGGCGGTGGTCAGTGCTTCCATTGTTCATTGCTTTGCATACGTCTCAATAAATGAAAAAGTGGTAAGGGATATATACAGAACTTGATACGGCGAGAGCTTGTGTGTGGTACTCCAGGGTTCGACACCAAAGTCTGATGAATCTGCATTACTATAGAAAGGTCAGAAACCACACTGTTTGTGCACTTTCCAGTCGGACTGGCCTGTTTTATAGCTGGGCACATTAGACATAAGATATATGTTAGACATAATTAGGAATGAACTTAATGCTATGGGCCTGAAAGGACATGGAGTTGTCAACAAGCCAAAGTCAAGTCAAATATTGAGCTGTGAATGTTCTCAGAACCACCTTAATATTATTAAATATGTTCAGGATTAACCTGGGAATTTTAGCTTTGGCGCCACTGCAAAGAAAATAAGTAAAGGCAGGTTTCTGACATTTTCACTCTACTGTATTACACTTGCTCACATGCAGGAACTATTCCAAACCGTTCTGCAGCGTCAGTTTTATTAAGTTGTTTGGACACACATCCACAAAAGTCTGAAGTCTTGGACCTCAGCTGTACATCCAACAAAAAAAAATAATAATAATTTCATCTGAAAGGTCACAGCACTGCCCTTTAACACATAATCCGTCTTTATTTTCGTTTTCAGTCTAATCTTTGCATCTTCACTCTGCCTCTGCTCTGTTCACAGGCACTGAGAGACACGAGCTGACTTCATGGAGAAGCTTTCACTCCATCTTCAAGTTCTTTGACAAACATCTGGAGCATCAAATGGATGAAGGCGAGGATGAAGAGGAGCCGTCGAGCACCGTACCTACACGCAGCTCCAACCGAGTCAAGCATGAGGACCTCTAGAACATCAGAGAAGCTCCGAGCCCTCTCCCTCCACCCTGTATGAGTTTCTTCTTTCGCTCTTAATGAAAAATAACCCTCCCCTGCAGGCCCTGCTTCCAGCACATTGTCTCATGTCGTGGAGTGCAGGGTCGGTGTGTATACATCAGAATAGCGTTTTGCATTACTTCTAGATGAGTGCAACTGTCAAAGCAATATGGCTCCACTGCTTGTGCCTCCCCTGGGCTGCTGTGTGGATTCGGTGGCGACCCGTCGGTGGCCAGATTAAGGCTGACAGGCGGCTCCGCACTGCGCCTCGCGGTGCACCTCTAATTGTCCTGACATCGCTCTGAACTGAGCTAATGCCTGGGAAACACATACACGCTCACACACACGCTCTTGTCCCCCCGAGGTCCTAGAGCCCACTTTCAGTCCTCCAGCAGCTCTGCCTATTTTCCTCTGCAGCTTTCTCCCACTTTTGCCTTGACCTGGGTCAAATATGTATTTGAAGTGCTGCCGTGCTTTGGACATTTACATACTTCAGATTCCGGACTTGTTGCCAATTCCGGGATTCGTTCAGTGCTGTGGAACTCGCAATACTTAGTCATTTTGCTCATGAATATACATATTTGACACAGATCTTTCGTGGCAAGTAATAATCTGAGTAGTTGATTTATAATCGTATTAACGTCCGTGGAATTTAAACAGAGAAAGAAGATTGATATCCCGAAAGCCACGAGCAGCGTGCTGTAGGTTTAAAAAAGCCTTTCCTGCTTTTAAATCTCGTAAAGCCACATATCAAGGTTGAGTTTTAAGGATATTTCTTCTGAACAGAAAAGATAAGTCGGTTCACCAGTGTCGGAATATCCGCCGTGTCCTTCCTGCGTGTCAGGATCGGGAGAGTTAATATCCAAAGCATAAAAGGGATTCCTTTAGTTGTTTGCACAGTGTATCCTCCCTTTTTTCCAGTGCTCACGCCTGGTAAATCTCACATTTTTAACATCCTCCGCTCTCCCTATAAAGCACATGTTATGTCACTTTTTTTTGGCATAAACAACAGACATTGTCTTCAAGACAATGTGGTATTAATCAAAGCTTAAAGATACGTCGTTCAGACGCGTCAGCACATCACTCTGCTCTGACTCCAAATAATCTTCCACTGCTCTGTCACTGTGGGGACCGACTTCTAGATCTTTAAAGGCAGGCTATTTCAGTGTTTGCATATTTTACGTTTTAACCAAAATAAATAGTGCACTAAATATATCCACATTCAGGAACATCAGATGCTTTTAGGGGTTTTTTTGTTGTTTACTTTGAGACTGAAGTTTAACTTTTAATAGTGTAGTAGAAGTGAAAAAATGCACAATTTCTTTATCTTTAATTGCAGGACGTTGCTTATTTACTGCTGAGTTGGAGAAGTGAGATCGCTCTGGAATTTGAATACACTTGCCTTAGGAATAAACAAGGCAAATTCAGTTTTCTGTTTTTTTTTTTCTAGTATAGACTACTAAGCCATATGTCGTGAGCCGACTGTGTGTGAGAAGTGCAGCCTTAAACCAAATCCGAATACAGGCCTACATTTGATATGTAAATTATGAAGCGTTTTAACACTTGCTATTTTTTAATCAAGTGATTTCTACATTTATATTGAGAAATCAGTCGTTTTGAATGGGGGATGTTAAAGTGGTTTGTTGGTGAAATGATTATTCGTTATGATTTTAGTTTTCAGTCTTCTGCATATCAGTGTAACGTAAGTCATTCCGAAATCGTTGCTAATGCATCCTACTTTGCCATAGTTGCATTTCCACTCTATTGGCTTTTAATCGTTGATTTAATATTGTTAATATTCTTCTTTTTATGATGATCTGCAAAAATCATGGCTGTTATGGAATAAATAATTTTCTAAGCTTATATTATGACACCATTGTTTATTTGTTGATCTATAACCGCTCTCTGAAATATGTACAGCTCTGGTTTGAAATTAAAAGTCTTCCGTCTGTGTTTAGAAACTAATAAAGAACTTTAGTTCCTTTAAGGAACCAAAACACGTTCTTCAAGCCATGGCTCCGAAGAACCCTTTTTGGTGCCTTAATTTGTACTGGTGTATGCTGTGTTTTTGTTCTCTCCTTCATTCCCCTCCACCACAGTAAAAAAAAAAACGTCTTTACTAGAGCTTTTATTCCTTAGGTCTCACTCTGACTCACACTATTTACAGTCCAGTGCTGGGGAAGGCATCGCTTTCAGTGTGAGGAGTTGTGGTGTCAGAGGTCAGCGCTCCGATAAGGCCGCCTGGCTGCCCTGTTCCCAGGGAAGGTGAGCCGCCGTCCTCACCTGCTCAGCTCACGTAACAGCGCCACAGCTCTGCCGAGAAAGAGGAGAGGAGAGGCCCACACGCACAATGAGGCCAGTGTTAAACACAAGAAGTGTCAGTCAAAGCAGCAGCAGATCAGATGGAGCCCAGAGCAGCACGTTTCTCCTCAAACTCGCACAGTTCCTGCCTTTAACCATCGCCAGCTCTAATTAAAGTGCTTTCACTTTACCTCTCATCTGCATCTTCTTATTCAGTGTTTTACTTCATTTGCATAGACGCGGAAAACTGGATGGATATGAGGTGTGCTTGTAATTACATCTGTTATGTGTTACATGTGTTGTTGATTTTCCACGTGAAAATAAGTTAACACTTCTTCTACAAGGAGTGCATGTTCAATGCGGCATAATCCTGGTCATTTTAGAAGAGTTTAACATAGACGGAGATGCATGAAACACGAGTTGGTTTGTAGACTTTTTTTGTCTAATTTGTTAAATTAAGGAGATTAACCCTTTCTGTGCTTCACTGTTTACTGAAACGTGTTGTCACTCGCAAAATCAATTCATTCATTTGACCAGAAGTGCCTGAACTTTGAAGACTGAAGAGTTTGTGTTCACTGAAGACTAAAGTGGTAGATTCCAAAAAACGCTGGTGTCCTCTATTAGGACTTGACTGTTTTTGAAAGTCTTATTTTGTCCAGGAACCAAACCTTCAGAAGATGTGCAGGTGCTCCATTGGCAATAAATTCAAGTTCATTATGTATTTTTATCAACAGTTCTGCTGCCAGATTAGTTTTTTTGTCAGACTTAATGCTCCAGGGTGAAGATGGAGAACAGACTGGATGTGGTACCAGCCCAGCCATCCTGGTTGTTTGGACAATGAGCAGTGGTCTTCACACATCTCAGAGCAGCTAATGCCGAGTGTGAATATGGCCACTGCGTGATCAGATCGCATTCAGAAGACTCTGTACAATGGAGTTGCTCTGAACTCGCCTTACACCCGAATCCTTCACATGCTCGCTCCCTCTTTCCTGTGTGAGATTTGTCGTGAGCTCCAGGCCGAGTGAAAGCTGCCCTGCCTCGCCTCCGCTCTCCACATCACAGCTCTGACACTTCTCTATTTGCATAATTATATGCTCGCCTCTGAAGGGAAATCTCACCCTTACATTTTACGGGTCAACAAACTGCAACAATCAATGTTTTATTGTGTTGAATAAAAGAAAATCCAAAAACCCTCTCCCTCTGCATGTGCTTCTCTTTTAATATCTGTTCCTCTCCTGTCCATCCATCCATCTATCGCTCTATCTGTCTATTGATCAATCTCTGTCTCTTTCTATAAATCTGTCTGCCGTTCTGAAAAAGTTTGTGGTCGAGTTACTTCTCTATCTGTCCATGTTTCAGTTTTCAAACCTCTTTATTATTTAAACATATTCTCATTCTTTATAAAGTTGGTGTATCTCCTCTTTCATCCATCCACTCTCAACTTTTTAAAATGATATTAATTATTTTCCTCTTTAATTCTTGACTGATCTTTGATGGTCTGTCCATCCATTTCATGTTCATAGTTATTCATGTTCTGCTGAGATTACATTGCTGCTGCAGTCCTGTAATGCCAATGGCACCCACACAGTGTCACACCCACCTGTGTGTGTGTGGCTGCTCCTCCCTGTGTGTGAAGCTGTAGCCCCTGAGCACAGCACACTGTTTTGGGGGATCAGGACAGTGTGGAGTGGTCAACAGCTGCTGCCAGAGGCGTTTTATGTGGCTTTAATGGCAGCTCCTAGGCTCCAGCACTGTGGACTGTGCCGCCCTTTCAATTTCCTCCTCTCTGATACTGGGGGTCATACAGACCACAGAGTAAAAGCCTGGCACTGAAATCAAATCCATTTCAGCAACAGGATCAGACTTTGTGTGTGTGTGTGGGGGGGGGTGGATTTTAGGGCGCTAAAGGAAACTTGTGTAAGCTCAGGTGGTGTGGAGATGTGAGGAGAGATCACAATGGAGGGGAAAGTGAGGAGACGCACAGACCTGGTTTTGTCAAAACATTATGAGCATTAGCCTTCGAGATCATTCCGTCTGTCTGTGTGTGTGTGTGTGTGTTTTATTATTACCTGGACAAATCTCAGGTGCGCCTGAATAAATTACTGCGCATGAACGCAGTCGTTTACTGTGTTAGTGTGACATTGATGAACGGACCCAAATATTCAACAATATGAGCGTTCAGCCGCGGAGGAGCGTTCTGCGCAGGTCAGAGAGGAGGGTCACGGATGAAGCTGCGCTACGCTGAAGCAGATTGTGATCTCTTTAAACGCCCCTTTATCAAAATATAAAACACCCTCCCGAAGGCTGAGGCGAACACCGAGTGTGTAATAACCGCGCGTGAAGAGCGGAACGAAACAATGAGAAATAACGTTATCATCTGGTCATTTACAAACACGGAACACACATCCGTCTGATTTCCGCACGAAGTAGAAACTCCCCAGTCGCCGAGAGGTGATAGTTTCTCAGTGAGGAACCATCTCTAGAACAATTCTAAACATTACACAAAATAACCGCAGACTTTCCCAGCCTCAGAGACACCAACAATTTCAGTACATCCGGAAAATTTTTCATTCATTCAAAAAAAGTATTCATTCATTCATTGTTATTATTATTTTGATATATTATTATTGTCGGGTTTTTTTTTCAGTTTAAAGAGACGTTATAACAATTTCCCTTTAATTTAACTCCTAATTCTAATATAAACTGTGGCAACAACGGAAGGAAATATTAATAATTATTGTATTAGTAATAGATTTGTATTATACCTTTTATACACATATATTTATATGCGGAAGTGACGTTAAATAATTTGCAGTGCACAAGAGATTCGTTTCCCTAAGTTTTTTTTTAGCTTTTTAGTAAGTTTCACGGAAAAAAAAACAAGTGCTATATTTTCCATTCGGTCTCCCCTCAGAACGCAGTGAGGTCCAGCACTAATCCGACTTCATCTCTGTCCAAATAAAAAACACCACTGTTTTTTTTTTCGTTTCGTTTCACTTAGTTTCGTTTCGTTTTCAGTTTTGTTTCACTGTTTAGACGTGTTTTGTTTTGTAAATTGACGACTTGGACAGGTTCCGTGTTTAAAAAAATAAAGAGAAAAAAATTGGTTTCGTAAGAATCTGTTATTAATTTAATAGCTGGACTTTGTTTAGTTTTATTCAACTTTGCTTCAGGTAAAATCTTTATATTAGACTCGCCGCTAGAATCGTAACCACATTTAGTAGTAATTTTACTACATTTTCCTGTGCGTTACTTTATTTGCGTTGCGTTCCTGTGCCTTTAATTGACCCTGATTTGATTTACTTTCTGTGATGTTGCTTTGCTTTATTCTACTTTATTTTGTTTAGTTTTTACTTTATTTTGTTTCACTTTACGGTGTTTTTTTTATTATTAATTTTTATTTATTTATTTATTTTTTACTTTTTTTGTACTTCAAAGTAAAGCACAAATATAAGATAAACAATGTCGTAAGGACCGTGTTGGATACACATCCACACAGGTGCGCGGTACGTTTGCCTCAGAGCTGCTGTACTTTGCGCTCCGTAAGTGCTGTATTTATGTTGTTTAATAAGCAGGCTTCACTTTTCCGCAGATGAGCAGAGCATGGGGAGGTTGACCACACGTCTGTCCTCTTTGTTCCCTCTTCCCTCTCTCTTTGTCCAGTTCTAAGACCGAGGACCTGAGGAACCGGGCCTTAAAATCTCTCGGAGAGAGGAGTAAGATTACAGTAACATTACAGTCCGTCATCTTCAGCTGAGGACGGAAATCCCACACAGAGCGCGAGCTCGGGCGACCCCGGAGAGAGGACACGATAAAACCTGATCCTTTCCAAACAACAAGAGGCCCTTTCAATGAAACCAGATTAGGGCGCTCTAAAGCCCTTTCCAGTACCGCGCTTCCCCAGCTGCCTGTGATGTGGCGCGGCATGGGAGACGCACTGAGTCCTGCTGGGCCGGTGGGCTGTGTGTGGGGGGCTTTATGGCGCGAGGGGGTGGGGGGTGAACCTGCTACTCACTCACAACATTATAGATGAGTCTCATCAACACTAACGGACTCCTCCGAGGCTTTAAGCTCGTCAGTGCATCCTCATTAAGAGCGCGAGCCCCAAAGATGAAGCTCTAAATGAAGTTATTGCCGTCCAATGAAGCCGAATTACAGACACACAGAGAGATGACGACCACCACAACAACGACGATGATGATGGTGATGATGATGATGAAGGGTAGGACTGATGGATAGGGGTCATTATCACATTAGAAAAGTCCTGCCTTTTTAAGGCCTTCTTTATTCTCTTTATTGTGATGATCTTCCTCCTTCTCTTCATTCTAAACCAAACAATATCTAGCAGCTCCACCCATTCCTCCACCCCCAGCTACCCACCAGAGCCAGGAGCCCGGATGAAGCGCGCGTGCAGAGGGAAAAGCCTCTGGTTTCAGGTGTGTGTGAAATGCGCGAAGAAAGCTTTTCCGTTAAAATCACTGAATAGCGATTCTGGAATTCTCCAAATGGGTCCCCGCTGTAACGGCCTGGGTTTACTGTCACACTAATCACGTGTCTGCAATATTTCATCTTCATTTATTAATCTCGAGTTAATTCTGCGTCGAGGAATAAAAACTTTTCAAAATGTTTCAGCACAAAGAGCTTAAAATGTATTTATTATTATTATTATTATTATTATTATTATTATTTAACTGTGTGTGAATCCATTAAGTGGTCTACAGTTCAGACGCGGGTCTAAACTCAGGATAAACACAAGAGTTCTGAAAGATTCAGCTCACCCCTATGTTTTGATGCACTCGTAATAACTTAATGACTCGTGCAATAAGCACAGTGTTGCTCTTTCAGCTCATTGTACAGACAGACTTTCATTTTATATTTGTTTAGAGGATTGTTTTACACGTTGCTAAGATATTTCTCTGATTTTTCAATTTCTTTTCAATTTAAAGCAACGACAAAAATAGATTTGATCAAATGAAACTCGTTTCACTGAAATCTTTAACATTCAAATAATCTGTATGTTTCAGTTTCTACACGAATTTCAAACTTTCAGTGTTCTACACGAATCTGCACTTATTATACAATTATTATACATTCATAATACATTAAT